>NC_086447.1:187691917-190585667 GCF_028390025.1 Pseudophryne corroboree | reverse complement strand
TCCTGTTAACAACCTTAGCGAGAACAGATTCAAGAGATAATTGGCTAGAGGGACAAAGATTTATATACAAACAGTAGAAAGAAAGTGTGGGAGGTGAGAGTGTGGAAGTTCAACAAGTGACAGTTCAAAATAATTTCAGTTTTGGGGTAAGTTAAGGATACTTTCTAAATTATGCAAGAAATAATTACCAAAGTAATAGGTCTGGCGCTGAAAATTAGATGTGAGCAGCTGGATAAAGGGATAGTTAATCCCACTGAGACAATGTAGGAATAGATATAAATAGCCCTTATAAAGCTGGATATGGTAAAACATTTTTTACATTTATTTAGACACAATATTATAAAAGATTATTGTTGCAACATATAATATATATATATATATATATATATATATATATATATATACACACAGGACAAAAGGAATGGGCAAACTTTAGCACTGTATAATTGAACTGTAAATACTGAATGAGTGCAGACAAAAAGTGGTATCTGCTCAATCACTCCTGGAGATAAATATATATCAGGTGCTAAAAAAGGGGACCACAAACAAAACAAGTTTACTGCTTGATAGCGCCTAAGTAAAAGCAAAGTCTATTCTGATTCCCACTTGCGCTGCTCTGAAGGCACTGTGTATATACCTTTAAAGATACAGAACAAATAGAGAGAAAGACAGCTGTGCTTGTGGGAGCAAGAAATAATAACATATAATAACATATTGAAGGTTTTGTGATGTTATTATGTCTAAATGTTAGACTGAAATAAATATTTTAGATATAAGCTTACGTTAGCACTCCTTTTATTTATTTTTCCTTGTTCCCACGAGCGCAGCTGTATTTCTCTCTATTTTCTAAAAAAGGAGAGTGGTCACAAACAGCAGACAGAGAGTGGGTTAGATGGTGCTTCCCCCCCAGTTATCCCCCAAGCACACTGACAATTACCTGTAACAATACTTGAACCTATCTGGTAATAGAATTTCAGAGAAATTGGTCATCAGTCCTAATACTACATAATAGCAGTGCCGACATAGGGCCATGTGATAAAGGCTCATACAAAAACGCATCCAGATAGAGGCCTAGCTTACCTGAGAGCCACCCCTAGGATCTCCCATTAGCACTACAAGGACCAGCATGCCTTCCAAATGCTGCTCCCATTCAATGCCTTCTCACACATGCAAACAGTGGTAGCTGCTCAATCATTCCTGGAGATAATTATATATCAGATGCTAAAAAAGAGGAGGACTGCTGATATCGGAGAAGCCTTGACGCGGCTCAGCAGCTAAACATCTTTGCAAACGCATGTGACCAATTTCTATGAAATTCTGTTTCCAGATAGGTTCAAGTATTGTTGCAGTCAATTGTCAGTGTGCTGTGGGGATACCGGGGGGGGGGGGGGGGGGGGGAACCCCTCTGTCTGCTGCAATATTGAATGAGTGTAAGCTGGGATTTACATTCAAGGTATGTCCATGGAGACTAGCCACAGTCCTTGGAACATGCACGGTGGCAATCTTTGATGGTTATGCACTGGTGGATTAAATAGATGACCTCTTAGCAGCTTGATTGTTGACCCAGAATTAGTCCTATTGTAAGCTCCGGTTGTTATGAATGGATATAAATCGCAATGTAGTTCCCTTTCATGGACTTCTAAACTTGCCTCCAGGTAGGATCCAATGTAAAGCTGTACCCAGCTCCTGCCCCAAAGAGTTTCACTGTATGTCACAGCTTTATCAAGGTTGAAAATAGAACTATTTTTAGGTCCACAATCAAGCTGCTAAGAGGTCATCTATGTACTCCAATCCCGGCTGGTTACCATAATCCACATGTTAAAAGAAACACAAATTTTTTAGTCTTCCCATTTTTCATGTCTGTCCCTCAACAAAGGTGTTTGGGTGTTTATTAAGGGTTATTTAAATAGTGCAGTTTATATATAAATGTACAGTGTGCATATAAATATATATGTATACCAACCTGCCTGTAACCCTGGGCCACCTTTGCTGTGTGCCCATATCATACAGCACACCAAGAATGTTTGCAATCTGGAAAGACCATTATGCTATAGATAGCACCTATCCTTGTGTACCAATGCCTATTTCCCTATAGATTGTAAGTTTGTGAGCAAAGCCTTCCTACCTTTAAGACTGTCTGTAATTATCCAGTTTTGTTTTATAACTGTTGTTTCCATTTGTAAAGTGCAACAGAATTTGCTGTGCTATATAAGAAACTGTTAATAAATATAAACACAATTTACTTAATTTAATATTTTTTTCTAAATTTCTCAGTAATAAACATTTGGCCTAAGGATGCTCTGAATTTTTTTTTATACTCTAGGGCGCTATGATTCGAAAATTTTGGGAAGCACTGCCCTAGACAATCACCTAGCACTAAGTGTTGTAACCATACCATACGATTTCAAATGTTCACATGCCTTTGATAACTTATAGTCAGTGCTTAAAGTGGTCCTAGAGAGGTGGTGGAACTCACCCCCTACCCATGCTTGTGAAAGAAAGGGATTGCACGCGCCACAGGTGCGCTGCAAAAAGGAGACATGGCCTCGAAAAAGGGTGCATGGTCACCCAATAGTATCCCCAATTCAAATTATGCCACACAGTAGCACAATCTTATTCACATTTCACCACATAGTAGCGTCCCTTATTCATGTTATGACACACATTAGTGCCCCTTATACACAAAGCCCACAGTAGTAGCACCCCTAATACATATAATGCCCATGGCAGTAGTGACCCTTATGCAATACCCACTGTACTGGTAGTGCCCACAGTAGTAGTGCTCCTTATGTAGAGCCCATAGTATTGGTGCCCCTTATTCAGTGCCCCCAGTAGTAGTGCCCCTTATGTCCCCAGGAGTGATGCCCCTTATTAAGTGTCCCCTATGCAATGTTCTTATTAGTATTGCCCCCAGTACTAATGCCCCCGTAGTTATGCCCCCTGTAGTTATGTCCCCAGTAGATATTCCCCCTGTAGTTATGATCGCTGTAGATATGTCCCCAGTTGGTGTCCTCCTAGTAGTTATGTCCCCAGTTGGTGTGCCCCCAGTAGTAATGAACCCGTAGTTATGTCCCCAGTAGATGTTCCCCCTGTAGTTATGCCCACTGTAGATATGCCCCCAGTAGTAATTCCCTGTAGTTATGTCCCCAGTAGATGTGCCCCCTGTAGTTATGCCCGCTGTAGATATGCCCCAAGTAGGTTTGCCCCCAGTAGTTGTGCCCCCAGTTGGAGTGCCCCCAGTAGTTATGCCCCCAGTGGTAATGATCCCATAGTTATGTACCAGTAGATGTGCCCCCTGTAGTTATGCCTGCTGTAGATATGCCCCCAGTAGGTTTTCCCCCAGTAGTTATGCCCCCAGTTTGTTTGCCCCCAGTTCTCCCCTCTAGTAGCGCTGCTTACACACACAACAGATAAAGAACAAAACCCCCACAATACTTACCTGCCCCGCTCCTGCTTCCAGACCGCAGCCTCTGTCTGGCGCCCGCTCCTCACAGCTATGGGAGAGACGTCATGACGTCTGGTAGGAGCAGACACCGCGACAACAAGGCATGGAGCTCTGAGTTGACTATAATATTATTATTATTATTATTATTATCATATATAGTAAGTAATGTACTATTTCATATGTTATTGTGCCAACAATATCATATAGCTAAGCACCATCTAAAATGATTTTTTCTTATTAATAAATATATATTTTTATTAATTTACTGGATGGACACTATTGAGTAATAGGAATTTTGCCATTCTTCTATTCTTGTTTGGCATTTGGCATGGTTTTATATTTGTGAATCTACATTACACAAAGGGATCATATTTATCAAGGTTAGCACCAGGGAATTATACATTTTTCATATATTTATGCATGACAGTTTTTTGTTCTAACACTGGCAATAATCTTCATAATAAAGATGATGGCACCCATATAATTACTTTATGTAACTATTAATTATAAGAAAATATCATTGTGCTGATGTCAAATTCTATTACGTGGGGTGTGCAATAAGTTTCTGGATGTGCAGTGCATAGGTATTTGACTGGTTGTGAACTGTAATCTCTGGCTAAAGTCCTTGTGTAATGTCAAGGCACATAACTGTATATACTGTAAGTAGCAATGCACACCAAAGAAGTCAGCATGTTTACTTCCTTAACAAACTTGTTATGGAGCTCAACAGATGACATTGGAGAACCATGATCTAAGACTACTAGAGTGGTCTGCAAAAGCAGTAGGGTGTTGATCGACTGCGAACTGCTTTTGGTGAAGAATCACCATCCTGAACCACTGTGTTTAAGTGGCTTTCATAATTTTGCCACGGGAGTCAGTCCCTGGAAGATGAGGAGCAATGCAACCGATCTGTGTCCGCCATCACTGAGGACAACATTGCTACACTGCAGGCATGGTGACCATGGCCCAGTTACAGAAGAAGATAGGCATCTCATTGGGATCCATCCACTTGATACTCCACAAAAAGCATGACCTGAGCAAGGTTTCTGCATTTTGGGTGCTCCATCAGCTTACACGAGAGCAAAAGGAGGCTCTGGTAACGTGGTGCCTCAACATGCTGGCCATGTTTGATGGCAGTTGCTCAAACTCTGTCTGGGAGATCATCAGTGGTGAGGAGTCTTGGATCTACAGTTTTGACCTCAAGACCAAACAACAGTTGGTTCAGTGGACCCTGGTTGGTGGTGTGCCACCACAGAAGTTCTGACATAAGCACAGTGTGGCCAAGCAGATGGTGGCTGTTTTTGTGGCCAAGACTGTTCATGTACTGTAGCTACCATACAACTTGTGCAGAAACACCCCATCACTGGGGACTGGTATGCCAACCAATGCCTGCCGCAAATGCTGGAAGCCATTTCTAGGATCTGTCCAGGAACTCGCACTTGTGGTGTCCTTCTCTGTCATGACAATGCACTTGCCCACATGTCTAGGAAAGTGGTGGATTTTCTGGTCCATGAATGCATCCAAGAGCTCGGTCATTGTTTGTTGAAAAAAACTGAAGCACCAGGTTCTGGGATAAAATGTGTTTAATATGGAGACTGACACAGGACATTTCAAAAAGGATAGGCATTTATTTATCTATGTTACAATAATGAAAACATGCAAGTAAGTAACAAATTATACTCAGGTAGAATAATAGCAAGAACAAATTCGAATACTCAGCTCTTATCTCAGATGTTTTAAGATCTGTCCCAGATGATGGTCATCGATTAAGTAGTTTAAAAAATGACGATGAGTCAAATCTCCAGGGTCTTGTCTAATAACTTTATTGCAAGTTAAAAGCTGGAGGGGATTTGTAGAAGCCTGGATCCGTTGCAGCCAGAACCAGCTTCGATCGAAACTGATCAGCTGTGTATAAGTTACTAGATTTTATAGCCCTCCTGCAAGAAATACTCTGACATTTTCTTAAAAGATATTACATTCAGTGTCTGTGAAGCTGAATGCAGTAGTCATTCATATAAGATCATTTTTCGTAGACCTGACAGGTTTCTCTTTAACCCACTTATGAACACAATACCCCAAACATCTTACTAGACAGTTTCCATTTGAGATACTGATGATAGGCACATATATTTAATATAATCAGCCAGCCTAAAAGCAGTGTACACTTCCCACTCACGATGTCCTTCGCTCTAGGTCACAGGTTCTCAAACTCGGTCCTCAGGCCCACACAGTGCATTTTTTGCAGGTCTCCTCACAGAATCGCAAGTGAAATAATTAGGTCCACCTGTGGACCTTTTAAAATGGGTCAGTGAGTAATTAATACACCTATGCACTTGCTGAGTTACCTGCAAAACATGCACTGTGTGGGGTCCTGAGGACTGAGTTTGAGAACCCCTGCTCTAGGTCAAAGGTGAAAGACAGCTTTGGAGCTATATTTCTACCTGGTGCCTATACGTCTGCAAAAGCACTTATCCTAATAAAAGCACATATACAGTATAAAGCAATGAAGTTATACATACGCAAAATGGAGTTATACATGAACAAAATGGCATGAAAAAGTAGTTAAAAATATCACCCCATACAGTCACCTGCTATAAAGTTCAGGCCTGGCCCCCTGCAACTTCTTCGTGTTATTATAAATCAAGCGCAAGATACATAGCATTCGTTTTGAGTCACTGGAATCTGCAGTGGAGACCTTCATCCATCATGTAGAAGACATACAGTGCCTGCTTTAGACTGGTCCAGCTGCTTCACCAAGTAGTTTAAGTGCATACAACTTTGCAGAGACTCCTCTTGCGAATACTTTGAAAAAAATGTAATATTCCCTTTGTAACTATAATACTTTTTCTGCATCCAGAAACTATTGCAATCCCCTCGTATTTAATTATTATGCAGCACTTATATTTTCTGTATTACTGTACCTCTAATTTCTATTATTTTCATTAATCTGACATAATCAAATGATCACAATTTGAACATTATTTTGCATAATATAATTTAATTATATGGTCTTCAACACATCACAATATGCTAAAATGTTTTGGTAATTAACAGTGAAACTAATGTAATGGGAAGCAATACAGATATCACACTGATTAAAGACGCAATCAAGATTGACATAAGAAAACAGTCAAGTATTTTTCCTGTGTTGTTGAACTGTTTGTTTTTTAACCTTACCAGTAGATTGATTTTAGATTCTACTGTAGAGCAAAGGTTGTCACGTCGACAAGATTTAAGATGATATATTTATATACAAGTATATAGGGAGGGGCAATCCCTCCGCTTATTTTACTGTCAGTTTATTGATCTGTAGTCTATCAATGAGAAATACATTTAGCTGTCGGTTTCTTTTATCTCATATTGCTTCGTTCTCCACACATTTCATACAGAGCACAGCGTGATGGTCTTTCTCTGTAAAGGGCAGACAGATACTATATATAACAATACACAAGAAAGTAAGATGTTGACATTTACAGCTTTTGTGTTCCATGGTTTGTGACCATGTCCCGCAGTTACGCAGTAAGGGAACTTATCACACGGTGAACTCACTCTTTGTTAAAAACTCATTAAATTAGTAATTTACAAACCGCCTCAGTGTAAAATCGCTGGGCAAACGCTCTTTAATGCAGTTTTGTGTGGCTATCTTACACTTTTCTTTGTCTGTCGTGACCTTAAGACTAGAGATGAGCGGGTTCGGTTCCTCGGAATCCGAACCCGCCCGAACTTCAGGTTTTATTACACGGGGCCGAGCGACTCGGATCTTCCCGCCTTGCTCGGTTAACCCGAGCGCGCCCGAACGTCATCATCCCGCTGTCGGATTCTCGCGAGGCTCGGATTCTATCGCGAGACTCGGATTCTATATAAGGAGCCGCGCGTCGCCGCCATTTTCACACGTGCATTGAGATTGATAGGGAGAGGACGTGGCTGGCGTCCTCTCCGTTTATAGAGAAGAGAGTGAGACTAGAGTAGAGAGAGACACAGTATTTACTTTAGTAATTTTGGGAAGCATTAGGAGGAGTACTACTACTTGCTGAAGTGATAGTGTGACTGTATATTATCTGACTTGTGGGGGAGACAGTGGGGAGCAGTTAGAGTCTGAGAGCAGGAGTACATATTTTAACGTACAGTGCACACTTTTGCTGCCAGAGTGCCACACTGCCATTGTGACCACACTGACCACCAGTATATATTGTGATTGTCTGCTTAGGAGTACTACTTGCAAGTTGCTGATAGTGTGACCAGTGACCTGACCACCAGTTTAATTAATCACCACCAGTTTAATATATATATATATATATATATATATATATAAAATTGTATATAATATATATAATTGTATACCACTTACCCGTGTTTTTTTTTTTCTTTCTTCTTGATACATACTACTATAGTAGCTTACTGTAGCAGTCTGCGGTGCTGCTGAGCTGACAGTGTCCAGCAGGTCTGTCATCAGTCATTACATAATAAATATATATACCTGTCCGGCTGCAGTACTAGTGATATTATATATATATATATATATATTAATTTCATCTCATTATCATCCAGTCTATATTAGCAGCAGACACAGTACGGTAGTCCACGGCTGTAGCTACCTCTGTGTCGGCAGTCGCTCGTCCATCCATAATTGTATACCACCTACCCGTGGTTTTTTTTTTTCTTTCTTCTTGATACATACTACTATAGTAGCTTACTGTAGCAGTCTGCGGTGCTGCTGAGCTGACAGTGTCCAGCAGGTCCGTCATCATTCATTACATAATAAATATATATACCTGTCCGGCTGCAGTACTAGTGATATTATATATATATATATATATTAATTTCATCTCATTATCATCCAGTCTATATTAGCAGCAGACACAGTACGGTAGTCCACGGCTGTAGCTACCTCTGTGTCGGCAGTCGCTCGTCCATCCATAATTGTATACCACCTACCCGTGGTTTTTTTTTTTCTTTCTTCTTCATACATACTACTATAGTAGCTTACTGTAGCAGTCTGCGGTGCTGCTGAGCTGACAGTGTCCAGCAGGTCCGTCATCAGTCATTACATAATAAATATATATACCTGTCCGGCTGCAGTACTAGTGATATTATATATATATATATTAATTTCATCTCATTATCATCCAGTCTATATTAGCAGCAGACACAGTACGGTAGTCCACGGCTGTAGCTACCTCTGTGTCGGCAGTCGCTCGTCCATCCATAATTGTATACCACCTACCCGTGGTTTTTTTTTTTTTTTCTTCTTGATACATACTACTATAGTAGCTTACTGTAGCAGTCTGCGGTGCTGCTGAGCTGACAGTGTCCAGCAGGTCCGTCATCAGTCATTACATAATAAATATATATACCTGTCCGGCTGCAGTACTAGTGATATTATATATATATATATATATTAATTTCATCTCATTATCATCCAGTCTATATTAGCAGCAGACACAGTACGGTAGTCCACGGCTGTAGCTACCTCTGTGTCGGCAGTCGCTCGTCCATCCATAATTGTATACCACCTACCCGTGTTTTTTTTTTTTTTTCTTTCTTCTTGATACATACTACTATAGTAGCTTACTGTAGCAGTCTGCGGTGCTGCTGAGCTGACAGTGTCCAGCAGGTCCGTCATCAGTCATTACATAATAAATATATATACCTGTCCGGCAAAAATGTTGAGGTTCCAAAATTAGGGAAAGATCAAGATCCACTTCCACCTCGTGCTGAAGCTGCTGCCACTAGTCATGGCCGAGACGATGAAATGCCAGCAACGTCGTCTGCCAAGGCCGATGCCCAATGTCATAGTACAGAGCATGTAAAATCCAAAACACCAAATATCAGTAAAAAAAGGACTCAAAAATCTAAAATAAAATTGTCGGAGGAGAAGCGTAAACTTGCGAATATGCCATTTACCACACGGAGTGGCAAGGAACGGCTGAGGCCCTGGCCTATGTTCATGGCTAGTGGTTCAGCTTCACATGAGGATGGAAGCACTCAGCCTCTCGCTAGAAAAATGAAAAGACTCAAGCTGGCAAAAGCACCGCAAAGAACTGTGCGTTCTTCGAAATCCCAAATCCACAAGGAGAGTCCAATTGTGTCGGTTGCGATGCCTGACCTTCCCAACACTGGACGTGAAGAGCATGCGCCTTCCACCATTTGCACGCCCCCTGCAAGTGCTGGAAGGAGCACCCGCAGTCCAGTTCCTGATAGTCAGATTGAAGATGTCAGTGTTGAAGTACACCAGGATGAGGAGGATATGGGTGTTGCTGGCGCTGGGGAGGAAATTGACCAGGAGGATTCTGATGGTGAGGTGGTTTGTTTAAGTCAGGCACCCGGGGAGACACCTGTTGTCCGTGGGAGGAATATGGCCGTTGACATGCCTGGTGAAAATACCAAAAAAATCAGCTCTTCGGTGTGGAAGTATTTCAACAGAAATGCGGACAACATTTGTCAAGCCGTGTGTTGCCTTTGTCAAGCTGTAATAAGTAGGGGTAAGGACGTTAACCACCTCGGAACATCCTCCCTTATACGTCACCTGCAGCGCATTCATAATAAGTCAGTGACAAGTTCAAAAACTTTGGGCGACAGCGGAAGCAGTCCACTGACCAGTAAATCCCTTCCTCTTGTAACCAAGCTCACGCAAACCACCCCACCAACTCCCTCAGTGTCAATTTCCTCCTTCCCCAGGAATGCCAATAGTCCTGCAGGCCATGTCACTGGCAATTCTGACGATTCCTCTCCTGCCTGGGATTCCTCCGATGCATCCTTGCGTGTAACGCCTACTGCTGCTGGCGCTGCTGTTGTTGCTGCTGGGAGTCGATGGTCATCCCAGAGGGGAAATCGTAAGACCACTTTTACTACTTCCACCAAGCAATTGACTGTCCAACAGTCCTTTGCGAGGAAGATGAAATATCACAGCAGTCATCCTGTTGCAAAGCGGATAACTGAGGCCTTGACAACTATGTTGGTGTTAGACGTGCGTCCGGTATCCGCCGTTAGTTCACAGGGAACTAGACAATAACTTGAGGTAGTGTGCCCCCGTTACCAAATACCATCTAGGTTCCACTTCTCTAGGCAGGCGATACCGAGAATGTACACGGACGTCAGAAAAAGACTCACCAGTGTCCTAAAAAATGCAGTTGTACCCAATGTCCACTTAACCACGGACATGTGGACAAGTGGAGCAGGGCAGGGTCAGGACTATATGACTGTGACAGCCCACTGGGTAGATGTATGGACTCCCGCCGCAAGAACAGCAGCGGCGGCACCAGTAGCAGCATCTCGCAAACGCCAACTCTTTCCTATGCAGGCTACGCTTTGTATCACCGGTTTCCAGAATACGCACACAGCTGAAAACCTCTTACGGCAACTGAGGAAGATCATCGCGGAATGGCTTACCCCAATTGGACTCTCCTGTGGATTTGTGGCATCGGACAACGCCAGCAATATTGTGTGTGCATTAAATATGGGCAAATTCCAGCACGTCCCATGTTTTGCACTTACCTTGAATTTGGTGGTGCAGAATTTTTTAAAAAAACGACAGGGGCGTGCAAGAGATGCTGTCGGTGGCCAGAAGAATTGCGGGACACTTTCGGCGTACAGGCACCACGTACAGAAGACTGGAGCACCACCAAAAACGCCTGAACCTGCCCTGCCATCATCTGAAGCAAGAAGTGGTAACGAGGTGGAATTCAACCCTATATATGCTTCAGAGGTTGGAGGAGCAGCAAAAGGCCATTCAAGCCTATACAATTCAGCACGATATAGGAGGTGGAATGCACCTGTCTCAAGCGCAGTGGAGAATGATTTCAACGTTGTGCAAGGTTCTGCTGCCCTTTGAACTTGCCACACGTGAAGTCAGTTCAGACACTGCCAGCCTGAGTCAGGTCATTCCCCTCATCAGGCTTTTGCAGAAGAAGCTGGAGACATTGAAGGAGGAGCTAACACGGAGCGATTCCGCTAGGCATGTGGGACTTGTGGATGGAGCCCTTAATTCGCTTAACAAGGATTCACGGGTGGTCAATCTGTTGAAATCAGAGCACTACATTTTGGCCACCGTGCTCGATCCTAGATTTAAAACCTACCTTGGATCTCTCTTTCCGGCAGACACAAGTCTGCTGGGGTTCAAAGACCTGCTGGTGAGAAAATTGTCAAGTCAAGCGGAACGCGACCTGTCAACATCTCCTCCTTCACATTCTCCCGCAACTGGGGGTGCGAGGAAAAGGCTCAGAATTCCGAGCCCACCCGCTGGCGGTGATGCAGGGCAGTCTGGAGCGACTGCTGATGCTGACATCTGGTCCGGACTGAAGGACCTGACAACGATTATGGACATGTCGTCTACTGTCACTGCATATGATTCTCTCCCCATTGAAAGAATGGTGGAGGATTATATGAGTGACCGCATCCAAGTAGGCACGTCACACAGTCCGTACTTATACTGGCAGGAAAAAGAGGCAATTTGGAGGCCCTTGCACAAACTGGCTTTATTCTACCTAAGTTGCCCTCCCACAAGTGTGTACTCCGAAAGAGTGTTTAGTGCCGCCGCTCACCTTGTCAGCAATCGGCGTACGAGGTTACTTCCAGAAAATGTGGAGAAGATGATGTTCATTAAAATGAATTATAATCAATTCCTCCATGGAGACATTGACCAGCAGCAATTGCCTCCACAAAGTACACAGGGAGCTGAGATGATGGATTCCAGTGGGGACGAATTGATAATCTGTGAGGAGGGGGATGTACACGGTGATATATCGGAGGATGATGATGAGGTGGACATCTTGCCTCTGTAGAGCCAGTTTGTGCAAGGAGAGATTAATTGCTTCTTTTTTGGTGGGGGTCCAAACCAACCCGTCATTTCAGTCACAGTCGTGTGGCAGACCCTGTCACTGAAATGATGGGTTGGTTAAAGTGTGCATGTCCTGTTTATACAACATAAGGGTGGGTGGGAGGGCCCAAGGACAATTCCATCTTGCACCTCTTTTTTCTTTTTTTCTTCTTTGCGTCATGTGCTGTTTGGGGAGTGTTTTTTGGAAGGGCCATCCTGCGTGACACTGCAGTGCCACTCCTAGATGGGCCAGGTGTTTGTGTCGGCCACTAGGGTCGCTTATCTTACTCACACAGCTACCTCATTGCGCTCTTTTTTTCTTTGCGTCATGTGCTGTTTGGGGAGTGTTTTTTGGAAGGGCCATCCTGCGTGACACTGCAGTGCCACTCCTAGATGGGCCAGGTGTTTGTGTCGGCCACTAGGGTCGCTTAACTGGGACATAGCTATACCGGGATATACTTTGTTTAGGAAGGACAGAATTGGAAAAATCGGGGGAGGGGTAGCAATGTATGTAAAAAATGCCATAAATACTACATTAATACAAAGTATTGAAGAAAAAACTGAGGCCCTTTGGGTGACCATAGAAACAGGGGAAAAGTTGATTATTCGTATTGGCGTGATATACAGGCCACCAGGTCAGGAAGAGGAACTTGACAAGAACCTATTGCAGGACATAACTAAAATGGCATTAAAAGGAGAGGTAATAATCATGGGAGACTTTAATCTTCCTGATGTAAACTGGGAGGTGTCTGTTGCTAGTTCCACTAGAAGTAGGAACATTTTAAATTCCCTTCAGGGAGCATCCCTCCACCAATTGGTGAGGGAGCCCACTCGGAAAGACGCAATATTAGACTTAATACTTACAAATGGAGACAGATTATCAGACGTAAAAGTGGGTGAAAACCTCGGATCCAGTGATCATCAAGCAGTATGGTTCAGCATTAAGACAGAGACTGACTCGTCCCATACAAAAACAAAGGTGTTGGATTTTAGGAAGGCTGATTTTGTAGGGATGGGAAAATGTGTAAGCGATTCTTTGGCAGAGTGGAGGAACTTGGAAACAGTGCAGGAGAGGTGGAAAACATTCAAATGTGCAATATTGAAGGCAACAGACCTTTGTATCAAAACTGTTAGGAAAAACACAAGGAAAAGGAAGCCAGTGTGGTTTGCAAAAGAAGTAGCAAATATTGTGAGAGCAAAAAAGATGGCTTTTAGGAAATATAAGCAGACACAAAATAATGAAGACAAAAAGATATATCTTGTTAGACAGAAGGAGACAAAGAAGGTAATCAGATGTGCAAAGGCACAAGCTGAGGAGAAAATGGCCCAGTCAGTGGGTAAAGGAGGCAAAACTTTTTTTAGGTATATAAGCGAAAAAAGAAAAACAAAAGGCGGAATTATAAAACTAAAGACGGACACTGGGAATCTTGTTGAGGGAGACAATTTAATAGCAGATCATCTTAATGATTATTTTTGCTCAGTATTTACTACTGAAAGAGAGGGGAAGGGGCCACAGTTAAGTTGCAGGGATATTCAGGAAAATGAAACAAGTACATTTACAGAGGAGAAGGTCCTAACAGAACTCTCAAAGCTGAAAGTGGACAAATCTATGGGGCCAGATGGGATACATCCAAGGATACTAAAAGAACTTAAAGAGGTGCTGGTAGCACCATTGACAGAATTATTCAACCAGTCATTAGCTACAGGAGAAATTCCAGGGGACTGGAAAAGAGCAAACGTAGTCCCACTGCACAAAAGTGGAAGCAAGGAAGAGGCAAACAACTACAGACCAGTGAGTCTTACATCAGTAGTAGGGAAATTGATGGAAACACTCTTAAAAGAAAGAGTTGTAGATCATCTCAAATCCGGCAATTTACTGGATCCCAAACAGCATGGATTCACTGGGGGAAGATCATGTCAAACAAATCTTATTGACTTTTTTGATTGTGTGACTAAAGTGATGGATAAAGGTGGAGCCATGGATATAGCTTATCTTGACTTTAGTAAGGCTTTTGACACAGTTCCACATCGCAGACTGCTAAATAAACTTGAAAGTTTGGGATTGGATATTAGGATTATTGAATGGATAAGATCTTGGTTGAAGGATAGAAAACAGAGAGTTGTGGTAAATGGAGTGCATTCACAGGAGGGAAATGTTACCAGTGGAGTACCCCAGGGATCTGTACTTGGACCAGTGCTTTTCAATATCTTTATTGGTGACATTGCAAATGGGATTAAAGGGAAAGTATGCCTTTTTGCAGATGACACAAAGGTATGCAACAGGGTAGACACACCAGGTGGGGTAAAACAAATGATTGAGGATCTAGGTAGACTAGAGGAATGGTCAAGAGTCTGGCAATTACAGTTTAATGCCAAAAAATGCAAAATCATGCACTTGGGTCTCAAAAATCCTAAAGCTAAATACAGTATTAATGGCACTATACTGGAAACTACTGAGGAGGAAAGGGATCTAGGAGTCACTATTTCAGATGACTTAAAGGCAGGTAAGCAATGTAACAAGGCAATGAGGAAGGCTAGTCAGATGCTTGGCTGCATTGGGAGAGGAATCAGCAGCAGAAAGAAAGAAGTAATAATGCCACTGTATAGGTCATTGGTACGGCCTCATCTAGAATACTGTATTCAGTTCTGGAGGCCATATCTTCAAAAGGATATTAATACATTAGAAACTGTACAAAGGAGGGCAACTAAAATGGTGCATGGCCTACATCACAAAACATACCCAGAAAGACTAAGAAATCTCAATATGTATAGTTTGGAGCAGAGAAGAGAAAGGGGCGACATGATAGAAACTTTCAAATATATGAAGGGTTTTAACAAAGTCCAGGAGGGAAACATTCTCCAAATGAAGAGAAGCAATAGGACACGAGGACATGCACTGAGACTGGAGGGGGGGAGGTTCAGGGGAAATTTGCGGAAAAATTATTTCACAGAAAGGGTAGTGGACAAGTGGAATAGCCTCCCATCAGAGGTGGTAGAGGCTAAGACAGTAGAGCAATTTAAACATGCATGGGATAGACATAAGGATATCCTTACAAAGAAATAAGGATCAAATAAGGTTAGTGATAAAAAAAAATAATATATAAAAAAAAAAAAAGGGGCAGACTAGATGGGCCAAGTGGTTCTTATCTGCCGACAAATTCTATGTTTCTATGTTTCTATGTTTCTATGTATCTTACTCACACAGCTACCTCATTGCGCCTCTTTTTTTCTTTGCGACATGTGCTGTTTGGGGAGTGTTTTTTGGAAGGGCCATCCTGCGTGACACTGCAGTGCCACTCCTAGATGGGCCAGGTGTTTGTGTCGGCCACTAGGGTCGCTTATCTTACTCACACAGCTACCTCATTGCGCCTCTTTTTTTCTTTGCGTCATGTGCTGTTTGGGGAGTGTTTTTTGGAAGGGCCATCCTGCGTGACACTGCAGTGCCACTCCTAGATGGGCCAGGTGTTTGTGTCGGCCACTAGGGTCGCTTATCTTACTCACACAGCTACCTCATTGCGCCTCTTTTTTTCTTTGTGTCATGTGCTGTTTGAGGAGTGTTTTTTGGAAGGGCCATCCTGCGTGACACTGCAGTGCCACTCCTAGATGGGCCAGGTGTTTGTGTCGGCCACTAGGGTCGCTTATCTTACTCACACAGCTACCTCATTGCGCCTCTTTTTTTCTTTGCGTCATGTGCTGTTTGGGGAGTGTTTTTTGGAAGGGCCATCCTGCGTGACACTGCAGTGCCACTCCTAGATGGGCCAGGTGTTTGTGTCGGCCACTAGGGTCGCTTATCTTACTCACACAGCTACCTCATTGCGCCTCTTTTTTTCTTTGCGTCATGTGCTGTTTGGGGAGTGTTTTTTGGAAGGGCCATCCTGCGTGACACTGCAGTGCCACTCCTAGATGGGCCAGGTGTTTGTGTCGGCCACTAGGGTCGCTTATCTTACTCACACAGCTACCTCATTGCGCCTCTTTTTTTCTTTGCGTCATGTGCTGTTTGGGGAGTGTTTTTTGGAAGGGCCATCCTGCGTGACACTGCAGTGCCACTCCTAGATGGGCCAGGTGTTTGTGTCGGCCACTAGGGTCGCTTATCTTACTCACACAGCTACCTCATTGCGCCTCTTTTTTTCTTTGCGTCATGTGCTGTTTGGGGAGTGTTTTTTGGAAGGGCCATCCTGCGTGACACTGCAGTGCCACTCCTAGATGGGCCAGGTGTTTGTGTCGGCCACTAGGGTCGCTTATCTTACTCACACAGCTACCTCATTGCGCCTCTTTTTTTCTTTGCGTCATGTGCTGTTTGGGGAGTGTTTTTTGGAAGGGCCATCCTGCGTGACACTGCAGTGCCACTCCTAGATGGGCCAGGTGTTTGTGTCGGCCACTAGGGTCGCTTATCTTACTCACACAGCTACCTCATTGCGCCTCTTTTTTTCTTTGCGTCATGTGCTGTTTGGGGAGTGTTTTTTGGAAGGGCCATCCTGCGTGACACTGCAGTGCCACTCCTAGATGGGCCAGGTGTTTGTGTCGGCCACTAGGGTCGCTTAGCTTAGTCATCCAGCGACCTCGGTGCAAATTTTAGGACTAAAAATAATATTGTGAGGTGTGAGGTGTTCAGAATAGACTGAAAATGAGTGGAAATTATGGTTTTTGAGGTTAATAATACTTTGGGATCAAAACGACCCCCAAATTCTATGATTTAAGCTGTTTTTTAGTGTTTTTTGAAAAAAACACCCGAATCCAAAACACACCCGAATCCGACAAAAAAAATTCGGTGAGGTTTTGCCAAAACGCGGTCGAACCCAAAACACGGCCGCGGAACCGAACCCAAAACCAAAACACAAAACCCGAAAAATTTCAAGTGCACATCTCTACTTAAGACACAGTGTACTTTTTTCATCTTGTACTAGACATATGTTTGTTATATTTTTGTATGTGTCATTTTAAGGAGTTCTAACTGCCCCTCCCCTGTCTCCTTTTACCTTCTTGAATACTTTTCGACCACATGGATTTACACAGGCACCAGATAGCATGTCATCCCCATGAGCAGGGTTCAACAAATGATTCCAAAATCAAGGAGCCAGCTTAAAAATTTAGAGGCAGACCATTGTCTCTAACCAACAACCCAACCCAACAACATGCACATCTCTTACACCATATATTTATAGTGTGACACACAGTGGTGTCCCCAGTTCATATCATTCCACTCAGCAGGGTACCCTGCTCATAATATGCCATAGTGCTGACAATTTATAATATGCCGTACCATAGTGACACCAGGTCATAGCCTAGCACAGTGGTGGGTAGCGCTGCCAGTTCATAATATGCCAAACATTAGTGCCATCAGTTTATAAAGTGCTACAGTATATAGAAGTGCTTCCAAGTTCTTTTAAAAGATGCAATATATAATCTATACCCCACTCTTACAACTGTACTTTTTGGCATATACCAGTATACTGTAACTTCCAACAGTATTGCATTACAGGAAAATAAACACCATTAACCACTTACAGTAACTGGCAGTTTTTTTGTTTTTTTTTCAAAAAAACGCTCTGAAAATGTGTTTTCTTAAATGAGTGAATTACTGTAGGTGAAGAACATGTATTAAACTTCTCCACAAAGATTTTATTAGAAAAAATATATATATTTGAAAAAATAATTAAAAATAAATAAATAAATAAGTTTTCAAAAATCGGACATCGGTCAACATCGGGAACACCAATAAACATTGCGATCATTGCAACTGATGCCTGTAAAAGGGGGAGAGATGTGGGGTGCGAGAGGGGCAGACGGAGTGCAGAGACACAGCAGTGTTTTTCTTTTTTCTTCTGATGCTGACAGGAGGGGTGATGCTGGGCTGACTGCCAGATCACTGCTGGCTGCAATGCTGCCCGATCACTGTACCCAGCATACACTGGGGGCAAAGCCACGGCAAGTGCAGGAGGGCTGGTAGGTCCCCCTGAGTGGGTATTTCTGCATGGTTGCATCAGGAACGACCATGTCAGGGAAAGCCCACCTTGGTGTGGTCGCATTTAATGTGATCATGCCAGGTAAGTGGTTAAAGTGCCAATGAGGCAGATGTACTAAGTCTTGGAGAGTGATAAAATGGAAAGATAAAAAACTACTGTGGTGAGAGGGATTGTCTCTCACCTGAATTACCCACATACCTGTGGGATCAGCTCCCTCCAAGGGATGCTAAAGTAAACCCAGCTAGTGGAGGTTTGGAATTTCCGGTTTTCCAAGCTGCACAGATCCAGCAGGAACTCATCACTGAGAGACAGGAATGTTTCAAACTCTCATACACCCAGTGTTCTGTGCACTGATGCTGTGTTGCAGCCAGCTAGTAGGCCGGAATTTCCTTAGTTCCAGGGACTGATGATATTGACTGTGCCAGAGGAGCATAGCAGATTGTGGCTGCAGGAACATTGCAGCAGACTGATCATTAAGCACTTTTTGTACTTAATGATCACCTGTTTGTTTGTTTTGATGTGCCTATTTGCCCAGGCTTATAGCTAAGCATATTAAAGTGCTGTGTTTGCTGCCATTAAAGACACTGCTTCATCGAGAACCTGTCTGTCTTGAGTCCTCATTTCTACAACAATGTTACACTACCAACCAATCAGCTCCTAACTGTAATTTTTCAAATACAGCCCTTAACATGGCAGATGGTTGATTCTTCCTCACACCCTGTGTGTACCTCAGTCCAGACAGACAGCTGCTGCAATCTTATGCTTAGTCCTGCGCTGATTGTAGAGATGACATAGAAATGGCTGTGGAACAAAGATCAAAGTGGGCAAGGTCATCCAATTCCAACCACCCTGTCTATCCCCAGAGTACAGGAGACATTGCAGAACAAACCTGGTAAAGCAAGCAAGCTAGCTAGTTGCCACTGTCTGCAGTACAATGCCCACAAATCTCTGCTGGGGCTAACGAGGATCTCTCTCCTCCCACTACTGGAAAATTCAGTCACCAGGTTGGAAATAACTTTATATAATGTACTTGATAAATTCTACATGAAAGTTAATTGGTTTCTTTGGGCAACTTCTCCACTGGTGCACTTTTCCACTATCTTCACTGCTTAATACATCAACCTTAGTATGTTTTTGGGGAAGACAGGTGAAGAAAAGTGGCCACTCTGAAACAATGTTATTTTCTGTGCTTAGATCAATAAATATATGATCAGGTAAGGGACCCAGAACTCAATGAAAACATATGCGAGCACTACCAAATGAAGATGGACTGAGCCTCCCTAGTCCCAAAAATGTATTTGGTTTGTCAGATTTCACAACCAATAATAACCTATGCTACAAGTAACACTGATATCTCCTTGTACATTCATCACTATTTAGGATTACTCCATTAGAAGATAGGGCTTCCCTTCATGAAATCAAAATTATATTCAGCACACCTTTCCAGAGTCAGACTGGGACTTCAAAGCCACACTAGGGGAATGTATAGGTACGGACCCACTGACTATCTGCTGAAGTGGGTGTAGTCAATGAACAGAGAGGTGTGGCCAAAGATGGATTTGACTCTTTGTGGAAAGCAAAAAAGCCTGAGAAAGGGGTTGCATTTTAGTAGGTTATTGCATGTTATTTTAGTATTATTATTATTATTATTATTATTATTGTTGTTGTTTTTTTTTTACTATGACTATTACAATTGAGGGATCAGACTGTGCAGCTGGTGATTGCTGAATTCATTAGGACATTTTTTCAACAAATACATAATTTAAGTACAACAGAAATTTAATAGGAAGATTTAGTGATGGGCTTAATAGATTGATGCACCACAAGACAGAAATGAATAGATACACAGGCCAACAAAGAACAAACACACAGTGCCAAACTAAATCCCCAAGGATGTAGGTGTAGAACTGTAGATAAATAGTGCAAGAGCAGCAGCAGATTGAGCCCCTCCAAGGACAGCACACAGACTCCATTACATGATCTTTTTATTCCCTCATACCCTTCAACATGCCCTCTATATGCCATCAAGCTTCTTCAAATGCCCATTATACACCATCAGACTCCTGCACACACCCCTATATGCAGGGCGGTACAAGTTTTCTCAGCACCCTAGGCAAATCTTCCTCGCAACCCCCCCCCCCCCTCCCCCCACAGCCCAGCCTCTCAGGTGAAAAAGTGCCGAGGTGGCATCTTCTAAGTCTTATATATATATATATATATATATATATACACAATATACTCCTGTACTTGTGTGCAGCACTTGCGCAGAAATAGCTTAACAACATTTCGGATGCTTTGATATTGCATCTTTAATATTGGATCTTTTGTCGAAAGCATCTGAAAAGTTGATAAGCTATTTCTGCATACTGTATGTGCATACTATACTTCTTTGAAACACATGGAGTGCCACCCATAAATACAGGAGAATATACATATACACACACACACACACACACACACACACACACACACACACACACACACACACACACACACACACACAGTAATTTTGACACATTCTCCAACACTGCTACACCAGTTCCCCAGTCCCCCCAAACCCACAGGGCTGGTGACACTCAGAGGCTTGTACAAAGTGAAAAAATAAACATGTGCAGGGTGGAGTGTTTATTAAATGTGATGTTTCGGGGACCGTATCCCTTCCCCCTGTCACCTCACACAAGTTTTTTTCTTCACTTTGTACAAGCCTCTGAGTGCCGCCAGCTATCTGAATACCATATACATGTGAGCATTTACCCTTCAGGATAGCACCGGAGTAAGCTACCTGACATGGGTTATGTAATGATGGGGGGAGAGGGGGGGGACACATGTTACAATATATAATAAATTATATATATCTTGATAGATATACTATGTTTATGTATAGATATACTGTGTTGTGTGTGTATATACAGTATATGTATATATATATATATATATATATACATACACTGTGTATGTATATACACATGTGTGTAGACAGCTGACACCTCTCAGGAACTAGAGAGGCACAGCTGCTGCAGAACCTATTGCCTTTCACATGAATTAAAGCCAGCGAGGAACTGACCTGGCTGACTGATGCTGTGGCTCTGTATGGGGGAGGACAGCCGGCGAATGTTGTCCCTGATGATCCGTGCAAGGTGTAGAGGCTTCCAGGCATACACTCCATGTTACCGCCGCTTGTCAGGGCCGGCTGTGAGGGGGTGTAGATCAGCTTGTGATTGAGGACCGTCCTGTGTGAAGGTGCCGCCCCCAGTCGTGGCCTCCTCCTCGGACTCCAGCTGCTCCCCGCACGGCTTGCAATCCCGGCGGAGAGAGCGGATCTTGTCTTCAGTCATCAGGTCGGTGAAAGGAGCAAGCGATGCAGGAGGGGAGGCTGGGGGAGTCCCCGGACATGCGGCTCCAGCCCTGGCCTTGCAGATCCGACATGGGTGAGCATGGAGGGGGCGCTTCGCGGGAAGTGCAGCACACTTAGCCTTCATTTGTCGATTTCACTTAGCACCGCCCTTCAAATGCCTGCGCCCATAGGCAGATGCCTAAACCTGCCTAGTGGTTGCGCTGGCCCTGCCTATATGTCACCAGACATGGCTCTAATATGCCCCTTATAAGCCATCAGACTCCTCCACATGCCCTTATATGTCATCAGACCCTTCCACATTCAATATATATATATATATATATATATATATATGAGGAATGTGGAAGGGTCCGATGCACCCCCCCCTTATATGTCGGCACTAGGGGGGTTGGGGTTAGTAGCTAGAGGTGGGGTTAGAACTAGCCACCACCCCGAGGGTTAGGGTAATGGCAGAGCCGGCCCTAACCAATATGATGCCCTAGGCAAGATTTTGGCTGGTGCCCCTTAGCACAACCGCTGGTTCCGCCTCTGACCTTGCACCTTTTTCCCAGCACCATCACCCCTCACCCATAGCAGTCCTTATTTTGGTGTTTGTACCCCCTATATTTGAAATAGGAACAGTTCGCACATTTGGCACACAGCCCAAAAAGGGGTGTGTTTTTGCTGGCAAGGGGCATGGCCACACAATAGTAACCCCAATTCCAATTACGCCACACTGTACTGCAACTTTATTCATATTTGATCATGCGATAGTGTCCATAATTCATATTACATCCCACAGTAGTATCACTTTACCTTAAACGTTACTCCTCACAGTAGAGCCCCTTATTCACATCACATCACACTGAATTGTTCCTTATTCACATTACACCACACCCTATTGCTCTTTATTCGCATTAGACGACACAGTAGTGCCCTTTCTATATGCAACGCCACATAGTAGAGCACCAAATACACATAATGCCACACATTAGTAATGCATTTATACACATAATTCCACACAGTAATGCCCCTTACACATATGAGACACATTATTAATGTCCTTATAAACATAATGCGCCTTAAACATTATGACAACCTTTATTAATGCCCTTTTACACATAATGTCCCTTACACATATGCCGCACATTATGAATGCCCTTATACACATAATGACACACATAGTGCCCCCTACACATTTGCTGCACATTATTAGTGTCCCTATACACATAATGACACACATACAGTTGTACCCTGTTGCACATATGCCACACATTATTAATGCCCTTATACACATAATGACACACATAGTGCCCCTTACACATATGTTGCACATTGTTAATGCATTTTTACATGACACACATAATGCTCCTTACACATATTCCGAACACTACTGCACAACCAACCCACTCACATGCACACAGCACTCACACTGCCACTAACACTGTGACCTCTGCCTCTGCTTGGATACAGATGTGTCCTCATACATCTTGCCTCAATGCTAACGTCAGGCACCTTTTTTTATGAAAATGCCTCTTATTTGCATTGCTATGTGGCTAGGATGCACAAGCAGCTTCTGTTGATTAAAATGATATGCAGCATGCCTATAAACTGTGTGAGACTGTGGCTGTATCTGCATATGAAATGCTACACACAGAATATAGGCATGCCACATATAATTTTAATCAGCAGAAGCTGCTGATGCCCCTAGGCATATCAAATGCCCTAGGCAATTGCCTAGTTTGCCTATGCCTATGGCCGGCTCTGGGTAATGGTTAAGGGGGATAAAAATACTCAACCCCTGCAATGTCGTGATCTTCAATGTTGGGATGCCACGGTCGGTCATGTGACATTTAGTATGTATTCCGTTGTCGCCAGGAAGTCATACATAGTCATCTGTTGTGTACACTGCCCAAAGAGCAGACGGCCAATCACACACAGAAGCAGATGAAATCCTCGATAGGACATTTAAAACACTTCCAGCCCCCCTCAACCAGCAACTTAATGCCCACCTTCAGTGCACCTCTAAGTGCCAGCTGTCTTGACTTGAGAGATGTACTTAGTACAGGCATGTGGGACAGTAATATGCAAAATGTAAGTTGCTAAATTTATTGGCTTACAATATATTTGTAAAACGGGAGTTTAATCTAGACATGAAATGACACAAACGTTTCCCGCCACCCAGGGGCGCATTGAGAGACGAAGGGACCCTTGTACAGGCTCTCTCTGGCCCTCCTCCTCTCTAGTCGGCTACCAGCAGTGCTTAGCTCTAGTAGACTCTAGCAGTGTGTTAAGGGCCCCATACACTAGTACGATTTTACACAATTACATACAATTCCGATATATCCGTCTGATATATTGTATGAAATTGTGTACAATCGTATATGTTTTACATTGTATCTAATCAGATGCGTGTCCCTGTGGCTCTCGGATAGGATCCCCTAGGTCGTTGGTGCTGCACTAATGATATATCGGTATTGGATGGAATTGGATGAAAACAGTGTGTTTTTTTGTGCATGTGATATATCGCATGATATGTATCACAGGGAAGTTTGACTGGAATTCTCAGAAATCTCCCAGCTCCCGTGTCCCTCTATCCAGCCCATCAGATATATCTTATGGTACAGTTGTATGCCATACAATATATTGCATGCGATGTGTAGCGGCTTCATCAATCGAATGCAATATATCTTATGCAAAAATAGCATAAAAGTACCAAATCATATGGAATCACTCTCATGACGGTACCGGGGGAGCTCGGGGGAAATTACATCCGACTTCAGCCTCAGACATATCATTGTAGTGTATGGGGCCCTTTAGAGTCAACTGTGCATGCGCAGGTCTCTGGGAAAATGGCATTGTGGCCACCGTGCAGAGCAGCAGGTGCTGGCATGGGACTCTGGAGAGGTTAGTATTGAAGAATATGGGTGCACCCATTATAGATATGCCACTGCCCCACCACAATGCAATAAGCCAGCAAAAAACTGTCCTGCACTCTACATGGTGATAAAATGCAGAAGACTCAATGCACACGATCGCAAATACTGTATATGATATGCCACCATCACATCAAGGTGAACTGCACACAATAAAAGCATCATGTGCCTTATGCTACCCCAAATGCTTTGACCAAAATAGCCACTTACTACTTTACAATAATTTATTTCTCTTTATTTTATATAAACATAATTGGAGAAACATGAAGAACCACTGAAAGACACTGCTCTCACAGAGAAACACAGGCATTGGAACGCAGACCATATACTGACAATGAAGCACAGACACTGCATATACTGACAATGAAGCACAGACACTGCTCTCCCAAAGACACCCAGACAGTGCTTAATTAACACCATGAAGCATTATCAGAATAACTAGCTCAACAGCAAAAGAGTGAAAAGAAGCATCATCTGTAGTGGGTGCTCTACCTGTCCAACTTGCAGAGAAAGAGCACCTGATAACTTTAGTCAACATTGTCATGTTGACCATTTGAATCTGTTGACGTTTTGACCATGTCAACCATATGCATTTTGATCATTTGGTGTCAACTTATTGCTTGTGGACCTTTTCACTGCTGACCTATCATCCGGATACCAATAACTTGATCCCACCTGAGGAGCAGACTAAGGGGCGGGGGGGGGGGGGGGGAGCCAGCAGATGGCGATGCTGCATGATGACTGGCTGCCTTTGCATTATACATGTGACACCATCATGCCCATTATCGAACTTATGCATATGCAGTCCTGAAGTTTGCAGAATAGGGCAGAAATGATATGCGGCATGCCTATATTCTGTGTGTAGCATTTCATATGCAGATACAGCCACAGTCTCACACAGTATATAGGCATGCTGCATATCATTTTAATCAGCAGAAGCTACTTGTGCATCCTAGCCACATAGCAATGCAAATAAGATGCATTTTCATAAAAAAAGGTGCCCGACATTAGCATTGAGGCAAGATTTATGATGACACATCTGTATCCAAGCAGAGGCAGAGGTCACAGTGTTAGTGGCAGGGTGAGTGCTGTGTGCATGTGAGTGGGTTGGTTGTGCAGTAGTGTTCGGAATATGTGTAAGGAGCATTATGTGTGTCATGTAACAAATGCATTAATTATGTGCAATATATGTGTAAAGGGGCACTATGCGTGTCATTATGTGTATAAGGGCATTAATAATGTGCGGCATATGTGTAACAGGGTACTACTGTATGTGTGTCATTATGTGTATAGGGGCACTAATAATGTGCAGCAAATGTGTTGGGGGCACTATGTGTCATTATATGTATAAGAGCATTAATGTTGTGCGGCATATGTGTAAGGAGCAGTATGTGTATAAGGGCATTAATAAAGGTTGTCATAATGTGTAAAGCACATTATGTTTATAAGGACATTAATAATGTGTCTCACGTGTAAGGGGCATTACTGTGTGGAATTAAGTATATAAATGCATTACTAATGTGTGGCATTATGTGTATAAGGTGCTCTACTGTGTGACGTAACGTATAGAAAGGGCACTACTGTGTCATTTAATGTGAATAAAGAGCAATATGGTGTGGTGTAATGTGAATAAGGAGCAATTCAGTGTGATGTAATGTGAATAAGGGGCTCTACTGTGAGGAGTAACGTTTATAATGTAAAGTGATACTACTGTGGGATGTATTATGAATTATGGACACTATCGCATGATAACATGTGAATAAAGTTGCAGTACTGTGTGGTGTAATTAGAATTGGGGTTACTATTGTGTGACCATGACCCTTGCAAGCAAAAACACACCCCTTTTTGGGCTGTGCGCCATATGTGCAAACTATTCCTATTTAAAATATAGGGGGTACAAACACCAAAATAAGGACTGCTATGTGTGAAGGGTGATGGTGATGGGAAAGACGTGCAAGGTCAGAGGCGGAACCAGCGGTGGTGCTAGGGGGCACCAGCCAAAATCTTGCCTAGGGCATCATACTGGTTAGGGCCGGCTCTGCTGGAGCCCCTGCCCATCCTCCAGGGGTAGGGGTGGGGGGGGGGGCTATCAGTGGCAGCTTTGATGTCCTGCGGGCGGTAGTGGGTGCTGTATCTTTTGCTCAGCATGTAGGCCCTGGAGCAGTAATTTCTGCTAATTACTCTTTTACTGCACAGATGGTGGTAGATGGGGCAGGATGGTGAACACTAAACTGTAGTAGGGGGCATTGGGCTGAGTGAAGGGGCCCTGGTACATGACTTGCAGTGTGGTAGGGGGTGTTTAAAACGCAGAGTAGGGATGGATAGTGGAGTTAGCTTAATATTCAGCATTTTACAGAGGGAGGGCAGCTTGCTTGACTGCAGATATCTCCAGTTCCTGGAAATAGATTTCTTAGCTTTTAATTAGATAAGAAACAAGAGTTCCACCTTTAATGAGGTACTGGAGACTTGGAGATCAGAGTTCAGGAGTCAGTGCAATCCTCCGCCAAAAGTATAAAACTGCATACCAGGCGTGTGGAGCTGGAAGGCTGATATCTCTGGTTCTGGGCATAGTAAAGACAAGCTGTCAGTGTCCACCGAAAGGGGAGAGTCCCAGCTTTTGGAGTATACCCTCAGAAAAACTCTAAGTCAGACAGAAAATGAGATATCTTGCTGGGAAGTGCAATAAACAGGCTCAGATAAGGACCACTGCTTTGAAATTGGATAACTCTAGTTCCCCAAGGCTGATTTATTAAAATCTGGTACCATTGGAAAAAGGGGACCCTCAGCTATCAGCCTAGTGCCCTTATACTACTGGGGCCCTTGGGAAAGTGCCCATTAAGCCCTTATAAAAAGACGGCTCTGTCAGGCGCTATAGTGAGTAATGTTTATGATAATTTGTATACCAGCAGCCACAAAGAGATATAGTATATACACTCAGTTCAATTAACAGTATGAATGATCTCAGATGCTGTGGTGGATAGGGTTAGCTCTAGTAAATATATCAGCAGCCAACCAGAATAGGGGTATACCAGCCCCTAGAAAAAAACAAATAATAGGAGTGATCTGGGTGGTGCTTAATAATACATGAGAAAACCAGTATATAAATGAAAAAAATATATATTTATTCAACTAAAAAAACTGTAACGCTGGAGAAAATATTATTTTTAGTCTACTTAAAATAGGCACCTAAGGCTATTGAGAATGAGATTTCTGTATACTGGAAACTGTAGTGCAAGTTAGTGACTGTTTATGATAATGAATAATCAGGACTTCACTACTTAAATTTACATCCAAGGCCTGATTCATAGCCACTCAGAAAGCGGGTGAATCGGCGATCATTACCAGTTCTCGTGAGCCGAGCGAGGTGTACTTACAGTATGTATCTCTGTGAATCTGCGCAGAGTCAGACTGGCCGGACATATGCCCCACTGTAAGAGCCTAGCCCGCCTACAATAGAGGGGAGATTCCACAAGTTCTTATCAGCTTATGGCAGTGTGACAGTACCTTCTGCATATTGCTTACCCTATGCAAAGATCCCAGAAAACATACAGACTCTGCAAATTTCAGAAAATAATAGGCGTGATTTGGGTGGCGCTTAATAATACATGAGATAACCAATATATAAATAAAAAAAATGATTCAACTAAAATTACAATCTGATGAACCTCCCGGGTGTATTTCAAACATTAAATCACATTTTAACAATGTACACATTAAACATTAGTTATTCATATTAAAACACAATTTGGATATTTAAAATAAATGACCCACATAAATAGTCCGACATTTCCAGAGTATTTTGAGTAATGTAATTCCCACAAGATTAGTAAGGAATACAGAGTGACTGATGTAATAGTAATATGTATCAGATAGTTAGCCGTAGTATGGTTACGGCAGCAGGGACACTCAGATGTACAAGAGTCTGCCTGAGCCGCTGGTAAAGAATGCTGACAGAGGGCACAAGATCCGGGTGTGCATGCACCACCACTCATGTGGATGGTGACAGGTGGGCGTCCGTCCGGTCCTTATCCTTTTGTGCACCGGGACCTGCACTGTGGCAGGAGACGGGCACTGGATGTTGCACTGCTGGTGAATCCCAGATAGCACACCTCTTTTGTCGAGCTCTCCTGTGCAGGGGTGGTCTTCAGTATGCCGACTGTTGGGATCCCGGCGTGCAGTATACCGGTGCCGGGAATCCCGACAGCCGGCATACTGACACTTTTTCTCCCTCGTGGGGGTCCACGACCTCCCTGGAGGGAGAATAAAATAGCGTGGTGCGCCACCATGACCGCAGCGTGGTGAGCGCAGCGAGCCCGCAAGGGGCTCATTTGCGCTTGCCACGCTGACGGTATGCCGGGAGCCCGGCCATACTACACCCCTGTGCAGAGTAGCCGGAGCGGAGTTGATGTTAGCCGTGCTCCGTATAGTTGTAGGAGCGGCTCGCCGGATGGTGCTCAAATCACTGCAGCCAGAGGGGCATGAGAGTAGTCACATTGTGATGGCATAGTGGGTAGTTTTCCATCCCTCAGCAGGGATTAGAAAGTCCTGTTTCCTTAACGCGTTTCTTTCAATGCACAGTAGTGTGTCTTTGTCAAAAGGCAAGTGTGTTAAGTCAGCAGATCTTACACCTGGTATGCAGGCGTATCCAAGCTTCAATTAATCAGTTATGTTACTACTGCTTCATGGGCTCCACAATACTGTATCAGAGAATGTGTGGTACAACGTGGGTGCTTTTTATTAACAAGAGAGCACACATCACAGCATTTATTAATAAATAAGTTACAGTAGAAAACAATTAAAAGTAATGAAAGTATGAGACTGGGAATGACAAATGCAACAGGGGTCCTGCTTGGATAGAAATATCGATTTGTTTTAAACATATGCTCAATAGCTTAAACCATATAAATCCAAGCAAGGCACCTTTATGCAAACTATTTTTATTAACAATATAATATGTGTATTTTTGTAATTATTATTATTATTATTATTATTATTATTATCAAACACATAATATATATTTTTTCCTATAAAGAACATATTTTACACACACACACACACACACACACACACACACACACACACACACACACACACACACACACACACACGTATAGTACATGTGTATGTGTCCATATGAATACAGCGCTTAGACACCATTGTATTAAACCTGAAATTTACTTTCATAAGTGCAACAAAGTATGCACTTTGAAAGTAACAATAACACACACACACAGAGTAGGAGAGAGGAAGAGGGAGACACACACTGCAATATATTTCTCATAAAACCAGACCAATATAGTTGATTTCTTTGAATGAACACAGATGCAGGTATTGAAGGTCAGCATTATTCTTAAAGATTGTCATAGAGAATAATAAAAGGTGGTTCTCCTAAAGAAGATTTTAAAGCAAAAAGAGTACTAAAGTATAACCATTCCTTTATGGGCATCAAACGTCTAGGCCATTATAATTCCAGCAACAGGGACAGACATAAAAAAAAAGGAGAGACACTTAGAAAGAGATAACAGGAACAATTGTGGCTTAAGAAAAAGACAGATGATATTAAATAAACTCCAAATCTATAGTTTCATTGAGGCCCAGTGTCGGACTGGAGCATGAAGGGCCCACCGGGGGTATGCAGTGGTAGTGGCCCATGATTAGGGGTGTGGCCAGCCACCATAGAGGTTTGGCTAACCATTATAGAATACCTGGTCTGGACTGCTTGATAATTTATATAGTAATTAATGCTAGTGCATGCATGATAATGTGCCAGATTAATGACAGCAATGTACTGTAGAGAATACATTATAATCCTGTGCAGTATAAGGTAACATATGTATAATATATAATTCAAGTGCACAGTCTAGAACCTGATCCCTAGAGGAGGAGGACCCCAGCCCCCCAGGCAGTGGGGCCTACCGGTGGTTTCCCCTGTACTCCTGTGGGCCAGTCCGAGCCTGTTGAGGCCCTGTGGTTTAAGGGACTGTAGCCTCAGAATCCAAGCAGCTTCCTGTCTGCATAGGGTTCTGAAGTGGTTTCCCCCCTCTGCTGGTGACTGGAACATGTTCCAGTCCAACCAGCAGGAGTCCCCCAGGGCCCCCTTCATGGGCCTCCAGAAAATGCTGAGGGACACTGTTATTGGTATGTTTATTTAAGATGTTTCTCCTATACTCCCTAAATCTGAGGGAGGCCCTCATTCCGAGTTGTTCGCTCGCAAGCTGCTTTTAGCAGCATTGCACACGCTAAACCGCCGCCTACTGGGAGTGAATCTTAGCTTAGCAAAATTGCGAATGAAACATTCGCAATATTGCGAAAAGACTTCTCTGGGCAGTTTCTGAGTAGCTCGAGACTTACTCTTCCAGTGCGATCAGTTTAGTGCTTGTCGTTCCTGGTTTGACGTCACAAACACACCCAGCGTTCGCCCAGACACGCCTCCGTTTCTCCAGCCACTCCCGCGTTTTTCCCAGAAACGGTAGCGTTTTTTCACACACACCCATAAAACGGCCAGTTTCCGCCCAGAAACACCCACTTCCTGTCAATCACATTACGTTTACCAGAACGAAGAAAAAACCTTGTAATGCCGTGAGTAAAAAACCTAACTGCATAGCAAATTTACTTGGCGCAGTCGTTCTGCGGACATTGCGCATGCGCATTAGCGACTAATCGCTCCGTTGTGTAAAAAAAATAACGAGCGATCAACTCGGAATGACCCCCATAGTGCGTATTGTAGTTGATAAATGACTCAGTAGTGTGTTCCTTTTTTGAAACAGAAGGCACTATTGTTTTAGTGGGATGTAGTTGGAATCCCAGTGGTCGGAATCCTGGCAGTCAAAATACGATGCCGGAATCCCAACCACCAAAATGCCAGCAGCGAAGCAAGCCACCGAGCCTACAGCGTGGCAAGCGTAGCAAGCCCACAAGGGGCTTCGTTCGCTCACCCCCTTCCGGCATTCTGATGGTCGGGATTCTGGTGTCGGTATTTAGACAGCTGGAATTCCACCCGCCGGGATCCCGTACCCAACCCATTTTAGTCTTATTAAGTACAAAAGAAGTGCATTGTGTATGGTTGCACCAGGGCCGAAACTAGGATTCTTGTCACCCGGGGCAAGGCAGTAATGTGGTGCAACCCCCCCCCCCCCCCCGCAGCAAATGCAGATCTCTTTACTCTGGGACATATTACATATAGATGCGCTCTCTATAGTTGTACCCCCTATAGATGCTTCCCTATATATAGATGCTTCCCCTATAGATGCACTCTTTAAAGGTACTCTGCAAAGATGTACTATTTCTAGATTTACTCACGGTCAGGGCTTAAAGTGGTCCTTGAGAGGTGGGGGAACTCATTTCCCCTACCCTTAGCGCATGCCGCAAAAAGGGGTGTGGTCTCACAAGGAAGGGGTGTGGTCACAAAAAAGTACCCCCAATTCAAAATAATGCCTCACAGTAGCACAATCTTATTCACATTGCCTGTCCCACATACTAGTGCCCTTTACACACACAATGCCCACAGTAGCAAAGCCCCTTACACACAAAATTACTACAGCAGTACCCCCCCCCCAGTTTTAGATTTGATTCACAATATAGCACTGTATGTTAAACAACCTTTGCTTACCTCTCTTACGTCTTCCATGTGTCCCTTCTGCTTTCTTGTTTCCTTTGTCTGTCACTCTCCTCATGTGTCCATGTCTTCATCCTGTTTCCCTTACTACCTATATGCTCTCCTTTGTGTCTGATCATCTGAATCTTTCTCTCCTTTACTTACCCCCTACACCTCTCACTCCCTATGCCTCACTCCCCCATCTTGTACCTTTCACTCCCTGCGACCCTTTCAGCCTCTGCTTCTATCTCACCCCGGCGCCTCTCACTCCCCCATCTCACCCCTGTGCTTCTCACTCCCCATCTCACCCCCTGCTCCTCTCACTCCCTCATCTCACCCCCTGCTCCTCTCACTCCACTAACTCGCTCCCTGCTTCTCTCACTCCGCCAACTTACCGCCTGCTCCTCTCACTCCCCCAACTCATCCCCTGCACCTCTCACTTCCTCCCCATCTCACCCCCTGCTCCTCTCACTCCCCTAACTCGCTCCCTGCTTCTTTCACTCCGCCAACTTACCGCCTGCTCCTCTCACTCCCCCAACTCACCCCCTGCACCTCTCACTTCCTCCCCATCTCACCCCCTGCTCCTCTCACTCCTCAACTCACTCCCTGCACCTCTCACTTCCTCCCCATCTCACCCCCTGCTCCTCTCACTCCCTCATCTCACCCCCTGCTCCTCTCACTCCCCTAACTCGCTCCCTGCTTCTCTCACTCCGCCAACTTACCGCCTGCTCCTCTCACTCCCCCAACTCACCCCCTGCACCTCTCACTTCCTCCCCATCTCACCCCCTGCTCCTCTCACTCCTCAACTCACTCCCTGCACCTCTCACTTCCTCCCCATCTCACCCCCTGCTCCTCTCACTCCCCTAACTCGCTCCCTGCTTCTTTCACTCCGCCAACTTACCGCCTGCTCCTCTCACTCCCCCAACTCACCCCCTGCACCTCTCACTTCCTCCCCATCTCACCCCCTGCTCCTCTCACTCCTCAACTCACTCCCTGCACCTCTCACTTCCTCCCCATCTCACCCCCTGCTCCTCTCACTCCTCAACTCACTCCCTGCACCTCTCACTTCCTCCCCATCTCACCCCCTGCTCCTGTCACTCCTCAACTCACTCCCTGCACCTCTCACTCCCTCCCCATCTCACCCCTGCTCCTCTCACTCCCCCAACTCACTCCCTGCTCCCCTCACCCCCCCCCCGCGCTCCTCTCACTCCGCCAACTCACCCCCTGCTCCTCTCACCATGGCACCTCTCACTCCACCATCTCACTGTGGCCTGGACTGTGGCCTGGGGCATCAGGTCCGGGCTGCAATGTAAAGCTGGCAGCGGCCACCAGACAATCCTGGCTCACGGACTGGCTGGTATTTATAAGAAGCGAGGCCGCACTTTGAATCTGGCGCAGCCTGTGCGCCATTCACGGCTCTCGGACCGCCAGCTAATGAGAAGCTGTTAGGACTACCATTTCTGTAAAACACTAATATAAATCCATCTGTGCATTTTGTATTTTATATGCTGATAACTGATGCTGCAGCCATTGAATCAGTTCTGGCAACACAAAGTAAGCCAGAATATGTCAGAATCATTACATTTCTAAATGCTCCAGCCAATGCAGCAGGGAGATGAGCAAGAGGATGGAAAATGGTAAATGATCTTCAGGGACTTCTATATTCTTCTCTCACCCTCTGATCCTCTCACATCCCTCCAATTTCACCTTTTGCTCCTCTCACCAGCCCCGCCAATCTTACCCCCTGCTTCTCTCACCACTACCCCCAATCTCACTCTATGCTTTGCTCATCATCCACCGCCATCTCACCCCCTGCTTTGCTCATCATCCCCCCGCCATCTCAGCCCCTGCTTTGTTCATCATCCCCCACATCCCCCCTGTCCTCCGTCGTCAGAGCTGGAGCCGGAGCCTGGAGAATCAAGTCCCCGCTGCATTATAAACTTGGCAGCGGCCGCCAGACAGTCCTAACTCATGGACCGGCTGCCTGCTGTTTAAAGGAAGGGGCTGCTCTTTTGAAGCTAGCGCAATTGTGCACCAATCACATATCGCGGACCGTTAGCCAATGAGAAGCTGCGACTTGGTAGCTTCTCATTGGCTGGTGGTCCTCGAGCCGTGATTGACTCACCCCAGATTTTGAAATAGCCGCCCCTTCTTTTTATTGGTGCTGCAGCCAGTCCGCGAGCCCGGGATTGGCTGGCGGCCACTGCCAACTTTACAATGCAGCTGGGACGCGATGCTGTGGCTGGGCGGAGGCGGAACTGGTTCCACCAGCAATTAGAGGTGACGGAACGCAGTTCCACCCCGTTCTGGCCCACTTTAACCACTGCTCATGGTATATATATATATATATATATATATATATATATATATATAAAAGCATCAGTGGAAGAAACCGCACTAATTTCCAAGTCAAAAAAGATTGGGTGCTGTAATCTCATACTTCAATTCATAGTCCTCCTGTGTAACGCACACCATAAAAGCAGCCCGTTCACATAAAGACCAGCACACCACGTTAAATGCCAAAAGAATTCTTTTAAATGTAGTTAAAGTGCAAAAGATCACATTAGATTGAATTCCACATAGCAGCAACTAGTGAAAATATTTCCAATCGATACATGAAAGCTTCAAACCAAAAGACTTATCTGGTCAGCTAGTGGATGCATCATCCTGTAATAATCACCCCAACAGCTGTTTCGGTGTATGACCACCTTCCTCAAGGGCTCCACAGACACTAGCCCCATAGTTGCTGCTTAAATAGCCAGGGCGCTCATCATCAGCACACTGACATCCCACAGGTGCGATGACTCGCTCACCCGTCCACTCGCGCCAGAACCGGCATCCGTCACCACAGCACCGCTGTGAACCGCACGCCATCCGTCTTTGGAACGCACTTCCGGTCTGTGCGCTCATAATGTTGTCCGTGCAGGGATACAGCCGCTCGCATCCATCGGTCCGTGCCACTACTGTCGCACGCCGGCAGATGCTTAGTAGCAGACCCCAATGCACGGAGGCTCATTATTCTTCTCATAAATATAATGGCTGTACTCAATTGCATTAAACATATTGTCAGACCGCACAGTGTGTTTTATTATTCAAACCAGGGGATTGGTTCCATAATAAGGTTCCCTTATATTTTCCCTGAACACTGTTGACATTAGCTTATAAGTCCAGTCCATAAATTAAAGAAGGGGTACCAGTTGGCCATTGCGGTTTTCGGATTCCTAAGACATCACACAGTTAAGGATACCAGCAAAGCCTGACAGGCGCCTCATAGCTATTAATTGACAAAAATCACTATAATGAGCAACTGCCGAAAAAATATATACTGTGACATGACAAGATGATACATCCAGAAGAAGACCCATCCATGTTACATTATTGAAGTACTATACATCATCACCTGTAAACACAAGCAAAATATTTGCATTCTTATGTATACTCAAACCAATACAGTACACATACACATCTAATAATATAAGATCCAAAAAATTAAACATAATAAATTATCCATCACAATACATGAACCACCATCCCCCGTGCAAGCAGCCCTCTCATAAGCCCTACAGAAAAGCATTCAGATTTAATTCTTCATTAAGACCTCCCGGGTAAACTGTATCAAATTTATATATCAGTTCACACTCCCGTTGGAGTAGAAGTTTATGTTGGTCTCCTCCCCTCTTTAGAGGTCTTATTTGGTCCAAGGGCATAAATTTGAAATCTTTTAATGCATGTCCAGCTTCAAAAAAATGTTTGGCCACTGGTGGTGTACTCTGATCGATTTTACCCATGGCTTTTTTAATGGAAGAGCGATGCATTCCAATTCTTTCTTTTAACATCCTGATGGTCTTGCCAATGTATATTAGTTGTCATGGACAGATTATCAAGTAAATCACATATTTACTGTCACATGTCATATGCTGTCGTAACAGATGTTTAACTCCGGTCTTAGGGTGCATGAAAAAATCACCTGTTAATAAATATCGGCAATTAACGCATCTCCCACATTGGTATGAGCCAGTCTTAAGGGATAGCCAGTTCTTTTTAGGTACTGTCAGGCTTATATCAGATGTTGTTAATTGATCTTTTAAATTCCTGCTTCGTTTATATGCAAACAATGGTTTATTTTTTCAGAAGTCCCTCATGATAGGATCAGTCTCTAATATATGCCAATGCCTAGTACAGAATTTCTTATATGTCTTGAAGCTATAGAAAATGTGCTGGGAAAAATTAACCTGTCGGTTTCCTTCTCCTTTTTATCACCGGTCAACAAAGTTTCCCGATCCAGGGTCAAGCATTTTTGTATTGCACTGTCCACATCATGTTTATTGTAGCCACGTTGGATAAGATCAGACCCCATTTTATATAGAGCTTCATTCAATAGAGTGGGATTAGAGGTTATCCTGACTATTCGTGAAAGTTGAGCAAAGGGCAGGCCCACTTTCAATGGTTTAGGATGAAAGCTTTCCGCCAGTAATACCGTGTTTTTATCAGTACTTTTCTTAAAGATAGATGTCTCGAACAACCCTTCCTTAATGGAGATCGAAACATCAAGGAAATCTATGTTAGAGGGACTGCTTGCACAGGTGAGCCTAATGGTGCCTGTAAGACTATTAAGATGTGAAACAAAGTCATTGAGGCTTATTAAATCCCCAGTCCACACCATATCGTCGATGAAACGAGCAAAAAACGCTATGTATGATGAAAATTTTGCGTTATTGAAAAAATGTATTTTTTCATATTCATGCATGAATACATTTGCGTATGCTGGGGCCATGTTTGACCCCATCGCTGTTCCGTGCAATTGTAAATAAAATGTATTCTCAAACTAAAAATAATTTTTGTGCAAAATTATATCAATCATCAACAAAAAAAATTCAATTGCAGGACCCTTATAGTGTGGACTGGTGATAATGGATTTTTTTATAGCATCTATTCCTTCTGTGTGTCCTATATTGGTATACAAACTGACAATATCACAGGTGACGAGTAAACAACCTGGTGGAGGATTACCAAAGGTCCTCAATTTAGTCAAAAAATCTGTTGTATCTTTCAAAACAGTAGGGGTATTGAGAACTATAGCTTGAAGAAAAAAATCAACATATTGCGATAAGCTTTGACAGAGGGAACCTCTTGAAGAAATGATAGGCCTCCCCGGTGGTTTTAACAAAGATTTATGAACCTTGGGCAAAATATATAATAAGGGAGTAATAGGGTTATCTTGTGTCAAAAATTTTGATGTGGCCTCATCAATCCATCCATTACCTAATCCCAAGGAAATCACGTCATCTATCTCTTTTTTATACCCATATCTGCGGAATGGCTTAATAAATTAGAGAGTAATGTATGTGCGTTTAGAACAGAATTGTTATCCTTTAAAAAGAACAAATACAAAAAGGTTAGGGAAGATTATAAAGAACTTAGAGTCTACCCATGGGTGTTTCATCAGGGCAATACACGACAATGGAGACCCAGGGTGGATGGTAGGAAAAGATTTGATAGGTACTACACGGATACACCACCAGTGGCCAAACATTTTTTTGAAGCTGGACATGCATTAAAAGAATTTAAATTTATGCCCTTGGACCAAATAAGACCTCTAAAGAGTGGAGGAGACCGACATAAACTTCTACTCCAACGGGAGTGTGAACTGATATATAAATTTGATACAGTTTACCCGGGAGGTCTTAATGAAGAATTAAATCTGAATGCTTTTCTGTAGGGCTTATGAGAGGGCTGCTTGCACGGGGGATGGTGGTTCATGTATTGTGATGGATAATTTATTATGTTTAATTTTTTGGATCTTATATTATTAGATGTGTATGTGTACTGTATTGGTTTGAGTATACATAAGAATGCAAATATTTTGCTTGTGTTTACAGGTGATGATGTATAGTACTTCAATAATGTAACATGGATGGGTCTTCTTCTGGATGTATCATCTTGTCATGTCACAGTATATATTTTTTCGGCAGTTGCTCATTATAGTGATTTTTGTCAATTAATAGCTATGAGGCGCCTGTCAGGCTTTGCTGATATCCTTAACTGTGTGATGTCTTAGGAATCCGAAAACCGCATTGGCCAACTGGTACCCCTTCTTGAATTTATGGACTGGACTTATAAGCTAATGTCAACAGTGTTCAGGGAAAATATAAGGGAACCTTATTATGGAACCAATCCCCTGGTTTGAATAATAAAACACACTGTGCGGTCTGACAGTATGTTTAATGCAATTGAGTCCAGCCATTATATTTATGAGAAGAATAATGAGCCTCCGTGCATTGGGGTCTGCTACTAAGCATCTGCCGGTGTGCGACAGTAGTGGCACGGACCGATGGATGCGAGCGGATTTATCCCTGCACGGACAACATTACGAGCACACAGACCGGAACCAGAAGTGCGTTCCAAAGACGGATGGCGTGCGGTTCACAGCGGTGCTGTGGTGACGGATGCCGGTTTTGGCGCGAGTGGACGGGTGAGCGAGTCATCGCACCTGTGGGATGTCAGTGTGCTGATGATGGGCGCCCTGGCTATTTAAGCAGCAACTATGGGGCTAGTGTCTGTGGAGCCCTTGAGGAAGGTGGTCATACACCGAAACAGCTGTCGGGCTGATTATTACAGGATGATGCATCCACTAGCTGACCAGATAAGTCTTTTGGTTTGAAGATTTCATGTATCGATTGGAAATATTTTCACTAGTTGCTGCTATATGGAATTCAATCTGATGTGATCTTTTGCACTTTAACTACATTTAAAAGAACTCTTTTGGCATTTAACGTAGTGTGCTGGTCTTTATGTTAACGGGCTGCTTTTATGGTGTGCGTTACACAGGAGGACTATATATATATATATATATATATATATATATACATATATATAATATCTTTCCTATAAATGCAATCCCTATGGATGGGCTCACTATAGATGCTCTCACACACTGTAGTGGCTGTGATCTCCCATGCACAGAGATGGCCGCTCTGGGGTCGGTGTGTGAGGGCAGTAGGCTGCTGCTCTGATGATCCTCAGAGAAGCAGGGTGTGTGGTCAGTGCTGGAAATCAGCTGTGGCTGCCTACGGTATCCGTGTCTTTATGTACACTCAGCTCCTGTCCTGGCATGTGATTGGAGGAGAGCCGTTGGGGGTGCTGCCATGCACTGCCCGGTATAGAAGTCCCAGCCCGTTGACTGTCTGGGTCACTGCAAAGGTTTCCCCAGCCTGGGAGAGACTAAGCGCCCACACCCACACAGGATGCAGCAGCGATGCTGGGAACGAGGCACACGGAGATAGCTGCTGTATGTATGCCGGTGACAAGGAGAGGATGCGGCAGTGTTTGGAGTGGAGAGGGGGGACAGCTTGCATCCCCTCAAATCTGGCACCCGGGGCGTGTGCCCCCCTAGCGCGTGTGCCCCCCCAGTTACGTCCATGGTTGCACCTATAGAATCCCAAAACCTTAGGGCCTATCAGGGTCCTCTGTTAAACCTTAAATAGTTGGCCAAATCTATTAAAAAAACTTGGAGCCAATATATATATTTTTAATTCCTGGCCTTCGTAAATACAATAAATAGCGTTTTATCAAGGTGAGTCCAGAGTACAGGATCTGTAAACAACAATTTGTAATTTTTTCTGAGGATATATGTTATTTTCTTTGCTGCCACATTAAATTTTGATGTAAAGGAAAGTTTGTATTTATTTTTATTTCTATTTTCGTTCTTTATAGACTCATCCCCATTATCATTGATCTTATTGTTTTTCTTCCCGCTAATGTTATTCATTTTATTCATGGTGACGATGTCAGATCTAACCAAGTTTGTAGCATAATTAGAGGCTTCATCTAACACTACTTGTGGGTATTCACATTCTTTAAACGTTTTAATCAGATCTGCTGTCTGTTCTTTAAATTAAGCATCAGAAGCACCGTTCCTTCTGATTCTGTGTAGCTGGTTCTTAGGTACATTATTGAGCCAGTTCTTATTATGGTTACTGGAACAGGGCAGTGTCAGTCAGGGGCATGAAGGGCCCATCTCTCCCATGCTTAAGAAGTTTAGCCACTTAACTCTACAACACACTTGCTTTTTGACAAAGACACCCTGCTGTGCGTTGGAACACATTAAGGAAACAGGACTTTCTTATCCCTCCTGGGGGACGGAAAACTACCCACTATGCCATCACAGTGTGACTTGCTTTCATTCCCCTTTGGCTGCAGTGATTTGAGCACCATCCGACGAGCCGCTCCTACAGCTATACGGAGCACGGCTAACATCAGCTCCGCTCCGGCTACCCTGCGCAGGAGCGCTCGACAAAAGAGGTGTGCTATCTGGGAGTCACCAGCAGTGCAACATCCAGTGCCCGTCTCCCGCCACAGTGCAGGTCTCGGTGCACGAAAGGATAAGGACCGGACGGACGCCCACCTGTCACCATCCACATGAGTGGTTAGTGCATGCACACCCGGATCTTGTGCCCTCTGTCAGCATTCTTTACCAGCGGCTCAGGCAGACTCTTGTACATCTGAGTGTCCCTGCTGCCATAACCATACTACGGCTAACTGTCTGATACAATATTACTATTACATCAGTCACTCTGTATTCCTTACTAATCTTGTGGGAATTACATTACTCAAAATTAGAGATGAGCGGGTTGGGTTCCTCGGAATCCGAACCCGCCCGAACTTCACGCTTTTTACACGGGTCCGAGGCAGACTCGGATCTTCCCGCCTTGCTCGGTTAACCCGAGCGCGCCCGAACGTCATCATCCCGCTGTCGGATTCTCGCGAGGCTCGGATTCTATCGCGAGACTCGGATTCTATATAAGGAGCCGCGCGTCGCCGCCATTTTCACACGTGCATTGAGATTCATAGGGAGAGGACGTGGCTGGCGTCCTCTCCGTTTATAGAGAAGAGAGTGAGACTAGAGTAGAGAGAGACACAGTATTTACTTTAGTAATTTTGGGGAGCATTAGGAGGAGTACTACTACTTGCTGAAGTGATAGTGTGACTGTATATCTGACTTGTGGGGGAGACAGTGGGGAGCAGTTAGAGTCTGAGAGCAGGAGTACATATTTTAACGTACAGTGCACACTTTTGCTGCCAGAGTGCCACACTGCCATTGTGACCACACTGACCACCAGTATATATTGTGATTGTCTGCTTAGGAGTACTACTTGCAAGTTGCTGATAGTGTGACCAGTGACCTGACCACCAGTTTAATTAATCACCACCAGTTTAATATATATATATATATATATAATTGTATATAATATATATATAATTGTATACCACCTACCCGTGGTTTTTTTTCTTCTTTCTTTCTTCTTGATACATACTACTATAGTAGCTTACTGTAGCAGTCTGCGGTGCTGCTGAGCTGACAGTGTCCAGCAGGTCCGTCATCAGTCATTACATAATAAATATATATACCTGTCCGCCGTCCGGCTGCAGTACTAGTGATATTATATATATATATATATATATATTTATATATATTAATTTCATCTCATTATCATCCAGTCTATATTAGCAGCAGACACAGTACGGTAGTCCACGGCTGTAGCTACCTCTGTGTCGGCAGTCGCTCGTCCATCCATAATTGTATACCACCTACCCGTGGTTTTCTTTTCTTTCTTTCTTCTTGATACATACTACTATAGTAGCTTACTGTAGCAGTCTGCGGTGCTGCTGAGCTGACAGTGTCCAGCAGGTCCGTCATCAGTCATTACATAATAAATATATATACCTGTCCGGCTGCAGTACTAGTGATATTATATATATATATATATATTAATTTCATCTCATTATCATCCAGTCTATATTAGCAGCAGACACAGTACGGTAGTCCACAGCTGTAGCTACCTCTGTGTCGGCAGTCGCTCGTCCATCCATAATTGTATACCACCTACCCGTGGTTTTTTTTTTCTTTCTTTATTCTTGATACATACTACTATAGTAGCTTAATGTAGCAGTCTGCGGTGCTGCTGAGCTGACAGTGTCCAGCAGGTCCGTCATCAGTCATTACATAATAAATATATATACCTGACCGGCTGCAGTACTAGTGATATTATATATATATATATATATATATTAATTTCATCTCATTATCATCCAGTCTATATTAGCAGCAGACACAGTACGGTAGTCCACGGCTGTAGCTACCTCTGTGTCGACAGTCGCTCGTCCATCCATAATTGTATACCACCTACCCGTGGTTTTTTTTTTCTTTCTTTCTTCTTGATACATACTACTATAGTAGCTTAATGTAGCAGTCTGCGGTGCTGCTGAGCTGACAGTGTCCAGCAGGTCCGTCATCAGTCATTACATAATAAATATATATACCTGTCCGGCTGCAGTACTAGTGATATTATATATATATATATTAATTTCATCTCATTATCATCCAGTCTATATTAGCAGCAGACACAGTACGGTAGTCCACGGCTGTAGCTACCTCTGTGTCGGCAGTCGCTCATCCATCCATAATTGTATACCACCTACCCGTGTTTTTTTTTTCCTTTCTTCTTGATACATACTACTATAGTAGCTTACTGTAGCAGTCTGCGGTGCTGCTGAGCTGACAGTGTCCAGCAGGTCCGTCATCAGTCATTACATAATAAATATATATACCTGTCCGGCTGCAGTACTAGTGATATTATATATATATATATATATATATATATATAAATTTCATCTCATTATCATCCAGTCTATATTAGCAGCAGACACAGTACGGTAGTCCACGGCTGTAGCTACCTCTGTGTCGGCAGTCGCTCGTCCATCCATAATTGTATACCACCTACCCGTGTTTTTTTTTTTCATTCTTTCTTCTTGATACATACTACTATAGTAGCTTACTGTAGCAGTCTGCGGTGCTGCTGAGCTGACAGTGTCCAGCAGGTCCGTCATCAGTCATTACATAATAAATATATATACCTGTCCGGCTGCAGTACTAGTGATATTATATATATATATATATATATATATTAATTTCATCTCATTATCATCCAGTCTATATTAGCAGCAGACACAGTACGGTAGTCCACGGCTGTAGCTACCTCTGTGTCGGCAGTCGCTCGTCCATCCATAATTGTATACCACCTTCCCGTGGTTTTTTTTTTCTTTCTTTCTTCTTGATACATACTACTATAGTAGCTTACTGTAGCAGTTTGCGGTGCTGCTGAGCTGACAGTGTCCAGCAGGTCCGTCATCAGTCATTACATAATAAATATATATACCTGTCCGGCTGCAGTACTAGTGATATTATATATATATATATATATATATATTAATTTCATCTCATTATCATCCAGTCTATATTAGCAGCAGACACAGTACGGTAGTCCACGGCTGTAGCTACCTCTGTGTCGGCAGTCGCTCATCCATCCATAAGTATACTAGTATCCATCCATCTCCATTGTTTACCTGAGGTGCCTTTTAGTTGTGCCTATTAAAATATGGAGAACAAAAATGTTGAGGTTCCAAAATTAGGGAAAGATCAAGATCCACTTCCACCTCGTGCTGAAGCTGCTGCCACTAGTCATGGCCGAGACGATGAAATGCCAGCAACGTCGTCTGCCAAGGCCGATGCCCAATGTCATAGTACAGAGCATGTAAAATCCAAAACACCAAATATCAGTAAAAAAAGGACTCCAAAATCTAAAATAAAATTGTCGGAGGAGAAGCGTAAACTTGCCAATATGCCATTTACCACACGGAGTGGCAAGGAACGGCTGAGGCCCTGGCCTATGTTCATGGCTAGTGGTTCAGCTTCACATGAGGATGGAAGCACTCAGCCTCTCGCTAGAAAAATGAAAAGACTCAAGCTGGCAAAAGCACCGCAAAGAACTGTGCGTTCTTCGAAATCCCAAATCCACAAGGAGAGTCCAATTGTGTCGGTTGCGATGCCTGACCTTCCCAACACTGGACGTGAAGAGCATGCGCCTTCCACCATTTGCACACCCCCTGCAAGTGCTGGAAGGAGCACCCGCAGTCCAGTTCCTGATAGTCAGATTGAAGATGTCAGTGTTGAAGTACACCAGGATGAGGAGGATATGGGTGTTGCTGGCGCTGGGGAGGAAATTTACAAGGAGGATTCTGATGGTGAGGTGGTTTGTTTAAGTCAGGCACCCGGGGAGACACCTGTTGTCCGTGGGAGGAATATGGCCGTTGACATGCCTGGTGAAAATACCAAAAAAATCAGCTCTTCGGTGTGGAAGTATTTCAACAGAAATGCGGACAACATTTGTCAAGCCGTGTGTTGCCTTTGTCAAGCTGTAATAAGTAGGGGTAAGGACGTTAACAACCTCGGAACATCCTCCCTTATACGTCACCTGCAGCGCATTCATAATATGTCAGTGACAAGTTCAAAAACTTTGGGCGACAGCGGAAGCAGTCCACTGACCAGTAAATCCCTTCCTCTTGTAACCAAGCTCACGCAAACCACCCCACCAACTCCCTCAGTGTCAATTTCCTCCTTCCCCAGGAATGCCAATAGTCCTGCAGGCCATGTCACCGGCAATTCTGACGATTCCTCTCCTGCCTGGGATTCCTCCGATGCATCCTTGCGTGTAACGCCTACTGCTGCTGGCGCTGCTGTTGTTGCTGCTGGGAGTCGATGGTCATCCCAGAGGGGAAGTCGTAAGCCCACTTGTACTACTTCCAGTAAGCAATTGACTGTCCAACAGTCCTTTGCGACGAAGATGAAATATCACAGCAGTCATCCTGTTGCAAAGCGGATAACTGAGGCCTTGACAACTATGTTGGTGTTAGACGTGCGTCCGGTATCCGCCGTTAGTTCACAGGGAACTAGACAATTTCTTGAGGTAGTGTGCCCCCGTTACCAAATACCATCTAGGTTCCACTTCTCTAGGCAGGCGATACCGAGAATGTACACGGACATCAGAAAAAGACTCACCAGTGTCCTAAAAAATGCAGTTGTACCCAATGTCCACTTAACCACGGACATGTGGACAAGTGGAGCAGGGCAGGGTCAGGACTATATGACTGTGACAGCCCACTGGGTAGATGTATGGACTCCCGCCGCAAGAACAGCAGCGGCGGCACCAGTAGCAGCATCTCGCAAACGCCAACTCTTTCCTAGGCAGGCTACGCTTTGTATCACCGGTTTCCAGAATACGCACACAGCTGAAAACCTCTTACGGCAACTGAGGAAGATCATCGCGGAATGGCTTACCCCAATTGGACTCTCCTGTGGATTTGTGGCATCGGACAACGCCAGCAATATTGTGTGTGCATTAAATATGGGCAAATTCCAGCACGTCCCATGTTTTGCACATACCTTGAATTTGGTGGTGCAGAATTTTTTAAAAAACGACAGGGGCGTGCAAGAGATGCTGTCGGTGGCCAGAAGAATTGCAGGACACTTTCGGCGTACAGGCACCACGTACAGAAGACTGGAGCAACACCAAAAACGCCTGAACCTGCCCTGCCATCATCTGAAGCAAGAAGTGGTAACGAGGTGGAATTCAACCCTATATATGCTTCAGAGGTTGGAGGAGCAGCAAAAGGCCATTCAAGCCTATACAATTCAGCACGATATAGGAGGTGGAATGCACCTGTCTCAAGCGCAGTGGAGAATGATTTCAACGTTGTGCAAGGTTCTGCTGCCCTTTGAACTTGCCACACGTGAAGTCAGTTCAGACACTGCCAGCCTGAGTCAGGTCATTCCCCTCATCAGGCTTCTGCAGAAGAAGCTGGAGACATTGAAGGAAGAGCTAACACGGAGCGATTCCGCTAGGCATGTGGGACTTGTGGATGGAGCCCTTAATCCGCTTAACAAGGATTCACGGGTGGTCAATCTGTTGAAATCAGAGCACTACATTTTGGCCACCGTGCTCGATCCTAGATTTAAAACCTACCTTGGATCTCTCTTTCCGGCAGACACAAGTCTGCTGGGGTTCAAAGACCTGCTGGTGAGAAAATTGTCAAGTCAAGCGGAACGCGACCTGTCAACATCTCCTCCTTCACATTCTCCCGCAACTGGGGGTGCGAGGAAAAGGCTCAGAATTCCGAGCCCACCCGCTGGCGGTGATGCAGGGCAGTCTGGAGCGACTGCTGATGCTGACATCTGGTCCGGACTGAAGGACCTGACAACGATTACGGACATGTCGTCTACTGTCACTGCATATGATTCTCTCCCCATTGAAAGAATGGTGGAGGATTATATGAGTGACCGCATCCAAGTAGGCACGTCACACAGTCCGTACTTATACTGGCAGGAAAAAGAGGCAATTTGGAGGCCCTTGCACAAACTGGCTTTATTCTACCTAAGTTGCCCTCCCACAAGTGTGTACTCCGAAAGAGTGTTTAGTGCCGCCGCTCACCTTGTCAGCAATCGGCGTACGAGGTTACTTCCAGAAAATGTGGAGAAGATGATGTTCATTAAAATGAATTATAATCAATTCCTCCGTGGAGACATTGACCAGCAGCAATTGCCTCCACAAAGTACACAGGGAGCTGAGATGGTGGATTCCAGTGGGGACGAATTGATAATCTGTGAGGAGGGGGATGTACACGGTGATATATCGGAGGATGATGATGAGGTGGACATCTTGCCTCTGTAGAGCCAGTTTGTGCAAGGAGAGATTAATTGCTTCTTTTTTGGTGGGGGTCCAAACCAACCCGTCATTTCAGTCACAGTCGTGTGGCAGACCCTGTCACTGAAATGATGGGTTGGTTAAAGTGTGCATGTCCTGTTTATACAACATAAGGGTGGGTGGTAGGGCCCAAGGACAATTTCATCTTGCACCTCTTTTTTCTTTTTTTCTTCTTTGCATCATGTGCTGTTTGGGGAGTGTTTTTTGGAAGGGCCATCCTGCGTGACACTGCTGTGCCACTCCTAGATGGGCCAGGTGTTTGTGTCGGCCACTAGGGTCGCTTATCTTACTCACACAGCTACCTCATTACGCCTCTTTTTTTCTTTGCGTCATGTGCTGTTTGGGGAGTGTTTTTTGGAAGGGCCATCCTGCGTGACACTGCAGTGCCACTCCTAGATGGGCCAGGTGTTTGTGTCGGCCACTAGGGTCGCTTATCTTACTCACACAGCTACCTCATTGCGCCTCTTTTTTTCTTTGCATCATGTGCTGTTTGGGGAGTGTTTTTTGGAAGGGCCATCCTGCGTGACACTGCAGTGCCACTCCTAGATGGGCCAGGTGTTTGTGTCGGCCACTAGGGTCGCTTACCTTACTCACACAGCTACCTCATTGCGCCTCTTTTTTTCTTTGCGTCATGTGCTGTTTGGGGAGTGTTTTTTGGAAGGGCCATCCTGCGTGACACTGCAGTGCCACTCCTAGATGGGCCAGGTGTTTGTGTCGGCCACTAGGGTCGCTTAGCTTAGTCATCCAGCGACCTCGGTGCAAATTTTAGGACTAAAAATAATATTGTGAGGTGTGAGGTATTCAGAATAGACTGAAAATGAGTGGAAATTATGGTTTTTGAGGTTAATAATACTTTGGGATCAAAATGACCCCCAAATTCTATGATTTAAGCTGTTTTTTAGTGTTTTTTGAAAAAAACACCCGAATCCAAAACACACCCGAATCCGACAAAAAAAATTCGGTGAGGTTTTGCCAAAACGCGGTCGAACCCAAAACACGGCCGCGGAACCGAACCCAAAACCAAAACACAAAACCCGAAAAATTTCAAGTGCACATCTCTACTCAAAATACTCTGGAAATGTCGGACTATTTATGTGGGTCATTTATTTTAAATAGAGAACGGAGGACATTTTATATGGCTGTAGTGAAATAAAATTCTGAATAGCAGGCTGAATGAAGCAGCTGGAGAAGTGGAGGTATCCATGGTAACAGTGGGCCTCTGAGTTGACTGAGGAATCTGGTGATGGGAGGGGCTTAGCCCTTATAAGGAGAGGACTGAATAGGTTCTCCCCCTTTTCCTCAGTGAAAATTGAACAGTGAAGTGCTCTGCATTTGTTTTGTACTGAACTGTGTATTATTTGTGATTTTGTGGTATTTTTCTTCTTATTTCCTTTCTATCTTTACTAATCTTTAATCTTTTCAACCCCCTTTTATTCTTTGACTTTTTCTTATCTATCTTTCCTTTTTCCTAACATACCGAGGCCTAGTCGTGCCTGGCGTCCCCCTGTTCGTTTTATTGACAGCGGGGAAAGGGATGCTGCTGTTTTAGTGTCAGGGAGGGGGCAGCAGCTGTCATCACAAACACGGAGTCAGGCTAGGAATAATGTTGGTAATGCCGCCGCCAGGGGTCGGGCTCGACCGCCTGAGAGGCTTTTGGCGGGCGAAGCTGCGTCACGCAGAGGCCGGGTCAGTAGCGCGTCTGTGTCACGAGCTGCTGGTTTAACTCGTAATTTGGGAAACTATTCTAAGGAACCGGTTACCGTTAACACCATGTCGCGAAGTGTCGGGGCCATGGTGGAGTCGCCGAGCGGGGTGTTGAGGAGAATGGTAACATCCCGGGGAGTTACCTCAGGAGTGCATGTGCCTGAGGTACGCCGCGGTCGCCCCGTGGGCCCGCGGGGGTCCGTGGCTGCCAGAGGTGGTCGACGCAGTTCTGTTCTTACTAGAGGTGAGCACAATGGGAGAGGTACAAGGGTACAAGAGTCGGTGCAAGGAGAGGGAGCACCTAAAAGAGGTATTAACAGGGGTCCGATTAGTACAATAGATAATGGCGTTTACACGGTTCTAGCGGGCCAGCGCGCGGGCACATCGGGTATTAGTAATGCTGGAAGGCAGCAAGGAAGGCCCGCCACGGGTAATATTAGGGGTAATAAGGGAGACCCTGAGGTACATAGTGTGAGGGACACAGTACCAGGGAGGTCATATGCTGATGTGGTGCGTTTTGGACGTAATGGCGCTGGGTTCAACTCGCCTGAGGTAGCGTCTATATGCACCTCGGTTATATCAGCACTGGTCCCGGTGCTGACAGCTAATAACACGGAAAGGTTTTTTTTGGGAGAACAGAATCCCTCCGGTTTGCAAAGGGATGGCGTTGGTGAATTAGGGGCTGCTGTTTTACAGGCCAGAACGGGTGGAAGTAATAGGGGCAATATGAATATTAATGAGTTTCTGGTAGATGTTTCTCCTTGCATTTCTACAGAGGAGTCCTTTGCATCCCCTGAAGTGAAGGAAGATTCTGGGGAATCAGCGGCTGTGGTAGCGTCTGCCCTGGACGAGGGATGTCTTTATGGTGAGTCGGATGTGCACCCTGCAGCGCGCCAAAATGATGCAGTGGTTAGGTCAGGTAACAGGGGCGCAGTTACAGAAAAATCATGCAGGAAAAAAGCGTCACAAAAGCGTAAGCATAGGCGCAGAGGTCACAGGGACTCATCTACTTCTTCCTCTGAGTCCTCAGGTTCATGTGATAGCAGGTGCAGTGGTTGCAATGCAAGACATAAAAGAAGGCGCAGACACAGTAGCTCCAGCATGTCCTCGGAGGAGGGTCCTGAGAATTCTTTGCAATGCGCTAATACTGCAGTTTTGAGAGGAATACGGCCCAGAATTAGGGAGCGGATTAGACAAGGAAAATTTGTGAATATGTTTGCTTTAACTAGCAAAGGGAAAAAAGCATTAGAGGCGGCTAGAAAGAAATCAGGTATAGGTGAGGAGGCTTATAAGTCTTACTCTAATTGGCAGAAGGGCATGCTTATCTTTGCAGCTTGTTATTTGGAATATAGGCCTCAGGAGCACATGAATATAATTAAATATATGTATTTGCTACACGAATTGGCCAGATCCGGGCGCGGAACAGCATGAAGGTCCTATGATGAGGAGTTTTGTAGAAAACAGAATGGCAAGGAAATCATAGATTTTGGTAAAAAAGATGTGGAGGTTTTTGTAGATGTTACTCAACCTCTTAAGAGTGGTTTAGAGGGTCTGGCTGAGAAGCGAGGTAATTCCAGTAACAGATGGATGGTGGGTAAGAATCGGTCAGGCAAATGTTATGCCTTCAATAATAGTCAATGTACCCTAGGGTTCAGGTGTCGTTTTCGGCATGTTTCTATCCGCTGTGAAGGAACCCACCCCATTAAAAACTGCCAGCAAACGGCTAGTGGGAGAGGTAGTTGGCACAAGCAGCAACAACGAATCCCAGCAACTGCTGGGTCTAAGTAGGGCACCTACTCCAGTTAAATTGGACAAATTATTGCATTGGTTGAATCACTATCCAAATAGAGACGATTCTGAGTTTATAAGATTAGGTTTCTCAAAAGGTTTTCCGTTGCCTATTAAAAGCCACGTTAAATGTGGTCAAGTTTGCAATTTACGTTCGGCTCAAGAGTTTCCAGTTATTTTAAAAGAAAAAGTTGATAAGGAGGTTGCTTTGGGTAAGATGGTAGGTCCTTTTAGTTGCCCCCCATTGCCTGATTTAATTTTGTCCCCAGTTGGGGTTGTTCCAAAAAAGACTCCGGGTAAATTCAGGCTAATTCAGCATTTATCATTTCCAAGAGGGTCTTCAGTGAATGATGCAATCCCTGAGAGTTTGTCCATGGTAATTTATCAGTCTTTTGAGGATGCTTTAGCCAAGGTGAGATCATTTGGTAGAGGAGCTCTTATGAGTAAAATTGATATAGAGTCGGCCTTTCGGCTGTTGCCCATTGACCCGGAATTTTTTTGTTATCTAGGTTTCCGTCTGAATGACGGTTTTTATGTTGATAGATGTCTCCCAATGGGTTGCTCCATATCTTGTTCATATTTTGAAAAATTCAGCAGTTTTCTGCATTGGTGCATTTCCAAAAATTCAGGTCAGTTTGGAATTGTTCATTATTTAGATGATTTTTTGTTCATGGGTCAAGCCGGATCTGACATATGTGGTAATATTTTATTAAATGCTTTGTCATTATTGAAGGAATTTGGGGTCCCAGTGGCTGAGGAGAAGACTGTAGGTCCCACATCGGTGTTGACGTTCTTGGGAATAGAAATTGATACCATGGAGGGATGCTGTCGTTTACCCAAGGAAAAAATAGACAAATTAAGGGGAGAGATAATTGTGGCATTGGCAAATGGCAAGTTGACGCTCAAACAGGCTCAATCATTATTGGGGTCTCAATTTTGCTTGCTGAGTTATACCCATGGGTAAAGTTTTTATCAGGAAGTTGGAGAGAGCCACAGCGGGTGTTAAAAAACCCAGTCATTTTATAAGATTATCCAAAGAGATTCGTAGGGATCTACACATTTGGGAAGAGTTCCTGGCCACCTTTAATGGTGTTCTTATTTGGCAGTCCATACCCATTTCCAATGTTGAGTTGCAATTATTCACCGATGCAGCAGGTTCTACGGGGTTTGGAGCATTTTTGGAGGGTAGGTGGTGTGCTTCCCCATGGCCAAAAACTTGGGTTGAAGAGGGACTCACTAGCAACCTGTTACTATTAGAATTATTCCCTATCATGGTGGCTCTGGAGTTATGGCATGAGGTTTTGGCCAACTTGTCAGTAGATTTTTGGTGTGATAACTTGGGGGTGGTTCACGCGGTTAACAGTCAGAGAGCTTCCGGCACTGTGATTGTTGGGGCAGATAGTGTTGCGCTGCCTTCAATCAAATATAAGTTTTTGCTCTAAGCATGTTCCAGGCATTGAAAACGGTGTGGCAGATGCGCTATCGCGTTTCGAGTGGCACAGGTTTAGGGTGCTAGCTCCGGATGCGAATGTATCTGGTGACCCTTGCCCATCTTATGCCTGGCAGGTGAAACGTCCGGATTGGAGGGCTTAGCTCTGCGATCCTTGGCTCCCTCCACCCTTCGAGGGTACAGAAATGCTATGGGAGAGTGGGAAAGATATGTTCATTTGCATCAGGAGCAAGGTAAGACCAATTATGCAATGTTATTGGATTACGTTTGGGAATGTTTTAGAGCAGGCAGGTCAAGAGGGTTTGTAACACGTTTACTGTCTGCTCTTTCTTATTTCTTGAGACTTGATGGCCGGCATGATTTTACTAAGTCTTTCTTTCTAGCAAAGATTCTTAAAGGTTGGGCTCGAGTTATGCCCCCTGTACAAGATGCACGTAGACCAATAACCATTTCAATATTGCGGCGCATGGCGGTCGTGTTGTATGAGGTCTGTGCATCTGATTACGAAGCACTTTTATTTACATTGTGTTTCGTCATGGCCTTTTTTGGGGCCTTCAGAGTCAGTGAACTGGTGTCAGCTTCAAAAACTGCGATGTCACCTATGCTTCGTGAACATGTGTCATTGGAAGATGGAGGCTTATGGTGCAAAGTACAACGTTCCAAAACGGACCAATTGGGCAAAGGTTGTTGGGTCGTTTTGAGATGTGTGGACGACGAAGAGATTTGTCCTGTGTCCTTGTCGAGGGTTTATGGGAAAACAAGGACTGATATGCCAGGTCCATGGTTGCAGCATTTGGATGGTATGCCGGTGACTCAATTTCAATTTAGATGGGTGTTGGAACGTTGTATTTGCACAATAGGTTTGCCGGTATCGAGATATGGTACCCATTCATTTCGGATAGGTGCGGCGACAGCAGCAGCCGCTGAAGGCTGTTCGAGCAGGCAAATTAGAGCTCTGGGGAGGTGGAAGTCTGATGTATTTCGGAAATATATCAGGTTTTGACCTGTTTAAAAAAAAAAAAAAAAATCAGACTTGAGGTTTCAGCCACTCGCCATATTTGGGGGTCTTGAGGAATTTATTATCCTGTCAAGTGCCTTAAGCCTTGGGGGTTCATACCCACTTGGCAGGTGTTTTTCGCCTCTCGTCAAGTCTGATCCCCCTTACCCAACCCCCCTTTTTACGAAGTCATCCCCGCTTCAAAAATTCTCACCTTAGAGGCCAAATTAAACTATTTAATAAATAAATAAATAGAACCATTTTAGTGAGTTTATAATGGGATGTTTTTGGGTAACGTTGTTGCAAGATTGTTTGTGTTAGGGGTTTTATATTCGATAAGTTTCTGTGAATGCTTTTGTATTTTCAGATTTGCGCTTGGATGAGTGTCCAGTTTGGATTATGGGGCACTCATACGTGTACTATGGTGAAAGATCTGGTGTGGAGTGTCTTCAGTCCCCTGAAGCTAATCTGGTCAGATGGATCGGAGTGAGGGGACTTCGCTGGGAGCAAGTCATCCCCCTTTTTTGGCAACAGTTGGAGAGTTCGGGATACCCGCTGAGGGTGGTGTTCCATGTTGCCGGAAACGATTTGACCAGAAGGTCTGGTTTAGATCTTCGTAAAACTATAGTTAGGGACTTAGTTAGTCTGCAGAACAGGTTGTGCTTTCTGAGTGTGGGATGGTCGGACATTATCCCTCGTTTGGTGTGGAGAGGTGCGGACAGACCGGCTGCCATAGAGTTGATCCGGCGCTGGATCAATTCTGTGGTGGGCAGAGCTCTTAGCGAAAATTGGGGGTTTGTGGTCCCACATCCCTCAATTTCAGTTTCTGCCCCTCATCTTTATATGGCCGATGGTGTCCATCTGAATTTGAGGGGTATGGAAATTTTTATGGAGGATTTGTTGTTAGCGGTTTTTACTCAGGAATTTTATTGATAGGTTGGAGGATTTTAGGAGTAGTAAGGATAGTTTTAAGGTAGAGGTATGGTGGCGGGGGTTTAGTTGAAACTGTGGTGGTTTGGGACGGCCTGAAATTGTGGCTGTAATTTAAAGAGTTTTATAGGTGCTCAGGAGATGTGAAGGTGGTGGAGTTTGATACATTACGGGGCCGGAGTTCCATCGGACCAGGTGGGCTTCGGTCTCCGGTGGAGTTGGTACACACCTGAGCACCTTTGGGTGGGAGTTGGGGAATACCTTAAGTGGAGAGTTGGCCACGGTATTCCCGATAAAGAGCAAGTAACACAAGGGGTGGCAAATGGCCCATGATGGCCCCTTGTGATGAGTGGGGGGCTGGGCTGAAATTGGGCCCCTTAAAAGCCTCCCCTTGTGATGTGATGGAGGCTGGGCTGAAATTGGGCCCTTAAAACCCCCCCTTGTTATGCGATGGAGGCCGGGCTGAAGTTGGGCCCTTGCCTCCTCTTGTGTTGTGGTCAGCCACAGTTAAAAGGAAAGGTTAGAATAAATAGGGACGTTTAAATAGGCCGTCCCTCCTTGCCACCATACCATTTGTTTTAATAAAAGCTGACAATTCTATTGGCAAACATTATTCTGGTGTCAGTGTCAGTTATTTCTTTATAGATGTTGGTGTATGCGCATGAATGAAGAACAGTCTATGATAGACATTTTAATCCAAATTGTGTTTTAATATGAATAACTAACGTTTAATGTGTACATTGTTAAAATGTGATTTAATGTTTGAAATACACCCGGGAGGTTCATCAGATTGTAATTAGAGATGAGCGGGTTCGGTTTCTTTGAATCCGAACCCGCACGAACTTCACTTTTTTTTCCACGGGTCCGAGCGACTCGGATCTTCCCGCCTTGCTCGGTTAACCCGAGCGCGCCCGAACGTCATCATGACGCTGTCGGATTCTCGCGAGGCTCGGATTCTATCGCGAGACTCGGATTCTATATAAGGAGCCGCGCGTCGCCGCCATTTTCACTCGTGCATTGAGATTGATAGGGAGAGGACGTGTCTGGCGTCCTCTCCATTAGAATAGAGATAGATAGATTAGATAGAGAGAGATTGTGCAGAGTCGCAGACAGAGTTAGTTTACCACAGTCAGTGACCAGTGCAGTTGCTAGTTAACTTTTATTTAATATAATATATCCGTTCACTTCTCTCTGCTATATCCGTTCTCTGCCTGAAAAAAAAAACGATACACAGCACAGTCAGTCACACAGTGTGACTCAGTCTGTGTGCACTCAGCTCAGCCCAGTGTGCTGCACAGTCATCAATGTATAAATTAAAAGCTTATAATTAATTGTGGGGGAGACTGGGGAGCACTGCAGGTTGTTAGCAGGAGCCAGGAGTACAATTATATTAATTAACAGTGCACACTTTTGCTGCAGGAGTGGTGACCAGTGCCTGACCACCAGTATAGTATTGTTGTATACTACTAATATCTCTTTAAATATCAACCAGTCTATATTAGCAGCAGACACAGTACAGTGCGGTAGTTCACGGCTGTGGCTACCTCTGTGTCGGCACACGGCAGGCAGTCCGTCCGACCAGAATTGTATTATTTATTATTATATACCTACCACCTAACCGTGGTTTTTTTTTCATTCTTTATACCGTCATAGTGTCATCCTAATTGTTACGAGTATACTACTATCTCTTTATCAACCAGTGTACAGTGCGGTAGTTCACGGCTGTGGCTACCTCTGTGTCGGCACACGGCAGGCAGTCCGTCCGACCAGAATTGTATTATTTATTATTATATACCTACCACCTAACCGTGGTTTTTTTTTCATTCTTTATACCGTCATAGTGTCATCCTAATTGTTACGAGTATACTACTATCTCTTTATCAACCAGTGTACAGTGCGGTAGTTCACGGCTGTGGCTACCTCTGTGTCGGCACACGGCAGGCAGTCCGTCCGACCAGAATTGTATTATTTATTATTATATACCTACCACCTAACCGTGGTTTTTTTTTCATTCTTTATACCGTCATAGTGTCATCCTAATTGTTACGAGTATACTACTATCTCTTTATCAACCAGTGTACAGTGCGGTAGTTCACGGCTGTGGCTACCTCTGTGTCGGCACACGGCAGGCAGTCCGTCCGACCAGAATTGTATTATTTATTATTATATACCTACCACCTAACCGTGGTTTTTTTTTCATTCTTTATACCGTCATAGTGTCATCCTAATTGTTACGAGTATACTACTATCTCTTTATCAACCAGTGTACAGTGCGGTAGTTCACGGCTGTGGCTACCTCTGTGTCGGCACACGGCAGGCAGTCCGTCCGACCAGAATTGTATTATTTATTATTATATACCTACCACCTAACCGTGGTTTTTTTTTCATTCTTTATACCGTCATAGTGTCATCCTAATTGTTACGAGTATACTACTATCTCTTTATCAACCAGTGTACAGTGCGGTAGTTCACGGCTGTGGCTACCTCTGTGTCGGCAGTCGGCAGGCAGTCCGTCCATCCATAATTGTATTATAATATATACCACCTAACCGTGGTTTTTTTTTCATTCTTTATACCGTCATAGTCAGTCATACTAGTTGTTACGAGTATACTACTATCTCTTTATCAACCAGTGTACAGTGCGGTAGTTCACGGCTGTGGCTACCTCTGTGTCGGAACTCGGCAGGCAGTCCGTCCATCCATAATTGTATTATTATAATATATACCACCTAACCGTGGTTTTTTTTTCATTCTTTATACCGTCATAGTCAGTCATACTAGTTGTTACGAGTATACTACTATCTCTTTATCAACCAGTGTACAGTGCGGTAGTTCACGGCTGTGGCTACCTCTGTGTCGGAACTCGGCAGGCAGTCCGTCCATCCATAATTGTATTATAATATATACCACCTAACCGTGGTTTTTTTTTCGTTCTTTATACCGTCGTCATACTAGTTGTTACGAGTATACTACTATCTCTTTATCAACCAGTGTACAGTGCGGTAGTTCACGGCTGTGGCTACCTCTGTGTCGGCACTCGGCAGGCAGTCCGTCCAACCATAATTGTATTATATACCACCTAACCGTGGTTTTTTTTTCATTCTTTATACCGTCGTCATACTAGTTGTTACGAGTATACTACTATCTCTTTATCAACCAGTGTACAGTGCGGTAGTTCACGGCTGTGGCTACCTCTGTGTCGGCACTCGGCAGGCAGTCCGTCCAACCATAATTGTATTATATACCACCTAACCGTGGTTTTTTTTTCATTCTTTATACCGTCGTCATACTAGTTGTTACGAGTATACTACTATCTCTTTATCAACCAGTGTACAGTGCGGTAGTTCACGGCTGTGGCTACCTCTGTGTCGGCACTCGGCAGCCCGTCCATAATTGTATATACCAGTGACCTAACCGTGGTTTTTTTTTCTTTCTTTATACATACATACTAGTTACGAGTATACTATCTCTTTATCAACCAGTCTATATATTAGCAGCAGACACAGTACAGTGCGGTAGTTCACGGCTGTGGCTACCTCTGTGTCGGCACTCGGCAGCCCGTCCATAATTGTATATACCACCTAACCGTGGTTTTTTTTTTCTTTCTTTATACATACATACTGCAGTGCCACTCCTAGATGGGCCCGGTGTTTGTGTCGGCCACTAGGGTCGCTAATCTTACTCACACAGTCAGCTACCTCATTGCGCCTCTTTTTTTCTTTGCGTCATGTGCTGTTTGGGGAGGGTTTTTTGGAAGGGCCATCCTGCGTGACACTGCAGTGCCACTCCTAGATGGGCCCGGTGTTTGTGTCGGCCACTAGGGTCGCTAATCTTACTCACACAGCTACCTCATTGCGCCTCTTTTTTTCTTTGCGTCATGTGCTGTTTGGGGAGGGTTTTTTGGAAGGGACATCCTGCGTGACACTGCAGTGCCACTCCTAGATGGGCCCGGTGTTTGTGTCGGCCACTAGGGTCGCTTATCTTACTCACACAGCGACCTCGGTGCAAATTTTAGGACTAAAAATAATATTGTGAGGTGTGAGGTATTCAGAATAGACTGAAAATGAGTGTAAATTATGGTTTTTGAGGTTAATAATACTTTGGGATCAAAATGACCCCCAAATTCTATGATTTAAGCTGTTTTTTAGTGTTTTTTGAAAAAAACACCCGAATCCAAAACACACCCGAATCCGACAAAAAAAATTCGGTGAGGTTTTGCCAAAACGCGTTCGAACCCAAAACACGGCCGCGGAACCGAACCCAAAACCAAAACACAAAACCCGAAAAATTTCAGGCGCTCATCTCTAATTGTAATTATAGTTGAATCATTTTTTTATTTATTTATATATTGGTTATCTCATGTACTGTATTATTAAGCGCCACCCAGATCACGCCTATTATTTTCTGAAGTTTGCAGAGTCTGTATGTTTTCTGGGATCTTTGCATAGGGTAAGCAAATATGCAGAAGGTACTGTCACACTGCCATAAGCTGATAAGAACTCGTGGAATCTCCCCTCTATTGTAGGCGGCTAGGCTCTTAAGGGGGGTACTCACGGGAGAGATGTGTGCTGAGCGATCTTAACACAGACCGCTCAGCACACATCTCTCACCCCGCTCAGCACAGCGCGATGTGCTGAGCGAGGGGGAGAGCCGACGGGGGCCGCTCACTTCACACAACGGTGAAGTGAGCGACCCGCTAGATTGAGCCTGCATGCAGGCTCAATCTAGCACCGGCGATCGCGATGCGCGGGGCCCGCATCGCTATCGCTGGGGGGCATACACACGGCAGATCCGTGCTTAAAATCTAAGCAATCTAGCAAGATTGCTTAGATTTTAAGCACGGATCTCTCCGTGTGTACCCCCCTTTACAGTGGGGCATATGTCCGGCCAGTCTGACTCTGCGCAGATTCACAGAGATACATACTGTAAGTACACCTCGCTCGGCTCACGAGAACTGGTAATGATCGCCGATTCACCCGCTTTCTGAGTGGCTATGAATCAGGCCTTGGATGTAAATTTAAGTAGTGAAGTCCTGATTATTCATTATCATCAAACAGTCACTAACTTGCACTACAGTTTCCAGTATACAGAAATCTCATTCTCAATAGCCTTAGGTGCCTATTTAAGTAAACTAAAAATAATCTTTTCTCCAGCATGATAGCCTAAAATATTATCTCTATCTATATTTAGTAAATTGAAGAATGCTGAGAAATCACCTTTTCATTTCGGTGTGCACAGCCCTGCTGCCCTAATAAGTTTCAATAGGGCCTGTAAACAAAGGTTATTTATAAAGCTAAAGGGGGGTACACACGGAGCGATAATCTAAGCAATCTGACTAGATTGCTTAGATTTTCAGCAAGATCGCTCCGTGTGTAGCCCTAACAGCGATAGCGATGCGCAGCCCCGCGCATCGCTATAGCTGGTGCTAGATTGGCCTGCCGTGCAGGCCAATCTAGCAGCTCGCTCACTTCACCCGCTGGGTGAAGTGAGCGCCCCCCCCCCCCCCGTCTCCCCCTGCACGCTCAGCACAGATTGCGCTGTGCTGAAGGTGGGAGAGATGTGTGCTGAGCGGTTCTCTCTGCACACATCTCTCCCGCATCGGCCCGTCTATATGGGCCTTAAGAGAAGCTTACATGGGAGATAAGCAGGGAGGAGACAGTTCTCTTCACGCATTCTCTCTGAGTTTGGTGCTTTCCCGAATACCGCAGACACATTCTGCACATGGCTTCGAACTAAAGATATATTTCTGTATTTCACTTTTGCAAGAGGCATCAATAGAAGCAGTTTCTCTCTCAGGTCCTTTTCAAGTGCACTGTCCCGGCAAGTAATTTTATATAAATGTAGGAATATGGTGATATAGGAAGTGATGATTTTAAATGGTTTTCAATCTTTTTTTTTCTGTTTTTTTTAAATAAATAGTCCCCTTAATTAGATAAAGCTTCAAAAAGTAATGTAAAATATATGGGCCAGGTATTGGAAGGTGCCAGCAGCGTGTCACTCAGACGATGTCTTAACCAGGAACAAGGTTAATTTAAGGACAACTATGTTGTGAATAAAGTTAATGCAGTAGCATATAGGCCCTCATTCCGAGTTGATCACAGCAGAATTTTTTTTAGCAGTTGGGCAAAACCATGTGCACTGCAGGGGAGGCAGATATAACATTTGCAGAGAGAGTTAGATTTGGGTGGGTTATTTTGTTTCTGTGCAGGGTAAATACTGACTGCTTTATCTTTACACTGCAATTTAGATTGCAGATTGAACACACCACACCCAAATCTAACTCTCTCTGCACATGTTAAATCTGCCTCCCCTGCACTGCACATGGTTTTGCCCAACTGCTAAGAAAATTCCTGCTGCGATCAACTCGGAATTACCCCCATAGACCGTAATGCACTATGATGTACACAGCAGCAACCGACGCAGCAGTAGCACAGGAGAGACTGGAACAACCAGAACTCGTGCAATTATTCACTGATTCAGGTTACTGACGATGGCAGGTGTTTTCATGCAGGTGGCATCAGTGACGATGGATCCTAGGATGTAGCCATTGGCCTCAGGATGCTCACTGGCTGGTACGCTGACCGTCACCTCAGTGCTCTCCCTGCAACACCAGGTCACTCAGCTAGGAAAGTATGTTTGGTCACTAAACAAAAGCGTGCCGCAGAGATCTATTTAAGTACTACTATAGTATAAAGTTATTGGGAATTTTATTTAACTTAACCAGACTAACATAATTCAGACATTAGTTATTAAGGAGATAAGTCAGCAACTGTGCCTTGTAAACAGATGGAAAGGACAGCTCATATTTCTCATGTCACCTCTGCCAACATACAGTCACAGTATCTGCCTGCAAAATAACAACTGCTAAACCTTTCCTGAAAGCAATCTCTTTCCACTGGAAGAATCCAGCACAACCAGATAATTGAAAAGGATTCCTAAGTGCCACCACTCTTAAAATCCCATCACTAGCAAGCTCGAATCACATTTCGATAGAACACTGAGTGAAATGTTTCATTAGAAGAAGACGCCATAGTTTCTATAATAACCATAAGAATGATGCTGGAGAGATTTCTTTCGGATATTAATGGTACATTTGTTACCACAATCTTCCTGCATCACTCAGAAATGCACTACATATGTGCTGTTATACCATTATCCCTTTATCTGTGCCTGGCTAACTGCTCCCTCCTCACATCTTGACACTGACTCTCTAACAACAGGTTACTGGGGGCAGTGGCGGAACTAGCGAGCGGTGGGCCCAGGTGCGACAAAATGCTTTGGGCCCCCCATCCCATCCAAGTCCACCCCCTCACCCCTGGAGAGGATCTGGTGAGGGGGACCTGCTCAGGACCAGAGAAATGGATACCTAGCAACAGTGCCGTAACTAGACATTTTAGCACTGTGTGCAAGAAACGGCATCGGAGCCCCACCCCTGCATGCAAAACAGGGGCAGTGCGGGCCTTAGGCGCCTGCAAAAATATATAGTGGCGTGGCTTCGTGGGGAAGGGGTGTGGCCACAAAATAATACCATTTCATAAAAAGGTGCACAGTAGTCTCCATTATTCAATTTACGCCGCACAGTAGCACCACTACACCAGGTAGAGACTCTTTTACACCTTACGGCGGACAGATTCCTCTTTTTACACATTACGGCAGACAGCATCCCCTTTTTACACATTACGGCAGACAGCATCCCCCTTTTTATACATTACGGCAGACAGCATCGCCTTTTTACACATTACGGCAGACAGCGTCCCCTTTTTACACATTACGGCAGACAGCATCCCCCTTTTTACACATAACGGCAGACAGCGTGCCCTTTTTACACATAGCGGCAGACAGCGTGCACTTTGTACACATAACGGCAGACAGCGTGCCCTTTTTACACATAACGGCAGACAGCGTGCCCTTGTTGCACATAGCCGCAGACCGCGTACACTTTTTACAAATAAAGGCAGACAGCGTGCCCTTGTTAAACATAGCGGCAGACAGTGTACACTTTTTACACATAGCGGCAGACAGCGTGCCCTTGTTACACATAGCCGCAGACAGCATACACTTTTTACAAATAACGGCAGACACCGTGCCCTTGTTAAACATAGCGGCAGACAGCGTACACTTTTTACACATAGCGGCAGACAGCGTGTCCTTGTTACACATTACGGCAGACAGCGTGCCCTTGTTACACATTACGGCAGACAGCATCCCCCTTTTTACACATTGCGGCAGGCAGATTCCCCCTTTTTACACATTACGGCAGGCAGATTCCCCCTTTTTACACATTGCGGCAAGCAGATTCCCCCTTTTTACACATTGCGGCAAGCAGATTCCCCCTTTTTACACATTGCGGCAGGCAGATTCCCCCTTTTTACACATTGCGGCAGGCAGATTCCTCCTTTTTACACATTGCGGCAAAAGCAGATTCCCCCTTTTTACACATTGTGGCAGGCAGATTACCCCTTTTTACACATTGTGGCAGGCAGTCCCCCTTTTTGTAGAAAGAAAGAAAGATAAGAAAAGAAAAGAAAGAAAGAAAGAAAGAAAGAAAGAAAGAAAGAAAGAAAGAAAGAAAGAAAGAAAGAAAGAAAGAAAGAATTATATTTACCCTCTCCGCTGGCTCAGGCTCCTCGGTGCAGCTTCTGGTCACTCACGATTCCCGGGCAGGAGAGAAGGAGGAGGAGGGAGGTGGAGGAGGGAGCCGCAGCAGCGCTGTGTTATTGGTTGAGGCGCTGCTGCTGCTGGCCCTCTGCTTCACTATAGGCTGTTCTCGGAAGACAGCCTATAGTGAAGCAGAGGGTCAGCAGCAGCAGCGCCTCAACCAGTAGTAAAGCGCTGCTGCGGCTCCCTCCTCCACCTCCATCCTCCGCCTTCTCCCCCCGTACCGCTGCTCCTCTCCTCTCCTGTCCTGTCTGGGCGGCTGTGTGCTGCGGGCAGCGGTTGCCCACAGCACACAGCGGCATGTAATGAGTCAGTTTGACTCATTACATGCTTTGGGCCCCTGGACAGAGGCGGGCCCCAGTGCAACGCACTGGTTGCACTGGCGGTAGTTCCGCCTCTGAGGGGGTAATTCCAAGTTTATCGCAGCAGGAAATTTTTTAGCAGTTGGGAAAAACCATGTGCACTGCAGGGGGGGCAGATATAACATTTGCAGAGAGAGTTAGATTTGGGTGGGTTATTTTGTTTCTGTGCAGGGTAAATACTGGCTGCTTTATTTTTACACTGCAATTTAGATTGCAGATTGAACTCACCACACCCAAATCTCACTCTCTCTGCAAATGTTATATCTGCCTCCCCTGCAGTGCACATGGTTTTGCCCAACTGCTAAAAATATTCCTGCTGCGATCAACTTGGAATTACCCCCACTGCCTACAGCAAGATCAGCTCACAAGTCTCCTGAAAAACTCTGCACTGCTGTAAGAATTTGGATAATAAAAGGAATGATTTGTTGCCCTTTAACACACTGAATATTTAAAATAATCTTAACTATATTAAATAATTTAATGTGTAAATAGTTTACAAAAAAATCACTTTCTTTTGGTCTTGTTTAGTTTAAAGAAAGGAACTCTGCAGAAGTGCGCAATAAAACAGGTGATGCAGAGTGTGTGACACTTCACCTCACTTCAAAAACAAAAGATGTCTTGTAAAAGGAAATAGTCCCGTACTATAGCCTCCCCTGATTACGTGTCCTTACACCAAAATAGTTCACATAAAGCTTGATGGCCCCTCACCCCGAATATGCCCCTCTATGGCACCTGTGAGTGGCACTCCCCTCTGTGGAAATGGGGAATTGCATGAATTTGGCCCAGCTATAAAATCCAGAAATAGCATTTTTGTATATCGTGGGTGGCGCCACAATGACACAATCACTGGGAAGCTGGAGGCTATTTGGCTACTGTAGACTGCCTGAGAATCTTATAAGGTAGGTCAGCTACTCCGTTATATAGAAACATGAATTTGATAGCAGATAAGAACCACTCGGCCCATCTAGTCTGCACAAAATATACATACTTGGGTTAACTTTTGTTGGGAGCCAATTAACCTACCAGAATATATTTGGATTGTGGGAGGAAACCGGAGTACCCGGAGGAAACCCAAGTAAGCACATAAGAATATACAAACTCCACACAGTTATGGCTGTTGTAGGAAATGAACCAATGACCACAGTGATGTAAGGCAGTAATGCTAACCATTACATCATCCTTTCTTAACGGGACAAAGACTTTCCCTCATGACTTTGCTTAGGAAATCTTTAGAAACTGAATGAATAGGTAAGAGAAACGGGGGGGGGGGGGGGGGGGAATCAATAAAATCTCAAGTTGTAAAAAATTAAGGAAAATGTGATTAAAATGCATCATCTTGATGGTGTTGAAAAGGAAGAGCGCTATTACAGGCTCCAGTCTTCCTTTTCTATAGGGAGGCATCATACCCTATCTCAAGATGGCCACCAATTTCTCTACTGAGCATTTGCAGGGTTTATCTTGTCCTGACAGTGGAAGGAACATGTCTTCCACTTAGCTGCAGAGTGATCTGTGAGAGATCTCCTCTCCATTAAAACCAGTGTGTAACAGTGAGAACAGCTGTACCTGCTATCTATCAATTAACCAACACCACTGGTTAAGTAAATGGGCTGTTTGTAGTTGTAAGGCATCTACTGGTATGTACTGAAACTCTGCTACATCCACAAGCCTGTACACACATATTTACAACAGTTGGTATCTTATAAAGTACCTACAGATTAAAATTATACAACATTAACACCAACAATTCAGACATTTGCTGGAGTGGTTCCATGGAGAAGGGTGCCTACCCAAGAGCACATGGCGTCCACACAAGTACTGGTGAAGCACTGGAATCACTAAGATGGGTTCTGGGTCTATCCTAAATATGCGCCTTATGCCTATGTGGCGGGGTTGTGTCCTATGCTGCTTACTGATGGGACCCTCCTTATCTCACATCAACAACTGGAGTACAAGCCAGATACATAGGTGATTTGAAGCAAGATCCAAGGAAGCACATTATCGCAGAATTTGCTGTGCTGCTTTCTGCTGCTTATTGCCGGGACTCTGGACACTTTACATCACCCAGCGGAGCTCAAGACATATATACCATGACCTTCCTGTTTGAATCACTTCTCTCTCCTATTCTCTCTCTCTCTCATGCCCTGAACAAGCCACCTCCACATACAATGCATCCCTTACTTCTGCTCTTGACTCTGTTGCTCCACCAACCACTATTCACCCTCGCAAATTAACACCTCAACCCTGGCACACCAAATGCACCAGATATCTGCAAAAATGCTCACGTACTGCTGAGCGACACTGGAGGAAATCACGCTCTAAGGCAAACTTCCTCCATTTCAAACTTATGCTCTCATCCTTCAGTGCTGCCCTTTCTCTTGCTAAACAGTCATACTTCAAGAACCTCATCTCCTCCCAGTCTTCCAACCCCCGGCGCCTCTTTGCCACTCTCAACTCACTCCTCTGCCCACATCCACCTCGTCTCCCTTCCTCACTCTCTGCTCTTGACTTTGCCACTTACTTCACATCCAGAATTGACTCCATACGTCAGGACATCACATCACACCAGACCATCAGTAACCAGTGTTCTCCCATCCCTTACCAACCCTCCCCATCCTTCGCACCTACTCTGACATCTTTCTCCCATGCATCTGGAGAGGAAGTCATGGACCTCATTTGTTCCTGTCCCCTCACCACCTCCCCACTTGACCCTATCCCCTCCCGCCTCCTCCGCTACCTCTCTCCTTCTGCTTGTTTCCATCCTTTCCACCTTCTTAATCTCTCCCTCTCATCAGGCACTGTCCACTCTGCCTTCAAGCATGCACTCATCCCTCCTATTCTTAAAAAACCTTCCTTTGATCCAAACACTCTCTCCAACTACCGACCCATCCTCTCCTTCCTTTTGCCTCCAAACTCCTTGAGCGTATTGTCTACAACCACCTTACTTCATTTCTTTCCTCTCACTCACTACTTGACCCATTCCAGTCTGGCTTCCGTCCTCTCCACTCCACTGAAACTGCCCTTACAAAAGTATGCAATGACCTCCATGCTGCTAAATCTAAGGGACACTACTCTCTACTTATTCTACTTGATCTCTCTGCTGCTTTTGACACTGTGGACCATCCTCTCCTACTGCAAATCCTTCACTCCATTGGTATGCGTGACACTGCCCTCTCTTGGCTGTCTTCCTACCTTTATGACCATTCATTCTCTGTCTCCTCTCATGACTCCACCTCCCCCTCACTTCCACTAACTGTAGGGGTAGACCAAGGTTCTGTCCTTGGTCCTCTTCTCTTCTCTCTCTATACGTCCTCACTAGGTAAGCTCATTAGTTCTTTTGGTTTCCAATATCATCTCTATGCTGATGACACCCAAATCTATCTTTCCTCACCAGACCTCTCCCATGCTCTCTTCACTCGTATCTCCTACTGTCTCTCTGCTACCTCTTCCTGGATGTCCCAGCGCTCTCTTAAACTTAACATGTCTAAGACCGAGCTGATCATCGTCCCTCCCTCCCACATAACCTCACCTCCTACAATCTCATTATCTATTGATGGCACTACTATCTCCTCTAGCCCCCAAGTGCGCTGTCTTTGAGTAATCCTTGACTCCTCCCTCTCCTTCAAACCACACATTCAGCACCTTTCACAAACCTGCCGTGTTCATCTAAAAAATATTTCCAGGATCAGACCCTTTCTGACCCAGGATGCTACTAAGACTCTTATCCACTCACTGGTCATCTCCAGACTGGACTACTGTAATCTCCTCCTGACTGGCATTCCTGACAAATACCTCTCCCCACTCCAATCTATCCTCAATGCTGCTGTCCGGCTCACCTTCCTCACAAACGCAGTACATCCACCTCTCCTCTCTTACTAGACCTTCACTGGCTCCCCTTCCCTTTCAGAATCCATTTCAAGCTTCTCACACTTGCTTAAAAGCCCTCACCCACTCCTCTCCCATCTACATCTCTGACCTTATCTCCCTTTACACTCCCACCCGTCCTCTTCGCTCTACTAATGCACGCCGACTTTCCTGCCTATGGATTACTTCCTCCCACTCCTACCTCCAAGATTTTTCACGTGCTGCACCACTTCTCTGGAATTCCCTACCTCTCCCCCTCAGACTCTCCACCTCTCTACAAAACTTCAAACGGGCTCTCAAGACCCACTTCTTCACCAAACCCAGCCAAATCTCATCCTAACCCTCTGTTCCATGCAGAACCGGCCCTAACCAATATGATGCCCTAGGCAAGATTTTGGCTGGTGCCCCCTAGCACTGCCACTAGTTCTGCAGGAAATGCCTGGCATGAGTCAGCCAGCAGCTCTGCTAACGTCGGGCGCCTTTTGTTTATGAAAATGCATCTTATTTGCATTACTATGTGGCTAGGATGCACAAGCAGCTTCTGCTGATTAAAATGATATGCGGCATGTCTATATTCTGTGTGCGACTGCGGCTGTATCTGCATACGACATGCTACATTACATTGAAGTACACACAACGTAGTATTTTGTATGCAGATACAGCCGTAGTCACACACAGAATATAGGCATGCCGCATATCATTTTAATCAGCAGAAGCTGCTGGTGCCCCTAAGCATACCAAATGCCCTAGGCATTTGCCTAGTTTGCCTATGCCTAAGGTCGGCTCTGGTTCCATGCTCTCTATGTACCTAATCTGAGTCACCCCTGTCTGTCTACCCCTCCCCTTTAGAATGTAAGCTCTCACGAGCAGGACCCTCTTCCCTCATGTGCTTATCTTTTCTTACTTTAACAATCTTCAACTGCACCAAATCCAGCAGTCTTCTGCCACCTGATACTTATTCCAGTGTCATCTGCTGATGTAACTATGTTTATTTACCCTGTACTTGTCCTATACTGTCATCAACTGTAAGTTGCTGTTTTCCTATTTGATTATTTGTTTATGTACTCTGTAATTGGGCGCTGTGGAACCCTTGTGGCGCCATATAAATAAAGGATAATAATAATTATAATACTCAATAATAACATGGCCGACTTAACATGCACACCTGTTTTTTTATTTTAAAACCTTACTGAGTGTTATTTGGTGTTTGTGTAGGGGTGTTTTTAATAAAACTCGTCAGAAAGCACTTGCTATGTACGTTAGTCCCAACATGCACACGAGTGCCCCAAAGCGATGACACCGTTTTATCAGCACTTAAATCTGTTATAAAGATTGTTTATTCACTGATTGGCCCTCATTCAGATTCCAAAGGATCTGCAGTGCATGCTGCAAAGCATGTGCAGTACAGGTGGGTGAAGGCGGACCTAGGATGGCATCACACTGTCAGTAACTGTGTGATGCCGTTTGGGGGTGAGGATGGACGGCAATGTACTCTGTTTCTTAAAACTGAAACGTTTCTTAAAATAGGATTTTAATTAACTACCTTTTCTCGTAGTCCATAGAAAATACTGGAGTTCCATTTAGTACCATGGGGTATAGAAGGGTCCACTAGAAGCCATGGGCACTTTAAGAATATGATAGTGTGGACTGGCTCCTCCCTCTATGCCCCTCCTACCAGACTCAGTCTAGGAAACTGTGCCCGAGGACATACTTTGAGAGAAGGATAGATAAAGATAGTGGTGAGATTCCGAACCAGCACACACAAACATAGGAAAGCTATGCTAACCCGACATTAAACAGGAACAGCAGACTTCCGGTTCCGGCTTGATGCTGTGAGGTGAGCTCTCAGCGTCGCTCCGTGACAGAAGATCCCACTTAGCTTTTAAAAGCCGTTTTCACGGCTTCCACAGAGACCTCCTCACACCCCCGTTTAGTGCCGAAGCCTCATGGAGAAATATTTAGCCTCCGGGGCTACGCCGAAGTCCTCCTCTCTCCCGCAGCCGTCCAGGCAGGAGAAGAAACGTGCCAACCCCAACATGGCGCCAAGCAACAGCACCCCGCCGGCGTCTCCCGCGGCAAAAAAGACGGCTACTGAACTCTTCCAGAAAGACTCTCCACAGGTCAGTCCCTCATCAGATGCCCCAATAACGCACTCTGACCTGGCCACTGCAATCACCAGCACTATGGGCCCTCTGTTGTCTAAAGCTGTGGCAGATATCACACAGCAGCTGCAGCACCTCACGCACAAGGTGTCTGTCCATGATAATCAAATTGGGGTTTTAAGTCATGATATGGCGTCTACTCAATGCTCCATTCTCCGTTTACAAAAAGAGAATCACCAACTATGGAACCGTCTAGAGGACGCAGAAAATCGCTCGCGACGGAACAAATATTAGATTAGTGGGCTTGCCTGAGTCCGTCAAAGGTGCTGACCTAGTCACTTTTGTTCAGACCACTTTGCCGTCCCTCTTAAATATCTCTGATGCCTGCAAAGATCTCGTTATTGAAAGAGTACATAGAGTGGGCCCCCCTCCACGCACTCCCGACAGCCGCCCACGGGTCACGTTATTTCGTTGCCTCAATTACCTGCATAAAATGGCTTTTTGGACAGCCTCCCGCAAACAGAGGTCCGTGATGTGGGACAACTCTCGCTTGTTTATCTTTCAAGATTTTTCTGCTGAACTCACCAGGGCTAGAAAAGCTTTCAACCCAGTGTGCTCTAAATTAGTTCAGGACAAACGCAAATTCTCTCTATTATATCCTGCAAAACTCAGAATTTATGGAGGAGACAAACCACTGGATTTTACTTCTCCTGATGACGCCATGGCCTATATTCATGATGAAGCCTCAGAAACCCAGGAAGATATTTCTGACGCCCCTACCCCTGTCCCCTCTAAATAAATCTTCTTTTCCTGATAAAGATCCCGCTGGATGGTCGAATTAAGGCTTCCTGGATGTATGATTCACTACAGGACAGACTCACCGCTGTGATGGGAAGGTCATATGATTTTAAATGCATACTTATGTTTTCAGGTTTTCCCAAATTACAGGACTATATTTGGAAGTGTTCTGTTTACGTTAATAATACTTTAATATACCCACTGCTTACCTTTACTATAGGTGGTTATAGTTATATGTTTCTAGCCATAAACCTATTATGATTGCTCTTCTTCAACTTCAATGTTAAGGCCTCGGCCTTTTAATTATTGGTCTCTATTCTGTATACCAAATCTTATGTGGTGATTTTGTCGACCGGAGCACTATGTCGAAATTTCACAGTATTTGTGCTCAATGTTGCTTGTAATCTGTTTACCGGATTTCCGTCTGTATTATACAGACATCACTTATTATTTGTTCTGGTTTGTTACTATTTTTCTTTATTTTACCCATGTCCCTCCCCCTCCTCTCCCCATTCCACAAAGATACACATGTGTTGCCTTATAGGTAATTGTCTGCACTTAGTCTAATATTAGGGCAATAGATGTTGTCTGAATCAAAATATAATTCATTATAAATAGGCGATGTTACCATAGTGGACAGTATAGTGGATATATATAGTAAGGAATAGATATGAAATAAGTTTGAATGTATGAGGTAATGTTTAGCTGATTTAAGAAATTAGGTTTGTGTATGTGTTTATATAGATATACTGTATATTTGTGTTTTACAGCAAGATGGTAAAAAATAGTGTAGGGAACAGGTTTATTCTGCTCTAGTCATAAATAAGGCCAGAGAGGTTACAGTAAGATCAAGAGTCATTGTAGAGAAAAGGTATTAGGCCATAAATGATAATAGGTATGTGACAGAGCTCTGTTGGTCATTGGAATTCACAGGTGTGCTTACAGTAGATCAGAATCTACTGGTTTGTCTATTGTCCAGTGAAGGTTAAAAGCTAGGGAGTATAAATTAACTACTATGAAAAGAGATCACATCCATTGATAAAACATTGTGTAACCGACCCCAGGAAAACTTGTCAATACAACAGAACTTTGGATGAAAAGACATTCCAGATTTTACAATACTATACTTGCTTAAGGCAGTGTGGACACCACACTTTTATGACACCATGCCTCCGTGAACAGGACACGACAGCCCAGTTCAATGTTTGTTTTATTACACCTTGGAATCTGACAAACCTATAATTACCTATTCCATTGGAAACTATGAGAATATGATAGTTTGAATTGGTAAAATATGAGATAAAAGGACCAGACTTGTAGTTAGGAGTTAGAAGGAAGAGGGAGAGGGAGAAGAAGAAGGAGAAGGAAGGAAGTCAGTCAGGAGGAGAAGTCATGGAGAACATGCAGAAGGAATGATTCTTGGGATGGCAATCTTTAACTTGCAAGTATAAATATGATAATAATTGAAACTGTTTGTGAAACTTATGTCATGTTGTTTTATGTTATGTAACGAAGGAAACATAGCATAGCTTAATATAATTATAATTAGTATATATATCACTACTGTGTATATCTTATTCTGTACGATTTGATCTGCCTGTAAATAAAGAATCATATAAAAAGAGCGGTAATATTCAAGCTTGAACTCTCTTTAAGGAATCTTAACTTCATAATTTCATAAGTCATATATATATAAGGACTGCATATATTTATCAGCCAATTAATTTGTAAGCCTGACATAATATATTTGCAGATATATATGATAACGCATATTAATTTAAATATATCCATATATTAATAACCATATATGTTATATTAAATATTAATATTCATAAATAAGATTCCATAAAGCAATATTGGCGACCACGAATTGGACTTGTTATTACTGAATCTGATTATCTGATTTATAATATTTATGAGGAGTAGCAAATGCTATAAGCTGGCTACCAAATCTGCAGAATCACGGTGGGGATGTATCTATGAAAATTTATTACCATTGTGTAATGTCAATTTTGTATTCTGTATAACCTAGGATAAATGTGTTAGTGCAATATACGTTATTTTAACTAACATAATATCTATTAGGAAGCAGCACCAATGGCTATAAGCCTGCTGGCAAAGTACAAGATCACAGTGGAATAGGTTACAAATGAGAATAAAGAATTTAAAGGCCTAGAATAGAAAATGTGCACAGTGGAAATGAGTATTTCCAAATAAATGTATAAATGTACCAGGTATTAGAGTTTAACCTTAAGACACCGGTCAATCTTAAGGAGAGGATACCGTCAGTACAAAAACAAGGAATATAAAAATTTAGCATTGTAAATGATTGCAATGTTAAAAATGCAAAAGTTTTCTGTAGCATTAAGAAAAATGCGCAAAACTGCGGCTTTAGAAGCCAAACAGAAATGTAAAGAAGAATCAGGTTCACGTCTTCGTAAGGCGTGCCTGACCATTAATGCAAAAATGCATTCATTATTTAAGTCCCTTAAACAGAAAAATAAACAGAAAAAGTTTGGGGCAGAAGCAAAAAGCCTGGCAGATTGTAAGCAAACTGTCATGACCTCTCAGGAGGAGATAAAAGAAAGTACAAGGGAGAACATTGTAGATGTAGGTGAGATTCAGGACAGCATTGTCCATGTGCAGCACACAGAGTCTGCTATGGTCACACAGACCACCAGCAGAACAGCCTCTTTGGTAAAGGAAGAAAGTAGCAATGTGCAGGATGTGTCTATCATCAGACAGCACATTAATGTAAAGGAGGTAGCAGCAATAGGAGATGTCCCCTATACTGTGTCTAGTAAGGGGGAAGATCAGTGTAATTCAGATTATGAGTATTCTGCTGAATACACTCTCAGAGTTCCCAATGTAAATGAAGAATTTGTTATGCCTTTAGGCAAAGGTGAATTGTCAGCAGATTTAAACACTGATAGCAGCAGTACAGTGCACACAGGGGTGGGGAAGTTCCCCATGGTGAAAACTCCCATGGCAACCAGAGTTGCAAACTTTGAAATGTATTCACCTGGAAACACGTTTAAAGGGAAAATCCATGAAATTAATTCAGGAATGCATGTTTACAAACAAAGTTCCCAAACTTTTGTAACCCCGACACAACACTCAGAGAAATCTAGTGATGGTGCAAATGTTTGCATGCTCTCAGAGAGACCACATGCAGAGTGTCATTCTGCAACCCACACACCAATTAACAATGACAAAAAGGATCACCAGGATGAAAATGTTTTTATGCCCTGGTGCCATAACCATTTTATTACAGGTGTGGAAAGACAGAAAGCCCTGGGACCTGCAATACATATTTGGCAAAGTCTAACAAGTTTCTCTCCCCACAAGAATATTTTTCAGGAAATACAAGATGCTTCAAGACCAAGAAGCCATGCCAAGCAGCAAACGCTATGGTTGGAGACAGTCTGGGACCAGGCTGCATCACAAGGGAGTATGGTCACAAGTGAATACGGTAGTATCATTCCTTTACTTGTTAGGTCCAATGTAGCCATTGTTTGCTTTGATGTTCCAACAGCCACAGTTTCCAAATTAAACCAGCATCATATCTGCAGCGACAATTGTGCTGTCATTGACACACAATGTGACAGGAAAGATTGGCACAGGCCAGAAACAATTGTTTGTTTGTTTGCTCTTCAATCTTTAAAGACACATTTGTAAATTCTGTACCTGATAACATGCAGCAGATAGGACAGAATGCATAGCAAGCTATGTTAAATCACTGTATAAATATCTGTGATATTCATTGTATGTATTTTTGTTTGATTCATAGTAATCCTGGCAACCTGTATACAGAATGGTGCAAGACTCCAAAAAGACTCCAATTTACAAGGGAAAAGGTCTTCATTAACCCTTTCATCGCTGCTATCCAGCAAAATCTACATAGCATCCCTAAAGACTGATATATGGACAAATCCTCAAGGAGTTTTCCAGTTTCACAAGAAAGGGGAATGTTTTCATTAACCCTTTCATCACAAGTAATCATTACTTGTCTTTCAAACTACATGTACACCCCCACAACAGTGTACAGCACATCTCATCACTGTGATTATACAGAACTGTCTCATCCCTTCATATACCTTAATCAAATATATATGTAAACATTTGTCTGATATATATATATATATATATATATATATATATATATATTATATCATGGTATTATATACCTTGTAAATATTTTATGTTTTTTTTTATATTACACAGTAGATACTATCTATGCTTCCTTCGTAAAAGCTTCAAAAGTAATTAAATATCTAATACTGGATGGAATTAGATTTAGTCAAAACCATTCCTAAATGATATTTAATATCTGTTTGAAGCAAAATTGTATTCATTTATTGTATTGATAGGATGTTACTATATACACATCAAAAGCATTTTAAATAATTATTAGTCAAAATATAGGTAGGATAGAAAACGCCTTTATATGGGTTAAACTGGTATAGGGTTATTTAAGATTGAGATGTATAAATAGGTTCAAGGTAGAATAAGGAGACTTAAGACTGCATGGTAATTTATTCAGTGAGGAAATACAGTAAACAGAGTAGGTGTACTACTCGCAGCCATTTGTGGTACTATTGCCCGAAGACAATTAAGACCTACTATTAACAAGCAAAGAAAGAAAGAAAGACTGGTTCATATATGACTGTTCTATTCAAAATCACAACCTGTTTTGTGCAAAGCAATATGGACACTGGTCACAACTGCGGTATTGGATAAACGCAAAGGAAACAGAACTGCTAAATACTGTATAAAGACCATTACCGAGGGTCATCACAAGTACTGAGTTGCAAACTCAAGATCATAGTACGCAAAATACACAGCCCTCTGCGTCAAACAGCGAAATGGCAAGCAAAGGAGCAGCTGCTATGAAGAATTCTACTTCAACTGCCTCCATAATGCAGACGCAAGGCGTCTCCAATTGCAAGCAAACCACGCAGATGACAGTCTTATCCCAGTAAATTGCTACAGCCAAGAACAGCAAAAATGTCCAAATGTACTGATCCAGATACAGAAAAAAAAGGTCTACAATTGGGCTATGGTATTCCAAATGTCTGTAGAAATTAGTTTTCCTCATGAATACTGAATAAAAACCTCAGTCTTGTCTGCTTTAGTTAAAAAGTAGAATAAGGTTAGGTAAGCTAAGAATTTTTATAGATTTTTAAAATCACAATGGTTATTATTATTACACTTATGGTATATATTATGGTTACAACGAAAGTTATGTTTGAAGGAATATTTTGAAACGTATTTGGAGGCAATTACGCTAGTTTAATGTGTGGCCAATCAAAATAATTTCTCATGGCCACAAGGGGGCGACTGTTGCCTTATAGGTAATTGTCTGCACTTAGTCTAATATTAGGGCAATAGATGTTGTCTGAATCAAAATATAATTCATTATAAATAGGCGATGTTACCATAGTGGACAGTATAGTGGATATATATAGTAAGGAATAGATATGAAATAAGTTTGAATGTATGAGGTAATGTTTAGCTGATTTAAGAAATTAGGTTTGTGTATGTGTTTATATAGATATACTGTATATTTGTGTTTTACAGCAAGATGGTAAAAAATAGTGTAGGGAACAGGTTTATTCTGCTCTAGTCATAAATAAGGCCAGAGAGGTTACAGTAAGATCAAGAGTCATTGTAGAGAAAAGGTATTAGGCCATAAATGATAATAGGTATGTGACAGAGCTCTGTTGGTCATTGGAATTCACAGGTGTGCTTACAGTAGATCAGAATCTACTGGTTTGTCTATTGTCCAGTGAAGGTTAAAAGCTAGGGAGTATAAATTAACTACTATGAAAAGAGATCACATCCATTGATAAAACATTGTGTAACCGACCCCAGGAAAACTTGTCAATACAACAGAACTTTGGATGAAAAGACATTCCAGATTTTACAATACTATACTTGCTTAAGGCAGTGTGGACACCACACTTTTATGACACCATGCCTCCGTGAACAGGACACGACAGCCCAGTTCAATGTTTGTTTTATTACACCTTGGAATCTGACAAACCTATAATTACCTATTCCATTGGAAACTATGAGAATATGATAGTTTGAATTGGTAAAATATGAGATAAAAGGACCAGACTTGTAGTTAGGAGTTAGAAGGAAGAGGGAGAGGGAGAAGAAGAAGGAGAAGGAAGGAAGTCAGTCAGGAGGAGAAGTCATGGAGAACATGCAGAAGGAATGATTCTTGGGATGGCAATCTTTAACTTGCAAGTATAAATATGATAATAATTGAAACTGTTTGTGAAACTTATGTCATGTTGTTTTATGTTATGTAACGAAGGAAACATAGCATAGCTTAATATAATTATAATTAGTATATATATCACTACTGTGTATATCTTATTCTGTACGATTTGATCTGCCTGTAAATAAAGAATCATATAAAAAGAGCGGTAATATTCAAGCTTGAACTCTCTTTAAGGAATCTTAACTTCATAATTTCATAAGTCATATATATATAAGGACTGCATATATTTATCAGCCAATTAATTTGTAAGCCTGACATAATATATTTGCAGATATATATGATAACGCATATTAATTTAAATATATCCATATATTAATAACCATATATGTTATATTAAATATTAATATTCATAAATAAGATTCCATAAAGCAATACATGTACTGATCTCTTGCTTGTTCGTTGCTCCCAGTTACTCACTAATACTACGTTTCATGCTCTAAATGACTGAAATCAAAATAGGTTCCCTTAACGTTGGGGGTATAAATTCTCCGGCTAAGAGACGCAAAATTCTTCATTATTTGAATAAACAAAATGTAGACGTTATCTTTCTACAGGAGTCACATCTTACACACATAGAAACACTTAAACTTCAAATGCTTCAGTGGTCCTTGATTGCAGATGCCCCATTTAACTCTAAAGCACGCGGGGTAGTCATACTCGCCAAGCGTAATATACCAGTTGTGGTAACGCGAATTGATGCAGACCCTGCTGGAAGGCTCCTCCTTGTCGAACTTACTTTATATAACATCCCATATATTTTTTGCAATGTATATGCGCCCAACGCTTATAGCAAAACATTTTTCCAACAATTGCTTTCCAAACTCATCCCTCATGCCCATAATAACCTGGTAATATGTGGAGATTTTAATTTAATTACTTCTCCCTACTTAGACCGCTCATACTCCTCTAGAGCTCCCCTTCACCTTCCCAAACTAGGTATTTCACATTTATGTTCATCTCTACACTTAGTAGATATTTGGAGAGCCTTACACCCTACAGATAAAAACTATACCTGCTTTTCTGCTGCACACAGCACCCTTTCACGCATTGATTACACTTTTATATCTCACCAAATATTTCCAAAAATCACGGACTCTGACATTGAACCAATAGCGATTTCCGATCATGCCTTGATTTTGTTCTCACTTCTCATACGACCTGTGAACAAACCCCCCCCCCCCCCAATGGAGATTCCCAATTCTTTCTTACACTTCGGCACTCAAAAGAAAATATGCACAATCCTATTTGTCTGCTCAACAAGCTCTTACAGATGCATACCAGTCATATACTATGAATCCATCCCCTGCCAATAAACACGTTTATCTTACACAAAAATTACATTTTAATGAATTGTTAACATCTATGGGAGATAAATACAAATTTAAAATTGACTATAAATTCCACAAATTTGGGAAAAAAACTGGTAAGATGCTTACAAACCTTTTAAAAGGCACTATCACTCCTATGATAGTACATCCGTTAACAACTACGGAGGGCATATTGACCACCGACCCTCACCAAATCTCAGATATGATGAAAGTACATTATGAAAACCTATATTCTCCTCATTCTGTCTCACCCTCCTCTCCTTTCAATACTCAATCCCCTTCTCCAACCTGGGACTTCCCGGAACTTCCACAATTCTCGGCGGAAGATTTTCCTTCCTTGACGGCCCGATCACTTGCGAAGAAGTTCGACAGGCGATTTCTAAGTTAAAACCCTCCAAAGCCCCCGGTCCCGACGGATTGTCAGGAGAATTCTATAAACATCTAGCTCCAAAAATAGACACATACCTGATGGCTTTCTACAACCATATTATAGATACTAACGTGATCCCCCTTCATTTTAATTCGGCCATTATCAAGGTACTCCCAAAGCAAAGTCGAGACCTTTCTGACCCCGCATCATATCGTCCCATTTCCCTCTTAAATTTAGATTACAAAATCCTAACAAAAATTTTGGCCGATAGATTGCAGTTCTCTCTACCGCAAGTTATTCATCCTGATCAAACAGGTTTCATTTGCGGACGGCACTCTGTTCGAAATGTTAGACGGGTATTGGCTACTATTCAACATATGACTGTTCCCAATACTCGTGACTCCCCCCCCACTGTAGTTTTAACTTTAGATGCGGAAAAGGCCTTCAATCTCATAACATGGCCCCATTTATTTCTGACTTTAGAAAAAATAAGATTTTACTTACCGATAAATCTATTTCTCGTAGTCCGTAGTGGATGCTGGGGACTCCGTCAGGACCATGGGGAATAGCGGCTCCGCAGGAGACAGGGCACAAAAGTAAAAGCTTTAGGATCAGGTGGTGTGCACTGGCTCCTCCCCCTATGACCCTCCTCCAAGCCTCAGTTAGGATACTGTGCCCGGACGAGCGTACACAATAAGGAAGGATTTTGAATCCCGGGTAAGACTCATACCAGCCACACCAATCACACTGTACAACCTGTGATCTGAACCCAGTTAACAGCATGATAACAGCGGAGCCTCTGAAAAGATGGCTCACAACAATAATAACCCGATTTTTGTAACAATAACTATGTACAAGTATTGCAGACAATCCGCACTTGGGATGGGCGCCCAGCATCCACTACGGACTACGAGAAACAGATTTATCGGTAAGTAAAATCTTATTTTCTCTGACGTCCTAGTGGATGCTGGGGACTCCGTCAGGACCATGGGGATTATACCAAAGCTCCCAAACGGGCGGGAGAGTGCGGATGACTCTGCAGCACCGAATGAGAGAACTCCAGGTCCTCTTTAGCCAGGGTATCAAATTTGTAGAATTTTACAAACGTGTTCTCCCCCGACCACGTAGCTGCTCGGCAGAGTTGTAATGCCGAGACCCCTCGGGCAGCCGCCCAGGATGAGCCCACCTTCCTTGTGGAATGGGCCTTGACAGATTTAGGCTGTGGCAGGCCTGCCACAGAATGTGCAAGTTGAAATGTGCTACAAATCCAACGAGCAATCGTCTGCTTAGAAGCAAGAGCACCCAGTTTGTTGGGTGCATACAGGATAACAGCGAGTCAGTTTTCCTGACTCCAGCCGTCCTGGAAACCTATATTTTCAGGGCCCTGACAACATCTAGCAACTTGGAGTCCTCCAAGTCCCTAGTAGCCGCAGGTACCACAATAAGCTGGTTCAGGTGAAACGCTGACACCACCTTAGGAAGAAACTGGGGACGAGTCCGCAGCTCTGCCCTGTCCGAATGGACAATCAGATATGGCTTTTGTGAGACAAAGCCGCCAATTCTGACACTCGCCTGGCCGAGGCCAGGGCCAACAGCATGGTCACTTTTCATGTGAGATATTTCAAATCCACAGATTTGAGCGGTGTAAAATGTGATTTGAGGAATCCCAGAACTACGTTGAGATCCCACAGTGCCACTGGAGGCACAAAAAGGGGGTTGTATATGCAATACTCCCTTGACAAACTTTTGGACTTCAGGAACTGAAGCCAATTCTTTCTGGAAGAAAATTGACAGGGCCGAAATTTGAACCTTAATGGACCCCAATTTGAGGCCCATAGACACTCCTGTTTGCAGGAAATGCAGGAATCAACCGAGTTGAAATTTCTTCGTGGGGCCTTCCTGGCCTCACACCACGCAACATATTTTCGCCACATGTGGTGATAATGTTTTGCGGTCACCTCCTTCCTGGTTTTGACCAGGGTAGGAATGACCTCTTCCGGAATGCCTTTTTCCCTTAGGATCTGGCGTTCCACCGCCATGCCGTCAAACGCAGCCGCGGTAAGTCTTGGAACAGACCTGGTACTTGCTGAAGCAAGTCCCTTCTTAGCGGCAGAGGCCATGAGTCCTCTGTGAGCATTTCTTGAAGTTCCGGGTGCCACGTCCTTCTTGGCCAATCTGGAGCCACGAGTATAGTTCTTACTCCTCTACGTCTTATAATTCTCAGTACCTTGGTTATGAGAAGCAGAGGAGGGAACACATACACCGACTGGTACACCCACGGTGTTACCAGAACGTCCACAGATATTGCTTGAGGGTCTCTTGACCTGGCGCAATACCTGTCCAGTTTTTTGTTCAGGCGGGACGCCATCATGTCCACCTTTGGTCTTTCCCAACGGTTCACAATCATGTGGAATACTTCCCGATGAAGTCCCCACTCTCCCGGGTGGAGGTCGTGCCTGCTGAGGAAGTCTGCTTCCCAGTTGTCCACTCCCGGAATGAACACTGCTGACAGTGCTATCACATGATTTTTCGCCCAGCGAAGAATCCTTGCAGTTTCTGCCATTGCCCTCCTGCTTCTTGTGCCGCCCTGTCTGTTTACGTGGGCGACTGCCGTGATGTTGTCCCACTGGATCAATACCGGCTGACCTTGAAGCAGAGGTCTTGCTAAGCTTAGAACATTGTAAATTGCCCTTAGCTCCAGTATATTTATGTGGAGAGAAGTCTCCAGACTTGATCACACTCCCTGGAAATTTTTTCCCTGTGTGACTGCTCCCCAGCCTCTCAGGCTGGCATCCGTGGTCACCAGGACCCAGTCCTGAATGCCGAATCTGCGGCCCTTTAGTAGATGAGCACTCTGCAGCCACCGCAGAAGAAACACCCTTGTCCTTGGAGACAGGGTTATCCGCTGATGCATCTGAAGATGCGATCCGGACCATTTTTCCAGCAGATCCCACTGAAAAGTTCTTGCGTGAAATCTACCGAATGGAATCGCTTCGTAAGAAGCCACCATTTTTCCCAGGACCCTTGTGCAATGATGCACTGACACTTTTCCTGGTTTTAGGAGGTTCCTGACTAGCTCGGATAACTCCCTGGCTTTCTTCTCCGGGAGAAACACCTTTTTCTGGACTGTGTCCAGAATCATCCCTAGGAACAGCAGACGTGTCGTCGGAAACAGCTGCGGTTTTGGAATATTTAGAATCCACCCGTGCTGTCGTAGAACTACTTGAGATAGTGCTACTCCGACCTCCAACTGTTCTCTGGACCTTGCCCCTATCAGGAGATCGTCCATTTTCTTTGAAGAAGAATCATCATTTCGGCCATTACCTTGGTAAGGACCCGGGGTGCCGTGGACAATCCAACCGGCAGCGTCTGAAACTGATAGTGACAGTTCTGTACCACGAACCTGAGGTACCCTTGGTGAGAAGGGCAAATTGGGACATGGAGGTAAGCATCCCTGATGTCCCGGGACACCATATAGTCCCCTTCTTCCTGGTTCGCTATCACTGCTCTGAGTGACTCCATCTTGATTTGAACCTTTGTATGTAAGTGTTCAACTATTTCAGATTTAGTATAGGTCTCACCGAGCCGTCTGGCTTCAGTACCACAATATAGTGTGGAATAATACCCCTTTCCTTGTTGTAGGAGGGGTACTTTGATTATCACCTGCTGGGAATACAGCTTGTGAATTGTTTCCACTACTGCCTCCCTGTCGGAGGGAGACGTTGGTAAAGCAGACTTCAGGAACCTGCGAGGGGGAGACGTCTCGAATTTCCAATCTGTACCCCTGGGATACTACTTGTAGGATCCAGGGGTCCACTTGCGAGTGAGCCCACTGCGTGCTGAAACTCTTGAGACGACCCCCCCCACCGCACCTGAGTCCGCTTTTACGGCCCCAGCGTCATGCTGAGGACTTGGCAGAAGCGGTGGAGGGCTTCTGTTTCTGGGAATGGGCTGCCTGCTGCAGTCTTCTTCCCTTTCCTCTATCCCATGGCAGATATGACTGGCCTTTTGCCCGCTTGCCCTTATGGGGACGAAAGGACTGAGGCTGAAAAGACGTTGTCTTTTTCTCCTTTATACGGCAATACTTCCATGTGCCGTTTGGAATCTGCATCACCTGACCACTGTCGTGTCCATAAACAACTTCTGGCAGATATGGACATCGCACTTACTCTTGATGCCAGAGTGCAAATATCCCTCTGTGCATCTCGCATATATAGAAATGCATCCTTTAAATGCTCTATAGTCAATAAAATACTGTCCCTGTCAAGGGTATCAATATTTTCAGTCAGGGAATCCGACCAAGCCACCCCAGCGCTGCACATCCAGGCTGAGGCGATCGCTGGTCGCAGTATAACACCAGTATGTGTGTATATACTTTTTAGGATATTTTCCAGCCTCCTATCAGCTGGCTCTTTGAGGGCGGCCCTATCTGGAGACGGTACCGCCACTTGTTTTGATAAGCGTGTGAGCGCCTTATCCACCCTAAGGGGTGTTTCCCAATGCGCCCTAACTTCTGGCGGGAAAGGGTATACCGCCAATAATTTTCTATCGGGGGAAACCCACGCATCATCACACACTTCATTTAATTTATCTGATTCAGGAAAAACTACAGGTAGTTTTTTCACACTCCACATAATACCCTTTTTTGTGGTACTTGTAGTATCAGAAATATGTAACACCTCCTTCATTGCCCTTAACAAGTAACGTGTGGCCCTAAAGGAAAATACGTTTGTTTCTTCACCGTCGACACTGGAGTCAGTGTCCGTGTCTGTGTCGACCGACTGAGGTAAAAGGACGTTTTAACGCCCCTGACGGTGTTTGAGACGCCTGGACAGGTACTAATTGGTTTGCCGGCCGTCTCATGTCGTCAACCGACCTTGCAGCGTGTTGACATTATCACGTAATTCCTTAAATAAGCCATCCATTCCGGTGTCGACTCCCTAGAGAGTGACATCACCATTACAGGCAATTGCTCCGCCTCCTCACCAACATCGTCCTCATACATGTCGACACACACGTACCGACACACAGCACACACACAGGGAATGCTCTGATAGAGGACAGGACCCCACTAGCCCTTTGGGGAGACAGAGGGAGAGTTTGCCAGCACACACCAAAAACGCTATAATTATACAGGGACAACCTTTATATAAGTGTTTTTCCCTTATAGCATTTTAATATATATAGTCATATCGCCAAATAAGTGCCCCCCCTCTCTGTTTTAACCCTGTTTCTGTAGTGCAGTGCAGGGGAGAGCCTGGGAGCCTTCCCACCAGCATTTCTGTGAGGGAAAATGGCGCTGTGTGCTGAGGAGAATAGGCCCCGCCCCCTTTTCGGCGGGCTTCTTCTCCCGTTTTTCTGAGACCTGGCAGGGGTTAAATACATCCATATAGCCCCCAGGGGCTATATGTGATGTATTTTTAGCCAGAATAAGGTACTATCATTGCTGCCCAGGGCGCCCCCCCAGCGCCCTGCACCCTCAGTGACCGCTGCTATGAAGTGTGCTGACAACAATGGCGCACAGCTGCAGTGCTGTGCGCTACCTTATGAAGACTGAAAAGTCTTCTGCCGCCGGTTTCTGGACCTCTACACTTTTCGGCATCTGCAAGGGGGTCGGCGGCGCGGCTCCGGGACGAACCCCAGGGTGAGACCTGTGTTCCGACTCCCTCTGGAGCTAATGGTGTCCAGTAGCCTAAGAAGCCAATCCATCCTGCACGCAGGTGAGTTCACTTCTCTCCCCTAAGTCCCTCGATGCAGTGAGCCTGTTGCCAGCAGGACTCACTGAAAATAAAAAACCTAACAAAACTTTTACTCTAAGCAGCTCTTTAGGAGAGCCACCTAGATTGCACCCTTCTCGGCCGGGCACAAAAATCTAACTGAGGCTTGGAGGAGGGTCATAGGGGGAGGAGCCAGTGCACACCACCTGATCCTAAAGCTTTTACTTTTGTGCCCTGTCTCCTGCGGAGCCGCTATTCCCCATGGTCCTGACGGAGTCCCCAGCATCCACTAGGACGTCAGAGAAATTTGGTTACCCTTCTTCATTTATTTTGTTATTAAAAACCTTATATACCTCCCCAAAATCCCAATTTATATGCAATGGTTATTCCTCTACTCCATTTAACATATATAAAGGCACACGTCAAGGGTGCCCACTCTCCCCCTTGTTGTTTGCGTTAGCAATTGAGCCCCTTGTGGTTTCCATTCGTAATTCTCCACTTATTGACGGTATTCGAATTGGCGATGTTGTTCTGAAGACGGCTCTCTTCGCGGACGATATGTTATTATTTCTCTCCCGACCTGATACCACGATCCCCAATGTAATGTCCCTGATACATTCCTTCGGGAGCGTGGCGGGCTTCAGGATTAACATCGCTAAGTCTGAATTACTTACTGTGCCTAGCCCTCGGTCAGACAAACTCTCTTCCTCCACACACTCTCATTTTACTAAAGTTGACAGTATCAAATATTTAGGTGTTAATATTCCCTCTGACCTTTCTTCTTTATACAAATTAAATTTTTCTCCGATCCTTACAAAAATCTCGACCTTATATGACGCTTGGATGAACCTACCCCTTTCCCTTCTTGGCCGTCTAGCAATTGTTAAAAGTATTATCTTTCCGAAGATTTTCTATGCCCTTCAAATGCTTCCAATTGGACTCTCCAAATCGGATTTATCCAAATTTGACAGTCTCACCTCCCGCTTTTTATGGAATCAAAAACGTCCTAGAATCGCCCTGGACAAACTTCAATCTTCTCGCTCCAAAGGAGGAATGAACGCCCCTAATCTCCATAGATATTTTCTTTCTGTACAATTTCGGGTTATTAATGATTGGATGCTAAATTCTTCCACTTACACTGATCTAGCATTAGACTGTGCCATCTTTTCTCCATTCGCCCCTAGTGCCTTGCTCCACTCTAAACAAAGAGACATACCACCTACCATTTTACAGAACATACTGTTTCATGATGTTTATTTGGCATGGAAATCAATTAACAAAAAATTACTCAGAAATCACCTCTCATCTCCTTACGTTCCTCTATGGGGAAACCCTTCATTTCCACCCTCATTAACGAATGCTGACTATCTGAATTGGAAACAGAAAGGTCTGTTATTAGCTTCACAAATTTTTGACCCTGGAGGACTTATACTTACTTATTCAGAACTGAAACTTACATATCAACTATCTGATCAGACCTTTTTTATGTACTTACAATCTAGACACTATGCATTATCCCTGACTCCTTCCACTCGCTTTACTCTTTCTACAGACCCTCTAAATAGTTTATTTACTGCGCTAAAATCTATGCCATACCACACTAAACTGCTTTATTCTCTTCTTTCCCCTACCACTACATCACCGGCATGGTCAAAGCTTTTAAAAGCATGGCATTCTGACATAGTAACCATACAAAGCTACGCTGACATTACTAATCATTTTGAAACAACACTGAAGCATTTGAAGTCCTCATATTTACAAGAGGTACATTTAAAAACAATACACAGAGCGTATGTTTCTCCATATCAGAGAGCCTGCATGTTCCCTGAAAATGATGGCTCCTGTCTGAAATGCTATGCCTCTAAGGCAGATTTTTTCCACTGCATGTGGGGTTGTGGGAAAATCAAACGCTTCTGGTGTAAATTACTCAATTACATAAACTCTTTGTTCGATCTCCACCTCCTCCCGGATCCTTCTGCTTGTCTCTTAGCCGATTTAAGGGGTTGGGCCCAGGGTACCCGCAAATCCACCATTCTGCCTTTACTATCGATTATAGTCACTGTAGCCAAGAAAATTATCCTAGTTCATTGGATATACAAGTCTACTCCATCCATCTTAGAAGTTAGACAAAAATTACTTCAATTAATGTATTTTGATAGGAGAGATACCTTCCCTGATTTAAACAAAACTGTAGAGAAATTTCACTTGAAATGGGAACCTTTTATTTCTTCCTTCGATCTCTCCACACAAAATACCATTATGAAAATTTTTGAAAACACGGAATGGCAACTTTTGTGTAACCTTACTTAGACATACTCACACAAACAACCTTCTTAACCCCCTGATAGGTACTACTAAATTTGATAACATGTTTGGTTTCAGTCTGGGTCCAAGACAAAATGAGAGTTTTCTATACTATAATTATTTGGTGCCACAAATATCTATCTTCCCTACCCCCCCTCAAAACCCCTCCCATACCCTTTCTTGTAGTTTTATTATGTTGTTATTTTAATTTTAATTTTATTTTTGTTATACTTTATTTTTTGTGTGATCCTATAGTGGAAACTGCGATGTTGGCCTCTCTACCTAGGTTTAGTTAGGTATAGCTTTTCAGAAAGGTATATGCTTTTATTACACAAGAATTATTATATATTATCTCCTATATAATAGCCCAGATCTGTGATCTTGTGATTCATTTGCTAACGCTGGGCGGAGTCACAACAGTGGGCGGAGTTAGTCAAATGAGTCACAGATCTGGCCAAATCTATAGGACACTAGGAGCAGCTGCAGAAGCAGATGGTATGGACATGGCACAGGCAGGGGTGCATACCTCCCAGCTTTCACACACACACACACACACACACACACACACACACACACACACACACACACACACACATCGAAAAGGGGGCGTGGCTTCACGGGAGGGCCCCGTTTTCGTCAGTGAGGGAGCATGCCCAGCGCTCTGTGAGCTGCTGGCATGCCCCCAGGGGCTGATTATGAGTCCGGGGGGCACAGGGTACTTGAGACAGGGGAGCCCTATCTCATTGCTGTGCCTGCTGTGGGTTGGGGGCGTGGCCTAATCGCGGCCCGCGAGGCCACGCCCTATTATGCAAATTCCGGGATTTTTTTTTTTTTATGGAATTTTGGCCCCTCAGCTAGGGCTAAATCCAGAGGAGGTGGTCGCTCCCCCTACACACCCGCACAGGCAGAAGAAAGCAGGGAGACTGCTGCCTCCCTGCACCACCACAGACCTGCCGACACGTAGCAGCGTGTGCTGACTGTAACACAATGCTGCCGCTGTTGCTGGCAGGACAGGGGGGGAGCTTCTGAGCTGGGACAGAGCTACTTGAGCCGGGGGGGCCCCTAAAACTGTGGGGCCAACGGTACGTACCGCCTGCCCCCCCCTTAATCCGGCTCTGCTGCTGGAACCCCCCCTTAATCCGTACCCCCTGATGCCCCCTCTCCCTCTGTCTCCACTATTCACCGCTGCTCTGCTAAGCAGAACAGCGAGTACAGGAGCTTTCCAAATGCTCCCCCCCCCCCCCACCGCAGGACACTGCGACCCGCGGGTGGGACAGCGGGACAGACCCCAAAAATGGGACTGTCCCGCGAAAATTGGGACATTTGGGAGGTATGGGGGTGTGTGAGGGGGTATGCCGTACTTGACCCCCACATCAGCATACTCAGCAGGGTCTTTCTGGCGGGGAGGAGCATCACTTTCTGGCACACTCCACGCTTCTTAGCTGTAGTTTTGTGGGTCACCAGCCGCTGTGCACTTTCCGTACTGCCTCTGTTATCTCCAGCCCCTGCGACCCCACCGCTAGCTGCAGCGCTGCCACCCGCAGTGAGTTGCGCCCAGCTCCTTCACACACTTTAGCCGGCGGGTAGCGCTGCAGAAGTCCGCGCTGCTTGCAGGCTCTGACCCCCTCCTCCCTCCAGCATCAGCGTCTCCTGGGAGCTAACCAGTCACTCCCAGTCTCCCCTTACCATAGTGCCCAGCAGCCTTGAGGTCCGCGCCACGTGCATGCTATGACCCCCTCCTCCCTCCAGCCGCAGCATCTCCTGGGGGCTAACCAGTCACTCCCAGTCTCACCTTACCACAGTGCCCGGCAGCTGCGCGAGGTCTGCGGTGTGTGACTGAGGAGGGGGGGAGTGATGCGGACGGGCAGAGGAAGCAGGAATACAGCCTAAGAGAGTCAGCCATGCCAAGTCTCCACCAGCAGCAGATGCCAACAGGTTGGAGTGGAACAGCAGCAGCCAGCAGCAGTGACTCCGGTAAGACACATCTGTCTGTCACCACTGTTCTGTCCCTAATACCAATCTCTCCCGTGCCCTGTGTTCTGTCATGTCCCTGTCACCCCTGGCCTTGACCTGCCACCCTTATCCTGGCCCTTTCACCCTTATCCTGGCCCTTTCACCCTTATCCTGGCCCTGTCACCCTTATGCTGGCCCTGCTACCCCTATCCTGGCCCTGTCACCCCTGTGCTTGCCCTGTCAACCCTATACTGGCCCTGTCACCACTGTCCTGGTCCTGCCGCCCCTACACTGACCCTGTCACCCCTATCCTGTCCCTGTCATTTCTGTCCTGGCCCCGTCGCCCATGTCCTGGCCCCGTCACCCCTGTCCTGGCCCCGTCACCCCTGTCCTGGCCCCGTCACCCCTGTTCTGACCCTGTCACCCCTGTTCTGACCCTGTCACCCCTGTCCTGGCCCTGTTACTGCATACCCTCCAACTACCTTTTTGGCAGGTACAGTACCCGCAGCACCTCCAGACCTCTCCCCAATGCACCACACCTCCGCACCTTCCCCTCCACCACATGCGGCACTCCACCCCTCCCCCACATGCTGTGCCTCCAGACCCCCTACACCACCCGCGGCTCCCACTCCTCCGCCCCTTCACCACCCCCAGCAATCTCCAGGCCCCCTCCACCATTCACCCCCCTTATATGTCTCCCTCACACCTGCCCCCCTCCACCCGCAGCATCTGCAGACACCCTCCTCCATCCGCGGTCCCCCCCTCACCGACCCCTCCCCCACCAATGGCACCCCCGCACCTGCCCCACCACCACCTGCAGCACCTCCGGACCTCCTTCCCCATCTGCCGCAACACCCGTACCTGCCCCTCCCCTACCCATGGCGCCTACGGACCCCTACCCCACCAGTGGCACTCCCGCCCCTTCCCATCCCACAGCACCTCCGGAACCCTTCACCCATCTGCAACATCCCCACACCTGCCCCTCCCCTACCCATGGCGCCCCTGCCCCTCCCCCACCTGCAGTGCCTCCGGACCCCTCCCCCATCTGCATCCCCCACTCCTCTGCCCCTCCCCCACCCGCAGCACCTCCCAACCCTTCCCCATCCGGGCCCCACCCCCACTTCCGCCCCCCCTCCATCCGCAGCATCTACAGACACCATCCGCAGTACCCCCCGCACCCGCTACATTCTGTACATTGTGGCCTGCAGGTGCTGTTCACGCCGTCGCAAGAGGCTGCGCCTCCTTCACCATCGCACACCCTTTCATTGTGCAATATTTAACCACTAACAAAGGAATGCAGGTGATACTCCATATAACACAAATATTGAACCCCAGAAAGGCATGCAAGGGTCAAGGGGGCGTAGCCCCTTGCGACGGTGTGAAGAGCGCCCGTAGGGCGCGATGAAGCACCTAGTATAGTATATATTTACTAGCTTTCCTACGGATGCCGATCTCATTCTGGTCATGTATCCTTTTCAAACTGAGGAGGGTTTTGACTTATATTGATGGATTTACTTTGATACTCTATTTATTTACTTATTTATTTATTTTTCTCTCCGGTGCCTTAGTTTCCCTTATATAGGAACTGAACTTCTTCTCTACCATAACTTCTGAACTGATATACCTATTTTTCTGTAATGCCTTCATCATTGTATTCCTTGTAAATGTATACACTGTCATGATGATTATCTCAAATAATAATAAAAAAATTGTTGTCCAAAAAAAAAAAAAAAAACAGGAACAGCAACAGCTGAACCAACAATACTTAACCAAGTAACAGTGCAGGAAGAACGAAGCACTGGGTGGGCGCCCAGTATTCTCTACGGACTACGAGAAAAGTATTTACTGATAGGCAATTAAAATCCTATTTTCCCTTACGTCCTAGAGGATACTGGGGTTCCATTTAGTACCATGGGGATGTACTAAAGCTCCCAAACTGGGTGGTAGAGAACTGATTGACCAAACTGAAGGTCCTCAGAGGCCAAAGTATCGAACTTGTAGAACTTTGCAACCGTGTTCGAACCTGACCAAGTAGCTGCTCGGCAGAGCTGTAAAGCCGAGACACTCGGGGCAGCCACCCAGAAAGAACCCACCAACCTAGTAGAGTGGGCCTGTACAGATTTTGGAACCGGCAAACCTGCTGTGGAATAAGCATGCTGGATAGTGAACCTGATCCAGCGTGCAATTGTCTGCTTTGAAGAAGGTCACCCAATTTTATTGGGATCATATAGAATGAACAGCGAGTCGGATTTTCTGTGACGAGCTGTTCTCTTTACATACACTTTAAAAGCCCTCACAACATCCAAAGACTTTGAAGTAGCAGAGGTGTCCGTAATAGCCGGAACCACAATAGGTTGGTTGATGTGAAACGCAGACACCACCTTAGGAAGAAATTGCTGATGAGTTCTGAGTTCAGCTCTGCCCTCATGAAAAATTAAGTAAGGACTCTTGTGAGACAACGCCCCTAGCTCCGACACACGTCTTGCTGAAGCCAAGGTCAACAGTGTGACGGTCTTCCACATAAGGTACTTTACGTTAGCCTCCTGATTGTCTGTTTGGAGGAACTGCAGTACCAAATTGAGATCCCAAGGGGCCGTGGGAGACACAAAGGGAGGTTGGATGCGCAGAACACCTTTCAAAAACATCTGGACCTCAGGAAGAGAAGCTAATTGTTTTTGAAAGAAAATGGACAAGGCCGAAATCTGGACTTTTATGGAGCCCAGACGTAGGCCCACATCAACACCTGCCTGGCAGGAAATGTCCCAGGAGAAATTCAACAGCAGAATATTTTCTGCTTTCACACCAAGAGACATATTTCTTCCAAATACTCTGGTAATGTTTAGACGTTACCCACTTCCTGGTTCGGATCATAGTCGGGATAACTTTTTTAGGGATACCTCTTCTGGCTAGAATCAGCCGTTCAACTTCCATGCCATCAAACATAGCCATGGTAAGTCCTGATAGACGAACGGGCCCTGTTGCAGAAGATCCTCGCAAAAAGGTAGAGGCCATGGATCTTCGAGGAACATCTCCAGAAGGTCCGCATACCAGGCCCTTCTTGGCCAGTCCGGATCAATGAGTATTGCATGAACCTTTTCCCTTTTTATTCATTTGAGAATTCTTGGGATCAGAGGAAGTGGAGGAAACATGTACACCATCTGATAGACCCATGGAGTCATCAAAGCGTCTACCGCCACTGCCTGTGGGTCTCTCGACATGGAACAATACCGCCTGAGCTTCTTGTTGAGACGAGAGGCCATCTTGTCTATCTGTGGATATCCCCACCGACGTGTCAAGCACCTGAACACTTCCGGGTGAAGGCCCCACTCCCCTGGGTGCAGGTCGTGTCTGCTGAGGAAGTCAGCTTCCCAGTTGTCTACTCCTGGAATGAAGACCGCTGACAACGCCACAGCGCTTTTTTCTGCCCAGAGGAGAATTCTTGACACCTCTGACATCGCTGCACGGCTTTTCATTCCGCCCTGTTGATTTATGTACGTCACTGCCATCACATTGTCCGACTGGACCTGAATGGCCCAATTGTGAAGAAGATAAGAGGCCTGCAGAAGGGCATTGTATATGGCTTGAGTTCCAGAATGTTGATTGGAAGGACTTCCTGACTTGACCATGGTGGTCATTCCGAGTTGATCGCAGCCAGCAACTTTTTGCTGCTGCTGCTGCAATCTACTAGTCCGCGCCTATGGGGGAGTGTATTTTAGCTTAGCAGGGCTGCAATCGCTTGTGCAGTCCTTCTAAGCTAACATTTTTTCGAGCAAAACATGACTAGCCCTGGACATACTTACCCTGTGCAACAATCTCTGCGATGCTGGAGCCGGCTTTGACATCAGACATCCGCCCTCCGTTCTCCTGGACACACCTGCATTTTCCTTACCACTCCCCGAAAACGGCAGCCAACGGTACGGATCCGCCCAGGAATGCCTTCTTTCTGTCAATCTTCTTGCGGTCGGCTCTGAGACCGCTTTCTTCATAGGACGCGATCGCCGGGCAAAGATGCGCGTGCGCAGTGCATCCGCCACGCATGTGCATTCCAGACCCGTTCGCACCGCAGCCACAAACCACTGTGTGCGAACGGGTCGGAATGACCCTCCCATCTTCTTTGAAACTGCACCCCCGGGTGACTGCTCCCCAACCTCTGAGGCTTGCATTCATGGTTAACAGGATCCAGTCCTGGATTCCGAACCTCCGACCCTCTGTGGCCACCACAGAAGGGAGATCCTGGCCTTTGGCGACAGATGGATCCTCTGTTGCATGTAAAGATGCGATCCGGACCATTTGTCCAACACCCTCGGTGCCATGGAGAGATCAAATGGCAGAGCCTGGAACTGGTAGTGACAGTCCTGCAGTGCAAACCGTAGATAAGATTGATGAGGCGGCCAGATCGGAATGTGAAGGTACGCATCATTGATATCCAGACACAAGGAATTCCCCTTCCTCCAGACCTGAGATCACTGCTCTCAGAGACTCCATCTTGAATTTAACACTCTTAAGAATGGATTCAGGGACTTGAGGCAGGGCCGTTTCTAGACAATTTGGCTCCCAGTGCGAGATTTCAAAATGCCCCCCCCCCCCCCATATAGCCGTAAAAAGAAAAAGCATGCGCGCGCCGAAGGCGCGCGCGCTCCCGACAAGGGTGTGTGGCCTGATTAAAATGGGTGTGGTCTCATTAAAGTGCGCGCAGCCTCGTCTGATATCATCACACCCACCACAGGGGGAAAAAATAAAAATAAAAAAAGTCCCCTTTTTACACATTACAGCAGGCAAGTGTCCCCATATTACACAGCGCGACAGGCAGGTGTCCCCATTTTACACAGTGCGGCAGGCAGGTGTCCCCATTTTACACAGTACGGTAGGCAGGTGTCCCCATTTTACACAGTACGGTAGGCAGGTATCCCCATTTTACACAGTACGGTAGGCAGGTATCCCCATTTTACACAGTGCGGCAGGCAGATATCACCATTTTACACAGTACGCAGGCAGGTGCCCCCATTTTACACAGTGCGTCAGGCAGGTATCCCCATTTTACACAGTGCGGCAGGCAGGTGTCCCCATTTTACACAGTCCGGCAGGCAGGTGTCCCCATTTTACACAGTCCGGCAGGCAGGTGTCCCCATTTTACACAGTCCGGCAGGCAGGTGTCCCCATTTTACACAGTCCGGCAGGCAGGTGTCCCCATTTTACACAGTGCGGCAGGCAGGTGTTCCCATTTTACACAGTGCGGCAGGCAGGTGTCCCCATTTTACACAGTGCAGCAGGCAACCCCATAGGCAGGTGTCCCCATTTTATACAGTGCGGCAGGCAACCCCATAGGCAGGTGTCCCCATTTTATACAGTGCGGCAGGCAACCCCATAGGCTGGTGTCCCCATTTTATACAGTGCAGCAGGCAACCCCATATGCAGGTGTCCCCATTTTATACAGTGCGGCAGGCAACCCCATAGGCAGGTGTCCCCATTTTATACAGTGCGGCAGGCAACCCCATAGGCAGGTGTCCCCATTTTATACAGTGCAGCAGGCAACACCATAGGCAGGTGTCCCCATTTTATACAGTGCGGCAGGCAACCCCATATGCAGGTGTCCCCATTTTATACAGTGCGGCAGGCAGGTATCCCCATTTTACACAGTGCGGCAGGCAGGTTTCAAGTGGGGGGGAAGGAAGAGGGAGAAAGAGAGAGAGGATACTTACATCTTCCCGCTCTTCGGTCCCGCCGCCTCACGTCCATCGCGCCGGCCACCTCCTCCTTCCATGCGTATCTCCTTATCTCCTCTCCCCGAGCGCTCCTGCTTGGGGGGTGGAGTTTCGCGGAATGACGCTGACAATTCTAAATACTTTTGTCGTATAAACAACCCTTTATGAAGTCTAAGAACACTGTACGCTGTTTGCTTAAGAAGTACCGTAATGGTACGCTAGTTGCGTAACGATCGCTCAGCCGTAGGCGAGACGCTCAAGCGTCACGTTCGCTCACGGCCCAGTGATCACAGGACACGTTATTGGCTATGACTAGAGTAATGATTCGCTATGGCGTAGCATACGCTCGAGACCACGAGGAGGTCACCAGCGGCGCAGACGCTCACAACGCTATACCTTAATGTTTAAACCTTATACCAATGAAATACACAGAATAACTTAATGTGAATACAGGGTGTAAGTGCAACCTTGTGTAACCTGACTAACTACAAAGCTGCTTGAGCGTCACCGACGCTCAAGTGAACACTTAACACTATAGAAAATACACAGATACTGGTTTAGGTTCCAAAGCCTATTAACTGTATTATATCTAATATATTTGAAAAAGGGGATAACAGTACAAATGATACACTACAATATAACAGAGACTTCCTAACCACAGAACTAAACAATAAATACAAAAAGACAATACTACACTGACCTAAATGCAATACAATACAATACTATCTAATACAATACAATACTAGCCTAGTCTAGGGGAGATATGAGAGAACAGAACAGAGAGAGAGAGAGAGAGAGAGAGAGAGATGAGAGAAATTGGCTCACAGAAAGACAATGATAACGGAGAGAAACTTACGCACAAAAGGTATGATCGCCTGCGCCTCGATATCCAGCTCCCGGCTATCAGCAGATAACCGTTGATGAGAGAGTGAGAGCTGGATGTGGTCGGCCTGCCTATTTATGCCCCACACACAATGCAATCTCTTGGTCCTACAATCCCATTGTCCATTGGCCGAAGGAATTCGGCCCAGCATCATAACAAAAGGTCATAGGGTGATTCCTACAGGTGGGCTGTGACGATTTCCAACAGCTCAGGTGGGTGGGAAACTGGGTTTCCCGCCGCATACCTGAGTATGTGTAAATAATAGAAATGGACATAAACTTCTTATGTCCATAACTATTCGCACGAGCGATTAATACGCTCCAAACCAACACCGGAATATTACTAATTAAATACTCTTCCGATGGGTACCAAACACTGCTGTATGATTCCTGTCAGACCCTTCGTACGATACAAAGAGGGATTCCTTTAACCAGGGACCTTCTATTTTAACCAAACTTTCAGAATCTATCAAGGGGACCATGATCTACAAACTACATTAATTGTGAACATTTGTAACGAATGAGTCGCACGCTACGACTACATAAACTCTACCGTAAATACGCATACCGCGCCTGCGAGTGCACGCTATCGCGGGTATGCGCCTTCACGGGAGAGCGTACGCATGCGCAGCGCGGACCAGTGTGCGGTGCAAATATGGCAACGTCCATAGAGACATTTTTCTGACTTTGACAGTCCACCCTTTGGCAGTCAATAATAACTGCCACCTTCTAAAATATTTAAGGAGAAAAATGTAAGTCAGGGGTTAATTGATTTCCATGGTTGGGTAGGGGAGAAGAGTGGAGTAGGTGTGAAGAGGGTATGACCTAGTGAGAAAGCAGGAGCATGTGTGTATGAGTCCATGTTTGGAGGGTCATGTATCATCGTGCCGTACGTGTGGTAAATCAAGCTTCGAGGCATTGCGAAGTATACATTTGAATTCCTTCTTATCCTGTGGTACAGGTCTGTGGATGGGCTGTCAAACTCTACCGAGCTCATTTCGGCTGTGGTTGTAACAGAATGGGGATGCACATTTTAGTTGATGATACATGAATGGGGGAGGTATGTGGTTGCTGATATCTGTGCCTGTGTTCCCTATCGTCTATGTGTGTCGTTACCTGAGGGTTGTAGAGATGAAGATAAAGAACACTTACGAAAAATGCAATGATATTCTATGTCAGGGAAATGTACATCTGTTGTTGAAGTTGTGTTCGGTATCTGTTGAGAGTCGTCTTCTTTGCGCTGTTTTGCTCCTTAGGCATGAGCAACAAGCTTTGTCAGTGCCATCAGATTTACAAAAATGTTGGGCTAGCGTGAGTTTAAAAATACTAGGGAAACTGGGGATCCATGGCAAAGTTCATCAAGTGTCCATATTTAAAGTTGTCAAATCTTCTTCTTTGGTGCTTGTCTGTTGTCTGTATAGCGTCTCGTCAACTTCCTCGTCCAAGGGGGTCTTTGTATCTTGGAGAAAAGCAGAAAAACAGGTGAAATAAACGGACCGTATAATCGCATTTTCATCACATTCTGGTTTCTATCATTGGGTCATAAATCAAATCCAGGTTAATTACAGTTTCCTCGCTCCTCAAGCTCATCACTCTTGTACTTTGTTTGCACCTCATTAAAGCCTGCCCGCATCTAAATATCAATCCAATCGATATAACAACACCCAAGATACATAGGAGAAACTTTCCAACATCCATTATGACTCCTTGAGCCCAGTCTCCTAAACCGGAGAACCAATTTCGCGGGTTCAACCATGACACCCAACCAGTCAGCTCATTACCTACAGCAGCAAGGGTGAGATTGTGTTTTCGACGAAATTCCCACTTCAATTGGAGAATATCGTCCATCTTTTGGTCTATGACCTCTACCGGATCCTCGGTGCTATTTGTGATATACGTGCAACACTTTATGCCGTACTGTGTTGCCAATGTAACACAATATCCGCCTGTTACTGCTGTAAGATAATTAAGAACCATCCTATGCTGAACTAGTTCTGTTTTGTAAGCTTGAAGTTCTCTTCCAGTGTATCTAAACGTGTCATCATACATTTCAGTGATATTATCTAACAAATTGGCGAGTGCGGAAATGTATCTATAATTCATCACACCTCGAGCGGTGCGAGTGAAATCTAACGCTACCAGAACCTGAATCCCGGTGGATTCATGGATAAGATCAGAGGCCGGATGCTCTAACCTTTCTGACAGTTGTCTTTTAACTCGGTGCTCGTAATGAGTGTGAGTATAAGGAGCTTGGGCACCACGGTGTATGTCCTTCATTTTGTCATGTGTAACAGTCATCACTTCAGGCAATACTTTTCCAATATAACACAATCCTTCAGAGTTTGGGGCAAGCCACTTGTACGCCTTTCTCCCGCATATGAAATATGCGTCATCGGGGAGAACATAAGGGACGGAGAAGGACATGACCATGTTACAAACCTTCCAGGTGAAATCTCCTGACCCTAATTCTTCCAACTGCTTAATGCACGTATCAGTTTGTACGATATGTGCACAGTATCCTGGTGATACCTCTCCAACTCTAGTAATCCTATTTCCTAAGGTATATCGATACCGAAAAGATTTTCCTCTACTGGCTATATGGCGTACGAGCTCTGTATCTGTAGGCATTCTATCTGCTCTGTGTGAAAAGGTCATGGTAAGGTTGCTCCACGACACTTCCCAATTTCCCGGTTTTCTGGGATTGGAGATGTTGAAACATAAGAGGGACCTATCCACATGGTATTGGTGGAGCTTCAAACTAGGAGGGCTGGAGATGTTAAACCTCCGATCCACCGGTCTCCCACCACTTAGCTCAAGTACCTCCCCTAACGTTAAAGGAAATGGTACTAGCCCTGATTTGCTGTGACCCTGAGGTACTTGAGAGCATACCTAACAATCTGTTTGGTTTAACACGTTACCCACTAAGGAGTGATAGTCACTCAATGGATGCCGGTCCATATGGATATTAAAACTAGATTGGCATTTCTTTATGCATCCATCTTCAACCAGATTATCACAGAGCCTACAGATACAATTTTCTTCAGCTAACAATCCATCACAATTTCTTCTATCGGATCGTTTTCTGATACTCGCCTTTGCTTGTTGGTTTGGTTGATCTTGGAAAACTACGCCTCCATCATCATAATCGGAACCCATTCCAGAACCTCTCTCGACCTCTATGGTACTCTCGCCGGAACAGACTGCTCTGGTCAACATCATGGTTAACATCAAAATCCGGATCACAGTCTCTTGGGGCAAGTCCATCTTTGAGGAGGAAATAGAGAAGAATGAGAAGGGGGAAAAAGAAATTTTAAGGGAGAGGGGCTGGGAAGTGGAGAAAAACAATAAAAGGGAGAAGGGAGTCGACAACTGCTTTCGGTCTTCAAGGCTCAGGTGCCGCCTCAGTCCTCCTGGAACAGACACTCCAGTGATACAACCTCTACCGTCTGTTCCTTATCACGGGACTTCTCTGGATCGGCAACCTTTTTGCAGTGGGATGAATGGACCCAAGTCTCTCTCTCAGCAACCTTCAATGCTGTGGTGCTAGTCAATAAGACCTGGTATGGTCCTTCCCATCTATCAATAAGACAACCTGAGCGTAGAAAATTTCGTATCATTACATAATCCCCAGGTTCAATGTCATGACAATTACTACCTGGTAGATCAGGAATCACCAACTTCAGATTATCATTTTGACTCCTCAACTGCTTACTCATGTTAATCAAGTACTTTACAGTTACTTCATTGTTACATTTCAAATCATCCTGAGGGTTAATCATGACATGCGGTTGTCGACCAAACAAGATTTCAAAAGGAGACAGATTAAGGGGGGACCTGGGAGTGGTTCTGATGCTATACAAAACAATGGGTAAAGCTTCTGGCCACGTCAATCCTGTCTCTGTCATTACTTTACTCAATTTATTTTTAATAGTGCTGTTCACTCTTTCGACCTTCGCACTCGCCTGTGGACGGTACGGAGTGTGCAGCTTACTATCAATTCCCATCAACTTACACATTCCTTGAAAGACATCACCTGTAAAATGGGTACCCCTATCACTTTCAATGATTCTAGGGATACCATATCTACATACAAATTCCTGCACAATTTTCTTAGCTGTAAACATGGCAGTATTTGTAGCTGCTGGAAATGCTTCGACCCAATTCGAGAAAACATCTATACAGACAAGTACATATTTCAAATTTCGACATGGGGGTAATTGAATGAAGTCAATTTGTATTACCTGGAAAGGGCCGCCGGCAGGTGGGATATGGGATGGTTCTGTAGGTATTGCTTTTCCAATATTCTTTCTCAGACAGGTAAGGCATGACATTGCTCTTTTACCCGCATGAGAGGAGAATCCTGGGGCGCACCAGTATGCTCTTACCAATTTGCACATCCCCTCCCTGCCTAGATGAGTCAGCCCGTGAGCTGCTTCAGCCAGACATGGAAGGTATGCCCTGGGGGCCACCGGTTTACCATGTCCATCCGTCCAGAGCCCTGAGGACTCCTGGCCATATCCCTTTGCCTTCCAGACTGCTCTTTCCTGTGTGGAACACAAATTCTGCATCTCACACAACTTCTGTGTGTTGATGGTATTAAATACCATCAGTTGTGTGGTGTCTGTCTGTATGGGGGTAGCAGCTGCAAGCTTTGCGGCTTCGTCTGCTCGGCTGTTACCAAGTGACACTGGGTCTTGACTATATGTATGTGCTTTACATTTGATAACAGCCACTCTGCCGGGTTCCTGTATCGCTGTTAGAAGCCTTTTTATATGAGCTGCATGCGCTATCGGTGTGCCAGCTGCCGTCATGAAATTTCTGAGCCGCCATAGGGCTCCGAAATCATGGACTACCCCGAAGGCGTATCTAGAATCGGTGTAGATATTGGCAGACTTACCCTTAGCCAATTCACATGCTCTGGTTAGGGCGACCAGTTCAGCAACCTGGGCTGAGTGAGGTGGGCCTAGCGGTTCCGCTTCTATGGTGTCTTGGTCATCTACGACTGCGTATCCAGTACACAAGTCTCCCGAGTCTGACTGTCTGTGACAACTACCGTCCGTGTAGAACGTGAGTTCTGCATCTTCCAGTGGATTGTCACTGATGTCAGGCCTTGCGGTAAAATTTTGGGTCAAATATTCCATACAATCATGTGTATCTTCCTTTGCATTAAATCCTCCTTCCCCACCACTCTCACCTTCCACCCTTTGTGCCTGACCAGGCACACCTGGGAGAAATGTTGCAGGATTTAATGCACTGCATCTCCTTATGGTGATGTTTACTGGGGCCATTAATGCCAATTCCCATCTTGTAAACCTTGCTGAAGAGACGTGTCTGGTTTGGGCAGAATTCAATAAGGCAGATACCGCATGCGGTGTATGGATTGTGAGGTTGTGGCCTAGCACGACATCTTCGCTTTTTGTCACTAGCAATGCTATCGCCGCAACGCTACGCAAGCATGTGGGGAGGGATTGCGCTACCGTATCTAGCTGAGCGCTGTAATATGCAACTGGCCTGCTGGCATCACCGTGTTTTTGTGTTAGTACACCTGCTGCGCACCCAGCACTTTCTGTTCCGTATAGTTCAAAGGGTTTCCCATAGTCTGGCATACCTAGTGCTGGTGCCTGCGTTAGGCATTGCTTGAGTCTCTCAAATGCTGTTTCAGATTCGTCTGTATGCGAAATCCGATCAGGTTTGTTTGAAGAGACCATTTCCTGCAGAGGTAGCGCCAATATGGAAAACCCTGGGATCCAATTACGGCAATACCCACACATTCCTAGAAACGTCCTGATCTGTTGCTGGGTTTGTGGCAGTGTCATGTCTCTAATGGCTTGAATTCTATCAGCGGTCAGGTGTCTCAGTCCTTGTGTTAGACAGTGTCCCAAATATTTTACCTTAGTTTGGCATAATTGTAACTTGTCTTTGGAAACCTTGTGACCTGTGTCTGAAAGATGAAACAGGAGCTGTTTCGTATCCTTCAGGGATGCCTCCAATGAATCAGAACACAGTAGTAGATCATCCACGTACTGTATCAACACTGATCCACTCTCCGGTTGGAAAGACTGTAAACAATCATGCAAAGCTTGAGAAAATATACTTGGACTATCTATGAAACCTTGGGGTAACCGAGTCCACGTGTATTGGACTCCTCTGTATGTGAATGCAAACAAATATTGGCTGTCAGGGTGCAGAGGTACCGAAAAGAATGCGGAGCAGAGGTCAATAACAGTGAAAAATTTGGCAGTGGGAGGAATTTGCATTAGGATGACAGCTGGATTAGGCACTACGGGGAACTGACTCTCAACTATTTTGTTAATCCCCCTTAGATCTTGCACTAGCCTGTAACCCCTCCCCCCACTCTTTTTAACAGGGAAGATGGGACTATTTGCTGTGCTGGACGTTCTTACTAGAATGCCCTGTTGTAGCAAGCGCTCTATTACTGGGAAAACTCCTAACTCCACCTCTGGCTTCAGAGGATACTGTGGGATTTTTGGAGCTATCCTACCATCTTTTACTTGTACAACTACTGGAGCTACGTTTGCCATTAATCCAGTGTCCTGTCCATCTTTTGTCCAAAGTGACTCTGGTATCTGAGATGTCATCTCTTCTACTTGGGATGGATTCCTATTTGTCATAATGGAATGTGACATTAATTTTGATGGGGAGTCTAACATGTCTCGTACTTCCTGAGCGTGATTCTCAGGGATGTCCAAGAATACACCTTCAGGAGTACAATAAATGACGCAACCCATTTTACATAGTAAGTCTCTTCCCAGGAGATTAGTTGGTGCCGATGCAGCCAGCAAAAAGGAATGCTTGGTATGCAAAGGCCCTATTGTAATCTCGGCTGGTTTGCTAACAGGGTAGTGCTGGACTACTCCTGTTACTCCCATGGCTGGAATTGTCCTACCAGTGGTTCTCATGCCCACTGTCGAATTTATCACTGACTTGGCCGCCCCTGTGTCTACAAGAAAGTTTAAAGTTTTACCAGCTACATTGATTGCAATTTCTGGTTCGCTTCCAAGACTAGCAATCAACTTAACTGGGTGCAGATTACAGGTATGGCCACACCCCTATTGGGTATGCTGACCTCCCTGAATCCCGTTGGCAGCAACTACTTGTGAGGGGGTTAGCTGGGAACTACCAGAGGCATGCCAACCTCTGTTCGGGGGGTATCTTTTTGTTTCCCCTGTATGTGGCTCAAAACTCCGCCTCTGTGGACCCTGCTCCCATTGTCGTGTGTTGTGTTGTTGTCTAGGGGGTTGAAAAGATCTTTGTACATTCTTTGTTCTACATTCTCGTGCAAAGTGTCCCGGTCTGTTACAAGAAAAACATGTTATTACACTTGCCTTACCCACAGGATTCGGTGGTACATACGCAGGCTGCTTTGTGGTCAGCGCCTGTATACTTACTGACATCAACTTATCACTTTGCGACTCCCTGTGCCTAGTGATATTTCTGTCGTGATCAATAGCAGCCTCTCTCAATGTGGACACTGACAGACCTCGCCAACATGGCTGCGTGGTCTGTACCCTAGCTTTTAATGTTTCTTTCAAACCATCCATCAGTACAGATACTGCTACTTCTCGATGGTTTGGGTTGGTCTTAATGTCTTCTATACCAGTGTACTTTGCCATTTCTAATAGTGCCCGGTGAAAATATTCTGTTGCCGTTTCGGACTCCTTTTGCTTAATGGAAAATATTTTATTCCATTTAACAACGGCTGGGAAATACTCCTTTAGCTGTAAATTTATCCTTTTTACATTATCCTTGTTGTACACGTCTGTAAGCGGTACATCTTTATCCAATGCACAGTCAGCTAAAAATTGAGTTGCGTCAACATTGGAAGGTAAACAAGCTCTTAGCAGTATCTGCCAATCCTTGTTGTTGGGTTCTACAGTGTTACCTAGATCCCTGATGTATTTTTGGCTAGCAACTAAATCCTTCCTGGGGTCAGGAAATTCGGACACTATTGTTCTTAATTCCATTCTGGAAAATGGAGTGTACATGGCAATGTTCCTTATGGGAGTGGCTCCAGACACATCTGTTTTTCCATTGGGAACTGCTATTACCCTTACAGGAGCAATTCTAACAGCCTCTTCCTGTGTAGATTCTACAGCTTGTTGTGGTACAATTGTTTCAGTGTAGTGCATGGTGCCGTACTTACCCGTTGACACGACCTCACCTATCCCTCCGCTAGGGGCTTTCACTAATCTCGTGGGTGTCGCTGTGCCTACTGTGGTCTCTGCTATGGTGGCTGCAAGAGAGAGAGCTGAAATTGTTGCTGAATCGTCTTCTTGATCACACTCCTGAGGAAGGTTCAAAACAGGGTACATCTTGCACGGGTTAATACTTGCATGAGTTATTTGGTTAACATCATTAACATTTACAAGGTTACTAAGAGTTTTTGTTTTATAACCCAGTGCGTTTCTCTCCGTAATCAACTTCTCTCCTGCAATGTATGGTGGAGGAGGAGCTGTGGCTATCAGCTTCCTGACTGCCCCAGATCCTGCCGCCAGAGCCAAACCTCTCTGTATCTCACCTTCCTGGTGCCATAACTGTAAATAATCATGATGCTGAATTCGTCTCTTTGCTGATTTTACGAGACATATCCTCCTCCTTAAATTTTGTAACACTTCTGGACTAAAGCTACCTATTCTTGGGAATTTGTCCCTGTCTTGTACAGTCATTCTCTCCCATTCATCACATAAAGATTCGGTGTGACTTCCATATTTTTCACACATTACATATCGTGCCGACCCAACTGGTCGGTTCACAGAATCAACCTGAACCAGGGTTGATCGCCCCCTACCTGAGCAACTGGCCCCCATAGTCTGCAGGTGTTGCTTAGTCCTCCTTGGATCTCTGTATCAAGGTTTTCAGCAAGCCTTTTCAGACAACCAAATTACTCCACAGTAGGCCGGCGGTGGCGGTTTACCGAGTACCCCACTCACTCGCCCACCTCGACCAATACGACCTGATCACACCGACGTGGTGCTGGCGTACTCGATACAGGGCCCCTATGGAACCTTCAGTTTACTGGAACATATGAGGGTTACCCGCAGGACACTTACTCTTTCCAGTAAAGGTGGGGTTGTTAGATAGTTCCTGAGTGACCAGCGAACTTCCCTTCCAAAAATAAAAAATTACACAAATCACGTCAGAATGTACAAATAGCGTTTGTGACCACTTTACTCTAATGGTATTAGGTCAGATTACTAACTACTGCACACAATTACGTGCGGTCCAATCGTTCAGTACACAAGCACTACTTGTTATGTACTGAATGATCAATGGAATCGATGTTTCCGGCCGCGATTCCTTCAGCAAGAGCTTGTATGGCCTATATGGGTTCTGCACCAACACCCCAGGCGTTGTGCCACTGGACTTTTATAGCGGACCTTTTACCTTACGACCTCCTGGTCTTGTTACCTTATGACCTCCTGGTCTTGTTACCTTATGGTCCGCTATACTCTAATGCTCAAATATTATTTAACCAGGGATGCCTCCCTAGCCACCGTATATGTCACTTACACGTATGTCCCTTGACGAGTACCCGGCTTTCCTTTTGGTTCCACCTTAAAGTTGTATAAACTTATGTATACAAAACCACACTCACTCAACACATGTACACTTTGTTTCTATATCTATTTCTGCGCAGAAATTGTCTTCAGTCCAACAGTGTTACCAATTAGGAGTAGGATCTGTTAAACTAAATTTCAGATTTTTCCAAAAATAGATTTGCGTTATTTACCGCGTCGCGTTATCTACCGCTGTGCGTTACTTATCGCCTTTGCGCTAATTATCGCTTTTCGTGACTTGAGCTACGTGGGCGTAACCGGACGCTACGTTGCGTAGTGAACGCTGCGTGCGTCTGCCTTTGGATTGCGTACGCTAGTCTTTGTTAGCGACACGTGTACGCAATGCAAAGATCCACCGTAACACAATATATACTTTTATCAATGTAAATGATCCCTGATCATCTACCGCAATCCACACTGACTGCCTTGTATCTCAGACAAATCGTGTGTTGTTCTATACTTTAACTATTACCTCTACTATGAAATAACAGCAAATCTCTTTTAGCACTTTCTATCAACTATAAAAATTGGCAAACAGGAATAGTGATATACGAAATTGAAAAAAAAGAAATGCAGATAAATGTATGCGTGCGTGTATACGCAAGACAGAAGAGAAATAAAACAGTTTTTAAAAGACACAAGCGTTTTGTTCTTACTTCCGGTTCCCGGATTCCTTCAGCACTCTTTATCTAAGCGAAGCAGACGCTTATCCCGTCAGCACTGGGAGACAACCTCCCACCCTTTGCTGGGGGATAATGTCTGCTGATCTACCTAGTGCAGATATGAGAAGGATAGGACGAGTCCCCAATTGACAATTCTAAATACTTTTGTCGTATAAACAACCCTTTATGAAGTCTAAGAACACTGTACGCTGTTTGCTTAAGAAGTACCGTAATGGTACGCTAGTTGCGTAACGATCGCTCAGCCGTAGGCGAGACGCTCAAGCGTCACGTTCGCTCACGGCCCAGTGATCACAGGACACGTTATTGGCTATGACTAGAGTAATGATTCGCTATGGCGTAGCATACGCTCGAGACCACGAGGAGGTCACCAGCGGCGCAGACGCTCACAACGCTATACCTTAATGTTTAAACCTTATACCAATGAAATACACAGAATAACTTAATGTGAATACAGGGTGTAAGTGCAACCTTGTGTAACCTGACTAACTACAAAGCTGCTTGAGCGTCACCGACGCTCAAGTGAACACTTAACACTATAGAAAATACACAGATACTGGTTTAGGTTCCAAAGCCTATTAACTGTATTATATCTAATATATTTGAAAAAGGGGATAACAGTACAAATGATACACTACAATATAACAGAGACTTCCTAACCACAGAACTAAACAATAAATACAAAAAGACAATACTACACTGACCTAAATGCAATACAATACAATACTATCTAATACAATACAATACTAGCCTAGTCTAGGGGAGATATGAGAGAACAGAACAGAGAGAGAGAGAGAGAGAGAGAGAGATGAGAGAAATTGGCTCACAGAAAGACAATGATAACGGAGAGAAACTTACGCACAAAAGGTATGATCGCCTGCGCCTCGATATCCAGCTCCCGGCTATCAGCAGATAACCGTTGATGAGAGAGTGAGAGCTGGATGTGGTCGGCCTGCCTATTTATGCCCCACACACAATGCAATCTCCTGGTCCTACAATCCCATTGTCCATTGGCCGAAGGAATTCGGCCCAGCATCATAACAAAAGGTCATAGGGTGATTCCTACAGGTGGGCTGTGACGATTTCCAACAGCTCAGGTGGGTGGGAAACTGGGTTTCCCGCCGCATACCTGAGTATGTGTAAATAATAGAAATGGACATAAACTTCTTATGTCCATAACTATTCGCACGAGCGATTAATACGCTCCAAACCAACACCGGAATATTACTAATTAAATACTCTTCCGATGGGTACCAAACACTGCTGTATGATTCCTGTCAGACCCTTCGTACGATACAAAGAGGGATTCCTTTAACCAGGGACCTTCTATTTTAACCAAACTTTCAGAATCTATCAAGGGGACCATGATCTACAAACTACATTAATTGTGAACATTTGTAACGAATGAGTCGCACGCTACGACTACATAAACTCTACCGTAAATACGCATACCGCGCCTGCGAGTGCACGCTATCGCGGGTATGCGCCTTCACGGGAGAGCGTACGCATGCGCAGCGCGGACCAGTGTGCGGTGCAAATATGGCAACGTCCATAGAGACATTTTTCTGACTTTGACAACGCGTTGCGTCGTGAGGTCACGACGCAAACGCGTCATTCCGCGAAACTCCGCCCCCCGAGCAGGAGCGCTCGGGGAGAGGAGATAAGGAGTCACAAAGTGCCGCGGCGGGCGCCCCGTGCGGTTGCACGGCTCGCCCGCCGCTAGAAACGGCACTGACTTGAGGTTCAGAATTGGTTATACCGAACCGTCCGGTTTCGATACTACAAACAAGTTGGAATAGTACCCCTTGTTGTGCAGAAGAGGTGGAACTGAAACAATGACCTGCACCAGTTTTCAGATGGCCTGCTGTAAAGTTATATTTGCATCTTCTGAAGCTGGTAAGCCTGATCTGAAGAATCTGTGAGGTTGGAGGTCTTGCAACTCCAGTCTGTAGCCCTGAGAAATAATATCTATGACCCAGAGATCCTGACATGAACTTGACCAGATGTGACTGAAGAATTTTAGTCGGGCTCCCACCTGACAGCCCTCCAGGCAACGCGGTCCACCGTCATGCTGAAGGCTTTGAGGAAGCAAAGCCCGAGCTTTGTTCCTGAGCACCTGCATTTGCTGGCTTGCATGGTTTACCTCTTGCACCTCTAGAAGACGTAGAAGCACCTCTGGATTTTCCCTTAAACTTAGCTGTCCAAAAGGACTGTAAATTTAAAGCTGAATAAGCTTTCCTGGCTGGGGTAGCTGCGGAAGGAAGATACGTAGACTTACCCGCAGTAGCTTTTTAGATCCTTTTGTCTAGTTTGTCTCCAAACAAGGCCTTTCCTGTGAATGGTAGGCCTTCCATGCCTTTCCTGGAGTCCGCATCAGCAGTCCACTGGCGTAGCCACAAGCCCCTGCATGCTGACACTGCCATAGTGTTGGTGCATGCATTAAGCAAACTAATCTCTTTTATGTCTTCCACCATAAAGTTCGCAAAGTCCTGTATATGCTGCAGGAGTAAAACAACATCCCCCCTAGACAAGGAATATAACCCCTCAATTAGGTTACCTGACCATTTAGCAATGGCTTTAGTGATCCACGCACATGCTATAGTGGGTCTTTGGGCCACCCCAGCAGCTGTGTACAATGATTTGAGTGTAGTCTCAATTTTACGATCAGCCGTATCTTTTAGGGAGGCTGCACCAGGGACAAGCAATATAATTTTACGTGATAGCCTAGAGACTGATGCGTCCACTATCGGTGGGTTTTCCCATTTTTTCCTATCCTCCAGAGGAAAAGGAAAAGATGAGAGCAACCTTTTAGAGATTTGAAATTTCTTATCAGGATTAACCTACGGTTCTTCAAATCTTCAATTATTCAATTCCTTTGACGCAGGAAAAGTGACTGAGGACTTCTTTTTACATTAAAATAAGAATCCTCACACTACTCTGACACCTTATCAGGAATTTGCAGAACATCTCTGATAGCGTCTATAAGAGCCTCTATTCTCTGTGACAGAGTAACATCCCCCCCTTCCAAATCCACCTCACCCTCCTCCATGTCTGATCCTTTAGTGTCAGAGTCAGACTGCAGAATATGGGCCAGAGATCATTTTTGCGGACAAATGGGAGGGGATTGAGACGCTGGTTTGGGGGCTGAGTCTCTATTCATAAACTCATCCACAGTTTGTCTTAAGTATTGCGTCTCTCATTGCAGGATACCTTTGTAGAAATATTTGAGATAATTCCCTTAATGGAATTAACCCATTCCGGTTCAGCCCTGCTATTCTGGGAAGGTGCACTGCCCTGAGTACCCAGTAGTGGTCCCCGTGGTGAAGAGAAACACTCCGCTGTACAAGAAACACAGTTTTTGCCTGACAATGTAAATGTGACAGCACACACACACACACACACACACACACACACACAGGAAAAGGTTAAGCACAATTAACCCACAAAAAGCCCTTCAGGGAGACACAGAGTAATTTGGAGCCAGCCCCGGGAGCGAGCGGCAGCGCTGGTAACCAGTGAGTTACATCTAGAGGGTCTGCTATTCTGTATTCCCACACAACGGGGACTGTTTGAAAGGAATAAAACTGTAGCTCACATATAGGACACCAGCATTGCCTCTCTGATTGCACCTGAAAACGAGACTACTCGGTTCACAAAGAACTGAAGTTGGGTAAGGACCTTTATTGATTGTTCATTTATTCTGGCCGGAATCTACCGGATTCATACACCTTGCGGAGGTGCAACCAATATTCTTATAACATCTAGGAGGACTGATCAACGTCCAAGGATACTACATGAACCTCCCTGTATGTTAATCAGGATCATTGCTAGTATAGACAATTATAAAGGGACAACTTTTCTTCTCTACTGCAGATTCTAGCAAGACTCTGACCAATCTAGAAGGGAATATTCTCATTTGTATCACAAAGTGTATTTCCAAATTTTTTCTATTTATATTTTTTTATCATTTTTAATTAAACTGTATATTATCTTGTTACCAGGCTCAAGTATAATTACCTACTTATCAATTTGGTTTATTAGTTGGACCCAGGTCATTGGAGCGCGACTTAATAAATATAGCATCTGAATAAGGGCCATTGTACAGTTTCTTTTTATTTTATATTTATTTTACAGATAATATGCTTTTAGAGTTATGGACCTCTACATTTTTATAACTCCATATTAATGTACAATAACCAAATGTTCCATACTACTTATATTATTTAGACTGTACAGCCTTTTATCCTTCACTAACATTGCTCAGCTCAAACCTCCCATTAATGAATGAGATATCGTTCATATCTTTCAGTGTGTAGGCACCAACGATGAAAGATGCGTGGCCCTGCGCTCATTCATCGTTGGTGCCAGCTCGATTATGCATTCAATACAATATGGGGGGTCATTCCGAGTTGTTAGCTCGTTATTTTTTTCTTGCAACGGAGCGATTAGTCGCTAATGCGCATGCGCAATGTCCGCAGTGCGACTGCGCCAAGTAAATTTGCTATGCAGTTAGGTATTTTACTCACGGCATTACGAGTTTTTTTCTTCGTTCTGGTGATCGTAATGTGATTGACAGGAAGTGGGTGTTTCTGGGCGGAAACTGGCCGTTTTATGGGTGTGTGTGAAAAAACGCTACCGTTTCTGGGAAAAACGCGGGAGTGGCTGGAGAAACGGAGGAGTGTCTGGGCGAACGCTAAGTGTGTTTGTGACGTCAAACCAGGAACGACACTGACTGAACTGATCGCAGATGCCGAGTAAGTCTGGAGCTACTCAGAAACTGCTAAGAACTGTCTATTCGCAATTCTGCTAATCTTTCGTTCGCAATTTTGATAAGCTAAGGGTGGTCATTCCGAGTTGTTCGCTCGCAAGCTGCTTTTAGCAGCTTTGCACACGCTAAGCCGCCGCCTACTGGGAGTGAATCTTAGCTTATCAAAATTGCGGACGAAAGATTAGCAAAATTGCGAAAAGACACTTCTTAGCAGTTTCTGAGTAGCTTCAAACTTACTCGGCATCTGCGATCAGTTCAGTGCTTGTCGTTCCTGGTTTGACGTCATAAACACACCCAGCGTTCGCCCAGACACTCCTCCGTTTCTCCAGCCACTCCCGCGTTTTTCCCAGAAACGGTAGCGTTTTTTCACACACTCCCATAAAATGGCCAGTTTCCGCCCAGAAACACCCACTTCATGTCAATCACACTACGATCACCAGAACGAAGGAAAAACCTCGTAATGCCGTGAGTAAAATACCTAACTGCATAGCAAATTTACTTGGCGCAGTCGCAGTGCGAACATTGCGCATGTGCAGTTAGCGTAAAATCGCTGCGATGCGAAGAAAAATACAGAGCGAACAACTCGGAATGACCCCCAAGATTCACTCCCAGTAGGCGGCGGCTTAGCGTGTGCAAAGCTGCTAAAAGCAGCTTGGGAGCGAACAACTCGGAATGACCCCCATGGTCCATATTAGCATGCAGGGCTATGGGGCCGGGTGACGGGGGGAGTGAAGGAACTTCATTCCCTCCATCGCCAACCCCCCCCTACACCCCCCCCCCCCCCCCCCGCGCCACCGCTGGGTTGTCTTTATTGGCCATCTTAGTTTTACTATTTTTTATTATTATAATTGTTATTAATAATATTTTTATTATTAACAATTACATATATTAGCTATATTTACTTATATAGCCAAAGCACTAGCATATTTCATTGTACTTTTACTGTATTACTATTTTTGTCAAAGAACTAATGTATCATTTTGTCATTATTTCATAATTGTTCAATATTTTACAAAAACTCATTTGTCCCTTAAATATATTTGCTTGTAACATTCTAGCTACAGGAAACCTTTCATATGAATATGTTCACTATATTCCTTGAGCAAAGACAACAATTATACCACTAAGAACTATTACAGATATTCATTTTTTCATCTCTGTCAAAAGAAACCAATTACACTGCTACATTGTTTCCAGTATGTCTAAGTAAAAAGTACGGTGCGAAGACTGCAGGCTCACTAAAACAGGAGTACAAGACAGTTATTCACAGGTGACACCACCTGGCAGTTTTGGGAAGTGCTGCTTACAGTACTTTACTCAACTCAATAATGCTGTACATCAGTGGTTTCCAAACTTTTACTGAATCACGACACCCTAGAGCATCAGTGTTTTTTAGAGCAGTCCCATGCCATAAGATTTTTATTGAGAAATTCAGCAAAAATAATTGATGTACGTAAATTATACATCTTTAGGTTGAGTTATGTGGTGGGGACAGTGTTGCAATTCTTTGTCCACATAATTTATGATTGGCAGCCACCAACCCATGGCATCCTTGTTATTTCCCTGAGGTACCCCATGGTGCCCAGCACCCAGTTTGGAAACCACAGCTGTGCATGTTATACAGTACGTACGTAGTTTTATAGTGTCATCAGAATTTCATATCTTCATTAATAGATATTTTGATGGTCTTGAGCACAAATTTAATGTATTTTATCAGGAAATTTGCTGACTTTCAGTTCCGTTCTGATTAATGACTGTGGGGTACATTTACTAAGCAGTGATAAGAATGGAGAAGTGAGCCAGTAGAGAAATTTCCCCATCAACCAATCAGCAGCTCTGTATCATTTTATAGTATGCAAATTATAGATGTTACTTCAGTGCTGATTGGTTGCCATGGGCAACGTCTCCACTGGCTTACTTCTCTGCTCTTATCACTGCTTAGTAAATGTACCCCTGTGTGTCAGTGTCTTATTAGTAGCTATTTTATATAGACGTGCCTTGTTGATGAGTTTGGACCTTTGGGGGTATATTCAATTGAAGTCAAAAGCTGCCGTCTGTCGAAAAAGACGGCAGTTTTCGACTTTTTAAGGTCGAATCGTGATTCGACCTATTCAATCAAACCCAAATTTTTCGACAACTCGAGGAATTCGACTTGTCGAAAAGCACGTGGATCGGTGCCAATCCACGTGCTTGTGTCGAAAACGGGGCCAAAACCGTCAGGATTTGGCCCCCTTTTCGACCATCTCAGTCCGACATAAAAAAATGTCGGACTGAGATGTGGGACCCAGAGGAGGATAGAGGAGAGAGCCGCGGGAAGACGGGGGCATACAGGGAATAGAAGCGCTACAGCACAGCGCTGCAGCAGGATGTCTCACTCAGGGCCGTTTCTAGACAATTTGGCTCCCAGTGCGAGATTTCAAAATGCGCCACCCCCCCCCCCCCCATATAGCTATAAAAAGAAAAAGCATGCGCGCGCCTCCGGCGCGCGCACTCCCGACAAGGGTGTGTGGCCTGATTAAAATGGGTGTGGTCTCATTAAAGTGGACGTGGCCTCGTCTGATATCATCACGCCCACCACAGGGGGAAAGAAATAAAAATAAAAAAAGTCCCCATTTTACACATTACAGCAGGCAAGTGTCCCCATTTTACACATTGCGGCAGGAAAGTGTCCCCATTTTACACATTGCGGCAGGCAAGTGTCCCCATTTTACACAGCGCGGCAGGCAGATATCCCCATTTTACACATTGCGGCAGGCAAGTGTCCCCATTTTACACAGCGCGGCAGGCAGATATCCCCATTTTACACAGTGCGGCAGGCAAGTGTCCCCATTTTACACATTGCGGCAGGCAAGTGTCCCCATTTTACACAGCGCGGCAGGCAGGTGTCCCCATTTTACACAGTACGCAGGCAAGTGTCCCCATTTTACACAGCGCGGCAGGCAGATATCCCCATTTTACACAGTACGCAGGCAGATATCCCCATTTTACACAGTACGGCAGGCAGATATCCCCATTTTACACAGTACAGCAGGCAGATATCCCCAATTTACACAGTACGCAGGCAGGTGCCCCCATTTTACACAGTGCAGCAGGCAGATATCCCCATTTTACACAGTACGGCAGGCAGATATCCCCATTTTACACAGTACGCATGCAGGTGCCCCCATTTTACACAGTGCAGCAGGCAGATATCCCCATTTTACACAGTACGCAGGCAGATATCCCCATTTTACACAGTATGCAGGCAGATATCCCCATTTTACACAGTACGCAGGCAGGTGCCCCCATTTTACACAGTGCAGCAGGCAGATATCCCCATTTTACACAGTACGCAGGCAGATATCCTCATTTTACACAGTACGCAGGCAGATATCCCCATTTTACACAGTACGCAGGCAGGTGCCCCCATTTTACACAGTGCAGCAGGCAGATATCCCCATTTTACACAGTACGGCAGGCAGATATCCCCATTTTACACAGTACGCAGGCAGGTGCCCCCATTTTACACAGTGCAGCAGGCAGATATCCCCATTTTACACAGTACGGCAGGCAGATATCCCCATTTTACACAGTACGCAGGCAGGTGCCCCCATTTTACACAGTACGGCAGGCAGATATCCCCATTTTACACAGTACGCAGGCAGATATCCCCATTTTACACAGTACGCAGGCAGATATCCCCATTTTACACAGTACGGCAGGCAGATATCCCCATTTTACACAGTATGCAGGCAGGTGCCCCCATTTTACACAGTGCAGCAGGCAGATATCCCCATTTTACACAGTACGGCAGGCAGGTGCCCCCATTTTACAAAGTGCGGCAGGCAGGTATCCCCATTTTACACAGTGCAGCAGGCAGATATCCCCATTTTACACAGTACGCAGGCAGGTGCCCCCATTTTACAAAGTGCGGCAGGCAGGTATCCCCATTTTACACAGTGCGGCAGGTAGGTATCCCCATTTTACACAGCACGGCAGGCAGGTATCCCCATTTTACACAGCACGGCAGGCAGGTATCCCCATTTTACACAGTACGGCAGGCAGGTGTCCCCATTTTACACTGTGCGGCAGGCAGGTATCCCCATTTTACACAGTACGGCAGGCAGGTGTCCCCATTTTACACAGTGCGGCAGGCAGATATCCCCATTTTACACAGTACGGCAGGCAGGTGTCCCCATTTTACACAGTGCGGCAGGCAGATATCTCCATTTTACACAGTGCAGCAGGCAGGTATCACCATTTTACACAGTACGGCAGGCAGATATCCCCATTTTACACAGTACGCAGACAGGTGCCCCCATTTTACACAGTGCGGCAGGCAGATATCCCCATTTTACACAGTGCGGCAGGCAGGTATCCCCATTTTACATAGTGCGGCAGGCAGGTATCCCCATTTTACACACTGCGGCAGGCAGGTATCCCCATTTTACACAGTGCGGCAGGCAGGTATCCTCATTTTACACAGTGCGGCAGGCAGGTATCCCCATTTTACGCAGTGCGGCAGGCAGGTATCCCCATTTTACACAGTGCGGCAGGCAGGTGTCAAGTGGGGGGGGGGGGAAGGGGGAGAGAGAGAAAGATAGAGATAATACTTACATTTTCCCGCTCTTCAAGTCCCGCCGCCTCACGTCCCTCACGCCGGCCGCCTCCTCCTTCCAGGCTAATCTCCTCTCCTCCCTCTCCCCGAGCGCTCCTGCTCGGGGCGGGGGGGGGGGGGGCTTCGCAGAATGACGCGTTTGCATCGTGACGTCACGACGCAAACGCGTCATTCCGCGAAACTCCGCCCCCCGAGCAGGAGCGCTCGGGAAGAGGGAGGAGAGGAGGTTACGGACACACAAAGTGCCGCGGCGGGCACCCCGTGCGGTTGCACGGCTCGCCCGCCGCTAGAAACGGCACTGGTCTCACAGCCGCGCCGCTCATGGCAGCGTCCACCCGGCTCCAGCCAGTGAGGTCACGCTTGCTGGAGCTGGGTGGACACAGCCGTGAGGTCGGGCGGCTGTGAGACGTCCTTCTGCAGCGTACTGTAATGCTGCTCTCCTCCATCTGCCCGCGGCTGTCCCCGCTGGTCTCCCCACGGCTCCCCACCCCCCTCCTCCTCTGGGTCCCTGCGGATGGGAGATGGGATTGAATAGGGGTTGTCGGATCCATTCCGACAAATGCATGTCGGAATGGATCCGACCCTAATTGAATATACCCCTTGATCTTAATATACAGTACATGCTATACACATCCATGTCAGTGACGGGATGTAGTTATATGACCGGTATTAAGGAGACCACTGGTCACTATGCCTCCCCCTACATCCCTCCCACTTACAACCCTGACGAGTTGGCATGTCGACCAACAGGGACTATTCCCACTTGTCGGTATCCATGACATCCATAGAGTGAAAATAGAATCCGTGGCGAGTGCAGAGAGCCCGCAAGGGGCTTGTTGCGCTCACCCCACCCACCGGCATTCTGCTGCCGGGAGACCAGCCTCGGTATGCTGACCGGCGGTCTCCTGACAAACATACTACACCCTCAGTGACCCATACATCATCTACCAGCAGATGTCACCATGAATGAAATATTGGAACATAAGGTTTCTCTTCAATTCCCACTAATTTCCTACAGAAACATTAATCAGCATTACAAGTTGTGCAATCAAACAAGGGCAATACAAATAACTTACAAGCAATGTATAAATCATGGATTCCTGGCATAAAGCCAAGTCTCAAGTGTACTGTATATTCTCATTAATCACTGTTAAAAACAGCATTATAAATGTGAAGTCACATTCAATCAGGGTAATTTAACAGTAACATTGTTTCAACTTGTTTTTAATTTGTATTAATGAACATTTTTTTTTTTAAATCTTATACTGTACAACACACCATCAGTTTAATAGGGAATGTAATGGTAATGGTATGATGGTAATGAATCACGTTTAAAGTTGTAAAGCAGAGGTAGTCACAATGCTATAGAGCGCAGTACTAGCTTGCCGACATGTCCGGGTCCACACACAGTACTGTTGTCCATATTCTTTTTGGGGGTCATTCAGGTGCAATTGTTCTTCCTACTCCTGTTGCTATGCTTTGCCGTATGCAATTTCAATTATATGCTAATATGGGCAGAAGCTAACCCATGCAAAAGGACGGCCACTGGGATCACATCTTTGCATACGGTGCGCATCATTGCAGAAACATTGCTAACACTGTTGCACATCGGGTCACCAAAAAAAGTCTGAGTGCCTCTGTAGACGTGCAGGCTGAGCTGTTCTTGCGGGACGCACAGGCCTCTCCAGTAGCAAGTGTGATCTCAGTTGCTAATATATGCATGCCCAGAAAATGTCATCCGAATGGCCATGACACACCTGCATTCGCATGACCACTCCCCGTTATCACCCCCAAGCACTTACTTCCTGTCATTCACTTTGTGACTAAAATCTTGCTGCGACTGCACTTGCGAAACACTCATTGCACATGTGCACTGCGGCTTACGGGGGTAATTCTGAGCTGATCGCAGCAGCAAGTTTGTTAGCAATTGGGCAAAACCATGGCCCTCATTCCGAGTTGTTCGCTCGGTAAAAATCTTCGCATCGCAGCGATTTTCCGCTTAATGCGCATGCGCAATGTTCGCACTGCGACTGCGCCAAGAAAATTTGCTATGCACTTAGTAATTTTACTCACGGCTTTTTCATCGTTCTGGCGATCGTAATGTGATTGACAGGAAATGGGTGTTACTGGGCGGAAACAGGCCGTTTTATGGGCGTGTGGGAAAAAACGCTACCGTTTCCGGAAAAAACGCAGGAGTGGCCAGAGAAACGGAGGAGTGTCTGGGCGAACGCTGGGTGTGTTTGTGATGTCAAACCAGGAACGACAAGCAGTGAACTGATCGCAGATGCCGAGTAAGTCTGGAGCTACTCAGAAACTGCTACGAGGTGTGTAATCGCAATATTGCGAATACATCGTTCGCAATTTTAAGATGCTAAGATTCACTCCCAGCAGGCGGCGGCTTAGCATGAGCAAATCTGCTAAAATCCGCTTGCGAGCGAACAACTCGGAATGACCTCCCATGTGCATTGCAGGGGGAGGGGGGCAGAAATAACATGTGTAGAGAGAGTTAGATTTGGGTGGATTATGTTGTTTCTATGCAGGGTAAATACTGTCTGCTTTATTTTTATACTGCAATTTAGATTTCAGTTTGAACACACCCCACCCAAATCTAACTCTCTCTGCATATGTTATATCTGCCCCCCCCCCCCCCCCCCCCTGCAGTGCACATGGTTTTGGCCAACTGCTAACAAATTTGCTGCTGCGATCAACTCAGAATTAGGCCCTACATGCATACACAGAAAATATTGATCAATATGCTTACAACCGCCACATGCGTCTGCACCTGAATGACCCCCCTTGTCACCATTTTATTTATTTAAGGTATCCTATACATAAAATTATGAGAAACTAGTATCCCTGAGTTTGTCTGAATTATTAAACAACAGAAACATTTCTACAAATTAATTTGAATAAATTATCATGGACAATGGATTGTTCTTGAATTGCATGTCATTTCAGTGGGGTCCTGCTGTCAGCAGATTGTCTCTTGCAGGTGCTTGACCTCTGCTCCAAAGATCTAGTAATTCTACATACTCCAGTATCCACAAGCACTTCATAGCTGTCAGTGCTTGCTGGGATATGCACTTGCCATACACATAGATTTGGGGAGGTTTTGAGAAATTATGTGCTTTCAGCAGAGGCGTCACTAGGGTTGGTGTCACCCGGTGTGGTAATTCATGGTATCACCCCACATGGACTTCCTTCCATATCACACCACACGGAATCCTTAGTAATGTTTTTGTACTAGTTTTACTTGTAAATCATAATTCCTGTATATCACTGAATGCGATGGCAATAGTAGTGACATAGGACACTATTCAGGTTGGTTTGCATATTCTGCTAAAAGCAGAATCTGCAATCATTTCTGTAGCATGCTGGGGTCCGTCCAGCATGCTAATTGGCATCCAGCGATGCGATCGCAAAATAATTGAGATCCCATCACTGAAGCAGAAACTAAGGATGACCCCCTGCAGACGTAGCTAGGCTGCGTATGCAGGCGATGCACCGCCAATTTTTGGGTTGCAGTGGGCACGTGTGATGTCATGTAGCCGCCCCAAAAAAGCTCTGACCCCCTTTTGCAGTTACGCCGGCCCCCAATGCCCGCCACCAGTGGCGTAACTAGACATTTTAATGCTGTGTGCAAGATAGGGCATTCGCACCAACCTGTATGTAAAACAGGGGCAGTGCGTGCCGTAGGCTTCATGGGGAAGGGGTGTGGCCACAAAATAATACCAATTCATATTATTATGGTGGATAGATTCCCCTTTTTACACATTACAGCAGACAGCATCCCCCTTTTACACGTTACGGCAAACAGTGTCCCCTTTTTACACATTACGGCAGACAGCGCCTCCTTTTTACACATTACGGCAGACAGAATAGATTATACTTACCATTTCTCCGCTGGCTCAGTCAGTCAGGCTCCTCGGTGCTGGCAGCTCCGGGGGCAGGTGAGAAGGAAGAGGACTCCCGCACCGTAATTGCCGGCGGCGCCGCTGCAGCTGTCCCTATCCTCCCGCATTGGCTGGCTGCTGCTGCTGTGCATGCTGGGATGAGGGAAGCGCATTCCAGCATTCACAGCAGCGGCGGCCAGCCTATGTGGAATGAGAGGAACAGCTGCAGCGGCGTTGCCACCAATTACATAGCGCTGCTGCAGCTCCTTCCCTCCACCTTCTCCCTCTTCTTCCTTCTCCGCTGCTGCTCCTGTCCTCCTCCAGCACAGGCGGCTTGTAATGAGTCAATTTGACTCATTACAAGCTGCTGACTTTAGGGAATGGGGGCCATTGCGCCCTCAGGGCGACTGTGCTGTGTGCCAGGCACACCTGACACACACGTAGTTACGGCACTGTCCACCGCTGTCAATGAAAGTGCAGTCCTTCAGGGATGAAAGTGCACTTTGATTGCATGCGCACTGTTACCGTGGCATATTTTTGCAAAAATCGCTCAATTGCGATTATTGCTAAAATTAAATGCGACCAGAATTAGGTCCATAAACAGCTAATGGGCCCTACACATTAGGCGATATAACTGCACAATATGAACGTTCTCGTTCATTAATGAATGAGAACTAGTTCATATCATTCAGTATGTAGGCACCAACGATGAATGATTCGCGGCCCCACGCTCGTTCATCATTGGTGCCGGGTCGCTTATGCTTGCAGGAAAATATGGACAATCTTGTCCATATTACCATGCACTGCTATGGAGCCGGGTGAAGTTATACCACACAGTGTGAGCCGAAAATCACATTATAGCACACATAATGAGCCAAAATTCACATTATAGCACACTGAATGAGCCGAAATTCACATTATAGCACACTGAATGAGCCGAAATTCACATTATAGCACACTGAGCCGAAATTCACATTATAGCACACTGAGCCGAAATTCACATTATAGCACACAGAATGAGCAGAAATTCACATTACGCAACATAGATGAAGACAAAATTCACATATGCCACACGGTATGATCCACAATTTAGGGCCAGGGAGATTGACAGCAGGGTCAGTGACAGAGAGTGGGACAGCAGTGACAGAGAGAGGGACAGAGACATAAGGAAACAGGGTAAGAGTACCTGAGCAGTGGAGGGGGGTGTAGTCGGCGGCGGTGCAGAGTTGAAGGCCCTGGGCAGCGGAGAACGTGGGCGGCTGCAGTGTGCAGAATGTGGCTGGCGGGGGTGAGGAGAATAGCAAGCCGCAAGAGCCTCCTCCCAGTACTCCCTGAGTCCCAGCAGCGCAAGCGGCGGAGTGGCGGCGCGATGATGTACAGACCCGGCCGCGGCGGAGTCTTCCTCTTCCTGCAGGGGGAGGGATGCAATCATAACTGTGCCGTGGCGGAGTCTTCTTGTTGCAGGTGGGGGTATATGATTTTGAGTCGGCGGGGGTGCGATCGTAAGTGGAGTGCTTGGTGCCGGATGGCAAACAGGGCACTGCAGTTACAATCGCACCCTCGCCGACTCAAAATCATATACCCCCACCTGCAGCATGAAGACTCCGCCGCGGCACAGTTATGATTGCATCCCCACCCCAGCAGGTGCAAGTGCGGCTCTTGTTTGGTGTCACCCCATTGAAGGGTGACACTCGAGTGCGGGCAGCAACCCCCCGCACCCTCCTCATGACGCCACTGATATATATATATATATATATATATATATATTTAACTTGAAGTAATACTGGATTAAATTGAAATTAACAGTTTATTTGGTACAAATAAATGGTACTGATTTCAATACAATCTTTAGCGGAAAAATAAATAAATATATATATATATATATATATATATATATGAGAAAACAAGAAAATAAACCAGCGGCACTCAGGGTCTTATGAAGAAGTAGATTTGTATTAAGACATCAATGAAGAAAACATCAACGTTTCGGGGAGTTAAACCCCTTTGTCAAGATGTGAGGTAGTGTATGAAAAAGGAAATGACTCACCTTATAAAGATAGAGACCCACCAAACCGAGTGCACGCAGCCGCTCCGTGTCATGCTGTGGATGCTGAGGTGCGCAGGGTGATGACGTATAGTCGCGTCTGGGCAGTGTCAGAGCCGGCTGGTTGCTAGGCAACGCCGGGAAGAGAGAGAGCATCAGCGTTCGTGCGGCTAAGAGAAAAGCAAGTGTAAAATACAGTAAAGCCAAAGCACCAACAAAAAGCTGTAGGCATGGGAGCAAAAAACTGACGGGGTGAAAACTAAAAGCCTGCAATGACATGGGCGTACATTACTATACCGTGAGACACCGTAATGACCCTAAATAGATGAAGCAAAGGGCAGTGGAGCAGAGGGCTCATAATGGTGAACTATAAGTGGGGGTCAGTGCCTGACGGATGTAGAAAAATAGTGAGCATGCACAGACACTGTGTCCTCTGTGTTCAGCAATGAAGGACAATAATAAACAATAATGAACAACACAAAATAATGATGGACAATTAAGGGCAATCAAGCAGATACTGTCCAGCAAATGCATGTACCGCGCTCCCCAAATAAGAAAAAAGTGTTGTCGGCCACTGTTCACCGGGGCTAAAGGATAGTTCAGCCGAAAGTACTCCAAACGATCCTCTCGTTCAGCCCAGTGGGGTAAATCGTGCCAAGGTTGTAAATCCAGGAGGCTTCTTTCCTGAGGAGCTGACCCTCTCTATCGCCCCCGCGTAGAGATTTGGAAACGTGGTCTATAATAATGTGCTTAAGGCCAGATAAAGTGTGATGGGCTTCAAAAAAATGTCTGGCCACAGGTTGATCGGATGCCTTTCCCGTTAGTGCTGCTTTTATCGCAGACCGGTGCATACGTTCACGTAGGGATCTGATGGTCTTACCCACGTAACACAAGCCGCACGGGCATGTTATCAAGTAAATGATGTAGGTAGAGGTACAAGACACCGTATGGCGAATACGGACCTCTTTATCAGATAGAGGTAATTTAAACACCGAGCCTGTCAGCATGTGGGTGCACGTAGTGCAACCCAGGCAGCGGTAGCAGCCGGGTTTCTTGGTGATGAAAGTATCCTTCGGGGGCCCATCAGGGGCCTTAGGGAAGTTGGTGATGTCAGTATGCACCAGCATATCACGGATATTGCGACCTCTCCTGTAGCACATCATGGGTGTTTTGTGCTTGAAGGGAAGTGATGTGTCTGTAGAGACTATGGGCCACAAAGCCCGGCTTGCTCGGGTGAGTATAGGACTGGAGGTGTCGAACGACGTGATCCAAGGAATTCTGCTGTCCGTTGATTTGGATTTGGACTGCAATAGGGTACTACGAGGCATCGTCAGGACCTCTCTTTTGGTGGCCTCAAGGGAGGAGCACTCGTATCCTCTGGCAATGAACTTAAGGATCATCTTGTCGAGTTCGCTCTCCAAATTCGCCGATTGACTGTGAATACGGGCTACCCTTATCATTTGGGACCTGGGGAGACCCTGCTTCAATGACCGAGGGTGGTGGCTATTGGCTCGGAGGAGGGTGTTTTTATCCGTAGGCTTGTGAAAGACACTCGTGTGCAATCTGCCAGCTTGCACTGTGACCAGGACGTCCAGATAGTTGATGGATGCAGGAGACCAATGGTAGGTAATTCTAATTGGTGAGGATCTGGTGTTAATAGACTCTAATAAATCTTCCAAATGATGAACAGGTCGTCAATGTATCTAGTGAACAGTGCAATTGACGAAGGCGATGTCTGGTCGTGAAAGAACATCTGGACCTCCTCCTTGAGCATGTACACATTGGCATACGACGGAGCCACGTTGCTGCCCATCGCACACCCGGTCCTTTGTTGATAAAAGCGGGCGTCGAAAAGGAAATAGTTCCTAGTGAGGGTCAGTTCTAGTAGATTCATAAATAAGTCAAGGTCCACGTCTGCCATTTTTTCATCAATCAGGAAGGACCTCATGGCTGCCAAGCCATCAGAATGCGGCATGCAAGTATACAGGCTGCAAATGTCGACTGTGCAGAGAAGTGCCCCTTCAGGGACTGGACCGAAAGCTTCCAACGTGCACAGAAAGGAGGTGGTATCCTTCAGGCAGGTGGACTGTTTAAGCACCAAAGGCTGCAGTATGCTGTCCAAAAACTGCGACATGGGTTGATATAAGGACTGCCGGGCCGAGATGATGGGGCGGCCGGGGGGCGACTTTAGGTTCTTGTGAATTTTGGGCACTGTGAACAGAACCGGCACTACCGGATGCTTCTGCAGAAGAGCCTTAAAAAGCTTATCCGAAATCAGCTGTTGAGAATGTGCTGATGCTAAGATGTTGTCGAGTTCCTGTTTGTATACAGTAGTGGGATCGGAGCTCAGTAAGCTATATGTGTTGGTGTCAGATAGCTGGGTCAGGATTTCTGACTTATAGTAGGCAAGATCCAGAATGACCACGCCGCCCCCTTTATCAGCGGGGCGAATTACGATGTCGGTGTAGGAGCCTAGATTTTTGAGGGCTGCCCATTCTTGCTTGGATAGGTTGTGGTGATGTCGCTGCTCGGCCTTGGTATATTTGTCAACGGCTTCGTCCATCAGTCGTGTGAATGATTTGATAGAAGGGTTTGAAGAAGGGGGATCAAAAAGAGATTGACTTCTTTTATTTAGAAAGGGTTGGAAGACGGGTGTCGATGAAAGGTCCTGTAGAGGATGTGAGGCAAAATGTTTACTGCCGGCGTAGCTTCCGTGAGAATTGGAACAGATCAACTTTCCAGAAAAGCTCGTAGTGTGAGTTGGTAGGGACGAAGGAAAGCCCATGGTTGAGTACATTTAACTCCACTGAGGTGAGGGTGCGCTTTGAAAGATTGACTACTAGGTCTTGTTTTTTACAGCCCGATCTCTTGAGTCTCGTGTTCTGGCCGCCCCGACGGGTGGCCGCCCTTTTGTTTTTGAAGGCTGGGGGGCAGCTTGATCTAAAGGGATGGCTTGTGTATCTTGCGAGCAGTCAGAGTCGGCTAAGACAAACTCACTGTCACTATTTGACGAGGCTGCTGACCTAGAGGTGTTTTCTCTTCATCGACGCCAGCCCTGCCTGGATGTGCGGGATTTTTGAAAAGTGTTGGATCCGCCTCCTCCCATCAACCAGCGATACACCCTATTATTTTTGTAGTCGTCTTGGACGATATTATGCTTGTTCTTTTTAAACTTGATGAGGTCCCTGCGGTAGTTGTCACATTGGGTGCATAGTTTGGACAGCCAATCGTGCGATTCATCCTGTTGCAGAAACGACAGATGGTCAGCTTCAAATGACTGTATTTTCTCCTTGACCACTTTGAGCTCTCTGCCCGCCTCCTCAATCACCAGCAACATCAGGTCGAGGCTGCATTTATTGGTGATTCCTACCCACTTCTTGCAGAAATCGGGGTTGAACCTCCCTATAGTGGGTGCGTTCCTGACCCTGAAGCCTCTGCATTCCCTATGATAGTCAGATAGGGAAATGCCATGTAATAGAAAGTCGGTCTCCCTTCCTTTCAATTTATACAGCTGCTGGTACAGATCCTCTGGCCCAAAAGATTGCTCCGTGGAGGATGGCTGCTCTCTAAAGCGGAGTCTATCTGCATCCTCGTCAGTAAAGCTATATAAGTCGCCTTTGGCGATGTTTAGGTGTCTGTATCCGCTCACCTCATCCATGGTTGCTGCTGAGGTGCTGGGGTTCATGCCTAGAGTCCTGTTGGAACTCGTGGCTGTGCAGATAAATGCTAAAGTGTCCAGTGCTTAATAATAAAACACCCTGTGTGTCCCAAAGAGTTCACCAAAAGGTGCTGGTAGTGCTGATAAAATGCTGCAGCTAGGCAGGCGACGGCTCAAGCATCTTTCAAGGGAAATGCAAGTAAGCAATGACTGTTGAAAAATCGTGGTGCCTTGGCTCAGGCAAGTGCTGTCCTCAGAACGGCTCCTGAATGAATATCATGTAAACTCAGCCCGGCACTCCTTTGGTAAATCTTGCCAAGGTTGTAAATCCCACTGGGCTGAACGAGAGGATCGTTTGGAGTACTTTCGGCTGAACTATCCTTTAGCCCCGGTGAACAGTGGCCGACAACACTTTTTTCTTATTTGGGGAGCGCGGTGCATGCATTTGCTGGACAGTATCTGCTTGATTGCCCTTAATTGTCCATCATTATTTTGTGTTGTTCATTATTGTTTATTATTGTCCTTCATTGCTGAACACAGAGGACACAGTGTCTGTGCATGCTCACTATTTTTCTACATCCGTCAGGCACTGACCCCCACTTATAGTTCACCATTATGAGCCCTCTGCTCCCCTGCCCTTTGCTTCATCTATTTAGGGTCATTACGGTGTCTCACGGTATAGTAATGTACGCCCATGTCATTGCAGGCTTTTAGTTTTCACCCCGTCAGTTTTTTGCTCCCATGCCTACAGCTTTTTGTTGGTGCTTTGGCTTTACTGTATTTTACACTTGCTTTTCTCTTAGATGCACGAACGCTGATGCTCTCTCTCTTCCCGGCGTTGCCTAGCAACCAGCCGGCTCTGACACTGCCCAGACGCGACTATACGTCATCACCCTGCGCACCTCAGCATCCACAGCGTGACACGGAGCGGCTGCGTGCACTCGGTTTGGTGGGTCTCTATCTTTATAAGGTGAGTCATTTCCTTTTTCATACACTACCTCACATCTTGACAAAGGGGTTTAACTCCCCGAAACGTTGATGTTTTCTTCATTGATGTCTTAATACAAATCTACTTCTTCATAAGACCCTGAGTGCCGCTGGTTTATTTTCTTGTATTCCGATCCAATACTGAGGGCACCTGGGCAATCATCTCTCACACTAAAAGGAGTGCCGGGCTGAGTTTACATGATATTCATTCAGGAGCCGTTCTGAGGACAGCACTTGCCTGAGCCAAGGCATCACGATTTTTCAACAGTTATTGCTTACTTGCATTTCCCTTGAAAGATGCTTGAGCCGTCGCCTGCCTAGCTGCAGCATTTTATCAGCACTACCAGCACCTTTTGGTGAACTCTTTGGGACACACAGGGTGTTTTATTATTAAGCACTGGACACTTTAGCATTTATCTGCACAGCCACGAGTTCCAACAGGACTCTAGGCATGAACCCCAGCACCTCAGCAGCAACCATGGATGAGGTGAGCGGATACAGACACCTAAACATCGCCAAAGGCGACTTATACAGCTTTACTGACGAGGATGCAGATAGACTCCGCTTTAGAGAGCAGCCATCCTCCACGGAGCAATCTTTTGGGCCAGAGGATCTGTACCAGCAGCTGTATAAATTGAAAGGAAGGGAGACCGACTTTCTATTACATGGCATTTCCCTATCTGACTATCATAGGGAATGCATGATCCCCAGAGGCTTCAGGGTCAGGAACGCACCCACTATAGGGAGGTTCAACCCCGATTTCTGCAAGAAGTGGGTAGGAATCACCAATAAATGCAGCCTCGACCTGATGTTGCTGGTGATTGAGGAGGCGGGCAGAGAGCTCAAAGTGGTCAAGGAGAAAATACAGTCATTTGAATCGGACCATCTGTCGTTTCTGCAACAGGATGAATCGCACGATTGGCTGTCCAAACTACGCACTCAATGTGACAACTATCGCAGGGACCTCATCAAGTTTAAAAAGAACAAGCATAATATCGTCCAAGACGACTACGAAAATAATAGGGTGTATCGCTGGTTGATGGGAGGAGGCGGATCCAACACTTTTCAAAAATCCCGCACATCCAGGCAGGGCTAGCGTCGACGAAGAGAAAACACCTCTAGGTCAGCAGCCTCGTCAAATAGTGACAGTGAGTTTGTCTTAGCCGACTCTGACTGCTCGCAAGATACACAAGCCATCCCTTTAGATCAAGCTGCCCCCCAGCCTTCAAAAACAAAAGGGCGGCCACCCGTCGGGGCGGCCAGAACACGAGACTCAAGAGATCGGGCTGTAAAAAACAAGACCTAGTAGTCAATCTTTCAAAGCGCACCTTCACCTCAGTGGAGTTAAATGTACTCAACCATGGGCTTTCCTTCGTCCCTACCAACTCACACAACGAGCTTTCCTGGAAAGTTGATCTGTTCCAATTCTCCCGAAGCTACGCCAGCAGGAACATTTTGCCTCACATCCTCTACAGGACCTTTCATCGACACCCGTCTTCCAACCCTTTCTAAATAAAAGAAGTCAATCTCTTTTTGATCCCCCTTCTTCAAACCTTTCTATCAAATCATTCACACGACTGATGGACTAAGCCGTTGACAAATATACCAAGGCCGAGCTTCGACATCACCACAACCTATCCAAGCAAGAATGGGCAGCCCTCAAAAATCTAGACTCCTACACCGACATCGTAATTCGCCCCGCCGATAAAGGGGGCGGCGTGGTCATTCTGGATCTTGCCTACTATAAGTCAGAAATCCTGACCCAGCTATCTGACACCAACACATATAGCTTACTGAGCTCTGATCCCACTACTGTATACAAACAGGAACTCGACAACATCTTAGCATCAGCACATTCTCAACAGCTGATTTCGGATAAGCTTTTTAAGGATCTTCTGCAGAAGCATCCGGTAGTGCCGGTTCTATTCACAGTGCCCAAAATTCACAAGAACCTACAGTCGCCCCCCGGCCACCCCATCATCTCAGCCCGGCAGTCCTTATATCAACCCATCTCGCAGTTTTTGGACAGCATACTGCAGCCTTTGGTGCTTAAACAGTCCACCTGCCTGAAGGATACCACCTCCTTTCTGTGCACATTGGAAGCTTTCGGTCCAGTCCCTGAAGGGGCACTTCTCTGCACAGTCGACATTTGCAGCCTGTATACTTGCATACCGCATTCTGATGGCTTGGCAGCCATGAGGTCCTTCCTGATTGATGAAAAAATGGCAGACGTGGACCTTGACTTATTTATGAATCTACTAGAGCTGACCCTCACTAGGAACTATTTCCTTTTCGACGCCCGCTTTTATCAACAAAGGACTGGGTGTGCGATGGGCAGCAACGTGGCTCCATCGTATGCCAATGTGTACATGCTCAAGGAGGAGGTCCAGATGTTCTTTCACGACCAGACATCGGCTTCGTCAATTGCACTGTTCACTAGATACATTGACGACCTGTTCATCATTTGGACAGGAGGAGAAACCACGTTGAAGACTTTATTAGAGTCTATTAACACCAGATCCTCACCAATTAGAATTACCTACCATTGGTCTCCTGCATCCATCAACTATCTGGACGTCCTGGTCACAGTGCAAGCTGACAGATTGCACACGAGTGTCTATCACAAGCCTACGGATAAAAACACCCTCCTCCGAGCCAATAGCCACCACCCTCGGTCATTGAAGCAGGGTCTCCCCAGGTCCCAAATGATAAGGGTAGCCCGTATTCACAGTCAATCGGCGAATTTGGAGAGCGAACTCGACAAGATGATCCTTAAGTTCATTGCCAGAGGATACGAGTGCTCCTCCCTTGAGGCCACCAAGAGAGAGGTCCTGACGATGCCTCGCAGTACCCTATTGCAGTCCAAATCCAAATCAACGGACAGCAGAATTCCTTGGATCACGTCGTTCGACACCTCCAGTCCTATACTCACCCGAGCAAGCCGGGCTTTGTGGCCCATAGTCTCTACAGACACATCACTTCCCTTCAAGCACAAAACACCCATGATGTGCTACAGGAGAGGTCGCAATATCCGTGATATGCTGGTGCATACTGACATCACCAACTTCCCTAAGGCCCCTGATGGGCCCCCGAAGGATACTTCCATCACCAAGAAACCCAGCTACTACCGCTGCCTGGGCTGCACTACGTGCACCCACATGCTGACAGGCTCGGTGTTTAAATTACCTCTATCTGATAAAGAGGTCCGTATTCGCCATACGGTGTCTTGTACCTCTACCTACATCATTTACTTGATAACATGCCCGTGCGGCTTGTGTTACGTGGGTAAGACCATCAGATCCCTACGTGAACGTATGGCCCTGCACCGGTCTGCGATAAAAGCAGCACTAACGGGAAAGGCATCCGATCAACCTGTGGCCAGACATTTTTTTGAAGCCCATCACACTTTATCTGGCCTTAAGCACATTATTATAGACCACGCTCCCAAATCTCTACGCGGGGGCGATAGAGATGGTCAGCTCCTCAGGAAAGAAGCCTCCTGGATTTATAACCTTGGCACGATTTACCCCACTGGGCTGAACGAGAGGATCGTTTGGAGTACTTTCGGCTGAACTATCCTTTAGCCCCGGTGAACAGTGGCCGACAACACTTTTTTCTTATTTGGGGAGCGCGGTGCATGCATTTGCTGGGCAGTATCTGCTTGATTGCCCTTAATTGTCCATCATTATTTTGTGTTGTTCATTATTGTTTATTATTGTCCTTCATTGCTGAACACAGAGGACACAGTGTCTGTGCATGCTCACTATTTTTCTACATCCGTCAGGCACTGACCCCCACTTATAGTTCACCATTATGAGCCCTCTGCTCCACTGCCCTTTGCTTCATCTATTTAGGGTCATTACGGTGTCTCACGGTATAGTAATGTACGCCCATGTCATTGCAGGCTTTTAGTTTTCACCCCGTCAGTTTTTTGCTCCCATGCCTACAGCTTTTTGTTGGTGCTTTGGCTTTACTGTATTTTACACTTGCTTTTCTCTTAGACGCACGAACGCTGATGCTCTCTCTCTCTTCCCGGCGTTGCCTAGCAACCAGCCGGCTCTGACACTGCCCAGACGCGACTATACGTCATCACCCTGCGCACCTCAGCATCCACAGCGTGACACGGAGCGGCTGCGTGCACTCGGTTTGGTGGGTCTCTATCTTTATAAGGTGAGTCATTTCCTTTTTCATACACTACCTCACATCTTGACAAAGGGGTTTAACTCCCCGAAACGTTGATGTTTTCTTCATTGATGTCTTAATACAAATCTACTTCTTCATAAGACCCTGAGTGCCGCTGGTTTATTTTCTTGTATTCCGATCCAATACTGAGGGCACCTGGGCAATCATCTCTCACACTAAAAGGAGTGCCGGGCTGAGTTTACATTATATATATATATATATATATATATATACATATATATATATATTTAATTGACAGTGGGTTTTTTTAACTGTAAATACTAACTTTTGATCACACTCAACTGGCAGAAGCCAGAATCCAGGGAGTGATAGCTGCTGAAGACTGAGGTGCGCACTTGCAGAGCCGGTCCTTCCTCTTGTAACGCAGCGGCTGCACTCCTTCTACAGGTCACAGTCCCCTCCCACTTCTCCCTCCCAGCATGGCAAGCGGCACTAGCGTGCGCGATGACTTCATCACATCACGCTGTGTGCGCTTTCCGAGACCCGGCCGCGGCGGTGTTCTGCAGGGTTGTAGGCGCCGGACGGGTGTGTAGCTCAGTAGCTGTTTTTAAAACTAGCTCGCGTGTGTCTGGCGGACCGGCATTGATAGCGGCGCTTACTGCTGGGGAGGCGGGGTGTGCACACTGCCGCGGACGTGACACTGGCTGAGGATGTGCTGATGGGGGTGCGGGTGTGCGGCTCTATTTGGTGTCACCCCATGTAAGGGTGACACCCGGGTGCGGGCCCCACCCCCCGCACCGCCCTCATGACGCCACTGGCTTTCAGCATGGTGCTGTATTTCTTTAATGGTGGGCAGAAGCATTACTTCTCGGGCTTGAATCCTGCATTGGAGGGAGTTCAGAACATAGTCATACTGTAGCTAGACATCTTAGTGCCCTGTGCCAGAAAGAGAATTGGGCCCCCACCAGTGGCGTGACTAGAATTTTTTCTCCCCCAAGCCAAAAAATTCTTTGGCGCCCCCCCCCATGATTGGCACTAGTAAAGGGACAAACATGCGCGCGCCTTAGAAGGGGGCGTGGCTTCATTTAAATGGGCGTGGCTTCGCATAAAGTGGCGTGGAATTGCAGGAAAGGACTACCTTATACCCCAGTTTTGCAACCTGCACGCCCAGACGTTAGCCACCACAGGAAAGAAAAATAATCCTGATTCATGCCCCTTACATTATTTGTCATTTTTCCTCCTTATAGTAATGCCCAGTATACATTATGCCACATACTGCAAAGGCCCTCAGACATTATGCCACACACAATAATGCACATGACACAATATGCACACACTGTAATGCCCCCGACACATTATGCCACACACCGTAATGTCTGTGACACATTATGACAGGAATCGCAATGCCCGTTATACATTATGCTACACACTGCAATGCCCCTGATACATTATAGCACATACAATGTCTGTGACACAGTATGACACACACCGCAATGATCCTGAGACATTATACCACATACCACAATGCCCGTGATATAGTATACAACACATCGTAATGCCTGACACATTATGACACACACCGCAATGTCCGTGATACATTATGCCACACACCGTAATGCCCATTACACATTAAGTTCTACAGTAAGGCTTCTAATTACTTTTAAATTACCTGCTCGTTGCCAGGGGTTTCATGCTCTTGGTTCCATGCACGGTGCCAGGGATTTTCATGCTCAGGGTGTCATGCTCGTTGCCAGGGGTTTCATGCACTGGATGTCATGCTCGTTGCTAGGGGGTAGTGCTTGTTGCTAGGGCCATGCTCCCAGTGCCACATATGCCCCCAGTGCCAGATATTCCCCCCCAGTGCCACATATGCCCCCTCAGTGCCTGCTCCCTCCAGTGCCAGATATTCCCCCACAGTGCCAGGTACATGCCCCCAGTGCCAGATATTCCCCCACAGTGCCAGGTATATGCCCCCAGTGCCAGATATTCCCCCACAGTGCCAGGTATATGCCCCCCAGTGCCAGATATTCCCCCACAGTGCCAGGTATATGCCCCCAGTGCCAGATATTCCCCCACAGTGCCAGGTATATGCCCCCAGTGCCAGGTATTCCCCCACAGTGCCACATATGCCCTCCTAAGTGCCTGCTCACCCCCGCTCCTTTGTGTTGGAGGGACACGGAGCGCATAGCGCGCGCCTCTCTCGTGTCCCTCCTGGCTCTCCAGCGGGTCTAATAAAGGAAGTGCCGGTTCGTGAGCCAATCAGAGCTCACGAACGGCACTTCCTTTATTAGACCGGCTGGAGAGCCAGGAGGGACACGGGAGAGGCGCGCGCTGTGCCCTCCGTGTCCTCCAACACAGCAGCGGAGGGAAGGAGACCGCAGATTGACATGCGGACGCTCGTCCGCATGTCAATCTGTACTAAGTCAGTGGCGCCCCGCAGCCCCTCGCCCCCAAGCCACCGCGAGGACTGCGTGGGCAGTAGTTACGCCACTGGCCCCCACCAGATATTCAAAATAGGGACAGTGCTCGCAGGTCGTACAACACAAATATAAGGGTGTGGGTTCATGGGAAGGGAAGTGTGGTCACAAAATAATACCAGTTCACATTTCACCTCCCAGGAGTTTCCATTATTCGAATTATGCCACACAGGAGTGCCACTTATACACATTATGCTAGGTAGAGCCCCTTTTACACATTACTCCAGGTATAGCCCATTTTACACATTATGCCATGTATAGCCCCTTTTACACATCACTCCAGGTAGAACCCCTTTTTTCACATTATGCTAGGTAGAGCCCCCTTTTACACATTACACTAGGGAAAGCCCCTTAAGTACATTATGCCAGGTACAGTTCTTTTTACACATTATGCCAGGTAGAGCTCCTTTGTACATTATACCAGGTAGAGCCACTTTTACACATTATGTCAGGTAATGCCCCTATACACATTATGCCAGACAAAGCCCCTTTTACACATCACTCCAGGTAGAGCCCCTTTTACACATTATGCCAGGTAGAGCCCCTTTAACACATTATGCCAGATAGAGCCCCTTTTACATATTACACCAGGTAGAGCCCCTTTTACACATTATGCCAGGTAAAGCCCGTTTTACACATCTCTCCAGGTAGAGCCCCTTTTATACATTATGCTATGTAGAGTCCCTTTTACACATTACACCAGGTAAAGCTCCTTAAATGCATTATTCCAGGTAGAGCCCCTTTTACACATTATGTCAGGTAGAGCTCCTTTTGTACATTACACCAGGTAGAGCCCCTTTTACACATTACTCCAGATAACGCCCCTATACACATTATGCCAGGTAGAGCCCCTTTTACACATTACACCAGGTAGAGCCCCTTTTAAACATTACTCCATATAGAGCCCCTTTAACACATGACACCAGGTAAAGCCCCCTATATACATTATGCCAGTTAAAGCCCCTTTTACACATTATGCCAGCTAGGGCTCCTTTTGCACATTACACCAGGTAAAGCCCTTTTATACATTATCCCAGTTAAAGTTGCCTATACACATTATGCCAGGTAAAGACCCTTTTACACATTATGCCAGGTAGATCCCCCTATACACATTACACCAGGTAGAGCCTCTTTCACACTTTACTCCATGTAGAGCCCCTTTTACACATTATTCCAGGTAGCCCCCTATACACATTACACAAGGTAGAGTCCCCTATACACACTACTTCAGGTAGAGACCCCTTTTACACATTATGTCAGGTACAGTCCCCCTTTACAACACTGGGTAGAGCCCCTTTTACACATTGTGACAGGTAAAGACCCTTTTATACATTGCGCCAGGTAGAGTCCCCTTTTACAATTGCAGATAGAGCACCTTTTACACACTGCAACAGGTAGAGCCCTATTATACATTGTGCCAGGTAGATACCCTTTTTACACATTTCACCAGGTAGAGTCCCTTTTTACACATTGCACCAGGTAGATCTCCCTGTACAAATTGCACCATGTAGAGCCCCCTTTTACATATTGTACCAGGTAGAGTCCCTTTTTACACATTGTGCCAGGTAGATTCCCCTTTTACACATTGCGCCAGGTAGAGACCTTTTTACATAGTGTGCCAGGTAGAGCCCCCTTTTACACATTGAGACAGGTAGAGTCCCTTTTTACAATACCAGATAGAGCTTATTTTACACGTTGTGCCAGGCAGAGCTCCCTTTTACACATTGTACCAGGTAGAGGCCTATTTTACAATGCCAAATAGAGCCGCTTTTACACATTGCGCCATGCAGAGCCCCATATTACACATTGCGACAGGTAGAGTCTAATTTTACAATGTCGGATAGAGCTCCTTTTACACATTGCATGGGGTGGGGTGGGGAGAGAGAGTGTGTGTGTCTGTCTCTGTGTGTGTGTGTGTTACTTGCATACCACCAGCAAGCCATTTTACACACTTCCCTCTTCTTTTGAACCTCTGGTCACAGAAGGATATGTCTGGACTTGGAAGAGGTGGATTGTAACACCGGAGCACCGTCCGGCTGCCTGTGTAAGATGTAACCAGGGTAGTGTGGCGGCAGTGGCCATGTGGCTCTGCGGGTGCTAACAGTGGCTCTGCACCCACAGTGCATGTGTGCTGTGTGCAAGGCACCACTAGCACACCGCTAGTTAGAACTCCCCTTTTTTAATATATTTATTTATTTTTTATTAATATACATTAAAACACCAATAACAGTCATCGACAAATTGATGACAATCTTTAAAGAAATCATCATGCAGGTGCATTAATGCACTAGACTGAGTCAAATATACCTCGAGATCTTCAAAACTCAGAATACTGTAAACATGTAAATGTACACTTTTGAGGCAAGCATTTTACAAGTAAACTCTAAAAAACTCTAGAGTGCACAGTAAACTGGCAAATACCTTTACATGTTGTTAATTTTGAAAAAAGGTTTATATTATTTGGATAGAAATATAAGTGTTTTGAAGGAAAGCACCAAGCATTCTCCGACTTCAAATCCTTTACGGTATGTATCATTTTTAATCTTTAACCTCTTTGCTGCTGAGGGTTTTCTCACCCTTGTGCTGAGATCGTTTTTCCCACACATAAGGCACCTGTTTTTTTTCAGACTTTGTATTTTCAGAAAATAGCATTGGTGTTTTTTTCAATACACTTGACATGTTATGGAAAAAAATGGAGTGCAAAAGAGCGCCTACTAGTGTTTATCATATAATAATTTTTGTGTAACCATTCACCCTGTGAGACGTGAGGAAACAGTAAGAATGACACTTGACATGCTGCCATGAGAAAAGTATTGTACAGGCCGTGTGGCAAAATCTTACATTTCACAGAATCCCTGGGGACACACTATTAAGTGTTTTTTTTCAAAGACAGTAGAGATGAGCGCCGGAAATTTTTCGGGTTTTGTGTTTTGGTTTTGGGTTCGGTTCCGCGGCCGTGTTTTGGGTTCGACCGCGTTTTGGCAAAACCTCACCGAATTTTTTTTGTCGGATTCGGGTGTGTTTTGGATTCGGGTGTTTTTTTCAAAAAACACTAAAAAACAGCTTAAATCATAGAATTTGGGGGTCATTTTGATCCCAAAGTATTATTAACCTCAAAAACCATAATTTACACTCATTTTCAGTCTATTCTGAATACCTCACACCTCACAATATTATTTTTAGTCCTAAAATTTGCACCTAGGTCGCTGGATGACTAAGCTAAGCGACCCTAGTGGCCGACACAAACACCGGGCCCATCTAGGAGTGTCACTGCAGTGTCACGCAGGATGTCCCTTCCAAAAAACCCTCCCCAAACAGCACATGACGCAAAGAAAAAAAGAGGCGCAATGAGGTAGCTGTGTGAGTAAGATAAGCGACCCTAGTGGCCGACACAAACACCGGGCCCATCTAGGAGTGTCACTGCAGTGTCACGCAGGATGTCCCTTCCAAAAAACCCTCCCCAAACAGCACATGACGCAAAGAAAAAAAGAGGCGCAATGAGGTAGCTGTGTGAGTAAGATAAGCGACCCTAGTGGCCGACACAAACACCGGGCCCATCTAGGAGTGGCACTGCTGTGTCACGCAGGATGTCCCTTCCAAAAAACCCTCCCCAAACAGCACATGACGCAAAGAAAAAAAGAGGCGCAATGAGGTAGCTGTGTGAGTAAGATAAGCGACCCTAGTGGCCGACACAAACACCGGGCCCATCTAGGAGTGTCACTGCAGTGTCACGCAGGATGTCCCTTCCAAAAAACCCTCCCCAAACAGCACATGACGCAAAGAAAAAAAGAGGCGCAATGAGGTAGCTGTGTGAGTAAGATAAGCGACCCTAGTGGCCGACACAAACACCGGGCCCATCTAGGAGTGGCACTGCAGTGTCACGCAGGATGTCCCTTCCAAAAAACCCTCCCCAAACAGCACATGACGCAAAGAAAAAAAGAGGCGCAATGAGGTAGCTGTGTGAGTAAGATAAGCGACCCTAGTGGCCGACACAAACACCGGGCCCATCTAGGAGTGGCACTGCAGTGTCACGCAGGATGTCCCTTCCAAAAAACCCTCCCCAAACAGCACATGACGCAAAGAAAAAAAGAGGCGCAATGAGGTAGCTGTGTGAGTAAGATAAGCGACCCTAGTGGCTGACACAAACACCGGGCCCATCTAGGAGTGGCACTGCAGTGTCACGCAGGATGTCCCTTCCAAAAAACCCTCCCCAAACAGCACATGACGCAAAGAAAAATTAAAGAAAAAAGAGGTGCAAGATGGAATTGTCCTTGGGCCCTCCCACCCACCCTTATGTTGTATAAACAGGACATGCACACTTTAACCAACCCATCATTTCAGTGACAGGGTCTGCCACACGACTGTGACTGAAATGACGGGTTGGTTTGGACCCCCACCAAAAAAGAAGCAATTAATCTCTCCTTGCACAAACTGGCTCTACAGAGGCAAGATGTCCACCTCATCATCATCCTCCGATATATCACCGTGTACATCCCCCTCCTCACAGATTATCAATTCGTCCCCACTGGAATCCACCATCTCAGCTCCCTGTGTACTTTGTGGAGGCAATTGCTGCTGGTCAATGTCTCTACGGAGGAATTGATTATAATTCATTTTAATGAACATCATCTTCTCCACATTTTCTGGATGTAACCTCGTACGCCGATTGCTGACAAGGTGAGCGGCGGCACTAAACACTCTTTCGGAGTACACACTTGTGGGAGGGCAACTTAGGTAGAATAAAGCCAGTTTGTGCAAGGGCCTCCAAATTGCCTCTTTTTCCTGCCAGTATAAGTACGGACTGTGTGACGTGCCTACTTGGATGTGGTCACTCATATAATCCTCCACCATTCTTTCAATGGTGAGAGAATCATATGCAGTGACAGTAGACGACATGTCCGTAATCGTTGTCAGGTCCTTCAGTCCGGACCAGATGTCAGCATCAGCAGTCGCTCCAGACTGCCCTGCATCACCGCCAGCGGGTGGGCTCGGAATTCTGAGCCTTTTCCTCGCACCCCCAGTTGCGGGAGAATGTGAAGGAGGAGATGTTGACAGGTCGCGTTCCGCTTGACTTGACAATTTTCTCACCAGCAGGTCTTTAAACCCCAGCAGACTTGTGTCTGCCGGAAAGAGAGATCCAAGGTAGGCTTTAAATCTAGGATCGAGCACGGTGGCCAAAATGTAGTGCTCTGATTTCAACAGATTGACCACCCGTGAATCCTTGTTAAGCGAATTAAGGGCTCCATCCACAAGTCCCACATGCCTAGCGGAATCGCTCCGTGTTAGCTCCTCCTTCAATGTCTCCAGCTTCTTCTGCAAAAGCCTGATGAGGGGAATGACCTGACTCAGGCTGGCAGTGTCTGAACTGACTTCACGTGTGGCAAGTTCAAAGGGCATCAGAACCTTGCACAACGTTGAAATCATTCTCCACTGCGCTTGAGACAGGTGCATTCCACCTCCTATATCGTGCTCAATTGTATAGGCTTGAATGGCCTTTTGCTGCTCCTCCAACCTCTGAAGCATATAGAGGGTTGAATTCCACCTCGTTACCACTTCTTGCTTCAGATGATGGCAGGGCAGGTTCAGGCGTTTTTGGTGGTGCTCCAGTCTTCTGTACGTGGTGCCTGTACGCCGAAAGTGTTCCGCAATTCTTCTGGCCACCGACAGCATCTCTTGCACGCCCCTGTCGTTTTTAAAAAAATTCTGCATCACCAAATTCAAGGTATGTGCAAAACATGGGACGTGCTGGAATTTGCCCATATTTAATGCACACACAATATTGCTGGCGTTGTCCGATGCCACAAATCCACAGGAGAGTCCAATTGGGGTAAGCCATTCCGCGATGATCTTCCTCAGTTGCCGTAAGAGGTTTTCAGCTGTGTGCGTATTCTGGAAAGCGGTGATACAAAGCGTAGCCTGCCTAGGAAAGAGTTGGCGTTTGCGAGATGCTGCTACTGGTGCCGCCGCTGCTGTTCTTGCGGCGTGAGTCCATACATCTACCCAGTGGGCTGTCACAGTCATATAGTCCTGACCCTGCCCTGCTCCACTTGTCCACATGTCCGTGGTTAAGTGGACATTGGGTACAACTGCATTTTTTAGGACACTGGTGAGTCTTTTTCTGACGTCCGTGTACATTCTCGGTATCGCCTGCCTAGAGAAGTAGAACCTAGATGGTATTTGGTAACGGGGGCACACTGCCTCAATAAATTGTCTAGTTCCCTGTGAACTAACGGCGGATACCGGACGCACGTCTAACACCAACATAGTTGTCAAGGCCTCAGTTATCCGCTTTGCAGCAGGATGACTGCTGTGATATTTCATCTTCCTCGCAAAGGACTGTTGGACAGTCAATTGCTTACTGGAAGTAGTACAAGTGGGCTTACGACTTCCCCTCTGGGATGACCATCGACTCCCAGCAGCAACAACAGCAGCGCCAGCAGCAGTAGGCGTTACACGCAAGGATGCATCGGAGGAATCCCAGGCAGGAGAGGACTCGTCAGAATTGCCAGTGACATGGCCTGCAGGACTATTGGCATTCCTGGGGAAGGAGGAAATTGACACTGAGGGAGTTGGTGGGGTGGTTTGCGTGAGCTTGGTTACAAGAGGAAGGGATTTACTGGTCAGTGGACTGCTTCCGCTGTCGCCCAAAGTTTTTGAACTTGTCACTGACTTATTATGAATGCGCTGCAGGTGACGTATAAGGGAGGATGTTCCGAGGTGGTTAACGTCCTTACCCCTACTTATTACAGCTTGACAAAGGCAACACACGGCTTGACACCTGTTGTCCGCTTTTCTGTTGAAATACCTCCACACTGAAGAGCTGATTTTTTTGGTATTTTCACCAGGCATGTCAATGGCCATATTCCTCCCACGGACAACAGGTGTCTCCCCGGGTGCCTGACTTAAACAAACCACCTCACCATCAGAATCCTCCTGGTCAATTTCCTCCCCAGCGCCAGCAACACCCATATCCTCCTCATCCTGGTGTACTTCAACACTGACATCTTCAATCTGACTATCAGGAACTGGACTGCGGGTGCTCCTTCCAGCACTTGCAGGGGGCGTGCAAATGGTGGAAGGCGCATGCTCTTCACGTCCAGTGTTGGGAAGGTCAGGCATCGCAACCGACATAATTGGACTCTCCTTGTGGATTTGGGATTTCGAAGAACGCACAGTTCTTTGCGGTGCTTTTGCCAGCTTGAGTCTTTTCAGTTTTCTAGCGAGAGGCTGAGTGCTTCCATCCTCATGTGAAGCTGAACCACTAGCCATGAACATAGGCCAGGGCCTCAGCCGTTCCTTGCCACTCCGTGTGGTAAATGGCATATTGGCAAGTTTACGCTTCTCCTCCGACAATTTTATTTTAGGTTTTGGAGTCCTTTTTTTACTGATATTTGGTGTTTTGGATTTGACATGCTCTGTACTATGACATTGGGCATCGGCCTTGGCAGACGACGTTGCTGGCATTTCATCGTCTCGGCCATGACTAGTGGCAGCAGCTTCAGCACGAGGTGGAAGTGGATCTTGATCTTTCCCTAATTTTGGAACCTCAACATTTTTGTTCTCCATATTTTAATAGGCACAACTAAAAGGCACCTCAGGTAAACAATGGAGATGGATGGATACTAGTATACTTATGGATGGACTGCCGAGTGCCGACACAGAGGTAGCTACAGCCGTGGACTAACATACTGTGTCTGCTGCTAATATAGACTGGATGATTGATAATGAGATGAAATCAATATATATATGTATGTATATATAATATCACTAGTACTGCAGCCGGACAGGTAGATAATATATTTATTAGGTAATGATGACTGATGACGGACCTGCTGGACACTGTCAGCTCAGCAGCACCGCAGACTGCTACAGTAAGCTACTATACTATAGTAGTATGTACAAAGAAGAAAGAAAAAAAAAAACCACGGGTAGGTGGTATACAATTATGGATGGACTGCTGAGTGCCGACACAGAGGTAGCTACAGCCGTGGACTAACGTACTGTGTCTGCTGCTAATATAGACTGGATGATTGATAATGAGATGAAATCAATATATATATGTATGTATATATAATATCACTAGTACTGCAGCCGGACAGGTAGATAATATATTTATTAGGTAATGATGACTGATGACGGACCTGCTGGACACTGTCAGCTCAGCAGCACCGCAGACTGCTACAGTAAGCTACTATACTCTATAGTAGTATGTACAAAGAAGAAAAAAAAAAAACAACGGGTAGGTGGTATACAATTATGGATGGACTGCCGAGTGCCGACACAGAGGTAGCTACAGCCGTGGACTAACGTACTGTGTCTGCTGCTAATATAGACTGGATGATTGATAATGAGATGAAATCAATATATATATGTATGTATATATAATATCACTAGTACTGCAGCCGGACAGGTAGATAATATATTTATTAGGTAATGATGACTGATGACGGACCTGCTGGACACTGTCAGCTCAGCAGCACCGCAGACTGCTACAGTAAGCTACTATACTATAGTAGTATGTACAAAGAAGAAAGAAAAAAAAAAAACCACGGGTAGGTGGTATACAATTATGGATGGACTGCTGAGTGCCGACACAGAGGTAGCTACAGCCGTGGACTAACGTACTGTGTCTGCTGCTAACATAGACTGGATGATTGATAATGAGATGAAATCAATATATATATGTATGTATATATAATATCACTAGTACTGCAGCCGGACAGGTAGATAATATATTTATTAGGTAATGATGACTGATGACGGACCTGCTGGACACTGTCAGCTCAGCAGCACCGCAGACTGCTACAGTAAGCTACTATACTCTATAGTAGTATGTACAAAGAAGAAAGAAAAAAAAAACCACGGGTAGGTGGTATACAATTATGGATGGACTGCCGAGTGCCGACACAGAGGTAGCTACAGCCGTGGACTAACGTACTGTGTCTGCTGCTAATATAGAGTCTAGACTGGATGATAAATTATTGATAATGAGATGAAATCAATATAATATCACTAGTACTGCAGCCGGACAGGTACTATATATATTTATTATGTAATGACTGATGACGGACCTGCTGGACACTGTCAGGTCAGCACAGCACCGCAGACTGCTACAGTAAGCTACTATAGTAGTATGTATAAAGAAGAATGAAAAAAAAAAAAACACGGGTAGGTGGTATACAATATTATATATATATATATATATATATATATATATTATATACAATTATATATATATATATATTCAACTGGTGGTGATTGATTATTAAACTGGTGGTCACTTCAGGACAGGTCACGTTGCAACTTGCAACTAGTACTCCGAGGCCTAAGCAGACAATCACAAAATATATTATTATACTGGTGGTCAGTGTTTTCACAACAATGGCAGTGTGGCACTGACTCTGGCAGCAAAAGTGTGCACTGTACGTTATATGTACTCCTGAGTCCTGCTCTCAGACTCTAACTGCTCCCCACTGTCAGTGTCTCCCCCACAAGTCAGATAATACACTTACAGTCACACTATCTAATCTATAAATATCACTTCAGCAAGTAGTATAGTAGTATACAGTAGTACTCCTCCTAATAATAGTGCTAAAAGTAGCCTGCTAGCGATCAGGTCGGAATCTTCCGACCTGATAGCACGCTAGCTATTTTTTGTAGCGCTGTGATCAGGTCAAAACTCGGCAAAACTGCGCATGCGTATGCACCGCAATGCGCAGGCGCGTCTTACGGGTACAAAGTGGATTGTTGCTGGGCAATGGAGTTAACGAAGAATCCATTCACACAGCCAATCGCAAGAAGATTGGCAGGACGAAGGCGTTTATGGATGTCAACTGACCGTTTTCAGGGAGTGGCTGGAAAAACACAGGCGTGTCCAAGCGTTTGCAGGGCGGGTGTCTGACGTCAATTCCGGGACCGGACAGGCTGAAGTGATCGCAGCGGCTGAGTAAGTTCAGACCTAATCAGAAACTGCACAAAACCATTTTGTACCGCTCGGCTGCACAAGCGTTTGCACACTTGCAAAGCGAAAATATACTCCCCCATAGGTGGCGACTATCTGATCGTATCGCTGCAAAACGTAGCTAGCGAGTGATCAACTTGAAATGACCCCCTATGTCTATTAGGGACAGTATTCCTTGTCTTGTAGACAAAGGGGGTAATTCAGAGTTGATCGCAGCATCAAATTTGTTAGCAGTTGGGCAAAACCATGGGGGTCATTCCGACCTGATCGTAGCTGTGCTAAATTTAGCACAGCTACGATCACTTACACTGACATGCAGGGGAACTCCCAGCACAGGGCTATCTCACCCCGCATGTCAAGCCGCTTTCCCTTCCCCGCACAAGTACAAAGGCATTGCACAGCGGCGATGCTTTTGTACTTGAAGAGTAACTCCCGGCCAGTGCAGCTCCTGCTTCTGGCCGGGAGTTACTCGTCGCTGCCCAGGTCGCAGCGGCTGCGTGTGACATCATGCAGCTGTTGCAGCACACCCCCTGCACGGTCCGGCCATGCCTGCGTTGGCCAGAACGCGCTCACAAAATGCCGAACAAACGCCGCGCCGACCCCTCCCACCCAGCGATCGCTAGGCAACAACAGCCGTCGGCTGTCTCGCATGTGCCGGCGCACTACGGTGCCAGCACATGCGCACTTCTGACCTGATCGCTGCGTTGCCATGTCCATGTGCTCTGCAGGTATGGCAGATATAACATGTGCAGAGAGAGTTAGATTTGGGTGGGTTATTTTGTTTCTGTGCAGGGTAAATACTGGCTGCTTTATTTTTACACTACAATTTAGATTGCAGATTGAACTCACCACACCCAAATCTAACTCTCTCTGCACATGTTATATCTGCCCCCCTGCAGTGCACATGGTTTTGCCCAACTGCTAACAAATTTGCTGCTGCGATCAACTCTGAATTAGGCCCTAAGTGCAAAGGTCATGAGTAGATGAAAAACTGAGTGGGAGTTGATGGTATTGGAGAGAGTCTGATAACTTTACAGTGCCAAAAGTGCCAAATATATGGGTGAGTCTAATGTTTGGGGCTCTGTGATGAGAAGAACTCACGGAATGACCCCCATAGCACCCGTCTCTGATCTTCCATTACTATGGAGTGGTTATAAAATTCATTATATTCCTCACATTGGAATGTTTCAATATCTTCAGCTCTGGAGCCTCTATAGCAGGCAATGCTCTTCCCCAATGTTCTCCATTAGAATCCTGATATTGATGACGTCTCACTACCCGCTATACACAGATACTCATGAGCAAACATGAGAGTGGTACAATGGGAGACTCTGCACTCAGATTGCAATTAATGTTACATTCACATATGTGCCTATTACAGAAAATGCCTGTAAAGTATAATTAGGTAAGAGGTAATCAAGAGACTATATAGTGACTATGTACAGATGTGGCCAGGCTCATCTTACTGCAATGCGGCAGGTTGCATCACAGCATGCTGCATGACATGCCAGGCTGCGACTATTCGCACCGGCGATCACTTCATGCAGCAAGCCGTGTTGCAGTATGCTGCATTTCATGGCTACATCTGTATCTTGTTCTGTTAAGGCTTTACCAACATTTTGTTTGACTTCTCAAACATTTGCTCCAGATACTGGGAACAGTAAGGTACCGTTGGTTGTTTGTAATATTAATATATTCCCTGCTACTATGACCATTACTAAATGCTGCTACGGGTTAGGTTGCTTCATTTGGAAAGAAGCCTGACACACTCCTCTCTATCCTGAATATTAGATGGAATTTGGTTTGTTCATGTAATGGAGCATATCATATGCATTATAACTAACTCACCGGCCAAATGCATGGCCATTTGAAGGTCTTAACATCCCATCACTAACCAATGGTTTATAATTTCATTGATCACATCCACCTGGGCGCATTCATTTCACATCCACCTGGGCGCTGGGTCACTCAGTCTCCACCTGAGCATCACCTCCCTGTGTAATTGTTCTTTACAGGAAAATGAAGCTGAGCTTCATAATACTGTAGGTCAGGGGCCTGATTCTGAGGTGCATGCGTCTTTATTCTAACGCCGCTACGATTCTGGCAGTGGCGCGTGTATTTAGAAACACCAACGGTGGCAACATCAAAGCTTGCTGGCAGGGGCAGTCTCGCCATCTGAACATGGTATCCATAGTCAGCGCTACTGCATCTTTAGACACAGCTGCTGTAAGCGACACGCCCGCATTTGGCTAGTCACTCCCCTGTTACCCTTACTTTTATATATCTGAATGGCAAAATACAGAATACAAATCTGGCAATAAAATGTAAATAACATTTGTAAAATATTATACATTTCATATATTTTTTAAATAAATATGAATAATTATAAAATGAGTTGCAATTGTAAAAATATTAACATACAGATGGAGCTACATCGCAGGCGGGAGCCAGGAATGCCAGCAAGCGCACAGGGACGCTCCCATTCACTTTGAATTGGGCATGCGCGTCTACGTCACATGCACGCTCCATTCGTGCCCAGCGGTCCGCCTCACCGGGCGCACTCAGTCTGTAGGGCCTATTTCACAGTTGTAAGCAAACCCAATAGTTTGCATACAACTCAAATGGCGGGAGGTCTGTGCCAATGCAGATCCTGTTTCTGAGCATGTGCAAAATGGGTCCAGCGTCGTTGCACGTAGTGGGCTTCATGGAGGGGGTGGTCAGTGCTCCTCCAACACGCCCCCGTTTTCTGGGAGTGCTTCCAACGGACATTTACTGGCCTCAGCTATGAATCTGAGACAGTCATCTAAGTAACCTGAGGGTTACTCAGATGGCCAATGTTCTTGCAAGTGATCTGATGGCTTATGGCTGTATATAAGGATATAGCTACAGATTACAGAAGCCGGCATATGCAGTAGTACAGTGTAGGAGTAGCACAGCTATTACTGCTTACCGTGATACTCTGAATAAGGCCCAGAATTCCAAGTATTATTAAAGAAGGAGAACCTACAAAAAAAACTGAGATAAACATCTACCTGGAGGGTAAGCTTGGAGGTGACACATGAGATCAACAGAACTCATTATTGTTTGAGCCAAAAAGGGAACAAAACCAGTAAGTGTCTGTTACTGAATAACATCTTCAGTGACACCATGGCCAAGAATTCAGATTATATGAACAATGAACATCTTGTTCTCCCCTGATGTTGTATAATAGCGTTAGGCATACCGTATTAAGGATAAACTCTCACAGGCCTTAATAAGATGGAACCTACACAACATATTTCGGAAGTAAATGCTCCAGATGGATGATTTACCATCATGGAATTGAATTCATGACGTGTCCTCTATCAGGGTTTCTCTGAGGACTTGTATACTTAAAAAAATGGTTCATGGAGTTCTTAATAAATAACATCAATAGTTTTTTCTTTGAAATATTGCCCGTCCAAGCAAAATGTAATATCTTCCGGTCCCATGTGACATAGCTAGGTTTGGTAACATATACAGTTGATGGTTCATTCAGTCTATTTGCTATTTGCTTGAGCAAAACACATTCTCTTCATGGCAATACATTTTACTCTTATGTAGTGGGTTTATGTTATATTACTACACCAAACTGTTGGACGCTGGTTAATCTGATAAAAAATAAAGCAGGTGAGGTGAGTACCTAATGTGCAGGGTACTGGGGACCACTGATATTATTTGAATAAACACTTCAACTTCTATTAATAACTTTTAAAAACAACTCTGGGGTCTATTCATGAAGCAGTGAAAATAGTGGAGAAGTGAGCCAGTGGAGAAGTTGCCCAAGGCAACCAATCAGCTGCTCTGTATAATTTTATAGTAAGCAAATGATAAATGTTACTTCAGTGGTGATTGGTTGCCATGGATCTCCAAAAGACGGAAAGATGGAGGTTTTAAAAGTGATTACGAAAATATGTAAGTTTTCTCCAGTTCATAAGGCATTTAGGGGTAAATTTACTAAAGCTTCTGATTGGTTGCTATTGGCAACATCACCTCTTATCATTTTCAGAAGCTTTAGTACATTTACCCCTAAGAACTGATTTGCCTCCTTTTTTTTTTTTACTTTATGTGACTTTATATGAATTCAGTGGTTGCGCCCCTCAAAGCCGTTCCATAAATCAATTGAAAATGTAAAAGTAAATTAGCTATCAAAGCAACATGGGAAGTGATTTCCAGGAATAGAAAAAGCATATCAAAATAACACATATCCATATATATAAAAGTCTAGTGCAGAAATATGCTTTAGTGGTTGGAGACTTTGATTAATCTGCTTGAATCTCTAATAAGAACTACTGTAAAGGGCCCATACACTTACGCAACATGTCCGTCTGACATGTCGCCGGCGATCACTCCGGCAGCCTCCCAGGGGGCAGGATCGCCCAAGATACATCGTATGCTGTGCTTTTGCATACAATGGGGTATATTTACTAAGGTCCCGATTTTGACCGAGATGCCGTTTTTTCTTCAAAGTGTCATCTCGGTAATTTACTAAACTCAAATCACGGCAGTGATGAGGGCATTCGTAATTTTTTGGAAGTCCAAGAAAAAAATTACGAATGAATACACCATCGGTCAAAACGCGGCTTTTTAACTATGAATCTCGGTAATTTACTAAGAAGTGCAAAGCAAAAAAAAAAAAACCACTGTCGTGAAAAATTACAACTCGTAAAAAAGTGCTAAAAAAAAACAGACCTGCTTTTTTTTCCCGTGATTGGATAGGCATGCACGGATCCATGAGATCCGTGCATGTATATCAGTGGGAAGGGGTGGGAAAGTGGTTATTTTCGGAAAAAAAAATGCGTGGGGTCCCCCCTCCTAAGCATAACCAGCCTCGGGCTCTTTGTGCCGACCCTGGTTGCAGAAATATGGGGGGAAAAATGACAGGGGTTCCCCCATATTTAAGCAACCAGCATCGGGCCTGCGCCTGGTCCTGGTTCCAAAAATACGGGGGACAAAAAGAGTAGGGGTCCCCCGTATTTCTAAAACCAGCACCGGGCTCCACTAGCTGGACAGATAATGCCACAGCCGGGGGTCACTTTTATATAGTGCCCTGCGGCCGTGGCATCAAAAATCCAACTAGTCACCCCTGGCCGGGGTACCCTGGGGGAGTGGGGACCCCTTCAATCAAGGGGTCCCCCCCCAGCCACCCAAGGGCCAGGGGTGAAGCCCGAGGCTGTCCCCCCCATCCAATTGGCTGCGGATGGGGGGCTGATAGCCTTTTGTGAAAATGAAAAGATATTGTTTTTAGTAGCAGTACTACAAGGCCCAGCAAGCCTCCCCCACATGCTGGTACTTGGAGAACCACAAGTACCAGCATGCGGCGGAAAAACGGGCCCGCTGGTACCTGTAGTACTACTACTAAAAAAATACCCAAAAAAAGACAAGACACACACACACCTTGAAAGTAAAGATTTATTACATACATCCACACAAACATACAAACATACTTACCTATGGCCCCACACAGGTCGGTCCTCTTCTCCAGTAGAATCCAAGGGGTACCTGTTGAATAAATTATACTCACCAGCTCCAGGGTCCCAGGCTCCTCGTAGCATCCATTTGTAATCCACGTACTTGAATAAAATAAAAAAACGGACACCCGAGCCACGCACTGAAAGGGGACCCATGTTTGCACATGGGTCCCCTTTCCCCGACTGCCAGAAACCCACTGTGACTTCTGTCTAAGTGGGTTTCTTCAGCCAATCAGGGAGCGCCACGTTGTAGCACCCTCCTGATCAGCTGTGTGCTCCTGTACTGACTGACAGGCGGCACACGGCAGTGTTACAATGCAGCGCCTATGCGCTCCATTGTAACCAATGGTGGGAACTTTCTGCTCAGCGGTGAGGTCACTTTCGGTCAACCGCAGGGCAGAAAGTTCCCACCATTGGTTACAATGGAGCGCATAGGCGCTACATTGTAACACTGCCGCGTGCTGCCTGTCAGTCAGTACAGGAGCACACAGCCGATCAGGAGGGTGCTACAACGTGGCGCTCCCTGATTGGCTGAAGAAACCCACTTAGACAGAAGTCACAGTGGGTTTCTGGCAGTCGGGGAAAGGGGACCCATGTGCAAACATGGGTCCCCTTTCAGTGCGTGGCTCGGGTGTCCGTTTTTTTATTTTATTCAAGTACGTGGATTACAAATGGATGCTACGAGGAGCCTGGGACCCTGGAGCTGGTGAGTATAATTTATTCAACAGGTACCCCTTGGATTCTACTGGAGAAGAGGACCGACCAGCGTGGGGCCATAGGTAAGTATGTTTGTATGTTTGTGTGGATGTATGTAATAAATCTTTACTTTCAAGGTGTGTGTGTCTTGTCTTTTTTTGGGTATTTTTTTAGTAGTAGTACTACAGGTACCAGCGGGCTCGTTTTTCCGCCGCATGCTGGTACTTGTGGTTCTCCAAGTACCAGCATACGGGGGAGGCTTGCTGGGCCTTGTAGTACTGCTACTAAAAACAATATCTTTTCATTTTCACAAAAGGCTATCAGCCCCCTATCCGCAGCCAATTGGATGGGGGGGACATCCTCGGGCTTCACCCCTGGCCCTTGGGTGGCTGGGGGGGGGACCCCTTGATTGAAGGGGTCCCCACTCCCCCAGGGTACCCCGGCCAGGGGTGACTAGTTGGATTATTGATGCCACGGCCGCAGGGCACTATATAAAAGTGACCCCCGGCTGTGGCATTATCTGTCCAGCTAGTGGAGCCCGGTGCTGGTTTTAGAAATACGGGGGACCCCTACTCTTTTTGTCCCCCGTATTTTTGGAACCAGGACCAGGCGCAGAGCCCGATGCTGGTTGCTTAAATATGGGGGAACCCCTGTCATTTTTTTCCCCATATTTCTGCAACCAGGGTCGGCACAAAGAGCCCGAGGCTGGTTATGCTTAGGAGGGGGGACCCCACGCATTTTTTTTCTCCGTTTTACAGTGTTTATTTAAAAAAAAAAAAAAAATGAACCCCAGCACGGATCACACAGATCCGGCCGAGATTCATTTTGAAAAAGTCGGCAGTGTTTTGCTAATCACTGCCGTAAAAAAGGTAAAAAAAACACGAATGACATCGACATCGGAACAAATGAAAAATCCGAATACGACAGCTTAGTAAATTAGTCGTAATAAATTCAAAAAGTTGCAGTTTTACACTTTCGATGTCATTCGTGATTGAACTTTGACCTTTTTCCGAAAATTACGAATGTTAGTAAATATACCCCAATGTATCTTGGGCGATCCTGGGCGATCCCAGCCACGCCTGCGGGGTCAGACATGATTGAATGTGCAGCACATTCAATCTGGAGGATACGATCCGATGCTCCCGGAAACACCTCCAAAAACACCTCCAAAATGCCAGATTTCATCCGATATATCGGGCCTAATGCCCGAAATCGGATGAAATCGGGCATTATCGTCCTAGTGATTGGGGCCCTTTAGACTAACAAACACTTTTTATTTAAACACTTCATTATTACATACTTAGACGATATTGAATTAGATTAACTGGAACAAATAAATACAATGAAAAAGAGAATCTGAAAAGCATATGAGCGTATTAATAACCATATTAATGACACTATTTTCTCTTACCTGTTTAATGGCAATTAGTAGTTTTCCGTAGCAGTACACAATCACAAGGAAAGGCAGGGCCAAGCAGAAAATGAAAAGGCACACAATGTAAGATGTGTTTATGGCATCACGAGAGTGCCAGTTCACTGAACATGTGGTACCCGGGCCTTCCGGGCCATAGCTGCTCCACCCAAAAAGTGGCGGAACAGTCCAGCATAGTGAGTAAACCCAGGAGACCAGGATCCCCAGCCAAGCCTTCTTAAAGTTTGTCACATCTGCTTCTGTGCTCCCCAGCATGGTACAGTAACGTTCATATGACAATACAGCCAGAGATACCAGAGATACAGTTCCTAGAGGAGGGAATAGAAGACAAAATAGAATGGTCATAATGCTTCAATCTATAATTTCTTTAATCAAACAGTGGCATTATAAATAAGGGGCAAAAGAGAACCATTTGCACAGGGCCCGCCGAACAAGTAGCCCACCACTGGTCTCCTTAATAAAGAGATTTTGGGGCTTGTATATAATAGCCTGTGGGATGTAGGCACAGGAACGATTCCGTCAAGGTATAGTAGGTCATATTTTTAAAACAGCAATAATTTAAAAGGCAAACCCTGATGCGACCAGTCAGAAATCTCAACCAATCAGCTACTCTGTATAATTGGCAACCAATCAGCTGCTCTATATAATTTTATTGTATGCAAATCATAAATGTTACTTAAAGTCTGATTGGTTGTCATGGGCAACTTCTCTACTGGCTTACTTCTCCACTCTTTTTACTGCTTAGTATATCTCCACCATAATAGAGGTCTATTTACTAAGCCATGTAAAGAGATAAAGTAGGTGTAGATAAAGTACCAACCAACTAGCTTTTCACTGTAATTTTTTTTTTAAACACAGCCTATAATATGGCAGTAAGGAGCTGATTGGCTGGTACTTTACCTCCATCCACCGTATCTACCTCCACCGCTTAGTTAATAAACCCCTTATACTTGTACCATTTCCCTGGCACCCACAGCCCAGTAAAAGGGCCTTTCAGCTCGGGGCTGGCAATCTCTGGGTTCCAGTTGATCTGGCTCACACTGTGAGAAAGGGATTCCATGCTGCGAGTTTCCCTGTTACAGCATGACAGGCCCCGACCTGGTGCTAGTTTTTCACTTTAGCAGGAGACCTCTCTGTCACATTGTTTTACTGGCAATCAGTCCAGAGTACCTAATGCTGGAAGTTATCCAATGTTATATGATTCAATGGGGTTGGTCAAATAAAGGTTAAGTGAAACTCAAAGCAGCCATCCCATGAAGTCTTATGCTGGTAAATTACAAGGTGCATTGCTGCCCCTCGCCTCATTCAGAGTGGAACCATCTGCTCAGCTTGTCAGATCCAAAGGAGGACACTTTCCACCTTATATGCTAGGTTTTCCCATACTAGTCCAAAAAGATCAGGGCATGACATCACAAAACAGTATATGTGTTGGGGAGCTGCATTCCTGCAGCTGTGCAATTAACTTTAATGGATGCCATAAATTTATAGGGGGATTTATAGGCTTTGTACAGAAATAGCCAGTGCGCAAGAACCATAAACCTTTCCTTGTTGGCACATTTTTTCATCAGTAAAGAAGATCAACAGGGATACTGTACATTAGATAAACTGATATGATCTGAACTGGCAGGGTGAGGAACAAATGAGCCTGGATGGGTGACAACACACAATTTTACTAATGATTGATTTAGAGAAAAGTAAAGGAAGATTGCCGGAATAAGGGGTCTATTTCATACTTGCCTGCCTACTTTTGAAAAAGCATTTCAGGGAGATTGTGAAAGTAACACCTATAAGTGCGGGCGTGTACTGCTAAGTCGGACAGGCGTGTAACGAAATGACTTACATCCAAATGTAAATGAGCCCCAAAGTTATGGTGTGTACACACGGTGAGATTTTTTCTTACGATTTTGACTATATAGTCAAAATTGTAAGAAAAGTTAGTGCAGATCACAAGGTGAAAGTCACCTTGCGATCCCGATTCGATGCCGATGCGCGGTCCTGCGCGGTCAACATTGCAAGAATAAGTAGACTGGGCAGGCAAGTCAATTTTGACTATCTCTATAGAAGAGATAGTCAAAATTGACACTTAGCCAAAATCGCAACATACAGTAGTCAATATCGCAAGCACATAATGAGTGTGCTTGCGATACTGACTATGTGCCGACCTAGCCCCTGTCACATAATGAGAATCGAGCATAGCCCGAATCTCACTGTGTGTATCGGCAGTCAGTAAGATCTATTTGTTGAAGAAAAGACACTGATATTTTGCAGGATTTGTTTGTGTATTGTATTCTACAAGAGGTTCCATATTCTGTAAGTGACCACGAGAAACCTTATTTAAACTGAATGTAGCCATATGGATCATTGTGCCTTATAACCAATGCAGGGAAATGGCACTGATGAGCCCAATTGAATGTATGCCCATGGCAACCAATCAGCTGCTCCGTATAATTGTATAGTATGTAAATTATAGCTGTTACTTGAATGCTGATTGGTTGCCATGGGCAACTTCTCCGCAGGCTCACTTCTCCACACTTTTCACTGCTTCATGAATAGACCCCAAAGGGCCTTATTCACTTTGGGTCGCTATTGAGGCTGAGATTTTCACTAATCGCATGTGATGCGCCACCCAGAAAGGATAAAAGACGCCCACCGCTGCATTCGCAAATCTGCGTAAAAAATGTGCACCATCGACATTTGTGACTGACCCCAGCTTACTTAAATCAATGAGAACGCAATCACACCGGGCGTCATGTTTCTGAACGCAGCATTCGCAGATGATGTCAGATACAAGTTACCACCCACAAACGGTCACTTCCTGTTAATCAAATTGTGATCTCTTTATAATTAGGCTGAATACGCAGTGCAATCGCATTTTTCCCAAACGCAATGCGTTCACAGCGCATGCACAGTCTACCAATAATCGCTAACTGCATGCAATCGCACATTTGCAAACAGTAGTGAATCAGGCCCAACGTTATTTAGTAAGATTATTATATAGTTACAGGAGTAAATGTTTTTCTCACAGTATAAAAGAACATTTTACCTGCAGTGAAGTTAGCTGCATCTACTGCACTGTGTGTTTCAGGTATGTTCGCCACTGCAGTACGTATGCAGCACAATACATTTACCATAGTGATGGCAGCTCTTTCTGCATACGCCAAGCAATTAATACTGCTGACTGGGCTACAACTAAATTGCTACTGTTTTACTACTTTATGGTTAGCCTTTGTCGGGCTTGCCTACCTTCCCGTAGTGCACAGGAGAGGCAGTCTGAGCAGTACTGTGCACGGTGGCAGCAGTGTCTGCGGCGGCAGCAGAGCCGGCCCTAACCAATATGATGCCCTAGGCAAAATTTTGGCTGGTGCCCCCTAGCACCACCGCTGGTTCTGCCTCTGACCTTGCACGTCTTTCCCAGCACCATCACCCCTCACCCATAGCAGTCCTTGTACCCCCTATATTTTAAATAGGAACAGTTCGCACATTTGACGCACAGCCCAAAAAGGGGCATCTTCTTGCATTTTTAATGCCCTTATACACATAATGACACATATAGTGCCCCCTACACATTTGCTGCACATTATTAGTGCCCCTATACGCATAATGACACACATACAGTAGTACCCTGTTACACATATGTTGCACATTATTAATTAATTTTTACATGACACACATAATGCTCCTTACACATATTCTGAACACTACTGCACAACCAACCCACTCACATGCACACAGCACTCACACTTCCACTAACACTGTGACCTCTGCCTCTGCTTGGATACAGATGTGTCCTCACAAATCTTGCATCAATGCTAACGTCGGGCACCTTTTTTTAATTAAAATGCATCTCATTTTGCATTGCTATGTGGCTAGGATGCACAAGCAGCTTCTGCTGATTAAACTGATATGCAGCATGCCTATATACTGTGTGAGACTATGGCTGTATCTGCATATGAAATGCTACATACAGAATATAGGCATGCCGCATATCATTTTAATCAGCAGAAGCTGATGATGCCCCTAGGCATATCAAATGCCCTAGGCAATTGCCTAGTTTGCCTATGCCTATGGCCGGCTCTGGGCGGCAGGGTCAACAGTGATGGAGGCGGCATCGGCAGCAGTGGTGACCTCTCCCCTCCACGGTGAATGTAAGGGAATTAAAAGTGAGTGCTACGTGTCACAGGTATGTAGCTGCACTGTGAAAGGACATCACTGATAGCCATCCCTGAATTTAAATTGTGCCCTGACACCTAGATGAGACAACAATAAGGACTATTTTTTTATTTTGTGATCTTACCTTCCTTATACATAATAATTTTGTTTTAGCTGCTACTTACATTTCCTTGCACTCCAATGGGCAATGACTAGAGTAGACACTGGACTCTGGTAAATGGAATACAGTTTTGAGATAGATACAATTATTGTTTTCTGTAATTGGAAGTAAATACCTTGCCTCGGATGTAGAGATGAGCGGGTTCGGTTCCTCGGAAACCGAATCCGCCCGAACTTCATGTTTTTTTACACGGGTCTGAGCGACTCGGATCTTCCCGCCTTGCTCGGTTAACCCGAGCGCGCCCGAACGTCATCATCCCGCTGTCGGATTCTCGCGAGGCTCGGATTCTATCGCGAGACTCGGATTCTATATAAGGAGCCGCGCGTCGCCGCCATTTTCACACGTGCATTGAGATTCATAGGGAGAGGACGTGGCTGGCGTCCTCTCCGTTTATAGAGAAGAGAGTGAGACTAGAGTAGAGAGAGACACAGTAGTAATTTTGGGGAGCATTAGGAGGAGTACTACTACTTGCTGAAGTGATAGATAGATAGTGTGACTGTATAATGTATATCTGACTTGTGGGGGAGACACTGACAGTGGGGAGCAGTTAGAGTCTGAGAGCAGGACTCAGGAGTACATATAACGTACAGTGCACACTTTTGCTGCCAGAGTGCCACACTGCCATTGTGACCACACTGACCACCAGTATAATATATATTGTGATTGTCTGCTTAGGAGTACTACTTGCAAGTTGCTGATAGTGTGACCAGTGACCTGACCACCAGTTTAATAATCACCACCAGTTTAATATATATATATATATATATATATATATAATTGTATATAATATATATATAATATTGTATACCACCTACCCGTGTTTTTTTTCTTTTTTTCTTTCTTCTTGATACATACTACTATAGTAGCTTACTGTAGCAGTCTGCGGTGCTGCTGAGCTGACAGTGTCCAGCAGGTCCGTCATCAGTCATTACATAATAAATATATATATACCTGTCCGGCTGCAGTACTAGTGATATTATATATATATATTAATTTCATCTCATTATCATCCAGTCTATATTAGCAGCAGACACAGTACGGTAGTCCACGGCTGTAGCTACCTCTGTGTCGGCAGTCGCTGGTCCATCCATAATTGTATACCACCTACCCGTGTTTTTTTTTTCCTTTCTTCTTGATACATACTACTATAGTAGCTTACTGTAGCAGTCTGCGGTGCTGCTGAGCTGACAGTGTCCAGCAGGTCCGTCATCAGTCATTACATAATAAATATATATACCTGTCCGGCTGCAGTACTAGTGATATTATATATATATATATATATATTAATTTCATCTCATTATCATCCAGTCTATATTAGCAGCAGACACAGTACGGTAGTCCACGGCTGTAGCTACCTCTGTGTCGGCAGTCGCTGGTCCATCCATAAGTATACTAGTATCCATCCATCTCCATTGTTTACCTGAGGTGCCTTTTAGTTGTGCCTATTAAAATATGGAGAACAAAAATGTTGAGGTTCCAAAATTAGGGAAAGATCAAGATCCACTTCCACCTCGTGCTGAAGCTGCTGCCACTAGTCATGAAATGCCAGCAACGTCGTCTGCCAAGGCCGATGCCCAATGTCATAGTACAGAGCATGTCAAATCCAAAACACCAAATATCAGTAAAAAAAGGACTCCAAAATCTAAAATAAAATTGTCGGAGGAGAAGCGTAAACTTGCCAATATGCCATTTACCACACGGAGTGGCAAGGAACGGCTGAGGCCCTGGCCTATGTTCATGGCTAGTGGTTCAGCTTCACATGAGGATGGAAGCACTCAGCCTCTCGCTAGAAAAATGAAAAGACTCAAGCTGGCAAAAGCACCGCAAAGAACTGTGCGTTCTTCGAAATCCCAAATCCACAAGGAGAGTCCAATTGTGTCGTTTGCGATGCCTGACCTTCCCAACACTGGACGTGAAGAGCATGCGCCTTCCACCATTTGCACGCCCCCTGCAAGTGCTGGAAGGAGCACCCGCAGTCCAGTTCCTGATAGTCAGATTGAAGATGTCAGTGTTGAAGTACACCAGGATGAGGAGGATATGGGTGTTGCTGGCGCTGGGGAGGAAATTGACCAGGAGGATTCTGATGGTGAGGTGGTTTGTTTAAGTCAGGCACCCGGGAAGACACCTGTTGTCCGTGGGAGGAATAGGGCCGTTGACATGCCTGGTGAAAATACCAAAAAAATCAGCTCTTTGGTGTGGAAGTATTTCACCAGAAATGCGGACAACATTTGTCAAGCCATGTGTTGCCTTTGTCAAGCTGTAATAAGTAGGGGTAAGGACGTTAACCACCTCGGAACATCCTCCCTTATACGTCACCTGCAGCGCATTCATAATAAGTCAGTGACAAGTTCAAAAACTTTGGGCGACAGCGGAAGCAGTCCACTGACCAGTAAATCCCTTCCTCTTGTAACCAAGCTCACGCAAACCACCCCACCAACTCCCTCAGTGTCAATTTCCTCCTTCCCCAGGAATGCCAATAGTCCTGCAGGCCATGTCACTGGCAATTCTGACGAGTCCTCTCCTGCCTGGGATTCCTCCGATGCATCCTTGCGTGTAACGCCTACTGCTGCTGGCGCTGCTGTTGTTGCTGCTGGGAGTCGATGGTCATCCCAGAGGGGAAGTCGTAAGCCCACTTTTACTACTTCCACCAAGCAATTGACTATCCAACAGTCCTTTGCGAGGAAGATGAAATATCAAAGCAGGCATCCTGTTGCAAAGCGGATAACTGAGGCCTTGACAACTATGTTGGTGTTAGACGTGCGTCCGGTATCCGCCGTTAGTTCACAGGGAACTAGACAATTTGTTGAGGTAGTGTGCCCCCGTTACCAAATACCATTTAGGTTCCACTTCTCTAGGCAGGCGATACCGAGAATGTACACGGACGTCAGAAAAAGACTCACCAGTGTCCTAAAAAATGCAGTTGTACCCAATGTCCACTTAACCACGGACATGTGGACAAGTGGAGCAGGGCAGGGTCAGGACTATATGACTGTGACAGCCCACTGGGTAGATGTATGGACGCCCGCCGCAAGAACAGCAGCGGCGGCACCAGTAGCAGCATCTCGCAAACGCCAACTCTTTCCTAGGCAGGCTACGCTTTGTATCACCGGTTTCCAGAATATGCACACAGCTGAAAACCTCTTACGGCAACTGAGGAAGATCATCGCGGAATGGCTTACCCCAATTGGACTCTCCTGTGGATTTGTGGCATCGGACAACGCCAGCAATATTGTGTGTGCATTAAATATGGGCAAATTCCAGCACTTCCCATGTTTTGCACATACCTTGAATTTGGTGGTGCAGAATTTTTTAAAAAACGACAGGGGCGTGCAAGAGATGCTGTCGGTGGCCAGAAGAATTGCGGGACACTTTCGGAGGACAGGCACCACGTACAGAAGACTGGAGCACCACCAAAAACGCCTGAACCTGCCCTGCCATCATCTGAAGCAAGAAGTGGTAACGAGGTGGAATTCAACCCTATATATGCTTCAGAGGTTGGAGGAGCAGCAAAAGGCCATTCAAGCCTATACAATTGAGCACGATATAGGAGGTGGAATGTACCTGTCTCAAGCGCAGTGGAGAATGATTTCAACGTTGTGCAAGGTTCTGCAACCTTTTGAACTTGCCACACGTGAAGTCAGTTCAGACACTGCCAGCCTGAGTCAGGTCATTCCCCTCATCAGGCTTTTGCAGAAGAAGCTGGAGGCATTGAAGGAGGAGCTAAAAGGGAGCGATTCCGCTAGGCATGTGGGACTTGTGGATGGAGCCCTTAATTCGCTTAACAAGGATTCACGGGTGGTCAATCTGTTGAAATCAGAGCACTACATTTTGGCCACCGTGCTTGATCCTAGATTTAAAACCTACCTTGGATCTCTCTTTCCGGCAGACACAAGTCTGCTGGGGTTCAAAGACCTGCTGGTGACAAAATTGTCAAGTCAAGCGGAACGCGACCTGTCAACATCTCCTCCTTCACATTCTCCCGCAACTGGGGGTGCGAGGAAAAGGCTCAGAATTCCGAGCCCACCCGCTGGCGGTGATGCAGGGCAGTCTGGAGCGACTGCTGATGCTGACATCTGGTCCGGACTGAAGGACCTGACAACGATTACGGACATGTCGTCTACTGTCACTGCATATGATTCTCTCCCCATTGAAAGAATGGTGGAGGATTATATGAGTGACCGCATCCAAGTAGGCACGTCAGACAGTCCGTACTTATACTGGCAGGAAAAAGAGGCAATTTGGAGGCCCTTGCACAAACTGGCTTTATTCTACCTAAGTTGCCCTCCCACAAGTGTGTACTCCGAAAGAGTGTTTAGTGCCGCCGCTCACCTTGTCAGCAATCGGCGTACGAGGTTACTTCCAGAAAATGTGGATGATGTTCATTAAAATGAATTATAATCAATTCCTCCGTGGAGACATTGACCAGCAGCAATTGCCTCCACAAAGTAGTACACAGGGAGCTGAGATGGTGGATTCCAGTGGGGACGAATTGATAATCTGTGAGGAGCGGGATGTACACGGTGATATATCGGAGGATGATGATGAGGTGGACATCTTGCCTCTGTAGAGCCAGTTTGTGCAAGGAGAGATTAATTGCTTCTTTTTTGGTGGGGGTCCAAACCAACCCGTCATTTCAGTCACAGTCGTGTGGCAGACCCTGTCACTGAAATGATGGGTTGGTTAAAGTGTGCATGTCCTGTTTATACAACATAAGGGTGGGTGGGAGGGCCCAAGGACAATTCCATCTTGCACCTCTTTTTTCTTTCATTTTTATTTGCGTCATGTGCTGTTTGGGGAGTGTTTTTTGGAAGGGCCATCCTGCGTGCCACTGCAGTGCCACTCCTAGATGGGCCAGGTGTTTGTGTCGGCCACTAGGGTCGCTTATCTTACTCACACAGCTACCTCATTGCGCCTCTTTTTTTCTTCTTTGCGTCATGTGCTGTTTGGGGAGTGTTTTTTGGAAGGGCCATCCTGCGTGACACTGCAGTGCCACTCCTAGATGGGCCAGGTGTTTGTGTCGCCCACTAGGGTCGCTTATCTTACTCACACAGCTACCTCATTGCGCCTCTTTTTTTCTTTGCGTCATGTGCTGTTTGGGGAGTGTTTTTTGGAAGGGCCATCCTGCGTGCCACTGCAGTGCCACTCCTAGATGGGCCAGGTGTTTGTGTCGGCCACTAGGGTCGCTTATCTTACTCACACAGCTACCTCATTGCGCCTCTTTTTTTCTTCTTTGCGTCATGTGCTGTTTGGGGAGTGTTTTTTGGAAGGGCCATCCTGCATGACACTGCAGTGCCACTCCTAGATGGGCCAGGTGTTTGTGTCGCCCACTAGGGTCGCTTATCTTACTCACACAGCTACCTCATTGCGCCTCTTTTTTTCTTCTTTGCGTCATGTGCTGTTTGGGGAGTGTTTTTTGGAAGGGCCATCCTGCGTGACACTGCAGTGCCACTCCTAGATGGGCCAGGTGTTTGTGTCGCCCACTAGGGTCGCTTATCTTACTCACACAGCTACCTCATTGCGCCTCTTTTTTTCTTTGCGTCATGTGCTGTTTGGGGAGTGTTTTTTGGAAGGGCCATCCTGCGTGCCACTGCAGTGCCACTCCTAGATGGGCCAGGTGTTTGTGTCGGCCACTAGGGTCGCTTATCTTACTCACACAGCTACCTCATTGCGCCTCTTTTTTTCTTCTTTGCGTCATGTGCTGTTTGGGGAGTGTTTTTTGGAAGGGCCATCCTGCGTGACACTGCAGTGCCACTCTTAGATGGGCCAGGTGTTTGTGTCGGCCACTAGGGTCGCTTATCTTACTCACACAGCTACCTCATTGCGCCTCTTTTTTTCTTCTTTGCGTCATGTGCTGTTTGGGGAGTGTTTTTTGGAAGGGCCATCCTGCGTGACACTGCAGTGCCACTCCTAGATGGGCCAGGTGTTTGTGTCGGCCACTAGGGTCGCTTAGCTTAGTCATCCAGCGACCTCGGTGCAAATTTTAGGACTAAAAATAATATTGTGAGGTGTGAGGTATTCAGAATAGACTGAAAATGAGTGGAAATTATGGTTTTTGAGGTTAATAATACTTTGGGATCAAAATGACCCCCAAATTCTATGATTTAAGCTGTTTTTTAGTGTTTTTTGAAAAAAAACACCCGAATCCAAAACACACCCGAATCCGACAAAAAAAATTCGGTGAGGTTTTGCCAAAACGCGGTCGAACCCAAAACACGGCCGCGGAACCGAACCCAAAACCAAAACACAAAACCCGAAAAATTTCAAGTGCACATCTCTACTCGGATGTCTGGTTAAGCACCATGTATGGGCAGTTCAGTCTAGGATGGGATATAGTATTACATGTTCTTTGCACATCGAAGTGCAAGGTAGACCAGGTAATCCCATTCCCCTGCAGACAACTCTCCCATTTAGATGGATCCTCTGTGAGAGCAGCTCAGATGGGCATTTATTGCTTCTTAAGGTGATATTTGCTTATGTTTATTGCATTCTGGAAGAATGCAACTTAGTATATCACAGTAACTATCAATCACATTGCAACCATACATAAAGGGATACATATGATACATGACTGCCGGTATTGACCGTACAACCTCTGGTAATATGCTACCCATACTTAGACCTGGTGAAATGCTGCTCTTCGTACTAGAGTTTTCACCTGCCCCTGCAGGATGCACCGCTGAGTTGCAATAGATATGCCCATAGCTGGAACATGACACGCCCCCTCAACGGCACAGCCTGCAAACAATCTCTTTTCAAAAAGTAGGCAAGTATGACATTTGTGTTTGAGTCTTTAAAATAAATACTATAACTTACAAATATACAATCGCACCAACATAGCACAAAGCCATGCTTGGTGGCGGGCTGCCACTCTGCATTATAAAAAGCAACCTACAGTAGCTTGTGCAAGGGCTACTGACAAGACCAGTGTCAGACTGGGGCATGGAAGGCCCACCGGGGGAATGCAGTGATAAGGGCCCATACTTAGGGGTGTGGTCAACCTACAAAAGGGGCTTGAAATACACAATAGACTTGTGCAGTGTAATGCAACGTATCATACCATGTATAATACAAGTGCATAGTCTGGAACCTGATCCCTAGAGGAAGGAGTGGGGCCCCAGACAGTGGGGCCCACCGGTGATTTCCCCTGTACCCCTGTGGGCCAGTCCGACCCTGGACAAGACTGAAGGACACTCAGACAGAAATAGGACCCAGATTTACTGACAGTGACAGACACACTGACAGCACTAGCAACACGTTCACATGTCAGAGACAGACAGGCTTATACAAGCAGGACACGGACAGTGCTAGAAGGCAGGCTCACAGGTCAGACAGGCATACTGACAGGTCACATAGTGGCACCTTCTGATGACATACAGTAGGGCCTGATACATAGGTGCATCAGCAACTGCATATTTGGACACAGGAGATCTGGTAAATATGTTAATGACGTTGCAGTGGGTATTTCTACAGACACGCCACTGACGGCGCCTCTGATCCTCGGTTTCCATAGAAAGACACACCATTGGTTGACACATCAGGCATCGGAGCCACCCTATGTGTGCTCAGATTGTCCATAGCGAGTAAGCCTCCAGGAGCCTTTACAGCTGCATACGTAGACACCCCTCGCCCCACCCCCGTAATGGTCTCAGCACATCCATAGTTTCTGTAACCGCTCTCAGTTATCTTCCTTACTACCAGTCACTAATTTTATGGCTAGATTCTCACAGCGCAAATATCAGCATTGCATCCACCTCTGAATCAGATCCACGGACATGTGATTGGTCAGTTCTCCTCCCTAGTCACTCCCTTATATGTACTGATAGCTTCCTGCAGTGCCTGAAGGGAAGGCATACTGTACAACCATTTCCAGCACCCACAGGGGTTTCTGGGCAGCAAGAAACTTTTCTAAAGCATGTGTGTCTCAGTCCCCCCTCCGTGTCTATATGCTTCTCTGTAGCCCCCTTTATGTGTATGTCTCCCATTGTCCCTAATGCCATGTTCTTCTATTGCTTCCATTTGCTTCCACAACACACTTGTACCACACCTTCTCTCGCTCTGCCTTCCCCTTCCCCCCTCATTACACATTTCATTCCTCCTTCTCTGCTCTACAGGTATGTGTTAGGCACAACCAGTGCTAGTGACTGTGGATCAGAAGTAATGTGGATAGGCAAAACCGCAACTGCGTTTGCGGTACCTCAGACCCTAGGCACAGTGAGTGTTAAGTAAGAGATATAGGGGTCTATTCATGAAGCAGTGAAAAGAGTGGAGAAGTGAGCCAGTGGAGAAGTTGCCCATGGCAACCAATCAGCTGCTCTGTATGATTTTATAGCATGCAAATTATAAATGTTACTTCAATGCTGATTGGTTCTTCTCCACTGGCTCACTTCTCCACAGTTTTTACTGCTTCATGAATAGACCCCATATACATGTAAAGTTATGCTAACCCTAACTCTCCCTCCACGAGTGCTGGCATCCCAACTACACCCTGTATTATTTATTCTGCTGTTGTTTATTTACTGTGTTGGGGAGGAGTGAGTGATGGAGGGGTGAGCCAGCAGCCGGTCACATAGAAGCTGCTGGAACCAGCTGCAGTTGGCTGAGGTGGGCAGTTAGGGCAGTTACGGAGTCTATAAATAGCTGCTCTTCGCAATGGCCAGTGTGCAGTCTGTGCCTTCTGAGGGGAGCAGCCATAAGAAGGGAGGTGGTTTTCCTCCTGAGTGCCTCCCAGTGACCACTGATTACCTGGGGGAAAGGGGCTAGTGAGGTGTGTATGTACATGCCCATATCTGTGACCCATACTGTGCTACCTTGTGCATTAAATAGACTGTATCTAAGCCCTGCAAAACAGACTTTAGTGTACCAATAAAATCACATACTGTACTTAAGGTGACACACAGCCCCTCCACTTCAGCAGCTCTGTACTCCCAGCTCACATCACAACAATCTGTACTCCCAGCTGATACATTAATACTACAGCAGACTATGCTCCAGAGTGAAAAGAGGTAACAGAGACTATGGGGGGTATCCAAGTACATCCGATCCGTTTTCAGCTGGTAAAAATAGACAGATATCGCGATTAATGATCGATGGTCATTATCATGGCATCCAATTAGGATCCATTTTGATTGGACAAAAATGGACCTGCGATCAGGCAAAAACACATGGGATCGGGGATAAGTCCTTTAGCGATAAGTGCCTGCATCTGGGGGGGGCACATTGGGGCTAATATGATAGCGCCCAGCAATGACTGTGGGTAATTGAATACCCCATATGTAGTGGCTCTGTACAGATGTAGCCATGCTCATATTTGCTGCGATGCATCATGCTGCAACATGGCTTGCTGCATGGCATGCCAGGATGCGACTATTAACAGCTGGCAATCGTTCCATTAAAGCAATCGCCGGTTGCGAATAGTTGCAGCCTGGCACACCGTGCAGCATGCTGTGATGCAACACAGTAAGATGAGCATGGCTACATCTGTAGCTGGTATCCGGTCTTAAGATCTACATTAAAAAGGTCTACAGTCAATACGTCGACCCCTAATGGTTGACATGCATTAGGTCAACAGGGTCAAAAGGTCAACAACCAAAAGGTCAACATGGGCAAAAAGTCGACAGAGTCAAAAGGTCGAAAGGCTGACAGGGTCAAAAAGTCAACAGTCAAAAGGTCGACAGGGTCAAAAGGTCGACACATGGTTTTTTAAAATTTTACAACTTTTGCTCCATTTACTATCCATGTCACAAACTATTACCTTTAGTAACCTTGTGGTGAGCCCTGAGCGTGGTGAGCACATGCATTTCATAAAATTGACTATCCATGTCACAAACTATCATCATTAGTAACCTGAAACGTGGCGAGCGAAGCGAGGGGACGCATTTCAAAAAATTGGGGTCCAAATTTTTTAAAAACACAAAGCAACACCCAATTTTTGATGTGTGTCAACCTTTTGACCCTGTCGACCTTTTGACCATGTCAACGTCTTGTCTCTCGACCTTTTGACCCTGTCGACCTTTTGACTGTCGACCTTTTACTGTCAAGCTAATGACTGTCTATCTTTTTAATGTCTATTTCCTGTATCAGAACCCTGCAGCTACGCATGGAGTGGGGAGCAAACCATTACCTTCAGCAGTGTTAAGGACAAGTTTCAGCCTAGATAGCTTTAACCCCTCCCAAAGTTCACCTGTCTCCTTTAAAAGCTCTGCTAATAACAGAAAAGGGGAAACTAATGGTGTGTACACACGGTGAGATTTTTTCTTACGATTTTGACTATATAGTCAAAATCTTAAGAAAAATTAGTGTAGATCGCAAGGTGCAAGTCACCTTGCGATCCCGATTTGATGCCGATGCACGCTCCCACGCAGTCGGCATCGCAAGAACAGATAGACTGTGCAGGCAAGTCAATTTTGACTATCTCTATAGAAGAGATAGTCAAAATTTACACTTAGCCAAAATCGCACATAATCAGTATTGCAAGCACACTCATTATGTGCTTGCGATACTGACTATGTGCCGACCTGGCCCCTGTCGCATAATGAGAATCGGGCATAGCTCGAATCTCACCGTGTGTATAGGCCATTAGATAAACTCTAGATATCTATAAAGGGATTTTTGTCCGGTATTCTACAGAAGAGACTTTCTATGAAAATTCCTTCCTCATTTATATTTTCCAAGGATATAATGCTAACAGAGTGTAACAGCGCTAAAGAGTGTAATCTTCAGCTGCAGGAAGGGAATATTACAGCATTTATTTATAATGAAATATACTTGCCCCACCAACAGTCTTTCTATAAGGTGGCAACTACCCTGCAGAGAATACATTAAATTAAAGTGAAGGGATGCACTAAATCTTCATAAACGTTCCAAGAAAATTGATCTATCAAACACCACTACTTAAGGACTTCACTGACAGACACAAGTCCTAGAACACACACATAAGTAGGGAGAGGCAGTTAGCACCCATATTTTTTTCTATATTATCTAACAACAGGTGGTTATGTAATAGTGGAGTGGGACTAAATATTAACTGCACAAGATTACCACCTTTAAAGACTCAACTGAACTGTGCCGCTGCAAATGTTCAGATACTTTCATTAGAAATATATATTTAGAGTTTTTATCTGTTGTACTGTTTGTAATGTATGTGATTATACTGTATATGGATTCTTATGTACTAGTGTATTTATACATGTTCATCTAGTGTTTCAGTACAATTTCAAACAGTTTATAAGAATTTCATTTTGATACCACTAGTTATTTTACATTACTGTGTATGACTTCTTCACACCAAGAAGAGCAGATCTGTGTCACTAGGTCCAGGTAAAAGATTAAGGTTCTGGTGAATGGAAACCTCAGTATTTGTGTAAGTTCCGGTACAATAAATAGTCATACAGTTGTAAGAGTGAAATTCTTTGTAAATGTTAGTGGATTGAATCTACACATATTTTTGAAATTTATCTTGAAATTGTGGCCATCCAGACATATTGGAAAAACTGTTGCATTAAATAAAGAGAGACTTATTAAAATTCCTAGCAATAATTCTTTGTAGCCTGAGCAGAACCTCCTTACATCGCTGGTGAAATAAGAGGAGCAAGTAATCTAAAATTACACCTGTTGGGATATCACATGTCCATCATCATATAATTGGACCTAAGCATGGCAGGTAGCAACAATTTTCTTATTTAACCATTTTTGCTGAGAATCATAAAATCGCTTGAACAAATAGTTTCTGCAGTTTGGCTAACATTTGTCCCAATATGAGAGGTAGTTACGAGGTACAATATTCTGCTGGTGACGCAACGGAGGAAAGTGCCTCTACTACTTGCAACAATTAGATAATGTTTTTCTGCCTCATGTGCTGGTGCCTATTTTTAAGCGGTACCACCTCACTTCACAACCTGGCTATCCCATTGATTCTCTTAGTTGACAGAGGAGTTGCATTTGCGGGCAAAAACGCAATTTGTGTTCTGTGTCCTAGTCTGTTAAAATTTAATGGCTGTTCCAGAGAGTGCTAAATCTAATATGTGTTAGAATCATACAAATCTGCATCAGTGCATATGTGTTCTGCCATTTTTCAGGTCATGTGGAGAGCAATATCATGCAATATAAATCAGGTGGTGTAGTACTGACTCTGCCTCAGCCTGCGTGACATGAGCGGGCAGCAAAGCCCGTGATATGGAGTGATGTGTGACCATGCCACTCTGGTGTGTATAGAGTTGCAGAGTATCTGCATTTTGCCACCAAAAAAAAAGTGTTGTAAGGTTCTAGATATCCCCATTTTGTAATAAGTATATGCTATTATGGGAGGCATTCATTTTGCTGGCTGTTGGGATCCGGCTGTCAGCATACCGACATTGATATCCCAACACCCGGTGAAATACCGGCAGTCAAAATCCTGACCGCCAGCTGGAACCCCCACTCGGATGGTACTCCACGACACCACCCGAAGGGTAATATAACCCTGTGGCTACCAAAGGTCGCCACCGGGCCTGAAGTGTGGCAAACACAGCTGGCCCGCGAGGGGCCACCCGGCGCTTGCCGCAGATATGCCAGCTGTTGGGATCCCGGCATTGGTCTCCTGACCGCCGGGATCCCGACAGCCAGGATATCATACTGAATCCGTTATTAGATGGTTGCACTGATCCTAGTTATATTTAGAAAGCACAAATTATAAACTGGTATAATTCTGGACATCACTTTCTGCCATTGGCAAATCTCCACAGCCTATAATATGACTGTAATTGGTTCGCCAGATATAAAGAGCATGAACTTGTGACTGGGAAAAGTTACTATGTGGATGTTTGTGCAGTTTACTTGCATAGTGGAAGAAAATAAAATAAAAAGATATGTAAAGTGTCTGTACCAGAAATGAAACAAGTTATATTAAAGTTTACCTAGAAACACACAGAGATTTATAAGTGATTTTATGTTACAATAAAGGCTCTGTTAGTAAGCATATTGGCCAACAGGAAATGTAGCCATGATCCTCTTACTGTGATGCGGCATGTTGTATCACGGCTTGCTGCATGGCCTGCAAAGCTGCAACTATTCGCCGGCTGAATAGTCGCAGTCTAGCCTGCCATGCAGCAAGCCGTGTTGCAGGATGCTGCATAGCAGCACATATGAGCATAGCTGCATCTTATACAGTACTGTGCAAAAGTTTTAGGCAATCATGGAAAAAATGCTGCAAAATAAGAAATCTTTCAGATCTTCTGTGGATGTAGACTTGCTCAAATCCTTCTGTCTCCATGTCATCCCAGACAGACTCAATGGTCTTGAGATCAGGGCTCTCTAGGGGGCCATATGAAAACTTCCACAACTCTATTTCTCAGCATTGAGGACACCATTAATCCTGACCAAACCCCCAACTCCATTTGCTGAAATGCAGCCCCAGACTTGTAAGGAACCTCCACCATGCTTCACTGTTACCTGCAGACACTCATTATTGCACCACTCAACCAGTCCCTCGGCGAACAATCTACCTTCTGTTACAGCCACATATATTTCAAGTTTTGACTCATCAGTCCAGAGCACCTGCTGCCATTTTTCTGCACCCCAGTTCCCATGTTTTTATGCATACTGAAGTTGAGTCGAATCAATGCCAAGCAACTCTACTATGCATGAAAACATAGGAACTGGGGTGCAGACAAATGGCAACAGGTGCTCTGGACTCATTATCATAATGTGAAATACAGTACAGTATTTGGTTGTAACAGAAGGCAGTTTGTTCGCCAAAAGGCTGGAGAATGGTACAATAATGAGTGCAGGCAACCGTGAAGCATGGTGGAGGTTCTTTGCAAGTTTGGGGCTGCTTTTCAGAAAATGGAGTTGGGGATTTGGTCAGGATTAACCGGTTCCTCAATGCTGAGACATACAGGCAGGTACTTATCCATCATGCAATACTATCATGGAGGCATCTGATTGGCTCCAAATTTATTCTGCAGCAGGACAACGACCCCAAACATACAGCCAATGTCATTAATAACTATATTCAGCATAAATAAGAACAAGGAGTCCTGGTAGTGATGATATGGCCCCACAGTGCCCTGATCTCAAAATCATCGAGGTTGTCTGGAATTACATGAAAATACACGGAAGCTTACATTCACAAAACATCTGTGGTTAGTTCTCTAAGATGTTTGGAACAACCACCCTGCCGAGTTCCTTTAAAAACTGTGTGCAAGTGTACCTATTAGAATTGATGCTGTTATGCTGTTTTGAAGGCAAAGGGTGGCCACACTAAATATTGATTTGATTTAGATATATTTTCTGTTTATTCACTTTGCATTTTGTTAATTGATCAAAATAAACCATTAACACTTCTATTTTTGAAAGCATACCTACTTTGCAGCATTTTTTCCACACCTGCCTAAAACTTTTGCACAGTACTGTATATATTATAAACATTTTATAAGGATTGGAAAAGTAATGTATAGTAGCATCAGATGTTATAGAGGTTAGTATGTCACCTGGATCAATAGCAGATTTACTGGCAGCGGGGATGTGAAGGTTCTAAGCATCACATGAGAGTTTATAGAGGGCAGTTAAAGTTAGAAGGACGAATAATACGAATCAATGTATGAGCTGTAACTTGATGGCACTGTAGTATATACAGATACAGCATTTCTTCTGATACCAAACTATATGGTATCCGGACTCCAGGTCGATAACAAAAAGGTTGACACACCTTAGGTCGACGCCAATTGGTCGACACACCTTAGGTCGACATGGACAAAAGGTCGACATGGACAAAAGGTCGACAGTAACAAGGTCGACATGAATTTTTCAAAATTTTTTCCTTTTTTGGAACCTTTTCATACTTAACGATCCACGTGGACTACGATTGGAACGGTAATCTGTGCCGAGCGAAGCGGTAGCGGAGCGAAGGTACCATGCCCGAAGCATGGCGAGCGAAGCGAGCCATGCGAGGGGACGCGGTGCACTAATTGGGGTTCCCTGTCACTCTACGAAGAAAACGACACCAAAAAAACATAAAAAACTCATGTCGACCTTTTTCCATGGCGACCTTGTTCCTGTTGACCTTTTGTCCATGTCAACCTTTTGTCCACGTCGACCTAAGGTGTGTCGACCAATTGGCGTCGACCTAAGGTGTGTCGACCTTTTTGTTGTCGACCCTGAGTCCCAGACCCAACTATATAACAATCTGGACTATTACTTTAGTCCAGCAGTAATGGGTTAAGCCCTCTGATATATTTTTAAGCATTTACATGAAGTATAGTTTTTTTATTGTTTTTTTTTTTTCAAACTAGTACTACTAGCAACAATTACCTCTCAGTATAAAAAGAACTTATTAATTATATACACAAAGCAAAATACATTTCTTCATTAGAGAACTAAATGAACATGGAACAAAAGCAGTATTTCACTTGTTCCTGAGACTTAAACAATTACCCATGACTGCAATTTCTGCCTATAAACAGTTTGGTTTAGGAAAGAGAGTATTAAACAGAAGACAAACCATTCTCACTGATCTGACACATTAACACTGTGTTGTGAGAATCCTGCTCATGACCAATCAGTCTACTAACAATCTGTCTTTTAGGAGGAAAGAGGACAAATTAATGTTTTTACTTTAATCTTGTTAGAAACCTGTAATTTAATAAAGCCATATAGAAGGTGAAACCTTCTGTTATCTACACTATAATATTACAGAAGAAAGCTAAGATTTGCCAATATTTTCTTAACTACTGTGGGGGACACATGACTTTGGGAATATATCCTGGCATGATTTACATTGTCAGAAAACCCTGATCTTATGAGCCTGTCCTGTCTATGTTAGGTCCAGGTAGGCAAACAAGAACTGGTCAGAGAACAATCCACGGACCTTGAGTGAAGTCACTAAGGAAGATTTACCGATATTCAGGAATTGGTCCCAATAATTCTAATTTCCTATTGCCACATATTGCATCAATAAGAAATATATTACTCCGGAATTCACATACAGAGGTGGGGTATTAGCCTGTTCCTGTGATCTATAAAAAGTGAAGTGATAACAAATGTGAACAATTCACTTTATTTCTGGGTTCGGATCCTGTCAAAGCTACTGTGCATGTACTGTATATGCAGATTACATGGGAGGGACTCTTTGGATTCCTGTCCCAAAAAATTTGGCGCAATGTAGCCTATAGACTAGAATAACTAAAACCATCTAAAGCTGCACTTTACCGAGCTTGGAATTTTTCACAATGTAGCAGCAGCCGTAGAAACTTATCTCCTATATATAGTGTGCTAGCCCTTCTTAAATCATGGAAATACAGATGTATATCATTGTGGCTGCATCTAGTAGCAGGTGCGACTAGGTTGCCGGGATGATGCACACGCTGACATGCACGTGCGTATATTCACACCCGTGACCCATACGCGTTGCATTGATGGGTCATGGATGCGAATAGGCATGCCTAGGGGTGTCTTCGCCACTAAATCCGCCCCTGGACTTACTTGTTATTAGTACTACAGTTATTTTGATTTAACCATCTTCATGCATATCACTTAAACCTGGACTGTTAGTGTGCCTTGAGGACCGATCTTGGGATATATTTATGGTAGGTAAGGAGAAGTGATTGAACACAAATCTACTTGTCCAATCTTTAGAACTGTAGAGACATATATATTAAGCAGTGAAAAGCAGTGGGGGGAATTCAACTGTTTGAAAAGTTGGTTGGGTGTCTGTTTTTTCCTGCCTATTAGATAGGAAAAAACAGATGCCCAACTGACTTTTCAAACAACTGAATATCCCTCAGTACGTCTGTGTTTACCCTGATTGTTAGGGATCTTTGACCTATACATTTAGGGTAACAAATGGCAAAGGCAAAGCCGGAGGAAGCCTATTTAACAAATATTACTGCGGTACATTTACCTCCTAAAGTACATACTGTTTTATTCTGCATTTCTGTTTGGTCGTCCATATCAAACAGGTTGCCTTGTCACCATCCCCTTCCTTTTTTTTTTCTAATTGTATTTTGGAAAAACTGACAGAATAAAAAAAAAAGGAAGTTTATGAAACTTTAAGGTAAGCAGGAGATAGATATCTACTGTTAGCGGTCATTCAGCCCTAGTCTCCTACAGTATGTAGCAGCAGCAGAGCTGGATAATAAGGGCAGCTAACTGAGTATCACACCTCTTGGGACTGTCAGCTCTCACACTCTATTCTGATTATAAGTGACACTTTCTCACTATCGCACAGCATCCGACTACAAAGTGTTCAACAAACACAAAACCCTAGCCTTCAGCCAGTGACATTCACTCTGAAAGAAACGCTGTTCTTTGGAGAAGTTACAGGAAAGCTTTTTTCCTGGCTGTGTGCATAAGATCTGAATATTTCTTATGCTACTTTTCCAATTGGCTCCTTATATGTAAATATAAAACACTTTCAAGATGTATATTCTCAATGGTTACTTACAAGTTATTATTTTGTGTGCCAGCTACAAGTGTTCATCATCTGTCTCCAGACTGATACATAGCATATGTTTGGTGACCTGGCAGAAACATTTACAGTACAACTAAGTTTGGCAAATGTTTATCAAAATTAGAGTAGTTCAAGGAGACACAGGGACGGGAAAGCTAAAGACACTGGGTACTGATAATAAGGTATTATTGGAACAGTAATAGGTCTGAGAAACAATATTTTGAAGAAGAAGAAGAGGAAGAAGAAGAAGAAGAAGAAGAAGAAGAAGAAGAAGAAGAAGAAGAAGAATAGGAAGAAGAAGAATAGGAAGAAGAAGAATGTACCCAGAATTGGGATAAGTAAACTTCTATCTAGATCATAATCAGTAATATGCTAAATGGGAAGAATAGATTAGCCAGTTCTTTGGGATGTCTTCCCATTCTACATAACAAACGGTTCATCAATGAATTACAGATAAAAGATGAGAATAAACACAAGACTCACCAAAAAGTGCATTGACAAATCCATACCAGATGCAGCCAGCATCCCCTATGAGCCAGTGTCCCTGTGTGCTTGCAGCAAAACTGAATGGAGTGCCCAGGATGCAGACCATTAGGTCACTCAGGGAGATGTTCATCAATAGCATATTAATGGGTGAGCGCAGGACCTTGTAGTGGCAGAAGAGGACAAGTACCAGCAAGTTATTTAAAAAGCCCAAACTTCCAATAATGCCAAGGGACGCAGCTACCAGCAGGTGGCCTGTAGGGGACAAGTTTTCCTGATACGTTCCTTGTTGGTTGCTGCTGCTTCTGCAGGTGACAGTGTTGCTGTCACTGCAGCTGGCACTGAAACTAGGGAAAGCCATGTGTGTTGTGAGAGAAACCTGCAGTGTGATATAAACACTGGCTTCCCATACACACTACACTTTTTTTTTTCCTATCTGGGATTGTTCAGGAGTTGTGAGCTGGGAAGGGTTAAAAGGCAGCTTTGTGAGGATGCTCACTGCCTGCCAGGCTCCACCATGCGGCCATTTGGCAGCTGGCTCTTCTCTGCCTTTTTATGTATGCTGAATTTAAAGGGGGAGCGGCATGCACCTCTCAGAGGGGCTGCCACTCAGGAGTGGGGGCTGTGCTCTCAGACCAGCATTGATGGGTGAGAGCAAAGAATCAGCTGCAGAAAGCTGGAAAATACATTGTAAATTGTGCCACTGTGATAGCCAGAAAGGAAATACAGTAACCTATTCTTACACATTAGGTTGCTGTCAAGAATGCACAATTATGGTTTTTTGAGCATGTAAAAAGAAAACAACAAAAACAGTATTAAACAAAAAACAACATACTGTATAATGAAAAAAATTAAATAAAAACAAATGTGTGGCCAATTTCAAAATGTGTGTCAGCATTATTATAGTACAAGTTTAGACACCCCACCCCTAAAAAAAAAGAAGATATGTCATAATTCAGAGTACAAAGGAAATATTAACATACTGTATTTAATTATCACTCCCCATACATTATGGTATTTGTATGAGTCTCCATTATGCTGGTCCTGTTGAGTTGGTCGTATGCCAAACACCATGGCACAAAAAGCATTTTGTGCTTTTAAAGCAACGTGGTGTATACCTCAGTCTGTACATATCTCCCAAGTGTACCTGCCAAGTCTTAGACAGAGGACAAGGAATCAGGCTGAGAACGGGTATATATATATGTATATATATATATTTACCACCGTGCGGCACTCAGCTTGCTGTAACAAAGACTCTGGAAACCAGATGAATTTCAACAACGTTTCAGTGCTTGCAAGCACTATCGTCAGGTTTATATATATATACAGTGCATCCGGAAAGTATTCACAGCGCTTCACTTTTTCCACATTTGATATGTTACAGCCTTATTCCAAAATGGAATAAATTCATTTTTTCCCCTCAAAATTCTGCACACAATATCCCATAATGACAACGTGAAAAAAGTTTTTTGGGAGATTTTTGCAAGTTTATTAAAAATAAAAAAACAAAGATATCACATGTACATAAGTATTCACAGCCTTTGCTCAATACTTTGTTGATGCACCTTTGGCAGCAATTACAGCCTCAAGTCTTTTTGAATATAATGCCACAAGTTTGGCACACCTATCTTTGGGCAGTTTCGCCCATTCCTCTTTGCAGCACCTCCCAAGCTCTATCAGGTTGGATGGGAGGCGTTGGTGCACAGCCATTTTCAGATCTCTCCAGAGATGTTCAATTGGATTCAAATCTGGGCTCTGGCTGGGCCACTTAAGGACATTCACAGAGTTGTCCTGAAGCCTCTCCTTTGATATCTTGGCTGTGTGCTTAGGGTCGTTGTCCTGCTGAAAGATGAACAGTCACCCCAGTCTGAGGTCAAGAGCACTGTGGAGCAGGTTTTCATCCAGGATGTCTCTGTACATTGCTGCATTCATCTTTCCCTCTATCCTGACTAGTCTCCCAGTTCCTGCCGCTGAAAAACATCCCCACAGCATGATGCTGCCACCACCATGCTTCACTGTAGAGATGGTATTGTCCTGGTGATAAGCGGTTCCTGGTTTCCTCCAAACATGATGCCTGGCATTCACGCCAAAGAGTTCAATCTTTGTCTCATCAGACCAGAGAATTTTGTTTCTCATGGTCTGAGAGTCCTTCAGGGGCATTTTGGCAAGCTCCAGGTGGGCTACCATGTGCTTTTTACTAAGGAGTGGCTTCCGTCTGGCCACTCTACCATACAAGCCTGATTGGTGGATTGCTGCAGAGATGGTTGTCCTTCTGGAAGGTTCTCCTCTCTCCACAGAGGAATGCTGTAGCTCTGACAGAGTGATCATCGGGTTCTTGGTCACCTCCCTGACTAAGGCCCTTCTACCCCAATCACTCAGTTTAGATGGCCGGCCAGCTCTAGGAAGAGTCCTGGTGGTTCCGAACGTCTTCCATTTATGGATGATGGAGGCCACTGTGCTCATTGGCACCAGATATTTTTTCTGTACCCTTCCCTAGATTTGTGCATCGAGACAATCCTGTCTCAGAGGCCTACAGACAGTTCCTTTGACTTCATGTGCTCAGACATGCACTGTCAAGTGTGGGAACTTATATAGACAGGTGTGTGCCTTTCCAAATCATGTCCACTGAATTTACCACATGTGGACTTCAATTAATCTGTAGGAATATCTCAAGGATTATCAGTGGAAACAGGATACTCAGGATGCACCTGAGTTTAATTTTGAGCTTCATGGCAAAGGCTGTGAAAATCTGTTAAATCAATAAAAAAGGGATCCAAAAATCTTCCGGGTAACTACAGACCAGTTAGTTTGACATCTATAGTGGGGAAAATATTGGAAGGAATTCTAAGGGTCAGCATACAGGAGTATCTACAGACCACTAGGATTATTAGCAAGAACCAGCATGTGTTTGTGAGGAACAGGTCATGTCAGACTAACTTAATTAGCTTCTATGAAGAAGTGAGCAATAATCCTGATCAGGGAAAAGCAGTGGATGTGGTCTTCCTAGATTTTGCAAAAGCCTTCGATACAGTGCCTTACAGGAGACTAATCATCAAATTAAAGGAGCTTGGCCTAGGAAAAACTATTTGCACATGGATAAGCAACTGGTTGGATAGCAGGGTACAGCGAGTAGTGGTCAACGGGAAGTCCTCAACCTGGTCCCCAGTATTCAGCGGAATACCACAAGGGTCCGTACTCGGACCACTACTGTTCAACATATTTATCAATGACCTAGAAATAGGCCTGGAAAGCACAGTGTCAATCTTTGCAGATGATACTAAACTGTGTAAGGTAATTAACTCGGAATTGGATGTGGAGTCCTTGCAGAATGATCTATCTAAACTTGAACTCTGGGCGTCTAAATGGAAAATGAGGTTCAATATAGACAAATGCAAGGTTATGCATTTCGGGACTAAAAACAAACCCGCAGCCTACATATTAAATGGCGAACGCCTAGGTGAAACAGATTTGGAAAAAGATTTGGGGGTACTCATTGATAATAGGCTTAATAACCATACACAATGTCAAAGTGCAGTAAAGAAGGCAAGTAAGCTGCTAGCGTGCATAAAACGGGGAATTGAGTCTAGGGACTCGGATGTAATCCTGCCGCTGTATAAAGCATCGGTACATCCGTTGTGTTCAGTTTTGGGCACCACCGTATAAAAAAGATATCGGTGAACTCGAAAGGGAGGCGAGCTACTAAATTGATTAAAGGCCTAGAGGGACTGGATTATGAAGAAAGGCTTACTAGGTTGAATATGTATACACTAGAAAAGGGGCGTCTAAGAGGAGATATTATTAATATCTTCAAATATGTAAAGGGACAACACAAAGAGTTATCAGAGGAATTATTTATTAAAAGAACACAGTTTAGGACAGGTGGGCACTCGCTGCGGCTGGAGGAGAGAAAGTTCCGAATGCGACGGAGGAAAGGGTTCTTCACTGTTAGAGCAATTAGGATGTGGAATTCCCTGCCAGGGAAGGTGGTAATGGCGGACTCTGTAAACGGAATTAAAAAAGGAATGGATACATTTCTGAATGAAAATGATATCCAAGGTTATAATATTTAAAATATCAACATGGTTAATCCAGGGGTTATATGAGTTATAGTAGTTAACTAGTCATAAAACATTATTCAGCGGGTATGTAGATTCATCACAACTTAATACAGGTTGAACACGATGGGCAATTTGCCTCTTTTCAACCTCAATTACTATGTTACTATGTTACTATAGAGCTGTAAATTTGAGACGTGTTAATGTAAGTAAATATTAATCCATGGTTCTTGGCGTTACCCGAGCAGCATCCGTAACAGATATAGTAAAAAGTGACAGGACCATTTTTGTAGTTTATAAGATTCTACACACTGGAGGTGCAATCCAAATTTTGATCTGATTATCCGTTTGGACGTTATCGTTCCCACAACACAAGTCACGCATCGGTAATGACGTCATTATGTCAACCCCCTGTTCATCCCTTATGGGGAGGTTCATTAACATTCTAATTAAGTAGTTTTCTTATTTTCCACCTGAAGAATACCTACAGTATGTTAAATATCAGCTTCCTAACATATCGGGAAGTAAGAGAATTAGTGATGAGTCAGTAAGTAAGTGAGTGAGTGAGTGAGTAAGGGCTTTCACATTTATATATATATAGATATAGCTGTGTATCCAAAGTGCACATACTGTATATACCCGTACACATTTATATCTGTGCAACATACTGTATTCATCTTTTGAGCAAATATTTTACAAGCAACAACTTGTAAAGGGGTGTGTTCCTTGGAGTGTATTTACTAAGCCTTGGATGGAGATAAAGTGGACGGAGATAAAGTACCAGATAATCAGCTCCTATCTGCCATGTTACAGGCTGGGTTTGAAAAAATACAGTTAGGAACCAATTGGCTGGTACTTTATCTCCGTCCACTTTATCTCCATCCAAGGCTTAATAAATAGACCCCAGTCCCTAACATTCCTGACCTAAAACAACCCTTTCAAACATATAGTATAGCTCTGTATCCAAAGTGTACATATATATATATATATATATATATATATATGTTTTAATGAAAAGTGCACTTATAAATAGCCAGGGCTTTTTCTGGAAGTAGGTGAGCTGTGCAATTGCACAGGGCGCTCACCTGTCCCTGACCCCACTGGTGTCTGGTTATGTCACGCTGCTGGAGACCTCCAACACACCCATCACACTGGGTGCTCTATGGACAAGAAACAGCCCTGTATATAGCTGTGTATCCAGAGTTCACATATACAGACGTGTCCCTCTGCAGACTTACCTGCAATATGAACGCATCCTAGGCACGGTTTCCTGGCATACCGTGGTGTGTGCAGGAGCATGTGTATGCACGCTCCCGCCCGCGAACGCTCAAAAAAAGTATCCAGCGTCAGCAGGCAGTGGAAGTAAGATGCTCCCTCTGCTGTGTATATAGAAAGGGACCCAACAGCTCACAGTGAGGATGGGTAGTGGGAGGATATGCTCCCGCTACCCGAAGCTATAAACTTAGTCAGCGATGGATATGCTCCCGCTACCCGACGTTATAAGTTTAGTCAGCGCTGCGATCGCGGGGCACATGCACCCACGATTATTAGCATAAGAAAGGACTTATGGCGGCGTGCATCTCGGGAATGCCATACCACGGCGGTCATATTGCACAAGATGTGTGAGGACACATCTGTACATCAGACCCTACAACATGGCCCCTTTCATCAGGTACACAATGCTCTGCTCCTGGACTTTCCCCTGAATGTATGATTTCCGTCATCTGTGGTGAAACAGCTTTCTCATAAATCATAATTTCAGCACAGGTGACAGCAATCATACATTCAGAGGGAAACCCAGAAGCAGAACATTGTATACCTGATGGAGGATCTGATATTTTTGTACACATTATAGAGATGAGCGGGTTCGGATCTCAGAGAACCGAACCCTACCGAGCTTCACGTCTCGAGCCCGGATTCAAGCCCGGCTCGGGTTTTCCCGCCTGACTCGGAAACCAGAATGAGGCAAAACTTCATTATCCCGCTGTCGGATTCTCGCGGGGTTTGGATACCATATAAGGAGCCACGCGTTACCAGTGGCGCATGCAGGTTTTTTTTCCAAGCACTCAGAAACCCCCCCCCTTCCCTCTGCAAGTGCTGGAAGGAGCACCCACAGTCCAGTTTCTGATATTCAAATTGAAGATGTCACTGTTGAAGTACTGGCGCTGGCGCTGAGGAGGAAGTTGACGAGGAGGAGTCTGATGGTGATGAGCTTTGTTTAAATCAGGCACCGGGGGAGACACCTGTTGTCCTTGGGATGAATAAGTCCATTGTGATGCCAGGGCAAAATACCAAAAAAGCCACCTCTTCGGTGTGGAATTATTTTTCCCCAAATCCGGACAACAGGTGTCAAGCCGTGCGTTGCCACTGTCAATCTGTAATAAGTAGGGGTAAGGATGTTAACCACCTAGGAACATCCTCCCTTATACGTCACCTGCTGCGCATTCATCAGAAGTTAGTGTCAAGTTGTAAAAACCTAAATCCCTTTTTCCTCTTGTACCCAAGCTCCTGCAAGCCACACCACCAACTCCCTCAACGTCAACTTCCTCCTCAGTCAGGGACATCAGTAGTCCTGCAGACCATATCACTGGCAAGACTGAGGAGTCCTCTCCTAACCAGGATTCCTCCGTAGGATCCTTGAGTGGTACGCCTGCTGTTGTTGCCGCTGCTGTTGTTGCTGCTGGGAGTCGATCGTCATCCCAGAGGGGAAGTTGGAAGACCACTTGTAATACTTCAATTAAGCAATTGACTGTCCAACAGTCCTTTGTGAGGAAGATGAAATATGACAGCAGTCATCCTGTTGCACAGCGGATCACTAAGGCATTGACATTGACTAATGGTGTTAGATGTGCATCTGGTATCCGCTATTAGTTCAGTGGGACTTAGAGAATCGTTTGAGGTAGTGTGTCCCCAGTACCAAATCCAATCTATGTTCCACTTCACTAGGCAGGCGATACCGAGAATGTACATAGACATCAGAAAAATTGTCCTCAGTATCCAAAAAATGCAGTTGTACCCAATGTCCACTTAACCTTGGACATGTGGACAAGTGGAACAGGGCAGACTAAGGACTATATGACTGTGACAGCCCACTAAGTAGATGTATGGCCTCCCACAGCAACAACAGCAGTGGCACCAGTAGCAGCATCTCGCAAACGCCAACTCGTTCCTAGGCTGGCTACGCTATGTAGCACCGCTTTCCGTAAGAGGCACACCGCTGACAACCTCTTACGAAATTGAGGGACATCATCGCACAATGGCTTACCCAATTAGACTCTCCTGGGGATTTGTGATATCGGACAATGCCACCAATATTGTGTGTGCATTACATCTGGGCAAATTCCAGCACGTCCCATATTTTGCACATACAATTAATTTGGTGGTGCAGAATTTTTTGAAAAATGACAGGGGCGTGCAGGAGATGCTGTCGGTGGCCCAAAAAATTAAGGGCCACTTTAGACATTCAGCCTCCGCGTGCCGAAGACTGGAGCACCAGAAAACACTCCTGAACCTGCCCCGCCATCACCTGAAGCAAGAAGTGGTAACGAGGTGGAATTCAACACTCTATATGCTTCAGAGGATGGAGGAGCAGCAAAAGGCCATTCAAGTCTATACATCCACCTATGATATAGGCAAAGGAGGGGGAATGCACCTGACTCAAGTGCAGTGGAGAATGATTTCCGTCTTGTGCAAGGTTCTCCAACCCTTCGATCTTGCCACACGTGAAGTCAGTTCAGACACTGCCAGCTTGAGTCAGGTCATTCCCCTCATCAGGCTTTTGCAGAAGCAGCTAGAAAAATTGAAGGAGGAGCTAAGACGGAATGATTCCGCAAAGTATGTGGGACTTGTGGATGGAGCCCTTCATTCGCTTTGCCAGGATTCAAGGGTGGTCAATCTGTTGAAATCAGAGCACTACATTTTGGCCACCGTGCTCGATCCTAGGTTTAAAGCCTACATTATACCTCTCTTTCCGGCAGACACAAGTCTGCAGAGGTTCAAAGACCTGCTGGTGAGAAAATTGTCAACTCAAGTGGAACGTGACCTGGCAACAGCTCCTCCTTCATTTTCTCCCGCAACTGGGGCTGCAAGGAAAAGGATAAGATTTCTTAGCCCACCCGCTGGCGGTGATGCAGGACAGTCAGGAGCGAATGCTGACATCTGGTCCGGACTGAAGGACCTGCCAACGATTACTGACATGTCTACTGTCACTGCATATGATTCTGTCACTATTGAAAGAATGGTGGAGGATTATATGAGTGACAGCATCCAAGTAGGCATGTCAGACAGTCCGTATGTATACTGGCATGAAAAAGAGGCAATTTGGAGGCCCTTGCACAAACTGGCTTTAGTTTACCTAAGTTGCCCCCCCTCCAGTGCGTACTCCGAAAGAGTGTTTAGTGCAGCCAGTAACGTTGTCAGCGATCGGCGTAGGAGGTTACTTCCACAAAATGTGGAGAAGATGATCATCAAAATTAATTATAAATTCCTCTGGGAAGACCTTTACCAGCAATTGCCTCCAGAAAGTACACAGGGACCTGTGATGGTGGATTCCAGTGATGACGAATTAATACTCTGTGAGGAGGAGGATGTACACAGTGAAAGGGGTGAGGAATCGGAGGATGAGGATGAGGTCGACATCTTGCCTCTGTAGAGCCAGTTTGTGCAAGGAGAGTTTGATTGATTGCTTCTTTTTTGGTGGGGGCCCAAACAAACCAGTCATTTCAGCCACAGTCGTGTGGCAGACCCTGTCGCTGAAATGATTGCTTTGTTAAAGTGTGCATGTCCTGTTTATACAACATAAGGGTGGGTGGGAGGGTCCAAGGACAATTACATCTTGCACCTCTTTTTCTTCTTCGCATCATGTGTGTTTGGGGACTAGTTTTTAAAGTGCCATCCTGTCTGACACTGCCGTACAACTCCAGGGGTACTGCCGTATCAGTCCATGGGTACTGCCGTCCAGTCCAGTGGTGCTGTCTTGTGCTGCTTCAGTCCAGTGGTGGTGTCTTGTGCTACCATAAGTCCAGTGGTGGTGTCCTGTGCTGTATATTATTTACTCCAAATAAAATGGTTATATACATTACTTATATTATTATCCAAATAATTTTTACAGGGTTTGCCCTTTGTGGTATAGGGGTACGCTCGCCTGTGCTGCATATTATTATAATAGCTCCAAATAAAAGGGTTATTATTATCCAAATTAATTTTACAGGCTTTGCCGTGTGTGTGTTTGGTTTAGGTGTACGCTCTCCTGTGCCACCAATATTGTGCGTGTTTTACATCTGGGTAAATTCCAGCATGTCCCATGTTGTTTGTGCCGCACACTTGTGTCGCTTAGCTTAGTCATACAGCTACCTCATTGCACCTCTTTCTCTTCTTTGCATGATGTGCTGTTTGGGGCCTAAGTTTTTTAAGTGCCATACTGTCTGCAACTGCAGTGCCACTCCTAGATAGGCCAGGTGTTTGTGTCGCACACTTGTGTCGCTTAGCTTAGTCATACAGCTACGTCATTGCAACTCTTTTTCTTCTTTGCATGATGTGCTGTTTGGGGACTAGTTTTTTTAAGTGCCATTCTGTCTGCAACTGCAGTGCCACTCCTATGATAGGCCAGGTTTTTGTGCCACACACTTGTGTCGCTTAAATTAGTCATTCAGTTACCTCATTGCACCTCTTTTTCTTCTTTGCATGATGTGCTGTTTGGGGCCTAGTTTTTTTAAGTGCCATCCTGTCTGCAACTGCAGTGCCACTCCTAGATAGGCCAGGTGTTTGTGTCGCACACTTGTGTCGCTTAGCTTAGTCATACAGCTACATCTTTGCACCTCTTTTTCTTCTTTGCATGATGTGCTATTTGGGGACTAGTTTTTTAAGTGCCATCCTGTCTGCCATTGCAGTGCCACTCCTAGATGGGCCAGGTGTTTGTGCCACACACTTGTGTCGCTTAGCTTAGCCATCCAGCTACCTAATTGTACATCTTTTTCTTATTTGCATCATGTGCTGTTTGGGGCCTATTTTTTAAATCTGCCATCCTGACTGCCACTGCAGTGCCACTCCTAGATGGGTCAGGTGTTTGTGCCACACACGTTATCCAGCCACCTCGGTGCAACCTTTTGGCCTAAAAACAATATTGTGAGGTGTGAGAGGTGTTCAGAATAGACAAGAAATGAGCAGAAATGAATGTTATTGAGATTAATAATACCGTAGAATCATAATTACCCCCAAATTATGTGATTTTAGCTGTTTTTATGTTTTTCTCAAAAATCACCCAGACCCAAAACCAAAACCAAAACACGAAGGGGTGGTTTTGGCAAAACCAATCCAGATCCAAAACACGAGCATGGAACCAGAACCAAAACATGAAAAGTGCCCACCGCACATCTCTAACACATTAATATCTGTGCAACAGATAAATCTGCTGAGCACAAATAAAACTACAAAATGTTAAAGCCCTAACAGACCCCTAACCCGCCATAGGTCATAAAAAAAGGTTAAAAAGTGGATCAGATAGCCCAAGTAAAATTGTAGCATATTTTATTTATACAAAAGCTGGATATATAAAAATGGGTTGTTATTATTAACCCATTACAGCTTATTACAGCTTGACACCTGTTGTCCGCATTTGTGTTGAAATAATTCCACACCGAAGAGCTGATTTTTTTTGTATTTTGACAAGGCATGTCAATGGCCATATTCATCCCACGGACAACAGGTGTCTCCCCGGGTGCCTGACTTAAACAAACCACCTCACCATCAGAATCCTCCTTGTCAATTTCCTCCCCAGCACCAGCAACACCCATATCCTCATCCTGGTGTACTTCAACAGTGACATCTTCAATTTGACTATCAGGAACTGGACTGCGGGTGCTCCTTCCAGCACTTGCAGGGGGAGTGCAAATGGTGGAAGGCGCAAGCTCTTCCCGTCCAGTGTTGGGAAGGTCAGGCATCGCAACCGACACAATTGGACTCTCCTTGGGGATTTGTGATTTAGAAGAACGCACAGTTCTTTGCTGTGCTTTTGCCAGCTTAAGTCTTTTCATTTTTCTAGCGAGAGGATGAGTGCTTCCATCCTCATGTGAATCTGAACCACTAGCCATGAACATAGGGCAGGGCCTCAGCCGTTCCTTGCCACTCCGTGTCGTAAATGGCATATTGGCAAGTTTACGCTTCTCATCAGACGCTTTCAATTTTGATTTTTGGGTCATTTTACTGAACTTTGTTTTTTGGATTTTACATGCTCTCTACTATGACATTGGGCATCGGCCTTGGCAGACGACGTTGATGGCATTTCATTGTCTCGGCCATGACTAGTGGAAGCAGCTTCAGCACGAGGTGGAAGTGGATATTGATCTTTCCCTATTTTAACCTCCACATTTTTGTTCTCCATTTTTTAATGTGTGGAATTATATGCCAGTATCAATAGCAATGGCCTACTACTATATATACTGCGCACAACTGAAATGCACCACAGGTATGGATGGATAGTATACTTGACGACACAGAGGTAGGTACAGCAGTGGCCTACTGTACCGTACTGCTATACATTATATACTGGTGGTCAGCAAACTGTGCAAAACTGAAATGCACCACAGGTATGGATGGATAGTATACTTGACGACACAGAGGTAGGTACAGCAGTGGCCTACTGTACCGTAATGCTATATATTATATACTGGTGGTCAGCAAACTGTGCAAAACTTAAATGCACCACAGGTATGGATGGATAGTATACTTGACGACACAGAGGTAGGTACAGCAGTGGCCTACTGTACCGTACTGCTATATATTATATACTGGTGGTCAGCAAACTGTGCAAAACTGAAATGCACCACAGGTATGGATGGATAGTATACTTGACGACACAGAGGTAGGTACAGCAGTGGCCTACTGTACCGTACTGCTATATATTATATACTGGTGGTCAGCAAACTGTGCAAAACTGAAATGCACCACAGGTATGGATGGATAGTATACTTGACGACACAGAGGTAGGTACAGCAGTGGCCTACTGTACCGTACTGCTATATATTATATACTGGTGGTCAGCAAACTGTGCAAAACTTAAATGCACCACAGGTATGGATGGATAGTATACTTGACGACACAGAGGTAGGTACAGCAGTGGCCTACTGTACCGTACTGCTATATATTATATACTGGTGGTCAGCAAACTGTGCAAAACTGAAATGCACCACAGGTATGGATGGATAGTATACTTGACGACACAGAGGTAGGTACAGCAGTGGCCTACTGTACCGTACTGCTATACATTATATACTGGTGGTCAGCAAACTGTGCAAAACTGAAATGCACCACAGGTATGGATGGATAGTATACTTGACGACACAGAGGTAGGTACAGCAGTGGCCTACTGTACCGTAATGCTATATATTACATACTGGTGGTCAGCAAACTGTGCAAAACTTAAATGCACCACAGGTATGGATGGATAGTATACTTGACGACACAGAGGTAGGTACAGCAGTGGCCTTCTGTACCGTACTGCTATATATTATATACTGGTGGTCAGCAAACTGTGCAAAACTGAAATGCACCACAGGTATGGATGGATAGTATACTTGACGACACAGAGGTAGGTACAGCAGTGGCCTACTGTGCCGTACTGCTATATATTATATACTGGTGGTCAGCAAACTGTGCAAAACTGAAATGCACCACAGGTATGGATGGATAGTATACTTGACGACACAGAGGTAGGTACAGCAGTGGCCAACTGTACCGTACTGCTATATATTATATACTGGTGGTCAGCAAACTGTGCAAAACTGAAATGCACCACAGGTATGGATGGATAGTATACTTGACGACACAGAGGTAGGTACAGCAGTGGCCTACTGTACCGTACTGCTATATATTATATACTGGTGGTCAGTAAACTGTGCAAAACTGAAATGCACCACAGGTATGGATGGATAGTATACTTGACGACACAGAGGTAGGTACAGCAGTGGCCTACTGTACCGTACTGCTATATATTATATACTGGTGGTCAGCAAACTGTGCAAAACAGAAATGCACCACAGGTATGGATGGATAGTATACTTGACGACACAGAGGTAGGTACAGCAGTGGCCTACTGTACCGTACTGCTATATATTATATACTGGTGGTCAGCAAACTGTGCAAAACTGAAATGCACCACAGGTATGGATGGATAGTATACTTGACGACACAGAGGTAGGTACAGCAGTGGCCTACTGTACCGTACTGCTATATATTATATACTGGTGGTCAGCAAACTGTGCAAATTTGAAATGCACCACAGGTATGGATGGATAGTATACTTGACGACACAGAGGTAGGTACAGCAGTGGCCTTCTGTACCGTACGCCTATATATTATATACTGGTGGTCAGCAAAATTATGCACTGTACTCCTACTATATACTGTCTACAATGCAGCACAGATATGGAGTGTTTTTCAGGCAGACAACGTATACTGGTAGTCACTGGTCAGCAAAACTCTGCACTGTACTCCTCCTATATAATATTATACTGGTGGTCCCCAGTCCCCACAATAAAGCAGCACACTGAGCACAGATATGGAGTGTTTTTCAGGCAGACAACGTATACTGGTGGTCACTGTCAGCAAAACTCTGCACTGTACTCCTGCTATATAATACAGCTGCTCCCCAGTCCCCACAATTAAGCAGTGTGAGCACAGATATATGCAGCACACTGAGCACAGATAAGGAGCGTTTTTTTCAGGCAGAGAACGGATAAAACTGGTGGTCACTGATCAGCAAAACTCTGCACTGTACTCCTCCTATATTAATATACAGCTGCTCCCCAGTCCCCACAATTAATCAATAAGTAAAGCAAGCACAAATATTTGCATCAACAATACACGGAGAGGACGCCAGCCACGTCCTCTCCCTAACATTTCCAATGCACGAGTGAAAATGGCGGCGACGCGCGGCTGCTTATATAGAATCCGAATCTCGCGAGAATCCGACAGCGGGATGATGAGGTTCGGGCGCGCTCGCGTTAACCGAGCCATACGGGAGAATCCGAGTATGCCTCGGACCCGTGTAAAAAGTGTGAAGTTCGGGGGGGTTCGGTTTCCGAGGAACCGAACCCGCTCATCACTAATATTTACTAAGATTCATAATGTTCAGAATTTGGTTGAAGTTTAAACACGACTGACATCGGTAGTGTTAATTTGCAACTTTTTTGTTTTTTTCCGACTCATTTACTAAGCTTTCATATGTTGTGTTTTCGTATTTTTCGATGTCGATGTCATTCGTATATTTTTTAATGTGAATGTAAGCGGATCAGTTTATGGTACGAAGTCTGCGCCCGCGTAGGCGATTCACTGCTTACCTCTGTCTACGTCTTATGCGCCGCCCCTCAACCTGGGCTTCTGGGGTCGCCTCTTCGGAGCCCTCCCCGCCGTGGCCCAGCTGGAACTCGACGGCTAGAAAAGGGACAAGAAATAGTCTTACTGCGGGGCCACTGGTTCCCTCTGGGGAATAGGCGGCACACCGGGGCAGCTGCGACGTTCACCGATTAGGTGAATGTCATCATCGGCCCGTGGGCCTCAGCTACCCAAATCATCACCTATTGGCACTTGCGCACCGAGGTGTGAGCGAGCCCGCTAGGCCTAGCGGGATCCCGCAACCGGTGCTCAACACGGACAAGTACACAACTCACAATTAGTACTTACGCAGGCAATCTTGTCAGCTTGCTTGAAGCGCCCCTCCGCTCCTGTGAAAAGGACGACAGCAACCTCCCTACAACTAAACAATGGCTAACAACAAACTGAGCCTAACTGTTAGAAACTACAACTTATTGGGCCGGCTACTTCTCCTAATCACTAACAGGTCAAGCAAGCACAAGTTCAATGCGAATACATTTGTTATGAGGAGTACCTTATCATCCGGTCCGTCACAGGTTCTGCTGCCCCTCCCTGGTGAGGCCCCACCTGTGAGCGTACACCCGACGCGAGGGTCAGCCGACCCTCCGCGCCTCACCTACAACGCACCCCGCCGAGCGGCCGCACAGCACGCTCGTCGAGGTACGCAAGGCACGGGGTTCCACTTATTATGTCGACAGCCCGATGGTGTTCTCCTTCCCTGGTTGGGGACCGGGGTCTGTTGCCCGGGTCACCTTATGATGCCCTAATGCCCCACAGGCCTGGTGCCTGGCTTGCACCCCGGGCCTAGTGCCCGCCTAACTGGTGGCCGTTGGGTGACCTGGGCCTAATCCCCAGGGTCACCTTATTTGTCCTCACTTGGCCGTGAGGGCTCCACTATATGCCCCACGGGCCAGGAGGACCCAACTCAGTGCCCACGGGCCAGAGGGGCCCGACTAACTACCCACAGGCCGAGAGGGCCTGACCATGCCCACGGGCCTAGTGCCCGAACACCCGGTGGTCTAGTGGTAGGAGGCTCGGCACGAGGCCGCTTACCGGGCCGTTGGGAGAGGCCGCGGTGGGGAGCTTCGTTAGCTCTTTCGCTTCCCACACACCGCGGCACTCTCCGCCGGGACTTCCGGTGGGCTCCTCTGTCCGGGCCGTTCCGACGTCTTCGTCCTCTTCCCGGGCGTCGGCAGGCTCTTCCAGCTGGATCCTCTTCTGTCTTCTTCTGCCGCTTCCAGGCCGCTCCCGTCGTCGTCGTCGTCGCCGCCGCCTCTTCTTCCGCTCCCCGGGAACCGCCGCCGTCTTCTTTCTTCCTTTTCTTCTGGAGCTCTTCTCTGCTCCGTCCCCGGCGCCGACTGACTTCTCCCGCTCCGCCGCGTCTGTTATAAGACGCAGGGAGGGGGCGGAGCTATGACGCGACGAGTCTCGATTGGCTCGTCACGGCATGTCCTGATTGGCTGACCGGGCGCGAGCCCTGATTGGCTCCCGCCCGGCGCCGCTCCGTGCCGCGATTGGAGGGGCTTGAATCCAAACGGATGCAAGCCCCTCCGCACTCGGGACCCGCTGAAATGCCGCCGCCGACCGGGGGAGTGGGGGCAAGCAACTGCCCCCGTCCCCCCCAATCCGCTGCCCTCTCACATTTCCCCCCCCTGTTTCCTTTGTAGTCCCTACAAAAATGCGAGCCGCGGCCCACTCAAAATCTGGGTCCGCAAAACGGGGGGACGGCACCCCAAGGGTAGTTCGCGTCGACCGCCTGGGCAGGGTTGCGGAGGTGGGGACGGGAACTTCTGGCACCGAAGTCACCAGTTCTTCACTCCCGGCCGACTCTCCCGATGGTGGAGGGCCCGGGACCCCTTCAGGCGGCGGCATCCACCAATCATCCTCCTCCGGATCCGGAGTAGTTCTTGGGACTGCCTCCAAGGGAAGCAGATCCTCAAATAGGCAGGGACGCAGCATGTTCCTATGTAAGGTGCGGTCACGCCCACTCCCGTCTTCGGCCTTTACTTCGTAGACGGGGTTGTCAGGAGACACTCGCCGCTGCACAACGTAGGGCATCACCTCCCACCGTTCGCTCAACTTGTTCCCAGGACGTTTCTCGCGGACTAGCACTCTTTGCCCCTCCGTGAACGGTCCTCCTAGTGATCTCCCGGGGCTAGGGTGCAGGTTGGACCCGATGTTCCCCGCTGCCACCTCCTGGGCGAACGTCAGGCGGCGTTTCTGTTCCTCAATCCACCCACTGTGTGTCCACTCTTCCTCCTCCGCCGGTAGAGACAGATCGAGGTCCTGCAGGTCCTTCTCAGGTCGGCCGAACAACAGGAAATACGGCGAGAACCCAGTGGTCCGATGCACTCTGTTATTGTAGACCCACACCAATTCTGGAACGAAGTCGGGCCAACGTCGCTTCTTGTCAGCCTCCAGGACCCTTAGCATTTGTAGCAACGTCCGGTTGAATCGTTTGCAGGCCCCATTCCCCTGGGGGTGGTACGGGGTGGTCCTTGATTTATTCATGCCATAGGTGCAACACAACCGCTCCATCACCCGCCCTTGGAAGCACGCACCTTGATCCGAATGGAGGCGCTCCGGGCAGCCGTACCGCCGGATGAAATGCTCCACAATGGCCCTAGCCGCCGTGTCGGCCGTCTGGTCCCTGGTAGGGACAACCACTGTGAATTTGGTGAAGTGATCGGTCATGACAATGGCATACTGGCACCCACGCACCGACTCTCCGATCAAAACATAGTCCACCATGAGGAGCTCCAGGGGTCTGGTGGTCCGGATGGTCTGCACCGGTGCCCGTTGTTCGCCACCTTTGGTGACTGCACACCTCCTACAGGTCTGACACACGCTTTCTACCAGGGTCTGCAAACCCGGGAAGAAATACTGTCGGCGGACCCATTGCAGGGTCTTCTCTGTACCAAAATGGGCACCTTCTTCGTGGGCCTCTGTCACCAGGCCACGGGCCGACTCGCGGGGGAGAACAACCTGCCATACTTTTCGGAGCTCATGCTCGAGATAAGCTTGGCGGCACAACACCCCTCCTCGTACGGCCAATCGTTCCCACTGACGTACCAGCCTCTTGCCCCACGGGCTAAGCCGCAGCCTCTCCGCGGAGGTCGGCCAGTGGTCCCGCTCCTTCCACCCCCGCACATACCGCACCTCCGGGTCTTGCCCTTGGGCCGCAGCCCAGTCCGGCAAGGTCTGCTGTAGGAGAATCCCGCGTGCTGCCTTGGGCCCGTTCGAGCTGGGGGTCATCCTGGTAAGGTCAGGCATCTCCTGACCCTCTCTCTCTTCATCCGTGGGCCCCGTAGGTAGCCCTACCGGGTAGCGAGACAGGGCGTCTGCGTTGGCATTTGCCTTACCCGGCCGGTATCGAATCTTAAAGGAGAACTTGGCCAAGCGGGCTACCCAACGCTGCTCCAGGGCGCCCAACTTGGCCGTATGCAGATGTGACAGGGGGCTGTTATCCGTGACCACTTCGAAGTCGGTGGCGGTCAAGTACTCTGCAAACTTCTCGGTGACCGCCCAAACAACTGCCAGCAACTCCAGCTTGAACGAGCTGTAGTTGTCAGGGTTCCGCTCCGACTCCCGGAGACTCCGACTCCCATACGCGATGACTCGCTCCTGGCCCTCCTGTAACTGGGAGAGGACGGCCCCCAGGCCTTGGTGACTCCCGTCGGTGTATAATATGAACGGCTTATCGAAGTCCGCGTAAGCCAGCACGGGTGCCTGGGTGAGGGCTTGTTTAAGCCCTGTGAAGGCAACCTCCTGTGCTTGGTCCCACGCCACTGCCCGATTCCGCACATCCGTGGCAACACCTCGCAGCAGTCCATGCAGAGGGCCGGCAATTTTGGCAAAATCTCGAATGAACCGCCGATAATAGCCCACCAACCCCAGAAATGCCCTCACCTCCGTCACGTTGCCCGGGGTCTTCCATTCCTGGACTGCGGCAATTTTATCGGGGGTGGGCCGCACCCCTTCCTCTGAGACTACATGGCCCAGGTACTCCAGGCTGGACTTCAGGAGGTGGCACTTCCGTGGCTTCAATTTGAGGCCGTATTGCTCCAATCGCTGGAGCACTTGTTCCAGCCTCTGCAAGTGTTCCTCCAGGGTGGGGGCGAACACTATGATATCGTCCAGGTAAATGAAGATTGCCTCGAAGTTTAGGTCCCCGAGACAGCGCTCCATAAGGCGCTGGAACGTGGCCGGTGCATTGGAGAGCCCGAAGGGCATTCGACAAAAATCAAAAAGCCCCATGGGCGTCACGAACGCCGTCTTCGCCTGATCCTTCTCCGCAACGGGCACCTGCCAGTACCCACTGGCCAGATCCAAGGTGGAGAAGAAGCGCGACTTCCCCAGGGCCGCCAACGACTCCTCAATGCGGGGCAAGGGATAAGCGTCCCGGACGGTGCAGCTGTTTAACCTCCGGTAGTCCACGCAGAATCGGATCGTCCCGTCTTTCTTTTTGACCAGCACGATGGGGGCAGCCCATGGGCTCTTACTCTCCCTGATGACGCCGTTGGCCAACATCTGCTGGATCATGGTCTTAACCTCTTGGTACAGCTTCGGGGGAATCTGCCGATAGCGCTCCCGAGCGGGCAGACTGTCACCGGTGTTTATCTCATGCTCTATCTCGGTCGCGTGCCCAAAATCTTCCTCGCTGCGAGAGAACGACTTCTGTCGTGCCCACAACATGCGCTTGACCCGGTCTACCTCGGCGGTACTAAGGCCCTCCAGTGATACATCCATCTGGTTCAGTATCACATCCCCGTTCCACTCCGCGGTGGGTTCCTGTTTTTCCTCGAGGGCGACGGCCAACGTCCAAGGCTCGCATGCGTCTGGCTTTAAAGTAACCCTAGGGCCGGGTTCAATACCACCCTCGGGGATAGCCTCTAGATGGGCCAGCACTGACCTGCCCGGGATCTTAATTGGGGCGTTTCCCAGGTTGCACACCCGTAGGGGTACGGTACCATTCCGTACGACCGCTACGGTTCGGGCCAGCAGCAACCCGGCCTCCACTTGTCTGAACCAACAAGGCTCTATCACAACCTCCTTCCCTTCTAGCCGCTGCTGTGCACGGACGGGTACTTCCAGGACCACCTCCTGTCTCGCCGGGACCCTCACCCTTTGATTATATCGCGTCTTGATCAAGCCGAGAGGACGCAGGGTTTCTGTAGAGGCGGCCTCCTCCTTCTGCTGGACGACCCTCTGGAAAGCCTGCTGCACCGGCCTCTGTACACCCAGGTACTTCCAGTACTGGGGGCCCTTATCATGTACAAGTACTTGATCTAGACTCCGTAGGATGTTCATCCCCAGAATCACCGGCCCATGGTGAAACTCCTCGCCACTCACCACTACGAACCCTTTTCTTCCAAGGGACTGCCCATACACCTCCACCTCAATCCACACAACCCCTGTCACGGGAATGGGGAGGTTGTTCGCGGCCACTAGGGTTACCCAATTTCCGACACTGGTGGTCGTGAGATGGGCATAATCTTCCCTAAACCGTTTTTCGGACATGGTGGACACTTGGGATCCGGTATCCAAAAGGCAACGTTGATCCCTCCCTCCTAGCTTTGCCACTACCGTGGGACACTCACCGAACAAGTCCGATGAGTCGACGACGTCTACTTGCGCGCCGCCTTCCCCCGCGGATTGTCCCGTTACCGCGAGGGACCTTAGTTTAAAGGTCTCCTACGCCCCTCCCGTCCGGAGCGGCGTCCCGGACAGTCCCGAGCGAAGTGTCCAGGCTCCTCACATTCCCAACACACCAGCTCGCGGGGTCCTCTCGAGCGCCCCTCGCCTCCCCGCCGTCCGGCGGTCTCCGTTTCCTTTTTTTTCCGAGGGTTCCTTCCCTTGGGCCGGTCCTCGTCATCCCAGCTCCTCCTTTCAGGGTCGGCGTCACGGTTTTCGGCCCGTTCCACCCGCTGCCTCAACTGGGACACTTCGTCCTGGACGAGAAGGAGCGTGGTGGTTAACTCCTTGATGCATCCTTCCAGGGGGCTAACCTCCGGTGTTCGGACCCTATCTACCGGTTGGGTGGGTGGTGCGGCCACGGCGCTGGAACTAAGCTCCGCATTTTCCTCCTTCTTCAGCGCCATCCCTAACACTTCGAAGAAGGTGAGCTCGCCATCCCCGTCGATCTTATCCTGGAGGTAGTTCCGCAGGGACCTGCTCCTCAGTCCACCAATTAAAATACCTCGCAAGGTGGAATCCGGGTCCCCGGTCATCAGGTCCTCATCTTCCCTCGTCTGGATCTCACTCATGTACTCCTGGATCGCGTTCGCGAACTGGGAGATAGTCTCATCTTCCCGTTGAACCCGTGCGAACACACGCTTCTTCAGGGTGGTGGTGGTGGCCTTCTCCCCATACACGCCTTTCAGGATGGTGAAGACATCGGCCAGGCTCTTCCGTAGCCGCTCGAGGCGTACTCGCACGGTCTTGCGGGCATCGCCAGTCAGAACCTTCAAGGCCAAATTCACCTGGATCCGCCTCGGAATTTGGTAGAGGTCGATCGTAGTTTCCAACTGTTCGATCCACTCTGTCAAGGGCATATTCTGTCCATCGAACTTATCGAGGTGGTTAAGGGCCGCCCCAATGGGTACCCTGTCCCGAGGCGCGTCCTTCGTCTCCTCGGGGGACTCGTTACCCTCATCCTCCGTACGGTCCACTTCCTGATCCATCTTCTCTCAGGATCCTGCCGACTACGCCAAATGTAAGCGGATCAGTTTATGGTACGAAGTCTGCGCCCGCGTAGGCGATTCACTGCTTACCTCTGTCTACGTCTTATGCGCCGCCCCTCAACCTGGGCTTCTGGGGTCGCCTCTTCGGAGCCCTCCCCGCCGTGGCCCAGCTGGAACTCGACGGCTAGAAAAGGGACAAGAAATAGTCTTACTGCGGGGCCACTAATTCCCTCTGGGGAATAGGCGGCACACCGGGGCAGCTGCGACGTTCACCGATTAGGTGAATGTCATCATCGGCCCGTGGGCCTCAGCTACCCAAATCATCACCTATTGGCACTTGCGCACCGAGGTGTGAGCGAGCCCGCTAGGCCTAGCGGGATCCCGCAACCGGTGCTCAACACGGACAAGTACACAACTCACAATTAGTACTTACGCAGGCAATCTTGTCAGCTTGCTTGAAGCGCCCCTCCGCTCCTGTGAAAAGGACGACAGCAACCTCCCTACAACTAAACAATGGCTAACAACAAACTAAGCCTAACTGTTAGAAACTACAACTTATTGGGCCGGCTACTTCTCCTAATCACTAACAGGTCAAGCAAGCACAAGTTCAATGCGAATACATTTGTTATGAGGAGTACCTTATCATCCGGTCCGTCACAGGTTCTGCTGCCCCTCCCTGGTGAGGCCCCACCTGTGAGCGTACACCCGACGCGAGGGTCAGCCGACTCTCCGCGCCTCACCTACAACGCACCCCGCCGAGCGGCCGCACAGCACGCTCGTCGAGGTACGCAAGGCACGGGGTTCCACTTATTATGTCGACAGCCCGATGGTGTTCTCCTTCCCTGGTTGGGGACCGGGGTCTGTTGCCCGGGTCACCTTATGATGCCCTAATGCCCCACAGGCCTGGTGCCTGGCTTGCACCCCGGGCCTAGTGCCCGCCTAACTGGTAGCCGTTGGGTGACCTGGGCCTAATCCCCAGGGTCACCTTATTTGTCCTCACTTGGCCGTGAGGGCTCCACTATATGCCCCACGGGCCAGGAGGACCCAACTCAGTGCCCACGGGCCGGAGGGGCCCGACTAACTACCCACAGGCCGAGAGGGCCTGACCATGCCCACGGGCCTAGTGCCCGAACACCCGGTGGTCTAGTGGTAGGAGGCTCGGCACGAGGCCGCTTACCGGGCCGTTGGGAGAGGCCGCGGTGGGGAGCTTCGTTAGCTCTTTCGCTTCCCACACACCGCGGCACTCTCCGCCGGGACTTCCGGTGGGCTCCTCTGTCCGGGCCGTTCCGACGTCTTCGTCCTCTTCCCGGGCGTCGGCAGGCTCTTCCAGCTGGATCCTCTTCTGTCTTCTTCTGCCGCTTCCAGGCCGCTCCCGTCATCGTCGTCGTCGCCGCCGCCTCTTCTTCCGCTCCCCGGGAACCGCCGCCGTCTTCTTTCTTCCTTTTCTTCTGGAGCTCTTCTCTGCTCCGTCCCCGGCGCCGACTGACTTCTCCCGCTCCGCCGCGTCTGTTATAAGATGCTGGGAGGGGGCGGAGCTATGACGCGACGAGTCTCGATTGGCTCGTCGCGGCATGTCCTGATTGGCTGACCGGGCGCGAGCCCTGATTGGCTCCCGCCCGGCGCCGCTCCGTGCCGCGATTGGAGGGGCTTGAATCCAAACGGATGCAAGCCCCTCCGCACTCGGGACCCGCTGAAATGCCGCCGCCGACCGGGGGAGTGGGGGCAAGCAACTGCCCCCGTCCCCCCCAATCCGCTGCCCTCTCACATGAACGCGGCCGAATCCTGTATTTGCGGCCGTATTTTGATGGAATTTTATGGATTCGTAAATTAATTTTTCACGGCAGTGTTTTTGTTCCTTCCCGGCAGCGTTAATTTCTAACTTTCGTTTTCGTCACTCGTCCGTGATTGGTTGTGTTTGTCATGGAGGAGTGTCTGTGCTCATTAGTATAAAAACGCCTCCAACCAGCCGCACCTCGTGGGTTTAGCTAGTGGAGAGGTGAGAGGAAGTTGGTGTTTTGGAGTTGGTGATTTGTTGGTCGGTTTTGGAGTTTTCTTGCGATTGTTGAGTGCTGTATTGTATGTGTAAGTAGTCTTGTGATAATTGTTGTGTAGTCTCTTTAAAGTTTGAGTCATTTTTAGTGTTTGTGCATTTTAGTTACAGTCTATTGTCATTGTTTGTGAGTGAGTGTGTGTGGTTGGTGTGTTGTGTGTAGTGGTAGTGGAGGAGTGTGTTTTGTGTTTTTTTTTATTACTGTTATTTGTTGTTTGTCATTATTATGTCCCAATCAGAGGTGAGTGAGAGGGAGGAGATGAGTGAGAGGGAGGAGGTGAGTGAGGTGGAGGAGGTGAATGAGGGGGAGGAGGTTAGTGAGGTGGAGGAGGGTGAGGTTGCTGCTGTGGCCTCGAGTGATAGTGACAGTGATGGTGGTGTTGCTCCGCAGCCACGCACCACTACCAAGACGGGTAGAAATGTTAAATTTAGCTATGCGGAAAATATGGCTTTGATGCATGAGTTGATGCGCCATCATCGCCAGCTGTTTGGGCGTGATGCGGCCAAGGTGCCTTCGCGCAGGAAAACTGTTCTGTGGGGGAAGGTAGTAGCGGCAGTAAACAGTGAGGGCGTGGTGAAGAGGACCGAGGACACGTGTCGGAAGAGATTCTACGACATCAAGCACCGTGTCAAGTCAAAGATGCCAAAGGAGGCTAAGTCAGCCAGGCAAACAGGGGGTGACCATTCCTTTATAGCGTCTTATCGGGAGTGGGAGGAACCTGTGCGGACCCTTATTCCGCATGAAGTTGTTGGTGCGACTAATGTGCGGGATTCGGATCGTCCTAGGCATGATGGTGAGTGTTTTTTTTTTATTTGTTATATTTGCATATGTGTTTGTGCCTAATTAGTATTTTTTAAATGTTATTGTATTGTTAATATATTTATATGTTATAAATTGATTAGCTATTTGTGTTTGATTTTTAATGATTTTGTGTTTGTATAGTGAGATGTTAGGTAGTTATGGTTTTGTGTATAGTATTTTTTTTGCTTGGTCCATTTTGTAAGTTGGAAATTCTTGCATAGATAGCTTTATTTGTAAAGAGTCATTAGTTAAGTGTGAGTCACGTGTTGTTTAGAATGTAATTTTTGGTGCTTTATTTTTTCTTTGTTTAATGTATGTTGTATTTTACTTATCTTTGTGGACAATATGTTAGTGTAGATGGCTAAGTATTGTATGTTTAGTTTATATTCACTTTGCAAATTTTTTTGTATTAAAAATTTAAATGACATATTTTCATATTAATGTAATACTCAAAAATATATGGTAATACATGGGTGTATATTCAGCTGTTGGCCATGGAAAATTAAACTACTTGGCTATGTTTTTGTCTTTGGAAATGGAACCTCATTAGCCTTTTCACAAACAATGAAGCAACCCATATTTTTTAAATGTATTGCTAGAAAGTGTACTCATAATGGTAATCATATGGCCACATCACTAAATGTTGCTGCTTACAAAAGTACACACTGTAATTAATGGTCATAAACACCAACTTAATATTTTTATAGTACAAAAGCAAGCCACCACTTCCAGAACACAAGCAACACTGTCAAAAGCTGTGGATGCTGGCGATACAAGTAACGCAAAATATACACCACTTAATGTGCCCACCACAAAATTTCCAAACAATCTAATATTTGCATTAATCCATAGGAACTTCAACATTGCATCACAGTCCACAAAGATGTCCTTCACAGGGGTCTGGCAGCCACACGAGCAGGCCTACCAAGAGACGTCGTCCTGATGTCGCACGAACACCAGCATTAAGCCCACCCCCACGTCGTATTTCAACTGTGTTGCCTCAGCCACCAGAACACATTTTGGAGAGTCCTCAATCACCGGAACCACATTCCCCTCAGCTGTCTGGTGAGTAAACACAAAACACAAATTAAAAATAACATACTTACACACTGTTTTTTCACACAAAATACACATCAGCAAAAATAAAAAAATATTCCTAGTACTTATACACAGCAGCAAGCACATGGCTTGTAAAATAAAAAGGACCCAATCTCCACTATACAAGTTGCGCAAATTTAGAGTGTTCTCTTGCACCTTACAGTAGTATTGTGTTGTAATTATCTTATTGAATAGGCAAAAATTGTGCTTCAGGTAGATTCACACCCTTTCACAATGTGATAGAATTCATATTGTCAATTACTGTTTGATATTTTAATGCAAGTACGATATGGCGGATGACAAATCACTTTTTTACATGGAGTAAACTTTGTACCTCTGTGTGTTTGTTTTGTGAGTGTGGGCTTTGTCAAACATGTGTCCACTTTTGTTTTGATGTAAATTTTGACTTCATACAAACCTACATAATTGGCCTTTTTGATTGTGTATACGAGTCTTGGTGAACATCCTAATTTTCAATTGAAAAATGTTTGACAAACAAGTCTAGAAAGTTTAACTAAATAAAACCAACATAAGTAAAAAAGATCCTCAAATGTTGTCCCCTTAAACCCCATACAGAACCAGACATCATGCCCCCTGAAGCCCAGCAGGAATCTGAACATCAGGAAACATACACCCTCCATCTGCAAGAAATAGACGTTAACCAAACTACCATGCCTCAGGAAAGTACCCCGCCACCCCAAATGTCACCACACCCACAATTGAGCCAAACAACCCCCCCGCCACAACCTGACCCATCATTTTGGGGAAATTGGAACCAACAACAGGCATAGAATCTTGAGTGCCTACGCACACACACCCAATACCTAGCCAGTCTGCCCCATCATCTACCGAGACTGTGTAGAAACACAAGCAAGCTCAATGTCCAGCTATGCAGAGTCGTAAACAGTATGGAGCAGATGAGAGCAGATAGCCAACTTATTGTTACCTTTCAGCGCATAATGGATGAGCAACACCGCCATCAACAAGCCCTCATTCAGTTAATTCAAAATAATCAAATTATATCAGAAACCATGTCCCGCATCATAGACAACAACACAACAGCCACAACACAGCTTACCGCAACTCTGGCTAACCTCAGTCAAAATATTAATTTGTTGGCACAACACCAACAAGGTTCCAGCTCAGGGACCAACACACCAACCCAGACCCCAATTTCATCACCAGTTCGAAGATCAAGCCGAACCCGCTCCACTGTCCAAACCAAACCCACGTCAGCCACCAAAGAACAGCCTAAGAAATAACCAACCCTGCAGCTGGAGACACATTGTTCACAATCCTAGGCTTACAAAATAGCACTTATTTGAAAAGAAAACACATGTTGTACAGTAATAAATGTGACAAATGATTGATGTGCAATGTGTTATGTGAAAATAACTGTCAGTGTAACAGGATAATTCATTTTGAGTTATCACTCACATGTGTTGGGACTATTCTAGCATCATTACTAACATGAAGGTTTACAACATCACAGGCATAATTATGTTCAATCAATGTTGTAAGGTTGTTGTTAGGCAATGTATGTTTGGCTAATTGGCACACATTACTCAATGTCCATTATGTTGTGGTAATGAGGTTACATAATTCAAACACAACTTCAGAAGAAAGTCTACACAAAATAAACACAAACAATAGGCTAAAAAAAATGGTTGTTAGGGCATACTAATTTATTATATAGTATTGTGGCAAACATTACCTTAGAATTGGAAAAACAAACTTTTTACAATCAAAACACATAATTACTAACAAAAATCTATATACAAATAGCTAAGTAACTGATACCCAACAGTTAGATATAAACACATATAAAGCAAATTAACAACACTCAGCTGACTAGCTCGAGAGGGAGAAAGAGCCACATTACTACAGAAAATACATTGGTGTGCCTTAATTGTTCATATACAAAGCACACAGGCAAATTTACTTACCGCTAAAATGTGCCAAAATCAGGTCTTGCCTTACCTGCCTCCCTATATCTGTACTCACAGTGTCGCCAGATGTTTCTAACTCCTCTGCTTGCTGACTGTTTTCTTCATCATCATCAACATGTGGCAGATGTTGCTGCAAACACATGTTATGAAGAAAACAGCAGCAGAACACAATCCTAGTCACCTTTAAGGGACTATACAACAAAAGCCCGGCAGACTTATCCAGACACCGAAACCTTGATTTCAGTACACCAAAACATCGTTCTATCACATTCCGCGTAGACATATGTGCATGATTGTAATTGTGTTCAGCAGGGGAATCAGGGATGGACAATGGAGTCAGAAGCCAAGAGTAGCAGCCATAACCCCCATCACCTGAAAAACAAAGATTGGTAACATTGAAAAATATTGATGCACAAACACAGTGCTAACATAATGTGCAGGTTGAGGTAAACACAAAATAAAATAAAAAATACTTGCTACATACCCAGCAGCCAGCCATCCGGCATTTCTCCAGCCTCAAATTTATCAAAGAGGGATGACTGACTGAGGATGAAGGAGTCATGGCAGCCGCCAGGGTAACCCGCAACAACACTCATAATTTTGAGATTTGCATCACAAACCACTTGGACAATAGTGGATTGGCCAAGATATCTATTTATATAAATATATTGCCTGCCCCTAGGTGGTCTCAGCTCAACGTGTGTGCAATCTATGGCACCCAGCACATTTGGCATGCCAGCAAGCTCATAGAAAGCTACCCTGACTGCATGCCACTGAGACTCCTGGGTAGGGAAGCAGATAGAGGCATCTATGTGGGGTTCCAATGCATCCAAAACCTGAGTGTACATTCAAAAATATAAGGTGAGTGTCTTAAGCACTTTGTTCAAATATACTGTATAAATTCACATTACACAATACAAAAATGGGGCATAGAGGAGTATGTATGGTTTGCCTCACCTGATTTAAATATTTTGAAAAGGTGGGCTGTGAGATTCCTATTACATCGCCTGTCACAGCCTGAAAGCTGCCAGTAGCCATAAAGTGCAACACAGCCAGGAGTTGGTGCAGGCCTGAGACAGAGCGAGAGCGTGCTGTCTCAGGGTCTAGTTCCAGTTTGAATAGGTCATACAGACGGAAAATGTTGTTCCTATTTAGCCGGAACATCTGTATGACCTGGTCATCGGCCAATGCGTTTAAGTTTAAACGCCCCCTAAAAAAATGAGGCCTGCACAGCCTCCGCGGCACCTGTACAACCTGTTGACCATGTTCAGTTTCCTGGCCCTGGTTTCTTGTAGCCTCATGGAGCAGTCTCAGGAATCCCACAGCAAAACCAAATTCACTGCTTCACACGGCAGCAAGCCATTTCAGAGTGATTGATTTGACAAATGTGCTGGCCCACCTTTTAAAGGGCCAAAAATGCAGGTGTGATTAATGATGAAGTCGGAACACATGTAAACACGCTTCTTAAAAGCAGGTCTACTTTTTTCGTGATTTTTTACAAATTGTATATTTTTACGACCGCAAATGCACTTTCACGTGGAAATTACAAATACGAATGAATAGTAAATGACGAGTACTATACCTAAACAGCCGTGTTTGACCGATGGTGTATTCATTCGTATTTCTGAACTTGGGCCGCCCAAAAAATACGAATGCCCTCATCACTTCCGAGATTTGAGTTTAGTAAATTCCCGAGATGACACTGAAGAAAAAACACCAAGGGGTATATGCAATTGCGGTCGAAATCTGGCTGGAATTCGACCGTTTTTAAATTCGACACAATTCGACAGTCAGACACCCTCCCGCCGGGACCCGAATTCGACATATTCAATAAAAAACGGATTCGACAGTCCCGCTGTCGAAAACCGGACCAATTGACGATAGTGTGCATCCTGGAATTGACTTCATGGACGTCACAAAACTGTGTAAAAAATCGTGAAAAAAAATGCTTGGGGTCCCCCCTCCTAAGCATAACCAGCCTCGGGCTCTTTGAGCCGGTCCTGGTTGTAAAAATACGGGGGGGGGGAAATGACTGGGGATCCCCCGTATTTTCACAACCAGCACCGGGCTCTGCGTCCGGTCCTGGTGCCAAAAATACGGGGGACAAAAAACGTAGGGGTCCCCCGTAATTTTAACACCAGCAGCGGGCTCCACTAGTCAGAGAGATAATGCCACAGCTGGGGGACACTTTTATATCGGTCCCTGCGGCCGTGGCATTAAATCACTAACTAGTCACCCCTGGCCGTGAAGCCCGAGGCTGTCCCCCCCATCCAAGGGCTGCGGATGGGGAGCTGATAGCCAAGTGACAAAAAGAAAGAATATTGTTTTTTGTAGCAGAACTACAAGTCCCAGCAAGCCTCCCCCGCAAGCTGGTACTTGGAGAACCACAAGTAACAGCATGCGGGTGGGGGGGAAACAGGCTCGCTGGTACCTGTAGTTCTACTGCAAAAAAATACCCAAATAAAAACAGTACACGCACACAGTGATAGTAAAACTTTATTACATACATGCACGCCGACACACACATACTTACCTATGTTCACACGCCGACTCGGTCCACTTCTCCAAGTAGAATCCACGGGGCACCTGAAAATAAAATTATACTCACCATAATCCAGTGTAGATCTGTCCTCTTCTTTTTTGTAATCCACGTACTTGGCAAAAAAACAAACCGAAAAACCCGATCCACGTGGGATCCCGATTTACACATGGGACCCCTTTCCCCGACTGCCGCTCCATTATCTTCATTATCTTCACTATGCCGCTCCATTATCCATAACACTAGGGAATGCACCCATAGACTGGTACACAGAAGGAGACAGGTACAGAGTGCACCATATCCTAACACTTAAGAGCTTGACAGATGCCTGTACCCTGCAGGCATCCCACAAGCTGGAGACAGGTGCCTTCAGGCAGCATTTGTGCCTCTCCCTCAGCCATGAGCCCTACGCAGTGGTACCAGTCACAACTACCCACAGTACATTCCTTAGGTGTACTGTGCTAGTTTTTATGCTTTTTTTGTAAACTTTTTATTAAAGCATTACATCACACTACACACATGGTTTGAAGTAGAACAGTACATATATAAATGCAAGTCCTTGTCTACAATGGTCCTCATCATTACATATAATTGTAGATCTTAGCATTCCCCATGTAGATATGCCATTCACATCTTGAGAAATCAGTTGAAGCCATCATAGAGTATGATCCAACCAATAATCATGAGCAACGGCGGCTCCTACCTATGTGTAGGAGGAGGGCTGCCGCTGGCTGCCAGATTTCCACTGCCTTGTCCCCACCACTGCCTGGGTCCTGGCACCTGTACTATATAGAGTTCACAGATGCTGGGACCCGGCACATGGGCAGTAGGGGATACAGTACTGCGCATGCGCAAAACAACTGCTTCCATTGACTGCACCATCTGCAGTCCACAGAAGCCAGCTAGGGCTGATGAGGCAGGGAGCTAGCTTCCTACAGGAAGCCAGCTCTCTGCCTATCGCAACCCGGTCTGGCAGTCCCGGTGGGAGGAAACACCTGCCAATGGGACTGTCTGTAGTGTCTGTGACTGGCAGGTAGGACTTCCGATAGGAAGTCACTGTCAGTCACAGTGAAGCCAGTGCATTCTCACGGACTGTATTTGGCTTCAATGACAGTGAGATGAGTGGCGGATTTTACCTGGGGTGGCTGCAGTCCTGCAGTCCATACAGTAGGTAAAAACCAATACTGATTGTGAGTTTCCTTCTAGCAGGAATAGAAGGAGCCCAAAGTCTGAGGAGGCAGCAGTACCTCTAGAAGTCTACTCATTGAGAACTATAAGGGGATCACCTAACAGCAACCTGGTCTCATACCAATCCTCCCTTGAAAGTCTATAGGGAGGGTAGCAACATAACTTTTCCAAGATTCAAAAAATTCTGAGGTCCATTTCTCTTTATCTAAAGTTGCTTCCAACCAATCCATCTGAAAAATATTATGCAATTTCCCTTTATAAAGTGTTAGAGAAGGTGGATAGGGTAGGATTCATATCTGTAACATAGTCTTACTGGCTGGCTCGCTAATAACCAATAACAACTTCCTACAATCTTTGGTGATCCTCTGGACTACACGGATAATGCCCAAAATTTCCCATTCCGCAGTAAAAGGCAAATAGGTTACTAAATATTCCATGGTGTAGCTTCATACCTGTAACCAGACTTTGCAGTGCAAGGGGCATGTCCACAAGCAGTGAAATAAATCTGCTTCTGGTGTACGACACACCGATGACACTCCCCAGTAGCGGATATACCTGCCAATGTTTATTTAAACACCAAACCGAACCATTGATACGTTTTTACTTGCAATAACATGGCTAACTGCATGGTTTACTGTTGAATAAACCTATATGTATCAAGTAGAAGTGAGGATGACCATTTACACAGAAAGACAGATACTGCAGATAATAAATTATTACAAATCTTAATAAATTTTAAATTGACTAATCAGCAACATCTGTCTGAGCAGAGATAATTGACGATTTCTTGCAATCAAGAGATTAATAGTTGCATTGGTTTGGGCTACAAGTACTGTATGTCACGCCTAGCAAGGTTTGAGGATTCGGCAGGTGAGACTTGCCCAAGGAAGTAGTTGTCTGCGGATGAATAAGACGAGGGGGTTGGATATAGTTCCTTCTCATGGGACAAGGGCAATGCAGAAGGCAGGTGGAGCTAAGAGTCAGTGAGCTGTAGTTCCTGTGAATGAGGCTGAGGTAGGGAACTGTGGCTTGTGAATGATGACTTAAAGACGTAGTTGTAGACAAAGAACTGTGGGTTGTGGCTTGAATGACAAGGCTGTAGATAATGAACTGCGGAACTGTGAATGGTGGTTAAAGACATGGCTGGAGACAAAGAACCGTGGATTGTGACTTGTAAGACAAGTACAGACATCAGGAGCTGAGCGCAGTGTTTCGTGTGCTTTATTTATTGAAAGACGAGGCTGTAGATAATGAACTGCGGACAGTAGACGGTGGTTCAGAGACATGGCTGGAGACAAAGATCTGCGGACTGTGGCTTTAAAGACGAGACAGAAAGCCCGGGGCCGTCCGTGCCCAAGGGGTCTTACTGGACCGGGGTTTCCAGGAGCGCTTCACAGGCAGCAGTAGGAGAGGAACAGCAGGGGCTGCGGCAGCAACTGAGAACCAGCTAAGCAGGGTTAGGAGTAACCAGAATACATCAAGAATCCTGGGAGCTCAGGGCTAAAGCACCTACAACAGGGTTGCAACTTGAAGCACTGGCCTCCCTGTCATAAACCAGCCACCTTTTATAAGGAGAATTCTCCCTGAATTGGCTGGAAGGGACCGGAAGCCAATACTATGCCTCAAACTTTTTGTCTCCAATATGGCGGCGCCCAGTAATGCAGACCTCCCTGTAAGGCCACACAGTGCACTGCCCCTGGTCTCCTAGCAACCACCCTGGCAAGGAGAGACCCGCTGAATCTGCGTCCCGCAGCCACAAGCGGACCCCCTCACCACCGCTACCGCTGCCCACGTACCCGGTGCGGCAGCCCTACACCCCCGCTGCCTGCACGCCGCCTGCAACACCAGACCCACGGCCCCAGCGTACCGGTAAGACCCCGGATGCTGACAGTACCCCCCCCCCCCCCTTTGCGGGTGGACTCCGGACACCTATATGGTAACTTGGCATGAAATGCCCGAAGAAGTCTTGGAGCATGGACATCTTCTGCTCCTACCCAAGACCTTTCCATATCCTTGCCAATCTACAAGGTACTGGAGGCGACCATATCGTCTGCGAGAGTTGAGGATCTTGCGAATCTCAAATTAGTCTCCTTGTGCTGATTGGATCTTGGGAGGTTTAGGCAGAGCAGCTCTGAATTGGTTAAGTACCAGCGGTTTTAAAAGAGAAATATGAAATGCATTAGGGATTCTCAAATGCGGAGGCAGCTTCACCTTGTAAGCCACAGGATTTAATACTTTCTCGATTGGGTAGGGCCCAATAAATCTGGGAGCAAACTTTTTAGTAGGTACCTTCAACCTTAGGTTACATGTGGAAACCCAAACCCAATCTCCCACCTTAAGACTTGGTACAGCTTTTCGCTTCAGATCCGCATAGGTCTTATACCTCTTGGATGTCTTAAGCAAAGCCTCTTGAACTTGTCTCCAAGTTTTGGTAATTGTCGAAGTGCGGCAGGAACCTCGAGCGTAGGTAGAAGTTGGAAGTCTGGAACTTTCGGATGATGACCATAATTTATGAAATATGGAGAAGACTTTGTAGCAGAATGATAGAGATTGTTATGGGCAAATTCTGCGAATGGGAGAAAGTTCAGCTAATCGTCCTAAGAGGAGGACATGAATAAACGTAGAAATGTCTCCAGGTCCTGGTTCACTCTCTCTGTTTGTCCATCAGTTTGGGGATGATATCCAGAGGAGAAATTCAATTTCACGCCGAGAGCAGAACATAGGGATCTCCAAAACTTTGCCACAACCTGAGGACCTCTATCATATACGATTTCCTGCGGTAGACCATGGAGTCAGAAGATCTCTGCTATGAACAATTTTGCTAACTGGGATGCTGATGGAAGACCTGCCAGGGGAACTAAGTGTGCCATTTTAGAGAACCGGTCAACAATGACCCACATGGTATTTTGTCCGCCAGACGCAGGAAAATCAGTAATAAAGTCCATAGAAATATGCGTCCATGGTCTTTGCGGCACAGGTAATGGATGGAGTAACCCGGCTGGAGGACCTTTGGGACTTTTATGTTGAGCACACTTTGGACAAGCAGCCACGAATTCCTGAACATCAGTCCTGAGTTGAGTTCACCAGTAGGAGCGCTGAATGAATTTGAATGTTTTATGACCACCCGCATGGCCCATGAAGGAGGAGGAGTGAGCCCATGTAAGAAGTTTCTTGCATAGATTTGGTGCAATTAATATTTTTCCAGGAGGGGGGAGTGGAGAAGTATTAGTTGCTGAGAAAGAGGTGAACTCCAAGATAAATTGTTCTTTTGAATGATCAGAGGGTTCTTCAGAACTTAGGGAACGGGATAATGCATCAGCCTTTTCGTTGAGGGAACCTGGTCGATAACTAAGTTTAAAGTTAAAACGGGTAAAGAAGAGTGCCCATCTTGCTTGGCCCTGGGTTCAGACATCGAGCTGACTGTAGATATAGGAGGTTCTTGTGATCCGTGGTCACCGAGATTGGATGCTGGGCTCCCTCCAACAAATACCTCCACTCCTCAAAGGCTAACTTAATTGCTAGTAATTCTTGTTCCCCAATAGCATAATTCTGTTTGGCGGGAGAAAATCTTCATGAGAAGAACGCACAGGGATGGACCTTTTTGTCCTCGAACAGCTGGGACAATACTGCTCCTACTCCTACAGTGGAGGCATCAACCTCCACCAGGAACGGACAGCTGAGATCGGGTTGACGAAGGACAGGAGCGGTCATGAAAGCTTCCTTTAAGGATGAAAAGGCTTCTAAAACCTCCGGAGACCACTTGGCAGGATCTGCTCCTTTCCTAGTTAATGCGGTAACGGTGGCTATGACAGAAGAATAATTCTGAACGAATCTTCGGTAGAAGTTAGCGAATCCCAGAAAACGTTGAACCCCCTTAAGGGTAGCTGGAAGCGACCAATCCTGGATCGCCTGGACTTTAGCGGGGTCCATCTGTAACTTCTGTCCCAAGAGGATGTAACCGAGGAATGGAATCGTGGGTACTTCAAAGGTGCACTTCTCTAATTTACAGAATAATTGATTACTCCGTAAACGAGTTAGAACCTCCTTGACTTCTTCTCGATGGGTCTTCAGATCCCTAGAAAAGATGAGGATGTCATCCAAATACACTACAAGGCAGTCATAGAGGAGGTCTCTGAAAATTTAGTTAACGAATTCTTGAAAAACAGATGGAGCGTTACACAGGCCGAAAGGCATTACCAGGTATTCATAATGCCCATCGCGGGTATTAAATGCCATCTTCCATTCATCACCAGGACGAATACATATAAGATTGTAGGCCCCCCGTAAGTCCAATTTGGAAAAAACAGTAGCTCCTTTAACATGGTCGAATAGTTCTGGAATTAGAGGCAACGGATATCTGTTCTTAATAGTTATGTCGTTGAGACCTCTATAGTCAATACAGGTCCGTAGACCCCCATCCTTCTTTTTGACAAAGAAAAACCCCGCCCCGGCCGGAGAGGTGGAAGACCTGATGAACCCCTTATCCAAATTCTCCCGGATATACTCCGACATGATCTATGTCTCTGGGAGTGAGAGAGGGTAGGTTCGACCTCGGGGAGGAGTCTTGCCTGGTACCAGATCAATGGGACAATCCCAAGTGCGATGTGGAGGCAAGGTGTCTGCCCCATGCTTACTGAAAACATCTTGAAAGGCATGGTATTCCACAGGAAGGCTGGAAGGGCTGGAAGAACAGAGGGGTCTTACTGAGGGCAAACAGTTCTGGAAGCAGTCTCATCCCCAAGAAAGAACATCCATGGTTTGCCAGTCTATGTGGGGATTGTGTTTTATTAACCATGGAAATCCTAGGATCAGTTCGTGAGAGGCTTTAGGAATTACTAAGAAAGAGATATTTTCTGAATGAAGAACTCCGATCTTCATCTTGAGAGGAACAGTACAAAAGGATATGATTCCCTCAGGAATCTGACTTCCATCCATCGCAGTAATTGAAATGGTACGATCCAAACGGACCGTTTGTATTCCAGATCGTTTAACCAGAGCTGATGTAATGAAACTTTCGGCGGCTCCAGAGTCGAGTAGTGCAGGGATGAGAAGAGAAGAAGAAGGGAGCTCCAGGTGAGTTAACAAGACCGACTCTTTCTTGGCAAGTAATTCTGAAAATGTTCCTAGCTTGACCTCTCCAGCACAGTCTAGGAGCGGGTGTTTCCCAGACTTTGACTGCAGGATTTGACAAAATGATCAGATGCACCACAATACAGGCATAGGTTCCCTTGTCACCGTCTCTGACGTTCTTCGTTGGAGAGACTGGAACGATTGATCTCCATGGGTTCTTCGGTAACTGGTGATGATGGTCTTGGCGGGAGAACGACTTGAGACTTAGGACGATCTGACCGCGATCTCTCCATACAGCGTTCTCTGTACCTCAGGTCTAATTTATTGCATAAGGAAATTAACTTATCCAACTTATCAGGTACGTCCTGAGTTGCGAGGTCATCTTTGATCTTTTCGGAGAGACCACTCCAGAAAGCTGCTATGATAGCCTCCTCATTCCTGTTCAGTTCTGAGGAGAGTGTACGAAACTGGATCACGTACTGACTGACCGTACGTGTGCACTGACGTAGGCGCAGGATTTCCAATGAAGCAGCAGAAGTCCTGCCCGGTTCGTCGAAGATTCTTCAAAAGGTGGCCACGACTCTGAATAGTTAGACAGGATGGGATCCGTCTTCTCCCACAAAGGTGAAGCCCATTCCAACGCTTGCCCAGTAAGCAAAGAAATTATATAGGCTACCTTGGTTCGTGCTGATGGGAAGTTGGCCGACTGTAGTTAGAACTGGATTTCGCACTGGTTGAGAAACCCACGGCAATGTTTTGGGTTCCCATCGAACTTACTGGGTGATGGCAAATGTAACCATGGAAGTGGTACTGGTACAGGAGGAAGCGGAACCAGGGGGTGCTAATGTGGGAGCAGCCGTAGATAATTGAGGGGCCGTCATGGCAACACAGAGGGAATCGAGACATTCTGACATATTCTGCATGAACTGCACAATTTGAGACTGTGTGGCCTCCTGCTTGCTCAAGCGAGACCAGATATCTGCAGTAGAATCATCTCCTGAGGCCTGATCAGCCGTCGAATCCATGGGGCCAGTGCTTACTGTCATGCCTAGCAAGTTTGAGGATCCGGCAGCTGAGACTTGCCCAAGGAAGTAGTTGTCTGCGGATGAATAAGACGAGGGGGTTGGATATAGTTCCTTCTCATGGGACAAGGGCAATGCAGAAGGCAGGTGGAGCTAAGAGTCAATGAGCTGTAGTTCTTGAGAATGAGGCTGAGGTAGGGAACTGTGGCTTGTGAATGATGAATTAAAGACGTAGTTGTTAACAAAGAACTGTGGGATGTGGCTTGAACGACATGGCTGTAGATAATGAACTGCGGAACTGTGAATGGTGGTTAAAGACGTGGCTGGAGACAAAGAACCGTGGATTGTGACTTGAAAGACGAGGCTGTAGATAATGAAATGCGGACTGTAGACGGTGGTTCAAAGACGCGGCTGGAGACAAAGATCTGCGGACTGTGGCTTGAAAGACGAGACAGAAAGCCCGGGGCCGTCCGTGCCCAAAGGGTCTTACTGGACCGGGGTTTCCAGGAGCGCTTCCACAGGCTCCAGTAGGTGAGGAACGGCAGGGGCTGCGGCAGCAACTGAGAACCGGCTAAGCAGGGTTAGGAGTAACCAGAATACATCAAGAATCCTGGGAGCTCAGGGCTAAAGCACCTACAACAGGGTTGTAACTTGAAGCACTGGCCTCCCTGTCATAAACCAGCCCCCTTTTATAAGGAGAACTCTCGCTGGATTGGCTGGAAGGGACAGGAAGCCAATACTATGCCTCAAACTTTGGTCTCCAATATGGCGGTGCCCAGTAATGCAGACCTCCCTGTAAGGCCACACAGTGCACTGCCCCTGGTCTCCTAGCAACCGCCCTGGCAAGGAGAGACCCCCCTCACTGCCGCTAGCACTGCCCACGGACCCGGAGCGGCAACCCTCCGCCGCCACTGCCCGCACGCCGCCTGCAACACCAGACCCGCGGCCCCAGCGTACTGGTAAGACCCCGGACGCTGACACTGTACTCCTCGGATTAATAAAAAAGTTAAAATAGGACAACATTCCGCCTCCCCAAATCTTCCCTCCGGCAACTAGTAGACTCTGGCTTAACGCCATAGCCTACTGTGCATGCACAGGTCTCCGGGAATATGGCGACCGCACTTTGTTCCCAGGGACACCTCCAAAGTGCATGCACAAATCACTCAGAAATAGCACTGCAGAGCCACTGCCGCGGGACTCTGGATGGGTAAGTATACTCTATGGGTGCAGTGTGGGCCCCCCCGGGCCTAAGAGCCCGTGTGCACCTCACACACTGCATCCATTATAGAAACACCTATGCACAGAATCTTAACTATGGTATGGGGAGAATGGGGGCAGGGGCAATTCTGAGCAGCTTACACCAGGGACGTGCAGTCAGGGGAGGCAGGGGAGGCAGTGCCTCCCCTGTCATAATGATTACAATAATACAAAGAAGATACTAAACACTACTTTGTATTATTTTAATCATTTTTAAACTGACACTGCAGCAAAATCTCTATGGGAGGCAGCGAGAGCACTGCCTCCCAGTGACAATAATAAAGTGTCTGAAGAGGGGGGCGGGCAGGGGGCGGGGCCAAATCGTGGGCTGGAAAAGCCCATTGAAATACTAGTGGAAAGCGGCACCAGCACAATTGCCTCATTGACAGGGCTGTGCCTTTAGCTCACATCAAGGCACACCCCTGTCAATAATTGGACAGCGGCAGGGGGTGGGCTAGAACGAACGGCAGCCCTCCTCCCACCACTTCCTAGTTTGATGCACAACACAGCAGCCGACGGACAGCATAATCATTCAAAAGAGCTGTTCACTCTCTCCACAATCCTGCACTGAACTGGCTTGGCTTAGGTCGCGTCCTTTCCCTTATCTTTATTTTACTACCAGCGATCAGCTCTTTTGAATGATTGATTAGGCTGTCGTCAGCTAACGCTGTGTTGTGCATGGAACTCGGAAGTGGAGGGAGGACGGCTGCACTTGTCTGCTCACATGCACCAGAGGACTACAGAACAGGTGATTGCAGGGTTGCTAGGAGCAAAAAACACATATTGCCCTATAGGTTACTTCTTTACCCTGCACATTGAGGGTATCTATCTATCTATCTATCTATCTATCTATCTATCTATCTATCTATCTATCTATCTATCTATCTATCTGTGACGTGCGGTGAGGTAAATGGCTGGGGGGGCACTGGCTAAACTGAGCAGCAGCACATGTATATAAACAGCGATGGGGAAGTTATTTTCCGTTACAGCCAGAGGTTTCCTAGAAGCTATGACAGGAGGTGTTATACTAGGGGCCTTATTCAGCATTGTTGCAGTTTTGCTAAAATAGCAATACTGCAACTGCTATCACTTCAATGCTGGGGGCCGCCCAGCACAGGTCAAGGCCACCCAACATGCTAATGGCGGGCACCGATGTGATCGCAATTCAATTGTGAAGAATGCAACTCTGAATACGTGAAGCCACCCTGCCTCCACATGGCTCTACGAGCTGAACTTGCAGCAGCTCCCAAACCCTCTGCCCTTCCCCCGGAATCAGTGCCTGGCTTGTGCAGGAGCTATAAAAAAAAAACCCTGTGCAATAAATATAAAACCATGACAGAATGACAGCACTATTTGTGGAATTAATGGGGCATTAATAGTAATGTTTAATTTTTATGACTCTTTTAGGGTCTTGGCAATTAAAAAATAAAAGGTCATCATCCTAAAGTATTATATTAATCTACATCTACTATTGTTTCATTTATTGCACCCTCTGTACAGTTTGTTCACATGTCCCTGCACTTACTGTACTTGCAGCAGTAGATGGATATATCACTATCACCCACTTCAATGTAAAGAGACACAGTACCATTGTACCCCAGGGAAATGGATACCTAGCAACAGTGCCGTAACTAGACATTTTAGCGGTGTGTGCAAGAAATGGCATCGGAGACTCCCACCCCTCTATGCAAAACAGGGGCAGTGCGCGCTGCAGGCGCGCGCAAAAAATATAGGGGCGTGGCCACAAAATAATACCAATTCATATAACGGTGCACAGTAGTCTCCATTATTCAAATTACGCCGCACAGTAGCACCACTACACCAGGTAGAGCCCCTTTTACACATTACGGCGGACAGATTCCCCTTTTTACACATTACGGCAGACAGCGTCCCCTTTTTTTACACATTACGGCAGACAACGTACCTTTTTTACACATTACAGCAGACAGTCCCCCTTTTTTTACACATTACGGCAGACAGCGTCCCCTTTTTACACATTACGGCAGACAGCATCCCGTTTTTTACACATTACGGCAGACAGTGTACCTTTTTTACACATTACAGCAGACAGTCCCCCTTTTTTTACACATTACGGCAGACAGCGTCCCCTTTTTACACATTACGGCAGACAGCGTCCCCTTTTTACACATAACGGCAGACAGCGACATCCTTTTTACACATTACGGCAGACAGCGTCCCCTTTTTACACATTACGGCAGACAGTGTCCCCTTTTTACACATTACGGCAGACAGCGTCTCCTTTTTACACATTACGGCAGACAGTGTCCCCTTTTTTTACACATTACGGCAGACAGCGTACCTTTTTTACACATTACAGCAGACAGTCCCCCTTTTTTTACACATTACGGCAGACAGCGTCCCCTTTTTACACATTACGGCAGACAGCGTACCCTTTATACACATTACGGCAGACAGTGTCCCCCTTTTTACACATTACGGCAGACAGCATCCCCTTTTTTACACATTACGACAGACAGCGTCCCCATTTTACATATTACGGCAGACAGCGTCCCCTTTTTATACATTAAGGCAGCCGGTCCCCCTTTTTACTAGGGATGACTGGGTTCGGTTCCTCGGAATCCGAACCCGCCCGAACTTCATGTTTTTTTACACGGGGCCAAGCGACTCGGATCTTCCCGCCTTGCTCGGTTAACCCGAGCGCGCCCGAACGTCATCATCCCGCTGTCGGATTCTCGCGAGGCTCGGATTCTATCGCGAGACTCGGATTCTATATAAGGAGCCGCGCGTCGCCGCCATTTTCACACGTGCATTGAGATTCATAGGGAGAGGACGTGGCTGGCGTCCTCTCCGTTTATAGAGAAGAGAGTGAGACAGTAGAGAGAGACACAGTAGTAATTTTGGGGAGCATTAGGAGGAGTTCTAGTTACTTGCTGAAGTGATAGATAGTGTGACTGTATATTATCTGACTTGTGGGGGAGACACTGACAGTGGGGAGCAGTTAGAGTCTGAGAGCAGGACTCAGGAGTACATATAACGTACAGTGCACACTTTTGCTGCCAGAGTGCCACACTGCCATTGTGACCACACTGACCACCAGTATAATATATATTGTGATTGTCTGCTTAGGAGTACTACTTGCAAGTTGCTGATAGTGTGACCAGTGACCTGACCACCAGTCACCACCAGTTTAATATATATATATATATATATATATATATATAATATATATATAATATTGTATACCACCTACCCGTGGTTTTTTTTTTTCTTTCTTCTTTATACATACTACTATAGTAGCTTACTGTAGCAGTCTGCGGTGCTGCTGAGCTGACTGTGTCCAGCAGGTCCGTCATCAGTCATTACATAATAAATATATATACCTGTCCGGCTGCAGTACTAGTGATATTATATATATATATATATATTGATTTCATCTCATTATCATCCAGTCTATATTAGCAGCAGACACAGTACGGTAGTCCACGGCTGTAGCTACCTCTGTGTCGGCAGTCGCTCGTCCATCCATAATTGTATACCACCTACCCGTGGTTTTTTTCTTTCTTTCTTCTTTATACATACTACTATAGTAGCTTACTGTAGCTGTCTGCGGTGCTGCTGAGCTGACAGTGTCCAGCAGGTCCGTCATCAGTCATTACATAATAAATATATATACCTGTCCGGCTGCAGTACTAGTGATATTATATATATATATTGATTTCATCTCATTATCATCCAGTCTATATTAGCAGCAGACACAGTACGGTAGTCCACGGCTGTAGCTACCTCTGTGTCGGCAGTCGCTCGTCCATCCATAATTGTATACCACCTACCCGTGTTTTTTTCTTTTCTTTCTTCTTTATACATACTACTATAGTAGCTTACTGTAGCAGTCTGCGGTGCTGCTGAGCTGACAGTGTCCAGCAGGTCCGTCATCAGTCATTACATAATAAATATATATACCTGTCCGGCTGCAGTACTAGTGATATTATATATATATATATTGATTTCATCTCATTATCATCCAGTCTATATTAGCAGCAGACACAGTACGGTAGTCCACGGCTGTAGCTACCTCTGTGTCGGCAGTCGCTCGTCCATCCATAATTGTATACCACCTACCCGTGGTTTTTTTTTTTCTTTCTTCTTTATACATACTACTATAGTAGCTTACTGTAGCAGTCTGCGGTGCTGCTGAGCTGACAGTGTCCAGCAGGTCCGTCATCAGTCATTACATAATAAATATATATACCTGTCCGGCTGCAGTACTAGTGATATTATATATATATATATATATATATTGATTTCATCTCATTATCATCCAGTCTATATTAGCAGCAGACACAGTACGGTAGTCCACGGCTGTAGCTACCTCTGTGTCGGCAGTCGCTCGTCCATCCATAATTGTATACCACCTACCCGTGGTTTTTTTTTTTCTTTCTTCTTTATACATACTACTATAGTAGCTTACTGTAGCAGTCTGCGGTGCTGCTGAGCTGACAGTGTCCAGCAGGTCCGTCATCAGTCATTACATAATAAATATATATACCTGTCCGGCTGCAGTACTAGTGATATTATATATATATATATATATATATATATATATATATATTAATTGTATCTCCTTATCATCCAGTCTATATTAGCAGCAGACACAGTACGGTAGTCCACGGCTGTAGCTACCTCTGTGTCGGCAGTCGCTCGTCCATCCATAAGTATACTAGTATCCATCCATCTCCATTGTTTACCTGAGGTGCCTTTTAGTTGTGCCTATTAAAATATGGAGAACAAAAATGTTGAGGTTCCAAAATTAGGGAAAGATCAAGATCCACTTCCACCTCGTGCTGAAGCTGCTGCCACTAGTCATGGCCGAGACGATGAAATGCCAGCAACGTCGTCTGCCAAGGCCGATGCCCAATGTCATAGTACAGAGCATGTAAAATCCAAAACACCAAATATCAGTAAAAAAAGGACTCCAAAATCTAAAATAAAATTGTCGGAGGAGAAGCGTAAACTTGCCAATATGCCATTTACCACACGGAGTGGCAAGGAACGGCTGAGGCCCTGGCCTATGTTCATGGCTAGTGGATCAGCTTCACATGAGGATGGAAGCACTCAGCCTCTCGCTAGAAAACTGAAAAGACTCAAGCTGGCAAAAGCACCGCAAAGAACTGTGCGTTCTTCGAAATCCCAAATCCACAAGGAGAGTCCAATTGTGTCCGTTGCGATGCCTGACCTTCCCAACACTGGACGTGAAGAGCATGCGCCTTCCACCATTTGCACGCCCCCTGCAAGTGCTGGAAGGAGCACCCGCAGTCCAGTTCCTGATAGTCAGATTGAAGATGTCAGTGTTGAAGTACACCAGGATGAGGAGGATATGGGTGTTGCTGGCGCTGGGGATGAAATTGACAAGGAGGATTCTGATGGTGAGGTGGTTTGTTTAAGTCAGGCACCCGGGGAGACACCTGTTGTCCGTGGGAGGAATAGGGCCGTTGACATGCCTGGTGAAAATACCAAAAAAATCAGCTCTTCGGTGTGGAAGTATTTCACCAGAAATGCGGACAACATTTGTCAAGCCGTGTGTTGCCTTTGTCAAGCTGTAATAAGTAGGGGTAAGGACGTTAACCACCTCGGAACATCCTCCCTTATACGTCACCTGCAGCGCATTCATAATAAGTCAGTGACAAGTTCAAAAACTTTGGGCGACAGCGGAAGCAGTCCACTGACCAGTAAATCCCTTCCTCTTGTAACCAAGCTCACGCAAACCACCCCACCAACTCCCTCAGTGTCAATTTCCTCCTTCCCCAGGAATGCCAATAGTCCTGCATGCCATGTCACTGGCAATTCTGACGAGTCCTCTCCTGCCTGGGATTCCTCCGATGCTTCCTTGCGTGTAACGCCTACTGCTGCTGGCGCTGCTGTTGTTGCTGCTGGGAGTCGATGGTCATCCCAGAGGGGAAGTCGTAAGCCCACTTTTACTACTTCCACCAAGCAATTGACTGTCCAACAGTCCTTTGCGAGGAAGATGAAATATCACAGCAGTCATCCTGTTGCAAAGCGGATAACTGAGGCCTTGACAACTATGTTGGTGTTAGACGTGCGTCCGGTATCCGCCGTTAGTTCACAGGGAACTAGACAATTTCTTGAGGCAGTGTGCCCCCGTTACCAAATACCATCTAGGTTCCACTTCTCTAGGCAGGCGATACCGAGAATGTACACGGACGTCAGAAAAAGACTCACCAGTGTCCTAAAAAATGCAGTTGTACCCAATGTCCACTTAACCACGGACATGTGGACAAGTGGAGCAGGGCAGGGTCAGGACTATATGACTGTGACAGCCCACTGGGTAGATGTATGGACTCCCGCCGCAAGAACAGCAGCGGCGGCACCAGTAGCAGCATCTCGCAAACGCCAACTCTTTCCTAGGCAGGCTACGCTTTGTATCACCGGTTTCCAGAATACGCACACAGCTGAAAACCTCTTACGGCAACTGAGGAAGATCATCGCGGAATGGCTTACCCCAATTGGACTCTCCTGTGGATTTGTGGCATCGGACAACGCCAGCAATATTGTGTGTGCATTAAATATGGGCAAATTCCAGCACGTCCCATGTTTTGCACATACCTTGAATTTGGTGGTGCAGAATTTTTTAAAAAACGACAGGGGTGTGCAAGAGATGCTGTCGGTGGCCAGAAGAATTGCGGGACACTTTCGGCGTACAGGCACCACGTACAGAAGACTGGAGCACCACCAAAAACGCCTAAACCTGCCCTGCCATCATCTGAAGCAAGAAGTGGTAACGAGGTGGAATTCAACCCTCTATATGCTTCAGAGGTTGGAGGAGCAGCAAAAGGCCATTCAAGCCTATACAATTGAGCACGATATAGGAGGTGGAATGTACCTGTCTCAAGCGCAGTGGAGAATGATTTCAACGTTGTGCAAGGTTCTGCAACTTTTTGAACTTGCCACACGTGAAGTCAGTTCAGACACTGCCAGCCTGAGTCAGGTCATTCCCCTCATCAGGCTTTTGCAGAAGAAGCTGGAGGCATTGAAGGAGGAGCTAAAAGGGAGCGATTCCGCTAGGCATGTGGGACTTGTGGATGGAGCCCTTAATTCGCTTAACAAGGATTCACGGGTGGTCAATCTGTTGAAATCAGAGCACTACATTTTGGCCACCGTGCTCGATCCTAGATTTAAAACATACCTTGGATCTCTCTTTCCGGCAGACACAAGTCTGCTGGGGTTCAAAGACCTGCTGGTGACAAAATTGTCAAGTCAAGCGGAACGCGACCTGTCAACATCTCCTCCTTCACATTCTCCCGCAACAGGGGGTGCGAGGAAAAGGCTCAGAATTCCGAGCCCACCCGCTGGCGGTGATGCAGGGCAGTCTGGAGCGACTGCTGATGCTGACATCTGGTCCGGACTGAAGGACCTGACAACGATTACGGACATGTCGTCTACTGTCACTGCATATGATTCTCTCCCCATTGAAAGAATGGTGGAGGATTATATGAGTGACCGCATCCAAGTAGGCACGTCAGACAGTCCGTACTTATACTGGCAGGAAAAAGAGGCAATTTGGAGGCCCTTGCACAAACTGGCTTTATTCTACCTAAGTTGCCCTCCCACAAGTGTGTACTCCGAAAGAGTGTTTAGTGCCGCCGCTCACCTTGTCAGCAATCTGCGTACGAGGTTACTTCCAGAAAATGTGGAGAAGATGATGTTCATTAAAATGAATTATAATCAATTCCTCCGTGGAGACATTGACCAGCAGCAATTGCCTCCACAAAGTACACAGGGAGCTGAGATGGTGGATTCCAGTGGGGACGAATTGATAATCTGTGAGGAGCGGGATGTACACGGTGATATATCGGAGGATGATGATGAGGTGGACATCTTGCCTCTGTAGAGCCAGTTTGTGCAAGGAGAGATTAATTGCTTCTTTTTCGGTGGGGGTCCAAACCAACCCGTCATTTCAGTCACAGTTGTGTGGCAGACCCTGTCACTGAAATGATGGGTTGGATAAAGTGTGCATGTCCTGTTTATACAACATAAGGGTGGGTGGGAGGGTCCAAGGACAATTCCATCTTGCACCTCTTTTTTCTTTAATTTTTATTTGCATCATTTGCTGTTTGGGGAGTGTTTTTTGGAAGGGCCATCCTGCGTGACACTTCAGTGCCACTCCTAGATGGGCCAGGTGTTTGTGTCGGCCACTAGGGTCGCTTAGCTTACTCACACAGCTACCTCATTGCGCCTCTTTTTTTCTTCTTTGCGTCATGTGCTGTTTGGGGAGTGTTTTTTGGAAGGGCCATCCTGCGTGACACTGCAGTGCCACTCCTAGATGGGCCAGGTGTTTGTGTCGGCCACTAGGGTCGCTTAGCTTACTCACACAGCTACCTCATTGCGCCTCTTTTTTTCTTCTTTGCGTCATGTGCTGTTTGGGGAGTGTTTTTTGGAAGGGCCATCCTGCGTGACACTGCAGTGCCACTCCTAGATGGGCCAGGTGTTTGTGTCGGCCACTAGGGTCGCTTAGCTTAGTCATCCAGCGACCTCGGTGCAAATTTTAGGACTAAAAATAATATTGGCCCTCATTCCGAGTTGATCGGTCGCAAGGCGAATTTAGCAGAGTTACACACGCTAAGCCTACGCCTACTGGGAGTGAATCTTAGCTTCTTAAAATTGCGACCGATGTATTCGCAATATTGCGATTACAAACTACTTTGCGGTTTCTGAGTAACTTCAACCTTACTCTGCCTGTGCGATCAGTTCAGTGCTTGTCGGTCCTGGTTTGACGTCACAAACACACCCAGCGTTCACTCAGACACTCCCCCGTTTCTCCAGCCACTCCTGCGTTTTTTCCGGAAACGGTAGCGTTATCATCCACACGCCCATAAAACGCCGTGTTTCCGCCCAGTAACACCCATTTCCTGTCAATCACATTACGATCGCCGGAGCGATGAAAAAGCCGTGAGTAAAAATACTATCTTCATTGTTAAATTACTTGGCGCAGTCGCAGTGCGAATATTGCGCATGCGTACTAAGCGGATTTTCATTGCGATGCGATGAAAAATACCGAGCGAACGACTCGGAATGAGGGCCATTGTGAGGTGTGAGGTATTCAGAATAGACTGAAAATGAGTGGAAATTATGGTTTTTGAGGTTAATAATACTTTGGGATCAAAATGACCCCCAAATTCTATGATTTAAGCTGTTTTTTAGGGTTTTTTGAAAAAAACACCCGAATCCAAAACACACCCGAATCCGACAAAAAAAATTCGGTGAGGTTTTGCCAAAACGCGGTCGAACCCAAAACACGGCCGCGGAACCGAACCCAAAACCAAAACACAAAACCCGAAAAATTTCAAGTGCACATCTCTACTTTTTACACATTGTGGCAGACAGACAGGATAGATAGATAGATAGATAGATAGATAGATAGATAGATAGATAGATAGATAGATAGATAGATAGATAGATAGATAGATAGATAGATAAATAGGTACCCTCAATGTGCAGGGTAAAGAAGTAACCTATAGGGCAATATGTGTTTTTTGCTCCTAGCAACCCTGCAATCACCTGTTCTGTAGTCCTCTGGTGTATGTGAGCAGACAAGTGCAGCCGTCCTCCCTCCACTTCCGAGTTCCATGCACAACACAGCGTTAGCTGACGACAGCCTAATCAATCATTCAAAAGAGCTGATCGCTGGTAGTAAAATAAAGATAAGGGAAAGGACGCGACCTAAGCCAAGCCAGTTCAGTGCAGGATTGTGGAGAGAGTGAACAGCTCTTTTAAATGATTATGCTGTCCGTCGGCTGCTGTGTTGTGCATCAAACTAGGAAGTGGTGGGAGGAGGGCTGCCGTTCGTTCTAGCCCACCCCCTGCCGCTGTCCAATTATTGACAGGGGTGTGCCTTGATGTGAGCTAAAGGCACAGCCCCTGTCAATGAGGCAATTGTGCTGGTACCGCTTTCCACTAGTATTTCAATGGGCTTTTCCAGCCCGCGATTTGGCCCCGCCCCCTGCCCGCCCCCCTCTTCAGACACTTTATTATTGTCACTGGGAGGCAGCGCTCTCGCTGCCTCCCATAGAGATTTTGCTGCAGTGTCAGTTTAAAAATGATTAAAATAATACAAAGTAGTGTTTAGTATCTTCTTTGTATTATTGTAATCATTATGACAGGGGAGGCACTGCCTTCCCTGCCTCCCCTGACTGCACGTCCCTGCTATCTATCTATCTATCTATCTATCTATCTATCTATCTATCTATCTATCTATCTATCTATCTATCCTGTCTGTCTGCCACAATGTGTAAAAAGGGGGACCGGCTGCCTTAATGTATAAAAAGGGGACGCTGTCTGCCGTAATGTGTAAAATGGGGACGCTGTCTGTCGTAATGTGTAAAAAAGGGGATGCTGTCTGCCGTAATGTGTAAAAAGGGGGACGCTGTCTGCCGTAATGTGTATAAAGGGGACGCTGTCTGCCGTAATGTGTAAAAAGGGGACGCTGTCTGCCGTAATGTGTAAAAAAGGGGGACTGTCTGCTGTAATGTGTAAAAAAGGTACGCTGTCTGCCGTAATGTGTAAAAAAAGGGGACGCTGTCTGCCGTAATGTGTAAAAAGGAGACGCTGTCTGCCGTAATGTGTAAAAAGGAGACACTGTCTGCCGTAATGTGTAAAAAGGGGACGCTGTCTGCCATAATGTGTAAAAAGGATGTCGCTGTCTGCTGTTATGTGTAAAAAGGGGACGCTGTCTGCCGTAATGTGTAAAAAGGGGACGCTGTCTGCCGTAATGTGTAAAAAAAGGGGGACTGTCTGCTGTAATGTGTAAAAAAGGTACGCTGTCTGCCGTAATGTGTAAAAAAAGGGGATGCTGTCTGCCGTAATGTGTAAAAAGGGGATGCTGTCTGCCGTAATGTGTAAAAAAAGGGGGACTGTCTGCTGTAATGTGTAAAAAGGTACGCTGTCTGCCGTAATGTGTAAAAAAAGGGGACGCTGTCTGCCGTAATGTGTAAAAATGAGACGCTGTCTGCCGTAATGTGTAAAAAGGGGAATCTGTCCGCCGTAATGTGTAAAAGGGGCTCTACCTGGTGTAGTGGTGCTACTGTGCGGCGTAATTTGAATAATGGAGACTACTGTGCACCGTTATATGAATTGGTATTATTTTGTGGCCACGCCCCTATATTTTTTGCGCGCGCCTGAGGCGCGCACTGCCCTTGTTTTGCATAGAGGGGTGGGGGTCTCCGATGCCATTTCTTGCACACACCGCTAAAATGTCTAGTTACGGCACTGTTGCTAGGTATCCATTTCCCTGGGGTACAATGGTACTGTGTCTCTTTACATTGAAGTGGGTGATAGTGATATATCCATCTACTGCTGCAAGTACAGTAAGTGCAGGGACATGTGAACAAACTGTACAGAGGGTGCAATAAATGAAACAATAGTAGATGTAGATTAATATAATACTTTAGGATGATGACCTTTTTTTTTAAATTGCCAAGACCCTAAAAGAGTCATAAAAATTAAACATTACTATTAATGCCCCATTAATTCCACAAATAGTGCTGTCATTCTGTCATGGTTTTATATTTATTGCACAGGGTTTTTTTATAGCTCCTGCACAAGCCAGGCACCGATTCCGGGGGAAGGGCAGAGGGTTTGGGAGCTGCTGCAAGTTCAGCTCGTAGAGCATTTGCAGCCATGTGGAGGCAGGGTGGCTTCACGTATTCAGAGTTGCATTCTTCACAATTGAATTGCGATCACATCGGTGCCCGCCATTAGCATGTTGGGTGGCCTTAACCTGTGCTGGGCGGCCCCCAGCATTGAAGTGATAGCAGTTGCAGTATTGCTATTGTAGCAAAACTGCAACAATGCTGAATAAGGCCCCTAGTATAACACCTCCTGTCATAGCTTCTAGGAAACCTCTGGCTGTAACGGAAAATAACTTCCCCATCGCTGTTTATATACATGTGCTGCTGCTCAGTTTAGCCAGTGCCTCCCCAGCCATTTACCTCACCGCACGTCACAGATAGATAGATAGATAGATAGACAGACAGACAGACAGACAGACAGACAGACAGACAGATAGATAGATAGATAGATAGATAGATAGATAGATAGATAGATAGATAGATAGATAAATAGGTACCCTCAATGTGCAGGGTAAAGAAGTAACTTATAGGGCAATATGTGTTTTTTGCTCCTAGCAACCCTGCAATCACCTGTTCTGTAGTCCTCTGGTGTATGTGAGCAGACAAGTGCAGCCATCCTCCCTCCACTTCCGAGTTCCATGCACAACACAGCGTTAGCTGACGACAGCCTAATCAATCATTCAAAAGAGCTGATCGCTGGTAGTAAAATAAAGATAAGGGAAAGGACGCGACCTAAGCCAAGCCAGTTCAGTGCAGGATTGTGGAGAGAGTGAACAGCTCTTTTGAATGATTATGCTGTCCGTCGGCTGCTGTGTTGTGCATCAAACTAGGAAGTGGTGGGAGGAGGGCTGCCGTTCGTTCTAGCCCACCCCCTGCCGCTGTCCAATTATTGACAGGGGTGTGCCTTGATGTGAGCTAAAGGCACAGCCCCTGTCAATGAGGCAATTGTGCTGGTACCGCTTTCCACTAGTATTTCAATGGGCTTTTCCAGCCCGCGATTTGGCCCCGCCCCCTGCCCGCCCCCCTCTTCAGACACTTTATTATTGTCACTGGGAGGCAGCGCTCTCGTTGCCTCCCATAGAGATTTTGCTGCAGTGTCAGTTTAAAAATGATTAAAATAATACAAAGTAGTGTTTAGTATCTTCTTTGTATTATTGTAATCATTATGACAGGGGAGGCACTGCCTCCCCTGCCTCCCCTGACTGCACGTCCCTGCTATCTATCTATCTATCTATCTATCTATCTATCTATCTATCTATCTATCTATCTATCTATCTATCTATCCTGTCTGTCTGCCACAATGTGTAAAAAGGGGGACCGGCTGCCTTAATGTATAAAAAGGGGACGCTGTCTGCCGTAATGTGTAAAATGGGGACGCTGTCTGTCGTAATGTGTAAAAAAGGGGATGCTGTCTGCCGTAATGTGTAAAAAGGGGGACGCTGTCTGCCGTAATGTGTATAAAGGGGACGCTGTCTGCCGTAATGTGTAAAAAGGGGACGCTGTCTGCCGTAATGTGTAAAAAAAGGGGAATGTCTGCTGTAATGTGTAAAAAAGGTACGCTGTCTGCCGTAATGTGTAAAAAAAGGGGACGCTGTCTGCCGTAATGTGTAAAAAGGAGACGCTGTCTGCCGTAATGTGTAAAAAGGAGACACTGTCTGCCGTAATGTGTAAAAAGGGGACGCTGTCTGCCGTAATGTGTAAAAAGGATGTCGCTGTCTGCCGTTATGTGTAAAAAGGGGACGCTGTCTGCCGTAATGTGTAAAAAGGGGACGCTGTCTGCCGTAATGTGTAAAAAAAGGGGGACTGTCTGCTGTAATGTGTAAAAAAGGTACGCTGTCTGCCGTAATGTGTAAAAAAAGGGATGCTGTCTGCCGTAATGTGTAAAAAGGGGATGCTGTCTGCCGTAATGTGTAAAAAAAGGGGGACTGTCTGCTGTAATGTGTAAAAAAAGGGGACGCTGTCTGCCGTAATGTGTAAAAAGGAGACGCTGTCTGCTGTAATGTGTAAAAAGGGGAATCTGTCCGCCGTAATGTGTAAAAGGGGCTCTACCTGGTGTAGTGGTGCTACTGTGCGGCGTAATTTGAATAATGGAGACTACTGTGCACCGTTATATGAATTGGTATTATTTTGTGGCCACGCCCCTATATTTTTTGCGCGCGCCTGCGGCGCGCACTGCCCCTGTTTTGCATAGAGGGGTGGGGGTCTCCGATGCCATTTCTTGCACACACCGCTAAAATGTCTAGTTACGGCACTGTTGCTAGGTATCCATTTCCCTGGGGTACAATGGTACTGTGTCTCTTTACATTGAAGTGGGTGATAGTGATATATCCATCTACTGCTGCAAGTACAGTAAGTGCAGGGACATGTGAACAAACTGTACAGAGGGTGCAATAAATGAAACAATAGTAGATGTAGATTAATATAATACTTTAGGATGATGACCTTTTTTTTTTAATTGCCAAGACCCTAAAAGAGTCATAAAAATTAAACATTACTATTAATGCCCCATTAATTCCACAAATAGTGCTGTCATTCTGTCATGGTTTTATATTTATTGCACAGGGTTTTTTTATAGCTCCTGCACAAGCCAGGCACCGATTCCGGGGGAAGGGCAGAGGGTTTGGGAGCTGCTGCAAGTTCAGCTCGTAGAGCATTTGCAGCCATGTGGAGGCAGGGTGGCTTCACGTATTCAGAGTTGCATTCTTCACAATTGAATTGCGATCACATCGGTGCCCGCCATTAGCATGTTGGGTGGCCTTGACCTGTGCTGGGCGGCCCCCAGCATTGAAGTGATAGCAGTTGCAGTATTGCTATTTTAGCAAAACTGCAACAATGCTGAATAAGCCCCCTAGTATAACACCTCCTGTCATAGCTTCTAGGAAACCTCTGGCTGTAACGGAAAATAACTTCCCCATCGCTGTTTATATACATGTGCTGCTGCTCAGTTTAGCCAGTGCCCCCCCAGCCATTTACCTCACCGCACGTCACTGGCTTACACCAAAAGCACTTTCTGGCCTTTAGTCTGTGAAAAGGACAAAAATAAATAAGTATAAATCTACACACAATTTTAGAATAATCTTTCACTCCTTTTTCAAATAGAAATATTCTTTCCTGGTCCATCATACTCCAAATTGGGGAAAAAGAAAAACAAAGGAAAATCCAATATATTGTATAATGATACATGCACATAACATACAGTACTGTAGAGTTAATTTAGATCAGATTTGGGGCGGTTAAGTGAGATTTTACATAGCTTTGAATTGCCCATTAATATTTTACCCCCTCAGTCTCATTAGCACATCCTTTCACAGTCATAGGGGTATATTCAATTGAAGTCGAAAGCTGCCGTCTGTCAAAAAGACGAAAGTTTTCATCTTTTTTAGGTCGGTAGGAATTCCGATCTATTCAATATAACCCCAAATTATTCGACAAGTCAAGGAATTCGACTTTTAGAAAAGCACGTGGATCGGTGGAATAGCTGCCGATCCACGTGCTTGTGCGAAAACGGGGCCCCCTTTTTGACCATCTCAATTCGACTTTAAAAAAAGTCGAAGTGAGATGAGTGACCTGAGACCGGGAGAGCCGCGGGCAGAGCAGCGCCGGAGGATGTCACAGCCGCCACTCACAGCAACGTCCACCCAGCTCCAGCAATCGAGACCTCGCTTGCTGTAGCTGGGTGGACGCTGCCGTGAGCGGCGGCTGTGATGTGGGTACGGGGAGAGGCAGAGAGACAGGGAGGGGAGACGGGGGAGAGCTGCATGCAGAAGGGCGAGAGCAGCGCTACAGCAGCGGCTATATAGCCGTTGCTGCAGCTCTGCTCTCCCCGTCTGCCCGCGGCTTTCCCCTGTCTCAGCTCCCGCATCTCACTTCGACTTTTTTAAAAGGCGAATTGAGATGACATTGAATAGCCCAGGTCGGATGACAGGTGATAATATCGGCCAAACTTGCAATGCGATAATTGAGTACATCGCATGTATCAATTATTGCAAGCTCTGTCCCTGTAATGCCTCCCTGCAGCATTATCGGGATATTTTTCGTAAAAAATACCCCGATGTCCTGCTGTGCATGCATGAGCTGCCACTATGCAGCATTACTTTACTGCACAGGGATCGCAGCACATGGAGGACCCAGTGCCCAGCTGCACTCACCGGAGCACTAATCCCGGTCTATCCTGCAACCTGTTCTTGCTAGTTAAAAAATTGATCCTAGGGGCCGATTCAGACCTAATCGCTAGGCTGCGTTTTCTCACAGCCTGCGATCAGATCTGAACTGTGCATGCGTATGCACCACAAAGCGCAGGCGTGATGGACCGCAGCAATGGGGATCGACAGTCAGCAATGGGATGGTGTGAAAAATCTGACCGCACCAATGATCGCAAGGAGATTGACAGGAAGATCCTGTTTGTGGGTGGCAACTGACCATTTTGACGGAGTGTCCGGGAAAACACAGGAGGGACCCTGCATTTGGAGGGGTTCACTACGGCTGGCCGGCGGTCGGGCTCCCGGCGACCAGCATCCCGGCACCGGGAGCCCGACCGCCGGCTTACCGACAGCTTGGCGAGCGCAAATGAGCCCCTTGCGGGCTCGCTGCGCTCGCCACGCTACGGGCACGGTGGCGCGCGTCACTATTTTATTCTCCCTCTATGGGGGTCGTGGACCCCCACGAGGGAAAATAAGTGTCGGTATGCCGGCTGTCGGGCTCCCGGCGCCGGTATACTGAGCGCCGGGAGCCCGACCGCCGGCAAACAGAAGACCACCCATTTGGAGGGAGGGTTTCTGATGTCAGCTACGGCACCGATCATCGCATCGGTTGAGGACTCGGCACACATCTCCCTCCACATCTCCCCACCTGTAATTCCCTTTAGTCTTTATTCATCAGAATCCAACCAATTTGTCTATGTTGCAGCTGTTTTTGGTGCATTTATTGTTTAAACAAGGAAATTCAGGTAGATTTGTGTCATCTCAATTGTAATTTTTCCCTTAGGGGTCTAAACTTGTTTCTGTAACTAAATAGGTGATCTTCGAGTTTACCAATCCTTTGGCAGCTGACTATTCTTCAGTTAAGGAGGTAGTTGACAGTTTCCCTTTCTTATGTTTATTTGTATACATTGTTAAATAAGACTATTTCTGCTGGAATTAGATTAAATTCTTTCCTTGTGAATGCAAAGAAGCTATTTATTTCCCTTGCTACAAGCTCTTTCTTTGTTGATGGAAAACTAATACTGTGTGAAGCTACAGTATCTGTTAGACCAAAGTCCAATGACCTCTTCGGACATTAATAAATGACACTTTAGAAGTTCACTGTTTCTAATTGCAGACATAATTTACATGTAGCATCTAAAATGTTCCTCAACCTGCTCACTGCTGATGTGTACTTCAATTACTGTACTTCTCAGTTGATCACTTCAGGTAGCAGGGAATCTGTACCCTCATCAGTATTGTCCCTGTCTTCTCAGGTTAATTTAAGAAGAGAAGGGAAGGCTGGATTGGGGAGACTTCACCTATGACTCTGATTCATTCTTCACTCAGAGACCAAGGGGTGGCTCCTGAGACTTTGCCCATACCACTGTGAATATGCTGCCTCTTCTTGTTTCTGCTGGACAATTCAGCAGCAATGCAGCCCCCTCAATGACACAGCTATCTCTTCATGGACTTTGGTGCAGGATTGTCTTCAAGTAAGTCTCCTCATAACAGCCATAACTCACACCACATGCTGATGGTTCCAGGGGCTTCTAAGTCATATGACCCACTGTTGCAATATTCACAAATGGGGTCTCTAACCCAGAAATGTGTTAGCAATAAACTTTTGAAATATTTAAAGGTAAAAAGTAATTGAAAGATGTATTTTGGTGATAGGCTTAGATTAGTTTTGTTTTTTTTGTTTTTTGTGTTTAAAAACATTTAATGTTTAGGTATAATGCTCCAAATTCCAAGTATTACAGTAAATCTACAGGAATTCAACAGCGGGGCAACAGAAGGTCTGGGATAATATACAAAAGTAATTAGTGCACCAGGACAGCAGTGGATTGGAGGGCAGGTAGAATAGATCCTGAGCCCACCAAGCACCAGAATGGAAGATGCAGTTACTGGAGGAAAAAGGCCCAGCACAGCACCACTGTATCACGAGAAGCAGCCAGAGGTAGAAGTCATCACAGCAGGTAAGGAGCCGTGCCCTGTGCTGATGGAGGTTTGTGGTGGTGGGGGAAGCATAACTGCACGGTGGCCCATGATTTCTAGAATCACCAATCCAGGATTAGCAAGCCTCCAAACTCTGGTCAGATCTTGACATTTCTGGACTGTCTGTAGGAATGCTGGGCTAGTGCTAAGCCTAGATTGCCAGCACTGGTTACCAATTCTTGGCTGAGTACAGAGTTACAGCTGAATCTGTTTTCTCCATTGCTTGTACATACTGTATACAGTATGAAATTATTTTGTGTGCGAATTCTTAATTTCCATATGTAGGAGGCAGAGTTATACCTTCTGTATTTGGATGCAAATTTGACGCAAATGTTACTAGTGCAAATCTGCATTAATCACATTTTATGTCTGCAAATTTGGAAGCAAATGCATTCAGACTCAGTATCAGTCCTATATTTTTACACAACATTCTGGTCATAACTTTTTAGCTAAGGAAGTCCTCGATTGATCATAACTAGAGCTGTAACAGGGCTTAAATGAGCCCTGTGCCGGCCCACTCCCTAATCACCCAACATCAATACATTGCACGCATGGCATCATTACATTGCACAAAGAGGGCAGGACTGGAATCACTGCCAAGTGCAGTGCTCACTAGAGCATTCTGAGGACACTCCAGTCAGCTGTATAGGGTGAATGTCTGGAACATCTAAAGGACTCTCTGGTGGCAAAACAGCAGGGATCCTGGCTAGAAGCAAGGGTGTGGAGTGGTGATGGTGCCACCCACAGAACCCTGCCTTTTGTGCAACTGCACTGGTTGCCAGTGGCGGACCTACATTTTTGCGACCCTGATACTAGAACTGTTATGGGATCCCCTTCGCAACCAGAAACAATAAGGCAACATCCAACAAGGTCCATAGGGCCTTGTGATGCCCTTGCAAGGACCTTGCCCTTGAGGCCCAAATGGCAGAGAACGGGATGGTGGGGTGGAATCACCTCACCGACACCCCGCCTTTCAAAAATCCCCTCACAGGACCGCCACTTCCTTAATCACATCACAGCACTCTCTTTCCCCCTCTCTCTTCAATAAACACCTGACAGCACACACTGCTTAGCGCCAGCAAAACTACCTAATTAGATGCCTCCTTGTCCCGGGCTCCTTCTCACCTTTCATTGTTCTCAGCCTCCATTCTAGGACTGATCCCCTGAGGCTCTGCCATTCCTGAGAATGTCACAAAGAGAAGTTCTGCAGGCTGTCTGGAATTGAAGTTTAAAATGGATACATGTTTCACGCTATTTACAGAGCGCAAATCACACAGCTAGACTACAACTCCCAGAAGCTCCTGTGGTACTAAGCGACGTGCATCCAAGCTGTAATAGCAGCTATGCTGTACTAAAAGCCTGGTTGTCATTGTGTTAATGGTGAAAAGCTATAACCATACAGTACATAAAAACAAGAGGTGAAAATCTGATTTTTTGTGTTAAAATGCACAAGTGAGATGTGTGCAGCTTGAATTGAGAATTCAGATGTCTTTTATGGTTCCGATTGGCTCTCTCCTAAGGGCTGAGCTGTAGAACTATTAAGCCTACACCACCGAAGGATTTAAGGATCCAACTACCAAAATGTAGGCTACAAATAGATTCTCAACAACAAACACAGCTGGGGGTTCGGGTGCTGCAAGCACACAAGAAAATTTTGAAATTGGACCAATTAGTAACTGGCAATTACAGGGTCATTTTGAGGCCATATGAAATGGGTATTATTGTATATTCTAGGCTCAATATTACATAAGTCAACACAATGGCTTATGATTCTGTCACTAAAATAACCTTATTTTAAGAACGCACACTTAAAAAAACTCTATTGATTTTGTTGAAAAATTCACTCTTAAAAAAATAGTTGCTTCAGGGCTCTGAAACTTAAGCTTCATTAGTTTCATAGTAGGTCCGCTCCTGCTGGTTGCACATCCCAAGATACAGCCCTGATCATCTCAATACTGTATAAAATAGAAACATGCACTATCAATTCAAATAAATTACAAAATGGAAAATATATTGTGATCCTCAAACCTTCAAGATGACGCTCACTCTGTAATTATACTGTACTAGTCAGTACAATGCACAGTCGCTAAAATAATTGTAAAAAAACTAACTCTCCTAAACACCAGGGGAAGGGGGTCGGGGTGGGGGTGGGGGGGTACGTGCCTCTGTGCCTTGTTTTCCCTCTGAATCTGCCACTGCGTGGTAGCTTAGGAGCAGATTTATCAAAGCTTGGGGAATGAAAAAGTGGAAAGAGATAAAGTTCCAGCCAATCAGCTAATAGCTGCCATGTTTGAAAAATTACAGTTACGGTAGGAGCTGGTTGGCCGTGTGACTGCTGATTTTACAGGAAAAAAAGCAATACCTTAATATACTTAAATTTGAGCCGCTGCGGCCGCTGTAATTAATCTTTACCCTATGTACTTTTTACCCAGTTAGCGTACCAGAGCCCGTACCGTGTACGCACTTTGCGTACACATGCCGCGATGGACGTACAAAGTACATGCAGTGCATACACACACACACAGACATGCTGTTAGCTCAATGCAGATACATGTGTGATAGAAATATACCTTAAACATTTAGTAGGAAATGGGACACGACACCAATTGTATTTCAAAAACTATGTTGTGGTCCAACCCACCAACGGTTATTTTACTTAGCAGGGGGTTACAATAATAACACAATACAATAAGAGAAAAAGGCTACAGTCAATGGTACATATGTTTGTTCGCCTGCGCTTCCCGGTCCAGTCCTCAATCATCAAGGAAGATGATCTTCAGAGATTGGGTGTGACCGGGCCTGCAGCTGGCTTTTTTATACATTTGTCCAAAACCTAACACAATGGGAACTGTAATCTTTTTGTCTATTAGTCACAGGGATGGTGGTTTACAGTACAGGAGAGGTCATAGGTCAATTTGAATAGGTGGGCGATGTCTGGTCCAGATGCACTTGCAGATGTTCTCCACTGGGTTCCCGCCGAATATCAGGAGTACAGTAAATACAGTTAATATTAATTAGTGATGAGCGGGTTCGGATCCTCGGAAACCGAACCCCCCCGAACTTCACCCATTTTACACGGGTCCGAGGCATACTCGGATTCTCCCGTATGGCTCGGATAACCCGAGCGCGCCCGAACGTCATCATCCCGCTGTCGGATTCTCGCGAGATTCGGATTCTATATAAGCAGCCGCGCGTCGCCGCCATTTTCACTCGTGCATTGGAAATTTTAGGGAGAGGACGTGGCTGGCATCCTCTCCGTTTATTGTTGAACTTGATTGTGCTTTATTGCTTAATTGTGGGGAGGACTGGGTAGCAGCTGTATAATATAGGAGGAGTACAATGCAGAGTTTGCTGATCAGTGACCACCAGTTTTATCCGTTCTCTGCCTGAAAAAAAACGCTCCTTATCTGTGCTCAGTGTGCTGCATATATCTGTGCTCACACTGCTTAATTGTGGGCACTGGGGAGCAGCTGTATTATATAGGAGGAGTACAGTGCAGAGTTTTGCTGACAGTGACCATCAGTATACGTTGTCTGCCTGAAAAACACTCCATATCTGTGCTCAGTGTGCTGCATATATCTGTACTCACACTGCTTTATTGTGGGCACTGGGGACCACCAGTATATTATATAGGAGGAGTACAGTGCAGAGTTTTGCTGACCAGTGACCACCAGTATACGTTGTCTGCCTGAAAAACACTCCATATCTGTGCTGCATTGTAGTATATAGTTGGAGTACAGTGCATAATTTTGCTGACCCCCAGTATATAATATATAGGAGTACGGTACAGAAGGCCACTGCTGTACCTACATCTGTGTCGTCAAGTATACTATCCATCCATACCTGTGGTGCATTTCAGTTTTGCACAGTTTGCTGTCCACCAGTATATAATATATATAGCAGTACGATACAGTAGGCCACTGCTGTATCTACCTCTGTGTCGAAAAGGTAAGGAAAAGGGGATCAGTTTCTTTGGGTGCACTCACTCCTACCAACAAGAATAACAACATTTCTTGATACTGAATCTGTGTCCTTATACACTTTTTAAATATATATATGTATTAACACTTGATTCTTAGTACTTCCCAATACCCATATGGAATGTATCAACTTTATTAGTATCCCATATGAAGTATTAAGACCCTTGGATTGGGCCGTAAACAGTGAAATATAAAATTGATAAAAAATAGTATAGACGTGAATCAGAGAAAAGAGAACAAAACAAAAGAAAGAAAGGATTTGTTTTGTCCTAGTGCCAAATAATAAAGAAAATTAAAAACTAAGCCGTGTGCCGCTACCTATTAATTTATATTTATTATATGGATTGTATTCCACTACTGTGTTCCTCAGACGAAATATAATTGAAATATATACGTGTATATTGTGTATAACAACCCCTCGCCAGTAATAATATAATTAGTACGTCTGCCACAGTTAATCTAATTGTGTAATAAGGGAAGGATTTCCAATTTAGGCATTATTTCTGTGTCTCTATCCTGCCAAAAGTAATAGTTGCTTCTGGGTGATATATGTAACAACTTTAGTACACAGCAGAATGTTATACTGATACAATTGTTGCTTTATTGGACAGGATGTCTTTCTGTGTTAGAATTTTACCACCATATCAAATAGAGGTCTGCAGTACCTCATTTCAAATTAGACATACTGGTAATGGGTTTTTCATCCTTATCATAGGCAGGAGAAAATAATCAAAGTGTTTCTTATATGGCGTCCTTATTATATACACATATACCTATAACGTTATTAATTATATTATGTTGCCTACCAGGCTGATGATACAGTTACAAATTAATCATGCATAAGCCATTCAAAAGGGGATTCAATTATATACCCTCATTTTATTCATTGAATGTTTGTTATCATATGTCCCTTAAAAAGAGGTAATACGTTTGCATATAGCTTATGTCAATTCATGTATATGAAAGGCTCATGCCAATAGCAGTTATTATCCAGATACATACACTTTGGCACACAGTAAGTATAATTCTAGTCTTAGCTGTCAGGTGCCACAAGTTCAGTGCACAACTGACATATTCCTAATCTTTACTGCTGAATACCACAAATGTGTACAGAGGGACTAGTGCTGTTTATGGTGCGGGCTGCCGTTTGTCTCAGCACTGCACTGCACTAGTCAAATCTGGATGTGCATAGATATACTGCTGACATGCGTTCTATCTAACAGGTAACACAATGGATTGCATTTTCTAACTAATAGTATTTCGTTCCTAGCGGCGCACGGCTATCCCCCTATGCGCATTTCACTCTGTGTTAGAGCTTCGTCAGGGCTATGCACATCCAGATTTGACTAGTGCAGTGCGGTGCTGAGACAAACGGCAGCCTGCAACATAAACAGCACTAGTCCCTCTGTACACATTTGTGGTATTCAGCAGTAAAGATTAGGAATATGTCAGTTGTGCACTGAACTTGTGGCACCTGACAGCTAAGACTAGAATTATACTTACTGTGTGCCAAAGTGTATGTATCTGGATAATAACTGCTATTGGCATGAGCCTTTCATATACATGAATTGACATAAGCTATATGCAAACGTATTACCTCTTTTTAAGGGACATATGATAACAAACATTCAATGAATAAAATGAGGGTATATAATTGAATCCCCTTTTGAATGGCTTATGCATGATTAATTTGTAACTGTATCATCAGCCTGGTAGGCAACATAATATAATTAATAACGTTATAGGTATATGTGTATATAATAAGGACGCCATATAAGAAACACTTTGATTATTTTCTCCTGCCTATGATAAGGATGAAAAACCCATTACCAGTATGTCTAATTTGAAATGAGGTACTGCAGACCTCTATTTGATATGGTGGTAAAATTCTAACACAGAAAGACATCCTGTCCAATAAAGCAACAATTGTATCAGTATAACATTCTGCTGTGTACTAAAGTTGTTACATATATCACCCAGAAGCAACTATTACTTTTGGCAGGATAGAGACACAGAAATAATGCCTAAATTGGAAATCCTTCCCTTATTACACAATTAGATTAACTGTGGCAGACGTACTAATTATATTATTACTGGCGAGGGGTTGTTATACACAATATACACGTATATATTTCAATTATATTTCGTCTGAGGAACACAGTAGTGGAATACAATCCATATAATAAATATAAATTAATAGGTAGCGGCACACGGCTTAGTTTTTAATTTTCTTTATTATTTGGCACTAGGACAAAACAAATCCTTTCTTTCTTTTGTTTTGTTCTCTTTTCTCTGATTCACGTCTATACTATTTTTTATCAATTTTATATTTCACTGTTTACGGCCCAATCCAAGGGTCTTAATACTTCATATGGGATACTAATAAAGTTGATACATTCCATATGGGTATTGGGAAGTACTAAGAATCAAGTGTTAATACATATATATATTTAAAAAGTGTATAAGGACACAGATTCAGTATCAAGAAATGTTGTTATTCTTGTTGGTAGGAGTGAGTGCACCCAAAGAAACTGATCCTCTTTTCCTTACCTTTTCTGTACTATTTTAGGATCAGTGGGTAGCATCAATCTAGAATTTCACACCTGTATCACATACAGTTATAGAGAAACCATACTCCTACAGATATTATTTAATATTTAATTAAGCTGGTGCGGGACTTCTTTGTTGTTTTTCCAAGTCTACCTCTGTGTCGTCAAGTATACTATCCATCCATACCTGTGGTGCATTTCAGTTTTGCACAGTTTGCTGACCACCAGTATATAATATATATAGCAGTACGGTACAGTAGGCCACTGCTGTACCTACCTCTGTGTCGTCAAGTATACTATCCATCCATACCTGTGGTGCATTTCAGTTTTGCACAGTTTGCTGACCACCAGTATATTATATATATAGCAGTACGGTACAGTAGGCCACTGCTGTACCTACCTCTGTGTCGTCAAGTATACTATCCATCCATGCCTGTGGTGCATTTCAGTTTTGCACAGTTTGCTGACCACCAATATATAATATATATAGCAGTACGGTACAGTAGGCCACTGCTGTACCTACCTCTGTGTCGTCAAGTATACTATCCATCCATACCTGTGGTGCATTTCAGTTTTGCACAGTTTGCTGACCACCAGTATATAATATATATAGCAGTACGGTACAGTAGGCCACTGCTGTACCTACCTCTGTGTAGTCAAGTATACTATCCATCCATACCTGTGGTGCATTTCAGTTTTGCACAGTTTGCTGACCACCAGTATATAATATATAGCAGTACGGTACAGTAGGCCACTGCTGTACCTACCTCTGTGTTGTCAAGTATACTATCCATCCATACCTGTGGTGCATTTCAGTTGTGCGCAGTATATATAGTAGTAGGCCATTGCTATTGATACTGGCATATAATTCCACACATTAAAAAATGGAGAACAAAAATGTGGAGGTTAAAATAGGGAAAGATCAAGATCCACTTCCACCTCGTGCTGAAGCTGCTGCCACTAGTCATGGCCGAGACGATGAAATGCCATCAACGGCGTCTGCCAAGGCCGATGCCCAATGTCACAGTAGAGAGCATGTAAAATCCAAAAAACAAAAGTTCAGTAAAATCACCCAAAAATCTAAATTGAAAGCGTCTGATGAGAAGCGTAAACTTGCCAATATGCCATTTACGACACGGAGTGGCAAGGAACGGCTGAGGCCCTGGCCTATGTTCATGGCTAGTGGTTCAGATTCACATGAGGATGGGAGCACTCATCCTCTCGCTAGAAAAATGAAAAGACTTAAGCTGGCAAAAGCACAGCAAAGTACTGTGCGTTCTTCTAAATCACAAATCCCCAAGGAGAGTCCAATTGTGTCGCTTGCGATGCCTGACCTTCCCAACACTAGACGGGAAGAGCTTGCGCCTTCCACCATTTGCACGCCCCCTGCAAGTGCTGGAAGGAGCACCCGCAGTCCAGTTCCTGATAGTCAAATTGAAGATGTCACTGTTGAAGTACACCAGGATGAGGATATGGGTGTTGCTGGCGCTGGGGAGGAAATTGACAAGGAGGATTCTGATGGTGAGGTGGTTTGTTTAAGTCAGGCACCCGGGGAGACACCTGTTGTCCGTGGGACGAATATGGCCATTGACATGCCTGGTCAAAATACCAAAAATTCAGCTCTTCGGTGTGGAATTATTTCAACACAAATGCGGACAACAGGTGTCAAGCCGTGTGTTGCCTTTGTCAAGCTGTAATAAGTAGGGGTAAGTACGTTAACCACCTAGGAACATCCTCCCTTATACGTCACCTGGAGCGCATTCATCAGAAGTCAGTGACAAGTTCAAAAACTTTGGGTGACAGCGGAAGGAGTCCACTGACAACTAAATCCCTTCCTCTTGTAACCAAGCTCCTGCAAACCACACCACCAACTCTCTCAGTGTCAATTTCCTCCTTACCCAGGAAAGCCAGTAGTCCTGCAGGCCATGTCACTGTCAAGTCTGACGAGTCCTCTCCTGCCTGGGATTCCTCCGATGCATCCTTGAGTGTAACGCCTACTGCTGCTGGTGCTGCTGTTGTTGCTGCTGGGAGTCGATCGTCATCCCAGAGGGGAAGTCGGAAGACCACTTGTACTACTTCCAGTAAGCAATTGACTGTCCAACAGTCCTTTGCGAGGAAGATGAAATATCACAGCAGTCATCCTGCTGCAAAGCAGATAACTCAGGCCTTGGCAGCCTGGGCAGTGAGAAACGTGGTTCCGGTGTCCACCGTTAATTTAGAGGCAACTAGAGACTTGATTGAGGTACTGTGTCCCCGGTACCAAATACCATCTAGGTTCCATTTCTCTGGGCAGGCGATACCGAAAATGTACACAGACCTCAGAAAAAGACTCACCAGTGTCCTAAAAAATGCAGTTGTACCCAATGTCCACTTAATCACGGACATGTGGACAAGTGGAGAAGGGCAGACTCAGGACTATATGACTGTGACAGCCCACTGGGTAGATGTATTGCCTCTCGCAGCAAGAACAGCAGCGGCGGCACCAGTAGCAGCATCTCGCAAACGCCAACTCGTTCCTAGGCAGGCTACGCTTTGTATCACCGCTTTCCAGAAGAGGCACACAGCTGACAACCTCTTACGGCAACTGAGGAACATCATCGCAGAATGGCTTACCCCAATTGGACTCTCCTGGGGATTTGTGACATCGGACAATGCCAGCAATATTGTGCGTGCATTACATCTGGGCAAATTCCAACACGTCCCATGTTTTGCACATACATTGAATTTGGTGGTGCAGAATTATTTAAAAATAGACAGGGGCGTGCAAGAGATGCTGTCGGTGGCCCGAAGAATTGCGGGCCACTTTCGGCATTCAGCCACCGCGTGCCGAAGACTGGAGCACCACCAAACATTCCTGAACCTGCCCTGCCATCATCTGAAGCAAGAGGTGGTAACGAGGTGGAATTCAACCCTCTATATGCTTCAGAGGATGGAGGAGCAGCAAAAGGCCATTCAAGCCTTTACATCTGCCCATGATATAGGCAAAGGAGGGGGAATGCACCTGACTCAAGCACAGTGGAGAATGATTTCAACGTTGTGTAAGGTTCTGCAACCCTTTGAACTTGCCACACGTGAAGTCAGTTCAGACACTGCCAGCCTGAGTCAGGTCATTCCCCTCATCAGGCTTTTGCAGAAGAAGCTGGAGACATTGAAGGAGGAGCTAAAACAGAGCGATTCCGCTAGGCATGTGGGACTTGTGGATGGAGCCCTTAATTCGCTTAACCAGGATTCACGGGTGGTCAATCTGTTGAAATCAGAGCACTACATTTTGGCCACCGTGCTCGATCCTAGATTTAAAACCTACGTTGTATCTCTCTTTCCGGCAGACACAAGTCTGCAGAGGTTCAAAGACCTGCTGATGAGAAAATTGTCAAGTCAAGCGGAACGTGACCCGTCAATATCTCCTCCTTCACATTCTCCCGCAACTGGGGGTGCAAGGAAAAGGCTAAGAATTCCGAGCCCACCCGCTGGCGGTGATGCAGAGCAGTCTGTAGCGAGTGCAGACATCTGGTCCGGACTGAAGGACCTGCCAACGATTACTGACATGTTGTCTACTGTCACTGCATATGATTCCCTCACCATTGAAAGAATGGTGGAGGATTATATGAGTGACCGCATCCAAGTAGGCACGTCAGACAGTCCGTACGTATACTGGCAGGAAAAAGAGGCAATTTGGAGGCCCTTGCACAAACTGGCTTTATTCTACCTAAGTGTTGCCCTCCCTCCAGTGTGTACTCCGAAAGAGTGTTTAGTGCAGCCGCTCACCTTGTCAGCAATCGGCGTACAAGGTTACTTCCAGAAAATGTGGAGAAGATGACGTTCATCAAAATGAATTATAATCAATTCCTCCGTGGAGACATTCACCAGCAACAATTGCCTCTAGAAAGTACACAGCGACCTGAGATGGTGGATTCCAGTGGGGACGAATTAATAATCTGTGAGGAGGGGGATGTACACAGTAAAAGGGGTGAGGAATCGGAGGATGATGATGAGGTGGACATCTTGCCTCTGTAGAGCCAGTTTGTGCAAGGAGAGATTGATTGTTTCTTTTTTTGGTGGGGGCCCAAACCAACCAGTCATTTCAGTCACAGTCGTGTGGCAGACCCTGTCGCTGAAATGATGGGTTCGTTAAAGTGTGCATGTCCTGTTTATACAACATAAGGGTGGGTGGGAGGGCCCAAGGACAATTCCATCTTGCACCTCTTTTTTCTTTCATTTTTCTTTGCATCATGTGCTGTTTGGGGACAATTTTTTTGAAGTGCCATCCTGCCTGACACTGCAGTGCCACTCCTAGATGGGCCAGGTGTTTGTGTCGGCCACTTGTGTCGCTTAGCTTAGTCACACAGCGACCTTGGTGCGCCTCTTTTTTTCTTTGCATCATGTGCTGTTTGGGGACAATTTTTTTGAAATGCCATCCTGCCTGACACTGCAGTGCCACTCCTAGATGGGCCAGGTGTTTGTGTCGGCCACTTGGGTCGCTTAGCTTAGTCACACATCGACCTTGGTGCGCCTCTTTTTTTCTTTGCATCATGTGCTGTTTGGGGACAATTTTTTTGAAGTGCCATCCTGCCTGACACTGCAGTGCCACTCCTAGATGGGCCAGGTGTTTGTGTCGGCCACTTGGGTCGCTTAGCTTAGTCACACAGCAACCTTGGTGCGCCTCTTTTTTTATTTGCATCATGTGCTGTTTGGGGACAGTTTTTTTAGAAGTGCCATCCTGCCTGACACTGCAGTGCCACTCCTAGATGGGCCAGGTGTTTGTGTCGGCCACTTTGGTCGCTTAGCTTAGCCATCCAGCGACCTCGGTGCAAATTTTAGGACTAAAAATAATATTGTAAGGTGTGAGGTGTTCAGAATAGACTGAAAATTAGTGGAAATGATGGTTATTGAGGTTAATAATACTATGGGATCAAAATGACCCCCAAATTCTATGATTTAAGCTGTTTTTGAGGGTTTTTTGTAAAAACAAAACGAATCCAAAACACACTCGAATCCGACAAAAAATTTTCAGGGAGGTTTTGCCAAAACGCGTCCGAATCCAAAACACGGCCGCGGAACCGAATCCAAGACCAAAACACAAAACCCGAAAAATGTCCGGTGCACATCATTAATATTAGTATTCTGCTCCTGTGCATAACTATTTGCAGGAGCGTGCGATCTTCTGCAAACTAACACCGGAATATTGCTCTTAAAATACCCTACAGCTGGATACCAAACACCACCTCCTAACCTAATTCTGTCCCCTCATATCCTGTAAAGGTGATTCCCTTTGTTCTTATACCCTTTAAGCAAGTGTAACTCGCTGGTGTGGTGCATGTAGACTATGTGTGCATTGTGCACTATGTGGATAAAATATGTAATGTGTTTTTATGGCTTTTCCATGCGATCACAAATACTACCGTAATTACTCATACCACGCGCTAATACGCAGGAACGCAGGAGCGGTCATATGCAACTTGCGAATATGTGCATGTACGCAGAACATGTATGCGCACAGAGGCCATCTGTGTGTAGTTTGTACGTGATGTGTGTACTGAAATATTTTCGACTTCGACAGTCCACCCTTTGACAGTTATCAATAACTGCCACACTCTACTACTAAACAGAAAATATTATCTACACAATATATATATACCAGTTTGGATGATCGGGGGAGAGTTGTAGGTGGGAAATGTATAGCCTAGTGGGATAGTAAAAAGCATGTATGTATGAATCAATGTCTGAAGGGCATGTATCATCGTGCCGTATATGTTCTAAATAAGCTTCGAGGTATTGCGAAGTATACATTAAATCCTTCTTATCCCGTATTAAGGGTCTGTAAATGGGCCAACAAACACTACCAAGCTCTTTTCGGCTTCTTATTCCAACAAATGGGGAGCACATTTAGTTGATGATACATGGAGGGGGAACATATGTGAATGCTACTATATTTGTATAACACCTGTCGACTATGTGTGCCATTAACTGAGGGTTGCAGAGATGAAGATAAGACACATATATATATAAAAATACATTCACAAAAACATTGGGTAGGGTTGACTTCTTTTCCGGTTGGATGTTTCTGGGTAAAGGGGGAAACAGAGAAAAATGGTGAAAGAAACAGGCCATGAAATTCATTTGCAATCCTTATCATAACACTGTCTCTATGGATGGATCATAAATTAAATCTGCTGCTGTAACAACACCTTCGCTCCTTAGACTCATCAAATTTGTGCCGTGTTTGCGCCGCGTTAGAATTCGAACACACCTGAATATCAGACCAATAATTATGATGACTCCCAGTATACATAGAAGAAACTTCCCCACACTCATAATAACATTCTGTGCCCACTCTCCTAACCCTGAGAACCATTTGCGTGCGTTCAACCATGAGACCCAGCCAGTCAGTTCATTACCCACAGCCATCAAGGTAAGATTGTGTCTCCTCCGGAACTCCCACTTCAACTGCAAGATCTCATCCATCCTCTGATCGATGATCTCCGTGGGGTTGTCAGTGCTATTTGTAATAATACGTACAGTACTTCACACCATATTGAGTTGCCAATGTGACACAATATCCACCCATCACAGCCGTGACATAATTCAGGACCATCCTGTGCTGGATCAGCTCTTTCTTGTAAGCTTGTAACTCCCTTCCTGTATACCTGAAGGTGTCATCATACATCTCATCATACATCTCAGTGATATTATCTATCAAGTTCGCTAGCGCATGGATGTACCTATAATTTATAGTTCCTCTGGCAGTATGGGTGATATCTAATGCGAGAAGGAACTGAATCCCGGTGGATTCATGGATCAAATCAGAGGCTGCGTGCTCTGCCCTATCTATGAGGTGTATCTTGATGATGTGTTCATAGTGGGTATGAGTATAAGGAGTCTGAGCGCTGCAGTTAACAGCTTTCATTTTATCGTGGGTTATGGTCATGACCTCTGGTAGTACTCTCCCAATATAACACAATCCCTCAGAGCTCGGAATTAATCACTTGTACGCTTTTCTCCCACATATGAAATAGGCATCATCTGGGAGAACATAGGGGACAAAAGGTAACATCACCATATTGCAAACTTTCCATGTAAAGAAACCAATCCCTAGTTCTCTCATTTGCTCAGTACAAGTATCGGGCTGGATGATATGGGCACAATACCCTTGCGATACCTTTCCAACCCACATTGTTTTGCTTCCACGTGTATACCGGTACCGAAAATACTTTCCACTCTTGACTATCTTGCGTACAAGTTCAGAGTCGATAGGAATCCTATCAGCTCTGTGTGAAAAGGTAATTGTCTGGTTATTCCAAGTCACTTCCCAATTTCCTGATTTTCAGAAATTGGAAATATTAAAACACAACAGGGACCTATCTACATTGTACTGGTGGAGCTTCAAGCTAGGGGGCCTAGATATATTGAATTTCTTGTCCACCGGTCTCCCACCCCGTAATTCGAGTACCTCATCTATGGCTAAAGGGTACGGCACTAATCATGACTTACTCTGTCCTTGAGGTACCTGTGAGCACACCCAACATTCTGTCTGGTTTAAGACCTTACCCACTAATGAGTGGTAATCACTCAACGGATGTCAGTCCATGTCGATATTAATATTGGACTGACATCTCTGGATACACCCATCTTTGACTATATTCTCACAATTCTTACAAATACAATATTCATCAGACAATAACCCTTCACATTGCCTCCGAGCTCCATGACTACCAGAGCGCTTACTGATACCAGCCTTTTCTCAAGTGATGTGCTGCTCCTGAGATCCTACAAATTCGTACTCGCCATCATAACCCATTCCAGATCCTTGCTTGACCTCTCTGGGACTCTCACCATAACAAATTGTCCTGAGCAAAAACAGTATTACTAGCAGAACCCGAAACGCAGTCTCTTGTGATAGATCCATTTCGTTAGGGGAAAGAGGGAAAATCAGAAGGAGAAAAGAAAGGAAAATGCAGGGGGGGGGGTGAAAAAAGAAAATGGTGTGACAACCGTCCTTCATCTTGTTGCTCTCCGCTCTCAGGTGCCGTTCTACAGACCTGCCTCTCAGCTTTCCCGGAATAGACTCTCTAGTGATATGAGGTTCTCTTCACCTTGCTCTTTGTCACGAGTTTTCTCCGGGTCAGTGACCTTCTTGCAGTGGGACGAGTGGACCCAAGTCTCTCTTTCGGCGACCTTTAATGCTGTTGTGCTGGTTAGCAAGACTTGGTACGGTCCTTCCCACCTGTCTATGAGGCAACCTGAGCGTAGAAAATTTCGTAACATCACATAATCCCCAGGCTCAATGTCATGACAATTACTGTTCGGGAGGTCAGGAATCACCAGCTTTAGATTTCTTTGTTGATTTCTCAGCTGCTGGCTCATCCTAACCAAATATTTCACAGTTGTTTCATTATTGCATTTCAAATCATCCTGGGGGTCTATCATTACATGCGGTTATCAACTAAAAAGAATTTCAAAGGGTGATAAGTTAAGCGGTGACCTGGGAGTGGTTCTGATGCTGTACAACACTAGCGGCAAAGCTTCTGGCCACAACAATCCAGTTTCAGCCATCACTTTGCTCAGCTTGTTCTTAATAGTGCTATTCATTCTCTCCACCTTTGCACTCGCCTGTGGCCGGTACGGAGTATGTAGCTTGCTATTAATTCCCATCAGTTTGCACATGACCTGAAAGACTTCACCTGTAAAGGTGAAGTCTAGGGATACCATATCTGCACACAAATTCCTGCACAATTTTCTTTGCAGTGAACGTGGCAGTATTTGTGGCAGCAGGGAACGCTTCTACCCATTTGGAAAACACATCAGTACATACTAACACATATTTCAAATTCCTACAGGGTGGTAACTGTATGAAGTCGATTTGTATTACCTGAAAAGGTCCGTCTGTAGGAGGGATATGGGATGGCTCCATTGGTATTGTCTTACCAATATTCTTCCTCAAGCAAGACATGTCATTGCTCTCTTACCTGCATGAGAAGAGAATCCTGGCGCACTCCAGTAGGCTCTTACCAGCTTGCACATACCCTCTTTGCCCAGATGAGTCAGACCGTGTGCCGCCTCAGCTAGACTTAGAAGATATGCTCTGGGGGCCACTGGCTTACCGTGTCCATCTGTCCAAAGTCCTGAGGACTCCTGACTATACCCCTTCACCTTCCAGACCGCCTTTTCCTGTAGGGAACACAAATTTTGCATTTCAATTAGCTGCTGTGTGTTGACCGTGTTAAATGTCATCAGTGATGTGATGTTCGTCTGTATGGTTGTGCTTGCTGCTGATTTTGCAGCTTTGTCTGCCCGGCTGTTACCAAGTGAGATTGGGTCTTGGTTGTAAGTGTGTGCTTTACACTTGATAACAGCCACTCTGTCTGGTTCTTGTATTGCTGTCAGAAGCCTTTTGATGTGGGACGCATGCACTACAGGTGTGCCAGCTGCCGTCATGAAATTTGAGGTGCCACAGTGCCCAAAAATCATGCACCACTCCAAAGGCGTACCTAGATTCCGTGTATATATTAGCTGACTTACCTTTGGCCAACTCACATGCTCTGGTTAGGGCGACCAGCTCAGCGACTTGCGCTGAGTGTGGTGGGCCAAGGGGTTCAGCTTCTATGATTCCTTCGTCATCTACAACTGCATATCCGGTGCACAGGTCTCCCGATTCTGTCTGTCTGTGGCAACTACTTTCAGTGTAGAAGGTAAAATCTACTCCTTCCAATGGGTTGTCACTGATGTCAGGTCTAACAGTAAAAGTTTGGTTCAGGTATTCCATACAATCATAAGTATCAGTATCTGCACTAAATCCTCCTTCACCATTATTCTCATCCTCCACCCTTTGTGCATGACCAGGCACACTTGGCAAGTAAGTTGCAGGGTTTAGTGAGCTACATCTCTTAATAGTGATGTTTACAGGGGCCATGAGTGATAATTCCCACTTTGTAAACCGAGCAGATGAGACATGTCTGGTTTGGGCGGAGTATAGTAAGGCTGATACTGCATGAGGTGTATGGATGGTCAAGTCATGTCCTAACACTACGTCCTAGCTTTTACTTACCAGCAAAGCTATCGCTGCAACACTTCACAAGCAAGTGGGGAGAGACCGTGATACAATGTCCAACTGTGCACTGTAGTAGGCTACCGGTCTGCTGGCATCACCATGTCTCTGTGTTAAGACTCCTGCCGCGCACCCAGCACTTTTAGTACCGTACAATTCAAAGGGCTTCTCATAATCTGGCATACCTAATGCAGGTGCTTGTGATAAACACTGTTTGAGTCTCTCAAACGCCAGTTCGGACTCATCTGTGTGAGAGATCCATTCCGGTTTGTTCGAAGAGACCATTTCTTGCAAAGGTAAAGCCAGTATGGAGAACCCTAGAATCCAGTTATGACAGTACCCATACATCCCGAGGAAAGTGCGGTTCTGTTGCTGAGTTTGTGGCAGAGTCATGTCGCGAATTGCCTGTATTCTATCAGCGGTGAGGTGTCTAAGTCCTTGTGTCAAGCAGTGTCCCAAGTATTTAACCCTGGTCCGGCACAACTGCAACTTATCTTTTGAAACCTTGTGTCCTGTCTGGGAAAGATGAAACAGTAACTGTTTAGTATCTTTCAAGGATGACTCGAGTAAGTCAGAACACAACAAAAAGTCATCAACATATTGTATTAGCACTGACCCACTCTCAGGTTGAAAAGATTGCAAACAGTCATGTAAGGCCTGGGAGAAAAAACTTGTGCTGTCAATGAAACCTTGGGGGAATCGAGTCCAGGTGTATTGTACTCCCCTGTACGTAAAAGTAAAAAGGCATTGGCTGTCAGGGTGAAGAGGGACAGAAAAGAAAGCGGAGCAGAGATCAATGGGCCTTATTCTGAGTTGATCGCAGCAGCAATTTTGTTAGCAGTTGGGCAAAACCATGTGCACTACAGGAGGAGCAGATGTAACATGTGCAGAGAGAGTTAGATTTGGGTGGGGTGTATTCAAACTGAAATCTAAATTGCAGTGTAAAAATAAAGCAGTCATTATTTACCCTGCACAGAAACAAAATAACCCACCCAAATCTAACTCTCTCTGAAAATGTTATATCTGCCCCCCCCCCTTCAGTGCACATGGTTTTGCCCAATTGCTAACAAATATGCTGCTGCGATCAACTCAGAATTACTTCCAATGACCGTGAAGAATTTTGTAGTAGGGGGAATTTGCATAAGGATGACAGCTGGATTGGGCACTACGGGGAATTGGCTCTCAACTATTTTGTTTATCCCCCTTAAATCCTGCACTAACCTGTAACCCCTCCCCCCACTCTTTTTCACAGGGAAGATGGGGCTATTGGCGGTGCTGGACGTCCTGACTAGGATTCCCTGCTGTAGCAGCCGCTCTATGACAGGGTACACTCCTAATTCTACCTCTGGCTTCAGAGGATATTGAGGGATTTTTGGAGCTATCCTGCCATCTTTTACTTGTACTGCTACTGGAGCTACATTCGCCATCAATCCAGTGTCCTGTTCATCTTTGGTCCAAAGGGAACCCGGTATTTGTGAGATAATTTCCTCTACCTTTGATGGACACATGTCTATAACAGTAGAATGCGACATTAGCCTTTGAGGGGTGTCTAGTATATCTTGCACTTCTTGTGTGTGGTTCTCAGGTATATCCAAGAAGACACCCTCAGGAGTACAATATATGACACACCTCATTTTAGAAAATAAATCTCTGCCAAGTAGATTAGTCGGAGCCGATGCAGCCAGAAGAAAGGAATGTTTTGTCTGCAAGGGCCCTATCGTAATCTCTGCAGGTCTACTCAAAGGGTATTGTTGCACCGTTCCTGTTACTCCCATTGCCAAAATTGGTTTTCCCGTGGTTTTTACACCTGATGTGGAATTCAACACTGACCTGGCCGCCCCTGTATCTACAAGAAAAGGTAATGGTACCCCAGCTACATCAACCATGACCTTAGGTTCCTTTCCAAGGCTAGCAATAAACTTAACTGGCTGTAGACTACAGGTGTGGCCTGACCTCTATTGTGTAGTGGGACCTTCCCATAGCGCGCTGGCAGCTACGATATGTGAGGGGGATAACTGAGAGTTTTTGGAGGTCTGCCAGTCCCTCCTAGGTGGGTACCTCCGTGTTTCCCCTCTATGTGGTCCCTATTCCCAACTATGTGTGTTATAGCGTGGTTCGTATCCTGGTCTAGGGGGTCTGTATACATTATATGTCCCTTTATTCCTACATTCCCTTGAGTAATGTCCTTCCTTCTGGCAATTGTAACATACTATTATTCGTGACTTACCATCAGGGGTCTGGGGTCTTGGCTGATGTGGTTTTGCTGTAAGAGCCTGTATATTTACTGTCATCAGCCTATCCCCTTGCGACTCCCTGTGTTTACTGATATTCCGATCGTGCTTGATAGAGGACTCTCTCAGCGCAACCACAGAGATACCTCTCCAGTTAGGTAGAGAGGTTTGCACCCTTGTCTTTAGTGATTCCTTTTAACCATCCATTAACACCGAGACAGCTACCTCCCTGTGATGTGCATTATCCTTAATGTCATTGATCCCAGGGTATCTAGAGATTTCCTGCAGTGCTCGATGGAAATATTCAGATGCCATTTCACCTTCCTTTTGTCTTATGGAGAAGATTTTATTCCATTTAACAATAGTAGGGAAATACACTCCTAATTGCAGATTGATTTGCTTTACGTTCTCCTCATTGTATTCATCAGTGAGAGGTACTTCTGCATCTAACTTACAATCCATTATGAATTTCGTGATGTCAATATTTGAGGGTAGACACCCCCGTAGCACTGTTCGCCAATCTTTGTTTGTGGGTTCATGGGCGTTACCTAACTCTCTAACGAATTTCTGGCATCCGACTAGATCTTTTCTGGGATCGGGGAATTCTGACATAATTGACCTTAACTATGCTCGGGACCAAGGACAATGCATGGCAATGTTCCTGATGGGAGTTACTCCCTGATTGTCAGTTCTCCCGTTGGGAATTGCAATCACCCTGAAAGGATTTAATTCAACTACATCAAATGCGGGGAGCTATTGTCTCTGCATAGTGTATAGTGCCGTACATACCTGTAAACACAACCTCACATACCCCTCCGCTAGGGGGCATCGCTACATCCCTTGGTGGTTGGGCCGTGCCCACATGAGTATTCTGTATGGTGGCTGCTAGAGAGAGTGCCGATATCGTGCTGGGCTCATCATCCTGCTCACAGTCCTGGGGTAAATTTAAAACGGGATACAGCTGGCAAGGGTTAGCGTTAATACATTAATCAATTACTTTCCTATCCTGTACCAATGCATCATTGCTTATAGCCAATTTCTCCCCATCAACATATGGTGGTGGTGGTGCGGTCGCCATTGCTTTCCCGCTAGGTTTGGAACCTGCTGTGCGAGCCATTTCTCTCTGCACATCCCCCTCTTGCTGCCACAAGTTTAAGCAATCTGTATGTCTAATCCTTTGTTTTCTGGATTTTATCAGACATATCCTAATCCTTATGTTCCGTAATACCTCTTGCTCAAAGCTGCCCATCCTAGGGAATGACACTCTATCTTCCGCAGTCTTATGTACCCATTTAGAACAAAAAGTCTCTGCGTGTGGACCATATTTCCCACACATAATAAACCTCGCTGACCCCTTGGGCCGCGGCTCTTCAGCCTGAACCCTGGCTACCATACGCCCACCGCTTGTGCAATTGGATCCCATCACGGACTTTTTCCTTTTACGCAATCCCCAATGCACAACACGGATAGGCGGTGAAAGTTCTTAGAGTGCTTTCACCCACTACTTCTCCACTGATGTACCACGACTCACTCCAATAGTGACCAGCATGTACCCAGTGAGGTGCCCTAACTGGCTTCTATTCACTGGAAGTTTTAGGAGTGACTTACCTTTTCCAGTGAATATCTACCGTTGGAGACTTTCCTGAGAGAGACCAGCGAAAACTCCCTATGCACTTATATACAAATCACGCTTGCGTATGCTCTACATGGCGCTAATGATACCGCGGTTTTGTGCAAAAAGTTTGCACAAGGGTATCAAGTTGCGTCACGTATCACACCCACAAACGCGCGGTCCAATCGCACAGCGTATAGGTACTTGTTACCTATCCGCTCTACGACCACTGGAGTCGAATTCACAAGCTGCGATCCTCAGCCGGAGCATAACAAAAAACCTTTTACTTCAATACTACACAATGCATAATTCCCTATTACGCTCTTCTGCAAATCTTCTCACGATTTGCGTTCTTTACTATCTATACTAATGTGAGTCAGCCGCCTCACGCCGCCAAGCCTCCACTTCCTTGGTGTACCAACGACGGGATCCCGAATTCACGGGGTTCGATACACTCACTCCTACTTTCAGCTCACACAAATACGCAGCTTTTTCTGTACAGAAAATTTCCACACTTTCTGATTGCCAGCTTTACCCCAGAGGCACTTACAGTTTAGACAAAAGTCTTACACTAATCTGCTTTTGAAATCGGATAGTACTGTGCTATTGTATTTAAGGTTTACTATCCCACCTTTTAATTGAACAAAACTATTGTGTGATTTGTACTCAGCGTCCGTACTCCTACGCAACCTTGCAAAAACACGCGACCGTGCGTGCTTTTTACGCCGCATGCGCGGTCCTGTACTTTGTCCGGGCCACGTGTTCAAAACGTGCGTTCACAATAAAACAAACCACACAATATCTATAAATGTGAGCAATACAAACTATAATCGCTCACAAGCACAACCCACACTTGTTCTGTGTAACCCTTTACAACCAGACCAGAACTGCGTTTTGTGTCTTTATAATTACTCCCTTAATATACTATATCAAATTTATCTATATAGCAAACCACTGTATCCGATTTCACACAGATCTAAACTGATTTAAAAATCTATACCTTGTGGCAACAATATGGGAGAGGGTAAGCAAAGTATAGGTACGCCCTGTGTACGCTTTTTCGCGCCAAAAATTACACTGAGATTTTTAAACAGCTTTTTTTCCTGTATCTCTCCAGGTTCTTTCAGCACCTCTGCAGACCAGACAGAGCAGACGCAATCTAACAGCACACAAATAGGGTTTTAAAACATCCAAGCAACCAGAAAAAGGTTTAATTTAAAGATGTATTTCTGTCTGCTATGATCTGCTAGCCTTTGAGTGTGTGAAAAACCGGATCGAGCCCCCATGTGAATGCTGTTTCTTTTACAGGACAAAAAGCAATACCTTAATACACTTAAATTCGAGCCGCTGCGGCCGCTGTAATTAATCCTTACCCTACGTACTTTTTACCCAGTTAGCATACCAGAGCCCGTACCGTGTACACACTTTGCGTACACACACCGCGACGGACGTACAAAGTACATGCAGTGCATACACACACACAGACACGCTGTTAGCTCAATGCAGATACATGTGTGATAGAAATATACCTTAAACCTTTAGCAGGAAATGGGACATGACACCAATTGTATTTCAAAAACTATGTTGGGGTCCAACCCACCAACGGTTATTTTACTTAGCAGGGGTACATACGTTTGTTTGCCTGCGCTTCCCGGCCCGGTCCTCAATCATCAAGGTAGATGATCTTCAGAGATTGTGTGTGACCGGGCCTGCAGCTGGCTTTTTTATACATTTGTCCAAAACCTAACACAATGGGAACTGTAATCTTTTTGTCTATTTGTCACAGGGATGGTCGTTTACAGTACAGGAGAAGTCATAGGTCAGTTTGAATAGGTGGGCGATGTCTGGTCCAGGTGCACTTGCAGATGTTCTCCACTGGGTTCCCACCGAATATCAGGAGTACAGTAAATACAGTTAATATTAATATTCTGCTCCTGTGCATAACTATTCGCAGGAGCGTGCGATCTTCTGCAAACTAACACCGGAATATTGCTCTTAAAATACCCTACAGCTGGATACCAAACACCACCTGCTAACCTAATTATGTCCCCTCATATCCTGTAAAGGTGAATCCCTTTGTTCTTATACCCTTTAAGCAAGTGTAACTCGCTGGTGTGGTGCATGTAGACTATGTGTGCATTGTGCACTATGTGGATTAAATATGTAATGTGTTTTTATGGCTTTTCCATGCGATCACAAATACTATCGTAATTACTCATACCACGTGCTAATACGCAGGACCGGTCATACGTAACTTGCGAATATGTGCACGCACGGCAAAACAAGTACGCGCACAGAGGCCATCTGTGTGTAGTTTGTACGTGATGTGTGTACTGAAATATTTTCGACTTACTTCGACAGCCGCTACTTATCTCTCTCCACTTTATCACTCTACATGGCTTAGTACATTTACCCCTTTGTTTGTAAAGCGGGATGTGTGTGATCTAGAGTTTGCTACCCGTATTTAAAAAATGAGTGTGGGTAAATCATCCATGGATATACAGTAGTTTCTGGGATATATTTTTTCCTAATATTGTGTTTCGAACGGTTTCTTGATTTTAAATGGAATCTTGCTTGATTCTGATACTTTGTTAGTTCTAGATCCATCTGTTCAAAATATTTACCAACAAAGAAATATAGTAAAAGTACAGTAAGTGCTTTCTTTCTGTTGAAGAATCTGAACCATGGTTATTAGTTGAAAACCGCAACTGACTCTCATACTACTTTCCCACCAAAAACCCAGGTCCCAACCGGTTTCCGGACATGGTTGCAACCCAGGTCACACCCCGTTTACACTGCACCTTGGACCCAGGTTATTCTCAGGTCAGCCCAGTTTACACAGAACCCTTGTCTGCCTTGAATGTCGCTCACAGGCACTCCCTTGAGGTGGACCTCTGCATACACAGCCAATCTGCAGCTTTTAAGCATAACCCGGGTGGGATAACTCACGTTATACGGCGCCCTTACCCACGTCTGACACTTTTGCACTGAGCCACGACCCGGGTTAACCCATCAATAACCCAAGTTATTGCAGCAGTAGAAAAGGGGTATCAGTAGAAGAGGTTAGTGGAAAGCATGTTCTCTAGTTCCAGCACATAGCTAAAAACACACAGTTCTCAGCATAAGAGAGCTTTGATGGCCTCTAGTGATGATAAATAGAACTGGTCCCAGACATTTTGTAAAGGAATTGTAGAAATTTGTACATGCAACCAAATCCATTCAGTATTATAGTAGAGAATAACAATACTTACAAAAGTCCATAGATGTAATAAAAAGTCTTTGATTAGGCCACAAGTGATGCTTACAGTGTAGGATCCTCTGTTAAAATGCTGTAGAATATAAAGAAGTTGGCAATGACTCGAGAAAGGTCACTTCAATATCAGAAGACAGCAAATTTTCCTTAAGTCAAAGGTGAAGCCGGAAACCACCTGGTTCCATTTGCCAATGCTCAGCATTGTAACACACTTTTTTCCAAGTTCATTGAACGGCATATGTTTCATTCTTCTTCTCCTACATTATTTTCCCATAAAGCACATGTTCTCTTTACAAACTTGGGATGCCTCCCAAAATCTAGACACTTTAGTAGCAAACATAGGTCCTAATTCAGAGCTGATCCTAGCAGCAAATTTGTTAACAGATGGGCAAAACCATGTGGGGTCATTCCGAGTTGATCGCTCGCTATCTAGTTTTAGCAGCCATGCTAACGCTATGCCGTCGCCCACTGAGGAGTGTATTTTAGCTTAGCAGAAGTGCGAACGCTTGTGCAGCCGAGCTCAGCAAAAGCAGTTTGTGCAGTTTCTGAGTAGCTCTGAACCTACTCAGCGCTTGCGATCACTTCAGCCTATTCGTGTCCGGATTTGACGTCATACACCCGCCCTGCGAACGCCCAGCCACGCCTGCGTTTTTCAGACACACCTTCATTTTTGCAAACACTCCCTGAAAACGGTCAGTTGACACCCAGAAACTCCCCCTTCCTTTCAATCTTCTTGCGGCCGTCAGAAAACTTCGCTAGAACCTGAGCAAAACTACATATGCCTTTGTACCAGTACATCGCGTGTGTGCGCATTGCGGTGCATAGGCATGCGCAGAAATGCCGATTTTTATCCTGATCGCTGCACTGCGAACAACGGCAGCTAGCGATCAACTTGGAATGACCCCCCCATGTGCACTGCATGGGGGGGGCATATATAACATGTGCAAACAAATTAGATTTGGGTTTGGTGTGTTCAAACTGATATCTAAATTGCAGTGTAAAAATTAAGCAGCCAGTATTTACCCTGCACAGAAACAATAAAACTCACAGTGCTGCAAGTATGGCAGTACGGTGTACAGGTAAGAAATTTCCAGGGGGTACGCCGTACCGCCAGGCTGTCCACCATACCTGCATCCCGTTGCTGTGTGAGGGGAGGAGAGGGCAGCGCAGCACCTCTCCTGCCCCTCAATTCTCTATGATGTCTGGTCTCCAGCGGCGGCGGCGGAGGCAGGGTGAATCTCAATAAGGCACTGGTTTGCTAGCCAATCAGAGCTCGCAGACCATCAGCCGCAGCTCCTGATTGGCCGCTGGTCCACAAGCTCTTATTGGCTAACGGACCGGCGCCTCATTTGATATACCTGCCGCCGGAGACCGGAGTCAGACTTCATGAGCAATGAGGGGCAGGAGAGGTGCGCGCTGCGCTCTCCTCCCCTTACATAGAAGAAACAACAGAGGCAGCGGTGTGCAAGGGGGGGGGCACTCTGGGCAATGTATATCTGGCACAGTAGAACATTGTATATCTAGCATTCTGGGGCAATGTATATCTGACACAGTGGGGCATTGTATATCTGCCAATCTGGGGCAATGTGTATCTGCCACAGTGGGGCATTGCATATCTGGCACTCTGGGACAATGTATATCTGGCACAGCTGGGCAATGTATATCTGGCACTCTGGGGCTGTGTGTATCTGGCACTCTGGGGCAATGTATATCTGGCACAGTGGGGCATTGTATATCTGGCACAGTGGGGCATTGTATATCTGGCAATCTGGGGCAATGTATATCTTCCACAGTGGGGCATTGCATATCTGGCAATCTGGGGCTGTGTGTATCTGGCACTCTGGGGCAATGTATATCTGGCACAGTGGGGCATTGTATATCTTGCAATCTGGAGCAATGTATATCTGGCACTCTGGGGCAATGTACTGTATATCTGGCACAGTGGGGCATTGTATATCTGGCACAGTGGGGCAATTTATATCTGGCACAGTTGGGCAATGTATATCTGGCATATTGGGACAATGTATATCTGACACAGTGGGGAATTGTATATCTGGCACAGTGGGGCAATGTATATCTGGCACAGTGGAGAATTGTATATCTGGCACAGTGGGGCAATGTATAGCTGGCACAGTGGGGCAATGTATATCTGACACTGGGGCAATATCAGTGGTGCAAGTAGAAAAAATGTCTCATAGGAACTGTGCGAGTGCCAAAAAAAATAGGTGTGCTAAATGCCACATGGGGCTTGGCCAATGAAAATGGAGGCGTGATACACATATGGGGCGGCAGATACACATATGACCCCAATAGTGCCAGATATACATTGCCTCACAGTGCCAGATAAACATTGCCCCACAGTGCCAGATACAGAAATGCCCCCACAGTGCCAGATATGCCCCCAGTGCCAGATATGTCCCCAGTGACAGATACAGAAATGCCCCCAGTGCCAGATACACATGTCTCCACAGTGCCAAATATGCCCCCAGTGCCAGATACAGAAATGCTCCCAGTGCCAGATACACATGTTCCCCCAGTGCCATATATGCCCCCAGTGCCAGATACAGAAATACCCCCACAATGCCAGATATGCTCCCAGTGCCAGATATGCCCCCAGTGCCAGATACAAAGATGCTCCCAGTGCCAGATACAGAAATGCCCCCAGTGCCAGATACACATGTCCCCGCAGTGTCAGATATGCCCACAGTGCCAGGTACACATGTCCTCACAGTGCCCCCCCCCCCTTCCCCTACTGCTTACCGTGCTGCTGCTGTCCTGTGTGTGAGGGGAGGAGAGCGCAGTATGCGCATCTCCTGCCCCCCAGTCTCCGGCGGCGGTGCAGGTAACTACCTTCAATTAGGTGCCGATCCTTGAGCCATTCAAAGCTCGTGGTCCGGCAACCAATCAGAAGCCTTGTCTGCCAGTCCATGAGCTCTGATTGGCTCAAGGGCCGGCGCCAAATTGAAGGTAGACACTGAGGGGCAGGAGAGGCGCACGCTGCGCTCTCCTCCCCTCACAGCAGCAGCGCGGTGAGCAGCAGCGGAGGGAGCGGTGGCCCGGCAGCGGTGGGTACGGTGTACCCGCGGCTAAATTCTTAAGGTTACACCATACCCACGCGTACCCGCCCACTTGCACCGCTGGGCAATATGTATCTGGCACTGTGGGGCAATGTATACTGTATATGGCACTGTGGGGCAATGTATATCTGGCACTGTAGGGCAATGTGTATCTGACACTGTTGACACATTTGTGTTTCTGGCACTGTGGGGCAATGTATATCTGACACTGGGGCAATGTATATCTGACACTGGGGCATTTGTGTATCTGGCACTGTGGGGCATTGCATATCTGGCACTCAGGGACAATGTATATCTGGCACAGCTGGGCAATGTATATCTGGCACTCTGGGGCTGTGTGTATCTGGCACTCTGGGGCAATGTATATCTGGCACAGTGGGGCATTGTATATCTGGCAATCTGGGGCAATGTATATCTTCCACAGTGGGGCATTGTATATCTGGCACTCTGGGGCTGTGTGTATCTGGCACTCTGGGGCAATGTATATCTGGCACAGTGGGGCATTGTATATCTGGCACTCTGGGACAATGTATATCTGGCACTCTGGGGCAATGTATATCTGGAACAGTGGGGCATTGTATATCTTGCAATCTGGAGCAATGTATATCTGGCACTCTGGGGCAATGTACTGTATATCTGGTACAGCGGGGCATTGTATATCCGACACTGCGGGACAATGTATATCTGGCACAGTGGTGCAATGCATATCTGGCACAGTGGGGCATTGTATATCTGGCACAGTGGGGCAATTTATATCTGGCACAGTTGGGCAATGTATATCTGGCACAGTGGGCAATGTATATCTGGCACAGTGGAGAATTGTATATCTGGCACAGTGGGGCAATGTATATCTGGCACAGTGGGGCAATGTATATCTGACACTGGGGCAATATCAGTGGTGCAAGTAGAAAAAATGTCTCATAGGAACTGTGCGAGTGCCAAAAAAAATGGGTGTGCCAAATGCCACATGGGGCTTGGCCAATGAAAATTGGGGCGTGATACACATATGGGGCGGCAGATACACATATGACCCCAATAGTGCCAGATATACATTGCCTCACAGTGCCAGATACACATTGCCCCACAGTGCCAGATACAGAAATGCCCCCACAGTGCCAGATATGCCCCCAGTGCCAGATATGTCCCCAGTGACAGATACAAAAATGCCCCCAGTGCCAGATACACATGTCTCCACAGTGCCAGATATGCCCCCAGTGCCAGATACAGAAATGCCCCCAGTGCCAGATACACATGTTCCCCCAGTGCCATATATGCCCCCAGTGCCAGATACAGAAATACACCCACAATGCCAGATATGCTCCCAGTGCCAGATATGCCCCCAGTGCCAGATACAGAGATGCCCCCAGTGCCAGATACAGAAATGCCCCCAGTGCCAGATACACATGTCCCCGCAGTGTCAGATATGCCCACAGTGCCAGGTACACATGTCCTCACAGTGCCCCCCCCTTCCCCTACTGCTTACCGTGCTGCTGCTGTCCTGTGTGTGAGGGGAGGAGAGCGCAGTATGCGCATCTCCTGCCCCCCAGTCTCCGGCGGCGGTGCAGGTATCTACCTTCGATTAGGTGCCGATCCTTGAGCCAATCAAAGCTCGTGGTCCGGCAACCAATCAGAAGCCTTGGCTGCCAGTCCATGAGCTCTGATTGGCTCAAGGGCCGGCGCCAAATTGAAGGTAGACACTGAGGGGCAGGAGAGGCGCACGCTGCGCTCTCCTCCCCTCACAGCAGCAGCGCGGTGAGCAGCAGCGGAGGGAGCGGTGGCCCGGCAGCGGTGGGTACGGTGTACCCGCGGCTAAATTCTTAAGGTTACACCATACCCACGCGTACCCGCCCACTTGCACCCTGGGCAATATGTATCTGGCACTGTGGGGCAATGTATACTGTATATGGCACTGTGGGGCAATGTATATCTGGCACTGTAGGGCAATGTGTATCTGACACTGTTGACACATTTGTGTATCTGGCACTGTGGGGCAATGTATATCTGACACTGGGGCAATGTGTATCTGACACTGGGGCATTTGTGTATCTGGCACTGTGGGGCAATGTGTATCTGACACTGGGGCAATGTGTATTTGACACTGGGGCAATGTGTATCTGACACGGGGGGGCAATGTGTATGACACTGGGGGGCAATGTGTATCTGACACTGTAGGGGCATTTGTGTATTTGGCACTCTGGGGCAATGTGTATCTGGCACTCTGGGGCAATGTGTATCTGGCACTGTGGGGCAACATATATCTGGCACTGTGGGGCAATGTATATCTGGCACTGTGGTGCAATGTATATCTGGCACTGTGGGGCAATGTATATCTGGCACTGTGGGGCAACGTGTATCTGGCACTATTGGGATCATTTGTGTATCTGGCCCCCCCATATGTGTATCACACCATCATTTTAATTGGCCACGCCCCATGTGGCATTTGGCCACACCCATTTATTGGACTTGTGTGCCTTTGGTGTACGCACACAGTACCTAAAAGACATTTTTTTCTACTTGCATCACTGATAACCCACCCAAATCTAACTCTCTCTGTACATCTTATATCTGCCCCACCAGCAGTGCACATGGTTATGTCCATTAGAGGAAGATTTTGCTTTTGCAATCAGGTCTGAATTAGGCCCATAGCTTTAACTTAACTTTTTCTCTGCTAATGTGATTAGTTTTAATTCCCCAAGGTAATGCACTCATAAGAGAATGCTAATATTGCCTTCCTGCAAGAAACCCCTTCCACTGGCATGTGTTTTTCTTTAGGCAAACATTGTTTCCATACCTCCCAACACTTAAAATGGGTTATCGGGACAACTGCGCCTGCAAAAGGTGTGTGGCCTATTTGAAGGGGCGTGGCTTCACGGGAGCGCCCCCCATTTTCATCACTGTGGGAGCTTGCCCTGTGCTCTGTGAGCTGCTGGCATGCCGTCTCTCCCTCTGTCACCTGTGAATAGACTGCTAAGCAGATCAGTGAGTGACAGGAGCATCCCAACTGTCCCCCCACCACCACCACCATCGGACACTGTGGGGAGGTATGTGTTTCGCCTTATCAGACTGCTTTTAAAAATGTTTTAAAACAGCAATAAGAACAAATGCTAAACCACAGGGGAAGACACAGGATTTGTAGAAAGGGGGATTCCAAATGCTTGATTTTAGGGGTGACAGTAGGGCAAGTACACGTGAGATTAATGTTTACTTACCAGATGTGGTTACCATTACAGAATACAAGTTCCCCGCTCTGTGGGCGTTTCCGTGCAACTAACCCCCCCCCCCCTCATTTTTTTTGTGCTTGCAATACTGTTTGTCATAGCTGTCCATGATCATAGTAAATTCTACCCTTGCATGTGTGAGTTGTCCTTCTAATTCTTTGGAATGTTCCGTTTACACGTCAGTTCATTCATGTGGATCTACGGTGCAGGTGTCTGACTGTTCTGGAGACCCATCAATTAGTCCCATAACCCTGCTGTGTATCTAAAGAAACAACCCGGTTCAAGCTCTCTTCCTGTCTACAAAATAGATAAGGAATAAGGTGTTCATAACTTTATTGCAAAAAACATGTAAGCTGAGCAGGGAAGACCGACAACCCTTTCTTCACTTTCTTAACAGACATTATGAGCATGTCTGCAGAGACAGACGCCTAAAGTCATTCCTCAGAGGTACGCAATACTTGTCGCCCCTCACTGGGTACATGCTCCACAACGTCTTCTTACCTCTTATGTGGCGGCTGGTTTGTAGCGCCTTCCCGCCCAAGAGCATCTTATAAACAAAGAGTTAGTAAAAACAGAATGAGTAAGAGAAAAGTGGGAAGGGAGGGATAAAACCATCCAGCAAGAGGGCTGCAAAGCTCACACCAGCCTTGTGAGCCACACCTAGCCACTCCTTAAGGTTCCCTGATAGGCCAATCCTGACCAATCACAAAAATTCCCCAAACCTAATCTACCTAGCAACAGTTGACAAATTCCAAACCAATAAATGCATATACTGTAGGCGGAGAAGTGAGATATTCCCTGCAGAATGAATGACGATATATACAGTGTAACTAAACTTTACAGACCATTAAAGCAAAAAAAAAAAAAAAAAAAATAGGTTAAATGTTGCCTTTAAATTGAATATTTTGAAAGCAGACTTGTTGTTGTTATTATTATTATTATTATTATTATTAATAATATCCTTTATTTATATGGTGCAACAAGGGAGCAGCAGCACCCATTACAGAGTACATCAACAAATGAGCAAAATAAGAAAACAGCACTTACATTTCAAGACAATATAGGATAAGTATGGAAAACCAGGGGTTAGGTGCCACCAAAGGGAGTATGGAGTATAAGATAGTGTAAGATGAGAAGAAAAGGCACATGAGTGGAGAGGGCCCTGCACTTGCTAGCTTACAATCTAAAAGGTGAAGGGCTAACAGACCGGGGTGACACAGAAGGGGTAGATAGTGAGTGTAGACAAGATGGTTAGGAGGAGAGTTGGCTCGGTTTGGTGTAGAAGTGGGTCTTGGGAGCCCATTTGAAGTTTTGTAGAGAGGTGGAGTGTCTGATGGGGAGAGGTAGAGAATTCCAGAGATAGGGAGCAGCACATGCAAAATCTTGTAGGTAGAAGTGAGAGGAGGTAATCAGTTGGCAGGAGAGGAGCCGTGCATTAGCAGATTGAAAAGGACAGGTGGAAGTGTAAAGAGAGATAGGGTCAGAGATGTAAGTGGGATAAGAGTGGGTGAGGGCTTTGTAGGTAAGTGTGAGAAGCTTGAATTGAATTCTGAATGGGAAGAGTAGACAGTGAAGGTCCTGCAAGAGAGGGGAGATGGATGTAGTACATTTGGTGAGGAAGATGAGATGGGCAGTAGCATTGAGGATAGATTGGAGTAGAGAGAGGCATTTGATAGGGAGGCCAGAAATGAGATAACAGTAGTTAAATCTGGAGATAACCAGTGAGTGGATGAGGGTCTTGGTAGCATCCTGGGTGGGAAAGGGTCTAATCCTGGAGATATTTTGGAGATTGAGACGGCAGGTTTGTGAGATGTACTGAATGTGTGGTTTGAAGGAGACGGAGGAGTCAAGGACTACTCCAAGACAACGAACTTGGGGGCTAGAGGAGATGGTAGTGCCATCAATGGATAATAAAAATTGTGTGAGGTGAGGTTATGCGGGAGGGAGGAAAGATGACCAGCTCAGTCTTAGACATGTTAAGTTTAAGAAAGCGCTGGGAAGTCCAGGACGAGATAAAAGAGAGACAGTTGGAGATACGAGTGAGGAGAGCGGGGGAGAGGTCAGGGGAAGAAAGGTAGATTTGAGTATCATCAACAAAGAGATGATATTGTAAGTCAAAAGAGCTAGTGAGCTCACCTAATGAGGATGTGTAGAGAGAGAAAAGAAGAGGCCCAAGAATAGAACCTTGTAGGGACACTTACTGCTAGAGGATGTGGGGAGGGGGAGGTGGAGTCATGAGAGAAAACAGAGAAGGAACTTGTGATTTGTTAGTATGCATAAAAAATGTCAATGTTAATATGAGGTCTATGATTATTATCTTCTGGAGAAATCATATAGCAGAGATTGGCAAGCGATGGTTCCCCGGCTACAAATCCAATAGGACCTGTAGTGCACATGAACTGAAGAGCTTGGGTTCCCTACTGCCATGTCTATCTTAACAGCATTGTAGGCCCTAGGCAAAGCAATACACTGTGGCCCCTAACCATCCATTTATGGGAACCAATTAAATAAAAATCATAACATGCCCCACCTGCAGCCTTGCTCCACCCAGGGGTGGATTTTCCAGGGGCTCACCAGGAAGATTCCTGGTAGGCCGATGTGTCTGTTGGGCCTGTTTTGTATGTCGTCATGTGGCCTCAGCCCCCACATGACAGGCAGTCCACCGCACTCAGTACACTGCATTGTCCCCATTCACTCTGTTTTTCCATCTCTACAGTACAGCAACTCTCCCATCCAGAGTCCTGTGGTGTGTGTGTGTGTGTGTGTGTGTGTGTGTGTGTGTGTGTGTGTGTGTGTGTGGGAAGGGAGGGAAGGGGGGGGGGCAGTTGGGTGACCCTCTCTTACTTGCTGCTCTGCTTACAGTTGTGAATAGAGGTCTATTTCACGGGAGTGCAGGGGGCATGGCCAGCAGCTCACAGAACCCCAAGCATGCCCCCGCAGCGATGAAAATGGGCGAGTGGCTTGCGGTCACAGCACTTCCCCCACCCCCTAATACATATGCCCCTATTTGGGATCCTAGAAAGTTGGGAGGCATGATGTAGAGAATGCTGCCTCACTGCTCTGATTGTGTGACCACCACCCGCCCCTTCTTGAAGGTCCCTAGAAATGGGGAGATCAGTGGCCCAGTGTGCCTATACATTAAGATGGCTACTGCGGCTATATACAATATCTATCATCTCTGTTCTCAACAGATAGAAGTACTGTCAAATCCAAACTTGTCAGGAGACTTATGCTGGGAATAGTAATACACCGAGGAGAGTACTGACTTGCACATTCTTGTAAAAGCTGATGTCTGTTAAACTGTAATCAGCTTTTCTCTCCAGCTGTCCCACACAAGCCGCTGTTACATAAGATCACACAGCCTTGTGCATCATCACAGTGAGAGGCAATAGATACTGTATGGAGCCTGCTGCCACTGAAGGAGACAAACTTCTTAGTAGTGTTTCCCTGACCAATTCTCTTACCCTTGTAGTCAAATAAAGACAGAATTCTCACCCTCTTCATACTGTAATGGCCCCACTGTCCTTTCACCATCCCTGTGTGCTCCCTCTGCATATTAAACTATCCCATCTCCATCAAATGCTTTTCTGGGACTTTTCCAAAGCTGTCCTTTTCTAGGTTACTGAGAGATCTGCAGTATTAAAGCTTAAATCCTGCTAGCACTAAATGTTATTTTACTTAGAGCAATTATGTTAGGTTTAATGACAGTATCCCTGCTGTCTAGTTGTCCTGTCTGTCACACTTCAACATTTTAGTTCTAAAACACATAGGAAATAATTTTCAAATCATGTGCAGAACCCATTGTGCGCATGTGGGAACAGTTCCTACGGCATAGGATGCAGGCCTGCATCAGAATGTCATTGAATGACAGTCTGATGCCGTTTCTGGGGAAGGGACGGGCTCCGTCTGGAAAATTGTAGGCATCTTGTCACTGTCTAGGTGGTGGGAAGAGGCCTGAGATCTCCATCGTAGGAGATTTCCTGGCCTCTGCAGCGGTCAGCTTGCTTGGCACCATGCTGCTTTGATTCTATGCTGCATCCTAGGATGCAACTCGATCAGTAGTACAGCAGGAGGCGTCTGCATGTAATAGAACATACAGCAGTATAGCAGCAGTGATAGCAAATCCGACCACACCTGAATTACCCACCCCACCCCCATCTCTGCTTCCATGCCGTGAATGGCTATCAGCACTCTGATTGGTGGATAGCTCCAGTCAGCCACCATTCAGCATGCTGACAGCCAATTACTGTCTGACTGCAGGCTGGGAGGCAGGTAGAGAATGCTGCCTAGTTGCTTTAAATGTGTGTAATTCACAATTAGTATGTCCAGGCAACATTCTTTACCTGCCTCCCAAGAAACTCCGGAGACACCAGCCTGCCCCTGCTCAAAGGCCCCTAGAATCATGGGGCCCTGGGCAGCTACCCAGTATGTCCATATGTTAAGATGGCCCTGAGTCTCATGGGAATGACTAGGTGTGTCTTAGCTGCAGGGACCTCCACTGCATCTCACTGCCTCATTTTCAAGTAACCCCATAGACACCAAATCTGTTTCAGAAGTGCACATAGCGAGCAATTGCTAGTGTGTACCATACTAGGGTTTTTATTTATTAATTTCCACAGATTACATTATTTTTACTTATTTATTTTAAGTTAGTATAATGATAGTGAAATATTAGTGACCCCTATCTCATAATACTGGTACCCATGTGGCAAAAATAACATCTTTGCTGCTCTGACCTGTTGCACTAGTACCCATAGCCCAGGGATCCCAGGACACATTGCTGATAGCCTGTTGAATGGGAGCATGCTGGGGGCTTTTCTGAGCATGCTCTTCCTTCAGCAAAGAGGCTATAATGCTATAATGGAGGAGCTGATGCTGGTTATACTGTACATGTTTGGGTGTTTTCAATTTCTTATTAAATTAATGTATATATCTTCCGGTGGGCGGGCCTGACAACTGGCCGCATTTTAAGCGAGTTCTCCGCTCCCCCCTGCTTGTGACACCTGAAAACAGTACCTTTACAGGGTGTAGAGCCCCCCGAACTTCGGGACATCTCCAGGAGATAGCGGTGGGAAAGTGGACGCTGCTCCCGGCTCCCCACCACTTGTACACCACTGGAACAGAGGCGTTTAGTGAGATGCCGGCGCCCTCGGCCGCCATCTTGGGCCTACTCATCCCCAGACCATGAGCGTCCCGGCTGGGAGCTCAGTGCTACGGGAGCCAAACTCTCTGCCATGGCTGGCAGCAACCTAACCCGCAGGACATCCGGCTGCCCAATCGCCGACACAGGGCTGTAACCTGCGGACTCCTGTATCATGGCTGCGGTGATCGGTGACGTCACTGGCGGACCCCGGCCTCCGGACGCTGGTGCTTTCTGCTCACAGCACCTCACCCGGACCTCTAACCTCCAGGCTACTGTGGCTGCATGCTGCCGCTATAGAGGGGAGACACACTCCTGAACTGTGAGACGCATCTCTCTTTTGCCGGGCTCTCTGTGGCCGGACCCCTGCCTCCGCTGCTGCTGCTCCCTGCTCGGATATTCTGGGCCTCCTGACCCCCTGCCATATTTCAGTGCATGCTGACACCTGTCCCTGCCACTGCGGGTTCTGCGCTGGTCACTGCCTGCCTTACAGGTACACTACACCACGGAAGGAAGGCTGCCATCCCTTCCAGCTCTTTATAGGCACTCATTTGTAAGGGCTGCACTGCTGGGCTGTTTCCACCAAGTAGCCCCCTCCCTGCCACACCACAGCTTCATAGCTCTGTATCACTGTGATATGTAGTTAGTGCCGCCTCTCCCCCCCACTGACATCCTCTGCCCTGCATAATATCTACCTGATTACTTATTACAAGACACCTCACTGCAGCATATTATATTATCTTACTACACTACCCCGCTTAATCATGGAGAGATATGTGCTAAAATGCCCAAGAACACTAAGAATTCTCAGATTCAGAAGCAGAAAGAGAAATTTCATGCGGTCATTTCCTCTCCTCTCCAAACTTCTCCCTCCAGAAATGACTCCTCCGACTCGCCTGTTCCGACCCTCACTTATTCTGATACAGCGAAAAGGGCCAAGGAAATATCAGACATATTGTCCCCACTACTAGATGCCAAATTGGCCCCTCTTACCGAGGCCGTGACCTCAGCAACCGCGCTTCTAAAACAGCACACTTCTCGCTTAACGAAGCTAAAGATAGGATCTCGGCCCTGGAGGACGAATTAACGGAGCGCAAAATCTCTGCTACATACCCAAGGCTCCAATATGCTGGCATTCCAAGGAAAATTAGAGGAATTTGAAAATTTAAATCGCCGGAATAATTTGCATCTCATTGTGTCCTCATGGCTGCCCGAAGCTTTGGGACTACCGTCGTCAGCCAGACCGCTCCAAGTAGAGAGGGCACACCGCATCGGCCAGACCGGCATGACAAACAACCACAGAATCCACGTCCCTTCATATTTCGTCTTTTGAATTACCTCGACAAGGTGTTGATTATGGACTCATACCAGAAACTGAAGGAACTCAAATAGGAGGACACCCGAATCTTATTGTTCCAGGACTTTTCTTTTCAAGTCTCCACTAAATGTCGTGAATTTTCCCCCATCTGCACCGAGATGTTCTCTAAGGGCATTTGATTCTCCCTTCTGTACCCTGCCAAGCTTCGAGTGCATTGCAATGGTGTCACCACCTTTCTCGACACACCGCAAGCTGCAAGAAATTTTCTATCCTCATTGGACTCTGTTTCACCGCGGTCCTCTGTTGCTGATGCAGATTGATGTTTGCGCTTGATAAGTATCGATAATATTCCATGTGTTTTATTTTAACTCTGTGATGTCAGGAAGGTCCGGCATTTATTGCATCGGACCGCATTTCCTTTGCCTATTGGCCAGGTTGGGGCCTAGTGCTCCTCTTCTTCCTTTTCTATGCCTTCTCGATCTCTCTTCTATTTTTTTTCCTACTTTTTTCTCCTATCTTATCTCGCTGTAATTGTTAACAGATATATTTGGCCTTTCAGGCCTCCATTCTGGGTTCTTATAATTTTGCAAATGATTGACAGGTTATGTTTGTTGTATTCCTCATGTTCTCTTTCACACACACAACTCTTGGGTACCAATTTTCTCTTTTTCCATAATATGTTGTTTGCATGTTCCCATTGGCCTACTCGCTGGAATGGGCTGATGGCCACTGTAGTTTCACCTTATTGTTTTACATTCCACAGGAAGGGTATAGGACAGTGTTTTCCAAACTTTTTTGAATCACGGCGCCCTAAAATATCAGAATTTTTTTCACGGCACCCCTAGGCCAAAAGTTTCTTATTGGGAAATTTAGAAAGAAATATTACATTAAGTAGATCGCGTTTATATGTCATCAATATGGTCAGTTGTGTGGTGAGGGACAAGATTTTCTTCTGTTTGGCCACATATTTTAACCACCAGCACTGGTTTTACCTATTATATTGACCATGAATAATTTGAATTGGTACTGGACCACCAACCCAGGGCACCCCTGCAAGTGTCCCGAGGCACCGCAGGGAGCCATGGCACACAGTTTGGGAACCTCTGGTATAGGATGATGCCATGGCGTCCTCATTAGCTACTGTCTCCCCTCATTCTAAAACCTCTTTTAAACGCATATCTTGGACGGTAGAAGGGCTGAAATCCCCCGTCAAATGTAAAAAAGTGCTAGGTCACCTGAAAAAACTTCGCCCAGTCGTTGCTTTTCTTCAGGAAACGCACTGGAAAGCCTCGGACCCTAATACTCTGCACGACAACTGGGTCCAGGATTTTAGATCCGCCTCTTATCATAGCAAATCCCGTGGGATCCTAATATTATTTAGCAAATCTATCCACTATGTCATACATGATGAGTGGTGCGACCCGGAAGGCCGTTTTCTTTTTTTAAAAGTTGATTTAGAAGATGAATTATACACGTTGGTTTGCCTGTTTGCCTCTACTGGCCCTAACGCCTCTTTTTTTTCCGATATTTTTTCTAAATTGCGGACATGGGCAGAAGGGTTTGTGATCTTTGGCAAGGACCTTAATGTAATTTTAGATTCAGAACTGGATGTCTCTGGAGGCCCTCGATACCTCAATAACACGTCACCTCCCCCCACAGTTTCCCTTCTTATTGACCTGCTCGCCCTAATTGACTCCTGGAGATTTTTTCACCCAGTCTCCCGTGAATATACTTTTTATTCACATCCCCACAATTCTTTCTTCCATTTGGATTACTGGCTGGTGTCCAACTCTCTTTTACATAAAGTGGAACAGGTGGCCATAAAAAGTATTCTATTATCTGACCATGCCATTAGCATGACCATCAGTTTACTCAAACCTAAAACCTTTTCTTATAATTGGAATTTCCCTGATTATTTAGCATCTACTGATGATTTTAAGGCCCACTTAACACAGTCCTTTTCGAATTACCTTGTAGATAATAATGTCCATTGTTCAGACATTAACCTCCTCTGGTCGGCTTCCAAACCAGTCTTACGGGGCCACATTATAGCTTATGTAGCAGCCAAAAAGAAAAAAACTTGCTCAGAGATTCTCCCAAGCTTCCATGGCAGTTTCTGTAGCATAGTCCGCCTTACTAACCAGCTCCTCAGAATCCTCCCGCCTCCTATATAAGCAGGCCAAGGATCTCTATGACACTTTCTGCTCAGAAAGGGCCCAAATGAATCTTAACTACCAGAAAGATAGGTATTTTCGCTGGGGAAATAGACAGGGAAAACTTCTGGCCAGCATGGTGCGAGCCTCTACAGCAGCAGTCCCTATCCTTTCGGTACATCTTCCTGACGGCACCCTCTCCACCTCTCAGTCTGAAATAAATTTGGCCTTCCTAAATTATTTTGAATCCTCTTATAGCGCCCCGGTAGACAACCCGACAGCAGGCATAGACTTTCTCGCCCAATTAGACCTCCTGGTCCTCTCTGTTGATGACAGAGAGTTCCTCATGTCCCAGATAATGGCCCAGGAGATTGAACAGATGATTCAATTACTCCCCACGGGCAAGTCTCCCGGACCGGATGGTCTCTCCGCTGCGTACTATAAATCCCTATCGTCACAAATCTCTCCACTCCTGGCCCAATTGTTTAATTCTATTCTTTCAGGAGAACCAGCCCCCACACAGTTCAATGTTGCTAGGATTATTTTACTTTTGAAACCAAATAAAGGGGGTAATTCCAAGTTGATCGCAGAAGGAATTTTTTTTAGCAGTTGGGCAAAACCATGTGCACTGCAGGGGGGGGGGGGGAGATATAACATGTGCAGAGAGAGTTAGATTTGGGTGGGTTATTTTGTTTCTGTGCAGGGTAAATACTGGCTGGTTTATTTTTACACTGCAAATTAGATTGCAGATTGAACACACCCCACCCAAATCTAACTCTCTCTGCACATGTTAAATCTGTCTCCCCTGCAGTGCACATGGTTTTGTCCAATTGCTACCAAAATTCCTGCTGCGATCAACTTGGAATTACCCCCAAAGATCCCACCCTTCCCTCCTCCTATAGACCGACGTCTTTACTTAATCAAGACTTTAAGATATTCACAAAACTGATTGCTTCCCGACTGCAGCCCATACTCTCCAACCTAATCCATCCTGCTCAAACAGGACTTATGTGTAACAGACACTCGGTGCGCAACCTTAGGACACTTTTAGCTGCCATGACAGCGACACACCATGCTGGCCTGGTAGACAACCTGGTGGTGAGTTGCGAAGCCGATAAGGCATTTGATCGAGTATCCTGGGCCCACCTTTCCCAGATTTTTCAGATACAGGGCTTTGATGCCCCCTTCCTACAGGTGTTTTCTACCCTTTATAATAACCCTACAGCCTTTTTCTGCTGCGGGGTACACTGGGCTCCACAAGTCTGGACAATGGGGTGTAGAGTAGGATCTTGATCCGAGGCACCAACAGGCTCAAAGCTTTGACTGTTCCCAGAATGCACAGCGCCACCCCCTATATCACCCCGCCTCCCAGCACAGGAGCTCAGTTTGTCAGTTGGTGCTGCAGTAAGCAGGCACTTAACAGAGGGGCTGCTCCAAGCCCTGAGAAAAGCTTTTTATGAGGTAAAAAGTGAAGACTTCAAGGGCAGCAGCGGTGATAAATGTCTTGTGACATTCACTGCTGCAGCTCCAGCTCTCCCCAGCGGCGCTGTACACTCCCGAGCCCTGGTTGCCGGGTACCTACAGCGGAGGCTCCGATTTTCTTCATGTTAGACACACACGGCTGGGGCTCTCCAGGAACGCGTGGCCATGCTTCGGGAGGTGGTAAGTGGGTCCCGCTCGCGGGACCCGGTCTTTATCGCGATCCGGCGCGGTCAGTGGGAGGCGGTCCGCGCGCGCTGGTGGTGGACACTGTGGATACAGGCGATCCCACTAGATCACCAGGGCATGGGCGCAGGTCAGGTTTTCTCTTAAAACCGATTTTAATATCGCCCACAGTACCCGGTGGTTTTGCCAGCAAGGGGGATAAGGCTTAGACCTGAAGCCCCTCCCCCAGCCCCAGGGCGCCATTTCCAGCAAGTGTTCCCGACCTGGAGCTGCATCTCTGTCTTTTCCTCACTCCCTGTCAGTGTCTGCGGCGCCATTACTCCTCAGCTCACTGTTCCTGGGACTGCTTGGGCAAATCCTCCTATGTAAAGCCGCCTGGTTGTCAGCGCTGTGCCTTTACATGACACTTAAGTATTCTACATGCCTTTTTAGTCAGTGTTAGTAAGAAAGAGTGCATTTAGTCAGGGGTTTATAGTACAATTACCCTGTGATATACATCCAGTTTCTTACTGTGTAGTGTTATATCTATTGACTATATAGCTGTGTAAGCTAGTCCAGTGCAGTATTATTGTCTGTAATAACCTCTGCATTGTACAAACTGTGACTATTGTGTGTGCATTGATAGGTGGGTGGTGTCCATCTTGTGTCTTTCACTCAACCTGCTATCCCTATATTCTATAACCTGAGGGGGCTTGGTGCGTCAGGTGTTATTTAATATAGGATTTTCACAAAGATATACTGTATTACGTATTTTTCTCTGTGATTTAGTCACCATATCTCTCCTTTATCTCTGCTGGTGCTGACGACACTGCGCAGGGGTTTGGGTTTAGGGATATAGTGCTGCTAATAATTGTACTGTGTTACCTCATACTGCAAGTTATATCATGTCTGCTTCTGAGGGTAACGGTTCTGGGGCAAAACACACTGCTGGTGTTGCTGAAGCCACAGGCACATATGGGGAGAATATAGCAGCTGTGGGCTCTGGTTCTGGGGGCTCCTTGCTCCCCCAGTGGGATTGTGGCAACGGAGGCACATACTGACCCTCCGTGGGCCACTTTTTCCACGCTTCTGCATACGCTAGTTCATAACCTAACACCCCTTATGGGACCCCCAATGCCGGTACAACCGTATGTGGTCCCTACAGCTAACCCGCTGTGGGCGGACGATTTATCTGCTCAATTAAAGAAGTTGAACCAGTCCCTGACTACTAAAAAGTCTGACCATCGCTTGCCTAAGTCCAAGAGGTCCTCTAAGCGAGCGCTCGTCTCCTCACAATCCACTGCTGTCACTGACACCTCGTCTGATGAAGAAAGCACATACACTGACCCCACAGGTTCTGACTCAGATATGGCTGATGGGGAGGGTAGTTCACATGTGGATGTTCCTGATCTTTTGGAGGCTATTAAGTTAATTCTGCAGATTACAGATGATCCCGAGCCATCCGTTCCTCCTAAGAAACCAGATAGGTTCAAGTGTCAGAAGGTGATTAAACAAGTTTTACCTCACTCTGACCACCTAGTGGATATACGTCAGGAACCCTGGCAAAGCCCGGGTACGAAGTTTGTGCCTCAAAAGAAGATGCTGGCTCGCTATCCCCTCGCGCCAGAGCTGTCTAAGAATTGGGAAACTCCTCCTCCAGTAGACTCACATGTGGCTAGGATGGTGGTTTCCTCAGCTCTACCTGTCACTACCGTCACGTCTCTAAAAGAGCCTACGGATAAACGTGTCGAGGGTTGTCTAAAAGCGATTTACACCCTCACGGGTGCTGCACAAAGGCCCACTATTGAAGCTACATGGGCGGCAGAGGCTATTGAAGCATGGGCCTTGGAGTTAGAAGCTGAAATCTCCTCTGACCATGCTAGACAATGCTTGTCATATATTGTCACAGCTTCTCGCTATATTAAAGAGGCTGCTACTGATGCCGGTATCCTAGCAGCCAAGGCCTCTACTACGTCAGTCCTGGCTCGCAGGATATTGAGGCTGAGATCCTGGTCTGTGGATCTGGACTCTAGTAAAACCCTGGAGGTACTCCCTTTCAAGGGGGATATTCTGTTTGGGGAGGACATAAATAAGATAGTGGCTGACTTGGCTACTGCCAAAACTGCCTGTCTGCCTAATACAGCTCCTTCTGTGTCGAAGGCCAAAGGCACGTCCTTTCGTCCCTTTCGTCCTTCAGGTAAAGCAAAAGGTCAGGCGTACCATAAGCAGGCCCGCACTTCCAAACCTGGTAAGCCGAAGCCCAAAAGAGCCTGGGCTGCCCGTCAGCCAGCAGCCAAGACCGATAAGCCTGCCGCATGACGGGGCGGGCCTCCCCCTGGGGGATCCCAGGGTGGGGGGCCGGCTTCTAGGGTATACCCAGGAATGGTTGAAGACCACTTCAGATGCCTGGGTACGGGAAGTCGTCACTCGAGGTTACGCCATAGCCTTCAAAAACCGACCCCCTCATCGATTTTGCCAGACAGACGTCCCGTCGGACCAGACAAAGGCAAACACTCTGCATTCGGTGGTACAGACCCTCCTGGATACAGGAGTCGTAGTACAGGTGCCTCTTGCCCAGAGGGGCTGGGGTACTATTCTCCGCTGTTTATAGTCCCGAAACCGAATGGGTCCTTCCGGCCCATTCTCAACCTCAAGGCACTGAACAAGTTTGTGAAGGTTTTCAAGTTCCGTATGGAAACCCTTCGCTCTATAGTTCTGGCCTTGGAACCTGGGGACTACATGGTCTCCCTGGACATACAGGATGCTTACCTGCATATTCCTATAGCAGTGTCACATCAACAATACCTGAGGTTCGCTATTGGCAACCTCCATTACCAGTTTCGGGCGTTACCTTTTGGTTTAACAACGGCTCCACGAGTCTTCACCAAAGTTATGGCGGTGATGACGGTGGTACTCCGCCGTCAAAGGGTCAGGATACTGCCGTATCTGGACGACTTGTTGATCCTAGCAAATTCCCCAGATCTTCTCCTGCATCATCTGGATATGACGGTCCGGTTTCTACAAGCCCACGGGTGGCTCATCAACTGGAAGAAATCCTCCCTGGTCCCTGCTCAGAGCATGGTGCATCTGGGAGCGCTGTTGGACACTCACAACCAGAGGTTGTTCTTGTCTCAGGAGAAAGTCCTGAAACTTCAGGACAGGATTCGTTGCTTCCTTTCTCGTCCGCAAGTGTCGATACATTCGGCAATGCAGGTGCTGGGCCTCATGGTATCAGCATTCGCCATGGTGGAGTATGCTCAATTCCATTCTCGCCCCCTCCAGAAGCTAATTCTAGCCAAGTGGGACGGCCTGCCTCACCAGATCAGGTCTCAAATGATCTCTTTGACTCCGGAGGTCCGTCTGTTGCTGCTCTGGTGGCTCCAGGACCAACAATTGTGCAGAGGCCGTCCCTTCTGGATATCCAACTGGATCCTTTTGATGACAGATGCCAGTCTAAGAGGTTTGGGCATGGTGCTGGAGCAGCACTCCTTGCAGGGTCGGTGGACCAAGGAGGAATCTCTCCTCTCGATCAACATTCTGGAATTGCGGGCGGTCTTCAATGCGTTGAACCTAGCCCAGAATTTGATTCAGACCCGACCTGTTCAAGTACAGTCGGACAACGCCATCACAGTGGCTTACATAAATCATCAAGGCGGCACTCGAAGCCGTTTGGCAATGAAGGAAGCTTTACGGATTCTACGTTGGGCAGAACGCCATCTACCGGCAATATCAGCAATATTCATTCCGGGAGTCCTGAATTGGGAAGCGGACTTTCTCAGTCATCAGGACGTGCATGCCGGCAAGTGGGGCCTCCATCCAGAAGTGTTTCAACTCCTCGTGGAAAGGTGGGGTCTTCCAGATGTGGATCTGATGGCGTCTCGACACAATCACAAGGTTCCGGTCTTCGGAGCAAGGACAAGGGATCCTCAAGAAGCATTCGTGGATGCGCTGGCAGTGCCGTGGAGGTTTCGGCTGCTTTACGTGTTCCCTCCGGTGTTACTCCTGCCCAGGGTAATTCGGAAGTTCAAGCAAGAGAAAGGATATCTGCTTCTCATAGCTCCAGCGTGGCCCAGACGGCACTGGTTCTCAGACCTGCAAGGCCTATCGTCAGAGCGTCCACTTCTACTTCCACAACGCCCAGACCTCCTCGTTCAGGGCCCCTGTGTCTACCAGGACCTAGCCTGGCTGTCTTTGATGGCGTGGCTCTTGAAGCTTCCGTCTTAAGAGCTAAGGGTTTTTCTGAAGAGATCATTAAAACTATGTTGCGGGCCCGGAAACCGGCCTCTGCTCGGATTTACCATCGGGTCTGGCATTCCTACTTTGTTTGGTGCGCATCTAACCATTATGACGCTTCCATGTTTAGTACAGCCAAACTTTTGGCTTTTCTACAGCAGGGCCTAGATTTAGGCCTGCGTCTGGCCTCCCTCAAGGTTCATATTTCTGCCTTGTCGGTGTGGTTTCAGAGAAAAATTGCGACTTTACCTGATGTTCATACTTTCACTCAGGGTGTGTTGCGTATCCAACCTCCCTATGTCCAGCCTGTGGCTCCTTGGGACTTGTCGGTGGTTTTGGAGGCGTTGCAGGAGCCTCCATTTGAACCTCTTGGTTCAGCTGACCTTAAGTGGCTTTCCCTTAAGGTGGTGTTCTTGCTGGCTATTGCCTCTGCTAGAAGAGTGTCGGATTTGGGTGCCTTGTCTTGTAGTTCCCCATATCTGATTTTTCACCGTGACCGCGCGGTACTTAGGACTTGTCCCGGATATTTACCTAAGGTGGTTTCTTCATTCCACCTTAATCAGGAGATTGTGGTTCCAGCTTTTGTCTCTCCTGATTTGTCTCCCAAAGAGCGGTCTTTGGATGTGGTACGGGCTCTCCGTATCTGTGTGAAGAGAACTGATTCTATTCGAAAGTCTGATTCTCTCTTTGTTTTGTTTGGATTTCACAAACGTGGCTGGCATGCTCACAGGCAGACCCTGGCCAGGTGGATTAGAATGGTGATTGCGCATGCTTATGTGAAGGCTGGTCTGTCAGCTCCTGTTCATATTACGGCCCATTCTACTCGGTCTGTTGGACCTTCTTGGGCGGCCCAACGTGGTGCGTCCCTTGATCAATTGTGCAAGGCGGCTACGTGGTCCTCCGGGAACACGTTCATAAGGTTCTATGCCTTCGATACTGCCGCTTCCCAGGATGCTTCCTTTGGACGCCGGGTTCTTGTGCCCGCTACAGTGCGTCCCCTCCCATAAGGAACTGCTTAAGGACATCCCCATTGTCCAGACTTGTGGAGCCCAGTGTACCCCACAGCAGAAAACGAGTTTTATGGTAAGAACTTACCCTTGTTAAAACTCTTTCTGCGAGGTACACTGGGCTCCACAAGGCGCCCACCCTGACACACTTAGCTTCTTTGGGTTGATATGGCATTAGCCGCTGACACTTCTCTTGTCGTGAGAGTGTGGTGTATGTGGCTACTAACCGTTGTCGTCTCTTTTCCTGCTACTGCATTGGGCTGGTTAACTAAACTAAGCTCCTGTGCTGGGAGGCGGGGTGATATAGGGGGCGGCGCTGTGCATTCTGGGAACAGTCAAAGCTTTGAGCCTGTTGGTGCCTCGGATCAAGATCCTACTCTACACACCCCATTGTCCAGACTTGTGGAGACCAGTGTACCTCGCAGAAAGAGTTTTAACAAGGGTAAGTTCTTACCATAAAACTAATTTTAACTATCAATTCCAACAATACCCGTTGTTTTGATTTGGCCAGAGGAACGAGACAAGGCTGCCCTCTCTCCCCTTTACTATTTAACCTCGCCATAGACCCGCTTTTTAGACACTTTATTAAAGATCCCCTCTGGTGAGGGATAATGATTGGGGAGGTGGAGGTGAGGTTTTCGGCTTTTGCCAATGAAATTCTTCTCTACTTCTCCAACCCTAAGACAGCTATCCCTAAAGTCATTACTCTACTGGCAGACTTTGAAATGGTATCGGGATTTAAAATCAATTATCTTAAGATGGAAGCGTTAGCATTCTTCCTGGAAGGACAGCGTGGATGGCGAGGCTCCTTCCCATTTCGGTGGGCCCAAAACAACTGTCTTACTTATTTGGGCATACAGATACCACGTCACCCGTCCCTATTACATGACTGTAACTACAACCCGCTCCTTCAGAGAACCCTCTTGGATTTTTCAAAATGGGCTCACCTTCCTTTAGCTTATATTGGCCGCTACCATCTCTTTAAAATGATCAATTTCCCCCAATTCATTATGTCCTCCAAACTCTACCCATTTATCCCTCTAAACACTTATTATCAATTTTGAACATAGCCCTTTCTAAATTCATTTGGGCAAACAAACATCCCAGAATCTCCCTATTTAAACTCCAACAAAAACGTGATCTGGGCGGTCTTAATTTACTGCATCTACGATCTTATGCCCTAGCAGCTAATTACAGAATAGCTTCTGACTGGATCAGTGGTACCCAAACTTATTCAAATATCCGCCTAGATCAAGCTTTCACACCTGGTTGGAACCTAGTTTCTATATTACACACTCCACCTCAGGCCATCCTGCCATCATTTAAAAACAACTGCTTAATCCACTTAGCCTGTGTTGCCTGTCGTACATTGCACCCCAGGTTGCGACTATTACGCTACCAATCTATGGTCGTCATTCCGAGTTAATCGTTAGCTGCATTCCATCGCTGTGCAGCAATGAGGCAAAAAACGGCACTTCTGCACATGCGCATGCGGTGCAATGCGCACGCACGTCGTAATTTTACAACGCCCGATGTAGTTTCACACAGGGTCTAATGAAGCTTTTCAGTTGCACTGCTGGCCGCAGAGTGATTGACAGAAAGAGGGCGTTTCAGGGTGTCAACTGACCGTTTTCAGGGAGTGTTCGGAAAAACGCAGGCATGCCAGGAAAAACTCAGGCGTGACTGGGCAAACGCAGGGCGTGTTCGTGATGTCAAAACAGGAACTGAATAGTCTGAAGTGATCGCAAGCGGTGAGTAGGTATTGAACTACTCTAAAACTGCACCAAAAAAGTTTGCCGCCGCTCTGCGATCCTTTCGTTCGCACTTCTGTTAAGCTAAAATACACTCCCAGTGGGAGGCGGCATAGCGTTTGCACGGCTGCTAAAAACTGTTAGCGAGCGAACAACTCGGAATGACCACCTATATTTTTACCGTTGTGGGGAAACCCCAACTTTCACCCCCACCTCACATCCCCGATTTTCAGGGAATGGCATAAGCATGGCCTCTGTTACATATTCCAATTTTTACAAACGGAATCGTTTCTTCTCTTAACACGTACACAACTTCAAGAGAAATTCCCGACATTATTGATACCTCTGTTCCCCTTTCTACAGGCCTGTAGTTATATTATCTCAATACTCTCTGTATTGGGAAGTAGAGGTATGTCCACTGACCTCGACAGTGCTGTACGACGCACTCCAGGCTCACTACATCGCACATCTATGACCAGGCCCGCTTAATACTGAATCTTGAGGGTGGTTTGACGGGAATGATGAAGTGGAAATGTGACTTCCCTGATCTTACCATGAAATCGCTCCTCTCTGCTTACCAAATTCTGAACAAACAATTGGTCTCTATATCATATGTAGAGATAAACCATAACATTTTACATAGGGCATACGTCACACCCAAACTGAAATTTTTGATGGGTAAAGTGGACACGTCTGCTTGTTTTAAGTGTGGTAGCCTGGAGGCCGACATTAAGCACTGTCTTTGGTCATGTCCCCTAGTTCATTCCCTATAGTCTGTCCTTCAAAGTTACATAACCCATGACCTACACTTGTCCTTCACTATTAATGATATATGGACCTTCTGGGGTATAGTCCCTACCGAATCAAGACCTGGGCCAATATTTACTAATAATCCGAGTTTGCCCGATTTGTTTTTTTTTTCTAAGTCCCAACACGGGAATTCACTAAGCACAAATCTCGGCAGTGTTTGGGCCATTCGTAATGGTTTGAATGGCAAAGTCCTGAAATACGAATGAATAGACCATCGGTCAAACGTTGCTGTTATTTCATACAACACGGGTATTCACTATTCATTCGTATTTGGGTGTTAGTCTCTGAGTGCTCAAGTGCGGGTGTATTTTTTTGCGATTCGTTAAAAAAAGCAACAAAAAAATAGACATGCTTTTTCCAGGCGAGTTTGGATAATCATGCACGGATCAGTGAGATCTGTGCATGGTTATCTATGGGAAAGGGTCTGTTTACTGTAAAAACTTGAAAATAAAATTGCGTGGGGTCCCCCCTCCTAAGCCAAACCAGCCTCGGGCTCTTTGAGCCGGTCCTGGTTAAAAAAATATGGGGAAAAAATTGACCGGGGTTCCCCCATATTTGAACAACCAGCACCGGGCTCTGCGCCTGGTCCTGGTGCAAAAAATACGGGGGACAAAAAGCGTAGGGGTCCCCCGTATTTTTTGACCCAGCACCGAGCTCCATTAGTCAGAGAGATAATGCCACAGCCGGGGGACACTTTTATATAGGTCCCTGCGGCCCTGGCATTAAATCACTAACTAGTCACCCCTGGCCGGGGTACCCTGGAGGAGTGGGGACCCCTTAAATCAACTGGTCCCCCCCTCCAGCCACCCAAGGGCCAGGGGTGAAGCCCGAGGCTGTTCCCCCCAACCAAGGGCGGCGGATGGGGGGCTGATAGCCAAGTGTAAGACTATTGTTTTTTGTAGCAGTACTACAAGTCCCAGCAAGCCTTCCCCGCAAGCTGGTACTTGAAAAACTACAAGTACCAGCATGCGGTGGAAAAACGGGCCCGCTAGTACCTGTAGTACTACTGCAAAAAAAAAAAACAACAACAAAAAACAGAACACACACACCGTGACAGTAAAACTTTATTACATACATGCACACCTACATACACACATACTTACCTATGTTCACACGAGGCTCGCTACACCTCTCCATGTAGAATCCTCGGGGTACCTGTGAATAAAATTATACTCACATAATCCAGTGTAGCTTGTGTCCTGTTTGTAATCCATGTACTTTGCAAAAAAACAAACCGAAAAACCCGATCCACGCACTGAAAGGGGTCCCATGTTTACACATGGGACCCCTTTCCCCGACTGGCGGGACCCCCGTGACTCCTGTCAAAGAGGGTCCCTTCAGCCAATCAGGGAGCGCCACGTCATGGCACTCTCCTGATTGGCTGTGCGCTCCAATGGTGGGAACTTTGCGGTCAGCGGTTGACCGCGAGTAACCTCAACTGCTGACCGCAAAGTTCCCACCATTGGCGCTACATTGTATCTTCAGTGCGCAGCCTTAGGAGCGCACAGCCAATCAGGAGAGTGCCATGACGTGGCACTCCCTGATTGGCTGAAGGGACCCTCTTTGACAGGAGTCACGGGGGGTCCCGCCAGTCGGGGAAAGGGGTCCATGTGTAAACATGGGACCCCTCTCAATGCGTGGATCGGGTTTTTCGGTTTGTTTTTTTGCCAAGTACGTGGATTACAAACAGGACACAAGCTACACTGGATTATGTGAGTATAATTTTATTCACAGGTACCCCGAGGATTCTACATGGAGAAGTGGAGCGAGCCTTGTGTGAATATAGGTAAGTATGTGTGTATGTAGGTGTGCATGTATGTAATAAAGTTTTACTGTCACGGTGTGTGTTATGTTTTTTGTTGGGTATTTTTTTTTGCAGTAGTACTACAGGTACCAGCGGGCCCGTTTTTCCACTGCATGCTGGTACTTGTGGTTCTCCAAGTACCAGCTTGCAGGGGAGGCTTGCTGGGACTTGAAGTACTGCTACAAAAAACAATATTCTTATTTTTACACTTGGCTATCAGCCCCCCATCCGCCGCCCTTGGATAGGGGGGACAGCCTCGGGCTTCACCCCTGGCCCTTGGGTGGCTGGAGGGGGGGACCACTTGATTTAAGGGGTCCCCACTCCTCCAGGGTACCCCGGCCAGGGGTGACTAGTTAGTGATTTAATGCCAGGGCCGCATGGAACTATATAAAAGTGTCCCCCGGCTGTGGCATTATCTCTCTGACTAGTGGAGCCCGGTGCTGGTTCAAAAAATATAGGGGACCCCTACGCTTTTTGTCCCCCGTATTTTTTGCACCAGGACCAGGCGCAGAGCCCGGTGCTGGCTGTTCAAATATGGGGGAACCCGGGTCAATTTTCCCCCCATATTTTTTCAACCAGGACCGGCTCAAAAAGCCTGAGGCTGGTTGTGCTTAGGAGGGGGGACCCCACTCAATTTTTTTCTGAATTTGTAACACTTTAAACACCTTTTAAAGGTACACAATGAAGCCCTGCACAGATCTCACAGATCCGGCCGGGATTCCTTGTGTTTTGTCAGGCAGTGTTTTACTCATCACTCCCGTAAAACACTGCCTGACACATCGACACGAATCACATCGACATCGGAAAAAACGAATGTGGAAAACTCGGCAGCTTAGTAAATGACCGTATTAGGATTCAAAAAGTTGCAGTAAAATGCACCCGATACCATTCGAAATCAAACACCCTTAAAAATGGCTAAAACACGAATATTAGTAAATATACCCCCTGGTCTGTCCAGTGGTAACATAAAATTACTTAACAAACTCTCCACCGCAGCCAAAAAGATGATATTATCCCAATGGATATCGCCCGACCCAGTACCTATTACCCTTTTATATCCCAGGTTATCCTACTTGTTCACAATGGATTGGTCTGAGGTTTGCCTACAAAAAGAAAAACGAACTGCAACTATCTTTGACATTTGGTTGCCTTGTATCACAACACTACCTCCAGAAACTAAGTCGCCTCTGAGCCAGAGCTTTCCCCTTACTACTTGGTACAATATAACCATATTAGATGCTGGCCATCCCTTTTAAAGCCAACTCAGGGCCTTTATCACTTCTCTGTGTACCCACAGTTTAGTTATTTGTCCTAATGCCTTCTTGTTTTTCCATTGATCCCCATGCATATTCCTATGCCTGTAATGTAATTTTATCTGATTTTTGTTCTGTTACTGTGTGAATTTTTCTTTATGTTTACATTCTTCCTGTCAATAAAAAATTGTTTAAAAAAAAAAGTTAATGTATATGTATTTTTATTATGATGTTATCACAATATGTAAGAATGTTTCCAGCGTGTGTTTAGCTTGACTGTATGTAAAAGTTAAATCAAATATAACACTTTCTGAGACCTTGGCAGCACAATTCTATGGGGCTGATTCTGAGGCGCAGTTGCCTGTCTGCGCGTTTATGCAAATGCTGCTACAATCTCCTTCCGTTGTGTATATCGATTGGGCAGAAAGTGCAGCTACTGAGACGCCCACTTTCAGCGTCTGTACACTCAGTAAAGATGGGTACACACTAGACAATTTTTGGGACAATTTGTTATTCTGGTAAGAGTTGTAACGATAAATCGTCCACATCATCCACTCTGTACGCACTATTTTGCGCTCCTGTGAGTCATTCAGCGCATCTTTTGGTTGGGCCTACATGCTGCTCAATCTTAGGATGTTGTTACCAATGTATAGAACATTGCGCAGTGTGTACGCACTACTTACCTACAAACCTGATATAGGACCAAACAACCTATTGATGCATGATGAGGTCGTAAGCAAGATTGCACAGTGTGTATGCACTATGGGGGTCATTCCGAGTTGATCGCTAGCTGAATTTGTTCACAGCACAGCGATCAGGCTAAAAATCGGCAGTTCTGTGCATGCGTATGCGGCGCAATGTGCACGCATGATGTACGGGCACAACGGATGATGTAGTTTTGCACAGGGTCTAGCGATGCATTTCAATTGCACTGCATGCCGCAGAGTGATTGACATGAAGTGGGCGTTTCTGGGTGGCAACTGACCGTTTTCAGGGAGTGTGCGGAAAAACGCAGGTGTGCCAGGAAAAACTCAGGCGTGGCTGGGCAAACGCTGGGCGGGTTTGTGCCGTCAAATCTGGAACTGAATAGTCCGAAGTGATCGCAAGCGCTGAGTAGGTTTTGAGCTACTCTGAAACTACACGAAAAATTTTTGTAGCCGCTCTGCGATACAACCGTTCGCACTTCTGCTAAGCTAAAATACACTCCCAGTGTGCGTCGGCATAGCGTTTGCACGGCTGCTAAAACTAGCTAGCGAGCGATCAACTCGGAATGACCCCCTATATCATTTGCCTGGGAGTTCAAGGGAAATTGTTGACGATATTGCATCATTTGCCTGTCGTCTACTGTGTACCCAGCTTAATACCGATTAGTGCTCCACCATTGGTTGAAACCTATGCTTCATCTATGCAGATGTGTGTCTGTGAATGCAGCCATTTGCATTAACATTCCAGTAACATGCCCACTGAATTTACCATTCTTACGTTCATTTCTAGCCACCTCCCAGTAATCCAGAAATGCCCATCACTTTTCCAGAATGTTTCTGATACCGTCTGTCCCGATTGCAAAAGCACTTTTGTGGGTATAGGGGGTCATTCCGAGTTGATCGCTCGATAGCTACTTTTAGCAGCCGTGCAAATGCATAGTTGCCGCCTACGGGGGAGTGTATTTTCACTTTGCAAGTGTGCGAACGCCTGTGCAGCCAAGTGAGTACAAACACATTTTGTGCAGAACAAGACCAGCCCTGTAGTTACTTATTCTGTGTGATGACTGCAGCGACGAAGATCCCGGAATTGACGTCAGATCCCCACCCTGCAAACGCCTGGATACGCCTGCGTTTTTCCAAACACTCTCAGAAAACGGTCAGCTGACACCCATAAACTCCCACTTCCTTTCAATCTTCTTGCGATCGGCTGTGTGAATGGAATCGTCGCTAGAAGCAGTGCAAAACAACAATGCTCTTTGTACCCGTACGCCGCGTGTGCGCATTACGCCCCATACGTATGCGTAGTTTTGGCATTTTTTTAAATGAGCGAACATCGGCAGCTAGCGATCAACTCGGAATGACCCCCATAGTCTCTGTGTTGCATGTGCTGCAGGAGTTTCAGAACTTTCCACGCATGCACTGTTGCAAAAAATCACTCAACCACATGATCATCGGCAGTGTGTGCAGCAGAGGCGGAACTACCGCCAGTGCAGGCAGAGCCCTGCACTGGGGCCCGCCACTGTCCAGGGGCCCAAAGCCAGAGCGGCATGTAATGAGTCAAACTGACTGTGTGCCGCCGCCGCGGAGCACACCGATTACGGGGGGGGGGGGGGGTGAAGGAGGAGGAGGGAGGTGGAGGAGGGAGCCACAGCAGCGCTGTATAATTGGTGGATGCGCTGCTGCTGCTGGCCCTCTCCTTCACCATAGGCTGCCCTCCGCCGCTGTAAATGCTGGGATGCGCTTACCAGCATTCACAGCTGCAGATAGCAGCCTATGGTGAAGGAGAGGGCCAGCAGCAGCAGCGCCTCCACCAATTACACAGCGCTGCTGCGGCTCCCTCCTCCCCCTCCCTCCTCCCCCTACTCCTTCTTCTCCCTAGCTGCCCGGGATCTGCCAGAAGCTGCACGAGGAGCCTGAGCCAGCAGAAACAGTATGTCTATTCTATCTATCTATCTATCTATCTATCTATCTATCTATCTATCTATCTATCTATCTATCTATCTAGTCTGCCTTAATGTGTAAAAAGGAGGACTGTCTGCCGTAATGTGTAGAAAAGGGGACGCTGTCTGCCGTAATGTGTAAAAAAGGGGGACGCTGTCTGCCGATAATGTGTAAAAAAGGGGACACTGTCTGCTGTAATGTGTAAAAAGGGAGACGCTGTCTGCCGTAATGTGTAAAAAGGGGGACGCTGTCTGCTGTGATGTGTAAAAAAGGGCATGCTGTCTGCCGTAATGTGTAAAAAGGAGGACACTGTCTGCTGTGATGTATAAAAAAGGGCACGCTGTCTGCCGTAATGTGTAAAAAGGGGAATCTGTCTGCCGCAAGGTATAAAAGGGGCTCTGGTGTAGTGGTGCTACCGTGCGGCGTAATTTGAATAATGGAGACTGCTGTGCACTGGTATATGAATTGGGATTATTTCGTGGCCACACCCCTTCCCCACAAAGCCACACCTTTATTTTATTTTTTTGCATCGCCCCTGCTTTATATGGAGTGGGGGGGGGGGGCTCCGATGCCGTATCTTGCACACAGCGCTAAAATGTCTAATTATGGCACTGTTGCTAGGTATCCATTTCCCTGGCCCTGAGCAGGTCCCCCTCACCAGATCCTCTCCAGGGGTGAGGGGGTGGACTTGGATGGGATGAGGGGGGGGGCTTATAGCAATTTGTCGCACATGGGCCCCCCGCTCGCTAGTTCCGCCACTGGTGTGCAGGTTATGTGCAAGCTACAGTCAGGCCCTATGTGTTTCAATATAGCAGCATGAGAAAGGGCCTAATTCAGAGTACAGTATACAGTATGCATAGGGAGTGTAATAAACACATTTCCAGTCCTGTAAAAGCCAATTGCTCCTGCTTTATGTCTCAGTCTGCCATTAAATCTATAATACAGTATCTTTCAACAGTCTTTCTTTATCCATTTGTATATCTACAGTATTTGTGGAGCGATACAGGTGACTGGTCCCAAGTTGACTGGTCCATCAGCAGATACTGAAGGTTCCAAGTCCATCAGTAGTTGAATTCTTGGCCATGTACAGGGTAGTCTCGGGAACATCGTCAAGATCTGCGAAATGAAGGGTTGCACTGTTTTTACTTTTCCACACACTTTCTTTGTTGCTTTGGCAGATTCTCCTCTGTGACCTTTGGACATGGGCACACAAGCCATTAGAGGTGATTGAAGTTTACTCAATTTGCAAAAGTTTTCGGGGGAGATAATCTGATAAATCTGAGGAGAAATTACAGTAAGTGTTCTAGAAACTGCAAAGTGCTGCCACAGTGTTTGTGTTAATGCTGCAAATCACATTTAGAGAATGAAGCTCACCAGTCAGAGGGTGCTGGCATTTGGGCTGGGAGTATTTGTTTAATAAGGTAATTGGATTGCTGACATTTAGAGACACTTTCAACATTGCAGAGTGCCTGCATGTACTTTAAAGTAGTTAAATGAAACAATACACTGTATACTACATTACAGTTTCTGTTGCCTACACACGTCTGTCATCCTGACATCTGAGAATGCACCGAAAATCAGACAATGCGTCTCAGTTACATGCAGTGTATATACGCAATGGTCTATGGCCCTCATTCCGAGTTGATCGCTCGCTAGCTGCTTTTAGCAGCAGTGCACACGCTAGGCCGCCGCCCTCTGGGAGTGTATCTTAGCTTAGCAGAAGTGCGAACGAAAGGTTAGCAGAACTTCTCGTAAAAATTTTCCTGCAGTTTCTGAGCAGCTCCAAACCTACTCCTACCTTGCGATCACTTCACTCAGTTTAGTTCCTGCTTGGCTGGTGCCCCCTAGCACCACCGCTGGTTCCGCATCTGACCTTGTACCCCCTATATTTTAAATAGGAACAATTCACACATTTGGCGCACAGCCCAAAAAGGGGTGTGTTTTTGCTGGCAAGGGGCATGGCCACACAATAACCCCAATTCCAATTACTCCACACAGAAATGCAACTTTATTCACATATGATCATGCGATAGTGTCCATAATTCATATTACATCCCACAGTAGTATCACTTTACCTTATAAACATTACTCCTGCCAAAACAGTCTGTCTGCCAAGTACTGCTCCTTCTGTGATGAAGACTAAAAGTACTTCCTTTCATCCCTTTCGTCCTTCAGGTAAAGCAAAAGGTCAGGCGTACCACAAACAGGCCCACACTTCCAAACCTGGTAAGCCAAAGCCCAAAAGAGCCTGGGCTGCCCGTCAGCCAGCTTCCAAGACCGATAAGCCTGCCACATGATGGGGAAGGCCTCCCTCCCCCTGGGGGACCCCAGGGTGGGGGGCCAGCTCCTTTGGTATACCCAGGAATGGTTGAAGACCACTTCAGATGCCTGGGTATGCAATAGCGGATCTTGCCACGGGCAAGCAGGACTTTTGCCCGGGGCGCCGCCTTCCGGAGGGCGCAGGGCGCCATCCGGAGGGCGCCGCACCAGGGCAAGATCCGCTGCTGCTGTGCCCCCCGCTGCCCGCTGCCCCCCGCTGCCGCTGGCCGCTGTGAAGGTAAACTAGACGCGTACGCATCTAGTTTCCTTCGTGGAGAGGTCATTTACTGTGCGGTGAGCGATGACGTCATCGCGCACCGCACATAATTTCAGTCTGTACAGGGGGCGTAAATGACCACGCCCCCTATACAAAGCCACGCCCCCTATTGCCGCCCGGGGCACACAGAGCCCCAGAACTGGCCCTGTGGGTACGGGAAGTCGTCATTCGAGGTTACGCCATAACCTTCAAAAACCATCCCCCTCATCGATTTTGCCTGACAGATGTCCCTTCGGACCAGACAAAAGCAAAGACTCTTCATTCGGTGGTACACACCCTCCTGGACACAAGAGTGGTGTGTACAGGTGCCTCTTGCTCAGAGGGGCCAGGGGTATTATTATCCGCTGTTTCTAGTCCCGAAACCAAATGGGTCCTTCCAACCCATTCTCAAACTCAAGGCATTGATGGCCTTGGAACCTGGGGATTATATGGTCTCCCTGGACATACAGGATGCTTACCTGCATATCCCTATAGCAGTGTCGCATCAGCAATACCTGAGGTTTGTGGTTGGCAACCTCCATTATCAGTTTCGGACTTGCATTTTGGTTTAACCACGGCTCTGTGAGTCTTCACCAAGGTTATGGTGGTAATGACGGCGGTACTCCGTTGTCAAGGGGTCAGGATCCTACCGTATCTGGACGACTTGTTGATCCTGGCAAATTCCCCAGAACTTCTCCTACGTCACCTAGATCTGTCTGTCTGGTTTCTGCAAGCCCACGGGTGGCTCATCAACTGGAAGAAATCCTCCCTGGTCCCTGCTCAGTGCATGGTACACCTGGGAGCACCATTGGACACTCACAACCAACGGTTGTTCTTGTCTCAGGAGAAAGTCCTGAAGCTTCAGGACAGGATTCGTTGCTTCCTCTCTCGTCCGCAAGTGTCGATACATTCGGCGATGCAGGTGCTGGGCCTTATGGTGTCAGCATTCGACATGGTGGAGTATGCTCAATTCCATTCTCGCCCCCTCCAGAGGCTGATTCTAGCCAAGTGGGACGGCCTGCCTCACCGGATCAGGTCTCACATGATCTCATTGACTCCGGAGGTCCGTCTGTCGCTGTACTGGTGGCTCCAGGACAAACGATTGTGCAGGGGCCGTCCCTTCTGGATATTCGACTGGGTCCTTTTGACGACAGATGCCAGTGTAAGAGGTTGGGGCGCGGTGCTGGAGCAGCACTCCTTGCAGGGTCGGTGGACCAAGGAGGAATCTCTCCTCCTGATCAACATTCTGGAATTGCGGGCGGTCTTCAACTCATTGAACCTGGCCCAGCATTTAATTCAGAACCGTCCTATTCAAATACAGTCAGACAACGCCACCACAGTGGCTAACATAAATCATCAAGGCAGCACTCGAAGCCGCTTGGCAATGAAGGAAGTCTCACGGATTCTTCAATGGGCAGAACGCCATCTACCGGCCATATCGGCGATATTCATTCCGGGAGTCCTGAATTGGGAAGCGGACTTTCTCAGTCGTCAGGACGTACACGCCGGAGAGTGGGTCCTCCATCCAGAAGTGGTTCAACTCCTAGTGGAAAGGTGGGGCCTTCCAGACGTGGATCTGATGGCGTCTCGACACAATCACAAGGTTCCGGTTTTCGGAGCAAGGGCAAGGGATCCTCAAGCAGCATTCGTGGATGCGCTGACGGTGCCGTGGAAGTTTCGGCTGCCGTACGTTTTCCCTCCGGTGTCGCTCCTGTCCAGGGTAATTCGGAAGTTCAAGCATGAAGGAGGAATCCGGCTTCTCATAGCTCCAGCGTGGCCCAGACAGCACTGGTTTTCAGACCTCCAGGCCCTCTCATCAGAGTGTCCAATTCTACTTCCATAACGCCCAGACCTCCTCGTTCAGGGCCCCTGTGTCTACCAGGACCTGGCCCGGCTGTCTTTGGCGGCGTGGCTCTTGAAGCTTCCATCTTGAGGGCTAAAGGGTTTTCTGAGGTGGTCAGTAAAACTATGTTGCGGGCCCAGAAACCGGCTTCTGCTCGGATTTACCATAGGGTCTGGCATTCCTACTTTGTTTGGTGCGCATCTAACCATTATGACGCTTCCAAGTTTAGTACAGCCAAGCTTTTGGCTTTTCTTCAGCAGGGCCTGGATTTAGGCCTGCGTCTGGCCTCCCTCAAGGTTCACATTTCTACCTTGTCGATGTGGTTTCAGAGAAAAATTGCGACCTTACCTGATGTGCATACCTTTACTCAGGGTGTGTTGCGTATCCAACCTCCCTATGTCCCGCCTGTGGCTCCTTGGGACTTGTCGTGGTTTTGGAGGTTTTACAAGAGTCTCCGTTTGAACCTCTTGGTTCAGCTGATCTTAAGTGGCTTTCCCTTAAGGTGGTGTTTCTGCTGGCTATTGCCTCTGCTAGAAGAGTGTCGGATTTGGGTGCCTTGTCTTGTAGTGCCCCATATCTGATATTTCACCGTAACCGAGCGGTTCTTAGGACTCGTCCCGGAAATTTACCTACGGTGGTTTCTTCGTTCCACCTTAACCAGGAGATTGTGGTTCCGGCACTTGTTTTTCCTGATCTGTTTCTCCGTATCTATGTGAAGAGAACTGCTTCTATTAGGAAATCTGATTCTCTCTTTGTTCTGTTTGGATTTCACAAACGGTGCTGACCTGCTCACAAGCAGACTTTGGCCAGATGGATTAGAATGGTGATTGCACATGCTTATATGAAGGCTGGTCTGTCAGCTCCTGCTCACATTAAGGCCCATTCTACTCGGTCCGTTGGACCTTCTTGGGCGGCCCGCCGTGGTGCGACCCTTGAACAATTGTGCAAGGCGGCTACGTGGTCCTCAGTGAACACAGTCATAAGGTTCTATGCCTTCGATACTGCCGCTTCCCAGGATGCTTCCTTTGGACGTGGAGTTCTTGTGCCCGCTACAGTGCATCCCCTCCCATAAGGAACTGCTTTAGGACATACCCAATGTCTATCCTTGTGGAGCCCAGTGTACCCCGCAGCAGAAAACGAGATTTATGGTAAGATCTTACTGTTGTTATATCTCTTTCTGCGAGGTACACTGGGCTCCACAAGGCGCCCACCCTGAAGCACTTCGCTTCTTTGGGTTGGTGTGGCTATAGCCGCTGACACTTTCTCCTGTCGGGAGAGTGTGGTGTTTGTGGCAACTTGCAGTTGTCGTCTCTTTTACTTGCTACTGCATTGGGCAGGTTACAAAACTGAGCTCCTGTGCACGGAGGAGGGGTGATATAGGAAGTGGCGCTATGCATCTTGGGAAGAAGGTCAAAGCTTTTGAGCCTGTTGGTGCTTCTGATCAAGATCCTACTCTACACCCCAATGTCTATCCTTGTGGAGCCCAGTGTACCTCACAGAAAGAGATTTAACAATGGTAAGTTCTTACCATAAATCTCGTTTTCTAACTCCATAACTGGCTATCTCAGCCAGAATCTCCAAGTGAGAGGGCTGGGTGGGAGGGACAGTGTCGGGCTGCTCTGGTGGTATTTCCTGCCCCACACTGGAGGTGTCACTAGCTCCCCCCTCCTCAGCCTCAGTGAGATGTCCCTCCTGTGCTGTGTTTTTTTTTTTTAAAATGATAGTAAATATTAAACAATTATAAAAAACATACAATCATAGTGAGAAAACTTGACAATATCTGTAAACCAACCTGCCAAGGCATGTGAACCTTCCATGGCAGGTGTGTCGGTGTCCATTTTGGACACACCTGCCACCTCCTCATAGGATACACAGACCATCGCTAGCTTCTCCAGGTCTGTATACTCCACAGTCTCAGGGAGTGAGCCTCCCCCTGTTGCCCTCAAAGCGTTCCAGTTTGCCACCTTTTTCTGCTTCAGGCAGGATTTGAAATCAGCCCAACTACATATGTTTTCTGGTTTGGGGGAAAGGAGAAGAAAGTAAACGTAAGTAAATATGATGCATACTTTTAAGACACATGTCATGGTATTGGTTGCTATAAGCAACCTCACTTGAAAACTGTTGCTTAAATCTTAGTTAATGCATACTATAGTGTTTGTCATTGTGTCTCAGTATGTACTTACTGTCTTCTGACTTCCTGTGGTGTGCGGACAATTGGGCCAACAGTATTAACAGAGTCTGTGATTTCTCTCTAGATCCGGACCTTGGTCCCAGCACCCATGTTTTTATCTCCAAAATGGATTTTATCAATGGCCTGGGGTACCAAAATTCCTAACTCCCTCTTAGTAAATGGGGGTTGTCATTTTCTCTTTTTGCCTGTTGCCTGTGAAGCATCAACCTGAGAAGTATCTCCACCTGCCTCTTCAGTTTGTGCCTGGGTTTGCTGGGTTTGGTTATTTTGGCCAGATTCTTCCTCAGTTTGTGGTACATGTTCCTCAGCCAGGGCCCTCACACCAGCCTCTTCTTGTGTTTGTGGGCCAGTAGATAGGGTTTGGGCACTACTGGGTTCTGCTTGTTCCTCCTCTGCACTGGCAGGTGTTTGTTGCTGCCGTGCTCGTTGTGCCAGCTGCCTTCTTCTTGCCAAGATGACACGCATCGGCTGATTGAGCATGTCCATCTCAACAGCCACTGGATCAGTCACTGCATCCTGCTCCATGATGCTGATAGCATGTGCGTATGACTCTGTGGTGTGTTTTTATACCTGCGTTAGCATGATGATGCGGGAATCAGCACAGGTTATGCATACACAATTGTTACACGTGGTTTGATTGCTTACACTATTTAAGTCTGTTCTATGCAGCCTGTGTTTGTGGGTGTATGCAGGAGTTGATGTGCGTTGTGCCAGGTAGAATGTTCTGCAGTATTCAAGGTAAGATATGTGTGTATTTGGATGTTTTAAAACAAGGCCTGCTTCCCAGCTTAGGTCTATGGAGTAATGTATTTGTAATGTTATGCAGACATGTGTAATTCAGTATAATTGTGTTGTGTTGTATGGTGATGTTTATGCTGCACGTACCAACGTGTTGCGGGGCCGTTATTTGTTATTGTGCGAATGCACAGCGTTTTATTTTTTTGCACTTTTTTTATTACTTTTCTTTTGTTTGGTAAGTATTGTCTGACGTTTGTAGTGGGGATGTCCTTCATTTTTTATTTATTTACTTAAATTGGCCCAACAGTATATCTATATGCTGGTAAGTATATGCATGTTCCTAGGTTTTTTTTGGGTGTTGTGCAGGGGCGTCGGAACGAGCAGCGCCGGCTCTGCCTGTGCCTCTGTCATATTTGGGGGGGGGGCAAGCTGCCCCCTTGCCCCCCCCAAACATGACAGAGGCGCAGGCAGAGCCGGCGCTGCTCGCTCAGCAGGGGAATACAAAGCAGGGAGGCGCTCTCCCCGCTTTGCTACCCTGCTGCTGCCGCTGCGTCTGTCAAACTGGATGACAGGTAGCGGCGGAGCTGGCAGCGCGTAGCGCTGGTCTCTCCCTCCCATCCACCTACCCACACAGCCCTGCCTAGTGTGCGGCCTCCCCTCAGCACACACACAGCTATACGCTGCTGCCAAGCCGTTTGGGGGGCGTGGCCTAATCGCGGGAGGCGTGGCCACGCCCCCTTATGGAAAAAGTTGGGGAAATTAGCAGTGCCTGGTCCTTTACTGAGTCCCCAGCCCTGGCTCTGCTCCTCAGCCAGGGTCAATTCGAGGGGGGGGGGGGGGATTGTGGTCAGTGTGTTCACCCCACCCCCCACCTGTACAGGAACAGGCAGAGGCTGGGCAGTAACAGTAGCCTCTCTGCCTGACTGCCGCACAGCACACTGCAGCATGTGCTGTGCTGCCAACATGAGAGCTTATGCTGCCGCCCAGTAAGGAGGGAGTGCGATGCACCAGGGCCCCCGGCGGACCCCTCCATCAGTCCCAGGCCCAGGTAATTAGTACCCACTGCCCCCCCACCCCTCTGCATCACTGACGACATCCTACAGAGCCGCTGCTGCTAGAGTGACGGAGCCTGCAAGAAACCGGAGGTGGAGAAGGGAGAGGAGGAGCAGCGCCCGAGACGGGACCTTCTGCAGGTACCGGGGCCACACTGTGGAGGGAATGAGGGCTGTACCTGGCATAGGGGGTTATTCAGAGATGATAGCAGATTGCTGCATATGCAGCCAGATCTGCAGTCATCCCTGCACATGCTGAGGGCTGCCCAGCACAGGGCAAAGCCGCCGAGCATGTGTAAGGCTGCCTCCCGATGCATCTGCAATTAGATTGCGGACACATCTGATCTAAGGTTGTGTTGGCTGGCTGCGCTGTCAGGCGGTCAGCAGACATTTTTCTTTTTCATCCACTAGGGGTCACTAGAGTACTCTTGGGATATGGACGGCTTCCGCAGGAACAAGGCACTGAATATTTAAATTTAGAACTCTCCTCCCCTCCATATCCCAGAGTACCTCAGTGTTTTTTCTGTGCTCATAGTAGCAACAAGGCTTGTGTGGAGCTTATCCACACTACTTTTGAATCTTTTTATTTTTATTTTTATTTTTTACAACATTTTCCACATCCCTTCCCCCCTTCCAATAGGCGTGGGTCTGGGATAGTGGAAGCTGCTACAAGCAGCTGTGGCATGTCGGGCCTCTCTAAAAGAGCTCCCTCACAGCCAAGTGCAGGACTACCCACAGGAAAGGCTGTACGGAGCTTACAGAAGAAGCCCCATCATAGCCCCTCACCACAGGTGTCCAGGTATGTTGGAGGACAGGGCGGTCAGCTCATGCTGCCGCCCCGCTGTGTGGGGACACTGTTGTGAAGCGCCGAGTTGCCCGCCGCCGCTTCCAGGACACCGCCGCAGGTCACCGCCGCTATGTGAGCGCCCACCGCCGCTACCTGGTCACCGCCGCTATGTGCTGCCTCCCGCCGCTCACAGAGCCGAGCCGGCCGAATTCACCACACATAGCTGCCGCTCCACGGCTCTATGCAGCGCGCTCCCCGGCTCCTGCTACCCGGCTCCCTCTACCTCAGCTCCCCGCATGTAAGCCCCGGCTCTGTGTAATAGACAGCGGTACACGGAGCACGGGGGGTGGGGAGCACACACACAAGGGGGGAGAAGTGTGCCCATAGCAGCAGCAGAACGCTGCATGGGTTATTAGATAGATAGGCTATTAAGCCTTTTTTAACAGGATTATTCACTGGTTATATCTGTTTGCAAAAGTTATAACCTGCCCTTTGTTTTATACTGTAAGCATGGGGGGGCCATTTTAACCATGCTTCCTGTTTCTTCCTGTTGTGATTCCAGAACGTTCCTGTACTACATCTCTACTCCACCGGAGGTGCAGGGGTGTTAGTGGGAATTTGGGATCAGATTTCATATAGTACTGGCGTGCACTGCACTTGGCCAGATATATATATATATATATATATATATATATATAACAATATGTGGACCGGCACTCCTCCTAATAATGTTGGATGCTCTGGTGCCTCCAGAACACAATTGTTGTAGTAAAGCAAAAAAACTGCGGCACTCAGAGGCTTGATGCAAAACGTGATGTATTAAAATTAACACATGAATTCCAACGTTTCGGGGTTGGCACACCCCTTTGTCAAGGATAAGCAGCAATGCTGCTTATCCTTGACAAAGGGGTGTGCCAACCCCGAAACGTTGGAATTCATGTGTTAATTTTAATACATCACGTTTTGCATCAAGCCTCTGAGTGCCGCAGTTTTTTTGCTTTACTATATATATATATATATAGAGACACCTTAGTACTATTTTACTGGGTCGTGCAAGTTGTCTGTCTTTGTGTATTGTGTTGTCTGTCTGCATAATGAGTAAGGCACCAGCAAAAACAAAAAAGCAGTTTCACTGCCATGTCTGTAAGAGTGTGTTACCGGATGGGTCTACCACATGTACAGTATGTTTTGTGGATTCAGCTACAAATACAAGTTCGGCTCCGCTGTCAAAGCCGGTTTCATCCCTGGACCCTCCATGGGCTATGCTAGCAGATGTCATGGCTGGATTGCATTCAGAATTGGCCGCCGCTCGACAAGAGCAGAAAGCAGCAAGATCTGAGTCTAGGGTGAGACTGCTAGAACTACCGGAGGGGTCTCAGCTTTACCAAAAATCCAAGTCCATTTTGGGTAGTAGGGATAAATCTCATTTGTCTTATGATTTACCAGTTTCTGCTCTGTTGCATTTTGACGATTCTATGCCAGACCTCACTGCACAAGATGAGGGTGAGGAGGGCGAAGTAGACCAGCAGTCAGATAGTGACGATTTTGACAGCCAGAGCATTGATAATCTGATCAGAGCGGTGCGTCAGTCTCTGAAGTTTACAGAGACTGAGGAGCCTTTGACAAATGATGAAGTCGTCTTTACTAAACAACAGAGAACTCCAATGTGTTTTCCTGTTTTGGAATCTCTTAATAAGATGTTACTAGAAACACGAAAGAATCCGGATAAACGGTTTTCTATACCTCGCAGATTTAAGTCTAGTTACCCGTTTCCAGAGTCTGTGACTGCTACATGGGAGAATCCACCATTGGTGGATTCGTCTGTGTCTAAACTTACAAAGAAATTAACCATACCAGTACCGACTGCTACTACGCTTAAAGACCCTTCGGACCGTAAAATAGAAGCTATGCTAAAGTCCATGTATATAGCAGCAGGAGTGTTGCGTTGCTTAGACCTGGGTTGGTTGGCATTTGGGTAACTAAGGCGCTAATGGTATGGATAACAGAACTCAAGTCTGCCCTACGTGACGATCACCTTATACTTCTCGCTGATCAAATCTGGGAAGCTGCTGATTATCTATGTACAGCTTCTACTGACGTCTGTCAGCTCACTTCTCGCCTTTCATCGTCGCTAGTTACAGCACGACAAGCACTCTGGCTGCGTTCTTGGCAAGCGGAGGCAGAGGTCAAAAGAGGTATAGAGGCGTTACCTTATGGTAGCGAGAAGTTGTTTGGTCCTGAATTGGACAAATGAATTTCTGAGGCCACGGGAGGAAAGCCTATTTTCTTACCATTGCCTCCAATGGTACCTAGACGGAAATACTCTGGCCCGGCGTTCAAATACTTTCGGCCTCAGCCCTTTCGAGGCCGTGGTAGAGGAACCGCCACGCCTGGTAGACGAGGTAGTGGGCGTGGTTTCCAACAAACCAATATCAGTCATCAAGACGCCAAGGTCACCGACAAGCCAGTGGCATAACGGGCTCCCAGCCCATCTTGGATCTCCAATTGTGGGAGTACGCCTTCAGACGTTCCAGTTGGCGTGGTTCCAGATGTCCACAGATGGGTGGATCCGCAATTTAGTGTTAAAAGGTTACAAAATAGAGTTCGACTGTCTCCCGCCACTGCGGTTTTTCAAGACAGGACTGCCTGTGTCGGACGACAAGAGGGCGGTTCTGCAAATTGCCATTCAGTCTCTGATTCAGCAGTTTTGATTTCGGTCCCTGTACACCAACAAGGTCAGGGGTATTATTCCAGTCTGTTTGTGGTACCAAAGCCGGATGGCTCGGTCAGGCCAATATTGAACTTAAAGGGCCTCAATCAGTACGTCACTTACTACAGATTCAAGATGGAATCTCTGCGATCAGTAATTGCAGGTTTAGAGCCACAGGAATTCATGATTGCGCTGGATCTCAAGGATGTGTACTTACACATTCCGATTTGGCCACCTCATCAGAGGTTCTTGCAGTTTGCAATACGGCAGAACCATTACCAGTTTCAGGCTTTACCGTTTGGCCTCTCGTCAGCGCCTCGGGTATTCACCAAGGTGATGTCTATGATGATTGCTCATCTCAGATCACTGGGAGTGATAATAGTTCCGTACTTGGACGATCTGCTCATCAAAGCTCCGTCTCAACAGATGCTCCTCCAACATGCATTGCTGACGTACAATGTACTTGTTCAGCACGGTGGGATTGTCAACTTCAAGAAATCACATCTGATTCCGTCTCAATGACTTCAATTCCTAGGTATGATTCTCGATAAGGTAAATCAAAGAATTTACCTACCAGAACAGAAAGTACAGGTCATTCATCATCTGGTACAATTAGTGCTCAAGCCACGCACAGTCTCGGTACATTTGTGCATTCGCCTCTTAGGCACAATGGTGGCAGCTTTCGAAGCGCTTCAGTTCGGGAGATTTCACTCACGTCCTTTTCAACTGGATGTGCTCGCACACTGGTCGGGCTCGCATCTGCAGATTCACCACAGGGTGAGGTTGTCGCTACGGGCCAGGGTATCTCTATTCTGGTGGCTCAAAGTACACAATCTAACCGCAGGGAAACGGTTCGGCGCCTGGAATTGGATAATTCTAACGACGGACGCGAGTCTCAGAGGTTGGGGAGCTGTAGTTCAAAATTGTCAGCTCCAGGGTCTCTGGGCGGATCACAAAAGATTGCTGTCTATAAATGTCCTGGAACTCCGGGCAATTTACAATGTGCTACGACAAGCAGTGCACATGCTTCGGTCTCAGACTGCCCAGGTGCAGTCAGACAATGCGACGGCGGTCGCATACATCAACAAACAAGGAGGAACGAGAAGCCGCATGGCAATGCGGGAAGTAGCTCGAATCCTCAATTGGGCCAAGCATCACCAAGTGATATTGTCGGCAGTGTTCATTCCGGGAGTGGACAACTGGGAGGCAGATTATCTCAGCCGGCGGGATTTTCATCCAGGAGAATGGGCATTAAATCCAGAAGTGTTTCACATGTTGGTCCAGAGGTGGGGTTACCCTCAAGTGGACCTGATGGCATCTCGCCACAGTCACCAAACGCCCCAGTATGTGTCCAGAACGCGAGATCCAAAGGCAGTGGCGGTGGATGCTCTCACCAACGCGTGGCCGTACAGCCTCGTGTACCTGTTTCCACCGTTTCCGCTGCTCCCTCTGTTGCTAAAACGGATCAAAAGAGAGTCCGCCATGGTCATACTAGTGGCGCCTCATTGGCCTCGGAGAGCTTGGTTCTCAGATCTCCGCGGACTACTCGCAGACGATCCTTGGCCGCTCCCGCTACGTCCGGACCTGTTACAACAGGGTCCGTTCCTTTACCCCGATTTAGCGCGGCTGCGTTTGATGGGATGGCTGTTGAGACCGCCCTCTTAAGAAGAGAGGGCATTCCAGAATCAGTTATGCCAACCATGTTACGTGCTAGGAAGCCAGTTACGGCGGCTCATTATTACAGAATTTGGCGTGCCTATACAGGTTGGTGTGAAGATCGGAAGTTTCCAACATCATCTTTCAAGTTATCCCATCTTTTGTTATTTCTACAGACGGGGTTAGATGGAGGGCTGCGTTTATCTACACTAAAGGTGCAGGTATCTGCTTTGTCAATTTACTTTCAAAGACGATTGGCTCTATTGGCGTCTGTACACACTTTTCTGCAAGGTGTCCTCAGAGTACAGCCTCCATTAATTCCACCTACAGCGCCATGGGACTTGAATCTGGTTTTAGATTTCTTACAGTCTGCATATTTTGAACCCTTACAACAAGTGGATATTAAGTTTCTCACTTGGAAAACAATATTTCTACTAGCCTTAGCTTTGGCAAGGCGTGTTTCAGATTTGGGTGCCTTGTCATGCAAGCCACCGTATTTGGTGTTTCATGATGACAGTGTTAGGGTCTCCTGCCCTGTGCTGCCACGTCGTCATGGCAACCGGGAGACAAGTGATAGTGGAGTAACCTGAGCGCAGCTGATACTCCGGTTCGGGTCTTTTGCTGTGCAGTGGTTATAGGCTCTGTGCACGGCAGGGGATCCGGTGCTGGTTTTTGTGCTCACAGTCTGTGAGGTCTGAGTGGGGCGCTGACAGCACCTGCTTTATAAGGCCTCTTTTCAGGGTAAGCAGATGCTGCTGAATCTTTGTTGGTTAGTCAGTTCATGAACGTTAGCCAGTACTGTGTAGCTTTGTATTTGTTTGTTGCTTACTGCAAATAGGCCTGGGAATTTGGTATTACACTCTGCCAATCCAGACCTAGCAGTAAGACTGGAGTCAGTCGTTTAGCTTGCTGGGGTTCTGTTACTACCCTGTGAACTTAGCAAGTTTGCGGCTGTATTCTAAGACTTGCCTGTCTAATCCTGTCTCACTGTGCTAGGTGTCAAGGGGTCAGTTTAGTGGCAGTAAGCTAAAACCTGTGCACTGCAAGTGAGAATTTGGATTGTGGAGATTCTCCTTGTGTCTATCATTCCATCTCTGACCAAGGAGTTTACTGCCACACCCGTTGGTAACCCTTTAGGGTTTTGCTGTTGCCCTTAGCAACAGCATTTCGGGTACTCTACGTATTAAAACACAACATCTTGCTTTTTCCATCTTAGCAGTTCTAATACAAGGGAGATACCCAGTTCCTTAGCCTCTGGGCTTCTCTGTTCACTTTGTGTGTATTTTGTTACCCTATCACCTTCTGTGTACGTTATGTCATATCCCCCAGTTTGTCTGTGAGCCCATCTGTTTTGCATAACAGTTCAAACACCAGTACATTCCTGCAGACACTGGAGTGCATAACAGTTCTGACACCAGTACTTTCCTGCTGTCACTGGTGTGCATAACATATTCAGCAGCCTAATACTCCTGTTGAAATTTTGTGGGAATATGGAGCATACCCCTCAAAATACGTTGCAACAGGTGGTCGATCAGGTGCAGGTCCTGACTCGACAATTTAATGATTTGTCCATTAAAATGCACACCTCCCAGGCTGCTGGCGGAGCTCCCGCAGCAGCAGCACCTGCAGGGGTTAAGGAGCCGAAAGTAAATCTCCCGGATCGTTTTTCTGGAGATCGCTCGCAGTTCTTTTGTTTCAAGGAGAGCTGCAAGCTATACTTCCGGCTTAGGCCTCAGTCTTCTGGGTCGGAGATTCAGCGGGTGGGCATAGTGATTTCCTTGCTACAAGGAGACCCACAGGTCTGGGCATATGGGTTGCAGCCTGACTGTCCGTCGCTTAAAAGTGTTGATGCTTTTTTTACGGCACTGGGCATGTTGTATGATGACCCTGACAAGACGGCCTCAGCCGAGGCTCAGATTTCGATCCTTAAGCAAGGGCGCAGGCCAGTTGAGGTTTACTGTACGGAGTTTCGGAGGTTGGCCCATGATACCCAGTGGAATGACCCAGCCCTGAGACACCAGTACCGAAGAGGTCTTTCTAACCAGATAAAGGACCAACTGGTACAATATCCCTTGCCTGATAGCTTGGATCAGCTCATGCAGTTATCCATCCGGGTGGATAGACGGCTGAGAGAGCGTAGGCTTGAAAGGGAGACTGAGATTTCCTTCCTTCCCAAGGGAACCTCAGACTCTGAGGAATTTTCTGAGGAGCCTATGCAGATTGGGGCTACCCGCCTCTCCTCGCGTGAGAAGACGCGGAGGAGACAGCAGGGGTTGTGTTTGTACTGTGGGAATAAAGGTCATGTGGTAGTATCATGCCCAGAAAAGCCGGAAAACTTCAGGGCCTGAGGGTGATGGGAAATATCCTGTCAGGCCAGAAGTCAGAATTTCCCAAGAAGACTTTTATCATTCCGGTGACCTTGAAGATCCTCGGTCAAACTGTCAAGACTGAGGCCTTTGTGGACAGTGGGGCCGACGGGGTTTTTATGGACCGCCAATTCGCCCTGAAACACTCTGTTCCCTTAGTACCCTTGGCATCGGAAATTGAGATTTGTGGGTTAAACGGGGAACCATTATTCCAAGGTAAAATTACCTCTTGCACTAGCCAGATTTCTTTGTTTATTGGAGCCACACACTCTGAAAAATTGTCCTTTTATGTGACTGTCTGTACTTTTGCCCCATTGGTGTTGGGGTTACCCTGGTTAAGGGCCCACAATCCTCAATTTGACTGGGTCTCTGGGGAGATTCTTAGTTGGGGTACTGATTGTTTCAGGAGTTGCTTGAGCCTTCCAGTCAGGCTCTCGCAGCTAAGTTTGCCAGGATTGCCAGGGTGTTATGCAGATTTTGCGGACGTGTTCTCCAAAAAAGTTGCAGAGGTACTACCTCCCCATCGCCCCTATGACTGTGCCATTGATTTGTTGCCAAATGCTAAGCTTCCCAAGAGCAGGTTGTACTCCCTGTCACGTCCTGAGACTCAGGCTATGGCAGAGTACATTCAGGAGAACTTGGCTAAGGGATTTATCAGACCTTCACAGTCTCCAGTTGGGTCGGGGTTCTTCTTCGTGGGTAAAAAGGACGGTTCGTTGCGACCCTGCATCGACTTCAGGGAATTGAACCGTATCACGATTAAAAACTCATACCCACTGCCTCTCATTTCGGTCTTGTTTGACCAGCTTCGTACTGCCACCATTTTTTCTAAGATTGACCTACGCGGTGCGTACAATCTAATCCGAATAAGAGAGGGGGATGAATGGAAGACTGCCTTTAATACCCACTCAGGGCATTATGAATATTTGGTGATGCCTTTTGGGCTCTGTAATGCCCCGGCAGTCTTCCAGGATTTCATGAATGATGTGCTCAGGGAATATTTGGATAGATTCTTAGTTGTATACTTAGATGACATCCTAATCTTCTCCCATTCCCTGGAGGAACATCGGAAGCATGTACGCTTAGTCCTCCAGAAACTCAGAGACCACCGGCTTGGGGCAAAGCTGGAGAAGTGCGAATTTGAAGTTCAGCAAATCGCATTTCTAGGATATATTATCTCCCCAGAAGGTTTCCAAATGGAGGGTTCCAAGGTACAGGCAGTCCTGGATTGGGTGCAGCCCACTAGTTTGAAGGCGCTTCAGCGTTTCCTGGGCTTTGCGAATTTTTATAGACGATTTATCGCTGGATTTTCGTCTATAGTGGCGCCCTTGGTGGCACTCACTAAGAAAGGTGCGGATGTTGCTCACTGGTCTTGTGAGGCTAAAGCGGCTTTTGCCCGTCTCAAAAGGGCATTTGTTTCGGCCAAGGTGCTGCGACACCCAGATCCAGAGCGTCCTTTTGTGGTGGAGGTGGATGCCTCTGAGATGGGTATTGGGGCAGTGCTTTCTCAGATGGGAGTGTCTGATAATCGCCTTCATCCCTGTGCTTACTTTTCCCGTAAATTTTCGCCTGCCGAGATGAATTATGACGTGGGTAACCGGGAATTGTTGGCTATTAAGGATGCACTCGAGGAGTGGAGACACTGGCTTGAGGGGGCTAAGTTTGTGGTCTCAATTCTCACTGACCATAAGAATCTGGCATATTTAGAGTCAGCGAAGCATCTCAATGCCAGGCAGGCACGATGGGCTTTGTTTTTTGCTCGCTTTAATTTTTTGATAACATATCGCCCTGGGTCAAAAAACATCAAGGCTGATGCGCTCTCGCGGAGTTTTGCTCCAATCCAGGAGACCACCGAGGAGCCGTTGCCCATTGTTTCCCCATCATGTATTAAAGTGGGCATTACCCAGGACCTCTTATCATTAGTCCTTAGAGCACAGGAGCAGGCTCCTCCAGACCTTCCGGTAGGTCTTTTGTTTGTGCCTCCTAGGTTAAGACAGCGAGTGTTCCTGGAATTCCATGCCAAGAAGTCGGCAGGTCACCCGGGTATTGCCAGAACTCGGGAGTTGCTATCTAGGGCGGTGTGGTGGCCCTCGGTGGCTAAGGATGTGGATCAGTGGGTTCGGGCATGTGACATCTGTGCCCGAAATAAGACTCCTAGAGGGGTTCCTGTTGGCCCATTACATCCACTCTCTATCCCATCTAAGCCATGGACCCACATTTCAATGGATTTTGTGGTGGACTTGCCCAAATCCTCGGGGATGACAGCCATCTGGGTTGTCGTTGACAGGTTTTCGAAGATGGCGCACTTCGTTCCACTGGTTGGGCTGCCATCAGCCAGACGCCTGTCTGAATTATTTATGCTGCATGTTGTGCGTCTCCACGGGTTGCCACTTGATGTGGTCTCTGACCGCGGATCCCAGTTTGTGGCCAAATTCTGGAGGGCATTTTGTTCCGATCTCCAGATTTCTGTCAGCTTGTCGTCAGGCTACCATCCGCAGTCTAATGGGCAGACTGAAAGGGTGAACCAGTCCTTGGAGCAGTTCCTCAGGTGTTATGTCTCCAAGTGTCAGACTGACTGGGTTGCTCATCTGTCCATGGCGGAGTTTGCCTATAACAACGCGGCTCACTCTGCTACAGGGATCTCTCCCTTCCTTTGTGTGTATGGGCATCATCCTAAGGCCAATTCTTTTGACCCCGTGGACTCCACGCCTGGTGGTTCCTCTGTGGTTTCGGTCCTTAGAGGTATTTGGCGGAAAGTGAAGAAAGCCCTTGTGTCTGTGTCATTAGTGACCAAAAGGGTTTTTGATAAGCGGAAAAGACCCTGCAGCTTCAAATTAGGAGACTTCGTCTGGTTGTCTACCAAGAATTTGAAGTTGAGACAGCCATCTCATAAGTTAGGGCCCCGGTTCATCGGCCCTTATAAGATCACCAGGGTTATCAATCCGGTGGCATTTCAGTTAGATCTGCCCCGTTCTTTGGGTATCAATAAAACATTTCATTGTTCCCTTTTAAAACGGGCGATTAGTAATCCTTCTACCAGTGGAAGACCTTCCCCTCATCTGATACGTGGCCAGAGGGAGTTTGTTGTTGAAAGGATTCTTGACTCCAAGGTGGTTCGGGGTCGGCTGTCATTTTTGGTGCACTGGAAGGGGTATGGCCCGGAGGAGCGGTCGGGGGTGCGCAGTTGTGATCTTCATGCCCCCAGACTGATACGCTCTTTCTTCTCGCAGTTCCCCGATAAACCCGGTGGTAGGGGTTCTTTGACCCCTCGTCAGAGGGGGGGTACTGTTAGGGTCTCCTGCCCTGTGCTGCCACGTCGTCATGGCAACCGGGAGACAAGTGATAGTGGAGTAACCTGAGCGCAGCTGATACTCCGGTTCGGGTCTTTTGCTGTGCAGTGGTTATAGGCTCTGTGCACGGCAGGGGATCCGGTGCTGGTTTTTGTGCTCACAGTCTGTGAGGTCTGAGTGGGGCGTGGACAGCACCTGCTTTATAAGGCCTCTTTTCAGGGTAAGCAGATGCTGCTGAATCTTTGTTGGTTAGTCAGTTCATGAACGTTAGCCAGTACTGTGTAGCTTTGTATTTGTTTGTTGCTTACTGCAAATAGGCCTGGGAATTTGGTATTACACTCTGCCAATCCAGACCTAGCAGTAAGACTGGAGTCAGTCGTTTAGCTTGCTGGGGTTCTGTTACTACCCTGTGAACTTAGCAAGTTTGCGGCTGTATTCTAAGACTTGCCTGTCTAATCCTGTCTCACTGTGCTAGGTGTCAGGGGTCAGTTTAGTGGCAGTAAGCTAAAACCTGTGCACTGCAAGTGAGAATTTGGATTGTGGAGATTCTCCTTGTGTCTATCATTCCATCTCTGACCAAGGAGTTTACTGCCACACCCGTTGGTAACCCTTTAGGGTTTTGCTGTTGCCCTTAGCAACAGCATTTCGGGTACTCTACGTATTAAAACACAACATCTTGCTTTTTCCATCTTAGCAGTTCTAATACAAGGGAGATACCCAGTTCCTTAGCCTCTGGGCTTCTCTGTTCACTTTGTGTGTATTTTGTTACCCTATCACCTTCTGTGTACGTTATGTCATATCCCCCAGTTTGTCTGTGAGCCCATCTGTTTTGCATAACAGTTCAAACACCAGTACATTCCTGCAGACACTGGAGTGCATAACAGTTCTGACACCAGTACTTTCCTGCTGGCACTGGTGTGCATAACAGACAGAGCGGAACTTCGGACGAATCCCGCTTTCTTACCAAAGGTAGTGTCATCTTTTCACATCAATAAACCAATAGTAGTACCTGTGTTGACAGGAAATTCTGGAACCTTGGATGTGGTACGTGCATTACGCGTTTATGTATCCTGAACGTCTACAGTTCGTAAGACGGATACGTTGTTTGTTCTCTATGATGCTGCCAAGATGGGTTGGCCAGCTTCTAAGCAGACCTTATCCAGATGGATTAAACTGACCATTCGTCAGGCTTACCTTCATGCTAGGTTACAGCCGCCTACATTAGTAACAGCTCATTCCACACGTTCTGTGGGAACTTCGTGGGCAGCTGGTCGTGGGGCTTCTACGACTCAGCTTTGCCGTGCGGCTACATGGTCATCAGTGCACACGTTTGTGCGCTTTTACAAGTTTGATACGTTTGCGGCATCAGCATCTAGCTTTGGCCGCCTAGTGTTACAGGTGCCAAACTGCTCTCCCGCCCACGGGGGAAGCTTTGGTACGTCCCAAGAGTACTCCAGTGACCCCTAGTGGATGAAAAAGAAAATAGGATTTTGGTACTTACCAGGTGAATCCTTTTCTTTGAATCCATAGGGGGCACTGGACGCCCACCCAGAGCAGTTTTACCTGGTTTGTGGTAAGTTCGGGGGATCTTATGGTAACACATTCTCACCGACTGGTTCAAAGTTTCAAGTTCTATCGGTTATAGTGCCAACTGTTTAGTTGTCAGTTACGTTATGTGTCAACTTTATTGTTGTCCGTTATGTTATATGTAATTCTCCATTGTCAACCTCTCTATAGCTCCTGTTCGGCTCAGTAAAAAACACTGAGGTACTCTGGGATATGGAGGGGAGGAGAGTTATAATTTAAATATTCAGTGCCTTGTTCCTGCGGAAGCCGTCCATATCCCAAAAGTACTCCAGTGCCCCCTATGGATTCAAAGAAAAGGATTTACCTGGTAAGTACCAAAAAAATTTTTTTCCCAGAACGTCTGTGTGTGACATCATGCAACCGCCCCAAAAATGGTCCCGGCCTGCCCCCGTTTTTCCGGCACCACCCTGCCTTAACCCCGCTACGTTGTCACCTGTTAATCACATTGTGGTCGCATCCATCGGAGAAGCGACCACAATGTGTATGGCCTCACGCCCACTGTGCATGCGCAGTTTGCTGCCACCGGCAAACTGCGCTGCAGGCCTCTATTGCGGCGGGGTCTGAATGACCCCCATAATGTGTATAATGGGCTGTACCTGGCATAATGTGTATAATGGGCTCTACCTGGATAACGTGTATAAGGGGCTCTACCTGGCATAACATGTATAGGGTACTCTACTGTGGCATAACGTGTATAAGAGGCTTTTACTCTGGCATAACTTGTATAAGTGGCTCTCCTGTGTGGCGTAACGTGTATAAGGGTGCTACTGTGTGGTGTAATGTGACTAACGGACACTACTGTACAGGGTAATGTGAATTGGTACTATTCTTTGGCTCTATATTTTTTTCGCGTGCCTTCGGCGCGCACTGTCCCTGTTTTCAGCATGGCGGGTCCCAAAGAAAACTTTCGGCCTGAGCTCCTCAAGGTCTAGAACTGGCCCTGTCATCGATTTTTAAACTATCTTTTTCTGTTGAAATGTAAGATGCCACCAATTCAATACAGAGGAAGTGGCGCTGATAAACATACCTTTGCTCAGGGCACCATGGCACCTAGCTACACCTCTGATAAGGGGAACTACTGTGGGCATTGTGTATAAGGAATAGTACTGTGTGCCGTAACGTGTATAAGGGGCACTACTGTGTGACGTAATGTGAATAATGGGCACTATTTTGTGGCGTAATTTAAATAAGGGGCACTACGTTTGGGGTAATGCGAATAAGATTGTAATACTGTGTGGCATATTTTGAATTGTGGGTACAATTGTGGTCACTCCCCTTCCTTGTGTGAGCGCACCCCTTTTTGGAGTGCGGGCTGTCCCTTTTTTATGGATGGGAAGGCGCAAATTTATAATTTGCAGGGGGACGCCAAACACTCTAGCACCGGCCCTGCCTGTGGGCGGCATCTCCTTTAAAAACAGCCTGCCACCGCAGGGTGCTGTGTCCTCCTATCTTCGTTCATTGGGTCCTAGCCGCTGCCGGCTGTCTCTCCTTCACAGTTGCATTACTGGGAGGAGGCGTGGCTATGGTCCCGGGATGTCCCAGCCTGGCCACACCTCCTCCCAGTAATGCGTCTGTGAAGGAGAGACAGACGGCAGCGGCTAGGACACAACGAAGATAGGAGGACACAGCACCCTCCGGTAGCAGGCTGTTTTTAAAGGAGATGCCGCCCGCGTGGATCTGCAGGTAAGTGCTCATCCGCACCATGGGGGCGCCAAAATATTTTTTTTTCTATGCCCCCCCAACCTAAAAACATTCCAGCGCCTCTGGTGTTGTGGTGTTGGTATCTCTTTGTGTGCTTATTAGGCTTTTTGTTGTCTTTTCCTTCTCCAAGAAGATGATATTTGCTTAATTTTTTTGGGATGGTGTTCCTAGTTTTTTTTTTCCTGCCCCTTTGGCCTGTTTAGTTTCATCAAGTTCATCTGTTGGTAAGTATATGCATGTTCCTAGGTTTGTGTGGTTTGTAGGGATGTGGATATGTTTAATTGTGTGCTTACGTGGTATTTTTTTTCTTTGTTTCCTTCTTAAGGAAGATTCTATTTGTTTTGTTTTTTTGGGGAGGTTCCCCCTTTTTTCCTTTACCCCCTTGGCCTTTTGACACTTTTTGAGGCCCTACTTTCATCTGCTGCTAAGTATATGCATGCTCCTAGGTGTGTGTGTGGTATGTTGTGGTGTTGGTTGTGCTTAATGTTTTATTTAGTAATAATCTCTATGTAAGTATATTTGTTTGTCATTTGAATGTCTAAGGTAAGTATATGCATGTTAATTGTGTTGTAGTGGTTTCATTTGTTGTGTAGTATTGGTTGTGTAAATTGTATTAAATATTACCATAATTTTCCCCTATTTACTTTCCTCCTGGTGTTCATCATTTAGCTATGGATTATAATACTGAAGTAAGTTTTTTTTTTGTTTGGCAAAATACATTGGGGGTCATTCCGAGTTGATCGTAGCTATGCTAAATTTAGCACAGCTACGTTGATCTTCCCTGACATGCGGTGGGATGCCCAGCACAGGGCTAGTCTGCCCCGCATGTCAGTGCCGCCCCCCCCCTCCCCCCGCACAAATACAAAAGCATTGCGGCTTTTGTATTTCAGGAGTAACTCCCGGCCAGCGCAGCTCCAGCGGCTGGCCGGGAGTTGTTTGTCACTGCCGTTGGCCGCAGCAGCTGCGTGAGATGTCATGCAGCTGCCGCGGCCCGCCCCCCCAAACGGTCCAGCGATGCCTGCGTTGGCCGAACGGCACCTCCTAAACGGTGGCTTGACGCCGCCGTTCAACCCCCTCCCGCTCAGCGACCACCTCTGTCTCAGAGGCGATCGCTAGGCAGTGATGACTGCCATGCGCCGGTGCACTGTGGCGCCGGCACATGCGTGGTTCCGACCTGATTGCTGTGCTGCGACAAACTGCAGCGAGCGATCCGGTCGGAATGACCCCCATTGGATGTAGTTTTAACGCAATTTGTTATCCTTTTTAAGATGCCGGTTGCCTCATTTCTAGGGTCCGAAGCCGTCCAAACCCCAACCAGCCCCTCATCCTCGAAGGCAACGGAGGCATGCAAGGCCTAATATTTTCCGTACCCGTGTCAGCATTTTTGGTATGCCAGATGATGAGGTCGTGCGGCGCTACAGGCTGGCCCCTCATGTCATCCTCAAAACTCTATCAATAATAGAGAGTGATCTAGATACAGCAATTCGGTATCCTACAGTAATACCAGCATTGACACAATTCCTTGCTGTGTTACATTTCTACACCACAGGTTCCTACCAGCATGTGGTTGGGGTGCTGGTAGGAATCTCACAGTCAGCATTTTCCAAAATACCGAGGTGCGTAATTGCTGCTTTTTTCCGTAGAATTAAGCAGTTCATATCAATGCCATTGGATGTGGGAGCCCTAGCCGTTTTAAAATGGCAATTCCAGGAAGGGGGTAGTCACTTCCCACACGTTATTGGGGTTGTCGATGGGACACATGTCCCATTTGTGGTGCCTAAACATAATGAAGAAATCTATAGGAACTGGAAAATGTTACCCTCTCTGAATGGGATGGTTGTTTGTGGTCCATCCCTCCAGATCCTGTCCCTAAACGCCAAGTATCCGGCAGTGTGCATGATGCCCACATCATTAGGCAATCAGGGATCTGGCAAAAATTAAGACTGATGGAAGGGCAAGACATGTGGCTATTGGGTGAGTTGCATTGGCATCATGTTTTTTAGGTTTTCTTTAATTTTTGTTTTGCTGGACATATTTGTTACCTAGGATTGTATTGTGTTTTTACAGGAGATCGTGGATACCCTTGCACCCCCTGTCTCATGACTCCTTACAGCACACCCACACCAGGGCCACAAACGGCATTTTATTCAGCGCTTACAGCCACTAGGCAGCTGGTGGAGTGCACAATTGGCATCCTGAAAGGATGCTTCCGTGTGTTCCACAGCACTGGTGGCGACCTCATGTATTCACCGGAAATGGTAAGTAAAATTGTGGTCCTTTGTGCAATCCTGCACAATATTGCTTTAAGGAGGTGTGCGGAGCTACCTGAGAATGAGGTATTGGGGGTCATTCTGAGTTGATCGCTAGCTGCCGTTGTTCGCAGCGCAGCGATCAGGCTAAAAATCGGCATTTCTGTGCATGCGTATGCACCGCAATGCGCACGCGCGATGTACGGGTACAAAGGGCTTTTGGTGTTTTGCACAGGTTCTACCAAAGTTTTCAGTCGCACTGACGGCCGCAAGAAGATTGACAGGAAGGGGGCGTTTCTGGGTGTCAACTGACCATTTTCAGGGAGTGTTTGCAAAAACGCAGGCGTGTCTGAAAAAATGCAGGCGTGGATGGGCGTTCGCTGGGCGGGTGTATGACATCAAATCCGGACACGAATTGGCTGAAGTGATCGCAAGTGCTGAGTAGGTTCAGAGCTACTCTGAGACTGCACAAACCATTTTTGCAGAGCTCAGCTGCACATGCGTTCGCACTGCTGCTAAGCAAAATACACACCCAAGTGTGCAGCGGCATTGCGTTTGCGCGGCTGCTAAAACTAGCTAGCAAGCGATCAACTCAGAATGACCCCCATTGTCCAGAGAGGATGAGGAGCCAGGGGCACGAGGCCCAGCGGAGACATGCCCAAAGGGCAAGACTAGTGAGGGAATATTTCAGGTATGCTTATGTACTGAAAATGTTACACAACTGTTTAGGGCAGTATTTAAAGTGATATTTGTGTAAGGTACAACATATGATGCTCCAGATTTGAGTGTACAAATAATGCACTAAAAAGGTTTTACCTATCCATACTGTATTATATATATATATATGTGTTTGGAGTAGGTAATTAATTTACTGTGAATTTGATACAGATGTAGCCACCTTTATCTTGACCGATTCTCCGCCTAGACGGACGTTTAGTCACGCTAAGGCGATAGCTGAGTTTAATCACAGGCAGGCGCGTTGAGGCGATTCTAGATACTCAGCATGCATTACACATCTCCACCACTGGGTGGCTAATGCTCCACTAATCCAGTACTTTCGATCGTACAGTATAGCGGCGGATTGATCTACAGCTCTGGCAATTGGTCAGTGACGACTGTAATGTTAATACTGTAGGCGTAACAGGAGTCGGTGGAAAAAAATGGTGACCTACTGTATGTGTATGGAGTACTGTATGTGTATGGAGATGCAACTAATTGTGTAAAAGGAAGAATGTACAGTACAATGTATAAACACCGTGCTTTTAAAATACATGTACAGTACATGAGCATCTGAGTTCCCTAAGGCATAATGGGAATGGTGGGCTAGCGGGAGGTGGTGGAAAATACCGTGCTTTAGAAATGCGAGCGTCCGAGTCCCCTAAGGCATAAACCAACACCAATGGGGAGGGGGCCGGGCGCTGTTTGCTGTACTTTTACACATGAAATTGTGAATCTCTCATGAGGCGTCGTGGGCTAGCGATGAAGGCTCCCACCTCCCACGCTGGGGGTCCAGGGTTCGAGTCCTGATGTGCCGGGTTTTTCTGACGCAACTAACTGAGCAAAACAGTACTGTAGATCTTCAGCTTTTGTGTATTGCACATGACCTGAATTCCCTCCCTGTCTACTGCATGAACTGTGCAGGCTCCCAGGGGGGAAGGGCGATGGGGGTAGGGGGAGACGATGGAAAATACCGTGCCTTTGAAATGCAATTAAATGAGCGTCCCAGTCCCCTATGGCATAAACCAACAACAATGGGAAGGAAGTGCCAACCTTTTTTTTAATGTGTTACCGTGGCATTCACTTTAATATTTTTTTTTTTCTCTCTAATACATCCAATGGAAGGATGCACACAAGTTTCACATAAATCAGAGTACATCTGCAGGAGCGATTCTTTATGCTAAATGCAACTACACAGCGGTAATGAGTATAAATGAGTGTATTCTGACTGTAAACGCTAATTTACATACAGGACTAAAAGCAACACTTTAAAAAGACATTTCATACACTTTAAATGAAGCCGCTGCGGCCGCTATACTTAGTCCACAATCTACGTACTTATTACACCATTAGCGTACAGAGTCCTGTACCGTGTACGGACTTTGCGTACAAACGCCGCGCTGGCTGTACAAAGTACACACAGCGCGTACACACCCAAAGTTACACAGTGAACCCTTAACAGATATGCATGCGATAGTAATACACTTTAAACCTTAGCAGGGAAAGGAAAACACGACACCAGATTTGTATTTAAACTGCTGGGTTCCGACACCACAGCATATTATTACTGAAAGGGGGTTACAATCACAAAGCAATACAATACAATAGAATAATGGCTACAGTCAATGGTACAAACTTGTTTGAATTTCGCCGTGCTACCCCGTCTGGTCCTCGGTCATCTAGATAGATAACTTTGTGAGTCTTGAGAGAGAGAGAGAGAGACCAGGCCTGCAGCTGGCTCCTTTTATACAATCTTCCAAAACTTAACACAATGGATACTGTAATCTCTTTGTCCATTGGACACAGGGATTGTCATTTACAGTACAGGAGAGGTCATAGGTTGGTTTGAATAGGTGGGCGATGTCTGTTCAAGATGCACTTGTGGGTGGTCTCCTCTGGGTTCCCGCCGCATACCTAATGTACAGTAAATACAGTTTATATCTATATTTCGCAGGAACGTGCGATCTTCTGCAAACCAACACTGGAATATTACCCTTAAAATACCCTACAGCTGGATACCAAACACCACCTTATAACCTTGTTCTGTCCCCTCCTATCCTGTAAAGGTGAATCCCTTTGTTCTGATACCATTTAAACTGTTGTAACTTGCTGGTGTAATGCAGGGAGACTATGTGTACATTGTGCACTATTTGGATTAAATATGTAATGTGTTTTGATAGCTTTTCCATGCGTCCACAAACCCTACCGTAAATACTCATACCACGCGCTAATGCGCAGGACCGCGGGAGCGACCATATGCAAATTGCAAATATGCGCACGCACGGCAGAACAAGTACACGCACGGAGGCCATCTGTGTGTAGTTTGTATGTGATGTGTGTACTGCAATATTTTTCAACTTCGACAGTCCACCCTTTGGCAGTCACCAATAATTGCCACTACCTAATCAATAAACAGAAAAATATCTATACAATATCAACAGAAACTTGGATGGTCGAGGAAGAGTTGTAGGTGGGAAATGTATGACCTAGTGGAATAGTGAAAGCATGTATGTATGAATCCATGTCTGAGGGGCATGTATCATCGTGCCATATATGTTCTACATAAGCTTCGAGGTATTGCGAAGTATACATTAAATCCTTCTCATCCCGTATTAAGGGTCTGTAAATGGGCCAACAAACACAACCGAGCTCTTTTCGGCTTCTTGTTCCAACAAATGGGGTGCACATTTAGTTTATGATACATGGATGGGGAAACATACGTGAGTGCTAGTATATGCAAATATTACCTGTCGACTATGTGTGCCATTAGCTGAAGGTTGCAGAGATGAAGATAAGACACATATATAAAAATACATTCACATAAACATTTTGCGTAGGGCTGATGTCTTTTCCGGATGGATGTATCTGGGCAGAGGGGGAGACAAAAGAAAAACGGGTGAAAGAAACAGGCCATGAAATTCATTTGCAATCCTTATCATAACACTGTCTCTATGGATGGGTCGTAAATTAAATCTGCTGCTATAACAGCACCCTCGCTCCTTAGACTCATCAAATTTGTGCTGTGCTTGCGCCACATTAGAATTTGTACACACCTATATATCGAACCAATAATTATGACGACTCCCAGGATACAAAGGAGAAACTACCCAACACTCATAATGACATTCTGAGCCCACTCTCCTAAACCTGAGAACCATTTGCGTGGGTTCAACCATGAGACCCAGCCGGTCAGTTCATTACTCGCAGTCGCTAAGGTAAGGTTGTGCTTCCTCCTGAACTCCCACTTCAACTGCAAGATATCATCCATCTTTTGATCGATAATCTCCGTTGGGTCGTCAGTGCTGTTTGTAATATACGTACAGCACTTCACACCATATTGAGTTGCCAGAGTAACACAGTACCCACCTGTCATGGCTGTGACATAATTAAGGACCATCCTGTGCTGAATCAGTTCCTGCTTGTAACTCCCTTCCCGTACACCTGAAGGTGTCGTCATACATCTCAGTGATATTATCTATCAAGTTCGCTAGCGCATGGATATACCTATAATTTATAGTTCCTCTGGCAGTACGGGTAATGTCTAATGCGAGAAGGAACTGAATCCCAGTGGATTTGTGGATCAAATCAGAGGCTGCGTGCTCTGCCCTATCTATGAGGTGTCTCTTGATGATGTGTTCATAGTGAGTATGAGTATAAGGAGCCTGAGCACTGCGGTGAACGTCTTTCATTTTATCATGGTGATGACCTCTGGTAGTACTCTCCCAATATAACACAATCCCTCTGAGCTCGGGGCAAGCCACTTGTATGCCTTCCTCCCACATATGAAATAGGCATCACCTGGGAAAACATAGGGGACAAAGTATAACATCACCATATTACAAATTTTCGAAGTAAAGAAACCAGCCCCTAGTTCTCCCATCTGCTCAGTACAAGTATCGGGCTGGATGATATGAGCACAATACCCTGACAATACTTTTCCAACCCACATGGTCTTGCTTCCACGAGTATACCTATACCGAAAATACCTCCCACTGTTCGCTATTTGGCGTACAAGTTCAGAGTCTATGGGTATCCTATCAGCTCTATATGAAAAGGTCATTGTCTGGTTATTCCACGTCACTTCCCAATTTCCCGGTTTTCGGTAATTGGAAATATTAAAACACAATAAGGACCTGTCTACATGATACTGGTGGAGCTTCAAACTAGGGGTCCTAGAGATATTGAATTTCTTGTCCACCGGTCTCCCACCCCGCAATTCGAGTACCTCATCTATTGCTAAAGGGTAAAGTACTAATCCTGACTTACTCTGACCTTGAGGTACTTGTAAGCACACCCAGCATTCTGTCTGGTTTAAGACCTTACCCACTAGTGAGTGGTAATCACTCAACGGATGGCGGTCCATGTTGATATTAAGGTTGGACTGACATCTCTGGATGCACCCATCCTCTACTATATTCTCACAATTCCTACAAATACAATATTCATCAGACAATAACCCTTCACAGTGCCTCCGAGCTCCCTGACTACCAGAGCGCTTACTGATGCCAGCCTTTACTAAAGTGATGTGCTGCTCCTGAGATCCTACAACTTCGTACTCGCCATCAGAACCAATTCCAGATCCCTGCTCGACTTCTCTGGGACCCTCACCAAAACAAACTGTCCTGATCAAAACCAGAATTACTAACAGAACCCTAAACGCAGTCTCTTGTGATCGATCCATTTCGTTAGGGGAAAGGAGGAAAATAAGGAGAAAAAGAAAGGAAAATGCAGAGGGAGGTGAAAAAAGAAAAATGGTACGACAACCGTTCTAGATCTTGTTACTCTCTGTGCTCAGATGCCCTTCAACAGTCCTGCCACTCAACTTTCCCGGAACAGAAACTCCAGTGATACGAGATTCTCTACACTCTGCTCTTTGTCACGAGTTTCCGGGTCAGCGACCTTCTTGCAGTGGGATGAGTGGACCCAAGTCTCTCTTTCGGCGACCTTCAATGCTGTCATGCTGTCTATGAGGCAACCTGAGCGTAAGAAATTTCGAATCATCATATAATCCCCAGGCTCAATGTCATGACAATTACTGTTCGGTAGGTCAGGGATCACCAGCTTTAAATTTCTTTGTTGATTTCTCAGCTGCTGGCTCATCACAACCAAATATTTCACAGTCACTTCATTATTACATTTCAAATCATCCTGGGAGTCTATCATTACATGAGGTTGTCGACCAAAAAGAATTTCAAAGGGTGATAAGTTAAGGGGAGACCTGAGAGTGGTTCTGATGATGTACAACACTAGTGGCAAAGCTTCTGGCCACAGCAATCCAGTTTCAGCCATTAATTTGCTCAGCTTGTTCTTAATAGTGCTGTTCACTCTCTCTACCTTTGCACTTGCCTGTGGACGGTACGGAGTATGCAGCTTGCTATTAATTCCCATCAGTTTGCACATGACCTGAAAGACTTCACCTGTAAAATGGGTACCCCTGTCACTTTCAATTATTCTAGGGATACCATATATACACACAAATTCCTGCACAATTTTCTTTGCAGTGAACGTAGCAGTATTTATGGCAGCAAGGAATGCTTCTACCCAGTTGGAAAATACATCAATACAAACTAACACATATTTCAAATTCCTACAGGGTGGTAACTGTATGAAGTCGATTTGTATTACCTGAAAAGGTCCGTCTGTAGGAGGGATATGGGATGGCTCTGTTGGTATTGTCTTTCCAATATTCTTCCTCAAGCAAGTAAAGCATGTCATTGCTCTCTTACCTGCATGAGAAGAGAATCCTGGCGCACACCAGTAGGGTCTTACCAATCTGCACATACCCTCTTTGCCCAGATGAGTCAGTCCGTGTGCCGCCTCAGCTAGGCTTGGAAGATATGCTCTGGGGGCCACTGGCTTACCTTGTCCACCTGTCCACAGTCCTGATGACTCCTGGCCATACCCCTTTGCCCTCCAGACTGCCTTTTCCTGTAGGGAACAAAAATTTTGCATTTTAATTAATTGTTGTGTGTTGATCGTGTTAAATGTCATCAGTGATGTGATGTTCATTTGTATGGGGGTGCTTGCTCCTGATTTAGCAGCTTCATCTGCCCGGCTGTTACCAAGTGAAATTGGGTCTTGGTTGTAAGTGTGTGCTTTGCACTTGATAACAGCCACTCTGTCTGGTTCCTGTATTGCTGTCAAAAGCCTTTTTATGTGGGACGCATGCGCTATAGGTGTGCCAGCTGCCATCATGAAATTTCTGAGGCGCCATAGGGCCCTGAAATCATGCACCACTCCAAAGGCATACCTAGAATCTGTGTATATATTAGCTGACTTACCCTTGGCCAATTCACACGCTCTGGTTAGGGCGACCAACTCAGCAACTTGTGCTGAGTGTGGTGGGCCCAGGGGTTCAGCTTCTATGATACCTTCATCATCTACAACTGCATATCCAGTGCACAAGTCTCCCGATTCTGTCTGTCTGTGGCAACTATCGTCAGTGTAGAAGGTAAAGTCTACTCCTTCCAGTGGGTTGTCACTGATGTCAGGTCTCGCTGTGAAAGTTTGATTTAGGTATTCCATACAATCATGCGTATCAGTGTCTGCACTAAATCCTCCTTCACCAACATTCTCATTCTCCACCCTTTGTGCCTGTCCAGGCACACTTGGCAAGTAAGTTGCAGGATTTAGTGAGCTGCATCTCTTAATGGTGATGTTTACCGGGGCCATCAGTGATAATTCCCACTTTGTAAACCGAGCAGATGAGACATGTCTGGTTTGGGCTGAGTTTAGTAAGGCTGATACTGCATGAGGTGTATGAATGGTCAGGTCATGTCCTAACACTACGTCCTCGCTTTTACTTATCAGCAAAGCTATCGCTGCAACACTTCGCAAGCAAGTGGGGAGAGACCGTGCTACAGTGTCCAACTGTGCACTTTAGTAAGCTACCGGTCTGCTGGCATCACCATGTCTCTGCGTTAAAACTCCTGCCGTGCACCCTGCACTTTCTGTACCGTACAATTCAAAGGGCTTCTCATAATCTGGCATACCTAATGCAGGTGCCTGTGATAGGCACTGTTTGGGTCTCATCTGTGTGAGAGATCCATTCCGGTTTGTTCGAAGAGACCATTTCTTGCAAAGGTAAAGCCAGTATGGAGAACCCCAGAATCCAGTTACGACAGTACCCACACATCCCAAGGAAAGTGCGGTTCTGTTGCTGAGTTTGTGGCAGAGTCATGTCGTGAATTGCCTGTATTCTATCAGCGGTGAGGTGTCTAAGTCCTTGTGTCAAGCAGTGTCCCAAGTATTTAACCCTGGTCCGGCACAACTGCAACTTAACTTTTGAAACCTTGTGTCCTGTCTGGGAAAGATGAAACAGTAGCTGTTTAGTATCTTTCAAGGATGACTCGAGTGAGTCAGAACACAACAACAAGTCATCAACATATTGTATTAGCACTGACCCACTCTCAGGTTGAAAGGATTGTAAACTAAACAGTCATGCAAAGCCTGGGAGAAAATACTTGGGCTGTCAATGAAACCTTGGGGGAGACGAATCCAGGTGTACTGTACTCCCATGTATGTAAAAGCAAAAAGGTACTGGCTGTCAGGGTGAAGAGGGACAGAAAAGAAAGCAGAACAGAGGTCAATGACAGTGAAGAATTTTGCAGTAGAGGGAATTTGCATGAGGATGACAGCTGGATTGGGCACTACGGGGAATTGGCTCTCAACTATCTTGTTTATCCCCTTAGATCCTGCACTAGTCTGTAACCCCTCCCCCCACTCTTTTTCACAGCGAAGATGGGGCTATTGGCGGTGCTGGACATCCTGACTAGGATTATTATTATTAATATTACATTTTATTTATAGGGCGCCACAAGTGTTTCGCAGCGCTGTACAAAGGACAGTACAGGGAGACAAAACTTAGCATAACAGTAAATAAATAACAAAAATGGAGTGCAGGTAACAAAGAGCAACACAGTTCTCAAAACATAATACAGCTTAGATGAAAGTAGCGAAGGAGTAATCATTGTACTACTTGGGGCTGGCGGCCATAGATAGAGATGAGCCTTTACCAGCAGGAGAGAAAGCAGGTAAAGATGGTCGCTGAGTGAAATGTGTCAAGAAGAGGGTTTAGACAAGAGGAAAGAGGGCCCTCCTCTGAAGAGCTAACAATCTAGTGGGGAGGGGCAACAGACAGATGACATGAGGTGCAAGCAAGCAGGTAGAAGCCTGATGGTGGTATGCGAGCAAAGCAGAGATGTCCAAGGCATGGGGCAGGGGGATGGAGGAGCAGCCTAAGGACTAGGTTATGCATTGGAGGGGTACGCTTTGATAAATAGGTGGGTTTTCAATGCCCGTTTGAAGCTATGCAAGGTCGGGGAGAGTCGGAGCGGGGTAGCGCATTCCACTGAAGGGGTGCAGCACGGGCAAAATCCTGAACTCGTGCATGGGAAGCAGTGACCAAGGCAGAGGAGAGGCGACAGTCATCAGCCGACCGTAGTGGGCGGGAGGGAGTATGAAGGGAGAGGAGGTTGGAGATGTAGGGAGCAGTGGAATTAGAGATGGCCTTGTATGTGAGGGTGAGGAGTTTGAAGAGGATTCTGTAGGGGAATGGGAGCCAGTGTAGATTTTGTTGAAGGGGAGTGACAGATGTGGAGTGGCGGGAGAGGAAGATGAGCCTAGCTGCAGAGTTGAGGACAGATTGGAGGGGAGCGATGTGGGAGCAAGTGAGGCCAGTGAGGAGCACATTGCAGTAGTCAAGTTGTGAGATGACCAGTGAGTGGATGATAAGTTTAGTTGCACTCTGGGAGAGAAATGGCCTGATGCGAGCAATGTTGCGTAGCTGGAACCGACAAGATTGCGCCAGAGCTTGGATGTAGGGTGCAAAGGAGAGGGAGGAGTCAAGAGTGACGCCCAGGCAGCGGAGTTGGGGAACGGGGGAGATGATAGTGTTGTCAACAGTGATAGAGATATTTGTAGGGGGTGTTGCTCTGGCTGGGGGAAAGATAATAAGTTCAGTTTTATCCATGTTGAGCTTCAGAGAGCGCTCAGACATCCAGGAGGAGATGGCAGAGAGGCAGCTGGAGACCTGAGAGAGGACAGAGGGGGACAGATCAGGAGAGGAGAGGTAGAGTTGTGTGTCATCAGCATAGAGGTGGTATTGAAGGCCAAATGAGTTAATGAGCGCACCCAGGGAAGAGGTGTAGAGGGAGAACAGAAGGGGGCCTAGGACAGAACCCTGAGGGACACCAACAGGAAGGATGGAAGGGTGTGAGGTGGTTCCGGAGGCAGACACAGAGAAGGAGCGGTTAGTGAGGTATGAGGTAAACCAGTCAAGGACGGTGCTAGAGAGGCCAACATTTTGGAGTGTGCGGAGGAGGAGAGGGTGATCCATGGTGTCAAAGGCAGCAGAGAGGTCCAGAAGGATGAGCAAAGAGAAGTGGCCCTTGGATTTGGCCGAAAGCAGGTCACTGGTGACTTTCACCAGGGCAGTCTCGGTGGAGTGGAGTGGGCGAAAGCCAGATTGTAGTGGATCAAGGATGGAGTGGTCAGAGAGGTAGCTTGTGAGACGGCTGTAAACCAGTCGTTCAAGTAGTTTGGAGGCAAAAGGGAGAAGAGAGATGGGGCGGTAGCTAGTGAGTGATGAAGGGTCGAGGTTGGCTTTTTTGAGAATAGGGGACACCAGAACATGTTTGAATGGTGAGGGAAAGATGCCAGTAGAGAGCGATAGGTTAAAGAGGTGAGCAAGGTGGGAGCAGGCAGTGGGGGAGAGGGAGCGGAAAAGACGGGAGGGGAGGGGGTCCAAGTGGCAGGTTGTGGGGGGAGAGGATAAGATGAGGGAGTGGACTTCCTTGTCTCAGGTGGGATATAAGCAGGACAGGGTGGGATAGATGGACGGGAGGGATGGTGGGAGCAGGGGGGCAGCAGAGGGGTGACGGGAGGAGATGTAATTTTGAATATCCTCAATTTTGGAGATGAAGAAGGAGGCAAAGTCATTGGGAGTGAGGGAAGAGGGGAGGGGAGGAGGAGGGGGGCGAAGGAGAGTGTTGAAAGTTTCAAAGAGTCGGCGTGGACTGGAGGACTGAGAAGAGATGAGTGTTTGGAAAAAGGATTGCTTGGCGAGAGAAAGAGCAGAGCTATAGGAAGAGAGGATAAACTTGAAATGGAGAAAGTCCACCAGAGAGTGGGATCTCCTCCAGGAGCGTTCTGCAGACCGTGAACATTTTTGTAGGAATCGTGTGAGTTTGGTGTGCCAGGGTTGGGGTTTGGAGCGGCGGAGGGGGACAGATGAGAGGGGGGCCACAGAGTCAAGAGCAGCAGTAAGGGAAGAGTTATAGAAGGAGGCTGCCTGGTTGGGACAAGTCATAGTGGAAAGAGGAGAGAGGAAGGTCTCGAGGGAGGACATGATAGCGGGGTTGAGGGACCCGAGATTGCGTCTGGTGATGGTGGGTCTGGGTGTGGAGCAGAGAGGGGAAGATGAAAGGGTGAAAGAAAGCAGATGGTGGTCAGAGAGAGGGAAGGAAGAGTTAGAGAAATCAGAGAGATCACATCGGTGGGTGAAGACAAGGTCGAGGGAGTGGCCGAGATTGTGAGTAGGGGTGGAGGACCATTGAGAAAGTCCAAAGGAGGTGGAAAGAGCAAGAAGGTTAGAGGAAGCTGCATTAGTGATGTCGATAGGGATGTTAAAGTCCCCGAGGATGATAGAGGGGAGGTCGGAGGAGAGAAAGTGGGGAAGCCAGGCAGCAAAGTTGTCAAGGAAAGGTGTACAGCGGCCAGGGGGGCGGTAGATCACTGCCACATGGAGGTGAATGGGGTAGAAGAGGCGGATAGTGTGAACCTCAAAGGTGGAGAAGGTGAGGGAGGGCTCAGGTGGGATGACACGAAAGGTGCAGTTAGGAGAGAGAAGGATGCCCACGCCTCCACCCTGGCGGCCATCAGGTCTGACCGTGTGGGTGAAGGAGAGGACTCCGTAGGAGAGGGCAGCAGGGGAGGTGGTGTCAGAGGAGGAGAGCCAGGTTTCAGTGATGGCGAGAAGGTTAAAAGAGTGGGAGATGAAGAGGTCGTGGATAGTTGGCAACTTGTTGCAGATTGATCTAGCATTCCAGAGAGCACAGGAGAAGGGAAGGGAGGGGACGGGGGTAATGGGGATCAGGTTGGCAGGGTTCTTAATTAGAGATGTGCACTTGAAATTTTTCGGGTTTTGTGTTTTGGTTTTGGGTTCGGTTCCGCGGCCGTGTTTTTAGTTCGACCGCGTTTTGGCAAAACCTCACTGAATTTTTTTTGTCGGATTCGGGTGTGTTTTGGATTCGGGTGTTTTTTTCAAAAAACCCTAAAAAACAGCTTAAATCATAGAATTTGGGGGTCATTTTGATCCCAAAGTATTATTAACCTCAAAAACCATAATTTCCACTCATTTTCAGTCTATTCTGAATACCTCACACCTCACAATATTATTTTTAGTCATAAAATTTGCACCGAGGTAGCTGTGTGAGTAAGATAAGCGACCCTAGTGGCCGACACAAACACCGGGCCCATCTAGGAGTGGCACTGCAGTGTCACGCAGGATGGCCCTTCCAAAAAACACTCCCCAAACAGCACATGGCGCAAAGAAAAAAAGAGGCGCAATGAGGTAGCTGTGTGAGTAAGATAAGCGACCCTATTGGCCGACAGAAACACCGGGCCCATCTAGGAGTGGCACTGCAGTGTCACGCAGGATGGCCCTTCCAAAAAACCCTCCCCAAACAGCACATGACGCAAAGAAAAAAAGAGGCGCAATGAGGTAGCTGTGTGAGTAAGATAAGCGACCCTAGTGGCCGACACAAACACCTGGCCCATCTAGGAGTGGCACTGCAGTGTCACGCAGGATGGCCCTTCCAAAAAACACTCCCCAAACAGCACATGACGCAAAGAAAAAAAGAGGCGCAATGAGGTAGCTGTGTGAGTAAGATAAGCGACCCTAGTGGCCGACACAAACACCGGGCCCATCTAGGAGTGGCACTGCAGTGTCACGCAGGATGGCCCTTCCAAAAAACACTCCCCAAACAGCACATGACGCAAAGAAAAAAAGAGGCGCAATGAGGTAGCTGTGTGAGTAAGATAAGCGACCCTAGTGGCCGACACAAACACCTGGCCCATCTAGGAGTGGCACTGCAGTGTCACGCAGGATGGCCCTTCCAAAAAACACTCCCCAAACAGCACATGACGCAAAGAAAAATTAAAGAAAAAAGAGGTGCAAGATGGAATTGTCCTTGGGCCCTCCCACCCACCCTTATGTTGTATAAACAGGACATGCACACTTTAACCAACCCATCATTTCAGTGACAGGGTCTGCCACACGACTGTGACTGAAATGACGGGTTGGTTTGGACCCCCACCGAAAAAGAAGCAATTAATCTCTCCTTGCACAAACTGGCTCAACAGAGGCAAGATGTCCACCTCATCATCATCCTCCGATATATCACCGTGTACATCCCCCTCCTCACAGATTATCAATTCGTCCCCACTGGAATCCACCATCTCAGCTCCCTGTGTACTTTGTGGAGGCAATTGCTGCTGGTCAATGTCTCCACGGAGGAATTGATTATAATTCATTTTAATGAACATCATCTTCTCCACATTTTCTGGAAGTAACCTCGTACGCCGATTGCTGACAAGGTGAGCGGCGGCACTAAACACTCTTTCGGAGTACACACTTGTGGGAGGGCAACTTAGGTAGAATAAAGCCAGTTTGTGCAAGGGCCTCCAAATTGCCTCTTTTTCCTGCCAGTATAAGTACGGACTGTGTGACGTGCCTACTTGGATGCGGTCACTCATATAATCCTCCACCATTCTTTCAATGGGGAGAGAATCATATGCAGTGACAGTAGACGACATGTCCGTAATCGTTGACAGGTCCTTCAGTCCGGACCAGATGTCAGCATCAGCAGTCGCTCCAGACTGCCCTGCATCACCGCCAGCGGGTGGGCTCGGAATTCTGAGCCTTTTCCTCGCACCCCCAGTTGCGGGAGAATGTGAAGGAGGAGATGTTGACAGGTCGCGTTCCGCTTGACTTGACAATTTTCTCACCAGCAGGTCTTTGAACCCCAGCAGACTTGTGTCTGCCGGAAAGAGAGATCCAAGGTAGGTTTTAAATCTAGGATCGAGCACGGTGGCCAAAATGTAGTGCTCTGATTTCAACAGATTGACCACCCGTGAATCCTTGTTAAGCGAATTAAGGGCTCCATCCACAAGTCCCACATGCCTAGCGGAATCGCTCCGTGTTAGCTCCTCCTTCAATGTCTCCAGCTTCTGCTGCAAAAGCCTGATGAGGGGAATGACCTGACTCATGCTGGCAGTGTCTGAACTGACTTCACGTGTGGCAAGTTCAAAGGGCAGCAGAACCTTGCACAACGTTGAAATCATTCTCCACTGCGCTTGAGACAGGTGCATTCCACCTCCTATATCGTGCTGAATTGTATAGGCTTGAATGGCCTTTTGCTGCTCCTCCAACCTCTGAAGCATATATAGGGTTGAATTCCACCTCGTTACCACTTCTTGCTTCAGATGATGGCAGGGCAGGTTCAGGCGTTTTTGGTGTTGCTCCAGTCTTCTGTACGTGGTGCCTGTACGCCGAAAGTGTCCCGCAATTCTTCTGGCCACCGACAGCATCTCTTGCACGCCCCTGTCGTTTTTTAAAAAATTCTGCACCACCAAATTCAAGGTATGTGCAAAACATGGGACGTGCTGGAATTTGCCCAGATTTAATGCACACACAATATTGCTGGCGTTGTCCGATGCCACAAATCCACAGGAGAGTCCAATTGGGGTAAGCCATTCCGCGATGATCTTCCTCAGTTGCCGTAAGAGGTTTTCAGCTGTGTGCGTATTCTGGAAACCGGTGATACAAAGCGTAGCCTGCCTAGGAAAGAGTTGGCGTTTGCGAGATGCTGCTACTGGTGCCGCCGCTGCTGTTCTTGCGGCGGGAGTCCATACATCTACCCAGTGGGCTGTCACAGTCATATAGTCCTGACCCTGCCCTGCTCCACTTGTCCACATGTCCGTGGTTAAGTGGACATTGGGTACAGCTGCATTTTTTAGGACACTGGTGACTCTTTTTCTGAGGTCTGTGTACATTTTCGGTATCGCCTGCCTAGAGAAATGGAACCTAGATGGTATTTGGTACCGGGGACACAGTACCTCCAACAAGTCTCTAGTTGGCTCTGCAGTAATGATGGATACCGGAACCACGTTTCTCACCACCCAGGATGCCAAGGCCTCAGTTATCCGCTTTGCAGCAGGATGACTGCTGCGATATTTCATCTTCCTCGCAAAGGACTGTTGGACAGTCAATTGCTTGGTGGAAGTAGTTAAAGTGGTCTTACGATTTCCCCTCTGGGATGACCATCGACTCCCAGCAGCAACAACAGCAGCGCCAGCATCAGTAGGCGTTACACGCTAGGATGCATCGGAGGAATCCCAGGCAGGAGAGGAATCGTCAGAATTGCCAGTGACATGGCCTGCAGGACTATTGGCATTCCTGGGGAAGGAGGAAATTGACACTGAGGGAGTTGGTGGGGTGGTTTGCGTGAGCTTGGTTACAAGAGGAAGGGATTTACTGGTCAGTGGACTGCTTCCGCTGTCGCCCAAAGTTTTTGAACTTGTCACTGACTTATTATGAATGCGCTGCAGGTGACGTATAAGGGAGGATGTTCCGAGGTGGTTAACGTCCTTACCCCTACTTATTACAGCTTGACAAAGGCAACACACGGATTGACAAATGTTGTCCGCATTTCTGTTGAAATACTTCCACACCGAAGAGCTGATTTTTTTGGTATTTTCACCAGGCATGTCAACGGCCATATTCCTCCCACGGACAACAGGTGTCTCCCCGGGTGCCTGACTTAAACAAACCACCTCACCATCAGAATCCTCCTTGTCAATTTCCTCCCCAGCGCCAGCAACACCCATATCCTCCTCATCCTGGTGTACTTCAACACTGACATCTTCAATCTGACTATCAGGAACTGGACTGCGGGTGCTCCTTCCAGCACTTGCAGGGGGCGTGCAAATGGTGGAAGGCGCATGCTCTTCACGTCCAGTGTTGGGAAGGTCAGGCATCGCAACCGACACAATTGGACTCTCCTTGTGGATTTGGGATTTCGAAGAACGCACAGTTCTTTGCGGTGCTTTTGCCAGCTTGAGTCTTTTAATTTTTCTAGCGAGAGGCTGAGTGCTTCCATCCTCATGTGAAGCTGAACCACTAGCCATGAACATAGGCCAGGGCCTCAGCCGTTCCTTGCCACTCCGTGTGGTAAATGGCATATTGGCAAGTTTACGCTTCTCCTCCGACAATTTTATTTTAGATTTTGGAGTCCTTTTTTTACTGATATTTGGTGTTTTGGATTTTACATGCTCTGTACTATGACATTGGGCATCGGCCTTGGCAGACGACGTTGCTGGCATTTCATCGTCTCGGCCATGACTAGTGGCAGCAGCTTCAGCACGAGGTGGAAGTGGATCTTGATCTTTCCCTAATTTTGGAACCTCAACATTTTTGTTCTCCATATTTTAATAGGCACAACTAAAAGGCACCTCAGGTAAACAATGGAGATGGATGGATACTAGTATACTTATGGATGGACGAGCGACTGCCGACACAGAGGTAGCTACAGCCGTGGACTACCGTACTGTGTCTGCTGCTAATATAGACTGGATGATAATGAGATGAAATCAATATATATTATATCACACTAGTACTGCAGCCGGACAGGTAGATATATTTATTATGTAATGACTGATGACGGACCTGCTGGACACTGTCAGCTCAGCAGCACCGCAGACTGCTACAGTAAGCTACTATAGTAGTATGTATAAAGAAGAAGGGAAAAAAAAAAACCACGGGTAGGTGGTATACAATTATGGATGGACGAGCGACTGCCGACACAGAGGTAGCTACAGCCGTGGACTACCGTACTGTGTCTGCTGCTAATATAGACTGGATGATAATGAGATGAAATCAATATATATATATATATATATATAATATCACTAGTACTGCAGCCGGACAGGTATATATATTTATTATGTAATGACTGATGACGGACCTGCTGGACACTGTCAGCTCAGCAGCACCGCAGACTGCTACAGTAAGCTACTATAGTAGTATGTATAAAGAAGAAAGAAAAAAAAAAAACACGGGTAGATGGTATACAATTATGGATGGACGAGCGACTGCCGACACAGAGGTAGCTACAGCCGTGGACTACCGTACTGTCTGCTGCTAATATAGACTGGATGATAATGAGATGAAATCAATATATATATATATAATATCACTAGTACTGCAGCCGGACAGGTATATATATTTATTATGTAATGACTGATGACGGACCTGCTGGACACAGTCAGCTCAGCAGCACCGCAGACTGCTACAGTAAGCTACTATAGTAGTATGTATAAAGAAGAAAGAAAAAAAAAAACCACGGGTAGGTGGTATACAATATTATATATATATATTATATACAATTATATATATATATATATATATATATATATATATATATTATGTAGAGAAGTGGAGAAGCCGGCGCTTAGGTAATGTTTGTGGTACTAGTTTTACAAAATTACATAGAAACACCTAATTCTAGCATATAACACGTCTCAATATTTCTTTGAGTGGCAGCTTATGAAACAGAAATTTGTGTTTGTTAGACACATAAAGGTGAATATAAGAAGAGGAGAACACAAGCGCCAAAATGTGTTTTTTAAAATATATAAAAGGTGAACACGGATAGGTGAGGTGGTAGGTTTGACTTGATCACTTATCTGATTTAGATATGCAATGATCTGTCATCCTTCATTTGGATTCAGTACATGGAAATAAATACAAAGCAAAACATAGTGTGTACCATTCATAAAACATGTCGCATATACACTGTCTGGATCAGAGCGGCATCATTAGGGATTTAGCAAATTCCCATTAGTAAATATTTCTTAGCCACATCAGTGTAAAATTTAAAAACATAAATTTAATACAATAATATAAGAATGGCTGAATGACACACGTACAAGAAATAAAAACATATAAAGCTTATCTGTCCATAAATTGGATATCTGCAAAGCGTCCCGACGCGTTTCGTCCGTCAATAGTTGGACTTCATCATGGGGATAACAACAGTGAGTCTGGAGGTCCTATTTATACCAGAGAGGGGTACCTGGGAAAACCACCAGCCGGCCTGTTGTGAGACATTGTGAGTTACTGACTGTTTTGTTGTGGTTGTACTCTTGGAAATTGCTGACAACATGGAAAATCATAGGAAACATATGCAGCATCTTACTTAAGTGAGTACAGGAAGTGAGGTCATAACTAATGGACATTAGGAATCACCCCTCTCTGGTATAAATAGGACCTCCAGACTCACTGTTGTTATCCCCATGATGAAGTCCAACTATTGACGGACGAAACGCGTCGGGACGCTTTGCAGATATCCAATTTATGGACAGATAAGCTTTATATGTTTTTATTTCTTGTACGTGTGTCATTCAGCCATTCTTATATTATTGTATTAAATTTATGTTTTTAAATTTTACACTGATGTGGCTAAGAAATATTTACTAATGGGAATTTGCTAAATCCCTAATGATGCCGCTCTGATCCAGACAGTGTATATGCGACATGTTTTATGAATGGTACACACTATGTTTTGCTTTGTTTTTATTTCCATGTACTGAATCCAAATGAAGGATGACAGATCATTGCATATCTAAATCAGATAAGTGATCAAGTCAAGCCTACCACCTCACCTATCCGTGTTCACCTTTTATATATTTTAAAAAAACACATTTTGGCGCTTGTGTTCTCCTCTTCTTATATATATATATTAAACTGGTGGTGACTGGTGGTCAGGTCACTGGTCACACTATCAGCAACTTGCAAGTAGTACTCCTAAGCAGACAATCACAATATATATTATACTGGTGGTCAGTGTGGTCACAATGGCAGTGTGGCACTCTGGCAGCAAAAGTGTGCACTGTACGTTATATGTACTCCTGAGTCCTGCTCTCAGACTCTAACTGCTCCCCACTGTCAGTGTCTCCCCCACAAGTCAGATAATATACAGTCACACTATCTATCACTTCAGCAAGTAACTAGTACTCCTCCTAATGCGCCCCAAAATTACTACTGTGTCTCTCTCTACTGTCTCACTCTCTTCTCTATAAACGGAGAGGACGCCAGCCACGTCCTCTCCCTATGAATCTCAATGCACGTGTGAAAATGGCGGCGACGCGCGGCTCCTTATATAGAATCCGAGTCTCGCGATAGAATCCGAGCCTCGCGAGAATCCGACAGCGGGATGATGACGTTCGGGCGCGCTCGGGTTAACCATGCAAGGCGGGAAGATCCGAGTCGCTCGGACCCGTGTAAAAAAACATGAAGTTCGGGCGGGTTCGGATTCCGAGGAACCGAACCCGCTCATCCCTATTCTTAATGCGTGTGGGTAGTCTGGAAATTTGGGTGGCGGGTGATCTAGCAGTGAGGATTGCTATGGGACAGGATCGAGGAGCCATAATTCCTGTTCAGTAGTGTTGTTCAGAGGAATAGTATTGAATGGAGTGGCTGTAATAAAGAAATAACAATGAGAAGGAGGATGTAGTCAAAGCAGAGACAGTGGAGACCAGTTTTTCTGTAAATAATGGAGGGAATGGAAACACTGAGAATGTTACACAGTGGTTGAAGAGAGTATAAATGAGGAGCAGAAAGCAATGTGTGAGAGCAGTATGGCTGTTACTTAATCAGACAGGGAGGTCAGTGTCCAGGCTGTGTGGATTGCAGGCGTTGGTGGTACTGGATTAGGTTACTCTCTGTAGGCTGTTGATTGCAGGTGTGGAAGATAGTCTGCTTTCCTTCTGTTCTTCTCCTGTTCATCTCCGATTATCTCCAAGGTCATATCGCCATACTTAACACTAACATACTTCACAGCTAAGATGCTATACATCCAGAGGCTTATACAGCCAAGTATGTACTGATTAAATAAATATACAGTCTAGATTGCTAACAGCACCCACTCACTGAGACCCCACCCACAACAAGAGGTCAGCTACAGGTGTGAATAACAATAGAGCAGGACATCCCCCACTAGTACACAGTGATTTCCTACTATAGTAGTGGTTAGGAATAACTATAAACAAAGACACAGGTTACCTATCAAAATTCATAAAATAAGCATAGAAGTTGCAGGATGAGAATCATGTAGGAGTGAGATAAAGTACCTATCAAAATTCATAAAATAAGCATAGAAGTTGCAGGATGAGAATCATGTAGGAGTGAGATAAAGTACCTATCAAAATTCATAAAATAAGCATGCCCTGCTGTAGCAGCCGCTCTATGACATGGTACACTCCTAATTCTACCTCTGGCTTCAGAGGATACTGAGGGATTTTTGGAGCTATCCTACCATCTTTACTTGTACTACTACTGGAGCTACATTCGCCATCAATCCAGTGTCTTGTCCATCTTTGGTCCAAAGGGAACCCGGTATTTGTGAGATAATTTCCTCTACCTTTGATGGACACTTGTCTATAACAGTAGAATGCGACATTAGCCTTTGAGGGGTGTCTAATATATCTTGCACTTCTTGAGCGTGGTTCTCAGGTATATCCAAGAAGACACCCTCAGGAGTACAGTATATGACACACCACATTTTACACAATAAATCTCTGCCGAGTAGATTAGTCGGAGCCGATGCAGCCAGCAGAAAAGAATGTTTGGTTTGCAAGGGCCCTATCGTAATCTCTGGAGGTCTACTCAAAGGGTATTGTTGCACCTTTCCTGTTACTCCCATTGCCGAAATCATTTTTCCCGTGGTCTTTATACCTGACGTGGAATTCAACACTGACCTGGCCGTCCCTGTATCTACAAGAAATGGTAATGGTACACCAGCTACATCAACCGTGACATCAGGTCCGCTTCCAAGGCTAGCAATCAATTTCACTGGCTGCAGACTACAGGTGTGGCCCAACCCCTATTGTATATTGAGACCCTCCCGCAGCGCATTGGCAGCTACAATTTGTGAGGGGGGTAGCTGAGAATTTTCGGAGGTCTGCCAATCTCTCCTTGGTGGGTACCTCCTTATTTCCCCTGCATGTGGCTCGTAATTTCTCCTATGTGGTCCCTGATCCCATTTATGTGAATTGTAGTGTGGTTCGTATTCTGATCTAGGGGGTCGGTATACATTATGTGTACCTTTATTCCTACAATCCTGGGCAAAATGTCCTTCCTTTTTACAAATGTAGCATATTCTAGGTCTTTTCCCAACAGCAGGGGTCTGGGCTTTCAGCTGATGGGGTTTTGCTGTAAGAGCCTGTATACTTACCGTCATCAGCTTATCCCCCTGTGACTCCCTGTGCTTACTGATGTTCCTATCATGCTCGATAGCGGACTCTCTCAAAGCAGCTACCGAGTTACCTCTCCAGTTAGGTAGAGAGGTTTGTACCCTTGTTCTTAATGCCTCCTTTAACCCGTCCATTAATACAGTAACAGCTACCTCCCTATGATGTGCATTATCTTTAATGTCCTCGATCCCAGTGTATCTAGACATTTCCTGCAGTGCCCGATGGAAATATTCAGATGCCGTTTCACCTTCCTTTTGTCTTATGGAGAAGATTTTATTCCACTTGACAACAGTAGGGAAATACACTCCTATTTGCAGATTGATTTGCTTTACGTTCTCCTGATTGTATTCATCAGTGAGAGGTACTTCTGCATCTAACTTACTGTCTGCTATGAATTTTGTGGTGCCAATATTTGAGGGTAAACACACTCGTAGCACTGTTTGCCAATCTTTATTTGTAGGCTCATGGGCGTTACCTAACTCTTTAGTGAATCTCTGGCATCCGAGTAGATCTTTTCTGGGATCGGAAATTCAGACATAATTGACCTTAACTCTGCTCGGGACCAGGGACAATGCATGGCAATGTTCCTGTTGGGAGTTACTCCCTGATTGTCAGTTTTCCCGTTGGGGACTGCAATTACCCTGACAGGATTTAATTCAATTACATCCTTCTGGTTTGATTCTATAATGTGGGGAGCTATAGTTTCTGCATAATGTATGGTACCGTACTTACCTGTGGACACAACCTCACTTATCCCTCCGCTAGGGGGCTTTGCTACAACTCTTTATGGTTGGGCCGTGCCCACCTGAGTATCCTGTATGGTGGCTGCTAGAGAGAGTGCCGATATCGTGCTGGGATCATCTTCCAGCTCACAATCCTGAGGAAAATTTAAAATGGGATACAGCTGGCAAGGGTTAGCGTTAGTACATTTATCAATCACATTCTTATCCTGTACTAATGCACCATTGCTTGTAGCCACTTTCTCCCCAACAATATATGGTGGTGGTGGTGCGGTCGCCATTGTTTTCCTGCTAGGTTTGGGACCTGCTGTGCGAGCTAATTCCCTTTGCACATCCCCCTCTTGCTGCCATAAATTTAAACAATCTGTATGTCTAATCCTTTGTTTTCTGGATTTTATCAGACATATCCTTATCCTTAAGTTCTGCAATACCTCCGGTTCAAAGCTGCCCACCCTAGGGAATGGTACCCTATCTTTGTTAGTCATACATACCCATTAATTGCATAAAACTTCTGTGTGTGAACCATATTTTTCACACATGATAAACCTTGCTGAGCCTTTCGGCCGCAATTCTGCCTGAACCCTGCCCAAACGTCTCTCACTTGAGCAACTGGCTCCCATATTTGTGGGTCTTTTTTTATAACTAAAAAAATTCCCACAAACACCAAAATACTCAATGTAAGTAGACGGTGGAAGTATCTCCTAGCGCCTTCCACTCGCTCTCGCCCACGTTGGCCGGTACTACCATACACTGTTGATAGTGAAGGCAATGTACCCAATTTAGGGCTCCTATCAGACCTTACAGCACCGTAATTTCTTTCGGTGGAAGTTCTGTTTGGAATATTTTCCTGAGAGAGGCAGCGAAAAATTCCTTTTCAGTATCTTTCAACTGGAATTGTTTGTAGGGTGAAAAACAGAGAAATTAGATAACTATCCTTCACCCTTTCCAGTGAAGCCCACCAGGGAGATTTCCCGACGTTGTCAAAGAAAAACCCCTTTGTCTATACAATCACGTCTGCGTATGCTCTTCCACGGCGCATATGACACAATGGTATCACGTTGTGCTGTGCAGAACACACGGACATGCGATGCAATAGCACAGCCTATAGATACTAGTTATCTATATGCCCTACGATTGCTGTAGACCACCTAGCCTAGACCACTCCAGACCACTTCAGTGTATGGGATCACTAAGACCACTTCAGACCACTTCAGTTCTAATCACGTAAGGTTGTGAACCCTACGCCGCCGGGCCTCTACTGACCCGGTGTTACCACTTCTGGCCACTTCAGACCACTTAGTTCTTGGGTTCAGCTCCACTCGCTCCGCTTTCACTCACTCAATTACACTGTGGTTTTTCTGTACAGAAAATTTCAATTCATTAAGATAGGCAGCTTTATCCCCGAGGCAATACAGTTTAAACAAAAGTTTTATACTAATCTGCTTTAGAAACCGGGTAGTTTTGTGCTATTGTAGCATGGCTACTATCCCACCTTATAACTAAACAACACTATTGTGTAGTTTGTACTTAGCGTCCGCACTCTTACGCACTTTGCGTAAACACGCGACCGTGCGTGTCTGCGCAGTCCTGTACTTTGTCCGAGACGTGTGCAAAACCGTGCGTCTGCAGTAAAACAAATCCCACAACTTCTATAAATGTGAGCAATGCTAACTATAATCGCTCACTTAACACAACACCCATTTTTTTCTGTATAAACCTTTACAACCAGGCCAGACTGAGTTTGTGTCTTTACACTTACTACCTTAAACACTTATTTTAGTTTTAACTATATAGCAACAAATGTATCCGGTTTCACACAGATCTAAATGAATCTAGCACTCTGAGTTTTATGGCAACAATGTGAGAGGGTATGAAAAGTATGGGTGTCTTTTGTGTATGCTTTTTGGCACCAAAAAAAAACAACAGATTTTTTAAATAGCTTTTTTCCTGTTTTATTACGGGTTCTACCAGCACCTCTGCAAACCATACAGAGCAGACGTCATCTAATCAGCACACAAGTAGGGTTTTCAGTGCATCCATCAACCACGAAAAGGTTACGTAGGATACTTTCTTTCCACCCTTTGCTGATAGATTAAGTCTGCTATGACCTGTTAGGCTGTGAGTATGTGGAAATCGGACGATGCCCCCAATTGTAAATGCTGATTTACATACAGGACTAAAAGCAACACTTTAAAAAGACATTTCATACACTTTAAATGAAGCCGCTGCGGCCGCTATACTTAATCCACAATCTACGTACTTATTACACCATTAGCGTACAGAGTCCCGTACCGTGTACGGACTTTGCATACAAATGCCGCGCTGGCTGTACAAAGTACACACAGTACGTACACACCCAAAGTTACACAGTGAACCCTTAACAGATATGCATGCGATGGTAATACACTTTAAACCTTAACAGAGAAAGGAAAACACGACACCAGATTTGTATTTAAACTGCTGGGTTCCGACACCACAGCATATTATTACTGAAAGGGGGTTACAATCACAAAGCAATACAATACAATAGAATAATGGCTACAGTCAATGGTACATACTTGTTTGAATTTCGCCGCGCTACCCAGTCTGGTCCTCGGTCATCTAGATAGATAACTTTGTGAGTCTTGAGAGAGAGAAAAAGAGAGAGAGAGAGAGAGAGAGAGAGAGACCAGGCCTGCAACTGGCTCCTTTTATACAATCTTCAAAATTTAACACAATGGATACTGTAATCTCTTTGTCCATTGGACACAGGGATTGTCATTTACAGTACAGGAGAGGTCATAGGTTGGTTTGAATAGGTGGGCGATGTCTGTTCAAGATGCACTTGTGGGTGGTCTCCTCTGGGTTCCCATCGCATACCTAATGTACAGTAAATACAGTTTATATCTATATTCTGCTCCTGCACATAACTATTCGCAGGAACGTGCGATCTCCTGCAAACCAACACCGGAATATTACCCTTAAAATACCCTACAGCTGGATACCAAACACCACCTTATAACCTTGTTCTGTCCCCTCCTATCCTGTAAAGGTGAATCCCTTTGTTCTGAAACCATTTAAACTGTTGTAACTTGCTGGTGTGATGTAGGGAGACTATGTGTACATTGTGCACTATTTGGATTAAATATGTAATGTGTTTTGATAGCTTTTCCATGTGTCCACAACCCTACCGTAAATACTCATAACACGCGCTAATGCGCAGGACAGCGGGAGCGACCATACACAAATTGCGAATATGCGCATGCACAGCAGAACAAGTACACGCACGGAGGCCATCTGTGTGTAGTTTGTACGTGATGTGTGTACTGCAATATTTTTCGACTTCGACATGACACATCTAACTGAGCAAAACAGTACTGTAGATCTTCGGCATTTGTGTATTGCACAGGACCTGAATTCCCTCCCTGTCTACTACATGATCTGTGCAGGCTCCCAGGGGGGAAGGGCGATGGGGGTAGGGGGAGACGATGGAAAATACAGTGCCTTTGAAATGCGTCCGAGTCCCCTTCGGCATAAACCAACACCAATGGGAAGGAAGTGCCAACCTTTTTTTTAATGTGTTCCCGTGACATTCACTTTAATATATATTTTTTTCTCTCTAATACATCCAATGGAAGGATGCACACAAGTTTCACATAAATCAGAGTAGATCTGCAGGAGCGATTCTTTACGCTAAATGCAAATACACAGCGGTAATGAGTATAAATGAGTGTATTCTGACGCAACTAACTGAGCAAAACAGTACTGTAGATCTTCGGCGTTTGTGTATTGCACAGGACCTGAACTCCCTCCCTGTCTACTGCATGATCTGTGCAAGCTCCCAGGGGGGAAGGGCGATGGGGGTAGGGGGAGACGATGGAAAATACCGTGCCTTTGAAATGCAATTACTGTACCACATCCCTGACTTTAATAAACCACACTGTTGCTTAACCTGCTTGTTTTGGGTCTGTATACTGTACATTATACAGCATTTATTATTTGATCATTCTACGGGACCTCATTGCCTCTGTGCACTGTTATTTTAGCGAGGGGATTGTGACGCTCCTTCAGCATTGCCCCGTAGCCTGCAAAACTTCTGCTATCTCTCACTCCATATCCGAGCGCTGCCTGCCACGTGTTGGGGGTTCAGGGGCGGCGGCCATTTTGCGAGTGCGCTATGCGATCGAGTCCGGTGTACCGTAATGTGCATAGACCTCGCTTATCCCTATCACCCCTGTGTATTTTAGCGAGGGGATTGTGACGCTCCTTCAGCATTGCCCCGTAGCCTGCAAAACTTCTACTATCTCTCACTCCATATCCGAGCGCTGCCTGCAACATGGTGGGGGTTCAGGGGCGGTGGACACTTTGCCAGTGTGCTTCGCGATCGAGTCCGGTGTACCGTAATGTGCATAGACCTCGCTTATCCCTATCGCCCCTGTGTATTTTAGTGAGGGGATTGTGACGCTCCTTCAGCACTGCCCCGTTGCCCGCAAAATCTATGCCGTCACTCGCTCCATAGCTGAGGGCCTCCATGGGGCAAGGAATAACAGGCGGTAGCCATTTCAATTGAGTCTGCCCTGCTACAGAATTGTATGTGTATCGTATGGTGCATAGAACCTTAACAGTACATCCGCTCCTGCAGCTTTGCCCTGGTTTATGTGAATAAAAAAAATAATAAAGTGTCTGTAAAAAACTAACATGCATTCGTACTGTACAGTACTTTAGGAATCGAACACGGGACTCTGAGTATAGGAAGCGGAACACTTCACCAATTCGCCGTAGACAGATGAATAAATCCATTGGTTTTGATTATGCCATAATGGCTACGGGATTAGGATGCTAACATACAGTACAATATTCCTAATATCATTAATATCAATAATAAGATTTTAAACCTACCGGTAAATCTATTTCTCGTAGTCCGTAGAAGATGCTGGGACTCTGAAAGGACCATGGGGAATAGACGGGCTCCACAGGAGACATTGGCACTTTAAGAAAGAACTTGACTCTGGGTGTGCACTGGCTCATCCCTCTATGCCCCTCCTCCAGACCTTAGTTAGAGAAACTGTGCCCAGAGGAGATGGACAGTACGAGGAAAGGATTTTTGTTAATCCAAGGGCAAGATTCATACCAGCCACACCAATCACACCGTATAACTCGTGATAAACTACCCAGCTAACAGTATGAAAACGACTACATAGCATCAGTCCAAGACCGATGAGCTATAACATAACCCTTATGTAAGCAATAACTATATACAAGTCTTGCAGAAGTAGTCCGCACTTGGGACAGGCGCCCAGCATCCTCTACGGACTACGAGAAATAGATTTACCGGTAGGTTTAAAATCTTATTTTCTCTAACGTCCTAGAGGATGCTGGGACTCCGTAAGGACCATGGGGATTATACCAAAGCTCCCAAATGGGCGGGAGAGTGCGGATTACTCGGCAGCACCGATTCAGCAAACAGGAGGTCCTCCTCAGCCAGGGTATCAAACTTATAGAATTTTGCAAAGGTGTTTGAACCCGACCAAGTAGCAGCTCGGCATAGCTGTAGTGCCGAGACCCCTCGGGCAGCCGCCCAAGAAGAGCCCACCTTCCTAGTGGAAGGGGCCTTAACCGATTTTTGTAACGGCAATCCTGCCGTAGAATGCGCCTGCTGAATCGTGTTACAGATCCAGCGAGCAATAGTCTGCTTTGAAGCAGGGCCGCCAACTGTGTTGGCTGCATACAGGACGACCAGTGCTTCTGTTTTACTGATCCTAGCCGTTCGGGCCACGTAAATTTTCAAAGCCCTGACCACATCAAGGGACTCGGAATCCTCCAAGTCACGTGTAGCCACCGGCACGACAATAGTTTGGTTCATATGAAAGAATGAGACCACCTTAGGCAGGAATTGAGGACGGGTCCGCAATTCCGCTCTATCCATATGGAAAACCAGATAAGGGCTTTTATGTGATAAAGCCGCCAATTCCGAAACTCGCCTAGCCGAAGCCAAGGCTAACAACATGACCACCTTCCAGGTGAGATATTTCAACTCCACTGTCTTAAGTGGTTCAAACCAATGTGACTTAAGGAAACTTAACACCACGTTAAGGTCCCAAGGCGCCACCGGAGGTACAAAAGGAGGCTGAATATGCAGTACTCCATTCACAAAAGTCTGTACTTTAGGTAATGAGGCCAATTCCTATTGAAAGAAAATGGATAAGGCCGAAATCTGAACTTTTAATGGAGCCTAATTTTAGGTCCAAATTCACTCCAGTTTGTAGGAAGTGAAGAAAACGGCCCATGATAATGTTTAGATGTCACATACTTCCTAGCCTTTATTAGCATAGGAATGACCTCATCCGGAATACCTTTTTCCGCTAGGATCCGGCGTTCAACCGTCGTGCCGTCAAACGCAGCCGCGGTAAGTCTTGGAACAGACAGGGACCTTATTGTAACAAGTCCTGCCTTAGAGGAAGAGGCCACGGATCTTCTGTGAGCATTTCTTGCAGATCCAGATACCAGGTCCTTCGTGGCCAATCTGGAACAATGAGAATTATTCTCACACCTCTTTTTCTTATTATCCTCAACACCTTGGGTATGAGAGGAAGAGGAGGAAACACATATACCGACTGGAACACCCACGGTGTCACTAGGGCGTCCACAGCTACCGCCTGAGGGTCTCTTGACCTGGCGCAATACCTTTGTAGCTTTTTGTTGAGACGGGATGCCATCATGTCTATTTGGGGTAGTCCCCACCGACTTGCAAACTGCGCGAAGACCTCCTGATGAAGTCCCCACTCTCCCGAATGCAGAGCGTGTCGGCTGAGGAAGTCTGCCTCCCAGTTGTCCATTCCCAGAATGAACACTGCTGACAGAGCGCTTACATGATTCTCCGCCCAGCGAAGAACTCTGGTGGCTTCCGCCATTGCCACTCTGCTCCTTGTGCCGCCTTGGCGGTTTACATGAGCTACTGCGGTGATGTTGTCTGACTGGATCAGTACTGGTCGATTGCGAAGTAAGATCTACGCTTGACGTAGGGCGTTGTATATGGCCCTTAGTTCCAGGATGTTTATGCGAAGACAAGTCTCTCGACTTGACCAAAGTCCTTGGAAATTTCTTCCCTGTGCGACCGCTCCCCAACCTCGGAGGCTCGCGTCCGTGGTCACCAGGATCCAGTCCTGAATGCCGAACCTGCGGCCCTCTAGAAGGTGAGCACTGTTTAGCCACCCCAGGAGAGATACCCTGGCCCTTGGGGACAGGGTGATCCGCTGACGCAATTGCAGATACGACCCGGACCATTTGTCCAATAGGTCCCATTGGAAGGCCCTTGCCGTATGGAATGGCTTTGTATGTTGCCACCATCTTTCCCAGAACTTGAGTGCAATGATGTACTGACACTTGTTTTGGTTTCAACAAGTTCATGACTAGAGTCATGAGTTCTTGCGCTTTTCCCTTCGGAAGAAAAACCCTTTTCTGGTCTGTGTCCAGAATCATGCCCAAGAAGGGCAGACGAGTTGTAGGATTCAGCTGCGACTTTGGAATATTGAGAATCCAGCTGTGTCGCTGTAATACATTCAGTGAAAGTGATACGCTGCTCAGCAACTACTCCCGTGATCTCGCTTTTATGAGGAGATCGTCCAAGTACGGGATAATTGTGGCACCCTGCTTGCGCAGGAGCACCATCATTTCCGCCATTACCTTGGTTAAAATTCTCGGGGCCATGGAAAGCCCAAACGGCAACGTCTGAAATTGGTAATGACAATCCTGTACCGCAAATCTCAGGTACGCCTGATGAGGAGGATATATGGGGACATGCAGGTATGCATCCTTCATGTCCAGAGATACCAAAAAAAACTCCCCCTTCTAGGCTGGCGATGACCGCCCTGAGTGATTCCATCTTGAACTTGAACCGTTTTAAGTAAAGGTTCAGGGGTTTTAAATTTAAAATGGTCTGACCGAACCGTCCGGTTCCGGAACCACAAGCAGAGTTGAGTTGTACCCCTGCCCTCTTTGAAGCAGGGGAACCCCTACCACCACTTGTTGCAGACACAATTTTTGAATCGCATGTAACACTATCTCCCTTTCCAGGGGTTGTTTCAGTAGGGCCGATTTGAAAAACCGGCAAGGAGGCACTTCTTCGAATTTCAGCTTGTAACCCTAGGAAACAATTTTTATTGCCCATGGATCCACCTGTGAGTGGACCCAGACGTGGCTGAACAGTCGAAGACGTGCCCCCACAGGAGCTAACTCCCTCAGGGGAGCCCCAGCGTCATGCGGTGGATTTAGCAGAGGCCGTGGAGGACTTCTGTTCCTGGGAACTAGCTGTGTTGTGCAGCTTTTTCCCTCTGCCCTTACATCTGGCAAGAAAGGACGAACCACGTGCTCTCTTGTTTTTATTGGAACGAAAGGACTGCATTTGATAATGAGGCGCTTTCTTAGATTGTGAGGGAATATATGGCAAAAAAATTGATTTACCTGCTGTAGCCGTGGAGACGAGATCCGAGAGGCCCTCTCCGAACAATTCCTCACCCTTGTAAGGCAACAACTCCATATGCCTCCTTTAGTCGGTATCACCTGTCCATTGCATGTGCCACAGGACACGTCTAGCAGAAATCGACATAGTGTTGACTCTAGAACACAGTAGACTAACGTCTCTTTGGGCATGTCTTATATATATATATATATATATATATATATATATAAAAGACAACATCTTACACACATATATATATATATATATATATATATATATATATATATATACTAGTGAACACATCCGGCACTCAGTGTAGAAGAATAAATGCCTGGGTGCCCTCCTGGAAATCATACAGTAGCATATCCTTCCCCACCTGTGGCTCAGGTGTACGCGGCAAAGGTAAAGAGGCGGCATTCCAAGGTCTTTGTTAAAGCTTGTATTCAAATCATGGTGGAAACAGGACAAACGTGTTCATGGCAATAAAAAAGACATGGCAGACTTACGACGTTTCAAGGCATCAAAGCCTTTTCCTCAGGTAAGAATACCCATGTGCAGTGAGAACATAAATAATAAAAGAACCATAACCTTTGGTTCTTTTATTATTTACCTGAGGAAAAGGCTTTGATGCCTTGAAACGTCGTAAGCCTGCCATGTCTTTTTTATTGCCATGAACACGTTTATCCTGTTTCCACCATGATTTGAACACAAGCTTTAACAAAGACCTTGGAGTGCCGCCTCTTTACCTTTGCCGCATACACCTGAGCCACAGGTGGGGAAGGATATGCTACTATATATATATATATATATATATATATATATTGACGAATGAGGGCGGCACTCACACAGGCTTATGCAGGTGTAAAAAAGTCAGTTTAATACTCCGACATGTTTCGGGGACTAACCCTGTCCTCAGGGCCTTAACAACCCAAACTGAACAATGAACAAACATATATACCGGATATACCCAACCCAAAACAGACAATCATGATGAAATGCCACTCACCTGCTCCACGGCGCCATCCTGCTCATCCGGACGCCGTACAGCGTCACCTAGGTAACAAGCTGCTGCTCACGCTGGGCGCTGGGGGATACTCGATTTTCCACGCTGACGGCCCGTGATGTCATCTGGCGGTGCTTTGCAGTGCGGTTGCCGAGGCAACCACTTAAACTATACAAAAAAGTGAAACAATAAATACATGCACAAAGTGACATGTTAAAAGCATTAACGTCCCTACCACATTAGTTGGTAATATACAGTGTGCCTCAATGAATACTAGGAACATATTAAGACATTAATAGTAGAGATGAGCGCCTGAAATTTTTCGGGTTTTGTGTTTTGGTTTTGGGTTCGGTTCCGCGGCCGTGTTTTGGGTTCGACCGCGTTTTGGCAAAACCTCACCGAATTTTTTTTGTCGGATTCGGGTGTGTTTTGGATTCGGGTGTTTTTTTCAAAAAACCCTAAAAAACAGCTTAAATCATAGAATTTGGGGGTCATTTTGATCCCAAAGTATTATTAACCTCAAAAACCATAATTTCCACTCATTTTCAGTCTATTCTGAATACCTCACACCTCACAATATTATTTTTAGTCCTAAAATTTGCACCGAGGTCGCTGTGTGAGTAAGATAAGCGACCCTAGTGGCCGACACAAACACCGGGCCCATCTAGGAGTGGCACTGCAGTGTCACGCAGGATGTCCCTTCCAAAAAACCCTCCCCAAACAGCACATGACGCAAAGAAAAAAAGAGGCGCAATGAGGTAGCTGTGTGAGTAAGATTAGCGACCCTAGTGGCCGACACAAACACCGGGCCCATCTAGGAGTGGCACTGCAGTGTCACGCAGGATGGCCCTTCCAAAAAACCCTCCCCAAACAGCACATGACGCAAAGAAAAAAAGAGGCGCAATGAGGTAGCTGACTGTGTGAGTAAGATAAGCGACCCTAGTGGCCGACACAAACACCGGGCCCATCTAGGAGTGGCACTGCAGTGTCACGCAGGATGGCCCTTCCAAAAAACCCTCCCCAAACAGCACATGACGCAAAGAAAAAAAGAGGCGCAATGAGGTAGCTTACTGTGTGAGTAAGATAAGCGACCCTAGTGGCCGACACAAACACCGGGCCCATCTAGGAGTGGCACTGCAGTGTCACGCAGGATGTCCCTTCCAAAAAACCCTCCCCAAACAGCACATGATGCAAAGAAAAAAAGAGGCGCAATGAGGTAGCTGACTGTGTGAGTAAGATAAGCGACCCTAGTGGCCGACACAAACACCGGGCCCATCTAGGAGTGTCACTGCAGTGTCACGCAGGATGTCCCTTCCAAAAAACCCTCCCCAAACAGCACATGACGCAAAGAAAAAAAGAGGCGCAATGAGGTAGCTGACTGTGTGAGTAAGATAAGCGACCCTAGTGGCCGACACAAACACCGGGCCCATCTAGGAGTGGCACTGCAGTGTCACGCAGGATGTCCCTTCCAAAAAACCCTCCCCAAACAGCACATGACGCAAAGAAAAAAAGAGGCGCAATGAGGTAGCTTACTGTGTGAGTAAGATAAGCGACCCTAGTGGCCGACACAAACACCGGGCCCATCTAGGAGTGGCACTGCAGTGTCACGCAGGATGGCCCTTCCAAAAAACCCTCCCCAAACAGCACATGACGCAAAGAAAAATAAAAGAAAAAAGAGGTGCAAGATGGAATTGTCCTTGGGCCCTCCCACCCACCCTTATGTTGTATAAACAGGACATGCACACTTTAACCAACCCATCATTTCAGTGACAGGGTCTGCCACACGACTGTGACTGATATGACGGGTTGGTTTGGACCCCCCCCAAAAAAGAAGCAATTAATCTCTCCTTGCACAAACTGGCTCTACAGAGGCAAGATGTCCACCTCATCATCATCCTCCGATATATCACCGTGTACATCCCCCTCCTCACAGATTATCAATTCGTCCCCACTGGAATCCACCATCTCAGCTCCCTGTGTACTTTGTGGAGGCAATTGCTGCTGGTCAATGTCTCCGCGGAGGAATTGATTATAAATCATTTTAATGAACATCATCTTCTCCACATTTTCTGGATGTAACCTCGTACGCCGATTGCTGACAAGGTGAGCGGCGGCACTAAACACTCTTTCGGAGTACACACTTGTGGGAGGGCAACTTAGGTAGAATAAAGCCAGTTTGTGCAAGGGCCTCCAAATTGCCTCTTTTTCCTGCCAGTATAAGTACGGACTGTGTGACGTGCCTACTTGGATGCGGTCACTCATATAATCCTCCACCATTCTTTCAATGTTGAGAGAATCATATGCAGTGACAGTAGACGACATGTCCGTAATCGTTGTCAGGTCCTTCAGTCCGGACCAGATGTCAGCATCAGCAGTCGCTCCAGACTGCCCTGCATCACCGCCAGCGGGTGGGCTCGGAATTCTGAGCCTTTTCCTCGCACCCCCAGTTGCGGGAGAATGTGAAGGAGGAGATGTTGACAGGTCGCGTTCCGCTTGACTTGACAATTTTCTCACCAGCAGGTCTTTCAACCCCAGCAGACTTGTGTCTGCCGGAAAGAGAGATCCAAGGTAGGCTTTAAATCTAGGATCGAGCACGGTGGCCAAAATGTAGTGCTCTGATTTCAACAGATTGACCACCCATGAATCCTTGTTAAGCGAATTAAGGGCTCCATCCACAAGTCCCACATGCCTAGCGGAATCGCTCCGTGTTAGCTCCTCCTTCAATGTCTCCAGCTTCTTCTGCAAAAGCCTGATGAGGGGAATGACCTGACTCAGGCTGGCAGTGTCTGAACTGACTTCACGTGTGGCAAGTTCAAAGGGCATCAGAACCTTGCACAACGTTGAAATCATTCTCCACTGCGCTTGAGACAGGTGCATTCCACCTCCTATATCGTGCTCAATTGTATAGGCTTGAATGGCCTTTTGCTGCTCCTCCAACCTCTGAAGCATATAGAGGGTTGAATTCCACCTCGTTACCACTTCTTGCTTCAGATGATGGCAGGGCAGGTTCAGTAGTTTTTGGTGGTGCTCCAGTCTTCTGTACGTGGTGCCTGTACGCCGAAAGTGTCCCGCAATTCTTCTGGCCACCGACAGCATCTCTTGCACGCCCCTGTCGTTTTTTAAAAAATTCTGCACCACCAAATTCAAGGTATGTGCAAAACATGGGACGTGCTGGAATTTGCCCATATTTAATGCACACACAATATTGCTGGCGTTGTCCGATGCCACAAATCCACAGGAGAGTCCAATTGGGGTAAGCCATTCCGCGATGATCTTCCTCAGTTGCCGTAAGAGGTTTTCAGCTGTGTGCGTATTCTGGAAAGCGGTGATACAAAGCGTAGCCTGCCTAGGAAAGAGTTGGCGTTTGCGAGATGCTGCTACTGGTGCCGCCGCTGCTGTTCTTGCGGCGGGAGTCCATACATCTACCCAGTGGGCTGTCACAGTCATATAGTCCTGACCCTGCCCTGCTCCACTTGTCCACATGTCCGTGGTTAAGTGGACATTGGGTCCAGCTGCATTTTTTAGGACACTGGTGAGTCTTTTTCTGAGGTCCGTGTACATTTTCGGTATCGCCTGCCTAGAGAAGTGGAACCTAGATGGTATTTGGTAACGGGGGCACACTGCCTCAATAAATTGTCTAGTTCCCTGTGAACTAACGGCGGATACCGGACGCACGTCTAACACCAACATAGTTGTCAAGGCCTCAGTTATCCGCTTTGCAGCAGGATGACTGCTGTGATATTTCATCTTCCTCGCAAAGGACTGTTGAACAGTCAATTGCTTACTGGAAGTAGTACAAGTGGGCTTACGACTTCCCCTCTGGGATGACCATCGACTCCCAGCAGCAACAACAGCAGCGCCAGCAGCAGTAGGCGTTACACGCAAGGATGCATCGGAGGAATCCCAGGCAGGAGAGGACTCGTCAGAATTGCCAGTGACATGGCCTGCAGGACTATTGGCATTCCTGGGGAAGGAGGAAATTGACACTGAGGGAGTTGGTGGGGTGGTTTGCGTGAGCTTGGTTACAAGAGGAAGGGATTTACTGGTCAGTGGACTGGTTCCGCTGTCACCCAAAGTTTTTGAACTTGTCACTGACTTATTATGAATGCGCTGCAGGTGACGTATAAGGGAGGATGTTCCGAGGTGGTTAACGTCCTTACCCCTACTTATTACAGCTTGACAAAGGGAACACACGGCTTGACACCTGTTGTCCGCATTTCTGTTGAAATAGTTCCACACCGAAGAGCTGATTTTTTTGGTATTTTCACCAGGCATGTCAACGGCCATATTCCTCCCACGGACAACAGGTGTCTCCCCGGGTGCCTGACTTAAACAAACCACCTCACCATCAGAATCCTCCTGGTCAATTTCCTCCCCAGCGCCAGCAACACCCATATCCTCCTCATCCTGGTGTACTTCAACACTGACATCTTCAATCTGACTATCAGGAACTGGACTGCGGGTGCTCCTTCCAGCACTTGCAGGGGGCGTGCAAATGGTGGAAGGCGCATGCTCTTCACGTCCAGTGTTGGGAAGGTCAGGCATCGCAACCGACACAATTGGACTCTCCTTGTGGATTTGGGATTTCGAAGAACGCACAGTTCTTTGCGGTGCTACTGCTTTTGCCAGCTTGAGTCTTTTCATTTTTCTAGCGAGAGGCTGAGTGCCTCCATCCTCATGTGAAGCTGAACCACTAGCCATGAACATAGGCCAGGGCCTCAGCCATTCCTTGCCACTCCGTGTGGTAAATGGCATATTGGCAAGTTTACGCTTCTCCTCCGACAATTTTATTTTAGGTTTTGGAGTCCTTTTTTTACTGATATTTGGTGTTTTGGATTTTACATGCTCTGTACTATGACATTGGGCATCGGCCTTGGCAGACGACGTTGCTGGCATTTCATCGTCTCGGCCATGACTAGTGGCAGCAGCTTCAGCACGAGGTGGAAGTGGATCTTGATCTTTCCCTAATTTTGGAACCTCAACATTTTTGTTCTCCATATTTTAATAGGCACAACTAAAAGGCACCTCAGGTAAACAATGGAGATGGATGGATACTAGTATACAATTATGAATGGACTGCCGAGTGCCGACACAGAGGTAGCTACAGCCGTGGACTACCGTACTGTACTGTGTCTGCTGCTAATATAGACTGGATGATAATGAGATGTAGTATGTATAAAGAAGAAAGAAAAAAAAACCACGGGTAGGTGGTATACAATTATGGATGGACTGCCAAGTGCCGACACAGAGGTAGCTACAGCCGTGGACTACCGTACTGTACTGTGTCTGCTGCTAATATAGACTGGTTGATAATGAGATGTAGTATGTATAAAGAAGAAAGAAAAAAAAACCACGGGTAGGTGGTATACAATTATGGATGGACTGCCAAGTGCCGACACAGAGGTAGCTACAGCCGTGGACTACCGTACTGTACTGTGTCTGCTGCTAATATAGACTGGTTGATAATGAGATGTAGTATGTATGTATAAAGAAGAAAGAAAAAAAAACCACGGGTAGGTGGTATACAATTATGGATGGACTGCCGAGTGCCGACACAGAGGTAGCTACAGCCGTGGACTACCGTACTGTACTGTGTCTGCTGCTAATATAGACTGGATGATAATGAGATGTAGTATGTATAAAGAAGAAAGAAAAAAAAAACCACGGGTAGGTGGTATACAATTATGGATGGACTGCCGAGTGCCGACACAGAGGTAGCTACAGCCGTGGACTACCGTACTGTACTGTGTCTGCTGCTAATATAGACTGGATGATAATGAGATGTAGTATGTATGTATAAAGAAGAAAGAAAAAAAAACCACGGGTAGGTGGTATACAATTATGGATGGACTGCCGAGTGCCGACACAGAGGTAGCTACAGCCGTGGACTACCGTACTGTACTGTGTCTGCTGCTAATATAGACTGGTTGATAATGAGATGTAGTATGTATAAAGAAGAAAGAAAAAAAAACCACGGGTAGGTGGTATACAATTATGGATGGACTGCCAAGTGCCGACACAGAGGTAGCTACAGCCGTGGACTACCGTACTGTACAGTGTCTGCTGCTAATATAGACTGGATGATAATGAGATGTAGTATGTATGTATAAAGAAGAAAGAAAAAAAAACCACGGGTAGGTGGTATACAATTATGGACGGACTGCCGAGTGCCGACACAGAGGTAGCTACAACCGTGGACTACCGTACTGTACTGTGTCTGCTGCTAATATAGACTGGATGATAATGAGATGTAGTATGTATAAAGAAGAAAGAAAAAAAACCACGGGTAGGTGGTATACAATTATGGATGGACTGCCGAGTGCCGACACAGAGGTAGCTACAGCCGTGGACTACCGTACTGTACTGTGTCTGCTGCTAATATAGACTGGTTGATAATGAGATGTAGTATGTATGTATGTATAAAGAAGAAAGAAAGAAAAACCACGGGTAGGTGGTATACAATTATGGACGGACTGCCGAGTGCCGACACAGAGGTAGCTACAGCCGTGGACTACCGTACTGTACTGTGTCTGCTGCTAATATAGACTGGATGATAATGAGATGTAGTATGTATAAAGAAGAAAGAAAAAAAAAACCACGGGTAGGTGGTATACAATTATGGATGGACTGCCGAGTGCCGACACAGAGGTAGCTACAGCCGTGGACTACCGTACTGTACTGTGTCTGCTGCTAATATAGACTGGATGATAATGAGATGTAGTATGTATAAAGAAGAAAGAAAAAAAACCACGGGTAGGTGGTATACAATTATGGATGGACTGCCGAGTGCCGACACAGAGGTAGCTACAGCCGTGAACTACCGTACTGTGTCTGCTGCGACTGGATGATAAATAATGATATAAAAAATATTTATATATCACTACTGCTGCCGGACAGGTATATATTATATAATGACGGACCTGCTGGACACTGTCTGTCAGCAGAATGAGTTTTTTATAGAATAAAAAAAAAAACACCACACAAGTCACACGACGAGTGTTTAACTTTTTCAGGCAATCACAATATAGTATACTATACTGGTGGTCAGTGTGGTCAGGTCACTGGTCAGTCACACTGGCAGTGGCACTCCTGCCTGCAGCAAAAGTGTGCACTGTTTAATTTTAATAATATGTATGTACTCCTGGCTCCTGCTATAACCTATAACTGCTCCCCAGTCTCCCCCACAATTAAGCTGTGTGAGCACAGTCAGATATTATACATAGATGATGCAGCACACTGGGCTGAGCACAGATATGGTATGTGACTGAGTCACTGTGTATCGTTTTTTTCAGGCAGAGAACGGATTATATTAAATAAAACTGCACTGGTGGTCACTGGTCAGTGGTCAGTCACTAGTAAACTCTGCACTCTCTAGTACTCCTAAGCTCCAGTAAATCAAGTGTCTCTGTCTCAATCTCACTCTCTCTCTTCTAATCTAAATGGAGAGGACGCCAGCCACGTCCTCTCCCTATCAATCTCAATGCACGTGTGAAAATGGCGGCGACGCGCGGCTCCTTATATAGAATCCGAGTCTCGCGATAGAATCCGAGCCTCGCGAGAATCCGACAGCGTCATGATGACGTTCGGGCGCGCTCGGGTTAACCGAGCAAGGCGGGAAGATCCGAGTCGCTCGGACCCGTGTAAAAAAACATGAAGTTCGGGCGGGTTCGGATTCCGAGGAACCGAACCCGCTCATCTCTAATTAATAGAGCTACAACTTAATATCATGTAGTACGATTAAACAGTGCTAGCCTAGACATCCAACTATGATTCTCAAGGGACTAATACTCTGGGAATTATTAAGCTATATGTTGTCTATACCAAGCCCCATCCTCAGTGTTCCTAACCAATAAAATGCTAGAGGTTTACAGAAAACTCTGAAGGCCAAGATTTTCATTGAGGCCTCGAGGAGATAGAGTCCCCAGTTTGTAAATCCATCTGGATTCATGCTGTAATAACACTCGATCCCTATCCCCCCCCTCTGAGTGTCTTTGGAACTTGGTCAATCAGGATAGCCCTAATGCTTGCTACCCCGTGTTTAAGTTCCAAACAGTGACGAGCAAAAGGTTGGTCACTGTGACCTTTCTCTAATGCTTTTTTGATGGCACTTCTATGTAGGGCCATGCGTTCACGAAACTGTCGTATGGTCTTGCCCACATAGGCAAGACCACACGGACATGTCAAGAGGTACACCACGTGTGTGGAAGTACATGTGAGCCGATGTTTGATGGGCATCTTTTTCCCAGTTAACGGATGGTTAAATGTGTTACCTGTCTTTAGTGTATTGCAGGTAGCACATCCAAGGCACCTATAGCAGCCCAATTTGGCTCTCAAAAAATGGGTATCCTGTGCACTAGTGAGTTGGGTGACATCTAGCTTAACTATATTGTCCCCAATATTACGGCCCCTAGTGTGGCTAGGTAACAGGGAAGTCTGGGCCAATGATGACAATGCCCCCTCCGTCTGTATAATGGGCCACAGAGCTTTGGCCTTTCTAGTGTTCCGATTAGTGGCCGTAGTATATCTACTAACCCAGGGCAATGTAGGGCTATCACTCCTGCGGGATTTAACTAAGGGGCTCAATGCTTGTGCACGTGGAATGTTCAGGGCCTTGGATTTGGCTTTTTCAAGTTCCTCAATGGGATAACCCCGTTCGGCGAACTTGACCAGCATGTTTTCCATAGCTGTCTCAGTGTCACTAGGGTCTGACGTGATACGTCTTACCCGCATGAACTGCGAAAAGGGTAAACCCCTTTTCAATGAACTTGGGTGGAAACTACGGTAGTCAAGTAACATATTTCTATCAGTCTTCTTGGTAAATAAAGAAGTTGACAACTTGCCCTGATTGATGGTAATAGCCACATCTAGATAATTAACCGTGGTTCCATCGATGGTGAACGTAAATTGTACAGGATGCTGAGTCGCATTGTGGTCCTCCCACAGGCTAATTAAATCCTCTCTTGATCCCTTCCATAGTACTATCAAATCATCAATGTACCTTCTAAAATAAACTACCCTAGACTTAATGGTAGGATCCAAATAAAACATTCTGGTCTCAACCTGATGCATGAATGCGTTCGCGTACGACGGGGCCACAGCGGACCCCATCGCACACCCCACGAGTTGTAGAATAAATCTACCGTTAAAGACAAAGTAATTCCGTCTCAGGACTTTATCCAAAAGGGACAAAAAGAATGAAATCTCTGGACCTTGGTAAATATCATTGTCTTGGATGAGGGCTCTCACAGCTTCAATACCCGCCTCATGTGGTATACAAGTGTATAAACTCGTAACATCCGAGCTGCATAGCAACACCCCCTCCGGTAAGTCACCCAGGGCTTGCAGCTGTAGCAGGAGGGATGTGGTATCCTTTAAATATGAAGGAAGAGATTGAATGCATGGATTTAAGAAAGCATCAAGATACACAGATATGGGGTGGTATAAAGACCCTCTGGCAGACATTATGGGTCTGCCAGGAGGGTCCACCAAGGACTTGTGGACCTTAGGCACAGTATAAAACAATGGGGCCTTAGGGTATTCAATAGTGAGAGCCCTTACTGTTTCCACTGCAACTATGCCCTGGTCCTTAGCAGCTAACAAAAAAGCATACCTTTTGTATTCTTTGGTGGGGTCCATCGTGAGTCTCTTGTAAACCCTGGTATCTTTGAGTTGACACTCACATTCATTAACATATTCCTCAAGATTTTGTATCACGATGGACCCCCCCTTATCGGCCTTGCGGACCACTATGTCCGTTCTAAGGGACAAATCACGTAACGTGGCCATCTCAGATCTAGAGAGATTAAGGTGGACATGATCTGACATTTGTGTAGTGTCCTCAGTCTCTAACATCCGCAAGAACGTCCGGATTGATGGGTTCAGGCTTGGGGGTCAAAGTTGGATCGTGGAGCTATCTTGCGTAACTGTGCTGGAATATTTGACACTGAGTTGTCTGGAGGCCATGCGTTAAAGTATTCTTGTCGCCTCAAAGATCTACCTAGTCGGTGTAAATCCACTTTCCTCTCCAAAGAGTCCGGAAGAACCGTAGGCACAAATGACAGCCCCTTTGATAATAAATGGTATTCTCGATCTGTTAATGGTACTGAGGACAAGTTGAAAACCAGTTCTTTTATGCTCGCGGTGGTTTTTGTGCGAATTATCCTTTGATTTTGTTTCGCCCTCCTCGTCCTCTCCCTCTTCCTGGCTGGGGGGTGCGGTTGGACCGAGTGCAAATTCCCTGTGCTCCAGGGCCTAAAGGGAAAGACCCTTCAGATTGTGATGTACCACCAGATGGACCTTCAGAATCACTGGCTGAGGTACTGGCCCCCGTCTGTTGTTCCCTCCGCCAACGTGCATTTGATCGCCAGTTGGGTTGCTTGTAGTCCTGTGATGCCCGAGTGCCACCTAGCCATGGGTAAACTTGTCTTTGCTGATAGTCTCTCTGTACTGTGGCAAGTTTGTCTTTCTTAAACCGCACTAGGTCCTGCCGGTACTGTTCAATTTGGGTACCCAATTTCGCAACTCAATCTGTTTGAGTGTCCAGCTGTAGTGCAGGCTTATGTTCACCCTCAAATTGTACCAGTTGTTCCCTCACTAGGTTGAGCTCCCTAGTAGACTCTTCCACAACCAGCAGCAGTAGGTCCATGGAGCATTTATTCAAGATCGCAACCCACCGCCGGGAGAATGCTGTATTGAACCGCCCTATGGTCGGTGAGTTGCGAATCCTGAACCCCCGTGGTATTAAATTATTCTGATAATAATCGGACAGAGAGATTCCGTGGTAAAGGAAGTCCACCTCCCTCTGTTTCAATCTCAGCCATTTTTTGTACAATTCATCGCAGGTGCTCCTGATGGGGTCATCATCCAGCCGTCTCTCTATTAATATGGCGTTGGCCTCTATGTCAGAGAAGCTGAGGCGTTCGCTGGCATCCTTTTGTATTAGCTCCAATGCAGCTTCCATGGCAGCGTTATTATCCATGATGATTCGCTTTAATGGCGTCTGCTAGCTACCTCACACTGCGGTAAGGACGTATACACTTACAGTGAGACACCAAGTGAAATAAAAAGATAAGCTTTCAAAGGCTCTTCATAAATGTGACTGTCCTGAGTGAAGAAAAGGAGAAGATGGTGCCTTGGCATGGACAGGTGTCCCTGGTAGGTATGTCACCCACCTGACTGCCATCCAATAATAAAAGTATAGAAGATCCCGGCACTCCTCTTAGAGAGAATTTAAATGCTGCGGTGCCCTCCAAGAGGTGTTGCTCCTCAGTATATGGAATGACGAATGAGGGCGGCACTCACGCAGGCTTATGCAGGTGTAAAAAAGTCAGTTTAATACTCCGACATGTTTCGGGGACTAACCCCGTCCTCAGGGCCTTAACAACCCAAACTGAACAATGAACAAACATATATACCCAACCCAAAACAGACAATCATGATGAAATGCCACTCACCTGCTCCACGGCGCCATCCTGCTCATCCGGACGCCGTACAGTGCTGTCGCGTCGCTCACCTGACGTCATTCAGCCGCACCGCGTCACCGTCGCCTAGGTAACAAGCTGCTGCTCACGCTGGGCGCTGGGGGATACTCGATGTTCCCACGCTGACGGCCCGTGATGTCATCTGGCGGCGCTTTGCAGTGCGGTTGCCGAGGCAACCACTTAAACTATACAAAAAAGTGAAACAATAAATACATGCACAAAGTGACATGTTAAAAGCATTAACGTCCCTACCACATTAGTTGGTAATATACAGTGTGCCTCAATGAATACTAGGAACATATTAAGACATTAATAGAGCTACAACTTAATATCATGTAGTACGATTAAACAGTGCTAGCCTAGACATCCAACTATGATTCTCAAGGGACGAATACTCTGGGAATTATTAAGCTATATGTTGTCTATACTAAGCCCTATCCTCAATGTTCCTAACCAATAAAATGCTAGAGGTTTACAGAAAACTCTGAAGGCCAAGATTTTCATTGAGGCCTCGAGGAGATAGAGTCCCCAGTTTGTAAATCCATCTGGATTCATGCTGTAATAACACTCGATCCCTATCCCCCCCCTCTGAGTGTCTTTGGAACTTGGCCAATCAGGATAGCCCTAATGCTTGCCACCCCGTGTTTAAGTTCCAAACAGTGACGAGCAAAAGGTTGGTCACTGTGACCTTTCTCTAATGCTTTTTTGATGGCACTTCTATGTAGGGCCATGCGTTCACGAAACTGTTGTATGGTCTTGCCCACATAGGCAAGACCACACGGACATGTCAAGAGGTACACCACGTGTGTGGAAGTACATGTGAGCCGATGTTTGATGGGCATCTTTTTCCCAGTTAACGGATGGTTAAATGTGTTACCTGTCATTAGTGTATTGCAGGTAGCACATCCAAGGCACCTATAGCAGCCCAATTTCGCTCTCAAAAAATGGGTATCCTGTGCACTAGTGAGTTGGGTGACATCTAGCTTAACTATATGGTCCCCAATATTACGGCCCCTAGTGTGGCTAGGTAACAGGGAAGTCTGGGCCAATGATGACAATGCCCCCTCCATCTGTATAATGGGCCACAGAGCTTTGGCCTTTCTAGTGTTCCGATTAGTGGCCGTAGTATATCTACTAACCCAGGGCAATTTAGGGCTATCACTCCTGCGGGATTTAACTAAGGGGATCAATGCTTGTGCACGTGGAATGTTCAGGGCCTTGGATTTAGCTTTTTCAAGTTCCCCAATGGGATAACCCCGTTCGGCGAACTTGACCAGCATGTTTTCCATAGCTGTCTCAGTGTCACTAGGGTCTGACGTGATACGTCTTACCCGCATGAACTGCGAAAAGGGTAAACCCCTTTTCAATGAACTTGGGTGGAAACTACGGTAGTCAAGTAACATATTTCTATCAGTCTTCTTGGTAAATAAAGAAGTTGACAACTTTCCCTGATTGATGGTAATAGCCACATCTAGATAATTAACCGTGGTTCCATCGATGATGAACGTAAATTGTACAGGATGCTGAGTCGCATTGTGGTCCTCCCACAGGCTAATTAAATCCTCTCTTGATCCCTGCCATAATACTATCAAATCATCAATGTACCTTCTAAAATAAACTACCCTAGACTTAATGGTAGGATCCAAATAAAACATTCTGGTCTCAACCTGATGCATGAATGCGTTTGCGTACGACGGGGCCACAGTGGACCCCATCGCACACCCCGTGAGTTGTAGAATAAATCTACCGTTAAAGACAAAGTAATTCCGTCACAGGACTTTATCCAAAAGGGACAAAAATAATGAAATCTCTGGACCTTGGTCAATATCATTGTCTTGGATGAGGGCTCTCACAGCTTCAGTACCCGTCTCATGTGGTATACAAGTGTATAAACTCGTAACATCCGAGCTGCATAGCAACACCCCCTCCGGTAAGTCACCCAGGGCTTGCAGCTGTAGCAGGAGGGATGTGGTATCCTTTAAATATGAAGGAAGAGATTGAATGCATGGATTTAAGAAAGCATCAAGATACACAGATATGGGGTGGTATAACGACCCTCTGGCAGACACTATGGGTCTGCCAGGAGGGTCCACCAAGGACTTGTGGACCTTAGGCATAGTATAAAACATTGGGGCCTTAGGGTATTCAATAGTGAGAGCCCTTACTGTTTTCACTTCAACTATGCCCTGGTCCTTAGCAGCTAACAAAAAAGCATCTAGTTCCCTTTTGTATTCTTTGGTGGGGTCCATCGTGAGTCTCTTGTAAACCCTGGTATCTTTGAGTTGACGCTCACATTCATTAACATATTCCTCAAGATTTTGTATCACGATGGACCCCCCCTTATCGGCCTTGCGGACCACTATGTCCGTTCTAAGGGACAAATCACGTAACGTGGCCATCTCAGATCTAGAGAGATTAAGGTGGACATGATCTGACATTTGTGTAGTGTCCTCAGTCTCTAACATCCGCAAGAACGTCCGGATTGATGGGTTCAGGCTTGGGGGGTCGTGGAGCTATCTTGCGTAACTGTGCTGGAATATTTGACACTGAGTTGTCCGGAGGCCGTGCGTTAAAGTATTCTTGTCGCCTCAAAGATCTACCTAGTCGGTGTAACTCCACTTTCCTTTCCAACGAGTCCGGTAGAACCGTAGGCACAAATGACAGCCCCTTTGATAATAATTACCAACTAATGTGGTAGGGACGTTAATGCTTTTAACATGTCACTTTGTGCATGTATTTATTGTTTCACTTTTTTGTATAGTTTAAGTGGTTGCCTCGGCAACCGCACTGCAAAGCGCCGCCAGATGACATCACGGGCCGTCAGCGTGGGAACATCGAGTATCCCCCAGCGCCCAGCGTGAGCAGCAGCTTGTTACCTAGGCGACGGTGACGCGGTGCAGCTGAATGACGTCGGGTGAGCGACGCGACAGCGCTGTACGGCGTCCGGATGAGCAGGATGGCGCCGTGGAGCAGGTGAGTGGCATTTCATCATGATTGTCTGTTTTGGGTTGGGTATATATGTTTGTTCATTGTTCAGTTTGGGTTGTTAAGGCCCTGAGGACGGGGTTAGTCCCCGAAACATGTCGGAGTATTAAACTGACTTTTTTACACCTGCATAAGCCTGCGTGAGTGCCGCCCTCATTCGTCATTCCATATACTGAGGAGCAACACCTCTGGGAGGGCACCGCAGCATTTAAATTCTCTCTAAGAGGAGTGCCGGGATCTTCTATACTTTTATATATATTAGGGACAATAACATGGTATCCTTATCTAGGGTTTCAATCTCCGCTGATAAGATATCTGTCCATGCTGCTACAGCGCTATAAACCCATGCCGACACAATCGCCGGTCTGAGTAGTGTACCTTTACTGCATGCTATCTGCAGGATCCCTGAGGATAGCTGTAAAGTCAGCGCTACCTTTTTGGGTAAACGTGTCAATGCCTTGTACACCCTAGGGGAAGATTCCCATCGTATCCTGGCCCCATTAGGGAAAGGATACTCCCTGAGAATTCTTTTTGGGAAGCTGCAGCTTCTTGTCTGGAGATTCCCGCTCTTTTTCTTCATGAGAGGAGGGAAATTTACCTCAGCTTTCTTCCCCTTAAACATGTGTACCCTTGTGTCAGGGACAGATGAGTCATCAGTGATAAGCAAAACATCTTTTATTACAATAACCATATATTGAATACTTTTCTGCCAGTTTGGCTGTAACTTTGCATTATCGTAGTCGACACAGGAGTCAGACTCCGTGTCAATATCAGTGTCTATGATTTTGGATAGTGAGCGTTGTGAGACTCTGAAAATCTCTGTGACATAGGGACAGACATGGGTAGATTCCCTGTCTGTTCTCTAATCTTTTGTGTAATAATTCATCTTAACCCTTAATTTCACATATCCAATCAGGCGTCGGCGTTGTCGACGGCGACACCCCACACACACATTTGCTCCATCTCCTCCATAGGAGAGCCTTTTACCTCAGACATGTCGACACACACGTACCGACACACCACACACTCAGGGAATGCTCTTCTGAAGACAGTTCCCCCACAAGGCCCTTTGGAGAGACAGAGAGAGAGTATGCCAGCACACACCCCAGCGCAATATGACCTAGGAAAAACACAGCAATTTAATGTTTACCCCGTAGCGCTGTTATTTATTATCTGTGCCGAATTATGTGCCCCCCCTCTTCTTTAAAACCCTCTCTTCTACCGTGGTATAAGCAGGGGAGAGTCCGGGGAGCTTTCTCTGTGGAGAAAAACATGGCGCTGGTGAGTGCTGAGGGAGAAGCCCCGCCCCCTCGGCGGCGGGCTTCAGTCCCGCTAAAAGTGTCAATTTGGCGGGGGCTCATGCATATATACAGTGTCCAGCTGTATATATGCTCTCTTTTGCCAAATAAGACGTTTATATTGCTGCCCAGGGCCCCCCCCCCCCCTGCGCCCTGCACCCTTACAGTGACCGGAGTATGTGAGATGTATGGGAGCAATGGCGCACAGCTGCCATGCTGTGCGTTACCTCAGTGAAGCTCACAAAGTCTTCTGCCGCCTTTTGAAGCCTTCTTTCTTCTCATACTCACCCGGCTTCTTTCTTCTGGCTCTGTGAGGAGGACGGCGGCGCGGCTCTGGGACAAATGTCCAGGGCGAACCTGTGTTCCGACTCCCTCTGGAGCTAATGGTGTCCAGTAGCCTAAGAAGCAGAGCCTATCATTTAAGTAGGTCTGCTTCTCTCCCCTCAGTCCCTCGATGCAGGGAGTCTGTTGCCAGCAGTGCTCCCTGAAAATAAAAAACCTCCCTGCAGTGCACCCATCTGCCTCTGGGCACAGTCTCAAACTGAGGTCTGGAGGAGGGGCATAGAGGGAGGAGCCAGTGCACACCCAGAGTCAAGTTCTTTCTTAAAGTGCCCATGTCTCCAGTGGAGCCCGTCTATTCCCCATGGTCCTTACGGAGTCCCAGCATCCTTTAGGACGTTAGAGAAAATGAACTTCTAACACGTCCATTTGCATCAGTGTACACTAGTGGTTTTATGTTGCTTTGTCTGCGGGACTTGGACGCTTACATATTCCTAAAGTACTGTAAATGGACCATATACTGTATGCTTTACTATTTGCGTCTGTACTGTATATACTGTATTAAATAATGCAGCGTAATGAGACGCTGTACATACTGTATGCAGCGTAACGAGACGCACTAGTAAAGTAGTCCTTACTATACAGTATATTTCAGTATTGTATTTTATGGGAGACCACACGCATGCGCAGTGGTGATTGTAAAAAGCGACATCTGGTGGTTGATCACAGGTATTACACGTAAAGGTAACGCCAAACGCTCTGTCTGCCTCCGTGCGATTAGATACGCCTCTCTGTGACTAGGCGCGCCTCCCTACGCCCCAGTATGCTGCGTATGCTTGATCGGGACAAACGCCTCAGCCAGTCAAGATAAAGGTGGCTACATCTGTATGTATGAAAATGGCTAATGACCAAAAGTATTGTTGGGTGGTTAACATACAGTATATATTGGTTTTTGAAACATATTTCTTCATTTTTTTTAATGAATAGTTTTGAATGTTGCCATTTTAAAAGTGCATTTATATTTTGAGAATAATAATTTGTCATGCAATCCTCTTAGTTGTTTTTCTTTATTTTTGGTCTACTTCACATATACACATGGCCACACTAACAAAACAATCCTGGATTGTTTAGCTGAACGGTGTTAGCAAATTAGGTGAGTTATTATTTTTGAAACATTGAGGTTTTTAGTAATCACATTCGCAAATAGTTGCATATGCGTACGCAAGAGGAACACACAACACATTGTTAATATACAGTAACATTAATAAAGTTTATTAATGAAGATGACACCATTACAGGTTTTGGCCAATCAACAGTTAGCACACAGTATAAATATTAGCCCATGTGAGAAAAACGGCATTGGCACCATGCGAGCTGCCACGTTCTCAATGAGGGAGCTGCGGCTCCTAACATCAATCATGGACCACCGCATAGGCCGTGTGGGGCCCTATATTCCCAATTCAAGGAAGCGTACGGCCTATGCGGAGGTCTGTAGCGTACTGCGGGTGTTCACCCGACGGACCATAGTCCAACTTGAGCACGGTGGTCCGACCTCCACCGCCGTCAACCTGACTTGCTGGCGCAACTGCGGCAGCAATATGCGCACGTGAGTAATCCACACTAATAGCTGTGTTTTCGTGAGTGTGTATTTTAGCATTTAAATGCTTAACATTATTAGCAAACGATGTGGGGGTAGGCCTTGCATGACACACTGGGGAATGCAGTGTTTGGGGCCCATGTGTAGCGGTGTGGCCAGTCTCCAGAGAGGCTGTAGACAGACACCACTTTGGTTTGACATACAAGTTTAGAGTGCATGGACTGTTGTCCTTCATAAATATATACAGTAAACATTACTAATGCAAGCATGACAATCACAATGCGTGCCATAAAAATGCCCATAGTCCTGCGTAGTCTAAGTTTACATATGTGTGATGTATAATTAAAGTGCACAAGCTGGAGCAGGATCCCTAGAGGTGCAGGTGGTAGGCCAAGGCACAGTGGTCCACCGGAGAATTCCCGTGTACTCCTGTGGACCAGTACATTCCTGTATGTCTGCTGAATTTATGTATGTCCTAGGAATTTATAAAAGCAAATAATTGTTCCTAAAAACAGTTTTATATTATAATAAATAAAAAGGTTACAAATGTATAAAAACCACAATATAAATTTTAACATACAAATACCACAATGGTACCATATGAGAATAAACACATACATAAAAAATATTTTAAAAAAATTGTATAATCATTTAACAAAAGATTATTTTTAGCAAAACATCTCCTATATATTTGCCCAGATCTGTGACTTTGTGATTCATTTGCTAACGCTGGGCGGAGTCACAATGCTGGGCGGAGTCAAGTCACAGATCTGCCCAAATATATAGGAGAGAATAGGAGTACACACTGGCCAAATATATAGGAGAAAATAGGAGAACATTTAACAGTACATGGTGATAACAGTACATACATAGTGAGCGCAGGAGAGACAGCAGCAGCAGGTTAAAGCTCCGTATAAGCACCACCCCCAGCCGTCAGCTATTGGACACATGTTAAAGCTCCGTACAAGCACCGCCGCCAGCCGCCAGCTATTGGACACATGTTAAAGCTCCATACAAGCACCGCCCCCAGCCACCAGCTATTGGACACATGGCTGAGGAGTGCGCTGTGATTGGCCGCCAATGTAACTAGCACCTGGGTCCCCGCTCACACAGGGAGACGCTGGCGGACACTACAATGCCAGGCGCCGGAGAGTGCAGTAAGATGCCTGTGCGCTCCGTCCCCTGGCAGTGAGCCCCGCTTCGTACCCGCCCTCACCCCGCGTCCCCGCTATATGTAGGGAGTTGGGGATGCTCCGTACCACGGGGGCAGCAGCAGTAGCTACATCCCATCACACCCACGGGTGGCCAATCACAGCGCACCCTTCAGCATGTGTCCAATGGCTGGCGCCTGGAGGCGGTGCTTGTATGTCGCGTTAACATGCTGCTGCTGCTGCTGCCTTTCCTGCGCTCACTATGTATGTACTGTTATTACAATGTACTGTTGTGTGTTCTCCTATACTCTCCTATATATTTGGCCAGTGTGTACTCCTATTCTCTCCTATATATTTGGCCAGTGTGTTCTCCTATTCTTTCCTATATATTTGGCCAGTGTGTTCTCCTATTCTCTCCTATATATTTGGCCAGTGTGTTATCCTATTTTCTCCTATGCTTCTCCTATATATTTGGCCAGATCTGTAACTTGACTCCGCCCAGCATTGTGACTCCACCCAGCTTTAGTCACAAAGTCACAGATCTGTCCTAATATATAGGAGATACCTACCTCCATCCCACCCACAGCAAACCCACGGCTGCCCCTACACCACCTACGGACCCCCTCGACCATCCACTGCACCCCCTACACCTACACCTCCCCCACCCAATGAACCCCAGCCCCTCACCCACCACCACCGGACCCCCAACACCACCCGCAAGCACACCTACCCCTTATCCACCCACAACGCTTCCAGAACCCCTCCCACATCCACGAGAGCCTTGCACCGACCCCTCCCCCACCCCCTCCAACGCTACCCCACCCACATCGCATCCAGACCCCATCCACCACCCCCAGTCCCTGCTCCTCCCCCACCCACACCACCTCCCGCCCCCCTCTCCTATCCGCACACACTCCCGGCATCCGCCCCTCCTCCACCCACAGACACCCTCCCCCATACGCGGTCACCCCTGCACCCGCTACATTCTGTACATCATGCCCTGCAGCCACTGTTCACACCCACTAAAGGGCCTACGCCCCCTTCACCATCAAACGCACTTTCGTCGTGCACTATTTACCCACTCACACAACTACGTGCAGGGGTTACGGGGGCGTAGCCCCTTCCGACGGTGTGAAGAGCGCCCGTAGGGCGCGATGAATCACCTAGTAATTACATATTTGTGTGTTTCTATCTCTTTAGGCACAGCACAAAGGCAGGTCTCAGGAGAGGAACTTCACCAATCCTCCCCACTCAACCACCCTCCCCAATCAATCCTCCTCCTCCTCCCCCTCTCAACCACCCTCCCCCATCAATCCTCCTCCTCCTACTCCCCCTCTCAACCACCCTCCCCCCTCAATCTGACCCCACCTCAAAATTCCTCCACCACTCAACCTGAACCCCCCTCTCAATCTGCCTCCCCCACTCAACCTGGCCACCACTCTCAATCTTCCTCCCCCCATCAATATGCCCACCACTCTCAAACTTCCTCCCCCCATCATTCTGCCCCCTCTCAAACACCCTCCCCCTCTCAATCTCAGCCACCCTCTCAATCACCCTTTCCCTCTCAATCTATCCCCCCCTCTCAACCACCCTCCCCCTCTCAATCTGACCCCCCCTCTCAACCACCCTCCCCGTACAACCTCCCACCCCCTTTCAAGCCCCTTCCCCCATCCAACTTCCCACCTCCTTTCAAGCCCCTTCCCCCATCCAACCTCCCACCCCCTTTCAAGCCCCTTCCTCGTCCAACCTTCCACCTCCTCTTTGGTATCTGAAAATGAGGAGGAGGGCAAGTGGGCCACTCTGGCCCCAGAAGGTCAAGATGAGGATGATGGACTGGAAATGGAGCCTAGTAAGACTAATTTTATTAATTCAAAACATTTCAGTTTTAAAAATATAAAACAACATGTGTCTTTAACCTGTGTCCCTGCAGCTGCTGTGTGAAACCACTTCCAACCATTTCCGTTCACAGTTGGACTAGAAAGGCAGGCTGTCACTGTTGCAGGCCATGCTGGGATATGTAGTTCCACAGCAGCTAGAGGCACACAGGGCCAACACACAGGTAGTGCTACAGATTTCATTAAAAGTAAAATAAGATTTTAAACCTACCGGTAAATCTTTTTCTCGTAGTCCGTAGAGGATGCTGGGGACTCCGTAAGGACCATGGGATAGACGGGCTCTGCAGGAGACATGGGCACCTTAAGAAAGACTTTAGGTCTGGTTGTGCACTGGCTCCTCCCTCTATGCCCCTCCTCCAGACCTCAGTTAGAGAAACTGTGCCCAGAGGAGACGGACAGTACGAGGAAAGGATTTTTGTTAATCCAAGGGCAAGATTCGTACCAGCCACACCAATCACACCGTATAACTTGTGATATACTAACCAGTTAACAGTATGAAAACAACATAGCATCAGTCCAAGACCGATGAAAACTATAACATAACCCTTATGTAAGCAAAACTATATACAAGTCTTGCAGAATTAGTCCGCACTTGGGACGGGCGCCCAGCATCCTCTACGGACTACGAGAAAAAGATTTACCGGTAGGTTTAAAATCTTATTTTCTCTTATGTCCTAGAGGATGCTGGGGACTCCGTAAGGACCATGGGGATTATACCAAAGCTCCCAAACAGGCGGAAGAGTGCGGATGACTCTGCAGCACCGATTGAGCAAACAGGAGGTCCTCCTCAGCCAGGGTATCAAACTTATAGAACTTTGCAAAGGTGTTTGAACCCGACCAAGTAGCAGCTCAGCACAGCTGTAGTGCCGAGACCCCTCGGGCAGCCGCCCAAGACGAGCCCACCTTCCTAGTGGAATGGGCCTTGACCGATTTTGATAACGGCAATCCTGCCGTAGAATGTGCCTGCTGAATCGTGTTACAGATCCAGCGAGCAATAGTCTGCTTTGAAGTAGGGCACCAACCTTGTTGGCTGCATACAGGACAACAGTGCTTCTGTTTTTCTGACTCTAGCCATTCTGGCCACGTAAATTTTCAAAGCCCTGACCACATCAAGGGACTCGGAATCCTCCAAGTCACGTGTAGCCACAGGCACCACAATAGGTTGGTTCATATGAAAATAGGACACCACCTTAGGCAAGAATTGAGGATGAGTTCGCAATTCCGCTCTATCCATATGGAAAACCAGATAGGGGCTTTTATGAGACAAAGCCGCCAATTCCGACACTCGCCTGGCCGAAGCCAAGGCTAATAACATGACCACCTTCAAAGTGAGATATTTTAACTCCACTGTTTTAAGTGGTTCAAAACAATGCGACTTAAGGAAACTCAACACCACGTTAAGGTCCCAAGGCGCCACTGGAGGTTCAAAAGGAGGCTGAATATGCAGTACTCCCTTCCAAAAGTTTGTACTTCTTGGAGAGAAGCCAATTTTTTTGAAAGAAAATGGATAAGGCCAAAATCTGAACCTTAATGAAGCCTAATTTTAGGCCCAAATTCACTCCAGTTTGTGGGAAGTAAAGGAAACGGCCCAGATGGAATTCTTCCGTAGGAGCATTCCTGGCCTCACACCAAGAAATATATATTCGCCATATACGGTGATAATGTTTAGAAGTCACGTCCTTCCTAGCCTTTATCAGCGTAGGAATGACCTCATCCGGAATGCCTTTTTCAGCTAGGATCCGGCGTTCAACCGCCATGCCTTCAAACGCAGCCACGGTAAGTCTTGGAACATACAGGGCCCCTGTTGCAACAGGTCATGTCTTAGAGGAAGAGGCCACAGATCTTCTGTGAGCATTTCCTGCAGATCCGGATACCAGGTCCTTCGTGGCCATTCTGGAACAATGAGAATTGTTCTCACTCCTCTCTTTCTTATTATTTTCAATACCTTGGGTATGAGAGGAAGAGGAGGAAATACATAGACAGACTGGAACACCCACGGTGTCACTAGGGAGTCTACAACTACCGCCTGAGGGTCTTTTGATCTGGCGCAATACCTCTGTAGCTTTTTGTTGTGGCGGGATGCCATCATGTCTATCTGGGGTAATCCCCACTGACTTGCAATCTGTGCGAAGATGAAGTCCCCACTCTCTTGGATGCAGGTCGTGTCTGCTGAGGAAGTCTGCTTCCCAGTTGTCCACTCCCGGAATGAACACTGCTGACAGTGCGCTTACATGAATTTCCGCCCAGCGGAGAATTATGGTGGCTTCCGCCATTGCCACTCTGCTCCATGTGCCGCCTTGGCGGTTTACATGAGCCACTGCGGTGATGTTGTCTGACTGGATCAGAACTGGTTGGTCGCGCATTATTGTCTCCGCTTGACGTAGGGCGTTGTATATGGCCCTCAGTTCCAGGATGTTGATGTGAAGACAAGTCTCTTGACTTGACCAAAGACCTTGGAAGTTTCTTCCCTGTGTTACTGCTTCCCAACCTCGGAGGCTCGAGTCCTTGGTCACCAGGATCCAGTCCTGAATGCCAAACCTGCAGCCTTCTAGAAGGTGAGCACTCTGCAGCCACCACAGGAGAGATACCCTGGCCCTGGGGAACAGGGAGATCAACTGATGAATCTGTAGATGTGACCCGAACCACTTGTCCAGTAGGTCCCACTGGAAAGTCCTTGCATGGAGTCTGCCGAAGGGAATGGCCTCATATGATGCCACCATCTTTCCCAGGACTCGAGTGCAGTGATGCACTGACACCTGTTTTGGTTTCAATAGGTTCCTGACTAGAGTCATGAGTTCCTGAGCTTTTTCTATCGGAAGATAAACCCTTTTCTGGTCTGTATCCAGAATCATGCCCAAGAAAGTCAGACGAGTCGTAGGAACCAACTGCGACTTCGGCATATTGAGAATCCAGCCTTGTTGCTGTAACACCTTCAGTGAAAGTGATACGCTGTTCAGTAACTGCTCTCTTGATCTCGCTTTTATGAGGAGATCGTCCAAGTAGGGGATAATTGTGACACCTTGCTTGTGCAGGAGCACCATCATTTCCACCATTACCTTGGTGAAAATCCTCGGGGCCGTGGAAAGCCCAAACTGCAACGTCTGAAATTGGTAATGACAATCCTGTACTGCAAATCTCAGGTACGCCTGATGAGGGAACATGAAGGTATGCATCCTTTATGTCCAGAGATACCATAAAATACCCCCCTTCCAGGCTGGCGATGACCGCTCTTAGCGATTCCATCTTGAACTTGAACCTTTTCAAGTATAGGTTCAGGGGTTTTAAATTTAAAATGGGTCTGACCATACTGTCCGGTTTCGGGACTACAAACAGGGTTGAGTAATATCCCCTTCCTTGTTAAAGCAGGGGAACCTTGACCACCACCTGTTGAAGATACAATTTGTGAATTGCATTTAACACTATCTCCCCTTCCTGGGGAGAAGCTGGCAGGACCGATTTGAAAAACCGGCGAGGAGGCACCTCTTCGAATTCCAGCTTGTAACCCTGAGAAACAATTTCTATTGCCCAGGGATTCACCTGCGAGTGAACCCCGATGTGGCTGAAAACTCGAAGACGTGCCCCCACTGGGGCGGACTCCTTTAGCTGAGCCCCAGCGACAAGCGGTGGATTTTGCAGAGGCCAAGGAGGACTTCTGTTCCTGGGAACTAGCTGTGTTGTGCAGCTTTTTCCCTCTGCCCTTACCTCTGGCAAGAAAGGACGCACCTCGTACTTTCTTGTTTCTTTGTGATCGAAAGGACTGCATTTGGTAATGTGGTGCTTTCTTAGGCTGTGAGGGAATATAAGGCAAAAATTAGAATTACCAGCTGTAGCTGTGGAGACCAGGTCCGAGAGACCTTCCCCAAACAATTCCTCACCCTTGTAAGGTAAAACCTCCATATGCCTCTTTGAGTCGGCATCACCTGTCCATTGCCGAGTCCATAGGACTCATCTAGCAGAAATCGACATAGCGTCTTTGAGCATCTCTCATATAAAAGACAGCATCTTTTATATGCCCTAGGGTCAATAAAATGGTATCCTTATCTAGGGTCTCAATTTCCGCTGATAAGGTATCTGTCCATGCTGCTACAGTGCTACAAACTCAGGCCGACGCAATTGCCGGTCTGAGTAAGGTACCAGAATGTGTGTAAATGGACTTCAAGGTAATCTCCTGCTTCCTGTCAGCAGGATCCCTTAGGGTAGCCGTATCTTGGGATGGCCACGCTACCTTTTTGGACAAGCGTGTCAATGCTTTGTCCACCCTAGGGGAGGATTCCCACCGTATCCTGTCTGTTGGCGGGAAAGGATACGCCATAAGAATCCTTTTGGGAATCTGCAGTTTTTTGTCTGGAGATTCCCAAGCTTTTTCACATAATTCGTTCAACTCATGTGAGGGGGAAAAGGTTAACTCAGGTTTCTTTCCCTTATACATGTGTACCCTTGTGTCAGGGACAGGGGTTTCCTCTGTGATATGCAAAACATCTTTTATTGCAATAATCATATATCGAATACATTTAGCCAATTTTGGCTGTAATTTTGCATCATCGTAGTCGACACTGGAGTCAGAATCCGTGTCGGTATCTTTGTCTATTATTTGGCATAGTGAGCGCTTTTGAGACCCCGAAGGTCCCTGCGACATAGGGACAGACATGGGTTGACTCCCTGGCTGTACCCTAGCTTCAGCTTTGTCTAATCTTTTGTGCAATAAATTTACATTAGCACTTAAAACTAGAGATGAGCGGGTTCGGTTCCTCGGAATCCGAACCCGCCCGAACTTCAGGTTTTTTTACACGGGGCCGAGCGACTCGGATCTTCCCGCCTTGCTCGGTTAACCCGAGCGCGCCCGAACGTCATCATCCCGCTGTCGGATTCTCGCGAGGCTCGGATTCTATCGCGAGACTCGGATTCTATACAAGGAGCCGCGCGTCGCCGCCATTTTCACACGTGCATTGAGATTGATAGGGAGAGGACGTGGCTGGCGTCCTCTCCGTTTATAGAGAAGAGAGTGAGACTAGAGTAGAGAGAGACACAGTATTTACTTTAGTAATTTTGGGGAGCATTAGGAGGAGTACTACTACTTGCTGAAGTGATAGTGTGACTGTATATCTGACTTGTGGGGGAGACAGTGGGGAGCAGTTAGAGTCTGAGAGCAGGAGTACATATTTTAACGTACAGTGCACACTTTTGCTGCCAGAGTGCCACACTGCCATTGTGACCACACTGACCACCAGTATATATTGTGATTGTCTGCTTAGGAGTACTACTTGCAAGTTGCTGATAGTGTGACCAGTGACCTGACCACCAGTTTAATTAATCACCACCAGTTTAATATATATATATATATATATATATATATAATTGTATATAAGATATATATAATTGTATACCACCTACCCGTGTTTTTTTTTTTCTTTCTTCTTGATACATACTACTATAGTAGCTTACTGTAGCAGTATGCGGTGCTGCTGAGCTGACAGTGTCCAGCAGGTCCGTCATCAGTCATTACATAATAAATATATATACCTGTCCGGCTGCAGTACTAGTGATATTATATATATATATATATATTAATTTCATCTCATTATCATCATGTCTATATTAGCAGCAGACACAGTACGGTAGTCCACGGCTGTAGCTACCTCTGTGTCGGCAGTCGCTCGTCCATCCATAATTGTATACCACCTACCCGTGTTTTTTTTTTTTTCTTTCTTCTTGATACATACTACTATAGTAGTTTACTGTAGCAGTCTGCTGTGCTGCTGAGCTGACAGTGTCCAGCAGGTCCGTCATCAGTCATTACATAATAAATATATATACCTGTCCGGCTGCAGTACTAGTGATATTATATATATATATATATATATATTAATTTCATCTCATTATCATCCAGTCTATATTAGCAGCAGAAACAGTACGGTAGTCCACGGCTGTAGCTACCTCTGTGTCGGCAGTCGCTCGTCCATCCATAAGTATACTAGTATCCATCCATCTCCATTGTTTACCTGAGGTGCCTTTTAGTTGTGCCTATTAAAATATGGAGAACAAAAATGTTGAGGTTCCAAAATTAGGGAAAGATCAAGATCCACTTCCACCTCGTGCTGAAGCTGCTGCCACTAGTCATGGCCGAGACGATGAAATGCCAGCAACGTCGTCTGCCAAGGCCGATGCCCAATGTCATAGTACAGAGCATGTAAAATCCAAAACACCAAATATCAGTAAAAAAAGGACTCCAAAATCTAAAATAAAATTATCGGAGGAGAAGCGTAAACTTGCCAATATGCCATTTACCACACGGAGTGGCAAGGAACGGCTGAGGCCCTGGCCTATGTTCATGGCTAGTGGTTCAGCTTCACATGAGGATGGAAGCACTCAGCCTCTTGCTAGAAAAATGAAAAGACTCAAGCTGGCAAAAGCACCGCAAAGAACTGTGCGTTCTTCGAAATCCCAAATCCACAAGGAGAGTCCAATTGTGTCGGTTGCGATGCCTGACCTTCCCAACACTGGACGTGAAGAGCATGCGCCTTCCACCATTTGCACGCCCCCTGCAAGTGCTGGAAGGAGCACCCGCAGTCCAGTTCCTGATAGTCAGATTGAAGATGTCAGTGTTGAAGTACACCAGGATGAGGAGGATATGGGTGTTGCTGGCGCTGGGGAGGAAATTGACAAGGAGGATTCTGATGGTGAGGTGGTTTGTTTACGTCAAGCACCCGGGGAGACACCTGTTGTCCGTGGGAGGAATATGGCCGTTGACATGCCTGGTGAAAATACCAAAAAAATCAGCTCTTCGGTGTGGAAGTATTTCAACAGAAATGCGGACAACATTTGTCAAGCCGTGTGTTGCCTTTGTCAAGCTGTAATAAGTAGGGGTAAGGACGTTAACCACCTCGGAACATCCTCCCTTATACGTCACCTGCAGCGCATTCATAATAAGTCAGTGACAAGTTCAAAAACTTTGGGCGACAGCGGAAGCAGTCCACTGACCAGTAAATCCCTTCCTCTTGTAACCAAGCTCACGCAAACCACCCCACCAACTCCCTCAGTGTCAATTTCCTCCTTCCCCAGGAATGCCAATAGTCCTGCAGGCCATGTCACTGGCAATTCTGACGATTCCTCTCCTGCCTGGGATTCCTCCGATGCATCCTTGCGTGTAACGCCTACTGCTGCTGGCGCTGCTGTTGTTGCTGCTGGGAGTCGATGGTCATCCCAGAGGGGAAATCGTAAGACCACTTTTACTACTTCCACCAAGCAATTGACTGTCCAACAGTCCTTTGCGAGGAAGATGAAATATCACAGCAGTCATCCTGCTGCAAAGCGGATAACTGAGGCCTTGACAACTATGTTGGTCTTAGACGTGCGTCCGGTATCCGCCGTTAGTTCACAGGGAACTAGACAATTTCTTGAGGTAGTGTGCCCCCGTTACCAAATACCATCTAGGTTCCACTTCTCTAGGCAGGCGATACTGAGAATGTACACGGACGTCAGAAAAAGACTCACCAGTGTCCTAAAAAATGTAGTTGTACCCAATGTCCACTTAACCACGGACATGTGGACAAGTGGAACAGGGCAGGGTCAGGACTATATGACTGTGACAGCCCACTGGGTAGATGTATGGACTCCCGCCGCAAGAACAGCAGCGGCGGCACCAGTAGCAGCATCTCGCAAACGCCAACTCTTTCCTAGGCAGGCTACGCTTTGTATCACCGGTTTCCAGAATACGCACACAGCTGAAAACCTCTTACGGCAACTGAGGAAGATCATCGCGGAATGGCTTACCCCAATTGGACTCTCCTATGGATTTGTGGCATCGGACAACGCCAGCAATATTGTGTGTGCATTAAATATGGGCAAATTCCAGCACGTCCCATGTTTTGCACATACCTTGAATTTGGTGGTGCAGAATTTTTAAAAAAACGACAGGGGCGTGCAAGAGATGCTGTCGGTGGCCAGAAGAATTGCGGGACACTTTCGGCGTACAGGCACCACGTACAGAAGACTGGAGCAACACCAAAAACGCCTGAACCTGCCCTGCCATCATCTGAAGCAAGAAGTGGTAACGAGGTGGAATTCAACCCTATATATGCTTCAGAGGTTGGAGGAGCAGCAAAAGGCCATTCAAGCCTATACAATTCAGCACGATATAGGAGGTGGAATGCACCTGTCTCAAGCGCAGTGGAGAATGATTTCAACGTTGTGCAAGGTTCTGCTGCCCTTTGAACTTGCCACACGTGAAGTCAGTTCAGACACTGCCAGCATGAGTCAGGTCATTCCCCTCATCAGGCTTTTGCAGAAGAAGCTGGAGACATTGAAGGAGGAGCTAACACGGAGCGATTCCGCTAGGCATGTGGGACTTGTGGATGGAGCCCTTAATTCGCTTAACAAGGATTCACGGGTGGTCAATCTGTTGAAATCAGAGCACTACATTTTGGCCACCGTGCTCGATCCTAGATTTAAAACCTACCTTGGATCTCTCTTTCCGGCAGACACAACTCTGCTGGGGTTCAAAGACCTGCTGGTGAGAAAATTGTCAAGTCAAGCGGAACGCGACCTGTCAACATCTCCTCCTTCACATTCTCCCGCAACTGGGGGTGCGAGGAAAAGGCTCAGAATTCCGAGCCCACCCGCTGGCGGTGATGCAGGGCAGTCTGGAGCGACTGCTGATGCTGACATCTGGTCCGGACTGAAGGACCTGACAACGATTACGGACATGTCGTCTACTGTCACTGCATATGATTCTCTCCCCATTGAGAGAATGGTGGAGGATTATATGAGTGACCACATCCAAGTAGGCACGTCACACAGTCCGTACTTATACTGGCAGGAAAAAGAGGCAATTTGGAGGCCCTTGCACAAACTGGCTTTATTCTACCTAAGTTGCCCTCCCACAAGTGTGTACTCCGAAAGAGTGTTTAGTGCCGCCGCTCACCTTGTCAGCAATCGGCGTACGAGGTTACTTCCAGAAAATGTGGAGAAGATGATGTTCATTAAAATGAATTATAATCAATTCCTCCGTGGAGACATTGACCAGCAGCAATTGCCTCCACAAAGTACACAGGGAGCTGAGATGGTGGATTCCAGTGGGGACGAATTGATAATCTGTGAGGAGGGGGATGTACACGGTGATATATCGGAGGAGGATGATGAGGTGGACATCTTGCCTCTGTAGAGCCAGTTTGTGCAAGGAGAGATTAATTGCTTCTTTTTTGGTGGGGGTCCAAACCAACCCGTCATTTCAGTCACAGTCGTGTGGCAGACCCTGTCACTGAAATGATGGGTTGGTTAAAGTGTGCATGTCCTGTTTATACAACATAAGGGTGGGTGGGAGGGCCCAAGGACAATTCCATCTTGCACCTCTTTTTTCTTTTTTTCTTCTTTGCGTCATGTGCTGTTTGGGGAGTGTTTTTTGGAAGGGCCATCCTGCGTGACACTGCAGTGCCACTCCTAGATGGGCCAGGTGTTTGTGTCGGCCACTAGGGTCGCTTATCTTACTCACACAGCTACCTCATTGCGCCTCTTTTTTTCTTTGCGTCATGTGCTGTTTGGGGAGTGTTTTTTGGAAGGGCCATCCTGCGTGACACTGCAGTGACACTCCTAGATGGGCCAGGTGTTTGTGTCGGCCACTAGGGTCGCTTATCTTACTCACACAGCTACCTCATTGCGCCTCTTTTTTTCTTTGCGTCATGTGCTGTTTGGGGAGTGTTTTTTTGGAAGGGCCATCCTGCGTGACACTGCAGTGCCACTCCTAGATGGGCCAGGTGTTTGTGTCGGCCACTAGGGTCGCTTATCTTACTCACACAGCTACCTCATTGCGCCTCTTTTTTTCTTTGCGTCATGTGCTGTTTGGGGAGTGTTTTTTGGAAGGGCCATCCTGCGTGACACTGCAGTGCCACTCCTAGATGGGCCAGGTGTTTGTGTCGGCCACTAGGGTCGCTTATCTTACTCACACAGCTACCTCATTGCGCCTCTTTTTTTCTTTGCGTCATGTGCTGTTTGGGGAGTGTTTTTTGGAAGGGCCATCCTGCGTGACACTGCAGTGACACTCCTAGATGGGCCAGGTGTTTGTGTCGGCCACTAGGGTCGCTTATCTTACTCACACAGCTACCTCATTGCGCCTCTTTTTTTCTTTGCGTCATGTGCTGTTTGGGGAGTGTTTTTTGGAAGGGCCATCCTGCGTGACACTGCAGTGCCACTCCTAGATGGGCCAGGTGTTTGTGTCGGCCACTAGGGTCGCTTATCTTACTGACACAGCTACCTCATTGCGCCTCTTTTTTTCTTTGCGTCATGTGCTGTTTGGGGAATGTTTTTTGGAAGGGCCATCCTGCGTGACACTGCAGTGCCACTCCTAGATGGGCCAGGTGTTTGTGTCGGCCACTAGGGTCGCTTATCTTACTCACACAGCTACCTCATTGCGCCTCTTTTTTTCTTTGCGTCATGTGCTGTTTGGGGAGTGTTTTTTGGAAGGGCCATCCTGCGTGACACTGCAGTGCCACTCCTAGATGGGCCAGGTGTTTGTGTCGGCCACTAGGGTCGCTTATCTTACTCACACAGCTACCTCATTGCGCCTCTTTTTTTCTTTGCGTCATGTGCTGTTTGGGGAGTGTTTTTTGGAAGGGCCATCCTGCGTGACACTGCAGTGCCACTCCTAGATGGGCCAGGTGTTTGTGTCGGCCACTAGGGTCGCTTATCTTACTCACACAGCTACCTCATTGCGCCTCTTTTTTTCTTTGCGTCATGTGCTGTTTGGGGAGTGTCTTTTGGAAGGGCCATCCTGCGTGACACTGCAGTGCCACTCCTAGATGGGCCAGGTGTTTGTGTCGGCCACTAGGGTCGCTTATCTTACTCACACAGCTACCTCATTGCGCCTCTTTTTTTCTTTGCGTCATGTGCTGTTTGGGGAGTGTTTTTTGGAAGGGCCATCCTGCGTGACACTGCAGTGCCACTCCTAGATGGGCCAGGTGTTTGTGTCGGCCACTTGGGTCGCTTATCTTACTCACACAGCTACCTCATTGCGCCTCTTTTTTTCTTTGCGTCATGTGCTGTTTGGGGAGTGTTTTTTGGAAGGGCCATCCTGCGTGACACTGCAGTGCCACTCCTAGATGGGCCAGGTGTTTGTGTCGGCCACTAGGGTCGCTTATCTTACTCACACAGCTACCTCATTGCGCCTCTTTTTTTCTTTGCGTCATGTGCTGTTTGGGGAGTGTCTTTTGGAAGGGCCATCCTGCGTGACACTGCAGTGCCACTCCTAGATGGGCCAGGTGTTTGTGTCGGCCACTAGGGTCGCTTATCTTACTCACACAGCTACCTCATTGCGCCTCTTTTTTTCTTTGCGTCATGTGCTGTTTGGGGAGTGTTTTTTGGAAGGGCCATCCTGCGTGACACTGCAGTGCCACTCCTAGATGGGCCAGGTGTTTGTGTCGGCCACTAGGGTCGCTTATCTTACTCACACAGCTACCTCATTGCGCCTCTTTTTTTCTTTGCGTCATGTGCTGTTTGGGGAGTGTTTTTTGGAAGGGCCATCCTGCGTGACACTGCAGTGCCACTCCTAGATGGGCCAGGTGTTTGTGTCGGCCACTAGGGTTGCTTAGCTTAGTCATCCAGCGACCTCGGTGCAAATTTTAGGACTAAAAATAATATTGTGAGGTGTGAGGTATTCAGAATAGACTGAAAATGAGTGGAAATTATGGTTTTTGAAGTTAATAATACTTTGGGGTCAAAATGACCCCCAAATTCTATGATTTAAGCTGTTTTTTAGTGTTTTTTGAAAAAAACACCCGAATCCAAAACACACCCGAATCCGACAAAAAAAATTCGGTGAGGTTTTGCCAAAACGCGGTCGAACCCAAAACACGGCCGCGGAACCGAACCCAAAACCAAAACACAAAACCCGAAAAATTTCAAGTGCACATCTCTACTTAAAACATTCCACATATCCAGTCAGGTGTCGGTGTTGTCGACGGAGACACCACATTCATTTGCTCCCCGTCCTCTCTAGATGAGCCTTTTACCTCAGACATGTCGACACGCGCGTACCGACACACCACACACTCAGGGAATCCTCTTATCTGAAGACAGTTCCCCCACAAGGCCCTTTGGAGAGACAGAGAGAGAGTATGCCAGCACACACCCCAGCGCTATATGACCCAGGAAAAAACACAATAAATATATGTTTACGCAGTAGCGCTGTTTATATGTATATATGCGCCTAATTATGTGCCCCCCTCTTCTTTAAAACCCTCTTTCACTGTGGTATAAGCAGGGGAGAATCCGGGGAGCTTCCTCTCAGCTGTGCTGTGGAGAAAATGGCGCTGGTGAGTGCTGAGGGAGAAGCATCGCCCCCTCGGCGGCGGGCTTCTGTCCCGCTCAAATACACTAAAAATTGGCAGGGGACATATATACAGTGGCCAGCTGTATACATATATATATATTTTTGCCAAAGAGAGGTTCATATGCTGCCCAGGGCGCCCCCCCTGCGCCCTGCACCCTTACAGTGACTGCCGTGTGTGAGGTGTATGGGAACAATGGAGCACAGCGTTACTGCTGTGTGTTACCCCAGTGAAGATCATGAAGTCTTCTGCTGCCTCTGAAGTCTTCTTTTCTTCTCATACTCACCCGGCTTCTATCTTCCGGCTCTGCGAGGAGGACGGCGGCGCGGCTCTGGGACGGACGGCAAGGGTGAGACCTGCGTACCGATCCCTCTGGAGCTAATGGTGTCCAGTAGCCTAAGAAACAGAGCCTTTCAACTCACAGAAGTAGGTCTGCTTCTCTCTCCTCAGTCCCTCGATGCAGGGAGTCTGTTGCCAGCAGGCTCCCTGAAAATAAAAAACCTAACAAATATACTTTCTGTCAGGAAACTCAGGAGAGCTCCCTGAAATGCACCCAGTCTCCACTGGGCACAGTAGTAAACTGAGGTCTGGTGCAGGGGCATAGAGGGAGGAGCCAGTGCACACCCAGACCTAAAGTCTTTCTTAAGGTGCCCATGTCTCCTGCGGAGCCCGTCTATCCCATGGTCCTTACGGAGTCCCCAGCATCCTCTAGGACGTAAGAGAAAATTGGTTGGCAAAGTTGATCTGCACATACATAGAGGTAGGAATGGCCTGTTAATTCATAATAGACTTAAATATATTTGTGTTTTAAAAGTAAGACTATTTAAAAATTGTTTCACCTTCACAGTATGCCAATCACATTGCAAAAGCATTATTTAAGCTTGTGAAAATGAGTTTAAAAAGGAATAATAAAGGCCTAAGCTAACTAACTAATTGTAGTCTAATATCTTAAGATGTGTGTGACCCCATTACATAAGATGGGCAGTGGCCTTAAACACTCCATAAATTGAGTTTGGAAAGAAGTGAGACGGAAACATGACAGATGCAGTGTAGCTATGTTTTATGTGTTTAGTGTACATAAGAGACAAAATTAGAGACTTCAATAGGCGTAATATGAGGTTCCATAAACACAGAAGGGAGTCCTTCAATCCAACCAAGGTAGATGTAATTATTCCTCAGATGTCTCTTTGTGTGATAAAGACAGTCCCCGAAATTCTTAGTTCTCTTATTCCTTCCAGATAAATTCACTTTAGAGGTTTATTCGCAATATACCCAAAAAGAAAAGAAACTATAATAGTGTAATCCTGTATATATTAATAATAAGGGGATAGTGTAAAAATGCACTTACATTCCAGAATTTAAATGAAGGCATATATCTCACATGATAGTGAGTGATTCCCAGGACCAAAGATGGTTCTCTCTCTCTTTTTGAAGATGGGTTCTATTAAATGATCTTCCACGGTAGTGCCACCAAATAAAGAAAGAATATACAATAGTGCAAATAACGCCTTTTTTTTAAAAACAACGATATCTTTAATATATTGCACTTACATTATAAAAGACAAATATAGGCATATCTACCCAACATCTGGGTCCAGGAGTTAAAATTCAAGCAGCAGGTTATCCTCACAGATGGAAAAGTGCACGTGCAGTGATAAAAAACCAGCCTCCTCAAGATAACCCCAGGGTCCACAGAATATAAACAGCAGCTTAACGCGTTTCGAACCTTAGATGGTTCTTCCTCAGAAGCATGCTGTCATATCACTCCAAACATCCTTATATACTCTATCTAATTGATACTCCTCCTCTTCCTTCCAGTTTGATTTCCCGCACTTTTTCAAAAAGGCCGGTCTGAACACATCACATCCGCCGGAAGTGACATACATCCCATAAGAACCACATTTATAAATTCAATTACATATGCTTATATTATAAAGTAGACCATAAATTTCATGTCAAGAAGCACAACATCATGGAATCCATCAAAAAACCACCAATGGTTAGGCTAAAAGGGCCTCCAATCCCGGCCGCAGAACGAACGAGACCCGGAAGTGGCCATGAGCTTGCGTTCCATATGCGGGTCACCCGCTAATCCGGAAGCAGGATGTCATTACTTCTAGACGCGACACTTCCGGAAACCGGAAGTTGACGCGATTTAGACTATGATGGGTCCGCGACTCGTGTCTCAAGTGTTTTGCAGGTCATACATGCCACGGATCCAGGAACCGGAAGTCTACGCGATTTCTACTATGCGTTCCATACATGGTTCATGTCACTTTCACAATGTAAATGTGATTATATATATGTTGGAAAAACTGGGAGAAATTTAAAAGTACGTTTAGCAGAACATATATATAATATAAGGAAAGGCTTAGACTCTCACACAGTATCCTCCCATTTTAAATCCACTCATAATTGTAAGGAATCTGGTTTTAAGGCATTTTGGGCGATTGAACAAATTCTACCTAGATGGAGAACTAGGGATGTTGAAGTTAGACTCTCGAAGAGGGAGATGAAATGGATACATACTCTAAAAACGCTGGTACCAACAGGATTAAATGGAGACTTTGAGCTCAAATGCTTTTTAAAAGACTAAAAATGATTCCATTCTCTTATACAAATTTTATATATAATTTTATTGTTTGTATTGTTCATATGTTTCTTTTTCAGCCTATTGTAATATCAGTAGTGTTGATGAAGCACTAATTATGCGGAAATCAATTTGAACCACATAGTGAATTTAATGATACAGTGTTATACTCCCGGAAGTGACATGAACCATGTATGGAACGCATAGTAGAAATCGCGTAGACTTCCGGTTCCTGGATCCGTGGCATGTATGACCTGCAAAACACTTGAGACACGAGTCGCGGATCCATCATAGTCTAAATCGCGTCAACTTCCGGTTTCCGGAAGTGTCGCGTCTAGAAGTAATGACATCCTGCTTCCGGATTAGCGGGTGACCCGCATATGGAACGCAAGCTCATGGCCACTTCCGGGTCTCGTTCGTTCTGCGGCCGGGATTGGAGGCCCTTTTAGCCTAACCATTGGTGGTTTTTTGATGGATTCCATGATGTTGTGCTTCTTGACATGAAATTTATGGTCTACTTTATAATATAAGCATATGTAATTGAATTTATAAATGTGGTTCTTATGGGATGTATGTCACTTTCGGCGGATGTGATGTGTTCAGACCGGCCTTTTTTAAAAAGTGCGGGAAATCAAACTGGAAGGAAGAGGAGGAGTATCAATTAGATAGAGTATATAAGGATGTTTGGAGTGATATGACAGCATGCTTCTGAGGAAGAACCATCTAAGGTTCGAAACGCGTTAAGCTGCTGTTTATATTCTGTGGACCCTGGGGTTATCTTGAGGAGGCTGGTTTTTTATCACTGCACGTGCACTTTTCCATCTGTGAGGATAACCTGCTGCTTGAATTTTAACTCCTGGACCCAGATGTTGGGTAGATATGCCTATATTTGTCTTTTATAATGTAAGTGCAATATATTAAAGATATCGTTGTTTTTAAAAAAAGGCGTTATTTGCACTATTGTATATTCTTTCTTTATTTGGTGGCACTACCGTGGAAGATCATTTAATAGAACCCATCTTCAAAAAGAGAGAGAGAACCATCTTTGGTCCTGGGAATCACTCACTATCATGTGAGATATATGCCTTCATTTAAATTCTGGAATGTAAGTGCATTTTTACACTATCCCCTTATTATTAATATATACAGGATTACACTATTATCGTTTCTTTTCTTTTTGGGTATATTGCGAATAAACCTCTAAAGTGAATTTATCTGGAAGGAATAAGAGAACTAAGAATTTCGGGGACTGTCTTTATCACACAAAGAGACATCTGAGGAATAATTACATCTACCTTGGTTGGATTGAAGGACTCCCTTCTGTGTTTATGGAACCTCATATTACGCCTATTGAAGTCTCTAATTTTATCTTTTTTGTATTTGCTTGAAGTTAGGTGTAACTTCTGAGAGACTTTTTGTGCTGTTGATGTGGGGTGTAGTGCGCCTATTCTTTATCATCATCTTTTTATAGTGTACATAAGGACAGAGATATATATTTTAATGTGGAATACAGTATCTCGACTAATAATTGATTAGAAATGTGGGTTAAAGTTTTTATGACATTAATAAGTAGCATATGTGAAGTCCATAATTATCTTTACAGTGGAATTTCAAATATACAGTATTTATGTTTATTACAGAGCACAAAATGGTAATCTGCTCAATCAGATTGTGATGTCACTCAGGTGCTAAAAGGGAGGGGTAATTCTGTGTAGGAAAAAACAATGTGTTCCCTAATGCACACCGAGTAAAAAATATAACTACATAATAGTCAGATAATCATAATACGGAGATCTTAGTTGCGTATATCTGCAGATATAGGGTTAAGCCCCCAGGCCGATCGACAAGGCTTCTCCGTCACTGGGGGTCCCTAATACTAGGTATGGGTCCGTGGTGCAGGACCCCATAATGTCGGCACAGGCCGGCTACCCCAGGTCAGCACACAGGTGAGAATTAATAAGGGTTAATAAGAAGCACAGAAGTGCTATGTAAGTGGTGTGATTAAAATAATACAAAAGTATATACAAAGTGATAGGGAAAATCATAAGTGTTAATAAAGTGTTAGGGTGTGCCGACCTGAAGCAGCCCAGCCATACCGACACAGGGGCCACCGCACCCCACACCCACCCCATAAATAATTACAAATATGTCTGGGTTAAATTCCCAGTGTAAGGCCACATGGTAATGGCTCCTACAGCATCTGAGAGCCAGTTTACCTGGAGATACCCCTAGCTTCTCCTATGGCACTCTGGAGTCAGCAATCCCTCCTAATGCTAACCCATCCATGCCTCTCTAAATACAATGCACAAAATGGTAAGCTGCTCAATCAGATTGTGATGTCACTCAGGTGCTAAAAGGGAGGGGTAATTCTGTGTAGGAAAAAACAATGTGTTCCCTAATGCACACCAAGTGAAAAATATTACTACATAATAGTCAGATAATACGGAGATCTTAGTTGCATATATCTGCAGATATAGGGTTAAGCCCCCAGGCCGATCGACAAGGCTTCTCCGTCACTGGGGGTCCCTAATACTAGGTATGGATCCAGGGTGCAGGACCCCATAATGTCGGCACAGGCCGGCTACCCCAGGTCAGCACACAGGTGAGAATTAATAAGGGTTAATAAGAAGCACAGAAGTGCTATGTAAGTGGTGTGATTAAAATAATACAAAAGTATATACAAAGTGATAGGGAAAATCATAAGTGTTAATAAAGTGTTAGGGTGTGCCGACCTGAAGCAGCCCAGCCATACCGACACAGGGGCCACCGCACCCCACACCCACCCCATAAATAATTACAAATATGTCTGGGTTAAATTCCCAGTGTAAGGCCACATGGTAATGGCTCCTACAGCATCTGAGAGCCAGCTTACCTGGAGATACCCCTAGCTTCTCCTATGGCACTCTGGAGTCAGCAATCCCTATTGCTATATTTTTCACTCGGTGTGCATTAGGGAACACATTGTTTTTTCCTACACAGAATTACCCCTCCCTTTTAGCACCTGAGTGACATCACAATCTGATTGAGCAGCTTACCATTTTGTGCATTGTATTTAGAGAGGCATAGATGGGTTAGCATTAGGAGGGATTGCTGACTCCAGAGTGCCATAGGAGAAGCTAGGGGTATCTCCAGGTAAGCTGGCTCTCAGATGCTGTAGGAGCCATTACCATGTGGCCTTACACTGGGAATTTAACCCAGACATATTTGTAATTATTTATGGGGTGGGTGTGGGGTGCGGTGGCCCCTGTGTCGGTATGGCTGGGCTGCTTCAGGTCGGCACACCCTAACACTTTATTAACACTTATGATTTTCCCTATCACTTTGTATATACTTTTGTATTATTTTAATCACACCACTTACATAGCACTTCTGTGCTTCTTATTAACCCTTATTAATTCTCTCCTGTGTGCTGACCTGGGGTAGCCGGCCTGTGCCGACATTATGGGGTCCTGCACCCCGGACCCATACCTAGTATTAGGGACCTCCAGTGACGGAGAAGCCTTGTCGATCGGCCTGGGGGCTTAACCCTATATCTGCAGATATACGCAACTAAGATCTCCGTATTATCTGACTATTATGTTTATTACAGATCCTGACCTTGGAGATCGAGATCTGGCCGAATTAGTGGCCATGCAGGCCAACATCCAGGCCCTTCTGGCCAATGTTAATCGATTAATTTTGTTTTTCGAAAAAAAATTATATTTTGTTGAAAATAATTTATAAATTAAAAAAAAAAAAATATATATATATATATATATATATATATATATATATACTGTATATATATACCATTTTGTTTGTTTCAAAAAATAAAAAAAAACATTATTAACCTAGCTATTGTATTGTGTCTTTATTCTAAAGATAAACATTTAAAAATTACTTTAGACAATTTCATCTATCCTCAGATTCTTCATTATGTGTCGATTTACATTTCTCCTACTTTTCTAGTTTTTTTTTTTGTGGGTCACTATTGTATTTTAATAAATACTAACCAACAATGTAGCTTATAAAAATATTATTAAGTGTATGATGCAACTAGGCCAACAAACATATTTTGTGCTTTCAGTATGTTTGATGGCTTAATTGCTGAATGTTATTGACCAATTATGTTGTCAAACACTTCCTTTTGCAGTGTTTGATGACTTAATTGAACAATCACATTACAAATTCTTATCGTATTTGCTGATTCATTTGGTTGCTTGAAGGAAAAAAAAAAACATTGGGGGTCATTCCGAGTTGTTCGCTCGTTATTTTTTTTCGCTACGGAGCGATTAGTTGCAAACTGCGCATGCGCAATGTTCGCAGTGCGCCTGCGCCAAGTAAATTAGCACAAAAGTTTGGTATTTTACTCACGGCCTAACAAAGTTTTTTCATCGTTCTACTGATCGTAGTGTGATTGACAGGAAGTGGGTGTTTCTGGGCGGAAACTGGCCATTTTCTGGGAGTGTGCAGAAAAACGCAGGCGTTTCAGGGAAAAACGCGGGAGTGGCTGGAGAAACGGGGGAGTATCTGGCCGAACGCTGGGTGTGTTTGTGACGTCAAACCAGGAACGAAACTGACTGAACTAATCGCAGTGGCAGAATAAGTGTCGAGCTACTCAGAAAATGCTTAGAAATTTCTATTCGCAATTTTGAGAATCTTTCGTTCGCAATTTTGCTAAGTTTGCCCTGAGTTCAAGGATGTTTATCAGTAGAGCCGAGTCCTGAACTGATAAAATCCCCTGGAACTGGGCCCCTTGGCTCACAGCCCCCAACCCCAGCCCCCAACAACCATCCGTGAGTAGAATTCACAAGTGGATATTGAAATTCCTGCCTTTGATCAGGTGAGGAACTTGCAGTCACCATAATAGAGAAATTCAATAAAAGGTTTAAGCCTTTTTACACCCTTAGCGCAATTCACAAAATTACATCCCTTCTTATCTTTTTTGGATGTCAAGCTTCCTCCTCGTTCTTCTTCTAGGGAGGGGACTCTGATCCGTGTATTCCAACACAATATGAAAGAAAAAGACAACCACCAATGTGCAGAATCTTCTTTTACAGATAGTCTCTATATATAGTGTCTCTATAGTAAGGTACAAGCTTCAGCATACCAAACATCCGTTTGGACAAATAGCAATATATGATTTAAAAAAATCTTTTATCTTCTGTTTCTTTTATGTTCGTGTAGTATAGTGATTTAAAGTGAGGGATAGTCCAATCTGGAACGTACCCAAAACTCACACATTAAGTGTAGACCATAAACACATCTAGGTATCTTTGGGGTATGTTGCGTACCCGAACTCACAGTGTATGACGTGGAATCACTCGTATAAAGGTATCTTTTAACAGGGATGATTCGATATTCCTTTTCTCTCCCAAAAATCTCATGTGCCAACACTCACACAGCCAATGCTGGTTCTAAACGTATCTAGGTATCTTTGGGATCAATTCATATAGCGTACCCGAACTCACAGTGTAGAGCGTGTGGTGGTTCGTATAAAGGTATCTTTAGGGGCCCAATGATGCTCTTCCAATAAATCTTCAACCATTCATGGAGTCACTCGAGCAGGAAAGTAAAATAAAACAAAAAGAAAATACTGTGTAGTACGTTCTAAAAGAAATGAATTTAATGGTATCGCTCAAACTGAAGCGTACCTCACTCACACTTCATAAGAGTATTATATACACATCAAGGTATCTTTAAACACTTCTCATATCGATTAGGTGCATTCAAACCAGAAATAGGTGCTCAAGAGAGAAGCTGATCATGGGGAAGTGCGTACCGACACTCACAGGGACAATGAGGGAATCAAGCATATCAAGGTTTCTTTAACATATGAAGTTTCTTCAAATATTCCGTACCCCAACTCACACTCTGTGATGTAGTGCTGCTCCTATCAAGGTATCTTTCTCAGATGATCAAAAACATGCCCCATTCTCCAATGATTTTCTTCTGACACAACATATGTCCACCATTTGTTCCATAAAAACCAGTAATTTATTTAAACAGAATGATTGAAAAGTCCAAATTCCAAAAAAGGACAAGATATCCCAATAAAAACAGAACAATAAAAATAAAAATAAAAAACAGTTTTCCAGCTAAAATAGCTAATGGCTACTCACACTCCTGAGGCAGTATCAACGCGTTTCGGTCATGTGACCTTTTTGTGGGTCACTATTGTATTTTAATAAATACTAACCAACAATGTAGCTTATAAAAATATTATTAAGTGTATGATGCAACTAGGCCAACAAACATATTTTGTGCTTTCAGTATGTTTGATGGCTTAATTGCTGAATGTTATTGACCAATTATGTTGTCAAACACTTCCTTTTGCAGTGTTTGATGACTTAATTGAACAATCACATTACAAATTCTTATCGTATTTGCTGATTCATTTGGTTGCTTGAAGGAAAAAAAAAACATTGGGGGTCATTCCGAGTTGTTCGCTCGTTATTTTTTTTCGCTACGGAGCGATTAGTTGCAAACTGCGCATGCGCAATGTTCGCAGTGCGCCTGCGCCAAGTAAATTAGCACAAAAGTTTGGTATTTTACTCACGGCCTAACAAAGTTTTTTCATCGTTCTACTGATCGTAGTGTGATTGACAGGAAGTGGGTGTTTCTGGGCGGAAACTGGCCATTTTCTGGGAGTGTGCAGAAAAACGCAGGCGTTTCAGGGAAAAACGCGGGAGTGGCTGGAGAAACGGGGGAGTATCTGGCCGAACGCTGGGTGTGTTTGTGACGTCAAACCAGGAACGAAACTGACTGAACTAATCGCAGTGGCAGAATAAGTGTCGAGCTACTCAGAAAATGCTTAGAAATTTCTATTCGCAATTTTGAGAATCTTTCGTTCGCAATTTTGCTAAGTTTGCCCTGAGTTCAAGGATGTTTATCAGTAGAGCCGAGTCCTGAACTGATAAAATCCCCTGGAACTGGGCCCCTTGGCTCACAGCCCCCAACCCCAGCCCCCAACAACCATCCGTGAGTAGAATTCACAAGTGGATATTGAAATTCCTGCCTTTGATCAGGTGAGGAACTTGCAGTCACCATAATAGAGAAATTCAATAAAAGGTTTAAGCCTTTTTACACCCTTAGCGCAATTCACAAAATTACATCCCTTCTTATCTTTTTTGGATGTCAAGCTTCCTCCTCGTTCTTCTTCTAGGGAGGGGACTCTGATCCGTGTATTCCAACACAATATGAAAGAAAAAGACAACCACCAATGTGCAGAATCTTCTTTTACAGATAGTCTCTATATATAGTGTCTCTATAGTAAGGTACAAGCTTCAGCATACCAAACATCCGTTTGGACAAATAGCAATATATGATTTAAAAAAATCTTTTATCTTCTGTTTCTTTTATGTTCGTGTAGTATAGTGATTTAAAGTGAGGGATAGTCCAATCTGGAACGTACCCAAAACTCACACATTAAGTGTAGACCATAAACACATCTAGGTATCTTTGGGGTATGTTGCGTACCCGAACTCACAGTGTATGACGTGGAATCACTCGTATAAAGGTATCTTTTAACAGGGATGATTCGATATTCCTTTTCTCTCCCAAAAATCTCATGTGCCAACACTCACACAGCCAATGCTGGTTCTAAACGTATCTAGGTATCTTTGGGATCAATTCATATAGCGTACCCGAACTCACAGTGTAGAGCATGTGGTGGTTCGTATAAAGGTATCTTTAGGGGCCCAATGATGCTCTTCCAATAAATCTTCAACCATTCATGGAGTCACTCGAGCAGGAAAGTAAAATAAAACAAAAAGAAAATACTGTGTAGTACGTTCTAAAAGAAATGAATTTAATGGTATCGCTCAAACTGAAGCGTACCTCACTCACACTTCATAAGAGTATTATATACACATCAAGGTATCTTTAAACACTTCTCATATCGATTAGGTGCATTCAAACCAGAAATAGGTGCTCAAGAGAGAAGCTGATCATGGGGAAGTGCGTACCGACACTCACAGGGACAATGAGGGAATCAAGCATATCAAGGTTTCTTTAACATATGAAGTTTCTTCAAATATTCCGTACCCCAACTCACACTCTGTGATGTAGTGCTGCTCCTATCAAGGTATCTTTCTCAGATGATCAAAAACATGCCCCATTCTCCAATGATTTTCTTCTGACACAACATATGTCCACCATTTGTTCCATAAAAACCAGTAATTTATTTAAACAGAATGATTGAAAAGTCCAAATTCCAAAAAAGGACAAGATATCCCAATAAAAACAGAACAATAAAAATAAAAATAAAAAACAGTTTTCCAGCTAAAATAGCTAATGGCTACTCACACTCCTGAGGCAGTATCAACGCGTTTCGGTCATGTGACCTTTTTGTGGGTCACTATTGTATTTTAATAAATACTAACCAACAATGTAGCTTATAAAAATATTATTAAGTGTATGATGCAACTAGGCCAACAAACATATTTTGTGCTTTCAGTATGTTTGATGGCTTAATTGCTGAATGTTATTGACCAATTATGTTGTCAAACACTTCCTTTTGCAGTGTTTGATGACTTAATTGAACAATCACATTACAAATTCTTATCGTATTTGCTGATTCATTTGGTTGCTTGAAGGAAAAAAAAAACATTGGGGGTCATTCCGAGTTGTTCGCTCGTTATTTTTTTTCGCTACGGAGCGATTAGTTGCAAACTGCGCATGCGCAATGTTCGCAGTGCGCCTGCACCAAGTAAATTAGCACAAAAGTTTGGTATTTTACTCACGGCCTAACAAAGTTTTTTCATCGTTCTACTGATCGTAGTGTGATTGACAGGAAGTGGGTGTTTCTGGGCGGAAACTGGCCATTTTCTGGGAGTGTGCAGAAAAACGCAGGCGTTTCAGGGAAAAACGCGGGAGTGGCTGGAGAAACGGGGGAGTATCTGGCCGAACGCTGGGTGTGTTTGTGACGTCAAACCAGGAACGAAACTGACTGAACTAATCGCAGTGGCAGAATAAGTGTCGAGCTACTCAGAAAATGCTTAGAAATTTCTATTCGCAATTTTGAGAATCTTTCGTTCGCAATTTTGCTAAGCTTGCCCTGAGTTCAAGGATGTTTATCAGTAGAGCCGAGTCCTGAACTGATAAAATCCCCTGGAACTGGGCCCCTTGGCTCACAGCCCCCAACCCCAGCCCCCAACAACCATCCATGAGTAGAATTCACAAGTGGATATTGAAATTCCTGCCTTTGATCAGGTGAGGAACTTGCAGTCACCATAATAGAGAAATCTGAGCTTTTGGAGATAAGGTCACTTCCTGATGCATGTGAAGGTGAGACCTGACCATTTGTCCAGCAGATCCAGCTGAAATGGCCGGGCATGAAATCTGCAATATTGGATTGCCTCATAAGCCGCAACCATTCTGCCCAGCAAGCGTATGCAAAGATGAATTGACACCTTGCGAGGACGGCACACTGAGTGGACCATAGCCTGGATAGCCAAGTCCTTGTCCATCAGGAGAAACACCTTTTGAGACACTGTATCCAGTATCATTCCCAGGTACTGAAGAAATTGGGTCGGTTCCAGGTGAGATTTCTGTAAGTTTTAGGCGAGTCATCAGATCGATGTTGTGCTATAGATGCTCCCTGGACATAGCCTTTAGCAGGAGATTATCCAAGTAGGGGACTATGTTGACTCCCATCATGTGCAGTTGCAGAATCATCTCCACCATGACTTTGGCGAATACCCTCGGAGCTGTGGACAGGCCAAAGGGCAAGGCCTGAAACTGGAAATGGTCATCCAAGATGGCGAACCTGAGGTAAGCCTGATGAGGGGGCCACATGGGAATGTGTAGGTAAGCATCCTTGACATCTAGGGATACCAGGAATTTCCCCTCTTCCAGACCGGACACCACTGCCCGCAGGGATTCCATCTTAAATTTGAACACCCGCAGATACGGGTTTAGAGACTTCAGGTTTAAGATGGGTCGCACCAAACCGTCTGGTTTTGGAATGACAAAAATACTGGAGTAAACACCCCTGTTGTGTAACAAAGGAAGTACAGGAACCACCACCCCTATCCGCAAATTTTTTTGAATGGTCTCTTGCAAGGTAACTTTTGCTGCGGGCAAAACTGGTAAGCCCAATTTGAAAAATCTGTGAGGACGAATTGCTTGAAATTCCAGCTGGTATCCTTGGGAAATTAGGTTCCTCACCCAAGGATCCTGTCAGGACTTCGCCCACACGTGGGTGAAGTGTTGAAGGTGAGCACCTACCTGAAAATCGCCTTGCTGCTGGGGCCAACCATGACGCGGAAGGTTTAGCTGCAGGTGATACGGTGGTCTGGTCCAGGGAGGCAGCAGCTACAGGTTTACAGGACTTACCACAAGGTCCTCTCAGAGTTGTGGAGATGCCTCAGCGCCTACATCTGAACCTTGCCACACGAAAGGACTGCAAGGAGGTTCCTGTGTAAGAACGTCTAGCAGGTGGCGCAGCCGACAGCAGATAGGTATACTTACCTGCCATTGCCTGGGAGATCCATTTATTTAATTTGTCCCCAAACAAGGCATCACATGTAAAGGGAAGATTTTCTACACCCTTTTTGGAATCAGCATCCGCTGACCAATGACGTAACCATAAAGCGTTCCGAAACAGCCATATCAGTAGTGCGGCCATTTATCTTACACAATTCCTTTATAGCCTTGCTCATAAAATTAGCAACATCCTGTATGTGTTGTAGCAGAGTAATGACCTCATCCCGGGGCAGAGAGTCTAAACCATCAATAACAGAATCAGACCTTTTTACCATTGCCCTGAAAATCCACCCACAAACTATTGTGGGGCACTGTGCCACACCCACCGCCATATAAATTGCCTTGAGAGTGGTGTCAATTTTCTGGTCAGCTGGTTCTTTTAGGAATATAGCCCCTGGTACCAGCAGTACCAATTTCTTAGACAGTCTGGACACAGACGCATCGACTGACAGGGATTTTTCCCAGACCTTCCTGTCCTCAGCGGTGAGGGGAAAGGTAGTTAAAAACCTCTGAGGAATTTTAAATTTCTTATCCGGGTTTAACCATGCTTCCCTTGCCAGGGAGTTTAATTCTTTAGACACAGGAAAAGTTGCTGAGGTTTTTGGTCTGACATTAACGTACAACTACTCATCCGGTTCTGACTCCTGATCGGGGATGTGAAGAACCAATCTAACAGCAAAAATAAGGGCCTCCACCCCTGGGGACAGAGAGCTGTCCTAATCCATATAATCATCATCTACATCAGGCTGATCAGAATCAGAATCAGACTGGAGCACCTGTGGTAGTGAGCGTTTATGTGAAACCAACAGAGGGGGCTGAGAAGCCTTTCTGGTATCTGCTGCTTTGGCCATGGAATCAATGGACTGCTTCAACACCTGTCTCTCCTTTTTAGATGCAGCTAATTCTGAATTTACATTCTGAATCATGCATTTAAAATTGTCTAACCAGTCAGGTGCCTGTGAACTGTGCCCCCTGTGGAGATAAGGAGCATTGTTCACACATGAGGGACCCCGCTGATGAAGGGGTAGAGTTACAAGCAGCACACATAATCATGTCCACAGACATATTGACACAAGTGAAAATACAGCGCAGCTCACTGAAAACGCCTCCACACAGACCCTAAAGAGCCCCTGGAGTGACGCTGAGGAAACGGAGACCAGCACACAAACACAGCCCCAATGTGTGAATGTAAGTGTATATCTAATATAAGTGCAGCTGCGCTGCCCCTGGAGAGCTCCCCCCCTGCTATGACCCCCTGGTACCAGGACAGAAGTCTGTAACCACGTGGGTCGCCGGAGGAGCAGCATACATGCAGCCTTGATCCGCAGCAGCAGGAAATGGTGCCTTCCCGCCTCTGGTCCTGCTCTGGGAAGCCCCGCCCCTTGTAATGGTGCGCGGAACCTGTGACATGAATTATTTATACTGGCTCCGTTATACATAGTAAAAATCTGACAGTGCACACAAAGCCCTTTCTTGACAGTGAGCACTGCTGAGGAGAGCCAGTTATGTCCGTGGCAGGCACCGCAGCACGTGGCTCGTGACCGCCGCGTGACCTGCCGCCAACTGCACCAGGGACCCGCTAACCAAGACCCCGGTGTAGCACTCACTATACCTTGAACTTCGGCATCTGTTAGAGGGTGGCAGCAAGCTGCCAGCATGGGCACACATACTAATGATGTGTGATCAGCACTTTAGGAGCTCAGTGTCCTTTCAGCTGGAATTACGAACCATTAACCCTCAGGAGATTGGTTCGGTCCCCCCTCTAAGTCCCATGAAGCAGGTAGCCTGGTTGCCAACCAGGGCTACCTGAAAATAACTAAAATAACAAAATAAAGGAAACTCTATGGAGCTCCAGAGAAATGCACCCGGCTTCTTGGGCACATTTTTCTAAACTGAGTCTGGTAGGAGGGGCATAGAGGGGAGGAGCCAGCACACACATACACACACTAAAGGTATTAAAGTGCCAGGCTCCAGTGGACCCGATCTATATACCCCATGGTACAGAACCCCAGTATCCACTAGGACGTTAGAGAAAATTTAAAACCAAACAGCAGCCAATGAACAGTTTCTATTATTAAAACCTACAATTAAAGAAAAAAACGTACATCATTGCACTTACTAGAATTGTTACTTTCAGCAACTGCCCACTGCTGCTGCATATCTAGTGGTACTGAAGGATCCCTCTCTAAAAAGAGGGGGCCATTCCGAGTTGATCACTCGCTAGCAGTTTTTAGCAGCCATGCAAATGCATTGTTGCCGCCCATGGGGGAGTATATTTTTGCTTTGCAGGAGTGCGAACGCCTGTGCAGCCGAGCGCTTGCAAACACATTTTCTGCAAAACAAGACCAGCCCTGTAGTTACTTATCCTGTGCGATGATTGCTGCAATGAGTGACACGGTAATGATGTAAGATACCCGCCCAGCAAACGCCCGGCCACGCCTGCATTTTTCCAAACACTCCCAGAAAACGGTCAGTTGCCACCCAGAAACTCGCACTTCCTGTCAATCTCCTTGCGTTCGGCTGTGTGATTGGAATCGTCACTAGAACCAGAGCAAAACCACAAAGGACTACGTACCCGTACGACATGTGTTCGCATTGTGGTGCATATGCATGCGCAGATTAACCGGTTTTTCCACTGATCGCTACGCCGCGAACAATAGCAGCTAGCGATCAACTCGGAATGACCCCCAGAGTGCAGTGTTGTAGCCTATAGGCTACAATGACTACAATCAGGAGATTATATTAGCTATCTGTAGTCAAGCTCCAAAAAGCTAATATGGCAAGGCCCAAGGAAGCATTCCATTTCCATATATAGGGCATGATTGTGAGTTGCACACCAAAGTGTAAGCAGCATCAACTATTGGCCCATCTATGAGTTTATGCAAATGCTGCTACTAACTGCTTCAGATGTGTACATCCGTGCAACCGAATGTACAAGGCCCATTTTTAGCGTTTGTGCATGCTGTAATACCGATTGATGCCTCTATATATGCCAGAAAAAGAGGGAGACTGGACTGTCACTGCACACACTATTTTTAAACATTATAGGAGGTGCAACCATGCTGAGCCTTCTAGCACCATACAGGAGAAATAAAAGTGCTGATGCGCACTCTAAGCACTAAGGATATAATTCAGACATGATTGCTAGGCTGCGTTTTCTCACACCCTGCGATCAGGTCCGAACTGCGCATGCGTATGCACCGTAGTGCACAGGCGCAATGGACCGCAGCAACGGGGATCATTGCATAGCAACGGGATGGTGCAAATAAAGCTCAAGGTGACTGACAGGAAGAGGGCATTTGTGGGTGGCAACTGACCATTTTCAGGGAGTGTCTGGAAAAAACACAGCATGTTCAAGCATTGGAAGGGAGGGTATCTGACGTCAATTCCAGTCCCAGACAGGCTGAAGTCATCACAGCGGCTAAGTTTGTGCAGCTCTGAAACACATGCGTTCGCACACTTGCACAGCTAAACTACACTCCCCCTGTAGGCGGCGACTATCTGATCGCAGGGCTGCAAAAATTGCTGCCCACCGATCAGGTCCGAATTAGGCCTTTAGAACACTGCTAGTCAAAATCATTTTCAGAAACTCTTACAATTATCATGGAGTATAAGTGAAGTTCTTAGGACACATTTGGCCAAATATATGGGCACACCCACTAAAGGTGAACTTCATTAAATTGGTCCCTAACATCTCTAATACTAACACATTATCTAAATGTATCCTATACAAAAAGACAACTCCTATAAACATCCTAGTGATATTTGGTGGACCCCCTTCTTTTAAAGTAAAGCATTCATTACCTTCAAAACCAGAAATAAAGACACGGAGACTTGAATTTTGGCAGAAAAATTGCTAGCTATTTATTTGACCCTAACCAGTAGCAAACCTGTAATAGGAAATTTTATTAAGATGCCGATCCAGCCGGCATATGGTGGCAGCAAAAAGAACGGCTCTATTAACCTAAATTAACCTTAAAATACAAAAAATTCGAAACCATCCTAATTTTACTACAACTATCACAAACCGGTAATAGGTGACAACTCAACCCCCACAGTGACTACCCACCGCTCCTGGGTGCCCTGCCGCTGCCTTCCCGGACGGGTGGTCAAGCGGCCAATAAGTCGATGGAGGTGAGTGCACCTAAACCACACCAAACTGTAAAACACTACAGCTTACCATACAAATACAAAACTGCCGTTCTTTTCCGCCAATAAATAGCCAACGATAAAACCAGCCAACAACTTAACGCCAAGGCACCACGTGCCAGAATTTCTGACCACAGGGGCGGGAGGGTGGGAAGGCAAATCACCACAAGAGAGAGCTAAAATGGCCTCACCTTCCCTATATATATCAAACCCTCCCCTTCAAAAAAGGCTGTACTTTCCTCACAGCTAGGTCCACCCCTCACCTGATGTTTAACTCTTTCCTTTCCTATGCAGTCAATTCTCTCTCCTACAATAATATTCAACAAAGTAAAGGATTCTATCCCTGTGGACAGTGTAGATTATGTAAATATTGAAGTAGAAAAAGAACTCACTTTCTGAACAGTGATAACAGGTGAGAAAGATAGCTTGATGAACTATTTAACTTCTGGGATAATTTATATGATAGAATGTAAATTCAAATATATATATTGGGAAAACAGAAAGTCAGATACAATTCTTTTCTTGAGCACACAAGAAATATTACACATAAAATAACTAATCACAGTGTACCGAGTTACTTTGAAGAGTATCAAAATACTTCTCTGAATAGGTTTACCTTCAAAGCATTAGAACAAGTTAAATTAGTTGAAAGAAAAGGTGTTTAAAAAAAAACTAGCAATAAGAGAAAATTATTGGATCAATACTTTAAACACTATGGTCCCAGCAGGTTTAAATGAGGGCTGCAATATGGTCTCCTTTTTTAGTAATAATGTATAAACAGACCCAATTTATAGCTTAAATCACCCTATGAGTATATATCTTAGGCTTGATTCTGAGGTGAGGTTTGTTCCAGATACAAAGTTACTTGATTTTTCATTTAATTTCATCACAGAGGGCCCGCCTGATTCAGAGGTGATGCTGCTGCATCCGTGTTAGTTCCGTTGCTGGATTTGCAGGTTCAGTGAAACGCAAATGCTAATTTCAACCTTCCCCTCCAGGACCCGACTGCCCATCTGGCACTTCTGGCAGAAGGGCTGATGGCCTGGTGGGTAGGTCTGGCAACCCAGAGAAACCGGGGCTGTCTGAGCAATGCCAGAGCTGTCCCGGTCTGTCCCTGCTTCCCATTGTGCACTAGCATGCACTAGATCACAGGTTCCCAAACTCGGTCCTCAGGACCCCACACAGTGCATGTTTTGCTGGTCTCCTCACAGAATCGCAAGTGAAATAATTAGCTCGACCTGTGAACCTTTTAAAATGTGTCAGTGAGTAATTAATACACCTGTGCTCCTGCTGGGTTACCTGCAAAACATGCACTGTGTGGGGGTAATGTGGACCGAGTTTGCAGACCTATGCACTAGATCACAAGTTTTCAAACTCGGTCCTCAGGACCCCACACAGTGCATGTTTTGCAGGTCTCCTCACAGAATCGCAAGTGAAATAATTAGCTCCACCTGTGGACCTTTTAAAATGTGTCAGTGAGTAATTAATACACCTGTGCACCTGCTGGGTTACCTGCAAAACATGCACTGTGTGGGGTCCTGAGGACCGAGTTTGAGAACCACTGCACTAGATAGTACAAGCACTGAGATGCACATTTTCAGGCCCAGAATCAGCCCCCTTATTTCACTATTCCGACAAACTTCTACATTCACATTATGTACTGCACTGTCCCAGATACAGTATGTAACTGGTTACATAATGTCCCTAATGCATACTTGCCTACTCTCCCGGAATGGCCGGGAGGCTCCCGAAAATCGGGTGACCCTCCCGGCCCCCCGGAAGAGCAGGCAAGTCTCCCGATTAGCGGGGTCCCCCTGCCCGTCCGCCCACTTAGTGTGTAAAGTGGGCGGTCCGGGCAGTTGATGACGCGATTCTTGCTGAATCGCGTCATCATAGCCACGCCCACTGCAGTGTAATGCCGGTGATCGCGGCATTACAAAGTGGGGGGCGTGGCTTAAAGGCAGTGTCATCGTGACTCCGCCCCCGTCCCGCCTCCGGTCCACCCCTTCATCCACGTCACAGCCTCCCCTGCCCGCCCTCTGAGACGACCTAGCTGCTCTCTCCCGCAGAGAGCAGCCAGAATGTAGGTAAGTATGCCCTAATGTATTAAGAAATACATTCCTAATAAATAGTTCCTAAGAACATTCCTAAGAAATAGTGATAATTAGTATATAGGAACAATATTGGGAAGCTTTAAACAGAATAATCCTTCATAATCAAGTGCTGGAGGATGGCACTTCACATACCTTTTACACGGAAATGGGCCAGGATGCCTTTGTGTATGTAGCGTCTGTGACATAGGGAAGGCTAATTGATGAGTAATCTGCTCTTTAGTGCTACTGTAGCTCAGACATGTTAACATGCTGCCATATACTGTATAAGCACCTTTCCCTGCTGCTGACAAAATAACCTTTACTCTTCTTTTGTTAGCTGATAATTTGTGAGAACTATAATCTTGCCATGTAACTGGGCAGATTCATTAACTGTGCATAAGGACTCTAACGAATTACATATGTAAGAAGGTCTTTACCACTTGTTTAAATGCATGTTAGAAATTAAATCCAGGCACAAAACATAAACATAGTTTCAAATAAGTTACAAAGAAACAAAGGATGAGATCTGTAGGGGCACTCGGGGAACAACTTGATGCTTGTGTCAAATATGTCAGCGGCAAACGCAGAATTTCAAGAGAGGACTTTCCAAATGCATTCCACAATCTCACACTCTGCGGAACATGGAATACAGTATTAATATTTAACACTATAGATGGTCTATAACATATGATGTGTCACGATCCTCACTGTAGTTCTCATATTTGGTGACTTACCTCTGCCATCTCTGTCCTGGATCCTGCATCTTTCTGCTCACTGGGATAAACAGCTTGCCAATACCATTAGTTTCCTGAGTCCTGAGTTCTCTGCCTGGAAGGTAAGAGTTAATGAGCTCCACCTGTGGTGATTAATCTTCTGTGTGAGTCTGAAATCAGCAATCTGAAGTTTAGGCCTAAAAGCCAGCATCCTCTGTTTGTTTGCAGAAGTTCAGGATTCAGTGTTCTTTCAGCCTGCTAGGCCTCACTCCACATCACAGCCTAGTCTAGAGCACTCACATGACAGTGACTATTCACCTGACCCAGAGCTGTCCAATCCTGTGCCAGCCTAAGACTCTCTGAATCACCTGACACTGCTCACCAATCACCAAGGACCAGGAAGTACAAGTCAGGAGACTTGAGTTGGAAACTCTGCCAGTTCCTCGTGTCACACACAGCTCTGTGTGAGCTTAGAAGCTGAGCTCCCTAAAGGTAACACTTGTACTTTGGTTCCTGTAAAACTCTATTACTTTGCCACCCAGTCTGAATTATAGTTGTGTTACCATTGATATCCAGTATTTCTACAGTTTTCATCTTAAAGTCACAGTTGCAGTATTCCACAGTCTCATCTTGGAGCCACAGCTCCAGTGTTCTACAGTTTCATCTTAAATTCACAGTTGCAGTATTACTGTCTCCTCTTAAAGCCACAGTTGCAGTATTCCACAGTCTCATCTTAAAGTCACAGCCACAGTCATTGTTCTAATTTCAGTTGCGTTTCCAGTCATATCCGGTACCAGCCCGGATTATAGTTGCATCTCAGTCTCACCGGTAACCAGCCCGGTTCTCAGTTTCACCAGTAACCAGTCCAGCTTACTATCTCACCAGTAACCTTGAGTACATAAGCACCTACTCCTGTGACACTATATCCAGTTCAATCTCACATATGCATTCATCATCCTGCTATCAACACCAAGTCCCTGGTGATCCAGTGGTCAGGATATGGCTTCCTCTGCCAAGACCCGGGTTCGATCCCCAGTCAGAGATTGCTCCTTATTCTCACTGATTCCTACAGACCAGCCTAATATTCACATAGTCCTCCAGTCGCCCGCACAGACTTCACTAACACAGGGTTCACAAAAACCACAGGCATGACAGGATCTATCAAACATATTTAAATAATATAAATAAGATAAGGTCAGGAAATGGTTAAACATACTATAATAAATAAATAAATAATTAAATAAATACTTGAACACTTCTTCCTGATAGCTACTCTCCGGTCCAGTGCACTGATTGAGGACCACAAACATAGCAAACTTGGTAAAAGAAACTGCTACCAACTCTGCTCTGTCCCTTAAACTTATATACCATTGCTATTGTTGTCATAATTTGAGCCACTTGGCAACTGTAAACCCCCCCTGCATTTGGGACAGTCCCATTTTTTGGGGACTGGACCGCTGTCCCACCCGCAATCCGCAATGTCTTGCTATGGGGGGGAGCAGCTGGGAGGCTCCTGTCACTCGCTGATGTCACTCGGTGAATAGATGCTGTGCAAATGCTCGGGTTTACTATGTTTGCCCGGCTATCGGGATACTGGCGCCCAGCATGCTGACACCGGGATCCCAACCGGCGGAATGGTGTGAGCGGGGTGAGCTCAAAAGACCCCCTTGCGCACCATGCTATTTATTCTCCCTCCAGGGGTGTCGTGGACACCCCAAGAGGGAAAATAGTTCTCTGTAGCCTAGCAGTTGGATCCCGGCGCTGGTATGCTGAGCGCCGGGATACCGACAGCCGGGATATCGACTGCCACCCGCATGCACACAGTGTCTATTCACGGAGACAAGAGGGACTGGGGGCATGGCCAGCAGCTCACAGAGCGCCCCATAGTGATGGGCAATGGGGGCGTGACTCGCGACCATGGCATTACTGCAAAGCTACACTCCTTTACTGAGGCCACACCCCTTTTTCCAACAGGGCAACTCCGCACCAGGGTCCCGAATCATATCTCATAAAAGTAGGGAGGTATGATAAAAGTATATATTTTATTCTGTGGTATCCAAATAGGCCCTGATGTAGCCAGATATCCCGTGAAATGCGCATAGGCATTCATGGCTGCATGTGTTACAAAAATATAGCAAAATGTATGAACTAATTCAATATACAGATAGCCAATCGGTATAAAATTACATATCTGTGCTTGAAATGGAGCAGCAGAGAATCTGCATATGGTTAGAAGTGCTGGAATCTTGTCAGAGATCTTGACATGGTGGCTAGCAATAAGTGAAATCACACATAGGTGTGTATCAGTCAGTGACGGACTGGACTTGAACACAAAATGAATAGTTCCGCAACAGGTTATACTTTCAGACAAAACCTCTAATGGATAATAGTCTATTACCAACCATATTTATAATTTGCACTTTATGTGTTAATCGGATGTCGGTGGTGCTCCCAGAGTCAGTGGAAGTACATGAACATAAGAAGAAGAAAAGAAAGACTCTGTGCTGGGGCACTCTTGTAAAACGTGATTAGACAATAAAACTTAACTTTTAATTATTTCATTAAAATAATTTGACTAAAGAAAATAATATGCCTTAGCATTCATGCGTGGTTACAAATTGCTCACATAAATTTACACGCAAGAGAAAAGACTATATAATGATTAAACACCTTGGTGAAAGTAGTTGAATATAGCAGTACAGTTACCCGGGTAAACTTGTCCATCAATAATATAATAAGACAGGTTTTTTCTTCCCAAGGGGGTACCCTATTAATTGGTCCTCACCATTGCATATTGTTTATAAACGATGGGTTGTTGCCTATATGGGTTATTTACCACCCTCTGCTCTATTATCAGGCAGTGGTGTCACCAGAAGGCATTTAATTCAGCAGATTATTGCCTTTCTAGCTCGGTTTGGGTTATGAATAGATTACTGGGTTTAATGCAGGGCCCCTCTCTCTCAAAGCACATTAAGAAGAGAGGTCACAGATATTTAGCGTCACCTGTAGTTAGTCGGTCTATTTCAATAAAATCAGAGATACAACAATAAGGGTATTCAATTATTTATAACCCTACATAGCAAAAAAAGGGGTACTGTGTATGAGAAGAAAGGAAGCACTAGCAAGTTTGTAGAAAGGTATAGGGTAGATATCTTCCTTCTACTGTTCAGCATAGATGTTTACTACACCTGGTATTCATTGGTGGTTTCCCAACCAATTACTAACCAGGCCTGCCAGAGATTGGCTTCCAAGATCGGATGAGATTGGGCATATCCTATGGAGTATGGCAGTAATCTGCTGAATGAGAGAGTACTACTACCCTATGAGGGAAAGCTTGCTTCTGCTGTCCAAATGGATGAGAGAGCACGTGATAGAGTGAAAAAAGTATTTAGATAAAGAGCTGACATTTTTTTTGAATAGGTACAGGTAAAGAGAACCTGTAAGGAAAAAGTAAGCGTGAGAGTCTATATATTAGACCAGGGGTGTCAAACTCAAATTCATCGGGGGCCGCATCAGCAGTTTGGTCCCCATCAAAGGGCCGGTTGTATCTGTAGGTCTATCCAAAATTTACCGCTCCACCTGCCTTATATGTGCCCAGCCATCTGCCCCCTTTTAAAGTGCCCAGCCATGTGCCCCCTTTTATAGTGCCCAGCCATGTGCCCCCTTTTATAGTGCACAGGTCCCCATTTTACACATTGTGGCAGGCACAGGTCCCCATTTTACACATTGTGGCAGGCACAGGTCCCCATTTTACACATTGTGGCAGGCACAGGTCCCCATTTTACACATAGCGGCAGGTACAGGTCCCCATTTTACACATTGTGGCAGGCACAGGTCCCCATTTTACACATTGTGGCAGGCACAGGTCCCCATTTTACACATAGCGGCAGGTACAGGTCCCCATTTTACACATTGTGGCAGGCACAGGTCCCCATTTTACACATTGTGGCAGGCACAGGTCCCCATTTTACACATAGCGGCAGGTACAGGTCCCCATTTTACACATTGTGGCAGGCACAGGTCCCCATTTTACACATTGTGGCAGGCACAGGTCCCCATTTTACACATAGCGGCAGGTACAGGTCCCCATTTTACACATTGCGGCAGGTGGTGGAAGGAGGGAGAGAGAGAGAAAGAGAGGAAGGGAGAGGGGCTGACTTACATTTGAAGCGGTTCTCGCCGCTCTTCAGCCGCCTCTCCCTCCTCGTCTGCGCGGCTCCCTTCTCCCTCCTCCGACGGGGTTTCGTTGAATGACGCGTTTGCGCCGTGACGTCACGACGCAATCGCGTCATTCCGCGAAACCCCGCTTCCCCCGAGCTGGGCACTCGGGAGAAGGGGGTTTCATGGCGGCGGCACCGCGGGCCATCAGACGAGGTCTGGCGGGCCGGATTTGGCCCGCGGGCCTTGTCTTTGACACCCCTGTATTAGACTATGATGATTATATCTTAAACAGATTTTGGCTTACAAAATATATTGGCTTACAAAATATATTTCTCAACTATTAGACAGATTTATATGTCATGCAAGGTATATATCAAGCAACATAACAAAAATTTATTTAGGAATCGAATGTTCCACAAGGTGAATTTTGATGTAATCTATTTAAGTAGAAAGCATTAATCTCAAATGCAGTGTTATGAAAGCTTCTGTTAACAGGTAATGACCAATGCTCTATACACAGAGCTCTAAGTCTCCTGTTATCAAAATACAGATCTATATGGTCTAGACCTAACACACAGGTACTATATCATTATTCCAATATCTTACATCGTATATAGATATATGTGAGTAACAGCTTAATTTCCAAACAGAAAGAAAGAGATTTATATTGCATAGCAGAACAACAATGGCAATGGAAAAATAATAGTAAAGTAAGCACACTAAATATTGAAGCCCAAATGGGCGCTTACTGGACTGAGGTACCCCCGAAGTGGGTATGGGTTGCGCAGTCCCAATACCCACACAGACCAAATGGACCGTTTCACCTATAGGTAGGCTTGTTCACTGGTAAGGATATGAATCCCAATGAGGTTATATATTATGTAAGGGTAGTTGCTTCATTGATTACCTGCAAGGCCGCCGCATTTCCTGGAGTGCGCGTCATTCATGATGGGCATTTCTGGAAACGAATCACTTCCGGAAAAGTATAATAGGCATAATACGTTGCCATGGACAACATGGTGAATGCACGGTAATGGGTATCCAAGGTAGAGCCACTGTATGTCTGGGAGTGCGCGTCATTTGTGACGTGCACTTCCGGGGGCTTGTCATCTCATCTCATGAGAACATAGTGATAGGCATCCCGGGTAGAGCCACAGCATATCTGGGAGTGCGCGTCATTCATGCGGCTCTACCTAAAGAGGACATATAAAAAGAGAAAAGGAGGACCAAGAACAGTTGTTTTATTAAGAATAGTGGAGACAAGTGCATGCTTGAAGGCAGAGGGGACCGTGCCTGATGAAAGGGGAGATTAAGATGGTGAGCAAGATGGGAACAGTCAGAAGGAGAGAGGTAGTGGTGGAGGAAGGAGGAGATAGGGTCAAGTGTAGAGGTGGTGGGGCAAGGAATGGATGAGGGCCATGACTTCCTCACCAGATACATGGGAGAAAGATGTCAGAGTTGGTGAGAATGATGGGGAGGGATGATAAGGGATAGGGGATGGCTGGGTGCTGATGGTCTGGTTGGATGTAAATCTTGGATGTGGCATAAGTGCCAAAGTCAAGAGCAGACAGGAGGGGAGACGAGGTGGGGGTGGGCAGAGAAGGGTGTTGACAGTGGCAAAGTGTCGCTGGGGTTTGGAAGACGGGGAGGAAATGTGATTCTTGAAGTATGACTATTTAGCAAGCGAAAGGGCAGCACTGAAGGACGAGAACATAAGTTTGAACTAGAGGAGGTCTGCCTTAGAGCGTGATTTCCTCCAGTGTCGCTTGGCAGTACGTGAGCATTTTTGAAGATATCTGGTGCATTTGGTGTGCGAGGGTTCAGGTTTTAATCTGAGAGGGTGAATAGTGGTCGGTGGAGTGACAGAGACAAGAGCAGAAGTAAGGGATGCAATATATAGGGAAGTAGCTTGTTCAGGACATTAGAGAGAGAGAATAGGAGAGAGAAGTATGCCCCCTGGAATATTTTGGCAAACATGACATTATGTGTATCTTCTTATTTGTACAAATGGATGAAGCCTTATGTAGTGATGAATTTTAATGATGATGTTTTATGGGGAGTATTATTTGTCCGGTATAACATGCACTTTATGATTCTGTATATTTGCAAATCCTTTGACCTGCTAGGGAAGGATATACATTTTTTATTATATAACCACTATATTTCAGTCTAGAATAGTAATGAATAATGCTCCTTAGTGACTATCTTGAACGCAAGCGCGCTTTGCATTCCACAGACGGAAAAAGACATTACTTTCGGTGAACAGTGGAGTGCAAACGAGGTGAACGGTACAGAAGAGAAGGGGAACCTTCCAGCCGCGGTGGACAACACCGGAAACGCACGCGATTCTTTTGTAAAATAAGGTTCCTAGGTGTAATATATCAATTTGTACACAGGGATTAAATGCGGTAATAGGGATTTTGGTGTCCCCTTAAAAAGAGGGCATAAGGGCTTTGTTACATAGCACTATAGGGCTAATCAAGGTACCATCCAATCAGATCACAATAGAGGGTCTATAAGCATGGCAGGACCCATATCCACTACACACCTTGAAAAAGGCTCTGCTGGAGTTGAAACGCGTTGGTGACTGATTGGAGGGACCTGTTGATACCTGAGAGGGACTAGATGTTGGTGACCCAAGATGTGGATTGTTGCGGAAAATCCCGGGAGGTGACAACACAAGTGATTCTGGGTGGGCAATATTGACACCCCACTTTTCCGGTCCGCTGGTCCGCCAATCCATGGTGGATTATTTTAGAAATTTCAATTTGTTGTAATTTTTAATATTTGGATTGTTTTATAACAATTACATTGTACTTCACTATATGTACCTTTCTCCTTGTATTTTTGGGGGTATGTCAATCTTCTAAGCTGCAAAGTTCTTCCCACTAGAGGTGAAAGGACAATTGGGTTGTTTATGAACTAATAATACTGTGGAGACTGTTTACAAGTACTAAGAAAAGTGCTCAGTGAACTGTTGTGTTTGTCAAAATATTCCAGGGGGTGAAGGTGACCACCCTAACTGTTTTGTTGCAGCACCATTGTAGTGAAGCGCTATCTTTTCAATTCTTTTTCAGGAGAGAGAAGTAAGTCGAACAGGGAGGATAGGGATGTGGTGTCAATAGCCTCAAAGTTACGCTTAATGATGGTAGCCTTAGGAGGAACAGATTGGTAAGCAGAGATAGATAAGTTAAAAGAGAGCAGGTGGTGGTCAGAGAGGGCAAAAGGGGAGTTGGAGAAATTAGAAATATCACAACACTGAGTGAAAACCAGATCCAGTGAGCTCCCATTTACAAGTGAAGAGGTGAGGTTAAGGAGTTTAGCTTAATAATGGTCTGTATTTAGGGACCACTCAAAAATAATTTACATATGGGAAAGAGTTCAATATAATACTGTATGGAAGCAGATTATTAATATATTATTAATATACTCCTAATAAACATCACACAGCATATAGTACTGCAATATCAAAACAATCTCTGGGAACCAAGAAGAGTACTGTCTAGATATTGAATTTAGTAGACAGATTACAGTCTCTACTGGTACACTGTATGTAGAACATTGAACAACTACACTTGAGAATTCTGATTATCAGTAAGATATATTTAAATTGGATTAATAGAGATATGACACAGGTATCGAGCCTTGGTTTTAAAATTTAAATTTCACTTTATTAAGTATTTTTTTCACGGTATATGATAAGTGTATTATTTGGTGTTTGTATTGTCTTATTTCGTGTTTGGATAATTTTAATGGATTTTTTTAAAGTTATTTTTTAATTATCTTATGTGCGCCAACAAAGAGACATTCTTTCTATAGAGGCAGGGGATTTTGTAGGGATATCGATAGGGGTGTTGAAATAACCTAGGATAATGGACTGTCAGAAGAGAGGAAGCCAGGAAGCCAAGAAGCAAAGTTGTCAAGGTATTTGGAGGGAATGCCACGGGGACTATAAATTACAGCAGCTCAAAGATGAGTAGGTTGTAGAGGCATATAGTATGGACCTCAAATGTACAGAATGTAGCGGACGGCTCTGGAGATATGAGTTGGTAGGAGTAGCTAGAGTGCAAAAGGACCCCAACATCCACCATGGCGAGGAATGGGGGAGGGGTGAGAATGTTAGTCCTCCAGCAGAGAGAGCAGTGGGAGAAATGGTCAGAGGGGGTATTCCAGGTTTCAGTGATGGCTAGGAGATGCAAGGAATTGGAGATGAAAAGGTCATGGGTTGGACAAGTTTGTTACAGGAAGATCTGGCATTCCAGAGGGCATAGGAGAGAAGGAGAGAGTCTGAGTGGGTGATGTAAATGAGATTATCAGATTATCATCCTTATATACAATGGTACAGGCTAAACATATTAGCGGCAGCGCTACAAGGGGGACATAGGTTTATCTACGTATATGTATAATATATGCTACCCGCAGTACAGGCATCTGATTTAAAGGCATTAAGATTTATTCACACAAACCCAGTGACACATCTAACCAGTGTAATTATAAACACACCTAATATTATAGGAGATACTATATGTACTGTGTGGACATTGCTATATAAGGGATGTGAACTGAGGATATAAAAGGAAAATAATTCTCTGAGGTTAATATACACAGACTAAACAAGGCACACACAAAAAAATATAGGCCCTCATTCCGAGTTGTTCGCTCGGAGATTTTCATCGCATCGCAGTGAGAATTCTCTTAGTGCGCATGCGCAATGTTCGCACTGCGACTGCGCCAAGTAACTTTACTATGATGAAAGTAAGTTTACTCACGGCATTTTCATCGCTCCGACGTTCGCATTGTGATTGACAGGAAATGGGTTTTACTGGGCGGATGCACGGCGTTTTAGGGGCGTGTGGCTGGAAACGCTACCGTTTCCGGAAAAAACGCAGGAGTGGCCGGAGAAACGGTGGGAGTGCCTGGGCGAACGCTGGGTGTGTTTATGACGTCAGCCAGGAACGAAAAGCACTGAACTGATCGCACAGGCAGAGTAAGTCTGAAGCTACTCAGAAACTGCTAACTCGTTTGTAATCGCAATATTGCGCGTACGTCGGTCGCAATTTTAAGAAGCTAAGATTCACTCCCAGTAGGCGGCGGCTTAGCGTGTGTAACTCTGCTACATTCGCCTTGCGAGCGAACAACTCGGAATGAGGGCCATAACTTCATGATTAGCAAAGTTGCTAGTATTTGGTACATCAATTCTGATACAGTCTTTCCTAGCAGAACCCTTTATAGAAGCAGCTAAGCAACAATCTACTACAGCACTTTGTTCCTCTTTTATTACAAGAACAAATATCTGTCACCATCACATTGAGCTACGATGAGCCTTTGGGAAACAGCTTTATGAGTACTAATATCATTGTAAGCAAAGAAATAAAATAAAAGCGAAAACCACTCATAAACACTATTTCCCATAGGAAACTGGAAATATAAGAATAATATTAAAGGTAAAATAAACACAGCGGCCATTTGTTTTTAAATCACTTTATTTCTTACTTTAATCACATTCTTTATACTAAGATTTTAAAAATGTATTTTTTACCTATTTGAACATCACAGAATGAAATATATACTTTTATTGTAAGAAATAATTAAAAGTTATGTTTTAACATTATATAGAAGGATTATATACATATCAGCAGAGCCAAGGATCACATTGTTCCCCCGAATGCCCTTACAGATCTCATCTTTTTCTTTGTAACTTATTTGAAGCTGTATATTGTGAGAATGGTACAGTAGCACTGCTTCTCTACAAATTTATAGCAATATTAGGCAGCTGAGGATAAACCAACGATACTAATCGCAAAACCCCTGAATGAGGGATGACTTATATATATATATATATATATATAATATATAAAGATAAAAAATTCCTTGATGCGCTCTCAATCTAAAACTACTGTTTAATGTAATCTAATTCAGTTAGTATATTTCAAATCACTTCATTTAGCATTATTACTTTTACAATAGGCAAGCTTCAACACAGAGAGGATCCCCTGTCGATGGTGTCGAAGTCAAAAAAATATTACATAAAGAGAACATACAAACTACACACATTATGAGTCGCTATACTTGCAAATATGCACAGCGAGCACAGCAATATATGGTAACACACGCATTTACACAGACATGCCACAGAGATGGATTCGACACTTATTTCATACAGTACATAATTATAATAATATCAAGCGCCAGACATCATGATGATTTAAAATTATCTAATGAATTAATGTCATGAATGTGTATTATTTGAACGAAACAAGATAGACCTGTCATGTTTACTATTGAAGCAACCAGATAGATGTGTTGATTCATTTGATGCTTGTTGTGAAGTTGTGGGGCATTGCAGCGGATAATTATGATTAAATGTATAAAAGCTAAAATCACTTTTATTAGAACAATAGATATTCCAAACAGGTGGTGGACAGGAAACTCAGGCCAGCCCCTTTGGACGTCCCCAAGGCTGAACCTGTTCAGCATATACAAAGAAACTAGTGACTCATCATGAATGAGAGAGAGTCCCCTCCCCCAAACTAGATAACACATTTTGCTGATCACACAGGAAGGTAGTTCCTGTTTTTGGTCTCCGAGGAAGATGGAGTCCCAGCATTACTTTACAGAGAGAGAGAGAGAGTGTGTGATATGGAAAGATGAATTTATATAACTTAAGGATAATGGTATTGTATGCTGGCATGTAACTGAAACTGTATGTAACTGTATGTAACTTTATGTATTAACTGCTTACTGTGTGAGTGTAACCATGTAACTATAGGTATACTGTACTTTGTAATATACTGTATATTGAATCCATATCCTTTTTAATAACAAATATATACATCAATGAGCTTTGGAACTCAGATAATGTGTTGGTGTATTGTTTTCTCTTATGGGATACAGTGTTTTGCGATGTACAGCGCACTTTTATCGTATATGGTAATAAGATGCACCTGACATCTGCAATATATATTAGAGCGGGCATTTTAAATATTTGTGAGAAAGCAATTTGGCATTCTTAATGGAGACCAATGTGAAATAGAAATACAACAGTATCTCTGTGAAGCGCACTTCTTTGGAGTAATTTTTGAAGTATTTTTAATTGAATAATATTAAAGAGAGGATTGGGTAATTATCCTGATGATGGGGTGAGACCCCCCGAAACGTCATTCTTGACTAAAGATTTTTTTGCACTTTAAAAAACGCTGGGAGTGCCGCCTCTTTTCTCTGGAAATATTGGGATTCATTTTCTCATGGAGGGCACCCCAGCAAGTTATCTATAGGTGACGCTGTCCCTTTGGTTGTATCGTTATATATATATATATATATGTATGTATATATATATATATATATGTATATATATATATATATATATATATTCAAAAGCCCTCACTCACTTACTGACTGACTCGTCACTAATTCTCTTACTTCCCGATATGTTAGGAAGCTGAAATTTAACACAGGTATTCTTCAGGTGAGAAATAGGAAAACTACGTAATTAGAATTTTAATAAACCTTCCCTAGAGGAATAAAGATGGGGTTGAAATAATGACATCATTACCGATGCGTGGCTTGTGTTGCGTGAGCGATGACGCCCAAACGGACAATCAGATCAAAATTTGTATTGCACCTCCTGTGGATAGAATGGTTCTGTCACTTTTTACTGTATCTGCTACAGGTGCTTCTCAGGTAATGCCAAGAACCATGGATTAATATTTACTTACATTAAGACATCTCACATTTATATCTCTATTTACAACCATGAAAATCAGAAACTCCCATGTGAAGAACGGGTAGAACAGCAGTCCTCACTCACTCACTCACTCACTCACTCACTCACTCACTCCCTCACTCATCACATTCTCTTACTTCCCAATTTGTTAGGAAGCTGAAAGCTAACATAGGTATTCTTCAGGTGGAAATAGGAAAACTACATACAGTAATTAGAATTTTAATAAATCTCCCCTAAAGGGATGAAAAATGGGTTGAAATAATGATGTAATTATCGATGCATGGCTTGCGTTGCGTAAGTTAATGCCCAAACGAACAATCGGATCAAAATTTGGATTGCTAGTGTGTAGAATGTAATAAACTACAAAAATGGTCCTGTCACTTTTTAGCATATCTGCTATGGGTGCTCCTCAGGTAACTCCAAGAACCATGGATTAATATTTACTTACATTAAGACGTCTCAAATTTACATCTCTATAGATTTACCTGAAGAACGTGTAGAACAGAAGCCCTAACTCATTCACTCACTGATTCATCACTAATTCTCTTACTTTCTGATATGTTAGGAAGCTGAAATTTAACATATTATTATTTTTTATTACCAGTTATTTATATAGTGCACACATATTCCGCAGCGCTTTACAGAGAAGATTTGGCCATTCACATCAGTCCTTGCATGGAGCTTACACTCTACATTCCCTACCACATGTACACACAGACACATTCACACAAGGGTAAATATTTGTTGGGCTCCAATTAACCTACCAGTATATTTTTTTGATTGTGGGAGGAAACCCACCCAAGTACGGGAGAATATTCAAACTCCACACAGTTAGGGCCATGGTGGGAATTGAACCTATGACCTCAGTGCTGTGAGGCCTATGACTGTCCCCACTTGTGCGCTCGCCCCCCTGCTGGAATTCTGGTCGCTGGGATCCCAGCGTCGGTATGCTGACCACCAGTCACCCAATCCCAACCTGTGTAGTGATGTAGTGCAGTGTATAGTTGGGATGTAATATAGTGATAGAGAGCTGCACATACAGCTGTATCCTCAATCAGCTTTGCTGCAATGAGTTTGCATCACAGCTCCCATTCCCGGCATGGCATATCGTATGCATTCTCCCGCTTAAAGGGGGTAATTCTGAGTTGATCGCAGCAGGAACTTTGTTAGCAGTTGGGCAAAACCATGTGCACTGCAGGGGAGACAGATATAACATGTGCAGAGTGAGTTAGATTTGGGTGGGTTATTTTGTTTCTGTGCAGGGTAAATACTGGCTGCTTTATTTTTACACTGCAATTTACATTGCAGGTTGAACACACCACACCCAAATCTAACTCTCTGCACATGTTATATCTGCCTCCCCTGCAGTGCACATGGTTTTGCCCAATTGCTAACAAAAATCCTGCTGCGGATCAACTTGGAATTACTCCCAATATCATGGGAAGTGACCGCGTTGCTGCGCAGATGGCAGCAGGCAGTGGGGCAGCAAGGCACTGGATGCCCTATAGCATCATGCCAGGATGCTACCTAAGGCAAAGCTGATTGAGGACATATCTGTAGAAAGGGAAGTAGTGTAATGATGTAGTACAGCATGTAGGGGAGGTATAGCGTAAAGATGTAGTGCAGTGTATAGGGCGATGTAGTTCAGCATATGGGGGGATGTAGTTTTAAGAGGCAATTTCTTACAAGACATGGTTTTGCCTTGTAACTGATTCTCCCTTTACATAAATGTAACCCATACCAGGAGTTATGTATGTATGGTTGTATTTGTACATATATGAATAGCCATTACAGGAATTGATATTTATGTATATTATAGATATATATATAGTCTATATATAAAGCTATAGGGCCCAGAGACTGGAAGCTTATAGAGCTCCGCGTGCTGTGCTGCAGGGGGATGACTCGAGGACAGAAAAACGGCTGTGGAGAGCAGCGCGAGAGAGGAGTAAAAGAGGGGTGCGTAGTAAAGAAGAAAAAAAACGGTCGGAGACATGAGACTGAGAGGGACGTATCAAGTCATGACAGGAGACGGAGAGGGACGTATCGAGTCCTGACAGGCGACTCACCGAGAGAAGGGGGTTGGCGGACCCGTGACTGAACTTGCTGCCCAGGACCCGATAGAAAGAAGCTGATCGCCAGGTAGACGGAGGGATCCTATACGGCGGCTGCCACCGCTCGTCATTTAGAAAAGGCAGCATCCTACAAAGCGCTGGGGGGGGGGGGGGAAGTCCCGATCCCTGAGTGCGGAGCATCATCCCCGGGTTGTCAAGACGGGGGAGCGGCCTGATGCCTGGTGGGAGGAGCTAGCGGCTGAGGAGACCGTGGAATAGACGGCAGGAGAATAACAGTGTGGAAGAAGGGGGAGCAACCTGACATTCAACGGGAGCGGTAATCTATTATTTTCCCTACAAGTGCCATGGGGGAGTGACAAACCCGGGGCAGAGCGAAGTCAGGTCCCTCCTCAGTTATATAAAGCTGCGATTAGAAGTGATACATTTAAGGATCCTTTGTACTATTCCCACCCATATTCCGGCTACCCACTAACCACAGTATCAGAGTAGTAAGAAGGAGTGGGGTCAGTTAGTTATGAGACTGTATCTGTGACCATTCTATTGCATCTTATATATAAAAAATACAGAGAGATGAAGCATAATCCCTCATTTCTCAAGGGAAAGCAATGGGACTGCTATTTAATCTATGAAGAGTGACTTCCGGTTATTATAATAAAGCCTTATTGACTGTTTAACCTCATATTGGGGGCTTTGTGAAGTATTGACCCATTCATAGAAAACGGTAATTGCCCCATATCAATAGTAGAGTCAGCCAGAATTGAAGGTTTATACCATGCTGAAGAGACAATCTTGTTAGGTTTCAGCAACAGATTCAGGATTACTTTGTCCTTGTCGTAATAAAAGATTTATTGGACCCTGATTGAGGAAAATCTGCTCACCCCTAGACCTAGAAACATAAGGTAGAGAGGGAGGAAGATTGCACATCACAAATCCCCTCTTTATTAAAATTGGTAGAGTTTCCTAGAAGAACAATCTCTACAGCAGACGACATTGGTAATGGACATCCATGTCAATTAACTGAATACTACAGTGATCACTTATGAAAGTATAATTGAGTAAACTGCGCAGAAGGTAAAAGGTAATGCTGTAAACTTTTTAAAACCCCGGGTCCATAGTCACATAGACTGTGGTTGGTAATTTTCTGTATTGCATGCATTTAGGGATGTAATTTAAGATTTATATAGACGTGTTAAGGTTGACGGAGCATTAAACATCTTCAATGAGCTCATTTGGATAGAGATCAACTATATATATATATATATATATATATATATATATATATACTAAAATAAAGATACTTGGTATTGGGTATTCGATCATTCTTGATGGGAGAGTACTGGAAAATACGGAGAGAAGCAGAGGACAACCCAGGATCAATAAAGTGAGGTTTATACCAACTGTAATTCTTATCCAAAATATAACAGAACATATAATCATCAACACCCATTATTCTATTATAGTACGGCTTTCCCAAGCAAGCCCGGGTGTGTATGCTTGGGTGGAGGCATGCCAATAGGGAAGTAGGGTTACAAGTGGAGGCACTGCTGAGATCCCAATTCTCAGGAATTGATTGTACAACAATGGAGATTATGACAAGAGAAGATGTGTACCAATGGTGTAGGGAGAGGGATGTGAACATGGGATGTAGTGTAGGATTGGCTGGCAATTTCTCCGCTATTACGGATGAAGATGTATTAGCAGAATTTATCAGTATTATATGGAGTCTGTCAGCCCACTATAGTTGACAAAAGAAAAGGACAATATGGAGATACCTTTGCTCTTCTATTGACTAACAAGAATCCTTTAGAGCCTGAATTATTACCTAAGATGATTGTATTAAAGTGTGTGCCGGGTAGGAGGTTACAACTTCTCTGGCCTATTATTACAGCGGCAGAAACTGCACCAAGGGGAGATTCAAGAACTGGAACTGGGGTTGGGACTGTCAGACCGGATAGTGATGGATCTCAGAATGAAGCAGTCGTGGACAAAGTTGTTAGCCAATTAGAGAGGTGGCATTACGAGGGAGGTTATCGGAGACTGAGGATTTTCTCCAGAATAGTGCCAGTTCCTGCTGGGGAAGAAACTTATGATTTATGGAGAGAGGCTGCTATACAGCATTCAGAAGAGTGGCCGTGCCCGGATGCCATAAAAAAACAACGAGTGGTAGAAAGTTTATGAGGGCCGGCTATGGGAGTGATCCAGGCCACTAGAAAGAGTAATCCACAGGCCACGCTGAAGGAGTATTTTGAAGCATTAGATTTTTCATATGGAACACTCGAAGATGTGGGTGATCTACAAGCGCGTATAAATCATACGTTTCAAGAACATGGAGAAACCCTCACTAATTACATTTATAGGGTGGATAAATTGATCTATAAATTGGTTGAAAAGGGAGGAATGGATAAAAATTAAGTGGATGAGAGGCGGATGAGACAAGTTCTAAAAGGAGCATTGACCACCAACCCTGTTGCCCAAAGATTACGATGTACCATGAGCAGTATTCCAACCCCTACCCTTAGTGAATTGGTGAAGGAGGTGAAATTGGAGGAAGTGCAGATAGGGAATCGAGAAAGAACTATAAAGAAAGTGAAAGTAGTGGTACCTACTCCTACGCCCACTCCTCCTACTCCTTCGGCCATAGATGATCGACTATTGGTATTATTGGAAGAACAGAATAAGAAGATTGATCAACTTATTGCTCTACAAACAGATAGACAGAATCGGTCTTATATGCCATCAGGTATGGGAAGAGGGATGACCCGCCGGAATCAATTGCCAGTTACTTGCTATCGATGTGGTCAATTAGGACATCGTTCATTTGAATGTCCCATGAATGAATCCACAACGGTGAGAGAGAGTCGATTCAATTCTCGGAGAAGGCCAGAGCAGTTGGAAAACTCCAACGGGAGTGCTGTGATCCCCTCACAGGCTCCCCCACAATAAATGTACGAGCTATGGGGAGTTATCAATGGTCTTATATTCCAGACAGACTGATGGGACAGGCCCCTAGGGTCAAAGCTATGATAAATGGGTACGACTGTAGTCTTTTGATGGATAGTGGATCACAGATATCTATAGTCTTTGAATCATGGTACCGATCTCACTTGGCAGATGTCCCTATACAACCACTCAGCGGACTTACTATTTGGGGATTAAGTGAACAAAAGTCTCCCTATCTGGGGTATATAGTAGCACACATCACCTTTGAACCTGGTCTGAATATTCCCAATGATACAGTTCCTTTAGTAGCCTTGGTGTGCCCGGACTCCCCTGGAGATAACGGAGAACTACCGGTCATTATAGGGACCAATATGTTTAAGAACTTGATAAAGTGGTGTAACAAACAAGACAAGGAATCCCAGGCAGGAACAGATCGGGAAACAGAGGAGGATGGTCGATATCGGTGCGCTCGAGTGGACACTATCAGTGATAGTGATAACTCCCCTTACCTGGAAGGGATGATAAGCGACTGCCCATCTACAATTCTTGATTTGGAGCATTGCTTTAAAGGCAGTGATATCCCTGTGGAGGTAAAAAATCAATTATTGACCCAACTACGTAGCCGAGCTGAAGTATTTGCCAATGGAGATTGGGATTTGGGCACTGCTTCAGGAGTGGAACACCATATTCGACTGACCAATGATACCCCATTTAGGGAAAGATCGCGAAGACTAGCACCCGCCGACTTTGAGGACGTACGACAACATCTGCGACATCTATTGGAAAACAAAGTGATAGCTGATTCAGAAAGTCCATATGCTTCTCCCATAGTCGTAGCCAGAAAGAAAAATGGGGAAGTGCATTTGTGTATTGACTATCGGACGTTAAATAATCGTACTATTCCCGATCAATACACCGTTCCCAGAGTTGACGAAGCTCTTGACTGTCTCCAAGGCAGTCAGTGGTTTTCCGTATTAGATCTAAGATGCGGCTATTATCAGATTCCGATGAGTGCTCAAGATCAGCAAAAGACTGCCTTTATTTGTCCTATCGGATTTTACGAGTTCCTCAAGATGCCTCAAGGAGTTAAAGGTGCACCTGCTACCTTTCATAGGACCATGGAAAAAACTGTAGGTGACATGTGTTACCGAGAGGTGCTTGTCTATTTGGATGATATCATCATATTCGGAAAAACCATCGAAGAACATAATGAGAGGCTACTAAAAGTTTTGGATCGATTAAAGAATAGAGGATTAAAATTATCAATAGACAAATGCCGGTTTTGTCAACAAACAGTGAAATATCTCGGTCATATTGTAAGCCGAGAGGGTATCGCCACCGACCCGGCTAAACTAGAAGCAGTACAACAATGGCCAAGGCCTAACAACCTGAAAGATCTCAGATCTTTTTTAGGATTTTGTGGCTATTATAGAAAGTTTGTACGGCATTATATAAAGATTTCTCGGCCATTGACGGAACTTACCAAGGGATATTCCCCCCCTAATATCAAAGGACACAACCGGAATAGTAAAGTACAATATTACAAGCCTCAAGACCCGTTTGAGAACAGGTGGGATAGTCAGTGTGAAGAGGCCATTTTACGGTACAAACCGATAACAATCCCCTCACATATGTTCAAACAACAGCAAGATTAGATGCCACTGGACACCGATGGCTCGCGGCCTTGTCAAATTACAACTTCACCATTAAGTATCAACCAGGCCTAGTGCATCAAGATGCTGACGCATTGTCACGACTACCTCATGCCTCTGAGGCTGAAACGATTGACGAATGGATAGAAGTTCTGGCCGCAGATGTGCGAGGACTATGTCATCAGGTATATGTAGTACAAAGCTCTGAACATGCTTCTATTACTGCATTAGGAGCACCCGAGCAAGCCATACCACCACTGTATTGCTGGTTGAATCAGATTGATCTGGAAGGCATGGATATGGTGGGAACTTCACAAATGGCATCTGAACAGAGAGAGGACAGGGTAATATCCCCTGTAATACAACTTATCACTTATCCATCTAAAAATAATGGAAGATTGTCTCTTACAAATGCGTCTAAATTATTGCTAAAGCAGCGCTCTAAATTGATCCTACAACAGGGGGTCTTATATCGTCGTACCCGGATGTCAAATGGAGGATACAAATTGCATTTGGAATTACCAGATAAATACAGAAAGTTAGTAATGGAAGCTCTGCATGACAACCATGGACATTTGGGTTATGAAAAGACCCATGGATTAATTGTAGACCGCTTTTATTGGCCGCTTATGAACAGAGAGATCGATCAGTTCTGCAAGACATGTGGGAATTGTATAATGAGAAAGACATTACCTAATTCCTCAGCGGCGCCGCTGACAAATATAAGCAGTTCGGGACCAATGGATTTGGTCTGTATCGATTTCCTGTCGTTTGAGGGACCAAAAGGAATAGATGGCAATATCCTTATTGTAACCGATCATTTCACAAGCACATGTAACCCGAAATTAGCGAGCAGTCACAGTGGCTAATACATTATGGGAAAAATTCTTCACACACTATGGACTCCCTGTCAGGATACACTCCGATCAGGGCAGGGACTTCGAGAGTTGGCTGATTAAAGAATTGTGCATCTGCTGTGGCATAAAGAAATCTCGGACTACCCCCTATCACCCACAAGGAGACCCACAGCCAGAGCGATTTAATCGCACATTGTTGAATTTGTTAGGAACGTTGAATAATAAGAGTAAATCATGGTGGAATCAGTATGTTGCCCATTAAGTGCATGCCTATAATTGCACGCGAAATGATGCTACAGGATACTCCCCCTATTTTTTGATGTTCGGGCGGGAAGCCCGACTGCCCATTGATATTTGTCTAAGGACTAGGACAGCGGATCATTTTACATCCTCACATACTCAGTATGTCAGTCGACTTCGGCAACAACTAAAAGATGCCTATGCTTTAGCCCAGTTAGAATCCCAGAAATTAGGGAACAAGAATAAAGAAAGACATGACGACAAGTGAAACAATACATGTTAAAGCCGGGAGATCGGGTATTGATTCGAAATTTAGGACGTCCCAGCAAACAAAAATTGGCTAATAGATGGAAGACTGAGCTGTATATAGTCCTGAGACAGTTGCCTAATATTCCGGTCTATCAATTAGCCCAAGAAAAGGGGACAGGGCCAGTGGTAACGTATCATAGACAACATCTTTTACCAGTAGCTCAAGAGGTAAGATGGGAGGAAGAAAGAAAAGAGGATATTAACCCCAGTGACAGTGAACAGAAGGAGACATCACCTAGAGGAGAAATGGGGGAGACTACTGATATGGAATGAAAAGATACAGTCGAGTATGATTCTGGGTACTTTTACCGCGAAGAAGAGCCAGAGATCCTGGACAGAGGAGAAAGAGAGTTAAGCAACCCTCTCGAGTCTGAACAATACTTGAGGCCAGTAACTCTGAATGAGGATCAACATCAACAACAATCACTCCAGGGGGAAGACTACGAGTGGTGGGGTATGGGCCTAGTTTCAGATTCCCGCAAGAGTGATGAAGTAAGCGGAGAATCTAATATCAGGGTAATTGAAAGAGAGGAAATTCCTAGACCACAACGGGAACGTAGACCCCCGCAGATACTTACGTATGATCAATTAGGGGTTCCCACCGAAGTCCCATTAGTCATACATCCGGGCGTAATGTGGACGTGGCCATACTATGGAAGCGTTATGTAAGCTATGGAAAATAGTGTCAAGGATAGCTTGATGAAACAGTGTAAGTGGGGAGTTCCACTTTAGTTAATGTTAGATGGTGGACTCCCCAGGGGGAGAATGTAACCCATACCAGGAGTTATGTATGTATGGTTGTATTTGTACATATATGAATAGCCATTACAGGAATTGATATTTATGTATATTATAGATATATATATATATAGTCTATATATATAAAGCTATTGGGCCCAGAGACTGGAAGCTTCTAGAGCTCTGCGTGCTGTACTGCAGGGGGATGACTCGAGGACAGAAAAATGGCTGTGGAGAGCAGCGCGAGAGAGGAGTAAAAGAGGGGTGCGTACTGCGTAGTAAAGAAGAAAAAAACCGGTCGGAGACATGAGACGGAGAGGGACGTATCAAGTCATGACAGGAGACGGAGAGGGACATATCGAGTCCTGACAGGCGACTCGCCGAGAGAAGGGTGTTGGCGGACCCGTGACTGAACTTGCTGCCCAGGACCCGATAGAAAGAAGCTGATCGCCAGGTAGTTGGAGGGATCCTATACGTCGGCTGCCGCTGCTCGTCATTTAGATAAGGCAGCATCCTACAAAGCGCTGGGGGGGGGGGGGGGGGAGTCCCGATCCCTGAGTGCGGAGCATCATCCCCGGGTTGTCAAGACGGGGGAGCGGCCTGATGCCTGGTGGGAGGAGCTAGCGGCTGAGGAGACCGTGGAATAGACGGCAGGAGAATAACAGTGTGGAAGAAGGGGGAGCAACCTGACATTCAACGGGACACCACTTTGGTTTGACATACAAGTTTAGAGTGCATGGACTGTGGTCCATCATAAATATATACAGTCAACATTATTAATGCAAGCATGACAATCACAATGCATGCCATAAAAATGCCCATAGTCCTGCGTAGTCTAAGTTTACATATGTGTGATGTATAATTAAAGTGCACAAGGTGGAGCAGGATCCCTAGAGGTGCAGGTGGTAGGCCAAGGCACAGTGGGCCACCAGAGAACTCCCATGTACTCCTGTGGACCAGTACATTCCTGTATGTCTGTTGAATTTATGTATGTCCGTGGAATTTATAAAAGCAAATAAGTGTTCCTACAAAACAGTTTTATATTATAATAAATTAAAAGGTTACAAATGTATAAAAACCACAATATAAATTTTAACATACAAATACCACAATGGTGTCATATGAGAAAAAAACACATACATAAAAAATAATGAATTATTTTAAAATAATTTAACAAAAGATTATTTTTGGCAAAACCTAATTACATATTTGTGTGTTTCTATCTCTTTAGGCACAGCACAAAGGCAGGTGGCAGGAGCTGCACCACACACACCCTCCCCCACTCAACTACCCTCCCCCAACAATCCTCCTCCTCCTACCTCACTCAACCACCCTTCCCCCATCAATCCTCCTCCTCCTTCCCCTCTCAACCACCCTCCCCCATAAATCCTCCTCCCACTTTCAACCACCCTCCCCATCAATCCTCCTCCTCCTCCCCCTCTCAACCACCCTCCCCCCTCAATCTGATCCCCTTCTCAATCTTCCTCCACCACTCAACCTGAACCCCCCTCTCAATCTGCCTCCCCCACTCAATCTGGCCACCACTCTCAAACTTCCTCCCACCATCATTCTGACCCCCTCCTCTCAACCACCATCCCCCTCTTATTCTCAGCCACTTCTCAACCACCCTCCCCCTCTCAATATGACCCCCCTTTTCATCCACCCTCCCCTGTACATCCAACCTCCCACCCCCTTCCAAGCCCCTTCCCCATCCAACCTTCCACCCCCTTTCAAGCCCCTTCCCCCATCAAACCTCCCACCTCCTCTTTGGTCTCTGAAAATGAGGAGGAAGGCAAGTGGGCCACTATGGCCCCAGAAGGTCAAGATGAGGGCGATGGACTGGAAATGGAGCCTAGTAAGACTAATTTAATTAATCCTAAACATTTCAGGTTTAGAAATATATAACAACATGTGTCTTCAACCTGTGTCCCTGCAGCTGCTGTGTGAAACCACATCCAACCATTCCCTGCCACAGTTGGACTATTAAGGCAGACTGTCACTGTTGCAGGCCATGCTGGGATGCATAGTACCACAGCAGCTAGAGGCACACAGGGCCAACACACAGGTAGTGCTACAGATTTCATTAAAAGTAAAATTGGTTGGAAAAGTTGGTCTGCACTGACAGAGGTAGTAGGAAGGGCCTGTTTATTCATAATCGACTTAAATATATTTTTGTTTTAAAAGTAAAACTATTGAAAAATTGTTTCACTATCATAGTAAGCCAATCACATTGCAAAAGCATTAATTAAGCTTGTGAAAATTAGTTTAAAAAGGAATAATAAAGGCATAGGCTCAGGGGCGTAGCCAGAACTTTGTGGGCTCCATAGCAACATTTTGAAGGGGCCCCTCTCCCAATGCTTTTTTTTAGAGACACTTCTCTGCAGCAGTTGTTAATTTTATGCCCTCTAATAGTGCCCTAGTTAATTAAGTTCACCCTATGTCATATTTCAGAGCTGCCAGTACACATTATGCCACACAGTACCCCCAACTCACATTATAATATATAGTGCACCCCGTACAGTGCCCCAGTTCATATATTATAAAATTACAAAAATGCCCTCCAGTTCATATTATACCACACTACAAAAGTCCAGGGGTATACCTAGATATATTGCAGGCCCCAAGGAAGAAGATTGAAAGGACCCATATGTACAACCCAATCACAAAAATGTATATAACACGTAACTTTGACAGGGCAGGTGGGCCCCTCTCAGCTCTGGGCCCCATAGCAGCTGCACTGTAGCTTTGCCCTTGCATAGGCTAACTAACTAATTGTAGTCTAATATCTTAAGATGTGTGTTACCCCATTACATAAGGTGGGTAGTGGCAATAAACACTCCATAAATTGAGTTTGGAAAGAAGTGAGACGGAAACATGACAGATGCAGTGTAGCTATGTTTTATGTGTTTAGTGTACATAAGGACAGAGATATATATTTTAATGTGGAATACAGTATCTCGACTAATAATAAGATTTTACTTACCGATAAATCTATTTCTCGTAGTCCGTAGTGGATGCTGGGGACTCCGTCAGGACCATGGGGAATAGCGGCTCCGCAGGAGACAGGGCACAAAAGCAAGCTTTTAGGATCACATGGTGTGTACTGGCTCCTCCCCCTATGACCCTCCTCCAAGCCTCAGTTAGGTACTGTGCCCGGACGAGCGTACACAATAAGGAAGGATCTTGAATCCCGGGTAAGACCCAAACCAGCCACACCAATCACACCGTACAACTTGTGATCTGAACCCAGTTAACAGTATGATAACAATGAAGTAGCCTCTAAAAAAGATGGCTCACAACAATAATAACCCGATTTTTGTAACAATAACTATGTACAAGTAATGCAGACAATCCGCACTTGGGATGGGCGCCCAGCATCCACTACGGACTACGAGAAATAGATTTATCGGTAAGTAAAATCTTATTTTCTCTAACGTCCTAGTGGATGCTGGGGACTCCGTCAGGACCATGGGGATTATACCAAAGCTCCCAAACGGGCGGGAGAGTGCGGGTGACTCTGCAGCACCGAATGAGAGAACTCCAGGTCCTCCTCAGCCAGGGTATCAAATTTGTAGAATTTTACAAACGTGTTCCCCCCTGACCACGTAGCTGCTCGGCAAAATTTTAAAGCCGAGACCCCCTCGGGCATCCGCCCAAGATGAGCCCACCTTCCTTGTGGAATGGGCATTGACAGATTTTTGGCTGTGGCAGGCCTGCCACAGACTGTGCAAGCTGAATTGTACTACAAATCCAACGAGCAATAGTCTGCTTAGAAGCAGGAGCACCCATCTTTTGGGGTGCATACAATATAAACAGCAAGTCAGACTTTCTGACTCCAGCCGTCCTGGAAATATATATATATATATATATATATATATATATATATCTATTTTTAGGGCCCCGACAACGTCTAGCAACTTGGAGTCCTCCAAGTCCCTAGTAGCCGCAGGCACCACAATATGTTGTTTCAGGCGAAACGCTGACACCACCTTAGGAAGAAACTGGGGACGAGTCCGCAGTTCTGCCCTGTCCGAATGGAAAAACAAATATGAGCTTTTTTTTAAGACAAAGCCCCCAATTCTGACAATCGCCTGGCCGAGGCCAGGGCCACAACATGGTCCCTTTCCATGTGAGATATTTCAAATCCACAGATTTGATCGGTTCAAACCAATATGATTTTAGGAATCCAAACACTACGTTGAGATCCCACGGTGCCACTGGAGGCACACAAGGGGCTGTATATGCAATACTCCCTTGACAAACGTCTGGACTTCAGGAATTGAAGCCAATTTTTTCTGGAAGAAAATCTACAGGGCCGAAACTTGAACCTTAATGGACCCCAATTTGAGGCTCATAGACACTCCTGTTTTCAGGAAGTGCAGAAATCGACCTAGTTGAAATTTTTTCGTGGGGCCTTCCTGGCCTCACCCACGCAACATATTTTCACCACATGTGGTGATAACGTTGTGCGGTCACCTCCTTCCTGGCTTTGACCAGGGTAGGTATGACCTCTTCCGGAATGCCTTTTCCCTTAGGATCCGGCGTTCAACCGCCATGCCGTCAAACGCAGTCGCGGTAAGTCTTGGAACAGACAAGGTCCCTGCTGGAGCAGGTCCTTTCTTAGAGGCAGATGCCACGGTTCCTCTTGGAACAGACATGGTTCTTGCTGAAAGCAAATCCCATCTTAGCTCCCGAGGCCATTAGTCCTCTGTGAGCATCTCTTGAAGTTCCGGGTACCAAGTCCCTCTTGGCCAATCCGGAGCCACGAGTATAGTTCTTACTCCTCTACGTCTTATAATTCTCAATACCTTGGTTATGAGAAGCAGAAGAGGGAACACATACACCGACTGTTACACCCACGGTGTTACCAGGACGTCCACAGCTATCGCCTGAAGGTCTCGTGACCTGGCGCAATACCTGTCCCGTTTTTTGTTCGGGCGGGACGCCATCATTTCCACCTTTGGTCTTTCCCAACGGTTCACAATCATGCGGAAAACTTCCCGATGAAGTTCCCACTCTTCCGGGTGGAGGTCGTGCCTGCTGAGGAAGTCTGCTTCCCAGTCGTCCACTCCCGGAATGAACACTGCTGACAGTGCTATCACATGATTTTCCGTCTAGCGAAAAATCCTTGCAGTTTTGACCACTGCCCTCCTGCTTCTTGTGCCGCCCTATCTGTTTACGTGGGCGACTGCCGTGATGTTATCCCACTGGATCAATACCGGCTGACCTTGAAGCAGAGGCCTTGCTAAGCTTATAGCATTACAAATTTGCTCTTAGCTCCAGTATATTTATGTGGAGAGAATTCTCCAGACTTGATCACACTCCCTGGAAATTTTTTCCCTGTGTGACTGCTCCCCAGCCTCTCAGGCTGGCCTCCGTGGATACCAGCATCCAATCCTGAATGCCGAATCTGCGGCCCTCTAGAAGATGAGCACTCTGTAATCACCACAGGAGAGACACCCTTGTCCTTGGATATAGGGTTATCCGCTGATGCATCTGAAGATGCGATCCGGACCATTTGTCCAGCAGATCCCACTGAAGAGTTCTTGCGTGAAATCTGCCGAATGGAAGCGCTTCGTAATAAGCCACCATTTTTTACCAGGACTCTTGTGCAATGATGCACTGACACTTTTCCTGGTTTTAGGAGGATCCCGATTAGCTCGGATAACTCCCTGGCTTTCTCCTCTGGGAGAAACACCCTTTTCCTGGACTGTGTCCAGAATCATCCCTAGGACCAGCAGACGTGTCGTCGGAACAACTGCGGTTTTGGAATATTTAGAATCCACCCGTGCTGTCGTAGAACTACTTGAGATAGTGCTACTCCGACCTCCAACTGTTCTCTGGACCTTGTTCTTATCAGGAGGTCGTCCATTTTCTTTGAAGACGAATCCTCATTTCGGTCATTACCTTGGTAAAGACCCGGGGTGCCTTGGACACTCCAACGGCATCGTCTGAAACTGATAGTGACAGTTCTGTACCACGAACCTGAGGTACCCTTGGTGAGAAAAGCAAATTTTGGGACATGGAGGTAAGCATCCCTGATGTCCCGGGACACCATATAGTTCCCTTGTTCCCAGTTCGCTATCACTGCTCTGAGTGACTCCATCTGGATTTGAACCCTTGTAAGTGTTCAAATTTTTCAGATTTAGAATCGGTCTCACCTAGCCTTCTGGCTTCAGTACCACCCTATAGTGTGGAACAATACCCCTTTCCTTGTTGTAGGAGGGGTAATTTTATTATCACCTGCTGGGAATACAGCTTGTGAATTGTTTTCAATACTGCCTCCCTGTCGGAGGGGGACATTGGTACAGCAGACTACAGGAACCTGCGAGGGGGGAAACGCCTCGACATTCCAATCTGTGCCCCTTTGATACTACTTGTAGGATCCAGGGGTCCTGTACGGTCCCAGCGTCATGCTGAGAACTTAGTAGAAGCGGTGGAGGGCTTCTGTTACTGGGAATGGGCTGCCTGCTGCAGTCTTCTTCCCTTTCCTCTATCCCTGGGCAGATATCTTATAGGGACGAAAAGACTGAGGCTGAAAAGACGGTGTCTTTTTCTGCAGAGATGTGACTTAGGGTAAAACACGGTGGATCTTCCAGCAGTTGCCGTGGCCACCAGGTCCCATGGACCGACCCCAAATAACTCCTCCCCTTTTATACGGCAATACATCTTTGTGCCGTTTGGAATCTGCATCCCCTGACCACTGTCGTGTCCATAAACATCTTCTTGCAGATATGGACATCGCATTTACTCTTGATGCCAGAGTGCAAATATCCCTCTGCGCATCTCGTATATATAGAAATGCATCCTTTAAATGCTCTATAGTCAATAAAATACTGTCCCTGTCAAGGGTATCAATATTTTTAGTCAGGGAATCCGACCAAGCCACCTCAGCTCTGCACATCCAGGCTGAGGCGATCGCTGGTCACAGTATAACACCAGCGTGTGTGTGTATACTTTTTAGGATATTTTTCTGATAAGCATGTGAGCGCCTTATCCACCCTGAGGGGTGTTTCCCAATGCGCCTTAACTTCTGGCGGGAAAGGGTATACCGCCAATAATTTTCTATCGGGGGAAACCCACGCATCATCACACACTTCATTTAATTTATCTGATTCAGGAAAAACTACAGGTAGTTTTTTCACCTCACACATAATACCCTTCTTTGTGGTACTTGGAGTATCAGAAATATGTAACACCTCCTTCATTGCCCTTAACGTGTGGCCCTAAAGGAAAATACGTTTGTTTCTTCACCGTCGACACTGAAATCAGTGTCCGTGTCTGGGTCTATGTCGACCGACTGAGGTAAATGGGCGTTTTTACAAGCCCCTGACGGTGTCTGAGACGCCTGGACCGGTACTAATTTGTTCGCCGGCCGTCTCATGTCGTCAACCCACTTGCAGCGTGTTGACATTATCACGTAATTCCATAAGTAAGCCATCCATTCCGGTGTCGACTCCCTAGAGAGTGACATCACCATTACAGGCAATTTGCTCCGCCTCCTCACCAACATTTTCCTCATACATGTCGACACACACGTACCGACATACAGCACACACATAGGGAATGCTCTGATAGAGGACAGGACCCACTAGCCCTTTGGGGAGACAGAGGGAGAGTTTGCCAGCACACACCAAAATGCTATAATTATACAGGGACAACCCTTATATAAGTGTTCCTCCCATATAGCATTTAATATATATGTATATCGCCAAATCAGTGCCCCCCCTCTCTGTTTTAACCCTGTTTCTGTAGTGCAGTGCAGGGGAGAGCCTGGGAGCCTTCCCCTCAGCCTTGCTGTGAGGGAAAATGGCGCTGTGTGCTGAGGAGAATAGGCCCCGCCCCCTTTTCGGCGGGCTTCTTCTCCGGAGATTGTGAAGTCTGGCAGGGGTTAAATACATCCATATAGCCTCAAGGGCTATATGTGATGTATTTTTCGCCATACAGGTATTCTACATTGCTGCCAGGGCGCCCCCCCCCGCGCCCTGCACCCTCCGTGATCGCTGTGGGAAGTGTGCTGACAGACAATGGCGCACAGCTGCAGTGCTGTGCGCTACCTGAGGAAGACTGAAAAGTCTTCTGCCGCCTGGTTCCGGACCTCTTCAATCTTCAGCATCTGCAAGGGGGTCGGCGGCGCGGCTCCGGGACGAACCCCAGGGCGAGACCTGTGTTCCGACTCCCTCTGAAGCTAATGGTGTCCAGTAGCCTAAGAATCCAATCCATCCTGCACGCAGGTGAGTTGAAATTCTCTCCCCTAAGTCCCTCGATGCAGTGAGCCTGTTGCCAGCAGGACTCACTGAAAATAAAGAACCTAAAAACTTTTTCTAAGCAACTCTTTAAGAGAGCCACCTAGATTGCACCCTTCTCGGACGGGCACAAAAACCTAACTGAGGCTTGGAGGAGGGTCATAGGGGGAGGAGCCAGTACACACCATGTGATCCTAAAAGCTTGCTTTTGTGCCCTGTCTCCTGCGGAGCCGCTATTCCCCATGGTCCTGACGGAGTCCCCAGCATCCACTAGGACGTTAGAGAAAATTGATTAGAAATGTGTGTTAAAGTTTTTATGACATTAATAAGTAGCATATGTGACGTCCATAATCATCTTTACAGTGGAATTTAAAGTTTACAGTATTTATGTTTATTACCAAAATATGGGATTGTGCGCTCATTTAATCTTTTACACATTCATCTCCACTTATTACAGATCCTGACCTTGGAGATCGAGATCTGGCCAAATTAGTGGCCATGCAGGCCAACATCCAGGCCCTTCTGGCCAATGGTAATTGATTAATTTTTATTTTTCTAAATTGTTTGTTCTTTTTGTGGGAAATCATTTAAAAAAAACTTGTTTGTTTGAAAAAAATAAATAAAAAATGATTAACTGAGCTATTGTGTTGTGTCTTTATTCTAAAGATAAATAAACTTTTAAAAATTACTTTAGACAATGTCATCTATCCTCAGATTCTTCTATGTGTTGATTTTGATTTCTCCAAATTTTCTTTTTTGTATTTATTTTTTTGTGGGTCACTATTTCAATAAATAATAAACAACAATGTAGCTTATAAAAGTAGTATTAAGTGTATGATGCAACTAGGCCAACAAGCATATTTTGTGCTTTAAGTAAGTTTGATGGCTTAATTGCTGAATGTTATTGACCAATTATGTTGTCAAACACTTCCTTTTGCAGTGTTTGTTGAGTTAATTGAACAATCACATTACAAATTCTTATTGTATTTGCTGATACATTTGATTGCTTGAAGAAAAAAAAGCCATTGGCCCTCATTCCGAGTTGTTCGTAGAGAATCATCGCATCGCAAACGGGCAGATATCAACAAAACTCGCATGCGCAAAAGCGGAAATACGCATGCGCGAGCATAGCGATTCGACACTTGTGCAGAAATACTACAAAGGAAATTGCTCTTTACACAGAAACGAAAACGGGGAGTGGCGAAGGCGTGACAGAGGCGCGACTTCGCAATCTTCCGACATGGGCGTAAAAGTGGGCGTATAGTGTGGGAGTATGCAACTAGCAGTAGGAGTGTTTTTCGTATAAATGCATTGTCGCTGTTAAACCTAACATAGCAATTCCTTGCAATCTTTACGCAGCAGCCGAGTAGGTCTGCAGTTACTCTGCATTTGTGAAGTAGTGTTACAAGTGTGTATGCACTAATTACCAGTTAATTGGAGAGCCCATTCATCTGTTGTCCAATTACTTGCTAAACACTGCTCTGCTGAAGTACTGCAAACAGCAATTGTGTGGACACATTACATGTTTATTCTAAGCACCTATAAATCTGTCACGCTGCCAAATAAGGTTTTTATTTAGGGCCAAGTGTTTGGCTAAACATTGTGGTTAAGTGCATGTTTTAATGTGTGTAATACTACCAAATGCAAACAAGTGAAATTATCCAAATTTATAAACTACATCAGCAACATCTAAACTACATAAAATGTTACCTTTGTATATTCCAAATCTCAGGTCCAACATAATGCAGCATACACTTATTTTTTTGCATAAATAAAACTTTTTTATTTGGTTAGAATATCTGTCAATGTGTAAAATTATGTCCTGTTGCCCATAGTAAATCAAATCCCGAGTTGTGACTTTTTTTGGAATATGGACATTAAAGTGTGGTGCAAGGCATACCTGTTGCATTTTTAAAGATGCAATGCTTGTATTTTTTTTAAGATTGTTCCCTTGTTCCCCAAGTGTCTATATGCTTTGCTAAACTTTCCTGGACTAAGATTAACATAATGCATTAACTTTAAGAAAGTACACAAATTTTTAAAATATTTTTTTTTTTATTACTGCTGTAATATATTTTGGGATCAAAACAACATGGCTACAGGTGAGTATCACAGGCAAAGATGGACCAAGCAGCAAGCAGATGCCACTGACACAAATGACATAGCAGAACTCAGTACTAGGGAAACTCCAGCTTCTGACAAAATCATAATTTAATAGCAAATAAATAATATGTTGTAAACACCCTGGCAGACAAATATATTTGGGCAACTGAGAAAGATTCATGAGCCACCACACAAACACAACAATACACAGCATACTAGGAAGAGGAAGATGGCTGTGGTGTTTAGGAAAAAAAGCTCACAGGCTACAATATATCAAAACATATATAATACATTTCACTAAGAGGGAGTTATCCATTCTGGCCACACAAGCCAACACAAAAAAAACATAGAGACAACATGAAAAACATGGGTGCTGCCCATCTGGAGAGACATCACTTTCTATTTTTTTGTCCCCGCCTGATGCTGTTCTTCTTGGCTTGGTCTGCGGAGCGACCTTCGTGGGCCCTGCCCAGTGGGATGTTCTTCCTGGGCAGGGGCAGGGGATGGAGCCGATGTGGCTGGCTCTCTGCCACTGTGGGCAAGGGAGACAGCGATGGCCTGGAGCCCTTGCAAGATGTTATTTGCAAGGCTTTGGAATGAGGGGGCAAGATGATCTTGTCCCTGCCTGATCTCTGCCAGACCTTGGCAGAGTTGAGCAACACCTTGCTCCACACTGATTCTGTGCTCAGTGAGCCGGACAGCTATCTGGCTTACCTCCCGGATCATCCTGTCCTGAAATGCATTTAGGCTCTCACCATACCTAGCTATTTCAAGCAGGATCTCCGGGATAGCAGAGGGTTGGGTGGGTGGGCCAGTTGGAACCTGGATAGGTGGGATTTGGGGTCCCACACTACCAGACCCACTAGGTCCCTCCACCTCAGCCTCAGCCACATAACCCTCCTGTGACTCGACCTGCTCACCCCCCTGTGCTGTGTTATGTGCAAAGCAAATAGAAGAATGTGTGGAAAAAGAGTTGAAAAAAACAATATGAGACTTTTGTTTATATAAATTAAAAAATTAAAAAATATGTGTGTAAACTTACCTGGCAAGTCATGTGCCGTCAGGATTTCAGGCAGGTCCGTGTCCATATGAGACACCCCTGTCCCCTCCTCATAACTGACACAGTCCATCGCTATCTCCTCCAACTCTGTATACTCCACAGCGACAGATGGTCCTCCCCCTGTAGCCCTCGAGGCATTCCACTCCGCAGCCCTCTTGCCCTTCAGGCGGGATTTGAAGTCGGCCCAACTACATATGTTTTGAAAAATAGGGGCAAGGTAGAGTATTAAAAATAAAGGCTTTAATATATAGGACACATGTTATGCATTTGTTTGCTATAGACAACATCACATGTAACTAGCTTTTGACAAATACTTAGCACACATAATGGACTGCCAATATACACTTACCGTCGTCTAACTTCCTGTGATGTTCGGACGATAGAGCCGACTTCATTGACAGAATGAGTGATGTCCCTCCAGATGCGTTCTTTCGTAGCAGCACCCATGTTTTTCGGTCCTCTATGTATTTTTGACATGGCCTGCGTGACCAAAACACGCAACTCCCTCTTAGTGAATGCGGGCTGCCTTTGTTTGCTCCTTGAAGTAGCCTGTGAGCTTTGTTCCTGTTGCTCCTCACCATCTTCCTCGTCACTAGCAGCTTCTGTATGTTGTGGTTGTGCGGCTAATGCTGAATCTCCCTCAGTTTCCCCAGTATGTCTGTCTGGCAGGGTAACCCCACTTAACTGCTGGGTCTCAGAAGCTGGAATGTCTCTAGTACTGGGTCCTGCGTCTTCACATTCCGCAGAGGCGGATTCCATCATTCGCCGACGCAATGCGATACGTCTTTGAGCCAATTCTGCCTGCTCCCGCTGCAAGCGGTCCATCTCTGCTGCAAAATCCTCACGAGTAGCCATGTTGGTAATGACATGTTCTGTACGCACAGGTGTGTAGGTATTTATAGCTACGTGCGCAGCGTTAATTCACACAGGTGTAAATTATGCTAATTGTGTTACTGATTGTACTGCTTATTTAAGAGCATGGTTTGCAGCCTGTGTGAGTGGGTGTATGATGAAAGAAGCTGCTGTGTGTTTGCTGTGTGTTTACAGAGAAGGTGGACGTCTTTTGGCCAACTTTGCAGAGTGAGTAGTTTTTGCATTGTCTTGCAGACAGATGTCCGTTTATTAGCTTTTAACATGTATAGCGTAGTGCGTTTTTTTGGCTAAGTTTCTTTTGTGAGTATTCCTACATTAGTCAATTATCAAGCCAAGTATGTATGGTGGTGCAATGGAACTGGGTTTATGTATTTTGGAGAATATCTGTTTGCTATTTAAATGGTTTAGTATGCCATATTTGTTTTTTTATGACCTGTACTTTACATTGTGTATGTTATATTGTTTGCACAGTTTGATCTCTTAGACTCCTTTTGTGTCTCTTGTAGGTGTCTCATTGTGGGATTTCATTCCTATTTTTTGTTTAGTGCCAAGTAGGCGGTTTTTTCCTTTACGTTTTCCATACATTTGAAGTTTGATATTTTGAGCAGATAAGTAGCCATTCCCTGTGTGTGCTGCTGTTTGTTGTAATTGTCTATATGATCTCTTAGACTCCTTCTGTGTCTCTTGTAGGTGTCTCATTGTGGGATTTCATTCCTATTTTTTGTTTTGTGCCAAGTAGGCGGTTTTTTCCTTTACGTTTTCCACACATTTGAAGTTTGATATTTTGAGCAGGTAAGTAGCCATTCCCTGTGTGTGCTGCTGTTTGTTGTAATTGTCTATATGATCTCTTAGACTCCTTCTGTGTCTCTTGTAGGTGTCTCATTGTGGGATTTCATTCCTATTTTTTGTTTTGTGCCAAGTAGGCGGTTTTTTCCTTTACGTTTTCCACACATTTGAAGTTTGATATTTTGAGCAGGTAAGTAGCCATTCCCTGTGTGTGCTGCTGTTTGTTGTAATTGTCTATATGATCTCTTAGACTCCTTCTGTGTCTCTTGTAGGTGTCTCATTGTGGGATTTCATTCCTATTTTTTGTTTAGTGCCAAGTAGGCGTTTTTTTCCTTTACGTTTTCCACACATTTGAAGTTTGATATTTTGAGCAGGTAAGTAGCCATTCCCTGTGTGTGCTGCTATTTGTTGTAATTGTCTATATGATCTCTTAGACTCCTTCTGTGTCTCTTGTAGGTGTCTCATTGCGGGATTTCATTCCTATTTTTTGTTTTGTGCCAAGTAGGCGGTTCTTTCCTTTACATTTTCCACACATTTGAAGTTTGATATTTTGAGCAGGTAAGTAGACATTCCCTGTGTGTGCTGCTGTTTGTTGTAATTGTCTATATGATCTCTTAGACTCCTTCTGTGTCTCTTGTAGGTGTCTCATTGTGGGATTTCATTCCTATTTTTTGTTTAGTGCCAAGTAGGCAGTTTTTTCTTTTACGTTTTCCACACATTTGAAGTTTGACATTTTGAGCAGGTAAGTAGCCATTCCCTGTGTGTGCTGCTGTTTGTTGTAATTGTCTATATGATCTCTTAGACTCCTTCTGTGTCTCTTGTAGGTGTCTCATTGTGGGATTTCATTCGTATTTTTTGTTTTGTGCCAAGTAGGCGGTTTTTTCCTTTACGTTTTCCACACATTTGAAGTTTGATATCTTGAGCAGGTAAGTTGCCATTCCCTGTGTGTCCTGGAGTGTGTTTGTAGCAAGTGTTGTTTTTTTTTGGGGGGGGGTCCATTTCTCTCTCTTGTAGGTGTTATTTCTTGGTTTACAAAGCATTTACTTTTGACAAAGTAGGGCTGATTTTTGCTGTATTAGCAACTAAAGGACTACCTTGTTAATTTTTTTTAAAGATAAAGATTTGCTTTAAAAAAATTTTTATTCATACTTAGTTGTTTTATTATATATTGTGGCAGTTATTATATGGGTATGTTTGAAATCTCAAATCCTTTTTTTTTTAGTGATGTTAACCTATGTTTAAAATATTTAGCTAAAGGTTTCTTTTTGTTTTGTTCCCAATTTTTTGTTTTGTACCCATATTTTATTCTTGAAGAAATGGAGTATGCTCCTCCAGTAAGTTAACACCCATACACTTTGACTTTGATTATGGCTGACAATGTTTATTTTAAAATAAATTGATTCTTACCTTCATTTTAAGTTGGTGATGTCTATTCATGTGGCAGCTGAAGCCCTCCCACCCCAACCCACGGAACCACTCCCGCCCCAACCGCTGCAAGCCCTCCAACCGCAACCGGCTCCTCATCATCCAAGGCAACGGAGGCGCGCTAGGCCACCAATTTTCCGTACCCGTGTCCTCCTTTTTGGGATGCCTGATGATGTGGTTGTGCGCAGATATAGGCTGCCACCTCATCTAATCCTAGACACTCTCTCCATAATAGAGAGTGATCTGGAACAATCCATTAGGTATCCTACAGCAATACCAGCATTGACACAATTCCTTGCTGTGTTACATTTTGTGGCCACTGGTTCTTACCAGCATGTTGTGGGCGATCTGGTTGGCATGTCGCAGGGCCAGTTCAGTAAGGTCCTGCGGCGTGTCAGCCAGGCTTTTATTAAACGCGTTAAGCAATTTATTGCTATGCCTTTGGATGTTGGGGCCCTAGATGTGGTGAAGCGGCAATTTGAGGAAGGTGGTAGTCGCTTCCCACATGTTATTGGGGTTGTGGATGGCACACATGTAGCTATTGTACCACCAAGACATAATGAAGAAATTTATAGAAACAGGAAACTGTTTCATTCTCTGAATGTAATGGTTGTTTGTGGGCCATCCCTCCAGATCCTGTCCCTGAATGCTAAGTTCCCGGGGAACTCCCATGATGCCCATGTCATTAGACAATCAGGGATATGGCACAGATTAAGATCGATGGAAAGACAAGACATGTGGTTATTGGGTGAGTGTTTTTGTTTATTTACTTACAATAATATTTTAACATTTTACATTCTAATTTATTTCTTGTCTTCTCATCAAACAGGAGACCGTGGATATCCTTGCACCCCCTGGCTCATGACTCCTTACAGTAAGCCCAGGCCAGGACCACAGACGGCATTTAACTCCGCGCTTACTGCCACTAGACAGCTGGTGGAGCTCACGATTGGTGTCCTTAAAGGACGCTTTCGTGTGCTCCACCGCACTGGTGACGACATCATGTATTCACCGGAGATGGTAAGTAAAATAGTGGTCCTGTGCGCTATTCTACATAACATCGCTGTAAGGAGTTGTGTTGAGCTTCCTCACACAGAGGAATTGCCAGATGAGGAGCCAGGGGTTGGGCGGAGATTCGGTGGGGGGAGTGTTTCCCGGAGGGGAAGCAAAGTAAGGGCACGCATTGTGCAAGAATATTTCAGGTATAGTGTTTTTTTTCCAATATTTGAATTTTTTAAATAAACACTGTCTGTTTATGTTCATTTTGCTCTGATGTCATTTATGTAGCTATTGAAAGGTCATTGTGTAATTGTTTTGGTGTGTGTGAATATATTATTAGTTGTTTCTGAAAATAATCAAACATGTTAACCTTACAATGTTTGTATTCTTTGTAAAATATTGTTAAGTTGTTTAATTGTTGTATTATCTTTTTTTTTTGTCTAATCCTGTTTTCCAAAACAAAAACACAACATATGATACTAAATGTTGTAAACTTTGTGACTGTGCAGCTGATTGTTCATACAAAATGTGGTGAGTACACTGATTGATTATAACTTTTAAGTAAAAGTGTGTGTGTGTGTGTGTGTAATTGTGAGAATAGGTTCGTTGATTATCATGTTCTTCCGCGACTGCGAATTTCCGCTATAGCGAACGAACCCCTCTGCTCTTCACAGCACTGCAGACATCAATAAAGTTTATTCAATGCACACATCAATAAAGTTTATTTAGATGACAGCATAGATTTTCCACCAATCACATGCCAACACACACTATAAATATATGCCCAAATATGGAAAACGCCATTGCCATGATGCGTGCAGCACCGTTCACCAGGCGTGAGCTCCGCGTGCTGGTGGCGGTGATGGACCGCCGCGTAGGCCGCTTTGTACCTAATCGGGTAAAGCGCGAGGCCTATGCGGAGGTCCGCCACCTACTGAGGACGCGCGTCCGCAGCAGGCGGACCATCATACAGTTGGAGAGGAGATGGAGTGATCTCCGCAGGTGGACGCCGGAGCTGTTGGCGGAGCTCCGCCAGCAAATCCGGCAACTGCGTGGACGCAGTAAGTAAAATACATTACATAACACAACACAGAGATTGTTAGCATAAACTGTGCAAATTTACACTAAGTAATATTAGCAAAAACTTTGCAAATTTACACTAAGTGATAGTGTCCAAATTGCCACACTGACTGAACTAGTTAAATAAATATGACAGTGTGTGTGGTTAGGGCAAGCAGTACTGACTGTAGCAGAGTGATTCTAAACAAGTGCATTTTGTTGTACAGAATTGCTACACAGGCTGTAAACTGTACCAAATAACTTGCTCAGTGGTGTAAATTTCATAAGGTGGCTTGATTTTAGATCTGGTGATGTTGCCTATAACAATCAATATGAGTAAATCGAATAGATTCTGTAATGAGATTTAAAAATGTTACGTATAATCAGTTTGTTTGCTATGGACAACATCACCAGATTAAAAATTAGCCAAACAAAATAATGTGAGCCCTGTGTCTTTTACATGGGACAGAACAGTGTAATTTACTAATGTTGGTTTTTAAATTTGTCAGGCAACACCACATAAAATACATATGTCATTCTAGGACCACCACAATGGCAAGCTGCTGCAGGGAGCCCAGACCAGCCCCCTTCTCAGCCCCCCTCCCCTTCCCAGTCCACCTCCCCTTCCCAGTCCCCTTCTCAGCCCCCCTCCCCTTCTCCTTCTCAGGCCCCCTCTCCTTCTCCTTCTCAGCCCCCTTCTCATTCTCCTTCTCAGGCCCCCTCTTCTCCCAGTCCCCTTCTCCTTCTCCTTCCCAGTCCACTTCTCAGGCCCCCTCTCCTTCTCAGCCCCCTTCTCATTCTGCTTCTCAGGCCCCCTCTTCTTCCCAGTCCCCTTCTCCTTCTCCTTCCCAGTCCACTTCTCAGGCCCCCTCTCCTTCGCCTTCTCAGCCCCCTTCTCATTCTCCTTCTCAGGCCCCCTCTTCTTCCCAGTCCTCTTATCCTTCTCCTTCCCAGTCCCCTTCTCAGCCCCCCTCACCCTCTATTGCCCAAACACTCTCTCCGCCCCCCTCGCCCTCTCAATCAGACCCACCCTCTGAAATGACATCCCCAATCCCTCCTCCTTCCCCCATCCAGCCTCCTTCCCCAATCCCTCCTCCTTCCCCAATACCTCCTCCTTCCCCCATCCAGCCGCCTTCCCCCATCCAGCCGCCTTCCCCCATCCAGCCGCCTTCCCCACCCAGTGAATGGGCAGAAGAAGCACCAGTGGAAGCTTCGGGGAGTCCTCATGTTGGTGAAGAAAGTAAGTGTTTTAACTTTTTAACATTAACGATTACCTACTTACACTTACAAAGACAGAAAATGCAGTGTGGTACTGTTGGAAATCTTGCACCAAGGAAAAAGGTTTGTGTTCTTCATCATGGTCTAGATGTTGCATTTACATTTTTGAGAGTGTCATTATATGACAGTGTTTATGTGTGCAATGTTTTGTGTGACCACTCTAGGTCGATACTCATTTGGTCGACAGGGTTGCTAGGACAACAGTGTTTATATGTGCTAGGTTTTCTGGGTAACATTTATACCTGAGTGGAGTTTAGTATGTTGTTGGTCTTTTACACTTGTGCCTGTGTATTCATAATGTTTGCACTTTCAAATAACATGCTTCACTTTGTTAGCCAGCCTAACGACACAATGATTTGTGGTGTGAAAGTTACACTCACAAAATGCTTATTTGATTTAAACAAACCTGTTTGTCCTTATTTAGTAAGGGTGGCTTTCAGGGAGTGCGGGCATGCTAGGATATGTTGTCCTTCTGAAGATGTTGATATGAATTGTGATGATGCAGGGACAACCCCCCAAAAATTTATTTCTCGTCACTGCAGATGTGAATGAATGCCAACATGGTGTAACATTTACTAAGATGGTAGTTCTCTTTAACATGGGATGTTGCCCCTAGCAACCAATACGATTATACTTTAATTTGTTTGACCCACTTCTACAATATGATATTCTTAATTTGGATTGTTTGCTATGGTCAACGTTCCATCTTAAATAGAACTCACATAGTAGTAAATGTATCCCATGGTCTGGTACACTTTTCAAAGCAAAATTTTTGAAAAATTCAGAGCAGGCTTGTGTGTTGTTCTGCTAATGATTTTTCATTACAACAGCCATGATGTAGTAACGTTGCCATTCAAGCAGGCCACTCCAAACTGCGGCCCTCCATCTGTTTAGAAACTACACATCCCAGCATGCCCTGACACAGCTTTTGCATTCTCGGACACCAAAACTGTGTCAAGGCATGCTGGTATATGTAGTTTCACAACAGCTGGAGGGCCGCAGTTTAGACATGCCTGCATTAAAGTGTGGTTTGTTCCTTGCTTGTAGAATATGTAATGTGAGTAAGTTAGTAATGTTTATGTTGCCTCTTAATTACAGATGTTGCAGTTGGAGATCCCACCACTTTTGCGGGCATTCTGGCAACAATGCAGCAAAATCTGCAATCCATGCTGGCTTGTGTGGAGCAGCTTAAAAAATTTGCTTGATTTATTTTTGTAAAAAAAAAAAAACATGTTTCATTTTCTATTTTTATTTAAAAAACTAAAAAAAAACATATTTAAAGTTAAGCGGGTGTTGTGTTTATTAATGCAATAAAGGAACAGCAGATTGCCTATCATACATTTATTACCTTAAACATTTCACACATCTAACGTAGGTTTATTTAATAAAAAAAGGTTGTTATTGTCTAAATAAACATGCAAACACCTTCATTCACAAAATTAAACTCGACACCAAAAAAAACATTATAAAGAATTATTACAGGCACATTTCAAACATCTATATTTATAATTTTAACAAATAAATGTTGCAGGACAATTATGCCTACAAAGTGTTACTCAGGTATTTTTAAAAGACTTAATTGATCATAAACATTACAATTCCTTACACTAATTGGCTTCGTAATTGAGGAGGGCTTGTGGACTTTTAACAGAAAGGTGTAATTCCACTTAATAGGAAAAAAAACACATTGGGGGTCATTCCGAGTTGTTCGCTCGCAAGCTGCTTTTAGCAGCTTTGCACACGCTAAGCCGCCGCCTACTGGGAGTGAATCTTAGCTTCTTAAAATTGCGAACGAAAGATTCGCAATTGCGATAAGACATCTCTGTGCAGTTTCTGAGTAACTCGAGACTTACTCGGCATCTGCGATCAGTTCAGAGCTTGTCGTTCCTGGTTTGACGTCACAAACACACCCAGCGTTCGGCCAGACACTCCTCCGTTTCTCCAGCCACTCCCGCGTTTTTCCCAGAAACGGTAGCGTTTTTTCACACACACCCATAAAACGGCCAGTTTCCGCCCAGAAACACCCACTTGCTGTCAATCACATTACGATCACCAGAACGAAGAAAAAACCGTGAGTAAAATTCCTAACTGCATAGCAAATTTACTTGGCGCAGTCGCAGTGCGGACATTGTGCATGCGCACTAAGCGAAAATCGCTGCAATGCGAAGAAATTTACCGAGCGAACAACTCGGAATGACCCCCATTGTGGTGCGTTTGTCCGCAAAAGTGTGCACTTTTAAGATGAATGTGTAAATCTACTAAAACTTTGTATTTTTACGATGAAGTATGTGTTAATGCGATGGTTTCACATTGCTGCGATGGTTTCGCATTGTTGCGATGTCATTTGGCGTACGCCCACATTGTGTAATACTGCGTACGAATTAGCAAAAACACGTTGGGGGCGGAATTTCGCAATTTTGCAACATGTTCGCAATTTTGCACATTCCGTGTGCGAACGAAAAAAATAGCGAACAACTCGGAATGACCACCATTGTGCGATTATTTGCAAGATAGCAAAAGCAACACGAAAGTACAAATTGATTCACTATGTAGCGAATGCAACTCACACTTGCAAAACAGTACGTACTTTACCTTGCATACACATCGCTACCGTGCGATGCAGAATGGTATACACCTCTTTTTGCACTGCTACACATTCGTCAGCAATCGTGCACGGTCGGCGTGATTTTACAATCTTGGGACACGTTCGCTCGCTTGCGAACACTGCTAGTCTGCATTCCGAATAGCGATCAGGTCGGAATGACCCCCCATGTGCACTGCAGGTGTGGCAGATATAACATTTGCAGAGAGATCTAGATTTGGGTGTGTTATTTTGTTTCTGTGCAGAGTAAATACTGGCTGCTTTATTTTTACACTGCAATTTAGATTTCAGTTTGAACACACCCCACCCAAATATAACTCTCTCTGCACATGTTATTTCTGCCCCCCTGCAGTGCACATGGGAGGTAATTTAGAGCTGATCACTAGGCTGCGTTTTTGCACATTTCTAAACTGCGCATGCATCGCAATGCGCAGACGCATCCCAGGGATACAAAGCGAATCGCCGCTCAGCGATGGGTTTGTGCAAATAATACATTTGCACCGGCGTTTGCAAAGAGATTGACAGGAAGAAGGCGTTTGCGGGAGGCAACTGACCGTTTTCAGGGAGGGGTTGGAAAAACGCAGGCGTGTCCATGCATTTGCAGGGAGGGTTCCTGATGTCAATTCTGGTCCCGGACAGGCTGAAGTGATCGCAGCAGCTGAGTAAGTCCTGGGCTGCGCAGAGGCTGCACAAAATCTGTTTGTACAGCTCTGCTACACATGTATTCACACACTTGCACAGCTAAAATACACTCCCCCTGTAGGTGGCGACTATCTGTTCGCAGCAGTGCAAAAATCGCCTGCTAGTGATCAGGTCTGAATTACCCCCATGGTTTTGCTTAACTGCTAACAAATTTGCTGCTATGATCAGGTCTAAATTATGTGTAAGAAAAAGAGGTTCCTCTGGCACCTTCCCTTTATATAGACATTGATAAAAGCATATGCTACTGTTTATATTAATAAAAATAAATATATACAGGATATCTTGTATAATGTATATGAATTTATTAAAAATAATGACAATAAACTTTGATTAAATGGATTTCAATCTTATAAAAACCAGGACACACACACATATAGGACAATAACATAACATATAACAAAGAAGACAAAAGACCATGGCCCTAATTCCGAGTTGTTCGTTCGCTAGCTGCTTTTAGCAGCAGTGCAAACGCTAAGCCGCCGCCCTCTGGGAGTGTATCTTAGCTTAGCAGAAGTGCGAATGAAAGGATCGCAGCGCTGCTACAAAAAAAGATTGTGCAGTTTCTGAGTAGCTGGAGACCTACTCCTAGCTAGCGATCACTTCAGTCTGTTTAGTTCCTGTTATGACGTCACAAACACGCCCTGCGTTCGGCCAGCCACGCCTACGTTTCCCCAGCCACTCCTGCGTTTTTATCTGGCACGCCTGCGTTTTTACACACACTCCCCCAAAAACGCTCACTTATCACCCAGAAACACCCACTTCCTGTCAATCACTCTGCGGCCAGCAGTGCGACTGAAAAGCGTCGCTAGAGCTTGTGTAAAACTGCATCGGCTTTTGTGAAGGTACGTTGCGCGTGCGCATAGCGCCTCATACGCATGCGCAGAAGTGCCGATTTTTTACCTAATCGCTGCGCTGCGAACAAAAGCAGCTAGCGATCAACTCGGAATGAGGGCCAATGTGCTTACCCTATGTTACTTCAGAATTCTATGGGAGTGACGCACTAGAGAGTGGTCTTACTCACACCCGTTGTTCTGAACTTAGATGATTTGTATTCCAAATGGATATATTAAATCGTGAGTTCAATACTGATTTATCATTGTACAAAATCATGTCTGAATTACCCCCGTAGTGTGGAGACTTGCTAAGGGTATAGCAAGGTCAGATATATAGGCCCTCATTCCGAGTTGTTCGCTCGCAAGCGGATTTTAGCAGATTTGCTCATGCTAAGCTGCCGCCTACTGGGAGTGAATCTTAGCATCTTAAAATTGCGAACGATGTATTCGCAATATTGCGATTACACACCTCGTAGCAGTTTCTGAGTAGCTTCAGACTTACTCGGCATCTGCGATCAGTTCAGTGCTTGTCGTTCCTGGTTTGACGTCACAAACACACCCAGCGTTCGCCCAGACACTCCCCCGTTTCTCCGGCCACTCCTGCGTTTTTTCCGGAAACGGTAGCGTTTTTCCCCACACGCCCATAAAACGGCCTGTTTCCGCCCAGTAACACCCATTTCCTGTCAATCACATTACGATCGCCAGAACGATGAAAAAGCCGTGAGTAAAATTCCTAACTGCATAGCAAATTTACTTGGCGCAGTCGCAGTGCGGACATTGCGCATGCGCATTAAGCGGAAAATCGCTGCAATGCGAAGATTTTTACCGAGCGAACAACTCGGAATGAGGGCCATAGTGCAGTATTGCAGAGTTGGGAAGTTGTGCTGTGACTAAATGAGCTAATGAAGTAGAGTAGTGATGTAATGTGGGGAGGTACTGCAGAATATAGAGGTCCTGTGATGCAGTGCAGGAAATAGAGGTGTCAGTGATAAAGTGCAGTGTAAGACAGGGTATACGAAGAGTCAGTGATGTAGTCTAGGGTGTAGAGGTGTCTGTTTAGTAGTGCAGAAATGAAGTGTGGGGAAGAAGTGCAATGTATAAAGAGGATAGTGATGTATTTGTATTGTAGACTATGGAGTGGTCAAGGATGTATGGCATGGTATAGAGGAGCCATAGGGTGTCCACTCCTCCAGTATATAAAATTGCATAAGGGGGTTCTGAAATATATATTATAAGGGCACGGTCGTGCCCTTATATTAAGGCTGAATCGAACAAACGGAATTCTCCCATAGGGAACTTCTGAGATGGGGTCATGGTGTTTGAGGGGCTACACCTCAAAAGTGACTGGACGTACTGAGCTGAAATTTGGCATGGATGCGTAGAATCGTCACCCGGTGCTGCGTGCCAAATTTCAGGGCAAAATAATAAAAAATGAGGAATTGGGAGTAACCTAAATTTCCAACTGTCAGTTTTTTTCTGTGACTTCGTTGTTGGCTTTTTGACAACGTTTTCCCATATAGTGAATGGAAAGCTTTTTGGGAAGGCATAACTCAGGGTAGAGGACAAAGAAAGACTTGGGGTTTGTTTTATTAGATAGAGTATGCCCCAGTGTAGTGCCTTTTGGGGTTGTGGTTTTTCAGAAAGTTATAGTTTTTTTTAAATTAAGAGAAATATGCCCCATTATAGAGATAGGGCATTTCAATTTGTTGCGCCTGCGCAGTGGCCGCCAGCAGGGGGTGTACAGAGAGTAGCTCTAGTAGCCTATACACTGGTAGTTGGGCACGAGGAGACAGAGAGGGAAGGAGTCACGTGGAGCTGCAGGAGGACAGCCAGCAGTTCCCGGGGTGTGAGGCTGTCACTGAGGTCCATGAAGCGGGAGGAGATAGCCGGAGCTGCGCAGCACTGGGTGAGTTCTGTCAGGCAGCCCCCCCACTGTGTACCCAGCCTACACTTCCACTGTGTGCCCAGCTTCCCCTGCCCAGTTTCTTTTCCCCGCCTCCCCCTCCCCCCGCGTGTCCGGCCACCCTCCCCTCCCGGCCGTGCCCTCCCTCCCGCTGTGTGCGCGGCCGCCCGCCAGACCGCCCCGGGTGGCTGCGTGCGTCTTTTCTGCCTGTGGTGCCGTGGGCTGCCCGCTGCTGCCGCTCCTGACGGGGTGCGACTGGCAGTAGGTGGCGTCCCGGGCAGCCGCTGACCGCCTGTCTCGGTTCCGACTGGGAGCTCCCGCAGTACTGTATGTCTCCTGCTGTGTCCCCCCCGCTCTGTCCCCCCCCTGCTGTGTGTCCCCCCCCGCTGTGTGTTTCCCCCTTCCCCCGGCTGTGTGTGTCCCCCCTCCCGCTGTGTGTCCCCCCCTCCGCTGTGTCCCCCCCCCCTCCGCTGTGTGTCCCCCCCTCCGCTGTGTGTCCCCCCCTCCGCTGTGTGCCCCCCTCCTCCGCTGTGTGCCCCCCCTCCGCTGTGTCCCCCCACCCCTCCGCTGTGCCCTCCGCTGTGTCCCCCCCCCCTCGCCCTCCCTGCTGTGTGTCCGCCCCCCCCCCCATGCTGTGTGTTCCCCGCCCTCCCTGCTGTGTGTCCGTCCCTCCTCCCTCCCTGCTGTGTGTCCGTCCACCCCGCCCTCCCTCCCTCCTGTGTGTCCGTCCCCCCCCGCCCTCCCTCCCTCCTATGTGTCCGTCCGTCCCCCGCCCTCCCTCCCTGCTGTGTGTCCGTCTCCCCCCGCCCTCCCTCCCTGCTGTGTGTCCGTCTCCCCCTCGCCCTCCCTCCCTGCTGTGTGTCCGACCATCCCCACCATCCTCCCTCCTGCTGTGTGTCCGACCACCCCCACCTTCCTCCCTCCTGCTGTGTGTCAGACCACCCCCACCTTCCTCCCTCCTGCTGTGTTTCAGACCACCCCTATGCCCCATTATAAAGATAGGGCTTTTCAATTTGTTGCGGCTGCGCAGTGGCCGCCAGGAGAGCGAGAGTGAGGGAAGGGGTCTCGTGCAGGCTGAGGAGAGGTTATAAAAGTAGCTGCTGGTGGCGGGAGCGGTACCCTGGGTGTGTGCTTACTGCGTTCTCCTCAAGTCCCTACAGAGCGGAGAGGAGCCGCAGCAGGAGGAATGGCCGGAGCTGCGCCGCAGGAGGAGGAGACATCTGGTCCTGACTGACAGCGCTTCCCCCCTTACCCGAAGCGGGATCCGCGGCAGGAGAGGAGGTACCTGGAGCTGCGCCGCACGGAGGAAGACATCCGGATCAGTGGACAGGAGGACAGCACGGCCTCAGCACGGTAACGGGGGGCGGGGAGATAGGAGGAAAGAGCGGGCAGCTAGTCCCGCTGTGTCCCCCCACCACCATCCCACCCAGCTGCTGTGTGTCCGGATACCCAGCCATCCGCCGGACCGTCCCTAGAGGCTGCCTGCTTCTCCTCCCCGGGTCTTTGGTGCCGTGGGCTGACAGGGTGCGGCTGGGAGTAGGAGGCGCCTCGGACAGCCGCTGACTGCCGGGCTCCGTTCCCCTCCTCATGGCCCGACAGGGTGCTCCTGCTGTGCCTCTATGTCTCCTGCTGCAGGCTGTATGAGTGCTGGGGATGCTGACGCCGCCCCCCGCTCTGTGACCGGCCACCACTCCTCCTCCCGCTGTGTGTATGACCCCCACCCTCCTGCTGTGTCCGGCCACCCCCCTCCCCTCCTCCCGCTGTGTCCAGTCACCCCTGCCCGCTGTGCGTCCGGCCACCCTTCCCACTGTGTGTCCGGCCACCCCCCCTCTCCCGCTGTGTGTCCGGTCTCCTCCCCCCCTCTCCCGCTGTGTGCCCTGCTCCCCCCCTCCCGCTGGGTGTCCGGCCACCCCACATCCCCCTCCCACTGTGTGTCCGGCCATCCCTCCCACCCGCTGTGTGTCCGACCACCTCCCTCCCTCCTGTGTGTCTGGCCACCCCTCCTCCTACCGCTGTGTGTCCGACCCCCACCCTCCCCCTTCTCCCGCAGTGCCCGGCCACCCCCTCCCTGCCCGCTGTGTGTCCGGCCATCCCTCCCCAACCTTCCACTGTGTGTCCGGTCTCCTCCCTCCCTCTCCCGCTGTGTGTCCGGTCTCCTCTACCGCTGTGTGTCCGGTCTACTCCCCCGCTCTCCCGCTGTGTGTCCGCCACCCCTCCCCCTCCTCCTCCCGCTAAGTGTCCGACCCCCACCCTCCTCCCGCTGTGTGTCCAACCCCACCTCCCGCTGTGTCCGGCCAGCCCCCTCCCTTCCTCCCGCTGTGTCCGGCCAGCCCCCCACCCGCTGTGTGTCCGGCCACCCTTCCCACTGTGTGTCCGGTCTCCTCCCTCCTCTCCTGCTGTGTGTCCGGTCTCCTCCCCCCCTCTCCCGTTGTGTGTCCGGTCTCCTCCCCCCCTCTCCCGCTGTGTCCAGCCACCCCCACCTTCCTCGCTCCTGCTGTGTGTCCGACCACCCCCACCTCCCTCCCTCCTGCTGTGTGTCCGGCCACCCCCACCTCCCTCCCTCCTGCTGTGTTTCCGACTACCCCCTCCCCCCTGTTTATCCGGCCACCCCCCCTCTCCCGCTGTGTGTCGTCTCCTCTCCCGCTGTGTGTCCGGTCTCTTCCCTCCTCTCCCACTGTGTGTCTGGTCTTCTCCTCCCCTCTCCTGCTGTGTGTCCAGCCACACCCACCTCCCTCCCTCCTGCTGTGTGTCCGACCACCCCCACCTTCCTCCCTCCTGCTGTGTGTCCGACCACCCCCACCTTCCTCCCTCCTGCTGTGTGTCAGACCACCCCCACCTTCCTCCCTCCTGCTGTGTGTCAGACCACCCCTATGCCCCATTATAAAGATAGGGCTTTTCAATTTGTTGCGGCTGCGCAGTGGCCGACAAGGAGAGCGAGAGTGAGGGAAGGGGTCTCGTGCAGACTGAGGAGAGGTTATAAAAGTAGCTGCTGGTGGCGGGAGGAGAGCCAGCGGTACCCTGGGTGTGTGCTTACTGCGTTCTCCTCAAGTCCCTACAGAGCGGAGAGGAGCCGCAGCAGGAGGAATGGCCGGAGCTGCGCCGCAGGAGGAGGAGACATCTGGTCCTGACTGACAGCGCTTCCCTCCTTACCCGAATCGGGATCCGCGGCAGGAGAGGAGGTACCTGGAGCTGCGCCGCACGGAGGAAGACATCCGGATCAGTGGATAGGAGGTAACGGGGGGCGGGGAGATAGGAGGAAAGAGCGGGCAGCTAGTCCCGCTGTGTCCCCCCACCACCATCCCACCCAGCTGCTGTGTGTCCGGATACCCAGCCATCCGCCGGACCGTCCCTAGAGGCTGCCTGCTTCTCCTCCCCGGGTCTGTGGTGCCGTGGGCTGACAGGGTGCGGCTGGGAGTAGGAGGCGCCTCGGACAGCCGCTGACCGCCGGGCTCCGTTCCCCTCCTCATGGCCCGACAGGGTGCTCCTGCTGTGCCTCTATGTCTCCTGCTGCAGGCCACCCCACATCCCCCTCCCACTGTGTGTCCGGCCATCCCTCCCACCCGCTGTGTGTCCGACCACCTCCCTCCCTCCTGTGTGTCCGGCCACCCCTCCTCCTTCCGCTGTGTGTCCGACCCCCACCCTCCCCCTCCTCCCGCAGTGTCCGGTCACCCCCTCCCTGCCCGCTGTGTGTCTGGCCATCCCTCCCCAACCTTCCACTGTGTATCCGGTCTCCTCCCTTCCTCTCCCGCTGTGTGTCCGGTCTCCTCTACCGCTGTGTGTCCGGTCTACTCCCCCGCTCTCCATCTGTGTGTCCGGCCACCCCTCCTCCTTCCGTTAAGTGTCCGACCCCCACCCTCCTCCCGCTGTGTGTCCGACCCCACCCCCGGCAGTGTGCGGCCACCCCCCTCCCGTCCTCCCGCTGTGTCCGGCCAGCCCCCCACCCGCTGTGTGTCCGGCCACCCTTCCCACTGTGTGTCCGGTCTCCTCCTTCCCTCTCCCGCTGTGTGTCCGGTCTCCTCCCCCCCTCTCTCGCTGTGTGTCCGGTCTTCTCTCCCGCTGTGTGTCCGGTCTCCTCCCCCCCTCTCCCGCTGTGTCCGGCCACCCCCACCTTCCTCCCTCCTGCTGTGTGTCCGACCATCCCCACCTTCCTCCCTCCTGCTGTGTGTCCGACCACCCCCACCTCCCTCCCTCCTGCTGTGTGTCCAGCCACCCCACCCCCCTGTGTGTCCAACCCCCCCCCCGCTGTGTGTCCGGCCACCCCTTCCCCCTCCTCCTCCCGCTGTGTGTCCGACCCCCACTCTCCATTCTCCTCCCGCTGTGTGTCCGACCCCCACCCTCCTGGTGTGTCCAGCCACCCCCTCCCCTTCTTTCCGCTGTGTCCGGCCACCACCCCCTCCCCCCCATACCCGCTGTGTGTCCGGCCACCCTTCCCACTGTGTGTCCGGCCACCCACCCCCTCTCCCGCTGTGTGTTCGGTCTCCTCCCCCCCCTCCCGCAGTGTGTCCGGTCTCGTCCCCCCCCCCTCTCCCGCTGTGTGTCTGGTCTCCTCTCCCGCTGTGTGTCTGGTCTTCTCCCCCCCTCTCCCGCTGTGTGTCCGGTTTCCTCCCTTGCTCTCCCGCTGTGTGTCCAACCACCCCCACCTTCCTCCCTCCTGCTGTGTGTCTGACCATCCCCACCTCCCTCCCTCTTGCTGTGTGTCCGGCCACCCCTCCACCCTCCTGCTCCCGCTTTGTGTCCGACCCCCACCCTCCCCCTACTCCCGCTGTGTGTCTAACCCCCACCCTCCCGCTGTGTCTGGCCACCCCCCTCCCCTTCTCCCACTGTGTCCGGCCACCCCCCCGCCCGCTGTGTGTCCGGCCACCCTTCCCACTGTGTGTCCGGCCACCACCCCACATCCCCCTCCCGCTGTGTGTCCGACCATCCCTCCCACCCGCTGTGTGTCCGACCACCTCCCTCCCTCCTGCTGTGTGTCCGGCCACCCCTCCTCCCGCTGTGTGTCCGACCCCCACCCTCCCCCTCCTCTCGCAGTGTCCGGCCACCCCCTCCCCGCCCGCTGTGTGTCCGGCCATCCCTCCCCTCCCTCCCACTGTGTGTCCGAACACCCCCACCTCCCTACCTCCTGCTGTGTGTCCGACCGCCCCCACCTCCCTCCCTCCTGCTGTGTGTCCGACCACCCCCACCTCCCTCCCTCCTGCTGTGTGTCCGACCACCCCCACCTCCCTCCCTCCTGCTGTGTGTCCGACCACCCCCAACCCCCTCCCTCCTGCTCTGTGTCCGGCCCCCCCTCCCCCCTGTGTGTCCAGCCACCCCCACCCCCCCTCTACCGCTGTGTGTTCGGCCACCTCTCCCGCTGCGTGTCCGGTCTCCCCCCCCCTCTCCCACTGTGTGTTCGGCCACCTCCCCCCCTCTCCCGCTGTATGCCCTGCTCCCCCCCCCTCCCGCTGTGTGTCCGGCTACCCCACATCCCCCTCCCACTGTGTGTCCGGCCATCCCTCCCACCCGCTGTGTTTCTAACCACCTCCCTCCCTCCTGCTGTGTCAGGCCACCCCTCCTCCTTCCGCTGTGTGTCCGACCCCCACCCTCCCCCTCCTCCTGCAGTGTCCGGCTACCCCCTCCCCGCCCGCTGTGTGTCCGGCCATCCCTCCCCTCCCTCCTGCTGTGTGTCCGACCACCCCCATCTCCCTCCCTCCTGCTGTGTGTCTGACCACACCCACCTCCCTCCCTCCTGCTGTGTGTCCGGCCACCTCCCTCCCTCCTGCTGTGTGTCCGGCCAACCCCCCCTCCCCCCCTGTGTGTCCGGCCACCCCACCCCCTCTCCCGCTGTGTATCCGGTCTCCTCCCCCCCTCTCCCGCTGTGTGTCCGGTCTCCTCCCCTCCTCTCCCGCTGTGTTCGGCCACCTCCCTCCCGCTGTGTGCCCTGCCCCCCGCACCTGCTGTGTGTCCGGCCACCCCCCATCCCCCTCCCGCTGTGTGTCCGGCCATCCCTCCCCTCCCTCCCGCTGTGTGTCCGACCACCCCCACCTCCCTCCCTTCTGCTGTGTGTCCAGCCACCCCCCCTCCCGCTGTGTGTCTGGTCACCCCCCTCTCTCGCTGTGTGTCCGGCCATCCCCCCCTCTCCAGTTGTGTGTCCGGCCACCCTCCATCCCCCTCCCATTGTGTGTCGGCCACCCACCATCCCCCTCCCGCTGTCGGTTCGGACTCCCCCCCCCGCTGTGTGTCCGGCCAAACCACCCCCCACTGTGTGTCCGGCCACCCCCCCACTCTCCCTCTGTGTGTCCGGTCTCTTACCCCCCTCTCCCGCTGTGTGTCCGGTCTCCTCTCCCGCTGTGTGTCCGGTCTCCCCCCGTCTCCCGCTGTGTGTCCGGTCTCCTCTCCCGCTGTGTGTCCGGTCTCCTCCCCTCCCCGCCCACTGTGTGTACAGCGACCACCCCTCCCCGCCCGCTGTGTGTCCAGCCATCCCTCCCCTCCCTCCTGCTGTGTGTCCGGCCATCCCCATCTCCCACCCTCCTGCTGTGTGTCCGACCACCCCCACCTCCCTCCCTCCTGCTGTGTGTCCGACCGCCCCCACCTCCCTCCCTCCTGCTGTGTGTCCGGCCACCCCCACCTCCCTCCCTCCTGCTGTGTGTCCGGCCACCTACCCAATGTGTGTCCGACCACCCCCCCCCTCTCCCGCTGTGTCCGGCCTCCTCTCCCGCTGTGTGTCCTGTCTCCTCCCCCCCTCTCCTGCTGTGTGTCCGGTCTCCTCTCCCGCTGTGTGTCCGGTCTCCTCCCTCCTCTCCCACTGTGTGTCTGGTCTCCTCCTCCCCTCTCCTGCTGTGTGTCCAGCCACACCCACCTCCCTCCCTCCTGCTGTGTGTCCGACCACCCCCACCTTCCTCCCTCCTGCTGTGTGTCAGACCACCCTCACCTCCCTCCCTCCTGCTGTGTGTCCGACCACCCCCACCTCCCTCCTTCCTGCTGTGTGTCCGACCACCCCCACCTCCCTCCCTCCTGCTGTGTGTCTGGCCACCTCCCTCCCGCTGTGTGTCCGGCCACCCACCATCCCCCTCTCTCTGTGTGTCTGGCCACCCCCAATCCCCCTCCTGCTGTGTGTCCGGCCACCCCCCATCCCCCACCAGCCGTGTGTCTGGCCACCCTCCATCCTCCTCCCGCTGTGTGTCCAGCCACCCCCCATCCCCCTCCCGCTGTGTGTCCGGCCATCCCTCCCCTCCCACCCGCTGTGTGTCCGACCACCTCCCTCCCTCCTGCTGTGCCCGGCCACACCCCCTCCTCCCCTCCCGCTGTGTCCGCCCCCCCCCCCCACCCGCTGTGTGTACGGCCACCACCCCTCCCCGCCCGCTGTGCGTCCGGCCATCCCTCCCCTCCCTCCCGCTGTGTGTCCGAACACCCCCATCTCCCTCCCTCCTGCTGTGTGTCCGACCACCCCCCACCTCCCTCCCTCCTGCTGTGTGTCCGACCACCCCCACCTCCCTCCCTCCTGCTGTGTGTCCGACCACCCCCACCTCCCTCCCTCCTGCTGTGTGTCCGGCCACCCCCACCTCCCTCCCTCCTGCTGTGTGTCCGGCCACCCCCTACCCCCCGTGTGTCCGGTCACCCCCCCCTCTCCCGCTGTGTGTCCGGTCTCCTTCATCCTCTTCCACTGTGTGTCCGGTCTCCCCCCCCTCTCCTGCTGTGTGTCCGGTCTCCTCTCCCGCTGTGTGTCCGGTCTCCTCCCTCCTCTCCCACTGTGTGTCTGGTTTCCTCCTCCCCTCTCCCGCTGTGTGTCCGGCCACCCCCACCTCCCTCACTCCTGCTGTGTGTCCGACCACCCCCACCTTCCTCCCTCCTGCTGTGTGTCCGACCACCCCCACCTCCCTCCCTACTGCTGTGTGTCCGACCACCCCCACCTCCCTCCCTCCTGCTGTGTGTCTGACCACCCCCACCTCCCTCCCGCTGTGTGTCTGGCCATCTCCCTCCCTCCCGCTGTGTTTCTGGCCACCCCCCATCCCCCTCTGTGTGTCCGGCCACCCCCAATCCCCCTCCCGCTGTGTGTCCGGCCACCCCCCATCCCCCTCCCGCTGTGTGTCCGGCCACCCTCCATTCCCCTCCCGCTGTGTGTCCGACCACCCCCCATCCCCCTCCCGCTGTGTGTCCGGCCACCCCCCATCCCCCTCCCGCTGTGTGTCCGGCCATCCCTCCCCTCCCACCCGCTGTGTGTCCGACCACCTCCCTCCCTCCTGCTGTGCGTCCGGCCACCCCTCCTCCTCCCGCTGTGTGTCCGACCCCCACCCTCCTCCCGCTGTGTCCGGCCACACCCCCTCCTCCCCTCCCGCTGTGTCCGGCATCCACCACCCCGCCCGCTGTGTGTACGGCCACCACCCCTCCCCGCCCGCTGTGCGTCCAGCCATCCCTCCCCTCCCTCCCGCTGTGTGTCCGAACACCCCCACCTCCCTCCCTCCTGCTGTGTGTCCGACCACCCCCACCTCCCTCCCGCAGTGTGTCCGACCACCCCCACCTCCCTCCCTCCTGCTGTGTGTCCGGCCACCCCCACCTCCCTCCCTCCTGCTGTGTGTCCGGCCACCCCCTACCCCCAGTGTGTCCGGTCACCCACCCCCTCTCCCGCTGTGTGTCCGGTCTCCTTCCCCCTCTTCCACTGTGTGTCCGGTCTCCCCCTTCCCCCCTCTCCTGCTGTGTGTCCGGCCTCCTCTCCCGCTGTGTGTCCGGTCTCCTCCGTCCTCTCCCACTGTGTGTCCGGTTTCCTCCTCCCCTCTCCCGCTGTGTATCCGGCCACCCCCACCTCCCTCACTCCTGCTGTGTCTCCGACCACCCCCACCTTCCTCCCTCCTGCTGTGTGTCCGACCACCCCCACCCCCCTCCCTCCTGCTGTGTGTCCGACCACCCCCACCTTCCTCCCTCCTGCTGTGTGTCTGACCACCCCCACCTCCCTCCCGCTGTGTGTCTGGCCACCTCCCTCCCTCCCGCTGTGTTTCCAGCCACCCCCCCATCCCCCTCTGTGTGTCCGGCCACCCCCAATCCCCCTCCCGCTGTGTGTCCGGCCACCCCCCATCCCCCTCCCGCTGTGTGTCCGGCCACCCTCCATTCCCCTCCCGCTGTTTGTCCGACCACCCCCCCTCCCCCTCCTGCTGTGTGTCCGGCCACCCCCCATCCCCCTCCCGCTGTGTGTCCGGCCATCCCTCCCCTCCCACCCGCTGTATGTCTGACCTCCTCCCTCCCTCCTGCTGTCTGTCCGGCCACCCCTCCTCCTCCCGCTGTGTGTCCGACCCCCACCCTCCTCCCGCTGTGTCCGGCCACCCCCCTTCCTCCCCTCCCGCTGTGTCCAGCCACGCCCCCCGCCCGCTGTGTGTACGGCCACCACCCCTCCCCGCCCGCTGTGTGTCCGGCCATCCCTCCCCTCCCTCCCGCTATGTGTCCGACCACCCCCATCTCCTTTCCCCCTGCTGTGTGTCCGACCCCCCCCCTCTCCCGCTGTGTGTCCGGTCACCCCCCCCTCTTCCGCTGTGTGTCCGGTCTCCTCCCCCCCCCTCTCCTGCTGTGTGTCCGGCCTCCTCTCCCGCTGTGTGTCCGGTCTCCTCCCTCCTCTCCCACTGTGTGTCCGGTTTCCTCCTCCCCTCTCCCGCTGTGTGCCCAGCCACCCCAACCTCCCTCCCTCCTGCTGTGTGTCCGACCACCCCCACCTTCCTCACTCCTGCTGTGTTTCCGACCACCCCATCCTCCCTCCCTCCTTCTGTGTGTCCGACCACCCTGACCTCCCCCCTCCTGCTGTGTGTCCGACCACCCCCACCTCCCTCCCTCCTGCTGTGTGTCTGACCACCCCCACCTCCCTCCCTCCCGCTGTGTCCGGCCACCCCCCCTCTCCCGCTGTGTGTCCGGCCACCCACCCTCCTACCGTAGGCCGCAAAGTTCCCATCATTGACTAGTGTGGAGGAGCGCTCCCCTTCATTCTAGGCAGTGCGTTCGTCCTGATTGATAGGGCAGGAGTGCACAGCCAATCAGGAGAGTGCCATGACGTGGCGCTCCCTGATTGGCTACAGGGACCTTCAGTGACAGAAGTCACGGGGGGTCCCGAAATTCGGGAAAAGGGGTTCCATGTGTAAACATGGAACCCCTTTAGTCTCATGGATCGGGTTTCCGTTTTTTTATTTAAATCAAGTTTGTGGATTACATCGGAAAAGAAGAGGACAGAACTACGCAAGGATTGTTTGTAAGTATGATTTTTATTTACAGGTACCCTGTGGATTCTACTGGAGAAGAGGACCGAGGGGCTTCGTGTCAACATAGGTAAGTATGTGTGTATGTAGGTGTGCATGTATGTAATAAACTTGTACTTTCACGGTGTGTGCGTTGTGTTTTTTTTGGGGTATTTTTTTGTAGTAGAACCAGAGGTACCAGCGGACCCGTTATTTCCCGCATGCTGGTACTTGTGGTTCTCCAAGTACCAGCTTGCGGGGGAGGCTTGCTCGGACTTGTAGTTCTACCACAAAAAACAATTTTCTATTTTTTACACAAAGGCTATCAGCCTCCCATCCACCACCCATGGGGGGACAGCCTCAGGCTTCACCCCTGGCCCTTGGGTGCCTGGAGAAGGGGGACCCCTTTTTTGAAGGGATTCCCACTCCTCCAGGGAACCCCAGCTAGGGGTGACTAGTTGGGGGGGGGGGTAATGCCACGGCCGCAGGGACCTTTATAAAAGTGTCCCCCGGCTATGACATTATCTCTCTGGCTAGTGGAGCCCGGTGCTGGTTTTAAATATACGGGGGACCCTTACATCTTTTGTTCCCCATATTTTTGGAACCAGGACCAGGCGCAGAGCCCGGTGCTGGTTGTTTTAATATGGGGGAACCCTACGCAATTTTTCCCCTGAATTTTTACAATCAGGACCGGCTCAAGGAGCCCGTGGCTGGTTATGCTTAGGAGGGGGGACCCCACGCAATTTTTTTTTTTCATTTAACTATGTGTGTTGTGTACAAGCTTACCGGTGTTTCAGTCTCAAGCAGTTTTGGCGGCTGCCTCTTCTCCGGCGGCATCCAGCGGCTTCTCCATCCAGTGGCCCCCTTTTCAGTACAGTCCTCTGCACCCTGCGTGTTGCTTTCCCCATGTCCTGTGCCCTGCGCGACGTTTTCCCCAGCACTGTCCCTTGCGTGCCACCCCCCCCCTTAGACGTACAGTCCTCTGCATCCTGAATGTCACCCTACCCCTGTACACTCTCCTGCATGTTGCCCCCACCCATACAGTACTCTGTACCCTGCCTGTCGCCCCCGTACAGTCCCCTACATGTCACTTTCACCCAGTCCTGTGCCCTGCATGTCCCTTTCCCCTGGTACAGTCCCCTGCTCCTTATGTGTGTTACCTCCACCGTACAGTCCCCTGCGCCTTGCTTGTTGCCCACCCCTGTACAGTCAGTCCTCAGCACCCTGCGTGTCGCCCCCTTCAGTACAGTCCCCTGCACACTGCGTGTTCCTTTCCTCTGATACTGTCCCTTGCACCCTGCATGTCACCCCCCCGTACAGTACCCTGTGTCCTGCATGTCACCTCCTGTACAGTCCCCTGTGCTCTGCGTGTCACCTCCACCGTATAGTCCCCATGTGCCCTGCGTTACCCCCCTCCCTGTAAAATACCCTGCGCTCTCTGTGTTGCCCCATGTACAGTCCCATGCGCCCTGCGTGTCAGTCCCCACGTAGTCCCCTGCGCCCTGCATTCTGCTCCCCCATACAGTCCCCTCTTCAGTACAGTCCCCTGTACACTGAGTGTCGCTTTCTCCTGGTACTGTCTCCTGCATCCTGCGTGTACAATCCCCTGCGCCCTGCATGTCGCCCCCCTTCAGTACAGTCCCCTGCGTGTTGCTTTACCCGGTACTGTCCCCTGCGCCCTTCAAGTCACACACACCCCCGTACAGTCCCCTGCATCCTGCAGGTCGCCCTACTACTGTACATTTCCGTGTATGTTGCCCACACACCCGCACAGTCACCTGCACCCTCTCTGTTGCCGCTCCCCCCCCCCTGTACAGTCCCCTGGCCCTGCATGTTGCCCCACTTACAGTACCCTACGCCCTGCATGTTGCCCTCACTGGACAGTCCCCTGCACCCTGCGTGTCAAACCCCTCAGTTCAGTCCCCTGCACCCAGTGTGTCGCTTACACCCGATACTGTTCCCTGCACCTGCGTATCACCATCCCGTACAGTCTACAGTCCCCTGCGTCCTGCATGTTGCCATACTCCCTTAGTCCTCTGTGTGTCGCCCCCCGTACCTCCTGCGTGTTGCTCCACTGTACAGTCCCCTGCGCCTTGCGTGTAACCCCTGTACAATCCCCTGCGTCATGCGTGCAGCCTCCCCATACAGTCCCCTGTGCCCCTCGTGTTGCCCCCCCTGTACAGTCCCCTGCACCCTGCATGTCGCCCCCACCCTTACAGTCCTCTGCGTCCCCCCCATAAGTCCCTGTGCCCTACGTGTTGCCCCCCCATACAGTCCCCTTGCACCTTGCGTGTCACCCCTCCCTAACAGTCCCCTGCACCCTGTGTGTCGCCCCCTATACAGTCTACTGTGCCCTGTGTGTTGTCCCCCTGTATAGTCCCATGCGCCCTGTGCATTTCCCCACTGTATAGTCCCCTGCGCCATATGTGTCGTCCCCCTGTTCCCTCAGTGTCGATGCCCCGTCCAGTCCTGTGCCTGCGTGCCGCCCCCCATCCAGTCACCTGTGCCTTGCTTGTTGCCCCCTTCAGTAAAGTCCCCTGTGCCCTGAGTGTTGCTTTCCACTATATATATATATATATATATATATATGTTTCTCTTACATCCTAGAGGATACTGGGTTTCCATTTAGTACCATGGGGTACACACACACAAACTTGCAGCACCTGGCACACACACACATAAACACGCAGCACCAGACACACACAAACACGCAGCACCTGACACACACACACCCACATTGTATTTACACAGCACCTGGCACACATGCACATATACACAGACGTAGCATTTAACAAACACACATATACACGCACCGCACCTGACACACACATACATGCGTGGCGGCACCACACACACACATACATGTACGTATGTACATGCGCGGCACCTGATACACACACGCGCGGCCCCTTAAAAACATATATATTATATACACGCGCCAACTGACACACATATACGCGCGGCACCCGACACACATATATATGCGCGGCACCTGACACACACACATATACACGTGCGGCACCTGACACACACATATATGCGCGGCACCTGACACACACACACATACATATATACGTGCGGTACTTGACACACACATATATGTGCGCGGCACCTGACACACACACACACACACACATATATATACGTGCGGCACCTGACACACACACATATATACAGCGGCACCTGACACACACACATATGCGCGGCACCTGACACACACACACATATATACGCGCACCACCTGACACACACACATATATATACACGTGGCACCTGACACACACATACACATATATATATACGCGCGGCACCTGACACACACACATATACACGCACGGCACCTGACACACACACACACATATACACGGTGCACCTGACACACACACATATATACGCGGGGCACCTGATACACACACATATATACGCGCGACACCTGACACACACACACACACACATATATATATATATATATATATATATATATACATACATACGCGGGGCACCTGACACACACACACACACACACATACGCGGGGCACCTGACACACACACATATATACGCGCACCACCTGACACATACATATGCACGACACCTGACACACACATATATACGCGCAGCAACTTATACACTCATATATACGCGCGGCACCTGACACACACATATATTCGCACGGCACCTGACACACACAGATATATATATATATATATATATACACATAGCACCTGACAAACACATATATACACGGCACCTGGCACACACGTACACACAAGGCATTTCACACATGCCTCCAGCCTCAGTCACAGGCTGCTGCCACCTACCCCCTCCCTGCATCATCCGCAAAGGCAGCAAAGTATTTTGACCAAAGTTAAAAGTATAACAATTCTGTTTGGTAAATAAAATTATTTTTGCATTTTGCACAGAACAGTGATGTTATGCGAACATTTTCATTAAACATTTAAAAAATCAAATGTTTATTCTTACAGTGAAAATTTTACATTTCTGAATTAAAAAAATAAATTGAAAAAAAGCTATGAAATTCCATAGACAAAAAACCTTACGGTTCACATGTCCCATTAAGGCTTCTTAGACATGATCGAAATTTCAGAAACCTGATGTAACTCTTCCACTCAAACTCCAAAAAGCAATGAAATTCCGATCATTAAGGCTGACGCCTTAATGGACGTGTTCCTTGCGCAATACAGATATGGTATGCCATCACAGCCTGTGGGTAAGTGCAGATTCAGCACTCTCACAGAGTGAGATTGCTGTCACCCACACAATGGTGGAGCTGCTAATTAACAGATTTGTGTGCTCATTGGAATACACACATGCAGTCTATGCAACTGAAGGTCTGAGCGGAAGACAAAGCTGCTCAGATGAGGTATGAGTGTTGTTGATTGGAGGGAGGAGAGCGGTGTGGATGGGGGAACAGAAGTGTGTGGATAGAGGGAACACTAAGCAGCACTGATCGGGGGACAAAGAAATACGGGTAATTCAGACTGCAGCGGCAGCGATCGCAGTCTGAATTAGTTTGTGGGGTGCGCACGTGCAATGGCCGCACTGCGCATGCGTACCCCGGGAGCCCAGTGAGATGCTATCAGCATCTCACTGGCTGCGATCACCCTGCCTGATTGCTAGGCAGAGGTGGTTGCGGGGAAGGAGGGGGGCATGCAAACAGCGTTAGAATGCCGTGGCATGGTCTGCACAACGGAGGCGTTTCCGGACCATTGGGGGCCGGGCTGTGGCAGTTATCACCCTGCCAAGAGCGCAGGATCCACAAAATTTACCTTCAGGATCTCAGCTACATGAATGGGGTAAGAGTGCTGTGGATAGGGGGTAGATTAAGCAGCAAGTATGGGAAGGGAAACAGAGCGGTGCAGATGGGGGAAATGGTGCAGATGGGTTTAAAACACTGGCACAGATGGGTAGAAAACTAGTGCAGATGGGAGAGAAGACAGTGTGCCATGTATTGGAGGAGGCAGAGTGACGTTGAAGAGGGAAACACTGAGCAGCACAGAGAGAAGGAAATGGTGGTACAGACAAGGCACAGGTGGGGAAAGACAGATGGTACAGATAAGTTAGTACAGACTAGCACAGATGGGAGAACACAGCAGTAGGGATTGGGGAAGACAGAGTAGCATGGGGGTGTATAGGGGAAGTAAGTGTAGATGCATAGACCATAGATGGGGTATTGTAGTTTTAGCAATTAACCAAGATATTTTGAGGGAGCTAAATGTGTATACTAAGTGAGATGGATGTATGGAGTGAGAAGACTGTTGTAACAAGGTGGGATTGTTGTGGTGACCGAATGGGATGGTTGTGGGCACTGTGTGGGATGACAGCACCACATAACTGCTCAGACCTTTAGTTGCATAGACTGCATGTGTGTATTCCAATGAGCACACAAATCTGTTAATTAGCAGCTCCACCATTGTGTGGGTGACAGCAATCTCACTCTGTGAGAGTGCTGAATCTGCACTTACCCACAGGCTGTGATGGCATACCATATCTGTATTGCGCAAGGAACACGTCCATTAAGGCATCAGCCTTAATGATCGGAATTTCATTGCTTTTTGGAGTTTGAGTGGAAGAGTTACATCAGGTTTCTGAAATTTCGATCATGTCTAAGAAGCCTTAATGGGACATGTGAACCATAAGGTTTTTTGTCTATGGAATATATATATATATATATATATACAAACAAATCAAGAAAACCACAGCACTCGCCACCCCAGAAGCGGGGTGCAATATCTGCACTCACCACTCATAGGGTGGGGTGCATGCAGCCCATGGCCACCAACTCATGGTGAGTGCTGAACCGTTTTATAGTCCTCCCGGCTCTGGTGCCAAATACCCTTTTACAGCGAGCCTTATCCGGAGATCATTCAGAATTTCTTCCCAGTGCTGGACGCAAGTAGTTGGTAAAGTTGTCACTGGCAGGTCAGGTAAAGAGACGCGTTTCACTGCCTACATACATCGGCGGCTTCCTCAGTCAGATCTGACTGAGGAAGCCGCCGATGTATGTAGGCAGTAAAACGTGTCTCTGAACCCAGGAGGAGTAGTGGTAATCAATCATAACATGGCCATGTTTTAAAAAATCCGATGTGAGATTTACTAATTCTGCTGCTCCAAGTAATTCAAATGCATGTATGCATAAGTGACTAATCCATTGCTGCTATTAATAAACCAGCATCAATTTTAAGGGAGACAAAAAGTTACTGAAAAGTTATATGTGAGATGAACTTTTGGAAGCAAGTTTCCACCATATTGATTTCCTTCTGATTAAGTACCTTTATAACATCTGCCTTATGATTAAATCATTAAGGAAAGGATACAGCATCAATCTGAGTGGAAGTAAGGGTTTTAACACCGGACTCAGCTGTTGCAGCTTGTAGCAATTAAGTGAAACACTGTGAACTAATTGTAACTGGTTGTATCTTATGTGCACTAAGAGGGATAGTTAAGCTATTATATGGAGCAGAGTACTGAATGATTCTATTAGATGTGTTATGAATTTTGAATTTATGCTATTGTGGTTTTTAGTTATATTTATTTTTGCATGCAAAATAGTTGTAGAGGCAAGGGAAGGATTTTATTATATCTTGTTCTTACAATGGTACTAATAGAGAACTAATATTAGAACAAAATAAACTAATAAATTTATTATTATAATAAGAAGTCTGCAAGCGCTGTCTGTACTTTTTTCTTTTTGGTCTTTAACACTCCCACCCATCCTCTTCGCTTTGCTTATGCTTGCCACCTCTCCTGCCAACTGATTACTTCCTCCCGCTGCTACCTCCAACATTTTTCACGTGCTGCTCTCTTTCTCTGGAATTCTCTACCCTTCAGACTCTCCAACTCTCTTCAAAACTTCAAATGGCCTCTCAAGACCCACTTCTTCACCAAATCCAGCAAAATCTCTTCCTAATATTCTGTTCCACGCTCTCTGTCTACCCCGTCTGTGTCACCCCTGTCTGTCTGCTTCACCCCATTTAGAATGTAAGCTCTCATGAGTAGGGCTGTCTTCCCTCACGTGCTTATCCTTTTCTAACTTTAATAATCTTTGGCTGCACCAAATCTTGCGTATTTCTGCCACCCTGATACTTATTTCAGTGTCATCAGCTGGTGTAGCTGATTATTTAACCTGTACTTGTCCTATATTGTCTTGTATATTGTCTTGTACTGTAAGCCACTGTTTTCCTGTTTTCCTGTTTTGAATATTTGTTTATGAACCCTTGTGGCGCCATATCAATAAAGGATAATAATAATAATAATTATAACAGGCAGAGCCCCTGATACACATTATACAAGATAGAGCCCTCATTATGCCAATTAGAGAACCTGATACACATGACACCAGGTAGGACCCCTGATACACATTATGCCAGGTAGAGACCACATTATGCCAGGTAGAGCCCCCATTATGCCAGGTAAGGCCCTGGATACAGATTATACAATGTAGAGCCCCCATTATGCCAGGTAGAGCACCTGATACACATTACTCCCGTTAGAGCCTACATTATGCCACGTAGAGCCCACATTTTGCCAGGCAGAGCCCCTTATACGCATTACGCCAGGTAGAGCCAACATTATGCCAGTTAGAGCCCCTGATACGCATTATGCCACGTAGAGCCCACATTATGCCAGGTAAAGCCCCTGATACACATTACACCAGGTAGAGCCCACATTATGCAAGACAAAGCCCCTGACACACATTATGCCAAGAAGAGAGAGGTGGCGGTGATGGTGTGTGTGTCTATACCTGTGTCTGTGTGTGTGTTTGTTTGTTTTCCACCTCCCTGGAGCACACAAGTTTACCTTATAGTACAGCGTCAACAGAAACATGGGAGGCCCACAGTGGTCAGATAAATTGCAGTGCTGCCCACCTATAACAAGTCCCATGTACCTTACTCTGCACGTTGCATCAACAGGAAGCCAGGACGAGCACAGCATGCTGCCAACAGAATACAGCGCTGTCCATCTCTAACAAGTCAAAGAGTGCTGCACCTAGTACCATGGACACACACTGCAGCTACTGCCGGTGGTGGTTCTGCACCCACAGTGCATATGTGCTGTGTGTCAGGGGGTTGGGATAATTTTGCCGGCTGCTGGGATCCCGGCAGCAGAATGCCGGCGGGATGGTCGAGCACAACAAAGCCCCTTGCAGGCTTGCTGCGTTCAACACAGCTGTGTATTCCGAGAGGGAATAGACCTATGGGTCGGCATTCCGTCGACCGACATTTTGAGCACTCTGGATTCTGGTGTTGGCATGGTGATAGCTGGGATCCCGAGCGCCGGTAAAATGACCGCATCCCGTGCCAGGCACTGCTGGCACACACCTAGTTAAGGCCCTGCACTATACAGCACAGCCACTTGTGAGCCAGTATAGCAGAGTATAGTGCAGCATGCATCAGTGTGAAGTGTGCCCCCATACATAGACACTTCATACAGCCCAGCTACTTGACATGGTTTATCTAATCATACTGGGGCTGATAAATCAGCATTGTATGCTCAGAAATAAATGCATATCTTCAGCTCTATAGATACAGTAGTTATCCACATCTATGTCGCTGCATCACTTTTAACCATCCACTTATGAAAGTAGAATATCAGTGTGCGTTTCCACCAGCCCTTTGTCTTGTGTATGATCACCTATAAATAGCTAGCAATTCTGCCTACAGTATATATACATGACAAGTCTGAGGAACTCATGAAATTGAATACTGCATCAGTAAAGAATCACTCGTAGTTGCTTAAAGTTGTGTACACTGGGCTATGAGCATGAGCAGTGCGAAAAATAGCGTGCCACAGTGAATCAGCCCCCAAGTGGTAAAAGAAGTGGGCTGGTGACCTTGACTATGAATCTAGCACCATATGAAGAACAATGACAAATACTTTATTTTTGTTTGACAAGTCAACACTATATTTTGTTATTATCAGCAAGACAGAATTTGACGTTTACCCCATAGCTATTTTTCTGCTGTGCTAATTAAATCACGCTGCTAATTTCAGGGATAAAACCACTGCTGGAGCAGAACTAGGCACTGACTTTTCTACAAGTATTTAAGTAATTAATTAAGTGAACCAAGGTTGATTAAGAAAAACAATCAGCACTACTCTAATGAAATGGACGTCTGTATTTATTAAACAAGATTAACTCATTGTGGCAGCCAAGGATGGAGGATGTGGCACAGAATGGGAAAAAATCTACTGGTATCTACCGCGCTGAACTGAATGGAGCCACTGCCACTACAGTCCCCATTGTTGAAATGACAAGTACAGTGGGGGCATTGGGGGGCTTTCCAACCTGATTGCACGCTGCCGTTTTTTGCAGCGCAGTGATCAGGTCACTACTGCGCATGCGTATATAGGCACGTCATAAGGGTACAAAGCGGATCGTTGCTGTGCGAAGGATTTAACAAAGAATCCATTTGCATGAGCGATCGCAAGGAGATTGACAGGAAGAAGGCGTTTATAGGTGGCAACTGACCGTTTTCTGGGAGTGTTTGGAAAAACTCAGGCGTGTCCAAGCGTTTGCAGGGCGGGTGTCTGACGTGAATTCCAGGACCGGACAAGCTGAAATGATCGCAAGGGCTGAGTAAATTCAGAGCTACTCAGAAACTGCACAAAATGTTTTGGCAGAGCTCGGCTGCACATGCGATCGCACACTTGCAAAGCTAAAATACACTCCCCTGTGGGCGACGACTATGCGTTCACACGGCTGCAAAAAACAGCTAGCGAGCGATCAACTCAGAATGACCCCCTTTGGCGGGTTCCTGGAGAGTCTGCCTGATGTTTTAAGTTAGCAATCATTTATAAAGCAAAACTAATATCCTGCGTCCTGTTATCTACAGGTTAATAAACCATCAAGCCTGGTGACGTTATCTGTTGTGTGGTCTGACCTTCTTCGCACACCGCAGACACCATACTGTAGGTTCTGCCAATATTAAATGGGGCAATCATTTAAAAGGCAAAACCATCCTGGTCACTTTACCAACCAACCTGCAATCACTTTACTTTACACATTGCAGAGACGGGCTCCCCACAGAGTCCCTGTACCTGGATGTGATTTATAATATATCCGGCTGGTGAAGAATTTCTTATTACCTGCTTTTGTGTTAGCCGGCTTCCAGTTGATTGGACCCTACTACATGAGATAACTATCATATTATTTTTGTTTTAGTGCTAATGAGGCATTTATCCCCCCAGTCTCCTTATCTCACAGGAACACCTATGTACTGGATAAACACAGCCTTATGCAATATCAGAAATTGTGATTTGTTACAGATGTGCACTGTTAGAAATAAGGGGGGTCATTCAGATCTGATTGCTGCTGTGCATTTTCGCACAGCGGGCGATCAGATCTTAACTGCGCATGTGTATACACAGCAATGCGCAGGTGCGATGGACAGCTGCAACGGGGATCGCCGGTTAGCGTCGGGATTGTGCGAAGGATCCATTTGCACAGGCGTTCGTGAGGAGATTGACAGAAACAGGCTGTTTGTGGGTGGCAACTGACCGCTTTCTGGGAGTGTCCGGAAAAACTCAGGAGGGATCAAGCATTTTCAGGGAGAGTGTCTGACGTCAAAACTGGACCCAAACAGCCTAATGTGATCGCAGCGGCTGAGTAAGTCCTGGGCTGCGCAGAGACTGCACAAAATCAGTTTGTGCAGCTCTGCTACACATGCGATTACACACTTGCACAGCGAAGATACACTCCCCCTGTAGGCAGCGACTATCTGATCACAGGACAGCAAAAATCGCTGCCCAGCGATCAGATCTGAATGATCCCCAAGGTTTGCAGCTAGTATCTACACAAAATAGGTGTCCATCCAACACCCTAAATAGCAGAGATAAACAAAGAATATTTGTGGAGAAAACCAGCGCCTCCTTATTTAAACATGTGTATATATAATTCACTATAGTGAAAAAGGGTAAGTTCACAGAAAGTGGGACAACAACCAATTAGAGATGAGCGGGTTCGGTTCCTCTGGATCCGAACCCCCCCCGAACTTCATCTATTTTACACGGGTCCGAGGCAGCCTCGGATCTTCCTGCCCTGCTCGGTTAACCAGAACGCGCCCGAATGTCATCATCCCGCTGTCGGATTCTCGCGAGATTAGTATTCTATATAAGGAGCCGCGCGTCGCTGCCATTTTCACTTGTGCATTGGAGATTGAACGGAGAGGACGTGGCAGCGTTCTCTCCCTGAAAAGCTCCGTAATCTGTGCTCAGTGTGCTGCAAATATCTGTGCTCAGTGTGCTGAAAATATCTACATTCTCTGCCTGAAAGCGCTCCATATCTGTGCTCAGTGTGCTGCAAATATCTGATCAGTGTGCTGCATTGTGGGGACTGGGGACCACCAGTATATAATAATTATAGTAGTACAGTACAGTAGGACATTGCTGTATCTTGCAGCTCTGTGTCACTGCAAGTATCCATTTCATATCTGTGCGGCATTTTTGTGAGCAGTATATAGTATTACAGTGCAGCATTTTGGTGACTAACAGTATATGGTTGTACAGTAGGCCATTGCTGTATCTTGCAGCTCTGTGTCACTGCAAGTATCCACTCCATATCTGTGCGGCATTTTTGTGAGCAGTATATATAGTATTACAGTGCAGCATTTTGGTGACTAACAGTATATGGTTGTACAGTAGGCCATTGCTGTATCTTGCAGCTCTGTGTCACTGCAAGTATCCACTCCATATCTGTGCGGCATTTTTGTGAGCAGTATATATAGTATTACAGTGCAGCATTTTGGTGACTAACAGTATATAGTTGTACAGTAGGCCATTGCTGTATCTTGCAGCTCTGTGTCACTGCAAGTATCCACTCCATATCTGTGCGGCATTTTTGTGAGCAGTATATATAGTATTACAGTGCAGCATTTTGGTGACTAACAGTATATACTTGTACAGTAGGCCATTGCTGTATCTTGCAGCTCTGTGTCACTGAAAGTATCCATTCCATATCTGTGCGGCATTTTTGTGAGCAGTATATATAGTATTACAGTGCAGCATTTTGATGACTAACAGTATAAAGTTGTACAGTAGGCCATTGCTGTATCTTGCAGCTCTGTGTCACTGCAAGTATCCATTTCATATCTGTGCGGCATTTTTGTGAGCAGTATATATAGTATTACAGTGCAGCATTTTGGCGACTAACAGTATATAGTTGTACAGTAGGCCATTGCTGTATCTTGCAGCTCTGTGTCACTGCAAGTATCCATTCCATACCTGTGCGGCATTTTTGTGAGCAGTATATATAGTATTACAGTGCAGCATTTTGGTGACTAACAGTATATAGTTGTACAGTAGGCCATTGCTGTATCTTGCAGCTCTGTGTCACTGCAAGTATCCATTCCATATCTGTGCAGCATTTTTGTGAGCAGTATATATAGTATTACAGTGCAGCATTTTGGTGACTAACAGTATATAGTTGTACAGTAGGCCATTGCTGTATCTTGCAGCTCTGTGTCACTGCAAGTATCCATTTCATATCTGTGCGGCATTTTTGTGAGCAGTATATATAGTATTACAGTGCAGCATTTTGGCGACTAACAGTATATATTTGTACAGTAGGCCATTGCTGTATCTTGCAGCTCTGTGTCACTGCAAGTATCCATTCCATATCTGTGCGGCATTTTTGTGAGCAGTATATATAGTATTACAGTGCAGCATTTTGGTGACTAACAGTATATACTTGTACAGTAGGCCATTGCTGTATCTTGCAGCTCTGTGTCACTGCAAGTATCCATTCCATATCTGTGCGGCATTTTTGTGAGCAGTATATATAGTATTACAGTGCAGCATTTTGGTGACTAACAGTATATAGTTGTACAGTAGGCCATTGCTGTATCTTGCAGCTCTGTGTCACTGCAAGTATCCATTCCATATCTGTGCGGCATTTTTGTGAGCAGTATATATAGTATTACAGTGCAGCATTTTGGTGACTAACAGTATATACTTGTACAGTAGGCCATTGCTGTATCTTGCAGCTCTGTGTCACTGCAAGTATCCGTTCCATATCTGTGCGGCATTTTTGTGAGCAGTATATATAGTATTACAGTGCAGCATTTTGGTGACTAACAGTATATAGTTGTACAGTAGGCCATTGCTGTATCTTGCAGCTCTGTGTCACTGCAAGTATCCATTCCATATCTGTGCGGCATTTTTGTGAGCAGTATATATAGTATTACAGTGCAGCATTTTGGTGACTAACAGTATATAGTTGTACAGTAGGCCATTGCTGTATCTTGCAGCTCTGTGTCACTGCAAGTATCCATTCCATATCTGTGCGGCATTTTTGTGAGCAGTATATATAGTATTACAGTGCAGCATTTTGGTGACCAACAGTATATAAGCACATGAGGGAAGAGGACCCTGCTTGTGAGAGCTTACAATCTAAAGGGGAGGGGTAGACAGACATGGGTGACACAGATTGGGTACATAGAGAACGTGGAACTGAGGGTTAGGAATCAGGATGAGATTTCGCTGGGTTTGGTGAAGAAGTGGACCCCCAGAAGGCACAAGTCAATACTTAACATTGCAACATTTTACTGGGCTATGCAGGAGAAAATTAAAAATAGGGGGAAATAAAAATAAAAAAAAAGAATCGATAACTTCTACCGCTTTCAAAAAGGTCAATCGAAGCTGAAATAATGGACAACTATCTCATGGAAGCCAGATACAGTATACCAAACAGTACTTAGCATAGTTAGGAATGAGTGCTAATGAAATACAGTAACATTTTGTCATAATATTTCAGAAACTGCATGGCTGGTCTCTTGCACTCTTTTGCTTTAAAACACCACCTGCTTTAGGATTTATATTCAAAAACATTATGTCTCCATAATCCCAAAAACGTCAGTCTTCTTGGAAAGTGGTTTGTTCCTTTGTAAGGGAAAGAGAACAAACGTTCTCAAACAACGGTTTCTCAATTTCTTTTTCCTCTGGGAAGGGATTGTGGATTTGCAGGAATATCTGAGCATTTCTGTAATCAGAAAGCAGCGACTTTCTACAAATGTTTACAAATAATTCCAGTGATTTTGTCATTTTCTTCCAGTGATTTGGACCAATAATACCATTGATTAGAACGAATAATTCCAGTGATTTTGTCATTTTCTTCCAGTGATTTGGACCAATAATACCATTGATTAGAACAAATAATTCCAGTGATTTTGTCATTTTCTTCCAGTGATTTGGACCAATAATACCATTGATTAGAACTAATAATTCCAGTCATTTTGTCATTTTCTTCCAGTGATTTGGACCAATAATACCATTGATTAGAACGAATAATTCCAGTGATTTTGTCATTTTCTTCCAGTGATTTGGACCAATAATACCACTGATTAGAACGAATAATTCCAGTGATTTTGTCATTTTCTTCAAGTGATTTGGACCAATAATACCATTGATTAGATGAATAATTACTGTGATATTGGGGTGTTTGTGTCGCTTAGCTTAGCCGTCCAGCGACCACAGTGCACCTCTTTTTCTCTTTTCTTTGCATCATGTGCTGTTTGGGGCCAATTTTTTTAAGTGCCATCCTGTCTGACATTGCAGTGCCACTCCTAGATGGGCCAAGTGTTTGTGCCGCCCTCTTGGGTCACTTTGCTTAGTCATCCAGCAACCTCTGTGCAAATTTTAGGACTAAAAATAGTATTGTGAGCTGTGAGGTGTTCAGAATAGACTGGAAATGAGTGAAAATTGTGGTTATTGAGGTTAATAATACTATTGGATCAAAATTACCCCCAAATTTTATGATTTAAGCTGTTTTTGAGGGTTTTTTGTAAAAAAACACCCGAATCCAAAACACACCCGAATCCAACAAAAAATTTTCAGGGAGGTTTTGCCAAACCGCGTCCGAATCCAAAACACGGCCGCGGAACCGAATCCAAAACCAAAACACAAAGCCCGAAAAATGTCCGGTGCACATCTCTAGTAACAATTAATACTGAACTTTTCTTCTGAAGTAACACTTCCACCCCTTGGATACTTTTTAGATGGAAAGTCCTGTTAGTGTGCAGTGTATCTCTGATGAGAATCAGCCACATGCACTGTAAGATATGCAGCATCATATTTATAAACACAGCGCCTGATTCAGATATGGACACAGCTGCGCCTTGGGATGAAGCTACTGTGCGGTAATATACTAATGCGGCAGGAGGCATCTTGTGTAAATAGGCACCTTCTGCATGCTTGAGCGATCTGCTGCAACATCCAAGCATTGGAGTACTCTGTGTGAGCATTGGCCATCTGAGTAACTTTCATATTACTCAGGATCCTTTGTCCACATGCACAGTGTGAGTCTTGCGGAGGAAACAACCACAGTCTGATTGTGAGGTCTTATTCTCACCAGATGCTTGCAGTGGTGAATGGATGTTGTGAGGATGTGCACGGCATGTAAACAGTCCAGCGAGAGGCCGGGGGCACCACAGCAGGACATAAAAAGATACGTCCATAACATAATTCCATGCCCTTAATGTTTCAATACCACAGCCACTTTTCATGCATACACCTACAGCACACGCACAAAATTCCACTCCCCACCTCGCACATGTTGGGAGGTATGGTTGTGACCATACTGTAAGCATGCATTAAACAAAAGTAGACCCTAGAGTTCATCCCAAGGCGAGTTATAACTAACTGAGTCATAGGCAAGCCTGATGGACTTCTGAAAATCACAACATTTCTCTAAAAGCCCCCTGAAGCAAAGATGTAGCTACCATAAGAGCAGGAAGTGCAGCTGCTATGGGGCTCAGAGCTGACGAGGGCCCATCTTCCCTGTCAAAGTTACATGTGTTATATACAAGGGTGTAGCTACCATAAGTGCAGGGAGTACATCCGCAGATGAGAGGGGCCCACCTTACCTGTCACAGTTACATGTGTTATAAACATTTTTCACCATTGGGTGGTACATAGGGGCCCTTACAAACTTTGTTCTTGGGGCCTACAATATACTGTATGTCCTTTGTGATGTGATATAAAATGAACTGGAGGGCATAATGTTACATAATTAGAACTGGGGCACTGTAATGTGGCCCAATATAAAGTGGAGGCACTATAGTGTGGCATATATGAACTGTGGACACTGTATGTCATAATGTGATTTAGGGGTACTGTGTTCCATAAAGTGACTGGCAGCCCTACAACGTGACATAACTTTAACTAGGGCTCATAAAATGTGCTAGAACACTAAAGTAACAACTGCTGCGGAGAGGTGACTCTAGAAGCATTGGGACACAGCAAAATGTTGCTCTGGGGCCCACATGTAGAAGTATAGGTATATCACAGATGTGGCATTCCACTGGTTACAGTATAAGCTCTTTGTCTGACCATACATCACTGACTACAACACTGGAAGGTCACATGCATGGGGTTCCAGTCCCTTTTAATACAGTTTTTACAACATGCTTGGAAGGGTGCTATAATATGTTTCAGATAATACAAAAGATTTTCAGTTTCTGAATTATTATATTGTGGGATACTGCATCAAATTCCTTGCTAAAGTCTAAATAAGCTATTTTACTGATACACTCTTATACACTCTTATCTATCACTTTAATTACAGTTAAACCAAAATCCACAACATTTGTTCTCCCAGCAGAAAATAAATTAATGTTGCCTGTGATCTTCTAATCTGTTTGACCCTAAATAGTCAGTGATCACAGATCTATCCCTACTGCCTTTATTGAGAGTGGATTAACATTTGCCATTCTGTAATCCATTGGAATTACAGGTTGAGTATCCCTTATCCAAAATGCTTGGGACAAGAGGTATTTTGGATATCGGATTTTTCCGTATTTTGGAATAATTGCATACCATAATGAGATATCATGGTGATGGGACCTAAATCTAAGCACAGAATGCATTTATGTTTTATATACACCTTATACACACAGCCTGAGGGTCATTTTAGGCAGTATTTTTTATAACTTTGTGCATTAAACAAAGTGTATCTACATTCACACAATTCATTTATGTTTCATATACACCTTATACACACAGCCTGAAGGTCATTTAATACAATATTTTTAATAACTGTGTGTATTAAACAAAGTTTGTGTACATTGAGCCATCAAAAAACAAAAGTTTCACTATCTCACTCTCACTCAAAAAGTCCGTATTTCGGAATATTCCGTATTTCGGATATTTGGATATGGGATACTCAACCTGTATACGTTTGCAGTGATTGGTAAAAAAGTATCTAGAGCACACTTGCCTACTTTTGAAAAAGCATTTTGGGGAGATTGTGAAAGTAACTAAATGTAGATGAGCCCCAAAGTTAGATCTACTTGCTGAAGAAAAGACACTGATATTTCTCAGGAATTGTTTGTTTTTAGTGTTTTGCAAGAGGTCTCATATACTATAAGTGGCCATGAGAAACCTTTTTTAGAATGTATGTAGCCATATGGATCATGGTTCCTTATAACTAATGCAGGGGAATGGCACTGATGAGCCCTTTTGAATGTATACTGTATATCTCTGATTTCTTTCTTTTCCTCAAGAATGTAACAACTGCATAATGGGGATAAGGTGCATTCAGGGAGATTGATGGACTATTCAGGGAGTCAGGGAGTTTGCTGCTATTTCAGGGAGTCTCCTTCAGAATGCGGGAGGGTAGGCAACTATGATCTAGAGTAAGTGATGCCTAATAATACGTATTAATATGTACAATAAAACTAACCTGCACTTGAAAAGAAAGTAACCAATATTTGAACAAAAACACACATGCATGCTTAGACAATGAGGTTTTTGGGGGTCATACCGAGTTGATCGCACGTAGCAACCTTTTGCTGCTTGTGTGATCAACCTGATTCCACCTATGGTGGAGCGTATTTTAGCATAGCAGGGCTGCGAACTCTTGTGCAGCCCTGCTATGCTAAAAAAGTTTTGCATACAACAAGACCAACCCTGCACCTACTTACCATTTGCGACGGATCCAGCGATGCAGGTCCCGGATTTGATGTCAGACATCCGCCCTCAAAACGCCTGTGTTCACTGGACCACTCCCGGAAAACGGTCAGTTGACGCCCCGATATGCCTTCCTCCTGTCAATCTTCTTGCGGTCGCCACTGCGACCGCTTTTCTCATTCCCGGCGTTTGTCGCTGGGCAACGATGTGCATGTGCAATGCGCACGTTGTGCATGTGCAGTTCCAACCCGATCGCACCGCTGCAAAGAAGTGCAGTGTGCGATCGGGTCGGAGTGACCCCCTTTATTCATTACTCAGTACAAGCAGTGTTGTTACCATTTACACAAACAAAGGGCATCCTTAAATGAGATTTATCTAATAGGGACGTGCTTGGGTTAATCAGTCCTAAATGCACTGCGCTTGCTTGTTTGCACCCATATTTGTCTCTTCACACACAAACACAAGTTAAGTGCAGCTCTAAAAACAGAAACAAGTTGTGCATGCACATGTGGCAACCACATCAAATCCCAAATTTGCACCCAGGTTATGATTGCACTAAATTTACATATCAAATTTAACATATTTAAATATATGTGCAACCCTAAATAAGCCACATATCAAAGGGGCATACTTATCTTGAGTCTGGGCATCTTACTATACATACAATGTATGGTATTGGTAACATACCTGCCCCATCTCTACAAAAACAAGATACAAGTGTCAACTCTAAATAGAGACATGACATGACACTACAACATTTTTTCACCAAGGCACATCCTTACATCATCATTTACTTTATAAGGGGCCTCTTAGTAGATCAAGAAATGTTGGAAGTACTGTACTCCAAAAATCCTCTCTAACACAAACAACATATATCCATTTGTATTGGAGAGCAATCCTAAGTATCCTTCTTGGGTAACCACCACTCAGGCATGCTTGGCCCACTAGCCATGCAGTTGGTCAGCCAGGTGTGAACCCAGAAATAACTTATTGAGCAAGTCTTTACTGACGTGGTCTCATACTTTTTGGCGTGAAAATGTAATTATTTTTAAATAAGCTCCATAGACTTAAATAAAAAGGAAAACAAACCTGTCTAAAGCTAGGTACACACCAGTGGTGTAACTACTGTTGGTGCAGGGGATGCGGCTGATACGGGGCCCGACCTGCTTCCAGGGCCAGCCACTCCTCTTGCACCCAGTCACTCACACACAGCAGCAGTAACCACTGTCTCACAAAACAGAACTAGCTGCTGCAATGCAGCTTGCCCTGCTGGGACATCTATGGGAGGAGGCGTGGATGTCCCAGCAGAGCAGGCAGCACCGCAGCAGAGTCAGATTAAGGGGTGGCACTGAGGTATGAGTTCCGAGCTCCCCTCTTTTTGCCTGCTGTTATTATGCATGGCAGAGCAAGAGGAGAGGAAACAGGCCAGATGAGAGGGGGCATGCTGGGCTCTACCGGGGCACCACCGACTGCCTCAGAACCCGGCCCTTTACTGTGTGGGAATGGGGCTCAAATCTTCAGCAAATTGCCACAGTTGATCAGCCTCTCCCTGTAGTCCTTGACTCCCCTTCTGCATTTCAACTCCCCAGTACATCACATGTCAGAGTGGGAGGAGGTGAGCCAGGTTCAGACTCAAGGGGGTGGGGCCAGGTCCAGACTAGGGGCAGAGCCTTGTCTTGGTGTGGGGAGGGGTCACAGGCAGGTCTGGATCATTGTGGCATCGTGGCAAAGGCACGGGTGGTTCTTCTCACTGAATCTGTGGGCACTTGAGCAGGTGTTGACTGTGGAGGTTTTAGGTGCTAAAGACAGGCAATTAAAGTGGTGGCTGGAGGCAGACCCATACTTGCCTACTCTCCAGGAATGGCCGGGAGCCTCCTGAAAATCGGGTGACCCTCCCAGCCCCCTGGACGAGCAGGCAAGTCTACCGATTCGTCTGGTCCCCCCTGCCCGGCCGCTCGCTTAGTGAGTAATGTGGGCGGTCCGGGATTCTTGTTGAATCACGTTATCATAGCCACACCCCCTGCAGTATAATGCTGGTAATATCGGTATTACAGAGTGGGGGAAGGCATGGTTTAAATGATGTGCCATGGTAACTATGCTCCATCCCGCATCCACCCCACCCCCATTCCACCCCATGCCCCACCCCCATTCTGCCTCCACCTTGCTTCCTCTGCTTGACATTGTCCTGCCCCGCCCCCCTACTGAGCCGACCAGGTAAGTATGGGCAGACCTGGGAATGGCAGGCTTAAAAATGGGGACAGGAGCTGGGAATGGCAGGCAGTGAAAGTGGAGACAGGAGTTGGGAATGGCAGGCAGTGAAAGTGGAGACAAGAGTTTGGAATGGCAGGCAGTGAAAGTGGAGACAAGAGTTGGGAATGGCAAGCAGTGAAAGTGGGATGTAAGGAGCAATGTTCAGCTGCTGAAGATCCTTTGTGCCAGTAGACAGTACGGTGGGAACAGACATAGTTCAGCAGAAGAAGGAATTGGATCAGCTGACAGTGCTGGATGTGCAGCCACCGGTCTCAAGGTTAGTGTGTATTTCTGTGAATGTATACAGTTTGATCTTGCCCTGTATGTAAATGTCATGTCAGTCTCTATCCTGCACCATCACGCCCTCCGCTCTGTCAGGCCCTGCCCCCTCACTGCTTTTTTGATTTTCTGATCTCTCCCCAGCCTCTCTGCTCTGACTTCCCTCCTCTCTGTGACACTCTAAAAATTTGGTTTTGCCCAACTGCTAAAAAATTTCCTGCTGCGATCAACTTGGAATTACCCCCTATGTCTACGTCTCTCTGGGAGCGATGGCAGCTGTTTCACAAAATGGAGGTGTGTCACAATTTTTGTGAGTGCAAAAGCCAGGGTCTCTTTCTTCCCACTGAGATTTTCTTTAATGGAACTGCAATGGCTGGCCTCTGTGACCTTATGGGTCACAGTGTCTCACAGCCATCTGATGGTGTGGCAGGTGACCAGATGCTGCAGCCTTGGACCCAGCACTGAATCACAAATGTATGTAGGAGGCCTCTACTTATACCAGATGCCTCTTAATGATTAACATATCTGAACAATGCTGCTGTTTGCAAGGAAGCAGCTGCGATGCACACTCCAACCATGGGCAATGGGGGTAATTCTGAGTTGATCGCAGCAGGAATTTTGTTAGCAGGTGGGCAAAACCATGTGCACTGCAGGGGAGGCAGATAAAACATGTGCAGAGAGAGTCAGATTTGGGTGGGTTATTTTGTTTCTGTGCAGGGTAAATACTGGCTGTTTTATTTTTACACTGCAATTTAGATTGCAGATTGAACACACCACACCCAAATCTAACTCTCTCTGCACATGTTATATCTTCCTCCCCTGCAGTGCACATGGTTTTGCCCAACTGCTAACAAAATTCCTGCTGCGATCAACTCAGAATTACTCCCAATATGTAATAGCCTGCGAGGTGCTGGCTTTTCGTGAACTTCGGAAAATCTGCCGTATTTTTAAAGCAGCAATCATTTACATGGCAAACCAGGTCTGTTTAAAAAGACAGGCTGACTCGCAGAAATTCCCAAACAGACTGCACCTCGCACACTACTACATATTGGGGGTCATTTCGACCCGATCGCTCGCTGCAGTTTCTCACAGCACAGCGATCGGGTCAGAACCGCGCATGCGACGGCGCCGCAGTGCGCCGGCGCATGCCAGCCGTCGTTGCCTAGTGATCGCCTCTGAGGAAGTGGCGGTTGCTGGGTGGGATGGGGCTGGACGGCGGCGCAGTCCGGCCAATGCAGGCGTGGCTGGACCGTTGGGGGGCGGCTGCATGACGTCACACGCAGCTGCTGCGGGCCGGGGAACGACAAGTAGCTCCTGGCCAGCGCGCTAAAGCTGCGCTGGTCGGGAGCTACTCTTGAAGTGCAAAGGCATCGCCGCTGTGCGATGCCTTTGCACTTATGCCGGGGGGGGGGGGGCGGCACTGACATGCGGGGCGGACTAGCCCTGTGCTGGGCGTCCCCTGTGCTAAATTTAGCACAGCTACGATCAACTCGGAATGACCCCCATTGTTCCGCATCTGAATCAGGCCCACTGTGCACATCCAAGACACTTGTACTATTCACCCAGTGAGGTCCACTCTTTGGAGGTCATTCAGATCTGATCGCTGGGCTGAGTATTTTGCTGTCCTGCGTTCAGATAGTCACCGCCTACAGTGGGAGTGTATATTTGCCGTGCAAGTGTGCGATGCTATGTGTACGCCAAGCTGCTAAAATTCTGTGTATGCAGTCTCTGTGCAGCCCAGGACTTACTCCTACAGTGTGATAGAATTAGGCTGATTGGGGTCTGAGCTGACGTCAGACACCCTCCCTGAAAACGCTTGGGCACGCCCGTCTTTTCCCGAATACTCCCAGTAAATGGTTAGTTGTCACCCACAAATGACTTCCTCCTGTCAATCACCTTGCGAATGCCCGTGCGAACTGATTTTTCACACCATCCCGTCACTGACCATCGAAGCGCATTGAGGTACATACGCATGAGCAGTTAATACCTGATCGCCCGCTGTGCGAAAACGCACAGCAGCGATCACATCTGAAACCATTTTATAACTTAGCATCTGAAAAAGGTAATGTGGGTAGAGTGAAAACTATTGGGTGGCGTGTACAGTTAAAACATAGTTACCTACCCTCCCTCATTCTGCAGGAGACTCCCTGAAATAGCAGCAATCTCCCTCACTCCCTGAATAGTCCAGCAATATCCCTGATTGCACCTTATCCCTATTATGCAGCTGTTACATTCTTGGGGAATAGAGAAATCAGAGATACATACATTCTTATTGGCTCATCAGTGCCATTTCCCTGCATTGGTTATAAGGCACAATGGGGGGTCATTCCGAGTTGATCGCACGCTGGCTACTTTTAGCAGCCATGCAAACGCATTGTCGCCACCCACCGGGGAGTGTATTTTCGCTTTGCAGAAGTGCGAACGCTTGTGCAGCAGAGCGTCTGCAAAACCAATTTGTGCAAACAAGACCAGCCCCGTAGTTACTCTTCGTGTGCGTTGATTCTAACGACGGAGGGACGGCTTTTGACGTCACACACCCGCCCAGCGTTCGCCCAACCACGCCTGCATTTTTCGCGACACGCCTGCGTTTATCTAAGCACTTCCTGAAAACGGTTGGTTGACACCCAAAAATGCCCACTTCATGTCAATCTTCCTGCGTTCGGCCGTGCAACTGAAAGCTTCGCTAGACCCTGTGCAAAACCACGATGCTCTTTGTACAAGTACGTCGCGCGTGCGCATTGCGGTGCATACGCATGCGCAGATTAGCCATTTTTTTCACTGATCACTGCACTGCGAACAACTGCAGCTAGCGATCAACTCGGAATGACCCCCAATGACCCTAAGGCTACATGCATTTTCAATAAGGTTTCTTGTGGCCACTTACAGTATATGGAACCTCTGGTAAAACACAATACACTAACAAATCTTGAAAAATATTAGTGTCTTTTCTTCAACAAGTAGATCTTACTAACTTTGGGGCTCATTTACATTTGGATGTGAGTCATTTTTAAGAAACGCCTCTCAGATGTAGCAGTACACGTCCGTATTGATAGGTGTTACTTTCACAATCTCCCTGAAATGTTTTTTCAAAAGTAGGTAAGTATGAGTAAAAATTACATGGGAACAGTTACTGTAATGGCATAGTGCAGAGGTTCCCAAACGTGGTCCTTAAGGCACCCCAACAGTCCAGGTTTTAGGTATATCCATGGCTCAGCACAGATGGTTAAATCAAATTGACTAGGGTGCTAATTAAGTCACATGTGGCCAGGCATGGATACATTTAAAACCAGGACCGTTGGGGTGCCTTGAGGACTGAATTTGGGAACCTCTGGCATAGTGGATTACACAGCAGGGGTGTGGAGGAGCATGTGTACACTTAGGAGTAAATTTACTAAAGCATCTAAAAATGAAAAGTGGCGATGTTGCCCTTAGGACCAATCAGATTCTGTCTATCATTTTTAGGATGTATTTTTAGAAGCTTTAGTAAATATACCCCTTAGAGTTTCTGTTGTCTGCTTCTTGTTTATTCTGCTCCTGTTAATCTTCCTACAACTTCTATCTGTTGTTGATCAGGGATTTATTATGCAATTGCTGTAGGGTGCAGAGAATGGAGTATTACACTCATTGTTACAAAGTAGAACTAGCATGTACTCAGAGGCGGATTGGCCATAGGGCTCACAGGGAAGATTCCCGGTGGGCCGACACACCCATAGCAACATAGTAACATAGTAACATAGTATCTGAGGTTGAAAAAAGACAATTGTCCATCGAGTTCAACCTATTTGTGGTCTCCTATGCATGATGATTTGACTAAAATTTCTGACTGATGCTGCTGTCAGCCGTTGCATTTTATCCCTATTTATAGTAACTATAATGCATGACTATGCACCATACCCCTGGATATCCTTATCCATTAGGAATTTATCTAACCCATTCTTAAAGGTGTTGACAGATTCCGCCATTACAACTCCCTCAGGCAGGGAATTCCAAACACGTATTGTCCTTACCGTGAAAAAGCCTTTACGCCGTATTGTGCGGAATCTCCTCTCCTCTAACCTGAGCGAGTGTCCACAAGTCCTATGTGTTGATCTAACCAAAAACAGGTCCCGCGCAAGCTCTGTGTATTGTCCCCTTATATATTTGTAGCTGTTGATCATATCCCCTCTTAGTCTCCGCTTTTCCAATGTAAACATGCCTAGTCTTTCAATCCTTTCCTTGTATTCCATAGTCTTCATGCCCTTAATTAGTTTGGTCGCCCTCCTCTGAACCTTTTCTAGCTCCAGGATATCCTTTTTGTAGTACGGTGCCCAGAATTGTACACAGTATTCAAGGTGTGGCCTCACTAGTGATTTATACAACGGGAGTATAATACTCTCGTCCCTAGCATCAATACCCCATTTTATGCATGCTAATATCTTATTAGCCTTCTTTGCTGCAGTCCTACTTTGGGTACTACTGCTTAGTTTGCTATCTATGAGGACACCTAAGTCCTTTTCCAGTACAGAATCCCCTAATTTTATCCCATTTAGTAGGTAGGTGTAATTTTTGTTCTTGTTACCACAGTGCATTACCTTACACTTGTCTGTGTTGAAGCGCATTCTCCATTTGGCTGCCCATGCTTCTAATTTAACTAAGTCGTTCTGAAGAGACTCGGCATCCTCCTCTGTATTTATAGCCTTACACAATTTGGTATCATCTGCAAACATTGACACCATGCTCTCTAGACCTTCTGTTAGATCATTACTGAAAATATTGAACAATAGCGGTCCTATTACTGAGCCTTGCGGCACACCACTTAGCACTTCAGTCCAAGTTGAAAAAGATCCATTAACCACAACGCGCTGCTCCCTATTATCTAACCAGTTTTTGACCCAAGTGCATATTGTGCTTCCTAGCCCTGATTCTTGTAGCTTGTAGATAAGTCTCTTGTGTGGTACAGTATCGAACGCTTTGGCAAAGTCTAAAAAGATTACATCCACGTCTTTACCCTGATCTAGGTTTGCGCTTACTGTTTCATAAAAACCAAGTAAGTTGGTTTGACAGGATCTGTCCTTCATAAACCCATGTTGATTCCTTTTAATGACCTTATTGACTTCAAGGAACTTCTGAATACTATCTCTTAGAATACCTTCCAATAATTTCCCCACTATAGATGTAAGACTAACTGGTCTATAATTACCTGGTTCAGCTTTACTTCCCTTTTTGAATATAGGCACTACTTCCGCTATACGCCAGTCTTTGGGAACCATACCTGATATAACTGAATCCTTAAAGATCAAAGATAGCGGTTTTGCCAGTTCAGAGTGAAGCTCCATTAGAACCCTTGGGTGAAATACCTTCGGGCCCTGGTGATTTATTAATATTTAAATGTTTTAATCGGTCACAGACTACTTCCTCGCTTAAATAAGTACCTATCAGTGGGATATTCTCATTATTGAGATTGTGTGTCAGTCCCTGAATTGGGTCCTCTCTAGTGAATACTGTTGAAAAAAACAGATTTAGTGTGTCCGCTATGTCATTATCATTTTTGCTTAAGACTCCCAACTTGTCTTTTAAAGGGCCTATACTCTCCTTCTTTAATCTCTTGCTATTAATGTATTTAAAGATTTTTTTGGTATTCGCTTTGCTTTCCTTTGCTACTAGTTTTTCAGTTTCTACTTTAGCCGCTCTTATTTCCTATTTGCAAATTTTGTTACATTCCTTATAGTGCTGAAATGACTCTGCTTCCCCGTCAGATTTGTATTTTTTAAATGCTCGCCTTTTCTTGCCCATAAGTTCCTTAATCTTTTTGTTAAGCCACATCGGTTTATGATTTTTATTCCTTTTTTTGCTGCTCATAGGAATAAATTTGAGTGTATTTTTAGCTAGCAGGAATTTTAGTACCTCCCATTTCTCCGTAGTATTTTTTCCTAAAAACAAACCTTCCCATTCAATATCCCTGAAAAATACCCTCATCTTTTCAAAATTTGCTTTGCTAAAGTTTAGAGTCCTAGTTGAGCCAGTATAGGGCTGTTTATGGAAACTGATATTGAATGTGACCATATTGTGGTCGCTGTTTCCTATGGGTTCCCCTACTATAATACCTGATACCAAATCCCCATAGTTTGTTAATACCAGGTCTAAGATTGCATTGTACCTAATTGGTTCCTCAATTAGTTGGACTAAGTAGTTATCATTAAGTGTGTTTAAAAACATATTGCCCCTAGTAGTATCACATGAATCGTTTTTCCAGTTTATCTCTGGATAGTTAAAATCTCCCATCACTACTATGTCTCCTACTCCTGCTGCTCTTTCAATTTGCTTTAGTAACAATTCCTCATCAGATGCGTTGATACCAGGCGGCCTATAGCATACACCCAATACTAACTTTTTTATTCCTTTTTCCCCGCATGCAATTTCTACCCATAATGTCTCGACAGTGTCTACAGTCCCCTCCTGAATATCTTCCCGTATATCAGGTTTTAAAAACGGCTTTACGTAAAGACACACCCCTCCACCCTTTTTATTTAGTCTATCTCTCCTAAACAGTGTATAGCCCTCTAGAGTGACTGTCCAATCATGAGATTCATCCCACCAAGTTTCAGTAATGCCTATAATATCATACTGTTTGCTTGCTGCAAGTATTTCTAGTTCACCCTTTTTACCAGTAATGCTTCTGGCGTTTACATACATACAACTAAGATAAGTATTTTCCCTTGCGTTAGGGACATCTTTCACCTTATGTAGCAATAATGACCTGTAATCGTCATTGGTTAGTGCTTTGGTAAAATCTCTTTTAGTACCCATGTTAGTAACCTTACCGGCTGCTCTTACCCTCCCCCCAACTTCTCCCCCATTTCGTTTACTACCTCCATCCCCACTATTCTCACTGCATGACCCGTAGTTTCTAGCTAAACCCTCCCCCCAGGCTCCTAGTTTAAAATCTCCTCCAACCTTCTAACCATCCTTCCCCCCAGCACCGCTGCCCCCTCCTCAGTCAGGTGCAATCCGTCATGACAAAAGATATGGCGCCTGACTGAGAAGTCCGCCCAGTGTTCCAGGAACACAAACCCCTCTTTCCTGCACCAATCCCTAAGCCACACATTTACCTCCCTAATCTCCCTCTGCCTCCCTGGACTAGCGCGTGGCACGGGTAATAATTCCGAGAATATTACCTTAGATGTCTTTGCCTTCAGTTTCTTTCCTAAGTCCCTATAGTCTTTCTTAAGGACATCCCACCTTCCGCTAACTTTGTCATTGGTGCCAACGTGCACCAAGACAGTCGGGTCTTTCCCAGCCCCTCCCAACAATCTATCTACCCAGTCCGTGATGTGCCGTACCTGAGCACCCGGGAGACAGCAGACTGTACGGCGATCACGGTCCCGGTAGCAGATTGCTCTATCTGCCTTCCTGATGATAGAATCCCCTACCACCACCATCTTTCTAGGTACCTCACTATCTTTTATCCCAACCGCGCCAGAGGGACCGCTCCTCTGGATGCTAGAGGGAGCAGTCTCCTCCGGCACGTCATTTCTTCACTATCATCCTCCGATTCCTCGTCCAATCGGGCAAATTTGTTCGGGTTTGATAGTTCGGAGATGTCGAGCCTCCCCCTCTTTTTCTTCCTTCTAACAGTGACCCAACTGGCTACCTGATCATCATCCTCTTCTACTAGTGACCCCTCCCGCAGCTCCTCCACCGTTCTGTCTAAACTACGCTCGAGATTGTGAATCTCCCTCAGTCGCGTAACGGTTTGCTCTAGATCAGTTACCTGGGCTTCCAGGGCAACCGTTCGCACACACCTCGTGCAGATGTAATCACACTGGGCCGGTAGCTCCAGGTGTGCATACATCTTGCACGACATGCACTGAGTGAGGTCCCCAATCACAGCCCCTCCCATATTGTTTGTAAGGTCTAACTCCCTGTTACTCTCAAAGAAAAAGCAGCAAAAATAACAAGTAGAAGACAAGCAATCTCACTTATACAATAATTAAGCTGGCTTATACTTATCTATCTTTGTGCGGTTCTTGGTCCTTCACTTTTATGCAGCCGTAGTACTCTCTCCTGCGGCAGCCATACTCCACTTAGCAGTTGCAGTTGTTCCAGCTCACTGCACCTCCTTTTCACTCGGCTTCCTGCTCCTGCTAAAAAAAAAAAAAATGCCCCTCACACACGCACAATCACAGCCCCTCTGCTACTCCAAGTAAGAGACCCTCTCACTCACAAGGTCAGCCCCTTGCAGCCTCACCAGAAGTTTAATGGTACTGCAAATGTGTGTTCCTGATTGTGTATTATAAAACTCAACTTTTTCTGTATTCTAACTCACCTTTTTGCTGTTTACAACTCACACTTACAAATCCAATCAGCACTTAAAAAATACAAGCCCTTACACAGAGCAAGCTCCAAAGAGTCTAATCACTGCTTATATAGGCTCAGCCACCTGCTTTAGTCAGCCCCTCCTCCTCCTGATTACTCACACCTGATTTAACCCCTCTGGCTTTTCACCACACACTTTTTTTTCCCCCTCCAAAAAAACCCCAGTACAGATATATTAAAACAAAAAAGAAACAGTATAGATACAAACAATCAGATTCAGATGAACTTTCTCTCACAATATTACTATCCCTATATGGATAGACAGAGAATAATCAGAACTCACCTTTTTGCTGTTTACAACTCACACTTACAAATCCAAGCAGCACTTAAAAAATACAAGCCCTTACACAGAGCCTGTTCTGTTTGAGGACATGTGGTCCTATTTATAGACATAATGAATAAGATGCAAAATAATTTGCATATATGAAAATGACTTTGCCACTTAGCCTGTGATTGCAGATGATCTAGTGTATGCTCTGTCTGCCTGCTTGGCTGACATATAAGATTGAGTGAATAGTTACTGGGATACGGTTGGTGTAATAAGCAAGAAAATATATATTTCAAAAGAATTATATTGTTTCCTAAATTCTAAAGGTGTATCATATAATGTGCTCATAATATTTAATTTTATTTCCTTTTAACTTCCCTATTGATGCTGGACATCCCCACTATCTGGAAAGTCTTGGGGGGAGGGTGCTGCTGCCATGGCCCATGGCTAGACCTTACACCTCTGGTGCTGCCCATGTGGGGCCACTAGTACAAATTTTCCAGGGCCACTTTTTGTTCCCAATCCGCCCCTGCATGTACTGTTTGTCATGGCTACATACTGTAATGTATTTCTCTCACCAAGGTACAGTGCAGTTCACACTCCGATTTCTATTGTTCCCCTGCTGACTACTTTCAGAATCAGGTAGAGCTGGGATTGTCACCGCAAGATGCAGCACAACAGAGCCTTTCATATAGTACCTTTTTGAAGAGCAACAGTATGTAATAACATGGACACATGGTACAGTCAGTTGCACATAACAAAGAAGAATAAAATGAATGAAAACAATAGAGACAATAGCCCTCATTCCGAGTTGATCGCTTGCTAGCTACTTTTAGCAGCTGTGCAAATGCATAGTCGCTGCCCATGGGGGAGTGTATTTTCACTTTGCAGGAGTGCGAACGCCTGTGCAGCAGAATGGCTGCAAACACATTTTGTGCAAAACAAGACCAGCCCCGCAGCAGTTTATAACATATCTATGAAACATCACCATATGGCAGTGCAGAAATGAAAAGTGGCACAAGATGGAGTTGTCCTTGGGCCCTCCCTCCCACACTTTAACAAAGCAAGCATGTGGCTGAAGTACTTGCTTTGTTTGGGCACCCACAAAACAATTTTTTAGAAGGACTAGCTCTGATCACCAATGATGAGGATGTTGATGATGAGGGTGTTAATTATATTATAATCTTGTACAATAGATTTCATGTCTTCGCCGCAAATGATGTAACATGGAGGAGGTACCTATAATGTTCCTACCTCTACTAACTTTGGCCTCACAAATGGAGCAGATGCCTTCACAAACATTGTCAGTATTAGGGATAAATAATCCCACATCCAAGAGGTGGCTTTTTTGGTCTTCTGTCCAGGCTTTCTTATCATCATGGTTAACAACTGCAGCCACTGGTGGCTGACTTACACAAACAACATAATCATCAACATCTTCACTGTCAGATACTACACATATATCCCCCTCATCCTGTCCCATTTCCACACACAAATCCTCAATTTCTTTTATGTCCTCTTCATCATCACCTTTATCCTCCTCATCTTTACTTGCACTGGCCCCCACATGTGCAGATGGTGCAGAAATGGTGGAAAGAGGTGAAAGAGGCTTCTCTATGAGGACAGTGTGAGAAATGTCAGACTCACACATAACTGACATGGACACCCTTAAAAGTTCCTAAAAAATGTCTGATGGTTCTGTATGCAAAGTTTGTCTTGCTGCCTCTGCAGCTAACTTTCCTTTTGATGTTTTTTTCTTTACCATTATAAAATTAAATGCTTTTACATGCTCTGACTTAAGCCCTCTATGCCCTTGGGCATCGGCCTTAGTAGATGACATTGACGGACTTGTATTCTCATGACTGGTGGCAGCACCTGCACCACTAGTATATGCTTCCTGTTCTCCTCTCAGTTGTTCACCCTCCATATCTATCCATAAACACGAATGAAGTGCGGTACAGCACACACCACAATTTGTACAAAAACTGTAATAGTCAGAAATAGTCATCAAACACTACGGTTTAATTTCCCCAACAGTGTCGCACAATACGTGTATGAGTCAGAAATAGTACTCAAACACTGCGGATTAATTTCACCAATAGTGTCGCACAATACGTGTATGAGACAGAAATAATAATTTACTGTGGTCTGACCAGCAGTGTCACAGTACTTATGAAAATAAAATAAAAATTGTATAGTACACTGGGGTACAGCACAAACAAACAAAAAAAATGTTTTGGTATAATTATATTTTAGGCTTTTTAGCTTTTATTTTTTTAATTTTACACTGGGATGGAGCTCCTGGATAGATGGACAGATCACCCTTAGGATGGACAGGTCACCCCTTGTTGTCAGATACACCACCAGATGACAGAGCACCCCTGGACTGATACTGATACGTAGGACACACCAGCCCCTGGATGTACACACACAGTATACTGGGATTTTTTTTTTTTACACTGGGACAGAGCCCCTGGATGTATATGGACAGATCACTACTTTTTGTCTGATACACCACCAGATGATGGACAGAGCACCCCTGGATTGATATACTAGCCCTACAGTAGCCCCATGCCCATGCCACACAACCCAGCACTGAGGCGGACACGTCCGTTCAGTGCACTCTCCACAACCGGAGTAAAATGGTGCAGATCATCGAGACCTTTATAGAAATAAAACTCCCGCTAGAATCCAACAGCGGGATGATGACGTTTTGCCTTGTTTTGGGAACCGAGTCTGGCGGGAAGCTCTAAGCCGGACTGGGATCCGGACTCAAAATGCAAAGTTTTGGTGGGTCCTGTTCTCAGAGAACTGGGCCCACTCATCTGTAAATACAATGCACAGTAACAGTGGCGGATTGGGATGGAATACAAGCCCGGGAAATTTATGGAAGCAGCCCTAATGGGGATGGGGTCTGTTGAGAGGGGCAGGATCTCTCCTCATAGAGCCTGATTGCACACAATTGCAGCCTTCCTTGCATCTTTTGCTGCACTTGTGTCTGAGACCAGGGGTGGACCGTGTAGCCATGGCAGCATCACTGGATGGCAGAGTAACTGTACTGCAGAGATAAAATAACAGAATGAATGGGGACAATGCAGTGTACTGAGTGTGGTGGGCTGCCTGACATGGGGGGCCACATAACCCACAAAACAGGCCCCACAGACATGGCTAGTCTGCTTCTGCACAGCAACCATTCAAGTTCTCTAATATTTTAGTATACATAGGGGTCTATTTACTATGCCTTGGATGTAGATAAAGTGGACGTTGATAAAGTATCAGCCAACCAGCTCCTAACTGCTATGTCACAGGCTGGGTTTGAAAAATGATAGCTAGGAGCTGGTTGGTTGGTTGGTACTTTATCCCCGTCCACTTTATCTCCATCCAAGGCTCAGTAAATAGACCCCTAAATGAGAAATGTGAATTAGCAGCACATGTGCACTAGCTTCTTGTCTCCTAGTTCTCAGAAACTAGAAAGGTAGAGGGCACAGATGGAGACTGCACATGGTTCCCCTCCTCCCTTAATATGCCCCTGACTTGAGGACTGATTCTGAAGTAGACACAGCTACATATATTATTGTAAATAGTAAACCTTATCAAACTGCACCTGCGCAGAAGCAAATATTTTGCACATTTTTGCACATCTCTGGGCAGTACTGATCTTAGTCATATCTCTTGTTGCATAAAATGGGTGTTTTAAAGTAGCAGCTTGTGGGTAACTCCAAATTTGCACACAAGAGATCTGTCTTGTGGGTATGTCGCTAGAGTTCCATGATATTCTGAGTCACACTTACAGTGGTGAGAATCCTATTTACCCAGAATGGGTCAGGTGCCATGTCAAGTACTAATTGCTGATATTTAAAAAGGGAAGTAAATCTGCACCGGGTAATTATAGACCAGTAAGTCTTACATCTATACTGGGGAAAGTCCTGGAAGGTATTTTAAAAGATAGAATACAAGAGTTCCTTGAAACCAATAAGGTTATTAATGTCACTACTGAGAGCTGAGGCTGACCTGGGGAAGCCTCAGATGTAGGGGCTGGTGTGTATGTGAACCGTGGAGGTAGAATAGGGTTCTTGGACATGCAGGAGGTTAAGCACCGGTTGCCCGAAGGTGTGACCACAACAACGGAGTATATAAAACAAAGTCTGTTTATTGAACACACAGCTTAGACACCTTGGCAATTGAGATAACTTTCAACAGTAACTTGTGCAGATAAAAATAGCAGTACAGTTCCTGGAAGCGCAATGGTAATGAATACTGTGGCAATGCAGGATGAGATGAAACAAAGTCCTTGCAAGACCCGGAGTTGGAAAGTCTGTAGGCCACAGCTAACCGCTGTAATAGGGAACTAGCTGGTACTGCTCAGCAGATGACACACTAGAAGCTGGGTTGGCACAAGTGAACAGAGGTTGAAGGGAACTTGGAAGAATTGCCTGGGATGCCGGATGGAACCGGTTCAGACAGGTGTATTGAACTCACCACCGAAGATAGAGTCCGATGGTGAGTATCGATGGTGAACTGTGGTTCGATGTTATGTGGTAGATGATGAATAGATCGATGCTGGAACACCGCTGGAGATGGAGAGCGATACTGAACATGATACAGAACACCGCTGAGAGCTGGCAGTGACACAGGAACACCGCTGGAAGCTGGAAGCGAGACTGGTGCAATGCTGGAAGCCAGTGATGAAGTCACTGTGGATCATGGAGAGCGATGTTGGTAGGCAATGAGAGCTAGGAGTGATACTGGAACACCGCTGGAAGTTGGAAGCAATTCTAGAACAACGCTGAAAGCTGGAAGCTGGTGATGGATCACTGCAGGACACAGGATACAATGTAGGAACACTGCTGGAGTCAGGCAGCACCGCAAGATGGTAACCGGTGCAGGGTCTCTATAAGTGGAGCAAGGTCACAGGAGCTGGAATACCTGGAAGCACAAGCGGGAACATCCACAGACAGGAGAGACATGTATCACTAGGATAGACAACCAAAGCTCTGACGATTAGGCAGCCAGGATGCAGGATATTTATACAAGCTGGGAAGCAGTTATTGGCTGAGTAATCAGACAGAGTCCAGAGCACAGCGGATAGGCTGAAAAGTGACATGTGATGAATCTAAACATGGCTGCGCCCATGTTTGATTCTGGAGGGAAAGTCTGTTTGCACTAACATGTGGGAATCTGTAGTAATGGCGGCGGAGGGCAGGAGGCACCATTCATTATGACAGGAGGGATTTGCTGTGTAGTTGCCATGACAGCGCTGCCGGGATCACGGAGGGGAGACTGAGGCAATGTTGTACAGCGCACTGCACGCAGACAGAACAGGTGGAATCCAGGCTTGGAGCGTTGGGCCAGTCTCAGGAGACACTTGGAAGGTAAGAAGTGGTGACTAATTACCCGGATCGTGACAATTAATAGGAACCAACACAGATTTGTGAAGGATAGATCATGTCAAACTAACTTAATAGGCTTTTATGAAACAGTTAGTGCTAACTTAGGTCAGGGTAAAGAGGCAGATGTAATCTTTTTAGACTTTGCAAAAGCTTTCAATACAGTACCTCACATGAGACTTATCTACAAATTAAAAGAACTTGGGCTAGGGAATATGCACTTGGGTTAGAAATTGGTTGGATAAAATGGAACAGCAAGTTGTGGAAAATGGAACGTTTTTGAATTGGTCTGAAGTACTAAATGGTGTGCCACAAGGGTCTGTACTTGGACCACTATTGTTTAACATTTTCATAAATGATCTAGAAGTAGGTCTAGAATGTACAGTGTCAATTTTTGCAGACGATACCAAATTGTGTAAGGTTATAAATTTACGAGGGGATGCTAAGTCTCTACAGAACGACTTATTTAAATTGGAATCATAGTCAGCAAAATGGAGAATGCAGTTCAATATAGACAAATGTAAGGTAATGCACTTTGGTAGCAAGAACAAAAATACCACTTACATACTAAATGAGGAGAAACTAGGGGATTCTGCATTGGGAAAAGATTTAGGTGTTCACATAGATAACAAACTTAGCAGTAGTACCCCAACAAGGAATGCAGTAAAAAAGGCAAACAAGGTATTAGCATGCATAAAGTGGGGAATTGATGCAAGGGCTGAGAGTGTTACACTCCCATTATATAAATCACAAGTGAGACCACATCTCGGACATTGCGCACAACTATTGGCACCTTATTACAAAATTAATATCCTGGAACTAGAAAAGGTGCAGAGACGGGCAACCAAATTGATTAAGGGGATGGAGACGCAATACTACGAGGAAAGGCTTGATAGGCTAGGCATGTTTACACTGTAAAAAAGAGATTAAGAGGGGACATGATTAAAATTTACAAATATATAAGGGGTCAATACACAGAGCTAGTGGGGGATTTTTTTGTAAGATCGTCACAAAGGACACGTGGACACTCGCTCAGGTTAGAGGAGAGGAGATTTCACACACAGAGACAGAAAGGATTCTTCACAGTAAGGATAATACGTATTTTGAATTCCCTGCCTTAGAGAGTAGTAATGGTGGACTCGGTCATTACTTTTAAGAATGTGCTAGATAAATTCCTAATGGATAAGGATATAAAAGTATATGGTGGGTAAATCATGCACTATAGTAATATAATAAAATATAATAAAAAAGGAGTACTTGACATAACAGCTAAACATTCACCATAGTTAAAATTAGTCTTAAAAATATTACAGTGTAGGACATAGGTCTGCAAACTCGGTCCTCATTACCCCACACAGTGCATGATTTGCAGGTCTCCTCACAGAATCACAAGTGAAATAATTAACTCCACGTGTGGACCTTTTAAAATGTGTCTGTGAGTAAGTAATACACCTGTGCACCTGCTGGGTTACCTGCAAAACATGCACTGTGTGGGGTAATGAGGACCGAGTTTGCAGACCTATGGGGAGATCACTAATCAGGTTGAACTCAATGGACAATTATCTTTTTTCAACCTCATATACAATGTTACTATGTTACTAATGATGACAGTTACAGCTATAGACTGAAAACTAGTGGTTGGTGTAGTTTCCTGCTTGGAGCCATACAGATACATGCATCACCAGTACAACTTCTCTTCTTAGGATGACTGGGGTGAAAAATTGGTCTTCTGTCTTTGCCAATGAATGCGAGCCTCAAAACTGTGTTGGCCATCCCCTTGATCAAATACAGCACACTACACAACCAGAATTCTCTGTGAGAACCTTTTCTCATTCATTCCTCCAAATCTGGAGGTGGAATAGTATCAGGCTTAGGTATGGGGCTGTCCTCAAATCCCCACCCCACCCTGCACCTTTTGCTGTAAACTGTACCCAGAATTTGCTCCTGCAGTCAAGCAAACTGACATAATGCTTGAGGTCTTGGGGATCTATGTATTAAGCCTTGGAGAGAGATAAAGTGGCTGAAGATAAGTACCAGCAAACCAGCTCCTGTAATTTTTCAAAACAGCCAATAACTTGGCAGTTAGGAGCTGATTGGCTGGCACTTTATTTCTGTCCACTTTATCTCTCTCCTGAGTTACCAGCCCTGGGTGTGGGGATGATGGTTCCCTAAACCATTTGGTCTCTATTCTGGTACAGATGGTGATAGCCCACAGGGCTACGTATGCCTAAGGTATTTTGGGAGAGAGAGTTTCATTTTGACCTACTTCCCTTTTTTGCTTGTCAAAGGAGAGGCTATATAAAATCAATTACTAGGAACTACTTGTAAACACATTACAAAAGTTGGAGACATTAGTGATGTATAATATATCATGGAAAGAAAGTAATTATTGCGGCATTATGAATTCCATTGTGCAACAACCATAAAGCATTATAGAATAGAAAAGCGGATAACCATGACCCACAGCTGTTTCACATGGGTAACCACACTTATTCAAAGTGTGAGGTCCATTTGCACCTTGATCAAGTGTGCTCATCCACGTGAAGTGGCTGCTGGTCAGGGTTAAGTGCTTTTGTGTCCTGCGACTCTTCACAGTTAGCGCACATTGTAATTTAATAAACACATTTAGAATTTTAAGTTGATGAGTGCTGCTTTTCCTCCTTGATACACTTGATTGATCTCATTCAATTAGGCTCTGGAGCACTGTCATGTAATCTGATTGCTACAGGTGGGAGGCTTATTCAGCTCGGACCTTTACTTGTGAACTGTGTGTGATTCAGCTCTCTCTACTGATATATACATTACTTCTCTTCATATAACTAACCTAGACACTGACGTCACTGGATTAGATGCAAGCTGGACAGACAAAATAAGAGTGATGCAGGTTTATGTGTTTCACTTGTTTTGAAATATATTGATCAAACTGAAGGCTAGTACTGCAAGAGCTGGAAAATTGTACAGGGAGTGCAGGTTGACTCTGCAAATTTATGTTACACAGATTGTGCGAGTTCCAAAAAACAAATAACACGTTGCTGCAGGTTAGTAGTTTTGTGCATCCTATTTCGGGATGGTATCGGAATACCGAGAGCCAGGATACCGACAGAATCCCGACAACAGATTCCCAACGCTCACAATGCCCAGGGATCCTGGTAAGTATTTTAACCCTAACCCTGCCTCTAATCCACCCCTCTCGCAGCCTTACCCTTACCATCCCCTCCCGCAGCCTTACGCAAACCATCTCATCCTGCAGCCTAATTATAACAATCCCCTACCACAGCTTAACCCTAATTCTCCAACCCCTCTGTAGCCTAACCCTAACCCTCTCCCTAGTACTAGCCCTTACCCCTATTCTTACCGTCGGGATCTGTTGGGATATCTTTTAATGTTCAAGTTATTTTTCTGATGGTCATTAATTAGCTCTTCATTCTATTCAAGCTCACTATATGGCATAGCAATGTCTTTTTTGATTGATGCACAAAAAAAGGTTGTTGTGAATCCCTAGCAAGTGGCGCAAACTTTTTTGATTGATGTCCACTTGGCACTATATGCCCAAATACACTTTTCCCATCTATTTTCAAATACCAGCCCAGGCTCAGAGGTCCAGAGCTGGATATTGATTAGGGTAGTGGGATCCTCACATATGTTTTTAAAACTATTTCTATAGTTTTAAACATAACAAAGCATGCACAGATCAGTGCTTATCTATTGTTTATCTTCTGTTCCATAGCGGGTTCAATACAAATAGAAAAAGCCATTGCAGGTTGTCATTTAGAAACCAGCAGGGCTCAATAGGGGATTCAGTTTAGACATGAATACTGACCTGTAGTAAATTATGTAAATTTGAATGACACCAAACCTGCCGCCTTATAAATTTAGCTAGGTGTGTGTCTTAGCTAGGTGTGTGTCTTAGCTAGGTGTGTGTCTTAGCTAGGTGTGTGTCTTAGCTAGGTGTGTGTGTCTTGCCTTTTTTATATTTTCTTTACTGGCAGATTACATGTGCTGCAGGCCTTAATGTCCGGGCATACTGGAACTTATTGTTCGCCAAGTGCCATCACACCAGAGCAAGTTCTTATTTTTAAGGAATCCCAAACTTTTTTTTACATAAATTAGCCATTTACAGTATTTAATTTTTAAGTTTCTACTTAATTGCATGTAGTGGCCTGAGGCCTGTGATTTGCTGTTTCCAAAAGTTTATTATTAACTTATTGATTTATTATCTTTTCTACTAAGCTGCTACTCTGCGTTAAATCACATATACCGGCCTTTTGCCTGTGATTTGCTGTTTGGTATAATAGGCCCTACACACTGGCCGATTTGTTTGAAAGATATGAACGATCTCGTTCGTAAATGAACGAGAATTCATTCATATCTTTCAGTGTGGAGGCTCCAGCGATGAACGATGCGCGGCCCCGCGCTCGTTCATCGCTGGTCCCCCGTCGGCTGTGCATGCAGACCAATATGGACGATCTCATCCATATTTGCCTGCACTTCAATGGAGCCGCGTGACGGGGGGAGTGAAAAAACTTCACTCCCCCCGTCACTGCCCCCCCGCCGCCGGGTCGCTCGGCGGCGGATCGGCCAGTGTGTAGGGCCCATTAGTTTGATTGTAATCTAGTTTTCTACTAAGCTATTACTATTAGGCTATTAGTTCTTGCTTAATGAAAATATTTTATAGGGTTGTATAGTTTATTAAACTTCCATCCTGTCTGTCTCTGCTGTGCCTTTATGTTTCTTAGATGTGCTGTAATCTTTTAAACTGCCAGGTGTTTGTGCCACTGCTCTGTCGCTTAGTTTAGCCAGTCACCTTGCTGCAGCCTTTGCCTAACATTAGTGAAAACAATGTTGTGAGCTATGAAGTGGTCAAAATTAATTGGAAATGACTGAAAATGAATGTTATTGATGATAATACCGAAGAGCTTAACAAACACATGTCCAATAGACAAGATTTTAGCTGTTTTTAAAGAAATCCAAAACCAAGACAATTGAGGGTGGTTTTGCCAAAACCAAAACACGGTGATGACTTTAAGTCAAATCAAAACATGGGGGTCTACAGACTGCACACATCTCTATTTAGTATGCACCAAGAACTGCTTCAAGACCTCCAGACAATAATAAACTAAGCATAAGACTCTAAGGTGATGGAAAGAGAAATAAAGGAAAAGTCACACCTTGAACCAGAAACAGGAGACTATAACAACTAAATTTGAGACTTCTCCGCATTTATGTCGGCCTGCTGCATCTCATTCTGTAGAGCCTGGATCCTTTTCACTTCACTAATACATTTTGATATCTGACTACTGCAACAACTAGACAAAAGCTCCTAAAAAAAACTAACTCCTAGGGGGAAATTCAAATGTTTGAAAAGTCGGTTGGGTGTCTGTTTTTTTTCCTGTCTATTAGATAGGAAAAAACAGACTCCCAACTGACTTTTCAAATATTTGAATCTCCCCCCTAGTATCTTAAACCAGGGAGGCAAGCGAAGATGTGGTAGAATGTCCTAATGACACTAGAATGCCAACATATTGACGTCAACAATGACAGAATGTCGATATTGTGAATGTTAAAATGCAGGATGTTGAACTTGTGGCTGTCTATGCTGGAGGTGAGTATGCCTAACCTAACTCTAATCCTAAACCGAACACTATCCCTGAAACTATTAGAAAATCACCTGTTGACATTCTATTGTCAACACTCACAATGTCAACATGATAATTCTGACATTGTAGACAGCGAAAATGTGGACATTTTGTCAATGTCAATATTTTGAATGTCAACATTCACACCTTTATGACATTCTCGTGCAGACATGACTAGAGATGTGCACCGGAAATGTTTCGGGTTTTGTGTTTTGGTTTTGGATTTGGTTCCACGGCCGTGTTTTGGATTTGGACGCGTTTTGGCAAAACCTCCCTGAAAATTTTTTGTCGGATTCGGGTGTGTTTTGGATTCGGGTGTTTTTTTTCAAAAACCCCTCAAAAACAGCTTAAATCATAGAATTTGGGGGTAAGTTTGATCCTATAGTATTATTAACCTCAATACCCACAATTTCCACTCATTTCCAGTCTATTCTGAACACCTCACACCTCACAATACTATTTTTAGTCCTAAAATTTGCACAGAGGTCGCTGGATGACTAAGCTAAGCGACCCAAGTGGTCGGCACAAACACCTGGCCCATCTAGGAGTGGCACTGCAGTGTCAGACAGGATGGCACTTAAAAAAATTGGCCCCAAACAGCACATGATGCAGAGAAAAGAGAAAAAGAGGTGCACTGTGGTCGCTGGACGGCTAAGCTAAGCACCTCAATATCACAGGAATTATTCGTTCTAATCAATGGTATTATTGGTCAAAATCACTGGAAGAAAATGACAAAATAACTGGAATTATTCGTTCTAATCAATGGTATTATTGGTCCAAATCACTGGAAGAAAATGGAATGGAGGGATACTTGCAGTGACACAGAGCTGCAAGATACAGCAATGGCCTACTGTACACAACTATATACTGTTGGGTCACCAAAATGCTGCACTGTAATACTATATATACTGCTCACAAAAATGCTGCACAGATATGGAATGGATACCTGCAGTGACACAGAGCTGCAAGATACAGCAATGGCCTACTGTACACAACTATATACTGTTGGGTCACCAAAATGCTGCACTGTAATACTATATATACTGCTCAAAAAAATGCAGCACAGATATGGAATGGATACTTGCAGTGACACAGAGCTGCAAGATACAGCAATGGCCTACTGTACTGTGCTACTATAAGTATAATTAATTATATACTGGTGGTCCCCAGTCCCCACAATAAAGCACACTGAGCACAGATATTTGCAGCACACTGAGCACAGATATGGAGCGTTTTCAGGCAGAGAACGTAGATATTTTAAGCACACTGAGCACAGATATTTGCAGCACACTGAGCACAGATATTTGCAGCACACTGAGCACAGATTACGGAGCTTTTCAGGGAGAAAACGCAGCCACGTCCTCTCCGTTCAATCTCCAATGCACAAGTGAAAATGGCGGCGATGCGCGGCTCTTTATATAGAATACGAATCTCACGAGAATCCGACACTGGGATAATGACGTTCGGCCTCGTTCGGGTTAACCGAGCAAGGCGGGAAGATCCGAGGCTGCCTCGGAACCATGTAAAATGGGTGAAGTTCGGGGGGGTTCAGATCTTGAGGTACCGAACCCGCTCATCTCTAGACATGACACGTGACATGACACATGTCTTGTGACATTACAAAAGGTATACTGCCAAGTGACACTGACGGCTAGATGCATTGTTTGGAAAGTGATAAAATGGAGAGTGAAAATGTACCAGCCAATCAGATCCTAACTGCCATGTCACAAGCTGTGTTTAAAAAATTACAGTTAGGAGCTGATTGGCTGGTACTTTTTCACTCTCCATTTATCACTTTCCAAGCGATGATGCATCTGGCCCTAATACTTTCTACAGATACAGTATTTCTGTGCTCATCATTGTTGTGAACGAGTCACAGGCGTACTAATTGTGATTGCGATTAGCCACGCTTGCGTGCAACCCATTTGCGGCCCTATGATTGCTGTGGCTAGTGGCATCGATGAGCAAGGACTCCTCTATATGCCATTATACTGTACATCTACATTCCCTATCCTTTCAATTACTGTTTATTTTTGGATGATAGATTTTTGTTATAAATGCTACCTTTGGTGGTTTTAAGGGATAGTCTGTCAGGAGGTCCCATAATCGTTGCTTGCCAATGAAACGTCATCATCCACTGGTCCTGCGGAGCATTGAGTGGGAAGATCACATTCCAAAGCAGTAAACTTTTTCTGTATTCTCTTCAGAGTCATGGAGCAACAATAAAAACAAAACAAAATGCAACAAAAACAATACACATTTCTGCAGAGGAGAGACCTATTAGTAGACTGTCATTGCAGCTATATAGTTTATTTTCTTTACTTAACTGGGCCATTTCTGTATCTTCTTAAATATAAAACTCATAGCAAAATAATAAAACTTTTGGGTACCAGACTATAGTTTCTGCCAAATTCTAAAATATAATAATCTACTAATTTCACCATACATATCAAGACGAAGCACAAATAGTAGAAACAAAATATGGAGGTTTAAAACCTTAAAACATTGATTTTACTATAAGGAAATATATTGGATATAATGATGATTAAACACACTGGGGTAATTAACGATGAGCAAGACCTACTGTATATAGTACATCTATATGTACTAATAACATTGCAGTGTGTGGAAATTGTATGCTGGTTCAACATAAAGCAACTGGTAGAGAGAAAAGAAGACTCTTATCTGGGCGCAATCTTGTGTGGGCACCCACACAAGAGTCTTCTTTTCTCTCTACCAGTTGCTTACATGCAAAAGCATCCTGGATTTACCCTAAAAAATAAATGTATTTGCATCCCTTACGATGCGTACACACTTTGTCACTGAATCCGCCAGTGGGTGGATCAGCTGACATTGCAGCAGATTTGGTAAGCATACACACTTACCAATCAGTCAGTCGATATGTCTGTCCTGACGTCACAACTGGGTGGGCATTTGAATTTGCCTTACCCAGCTGTGATATAAGTCATTGCAGCCAGTGTTCTGGCGGTCGGCGGGTCACTCCCGTTTACATGACCATATATTTAATATATCTTGCATCGGCTGTCCTGTAGGGCTGACCCAATATCACAGACATTTTTGGTGTACACAGCTACTGAAGCACTACAGATATATTGCCCACTCAATGGAACAGGCAATAAATCTATTACTGAATACCCAGCTTTACATTGCAACGTTGTTTGTCCAAGTGTTACAGTACAGTACTTGCACTTTTGTGTTTTACGCCCAATGTAGAATCAGGCCTATAATGCTTGGATGACAGTGTTCTCTGTTTTATATATCCCTTGAAAGTATAGGTAAATCTGAGTTGTTTCATGTAATAGATGGTTTTATGTGCACTGTATATAGGGGGTCATTCTGAGTTGATCGCTCGCTAGCAGTTTTTTAGCAGCTATGCAAACGCTATGCCGCCGCCCACTGGGAGTGTATTTTAGCTTAGCAGAAGTGCGAACGAAAGGATCACAGAGCGGCTACAATTTTTTTTGTGCGGTTTCTGAGTAGCTCAAAACCTACTCAGCGCATGCGATCACTTCAGACTGTTCAGTTCCTGTTTTGTCGTCACAAACCCGCCCTGCGTTCGCCCAGCCCCGCCTGCATTTTTCCTGGCATGCCTGCATTTTTCAAAACACTCCCTGAAAACGGTTAGTTGCCACCAAGAAACGCCCACTTCATATCAATCACTCTGCAGCCAGCAGTGCGACTGAAAAGCTTCGCTAGACCCTGTGTGAAACGACAGCGTTCGTTGTAATAGTACATCGCGCGTGCGCATTGCGCCACATACCCATGCGCAGAAGTGCCAATTTTTTGCCTCATCGATGCACAGCAAACGAATGCAGCTAGCGATCAACTCGGAATGACCACCTAACTGTACAGTATGTTGGCGTCACTTATCATATATGCTCAAGATCGAGCAAAGAACATGATTAGAAATATACAGATTTTTTACATTTCAAGTCGATGTGTACATATAAAAGTCATACAATGTTCTGCAAAAACTGAATGTCTAAATTATATATATTCTCAGCAAGACTCGTACAAGTTGCAAATGTCTTTAAAGCCCACAACTCACATCAATCTATAATAATAATAAGAAACTGCTGATATGTAGATTCCAGGTGCAAATGAGTTTACAAGATGATACTAGGAGATATTCTCTATTTCAGAGAACTAATTTGTTCTTTTTTCATGTCTTAGCAAGTCAAAAGAGGAAAAAAAGCATTAAGAAGTCTCTCCTTTCTTTGATATGAATTCAGATTATTTAAACCAATATGTTGCAGACTAAATGAAATTCTGAATGAAGTCAGCATTAAAACAGGAAATAACAAATTAGCTGCTTACTGTGGTTGATATTTTTGCAAAATATAAAAAGACAGCAATTACTTCTTAAGTCCTTTCATGTGTAGGCTCCAGCCTTAATGCAGCATAAATATCAATTTGAAGGTTATCAGTAAACCCTTATATTTTTCTGTGTAATACTGGCTAATATATTCCATAAAATGTAACCCCTTTGTCACTGATAGTTTTCTCACCCCTGTGCTGAGCCTGCAGTACCCCTGAGCTACAGTACCCCTGTGCTGAGTCTGCAGTACCCCTGTGCTGAGCATGCAGCACATCTGTGCTGAGCCTATAGTACACCTATGATGAGCCTGCAGTACCCCTGTGCCGAGCCTACAGTACCCCTGTGCTGAGCCTACAGTACCCTGTGCTGAGCCTACAGTACCCATGTGCTGCTCCTACAGTACCCCTGTGCTGAGCATGCAGTACCCCTGTGCTGAGCATGCAGCACACCTGTGCTGAGCCTATAGTACCCCTTTGCTGAGCCTGCAGTACCCCTGTGCTGAGCCTAAAGTACACCTGTGCTGAACCTACAGTACCCCAGTGCTGATCCTGCTGTACCCCTGTGCTGACCCTGCAGTACCCCTGTGCTGAGCCTGCAGTACCCCTGTGCTGAACCTACAGTACCCCTGTGCTGAGCATGCAGTACCCCTGTGCTGAGCCTATAGTACCCCTTTGCTGAGCCTGCAGTACCCCTGTGCTGAGCCTAAAGTACACCTGTGCTGAACCTACAGTACCCCTGTGCTGATCTTGCTGTACCCCTGTGCTGACCCTGCAGTACCCCTGTGCTGAGCCTGCAGTACCCCTATGCTGCTCCTACAGTACCCCTCTGCTGAACCTGCAGTACCTCTTTTGCTGAGCCTACAGTACCCCTGTGCTGAGCCTGCAGCACACCTGTGCTGAGCCTATAGTACTCCTGTGCTGAGCCTGCAGTACCCCTGTGCTGAGCCTGCAGTACCCCTGTGCTGAGCCTAGAGTACCCCTGTGCTGAACTTGCAGTACCCCTGTCCTGAGCCTGTAGTACCCCTGTGCTGAGCATAGAGTACCCCTGTGCTGAACCTATAGTACCCATGTGCTGAGCCTGCAGTACCCCTGTGCTGACCCTGCAGTACCCCTGTCCTGAGCCTGTAGCACCCCCCTGTGCTGAGCATAGAGTACCCCTGTGCTGAACCTACAGTACCCTTGTGCTGCTCCTACAGTACCCCTGTGCTGAGCCTGCAGCACACCTGTGCTGAGCATATAGTTCCACTATGCTGATCTGCAATACCCCTGTGCTGAGTCTACAGTACCCTTGTGCTGAGCCTGCAGTACCCCTGTGCTGAGCCTACAGTACCCCTTTGCTGAGCCTGCAGTACCCCTGTACAGTACCCTTGTGCTTAGCCCTGATGAAGCGGACACTGCAAAGTGCACGCCTGTTTCTATGCTGTGTGAGGGCACTACCAATACACTTTCTGTCATTATTCAATTCAAATGCGCACTTGGGAGGTCATTCCGAGTTGATCGTAGCTGTGCTAAATTTAGCACAGCTTCGATCATGAACTCAGACATGCGGGGGGACGCCCAGCACAGGGCTAGTCCGCCCCGCATGTCAGTGCTGCCGCCCCCCCGTAGAAGTGCAAAGGCATCGCACAGCGGTGATGCCTTTGCACTTCGAGAGTAGCTCCCGACCAGTGCAGCTTTAGCGTGCTGGCCGGGAGCTACTCTTCGCTCCCCGGCCCGCAGTGGCTGCGTGTGACGTCACGCAGGCGCTGTGGGCCACTCCCCGCACGGTTCGGCCACGCCTGCGTTGGCCGGACTGCGCCCACAAAACGACGGCCAAACGCCGCCATTTCACTCCCTCCCGCCCATCGACCACCTCTGCCTGTAAATCAGGCAGAGGCGATCGTAGCACAGCGATGGGCGGCCATGCGACGGCGCACTGCGGCACCGGCACATGTGCAGTTCTGACCCGATCACTACACTGCAAAAAACTGCAGCGTGCGATCGGGTCAGAATGACCCCCTTTGTCTCAGTGTGACATCATATAATACAGGACTTATCCTGCATACTAATATCAGCTGCATTTATACAGCATACTGAGTGTCCAATATAGGAATTGCCATATGATAACACCAACCTACTGTATATCTGTGTATGTGAGCTGCAGCAGCACTATCCAGTAATAGGATAGCTCATTCAGTGTCCATTCCCCAAAATTGGTTACACTGTAACAACATAACACTGGATACAAAGTATTCTATGAATAGAAACATGTTGCTCAAGATCAGGCACGGAAGATGATTGGAAATATACAGATTTCTCTTATGTCCTAGAGGATGCTGGGGTCCACATTAGAACCATAGGGTATAGACAGGTCCACTAGGAGCCATTGGCACTTAAAGAATTTGAGAGTGTGGGCTGGCTCCTCCCTCTATGCTCCTGCTACCAGACTCAGTTTAGAAAATGTGCCCGGAGGAACCGGTCACAGCTAGGGGAGCTCTACAGAGCTTCTCTGGTAAAAGTTTTTTTTTAGCGTTTATTATTTTACAGGGAGGCTGCTGGCAACAGCCTACCTGCTTCGTGGGACTAAGGGGGGGAGTAGTGTCTGTCCTGCGGGGTCTGTGCCACTATCTCCGCTGACAGGACACTGAGCTCCTGAGGGGATCTAACGTTCCCCGCCACAGGGTATCACTCACCCCAGCAGCATGCCGCTACCCCCTTACAGAGCTAGAAGATCGGTGGCGAGTTAGTCACCGCCCCCTCCTAGCAAGCGGGGGGCCAGTGTGAAGATGGCGGCAACAGGGTATGGAGCACAGTACTAACTGCGCTCTGGGGCTCAGCGGTACATAGTGTGGCACTATGAGGGGTGCCTTGAGCCAGCGCCTACACCCTACACTGACCTCCAAGCCTGTCAGGGTCCCAGGATCGCTGCCAGCACAATTCCTCAGGCCAGTATAATCTTCAGAAGAGTGGGAAGACAGCGCCATGAAGGAGGCGGAGCTTCTCCTAAGAGCGGACCCAGCAGCATTCAGCACCATTTTCCTGCCTTCAGGAGTGCTGTCAGTGAGAGCTGTCCCTCCAATTCAACTCCAGCTATCTCTTACAGAACCAGGGGGTTGTAGAAGGGGGGGGGGGGGGGGGCAGGCTGTGTACAGACTGTGTAACCTATTAAGGTGCACAGTCAGCACTGGTTGGGGGGTCTCCCTATACCTTCAAAGCGCTGTGTGTGGGTTGGCTCCAATCTCTGTGTCTCTCTTGCCATTCTTGGGGGTGAAACTCTGTCTGTCCTCCCCTGTGTGTGTGCGGAGTGTCTGTGGTCTCCATTAAGCTATGTCCAGGGACTCTTTGTCATATGCTGCAGAGGATATGTCCTCTCAGGATGATCCCATTCCATGTAATCAGGATTGCACTGTTTTAGTGCGGATACCAGCAAGGGAGCCTGAATGGATATCCTCTATTAAAACTATGATTTCTCAGATTACTACTAGGGTTGCACAGAATGAATCTGCAGCTCAGGTTTTACAGAACTCTATGGCAGTTTGGTCCAGTTCTGTTACCTCAGGACCCCCTACTGCATGTTCCCACAAACGTGCTCTTTCCCAGATTATGCAAGATTACACAGATACTGATTCTGACGCGGCAGACAGTGACGAAGATGTGCTGCAGGGGGCAGCATCTCTTGCAAAAGGGGTGCAGTTGATGATAGAGGCTATTAAAGATGTGTTGAATATTGCTGATACAACACCTCAGCAGTTTGAGGAGGCTTACTTCACTGACAATAAGAAAGCCTCGCTAACCTTCCCTGCGTCAAAACAATTAAATGCTATATTTGAGAAATCCCGGAGGAAAAAATTCCAGATTCCTAGAAGGGTTCTGGTTGCTTTCCCCTTCCCTGAGGAGGATAGGAAAAAATGGGAAAACACACCCATAGTTGACGTGTCTGTATCCAGACTCTCTAAAAAGTTGGTTTTACTAGTTCCAGGATTTACCGCCTTAAAAGAGCCGGCTGATCGCAAAATTGACACTACGCTCAAATCCATATACATGGCTATTGCCTGTGCATGGATTTCCAAAGCTATAGTGAAGTGGTCTGGCACGTTACTTGAGGATTTGGATACAATGGATAAAAGTGATGTTGAATTGTTTTTACGTAACATTCAGGATTCTGCAGGATTTATGGTGGAATCTATGAAAGAACTGGGTTCCATAGCTGCAGGTATATATTCCATGTCTGTCTCAGCTCGTAGGTGACTTTGGCTGCACCAGTGGTCTGCCGATGCGGAATCCAGGAGAGGTGTGGAGACACTACCCTACACAGGTCAGGCTGTATTTGGGGAAGTGTTGGATGCGTGGATTTCCACGGCTATAGCGGGTAAGTCTCCTTTTCTTCCCTCAGCTTCACCTGTTATGAAGAAACCCTTTTCTTCAACTGCATCTCAGTCCTTTCAGACTACCAAAGCAAGAAAGGCCAAGCCGTCCAACACCTTCTTTAGAGGAGGTCGGCCAAAATCCAAGAAACCTGCTGCGGCGGGTTCCCAGGAACAGAAAGCTACTTCAGGTAGTCCAAAGTCCTCAGCATGACGGTGGACCATGTGGCCTGGAGGTGGGGCCGGTGGGGGCGAGACTCAGGCATTTCAGTCACATCTGGGTGTCGTCCGGCCTGGATCCCTGGGTGCAAGATATTGTATCCCAGGGGTAACTGCTGGAATTTCAAGATCACCCTCCTCACCGGTTCTTCAAATCAGGCTTGCCAGCTTTGCTGGTAGACAGGGCTATCCTACAGGAAGCCATCCAGAAGTTGGCGAGGCACAGGTTATTATACCAGTCCCACCCCATATGCAAAACAAAGGTTACTATTCAAACCTTTTCGTGGTACCAAAACCGGATTGTTTGGTCAGACCCATTCTGAACTTGATGTCGCTAAACCCCTTCGTGAGGGAGCTCAAGTTCAAAATGAAGTCTCTAAGGGCGGTGATATCAGGTCTGGAGGAGAAAGAATTCCTGGTATCCCTGGATATCAAGGATGCGTACCTCCACATTTTGATTTGGCCGCCGCATCAAGCTTATCTCCGATTCGCACTGTTGGACTGTCATCTTCAAATCCAGGCCCTGCCTTGCAGCCTCTCCACAGCACCGAGGGTATTCACCAAGGTGATGATGGAAATTATGGTTCTCCTCCGCAGACAGGGGGTGAACATAATTCCATATCTGGACGATCTGCTGATAAAGGCATCGGCCAAGGAGAACCTGTTACAGTCCATTGTTCTCATGACCCATCTACTCAGGGTACACGGTAGGATCCTGAATCTTCCAAAATCACATTTGGAACCAACCAGGAGGTTGTCCTTTCTGGGAATGATCCTCAACACGGAAGTGCAGAGGGTGTTTCATCCAGAGGAAAAAGCGTTGGTGATACAAACAATGGTCCGGGATGTCCTGAAGCCAGCCCGAGTGTCAGTTCATCAGTGCATTCACCTTCTGAGAAAGATGGTGGCCGCTTACGAGGCTCTGCACTATGGGAAGTTTCATGCTCGGTCCTTTCAACTGGATCTCCTGGACAAGTGGTCGGGATCTCATCTACACATGCACCAGAGAATACGTCTCTCGCCAAAGGCCAGGATTTCACTCCTCTGGTGGCTACAATTACCTCACCTTCTGGAGGGCCGCAGGTTCGGGATTCAGGACTGGATCCTTCAAACCATGGATGCAAGTCTCCGGGGCTGGGGCGCAGTCACTCAAGGTGAAATCTTCCAAGGAAGGTGGTCAAGTCTGGAAGCCGGCCTACTGATAAACATTATGGAACTAAGAGCCATCTACATTGGTCTTCTCCAAGCGGCCCATCTTCTGAGAAATTGGGCCATTCAAGTGCAGTTGGACAATGTGACGACAGTGGCTTACATAAACCAACAGGGCGGAACAAAGAGCAGAGCTGCAATGTCAGAGGTAACAAGAATCATCCACTGGGCAGAAAAACACGCGTTGGTGCTGTAAGCAATCTTCATTCCGGGAGTAGACAACTGGGAAGCGGACTACCTCAGCAGAAACCATCTCCATCCAGGGGAGTGGGGTGTTCAAGAGGTGTTCAAGGAGGTAACAGATATTTGGGGTGTACATCAAATAGACATGATGGCCTCTTGTCTCAACAAGAAGCTTTGGCAATATTTTTCCAGGTCAAGGGACCCGCAAGCAGTGGCGGTGGAAGCCCTAGTGACTCCGTGGATGTTTCAGTCGGTGTACGTGTTTCCACCACTCCCACTCATTCCAAGAGTGCTAAAGCTCATAAGGAGAACAAGGGTTCAAGCAATCCTCATTGCTCCAGACTGGCCAAGAAGATCTTGGTATGCGGATCTTCTGGATCTACTGCTACAAGAGCAAAGGCCTCTTCCTCTTCGGGAGGACCTGCTGCAGCAGGAGCTGTTCGTCTATCAAGACTTACCATGGCTATGTTTGACGGCATGGAGGTTGAATGCCAGATACTAGCTCAGAAAGGGCATTCCAAACAAGGTTATTCCTACCCTGATACAGGCTAGGAAAGGAGTAACGTCTAATCATTACCATCATACTTGGAAAAAATATGTATCTTGGTGTGAGTCCAAGAAGTTTCCTAAGGTGGAGTTTCAACTGGGACGATTTCTCCTCTTCCTGCAAGCAGGTATGGATATGTGCCTGAGGTTTGGATCCGTAAAGGTCCAGATTTCGGCCCTATCCATTTTCTTCCAGAAACAGTTGGCTGCCCTCCCTGAGGTTCAGACTTTTTTGAAGGGAGTTCTGCATATCCAACCGCCCTTTGTACTGCCTACAGCGCCCTGAGATCTTAACGTGGTGTTGCAGTTCCTCCAGTCGGACTGGTTTGAGCCTCTACAGGAGGATGAGGTCAAGTTTCTCACGTGGAAGGCTGTCACTTTGTTGGCCTTAGCTTCTGCTAGATGTGTGTCGGAGTTGGGGGATTTGTCATGTAAAAGCCCATACTTGATCTTCCATGAAGATAGAGCTGAGCTCCGGACACATCAGCAGTTTCTTCCGAAGGTTGCATCAGCATTTCATATCAACCAACCTATTGTGGTGCCAGTTACGACTGACTCTTCAATTTCATCAAAGTCCTTAGATGTGGTAAGGGCTCTAAAAATCTATGTGTGGAGGACTGCTCGTCACAGAAAATCTGACTTTCTGTTTGTCCTGTATGATCCCAAGAAAATTGGGTGTCCTGCTTCTAAGCAGACGATCTCTCACTGGATCAGGTTCACTATCCAGCATGTGTATTCTACGGCAGGCTTGCCGTGTCCTACGTCTGTTAAGGCCCACCCTACTCGTAAGGTGGGTTCTTCCTGGGTGGCTGCCAGGGGTGTTTCGTCTTTACAACTCTGCCGAGCTGTCTCTTGGTCGGGGCCGATCATGTTTGCAAAATTCTACAGGTTCGATACCTTGGCCTCTGAAGACCTGAAGTTTGGTCAATCAGTTCTGCAGGAGCCTCCGCGCTCTCCCTCCCATTCTGGGAGCTTTGGTACATCCCCATGGTACTAATGTGGACCCCAGCATCCTCTAGGATGTAAGAGAAAATAGGATTTTAATTACCTACCGGTAAATCCTTTTCTCATAGTCCGTAGAGGATGATGGGCGGTACAACTTTGTTTTTAGTTAGGTACTGCATTGTTACTTGGTAAGTAATGTTTCAGCAGTTGCTGAGTTTCAAGCTAGTTAGCTTGGTTTGCCGTGTATGTGTGAGCTGGTATGAATCTCGCCACTATCTGTGTATAATCCTTTTCTTGAAGATGTCCGTCTCCTCGGGCACAGTTTCTAGACTGAGTCTGGTAGGAGAGGCATAGAGGGAGGAGCCAACCCACACTCTAAAACTCTTAAAGTGACAATGGCTCCTAGTGGACCCATCTATACCCCATGTTACTAATGTGGACCCCAGCATCCTCTACAGACTACGAGAAAAGGATTTACCTGTAGGTAATTAAAATCCTGTTTTTTAACATTTCAGGTCGATGTCTACATATAAAAGCCATACAATGTTCTGCAAAAACTGAATTTCTAATTTATGTATATTCTAGCAAGACGTGTGCAAGTTGCAAATGTCTTTAAAGCCCCCAACTCACATCAAACTATTATAATAATAATAATAATAATAATAATAATAATAATCTGCTGATATGTAGATTCCAGGTGGACATCAGTTTACAAGATGATACAAGGAGATATTTTCTTTTTCAGAGAACTACAGTAATTTGTTATTTTTTTTCATGTATTAGCAAGTCAAGAGGAAAAAAGCATTAAGAATTCTCACCTTTCTTTGATGTGAATTCAGATTATTTAAACCAATATGTTGCAGACTAAATTACATTTTGAATGAAGTCAGCATTAAAACAGGAAATAACAAATTAGCTGCTTACTGTGGTTGGTATTTTTGCAAAATATAAAAAGACAGCAACTTCTTCTTAAATCCTTTCATGTATAGGCTCCAGCCTTAATGCAGCATAAATATCAATTTGAAGGTTATCAGTAAATCCTTATGTTTTTCTGTGTAATGCTGGCTAGTATATTCCATAAAATGTAACCCCTTTGTCACTGATAGTTTTCTCACCCCTGTGCTGAGCCTGCAGTACCCCTGTGCTGAGTATACAGTACACCTGTGCTGAGCCTACAGTACCCCTGTGCTGAGTCTGCAGTACCCCTGTGCTGAGCCTGCAATATCCCTGTGTTGAGCATACAGTACTTCTGTGCTGAGCCTACAGTACCCCTGTGCTTAGTCTGTAGTACCCCTGTGCTGTGCCTGCAGTACCCCTGTGCTGATCCTGCAGTACCCCTGCGCCAGGGCCGGACTGGCCATCTGGCACTTCTGGCAAATGCCAGAAGGGCCGATGGCCACGTGGGCCGGTCCAGCGCTGACTGAGACACGCTGCCGCTCAGTCCGGCGGCAGCATGTCTCAGCTGTCAGGAGAGGAGAGCGCCCGCCAGCGCGGCTGTGTCTGGCGCGGCAGCATATAGCGGACTTCAAACCAACCGCCGGTTCGCGAGCCAATCAGAGCTCGTGGACCGCCAGCCAATCAGAAGCCGCCGGTCCGCGAGCTCTGATTGGCTCACGAACTGGTGGCTGGTTTGAACGAAGTCCGCTATACGCCGCCGCGCCAGACACAGCCGCGCTGGCGGGCGCTACCTCTCCTGACTCACCCGTCCCTCACAGCCGGAGCCCGGACGAGGAGCAGCAGCAGCAGCAGCAGCAGTGCAGCAGCGGTAAGCAGCTGCAGCACTGGCTGCTGTGGGGGCAATTGTATACCTGGCTGGCACTGTGGGGGCAATTGGCTGGCACTGTGGGGCATTTGTATACCTGGCACTGTGGGGGCAATTGTATACCTGGCACTGTGGGAGCAATTGGCTGGCACTGTGGGGCATTTGTATACCTGGCACTGTTGGGGCAATTGTTTACCTGGCACTGTGGGGGCATTTGTACACCTGGCACTGTGGGGGCATTTGTGGATCTGGCACTGTGGGGGCATTTGTGGATCTGGCACTGTGGGGGCATTTGTGGATCTGGCACTGTGGGGGCATTTGTATACCTGGCACTGTGGGGGCATTTGTATACCTGGCACTGTGGGGGCATTTGTGGATCTGGCACAGTGGGGGCATTTGTGGATCTGGCACTGTGGGGGCATTTGTATACCTGGCACTGCGGGGGCATTTGTATACCTGGCACTGTGGGGCATTTGTATACCTGGCACTGTGGGAGCAATTGTGGATCTGGCACTGCACTATTGGGGGCATATAATGTAAATTTCGGCTCATACTGGGTGCTATAATGTAAATTTCGGCTCATACCGGGTGCTATAATGTGAATTTTGGCTCATACTGTGTGGTATAATGTGAAAGAGGCACCAGTACTAGATAGTATAAGCGGTCCTACTATTGTGGTGCATAATGCGCATAAGGGGTGTATGGTGTGGTAAACTACACTGAAGGTCACGCCCCCTTTTGAGTGGACACGCCCCCTTTTCCGGAGAACGCGCGCCTAATTACAAACTTCACATTTCCATACCCCCACTTAAAAATTTCCACTTCAACCACTGGTTGTGTGTATTTTAATAGAGAATGATGTACACTTGTATGTTGTTAGAATATTAATTATATTTGTAAGAGCATAGACTAATAAGTGGGAGGAGTCAGGAATAGTAAGGGGAGGAGTCACAGAGGTGGGCCTGTGTGCTTCGAAAATGCCAGGGCCTATTTTTAGTCCCAGTCCGGCCCTGCCCTGCGCTGAGCCTAGAGTACCCCTGTGCTGAACCTGCAGTACCCCTGTGCTGAACCTGCAGTACCCCTGTGCTGAGCCTGTAGTATCCCTGTGCTGAGCCTAGAGTACCCCTGTGCTGAACCTACAGTACCCCTGTGCTGAGCCTACAGTACCCCAGTGCTGCTCCTACAGTACCCCTGTGCTGAGCCTGCAGCACACCTGTGCTGAGCATATAGTACCCCTATGCTGATCCTGCAATACCCCTGTGCTGAGTCTACAGTACCCCTGTGCTGAGCCTGCAGTACCCCTGTGCTGAGCCTACAGTACCCCTCTGCTGAGCCTGCAGTACCACTTTGCTGAGCCTGCAGTACCCCTGTACAGTACCCTTGTGTTTAGCCCTGATGAAGTGGACACTGCAAAGTGCACGCCTGTTTCTATGCTGTGTGAGGGCACTACCAATACACTTTCTGTCATTATTCAATTCAAATGCATATACTCACTGTATGATTTTGCACACTTTGTCTCTGCCCATGTAAGGGCAGTGTGACATCAAAAAACTGCAGCGTGCGATCGGGTCAGAATGACCCCCTTTGTCTCAGTGTGACATCATATAATACAGGACTGATCCTGCATACTAATATCAGCTGCATTTATACAGCAAACTGAGTGTCCAATATAGGAATTGCCATATGATACCACTAACCTATATCTGTGTATGTGAGCTGCAGCAGCACTATCCAGTAATAGCATAGTTCATTCAGCGTCCATTCCCCAAAATTGGTTACACTGTAACAACATAATGCCACAACACTGGATACAAAGTATTCTATTCATATTATGAATAGAAACATGTGTGCACAAAATTAAGTGACATTTACACAATTATAACATATGAATACTTCCAAACTCACTGTATAAACTAATTCATAGTGTTGTATCCATCTTTGATACTCCTGTTTTGTTCATACAGGTCCATTAGATTATTACATACAGTATATTACTCACCAGTGAGAGTGATGTATCTTCCATGAAGAATCACTTTGCTATGTGATTGGTAAATTAGCACCACAATACGATTTAGGAGTGGAATCTCAATATTTTAGTTTAATGAGGAAACTGGAGTAAATTATAAGACGCAACAACATCTGAGTTTATTGACATAATTTATATAAGAATGTCTATACATGTGCATTGGCATTCTCACACATACAGTAGTACATTTTATATAATAATTTTCCTACTTTCTCACTTCATTATTTCTTTCTACATTTCCCAGATTTTAAACAAGTTATAAAAATAAAAGTTAATTTTAAAAGAAAAATGATTTTCTCTTTTTTTGTTATATGATAATTATTATTTGTCATGTGGTAGCACTCCCTGGGCAATATTTACTAATATTCGTGTTTGAGTCGGTTTGTGTAGTGTTTAAACTCATTTTGTATCGGGTGCATTTTCATGCAACTTTTTGAATCCATATACGCAAAGTTACGAAGCAGTCGACTTTATGGTTGTCGTGTTTTCCGATGTCGATGCCAGTCGGTTTTTTTTGGCACATTTACGGCCGTCATTGTTGTTTGCGTACGTGTTTTTGTTGTATTTGCTGTTTTTTTCCCTTAGTTAAACGCGGCAGGGTTTTTTTTTCCCGCGGCCGCATTTTCACTTTCAGTTTCGATTTTCATCCCCGTTCGTGATTGGTTGTGTTTCAGATGGTAGGAGTGTCTGTGCGCAACCATATAAATATGCCCCAAACCGTCCGCACCTCGTGGGTTTAGTTAGTGGTGGGGAGGAGGGAGGTTGTGCTGTGGAGGTAGGTGAATTTGTGGTTTGGTGAGGAGTGTTGGTAGCGATTTCTGAGTGTGGTATTGTGTTTGAAAGTCGTCTTGTCATTCTTGTTGTCTTGTATTTTGTGGTTTTGTCTCATTTTTAGTCCAAGTTATTTTTCTTTATAGTCCCTTGTCAGTGTGTGTGTGTGTGTGTGTGTGTGTGTGTGTGTGTGTGTGTGTGAGTTGTGCAGTGGTAGTGGAGGAGTGTGTTGTTTGTAAAAAAAAATTCTGTGTTAACTGTTTACACACACAATTATGTGTGACTCAGAGGTGGGTGAGGTGGAGGGTGTGAGTGAGGGGGAGGAGGTTGGTCAGGTGGAGGAGGTGAGTGTTAGTGAGGTTAGTGAGGTGGAGGAGGTGGGTGAGGTTGCTGCAGCAGCCTCAAGTGATAGTGACAGTCAGAGTGCTCCGCAGCCACGCACCACTACTAAGACTGGGCGGAATGTAAAGTTTAGTTTTGCTGAAAATGTGGCATTGGTGCGTGAGCTGATGAAGTATCAGAGGCAGCTATTTGGCCCTGAGTCCGCCAAGGTGCCAACACGGAGGAAGATGGTGTTGTGGGCGAAAGTTGTTGCTGCTGTCAATAGTGAGGGGGTGGTCAAGCGGACGGAGGACACAAACGGTACTATGACATAAAGTGACGTGTCAAGTCCAAAATGGCCAAGGAGGCCAAGTTGGCTCGGAAAACCGGTGGTGGGCAGCCCTATATTGCAAGTTATCTGGAGTATGAGGAGCCCATGCGGAGTGTAATCCCTCCAGAAGTTGTCTCTGCAACCCATGTCCGGGATTCAGATAGGCCCAGGAAGAATGGTGAGCATGTGTATTTGCATTTACATTCTATGGTTTTTTTTTTAAATGTGTGTCATGTGACGTTGCATATTACTCCCATCTTCAAGTGTGTGTCAGCAAATATTGGTTTTGGTTAATGTTTTATACAAAAGCCAATGTAACATCTTACTTTATTGTATGTCATGTGTTTTTCTGACAGATATTTTGCATGTGTAGTTTGGACTTGGTGTGTCTCTGAATTGTACTGCAATAATGTTTTCCTTTTGGCCATTTTTTTTATTTTAAATTGTGACTATGTTTTATATTTAAGTGATCCATGTGCAATGTTTTAAAAACAGTGGTTGTCATGTTAGAGGCTGGAGTACTGGAAAGTTGTTTGGAAACCACTTACATGTGTAATGTCATTACAGGTTGAGTCTCCCTTATCCAAAATGCTTGGGACCAGAGGTATTTTGGATATGGGATTTTTCCGTATTTGGAATAATTGCATTCCATAATGAGATATCATGGTGATGGGACCTAAATCTAAGCATAGAATGCATTTATGTTACATATACACCTTATACACACAGCCTGAAGGTAATTTTAGCCAATATTTTTTATAACTTTGTGCATTAAACAAAGTGTGTCTACATTCACACAATTCATTTATGTTTCATATAAACCTTATACACACAGCCTGAAGGTCATTTAATACAATATTTTTAATAACTTTGTGTATTAAACAAAGTTTGTGTACATTGAGCCATCAAAAAACAAAGGTTTCACTATCTCACTCTCACTCAAAAAAGTCCGTATTTCGGAATATTCCGTATTCCGGAATATTTGGATATGGGATACTCAACCTGTATTAGATAATGTTAATTATTTAATTAAAATAATATTTTTTTGTTTTTTTTGTGCTTGTATTTGTACCGTGACACCACACTGCAGTGTAATTTTTATAAAAATTGCTGCATTTTGTTTTGGCTCATATAGTGGTAATGTGTCTTTGGCGTGCCACATCACAGAGCAATTTCTATATTGCATCTGTAATATTTATCCTTTCAATACAAAATGAAGTTGTGTGTGTTTTTATTTTTATTTTTTTCTTTAACTTGTGGCCTATGTCAGTGTCCTGTACATGTTTTCCTGTGTTGATGTTGCCATAGTGCATATGTGTTTTGGTCAATGTTTTTATTTTTTTATTTTTTATTTTTGTATTTCTGGTCCTTGTGTTTTTTATAAATAAAAACCAAGCATTTCTAAAAGAATAAATGTTTATAAGCATAATAGGTGGATGTATACACAATAGCATGAAAAAATTTTTTTTATTAATTTTATACAGTGTTAGAAAAAAGCAGTACTACTCGTCGGCCAGTAACTCCTATCACATCTGATGATGATGACGCTGCGGAAGCAGGTAAAGTGTCCATTGTAGTATAGGGTATGCATGTAAAGGAATGGCCATAACAAAATTGCACTTTCATTAGAAGGTCCATCAAAAGAAGTATGAAGCAGCAGAAGTGGCACTTCTGTAAGACATCACCACAAAAAACCTGTGGCCGAAAAGAAAGCAAGGTCGTATGTCCCGGCCCAAACACAGCAGGCTACCCCGCCACGAAGATTATCGTCCGTATGTTCTGTACCCCCACTCCAAAATTTGGGCACACCTCCAAGACGTCATCCACACTCCCCTCATCTTGATTGTGAGTATCAAACTGAAAAAAATTTGTACAATTTCAGAACGTAATCAAAATATTTCATAACCGCATTAAGTCAAAACACATCAAAAACTAAAATACTTACCGCAGTAAGTAAAAGCTGAAATGGAATCCAAGCTAAATGGCCTTGTCCACATCCAGTAAAGATATGTATGTCCACTTGAGCCATACAGTATGACATTGTGTGTAAGATGCTGCAACAAAAAAGCATGTTGGGTTTTTTTTGCAAAAAGTAAGGTTGTTTTTCCAAATTTCACATGTGTGTTTGAGGTAACATTGCAAAATAAATATATTGTTGTTTGAACAAAGCTATAAGGTAACACATTATGTATTCCAATGTGTTTTTGAGGAGGAGTATGTGTGAGCTACAATAAAACTAAAGTGTTTGCTTTCACAATTAAGTAACCAGACACATTTGCCACAAACAGGCATATGTATGTATTTAAGCTATGAGTGATGATGTTGCTAGGCAGAATAGTTGAAAGCAACAGTGAATGACATTTGTTCCATGTGTAGTGATTTGTTTACATTTCTCAAACATATGGATAGCTAACGGAGATTTGTTTAACATTTCAGCTTCGAGTCCTGGGAACAGCATCCCTCCGCAACAACAGCAACACAGTGACATGGAGGAGACAAACATCTTAGAAATGCAGCCATTAATGCAAGGAATGAGCCCCCCAGTACCTGTGAGTACACCACCACAGCAAAGCACACCACCACCACAACACAGCCCAACAACACCAGGAACACAAGGCCCTGATCAGGTGTTTTGGTCTATTTGGGCTAGACAGCAGGCCACTAATGAAGATTGCCTGCGTAAGCAGACACAAATGTTTGAAAGCCTACCATCTCACCTCAGAAGAATATCAAGAAATCTGAGTAGACAAAATGAACAAACAACCAGAATAGGCAATACCATGGAACTCATGCGTACAGACATTACACCAGGTCATGGGCAACTTACAGCGCATAATGGAAGAACAGCACAGACAACAGCAAAGTTATATGAGCATTTTTCAAAACAATCAAAAGATTAATGAAAGTTTATTTCGAATAGTAGACAATCAAAATGCTGCTACACGTGAACTCAATGCCACCCTCACTAACCTGAATGAAACACTCAGATGCATGCACCAACAGCAAACAAGCAGCAGTTCTGGTACGACTACTCCAAATATCACGCCAGTCTCATCACCATCAAGACGCTCCACCAGAGCACGACAACATGACAGTGCTAAAGGCAAAGGGCAGGATAAGCAGCCACCAAAAAAAAACGTGAAAAAAATACAAGTTAGACATTTGGGATAAGTAACTCAAAATAGTTAGTAAGTGAATATTTTGAGAAAAATATATAACACTTAGCTCCTTGACACTTTTTTCAACATCATTAATTATAAGTGCTACTAACAAAAACAAAAAATTTGTACGCACAATTATTCTTTACCATTTTTTTTGGTATTGGAGGAGGGAAATGTTGATGGAGCCACACATACATGTTAGCAGGAAGTAAACTGACCACTTGATTTTTTTTTCTAATCATTACTCTTTCTAGATTCCAATCATTCTCTTTTCCTGCAGACACAATAATTGTCAGCCAGGCAGTATGTCTTTAGCAGGAAGTAAACTGACCACTTGATTTTTTTCTAATCATTACTCTTTCTAGTTTCCAATCATTCTCTTTTCCTGCAGACACAATAATTGCCAGCCAGGCAGTATGTCTTTAGCAGGAAGTAAACTGACCACTTGATTTTTTTCTAATCATTACTCTTTCTAGATTCCAATCATTCTCTTTTCCTGCAGACAATCCAAATTACAATGTTATTGATACATATTTTAGCTTTCTTCTCTATACAACATTACAAGAAAAACACAATTGAGTTGCGTAAAAAGCTTGTAATATGTTGGCTTTGTTTTGTTTTAAAAACATTGTCAAAATGAATGTCAGTACTGTTGGGACATGTTTGTGTGTGTTAAAAATTAGTAAGAATGTTTTTACACATGATGCTGAAACAAACAAATATGTACTTTTACTAAAAAAATCAAAGAATGTGTATAATAATGTATATGTGTGGCAAACTGTGTATTTACTTACACATCATCAAGTTTACAGCATCAAACATTAGGAAATAAATTATTCCTGATTACAGTAAGTTTGTGTGTCTTAAATATGATGGTGCATCACACATAGGGACACATGTATTCCTCAAGGCTAACATATTATATGTTGAGGAGTGTTTTTTTGGGAACACAGGTTCTCAAACTCGGCCCTCAGGAACCCACACAGTGCATGTTTTGCAGGTCTCCTAACAGAATCACAAGTGACATAATTAGCTCCACCTGTGAACCTTTTAACATATGTCTGTGAGTAATTTATACACCTGTGCTTCTACTGGGTTACGTGAAAAACATGCACTGTGTGTGGTCCTGAGGGCCGAGTTTGTGAACCTGTGCATTAGGACGTTACACACAATGATAAAGTGAAATACTAAATGGATTATGTGGGCTTGTAAGAAATTAGCACTGCAAGTTTACGATCACTTATCCAGACTTAATGCATGCCACTCATAATCTGTTGTTTGGAGTTTAAAAATACACACAATACACATGCGACATTTGTTTTTCGTAAAGCGAGGGTATGTTTGTATGTGTCAAGGAGACAGACACATTCTGACTAATGGTTTTGGGGAAAAAAAAGCAAAACATCTATTTATGATTACACAACAAATGAAAGAACAAACCAAACTTACCTTAGAAATAGCGATTGATGATCTCTTGCCTAACCTGCCTCCCTACATCTGTACTCCAAGTATCACCAGATGTCTCTAATTCCTCTGCTTGCTGGCTGCTTTCTTCCTCCTCCTCCTCCTCCTCCTCCTCAACATGTGGCAGATGTTGTTTGCAAACACATGTTATGAAGAAAGCAGCAGCAGAACACAATTTGAGTCACCTTGGAGGGACTATACAACAAAAGGCCACCAGACTTATCCAGACACCGAAACCTAGATTTCAGCACACCAAAACATCTTTCTATCACATTCCGCGTGGACTTATGTGCATGATTGTAATTGTGTTCAGCAGGGGTATCAGGTCGGGACAATGGAGTTAGAAGCCAAGAGAAACAGCCATATCCTCCATCACCTAAAAGACAGATATAGTAACGTGATTCATGTTAAGATACAGCAACACATAAGTAACACACTGTGGGGCAGATGTATTAACCTGTAGAAGGCATAAGGTAGTGAAAAACCAGTGATATGTGCAAGGTAATAAAGGCAGCAGACTATCTGTTCCTAAATGTTCATTTACATATTGGAGCTGATTGGCTGTGCCTTTATCACCTTGCACATATCACTGGTTTCTCACTTCCTTATGCCTTCTAAAGGTTAATACATCTGCACCTGTATTTGGACAAAGTATACGCAGGCCTACACATATCAAATTACATACCCAGCAGCCATCCATCTGGCATTTGTCCGTCCTCAAACTTATCAAAGAGGGATGACTGACTGAGGATGAAGGAGTCATGGCAGCCCCCAGGGTAACCAGCAACAATACTCATTATTTTGAGATTTGCATCACAAACCACCTGCACATTTGTGGAGTGTTCGAAATGGCAGTTTGTATATATGTTCTGCCTGCCCCTAGGTGGTCTCAGCTGAATGTGTGTGCAATCTATGGCTCCAAGCACATTGGGCATGCCAGCCAGCTCATAGAAATCTACCCTGACGGCATGCCACTGAGACTCCTGGGTAGGGAAGCAGATTGAGGCCTCGATGTGTGGCTGCAAAACAGCCAACACCTGTGTGTATATTTTAAAGAACAATAAAAATGAGATTTTAGGACAGAACTGGCCACCAAGAAATTAAAACAAACACAAAACAGAAGAGGTAGTTAGGTATGCATCACCTGTGTTAAGGTTCTGGAAAATGAGGGCTGTGAGATTCCTATGACATCCCCAGACACAGCCTGAAAGCTGCCAGTAGCCAGAAAGTGCAACACAGCCAGGAGTTTGTGCAGGCCTGAGACAGAGCGAGAGCGTGCTGTCTCAGGGTCTAGGCCCAGTTTGACAAGGTCATACAGACGGAAAATGTTGTTACGATTTAGACGGAACATCTGTATGACCTTATCATCGGACAATGCGTTCAAGTTTAAACGCCCCCTAAAAAAACGAGGCCTGCGCAGCCTCCGCGGAACCTGTACAACCTGCTGACCATGTTCAGTTTCTTGGCCCTGGTTACTTACAGGCTGATGTCTGAGTCTGAGGAATCCCACAGCACACAAAAGATCACTGGCCCACAGTCCTGCTGCCATTTCTGAGTGTAGGTGTATTGAAATGGGCCTAACATCCTTTTATAGGCATCCTAATTCAGGTGTGAGTGATTTTTTATTTGCAACACATGTAAACACAACTGAAAAAAGCAGGTCTATTTTTTTGCCGCTTTTTTTTACGAATCGCAAAAAAATACGACCGCATTTGAACACTCAGAGACTAACACCCAAATATGAATGAATAGTGAATTCCCGTATTCTATGTAATAACAGCCGCGTTTGACCGATGGTCTATTCATTAGAGATGAGCGCCGGAAATTTTTCGGGTTTTGTGTTTTGGTTTTGGGTTCGGTTCCGCGGCCGTGTTTTGGGTTCGACCGCGTTTTGGCAAAACCTAACCGAATTTTTTTTGTCGGATTCGGGTGTGTTTTGGATTCGGGTGTTTTTTTCCAAAAAACCTAAAAAACAGCTTAAATCATAGAATTTGGGGGCCATTTTGATCCCAAAGTATTATTAACCTCAAAAACCATCATTTCCACTCATTTTCAGTCTATTCTGAATACCTCACACCTCACAATATTATTTTTAGTCCTAAAATTTGCACTGAGGTCGCTGGATGACTAAGCTAAGCGACCCTAGTGGCCGACACAAACACCTGGCCCATCTAGGAGTGGCACTGCAGTGTCACGCAGGATGTCCCTTCCAAAAAACCCTCCCCAAACAGCACATGACGCAAAGAAAAAAAGAGGCGCAGTGAGGTAGCTGTGTGAGTAAGATAAGCGACCCTAGTGGCCGACACAAACACCGGGCCCATCTAGGAGTGGCACTGCAGTGTCACGCAGGATGTCCCTTCCAAAAAACCCTCCCCAAACAGCACATGACGCAAAGAAAAAAAGAGGCGCAATGAGGTAGCTGTGTGAGTAAGATAAGCGACCCTAGTGGCCGACACAAACACCGGGCCCATCTAGGAGTGGCACTGCAGTGTCACGCAGGATGTCCCTTCCAAAAAACCCTCCCCAAACAGCACATGACGCAAAGAAAAAAAGAGGCGCAATGAGGTAGCTGTGTGAGTAAGATAAGCAACCCTAGTGGCTGACACAAACACCTGGCCCATCTAGGAGTGGCACTGCAGTGTCACGCAGGATGTCCCTTCCAAAAAACCCTCCCCAAACAGCACATGACGCAAAGAAAAAAAGAGGCGCAATGAGGTAGCTGTGTGAGTAAGATAAGCGACCCTAGTGGCCGACACAAACACCGGGCCCATCTAGGAGTGGCACTGCAGTGTCACGCAGGATGTCCCTTCCAAAAAAACCCTCCCCAAACAGCACATGACGCAAAGAAAAAAAGAGGCGCAATGAGGTAGCTGTGTGAGTAAGATAAGCGAACCTAGTGGCCGACACAAACACCGGGCCCATCTAGGAGTGGCACTGCAGTGTCACGCAGGATGTCCCTTCCAAAAAACCCTCCCCAAACAGCACATGACGCAAAGAAAAAAAGAGGTGCAATGAGGTAGCTGTGTGAGTAAGATAAGCGACCCTAGTGGCCGACACAAACACCGGGCCCATCTAGGAGTGGCACTGCAGTGTCACGCAGGATGGCCCTTCCAAAAAACACTCCCCAAACAGCACATGACGCAAAGAAAAAAAGAGGCGCAATGAGGTAGCTGTGTGAGTAAGATAAGCGACCCTAGTGGCCGACACAAACACCGGGCCCATCTAGGAGTGGCACTGCAGTGTCACGCAGGATGGCCCTTCCAAAAAACCCTCCCCAAACAGCACATGACGCAAAGAAAAAAAGAGGCGCAATGAGGTAGCTGTGTGAGTAAGATAAGCGACCCTAGTGGCCGACACAAACACCGGGCCCATCTAGGAGTGGCACTGCAGTGTCACGCAGGATGTCCCTTCCAAAAAACCCTCCCCAAACAGCACATGACGCAAAGAAAAAAAGAGGCGCAATGAGGTAGCTGTGTGAGTAAGATAAGCGACCCTAGTGGCCGACACAAACACCGGGCCCATCTAGGAGTGGCACTGCAGTGTCACGCAGGATGTCCCTTCCAAAAAACCCTCCCCAAACAGCACATGACGCAAAGAAAAAAAGAGGCGCAATGAGGTAGCTGTGTGAGTAAGATAAGCGACCCTAGTGGCCGACATAAACACCGGGCCCATCTAGGAGTGGCACTGCAGTGTCACGCAGGATGGCCCTTCCAAAAAACACTCCCCAAACAGCACATGACACAAAGAAAAAAAGAGGCGCAATGAGGTAGCTGTGTGAGTAAGATAAGCGACCCTAGTGGCCGACACAAACACCGGGCCCATCTAGGAGTGGCACTGCAGTGTCACGCAGGATGGCCCTTCCAAAAAACCCTCCCCAAACAGCACATGACGCAAAGAAAAAAAGAGGCGCAATGAGGTAGCTGTGTGAGTAAGATAAGCGACCCTAGTGGCCGACACAAACACCGGGCCCATCTAGGAGTGGCACTGCAGTGTCACGCAGGATGTCCCTTCCAAAAAACCCTCCCCAAACAGCACATGACGCAAAGAAAAAAAGAGGCGCAATGAGGTAGCTGTGTGAGTAAGATAAGCGACCCTAGTGGCCGACACAAACACCGGGCCCATCTAGGAGTGGCACTGCAGTGTCACGCAGGATGGCCCTTCCAAAAAACCCTCCCCAAACAGCACATGACGCAAAGAAAAAAAGAGGCGCAATGAGGTAGCTGTGTGAGTAAGATAAGCGACCCTAGTGGCCGACACAAACACCGGGCCCATCTAGGAGTGGCACTGCAGTGTCACGCAGGATGTCCCTTCCAAAAAACCCTCCCCAAACAGCACATGACGCAAAGAAAAAAAGAGGCGCAATGAGGTAGCTGTGTGAGTAAGATAAGCGACCCTAGTGGCCGACACAAACACCGGGCCCATCTAGGAGTGGCACTGCAGTGTCACGCAGGATGGCCCTTCCAAAAAACACTCCCCAAACAGCACATGACGCAAAGAAAAAAAGAGGCGCAATGAGGTAGCTGTGTGAGTAAGATAAGCGACCCTAGTGGCCGACACAAACACCGGGCCCATCTAGGAGTGGCACTGCAGTGTCACGCAGGATGGCCCTTCCAAAAAACACTCCCCAAACAGCACATGACGCAAAGAAAAATTAAAGAAAAAAGAGGTGCAAGATGGAATTGTCCTTGGGCCCTCCCACCCACCCTTATGTTGTATAAACAGGACATGCACACTTTAACCAACCCATCATTTCAGTGACAGGGTCTGCCACACGACTGTGACTGATATGACGGGTTGGTTTGGACCCCCACCAAAAAAGAAGCAATTAATCTCTCCTTGCACAAACTGGCTCTACAGAGGCAAGATGTCCACCTCATCATCATCCTCCGATATATCACCGTGTACATCCCCCTCCTCACAGATTATCAATTCGTCCCCACTGGAATCCACCATCTCAGCTCACTGTGTACTTTGTGGAGGCAATTGCTGCTGGTCAATGTCTCCGCGGGGAGCAGGTTCAGTAGTTTTTGGTGGTGCTCCAGTCTTCTGTACGTGGTGCCTGTACGCCGAAAGTGTCCCGCAATTCTTCTGGCCACCGACAGCATCTCTTGTACGCCCCTGTCGTTTTTTAAAAAATTCTGCACCACCAAATTCAAGGTATGTGCAAAACATGGGACATGCTGGAATTTGCCCATATTTAATGCACACACAATATTGCTGGCGTTGTCCGATGCCACAAATCCACAGGAGAGTCCAATTGGGGTATGCCATTCCGCGATGATCTTCCTCAGTTGCCGTAAGAGGTTTTCAGCTGTGTGCGTATTCTGGAAACCGGTGATACAAAGCGTAGCCTGCCTAGGAAAGAGTTGGCATTTGCGAGATGCTGCTACTGGTGCCGCCGCTGCTGTTCTTGCGGCGGGAGTCCATACATCTACCCAGTGGGCTGTCACAGTCATATAGTCCTGACCCTGCCCTGCTCCACTTGTCCACATGTCCGTGGTTAAGTGGACATTGGGTACAGCTGCATTTTTTAGGACACTGGTGACTCTTTTTCTGAGGTCTGTGTACATTTTCGGTATCGCCTGCCTAGAGAAATGGAACCTAGATGGTATTTGGTACCGGGGACACAGTACCTCCAACAAGTCTCTAGTTGGCTCTGCAGTAATGATGGATACCGGAACCACGTTTCTCACCACCCAGGATGCCAAGGCCTCAGTTATCCGCTTTGCAGTAGGATGACTGCTGTGATATTTCATCTTCCTCGCAAAGGACTGTTGAACAGTCAATTGCTTACTGGAAGTAGTACAAGTGGGCTTACGACTTCCCCTCTGGGATGACCATCGACTCCCAGCAGCAACAACAGCAGCGCCAGCAGCAGTAGGCGTTACACGCAAGGATGCATCGGAGGAATCCCAGGCAGGAGAGGACTCGTCAGAATTGCCAGTGACATGGCCTGCAGGACTATTGGCATTCCTGGGGAAGGAGGAAATTGACACTGAGGGAGTTGGTGGGGTGGTTTGCGTGAGCTTGGTTACAAGAGGAAGGGATTTACTGGTCAGTGGACTGCTTCCGCTGTCGCCCAAAGTTTTTGAACTTGTCACTGACTTATTATGAATGCTCTGCAGGTGACGTATAAGGGAGGATGTTCCGAGGTGGTTAACGTCCTTACCCCTACTTATTACAGCTTGACAAAGGCAACACACGGCTTGACACCTGTTGTCCGCATTTCTGTTGAAATACTTCCACACCGAAGAGCTGATTTTTTTGGTATTTTCACCAGGCATGTCAATGGCCATATTCCTCCCACGGACAACAGGTGTCTCCCCGGGTGCCTGACTTAAACAAACCACCTCACCATCAGAATCCTCCTGGTCAATTTCCTCCCCAGCGCCAGCAACACCCATATCCTCCTCATCCTGGTGTACTTCAACACTGACATCTTCAATCTGACTATCAGGAACTGGACTGCGGGTGCTCCTTCCAGCACTTGCAGGGGGCGTGCAAATGGTGGAAGGCGCATGCTCTTCACGTCCAGTGTTGGGAAGGTCAGGCATCGCAACCGACACAATTGGACTCTCCTTGTGGATTTGGGATTTCGAAGAACGCACAGTTCTTTGCGGTGCTTTTGCCAGCTTGAGTCTTTTCAGTTTTCTAGCGAGAGGCTGAGTGCTTCCATCCTCATGTGAAGCTGAACCACTAGCCATGAACATAGGCCAGGGCCTCAGCCGTTCCTTGCCACTCCGTGTGGTAAATGGCATATTGGCAAGTTTACGCTTCTCCTCCGACAATTTTATTTTAGGTTTTGGAGTCCTTTTTTTACTGATATTTGGTGTTTTGGATTTGACATGCTCTGTACTATGACATTGGGCATCGGCCTTGGCAGACGACGTTGCTGGCATTTCATCGTCTCGGCCATGACTAGTGGCAGCAGCTTCAGCACGAGGTGGAAGTGGATCTTGATCTTTCCCTAATTTTGGAACCTCAACATTTTTGTTCTCCATATTTTAATAGGCACAACTAAAAGGCACCTCAGGTAAACAATGGAGATGGATGGATACTAGTATACAATTATGGATGGACTGCCGAGTGCCGACACAGAGGTAGCTACAGCCGTGAACTACCGTACTGTGTCTGCTGCTAATATAGACTGGTTGATAATGAGATGTAGTATGTATAAAGAAGAAAGAAAAAAATAACCACGGGTAGGTGGTATACAATTATGGATGGACTGCCGAGTGCCGACACAGAGGTAGCTACAGCCGTGGACTACCGTACTGTACTGTGTCTGCTGCTAATATAGACTGGTTGATAATGAGATGTAGTATGTATAAAGAAGAAAGAAAAAAAAAACCACGGGTAGGTGGTATACAATTATGGATGGACTGCCGAGTGCCGACACAGAGGTAGCTACAGCCGTGAACTACCGTACTGTGTCTGCTGCTAATATAGACTGGTTGATAATGAGATGTAGTATGTATAAAGAAGAAAGAAAAAAAAAACCACGGGTAGGTGGTATACAATTATGGATGGACTGCCGAGTGCCGACACAGAGGTAGCTACAGCCGTGGACTACCGTACTGTGTCTGCTGCTAATATAGACTGGTTGATAATGAGATGTAGTATGTATAAAGAAGAAAGAAAAAAAAAACCACGGGTAGGTGGTATACAATTATGGATGGACTGCCGAGTGCCGACACAGAGGTAGCTACAGCCGTGGACTACCGTACTGTGTCTGCTGCTAATATAGACTGGTTGATAATGAGATGTAGTATGTATAAAGAAGAAAGAAAAAAAAAACCACGGGTAGGTGGTATACAATTATGGATGGACTGCCGAGTGCCGACACAGAGATAGCTACAGCCGTGGACTACCGTACTGTACTGTGTCTGCTGCTAATATAGACTGGATGATAATGAGATGTAGTATGTATAAAGAAGAAAGAAAAAAAAAAAACACGGGTAGGTGGTATACAATTATGGATGGACTGCCGAGTGCCGACACAGAGGTAGCTACAGCCGTGAACTACCGTACTGTGTCTGCTGCTAGTATAGACTGGATGATAAATAATGATATAAAAAATATATATATATCACTACTGCAGCCGGACAGGTATATATTATATAATGACGGACCTGCTGGACACTGTCTGTAAGCAGAATGAGTTTTTTATAGAATAAAAAAACACCACACAAGTCACACGACGAGTGTTTAACTTTTTCAGGCAGACAATCACAATATACTGGTGGTCAGTGTGGTCAGGTCACTGGTCAGTCACACTGGCAGTGGCACTCTGGCAGCAAAAGTGTGCACTGTTTAATATGTACTCCTGGCTCCTGCTATAACCTATAACTGCTCCCCAGTCTCCCCCACAATTAAGCTGTGTGAGCACAGTCAGATATTATACATAGATGATGCAGCACACTGGGCTGAGCACAGATATGGTATGTGACTGAGTCACTGTGTATCGTTTTTTTCAGGCAGAGAACGGATTATATTAAATAATAATAAAACTGCACTGGTGGTCTCACTGGTCAGTCACTAGTATAACTAACTAACTACTATCAGCAAAATTCTGCACTCTCTGAGTACTCCTCCTAAGCTCCAGTAAATGAAGTGTCTCACTCTCACTCTCCTATCTATTTCTAAACGGAGAGGACGCTAGCCACGTCCTCTCCCTATCAATCTCAATGCACGTGTGAAAATGGCGGCGACGCGCGGCTCCTTATATAGAATCCGAGTCTCGCGATAGAATCCGAGCATCGCGAGAATCCGACAGCGTGATGATGACGTTCGGGCGCGCTCGGGTTAACCGAGCAAGGCGGGAAGATCCGAGTCGCTCGGCCCCGTGTAAAAAAACCTGAAGTTCGGGCGGGTTCGGATTCCGAGGAACCGAACCCTCTCATCTCTACTATTCATTCGTATTTGGGAACATTGTCATTCAAACCATTACGAATAGTCCAAACACTGCCGAAATTTGTGCTTAGTGAATTCCCGGATTGGGACTTAGAAAAAAAAAACACAAATCGGACAAACTCGGATTCTTAGTAAATACTGGCCCCTGTGTCAAAATAAGTGCTAATGTTTACATTACAATACAACAGGGGGTACACTTATTCTGATATTTTGATAAAGACAGTATCCTGTGCAATTGGCAGTCTCCATAGTACCCTGTGCTGAGCCTGCAGTACCCCTGTGCTGAGCCTACAGTACCCCTGTGCTGAGCCTGCAGCAGGGATGTGCGGTGAGGTAAATGGCTCAGGAGGCACTGGCTAGTATAGAGCCAGATTTACAAACAATATATGAGCCCAAGGGTTCACGTGGGCATTATACACAGGTGCAGCAGTATATATTGCTGGAAATTATGTGAGTTTTGAGCAAGAATGTGCAGAAAAGATAGGCAGGGAGGCACCTGTCATAGACTTTTTACTCCAGAGCTTTGGCTATAAAAATGATTAAATAACAAAAAGAAGCTATTTCTAATATAGTCTTTGTATTGTTCATATACTTTATGTAGTCAAAACTCTGCCTTATACATTAGTACAACAGGAAAGGCTCTGCCTCAACTACCTTACCCTACTACACATCACTGGCCACCAGTACCCCTGTGCTGAGCCTGCAGTACCCCTGTGCTGAGCCTACAGTACCCCTGTGCCGAGCCTACAGTACCCCTGTGCTGTGCCTGCACTACCCCTGTGCTGAGCCTACAGTACCCCTGTGCTAATCCTGCAGTACCCCTGTCCCGAGCCTACAGTACCCCTGCACTGAGCCTACAGTACTTTGACACATTTTGGGCTTGTCACATTCTAATTAGATATGTGCACCGGAAATTTTTCGGGTTTTGTGTTTTGGTTTTGGATTCGGTTCCGCGGCCGTGTTTTGGATTTGGACGCGTTTTGGCAAAACCTCCCTGAAAATTTTTTGTCGGATTCGGGTGTGTTTTGGATTCAGGTGTTTTTTAAAAAAAAACACCTCAAAAACAGCTTAAATCATAGAATTTGGGGGTAATTTTGATCCTATAGTATTATTAACCTCAATAACCATAATTTCCACTCATTTCCAGTCTATTCTGAACACCTCACACCTCACAATATTATTTTTAGTCCTAAAATTTGCACCGAGGTCGCTGGATGACTAAGCTAAGCGACCCAAGAGGGCGGCACAAACACCTGGCCAATCTAGGAGTGGCACTGCAGTGTCAGACAGGATGGTACTTATAAAAATTGGCCCCAAACATCACATGATGCAAAGATAAATAAAAAAAGAGGTACAAGATGGAATTGTCCTTGGGCCCTCCCACCCACCCTTATGTTGTATAAACAGGACATGCACACTTTAACAAACCCATCATTTTAGCCACAGGGTCTGCCACACAACTGTGGCTGAAATGACTGGTTGGTTTGGGCCCCCACCAAAAAAAGAAGCAATCAATCTCTCCTTGCTCAAACTGGCTCGACAGAGGCAAGATGTCGACCTCATCATCATCCTCCAATTCCTCAACCCTTTCACTGTGTACATCCCCCTCCTCGCAGAGTATTAATTTGTCCCCACTGGAATCAAACATCACAGGTCCCTGTGTACTTTCTGGAGGCAATTGCTGGTGAATGTCTCCACGGAGGAATTGATTATAATTCATTTTGATGAACATCACCTTCTCCACATTTTGTGGAAGTAACCTCGTACGCCGATCGCTGACAAGGTGACCGGCTGCACTAAACACTCTTTCAGAGTACACACTGGAGGGGGGGCAACTTAGGTAAAATAAAGCCAGTTTGTGCAAGGGCCTCCAAATTGCCTCTTTTTCCAGCCAGTATACGTACGTACTGTCTGACGTGCCTACTTGGATGCGGTCACTCATATAATCCTCCACCATTCTTTCAATGGTGACAAAAACATATGCAGTGACAGTAGACGACATGTCAGTAATCGTTGGTAGATCCTTCAGGCCGGACCAGATGTCAGCACTTGCTCCTGACTGCCCTGCATCACTGCCAGCGGGTGGGCTCGGAATTCTTATCCTTTTCCCCGCAGCCCCAGTTGCGGGAGAATGTGAAGGAGGAGCTGTTGACGGGTCACGTTCCGCTTGACTTGACAATTTTCTCACCAGCAGGTCTTTGAACCTCTGCAGACTTGTGTCTGCCAGAAAGAAAGATACAACGTAGGCTTTAAACCTAGGATCGAGCACGGTGGCCAAAATGTAGTGCTCTGATTTCAACAGATTGACCACCCGTGAATCCTGGTTAAGCGAATTAAGGGCTCTATCCACAAGTCCCACATGCCTAGCAGAATCGCTCCGTCTTAGCTCCTCCTTCAATCTCTCCAGCTGCTTCTGCAAAAGCCTGATGAGGGGAATGACCTGACTCAGGCTGGCAGTGTCTGAACTGACTTCACGTGTGGCAAGTTCAAAGGGTTGCAGAACCTTGCACAACGTTGAAATCATTCTCCACTGCGCTTGAGTCAGGTGCATTCCCCCTCCTTTGCCTATATCGTAGGCAGATGTATAGGCTTGAATGGCCTTTTGCTGCTCCTCCATCCTCTGAAGCATATAGAGGGTTGAATTCCACCTCGTTACCACCTCTTGCTTCAGCTGATGGAGGGGCAGGTTCAGGAGTGCTTGCTGGTGCTCCAGTCTTCAGCATGCGGTGGCTGAATGCCGAAAGTGGCCCGCAATTATTCGGGACACCGACAGCATCTCTTGCACGCCCCTGTCATTTTAAATAAAATTCTGGGACGTGCTGGAATTTGCCCACATGTAACGCCCACACAATATTTATGGCATTGTCCGATGTCACAAATCCCCAGGAAAGTCCAACTGGGGTAAGCCAATCTGCAATGATGTTCCTCAGTTTCCGTAAGAGGTTGTCATCTGTGTGCCTCTTATGGAAAGTGGTGATACAAAGCCTAGCCTGCCTAGGAACAAGTTGGCATTTGCGAGATGCTGCTACTGGTGCCGCTGCTGCTGCTGCGGGAGGCAATACATCTACCCAGTGGGCTGTCACAGTCATATAGTCCTGAGTCTGCCCTGAACCACTTGTCCACATGTCCATGGTTAAGTGGACATTGGGTACAACTGCATTTTTTAGGACACTGGTGACTCTTTCTGCTGTCTGTGTACATTCTCGGTATCACCTGCCTAGAGAAGTGGAACCTAGATGGGATTTGGTACTGGAGACACACTACCTCAAGAAATTCTCTAAGTCCCTGTTAATTAACGGTGGATACCGGACACACATCTAACACCAACACAGCTGCCAAGGCCTGAGTTATCCACTTTGCAACAGGATGACTGCTGTGATATTTCATCTTCCTCGCAAAGGACTGTTGGACAGTCAATTGCTTACTGGAAGTAGTACAAGTGGTCTTCCGACTTCCCCTCTGGCATGATGATCGACTCCCAGCAGCAACAACAGCAGCGCCAGCAGCAGTAGGCGTTACACTCAAGGATCCATCGTAGGAATCCCAGTTAGGAGAGGACTCGTCAGACTTGCCAGTGACATGGCCTGCAGGACTATTGGCGTTCCTGTCTAAGGAGGAAATTGACACTGAGGGAGTTGGTGGTGTGGTTTGTAGGAGCTTGGGTACAAGAGGAAGGGATTTAGTTGTCAGTGGACTGCTTCCGCTGTGTTATGAGCCACGATAGTGGCTCATTCCTGTTTTGCATTTTGGTTATGTATTTTATGTTATACTTCTGTTTCTGTTCCCCTTGGCTTTTATGGGGTGTCCGGAGTCTACCCTTAAGGAGGGGATAGTGTTGTGAACCACAAGCAGTGGTTCATTCCTGTTTGCATTCTGTTTATTAATTTCATGTATTATAGTTCTGTTTGCATGCCAGGATTTCCATTGTATTTGTTTAGAAGACTCTTGTTGGCCGCCGGTGGTGAGTCGGTGTAATTGCAGCCTGTTTCTATGTGTTTAGCCTCACCTGTCTGTTAGTTGATCATTATGTGGTGAGTCTCTGTACTGCAATCTGGCTCTTGTCTGTGTTACTCTCACCTGCAGCTGTTTTGGTCATTATCTTGTGCCTGGCTTCCAGCCATCCTGATTGGGGCATGTTCCCTTATTACCTAGCTAGCTCTGCAGTTCTGGGCTGGTGATAGACATTTGTAGCTATACCTGGATGTTCCTGATTAGTGTCTGGTCCAGTATTGCATCTGTGTCCTGGCCCTGTCTGATTCTGGAATCCTGTGTACTCGGTTCTGTCAGAGTCTGGAGCTTCTTGTGAGCCGCTTCCTGCCTTGGCGTATTCCTGTCCATAAGTCCTGTGATATTGCCTGTTCCTGATCCAGGTATCCTGTGTCTTGGCATCCTCTGGTCTGTGTCTGCGGCTTTGGGGGTTCTTGTCCATCCGCCTGTATTCACACTGGTTTCGTGAGTAACGGCTTTGCCGCATCTTATGGCCTTGGCCGTAGCTTCTTGTTTATATTTGCTTTGGATTGTCTGCAGAGGGTTCTGCGTATGCTGTCATCGCCGGTACACCACAGTATTGTGTCGGCGTATGGACAGCATTGCCTTTGTTGTTATTTGTTTTAGCGGCTGAGCCGCACATACTTTTGTTAGAGTTCTGGAGTTGCCCCTATCTCTGTTTCAGGTTTTGGTTAGAGGTTCCCCTTGTTTTCGCCCCGTCTCAGTTTACACCTTGTCTCCAACTAAGACCGGGGGGCATCGGGGTTGGGCAGACTTAATCCACCCTTCAAACGTGGCTGCCATGGGCCCAAGCAAACATAGTCTCGCAGGCGTAGACTGACCACGAGGGTGAGACAACGGAGTCAGGGCTTCTTAGGGGTAATTGCTGAACTTCGCCCTTATTGCAGCATTACGTTCCTGTGCTTGGGGCTTACCCACTCAGTCACTTACATTCCAAGCACAGTAAACGTAACATGCTGTCACCCAAATTTTTAGAACTTGTCAATGACTTCTGATGAATGCGCTCCAGGTGATGTGTAAGGGATGATGTTCCTAGGTGGTTAACGTCCTTACCCCTACTTATTACAGCTTGACAAAGGCAACACATGGCTTGACACCTGTTGTCCGCATTTCTGTTAAAATAATTCCACACTGAAGAAGTGATTTTTTTTGTAATTTGACCAGGCATGTCAATGGCCATATTTATCCCACGGACAACAGGTGTCCCCCCGGGTGCATGACTTAAACAATCCACCTCACCATCAGAATCCTCCTTGTCAATTTCCTCCTCAGCGCCAGCAACACCCATATCCTCATCCTGGTGTACTTCAACAGTGACATCTTCAATTTGACTATCAGGAACTGGACTGTGGGTGCTCCTTCCAGCACTTGCAGTGGGTGTGCAAATGGTGGAAGGAGCCACCTCTTCCCGTCCAGTGTTGGGAAGGTCAGGCATCGCAACTGCCGACACAATTAGACTCTCCTTTGGGATTTGTGATTTAGAAGAATGCACAGTTCTTTGCTGTGCTTTTGCCATTTTAACACTTTTCAGTTTTCTAGCGGGAGGATGAGTGCTTCCGTCCTCATGTGAAGCTGAACTACTAGCCATGAACATAGGCCAGGGCCTCAGCCGTTCCTTGCCACTCCGTGTCGTAAATGGCATATTGGCAAGTTTACGCTTCTCCTCAGACGCTTTTAATTTAGATTTTTGGGTCATTTTACTGAACTTTAGACTTTTCCATTTTACATGCTCTCTACTATGACATTGGGCATCGGCCTTGGCAGACGACGTTGATGGCATTGAATTGTCTCTGCCATGACTAGTGGCAGCAGCTTCAGGACTAGGTGGAAGTGGATCTTGATCTTTCCCTATTTCACCCTACACATTTTTGACCTCCATTTTTGAATGTGTGGTATTATATGCCAGTAATATTATTATATCAATAGCAATAGCCTACTGATCTGTACAACTATATACTGTTGGTCACCAAAATGCTGCACTGTACTACTATATATACTGCTCACAAAAATGCAGCACAGATATGGAATGGATACTTGCAGTGACACAGAGCTGCAAGATACAGCAATGGCCTACTGTACTGTACTGTACAACTATATACTGTTGATCACCAAAATGCTGCACTGTACTACTATGTATACTGCTCACAAAAATGCAGCACAGATATGGAATGGATACTTGCAGTGACACGGAGCTGCAAGATACAGCAATGGCCTACTGTACTGTGCAACTATATACTGTTGGTCACCAAAATGCTGCATACCGAGCACAGATATTTGCATCACGCTGAGCACAGATATGGAGCTTTTCAGGCAGAGATCATAAATATTTGCAGCACAATGAGCACAGATATTTGCAGCACACTGAGCACAGATATGGAGCTTTTCAGGCAGAGAATGTAGCCACGTCCTCTCCGTTCAATCTCCAATGCACGAGTTAAAATGACGGCGACGCGCGGCTCTTTATATAGAATACGAATCTCACGAGAATCCGACAGTGGGATGATGACGTTTGGCCGCGTTCGGGTTATCCGAGCAAGGCGGGAAGATCCGAGGCTGCCTCGGCCCTGTGTACAATAGGTGAAGTTCGGGGGGGTTCAGATCTCGACGATCCGAACCCGCTCATCTCTAATTCTAATATATCAGTATCTAGCTGAATACCCATGCTTTGCTACAGAATTTCAAGTATAATCACAAAGAGATAAAAAGTGCTGGTATATAAGCAAATGTAATACTGCTTTTTAAAATAGGCTCACTTGTGGTCTAGGCTGGATTGGCCATTGCAGTTACCTCGGAGTTCCCCAGCAGCCTGCTCTCCGCTTCCCGGGACACCATCAGCTGCAGCCTGCAAGCCACTGGTGAGAGGAGGGGACATGGAGTGGGCAGGTCTGGATTAACAATGGGGCTGATAGAGCTGCAGCTCCATGCCCACACCCCCTTTAAAATAGAGACAGGAAAAACTTTTTTTTTTTTTGCTCCAAGCAGCCACTTGGGGCCCATCCATTCACACCACAACTGATCTCTCCCTGATAGCCAGCCAGAAGCTTTAATAATGAAATTGTTTTGTTGTGATATGTATGTGTAACATACTAGTATGGTGGGGTTAATTATTTAGTTTAATAGGGGTGGATGTCTCGGTCCTTTCATACTTTAATGTACTGGGGGTAGGGGACTGGGCTACTAATGTACTGATATGTTGAGGGTCAGTTCTAGTATAAGGATACTAGAACTGAGTCTGACACAGAGCTGCAAGATACAGTAATGGCTTTCTGTACTGTACTACTATATACTGGTGGTCACCACAATGCAGCACTGTACTACTATATACTGGTCACCACAATGCAGCACAGGTATTGAGCACTTATCAGGATGCTAGAACTGAGTCTGACATGGAGCTGCAAGATACAGCAATGGCATACTGTACTGTACTACTTTATACTGGAGGTCACCACAATGCAGCACTGTACTACTATATACTGGTCACCACATTGCAGCACAGATATTGAGCACTGATCAGGATACTAGAACTGAGTCTGATACGGAGCTGCAAGATACAGCAATGGCCTACTGTACTGTACTGCTATATACTGGTGGTCACCACAATGCAACACTGTACTACTATATACTGGTCACCACAATGCAGCACAGATATTGAGCACTGATCAGGATACTAGAAGTGACACAGAGCTGCAAGATACAGCAATGGCCTACTGTACTGTACTACTATATACTGGTGGTCACCACAATGCAGCACTGTACTACTATATACTGGTCACCACAATGCAGCACAGATATTGAGCACTGATCAGGATATTAGAACTGAGTCTGACACGGAGCTGCAAGATACAGCAATGGCCTACTGTACTGTACTACTATATACTGGTGGTCACCACAATGCAGCACTGAACTACTATATACTGGTCACCACAATGCAGCACAGATATTGAGCACTGATCAGGATACTAGAACTGAGTCTGACACGGAGCTGCAAGATACAGCAATGGCCTACTGTATTGTACTACTATATACTGGTGGTCACCACAATGCAGCACTGTACTACTATATACTGGTCACCACAATGCAGCACAGATATTGAGCACTGATCAGGATACTAGAACTGAGTCTGACACGGAGCTGCAAGATACAGCAATGGCCTACTGTACTGTACTACTATATACTGGTGGTCACCACAATGCAGCACTGTACTACTATATACTGGTCACCACAATGCAGCACAGATATTGAGCACTGATCAGGATACTAGAACTGAGTCTGACACAGAGCTGCAAGATACAGCAATGGCTTACTGTACTATACTACTATATACTGGTGGTCACCACAATGCAGCACTGTACTACTATATACTGGTCACCACAATGCAGCAGATATTGAGCACTGATCAGTATACTAGAACTGAGTCTGACACGGAGCTGCAAGATACAGCAATGGCCTACTGTACTGTACTACTATATACTGGTGGTCACCACAATGCAGCACTGTACTACTATATACCGGTCACCACAATGCAGCACAGATATTGAGCACTGATCAGGATACTAGAACTGAGTCTGACATGGAGCTGCAAGATACAGCAATGGCCTAATGTACTGTACTACTATATACTGGTGGTCACCACTATGCAGCACTGTACTATATACTGGTCAAAACAATGCAGCACAGATATTGAGCACTGATCAGGATACTAGAACTGAGTCTGACACAGAGCTGCAAGATACAGCAATGGCCTACTCTACTGTACTACTATATACTGGTGGTCACCACAATGCAGCACTGTACTACTATATACTGGTCACCACAATGCAGCACAGATATTGAGCACTGATCAGGATACTAGAACTGAGTCTGACACGGAGCTGCAAGATACAGCAATGGCCTACTGTACTGTACTACTATATACTGGTGGTCACCACAATGCAGCACTGTACTACTATATACTGGTCACCACAATGCAGCACAGATATTGAGCACTGATCAGGATACTAGAACTGAGTCTGACACAGAGCTGCAAGATACAGCAATGGCTTACTGTACTGTACTACTATATACTGGTGGTCACCACAATGCAGCACTGTACTACTATATACTGGTCATCACAATGCAGCACAGATATTGAGAACTGATCAGGATACTAGGACTGAGTCTGACACAGAGCTGCAAGATACAGCAATGGCTTACTGTACTGTACTACTATATACTGGTGGTCACCACAATGCAGCACTGCACTACTATATACTGGTCACCACAATGCAGCACGATATTGAGCACTGATCAGGATACTAGAAGTGACACAGAGCTGCAAGATACAGCAATGGCCTACTGTACTGTACTACTATATACTGGTGGTCACCACAATGCAGCACTGCACTACTATATACTGGTCACCACAATGCAGCACAGATATTGAGCACTTATCAGAAGACTAGAACTAAGTCTGACACGGAGCTGCAAGATACAGCAATGGCCTACTGTACTGTACTACTATATACTGGTGGTCACCACAATGCAGCACTGTACTACTATATACTGGTCACCACAATGCAGCACAGATATTGAGCACTGATCTGGATACTAGAACTGAGTCTGACACGGAGCTGCAAGATACAGCAATGGCCTACTGTACTGTACTACTATATACTGGTGGTCACCACAATGCAGCACTGTACTACTATATACTGGTCACCACAATGCAGCACAGATATTGAGCACTGATCAGGATACTAGAACTGAGTCTGACACAGAGCTGCAAGATACAGCAATGGCTTACTGTACTATACTACTATATACTGGTGGTGACCACAATGCAGCACTGTACTACTATATACTGGTCACCACAAAGCAGCAGATATTGAGCACTGATCAGTATACTAGAACTGAGTCTGACACGGAGCTGCAAGATACAGCAATGGCCTACTGTACTGTACTACTATATACTGGTGGTCACCACAATGCAGCACTGTACTACTATATACTGGTCACCACAATGCAGCACAGATATTGAGCACTGATCAGGATACTAGAACTGAGTCTGACATGGAGCTGCAAGATACAGCAATGGCCTAATGTACTGTACTACTATATACTGGTGGTCACCACAATGCAGCACTGTACTACTATATACTGGTCAAAACAATGCAGCACAGATATTGAGCACTGATCAGGATACTAGAACTGAGTCTGACACAGAGCTGCAAGATACAGCAATGGCCTACTGTACTGTACTACTATATACTGGTGGTCACCACAATGCAGCAATGCACTACTATATACTGGTCACCACAATGCAGCACAGATATTGAGCACTGATCAGGATACTAGAACTGAGTCTGACACAGAGCTGCAAGATACAGCAATGGCCTACTGTACTGTACTACTATATACTGGTGGTCACCACAATGCAGCACTGTACTACTATATACTGGTCACCACAATGCAGCACAGATATTGAGCACTGATCAGGATACTAGAACTGAGTCTGACACAGAGCTGCAAGATACAGTAATGGCTTACTGTACTGTACTACTATATACTGGTGGTCACCACAATGCAGCACTGTACTACTATATACTGGTCACCAAAATGCAGCACAGGTATTGAGCACTTATCAGGATACTAGAACTGAGCCTGACACAGATCTGCAAGAAACAGCAATGGCCTACTATACTGTACTACTATATACTGGTGGTCACCACAATGCAGCACTGTACTACTATATACTGGTCACCACAATGCAGCACAGATATTGAGCACTGATCAGGATACTAGAACTGAGTCTGACACGGAGCTGCAAGATACAGCAATGGCTTACTGTACTATACTAATATATACTGGTGGTCACCACAATGCAGCACTGTAATACTATATACGGGTCACCACAATGCAGCACAGATATTGAGCACTGATCAGGATACTAGAACTGAGTCTGACACAGAGCTGCAAGAAACAGAAATGGCTTTCTGTACTGTACTACTATATACTGGTGGTCACCACAATGCAGCACTGTACTACTATATACTGGTCACCACAATGCAGCACAGGTATTGAGCACTTATCAGGATACTAGAACTGAGTTTGACATGGAGCTGCAAGATACAGCAATGGCATACTGTACTACTTTATACTGGAGGTCACCACAATGCAGCACTGTACTACTATATACTGGTCACCACAATGCTGCACAGATATTGAGCACTGATCAGGATACTAGAACTGAGTCTGATACGGAGCTGCAAGATACAGCAATGGCCTACTGTACTGTACTACTATATACTGGTGGTCACCACAATGCAACACTGTACTACTATATACTGGTCACCACAATGCAGCACAGATATTGAGCACTGATCAGGATACTAGAAGTGACACAGAGCTGCAAGATACAGCAATGGCCTACTGTACTGTACTACTATATACTGGTGGTCACCACAATGCAGCACTGTACTACTATATACTGGTCACCACAATGCAGCACAGATATTGAGCACTGATCAGGATACTAGAACTGAGTCTGACACGGAGCTGCAAGATACAGCAATGGCCTACTGTACTGTACTACTATATACTGGTGGTCACCACAATGCAGCACTGTACTACTATATACTGGTCACCACAATGCAGCAGATATTGAGCACTGATCAGTATACTAGAACTGAGTCTGACACGGAGCTGCAAGATACAGCAATGGCCTACTGTACTGTACTACTATATACTGGTGGTCCCCACAATGCAGCACTGTACTACTATATACTGGTCACCACAATGCAGCACAGATATTGAGCACTGATCAGGATACTAGAACTGAGTCTGACATGGAGCTGCAAGATACAGCAATGGCCTAATGTACTGTACTACTATATACTGGTGGTCACCACAATGCAGCACTGTACTACTATATACTGGTCAAAACAATGCAGCACAGATATTGAGCACTGATCAGGATACTAGAACTGAGTCTGACACAGAGCTGCAAGATACAGCAATGGCCTACTGTACTGTACTACTATATACTGGTGGTCACCACAATGCAGCACTGTACTACTATATACTGGTCACCACAATGCAGCACAGATATTGAGCACTGATCAGGATACTAGAACTGAGTCTGACACGGAGCTGCAAGATACAGCAATGGCCTACTGTACTGTACTACTATATACTGGTGGTCACCACAATGCAGCACTGTACTACTATATACTGGTCACCAAAATGCAGCACAGGTATTGAGCACTTATCAGGATACTAGAACTGAGCCTGACACAGATCTGCAAGAAACAGCAATGGCCTACTATACTGTACTACTATATACTGGTGGTCACCACAATGCAGCACTGTACTACTATATACTGGTCACCACAACGCAGCACAGATATTGAGCACTGATCAGGATACTAGAACTGAGTCTGACACGGAGCTGCAAGATACAGCAATGGCTTACTGTACTATACTAATATATACTGGTGGTCACCACAATGCAGCACTGTAATACTATATACGGGTCACCACAATGCAGCACAGATATTGAGCACTGATCAGGATACTAGAACTGAGTCTGACACAGAGCTGCAAGATACAGAAATGGCTTTCTGTACTGTACTACTATATACTGGTTGTCACCACAATGCAGCACTGTACTACTATATACTGGTCACCACAATGCAGCACAGGTATTGAGCACTTATCAGGATACTAGAACTGAGTCTGACATGGAGCTGCAAGATACAGCAATGGCATACTGTACTACTTTATACTGGAGGTCACCACAATGCAGCACTGTACTACTATATACTGGTCACCACAATGCAGCACAGATATTGAGCACTGATCAGGATACTAGAACTGAGTCTGATACGGAGCTGCAAGATACAGCAATGGCCTACTGTACTGTACTACTATATACTGGTGGTCACCACAATGCAACACTGTACTACTATATACTGGTCACCACAATGCAGCACAGATATTGAGCACTGATCAGGATACTAGAAGTGACACAGAGCTGCAAGATACAGCAATGGCCTACTGTACTGTACTACTATATACTGGTGGTCACCACAATGCAGCACTGTACTACTATATACTGGTCACCACAATGCAGCACAGATATTGAGCACTGATCAGGATACTAGAATTGAGTCTGACACGGAGCTGCAAGATACAGCAATGGCCTACTGTACTGTACTACTATATACTGGTGGTCACCACAATGCAGCACTGTACTACTATATACTGGTCACCACAATGCAGCACAGATATTGAGCACTGATCAGGATACTAGAACTGAGTCTGATACGGAGCTGCAAGATACAGCAATGGCCTATTGTACTGTACTACTATATACTGGTGGTCACCACAATGCAACACTGTACTACTATATACTGGTCACCACAATGCAGCACAGATATTGAGCACTGATCAGGATACTAGAAGTGACACAGAGCTGCAAGATACAGCAATGACCTGCTGAACTGTACTACTATATACTGGTGGTCACCACAATGCAGCACTGTACTACTATATACTGGTCACCACAATGCAGCACAGATATTGAGCACTGATCAGGATACTAGAACTGAGTCTGACACGGAGCTGCAAGATACAGCAATGGCCTACTGAACTGTACTACTATATACTGGTGGTCACCACAATGCAGCAGTGTACTACTATATACTGGTCACCACAATGCAGCACAGATATTGAGCACTGATCAGGATACTAGAACTGAGTCTGACACAGAGCTGCAAGATACAGCAATGACCTGCTGAACTGTACTACTATATACTGGTGGTCACCACAATGCAGCACTGTACTACTATATACTGGTCACCACAATGCAGCACAGATATTGAGCACTGATCAGGACACTAGAACTGAGTCTGACACGGAGCTGCAAGATACAGCAATGGCCTACTGTACTGTACTACTATATACTGGTGGTCACCACAATGCAGCACTGTACTACTATATACTGGTCTCCACAATGCAGCACAGATATTGAGAACTGATCAGGATACTAGGACTGAGTCTGACACAGAGCTGCAAGATACAGCAATGGCTTACTGTACTGTACTACTATATACTGGTGGTCACCACAATGCAGCACTGCACTACTATATACTGGTCACCACAATGCAGCACAGATATTGAGCACTGATCAGGATGCTAGAAGTGACACAGAGCTGCAAGATACAGCAATGGCATACTGTACTGTACTACTATATACTGGTGGTCACCACAATGCAGCACTGTACTACTATATACTGGTCACCACAATGCAGCACAGATATTGAGCACTGATCAGGATACTAGAACTGAGTCTGACACGGAGCTGCTAGATACAGCAATGGCCTACTGTACTGTACTACTATATACTGGTGGTCACCACAATGCAGCACTGTACTACAATATACTGGCCACCACAATGCAGCACAGATATTGAGCACTGATCAGTATACTAGAACTGAGTCTGACACGGAGCTGCAAGATACAGCAATGGCCTACTGTACTGTACTACTATATACTGGTGGTCACCACAATGCAGCACTGTACTACTATATACTGGTTACCACAATGCAGCACAGATATTGAGCACTGATCAGGATACAAGAACTGAGTCTGACACAGAGCTGCAAGATACAGCAATGACCTGCTGAACTGTACTACTATATACTGGTGGTCACCACAATGCAGCACTGTACTACTATATACTGGTCACCACAATGCAGCACAGATATTGAGTACTGATCAGGATACTAGAACTGAGTCTGACACGGAGCTGCAAGATACAGCAATGGCCTACTGTACTGTACTACTATATACTGGTGGTCACCACAATGCAGCACTGTACTACTATATACTGGTCACCACAATGCAACACAGATATTGAGCACTGATCAGGATACTAGAACTGAGTCTGTCACAGAGCTGCAAGATACAGCAATGACCTGCTGAACTGTACTACTATATACTGGTGGTCACCACAATGCAGCACTGTACTACTATATACTGGTCACCACAATGCAGCACAGATATTGAGCACTGATCAGGATACTAGAACTGAGTCTGACACAGAGCTGCAAGATACAGCAATGGCTTACTGTACTGTACTACTATATACTGGTGGTCACCACAATGCAGCACTGTACTACTATATACTGGTCACCACAATGCAGCACAGATATTGAGCACTGATCAGGATGCTAGAAGTGACACAGCTGCAAGATACAGCAATGGCCTACTATACTGTACTACTATATACTGGTGGTCACCACAATGCAGCACTGTACTACTATATACTGGTCACAACCATGCAGCACAGATATTGAGCACTGATCAGGATACTAGAAGTGACACAGAGCTGCAAGATACAGCAATGGCCTACTGTACTGTACTATATGTATACTGCTGGTCACCAAAATGCTGCACTGTCCTACTATATACTGCTCACAACAATGCAGCACAGATATGGATAGTATACTTGACACAGCTGCAAGATACAGCAATGGCCTACTGTACTGTACTACTATAATTATATACTGGTGGTCCCTACAATGCAGCACACTGAGCACAGATATGGAGCGTTTTCAGGCAGCGAACGTAGATATTTTCAGCACACTGAGCACAGATATTTGCAGCACACTGAGCACAGATATGGATCTTTTCAGGGAGAGAAGGCAGCCACGTCCTCTCCGTTCAATCTCCAATGCACGAGTGAAAATGGCAGCAACGCGCAACTCTTTATATAGAATACGAATCTCGCGAGAATCCGACAGCGGGATGATGACGTTCAGACGCGTTCGAGTTAACCGAGCAAGGTGGGAAGATCTGACGCTGCCCTGGACCCGTGTAAAATAGGTGAAGTTCGGGGGGGTGTTCGGATCTCAACGAACCGAACCCGCTCATCTCTAGTAGTAACCAGGTGGAACTGCACCCCTTATATGCTTCAGTGAATGGAGGAACAGCAACAAGCCATCAAAAAACATACACAAGAAGCTATAACATAGTGAGAGGAGGGGGAATGTACCTTACTCCAGCACATTAGGAATAGTCTGTTTTATGCAAGTTACTGGAAGTATTTGAAGTAGCAACTAATGAAATGTGGAAAAAGACTCATCCTCATAAAAATGAGCTATAATTTCTATGAGGAAGATGTTTTCTGCCCACTGCAACATAGGGCCTAATTCTGAGTTGATCGCAGCAGCAAATTTGTTAGTAGTTGGGCAAAACCGTGTGCACTGCAGGAGGGACAGATATAACATGTGCAGAGAGAGTTAGATTTGGGTGGGTGTATTCAAACTGAAATCTAAATTGCAGTGTAAAAATAAAGCAGCCAGTATTTACCCTGCACTGAAACAAAATAACCCACCCAAATTGAACTCTCTCTGCAAATGTTATATCTGCACCCCCTGCAGTGCACATGGTTTTGCCCAACTGCTAACAAACTTGCTGCTGCGATCAACTCAGAATTACCCCCATAGTACAGAGACTTCAATAAACATGGAATCCAGTGTTGGCAGTTTATATTTTTCAGCAGTAAATTTTCCCTTAAGTAGATGTTATTTCTTTTATTTAGCATTGTAAAGCATTTGATTTTAGATGCCCTTTCTTAAACACTTTATGCCCTTGAGCACCGGATTTAGTTGATGTTGAGGTACTACATACTAATGTCACAATCACTATGGCTGGCAGCAGCCACAGCACTAGTACTTGGTTGCAGCTCCTGCTCTTCTATCGAAAGAGCGTGATCCATATCAACTAACGGTGCTTATATTTATTAATGCAGTTGCACGGCACCTACTGAGCTCTACTGAACACACAAGTTGTATGAAAAAAATAAAAACAACTTTTTTGTTTTTTTCACAAATGACAACTCACACTGCGGACTCACACTGCTTATATTTATGAATGCAGTGGGGAACGGCCTGGCCCTGAACACACCAATTTTTGTTATAGTTATTTTTAATATTTTTTTTTTACACACTGCTGCAAATCACTGTGCTTATATAACTATAGTAACGGTGGCTCACACCAGTGTGCACCAATAAAGGGTTAATGCTGCACTGCTGGCAGTGACAATAAAAAACACCAGTGAGTTGATACTAGCCCCTGTATTAGGAGGATAATATTATTGATATTTGTCCTGGCAGTCTACTTACTTTAAGGGTGTAGAAACCAAGGTTTGGCTACTCTATAAATAACAGAGGGACACAGACACTTCCCTCAAGCTGTGATACTGCAATACTCATATGCTGCTCTTGCAGGGCTGGAAGATACAACTAATAGAGGTACTACAGAACAGGAGGATATGGGGTCTTCTACTAACTATAGGAACAGGAAAATTGCATCTCCAAAAAGGACTGCACTTCTCTTGGGAGATTCCATTATTAGAGGAATACATCTGGGAAATGCAAGTGAAGTAGAGAAACAAGTAAGGTGCTTTCCTGGAGCCGCAGCTCCAAGGAATAAAGAGCACATGCTAAGAATTTTGAAGGCACCAAGAAAAGATGAAGAGGTGGATGTCATTGTCCACCAAGGGACAAATTACCTGGCAAATGCTGAACTCATGGCCGTAAAAGATGAATTTAGGAAGTTAGGGACTGCTCTGAAGCAGGTGGCAACCACTGTAACTTTTTCGGAAGTATTGCCAGTACACAGACGGGAAGACAGATCTCATTGCAACAGAAACTTCAATGTTTGGCTAAGGATATGGGTGGTCATTCTGAGTTGATCGCTAGCAGTAAATATTCACTGCGCAGCGATGAAGCAAAAAAAATGGCACTTCTGCGCATGCGTATGCGGCGCAATGCACATGCGTATGCGGCGCAATGCACATGCGCGACGTACTTTCACAATGGCCAATGCAGTTTTACACAAGGTCTAGCGAAGCTTTTCTGTCGCACTGCTGGCCACAGAGTGATTGACAGGTAGAGGGCATTTCTGGGTGTTATCTGACCATTTTCAGGGAGTGTTCGAAAAAACGCAGGCATGCCAGGAAAAATGCAGGTGTGGCTGGCCGAACCCAAGGCGTGTTTGTGACATCAAATCTGGAACCGAACAGTCTGAAGTGATCGCAAGCGCTGAGTAGGTCTGGAGCTACTCTGAAACTGCACAATTTATTTTTGTAGCCGCTCTGCGATCCTTTCGTACGCACTTCTGCTAAGCTAATATACACTCCCAGAGGGTGGAGGCTTAGTGTTTGCACGGCTGCTAAAAACAGCTAGCGAGCGATCAACTCGGAATGACCACCATGGTGCAATGAGTAGATATTTGGATTTAAAGGCCATAGTCACACCATCTTGCAAGATAAGAGCTTATACAAAAGTGATGGCCTGCACCCATCTTCAAGGGGAATGAAAATACTAACTGAACAGTTTGGATGCGTCACCAAAAACTATTCAAACTAGCAGAGGGGTGCAGTGAACCAAATAGGAATAAAGCAATTTTCTACCCCAACCCAGAGGTATTGTTTCTGCAGGCAAAGGGAATAGGAAGCATATCCACAGCAACAGAAGATAATTCAGATTAAAACCAAATAAACATGGGCAGAGAAATGAACGTAGCTAGGAACAGGAAAAGCACAAACAAAACTCTGACAGCTATGTGTGCAAATGCTAGGAGCTTAGGAAATAAAATCCCAGAACTAAGTGCCATAATGACAAGGGATGATCTAGATATTGTCATGGTGCATTGAAAATCATGACTGGAACAAAGCTATACTAGGATATACTTTATTTAGGAAGGACAGAATGGGAAGAATCGGAGGAGGGGTAGCAATGTATGTAAAAAAAAAAAGCATAAATACTACCTTAATACAAAGTATTGAAGAAAAAACTGAGGCCGTTTGTGTGACCATAGAAACAGGGGAGAGGTCAATTCTTCGTATTAGGGTGATATACAGGCCACCAGGTCAGGAAGAGGAACTGGATAAGAACCTATTGCAAGACATCACTAAAAGGGCCTTAAAATGAGAGGTAATAATTATGGAAGACTTCAATCTTCCTGATGTAAACTGGGAGGTGTCTGTTGCTAGTTCCACTAGAAGTATGGACATTTTAAATTCCTGCATCCCTCCACCAATTGGTGAGGGAGCCCCCTCAGAAAGATGCAATACTAGACAATACTTACAAATGGAGATAGAATATCTGATGTAAAAGTGGGTGAAAACCTGGGATCCAGTGATCATCAAGCAGTATGGTTCAGCATAAAGACAGAAACTAACCCACCCCATACAAAAACAAAGGTGTTAGAAGGCTGATTTTGTAGGGATGGAAAAATGTGTAAGCGATTATTTGGCAGAGCGGAAGCAGTGCAGGAGAGGCGGGAAACGTTAAAAAGTGCAATATTAAAGGCAATAGACCTTTGTATCAAAAGTGTTAAGAAAAACACAAGGAAAAGGAAGTCAGTGCATTTTGTGAAAGAAGTAGCAAGTATTGTGAAAGCAAAAAATATGGCTTTTAGGAAATATAAGCAGACACAAAATAATGTTAACAAAGAGATATATCTTGTTAGACAAAAGGAGACTAAGAAGGTAATAACATGTGCAATGGCACAAGCTGACAAGAAGATGGCCTAAAGACAGAGACTGGGAGTCTTGTTGAGGTAGACAATATAATAGCAGATAATCTTAATAATTATTTTTGCTAGAGATGAGCGGGTTCGGTTCCTCGGAATCCGAACCCCCCCGAACTTCAGCCTTTTTACACGGGTCCGAGGCAGACTCGGATCTTCCCGCCTTGCTCGGCTAACCCGAGCGCGCCCGAATGTCATCATCCCGCTGTCGGATTCTCGCGAGGCTCGTATTCTATCGCGAGACTCGGATTCTATATAAGGAGCCGCACGTCGCCGCCATTTTCACACGTGCATTGAGATTGATAGGGAGAGGACGTGGCTGGCTGGCGTCCTCTCCGTTAGAATAGATAGAGACACTTGAGTTGATTACTTAGTAATTTTAGGGAGCATTAGGAGTACTCAGAGTGCAGAGTTTTGCTGATAGTTAGTTACTAGTGACTGACCACCACCAGTTTTATTTATTATTTAATATAATCCGTTCTCTGCCTGAAAAAAAACGATACACAGTCACATACCATATCTGTGCTCAGCCTCAGTGTGCTGCATGATAATATCATCTATGTATATCTGACTGTGCTGAGTGCTCACTGCTCACACAGCTGAATTGTGGGGGAGACTGGGGTGCAGTTATAGCAGGAGTACAGTGCACACTTTTGCTGCCAGTGTGACTGACCAGTGACCACCAGTATATTGTCTGCCTGAAAAAGTAAAACACTCCTGTGGTGTTTTTTTATTTTATTCTATAAACGCATTCTGCTGACAGTGTCCAGCAGGTCCATCATTCATTATATTATATAAATATTTACCTGCAGTAGTGTTATATTTTTTTTGTTCATCTCTATCATCTTTATCATCTCTATATTAGCAGACGCAGTACGGTAGTCCACGGCTGTGGCTACCTCTGTGTCGTCAGTGCTCGTCCATAATTGTATACCTACCTGTGGTGGGTTTTTTTTTTCTATCTTCTTCATACTAGTAGTTTAGGAGTCTGCTGACAGTGTCCAGCAGGTCCGTCATTATATTATATATACCTGCAGTAGTGATATATATATATTTTTTATATCATTATCATCTCTATACTAGCAGACGCAGTACGGTAGTCCACGGCTGTAGCTACCTCTGTGTCGTCAGTGCTCGTCCATAATTGTATACCTACCTGTGGTGGGGTTTTTTTTCCTATCTTCTTCATACTAGTAGTTTAGGAGTCTGCTGACAGTGTCCAGCAGGTCCGTCATTATATTATATATACCTGCAGTAGTGATATATATATATTATTTATATCATTATCATCTCTATACTAGCAGACGCAGTACGGTAGTCCACGGCTGTGGCTACCTCTGTGTCGTCAGTGCTCGTCCATAATTGTATACCTACCTGTGGTGGGGTTTTTTTTTCTATCTTCTTCAAACTAGTAGTTTAGGAGTCTGCTGACAGTGTCCAGCAGGTCCGCCATTATATTATATATACCTGCAGTAGTGATATATATATATTTTTTATATCATTATCATCTCTATACTAGCAGACGCAGTACGGTAGTCCACGGCTGTGGCTACCTCTGTGTCGTCAGTGCTCGTCCATAATTGTATACCTACCTGTGGTGGGTTTTTTTTTTCTATCTTCTTCATACTAGTAGTTTAGGAGTCTGCTGACAGTGTCCAGCAGGTCCGTCATTATATTATATATACCTGCAGTAGTGATATATATATATTTTTTATATCATTATCATCTCTATACTAGCAGACGCAGTACGGTAGTCCACGGCTGTAGCTACCTCTGTGTCGTCAGTGCTCGTCCATAATTGTATACCTACCTGTGGTGGTTTTTTTTTTCTATCTTCTTCATACTAGTAGTTTAGGAGTCTGCTGACAGTGTCCAGCAGGTCCGTCATTATATTATATATACCTGCAGTAGTGATATATATATATTTTTTATATCATTATCATCTCTATACTAGCAGACGCAGTATGGTAGTCCACGGCTGTGGCTACCTCTGTGTCGTCAGTGCTCGTCCATAATTGTATACCTACCTGTGGTGGGGTTTTTTTTTCTATCTTCTTCATACTAGTAGTTTATGAGTCTGCTGACAGTGTCCAGCAGGTCCGTCATTATATTATATATACCTGCAGTAGTGATATATATATATTTTTTATATCATTATCATCTCTATACTAGCAGATGCAGTACGGTAGTCCACGGCTGTGGCTACCTCTGTGTCGTCAGTGCTCGTTCATAATTGTATACCTACCTGTGGTGGGGTTTTTTTTTCTATCTTCTTCATACTAGTAGTTTAGGAGTCTGCTGACAGTGTCCAGCAGGTCCGTCATTATATTATATATACCTGCAGTAGTGATATATATATATTTTTTATATCATTATCATCTCTATACTAGCAGACGCAGTACGGTAGTCCACGGCTGTGGCTACCTCTGTGTCGTCAGTGCTCGTCCATAATTGTATACCTACCTGTGGTGGGGTTTTTTTTTCTATCTTCTTCATACTAGTAGTTTAGGAGTCTGCTGACAGTGTCCAGCAGGTCCGTCATTATATTATATATACCTGCAGTAGTGATATATATATTTTTTTTATATCATTATCATCTCTATACTAGCAGACGCAGTACGGTAGTCCACGGCTGTAGCTACCTCTGTGTCGTCAGTCACTCGTCATCCATAAGTATACTAGTATCCATCCATCTCCATTGTTTACCTGAGGTGCCTTTTAGTTGTGCCTATTAAAATATGGAGAACAAAAATGTTGAGGTTCCAAAAATAGGGAAAGATCAAGATCCACTTCCACCTCGTGCTGAAGCTGCTGCCACTAGTCATGGCCGAGACGATGAAATTCCATTAACGTCGTCTGCCAAGGCCGATGCCCAATGTCATAGTACAGAGCATGTAAAATCCAAAACACAAAATATCAGTAAAAAAAGGACTCAAAAATCTAAAATAAAATCGTCGGAGAAGAAGCGTAAACTTGCCAATATGCCATTTACCACACGGAGTGGCAAGGAATGGCAGAGGCCCTGGCCTATGTTCATGGCTAGTGGTTCAGCTTCACATGAGGATGGAAGCACTCAGCCTCTCGCTAGAAAAATGAAAAGACTTAAGCTGGCAAAAGCACAGCAAAGAACTGTGCGTTCTTCGAAATCACAAATCCACAAGGAGAGTCCAATTGTGTCGGTTGCGATGCCTGACCTTCCCAACACTGGACGTGAAGAGCATGCGCCTTCCACCATTTGCACGCCCCCTGCAAGTGCTGGAAGGAGCACCCGCAGTCCAGTTCCTGATAGTCAGATTGAAGATGTCAGTGTTGAAGTACACCAGGATGAGGAGGATATGGGTGTTGCTGGCGCTGGGGAGGAAATTGACAAGGAGGATTCTGATGGTGAGGTGGTTTGTTTAAGTCAGGCACCCGGGGAGACACCTGTTGTCCGTGGGAGGAATATGGCCATTGACATGCCTGGTGAAAATACCAAAAAAATCAGCTCTTCGGTGTGGAAGTATTTCAACAGAAATGCGGACAACAGGTGTCAAGCCGTGTGTTGCCTTTGTCAAGCTGTAATAAGTAGGGGTAAGGACGTTAACCACCTCGGAACATCCTCCCTTATACGTCACCTGCAGCGCATTCATCATAAGTCAGTGACAAGTTCAAAAACTTTGGGCGACAGCGGAAGCAGTCCACTGACCAGTAAATCCCTTCCTCTTGTAACCAAGCTCACGCAAACCACCCCACCAACTCCCTCAGTGTCAATTTCCTCCTTCCCCAGGAATGCCAATAGTCCTGCAGGCCATGTCACTGGCAATTCTGACGAGTCCTCTCCTGCCTGGGATTCCTCCGATGCATCCTTGAGTGTAACGCCTACTGCTGCTGGCGCTGCTGTTGTTGCTGCTGGGAGTCGATGGTCATCCCAGAGGGGAAGTCGTAAGACCACTTTTACTACTTCCACCAAGCAATTGACTGTCCAACAGTCCTTTGCGAGGAAGATGAAATATCACAGCAGTCATCCTGCTGCAAAGCGGATAACTGAGGCCTTGGCATCCTGGGCGGTGAGAAACGTGGTTCCGGTATCCATCATTACTGCAGAGCCAACTATAGACTTGATTGAGGTACTGTGTCCCCGGTACCAAATACCATCTAGGTTCCATTTCTCTAGGCAGGCGATACCGAAAATGTACACAGACCTCAGAAAAAGACTCACCAGTGTCCTAAAAAATGCAGTTGTACCCAATGTCCACTTAACCACGGACATGTGGACAAGTGGAGCAGGGCAGACTGAGGACTATATGACTGTGACAGCCCACTGGGTAGATGTATTGACTCCCGCCGCAAGAACAGCAGCGGCGGCACCAGTAGCAGCATCTCGCAAACGCCAACTCTTTCCTAGGCAGGCCACGCTTTGTATCACCGCTTTACAGAATACGCACACAGCTAAAAACCTCTTACGGCAACTGAGGAAGATCATCGCAGAATGGCTTACCCCAATTGGACTCTCCTGTGGATTTGTGGCATCGGACAACGCCAGCAATATTGTGTGTGCATTAAATATGGGCAAATTCCAGCACGTCCCATGTTTTGCACATACCTTGAATTTGGTGGTGCAGAATTATTTAAAAAACGAGAGGGGCGTGCAAGAGATGCTGTCGGTGGCCAGAAGAATTGCGGGACACTTTCGGCGTACAGGCACCACGTACAGAAGACTGGAGCAACACCAAAAACGCCTGAACCTGCCCTGCCATCATCTGAAGCAAGAAGTGGTAACGAGGTGGAATTCAACCCTCTATATGCTTCAGAGGTTGGAGGAGCAGCAAAAGGCCATTCAAGCCTATACAACTGACCACGATATAGGAGGTGGAATGCACCTGTCTCAAGCGCAGTGGAGAATGATTTCAACGTTGTGCAAGGTTCTGCAACCTTTTGAACTTGCCACACGTGAAGTCAGTTCAGACACTGCCAGCCTGAGTCAGGTCATTCCCCTCATCAGGCTTTTGCAGAAGAAGCTGGAGACATTGAAGGAGGAGCTAACACTGAGCGATTCCGCTAGGCATGTGGGACTTGTGGATGGAGCCCTTAATTCGCTTAACAAGGATTCACGGGTGGTCAATCTGTTGAAATCAGAGCACTACATTTTGGCCACCGTGCTCGATCCTAGATTTAAAACTTACGTTGTATCTCTCTTTCCGGCAGACACAAGTCTGCAGGGGTTCAAAGAACTGCTGGTGAGAAAATTGTCAAGTCAAGCGGAACGCGACCTGTCAACATCTCCTCCTTCACATTCTCCCGCAACTGGGGGTGCGAGGAAAAGGCTCAGAATTCCGAACCCACCCGCTGGCGGTGATGCAGGGCAGTCTGGAGCGACTGCTGATGCTGACATCTGGTCCGGACTGAAGGACCTGACAACGATTACGGACATGTCGTCTACTGTCACTGCATATGATTCTCTCACCATTGAAAGAATGGTGGAGGATTATATGAGTGACCGCATCCAAGTAGGCACGTCAGACAGTCCGTACGTATACTGGCAGGAAAAAGAGGCAATTTGGAGGCCCTTGCACAAACTGGCTTTATTCTACCTAAGTTGCCCTCCCACAAGTGTGTACTCCGAAAGAGTGTTTAGTGCCGCCGCTCACCTTGTCAGCAATCGGCGTACGAGGTTACTTCCAGAAAATGTGGAGAAGATGATGTTCATTATAATGAATTATAATCAATTCCTCCATGGAGACATTCACCAGCAGCAATTGCCTCCACAAAGTACACAGGGAGCTGTGATGGTGGATTCCAGTGGGGACGAATTGATAATCTGTGAGGAGGGGGATGTACACTGTGATGAATCGGAGGATGATGATGAGGTGGACATCTTGCCTCTGTAGAGCCAGTTTGTGCAAGGAGAGATTAATTGCTTCTTTTTTGGTTGGGGTCCAAACCAACCCATCATTTCAGTCACAGTCGTGTGGCAGACCCTGTCACTGAAATGATGGGTTGGTTAAAGTGTGCATGTCCTGTTTATACAACATAAGGGTGGGTGGGAGGGCCCAAGGACAATTCCATCTTGCACCTCTTTTTTCTTTCATTTTTCTTTGTGTCATGTGCTGTTTGGGGAGTGTTTTTTGGAAGGGCCATCCTGCGTGACACTGCAGTGCCACTCCTAGATGGGCCAGGTGTTTGTGTCGGCCACTAGGGTCACTTATCTTAGTCACACAGCTACCTCATTGCGCCTCATTTTTTTCTTCTTTGCGTCATGTGCTGTTTGGGGAGTATTTTTTGGAAGGGCCATCCGGCCTGACACTGCAGTGCCACTCCTAGATGGGCCAGGTGTTTGTGTCGGCCACTAGGGTCGCTTAGCTTACTCACACAGCTACCTCATTGCGCCTCTTTTTTTCTTTGCGTCATGTGCTGTTTGGGGAGTGTTTTTTGGAAGGGCCATCCTGCGTGACACTGCAGTGCCACTCCTAGATGGGCCAGGTGTTTGTGTCGGCCACTAGGGTCGCTTATCTTAGTCACACAGCTACCTCATTGCGCCTCTTTTTTTTCTTCTTTGCGTCATGTGCTGTTTGGGGAGTATTTTTTGGAAGGGCCATCCGGCCTGACACTGCAGTGCCACTCCTAGATGGGCCAGGTGTTTGTGTCGGCCACTAGGGTCGCTTAGCTTACTCACACAGCTACCTCATTGCGCCTCTTTTTTTCTTTGCGTCATGTGCTGTTTGGGGAGTGTTTTTTGGAAGGGCCATCCTGCGTGACACTGCAGTGCCACTCCTAGATGGGCCAGGTGTTTGTGTCGGCCACTAGGGTCGCTTATCTTAGTCACACAGCTACCTCATTGCGCCTCTTTTTTTTCTTCTTTGCGTCATGTGCTGTTTGGGGAGTATTTTTTGGAAGGGCCATCCGGCCTGACACTGCAGTGCCACTCCTAGATGGGCCAGGTGTTTGTGTCGGCCACTAGGGTCGCTTAGCTTAGTCGTCACACAGCTACCTCATTGCGCCTCTTTTTTTCTTTGCGTCATGTGCTGTTTGGGGAGTGTTTTTTGGAAGGGCCATCCTGCGTGACACTGCAGTGCCACTCCTAGATGGGCCAGGTGTTTGTGTCGGCCACTAGGGTCGCTTAGCTTAGTCGTCACACAGCTACCTCATTGCGCCTCTTTTTTTCATTGCGTCATGTGCTGTTTGGGGAGTGTTTTTTGGAAGGGCCATCCTGCGTGACACTGCAGTGCCACTCCTAGATGGGCCAGGTGTTTGTGTCGGCCACTAGGGTCGCTGAGCTTAGTCACACAGCTACCTCATTGCGCCTCTTTTTTTCTTTGCGTCATGTGCTGTTTGGGGAGTGTTTTTTGGAAGGGCCATCCTGCGTGACACTGCAGTGCCACTCCTAGATGGGCCAGGTGTTTGTGTCGGCCACTAGGGTTGCTTAGCTTAGTCATCCAGCGACCTCGGTGCAAATTTTAGGACTAAAAATAATATTGTGAGGTGTGAGGTGTTCAGAATAGACTGAAAATGAGTGGAAATTATGGTTATTGAGGTTAATAATACTTTGGGATCAAAATGACCCCCAAATTCTATGATTTAAGCTGTTTCTTAGGGTTTTTTTTAAAAAAACACCCGAATCCAAAACACACCCGAATCCGACAAAAAAAATTCGGTGAGGTTTTGCCAAAACGCGTTCGAACCCAAAACACGGCCACGGAACCAAACCCAAAACCAAAACACAAAACCCGAAAATTTTCCGGTGCACATCTCTAATTTTTGCTCAGTATTCACTACTGAAAGCGGGGGGAAGGGGCCACAGGTAAGTTGCAGGGATAATCAGGATACCTTGGTACAGTTACCTCTTCATTTCAGCTATCTGTAGGGACAGATTAACAATGGGGTGGATGGAGCTACAGATCAAGGCCTCAACATAAAAATAGGCATATCATAATGACAGTCATAAATCAAAAGTATTAAAATTAGTTTTTAGTTTTCCTAGAAACGTATGCAATTTTTATGTACTTATTTTTATGTACTTATGAAAACAGTCAAACTGATAATGTAGGAGCTGTACACACCCACGTGGCTTTGGCCTCATCCACACCCACACTGATCACAGCACCTCCGCATCTCACAGTAGGCCCTGGAACAGTTTCAGCTCCAGGTCCTGGCTATCTGGGTTTATTTTCAAAGACCATTAACCCATTACAGGGCGAATCCACAATCACTTAAAAAAGCCACTGTTTCACAGCTTATTCACATAGATTAATTCATCCAAGGAGTAATGTGCTGGAACATTGTTTGCTGTAAGAGTAATATATTTTATTGGTTAACTGTTAGTGACAAATTCAATTCACAGTGCAGTTAAAGCTATTCAATAAATGCTCCACATGGTAAGCAACAGAGGGTGCACTTAATATGGAAAGATCTATGTTAAGTGCACCCTCTGGGGCTTACTGCATGGGACAATAAATAGATTTCTGGCACTTGACCCAGAGTCTCTGGGTTAATGTGCACTAGCCATAGGTTTGCCATGCAGGGAAATTGGCTAAAAATTGCATAGCTCTGGGTGGTTAACACTGTGGCCAATTGAATCTGCCCCTTAGTGTGGTCATATTTTAATTATGTTTTCATGGGTCGGGATTGAAATGCCAGTGGGAGAGATGCCGGCGGTCAGAATCCCGAGAAACCTGACAGTGGGAAGGTGAGTATTCTTACCTTCCCCCAATTGCCTCTTAACCCTAACCCTCCCTTGCAGCAGCCTAAACTTAACTCCCAACAACCCCCCTCCTTCCCGGCAACCTAACCCTAACCCTCCACCTGCAGCCTAATATTAACCTCCCTCCCACTTCCCTGTGGCTTACCTGTTCTGCGGCCTGGCACATGGTCCTTTGGCATCCCGGCAGTCAGGATTCTGGCGCCAGGCTTGAGACCCCTATTCGGGATGCTGGTATCAGCATTCTGAGTGTGGTTTCGATTCCAGCATTGGTATTTCGCCTGCGGCATCCCAACGCCAGGATCCTGACCGGATCCCATTTCAAGTATTGTATGTTCCCATATCAATACTTACTGCAGAGGTGTTGTTTGAAAAATAGAAAATAATTATTATTATTACTCATTGATATCAATCATTAGTTTTCTTTAATGGAAAGAAAGGATTTATTTAATTTAATATTTATGGTATTAATAAACTATTTCATATTATTTATGTGATATTTGTTTCTCTTGTATTTTATGCTATTGTCATAGATTTAACAGCAATCCTTTCAGTAGACTGTCAGCTTTAGTCTCATTGCTGATCTATAACCCACTGTTTCTGTGTAACACTGGATACTGGAAACCAAGACAGCGGAGCACAGGTATACTCAGGGACGTGCAGTCAGGTAAATGGCTCACAATACATGAGCCAAAGGGTTTATGTGGGCATTATACACAGGTGCAGCAGTATATACTGCTGGAAATTTTGGTGAGTATTGATCAGAGATGTGCGGAAAAGATAGGCCCGGTAGGCACTGCCTCATCTGTCATAGACTATTTATTCCAGAGTTTTGACTATAAAAATGATTGGAATAATACAAAGAAAATATTTCTAATATATTCTTTGTGTTTTTCATATACTTTATATTATCAAACCTCTGGCTTATACGTTAGTATGACAGGAAAGGCTCTGCCTCACCCGCCCCACCCCACCGCACATCACTGGGTATACTCTATATACTCTATAGATGCAGAGCACTTTAAAATCTGCCCACTTTAATAACACCATTGGAAATGTGACTGCCCCTTTAAATTATTATCTTATCAGCTTGCACAATGTAAGAAGAGCAAGAGAAAGCCATCAACAGAAGAGGAAACGTCAGCAGAGGCCATAAAACCAGTAAAGAATCATAGCATAGAATCAGGGCCCAGCAGCAACAGACTTCCACTATGTTTTAGTACAGACCCACAAACAGCAGCAACTGCTCCTACCTACAGTATGTGGAGGAGGGGGGCTGCCGCTGCCTGGTCCGCTGGTGGAGGAAGAGAGCCGCTGCTGCAGGCACCGCTGACTAGGTCCCGGTGCCTGGAAAATTAAGCTGACAGGACCCGGGACTGGCACATGCGCACAAGTGGTGGCTTAACAGTGCTTGGCCAAAACCATGGCTTCTATGAGCTGCAACGGCTGCAGCCCATAGAAGACAGCTCGATGCAGCTCATAGAAGCTAGCTAAGGCAGATGAGGCAGGGAACTGGCTTCCTACAGGAAGCCAGCTCTCTGCCTATCACAGCCTGTCCTGGAGGGAGAAAACTTTTCCAAATGGGTCTGCTTTATGTGTCTGCCTGATAGATAGGACTTCCAATAGGAAGTCACTGTCAGTCACAGTGAAGCCAGTGCAGATTCACAGACTGCATCTGGCTACACTGACAATGATCAGGGCGGATATTACCTGGAGAGGCTGCAGTCCTGCAGCCCATAGCTAAAAACTATCACTGCCCACAAACAGTGGGCAGTAGTTTATGCAGGGAATTTTTGTAAGGGCTCTTCCAAACACAGGAATAAGAACCCTGGGGCAGATGTATTAACCTGGAGAAGGCATAAGGAAGTGGTAAAGCAGTGATAAATGCAAGGTGATAAACATACCAGCCAGTCAGCTCCTAACTGTTAATTTACTTATTGGAGCTGATTGGCTGGTACGTTTCTCACCTTGCACTTATCACTGGTTTATCACTTCCTTATGCTTTCTCCAGGTTAATACATCTGCCCTATGTTCCTTGTTGTAAATGAGCATTACATACCCTCCAACATTTGTCACATAATAATCGGTACAAATTAGGAAAGGGGCGTGACCACGGGTAAAGGGCCATGGCCACAACCCTTTTCCTATACTTTCAATGGAAGTTTGGCGAGCCAAAAATTGGTACAGACCATAAAAAGAAGGTACTGTACCTGCTAAAAAGGTACAGTAGGAGGGTATGGCGTTATTACTAGAAAAGGAAGTTCTAACAATAATCACTTTCCTGTCCTCCTAAAAGCTACCGTAGTATTACTCAGAGCCGGCCCTAACCAATATGATGCCCTAGGCAAGATTTTGGCTGGTGCCCCCTAGCACCACCACCACTAGTTCCGCCTCTGACCCTGCACCCCTTTCCCAGCACCATCACCTCCCACCCATAGCAGTCCTTTTTTTTTGTTTTCCTACCCCCTGTAATTTAAATAAGAACAGTGTGCACATTCGGTGCACAGCCCAAAAAGGTATGAGTTTTTGCTAGCAAGGGGCATGGCCACACAATAGTACCCCCAATTCAACTTATGCCTCACAGTAGTGCAACTTTATTCACAATTTATCATACAATAGTGTCCCTTATTCATATTACATCACACAGTAGTGCCCCTTATTCACATACCATCATACTGAATTGCTCCTTATTCACGTTACACACCATATTGCTCTTTATTCTCATTACACCACACCATATTGCTCTTTATTCACATTAGACCACATAGTAGTGCCCTTTCTATATGTTACGCCACACAGTAGAGCACCTTAAACACATAATGCCACACATTGGTAATGTATTTATACACATAATACCACACAGTAATGCCCCTTACACATGACACACATTATTAATGTCCTTATAAATATAATGCGCCTTACACATTATGCCAACTCTTATTAATGTCCTTATACACATAATTTCCCTTACATATATGCCTCATTGTTAATGCCCTTATACACATAATGTCCCTTACACATATGCCGCACATTATTAGTGCCCTTATACACGTAATGACAGACATAGAGCCCCTTACACATATGTTACACATTATTAATGCCCTTTTACACATAATGACACATATAGTAACTGGTGTGAGTCAGCTTGCAGCTTTGCTAACGTCGGGTGCCTATTTTTTGTGAAAATGCATCTTATTTGCATTGCTATGTGGCTAGGATGCACAAGCAGCTTCTGCTGTGCGACTGTGGCTGTATCTGCATACGAAATGCTACACACAGAATATAGGCATGCCGCATATCATTTTAATCAGCAGAAGCTGCTTGTGCCCCTAGGCATGCCAGATGCCCTAGGCAATTGCCTAGTTTGCCTATACCTAGGGCCGGCTCTGGTATTACTCTATTAATGGATAATTTTCAAAACTACACTGTATATCACCAGCATTTGTCTTCCAAAATAATCCACACAGGTTCAGTGGAACTCTGCCGAGTGCCGGAGAATGTCATTTTATTTTTTTCCAATTCTTTTGAACTTACGAACGAGAGACATCACCACTGCTGCTGCTTTGTGCTATAAGATTGCTTTATAAATCCCTCTCCCTGTTTTTCTCAGTAACCATCATTACAGCCAAAGCATTTTATGTTATTTTCATAGTCACTGCATCGTCCCAGGAGGAAGCTGTTAATGGAAAATGTCTGGCTCTCGTCCACAGCACTCTGCACAGAAGGTGACATTCTGCCTTTACCTTATTACTACTGATGAGACTAATACTGTATTGTATCCTATCAGAGCTTAACTTGTGCGTAATTATTTGGTACTGTATATACAGTAAGTGTTTTTGTACCTACAGTATCTGCCTTAAGTTTTGATTACTCACATGTGCATTTAATTATTGCAGAAAGTCACACCATGGGGGTCATTCCGAGTTGTTCGCTCGCAAGCTGCTTTTAGCAGCTTTGCACACGCTAAGCCGCCGCCTACTGGGAGTGAATCTTAGCTTCTTAAAATTGTGAACGAAAGATTTGCAATATTGCGATAAGACATCTCTGTGCAGTTTCTGAGTAACTCGAGACTTACTCGGCATCTGCGATCAGTTCAGTGCTTGTCCTTCCTGGTTTGACGTCACATACACACCCAGCGTTCGCCCAGACACTCCTCCGTTTCTCCAGCCACTCCCGCGTTTTTCCCAGAAACGGTAGCGTTTTTTCGCACACTCCCATAAAGCGTCCAGTTTCCGCCCAGAAACACCCACTTCCTGTCAATCACATTACGATCACCAGAACGAAGAAAAAACCGTGAGTAAAATTCCTAACTGCATAGCAAATTTACTTGGCGCAGTCGCAGTGCAGGCATTGCGCATGCGCACTAAGCAGAAAATCGTTGCGATGCGAAGAAATTTACAGAGCGAACAACTCGGAATGACCACCCATACTCAGTGCTGTAAGGAGGTAATGCTAACCATTACACTGTCCGTGCTGCCCAAAGTACAGCTGTTGCTGCAGTACCTCAAGGAGGCCACAATTGGATAAGCCCCTTAGAATTGCTACTTCTTACTAATGAAATGCTTTAGTAAACTGCTACTTACTAACACAACTCTTTTCTGTATCTTCTATACCAGGGGTCAGGGAACTTTTTTACCTTTTACCCCAAAATATATTACCCCCCTGATTTGGAAGGAAGGAAATCATATATTATTGTGCATATATACTGGTTATCACTGTTTATATGGCATTTCTGAGATACTGTATGTATATGTATATATATATATATATATATATATATAATTATTATTATTTTTAAAATGTTTATTATTTTTGGCAATTATTTTTTGGCAATGAATGGGCTAATTTACACTTTCTCCCCAAAACACCAGAGTGAATGTAAGAAAGATGGATGAGGGGGGAAGGGGGTGGGTGGACACATGACTTTTAGGAGACAGATGGTCACATCCTCACCTCAGTAATGTCAGTGGGAATTTCCCACTGTTATGTGGCCACTGTCTGATCCTGCGGAACTCCGTCAGCGGTCAGCAACAGAACACTTCAAGTTCTGTGTGTGGGTTGGTGGGCCACGGGTGGGAGGACAGGACAGCGCAGGATGAGAGGGCACGAGGAAGCGCAGTGTGACGTCAGCATGTCACACCGTGGCCAGGAACACAGCACAGGGCGGGCAGGAGAGAGCGCAGTGTGACGTCAGCACGTCACATCGCGAGCCAGCCAGTGCTGGACAGGGCTGTGTCTCAGCAGCGCGACCGTCCATTACCCCCAGGAATTTAATTTTTACCCCATTTGGGGTAATTTACCCCTGTTCCCTGACCACTGTTCTATACAGTATCTTTTCCTTCCTTCCTAATCTAACACTTTTCAGTGTTCTCACTGTCTGGAGCAGAGGTTCTCAAACTCGGTCCTCGGGGGCACACACAGTGCATGTTTTGCAGGTCTCCTCACAGAATCGCAAGTGAAATAATTAGCTCCACCTGTGGACCTTTTAAAATGTGTCAGTGAGTAATTAATACACCTGTGCACCTGCTGGGTTACCTGCAAAACATGCACTGTATGTGCCCCCGAGGACCAAGTTTGAGAACCTCTGGTCTGGAGGATCAAGGCATTGGTGTTTCTATAATGGGTGCGGTGTGTGCGGTGCACACGGGTCCACACATGCGCAATAAACTCTGGCACTATTCCGGAGACAACTGCGCCGTGCAGAGTAGGAGGCCCACCTGGAGGTGCACACACGGGCTCCTCCTCTGTTAAAGTGACCCTGGATCAAGGATACGTGTTTGCAGAAAACCCGGATGGCAAACGTACTCCCATGGTAATGCTACCTGCCATAGGTGCTGCCACCTCTTGCACAGTGGCCGTTGCTGCTGGAGAGAAGACCTGAGGCAGAGGACTGGGACCGCAGACATGCTGATATGGTAATGCTAGCAGCTGGCAGGGCCACTGCCTCCCGTATGTTACCGCCACCTCCGAAGGAGAGATCACAGACAATCACTCCACCAGAAGCGGCCGTTACCATGGGAGCATGTCTGCAGTCCAGGTCCTCTGCAGGCATGTTTCCTCACCAGTGACGGCAGTGGGGACTGTGCAGGAAGCTCCATTTTGCTCAGCGGTTGTCACATTGGTACAGCAGCTGCTGTGTAAAAAAGGTGTGAAGAACACTTGGGGGCGGTTTCTCAGTTTAGTCAGTCAGAGTCAGTTTAAGTGTTAAATTACTGTAGTTTACTTAATATAACTGATGTTCTCAAGCAGTTTAGTTATGCTAACCAATGGGTCCCATTTCTGAACTTGAACCGCAGTAAAATATTAATCTAAAGATATATCAAATATAGTTATGAAAAATGGGAAAATTTATTAAGAATTGATACCTTTCCAGTCTATAATAATAATAATATTAAAAGTTGCCTAATATTGGAGTTCAAATGCATTTGTTGTCTGTCTTGTCTGTGAGTCCTCCTAATAGTATCATTTTATAAAATGTTGTAAAAAATGTTTAAAAATGGTTATTGAGAGAATTTAGCCACAGTAAAAATGTCAAAGCAATTATTATTTACATATAAATAAGTGCTTAAATCAAACTGGCACTGTTACTAATGTCCCTTTTAAGATTCCATTTAGTAGAGGCCAGCGCCCTGCCACCTGCCACCATTAAACATCCACTCTACCACCACATAGATTACTAGAAGTTGTGTACAGTGTTACCCAGTGCTATTTTTGCAGGAAAATAGGTTCAGGAACTGTGGCCAGGGCAGAGGAGATGTGGGTAAAGCTACCAAAGGGGTGTGGCATCAATTGGTTCATAAACTTTTTTTTTAAACACATAATGCCCTGAGTACTGCCATATATACATATAATGCCACCAGTAGTGCCAGATACACATAATGCCCCCGTCAGTGCCAGTTACACAATGCCCCCAACAGTGCCAGTTACACAATGCACCCAGTAGTGCCAGAAACACAATGCCTCCAGCAGTGTCAGTTACACAATGCCCCCAGCAGTGCCAGTTACACTATGGACCCAGCAGTGCCAGTTACACAATGCCACCAGCAGTGCCAGTTACACAGTGCACCCAGTAGTGCCAGAAACACAATGCCTCCAGCAGTGTCAGTTACACAATGCCACCAGCAGTGCCAGATACACTATGCACCCAGTAGTGCCAGATACACAATGCCTCCAGCAGTGCCGCCAGTAACACAATGCCCCCAACAGTGCCAGTTACACAATGCACCCAGTAGTGCCAGAAACACAATGCCTCCAGCAGTGTCAGTTACACAATGCCCCCAACAGTGCCAGTTACACAATGCACCCAGTAGTGCCAGATACACAATGCCTTCAGCAGTGTCAGTTACACAATGCCCCCAGCAGTGCCAGTTACACTATGGACCCAGCAGTGCCAGTTACACAATGCCACCAGCAGTGCCAGTTACACAATGCCCCAAGCAGTGCCAGTTACACAATGCACCCAGTAGTGCCAGATACACAATGCCATCAGCAATGCCAGTTACACCAGTACTATTGTTTTTTTGAAAAATAGGTTTAGGAACTACGGGTCTGGGGGCGGAGCTATTAAAAAAGTTATAGATAGACAGATGATAGATAGTATTTAGAAAAGAAGGCACTCAAAATGGACTTCAAATTAAATGATAGATAGATAGATAGATAGATAGATAGATAGATAGATAGATAGATAGATAGATAGAAGGGATAAAGTGGGGGAGGAGGGGAGGAGGTGGAAATGAGTTCCACCACCTGTAATGGCAGGGGGAACTAGTTCCACCTCCTCCATTACCCTGCACAGTAATTCCAACAGAAAAGCCTGCCCCATCAACATCAATAGATGATACAGGCAGCGCTAGTGTTACTGATGAGCTGGAGCCACCTCCTCCTTCTTCCTCAGGTCCTGGTGGCTCCATGGTCCTCCCCCATTTACAGCCCACCCCACCTAGTACTTACACATGCTGTGTCTGCTGGACAGCATTCATCCCCTCCTCAGGTCCAAGCGGCTTCATTTTCTAGCACTGCGCATGTTATGCCATGTTGTCACCGCTGCTGAAGTGAAGAGGAGCAGGCTCTGTGCATCTTGAAGACAAGATGAGAGGGAGCTGGATGGACAAGAGAGTGGGGAAGCTGTGTATAAGGGGCACCACTGTAAGCAATAACTATATAAGCAGCACTACTGTTGTCATGATTGCGGGAATTGTGTATAAGGGGCACTACTGTAGGCATTGTATATATTAAGGAGCACTACTGTGTGACATAACATGTATAGAGGGTACTATGGTGTAGTGCAATGTGAATAAAGGGCACTACTAAGTGGCATAACCTGAATAAGGGGCATTATAATGTGGTGTAATATGAATAAGATTGCGCCCCTTTGTGGTATAATTTGAATTGGGGGTACTATTATGTGACCACACTACTTCTTTGTGAGAACAATGTCCCTTTATAAAGTATGATATTTAGGGTGCTCATTTACAGTTTGCAGGAGGGGGGGGGGGGGTGCAGAAAACACTAGCACTGGCCCTGGCTCAGCTTAATGTATGTGTGTGTGTGTGTGTGTGTGTGTGTGTGTGTGTGTGTGTGTGTGTGTGTGTGTGTGTGTGGGGGGGGGGGGGGGTGTTGATGTCCAGGTAAATTAGTTCCTCCATCTCTCCGGGACCACTTAAAGTCCAGGATAGGTAGATAAATAGTCTATAGAAAAGAAGGCACTCAAAATGGACGGTAAAATACAACTTATCTTATGAAAAATACATTTTGGCCCAGGACAGGTTCAGGAACCCAGTTCCTGATGATGTCATATTTAATGAGAGGTTCAGGAACACAGTTCCTGCTGGTTCCTGCTAAAAAAAATAGCACTGGTGTTACCTAAGAGCTCACAGTTTTTGTCTTGTATTAGTTACTGTTCTATTCCATCTATCACGACCTCTCTCTCTCTCTCTCTCTCTCTCTCTCTCTCTCTCTCTCTATCTATGCCTTTATCGCTCTGTCCGCCTCGCTCTCTTTCTGCATCGATCTCTGTCTACTTCCCCATTTCTCTCTTTCTTTGCCTATCCCCCTCTCTCCATTCTACCTCTCTCTTTCTGTGAGACAAACTAAGGGAGGAAGGGCCCAGGGGGCACATGCTGCAGGTCCCCATAATTCAGGGGATCCCTGGATCGTTACATATTAACCGCTGAGCTGGAAGCAGGCTAGGGACGGCCAACGATCAGCAATGGTTTAAAGTGGTAAATTCTTTATCCATTAATGGCACAGGAGCAGAAATGTTTTGTATTTTTTTCTTGCCCTGGTGTAGGGGGAACAGAGCTTAGTCCCGATGCACGGCTAAGACCTGTACCCTCCACTGGTTGGCTGCTGGTTAGCTTATAACATAGCAGGGATATCTATCAATGTGTGACCGTGGATGGTTTCAAGTTAATGCTTTTGTGCCATCAATTCTAAGCACTGATGGCAACATTGACAGAGGCCATTGATGGTTAAGCCTTCAATAGCCATCCCTAAAGCAGGCTGGAGAGGGGGAATCTGAATAGGGTGATGGGGTTCCAGTAGGCACCATGGGAAATAGGAGGTGTAAGAACTGCTTCAGTTCTCAGACTGACAAATCTTTTGCCTGTAAGATGAACTTGAGGAAGGGAAAGGATATTATCATATATGTCACAAACTAGGGGGCCATTTATCAGCGAGTGATAAAACTCATTGCGAATGATACAACTTGTATATGATAAATAGTGCTCCAGCCAACAGCTCCCAACTGCCATTTTTCAAACATATAATAGTTAGGAGCTGAGCACATGACAGGAAGCCGCACCAGCAGTGGTCCTATAAACATTCATAACGATAGTACAATAATTTGTCATGATGAGAAAATTTGGGAGGTAAACTCTGGCGCAATTAAATATTAAGGTCAGCCCAATCAGAACCCTTGATACCTGCCCAACTACATGTAAAAATAAGCAGATGAGAGAAAAAGGACAGGGAAATGATCAAAGGTGCCCACAATGGCAAGAGGTAAACAGAGAAAAATTATTTTACAATAAAATAAATATGTAAAAATGGTTATTATACAATACAGTGCAGGTTTCCCCAACACAGTCCTTACACCCATCACGAGACAGAATCTTTCCAATAATACTACACATTGGAATCTTTGTTTTTCTCTTCCGGTACATGTCTCCCGTGGATATTTGACTTTCTACGAGCAATCCAAGGACTGTGTTGGGGAAACTTGCACCGTATTGTATAATAACCATTTTTACATATTTATTTTATTGTAAAATAATTTTTCACTGTTTACCTCTTGCCATTGTGGGCGCCTTTGATCATTTCCCTGTCCTTTTTCTCTCATCCAATAATTTGTCATATTGTATTGAAATCAATATTTGACATTATTTGTTACATATATGTGTAGAATAAAAATGAATGTGATTACTGTATGCTGACATCTGAAGCAATGTATAAATGTCTGCAATATGAGATGTTAATTAAAACCTACACATTTAACAAAGTAATAAGAAACAGCTATTTCATATTAGTGTCTATGAGTTGTACATTGGCCCTCATTCCGAGTTTTTCACTCGCTAACTGCTTTTAGCAGCCGTGCAAACGCTAAGCCGCCGCCCTCTGGGAGTGTATTTTAGCTTAGCAGAAGTGCGAACGAAAGGATCGCAGCGCTGCTGCAAAAAAAGATTGTGTAGTTTCTGAACAGCTCCAGACCTACTCCTAGCTTGCGATCACTTCAGACTATTTAGTTCCTGTTTTGACGTCACGAACACGCCCTGCGTTCGGCCAGCCACGCGTGCGTTTGTATCTGACACGCCTGCGTTTTTACACTCACTCCCCGAAAACGGTCAGTTACCTCCCAGAAACACCCACTTCCTGTCAATCACTCTGCGGCCAGCAGTGCGATTGAAAAGCGTCGCTAGACCTTGTGTGAAACTGCATCGGCTGTTGTGAAAGTACGTTGCGCGTGCGCATTGCGTCCCATACGCATGCGCAGAAGTGCCGCTTTTTTACCTAATTGCTGCGCTGCGAATGAAAACAGCTAGCGAACAACTCGGAATGACCCCCATTGTACAGTCACTAAATGCTAAGATTAACTATACAAATAATAAATCGCTGCCTCTGCAAGGGAAGGGGGGAGAAGTGGTATCATGTTTTTATTTATCACTCAATGTGATCTTGTCCAATACAGCTGCCAAGTCCTTTTACTGACTCCAATTTAAAAGAAAAATTCCACTGAAAAGGGTTGATCCATTTTCACTGAATGAGTTTAAACAGAAACACTCTTGCAATGTAATATCTACTATAATAGATAAACAGTATCATCTGCCATAAAACTGATATAAAATTACTGAATAGTTTCACAAATTTAATATTTTGCTTTATTATCTTAGGGATCCTGTTTAGTACTCCCAGAATGTAATTAGTTCCATTGGTACCTATTTTTCTTCTTGCAATCTACCTAAGTTGTCCCCTGATAATGTACTTTGTTATTAAATGATGACAATTTTGCTGAAATTCCATACAGCAACCTAACCTTAATATTGTCTTACCCAGTTACTCTCTTATACACATAGATAAAGGTTTGTTCTAACACGTTATGCTTAATACCAGGAAAGGTACTGTATTGAACTGGTTCATATAAATAATAATTCTAAGGGTGATATGTGGCGCCATTTCCCTATGTTTAGTGCATGCACAGTAAGGAAATCACTGGGAAAATGTCCATCACGCCATTTTTCCAGAGACCTGTGCATGAGCAGTAGACTCTGGAACAGCACTAGGTTTGCCTAGTGACCCTAGTGTTCAGATCTACAGCCCTGTCGGCTAGAGAGGAGGGGGCCAGTCCTGCACATAGGCCTCCTTCTCTCTAGTTGCACCCTAGTGAGATGCACAGTGTAAGCTACAACCAGTGCCTGGTTGACACAACGACTGAAAGAACTGAAGATGTGCCTATGCAGATTTTTCCAATTCTATTTTTTCAAAAGATTATCTTTGGCAAGCATCAAGTAGTGTACATGTTCTTAGGGTTGAGTGCCCCATACACAAAATTCTGAAATATGTACAGAATATTCCACAATACAGATTTTTTTCAAGCACAACAGCTTTGATTTCTGATGGCTCAATGTACAAAAACTTTGATTAATGCACACAATTATTAAAAATGTTGTATAAAATTACCTTCATTACCCCACCTCCATGCCATGGACCAAGTTAATTTAAGTTGCAAGGACATTCATAAAAATAAGGTAAGTATGCCTTTTTGCAGATGATACAAAGATATGCAACAGGGTAGACACACCAGGAGGGGTAAAACAAATGATTGATGATCTAGGTAGGCTTGAGAAATGGTCAAGAACGTGGCAACTACAGTTTAATGCTAGAAAATGCAAAATCATGCACTTGGGTTCCAAAAAACTAAAGGCTAAATATAGTATCAAGGGTACTATAATGGAAACTACTGAGGAGGAAAGGGATTTAGGAGTCACTATTTCAAGTGACTTGAAGGCAGGAAAGCAATGCAACAAAGCAATGAGAAAGGCAAGTAAGATACTTGGTTGCATAGGGAGAGGAATCAGTAGCAGGAAAAAAGAAGTGATAATGCCACTGTATAGGTCATTGGTATGGCCCCATCTGGAATACTGTGTCCAGTTCTGGAGACCATATCTCCAGAAGGATATAAATACATTAGAGAGTGTACAAAGAAGGGCAACTAAAATGGTGCATGGCCTACATCACAAAACTTACCCGGAAAGGCTAAAAAATCTTAACATGTATAGTTTGGAGGAGAGAAGGGAAAGGGGGGACATGATAGAAACTTTCAAATATATCAAGGGTCTTAACAAAGTTCAGGAGGGAAACATTCTTCAAAGGAAGAGAAGTATTAGAACTCAAGGACATACACTGAGACTGGAGGGGGGAAGTTCAGGGGAAATTTAAGGAAAAATTACTTCACCGAAAGGGTAGTGGATAAGTGGAATAGCCTCCCATCAGAGGTGGTAGAGGCTAAGACTGTAGAGCAATTTAAGCATGCTTGGGATAGGCACATGAATATCCTTACAAAGAATTAAGGTTCAAACAGGGTTGAGATTGCCTAAAGGATAAAAAAAAGTGGGCAGACTAGATGGGCCAAGTGGTTCTTATCTGCCGTCAAATTCTATGTTTCTATGTTTCTATGTTAAATATACTTACCAGTCCAGGAAGCTGGTGATTGCTGCTCCTGCAGAGCTGACGGGCATCGGATCCTGTGCGCTGCTGTTTTGCAGCATCACTTTACTGCACCAGGGGTCACACCAGCGTACAGGAGGACTCGATGACCAGCAGCCCACACCGAGCACCGGCTCCTAGGACAAGGAGGTATGGTTTTTTACATTTTTTTTTTTTTTTATCAGTGATCAGCTTGTGTGTCCATCGGACACACAGAGCTGATCACAGGGCCGGGAGGCTGGGAGGCAGAGAAAGCTGGGCAAAAGGCTGCATATCGCAGTACTGCCCTGTGTTTTTGCCAGCCTGAGCTGGCGTTAATATCATAGGGCACACTGCTGTGTTTTTATTACATTTTGTTTTTGTAAATTCGGCCATTTCGCAATTCCCATTCTATGTATGGGAAATGCGATGCGGGTTACTGAAAAAATGACTATTAAAGGGTTTGGAGCAGTTTTTCATAAAACCCGAAAAATGGCGGCAGCCTGTCTGCATACATAACCCTAATTCCTGACTGATTGTTTTGCGATCACATCGCTGGCAGCCAATTAGCATGCTGGAAGGCCTTGCCCTGCGCTGGGCGGCCCCCAGCATGCAATTTAATCAGTAGCAGATTATGTAACTGATACTGAATAAGGTCCTAAGAACATTAAAAGAACAATAGCACCTGCTACAAAACTCTCAGTAGAAAGTAAGTTTTTATCACTGGATGCTGAAAAACCTTTTCATACTGTTAACTAAAATTACTGAAATATATAATTATACTGCTGTGCCAACCAAAATAGTTTCAGCAATTTAATTAATGCTACATACAAAAACTCTTAAACATAAATGATCGTAGCTAAAACAGGATGTAAGATGTTCTTTATAAAGAAGAATCCATCAGGGTTAATTATTATCTCCAATTTTATTCAATTTACAGTAGCTTTAGAACAAATTGCACAAGTGTTAAGATCTAATGTGTTATACTAAGGTACATAATTAAGCCATTATGGGCATTAACAAGATTTGCTGATGTTATGGTCCTGATGCTCTTAAATCTTAAAACATCTTTACCAGCTCTTAAATGATTGATTTGTAATGTCAGTGTTTTAGGATATAAAATGTACTTGCTAAAAACAGGATTATTTAGCATTACAGGACAACCTCTTAAACAACTTATTCTGGGTACAGGTGTATGTGGACCCCCGTGTTTTGGTTTTGGTTCTAATTCATCTTCGTATTTTGGTTTTGGCAAAACCACCTTCCACCGTTCTAGTTCAGATTCAGATTTTGGTTTGGTTTAAAATCACTAAAAAAAATTGATAATGATTGATGAAATTCAATAAAAACATCTAAAATCATGTAAATGTTGCAAACCAAAACCAGAAATTTGGATTTAAAATCCTAATTCTGAACCACTGGAAGATTCAACCTGGGACTCGGATCGAATCTCCTCGTGGGATGCGGACTGAACATCTCTGATTCTGGATTCTGGGAGTCACTCGGTTTGTTAAATCCCTAACATCTTTCAGACATTTTTTTTTTCCAGATATCATATTCCAATACCATTTCCACAACTTTATACAATTTGACAATGAATTGATTGACAAATCAATTAATAACATTTATGATTAGCAACTTGGAAATAAACATTTAATAAATACTGTAATTATATCAACTTTTACATATTTTAATATTGCTTAAATATAGTGAGTACTTATTGCTGTCTTTAGGCAGATCTTTTAAACCAAGGATAGGCCTTACTCAGGTGCACACTGATGGTGATGGCTAGTAGCATGATGATGAGGATGATGATGATGATGACCAAGTATAAGGATACTTGGCCAGGGCCGAATTTAGGGGTCAGGCCACCGCTAGGCACATTATTGCCCCCCCTCCCTTCAGCACATCATTGCCCCTTCATTTTGGGTGCCAGTCTGGATGCCTCAACACCACGAAAGCAGCCCAAACCTCTCTCTACTATCAACTCCTGGATCACAATTTGCTGCCCATTGTCTTACCCCCATCATTTGCTAACTAAAATAAAAAAATTAAAATATGAGTAAATAAAGATGTAATGCTGAAAAAAAAAATCTGGCCCTTAACAGCCAGGTGTGCCGCCCCCCAGCAAGTGCTGCCATACCTGGCTACAGTACCAGGTTACAGTGCAGCGCAGTTCCCAATTAAAATAAGGGAGCCACAGAAATTGCTTGTTGGTGATGTTTGGCAGCATTTGGTGTGGCAGTTGGCGTGGCTCCCCTATTTGAATTTTGGACTGTGCTGCAGCCCCACCTATGGAGCTGCCACTGGTCCCAACTGTGTCCGAACACCTACAGTAGCTCAAGCAAGATGTCAGGCTATGCTGCCATGACATTCCCATCAGATGCAGAGCTCCATGTGTCTTACTACTCACCACCCAGAAAAGCCCATTAGATGTTATTTTTGGTTCACTTGAGATCCAACACAGATGCAGCTACTTTGGGCACATCATAAGGGCATGCACACAACAGTTTTTCAGATTAAGATGCATGCACAGTCCACTCAAAATTGGGAAATGCATGCATTTCTTAAGATGTTTCTAACTCAGCATTAGGTTCACAGTATCTAATTTTTTAAAGATTTGCAATGTAATTTTTAATTCATCTAAATTGCTATTTGAAATGACCATATGGAATTATCATTACTGCCTCACTGCACTGAGGTCATGGGTTCGATTCCCACCATGTTCCTAACTGTGTGAAGTTTGTATTTTTCCCCATACTTGCGTGGGTTTCCTCCGGGTACTCCGGTTTCCTCCAACAATCCAAAATATATACTGATAGGTTACTTTACTAAGAAAAAAAATTAACCCTAGTGTGAATTTGTGTGCGTGTACATGTGGTAGGGAATTGTAAGCTCAACTGGGGCAGAGACTGATGTGAATGGCCAAATATTGTCTGTATAGTGCTGCGGAATATGTGCACGCTATATAAATAACTAGTAGTAATAATAATAATAATAACAACAACAACAGTGATTCATTTATGCACCGTGATATGTACAGCAACTGGTAACCTTCTAAAGGCCCATTTCTTCTAAAATAATTCCATTTGTTTCAGGCACTAGAAATTTCCTGACAATTGGTGAGACAAACTAGATTTTAGGGGGTGAGTCAATTGGTGCATACAGTTATACCCATAGAAATACAGTGCTGATTGAATTTAAATGATTCATGAAATAAAAAAATGAAACATGGTTGTTGTTGTTATTATTATTATTATTATTACTATTATCATCATCATTTATTTATATGGCACCACAAGAGATCTGCATCACCCAATTACAGAGTACATAAACAAATAAGCAAAACAAGAAAACAGTGACTTACAGTTCAAGATAATATACAGGGTATTGTATATAAACATAGCTGCATCAGCAGATGACACTGAAATAAGTAACAGGGTGGCAGAAAACCAAGGAATTTGGTGCCATCTAAGGGAGTTTGGGGTAGAATATAGTTTAAATAAGAGAAGGAAAAGCACATGAGAGAAGAGGGCCATGCTCATAGGAGCTTACATTCTAAAGCAGGCATTCCCAACCGCGGTCCTCAAGGCACACCAACAGTGCAGGTTTTAATGATACCCAGGCTTCAGCACAGATGGTTAAATCAAAATATCTGAGGTACTAATTAAGTCACCTGTGTTCAAGCCTGGATATCACTAAAACCAGGACTGTTAGTGTGCCTTGAGGACCGAGGTTGGGAAACACTGTTCTAAAGGGTAGGGACAGACAGAAAGTGACAGATAGGTAGATAGTGAGCGTGGGACAGAGGGCTTAGGATGACAGTTCGCTAGGTTTGGTGAAAAAGTGGATCTCGAGAGCCCTTTTGAAGGTTTGTAGAGACGTGGAGAGTCTGAGAGGTAGAGAATTCCAGAGAAAGCGATCAGCACTTGCAAAATCTTGGAGGTAGGGCTGGGAGGAAGTAATCAGTAGGCAGGAGAGGCGGCATGCATATAGCAGAGCGAAGAGGATGAGTGAGAGTGTAGAGAGATAAGGTCAGAGATGTAAATGGAAGAGGAGTGGGTGAGGGCTTTGTAAGTGAGTGTGAGAAGCTTGGATTGAGAAGGGAAAGGGGAGCCAGTGTACGGCTTATAAGAGAGCAGAAGTGGATGTAGCACATTTGGTGAGAAGAATGAGCCAGGCAGCAGCATTGAGAATAGATTGGAGTGGAGAGAACCATTTGTCAGGGATGCCAGATAGGAGAAGATTATAATAGTCTAGTCTGGAGATGACCAGTGAGTGGCTAAGGTTCTTAGTGGCATCCAGGGTGAGAAAAGGTCTGATCCTGGAAATATTTTTGAGATGAAAACGTCAGGTTTGTTAGAGGTGCTGAATGTGTGGTTTGAAGGAGAGGGAGGAGTCAAGGATCACTCCAAGACAGTGCACTTGGGGGCTAGAGGAGATAGTAGTGCCATCAATAGAAAATTAAATTGTAGGAGGTAAGGTTGTGTGGGAGGGTGGGAAGATGATCAGCTCAGTCTTGGACATGTTAAGTTTAAGAAAGCGCTGGGACATCCAAGAAGAGATAGCAGACAGACAGCTGGAGATACTGTACAAGTGAGGAGAGCAGGGAAATGTTCAGGGGAGGAAAGGTAAATTTGAGTATCATCAGCATAGAGATGGTATTGTAAATCAAAAGATCCAATGAGCTCACCTAAAGAGGATGCATAGAGAGAGAAAAGGAGAGGACCAAGAACAGACACTAGAGGGAAAACGACCATTAGTGGAAGTGTGTGTGTGTGTGTGTGTGTGTGTGTGGGGGGTGGAATCATGAGAGGAGACGGAGAAGGAATGGTCAGAGAGGTAGGAGGACAGCCAACAGAGAGCAGTGTTATGCAGACCAATGTAGTGAAGGATTTGCAAAAGAATAGGGTGGTCCACAGTGTCAAAAGCAGCAGAGAGTTCCTGGACCATAAGCAGAGAGTAGTGATCCTTTGATTTAGCAAAAATTAGGTGACGGCAGACTTTTGTGAGGGCAGTATCAGTGGAGTGTAAAGGATGGAAGCCAGACTGGAATGTATCAGGCAGTGAGCTTGAAAGAAAGGCAGTAAGATGGTAGTAGACAATGGTGGTCATTCCGAGTTGATCGCTAGCTGCATTCGTTCACTGTGCAGAGATGAGGCAAAAAAAACGTAACTTCTGCGCATGCGTATGCGGTGCAATGCGCATGCGCAATGTATTATTACAATGAACGATGTAGTTTCACACATGGTCTAGCGAAGCTTTTCAGTCGCACTGCTGGCCGCAGAGTGATTGACATGAAGTGGGCATTTCTGGGTGTCAACTGACCATTTTCAGGGAGTGTTTGAAAAAATGCAGGCGTGCCTGGAAAGCGCAGGCATGGCTGGGCGAACGCAGGGCATGTTTGTGATGTCAAATCAGGAACTGAACAGTCTGAACTCATCGCAAGCGCTGAGTAGGTATTGAGCTACTCTAAAACTGCACAAAAAAACGTTGCCGCCGCTCTGCGATCCTTTCGTTCGCACTTCTGCTAAGCTAAAATACACTCCCAGTGGGAGGCAGCATAGCGTTTGCACCGCTGCTAACGAGCGAACAACTCGGAATGACCACCAATATGCTAAAGGAGTTTTCAGACAAAAGGGAGGAGAGAGATGGGTCGGTAGTTGAAAGAGTGAGTGGATCAAGGGTAGGTTTTTTTAAGAATATTTTTAAGAATAGGAGAGACAAGTGTATGCTTGAAGGCAGAGGGGACAGTGCCTGATGAGAGGGATAGATTAAGTAAGTTGGCAAGATGGGAACAGGCAGAAGGAGAGAGGTAGTAGAGGAGGTGGGAGGGGATAGGGTCAAGTGGGAATGTGGAGGAATAGATGAGGGCCATGACTTCCTCACCAGGTAGATGGGAGAAAGATGTCAGAGTTGGTAAGAGGGAAGGGGAGGGGGGGTAATGGAAAGGAGGTGGCTGGAATGTCAGAAGAGAGGAACTGAGGAAGCCAGGAAGCAAAGTTATTACGGAATTTTGAGGGAATGCCAGGGGGATGGTAAATTACAGCTACTCAAAGATAAAAAGTTTGGTAGAGGCGCATAGCGTGGACCTCAAATGTAGAGAATGTAAGGGACAGTTTTGGGGGTATGAGTTGGTAGGAGTAGCTAGAGGATAAAAGGATCTTTGGTGATCCCTGGGTCAGGGGGAGTTTGAGAATGTGAGACTCCCAGCTGAGAGAGCAGCAGGAGATGTGGTGTCAGAAGGGGTAATCCAGGTTTCAGTAATGGCTATGAGATGCAGGGAGTTGGAGATGAAAAGATCATGGGTGAGGACCAGTTTGTTACAAACAGATCTGGCATTCGAGAGAGCACAGGATAGGGGGTGTGAGTTTGTGGTAGTGATGTGAATGAGATTATCAGGGTTGCTGTAGCATTGAGGTGAGATTAATTTGGATGGCAGGGATAAAAGTGCGAGTAGTGTTGGTGTGGGCTCCTAAGCTATGAGGGGAAACTGCAGGAGGAGGGCAGGGTGGCAGTACAGTGTGATGCGGAAGGAGGTGAGGTGAAGCAACAGGGAAAAGAGGTAGGGAGCAGGGCTGAGTGGTGGGGTAGTAGGCCCATGGTTCGGCAGAGGTGATTGAAAGTGGGGTAATAGGAGTGGAGGGGAAGGGAAGAAGAGGGGTGAATGTAAAATAGGTGAGGGGAGGGATGTGGGAGACTAGGGGGAAGGATATAGGTATGAGGAGGGGGCAAAATAAAGGATTAGGTAGACAAAGAATGATGGGGAGGGTAGATGAAAACCTGGACACAGTATGGCTGATGTACTGTAAATGGGTGATAAAAATTTGGAAATAGGAGTGGAGACTGTATGATAGAGACGGAACAGTAGAATTGCAGGAGTGCAGGAAAAAGTACGGCCTTGGTAAATGTGTGTTCAACGACAATAATATAGTTTGAAGCAAAATAAAAGGGAAGATTATGTTATCATGTTTTCCTTCGGTTTAACATCGGTGTAACGTCAAAATTATGTTTTATATTTTAGCTATACTTTGAATTTATGGAGGTCATTCCGAGTTGTTCGCTCGCAAGGCGATTTTAGCAGAGTTGCTCACGCTAAGCCGCCGCCTACTGGGAGTGAATCTTAGCATCTTAAAATTGCGAACGAAGTAATCGCAATATTGCGATTACACACCTCGTAGCAGTTTCTGAGTAGCTTCAGACTTACTCGGCATCTGCGATCAGTTCAGTGCTTGTCGTTCCTGGTTTGACGTCACAAACACACCCAGCGTTCGCCCAGACACTCCTCCGTTTCTCCGGCCACTCCTGCGTTTTTTCCGGAAACGGTAGCGTTTTTTCCCACACGCCCATAAAACGGCCTGTTTCCGGACTTTCCGCCCAGTAACACCCATTTCCTGTCAATCACATTACGATCGCCAGACCGATGAAAAAGCCGTGAGTAAAATTACTAAGTGCATAGCAAATTTACTTGGCGCAGTCGCAGTGTGGACATTGCGCATGCGCATTAAGCGGAAAATCGCTGCGATGCGAAGATTTTTACAGAGCGAACAACTCGGAATGAGGGCCTATATTCGTTGAATTGATAGAAACAAGCCTCTGTCGGCCAAGCCTCTATAATGCTCTATAATAATGAGACCAAACATGTGAATGCAATGATTACACCCAAACTCCAATGTACCCTCCCCCAGCAATGGCTAGCAATAAAACAGTAAAAAAAAAAAAGAGCTAACATACCAACCATCTCAGATTTAACAAAGAGTCATTCCCTCACTCAGCATATAGTCAGGGGATAGCAAACATTCCAATTAATCAATAACAACACATGATGTGTATAGGCAGTCTATTACAAAAGCAGATACCTTATACCTATGGCAATGCTATCATTCTTTATCACCCAATTAGCTTACTAATATTTCAGTGCAATCAGTATAGATAATCTGCAGGGGGATTCTAATTTCTTTTTCCATAATCATAACTATTTAAACATGCAGCACATCTGGAGAAATAGAGGTATATTCAATTGATGTCGAATTACTTAATTTGTCTTTTTCGACCAAAAAAACATGTCGAATCGGATTCGACAATTCAATAAGGCACCTATCGACAAAAAACCTGTTGTTTCAGTTTCGACTTTTGACTAGAGATGTGCACTTGAAATTTTTCGGGTTTTGTGTTTTGGTTTTGGGTTCGGTTCCGCGGCCGTGTTTTGGGTTCGACCGCGTTTTGGCAAAACCTCACCGAATTTTTTTTGTCGGATTCGGGTGTGTTTTGGATTCGGGTGTTTTTTTTTTGAAAACACTAAAAAACAGCTTAAATCATAGAATTTGGGGGTCATTTTGATCCCAAAGTATTATTAACCTCAAAAACCATAATTTCCACTCATTTTCAGTCTATTCTGAATACCTCACACCTCACAATATTATTTTTAGTCCTAAAATTTGCACCTAGGTCGCTGGATGACTAAGCTAAGCGACCCTAGTGGCCGACACAAACACCGTGCCCATCTAGGAGTGGCACTGCAGTGTCACGCAGGATGGCCCTTCCAAAAAACCCTCTCCAAACAGCACATGACGCAAAAAAAAAAGAGGCGCAATGAGGTAGCTGTGTGAGTAAGATAAGCGACCCTAGTGGCCGACACAAACACCGGGCCCATCTAGGAGTGGCACTGCAGTGTCACGCAGGATGGCCCTTCCAAAAAACCCTCTCCAAACAGCACATGACGCAAAGAAAAAAAGAGGCGCAATGAGGTAGCTGTGTGAGTAAGATAAGCGACCCTAGTGGCCAACACAAACACCGGGCCCATCTAGGAGTGGCACTGCAGTGTCACGCAGGATGGCCCTTCCAAAAAACCCTCCCCAAACAGCACATGACGCAAAGAAAAAAAGAGGCGCAATGAGGTAGCTGTGTGAGTAAGATAAGCGACCCTAGTGGCCGACACAAACACCGTGCCCATCTAGGAGTGGCACTGCAGTGTCACGCAGGATGGCCCTTCCAAAAAACCCTCCCCAAACAGCACATGACGCAAAGAAAAAAAGAGGCGCAATGAGGTAGCTGTGTGAGTAAGATAAGCGACCCTAGTGGCCGACACAAACACCGGGCCCATCTAGGAGTGGCACTGCAGTGTCACGCAGGATGGCCCTTCCAAAAAACCCTCCCCAAACAGCACATGACGCAAAGAAAAAAAGAGGCGCAATGAGGTAGCTGTGTGAGTAAGATAAGCGACCCTAGTGGCCGACACAAACACCGTGCCCATCTAGGAGTGGCACTGCAGTGTCACGCAGGATGGCCCTTCCAAAAAACCCTCCCCAAACAGCACATGACGCAAAGAAAAAAAGAGGCGCAATGAGGTAGCTGTGTGAGTAAGATAAGCGACCCTAGTGGCCGACACAAACACCGGGTCCATCTACGAGTGGCACTGCAGTGTCACGCAGGATGGCCCTTCCAAAAAACCCTCCCCAAACAGCACATGACGCAAAGAAAAAAAGAGGCGCAATGAGGTAGCTGTGTGAGTAAGATAAGCGACCCTAGTGGCCGACACAAACACCGGGCCCATCTAGGAGTGGCACTGCAGTGTCACGCAGGATGGCCCTTCCAAAAAACATTCCACAAACAGCACATGACGCAAAGAAAAATGAAAGAAAAAAGAGGTGCAAGATGGAATTGTCCTTGGGCCCTCCCACCCACCCTTATGTTGTATAAACAGGACATGCACACTTTAACCAACCCATCATTTCAGTGACAGGGTCTGCCACACGACTGTGACTGAAATGACGGGTTGGTTTGGACCCCCACCAAAAAAGAAGCAATTAATCTCTCCTTGCACAAACTGGCTCTACAGAGGCAAGATGTCCACCTCATCATCATCCTCCGATATATCACCGTGTACATCCCCCTCCTCACAGATTATCAATTCGTCCCCACTGGAATCCACCATCTCAGCTCCCTGTGTACTTTGTGGAGGCAATTGCTGCTGGTCAATGTCTCCACGGAGGAATTGATTATAATTAATTTTAATGAACATCATCTTCTCCACATTTTCTGGATGTAACCTCGTACGCCGATTGCTGACAAGGTGAGCGGCGGCACTAAACACTCTTTCGGAGTACACACTTGTGGGAGGGCAACTTAGGTAGAATAAAGCCAGTTTGTGCAAGGGCCTCCAAATTGCCTCTTTTTCCTGCCAGTATAAGTACGGACTGTGTGACGTGCCTACTTGGATGCGGTCACTCATATAATCCTCCACCATTCTTTCAATGGTGAGAGAATCATATGCAGTGACAGTAGACGACATGTCCGTAATCGTTGTCTGGTCCTTCAGTCCGGACCAGATGTCAGCATCAGCAGTCGCTCCAGACTGCCCTGCATCACCGCCAGCGGGTGGGCTCGGAATTCTGAGCCTTTTCCTCGCACTTCCAGTTGCGGGAGAATGTGAAGGAGGAGATGTTGACAGGTCGCGTTCCGCTTGACTTGACAATTTTGTCACCAGCAGGTCTTTGAACCCCAGCAGACTTGTGTCTGCCGGAAAGAGAGATCCAAGGTAGGCTTTAAATCTAGGATCGAGCACGGTGGCCAAAATGTAGTGCTCTGATTTCAACAGATTGACCACCCGTGAATCCTTGTTAAGCGAATTAAGGGCTCCATCCACAAGTCCCACATGCCTAGCGGAATCGCTCCGTGTTAGCTCCTCCTTCAATGTCTCCAGCTTCTTCTGCAAAAGCCTGATGAGGGGAATGACCTGACTCAGGCTGGCAGTGTCTGAACTGACTTCACGTGTGGCAAGTTCAAAGGGCATCAGAACCTTGCACAACGTTGAAATCATTCTCCACTGCGCTTGAGACAGGTGCATTCCACCTCCTATATCGTGCTCAATTGTATAGGCTTGAATGGCCTTTTGCTGCTCCTCCAACCTCTGAAGCATATAGAGGGTTGAATTCCACCTCGTTACCACTTCTTGCTTCAGATGATGGCAGGGCAGGTTCAATAGTTTTTGGTGGTGCTCCAGTCTTCTGTACGTGGTGCCTGTACGCCGAAAGTGTCCCGCAATTCTTCTGGCCACCGACAGCATCTCTTGCACGCCCCTGTCGTTTTTTTAAAAATTCTGCACCACCAAATTCAAGGTATGTGCAAAACATGGGACGTGCTGGAATTTGCCCATATTTAATGCACACACAATATTGCTGGCGTTGTCCGATGCCACAAATCCACAGGAGAGTCCAATTGGGGTAAGCCATTCCGCGATGATCTTCCTCAGTTGCCGTAAGAGGTTTTCAGCTGTGTGCGTATTCTGGAAAGCGGTGATACAAAGCGTAGCCTGCCTAGGAAAGAGTTGGCGTTTGCGAGATGCTGCTACTGGTGCCGCCGCTGCTGTTCTTGCGGTGGGAGTCCATACATCTACCCAGTGGGCTGTCACAGTCATATAGTCCTGACCCTGCCCTGCTCCACTTGTCCACATGTCCGTGGTTAAGTGGACATTGGGTACAACTGCATTTTTTAGGACACTGGTGAGTCTTTTTCTGACGTCCGTGTACATTCTCGGTATCGCCTGCCTAGAGAAGTGGAACCTAGATGGTATTTGGTAACGGGGGCACACTGCCTCAATAAATTGTCTAGTTCCCTGTGAACTAACGGCGGATACCGGACGCACGTCTAACACCAACATAGTTGTCAAGGCCTCAGTTATCCGCTTTGCAGCAGGATGACTGCTGTGATATTTCATCTTCCTCGCAAAGGACTGTTGGACAGTCAATTGCTTACTGGAAGTAGTACAAGTGGGCTTACGACTTCCCCTCTGGGATGACGATCGACTCCCAGCAGCAACAACAGCAGCGCCAGCAGCAGTAGGCATTACACTCAAGGATGCATCGGAGGAATCCCAGGCAGGAGAGGACTCGTCAGAATTGCCAGTGACATGGCCTGCAGGACTTTTGGCATTCCTGGGTAAGGAGGAAATTGACACTGAGGGAGTTGGTGGGGTGGTTTGCGTGAGCTTGGTTACAAGAGGAAGGGATTTACTGGTCAGTGGACTGCTTCCGCTGTCACCCAAAGTTTTTGAACTTGTCACTGACTTATTATGAATGCGCTGCAGGTGATGTATAAGGGAGGATGTTCCGAGGTGGTTAACGTCCTTACCCCTACTTATTACAGCTTGACAAAGGCAACACACGGCTTGACAAATGTTGTCCGCATTTCTGGTGAAATACTTCCACACCGAAGAGCTGATTTTTTTTGTATTTTGACCAGGCATGTCAATGGCCCTATTCCTCCCACGGACAACAGGTGTCTCCCCGGGTGCCTGACTTAAACAAACCACCTCACCATCAGAATCCTCCTGGTCAATTTCCTCCCCAGCGCCAGCAACACCCATATCCTCCTCATCCTGGTGTACTTCAACACTGACATCTTCAATCTGACTATCAGGAACTGGACTGCGGGTGCTCCATCCAGCACTTGCAGGGGGCGTGCAAATGGTGGAAGGCGCATGCTCTTCACGTCCAGTGTTGGGAAGGTCAGGCATCGCAACCGACACAATTGGACTCTCCTTGTGGATTTGGGATTTCGAAGAACGCACAGTTCTTTGCGGTGCTTTTGCCAGCTTGAGTCTTTTCAGTTTTCTAGCGAGAGGCTGAGTGCTTCCATCCTCATGTGAAGCTGAACCACTAGCCATGAACATAGGCCAGGGCCTCAGCCGTTCCTTGCCACTCCGTGTGGTAAATGGCATATTGGCAAGTTTACGCTTCTCCTCCGACAATTTTATTTTAGGTTTTGGAGTCCTTTTTTTACTGATATTTGGTGTTTTGGATTTGACATGCTCTGTACTATGACATTGGGCATCGGTCTTGGCAGACGACGTTGCTGGCATTTCATCGTCTCGGCCATGACTAGTGGCAGCAGCTTCAGCACGAGGTGGAAGTGGATCTTGATCTTTCCCTAATTTTGGAACCTCAACATTTTTGTTCTCCATATTTTAATAGGCACAACTAAAAGGCACCTCAGGTAAACAATGGAGATGGATGGATACTAGTATACTTATGGATGGACTGCCGAGTGCCGACACAGAGGTAGCTACAGCCGTGGACTACCGTACTGTGTCTGCTGCTAATATAGACTGGATGATAATGAGATGAAATCAATATATATATATGTATGTATATATAATATCACTAGTACTGCAGCCGGACAGGTAGATAATATATTTATTAGGTAATGATGACTGATGACGGACCTGCTGGACACTGTCAGCTCAGCAGCACCGCAGACTGCTACAGTAAGCTACTATACTCTATAGTAGTATGTACAAAGAAGAAAGAAAAAAAAAACCACGGGTAGGTGGTATACAATTATGGATAGACTGCCGAGTGCCGACACAGAGGTAGCTACAGCTGTGGACTACCGTACTGTGTCTGCTGCTAATATAGACTGGATGATAATGAGATGAAATCAATATATATATATGTATGTTGTCAAAGTCAGAAAAATATCTCTATGCACACTGCCATATTTGCACCTCACACAGGTCTGCGCTGCGCATGCGTGCGCTCTCCCGTGCGTGCGCATACTCGCTGTTGCGGGCACCCACGGGCGCGCGGTATGTGCATTTACGGTAGAGTTCATGTGTTCGTAGCGTGCGACTCAATCGTTACATATTTCCACTATATAATGTAGTTTGTAGATCATGGTCCCTTTGATAGAATCTGAAAGTTTGGTTAATGTAGAATGTTCATGAACAGAGAAATCCCCCTTTGTTTGATACGAAGGGTCAGACAGGAGTAATACAGTGGTGTTTAGTACCCATCGGAAGAGTATTTAATTAGCAATATTCCGGTGTTGGTTTGAAACGGATTAATCGCTTGTGCGAATAGTTATGGACATAAGAAGTTTATGTCCATTTACTATTATTTGCACTTACTTATCCATGCGGCGGGAAACCCAGTTTCCCTCCCACCTGAGCTGTTGGAAATAGTCACAGCCCACCTGTATGAATCAACCTATGACCTTTTGTTATAATGCGAGGAGGAATTCCTGTATCCAATGAACAATGAGATTGTAGGGACCATTGAATTGCATTGTGTGTGGGGCATAAATAGACACGCCAATCACATCCAGCTCACTCTTCAACGGTTATCATTGCTGAAAATCGGGAGCTGGATGTCCAGAGGCGCATGCGATCGTTTCCTTTGTGCGTAAGTTTTCTCCGCAATCCTATTGTCTTTCTTGTGGTTATGGGCCATTTCTCTCTCTCTCTTCTCTTTCTCTCGTATTCTCTTAAACGTAATAGTATTGTATTGTATTTCATGTGTAGTTATCTGGTTAGGTAGTCTATGTTATATTGTAGTGTATGACTTGTATTGTATTAATTCTTTTGCAAGTGTAACATTCATAATATATATATTAGGCGTTGGACCCTAAGCACGGTATCTGTGTATTTCTTATAGTGTTAAGTATTCTCAGAGCGTCGGTGACGCTCAAACAGCTTTTAAGTTAACAAGGTTACACTGTGTTGCATCTACACCCTATCTCTACACTAAGGTTTTACAGCATATTACATTGTTTATGGTTTAGATATAAAGGTTTAACAGTGTGAGCGTCTGCGCCGCTCGTGATCTCCTCGTGGTCTCGAGCGTCCGCTACGCTGATAGCGTAGCATTACGGTAGTCGCTCACCCATAAGTGTGCCCGATACCAACAGCGTATTCTCGTGAGCGTCTGTATCGCTCGAGCAGCCCGCTCCCGATACAGCGTCCGTTACGCTATAGCGAATCATTACGTTAGTCGGCAGCCAATAGCGTGCCTGCCTGTGATCTCTTTGCCGTGAGCGAACGTGACGCTTGAGCGTCTCGACCACGGCTAAGCGATTGTTACGCAACGAGCGTACCCTTACGGTGCTCCATACGTAAATAGCGTACAGTGTTCTTAGACCTCATAAAGGGTTTTATATAAGATAAATATTTAGCTTTATCAATTGGCGGCTCGTCCTGTCCTTCACATATCTCTGCTAGGTAAATTCAGCAGACATTATCCAGCAGCAAAGGGCGGGAGGTCATATTCCTCGTAGTGCTGTTTGGATAAGCGTCTGCTTCGCTTAGTAAAGGGTGCTGAAGGAATCCGGAACCGGAGGTAAGAACAACACGCTAGTGTCTTTTAAAACTGTTTATTTCTGTCTTGCGTACACACGCACATATCTGCATTTCTTTTTCATTCGTGTATTTTCATATATCACTCTCCTGTTTGCCATTTTATAATTGATAAAACGTGCTAAGAGAGATTTGTCTCTATTTCATAGTTAATGTGTAAAAGTAATGCGTTACGGGATAAAGTATAAAGCACACACAGCTCTACCTAAAGGTAAAAGGAGAGATTGGTGTGTTGCGCGGTAGACGATCGAGGATCATCTACATTGATAAAACGTGTTAGTTGTGTTACGGTGGACATTGGCTTTGTGTACACGTGTCTCTAACAAAGGGCTGAGACTCGCGTACGCAAAGGCCGACGCACGCAGCGTAAATTACGCAACGGAGCGTCTGGGTACGCCCACGTAACTCAAGTCACACGACAGTTGATTTTTAAGTAGCGCAACAGGCGATAAGTAGCACAACAGGCGATAAGTAGCGCATCAGGCGATAAATAGCGCAAAATCTATTTTTTAGTATCCGAAATTTAAATTAACAGATCCTTCTCCAAATTTACAACACATCTGGTCTAAAGAAAAATTTCTGCGCAGAAATAGAAATAGAAACAAAAGTGTGTATGTGATGAGTGAGTGTTTTTAAGTTTTACAATTTTGGGGATTGAACCACAGAAATGATCGAGTTCTCGTGAAGGTACATACGTGTAAGTGACATACATGGTGGCTAGGGAGGCATCTCTGGTTAAACATATATAAAATTTGAGCATTAGAGTGTAGCAGACCAGGAGGTCATACTGTAACAGACCAGGAGGTCAGACCAGGAGGTCGCATAACAGACCAGGAGGTCCAGGTACAGCAGACAAGGAAGTCCGCTATAGAAACAAGGCACAACACCAAAGAAGGGTTGGTGCGACACCCATATAGGAAAATAAAGCTCAGGCTGAAGGAATTCGCAGCTGCTGAATGTCGATTCCACTGGTCGCTCCGTACATAAGATTAGTTGCTTATGTACTGAACGATTGTACCGCACGTAATTGTGTGCATTAGTTAGTAACCTGACCAGTACCATTTGTGTACAAACCCGGTCATAAACGCTATTTGTACATTCTAACGTGATTTGTGTATTTTTTTATTTTAACCAAAAAGGGAAATTCTCTGGTCACTCAGGAATTATCCGACAACCCCACCTTTACTGGAAAGGGTCAATGCTCTTTGGATCACACCCACATGTTCCAGTAAACTCAGGTTAATAGGGGCCCTGGGTCGAGTACGCCAGCACTATATCAGTGTGTGGGCATATTGGTCGGCGTGGGCGAGTGAGTGAGGTGCTCGGTAAACTTCACCGTCAACCTATCTTTGAATATTTTGGTTTTTTAAGGGTTAGCAACACCTGCAAATTATGGGGGCCAGTTGTTCAAGAAGGGGGCGATCAACCTCGGTTCGGGTTGATTCTGTAAACCGACCAGTCGGGTCGGCAAGGTACGTAATGTGTGAAAAATACGGAAGGCACACAGAAATTTTATGTGATGAATGGGAGAAAATGACTGTACATGACGGGGAGAAATTCCCAAGAGTAGGTAGCTTCAGCCCAGAAGTGTTAACGAATTTAAGGAGAAGGATATGTCTCATTAAATCAGCAAAGAGACGAATCCAACATTATGATTATTTGCAGCTATGGCAACAGGAGGGTGAAATACAGAGAGGATTGGCTCAGGCGGCGGGATCTGGCCCTATCAGAAAACTGATAGCCACGGCCCCGCCGCCACCATACATACCAGGAGAGAAATTGGTTGCGGAGAATGACGCATCAGGGGGTAACAAACAGGCACTTAGCAACTGTATAAATGTTAAGGATAATGTTAATAAGTTAACCCATGCAAGTATTAACCCGTGCAAGTTGTACCCTGTTTTGAACTTTCCCCAGGAGTGTGATCAAGAGGACGAATCGGCAACAATATCGGCGCTCTCTCTAGCAGCCACCATATCAGAAACGACAGTAGGCACGGCCCAACCCATAAGATTAGTAACAAAGCCCCCTAGCGGAGGGACAGGTGAGGTCGTATCAACGGGTAAGTACGGCACCATACACTATGCTGAGACTATTTCACCACAGGCTGTAGAACCTACACAGAATGATGTTGTTAGAATTAATCCTGTTAAGGTAATAGTAGTGCCAAATGGGAAAACGGACACTTCAGGAGTCACTCCTGTTAGGAACATTGCCATGTACAGCCCATTTTCCCGAATGGAATTAAGGACCATAGTGTCTGAATTCCCTGACCCCAGAAAAGACTTAGTTGCTAGCCAAAAATACATCAGAGACCTAGGAAACACTTTAGAGCCCAATAACAAAGATTGGCAGGTATTGCTGAGGGCATGTTTACCCTCCAATGTCGACGCAGCTCAATTTTTAGCTGACTGTGGACTGGATCAGGATGTACCTCTTACAGATGTGTACAACAAAGATAACGTAAAAAGAATAAATTTACAGTTAAAGGAGTATTTCCCAGCTGTAGCCAAATGGAATAGAATTTTTTCCATTAAACAAAAAGAGTCAGAAACAGCTGCTGATTATTTTCACCGGGCATTATTAGAAATGGCAAAGTACACTGGCATAGAGGACATTAGGACCAATGCAAACCATCAAGAAGTAGCAGTATCTGTGCTAATGGATGGTTTAAAAGAGGCATTAAAGACTAGGGTACAGACCACACAACCATGTTGGCGAGGTCTGTCGGTGGCTACTTTGAGAGAGGCTGCTATTGATCACGACCGGAATATCACCAGACACAGGGAGTCGCAGGGTGATAAGTTAATGTCAGTAAGTATACAGGCCCTGACCACAAAACAGCCTGTGTTTATATCACCAAACCCTGTGGGTAAGTCAAAGGTGGTAACATGTTATTTTTGTCATAAACAGGGACACATAGCACGAGACTGTAGAGCGAAAAATTCGCAAAGATCATACCAACCCCCTAGACAACGACACGACACACGACATTGGGAGCAAGGTCCGCAGAGACGGAGTTATGAGCCACATACAGGGGAAACAAAAAGATACCCCCCGAACAGAGACTAGCAAGCCACTGGTAGTTCCCATTTCACCCCTTCACAAGTAGTTGCTGCCAGCGGGATTCAGGGAGGTCACCATACCCAATAGGGGTGTGGCCATACCTGTAATCTGCAGCCAGTAAAATTGATTGCAAATCTTGGAAGTGAACCAGAAATTGCAATCAATGTAGCTGGTAAATCGTTAAACTTTCTTGTAGACACAGGGGCGGCCAAATCAGTGATAAATTCGACAGTGGGCATGAGAACCACTGGTAAGACAATTCCAGCCATAGGGGTAACGGGAGTAGTCCAGCACTACCCTGTTAGCAAACCAGCCGAGATTACAGTAGGGCCGTTACATACCAAGCATTCCTTTTTGCTAGCTGCATCGGCACCGACTAATCTCCTGGGAAGAGACTTATTGTGCAAAATGGGGTGCGTCATTTATTGTACTCCTGAAGGTGTATTCTTGGACATACCTGAGAATCACGCTCAGGAAGTGCGAGACATGTTAGACTCCCCGTCAAAATTAATGTCACATACCATTATGACAAATAGGACTCCATCCCAAGTAGAAGAAATGACATCCCAGATACCAGAGTCACTTTGGACTAAAGATGGACAGGACACTGGATTAATGGCAAATGTAGCTCCGGTAGTTGTACAAGTAAAAGATGGTAGGATAGCTCCAAAAATCCCACAGTACCCCCTGAAGCCAGAGGTGGAGTTAGGAGTTTATCCCGTAATAGAGCGCTTGCTACAACAGGGCATTCTGGTAAGAACGTCCAGCACTGCCAATAGTCCCATCTTCCCTGTTAAAAAGAGTGGGGGGAGGGGTTACCGGCTAGTGCAGGATCTAAGGGGGATTAACAAAATAGTTGAGAGTCAGTTCCCCGTAGTGCCAAATCCAGCTGTCATCCTTATGCAAATCCCTCCCACTGCGAAATTTTTCACTGTTATTGACCTCTGCTCCGCTTTCTTTTCGGTACCTCTGCACCCTGACAGCCAATACTTGTTTGCATTCACATACAGAGGAGTCCAATACACATGGACTCGATTACCACAAGGTTTCATAGACAGTCCAAGTATCTTTTCCCAGGCTTTGCATGATTGTTTACAGTCTTTCCAACCAGAGAGTGGATCAGTATTAATACAGTACGTGGATGATCTACTACTGTGTTCTGATTCATTGGAAGCATCCCTGAAGGATACGAAACAGCTCCTGTTTCATCTTTCAGACACAGGACACAAGGTTTCCAAAGACAAGTTGCAATTATGCCAAACTAAGGTAAAATATTTGGGACACTGTCTAACACAAGGACTGAGACACCTGACCGCTGATAGAATTCAAGCTATTAGAGACATGACTCTGCCACAAACCCAGCAACAGATCAGAACATTTTTAGGAATGTGTGGGTATTGCCGTAACTGGATCCCAGGATTTTCCATTCTGGCGTTACCTTTGCAGGAGATGGTCTCCTCAAACAAACCTGATCGGATTTCGCATACAGACGAGTCCGAGATGGCATTTGAGAGACTTAAACAGTGCCTAACGCAGGCACCAGCATTAGGTATGCCAGACTATGGGAAACCCTTTGAGCTGTACGGAACAGAAAGTGCAGGTTGCGCGGCAGGCGTCTTAACCCAAAAGCACGGTGATGCCAGCAGGCCAGTAGCATACTACAGCGCTCAGCTAGATACGGTAGCGCGATCCCTCCCCACATGCTTGCGAAGCGTTGCTGCGATAGCATTGCTAGTAACGAAAAGCGAAGATGTAGTGCTAGGTCACAACCTCACAATTCATACACCACATGCAGTGTCAGCCTTGCTAAATTCTGCCCAAACCAGGCACGTCTCATCAGCGCGGTTTACAAGATGGGAATTGGCACTAATGGCCCCCGTAAACATCACCATAAGGAGATGCAGTGCATTAAATCCTGCAACATATCTCCCAGGTGTGCCTGGACAGGCACAAAGGGTGGAGGATGAGAGTGGTGGGGAAGGAGAATTTAACACAAAGGAAGACACACATGATTGTATGGAATATTTGACCCAAAATTTTACCGCAAGGCCTGACATCAGTGACAATCCACTGGAAGATGTAGATCTAACTTTCTACACGGACGGTAGTTGTCATAGACAGTCAGACTCGGGAGACTTGTGTACTGGATATGCAGTCGTAGATGACCAAGGCACCATAGAAGCGGAACCGCTAGGCCCACCTCACTCAGCCCAGGTTGCTGAACTGGTCGCCCTAACCAGAGCATGTGAATTGGCTAAGGGCAAATCAGCCAATATCTACACCGACTCTAGATATGCATTCGGGGTAGTCCATGATTTCGGAGCCCTATGGCGCCTCAGAAATTTCATGACGGCAGCTGGTACACCGATAGCGCATGCAGCTCACATCAAAAGGCTTCTAACAGCGATACAGGAACCCGACAGAGTGGCTGTTATCAAGTGTAAAGCACACACATATAGCCAAGACCCAGTATCACTTGGTAACAGCCGAGCAGATGAAGCTGCTAAGTTAGCAGCTGGTACACCCAGACAGACAGACACCACACAACTGATGGTATTTAATACCATCAACACACAGAAGTTGTGTGAGATGCAAAATTTGTGTTCCACACAGGAAAAGGCAGGCTGGAAGGCAAAGGGATATGGCCAGGAGTCCTCAGGACTCTGGACGGATGGACAAGGTAAACCGGTGGCCCCCAGAGCATATCTCCCATGTTTAGCTGAGGCAGCTCACGGGCTGACTCATCTGGGCAAGGAGGGAATGTGCAAGTTGGTAAGAGCATATTGGTGCGCCCCAGGATTTTCATCTCATGCAGGTAAGAGAGCAATGTCATGCCTTACCTGTTTGAGAAAGAACATCGGAAAAGCAATACCAACAGAACCATCTCATATCCCACCTGCAGGCGGCCCTTTCCAGGTAATACAGATTGACTTCATTCAATTACCCCCTTGTCGAAATTTGAAATATGTACTTGTTTGTATAGATGTTTTCTCAAATTGGGTCGAAGCATTTCCTGCGGCCACAAATACCGCTATGTTTACTGCTAAGAAAATTGTGCAGGAATTTGTATGTAGATATGGTATCCCTAGAATAATTGAAAGTGATAGGGGTACCCATTTTACAGGTGATGTCTTTCAAGGAATGTGTAAGTTGATGGGAATTGATAGCAAGCTGCACACTCCATACCGTCCACAGGCGAGTGCGAAGGTAGAAAGAGTGAACAGCACTATTAAAAATAAACTGAGCAAAGTTATGGCAGAGACAGGATTGACATGGCCAGAAGCTCTACCCATTGTACTATACAGCATCAGAACCACTCCCAGGTCCCCTCTTAATCTGTCTCCTTTTGAAATCTTGTTTGGTCGACAACCGCATGTTATGATTAACCCTCAGGATGATTTGAAGTGTAACAATGAAGTGACTGTAAAGTACTTGATTAACATGAGTAAACAGCTAAGGAATCAAAATGATAATTTGAAGTTGGTGATTCCTGATTTACCAGATAGTAATTGTCATGACATTGAACCTGGGGATTATGTAATGATACGGAATTTTCTACGCTCAGGTTGCCTTATTGACAGATGGGAAGGACCATACCAAGTCTTATTGACTAGCACTACAGCATTGAAAGTTGCCGAGAGAGAGACTTGGGTTCATTCGTCCCATTGTAAGAAGGTTGCTGATCCAGAGAGGTCCCGTGATAAGGAACAGACGGTAGAGGACGTTGTATCACTGGAGTGTCTGTTCCAGGAGGACTGAGGCGGCACCTGAGCATCGAGAATCACAAGATCAAAAGCAGTCGTCGATCCCCCGTTTCCCTTTTTATTGTTTTTCTCCACTTCCCATTCCCTCTCCCTCAAATTATTTTTTCCCCCTTCTCATTCTTCTTCGTTTCCTCCTAAGATGGACTTGCCTCAAGAGACTGTGATCCGGATTTTCCTGTTGACCATGATGTTGACCAGAGCAGTCTGTTCCGGCGAGAGTACCATGGAGTTCGAGAGAGGTTCTGGAATGGGTTCTGATGACAGAGATGGAGGCGTAGTTTTCCGAGAACAACATAATCAACAAGCAAAGGCGAGTATCAGAAAACGATCCGATAGCATTGACCATAGAAGGAATTGTGAAGGATTGTTAGCTGAAGAAAACTGTATCTGTAGGCTCTGTGACAACGTAGTTGAGGATGGGTGCATCAAGAAATGCCAATCCAGTTTTAATATCCACATGGACCGGCATCCCTTGAGTGACTATCACTCCTTAGTGGGTAGTGTGCTAAATCAAACAGATTGTTGGGTATGCTCTCAAGTACCTCAAGGTCATAGCAAATCAGGACTAGTACCATTTCCTTTAACGATAGGGGAGGTAATTGAGCTAAGTGGTGGGAGGCCGGTGGACAGGAGGTTTAATATCTCCAGTCCTCCTAGTTTGAAGCTCCACCAATATCATGTGGATAGATCCCTCATATGTTTTAACATTTCCAATCCCCGAAAGCCGGGAAATTGGGAAGTATCATGGAGTAACCAAACCATGACCTTTTCATATAGAGCAGATAGAATGCCTACAGATACAGAACTTATACGCCACATAGCCAGTAGAGGAAAATCTTTCCGATATAGGTATACCCTAGGAAATAGGATTACGAGAGTTGGAGAGGTATCACCAGGATACTGTGCACATATCGTACAAGCTGATACGTGTACTAGACAGATGGGAGAATTAGGGTTAGGAGATTTCACATGGAAGATGTGTAATATGGTTATGTCCTACTCCGTCCCATATGTTCTCCCCGATGATGCATATTTCATATGCGGGAGGAAGGCGTATAAGTGGCTTGCCCCAAACTCTGAAGGATTGTGTTATATTGGAAAAGTACTGCCTGAAGTAATGACTGTATCACATGCCAAAATGAAGGATATACACCGTGTTACCCAAGCTCCTTATACTCACACCCATTACGAGCATGTAGTTAAACGGCACCTGATAGAAAGAACAGAGCATCCGGCCTCTGACATGATCCATGAATCCACCGGGATTCAGGTTCTAATCGCGTTAGATTTCACTCGCACCGCCAGAGGAGTGTTGAATTATAAATACATATCTGCGCTTGCAAATTTGTTAGACAATATCACAGAAATGTATGATGACACGTTTAGGTATACTGGAAGAGAACTTCAAGCTTATAAAACAGAACTAGTTCAGCATAGAATGATTCTCAATTATCTCACAGCAGTAACAGGTGGATATTGTGTCACACTGGCAACGCAGTACGGCGTGAAATGTTGCACATATATTACAAATAGTACCGAGGACCCGGTCGAGGTCATAGACCAAAAGATGGACGATATTCTCCAACTGAAGTGGGAATTTCGCAGGAGACACAATCTCACCCTTGCTGCTGTGAGTAATGAGCTGACTGGTTGGGTGTCATGGTTGAACCCGCGAAATTGGTTCTCCGGTTTAGGAGAATGGGCTCAAGGAGTCATAATGGATGTAGGGAAGTTTCTCCTATGTATCTTAGGTGTTATCATAACGATTGGCTTGATATTTAGATGCGGTCAGGCTTTAACGAAGTGTAAACAAAGTACCAGGGTGATGAGTTTAAGGAGTAAGGAAATTGTAATGGATTTGATTTATGACCCAAATGTAGAAACAATGATGTGATGAAAATGCGATTTCTACGGTCCGTTTCTTTCACCTGTTTTTCCGTTTTCTCCAAGGTAAAAAGACCCACTTGGACGAGGAATTTGATGAGCCGATATACAGACAACAGATGGATTAAAGACGAAGTTTTGACAACCTTATACGCAGATTTTTGATGAACTTTGCCATAGATCCCCAGTTTCCCTAGAAATTTTAAAATTACGCTAGCCCAACACTTTTGTAAATCTATGGACATTGACAAAGCTTTTGCTCGCACCTTATGGGCAAAAGCACAAAGAAGACTGCATTCAACAGACACCGAACAAGACTTCAACCGACAAATGTTCATTTACCTGACATAGAATACCACTGCATTTACTGTAATTATGTCTTTTCTTCATCTCTACAACCTTCAGGTAATTACACACATAGTATAGGGAATACAGGCACAGATACCAGCAATCACATATTCCCCCATTCATGTATCATCAACTAAAATGTGCTCCCCATTTTGTTCAAAATCCGAAAAGAGCTCGGTAAAGTTTGACAGCCCAGCCACAGACCCGTACCACGGGATAAGAAGGAATTCAAATGTATACTTCGCAATGCCTCGAAGCTTGATTTAAAACACGTACGGCACGATGATACATGACCCCCAAGCACGGATTCATACACACATGCTTCTGCTATCTCACTAGGTCATACCCTTTTCCTACCTTCTCCTCTCCTCCCCTACCCAACCATGTAAATGTATTAACCCCTGACATATATTTTTCTCGTTTTGAAATGTTTTAGGAAGTGGCAGTTATTGTTGACTGCCAAAGGGTGGACTGTCAAAGTCAGAAAAATATCTCTATGCACACTGCCATATTTGCACCTCACACAGGTCTGCGCTGCGCATGCGTGCGCTCTCCCGTGCGTGCGCATACTCGCTGTTGCGGGCACCCGCGGGCGCGCGGTATGTGCATTTACGGTAGAGTTCATGTGTTCGTAGCGTGCGACTCAATCGTTACATATTTCCACTATATAATGTAGTTTGTAGATCATGGTCCCTTTGATAGAATCTGAAAGTTTGGTTAATGTAGAATGTTCATGAACAGAGAAATCCCCCTTTGTTTGATACGAAGGGTCAGACAGGAGTAATACAGTGGTGTTTAGTACCCATCGGAAGAGTATTTAATTAGCAATATTCCGGTGTTGGTTTGAAACGGATTAATCGCTCGTGCGAATAGTTATGGACATAAGAAGTTTATGTCCATTTACTATTATTTGCACTTACTTATCCATGCGGCGGGAAACCCAGTTTCCCTCCCACCTGAGCTGTTGGAAATAGTCACAGCCCACCTGTATGAATCAACCTATGACCTTTTGTTATAATGCGAGGAGGAATTCCTGTGTCCAATGAACAATGAGATTGTAGGGACCATTGAATTGCATTGTGTGTGGGGCATAAATAGACACGCCGATCACATCCAGCTCACTCTTCAACGGTTATCATTGCTGAAAATCGGGAGCTGGATGTCCAGAGGCGCATGCGATCGTTTCCTTTGTGCGTAAGTTTTCTCCGCAATCCTATTGTCTTTCTTGTGGTTATGGGCCATTTCTCTCTCTCTTCTCTTTCTCTCGTATTCTCTTAAACGTAATAGTATTGTATTGTATTTCATGTGTAGTTATCTGGTTAGGTAGTCTATGTTATATTGTAGTGTATGACTTGTATTGTATTAATTCTTTTGCAAGTATAACATTCATAATATATATATTAGGCGTTGGACCCTAAGCACGGTATCTGTGTATTTCTTATAGTGTTAAGTATTCTCAGAGCGTCGGTGAAGCTCAAACAGCTTTTAAGTTAACAAGGTTACACTGTGTTGCATCTACACCCTATCTCTACACTAAGGTTTTACAGCATATTACATTGTTTATGGTTTAGATATAAAGGTTTAACATTGTGAGCGTCTGCGCCGCTCGTGATCTCCTCGTGGTCTCGAGCGTCCGCTACGCTGATAGCGTAGCATTACGGTAGTCGCTCACCTATAAGTGTGCCCGATACCAACAGCGTATTCTCGTGAGCGTCTGTATCGCTCGAGCAGCCCGCTCCCGATACAGCGTCCGTTACGCTATAGCGAATCATTACGTTAGTCGGCAGCCAATAGCGTGCCTGCCTGTGATCTCTTTGCCGTGAGCGAACGTGACGCTTGAGCGTCTCGACCACGGCTAAGTGATTGTTACGCAACGAGCGTACCCTTACGGTACTCCATACGTAAATAGCGTACAGTGTTCTTAGACCTCATAAAGGGTTTTATATAAGATAAATATTTAGCTTTATCAATGTATATATAATATCACTAGTACTGCAGCCGGACAGGTAGATAATATATTTATTAGGTAATGATGACTGATGACGGACCTGCTGGACACTGTCAGCTCAGCAGCACCGCAGACTGCTACAGTAAGCTACTATACTATAGTAGTATGTACAAAGAAGAAAGAAAAAAAAAAAAAACACGGGTAGGTGGTATACAATTATGGATGGACTGCCGAGTGCCGACACAGAGGTAGCTACAGCCGTGGACTAACGTACTGTGTCTGCTGCTAATATAGACTGGATTATTGATAATGAGATGAAATCAATATATATATGTATGTATATATAATATCACTAGTACTGCAGCCGGACAGGTAGATAATATATTTATTAGGTAATGATGACTGATGACGGACCTGCTGGACACTGTCAGCTCAGCAGCACCGCAGACTGCTACAGTAAGCTACTATACTCTATAGTAGTATGTACAAAGAAGAAAGAAAGAAAAAAAAAACACGGGTAGGTGGTATACAATTATGGATGGACTGCCGAGTGCCGACACAGAGGTAGCTACAGCCGTGGACTACCGTACTGTGTCTGCTGCTAATATAGACTGGATGATAATGAGATGAAATCAATATATATATATGTATGTATATATAATATCACTAGTACTGCAGCCGGACAGGTAGATAATATATTTATTAGGTAATGATGACTGATGACGGACCTGCTGGACACTGTCAGCTCAGCAGCACTGCAGACTGCTACAGTAAGCTACTATACTATAGTAGTATGTACAAAGAAGAAAGAAAAAAAAAAACCACGGGTAGGTGGTATACAATTATGGATGGACTGCCGAGTGCCGACACAGAGGTAGCTACAGCCGTGGACTAACGTACTGTGTCTGCTGCTAATATAGACTGGATGATTGATAATGAGATGAAATCAATATATATATATATGTATGTATATATAATATCACTAGTACTGCAGCCGGACAGGTAGATAATATATTTATTAGGTAATGATGACTGATGACGGACCTGCTGGACACTGTCAGCTCAGCAGCACCGCAGACTGCTACAGTAAGCTACTATACTATAGTAGTATGTACAAAGAAGAAATAAAAAAAAAAAACCACGGGTAGGTGGTATACAATTATGGATGGACTGCCGAGTGCCGACACAGAGGTAGCTACAGCCGTGGACTAACGTACTGTGTCTGCTGCTAATATAGACTGGATGATTGATAATGAGATGAAATCAATATATATATGTATGTATATATAATATCACTAGTACTGCAGCCGGACAGGTAGATAATATATTTATTAGGTAATGATGACTGATGACGGACCTGCTGGACACTGTCAGCTCAGCAGCACCGCAGACTGCTACAGTAAGCTACTATACTCTATAGTAGTATGTACAAAGAAGAAAGAAAAAAAAAACACGGGTAGGTGGTATACAATTATGGATGGACTGCCGAGTGCCGACACAGAGGTAGCTACAGCCGTGGACTAACGTACTGTGTCTGCTGCTAATATAGAGTCTAGACTGGATGATAAATTATTGATAATGAGATGAAATCAATATAATATCACTAGTACTGCAGCCGGACAGGTACTATATATATTTATTATGTAATGACTGATGACGGACCTGCTGGACACTGTCAGGTCAGCACAGCACCGCAGACTGCTACAGTAAGCTACTATAGTAGTATGTATAAAGAAGAATGAAAAAAAAAAAAACCACGGGTAGGTGGTATACAATATTATATATATATATATATAATATACAATTATATATATATATATATATATATATATTAAACTGGTGGTGATTGATTATTAAACTGGTGGTCACTTCAGGTCACGTTGCAACTTGCAACTAGTACTCCGAGGCCTAAGCAGACAATCACAAAATATATTATTATACTGGTGGTCTGTGTGGTCACAACAATGGCAGTGTGGCACTGACTCTGGCAGCAAAAGTGTGCACTGTGACTGTACGTTATATGTACTCCTGAGTCCTGCTCTCAGACTCTAACTGCTCCCCACTGTCAGTGTCTCCCCCACAAGTCAGATAATACACTTACAGTCACACTATCTATTATCTAATCTAGTATAAATATCACTTCAGCAAGTAGTATAGTAGTATACAGTATAGTAGTACTCCTCCTAATAATGCTCCCCAAAATACTGTGTCTCTCTCTTCTCTAAACGGAGAGGACGCCAGCCACGTCCTCTCCCTATGACTCTCAATGCACGTGTGAAAATGGCGGCGACGCGCGGCTCCTTATATAGAATCCGAGTCTCGCGATAGAATCCGAGCCTCGCGAGAATCCGACAGCGTGATGATGACGTTCGGGCGCGCTCGGGTTAGCCGAGCAAGGCGGGAAGATCCGAGCCTGCTCGGACCCGTGTAAAAAACCTGAAGTTCGGGCAGGTTTGGATTCAGAGGAACCGAACCCGCTCATCTCTACTTTTGACTATTCGACAATTTCGGGTGGTCTTCAGTATGCCGGCGGTCGGGCTCCCGGCGACCAGCATACCGGCGCCGGGAGCCCAACAGCCGGCATACCGACACTTATTCTCCCTTGTGGGGGTCCACGACCCCCCTGGAGGAAGAATAAAATAGTGTGGCGTGCGTAGCGTGCCACCGTGCCCGCAAGGGGCTCATTTGCGCTCGCCACACTGTCGGTAAGCCGGCGGTCGGGCTCCCGGCGCCGGTATGCTGGTCGCCGGGAGCCCAACCGCCGGCATATCGTAGTGAACCCGACAATTTCATGTCTGTAATGTTAAAAATGCGGCATTTCGACAAAAGTATATTCAATTAAAGAATGTCGATTCGACATCAGTGCTTTTCAACATTACTTTCGTCAATTTCATTGCGCCTACTTTTTCTGGTGTGAGCTGATAAGGAATCTTAAATACTTTTATTTTTTGGTGCTTTTTTGATTTCTAATAGCATATATATTTGAAGTGATTATCTACTTGGTTTTTCTATTTATGACCAACAGTATTATATATTCGATTTTTAAAAAAAAATATTTTTTCCTGTACTTGGCTGAGGGAAATGTACTCATGATTCTACAGTTTACCCAGGATACACTTCTCCAAAGCCACTCCTCTCTCCTCACTCCCGTTTTTGAGACTTCAGGGAGACGAGCAGCCATTACAGTCAGCTCTCTTGTGGAATCATTTTTTAGGACAATCCCTGCGTTTTCCAACATATATATATATATACTATTTTTTTTATATCCTATATATATGATTTCAAACGGTGGGAAGTCGAATCCAGGCCATCCACTATTCGACGATTGGTCCGTTTTCGACCGAGGGCGTGTCGAATCCGGTTTTAATTGAATATGTCAAATTCAGGGTCCAGGGTGGAGGGTTTCAGCTGTCGAATAGTGTTGAATCAAAAAACTGTCGAATCCATGCCGTAATTTGACACCAATTGAATATACCCTATAGTTTGCAACTTTCAATTTCCAGAAAATGGAACTACAAGTGCCAGCCAGTGCTAGGAGCCATTAACTGTGTGTGTATCCTGGTGCTTGTGGAACTACAATTGCTGGGATTTGTGGAACTACAGTACTAGCATCAATACAAGTTATCAGTCTGGGTACCATGGACAGTTCCACAATAGTATTGCATTGATTTGCTGTCAGTCACATTGCGGGTAATTCAGATCTGATCGCAGCAGCAAATTTGTTAGCTAATGGGCAAAACCATGGGCCTAATTCAGACCTGATCACTAGGCTGCGTTTTCGTACAGCCTGCGATCAGGTCTGAACTGTGCATGTGTATGCACCGCAATGCGCTGGCGCGTCAGTTCGCAGCAACGTGGATCGGAGGGCAGCAACGGGATGGTGTGAGAAAATTGATCGCAGGGGCAATCGCAAGGTGACTGACAGGAAGAGGCTGTTTGTGGGTGGAAACTGACCATTTTTAAGGAGTGTCCAGAGAAACGCAGGAGGGACCAGGTGTTTGAAGGGAAGGTTTCTGACGTCAGCTCCGGACCCGATCATCGCACTGGAAGAGTAACTCCTGGTCTGTTCAGAGACTGTGTCACGTCTAGCAAAGTTTGAGGATCCGGCAGCTGAGACTTGCCCAAGGAGGTAAATGGCTGTGGGTGAACAAGATGAGGGGGTTGGATATAGTTCCTTTGCATGGGACACGGAGCAATGAAGAACGTAGGCAGGGTTGAAAGTCAATAAATAGTATTTATTATGTACAGGGCTGAGGTAGAGAACTGTGGTTGGAGCACGATGGTTAAAGAACGTAGTTGCGGATAAAGAACTGCAGGTTGTGGCTTGAAAGACGAGGTTGTGAATAATGTACTGCGGAACTGTGGATGGTGGTTAAAAGATGTGGCTGGAGGTAAAGAACTGTGGACTGTGATATGAAAGACGAGACTGTAGATGATGAACTGTGGAACTGTGGATGGTAGTTGAAGACGTGGCTGGAGACAAGGACTGTGGACTGTGGTTTGGAGGATGAGGCTGAAGATAACAATCTGCATGTTGTGGTCGGTGGTACAAAGACGTGGCTGGTGAAGTAGAACTGTGGAGTGTGGCTTGAAAGACGAGGCAGAAGACCCGGGCCGACTGTGCCCAAAGAGTCTTACTGGACCGGGTTTTCCAGGAGCGCTTCCACAGGCAGTAGCAGGTTAGGAACGGCAGGACTGCAGCAGCAAAAGGGAACAGACCAAGCAGGAGCAGGAGTAACCAGAATACGACAAGGATCCTGGGAGCACAGGCTAAAGCACCTACAACAGGGTTGTAACGTGAAGCACTGGCGTCCCTGTCCTAAACCAGCCCCCTTTTATAGGGAGAGCTTCCCCTGGAAAGCAGGAAACAGGAACTATGCTTAAAACTTGGTCTCCAACATGGCGGCGCCCAGTAATGCAGACCTTTATGCAAAGCCACATTGCTCACTGCCTCTGGTCTCCTAGCAACTGCTCAGCAAGAGCGACCTGCTGTAGCGGCGTCCCGCCGCCATGAGCGGACCCCCTCACCACCGCCACTGCTGCCCACGACCTGGCACAGCAGCCCACCACCGCTGCTGCCCACACACCGCCAGAGAAGCCAGCCCCATGGCCCCAGCAAACAGGTAAGACTCCGGACGCTGACAGACTACACAAACTTCTGTTTGTGCAGCTCTCCTGCACATGTGATCACACCCCGCACAACGATTTTCCCCTCCCCCTGTAGGCGGAAACTACCTGATTGCAGGGATGCAAAAAACGCACCCTAGCGATCAGGTCTGAATTAGTGATGTGCACCGGACATTTTTCGGGTTTTGTGTTTTGGTTTTGGATTCGGTTCCGCGGCCGTGTTTTGGATTCGGACGCGTTTTGGCAAAATGTCCCTGAACATTTTTTTTTGGATTCGGTTGTGTTTTGGATTCGTTTTTTTTTTTTTTTAAACCCTCAAAAACAGCTTAAATCATATAATTTGGGGGTCATTTTGATCCCATAGTATTATTAACCTCAATAACCATAATTTCCACTCATTTTCAGTCTATTCTGAACACCTCACACCTCACAATATTATTTTTAGTCCTAAAATTTGAACCAAGGTCGCTGGATGACTAAGCTAAGCGACACAAGTGGCCGACACAAACACCTGGCCCATCTAGGAGTGGCACTGCAGTGTCAGACAGGATGGTACTTCAAAAAAATAGTCCCCAAACAGCACATGGTGCTAAGAAAAAAAGAGTGCACCAAGGTCGCTGGATGGCTAAGCTAAGCGACCCAAGTGGCCGACACAAACACCTGGCTCAACTAGGAGTGGCACTGCAGTGTCAGACAGAATGGCACTTCAAAAAATAGTCCCCAAACAGCACATGATGCAAAGAAAAAAGAGGCGCAATGAGGTAGCTGTGTGACTAAGCTAAGCGACCCAAGTGGCCGACACAAACACCTGGCCCATCTAGGAGTGGCACTGCAGTGTCAGACAGAATGGCACTTCAAAAAATAGTCCCCAAACAGCACATGATGCAAAGAAAAAAAGAGGTGTACCAAGGTCGCTGTGTAACTAAACTAAGCGACCCAAGTGGCCGACACAAACACCTGGCCCATCTAGGAGTGGCACTGCAGTGTCAGACAGGATGGCACTTCAAAAAAATAGTCCCCAAACAGCACATGATGCAAAGAAAAAAAGAGGCGCAATGCGGTAGCTGTGTGACTAAGCTAAGCGACCCAAGTGGCCGAAACAAACACCTGGCCCATCTAGGAGTGGCACTGCAGTGTCAGACAGGATGGCACTTCCAAAAATAGTCCCCAAACAGCACATGATGCAAAGAAAAATGAAAGAAAAAAGAGGTGCAGGCATCTCAACCGACACAATTGGACTCTCCTTGGGGATTTGTGATTTAGAAGAACGCACAGTTCTTTGCTGTGCTTTTGCCATCTTAACTCTTTTAAGTTTTCTAGCAGGAGGATGAGTGCTTCCATCCTCAGGTGAAGCTGAACCACTAGCCTTGAACATAGGCCAGGGCCTCAGCCGTTCCTTGCCACTCCGTGTCGTAAATGGCATATTGGCAAGTTTACGCTTCTCCTCAGACGATTTTGATTTAGATTTTTGGGTCATTTTACAGAGCTTTATTTTTTTGGATTTTACATGCTCTTTACTATGACATTGTGCATCGGCCTTGGCAGACGACGTTGATGGCATTTCATCGTCTCGGTCATGACTAGTGGCAGCAGCTTCAGCACGAGGTGGAAGTGGATCTTGATCTTTCCCTATTTTACCCTCCACATTTTTGTTCTCCATTTTTTAATGTGTGGAATTATATGCCAGTATCAATAGCAATGGCCTACTACTATATATACTGCGCACAACTGAAATGCACCACAGGTATGGATGGATAGTATACTTGACGACACAGAGGTAGGTAGAGCAGTGGCCTTATGTACCGTATTGCTATATATTATATACTGGTGGTCAGCAAACTGTGCAAAACTGAAATGCACCACAGGTATGGATGGATAGTATACTTGACGACACAGAGGTAGGTAGAGCAGTGGCCTACTGTACCGTACTGCTATATATTATATACTGGTGGTCAGCAAACTGTGCAAAACTGCAATGCACCACAGGTATGGATGGTTAGTATACTTGACGACACAGAGGTAGGTAGAGCAGTGGCCTACTGTACCGTACTGCTATATATTATATACTGGTGGTCAGCAAACTGTGCAAAACTGAAATGCACCACAGGTATGGATGGATAGTATAATTGACGACACAGAGGTAGGTAGAGCAGTGGCCTTCTTTACCGTACTGCTATATATTACATACTGGTGGTCAGCAAAATTATGAACTGTACTCCTACTATATACTACAATGCAGCACAGATATGGAGCGTTTTTCAGGCAGAGAACGTATAATACTGGTAGTCACTGGTCACTGGTCAGCAAAACTAAGCACTGTACTCCTCCTATATAATACTGGTGGTCTCCAGTCCCCACAATAAAGCAGTGTGAGCACAGATATATGCAGCACACTGAGCACAGATATGGAGTGTTTTTCAGGCAGAGAACGTATAATACTGGTGGTCACTGGTCAGCAAAACTCTGCACTGTACTCCTCCTATATAATATACTGCTGGTCCCCAGTCCCCACAATAAAGCAGTGGGAGCACAGATATATTCAGCACACTGAGCACAGATATGGAGCGTTTTTCAGGCAGAGAACGTATAATACTGGTGGTCACTGGTCAGCAAAACTCTGCACTGTACTCCTCCTATATAATATACTGGTGGTCCCCAGTCCCCACAATAAAGCAGTGGGAGCACAGATATATGCAGCACACTAAGCACAGATATGGAGCGTTTTTCAGGTAGAGAACGTATAATACTGGTGGTCACTGGTCAGCAAAACTCTGCACTGTACTCCTCCTATAATACTGCTGGTCCCCAGAATAAAGATATTTGCAGCCCCCTGAAACAAAGTGAGAGGACGCCAGCCACGTCCTCTCACTATCATTTCCAATGCACGAGTGAAAAATGGCAGTGACGCGCGGCTCCTTATATAGAATCCGAATCTCGCGAGAATCTGACAGGGGGATGATGACGTTCGGGCGCGCTCGGGTTAACCGAGCAAGGCGGGAGGATCCGAGTCGCTCGGACCTGTGAAAAAAAAGGTGAAGTTCGGGCGGGTTCGGAGCTCATCACTAGTCTGAATTAGGCACCATGTGCACTGCAGGTGGGGCAGATATAACATGTGCAAAGAGAGTTAGATTTGGGTGGGTTATATTGTTTCTGTGCAGGGTAAATACTGGCTGCTTTATTTTTACACTGCAATTCAGATTTAGGTTTGAACACACCCCACCCAAATCTAACTCTCTCTGCACATGTTATATCTGCCGCCCCCCCCCCCTACAGTGCACATGGTTTTGCCCAGTAGCTATCAAATTTGCTGCTGCGATCAGATCTGATTTAGGCCCATTGTGACCCGTTCGCTCGCTGCTTTTTGTCACAGCCGAGCGAACGGGTCCCTAGTGTGCATGCGCCGGCGCCGTAGTGCGCATGCACATGGCCAAAGGCCTAGCAGGGATGCGATCACCTCTGCCTGATTGACAGGCAGAGGCGGTCGCTGGGCGGGAGGGGGCGGAACGGTGGCGTTTGGCCTCCGTTTCGTGGGAGCAGTCCGGCCAACGCAGGCGTGGCTGGACCAAACAGGAAGCGGACCGCAGCAGCTGTGTGACGTCACACTCAGCTGCTGCAGGCTGGGGAGCGATGAGAAGCTCCCAGCCAGCACGCTAAAGCTGCGCTGGCCGGGAGATACTCTTGAAGTGCAAAGCCATCGCCACTGTGAGATGCCTTTGCACTTCTGCGGGGGCGGGGGGGGGGGCGGCACTGACATGCGGGGCGGACTAGCCCTGTGCTGGGCGTCCCCCCGCATGTCAGTGTGATTGATCGTAGCTGTGCTAAATTTAGCACAGCTATGATCAACTCGGAATGACCCCCGTAATCCGCAAGAAAGCACTGCTTGTGACTGAGATTTCAATGGCCATTGTCTTCTCATTGAAAATTTACGGTCTATGTAAATGAATGGAAGATTCCAATAAAATAATTTAGATAAATATGCCTCTGAACAGGATATTTTAGAAACAACTGTAAGTTATGCTTATTTTTCCATTACAAAGCAACAGGGGCCAAATGTTTTTTTTTTTAGATTGGTTTTGTCTTTTAAAAATTTGCCACTGATCTCACAGCTAAATCTATGAAATCTCTGCTCTTGCTGCATCTTGCAGGATATTACAGTGGACCCGGGAAATGTAAAAGTCATCTACTTATTCTCATTGAATATAATTATTATTTATTTTTAATCAAATTCTTTTGTAAGATTTATTGGCAGAAAACGTTAGAAATATCTAAAGCTGTGCTTTCTACTAAAATGGTGACTATTTTGGGGCTGATTCTGGGCTAAGAACAACGATTAAGGGGCATTGGAGAAAGATAATGTGGAGAGGGATAAAATACCAAAAACAAACGGCTCCTGTCATTTTTCATACACAGCCAGTAACATTACAGTTAGTAGCTGACTGGCTGGTACTTTATCTCTCTCCACTTTATCATTCTCGAAGTTAGTACATAGCCCCCATAGAGTAGTATGTAATATACTAGCCCAAATCTAAATTGCAGTGTAAAAATAAAGCTGGCCAGCATTTGTGGGCTACATGCAATAGCAATCAGTGGGAGTATTTCAGACCTGATCGTAGACATGCTACGTTCAGCACGTCTATGATCAGCTTCCCTGACATGCGGGGGGGCGCCCGGCACAGGGGTAGTCTGCCCCTCTTGTCAGGCCTGACCCCCCCCCCCCCCGCACAAGTACAAAAGCATCGCGCAGCGGTGATGCTTTTGTATTGAAAGAGTATCTCACAGCCAGCGCAGCTCCTACGCGCTGGCAGGGAGCTACTCGTCGCAGTCCAAGTCACATTGGCTGCGTGTGACATCACACAGCGGCCATGGCCCGCCCCCTAAATGGCAGCAAAATGCCGGCTTGCCCCCTCCCGCCAAGCGACCGCCTCTGCCTGTCAATCGGTGCCGGCGCATGCGCAGTTCAGGCCTGATCGCTGCTGTGCGAAAACGCACAGCGCCGATCAGGTCTGAATTAGCCCCAGTATTTTCTCTGCATGCAAAAGCAATATATAAATGTATTTGCTCCCATTTCATTACAACATGATCTGTCCAGGTGCTAGGGTACTACTTTTTTTTTTTTTGCCCCCAACACAGAATCAGCCCCTATACTTCAGCACTTTAAATGGCTGGAAAACAGGAGAGTGAGTGGATGGTCCAGTGAGAGGCAGCTATGTCTATGATTGAGGCTTCCTATTGGTACTCCCTCTAACACCACTCTCTTTATAGCGTCACGCAGGTCAAGATTCTAATATTACAATTATTCGGTTGTGAGACTAAGGAAAATATGGTTGGATGGAGTATCCCATAGGTTTCAGGGAGGGAGTGGAGTTACAGTTTGTGCCCTCCTTCAATGGGAGTACAGCTTGAACATATAACACATTTTATTTTGATCACAGCACTCTTATCCACAAGCTGAGTGTACACATGCAGTACTTGTATTTAGATGAAAATGTGTAACCAAAAGTGTTCCTGGAAATAACTCTGGAATGATGGCTGCACCGAAACCTTTATATTCTAAGTAAGCAGCAAAATCCATATGTTTAGAATTGGAATTGTTACGCTGACTGCAGAATGTAGCAAATCCCTATGTATTACACCACAATGGGATGCCAACATCACATGTTACTTCATTAAAGGCCATTGTACAATTATTCATACCGGGGATATTGTTAGGACAGCTCATGGCACAGTCATTTTCACATCTGTTTGAAGGCAGGAAATAGGTCACAGCACAATGCTTATAGATTTATTATAATAGAGACTATTCATCTATCAGGCACAGCTACATAAGTATTAGGGCATTATGCATTCATTGTCATAGATAGACACGGGGCCTGTGTGTTTAGTATGTACTGTGATAATATTCCTCAGGCACTCATCCCAGGCATAGACATAACTTCTGCTAATAGCTTCCACTAGAAGCCTGAGACCTTAAAGCAGACAGCCTGGTCTCTAATTTGCTGCCTCTGCATTGACGTGGCCTGATTACTTCATTCAAAACTGTAAATTGGTGGATTGCGAGTGATAAGAGGCTGACAGTGAATGATAATTCCAAATGAAAATTATAGTACAGTTCATCCTTAGGATTGAAGATCTTGTTATAACAAGTACAGAAAAATAAGTTATCACATTCATTTTATCTTGGTCACGTTAAAAAAAAGCTCTTATAACAGGAACATACTGTAGGAACTTATTCATGTCTGGTTTTTATCATTTCCCATGGGGCAAAGTACCGATTATCGGCACTCTGTGCATGTACAGGACCTTCTCTGCACATGTACGAACGGGTCCTGCAATGGCGAAAGCAGTCCAGCATCAGACTGTCAGTGATTGACAGTCTGAAGCCATTTAGAGGCAGGGAGAGAGCAACTAAAATGGAGGTGTATTGCCGCTGTTTAGGGGGAGGGAAGATGCCACGATCTCCATCATTGGACAGAGATTTCCTGGCCTACTACAAGGTACAGCGGCAGCTGTCTTGCGCAAACTCATAAGTGCCACAAGCCTAGGATGCATCTCGGATCACTACTGCAGCAGGAGGCATCTTCTTGTAATACGTAGACGCCTCCTGCAGCATTTACATACAGAGCTATCGCTGCTGCTTCCAAGGAAGTTTCGCTCTGAGGAAATATCTGCATGCTCAAGGCCAAGAAATGCTTCAGGGATTGAGGTATCTAGGCCTGCAGACGATACAGCAGGGCACCTCATCTAGATTGTACTGATTGAGCTGCCTGATTGCATGTCTACAAAATGGCTTGAGAGATCAGGGATTCCCCCAGCCCGAGCATGCACTACAGAATAGCGTCATCACAGCGGCAGTACATGGAGACTCCCCCTCCAAACAGGGACTTCCGTCTTACGGTCCATTCGCAGACATGGGCATCTAGAAACGCTCTCTCCTGCCGACTGTCAGCACCACACCAGCCGGGACAGGCTGTCTGTACACCGATAGCAGTGCATGGGGACACCACCTGCATTATTTAACTATGATTGGGATTAGATAAATTATATAACAAATTTACGGCAAATAACTTCTTAACGGGCAGTCGAGCTTATCCACAGTACTGTGAGTACACAGGCTGTAAGGGGTTCACTACGGCTGGCCGGCGGTCGGGCTCCCGGCGACCAGCATACCGGCGCCGGGAGCCCGACCGCCGGCTTACCGACAGTGTGGCGAGCGCAAATGAGCCCCTTGCGGGCTCGCTGCGCTCGCCACGCTACGGGCACGGTGGCGCGCTACGCGCGCCACACTATTTTATTCTCCCTCTATGGGGGTCGTGGACCCCCAGGAGGGAAAATAAGTGTCGGTATGCCGGCTGTCGGGCTCCCGGCGTCAGTATACTGAGCGCCGGGAGCCCGACCGCCGGTATACAGAAGACCACCCGCTGTAAGGGCCCCCTTTTTTAAACCTGGCATTCTTTATACATTGTTGCCATTTAAACTGAGGGACACATGATACTTAAGAGCTGATACAAATGAACAGAATATTTAATGATCTATGAGGAATTCTTTTTAAAGGAGAAGACTGATTGCTGAAATTAGTGCACCAAAGGAGTTAGCACTAAATTAATACTCAATATATCTCAAACAAAGGAACTCTCATATTGGATATCCTTTTTCATACTGCTTTGAGAAGTGGGACTTTTTGTGTGGCCAATCATCAACCCTACTCATAATTCTTTTTACTTAATTATTTTATATTTGTCCATTGCACGTGTAGGTTTATTTATGTTTATTGCAATTATTGTTTTTAGGGATATTATGGGCCTAATTTAGACCTGATTGCTGCTCTGCGTTTTTGCAGAGGTCTGCGATCAGATAGCCGCTGCCCATAGAGAATGAAAACAAGTGTGCCAATGCATGCGTACGCCGTGCGCAAACTTCACCAGACAGCAGACATCTGCAAATCCGTTCGCAACTCACTCACCATTGAATGATTTTTCCAGTCTGTGCGTAGCTCATGACTTATTCCTACTGTGCGATACAAACAGGGTGATTGGGGCTGGAGCTGACGTCACACACCCGCCCTGAAAACGCTTGGGAATGCCTGCATTTTTCCTGACACTCCCAGAAAATGGCTAGTTACCACCCACAAATGTCTGCTTCCTGTCAATCACCTTGTGAACGCCTAGCGACCTAAATTTTTGCACCATTCTGTTGCTGTTTGGTGTCACATGTACACATTGCGGTCAGTGCCAGATTTAGGTCCATATGGGCCTGGAGCTGAAATTTAAGAAAGGCCTAGTGTGTGTCGCCGCAGGGTCATGATCACCGCTGCAGGCGTGTCCAAGCGTTTGCAGGACGGGTGTCTGACGTCAATTCCGGAACAGGACAGTCTGAAGTGATCGCAGCGGCTGAGTAAGTCCAGAGCTACTCAGAAACTGCAAAAAAAGTTTTTGTGCCGTCAGCTGCAAAAGCGTTCGCACACTTGCAAAGCGAAAATACACTCCCCCATAGGCGGCGACTATCTGATCGCAGCACAGCAAAAAGTTGCTAGCAAACGATCAACTCGGAATGACCCCCTATGGGCCTAATTCAGACCTGATCGTAGCAGCAACTTTGTTAGCAGATGGGCAAAACCATGTGCACTGCAGAGGGGGGGGGGGGGGCAGATATAACATGTCCAGAGAGAGATAGATTTGGGTGCGTTATTTTGTTTCTGTGCAGGGTAAATACTGGCTGCTTTATTTTTACACTGCAATTTAGATTTCAGTTTTAACACCCCCCACCCAAATCTCACTCTTTCTGCATCATGGGTGGTTGCGCTTTAGTGGAGCTCCGACTGTCATAGCTCATTTTGGGGGTTTTTAGGAGCCCATTTATCTGGGAAAAAAAAAACACATGATTTCGAGGGATGGGATTCACTGCAATGTAAAAAGGAGGGATCACAGTGGTTATCTCCGATACCTGCTGCGATCCCTCCAAAACTCCCCACCGCATCTCACACACAATTCTATATGGGATGCGCTGCTGCCAGATGCCGCATTCAACCTATTTAAAGCCTGTTCCGATTTTTCAGCTTGTGAAAAATCTGCCCGGCCGAAAACCACGTGGATCGTGAATTCACCGCTGATCCACGTGTTTTGTAGAATTTGTGGGCGTTTACAACAGTTTTTGTTTGTTTTCATCCATGCCGATTCAACTAAAAAACAAAAACGAAAAGGCATGTCAAAAATGCCCGCTACTGAATAGCAAACAGTCGAATTAGTGCCGGTTTACCGACTAATTGAATATACCCCATAGAAGGCAGATCCCTGGTACTGTTGTTGAATTATGGTGGGTACACACTGCTCAATATACATATCTGCAGATATATCTACAGACAGACCACGCAGTGTGTTGTACATACAGATGGGGCCTCGCTCATGTAGCCTTCTCTGCGCCTAGGTGCACCAAGGTTTATCAGCATTAACTCATCTATTGTTCTCAGCTGCAATACAATACATAGAGAACAATACATCAGGGGATTAAGTCATTACAGCATGGGATTAAGAAAGACTGCCCTGGCTCAATTAATCCTATTAAAGGGATAGATGAGGAGGGCTCCATCTGTACACACTGCCCGATCCGTTGTGACCGATGTCACGAACTGGGCGCGCATTTCAGCCATCAGTCACCGCCAGCTGCTGCAGCATGTGCACGGGCAGTCGGCTGACCGACTGTATGCACACAGGGATGCGCCAATATATGTGAAGATGTGTGTGATGCAGGGCCGATGCGATATGTCTGTGAACGATAGCGTCCACAGACATATCGTTGTTACACACTGGTCGACGGGCTCACCTACATATCAGCTGTTCAATAGATCAGCCGACATATCCGCCTATGTGTACCCAGCATTATACTATAATCACAGAGATATCGGTTTCCCATTTTCGGTGGACAATTAAAACACACATGTATTTTGTGCGGATAATAAAGAACGTATAAAACATATATTTTTACAATATGTTTTTGACTGATTTTAGAAATTAACCTGTCTGGCCGATTTACAGTCTCTGCCCTCCCACGCCGACTGGGGAGTTTGGTGTATACCCGTTTGTTTCACATCCAGCCGTAAGGGACAACCGCCGGAGGTTCCCCTCTTACCTCCTGTCTGCGGCTCAGAGTGACATGCTGCGCTGGTGACCTCCGGCGATCTGGTGCTTCCTGCCTCCCCGGTGTGATGCTAGCAGAGGCTCCCGCGGCTCCTGGCAGCGATCACTTCTTAGCGCCTGTTGCTCCCGACTCGCTGACCACAGCTCTCAGCCTTAACACCAACTGGCCGTCCAGCGTGGACCTTCACTGCCCGTGACCAGCGGCCGCCGGGCCATTTTACTTCAGCTTCTCCCTCTTGAGCTCCGGTCACATTGGGAAAGGGGGTTCCTGCGTACACCATGGCCGGCGTTCGGGGGATGGATGGGGTGTTTATGCAGCCGGGAGGCGGGGCCACAAATACCCACTGGCAGGCTGCTGTAGCAGGAATTTGTTTTTCCTGTCTACAGCAGCATAGCAATATAAAGATGCCGTGGGCCTATTTTGATGCTGGGCCTGGAACTGCAGCTCCATCAGCCCCATTGTTAATCCGGCCCTGATTGCGGTGCATATGCATGTGCAGTCATATGATAATCGGCCGCTGTGTAATTTTGCACAACAGTGATCAGGTCTGAATCAGGCCCTAAATGCGGTCCTTTATCTCCCTTTTCACTTTCTTTTCCCTTGTGGATCTTGTAGATATCTGCATACTGCCCATGCACCCCAAAAAGAAATTTGTGACTGTGTATACGTGGAACTAGGCATATGCACACGGACAGAGTTTGCAAGTGTTTACATATAGGGGGTAATTCCGAGTTGATCGCAGCAGGAACTTTGTTAGCAGTTGGTCAAAACCATGTGCACTGCAGGAGAGGCAGATATAACATGTGCAGAGAGAGTTAGATTTGGGTGGGGTGAGTTCAATCTGCAATCTAATTTGCAGTGTAAAAATAAAGCAGACAGTATTTACCCTGCACAGAAACAAAATAACCCACCCAAATCTAACTCTCTCTGCAAATGTTATATCTGCCCCCCTGCAGTGCACATAGTTTTGCCCAATTGCTAACAAACTTGCTGCTGCGATCAACTCAGAATTACCCCCATTGATGCATCCTTCTACACCCAACATTGGGTAGGTGCAAGTCCAGAAACTAATAGTGACATCTACAGATGCAAACACAGTGGGACGCATGTATATCTGGCATACAATGGTGGACGGGTTGGGTATGAGTTACCGGCGGTTGGGGTGTCAGTGTTCAGTATACTGATGCCGACATCACGACAACTGAAATCCCGACAGGGGTGAACTACCTACGATCTCCCCTCTCCACTACCCCCTAACACTCCCTTCCCTGCAGCCTAACCCTAACCTCCCCTTTTGGTGCCTAACCCTAATCTCCAACGTTGTTGTCTAAATATACACCCCCTCCCCTTTCCTGCAGCCTACACCTAACCCTCCCCCCTTGGTGCCTAAACCTAACCTTTCTTTGGTGGTGCCTAACCCTAACCTCTCCCTATCGGCAGCCTAACGCTAACCTCCCGGGAGGGTGCCTAAACCTAACCACCCCCAGCCCTAAACCTAACCCTGCCGCTATACTCACAGTTCTGATGCAAGCTGTGTGGATTCTAGCATCAGTAGCCTGACCTTTCTGGGATTCCGTTGTCGGTATTCTGATGGGTGTTGGGATTGCGGCATCGGAATTCCGGCTGCTGGGATCCCAACAGCTGGTATCTTGACCGGGTGGTCTTCAGTATGCCGACTGTCGGGATCCCGGCGCACAGTATACCGGCGCCATAATCCCGACAGCTGACATACCAACACTTTTTCTCCCTCGTGGGGGTCCACAACCCCCCTGGAGGGAGAATAAATAGCGCGCCACCGTGCCCACAGCGTGGCGAGTGCAGCGAGCCCACAAGGGGCGCCACACTGTCGGTATGCCAGCGGTTGGGCTCCCAGAGCCGGTATGCTGGTCGCCGGGAGCCCGGCCGCTGGCATACCATACTACATCCTCTTGACCAGACCCCTGGTAGACACTAGCATAGAGCAAGAGAAAGGAGGCACATCCCAAATGTCCTCTTAGGACCACAAGCAGTATACATTTTACTTTATGACTATGTGCCACATCTGATCACAATCATTATCTGAGAAAGCCACAGGTTATACTCTAAACAGCACTAATCTGACATGTCTGGAGTGGTGCAGGCAGGGGGAGGAGTTTCTGAGTACCTAGAAGCAGGGGCGTATCTAGAGAGGAGGGGACCCATGTGCAGTCTCCGTGTGAATATCTGGCATACAATGGTGGACGGGTTGGGTATGAGTTACCGGCAGTTGGGGTGTCGGTGTTCAGTATAGTGTTGCCGACATCCCGACAACTGAAATCCCGACAGGGGTGAACAACCTACGATCTCCCCTCTCCACTACTCCCTAACCCTCCCTTCCCTGCAGCCTAACCCTAACCTCCCGGTGTGGTGCCTAAACCTAACCACCCCCACCACTAAACCTAACCCTGCCGCTATACTCACCCTGCTCTCCCCTAGCCGGCAGCACTGCTGTTAGCACTCTGATCACTAGAGACTCTGGTACAGTGCCCGAGTCTATGTCACATGCGCAGATCTCTGGAAAAATGGTACGGCGGCAATTTTTTCAGAGACCTATGCATGTGCTGTGGACTCTGGGACAGTGCCAGAGTCTCTAGTGCTCAGAGTGGTAACAGCGGCGCTGATAGCTATGGGAGAGGAGGGGTCCCACACATGGACACCAGAAAGGTAAGTATAGAAGAAATGGGTGCAGTGTGTGCAGTGTGGGCCCCCTCTGGACACATGGCCCTTGTGCACCCATTATAGATATGCTACTGCCCAGAAATACCCAGGAACCCCCTTGATGGACTGAAATTTTACCCAGCAATGGAGATATTCTGACTCTGTCTCTGTGATTTACATTTCTCACTCAGTACTTGAACCGAGGACCACATACACTGCAATCAGACACCTAATACATGTTTATACAAAAAAGAGACAAAGAAAACATCTTGTTGGATGCACAATGGAACCAAAAATTTTTAAAATTACATATCTTTATTGGTATACATTAAAATTATTTTATGAAAAGATGGTGAAATATTAAAATATAGCGTGATTCCCATCACTCTGGTCAACGTCTACGCCCCCAATGTTAATCAGGCCTCGTTTTTCGCCTCATTAGACTCCAAAATCGCCCAATGTAGGAAAGGCGATATCTTAATGGCAGGGGATTTCAATACTATACTCCATCACAGTCTCGACCGCTCCCACTCCCTCCCATTGTCCCAGTCCCACACAAGTACTCGCAATTCCAGAGCCTTGCTGTCACTACTTAAAAACCACTTACTATTTGATTCCTGGAGGGTTCTCGACCCTTTAGTTAAAGATTATACGTTTTTCTCCCCAGTTCACAATCTATATACAAGAATTGATATGATTATGATTGGGAGAGACTTGACCTCTAGGATCCAGAAATGCTGTATTCATCCAATTACGTGGTCTGACCATGCCCCGGTATCTTTGACTCTTTCTGGTTTGTCACGCACTCTCCCCCCCCCCCCCCTCCTGGTCCGTTAATGATGCCCTCCTCCAACATTCTGATGTTCCACCGCAAACTACTCAGGTGCTAACTGATTATTTTAACTTGAATCAGACACCTGGTATGTCTGACATGACCCTGTGGGAGGCGCATAAAGCGGTCCTCCGGGGCCACTTCATACAGATTGCGGCCAGGCTCACTAAACAGCGCTCCCAAAAGATCATGGAGTTAACTGACCAACTCCACCGTCTGGAGGAAGTTCATAAGTTTTCTCTGAACCCGGCTGACTTAGATCGGCTACTTAAAGTTAGGGGTGAACTTAATATGCTGTTATCTCACAAGACTGAACAATGCCTTAGACGCCTTAACCAGATTTATTATGAAAAAGGGGATAAGGCAGATAAACTCCTGGCCAGGAAGTTGAGGGCTCAGATTTCTTCCAAAAACATCTTATCTATTCGTACTAAACAGGGGGTATTGACTCATGACCCTGACCACATTCTGGGTGAATTTGAGGAATTTTATAAATCATTATATAATACGGAAGTGGCTCCCTCATGCTCACTGATATTCAATGAGGGGATTGAATCCCTTTTAGATAAAAATTCCCTACCTTCACTGAGTGGTTCGACGGTGTCTCAGTTAGGTTCAGAGATAACTATTGAGGAAATAGATAATGCACTTAAAACTCAGAAATCAGGTAAGGCCCCTGGACCTGATGGGATGTCAATTATGTATTATAAGAAATTCAAGGGGATTCTCTTGCCCCACCTCTGTAGGCTCTTTAATGGATTCCTTAGAGGTAACCCTTTGTCACCCCGTACATTGGAGGCACGAATTGTTTTAATCCATAAACCCGGGAAAGACCCCAACTCCTGTGCTAGTTACCGCCCCATCTCTTTACTAAATAATGATATTAAACTCTTTGCCAAAATCCTTGCCTTGAGGTTAAACTCAGTTCTCCCGCATTTGATACACGCTGACCAGGTGGGCTTCATCCCTGGCCGACAAGCTAGAGACAACACCTGCAGAACTATTAATTTAGTCCATCTTATTAACAAAGCTAGATTGCCCTCTATCCTTCTCTCGCTCGATGCAGAGAAAGCTTTTGATAAAATACTGTGGCCCTTCATGTTCGCCACCCTGCGTAGGTTCGGCCTGGGAGGAAGCCTACTTCAGGGCATTCAGGCACTCTATTCCAACCCCTCCGCTAGAGTTCGGGTTAATGGCAAGGACTCTCGCCTTTTCCACATCAACAACGGTACGCGTCAGGGGTGTCCCCTGTCACCATTAATTTTTGCTATGACTATCGAACCTCTGGCATGTATGGTTAGGGCCAACCCCGATATTAAGGGTATCTCTGCTGGTGACGAAGAGTTCAAAATGTCATTATTTGCAGATGATGTTTTGTTAACTCTTTCCTCGCCCCATATATCTATCCCTAACCTATTCAAAACTCTATCATCATACTCTTATTATTCAGGATATCGCATTAATTATTCCAAATCAGAAGCCCTCCCTTTGCATCTTAGTGAGGATGCCAGGTCTCTCCTAGCTGCTAACTTTAATTTTTCATGGCGCTCCAAGAAAATTAAGTACTTAGGTGTGTTCATCATGAATTCCTATGATTCTCTATATTCCGAAAATTTCCCAACCCTTTTTAAGTGTATTGAGTCTGACCTACGAGCCTGGGACAAACAGATTATAGCCTGGTTCGGACGGATAGTCTCAGTAAAGATGAACATCCTACCCAGGCTTTTGTATCTGATTCAAACAATTCCTGTACGCATCCACGCTGAGGCTTTATGTCGAATGCAGAAACTCTTCCTAAAATTTGTATGGTCTGGTAAACCTCCTAGAATTAGGACTTCCACTCTGGTGCGTGACCCACTAGCTGGAGGCAGAGGTTTACCGGATATCCGTAAATACTATCATGCAACCTACCTGAGCCAGGCTCTCGCTTGGTTTTCTCCAGCGCCCCATCTACCCTGGATACGAATCGAGCGCTTGTCGGCCGGGGTCTCCACCTTGGTTTCCCTACTCACACCGGTCAAGCCACATCGGACGATACAAATGTGTGCCCCCTCCACAAAACTCACCTGCTCCCTGTGGTTTTTCTGCGTTCGGCATTATGGTCTCTCTACTTTTCCATCTCCCATCACTTCTATTTGGGATAATCAGGATTTCCCCCCTGGCTCCACCTTACGGTCCCATTCGTGGCTCCACCTGAACCCACGTCCGGGACTGGTGTTTGATTTTATAGAAGGTTCCTCCTGGCGCTCCCTAAAATCTCTGTGTGATAAATATGGCATTTCCCAACCTGTACTTTACGAATATCTACAACTCCGCTCCTTCTTAAGTTCCCTTCCTAAACCCCAGGTTATTCGCCAACTCACCCCTTTGGAACGTCTCTGTATTTATTTCCCTATGCGACAGGGTATTATTTCTATACTTTATTGTTTATTACGCTCTCTGAAGGCAGCGAACATACTTCCCCATGAATGTAAATGGGAGCAGGACCTGGGCCCTCCCCCTGAAGAAGATTCATGGGAGATCATTAGACAAAATGTAGCCCAGTCCTCAATTTCCTCCCTAGTGAAGGAAAACTCCTATAAGGTCTATACTAGATGGTATCGGGTCCCAGCGACACTGCATAAGATTTTCCCCGGGTCCTCCCCATTGTGCTGGCGTGAGTGTGGTCAAATTGGAGATTTCAAACACATTTGGTGGTCATGCCCCAAAATCCACCCGTTCTGGGCCCAGGTGGAAACTCTTATTGGATCTATTTTCTGTTCTCAGGTAACATTGGGTCCCTGGTCGGCTCTATTGGGCCTACCTTTGCCTAATTTTGGCAGCCATGCGGGCAACCTGGTACTCCAAATTCTTCATGCCGCCAGATGTGTGATAGCTAAAAGTTGGAAAAAGACCACTAACCCCCTAGGAGCATGTTACTGTCTAAAATATGGCATATCTCCATGATGGAGAAAATCACAGCTTCCTTACATGACAGGTCAGAGAAATATAGGAGGACTTGGGAACCTTGGTTCACTTATGCTATATCCTCTACTGCCAGGGTATGATATACTGTGTCAAACGGGTTCCAATAGGCAAAAGTGGTGATATACTGTCCATGGTTTTAAGGATTGAATATAGTGGGGGCTACCCCCCACGACATGACTATACCTTGTATGCTCCCTTAGTGGTCCCCCACTCTCCCATCCCCCCTCCCCTCTCTTTCTTACTCTCTTCATCTCTGATCTTTTCTTTCCCTTTCTCTCTTTACCTTTCGTTCAAACACGGAAAAACTGTTGTCGACATATATATTGTATTGTTGATGTTCTCCCCTGTTCTTGTTTTGTTTGGTCATATCCCACGGGATATCATGTATGTTTTGCATTAAAAAAATATATATATAGCGTGATAAAGAAACAGAATGTGATAATACAAACTATTGAAATCCCTGGCTGATGTTCTCTTATGTGAACCTTTTTTCTTATACTCGGCTGAATTGCCTATGTCAGTGGTTCTCAAACTTTTTGAATCACGGCGCCCTAGAGTATCAGAATTTTTTCACGCCACCCCAAGGCCAGAAGTTCCTTATTGAGCAATTTAGAAATAAATATTAAATTAAGTAAATTGTGTTTATATGTCATCCTTAGGGTCAATTGTGTGGTGAGAGACAAGATTTGTTTCTGTTTGGCCACATATTTTATGATTGGCAACCACCAGCACTGGTTTTGCTTATTACATTGAATATAAATAATTTGAATTGATCCTGGACCACCAACCCGAGGCACCCCTGCAAGTGTCTCACGGCACCCCAGGGTTCCACGGCACACATTTTGAGAATCACTGCCCTATGTGTTCTGCATTGTATTTTGTTACAATTGTAACATCCTACAGGTTTATCTTTTTTAATAGCAACAAAGTAACCTCTGTCATGACACTGTATCCACTGTGTGATGTCTTATTACTACTACACATTAGATATGTGCTTCAGAGTTGTTATATCAAATATGATAGCTCTAATTCACACACCAGTATATCAGTATTTGCTGACAGTTGTATTATTCATACAGTATTAGTGAGAATTGCACACCTCTATACATTACTCTCAATGTGTGTCTATCTCAATAGCTACTATGGGGCCCAGAGCTGAGAAAGGCCACCTTCCCTGTCACAGTTACATGTGTTATATATAGGGGTGTAGCTACCATAGGTACTGTGACTGCCTACCAGTGCAATGCTCCACCTACTGGTGTGATCTCCACCTCCTGTGACACGATCCTCCTGCTGGTGCTGTGACTGCCTACCAGTGTAATGCCTCACCTACTGGTATGATCTCCACCTCCTGTGACACGATCCTCCTGCTGGTGCTGTGACTGCCTACCAGTGCAATGCCTCACCTACTGGTGTGATCTCCACCTCCTGTGACACGATCCTCCTGCTGGTGCTGTGACTACCTACCAGTGTAATTCCTCACCTACTGGTGTGATCTCCACCTCCAGTCACAAGATCCTCCTGCTGGTGCTGTGACTGCCTACCAGTGCAATGCCCCACCTACTGGTGTGATCTCCACCTCCAGTGACAAGATCCTCCTGTTGGTGCTGTGACTGCCTACCAGTGCAATGCCCCACCTACTGGTGTGAGCTCCACCTCCTTTGACACGATCCTCCTGTTGGTGCTGTGACTGCCTTCCAGTGCAATACCTCACCCACTGGTGTGATCTCCACCTCCTGCGACAGGATCCTCCTGCTGGTGCTGAGAATGCCTACCAGTCCAATGCCTGAGCTACTGGTGCAATCTCCACCTCCTGTGACAAGATTCTCCTGCTGGTGCTGTGACTACCTACCAGTGCAATGCCTCACCTACTGTTGTGATCTCCACCTCCTGTGACACGATCCTCATGCTGGTGCTGTAACTTACTACCAGTGCAATGCCTCACCTACTGGTGTGATCTCAACCTCCTGTGACAAGATTCTCCTGCTGGTGCTGTGACTACCTACCAGTGCAATGCCCCACCTACTGGTGTGAGCTCCACCTCTTTTGACACGATCCTCCTGTTGGTGATGTGACTGCCTACCAGTGCAATACCTCACCCACTGGTGTGATCTCCACCTCCTGTGACTTGATCCTCCTGCTGGTGCTGTGACTGCCTACCAGTGCAATGCCTCACCTACCGGTGTGATCTCCACCTCCTGTGACAAGATTCTCCTGCTGGCGCTGTGACTACCTACCAGTGCAATGCCTCACCTACTGGTGTGATCTCCACCTCCAGTGACAAGATCTTCCTGTTGGTGCTGAGACTGCCTACCAGTGCAATGCCCGACCTACTGGTGTGAGCTCCACCTCCTTTGACACAATCCTCCTGTTGGTGCTGTGACTGCCTACCAGTGCAATACCTTACCCACTGGTGTGATCTCCACCTCCTGCGACAGGATCCTCCTGCTGGTGCTGTGACTGCCCACCAGTCCAATGCCTGAGATACTGGTGTAATCCCCATCTCCTGTGACACGATCCTCCTGCTGGTGCTGTGACTGCCTACCAGTGTAATGCCTCACCTACTGGTGTGATCTCCAACTCCTGTGACACGATCCTCCTGCTGGTGCTGTGACTGCCTACCAGTGTAATGCCTCACCTACTGGTGTGATCTCCAACTCCTGTGACATAATCCTCCTGCTGGTGCTGTGACTGCCTACCAGTGCAATGCTTCACCTACTAGTGTGATCTCCACCTCCTGTGACAGGATCCTCCTGCTGGTGCTGTGACTGCCTACCAGTACAATGCCTCACCTACTGTTGTGATCTCCAACTCCTGTGACACGATCCTCCTGCTGGTGCTGTGACTGCCTACCAGTGTAATGCCTCACCTACTGGTATGATCTCCACCTCCTGTGACACGATCCTCCTGCTGGTGCTGTGACTGCCTACCAGTGCAATGCCTCACCTACTGGTGTGATCTCCACCTCCTGCGACAGGATCCTCCTGCTGGTGCTGTGACTGCCCACCAGTCCAATGCCTGAGATACTGGTGTAATCTCCATCTCCTGTGACACGATCCTCCTGCTGGTGCTGTGACTGCCTACCAGTGTAATGCCTCACCTACTGGTGTGATCTCCAACTCCTGTGACACGATCCTCCTGCTGGTGCTGTGACTGCCTACCAGTGTAATGCCTCACCTACTGGTGTGATCTCCAACTCCTGTGACATAATCCTCCTGCTGGTGCTGTGACTGCCTACCAGTACAATGCCTTACCTACTGTTGTGATCTCCAACTCCTGTGACACGATCCTCCTGCTGGTGCTGTGACTGCCTACCAGTGTAATGCCTCACCTACTGGTATGATCTCCACCTCCTGTGACACGATCCTCCTGCTGGTGCTGTGACTGCCTACCAGTGCAATGCCTCACCTACTGGTGTGATCTCCACCTCCTGTGACACGATCCTCCTGCTGGTGCTGTGACTGCCTACCAGTGTAATGCCCACCTACTGGCGTGATCTCCACCTCCAGTCACAAGATCCTCCTGCTGGTGCTGTGACTGCCTACCAATGCAATGCCCCACCTACTGGTGTGAGCTCCACCTCCTTTGACACGATCCTCCTGTTGGTGCTGTGACTGCCTACCAGTGCAATACCTCACCCACTGGTGTGATCTCCACCTCCTGCGACAGGATCCTCCTGCTGGTGCTGTGACAGCCTACCAGTCCAATGCCTGAGCTACTGGTGTAATCTCCACCTCCTGTGACAAGATTCTCCTGCTGGTGGTGTGACTACCTACCAGTGCAATGCCTCACCTACTGGTGTGATCTCCACCTCCTGTGACACGATCCTCCTGTTGGTGCTGTGACTGCCTACCAGTGCAATACCTCACTCACTGGTGTGATCTCCACCTCCTGTGACTTGATCCTCCTGCTGGTGCTGTGACTGCCTACCAGTGCAATGCCTCACCTACTGGTGTGATTTCCACCTCCTGTGACAAGATTCTCCTGCTGGTGCTGTGACTACCTACCAGTGCAATGCCTCACCTACTGGTGTGATCTCCACCTCCAGTGACAAGATCCTCCTGCTGGTGCTGAGACTGCCTACCAGTGCAATGCCCGACCTACTGGTGTGAGCTCCACCTCCTTTGACACGATCCTCCTGTTGGTGCTGTGACTGCCTACCAGTGCAATACCTTACCCACTGGTGTGATCTCCACCTCCTGCGACAGGATCCTCCTGCTGGTGCTGTGACTGCCTACCAGTCCAATGCCTGAGCTACTGGTGTAATCTCCACCTCCTGTGATATGATTCTCCTGCAGGTGATGTGACTGCCTAGCAGTGCAATGCCTCACCCACTGGTTGATCTCCACCTCTTGTTACACGATCCTACTGCTGGTGCTGTGACTGCCTACCATGCTGCATTAGCCTTGCTTACTACCACCATGGGTAATGCTAACAGTTTGCTTAAGCCCAATTTGTGTTGGGCCCCGCTTATAGCTGACTTACTCCAACCTACGTGAGGCCTCTTTTCATATATTTCCAGGGCCACTTTACGTTCCCAATCCACCCCTGTCTGGCATGGGAGAAATGTGAATGATAAATCAATGTAAATGTACCAGGAGGTATTGACAAGCCTTTATAACAGTATCTTGTACTGTGAATTTCTTACTCTGTTTCCAAGACAATTAATTAATTTAACTTGTTAATTAAGTGAAAGGAAGACATGATATTTTCCAGGAGATGTATGAAGCCATGGAGAGAGATAAAGTTGAGTATTTGCCCAAATCAAATGAAGCTTCTAACTACAGGTATCATTTCATGTACTGTGCTAGATAAGTGACAGAAGATGATTGGGTGGTTTGGACATCTGCACTTTATCTCTCTCCAAGGCTTGATACATCTCCCCAAGAGTGCTGTATATAAAATATATGTCTGGCTGCTCTACAGCAGGCCAGGACCATCAGTAATAATTTGCAGACCCTGTGAAATTAGCATTCAGTAAAGACGGGAGACTCAGTCAATGAATACATAAAACATTTTTTAGTTTATGTTAAAATATAAAAAGTTTATTAAATGGAATATTTATTAAATAATATTTGCGAGACATCTCCCAAAACAGTCGGTTTTGGGGGCTGCCCACAATTATTAACCAGCCCCTGAATGTATGTATTGGGGACTGCAAAGGATATTTGAGATATCTATTGCGTTCCTCCTATTTTGAACACAAAAGCAGTCAACAAAAGTTTCTACGGCAGATGGTAAACTGTGAAACTCAAAGCATTTCTGAGCTTGGCCCAGCAGCTAATGCCCAGTCTGCTCTCACATACGCAGTCTGACGATTGCACATGTGAACTAGCACAGCCGGGATCTAAACCCAGAAGTAAAGTGATCGCATTAGCAATTATTTTACTTCTTATACAATGCAGGGACGGGCATGAGATTGGTACTCATTATGGCATAAAAACTACACCTCTGGACTCACCAAGAGTCATCCTTCAGCACTCAGGAGAGGAAAACCCCCTTGGGGGGAAACCTCTGGGGAACCATGGCCTCAGGATCGCCCTTCCCTCTGGGCCTTAAGAGGTGTACTAATAGAGGGGTCAGTATGCTATCCCAGCGCATGGGATGTCGGTATTTGTCATACCGATGCCGGGATCCCAGTACAGAAAAGAACGACAGGGGTGAGTAAGGGGTGTTCTCCCCTCTCCCCACCCCCCTAACACTGCCTGGCTGCAGTATAACCCTAACCTCCCCCCTTTGTGCCTAACCCTCCCGCAGAGGTGCCTAATCCTAACCTCCGTCTCTGCTGCCTAAACCTAACCCTCCCTTCCCCGCAGCCTAACCACTCCCAGAGGTGCCTGACCCACCCTACCCACAGCCTAACCCTAACTTCCCCCCACCCGCAGCATAACCCTATCCTCCCCCACCCGCAGCCAAATCCTTACCCCCCGCTTGATGCCTAAACCTAACCCCCACCTGATGCTTAAACCTAACCCTTCCTTCCCTGCAGCCTAACCATCCCTGGGGGTGCCTAATCCTAACCAACCTGACCCACTGTCTAACCCTAACATCCCCCCCACCCACAGCCTAAACCTAACCCCCCACCTGATGCCTAAACTTAATCTCCCCACGTGATGCCTAAACCTAACCCTATCCTCCCCCACAGCCTAACCACCCTTGGGGGTCCCTAACCCACCCTACCCACAGCTTAACCCTATCCTCCCCCACCCGCAGCCTAACCCTAACCTCTCCACCTGATTCCTAACCCTCTCCCTCTCTCCACCCCCCTAACCCTGCCTTTCTGCAGTCTAACCCTAACCTTTCCCTTTGTGCCTAACCCTCCCGCGGAGGTGCCTAATCCTAACCTCCGTCCCTGCTGCCTAAACCTAACCCTCCCTCTCCCGCAGCCTAACCACCCCCGTCTGACCCTACTGCCTAAACCTAACCCTCCCTCTCCCGCAGCCTAACCACCCCCCTCTGACCTTGCTGCCTAAACCTAACCCTCCCTCTCCCGCAGCCTAACCACCCCCCCTCTGACCCTGCTGCCTAAACCTAAACCTCCCTCCCTCGCAGCCTAACCACTCCCAGGGGTGCCTAACCCTAACCCAGTGCCTGATGCCTAAACTTAACCCTCCCTCTCATGCAGCCTAACCACCCCCAGGGATGCCTAACCCACCCTACCTGCAGCCTAACCCTAACCTCCCCCCACCCACAGCCTAAACTTAACCACTCCGCCTGATGCCTAAACCTAATCCCCCCGCCTAAACCTAATCCTCCCTCCCCCACATCCTAACTACCCCCAGGGGTGCCTAACCCTAAGCTCCCCCACCCACAGCCTAAACTTAACCCCTCACCTAACATCTAAACCTATCCCTCTTGCCTGATGCTTAAACCTAACCCTCCCTCCTATGCAGCCTAACCTCCCACCCACCCTATCCGCAGCCTAACCCTAACCTCCCCCACCTGCAGCCTAACCCTAACCCCCCGCCTGAAGCCTAATCCTAACCCCCCACCTGATGCGTAAACCTAACCCTCCCTCCCCCACAGCCTAACCCCCCCCCCCCATGCCTGATGCCTAAACCTAATCCCCCTTGCCCAGCCCTAAACCTATGATCGTGGGGATACGGGCATCGGTATCCTTGCCCATTCGGAGTTCCAACGTCGGGATTCTGAAGAGTGTCGGTATCCCAGTGTCAGTATTCTGACTGCCGTAAACCCGACAGCCGGCATCTTTACCGCATCTCCTAATAGGTAATGCATATGTCCCAACATTTGGAGCATGTGTCCGCAGCTCTCCTCCCAGGGCAGCTATTCAGGGATCACCCACTGCGTGTAGACGAAGAGGAAGAGATGAAAAATCATTGTTAGTGGATGAACAAGCAGAGAGACAAACTGCAAACAGTGGTGTGGTTGTGTAGAGAGAAAAATCTATCTATGTAAATATGTTACTCTAACTACTGAGGACATGGAAAATACCTAAAATAAGGACAATTATCCCAAAGGGCCCATTGTTTTTATACAATACACACATCGGGGGGATAAGTTCTCTCTTATAATAATTAGTGGGTACCTTCAGAAAAGAAATTTGACCAGTAAATAATAAAAGCTATAAATTGCTAACATTTAGGGGTCAATCCAATTAATTACAAGTTACCATTGCTGCAACGTTTCACAGCATCCAAACTCACACTCTTCGTGGCCAGATTCAGCCTATGGGGCTACCGAAAAGTGAGGCTGTTGTAAGACAAACTCGCACCTAATTAAACTGACCCCGTAGTCATTAAATGTGATAAAATAGTAAAATATAATGGTGTAATTGTGGGCCTGATTCAGTTGTGGTTGTTGAAGCGATCGCTGCTGCAATCTTGCCATTCACAATTGCATCGTGAGTCTGAGCAGTCGTAGGCTGAGCAAGTCTCCTAGACACAGGGGGCTCTCCAGCAACACACAGGTCGCAATGGGTAATTTATGCACGCACATGGAACGGAGTTTGAACGGACCTGACATGCCTGTATACAGTTAGCCACCCCCGTTACCACCTCAAACGCTGACTTCCTGTCAATCACTTTGCGATGGGATCCTCTATGTGAGCTTGATTTCATTTTGTGCGCAGTGCAGCTTACACGCATGCACAGTGAAAAAGCATTGAGCCACTTGGTACAACAGCAGCTCTGCATCCGCATCTGAATCAGGCCCCCTGAGCGCTAAGGAGAAGGACTCTAGGGAAAGGACTATGTCACCTTTATTATATGTAAAGATAGGGAAACAGTCACTTGTTACAGCTCCAATTCACATCATTTATACCATTCTGTACCATTTCATCATTTGGTTATTCTATGGGGGAGATGTATTAAGCCCTGCAGAGTGAGAAAGTGGAGAGAGGTAAAGTACCAGCCAATTAGCTCCTAACTGCCATGTTACAGGCTGTGTTTGAAAAATGACAACTAGGAGCTGATTGGTTTTTAGTTTATCTCTCTCCACTTTATCACTCTCCCAGGCTTTGTACACCTGCCCCCAGTTTATTGATATACTGTACATGTCAGCCATTTCACTATCTCCCCCGATCTGTATTGTTCTTCCCCCGATCTGTATGTCTGTATCATGCTCTCCCCACCCTTCCTGTTTTTCTGTATTACAGTATGTTCTACATCTCGCAACCCCCAAAAGTGTATGTCCTTCCTCTATATGTCCTATAATACTACTACATTTTGTTACGTATTTTCATTTTTATTCATTTGCAATTTATCTATTTTATTGACTTTTTACCCAAAACCCAAGATCCTTTCTCATAGAGACCCAAGTTATCTGATCCACGTTTTATCTTCCCTAGTGCTAGGACCATGTTAGTATCATACAAGGGGCCTAATTCAGATGATCGCAGCAGCAAATTTGTTCTCTAATGGACAAAACCATGTGCACTGCAGGTGGGGTAGATGTAACATGTGCAGAGGGAGTATGATAACTTACCTCTTGCATGTTATACTCCAGTCGTTGCTACCTCTGTGACCCCTCCCATCATCTTCAACTGACACTTTGCAGATCTCTTTGCCGGTCTCCCGACACTCTGCAAATCTCTTTGCCAGATGATCTTAAAAACACAAGAGACTATCATTAAGCATAGTACTAGTTTAAATACAATAAAATGTCCATGAGTCAACCAGTTTCCCAATTTTCCTTAAACCAAACAAGATACTTTCAAAGTTATCAATATCCCATTTATCTGTTTTATTGACTTTTTCATCCCAAAGCCAAGATCCTGCCTCAGAGACCCAAGTTATCTGCATCCCCTATATGTGTACTTATCCTCCATACCGACTTCTTTATTCCTGTAACGCTACATTTTTATTCCTAAATATGTTGTTCCTTCCTGCGCTTCTCCTATTTATGTGTCCTTGTACCTATATTCCCTGCTCTGTCTATCTTGTCTTGCCATTCAGCGGACTATACTGCACTCTGTCTTCCTTACCCCCCTCCATTATACCCTGCTATGTAGGACTCACCTCCTCCTACCTGCCTTCCTGCATGGAAACTGGAAACGTCAGCAGCTGTAGATAGAATGTTACAGGAAGAAGCATTGTGATGTCACGGGCTAGTGATGTCACAAGCTAGGTGTGATGCCACAGTAACCAGCAGCAAAGCTACAGAGTTACAGCTATCTTACATATGTATTTTCTACATCAATTACAACTGGATATACATGAGTTTCTAGTTTCAAAAAAATTAGACTAGTGTAAAAAATGAACTATAAGGCAATGCTGTACAGAGTGCCTCAATATATAGGTAAAGGAAAAATATAAGTGACAGGAATTTCTAGACTAAATCACCGCTTATATTTTATAAGTAAATAAAGCTCTTTATCTAAGAGGCTGAATTAACCATTCTCCGGGGAGGGGGGTGTGTGTGTGTGTGTGTGTGTGTGTGTGTGTGTGTGTGTGTGTGTGTGTGTGTGTGTGTGTGTGTGTGTGTGTGTGTGTGTGTGTGTGTGTGTGTGTGTATATATAGAGAGAGAGAGAGAGAGAGAGAGAGAGAGATACAGTTCTAACTATACTATCCCATTAAACCAGGAAACTCACAAATTATACAGTTTCTGTGGCTGGCTGACCTCAAGTCTGCATTTCACCTGGTTTAATCAGCCACAGAACTTGTGTAATCAATGAGCGTATAAAGATTATTCAATACCAGCGTATATAAAACTGTAAGGCGGGCCCGCAAGGTGACAATTACAGGGAATGGTAATGACATCCACTCGACTTGTTCACACCCTCTGGACGTGTTGGAAAGAGGTTGAGTGGACAGTGAGCGTGACTGTGCCCTGTGGCACCACGTGGCACCATTGTATCAACAGCTGGATTGCTGAGAACGGAACCTGGAGGGTACATAACTTTTTTGTTTTCATTTCATCTCATGACACTCCACCCATAGCTACTCTTCTGGTTATTCTATCAACTAGGACAACAATGAAGGTGACTCCATAACATTTCTTCCATTGTTTTTCCATGTCACAGAAACATTGCATGTGTGTTACAGGTGACCATCCTAATCATCTCTCCTTCGCTTCACAGTAATGTCATTGTTAGTGATACATTATTTGGATCAAGCATCAAAAGGAAACTTAGGTATAAGAGTCTGGCCGACATATCACTTATTGCATGACGACCTTGTGCCTGCGCTGTACTGTATGTAGACGGAGCATTTGGTTTTGCTAATGACTTACATAGACTCCATAAGAGGACATGCCGACAAAGCATATTGTTGAATGTTAACATGTATGATCTTAAACTCCATCTATAAATGTTCTGTTGCGAGACTTCCAATATGCTCAGAATATTGCTACTGTGACAGATGATTAAGTATATACTAGCTGGAGTACCCAGCATTGCCCCAGATTTTAAGAATGTCTGTTTACAAAAATAAATGTAAATATTAAACACACAGTATAAATAACATTGTAGATAGCTGAATACCCGTGCTTTGGTATGGGATGAGGATGGTAAATTAGAATGATAGTTTGTTGATTTACGTTGATTGGAGATCTAGTATATAGGCATATCTTGCTTCCCTAATGCACTTTGTGTAGTGGCTGCACCCCTTTTTGGTCCCCCAATGGACCCTGCTCTTCCCACTATACAACTCTCTGTGGCTTCCTGCTGCCTCCATTCCCCATCTCACATCATGTCACTGGCCCTGTCACATGCAGCCCTGTCATCACTGAGATATCATGCATGTCCTGATATAGTATGTGCTGCTGGCCCAACCCTAGGGGTGCTAGTGGTGTGTTACCCTCACAGTGTTTGTTCCCAGTGTGTAAGTCATATGTGTAGCAAGATTGGTGTAAATTGCTCCAGGCATTCCAGAGTTATGCTGAATGCTGAAAAACTCTGTGCTGCTGCCTCACCCCTAGGGGTGTCTTACCCCCACAGTGTTTGTTCCCAGCTTGCAAGTCATTTGTGAACCAAGTTTGTTGTAAATTGGTCCAGGCATTTGGGAGTTATGCTGTCTCCTCCTGGCATACTCTGTCTGACCCCCACAGTGTTTGTTTCCACAGTAAAAGTCAAATGTGTACCAAGTTGTTGTAAATTGCTGCAGGCATTCCAGAGTTGTGCTGTCTGCTTAAATACTCAGTGCTGCTGCCTCACCCCTAGGGGTGTCTTCCTCCCACAGTGTTTGTTCCCAGATTGTAAGGCATATGTGTACCAAGTTTTGAGTGCATTGCTCCAGCACATCCGGAGTTATTCTGTCTCCTGATATACTCTGTGCTGCTGTTTGCCCCCCTAGGGGTGTTACGGAATTCTAATTGTTTTAGTTGCCTCCACCGTGTTTTAATACGCTTGCATGTAAAATTTCACGATCGTTGCTTGTAAACTGTGGATTTGTATAGAAAGACAGAATGACGGATTTTCACTTTTATATAGTAGATACACTTAGAGTTACTTTGATATGAGACTCAGTAGCGGATCTTGCCACGGGCAAGCAGGACTTTTGCCCGGAGGGCGCCGGCGCCATCCGGAGGGCGCCGCACCAGGGCAAGATCCGCTGCTGCTGTGCCCCCGCTGCCGCTGGCCGCTGTGAAGGGAAACTAGAGTTTCCCTTCGTGGAGAGGTCCTTTACTGTGCAGTGCGCGATGACGTCATCGCGCACTGCACATTAAAGGACCTCTCCACGAAGGGCTTCACAGCGGCCAGCGGCAGCGGGGGGCACATTTCAGAGAACTACAGTAGTCTGTACAGGGGGCGTAGATGACCACGCCCCCTGTACGAAGCCACGCCCCCCATTGCCGCCCAGGTAGCGCAAAGCCCCAGAACCGGCCCTGATGAGACTGTCATACTTCGCAAAATTTTATAACAAGTTCCAGGGATGCTTGGTGGCTGAGCTCAGTGCATGGTGGAATGTCATGTGCGGATCTGTCTAGGAGGTCCTTGGTGCACTACAACTCCCATTGTGTCATGTTTACTGGACTTCATTATAATGTGATGATTTGTTTTTAATTCATGTTAATTACTCATGTTCCATACATTTTCATTTATAACACTTAATGTGCACATAACACAGTGTTTATAGGGCCCAATTCAGACCTGATCGCTCGCTAACGTTTTTTGCAGCGCTGCCATCAGGTCAGAACTGCGCATGCTTATGCACCGCAATGTGCAGGCACGTCGCACAGGTACAAAGCGGTTCGTTGCTCTGAGATGGGTTTGTGCAAAGAATCCATTTGCATGAGGGATCGCAAGGAGATTGACAGGAAGAAGGCATTAGTGGGTGTCAACTGACCGTTTTCTGGGAGTGGTTGGAAAAATGCAGGCGTTCCCAAGCGTTTGCAGGGCGGGTGTCTGACATGAATTCCGGTCCCGAACAGGTTGAAGTGATCGCAGCGGCTGAGTAAGTCCTGGGCTACTCAGAAACTGCACAAAATCTTTTTGTACCACTCGGCTGCACATGCGATCGCACACTTGCACAGCTAAAATACACTCCCCGGTGGGCGGCGACTATGTGAATGCAGGACTGCAAAAAACAGCTAGCGCGATCAGGTCTGAATTGGCCCCATAGATCCTCCAGAAACCCCATGGGGCTGTTTTACTGGTCCATGTCAGGTTTGGCCATCCAAGTGTGAGGTCAAATTGATCAATAATCCTGGGCCGCAGCTCCAGACGTTGGATGGGCCTGCCTGTGGCCAGCTGTACAGTGGATAACAGCCCATGTCCTCTCATGCTTTACAGTGTTTAGTTGCAAAATTGGTGGTGGTGGTGGGTGTTTGGTAGACTAAAGCGGTAGGGCTTGTTACAAATACTGGAGTCTATTTACTAAGCATTGCAGAGAGATATAGTGGATGGATATAAGTACCAGCCAATCAGCTGCTAACTGTCATATTAACGGCTGGGCTTGAAAAATGACAGGAGCTGATTGGCTGGTACTTTATCTCCATCCACTTTATCTCACTCCAAGGCTTAGTGCATAGGCCCTCATTCCGAGATGATCGTAGCTGTGCTAAATTTAGCGCAGCTACGTTCATTCACACTAACATGCGGGGGGACGCCCAGCACAGTCCACCCTGCATGTCAGTGCCGCCCCCCTGCAGAAGTGCAAAGGCATCGTACAGCGGCAATGCCTTTGCACTTCCAAAGTAGCTCCCGACCAGCACAGCTTTAGCGTGCTGGCCGGGAGCTACTCGTCGATCCCCGGCCCGCAGTGGCTGCGGGCCACTCCCCGCACGGTCTGGCCATGCCTGCATTGGCCGCGCCACGCCCAGGAAACGGCGGCCAAAAGCCGCCATTCTGCCCCCTCCTGCCCGGCGACTGCCTGTCAATCAGGCAGAGGCGATCGCAGCCCCACTACGGCCTTCGGCCATCTGACATGCACCGGTGCACTATGGCGCCGGCGCATGCGCAGTGAGTGCCCGTTCGCTCGGCTGTGATAAAAAGCAGCGAGCGAATGGGTCAGAATGACAACCATAGACCCCATTGTATGCAGTGGATGTGGGAGTGATGAAATGGTTAAAAAATAGATACTTTTTTGCTGGTGAGCTACAGGGTCAAGATATCACACCCTTATCTAGTTCTTGGCTGCCAGTTGGGAGGAGTATGACGCAACCATGTGAGCAGTGCAGGGGCATGACAGCAGAATCGCATCATCAAGACACAGTATATAAAGCCACGATTACATCATTGTAAAGCGGGGGAAGGGGCCATGATGATGGGATTCAGCAGGAATAGCGTCATCAGCTCACCTGGACTGGTCACTTAACACGGGAAGTGGGCATTAGCGTGTGGAACTGAGGCATTACTGAAGATATGCCTACACCTTGGTGCCTGCTTTTGCAAAATATGCAAAAAGGAAAAAAGAGCGGCTACCGTAGATACTGAAAAACTAGTAGCAAAGGAAAGCAAAGCGAATCCCAAAAATTTCTTTAAATACATTAATAGCAAGAGATTAAAGAAGGAGAGTATAGGCCCTTTAAAAGACAAGTTGGGAGTCTTTTGCAAAAATAATAATGACATAGCGGACACACTAAATGAGTTTTTTTCAACAGTATTTACTAGAGAGGACCCAATTCAGGGACTAACACATAATCTCAATAATGAGAATATCCCGCTGATAGGTACGTATTTAAGCGAGGAAGTAGTCTGTGACCGATTAAAACATTGAAAGATTAATAAGTCACCAGGTCCCGATGGTATTCACCCAAGGGTTCTAATGGAGCTTCACTCTGAACTTGCAAAACCGCTATTTTTGATCTTTAAGGATTCAGTAATATCAGGTATGGTTCCCAAAGACTGGCGTATAGCGGAAGTAGTGCCTATATTCAAAAAGGGAAGTAAAGCTGAACCAGGTAATTATAGACCAGTTAGTCTTACATCTATAGTGGGGAAAGTATTGGAAGGTATTCTAAGTGATAGTATTCAGAAGTTCCTTGAAGTCAATAAGGTCATTAAAAGGAATCAACATGGGTTTATGAAGGACAAATCCTGTCAAATCAACTTACTTGGCTTTTATGAAATAGTAAGCGCAAACCTAGATCAGGGTAAAGAGGTGGATGTAATCTTTTTAGATTTTGCCAAAGCATTCGACACTGTACCACACATGAGACTTATCTACAAGCTACAAGAAACAGGGCTAGGAAGCACAATATGCACTTGGGTCAAAAATTGGTTAGATAATAGGGAGCAGCGCGTTGTGGTTAATGGATCTTTTTCAAATTGGACTGAAGTGCTAAGTGGTGTGCCGCAAGGCTCAGTATTAGGACCGCTATTGTTCAATATTTACATTAACGACCTAACAGAAGGTCTAGAGAGCATGGTGTCAATTTTTGCAGATGATACCAAATTGTGTAAAGTTATAAATGCGGAGGGGGATGCTGAGTCGCTTCAGAACAACTTAGTTAAATTAGAAGCTTGGGCAGCGAAATGGAGAATGCGCTTCAATACAGACAAGTGTAAGGTAATGCACTGTGGTAACAAGAACAAAAATTACACCTACCTACTAAATGGGGTAAAATTAGGGGATTCTGTACTGGAAAAGGACTTAGGTGTCCTCATAGATAGCAAACTAAGCAGTAGTACCCAAAGTAGGACTGCAGCAAAGAAGGCTAATAAGATATTAGCATGCATAAAAGGGGGAATTGATGCTAGGGACGAGAGTATTATACTCCCGTTATATAAATCACTTGTGAGGCCACACCTTGAATACTGTGTGCAATTCTTGGCACCATACTACAAAAAGGATATCCTGGAGCTAGAAAAAGTTCAGAGGTGGGTGACTAAACTAATTAAGGGTATGGAGACGCTGGAATACGAGGAAAGGCTTGCAAAACTAGGCATGTTTACACTGGAAAAGAGGAGATTAAGAGGGGACATGATCAACATCTACAAATATATAAGGGGACAATATACAGATCTTGTGCAGGGCCTGTTTTTGGTTAGATAAACACAGAGAACTCGTGGACACTCGCTCAGGTTAGAGGAGAGGAGATTCCGCACAATACGGCATAAAGGCTTTTTTACGGTAAGGACGATACGTGTTTGGAATTCCCTGCCTGAGGGAGTTGTAATGGCCGACTCAGTCAACACCTTTAAGAATGGGTTAGATAAATTCCTAATGGATAAGGATATCCAGGGTTACGGTGCATAGTCATGCACTATGGTTATTATAAAAAAGAGGAGTAAAACGTAACGGCAGTCATCAACATCAGTCAAAATTTTACACCAAATAATCCTGCATAGGAGACCAGAAATAGGTTGAACTCAATGGACAATTGTCTTTTTTCAACCTTAGATACTATGTTACTATGTTACTGAAGATATGCCTACACCTTGGTGCCTGCTATCCTGGAGTCTCCAAGACATTGCGGGAGAATAGGCAAGTACCATATGCTCTATCATGCGTTGGGATCATGTAACCGGTGGTTGGGATCCCAGCGGTCAGCATCCTGATGCCGTGATCCTGGCCGCCAGATTGCCGATGGGGGTACGAGTGCAACAGAGCCCCATGCGGGATCGCCAAGGGCGTAGCTACCATAGGTGCAGGGAGTGCAGCTGATATGGGGCCCAGAGCTGAGAGGGGACACCTTCCCTGTCATGTGTTATATACACGGTGTAGCTACCATAGGTGCAGGGAGTGCACATGCAATGGGACCCAGAGCTGAGAAGGGCCACCATCCCTGTCACAGTTACATGTGTTATATACAAGGACGTAGCTACCATAAGTGCAGGGAGTGCAGCTGCTATGCAGAGCTGAGAGGGGCCCACCTTCCCTGTCACAATTACATGTGTTCTATGCAGGGTGTAGCTACCATAGGTGCAGCTGCTTTGGGACCCACAGCTGAGAGGGGCCACCTTGCCTGTCACAGTTACATGTGTTATATACAAGGGTGTAGCTACCATCGGTGCAGGGAATGCAGAGTTGTTTGTACGAGTAATGAGGGTTGGTGCTATCATTCATTAGTTGTGTCTTTCCTGCTTATATTCAGCAGCTAATGCTGTTCTCATTGCAGGTGGTATGGTATAGCTTATATTTCTAATCAAATTGCACATTGTCCTTCATGGGCAGTAAAAAGCACTGATACTGTATACAGCGGCACGTTCTGTTACTGCTGTTGCCTATCTAGTCCCTGCTTGTGTTCGGCGGCTCATGCTTTCCCTACTGTGTGTTTCCCCTCGCATGCCACCTTTGTTTAGCCAAGCATGCGTTAGGAGCTGTTGCCTAGATGTCTGGGTCCCCCACCTGCGTCTCCGTTTAGCGACTGGTATAATAGCAGCCGCCAGTGGCAGCATAGATAATCATAACTAGTGCCCGTGCTTTTTACAAGTATTTATACCATGTTTATGGTCAACACATTAAATACAATTACACAGATCTGGGAATGAAGATAGGGTGGGGGATCTGGGGCGCTCCCTACCCCTTACTGCCTGTGGTTGGACACCTGGGATTTCATTGTATCCCGGAAGAATCTAAATGGGTATTTGGTGGTGTCCATCCTCTTGGCGCTAGGTATGTATAATAGAATGATACTTAATGATTAAAAAGAGTATTTTTAATGATAAAATATATCAGAAAACAAACAGAAAGGTGCGGCACCAGTGTTTTTAACAGTGACTCCTGTCCCAGGTAGACTAGCCGTGGACTGACTGGTGATTAGGCTTGGGAGCCCAGCAGGGTGTTTTTTCCAACACATCCTGCATTCACACCTTTGTGGCTTCACATCCAGACACTGGTGGGTAGATTTACTAAGCTCCCGATTTTGACCGATTTGGTGTTTTTTGTTCAAAGTGTCATCTCGGTAATTTACTAAACTCAAATCTCGGCAGTGATGAGGGCATTCGTATTTTTTTTACGGCTGTGTTGTAAAAATACGAATGAATACACCATCGGTCAAACGCGTCTGTTTAGGTATAGAACTCAGTCATGTACTATGCATTCGTATTTGAAATCTCTACCGTGAAAATGCATTTGCGGCCGTGAAAAAAAACAATTAGTAAAAAAATGCGGAAAAAATATAGACCTGCTTTTGAGAAGCGTGTTTACATGTGTTTCCAATTCTACATTAATCACACCTGAATTTTTTGACCTTTAAAAGGGACCCAAGCACATTTTTCTAATCTCTCACTCTGAAATGGCTGCTGCCGTATGTAGTACTGATTTCTTGTTTGCTGGGGGATACCTGAGACTGCTCCATGAGGCTACAATAAACCAGGGCCAGGAAACTGAACATGGTCAGCAGGTTGTACAGGTGCCGCGGAGGCTGCGCAGGCCTCGTTTTTTTAGGGGGCGTTTAAACTTGAACGCTTTGGCCGATGACCAGGTCATACAGATGTTTCGGCTAAATAGAAACAACATTTTCCGCATGTATGACCTTGTCAAACTGGACCTAGACCCTGAGACAGCACACTCTCGCTCTGTCTCAGGCCTGCACAAACTCCTGGCTGTGTTGCACTTTATGGCTACTGGCAGCTTCCAGGCTGTGACTGGCGATGTAATTGGTATCTCCCAGCCCACCTTTTAAAATTATTTAATTCAGGTGAGTTAAAACATACATACACATCTATGTCTAAGTGGTGCTTCTGTTATGTAATATAACACAGTATTGTATTTATTACAGGTCATGACACTCACCTTATATTTTGTAATGTCCACTCAGGTTTTGGATGTCTTGGATCCCCACATAGATGCCTCTATCTGCTTCCCTACCCAGGAGTCGCAGTGGCATGCAGTCAGGGTAGCTTTCTATGAGCTTGCTGGCATGCCCAATGTGCTGGGTGCCATAGATTGCACACACGTTGAGCTGAGACCACCTAGGGGCAGGCAATATATTTATAACAATAGACATCTGGGCCAATCCACTAATGTCCAGGTGGTTTGTGATGCAAATCTAATAATTATGAGTGTTGTTGTGGGTTACCCTGGTGGCTGCCATGACTCCTTTATCCTCAGTCAGTCATCCCTCTTTGATAAGTTTGATGCCGGACAAATGCCTGATGGCTGGCTGCTGGGTATGTTCCAAGTGTGTTGTGTGTATGTGTGGTAACTTCAACCTCATCATTATGTTTTGTTTTTTTCCATAAACCACATGTCCTAATGTTGCCTATATCTGTCTTTCAGGTGATGGTGGTTATGGCTGCTACTCTTGGCTCCTTACTTCATTGTCCCAACCTGATTCTCCTGCTGAACACAATTATAATAATGCACATAAGTCCATGCGGAATGTGATAGAAAGATGTTTTGGGGTGCTGAAATCTAGGTTTCGGTGTCTGGATAAGTCTGCAGGGCTTTTGTTGTATAGTCCCTCAAAGGTGACTAGGATTGTGTTCTGCTGCTGTTTTCTTCATAACATGTGTTTGCGCCAACATCTGCCACATGTTGGTGATGAAGAAAACAGTCAGCAAGTAGGTGAGTTAGAAACATCTGGCGACAGTGTGAGTACAGATGTGGGGAGGCAGGTAAGGCAAGAAGTGATTCTGCGTTATTTTACCAGTAAGTATTATTTATTCATAATTAACCTTGCCTAACACCAATTATAAAATGTTTGATAGGTCTGAATTCTGTTTGTGTTGCGTTATTGTTTGTTATTTCTCATGTTGCTTACAGTTAGGCAATAAAATGTATAACTTACACTGTCACTCATTAACAAATTAAACATTACACATATTGCGTATGATTAATTTATTACCTTAAACTCAGGCATTTTGAGTGAATCAATTAGATCATTTGTAATTTTCAAATAACATACTGTAGTTGTTGCTGCAGCCTTGATCATTTCTTTGTTTTTTGTTTGCTGGGTGCAGAGGATTGGGATGGTTCATTGGTCCTGGTTCTGCTGGATCTTCTTACTGGGGAGGTAACTGGGGTCTGGCTTGGTGTGGTTGTTCCTGAGCTTGAGCTTAGTTGGTGGGATGCCAACACATTTAGGCTTTGGCTCAGGTTGTTGAGGCTTGCTGTGAGTTGTGTAGTTGCGACAGTGTTGTTGGCAATGATTCGGGAGAGGCTTTCGTTTATTAATTGGTTATGTTGTATAATTTGTATGAGGGCTTGTTGCTGCCGCTGTTGGTCATCCATGATTCTTTGTAAATTTGCGTGCATTTGGCTGTTGTCTGCCCTCATCTGCTCCATAGAATTTGCTACTCTGCCAACTTGAACTATCAGTCTGCCTGAGTTCCGACTGAGTCTAGGCAGATGGTGGGGCAGACTAGCAAGGTATTGGCTGTGGATGTTCAGAGAGGCATAGTGTTGCGCCTGTTGTTTGGCCCAACTGGACCAAAACTCTGGGCCCATTTGTGGCTGGGTTGGTGTTGTGCTCAATTGGGGGCTGTGGGATGTTTGGGGTGGTTGGGTTATGTCCTGCGGCGTGGTTGGGTGGTTTTGATCAATCGCTTGCAGGTGTAGTGTGTACGATTCCTGCAAGTCAGTTTCCTGCTGGGTATCCTCGGGCATGATGGGTGGTTCTGTATGGGGTTGAAGACAGCCACTATTTAGTCAATATTTAGCATTGGTTTTTTTTATGGCTTTACGTCACCATGCATTACTTCATAATATTCATGTTGTAAATGATAAATAGATTGTGGGCTAAACTTAACAATTTAGGTTAGTGATGTGCATCGGACATTTTTCGGGTTTTGTGTTTTGGTTTTGGATTCGGTTCCACGGCCGTGTTTTGGATTCGGACGCGTTTTGGCAAAACCTCACCGAAATTTTTTTGTCGGATTCGGGTGTGTTTTGGATTCGGGTGTTTTTTATAAAAAACCCTAAAAAACCGCTTAAATCATAGAATTTGGGGGTCATTTTGATCCCATAGTATTATTAACCTCAATAACCATAATTTCCACTCATTTCCAGTCTATTCTGAACACCTCACACCTCACAATATTATTTTTAGTCCTAAAATTTGCACCGAGGTCGCTGGATGGCTAAGCTAAGCGACACAAGTGGCCGACACAAACACCTGGCCATCTAGGAGTGGCACTGCAGTGTCAGGCAGGATGGCACTTCAAAAAAATTGTCCCCAAACAGCACATGATGCAAAGAAAAATTAAAGAAAAAAGAGGTGCAAGATGGAATTGTCCTTGGGCCCTCCCACCCACCCTTATGTTGTATAAACAGGACATGCACACTTTAACGAACCCATCATTTCAGCGACAGGGTCTGCCACACGACTGTGACTGAAATGACTGGTTGGTTTGGGCCCCCACCAAAAAAAGAAGCTATCAATCTCTCCTTGCACAAACTGGCTCTACAGAGGCAAGATGTCCACCTCATCATCATCCTCCGATTCCTCACCCCTTTCACTGTGTACATCCCCCTCCTCACAGATTATTAATTCGTCCCCACTGGAATCCACCATCTCAGGTCCCTGTGTACTTTGTGGAGGCAATTGCTCTTGGTGAATGTCTCCACGGAGGAATTGATTATAATTCATTTTGATGAACATCATCTTCTCCACATTTTCTGGAAGTAACCTCGTACGCCGATTGCTGACAAGGTGAGCGGCTGCACTAAACACTCTTTCGGAGTACACACTGGAGGGAGGGCAACTTAGGTAGAATAAAGCCAGTTTGTGCAAGGGCCTCCAAATTGCCTCTTTTTCCTGCCAGTATACGTACGGACTGTCTGAAGTGCCTACTTGGATGCGGTCACTCATATAATCCTCCACCATTCTTTCAATGGTGAGAGAATCATATGAAGTGACAGTAGACGACATGTCAGTAATCTTTGGCAGGTCCTTCAGTCCGGACCAGATGTCAGCACTCGCTCCAGACTGCCCTGCATCACCGCCAGCGGGTGGGCTCGGAATTCTTAGCCTTTTCCTCGCACCCCCAGTTGCGTGAGAATGTGAAGCAGGAGATGTTGATGGGTCATGTTCCGCTTGACTTGACAATTTTCTCACCAGCAGGTCTTTGAACCTCTGCAGACTTGTGTCTGCCGGAAAGAGAGATACAATGTAGGTTTTAAATCTAGGATCGAGCACGGTGGCCAAAATGTAGTGCTCTGATTTCAACAGATTGACCACCCGTGAATCCTGGTTAAGCGAATTAAGGGCTCCATCCACAAGTCCCACATGTCTAGCGGAATCGCTCTGTTTTAGCTCCTCCTTCAATGTCTCCAGCTTCTTCTGCAAAAGCCTGATGAGGGGAATGACCTGACTCAGGCTGGCAGTGTCTGAACTGATTTCACGTGTGGCAAGTTCAAAGGGTTGCAGAACCTTGCACAACGTTGAAATCATTCTCCACTGCGCTTGAGTCAGGTGCATTCCCCCTCCTTTGCCTATATCGTGGCCAGATGTATAGGCTTGAATGGCCTTTTGCTGCTCCTCCATCCTGTGAAGCATATAGAGGGTTGAATTCCACCTCGTTACCACCTCTTGCTTCAGATGATGGCAGGGCAGGTTCAGGACTGTTTGGTGGTGCTCCAGTCTTCTGTACGCGGTGGCTGAATGCCGAAAGTGGCCCGCAATTCTTCGGGCCACTGACAGCATCTCTTGCACGCCCCTGTCGTTTTTTAAATAATTCTGCACCACCAAATTCATTGTATGTGCAAAACATGGGACGTGCTGGAATTTGCCCAGATGTAATGCATGCACAATATTGCTGGCGTTGTCCGATGTCACAAATCCCCAGGAGAGTCCAATTGGGGTAAGCATTCTGCGATGATCTTCCTCAGTTTACGTAAGAGGTTGTCAGCTGTGTGCCTCTTCTGGAAAGCGGTGATACAAAGCTTAGCCTGCCTAGGAACGAGTTGGCGTTTGCGAGATGCTGCTACTGGTGCCGCCGCTGCTGTTCTTGCTGCGGGAGGCAATACATCTACCCAGTGGGCTGTCACAGTCATATAGTCCTGAGTCTGCCCTGCTCCACTTGTCCACATGTCCGTGGTTAAGTGGACATTGGGTACAACTGCATTTTTTAGGACACTGGTGACTCTTTTTCTGAGGTCTGTGTACATTTTCGGTATCGCCTGCCTAGAGAAATGGAACCTAGATGGTATTTGGTACCGGGGACACAGTACCTCAATCAAGTCTCTAGTTGCCTCTGAATTAACGGTGGATACCGGAACCACGTTTCTCACTTCCCAGGCTGCCAAGGCCTGAGTTATCTGCTTTGCAGCAGGATGACTGCTGTGATATTTCATCTTCCTCGCAAAGGACTGTTGGACAGTCAATTGCTTACTGGAAGTAGTACAAGTGGTCTTGCGACTTCCCCTCTGGGATGACGATCGACTCCCAGCAGCTACAACAGCAGCGCCAGCAGCAGTAGGCGTTAAACTCAAGGATGCATCGGAGGAATCCCAGGCAGGAGATGACTCATCAGACTTGCCAGTGACATGGCCTGCAGGACTATTGGCTTTCCTGGGTAAGGAGGAAATTGACACTGAGGGAGTTGGTGGTGTGGTTTGCAGGAGCTTGGTTACAAGAGGAAGGGATTTAGTGGTCAGAGGACTGCTTCCGCTGTCACCCAAAGTTTTTTAACTTGTCACTGACTTATGATGAATGCGCTGCAGGTGACGTATAAGGGAGGATGTTCCGAGGTGGTTAACGTCCTTACCCCTACTTATTACAGCTTGACAAAGGCAACACACGGCTTGACACCTGTTGTCCGCATTTGTGTTGAAATAATTCCACACCGAAGAGCTGATTATTTTTGTATTTTGACCAGGCATGTCAATGGCCATATTCGTCCCACGGACAACAGGTGTCTCCCCGGGTGCCTGACTTAAACAAACCACCTCACCATCAGAATCCTCCTTGTCAATTTCCTCCCCAGCACCAGCAACACCCATATCCTCATCCTGGTGTACTTCAACAGTGACATCTTCAATTTGACTATCAGGAACTGGACTGCGGGTGCTCCTTCCAGCACTTGCAGGGGGTGTGCCAATGGTGGAAGGCGCAAGCTCTTCCCGTCCAGTGTTGGGAAGGTCAGGCATCGCAACCGACACAATTGGACTCTCCTTGGGGATTTGTGATTTAGAAGAACACACAGTTCTTTGCTGTGCTTTTGCCAGCTTAAGCCTTTTCATTTTTCTAGCGAGAGGATGAGTGCTTCCATCCTCATGTGAATCTGAACCACTAGCCATGAACATAGGCCAGGGCCTCAGCCGTTCCTTGCCACTCCGTGTCGTAAATGGCATATTGGCAAGTTTACGCTTCTCATCAGATGCTTTCAATTTTGGTTTTTGGGTCATTTTACTGAACTTTTGTTTTTTGCATTTTACATGCTCTCTACTATGACATTGGGCATCGGCCTTGGCAGACGACGTTGATGGCATTTCATCGTCTCGGCCATGACTAGTGGCAGCCGCTTCAGCACGAGGTGGAAGTGGATCTTGATCTTTCCCTATTTTAACCTCCACATTTTTGTTCTCCATTTTTTAATGTGTGGAATTATATTCCAGTATCAATAGCCATGGCCTACTACTATATATACTGCGCACAACTGAAATGCACCACAGGTATGGATGGATAGTATATTTGACGACACAGAGGTAGGTAGAGCAGTGGCCTTCCGTACCGTACTGCTATATATACTGGTGGTCACTGTGTCAGCAAACTGCAAAACTAAAATGCACCACAGGTATAGAATCTAGATGGATAGTATACTTAATGACGACACAGAGGTAGGTACAGCAGTGGCCTTCCATACCTTACTGCTATAAATAGTATACTGGTGGTCACTGTGTCAGCAAACTGCAAAACTAAAATGCACCACAGGTATAGAATGTAGATGGATAGTATACTTAATGACGACACAGAGGTAGGTACAGCAGTGGCCTTCCGTACCATACTGCTATATATAGTATACTGGTGGTCACTGTGTCAGCAAACTGCAAAACTAAAATGCACCACAGGTATAGAATGTAGATGGATAGTATACTTAATGACGACACAGAGGTAGGTACAGCAGTGGCCTACTGTACCGTAATGCTATATATTATATACTGGTGGTCACTGGTCAGCAAAACTCTGCACTGTACTCCTCCTATATAATATTATACTAGTGGTCCCCAGTCCCCACAATAAAGCAGCACACTGAGCACAGATATGGAGTGTTTTTCAGGCAGACAACGGATAACTGGTGGTCACTGATCAGTAAAACTCTGCACTGTACTCCTCCTATATTATACAGCTGCTCCCCAGCCCTCCCCACAATTAAGCAATAATGCACAATCAAGTTCAACAATAACGGAGAGGACGCCAGCCACGTCCTCTCCCTAACATTTCCAATGCATGAGTTAAAATGGCGGCGACGCGCGGCTGCTTATATAGAATCCGAATCTCGCGAGAATCCGACAGCGGGATGATGACGTTCGGGCGCGCTCGGGATAACCGAGCCATACGGGAGAATCCGAGTATGGCTCGGACCCGTGTAAAAAGGGTGAAGTTCGGGGGGGTTCGGTTTACGAGAAACCGAACCCGCTCATCACTAATTTAGGTCACCTTTTTGTAGAAATATGTGGCTTCTTACGTTCCCTACTAAGTTCAAAAATGTTTCAGGGAATTGTTGGACTCAGCCATAATTAATGTGCTAACACGAAGAACTCTGACAAATACAAATTACTACATTGACATATTGTGTATGAAGCTTACTTTTTTAAAACACACACAATACATTAAATGTGTTGAGCAATACACTCATACATTGTTCAAGGCAATCAGTGGTCTGGCCAAAACTTGATTAAATATAGTGCAAATAAATGTAATAAAAAATATGGTAGAAAATGTCTTACGGTGGGCGATGTTTAGAACTGGTGATGTTGGCCATGCAAAACAATCGGATTAGACTTAACATTTATGTAGCTGTTTCTAGCAAAAAAAACAAAAACAAAAAAAAATTGGTTGCTATGGCCAACATCACATCTAAAAAAAATAATAATCTTACTAACGTTACCCCCATGTGCTTGCTGTTGGGGATTATTACAAGGATGAGTGTTTTTTTAAACACATTTTTTTGGGCTGTGCACAAACACTGGGGCAGATGTATTAACCTGGAGAAGGAATAAGGAAGTGATAAACCAGTGATATGTGCAAGGTGATAAAGGCACCAGCCAATCAGCTCCAATATGTAAATTAACAGTTAGGATCTGATTGGCTGCTGCCTTTATCACCTTGCACATATCACTGGTTTATCACTTCCTTATGCCTTCTCCAGGTTAATACATCTACCCCACTGTTTTTTTAAGTTTTTACAGTTAAATGTTATGTTTACTCACCAGACAGCTGAGGGGATTGTGGTTCCTTGCTTTGTGGACTGGCCAAAATGGCTTGTGGTGGCTGGGACGACACTGTAGAGATGCGCCGTTGTGGTGGTGAGGATGCGGGTGGATATTCCGCCTCAACACGGCGTCTCTTGGTACCCATCTTATGGAGACTATCCGAGCCCTGTGATGGTCGTCTTAGTGGAGGGGTGTTTGATGAAGAAGAACCTATGTGATAAGATAAACATTAAAATTCTGCATTTCTATGTGTTTTCAGAATATGTGTATACACTACATTCTTACCTGCATCACCAGCATCTGCATCTCTTGGCAGTGTGGGTTGTGGCCTGGCTGTGCTGCGTCTCTTTCGTACTGTAGAAATACTGTATGAAGTTTGTCCTTATGAACATTATATTATGTTTATATGTTTATGCAAAAACCTTATTGTGATGTAAATATATGATGAACCTGATGAGAAGTAAACAAAACTATGCTTATGCTTTTCTGCTTGACTTCATTGGGTGTGTATACTTAAATTAAGAAACAATTACACTAACCAATCCATACCCAAAGGTGCAGAATTCACAAAATTATACTACTAAAAACTCAACCGTGGTAGCTTAACACAACCAGAATATTGCTCTGTATTTAACATTTGTTTACTGCTAACAACCAAACACTACCACCAAATATATGCACCAAATTGTAAGCATCAAATTAAAATCTGCATGAAAAATCACATCAACCACACAAAGGACACCCCAGAACAACACACAATAACCATATGTCCATTACAAAAAAAAAACACACATTACGCAAAACACATGACTCACACTTCATTTAAAGACACCCACAACAATTTACTTTTTTTTTTTTAAAAACAGAAAAAGGCCAAGGTCACCTGCTAAATTGACAATACAAAGGACAAAAACATAACTATTTGTGAATAAAACGACATCACCAACACATTAGAAGAATTAACCAACTTACAATCACAATTAGCTAGAAGACATTTCAGACAACTAAGGACAAAGCACAGATGTTTTAATTATAAATTATAAAAAAAATACAACTCACCATCCTGCCTTGGGCGATCCGAATCCCGGACATGAGTCACACCAACCACATCTGGCGGAATAAGAGTACGCACAGGCTCCTCCCAATCCCGATATGACGCTCGGAAAGGGGTGTCCACCCCCTGTTTGGTGGGCTGATTTAGCCTCCTTAGACATCTTAGCCTTGACACGCCGCTTGATGTCGTAGAATCGCTTACGACACGTCTCCTCGGTCCTCCTCACCACACCCTCACTATTAACTGCCGCAACTACCTTCCCCCACAGAACACTCTTCCTGCGTGAAGAAACCTTGGCAGCATCATGGCCAAACAGCTGACGATGATGTCTCATCAGCTCCCACACCAATGCCATATTCTCTGCGTAGCTGAATTTGACATTGCGGCCCGTCTTTGTAGTGGTGCGTGGCTGCGGAGCCACAGCACCATCACTGTCACTATCACTCGAGGCCGCAGCAGCAGCAACCTCCCCCTCCTCCTCACTAACCTCCTCCACCTCACTCACCTCCTCCCTCTCACTCACCTCCTCCACCACACTCACCTCCTCCACCACACTCACCTCCTCCCTCTCACTCACCTCCTCCACGACACTCACCTCTGACTGGGACTTCAGGACAAACAACAAATAACACTGAGAAAAAAAAACACTAAACACACTCCTCCACTACCACTACACACACACACACACACACACACACACACACACACACACACACTCCCTCACAAACAATGACGATAGACTTTAAAAAAAACAGACAAAAACTAGACAGACTTTTAAATAACTACACAACAAGTATGACAAGACTACTTACACACACAGTACAGCACTCAACAATCGCAAAGAACCTCCTCAAAACCGCCAAAAACTCCTATCAACTCTCCAACTCAAAACACAACTTCCTCTCACCTCTCCACTAGCTAAACCCACAAGGTTCGGATGGTTTGGGGCAGTTTTATAGTAATGAGCACAGACACTCCTCCATCACGAATCAAACCAATTACGGACGAGTGACAAAAACGAAACTTAGAAAAAAAATGCGTCCGGGAACGGGAAAACACTGCCGTAACCGAAAAATTCTACCTTGGAAAAACACGAATGACATCGACATCGAAAAATGGAAATAATCAAAACACGACAGCATAGTAAATAAGGCATAATAAATTCAAAAGTTGCAAATTCACACATTCGATGTCATTCGTGTTTGAACTTTAACCTCATTCAGAAAAATACGAATTTTAGTAAATATACCCCTGGGTATGTTCTTAATTTGACATCACAGGACTCTTTTTATTATGCTTGTATGTTGTATGTTGTGTATATTTTATTGGGTGGATGCCTATCACCCTAGTACCATTACTGTTTGTTTGCTGATATATTTTATCAATAAAAATACTCTATTTAATCATTGAGTATCATTCTACTATACATACTAAGAGGTTGGACACCACCAAATACCCAATTACACAGATCTGTTCACAGTTTTAGAACACCAGCTGAGGAGTAGTAGATCGTTTCACCGTGGCTTCTGTAAGAGTAATATTGATTAAAATGCTTTTGCTGTATTAATGTTTCACTATATTCTAAAGACTGTATATATGTCCCTTTACATATATTATAAGGTCATCGTTGCTTGTATTGTATGTGTGAGACAACAGGTGGTTTCCTAAAATACTTTACAAGATAAGAATGCGAAGCCAGGAGACAGAGAATGACAGAAATAGAGATCTTCAGCAATCGCCTCATTCTTTGACAAGACGGACTCCAGGAATAGTTTGGGACTGTGTCTTCTGAATATTATCTTCTATGTCACTGAAACGTATAATATATATATGATTAGCTAACTTTATACTTCACTGTAATTGGAGGGCATGTAAAAGCCCACTTCTCTTTTGGTATAAATAAAAGCTCTTTCTGTCACAGGACAGAGCAGTGTTATACTTACAATTGTTTAGTGTGACTTCTTGCTCTCCAGCCGGCTGTATCCAGTACTTTGAATCTCCAAGACAGAAGGGCTACTAAGGCATTGATAGTAGAGGTGTAAGCTTATTACCCTAACATTTCCTGGTGGTCTTGTCCGGGATTCCCCTACATTCCTGCCGTCACTGACCAGACCAACCGCTGATGCCCAGGAACCAGCTGAAATAAATCTGTACAGTGGGGTAAGCAAAAACAAGTGCTTTGGTACCTTCTTACTCTCTTTCAGCTCTTCCTGAGGTATGGTGGCGCTCAGTGGGGACGGGTTAGCGGGATCCAAGAATCCAGTAACCTTCTGTCTTTAAAGTATAAGTTGTCTCATTATTAGTGTATGACTGCATGATATGAGTGTGTTGTATGAGTGGAACATGACATGTATATAAAAGGCTGGCAGAATTGACCAGAGGACCAAAGACTATCCCTTCCTGAATGCAACCTAAAGGCTTGTCCTGTCTTCTTGGGAATAGGTGCCCCTGGGTCCAAAGATCGTTTCTGCATATAGACCTTGGCTCTCATGAGAAAGAAGTGATACGTGGACATTATTATGTACGGTGTCCGGATACGTACCCGCGATTCCAGGTCAGGGTCCTTCACATTTCCTCTAGGTGACCCTACGGGGCTCCTAAGGCTGGAGGGTGTCTTGTATGACATTTGTGTTATATGTCTAGATTGCCAGACTTATGTTAGAATTGCATTTGTTTGTTTTTGCTTAAATGTTTAGTCTTTGCAGCATCAAAAATAATAGGAATTACAGATAGGTCTGTTGGTTGTATTTGGGTGGAAAACAGGGAGGTGGGGGAAACAGTGGTCATTGTAGGAACACATCTCAGTAGAATATATCTGTCACAAGTTGTAGGATAAGATTGGTGTAAGGCACAGGTTCTCAAACTCGGTCCTCAGGACCCCACACAGTGCATGTTTTGCAGGTCTCCTCACAAAATCACAAGTGAAATAATTAGCTCCACCTGTGGACCTTTTAAAATGTGTCAGTGAGTAATTAATATACCTGTGCACTTGCTGGGTTACCTGCAAAACATGCACTGTGTGGGGTCCTGAGGACCGAGTTTGAGAACCACTGGTGTAAGGTGATCACATACTATCCAGTAAGTTTTATTTCTGTATAGATACATAGTATGTGTCTTATAGTCCAGCCCTATATACCTGTTACATCAGATATACATACATCTGTATGTAGGAATCATTATTTTTTAAGAGGATACCCTGAAGTTCAGAGTAACAGAAATAGTAGACGCACAGACTCTTTGAACTTGAATGACTCGTGTATGAATTCAGTAGAGAACTCTTAAGGTTGCACTATTGAAAGGATTTCTCACTATATTAATGAGGGAAGCTGTTGAATACCTTATAATAACACCATCAGACATATTATGAGATCTACTGGGGTATTATATACTGAAGTTATGGGAATTTATTACAATTCATAAACAGCTTAGTTAATATACTGTAATATAGCTGTAGTGAATACACTCAGCTATCTCTTCCAACAGTCACATTCATATCCATAGGTTATGAGTATAACCACTACTGAATGGATGACACATTAAGGAGCATCAACCAGTGACAATTTTAATTTTCTTTTGCATTATAAAAGTTTGGATTATGAATAAAAAACTTAATTCATAAGTAACTTAGCGAGCTTATGAAAATATAACTGGAGGGAGTACTCAGTGATTCTAATAAATAGTCATATTTGTATCAATCTGTAACAACTTCAGCTATTACTGAACAGATGGCATAATTACACTTGTATTAATTTGTGACAACTGTAAACACTATTGAATAGATGGTACTTTAAGAAGTCTATAAAGATACAACTGTCATAGCAGGCTCTCACTTAGAGATTACATGAATGTGATCTATATAGTATGAACAATCTATATGTATGTATGAGCTCAGTATAATGGAGGTAAATAATCACTAGGCAGACTACAATATATATTAAAACATTATATGTGAACATTGAATAATTATTCTTGGTGTGATTATGGAACACTTAGGTGATGGTTGTTAATACCCTCTTTCTCCACACATAACGGTTCAATCAGAGATTGATATTTGGACTCTGATCTACAGTAATATATTCAAACTATTTGATGAATAAATACATGATACAGGTAGCGAGCCTTGATTTTTTTAAATTTCACTTTATTAAGCACTTTATTCACTGACAAGTATGTATGACAAATATATTCTTGTTATATTATATTTTTTATTTCGTTATCGGACATTTTTTAATGAATTTATTAAAAGTAAATTTTTAATTATTATATGTGCACCAACAAAGAGACATTCTTTTCTCTTCTACTGTTCAACTAATTTTGTCTCTGGTAGCACCTCCGAATATCCAGTAGTAGATTCATAACTTATTAACGGATATTAGTCAGGGTCTTTTCATAGATATGACAAAAGGAATTATTAGCTGGTGCAGAGTGTTTCCCATTTCCCCATTATTTTTATGATTCTAGATGGATGAGGGCGCAGAAATTGGTATAATTACTTTAGTGTGTCTCTAAGCGCTGTTAGTCATATACTGTCTTTGATAACTTAGGCAGGGGGTACAAGGTGTTAGGAAAATACTGAATGGTGGAATAAGGGTCTAATGATCTTAGTTGTGTGTATTGTACAGGAGTTTTAGTATTCCAAACAGAGGGAGATCCCATACCCACACTTACGGGGGAATCCTGCTTCTAGGAACAACTCCAGGGGTGTACATTAGAGAACCACATAAAAAAGTCACAACATGCACTGACCATATTAGTCAGGGAACACACGCATCAGACCACAATTATCTAAAGAAATTACAAGGCATTATTTGGGTATCACTGGTGTTAAATTTGCCCATGAATAAAAGAGGTACAGGAGCAAAAGCAGGGCAAATATTTTATCTTTACGAAATAATACAGAAGGTAATAGGAGTTGCAATATATAAGGTCATTGAATCTAGAGAGAGGGGAATATAAGGATTTTGAAAGGGTCAGACTATACATAAAGTATATGTGACCGGGAACCCATATGGGGGCACTAAGGTAACTGTGACCAGTAACCCATATGGGGGCACAGGGGAGCAAGGGTATGGCGGACCTAGCGCCCAAGACTCCCATTGAGATAGTCAGACAAAAGGAAGGTCCTGAAGCCATTAAGGGAATACAAAAAGTATTCAAAAGGGCAGGATTTCCCCCTCAGGGAACTCTAGATTTCAAGAGATGGGAAATATTTTTTAGGGAACAGAAAGTTTGGATAGAAAAGAAAGAAAAAAAACATCAAGTAGAAATGTGGAAAAGAGTAGCAACAGAATATCTGCCCAAAAAAGAACAATAATTTTTAGAAGACATAGCATGGGACATACAGATACCAGTACCAACACCAGTAGTAAACCCACCACCACAAGTGACACCATTGATTCAGGTGCCACCACCATTTTTGTAGCACTTTCTAACCCATAGCTTCTGCTTCTTTCTTAACACATATTAACACTTTAGTATTTCAATGGTGTGCTGCCCTGGGGTGGTCGGGCCTGAGCCGACTTTGTGGGGTCCAAGCCCTGGACCTATGCTTAGTTAGGGACCTCCAGTAATAGAGCAGCCGTGAAGTGGCCTGGAGGCTTATCATATCTTTTGCAAAACATATGTAACGAAGAGCTCTAAATTTCCTATTATTACATAGTATATAGTTCTTCTTACTAACAGCCAGCAGAGTGCGTGGGAAAAATCCCCTTTGTATTTCTTGTCTAGAGTAACCCCCTCCCGCAGCACCTGGGGATTGTTACCAGCTTGATTAGAGCAGTTTTCCACTATTTATTGCAGTTCAGAGAGGCATAGATGGAGCCAGCATTAGGAGGGCATGCTGGGTCCTGTGGTGCCATTTGGAGGATACAGGGGTGCCTCCAGGTAAACTAGCTCTCAATCTGGATATGTTCTGTATGTGCCATTATCATGTGGCCATACATTAAGCAATTGTATGACCCATAGTGGATGTTGTTATTATTATTATGCTGTGTATGGGTTTGGGGAGTGGTACCCCCCGGGTCTGGTGGGGCTGGGCCACCTTGGGGTAGCATGCCATATTATTTATTTAGCACTTATGTAACATTCCTATTTTTTCACTAATATTACTCTTTTGAGTATTTTATTAACACCCTTATTTTTGTAGCACTTTCTAACCCATAGCTTCTGCTTCTTTCTTAACACATATTAACACTTTAGTATTTCAATGGTGTGCTGCCCTGGGGTGGTCGGGCCTGAGCCGACTTTGTGGGGTCCAAGCCCTGGACCTATGCTTAGTTAGGGACCTCCAGTAATAGAGCAGCCGTGAAGTGGCCTGGAGGCTTATCATATCTTTTGCAAAACATATGTAACGAAGAGCACTAAATTTCCTATTATTACATAGTATATAGTTCTTCTTACTAACAGCCAGCAGAGTGCGTGGGAAAAATCCCTTTTGTATTTCTTGTCTAGAGTAACACCCTCCCGCAGCACCTGGGGATTGTTACCAGCTTGATTAGAGCAGTTTTCCACTATTTATTGCAGTTCAGAGAGGCATAGATGGAGCCAGCATTAGGAGGGCATGCTGGGTCCTGTGGTGCCATTTGGAGGATACAGGGGTGCCTCCAGGTAAACTAGCTCTCAATCTGGATATGTTCTGTATGTGCCATTATCATGTGGCCATACATTAAGCAATTGTATGACCCATAGTGGATGTTATTATTATTATGCTGTGTATGGGTTTGGGGAGTGGTACCCCCCGGGTCTGGTGGGGCTGGGCCACCTTGGGGTAGCATGCCATATTATTTATTTAGCACTTATGTAACACTCCTATTTTTTCACTAATCTTACTCTTTTGAGTATTTTATTAACACCCTTATTTTTGTAGCACTTTCTAACCCATAGCTTCTGCTTCTTTCTTAACACATATTAACACTTTAGTATTTCAATGGTGTGCTGCCCTGGGGTGGTCGGGCCTGAGCCGACTTTGTGGGGTCCAAGCCCTGGACCTATGCTTAGTTAGGGACCTCCAGTAATAGAGCAGCCGTGAAGTGGCCTGGAGGCTTATCATATCTTTTGCAAAACATATGTAATGAAGAGCTCTAAATTTCCTATTATTACATAGTATATAGTTCTTCTTACTAACAGCCAGCAGAGTGCGTGGGAAAAATCCCTTTTGTATTTCTTGTCTAGAGTAACCCCCTCCCGCAGCACCTGGGGATTGTTACCAGCTTGATTAGAGCAGTTTTCCACTATTTATTGCCACCACCATTTGTACCTAACACAGCACCAACCCTGACTACACCTGCAGCACCCTTACACTCATGAGAACCTAATGTGGTACTGAAGAAAAGAGATGGCAAGTGGTATACAGTTTCTTCAGAACCATACAATCCAATATATCCAGATCTGCAAAAGGAATTGAGACAGAGAAAGTGTCCACAATGTCACCAATGTATACCTGAAGGATATGAACATTGCCCCTTTTGTGACAATTGGGTATCCCCCAACGAACCACACTGTGACAATAGCCAGAACACACCCATAATCTCTAAGAACAACCCGTTTCTGATAAATAGTCCCCAGACTATTGGGACAAGGATAATACATAGAAAATAACAGTGTAAGAAAATGCAATCAGGGGACTTTAGTACACCATGTCCATATAATACCTGTGCACCACATGTCCAGATGTTTTATCAGATGCAGCCATCACCATATCCTGAAGAGACTATCACGGCATACCCAGTATCTGTACAAATCACTAGAGACCTTAATGCCGCGGGACTAGCAGGAAATTTTGTTAGACAACAGGAACACCACAGACCATGGGCTGCATCAGACATGAATGACATAATTTCTAGAGCTCCAGACCCACGCAAGTGTCAATTGCATATTTTAATTATATGAAGAGAATAAATCTTGTTTGGACAGGATCTTGGATAGATCTTCGAGAACTAAACTCAGTGTTATTGGGTTCATCAGCTGAAGCTGAAGTAAGAGGATATCTAGCAGGAGCAGCTGCAAACATAGTAGGTCCACTAGCAGAAGATGCACAGAGGACAAAGATAAGCGGGGAACAGCACATGCACAGATTAGAACACTGGTGTAACCAACAAAGAGACAGAGTACCTGCATTTCCAGATGTTAAACAGAAGAGTGGTCAGACTGTCAGACAGTACCATGATTTGGTGCATCAAGGACATATAGATGGAGGATTTGATGTGGCCAATGCCCAACATGAAAGGCTTTTGAAAACACATTTCTTAAATGGTCTCACAGAAGCCCTGAGAGGAGAATTGTTCCAGGTTAGACCAGAAGCCTCTACCTTAACCATGGAATCACTCCTTCAAGTCTTAGAGGCCATAGAAGAAAGACAAGAGAAGAAAAGAAAACAGAAAGAAAAGAGCTCTGTACCCAGAATAACTGTCCATGTAATGCAAGAAACAGGAACAAGATCCAAGTAACAGATGTCCAGAAACACAGGAAAGAAGCCCCAAAGGAAAGTCTCTTTAAAAGAAGCTAAGATGATGGGTTTGTGTTTATTCAGCAATGAACAAGGACATATGAGGAAGGAATGTTCCAAATACAAGACATGGGCTCAGAACAGGGCGGCCTCTGAAGCCAGCCCATAGGAAACAGGCGCTCCAGAACTGTACCTTTCGGTACAAGTAATTGACTCTCCTGGACCCAAAGTAGCAACCACACTTACCCCATCGGGAGGGGAACAATTGTACTGTATTATAGATACCAGAGCAAGACAAACTATATTAAGATAACAGGAGGTACCAACAAAGCAGCAAGCACAAGAAACTATATTGGGAACAGGAATGGCCAGTACAACAGTCCCTCTGAAGAAAAGCAAGCCTGCAAAATCAGTGTGGGACAAGAAGTCATTTCAGTACCTGTGCAGTTCCGCATCTCTGAAGACTGTCAAGTCAATTTATTTGGAACCAATGTGTTATCAGCCATTCAAGCCACAGTACAGTATACAAGTAAAGAAATAACATTATCCACATGAACAAGCGACAAGCTTCAACAAGCTGTACTAGCTGCTACAATGTTGATGGAAGAACAGAAGCCACAAGGTGATCAACTTCCAGAATGGCTAGACCAGGTACCATCCAAAGTCTGGTCTAAAGGAAAGACGGATGTTGGATTATTGACAGTACAACCTGTCCACCTGAAACTTAGAGAGAAGACTTCAGATATTGTGCTTAACCACCCCTTAACAATACAGGTACCGCATGCAGTTTCAGAAATTCTGAATCAAGCAAGAACCAAGCATCTGTCAGCAGCTAGATTGAAGTCTTGTCCGGATGGGTGTATCTTTGCTGAAAGTGTTCTCCAGCCCGCATGGTCCTACTTCCTAGAGTATACCTGTACCGAAAATACCTTCCACCGTCGGCTATTTGGCGTATAAGTTCAGGGTCTACAGGCATTCTGTCAGCTCTGTGTGAAAATGCCATGGTTTGGTTATTCCATGTCACTTCCCAATTTCCCGGCTTTCGGGAATTGGAAATGTTGAAACACACTAAGGACCTATCAACATGATATTGGTGGAGCTTCAAACTAGGGGGCTTCCCACCGGTCTCCCACCCCGTAATTCAAGTACCTCATCTATTGTTAAAGGAAACGGTACTAGTCCTGACTTGCTCTGACCTTGAAGTACTTGTGAGCACACCCAGCATTCTGTTTGGTTTAAAACCTTACCCACTAATGAGTGATAATCACTCAATGGATGATGGTCCATGTTGATATTAAGGCTGGACTGACATCTCTTGATGCACCCGTCCTCAACTATGTTTTCACAATTTCTACAGATACAATTTTGCTCAGCCAATAACCCTTCACAGTGTCTCCTAGTTTCTTGACTACCAGATCGTTTTCTGATACTCGCCTTTGCTCGGTGGATGTGTTGCTCTTGGAATTCTACAAATCCGTCCTTGTCATCAGAACCCATTCCAGATCCTTTCTCGACCTCTCTGGTACTCTCACCGAAACAGACTGCTCTGGTCAACAACAGGGTCAACAGGAAAACCCGGAATGCAGTCTCTTGGGGTAAGTCCATCTTGTTAAGGGGAGAGAAAAAGGCGCAAGGAAGGGGGGGAAAGGAGGGTAATGGGAGATGGAGAAAATAATAAAAAGGAAAAAGAAATTTGGTATGACAACCGCCTCTGGTCTTGTAGTTCTCCGTGCTCAGATACCGTCTCAACAGTGCTGCCTCTCAGTCTTCCCGGAACAGACGCTCCAGTGATACGATATTCTTTCCAAGTCAGCGACCTTTCTGTATGGAACATAAATCCTGCATTACAATGTGTTTAACTGTTGTGTGAAATAAACCATCCGTGGAAAATGAAAAAAAAGGGAGAGAGAGAGAGTAATAAAAAAAAAGAAAATTTGTCAGATTTGCGTTCACCATCAGGCTGTCACACCAACATGTCCATCGGTATCTCTGCACAGTCTCCCTTCACCAGTATTTCCACTCTCCACCCTCTGTGCATGGCCAGGCACAATGATGCTGGTGAGATATACTGGGGTTGGGCAGACCTCTGAAAAGACCGAGTAGATATGTGACGTTTGAGCTGTAAATCTGTCAGTGAACGTCAGAGATGAAGAGGAAACTTTTAAAGATAAATCACAGAGTTTACCTGGCCGCCCCTGTATCTACAAGAAATGATCTACCAACTACATCAACTGTGACCTCAGGTTCACTACCAAGGCTAGCAATCAACTTCACTGGCTCCAGACTACAGGTGCGGCCCAAAAATTTTCCTATGTGATCCCTGATCCCAATTACGTGTATCATAACTTTGCTCGTGTTCTTGTCTAGGGGGTCTATATACGTTGCTTTTATAATTACAGTTTCGTGCGTAATGTCCTTCCCTTTGACAGTTATAACATTTTACTACATACGACTTACCATCAGGGGTCTGGGGTTTTGGCTGATGTGGCTTCGTTGTCAGGGCTTTGATACTTACGGTCATCAGCTTATCCCCCTGTGACTCCCTGTGCTTAATGATGTTCCGATCGTGCTCGATAGCGGACTCTCTTAATGCAGCCACCGAAATACCTCTCCAGTTAGGTTGAGTGGTTTGTACCCTTGTTCTCAACTTTTCTTTCAAGCCGTCCATTAATACGGACACAGCTACCTCTCTATGGTGTACATTTTCCTTAATGTCCTCGACCCCAGTGTATCTAGCCATTTCCTGCAGTGCTCGATGGAAATATTCAGAAGCAGCTTCACCTTCTTTTTGTCTAATGGAGAAGATTTTATTCCACTTGACAACAGTTGGGAAATATACTCCTAATTGCAGATTGATCTGTCGTACATTCTCCTGAGTGTATTCATCAGTGAGAGGTACCTCTGCGTCTAATTTACAATCAGCAATGAATTTCACAGGGTCAATATTGGAGGGCAAACATGCCCGTAGCACTGTCCGCCAATCTTTGTTTGTGGGTTCGGTGGCGTTACCTAGTTCTCTAATAAACCTCTGACATGCGGCTAGATCTTTTCTGGGATCGGGAAATTCAGACATAATTGTCCTCAATTCTGTCCGGGACCAAGGACAATGCATAGCAATGTTCCTGACGGGAGTGATTTCCTGAGCGTCAGTCTTCCCATTGGGGACTGCGATCACCCTGACAGGATTTAGTTCAATTACATTGTTCTGGGTTGCTTCTACAATGTGAGGTGCAATTGTCTCTGCATAATGTACTGTACCGTACTTACCTGTGGACACGACCTCACTTATCCCTCCGCTAGGGGACTTTACTACTGCTCTTACCGGTTGGGCCGTGCCCACCTGGGTGTCCTGTACGGTGGCTGCTGGAGAAAGTGCCGATATTTGTGCTGGGTTCATCTTCTTGCTCGTATTCCTGAGGGAAGTTTAAGATGGGATACAACTTGCACGGGTTAGCATTAATACATTTATTAAGTTCATTCTTATTATCATTACTACATTTATCAATTTTACTCTTAGCATATATCAGTATGTCATTGTCTGTAGCCACTTTCTCCCCTGTAATATACGGTGGTGGTGGTGCAGTTGCAATCAGTTTCCTGCCAAGGTTGGAACCAGCTGTGTGAGCTAGATCCCTTTGCATATCACTCTCTCGTTGCCATAAATGTAAACAGTTTGAGTGTATGATCTTTTCTTTTCGGGATTTTAACAGACATATCGTAATCCTTAAATTCTGCAACAACTCTGGATTAAAACTGCCTACCTTAGGGAATGGTTCCCTTTCTTCCGCAGTCATACGTTCCCATTCATTGCATAAAACATCTGTGTGTGAGCCATACTTCTCACACATTATGTACCTCGCCGACCCTTTGGGCCACGGAATATCAAACTGAACCCTGGTTGATCGTCCCTTACTTGAGCAACTGGCCCCCATCTTTTGCAGGTATTGCCTTCTCAGCAAATTCCTACAAAAAACCAAAATACTCAGTGATAAGGCAACGGTGAAAGTTCTCCGAGCGCTCTCACCCACTCACGCCCACGTTGGCCAATACACATAAACACTGTCGTCAGCGCCGGTCGTACCCAACCTCGGGCCCCTGTGTAACCTCTATTTACTGGAAATGTGTGGGAGTGACTTACCCTTCCCAGTAAATATTGGTCGTTGGAGATTTCCTGAGTGACCAGCGAAACTCCCTTAAAACAAAAAAAATTGTTACACAAATCACGTTGCGTGTACTACACCTAGCGCCACTGGTCCCGCGATTTTTATGCACAACTCGTAAAAGGGTATCGCGGTGGGCTAAGTATTGCACTCACGAACGCGCGGTACAATCGCCCAGCGTATAGGTAACTGTTACTTATCCGCTGTGCGACCAATGTAATCGTTTTTCAGGCTGCGAAACCTCAGCCGGAGCGTATCTGAACGGGCCTATATGGGTACTACGCCAACCCCCCTCGCTGACCTTTTAGGCCGAGGTATTCAGAGCTTCGCTTGACTTTGTCAGCGGTTTTCTGACTTTGCTGACCTCTTGGTCTGCTGTTATACTAATTGCTCCTTTATACCTTAATCAATGTTAACGTGAGCAAGCCACTCTCACGCCACCAAGTGTCCACTCTCCTGGTGTGGTCTTCTACAGGATCCCGAATTCCCTGGGTCCACAAAACCTTTATTGTTTGCACACTCACTCTCGTTCACTCATATACACTTTGGTTTTTCTGTACAGAAAATTAACTTTCATTCAGATAAAACAGAATAATTCCAGAGGTGATACAGTAAGAAAGGTATTTAAACTAAATATTGGACACTGATCAATTTGTGCTATTATCGCGTGGCTACCATCTCGCGCCTAAACTAAAACAATGCTATTGTGTGCTTTGTATTTAGCGGTCGTACTTTTATGCACGTTGCGTGAACACGCCACGTGTGTATGCCTTTACGTTGCGTACGCAGTCCCGTATGCTATTCGAGACACGTGTACAAAGGCTATACGTCCACAGTGCTACAAAACTCACACTTCTATAAATGTAAGCGATATTTAACTATAATCATTTACTTAACACACACACAGTTTCTTCTGTATAAACCGTTACAACTAGGCCAGGCTGCATGTGCGTCTTACACTTATTTCTTAAATATTAACTCTATATTTAAACTAAATAGCAACAAATTTTTTTCAGTACAGGTTAAAATGAATCTAATAATCCTCAATAATTCAAATGGTATGATTCAGATTGGATAGCTATCTTGCAGAACATACACTGATATAAATATACACATAATTATAATATTATATATATGTACCATTCACTGGTCTCCTGAGACTCATTTACCCATTAAGTGCTTCTAATTTGCATATGAATGCTATGTGCTATTGGTTGCCTGTAAAGGTGGGTTGTTTTTTTCCACTGTTAGGAAAAAGCAGTTACACAGGTTAATTTGCATTTCAATGGCTATCTTACAGCAAGCAGAGTTAACTGAATCCTACAGGTAAAAGGAAAAAAAAACTTTGTTTATATCTGTGTGTCATTCTTATATCAAGTATTCATCTTACTATTAACTTTCATTAAGCCCCATCTGAAACTATTTGTAATTGACTATGGCATGGGTTAATTAAATGCATTGGTAACTCATAAATGGTGATTTATTTTTGACCAAGGACGGCTGATTATTCCGGGCAGTGAAAATCAGCCATTTAGAAAAAATGACCTTCCCAACATGGCCGCTGCTCCTCCCCCTTCCACATCCATGAGGGTTACACAAAATGGAGGACAGACCATGCGGCTTCCTTTGTCACAAAGAAATCACACACCATGCAAGCCCCTGAAGTTATTTTAGGCCTGAGTTAAAAAAAACACTATATCAAGGCTATTGCAGCAACTTTTAAATGTACTTTTATCCTACTTAACAGATAAGCAATCCAATCTGAATCAAACACAATATGACTCATTTGAACCTTGTTTTGCAACAATATGATCAGATATGCAGAGTACAGGTGTATGCTTGTATTGTGTGCGCATTTGGCGCCAAACAGAAATTCACAGACTTTAAAAATAGCTTCGCGTTCTTACCTTCCGGATTCCACCAGCATCCCAACAAACCTTGCAGAGCAGATGCTTATCTTATCAGCACTAGTGTATCCACCAACCAGGAGAAGGTTTGTGTGGGATACCTTCCCGCCCTTTGCTGATAAATAAAGTCTGCTATATGCTGCTAGGCTGTGGGTATGAGGAAAAACTGGACGAGCTCCCAATTAATAATGTCGATATTATCTTAAACAGTAAAGCTATACCTTTAAACACACCTTTACCATGGAGCTGCTGCGGTCGCTAGCTCACGCTATGTACTTCATACGCTATTTGCGCACAGAGTCCCGTACCATGTACGCACTCAGCGTACAAACGCCGCACTGTGGGTACAAAGCACACACAGCGTGCGCACACACAATTGATAACCTTTAAACCTTGTTAATGATATAATGCAATGATATGATTACACTTTAAACCCTTAGCAGCAAAGTACTGCAACAATGTTATACCTTAAACCTTAAGTAGCGCTGACGGTATAAAGTCCCCGCAGTGCGTACACCTTATCGATACTTATACACCTTATACAGATAAATACACTCTAAAGCCCATGCAGGATAGTGAAAACACAACACTGATTTGTAGTTGCAACCACAGTGTTCTAAGGCCACTGTGGATTTGTTCCAAAAGGTAAAACAGTACAAATCATACACTACAGGCTAACAAGTAAATCTAAACAGAATAATGGCTACAGAGAATGTACATACGTGAGAATGTTCGCAAACGCAACCTGAGCCGGTCCTCCGCTGGTCATACAGATAGCGTTCAGAGTCTTGTGACCGGCCAGGCAACAATGGTCTTTTTATACACAACATGCATACACAATACAATGGTCACTATAATCTCATTGTCCATTGGACACAGAGATGTGTCTCTACATTATAGAAAAGGTCATAGGTGGATTTGAAAGGGTGTGCGATGTCTTTCCCCAACTGCTCTTGTGGGTGGTATCCTCTGGATTCCCGCCGCATACATAAAATACAGTAAATACAGTTAATGTTCATATTCTACTTTTGCACATAACTATACTCAGGAACAAGCGATCTTTCTCTAACCAACACCGGAATGTTACCCTCAAAATACCCTAAAGCTGGATACTAGACATCACCTTCCAACCTTTATCTGACCCTTCCTATCATGCAAAGGCGAATCTCTCTGTCCAGGAACTGTTTAAACTATTAATACTCGCTGACATGGTCTAGGGGAACTATATCTAAAATGTACACTTTTTGGGTTAAATATGTAATGTTCTAATAACCCTCTATGCGTTCACAAACCCTACCGTAAATGCGCATACCACGCGCTAAGGCGCATGGCCGTGAAAAGCTCTGTTACGCAAATTGCGGATATGCCCACGCACAACAGACTGAGTGCACGCGCAGCGGGCATGTGCATGGGGTTAGTACGTTAGGCATGCATTACAATATTTTTCAACTTTGACAATTGTTACCAGTAGAGGATTCAAATGAGGGAAGAAAGTACACATTATCTGATAAACTATATGATGACAGAAGAAGATACAGCAAACTCTGAAAATACAAACAACAACAAAAAAAATTTCATCATGTTTTTTTTGAACTTATGAAATCAGAAATGTCTCCTCTTGATAATGTTATCGAACTGGTATTGGACAATGCAGACCTTACCCTGTTTATGGATGGATCCAGATCTTATCATGAATGGTCACCATGTACAGTTTATGCAGTAACAACAATGGATGAAGTCCTGGTCCAAGAAATCCAACCACACTTTTCTGCGCAAGAAGCTGAACTAAAAGCACTCACAACAGTATGTGTAATAGTGGAAAACCAAACAGCTAAGAAACTAATGGAAGATGTGGTCTGCAGATATGGGGTTCCAGAAACAATTGATCAGACAGAGGAACTCATTTTATAGGAGAAATAATGCAACACATAATGTAAGCCTTGGGTATCAGTTAGGCATTTCACACACCTCCTCCACAGGTCAGAGGCGAGTGGCAGGGTAGAACACCTGAATAGCAGCCTTAACTTAAAAAGATACAAGAAATAATGGTAGAAACAAAGAAAACGTGGTTAGTGTCTACCTATAGCCCTATACTCAGAACCACACCCAATAAGAAACACAAACTGACACCATATGAAGTGTTATTCCAGACAGCACCTAAGACAGGATGTTGTTTTCCTCAGCAGATGTGATGTAATCATGGAGATATGACTACTTATGTTACCTCATTAAGCAAACAAATGACTAATGTACACAATACAGTGTTTCCATCTCTTCCAGATCTTGTCTCCATTGTAGGAGGATGTTCATTGCAAACAGGAGATTGGTTCTATACTAAGCGGCATGTCAAGAAAGCACTAGAACCATGCCTTAATGGTCCATTCCAGGGTCTGCTAACTACTCCTACAGCAGTCAAGCTTGAGCTAAAAGAGACCTGAATACACGCCTCGTAAAGCTGGCTGTGAAGATCGAGTCACCATGAATCCTTATTACGTGTTAATAACAATAATTAGTTTAGAGATATTACAAAACAGGTGACACCAGGGGGGCAAATGATGTTCTCAAAAGAGGTTCAAGGTATTATCAATGCCATTAACAAGACAATAAAATGTGTACTACATCTAGAGAGAGTAAACTGTTCAGCTTGTTACATTCAGATGTAAACAATTATAGAACCAGCAAAATTTGCAGAAATAGCAGCAGAATTAAAAGGAAAACGTACAGCATCATTGGTGGGATATATTTACAGGTAAATCTCCATCATTCACTAGAGCATATAACATTCTGATACATCCAGTGATAGGGGTAATAGTACTATTGATTCTGCTAATCCTTTGGAACTGTTATCTATCCTGTAGTTTCAGAAAAATGATTACTAGAAGTATGACCCCAGCAAAAAGCGCTTGTTGTGAGCACAAAGGAAGAAACATTTAGCAAATGCAAAAGACCGAACATAGAAAATAGAAGTACATGTATGTATTGCTCACATCCCCTAATGGTTTAAGAAGGAATAGTGTTGTCATAGTTTAATCGGAGTATGGGGTCCGAATGATCGGTTGACATCCATCCATATGTGGTTCTTATGATAACATATGAGGTGATATAAGGTATCATAAGTGCTCAGGTTATTACTATTACAATATGTAAGGCAGGATAAGAGTAAGATTTTAATCAAAAAAGGGGTTTGTAAGAGTAATATTGATTAAAATGCTTTTGCTGTATTAATGTTTCACTATATTCTAAAGACTGTATATATGTCCCTTTACATATATTATAAGGTCATTGTTGCTTGTATTGTATGTGTGAGACAACAGGTGGTTTCCTTAAATACTTTACAAGATAAGAATGCGAAGCCAGGAGACAGAGAATGACAGAAATAGAGATCTTCAGCAATCGACTCATTCTTTGACAAGACAGACTCCAGGAATAGTTTGGGACTGTGTCTTCTGAATATTACCTTCTATGTCACTGAAACTTGTAATATATATATGATTAGTGATAATGTCGATATTATCTTAAACCATAAAGCTATACCTTTAAACACACTTTTGCCATGGAGCCGCTGCCGCCGCTAGACTTAATATGCACTCTACGTATGTACCTTGTACGGACTTAGCGTACAAACGCCGCGCTGAGGGTACCAAGTACACAGCACGCACACACCCAGAGATATACTTAAAACCTTAGTAGTGTTGCAATGCAATGATATTACACCTTAAACCTTATGCAGCAAAGCACTACAATGATATTAAACGACCATTTTTTCTGCATATATCCTTCCTCTGTTTTATATCCGATCTGGAGACGACCAAGTTTTGGATCCAATTGACATACAGACAATATTCTGTTTATTTAGATTCTTAAAGTATGTCCGCCGCAAGAATTTGTCATCCTACTTAAGAATGTCCGCTGTGCATTTAGACTCCAGTAATATGGCTGCTGCAAGAACGTGATGTTTAACCTTCACATAATATGTCCGCCGGGTAACCAGGCAACCGTCCGAGAGGATAACAACAGCACAGTACCGTCCGCCGCACAGGACCAACGCAGGCGCAGTACGATGCGCCGGATACCGGATGTGGGGCGGATATGACGTCACGCAGAGCCCGGACCGGAAGTCCGCGCCTCTGAGCGTCTTTTATGGATTTTAGCTGTTTCTTTTATTGTTTCTCACTTGTTTTTTCTTCTCCAAGGCTCTAATCAATAATTGTAACTTACATGCTGTGCAATACACAATTTGGGCAAGATCTGAATAGTCATGTTAATTGATCACAGGAAGTGATGCGTACATCACTTCCTTTTAGTTTGGGTATATAAGTATGGTCTGTCTCTAGTCTCAAATCACCCCTTGATGAAGTCCAGATAGGACGAAACGCGTTTGGTGCTACTCTTTGGTCTAACCTCACCACAAAGTTAAGCTATTCGATTCCTCTTTTACATCCTTTTGAACGCCTTTTTATTCTTTTTGTGCTTTTTAAACTTTTAAAGCATTTTTTTACCTTCTGTGCTAAAGTGATACTTCAAAGTTTTTTTAAGTAATACATATGGTTTTATGTAACCATGCTCTTTTCTTTCTTTTTTAAATTTTAATAATCTTTTTAATTTTGTTTTTTTTATATGGGTCATATATATATCTTTTTATATGAGCTTGTATGTTTTTACAACCAGTTTTGTATAGTGCGTCCTACTGCAATAAATTTGTATACATTTTTATATCATCACTCTGCTTTTAGCATTTATTCAGCACCTTTGGTCGCTCTCTACCACCTCATCCTTTGTCCACATAACCACTTTCATAGGTAACGATACCAATACCTATATCTATTTGAGGTAACGAGCTGACACCCTGATATACTAAAGGGAGTGCCAACACATTAAGCAGTTTTTTGCACACTACTTGCAGGGTTCCCATTCTAGTGTTAACATATAAGATACTGCATCCGTGGCGCTGATATCTTTCCAGTACACATATATATATATATATATATATATATATATATACAAACACACACATCTTCATGAGGTTAGACTATGAATGTTAATATGTTAGATTTCTAAATGTCTGGTTTTGTGTTTTGGTTAGCTATTGTTAATTGATTTTCTAACAGCTTCGGTTCCTGGGTATTGTCTCTTTGTTTGTTTTTGTCTACAGGTGAGACAATGACAATCCAGTACTCATTGTTTTAAATAGAAACTCGGCTATCCTAGTAAACAAAGGTGTTTGCCTTCTTCATAGAATTTCAAAGCTTAGTGTAAGTAAGGCCACTGTATTTTAGTCTCTGGGAGTTTTAATTTATGTGTGACTGATCTTCATGCTATTTAGAAGAAAAAGCAGACAGTGTGGGATTGATACAATATATATATTAGATTTATGGTATGTCTTTGTGGCTTTTCCATGAGAGTACAAACTCCACTGTAATTACTCATACCACGCTCAAACCGCGCAGGACCGCGGGAGCGACCATACACAATTTGCGAATATGTGCATGCACAGCCGAACACGCACGCACACGGAAGCCACCTATGTGGTGTTTGTATATAATGTATGTTTTGTCCACCCTTTGGCAGTCATCAATAACTGCCACTAACTAATCAATAAACAGGAAAAAAAATATTACCTATACAATATATACTAAAGCTTGGATGAGCGGGGAAGAGTTGTAGGTGGGAAATGTATGACCTAGTGGGATAGTAAAAAGCATGTATGTATGAATCCATGTCTGAGGGGCATGTATCATTGTGCCGTATATGTTCTAGATAAGCTTCGAGGTATTGCGAAGTATACATTAAATCTTTCTTATCCCGTATTAAGGGTCTGTAAGTGGGCCAACAAACACTACCAAGCTCTTTTCGGCTTCTTGTTCCAACAAATGGGGTGCACATTCAGTTGATGATACATGGAGGGGGAACATATGTGAGTGCTAATATATGTGGATATCACCTGTCGACTATGTGTGTCACTAACTGAAGGTTGTAGAGATGAAGATAAGACACATATCTAAAATACATTCACATAACATTTTTCGTAATCATTCTTGGGTGTAGTCGATGTCTTTTCCGGATCGGTGTATCTGGGCAAAGGGGGAGACAAAGGAAAAACGGGTGAAAAAAACAGGCAGTGGAATTCATTTGCAATCATGTCTTATCACAACACTGTCTCTATGGATGGGTCGTAAATTAAATCTGCTGCTGTAACAATGCCCCCGCTCCTTAAACTCATCAAATTTTGCGCAGCGTTAGAATTCGAACACACCTAAATATCAAGCCAATAATAATGACGACTCCCAGGATACAAAGGAGAAACTTTCCTACACTCATAATAACATTTTGAGCCCACTCTCCTAATCCTGAGAACCAATTTCGTGGGTTCAACCATGAGACCCAGCCGGTCAGCTCATTACCCACAGCGGTAAGGGTAAGGTTGTGTCTCCTTCGGAACTCCCACTTCAACTGCAATATATCATCCATCTTTTGATCGATAATCTCTGTGGGGTCGTCAGTGCTGTTTGTAATATACGTGCAGCACTTCACACCATATTGAGTTGCCAAAGTGACACAGTACCCACCTGTCACAGCTGGATATAATTAAGGACCATCCTGTGCTGGATCAGTTCCGTTTTGTAAGCTTGCAACTCCCTACCCGTATACCTGAAGGTGTCGTCATACATCTCAGTGATATTATCTATCAAGTTCGCTAGCGCATGGATATACCTATAATTTATAATTCCTCTGGCAGTATGGGTGATGTCTAATGTGAGAAGGAATTGAATCCCGGTGGATTCGTGGATCAAATCAGAGGCTACATGTTCTGTCCTATCTATGAGGTGTCTCTTAACGATGTGTTCATAGTGAGTATGAGTATAAGGATCCTGAGCACTGCGGTGAACGTCTTTCATCTTATCATGGGTTATGGTCATGACCTCAGGCAACACTCTTCCAACATAACACAATCCCTCTGAGTTCGGGGCAAGCCACTTATATGCCTTCCTCCCACATATGAAATAGGCATCATCGGGGAGAACATATGGGACAGAATATGACATTACCATATTACAAACTTTCCAAGTGAAAAACCCAATCCCTAGTTCTCCCATCTGCTCAGTACAAGTATCGGGCTGGATGATATGAGCACAGTACCCTGGGGATACTTTTCCAACCCACATGGTCTTGCTTCCTCGAGTATACCTATACCGAAAATACCTTCCACTGTTGGCTATTTGGTGTACAAGTTCAGAGTCTATGGGTATCCTATCAGCTCTATGTGAAAAGGCCATGGTCTGGTTATTCCATGTCACCTCCCAATTTCCTGGTTTTCGGTAATTGGAAATGTTGAAACATAATAAGGATCTGTCTACATGATACTGGTGGAGCTTCAAACTAGGGGGCTTAGAAATAATAAATTTCTTGTCCACCGGTCTACCACCCCGTAATTCGAGTACCTCATCTATTGCTAAAGGGTACGGTACTAATCCTGACTTGCTCTGAACTTGAGGTACTTGTGAGCACACCCAGCATTCTGTTTGGTTTAAAACCTTACCCACTAGTGAGTGGTAATCACTCAATGGATGACGGTCCATGTTGATATTAAGGCTGGACTGACATCTCTGGATGCACCCATCCTCAACTATGTTCTCACAATTCTTACAAATGCAATTTTCCTCAGCCAATAACCCTTCACAGTGCCTCCTAGCTCCCTGACTACCAGATCGTTTTCTGATACTCGCCTTTGCTTGAGTGATGTGTTGCTCTTGGAATTCTACAAATCTGTCCTCGCCATCAGAACCCGTTCCAGATCCTTTCTCGACCTCTCTGGAACTCTCACCGAAACAGACTGTTCTGGTCAACAACAGGGTTAACAGGAAAACCCAGAACGCAGTCTCTTGGGGTAAGTCCATCTTGTTAAGGGAAGAGAAAGGAAACAAGAAGGGGGAGGAAAAGGGAAGGAGAGAAGGAGGGTAGTGGGAGATGGAGAAAATAATAAAAAATAAAAACTGGTGCGACAACCGCCTCTTGGTCTTGTTGTTCTCCGCGTTCAGGTGCCGTCTCAATAGTGCTGCCTCTTAACCTTCCCAGAACAGACACTCCAGTGATACGATGTTCTCTCCGGGTCAGCGACCTTTCTGTAGGGAACATAAATCTGTTTAACTGTTGTGTATTATCAGTTGTGTGATCTTTGGGAAGTGAGAAAGAGGGGAAATAATAAAAAGAAAATTTGTCAGATTTGCGTTCATCATCAGGCTGTCACACCATCATGTATATCGGTATCTATGCACAGTCTATCTTCACCAGTATCCCATTCTCCACCCTTTGTGCATGACCAGGCACACTGATACTGGTGTCCCTATGCTAGTGAGATATACTGGATTTAGGCAGAGCTCTGACAGACCGAGTAGGCATGTGACGTTTGAACTGTAATCCTGTCAGTGAACGTAAGAGGATGAAGAGAAAACTTTGAAGACAAATCACAGAGTTTAGTAATAGATAAGTTAGTAGAGGCAAAAATTTTTTTTTACAAAGTTTGACATCTGGATTAGGCACTACAGGGAGTGATTCCCTAATCGGTCTGTTCCCCTTAAAAAAAATGTATGTGTGTTATATCTCTACTGGGACTATCCTAGACATCAATCCAGTGTCCATTCTAAGTTCATAGGGAACCCGGTATCCTTGAGATAATTTTCTCTACCTGTGATGGACATGCATCTAAAACAGTGGAATGCAATATTAGTCTTTGTGGGTATTTTAACATATTTTGTGCTTCCTGGGTGGGAGCACTCTATATGTATACCATCTCTAACAAAACTCCTGTTAAATTACTTAGAGGTCACTTCTGCTAGAGAGAGAGAAGCCGAAGTTTAGAGGCCTCCTCCTAATCCCAGTAAGTTCTGTCAAAAGGGTAAAGTTGCATTTATTCTGTTCTTCCCATTAACCGAATCTGTGTTTTATATATGGCTCGTGATTCCTTAATATATGTCCCTTGACCCTGTTTATGTGTTTAATAACGTGGCTTGTTTATTCTGTCTAGGGGTCTATATTGGCTATGTGCTGTATTACTCTTACATCTCTAGCAAAATGTCCTTTATTTTTACAAATGTAACATATTCTCGGTCTTTTGTTACTACTAGGGTTTTGGGGTTTGGGCTGATGAGACTTTGGTGTAAGAGCCTGCATACTTTCAATCCTCAGCCTCTCCTCTTGCAGTTTTCTTCGCCTAGCAATATTCCTATGGTGTTCAATTGCGCACTCTCTAAGGCAAGCTACTGTGACCCCTTTCCAACCAGGCAAAGAGGTTTGTACTCTGTCCCTCACTGTCTGATCGAGTCCGTCCATTAGCACAGACACAGCCACTTCTCTGTAATTTTCATTGTTCCCTGCATCTAATACCCCCATGTATCTATCCATTTCCTGCAGTGCTCGGTGGAAATATTCAGATGTCATTTCATTTTCCCTCTTTTTTATGGAGAAAATTCTTCTCCACTCAGTGTGGAAACACAACTCTAGTTGCCTATTAATTCGTTCTATATTTTCCTGATTGTTTCTGTCAGTCATAGGACTATCCGACTCTAGTCTACAATCAGTGGTAAATTATTCGTGTGTCAATATTAAGGGGTAGGCTTGCTTTCAAAAATGTCCGCCAATGTTGGTTTGTCGGTTCATACACATTACCCAGATCTCTGATAAATTTCTGACATCTGGCTAAATGCTTCCGAGGGTCGGGGAATTCTGAAATGATTGACCGCAGCTCATCTCTGGGCCACGGGCAATACATTGCATCATTCCTGGTAAGGGCTACTTCCTGACTATCGGTTCCCCCATTGGGAGTTACTATTTCCAAGACAGGGTGTAATCCTACCGTTCCTAATCTGTTTACTGTGTGGTGTTGTTGTTTCTGTGCAATGAACTGTCTCATACTTACCGGTGGCTGTGACCTCACCAGTTCTTTCATTGGGGAATACTGTTACTGCACTCCCTGGTTGGACAGGCACCACCTGAGTTTCCTGCAAGATGACTGTTTGGAGGAGAGCTGCGATTTGGCTGAATCCTTCATCTCCCTGTGACCTAAAACCTTGGAGAGACTTCAAAACAGGATACATTTTGCAAAAGTTAGGGTTAATACATTGCTCTTTCATATTACTATCATTTACGGATGTAGCCTTCTGTTCCACTTCGACCTGTGTCGACAATGGTGTGTTTGTGTTCTCATTCCCGCTAGGTTTGGAATCTGCTGCATATGTTAATTTCTCTTGCATATCGCCCTCTTGCTGCCATAAGTTTAAACAATCTGCATGTCTAATCCTTTGTTTTCTTGATTTTATTAGACATATCCTACTCCTTAAATTCTGCAATACCTCTGGATCAAAACTACATATCCCAGGAAATGATGCTTTATCCCCCACAGTCATTCGTGTCCATTCATCACAAAAGGTCTCAGTGTGGGGACCATACTTCCTCCACATTACCAACCGAGCTGACCCCTTGGGTCTCAATTCTGCTGTCTGAACCCTGACTGAGGAACGTCCCTGTGTTGTGCACTTGGCTCCCATTGTGGACCTTTTTAACACGGGAAAATTTCCTAAAATGCTCCAAACACAGTAACGGTGGAAGTCCTCAAAGTTCTTCCACTAACTTCTTCTGCTCTGAGTACCACGGATTCGCCATTTTTAGCAGACACGTGTAGCCAATGCAGGCCCTACTTCGGCCTATATCCCCTGGGCCTTTAGGAGTAACTTACCGTACCCAGTGAATATCTGCCTAAAAGACAATGTTTACACAAATCACGCTTGCATGTGCTCTACATAACGCGTATGATGACGAGATTTGCGCACAAATATGCAAAACTTCGTATCACGTTGCCCCACGTATTGCTCACATAACGATGCGGTCCAATCGTACCACTTATAGACACTTGCTATCTATAAGTTGTAGGATCACTGGAGTCTTCACACTGTGCTCCAAAACAGCCGGAGTGTAATACCAAGAAAATAACACCTTTAAAAAGCTTTATCACACTCCGTTGCACGTCTTCACCTAAACCGTGCTCACCAAGTTCACCGAGTTTCACCGAGTTCACCGAGTTCACCAAGTGGGGTTCAATACATTCACACCTTTTTCAGCCCACACCAACACTCTATAGTTTTCTGATCAGAAAAATATCCTTTCCTGTTAACTGATAGCCTTCCCCAGAGGTAATACAGTAGAAAAGGTTTTATTTAAACTAAATTTTGGAAACCGAGCAATTTGTGCTATTGTAGCGTGGCTACTGTTCCGCCCCTGAACTAAACACTGCTATTGTGTAATTTGTACTTAGCGGTCATACCCTTACGCACGTTGCGTAAACAAGCGACCATGCGTATGTCTTTACGTTGTGTACGCAGTCCCGTACTTTGTCCGAGACACGTGTACAAAAACCGTACGTCCGCAATAGTACAAATCCCACACTTCTATAAATGTAAGCGATATTACCTATAATCGTTTACTTAACACAGTTTCTTTCTGTATAAACCTGTTTAACTAGGCCAGACTGTATTTGTGTTTTAAGTTTACTTCCTTAATATTTATTCTATATTTTAACTAAATAGCAACAAATTTCTCCATACAGGTCTAAATGAATCTAGTAATCAGTACTTATGGCAACAATGCGAGCAGGTATACAAATACAAAGTACAGGTGTATGCTTGTGTTATGTGCGCATTTGGCGCCAAAATAGAAATTCACAGATTTTTAAAATAGCTTTGCGTATTTACTTTATGGGTCCCACCAGCATCCCTACAAACCATGCAGAGCAGACACCATCTAATCAGCAATAAGATAGGGTTTCAGTGTATCCACCAACCAGGAGAAGGCTTGACTTCCGGTTCCGGTATGAGAGCGTGAGCAGCGTCTCTCACCAGCTCCGCACCTCACCCTAGATCAGATCATATTTTAAGCTGTCTACCACACGCAGACACCGTTCCCGGTCTCCGCGCCGTGCAGAGGTCCCTATGGACAAATATTTAGCCGCTACTCAGGCTCCGAAGGGGGCATCGCTGGCCCAGCAACCGCGTCAGGAGAAACGACGCGGAGAACACAATATGGCGCCGGGCACGGACTCGACTCCAGGGACGCCAGCGTCTAAGAAAATAATACAGGACACCGTCTCTGAGTTCCTGCAAATTGGAGAGAGATCTGACGGGACAGGTTCCTTTACTTCAACATTTACTGACATGATAGCAGCAATACAAGCTACTGTTGAACCTCTGCTGAAAAAAGCTGTGACAGATATCACATCTCAGTTGCATCAGCTCAGCAGCAGAGTGTCTGACACTGAGAAACATATCAGCACTGCTATGGATGATATAGACATTATACAAAAAAAAGTCCATACTTTAACTTTAAATAATGCTCGTCTTACTGAGAAACTGGATAATATTGAAAACAGAACAAGAAGAAATAACTTAAGAATTATAGGTCTCCCTGAGTCACTAGCTGGAGCTCCCCTTGCGCATTTTATACGAAATACGCTCCCGAAGATGCTGCATATTGAAGATGTCTGTAGTGACCTTATTATAGAGCGGGTGCACAGAATTGGAAGTACTGCAAAACAAGCTTCGAACCGCCCTAGAGCAGTTATTTTCAAGGCTTTAAATTATCTACACAAGCAGGAAATATGGCAAGCGTCAAGAAAGGTAAAAGAACTGGTCTGGGAAGGTCACTCTTTGAGGATATATCAGGACTATTCGGTAGAACTTTCTAAACTAAGGAGATCCTTTGCACCAGTATGCTCAGAATTAGTGGATAATCACCGAAAGTTCTTTATGATATTTCCAGCAAGATTACGGATTTTCACCGATTCAGGACATGTGGACTTTACCAACCCTGCAGATGCAGCTGCTTTCCTAAAAGAAGAAGCGGACGGGACACTTAGCTCTGACATCACGGATGGGTGATTTATTATCATAAAATAGTTGAAATTTAAAGCTTTAAATATGCTGGTTTCTCTTATCTAGTGGATTTAGCTTGGATAGCTACATATTGCTACATAGAAGTGGTAGCGCTTTATAGGTGTTTTCTTATGACAGGTTTGATACTGGGGGTGGGAAGAGGAGCTGTGCCGGTTTCTTTTTGTTTCTATCTTTAGGTTACCGAGGGCATTCCTTGGGTTGAAAACCCTGAAGATACAGACCGGGGTTTGATACTGGAGGTCCGATCAGCGAATGCTCATAATCTGCTCATGTTCGTTCTATATCGATATGATATGGTTTGTTTATGTGATGTTATGTTATGTTCCCTATTGTTCTTCCCCTTTTTCTTTTCTTCTTTCTTCTGCGCTTTGTCTTTTCTATCTAACTCTGCGACTTGGAAATCTACTATAAGCAACATATTTTATAGATAAAAATGTCTATTAAAATTGGATCTCTAAATATACGTGGTATCCATACACCAGCCAAACGGCGGAAGTTACTGATGTATCTTAACAAAGTCTCTGTGGATATTATTTGTTTACAAGAAACGCATTTGCTGTTAACTGAAGTCAGAAAATTACAAATGTTAAACTGGGTATTACTAGGCTCATCCTCCTATAATAGTAAATCCAGGGGTGTGGCGACTCTTGCCAAACGCTCTCTTGACCTACAAGTATCATCTATGGTCAATGACTCAGAAGGTCGATATGTAATAGTAGAAACTAAAATTGCAGGTATTGGGTACAATATTTGCAGTATTTATGCACCCACTCCATACAACAAATCATTTATGACTAAGATGTTAGCTAAACTTCACACTTATGACCCATCCACGCTGATAATAGCTGGAGATTTCAATCTGATAGCTTCCATTTTAGATCGTTCTCCTACCCCAAAATCCTTATTACGTCTTCCTAAGCTAGGTATTGATTTCTTTGCTAAAACATTGAATCTAATAGACTCTTGGAGAGCACTCAACCCCATAGAGAGAGAGTATTCATGTCTCTCCATGACTCATACCACATGGTCTCGTATCGACTACATTTTTGTTGCCAATGCCTTATTTCCTAATGTTCAATCAGCATCTATAGAACCACCGGTTCTATCAGATCATGGCTTAATCTATACTGTTTTGCAGTTTAAAAAATCTGATAATGTTACACCTTCGTGGAAATTTCCAGCGCATCTGTCTAAGTCACAGCTATTCAAAGATAAGTTGATGCAAAGTTGGAATGACTATGTCTCCCACAATGAGGAATATGCCAAAAATAACCCCTCGATTTTCTGGCAGACAGCAAAGGCAGTTTTGAGAGGTGATCTCATACAAACACAATCCCAACTGAAGAAAAGGAGAAATGAGTCCTATATTAGTCTTCAATCTCAACTCACTACAGCATTTCAGGTATTTAATCAATTTCCTACCCCCCATAATAAGACTCAATATGTTAACGCTCAAGCACACTTTAAAGAATTTCTACAATTAAGCGGAGATAAATATTTATTTAATGTGAACTCTAAATTTTATAGTTTCGGTAACAAAACTGGAAGGCTTCTCACTAACCTGCTGCAAGGTTCTAGAAACAGGACAGTGGTGCACCCTTTGCAAACCTCGGATGGATCTCTCACTACGACAGATCGTCATATAGCAAACACTTTGAAATCTTTTTACGAAGATTTATATTCTTCTCCCTCTACTTCTAAAGATTATACCCCTCCTACTTCATCCCTATGGGATTCTCTTTCTCTGCCTCAACTTTCTGACTCTTTTTCAAGTACTCTGACAGCCCCAATCACCCCAGAGGAAGTGTCTAAAATCATCCAACAACTGAAATTAGCAAAAGCACCTGGCCCAGATGGCTTTTCAACTGAATTTTACCAACTGATGAGTCCACTCATAGTTAAACCACTAGCTGAGTGTTTTAATCATGCCATCAGAACTGATAAACTCCCCTTACACTTTTCAGATGCGATTATCAAATTGCTACCTAAGGAAGGCCGGGATTTAAAACTCCCAGGGTCTTATAGGCCTATATCGCTCCTAAATAGTGATTATAAGATATTTACAAAAATTTTTGCAGAACGTTTGAAATCCATGCTACCCTCGATAATTCATAAGGACCAAACTGGATTCATTTCAGGACGACATTCGGTGGTGAATGTAAGAAGAGTCCTGGCTGCAATACAGTATGTGTCCTCTAATGCTTCTTCCTTGTCTTCACCTCAGATTGTAGTTACATTAGACGCAGAAAAAGCATTTGATTTAGTATTATGGCCCCACTTATTTAAAACTTTATTTAATTTTGGTTTCCCTCCCCAATTTATTGACATATTACGTATTATATACTCTAATCCTAAATCCCAGGTAGCTTGTAATGGTATAATATCCTCTCCTTTTTATTTACAGAGGGGAACCAGACAAGGTTGCCCCCTATCCCCGTTGCTTTTCGCTATAGCGATTGAACCTTTAGCAGTTGCCATCCGAGGTTCATCACTGATAAAAGGTATAAAAATTAATTCGGAAGAATTAAAGATAGGATTGTTTGCGGACGATGCATTGCTTTTTGTTTCGGAGCCTTCCAGCTCGTTGCCAGCTCTATTTAATTTGATTGAATCTTTTGGAAAAATTTCAGGATATAAAATTAATATATCAAAATCAGAAGTGCTTTTATTGGGGAATTCTGATTCGGGTTTTTTAAACTGTATGAATATTCCATTAGCTCTTGCCCCTTCCCGCATCAAATATCTGGGAATACAAATTTGTTCGGATTTATCACAGATTTATGCGGCCAACTTTGCATCAGTAATTACAAAAATAGGGGTGAAACTTGAGTCATGGAGAGACTTGCCTCTCTCTCTCATGGGACGATTGGCTGTTGTCCAATCTATATTATTTCCAAAATTGTTTTATTGTATGCAACAAATTCAAATAGCTTTAACTGATTCAGATCTCAAGAAATTAGATTCAATGTTCTCCAAATTCATTTGGCAGGGCAAACGTCCACGTATCTCGAGGGCAAAGATGGTCGTACACAAAAGAAAAGGAGGTCTAGGATACCCTGATGTATCTGCATATTCACTTGCTACCTTTTTTAGGTACATTAATGCTTGGATCTTAAATAAATCTGAATATGTTGATTTGGATTTGGAAACAGCAATATTTTATCCATATGCCCCAAGTGCTCTTCTACAATCCAAAATATCGTTACTTCCTCAATGGATTAAAACTCATGTTCTATTTGTAGATACATACAAAGCGTGGCTAAAAATTAACAAAAGATTCAAAACTAACCCATACCTAACCCAATTTATACCCTTATGGGGAAACCCCTCTTTCCCTCCATCAATGTCCAATTCAGGCTTTAGAGTGTGGAAGATGAAAGGTCTAGATTTATCACATAAAGTTTTCGACCCAGGAGGCTTAATTTTGACGTTCTCAGATATCTGTCATACCTATTCTATTCCGAAACACCATATGTTTATGTATTTTCAATTACGTCACTTTTTGACTTCCATTAAAGCATCAATGCTTCATAGACCTAAGAGAGGCGTTCATTTATCCCAAGTGAAATCACTAGATATGCTATTTTCATTTCTTCTGACCAACAGTTATAAAATTAAATATTTATACCAACTAATAGTGGGTTCAACTACACATGTGCAATGGGATATATTGTTACAAAAATGGAAAGCAGATATTCCCTCTCTAACGGATATCTCAGAGCTAACAGAATTATCGGCTTTATCCTCAAAAGTTCTCTCCTCAACATATCTGCAAGAAGTATATGTACGTACGCTGCATAGAGCATATATTACCCCGCATCAAAGGAGACACATGGTTAAGGAGGAACAGGGTACGTGTATTAAATGTGGGGCTACAATTGCCAACTTTATACATTGCACATGGGACTGTTATAAGTTAAGAATTTTTTGGTACAAGATCATAGGTTTTCTAAATTCAATGTTTGGTACGCAATTATGTCCTGATCCAAAGGCTTGTTTAGGTCTTAGTCTTTCTGCTTGGCATCTGGGTAAAAATAAAAAATGTATCTTACCTTTGCTTATTACTACTATCACTGTATGCAAGAAATGTATTCTACTTCATTGGACTAAAAAATCAGCACCTTCGCTTTTAGAGGTTAAACAGAAGTTGACAAATATTCTATATTATGAACGGAAATATGCTTACCTCACTGTGGGTGCAAGGATACATTCATTTTATTCCAAATGGGCTCCATTTATAGGCACCTTGGACCCACAAGTCCAAACACATATTTATGGAATATTTGGAGATTTTCCAAGATAAGTCTGGTTTTTTAGACTAATGGTGTTATTATCTTAAGACATTTATTATCAGGAGTGGTTTTCTTGGATAAGATTGTTAGAAAATATTGCCTTTCAAACTAGGAAAGGTTTACCAAGAAGTGGAGTTATGTCTTGTCTTTTATTCTCTATTTCTCTTCTTTTCTCTCTTTTCTACTATATGTCTTTACATTTCTCCCATTTTCCTTGCTTCCCTTCCCCTCCCCATCCAGTTTATTTTAAATTTCAGTTTGGAGTACATAATTAGTCAAGAAAGTAGAATATTATACAGTTTTGGTTAGTTAACTGTGAAAGGTCTTACAAGAAGAATATTATGCTACTATTCATTGGTGTGAAACTGTACTTTTGATTCAATGTTATTTTAACAAATTCCAACATGTAAAGTAACAAAATCTTAATTGTAACTTTGTATCTGTGTTTTCTTTTTGAAAAACACATTTCTACTATTCTTTGCATGTTGAACATAATATCTTTGTATTGTACGAGGAAAAACTCAATAAAAATTATTTGAAAAAAAAAAACCCAGGAGAAGGCTTACGTGGGATACCTGTCCACCCTTTGCTGATAGATAAAGTCTGCTTTAACCTGCTAGGCTGTGGGTATGAGGAAAAACTGGACGATGTCCCCAATTGATAATGTTGATATTATCTTAAATCATAAAGCTATACCTTTAAACACACTTTTACCATGGAGCCGCTGCGGCCGCTAGACTTAATATGCACTCTACGTACTTTGTACGCTATTTGCGTACAGAGTCCCGTACCTTGTACGGACTTAGTGTACAAACGCCGTGCTGGGGGTACAAAGTACACACAGCGCGCACACACCCAGAGATATACTTAAAACCTTAGTAGTACAGGTTGAGTATCCCTTATCCAAAATGCTTGGGACCAGAAGTATTTTGGATATCGGATTTTTCCGTATTTTGGAATAATTGCATACCATAATGAGATATCATGGTGATGGGACCTAAATCTAAGCACAGAATGCATTTATGTTACATATACACCTTATACACACAGCCTGAAGGTCATTTAATACAATACTTTTTATAACTTTGAGCATTAAACAAAGTGTGTGTACATTCACACAATTAATTTATGTTTCATATACATCTTATACACACAGCCTAAAGGTCATTTAATACAATATTTTTAATAGCTTTGTGTATTAAAGAAAGTTTGTGTACATTGAGCCATCAAAAAACAAAGGTTTCACTATTTCACCCTCACTCAAAAAAGTCCGTATTTCGGAATATTCTGTATTTCGGAATATTTGGATATGGGATACTCAACCTGTAATGCAATGCAATGATATTACACCTTAAACCTTATGCAGCAAAGCACTACAATGATATTACACCTTAAACCTTATGCAGCGCTGACGGTACAAAGTACCCGCAGCGCGTACACACCTTATTAATACACGTTAAAACCTTATACAGTTAGGTAATGTAATACACTTTAAACCCTAGCAGGGAAAAGAGGACACAACACCGATTTGTAGTTAAACACTGGGCTCCGACACCTCAGCGTATATATCTGAAAGGGGATAACAATACAATTTATATACTACAATATAACAGAGTAAATGGCTACAGTCAATGTACATACGTGAGCATATTCGCTTGCGCAACCCGGCCCGGTCCTCCGCTATCAGGTTGATTGCGTTGAGAGTCTTGTTGTCAGGCCAGGCTGCAGCAGGCTTTTTCTACAGTAGATCAAAACATAATACAATAAACACTGCGTGCTCTTCTTCCATTGGTTCGGGGTTGGGACATATCCTGTGCACCGGGGACCATTGGTCAGCTTAAGAAGTGGACGATGGCTAGGACTTGAGATGTGGTTTCTGTTGTTTGCATCTCAGTTCCCGCCCCATGACCAGTTAAACCCATCACATTAATCATACATAAATCAGGTATTATTAATAACTTAATGTGGTAATATATAATAATGTTCTTATTCCCACCAGATTAATGTTTACGTGACTCTGAACAATATGATCCCACATATGATATGATTATCTATTTCAATCCTCAAGATATACATATATCCCCATATATCCATATACTCATATATATATATATATATATATATATATATATATATATACACACACATACTCCTGCTATCGCAATTTGTTAGGAATTATATATATATATATATATATATATATATATGCAGACAAGATCATCCGGCACTAGTGATTAATACTTGCTCCGGTGCCCTCCATAAGGAAATAATCCAAGGATACAGAGCAGCAGAATGGCGGCACTCAGAGTCTTCTTACTCACGTATAGAGCTGAAAAAAACTTTTTATTGGGACAATAAAAAGTTTTTTTCAGCTCTATACGTGAGTAAGAAGACTCTGAGTGCCGCCATTCTGCTGCTCTGTATATATATATATATATATATACATATGGAACAGCGTACAGGTGCGCTTCACGGTGTTTTGCAGATTGTAGTTTCCAGGAGTATACTCCAACCATTTTAACAGCACTAAGTCTTTGTTTCAGACTGCAGCTACCTCTTAGAGAATCCCGGAATCCGACGGGATGATTTGTCTAGAAACAGAAATTAGAGGAGCGCCTCATAGTGCATTATCGTTTATTCACACAATTTGTATTAAAAAACAGCAATTGTCACAATAATGTTAGGCTTAATACCTCATAATTCTTCTGAGTGGGCTTATATACCACTTGATTTATTAGAAATTATCCACAGATATTGCCTCTACCAACCGCTGTTCAGCGTCCGACCCCTGGTACTCGTGCTGCCTGCCTCACATTAACGATCCTCAGCACGCCGGGACACCGCTGCTGTCTACACGGGGAGGACGACGATTCAGAATACTAGAATTACGTCACCAGGCCACGCCCCAACGCGTTTCATCATAAGACTTCGTTAGAGGGTTGGCCTTGGTGACGAGAACTACTACTTTATACCGGCAACAGCCAATCAGTGTACTCCAAACATTAGGTGCACTTGTACACTTAAAAACTACAGTTTAAAACTTACTTCTTTAACAATATATAAAAAACGCACATATACAGATATAATATACAAGGGAACAGACAGAATATAGTTACCACAGGTCACATGACCAAACTCATCTATACAAGTTTATATACTATAAAACAAGTTTAAATGTTTAGGCTTAGATAATTAGGCTATGACATTCCTCAGGTGTTTTAGACATACAACTTCATTAGCAGTCTGCACCCGTGTAGCAGAGACAGACATGTATCATTAAGTAATTCAAACAGATTTTGTATATTTACCCGCTGCCCTAGCTACTAGCAGAACCTGAGATGTCAGTCAAAGGAAAGTTGCAATTATTTCACAGCAACTTCGTAATGTATCTTTTCTAGACACATATGGTAACATTAATTTACAACACTGCTACAGTCACTCTCTGAGGCTACAGTTTTACACTGTGATACTGGAGAAAGAGAAATATCTATTTGATTTAACTGTTGTATTTGTCAAAAAAACATCCTATGAATCTAATAATAAAAGAATCTTAAAGGGGAAGTTTCTTTTTTTGATTTACCAAACGTGAAAACCTATGTTTCCCCCCTCATTATTATCTAGTATTTCTTTTTTAGATATCTTTTTTGCAGAGCCCTAATGCTCTTCTGAAACAATTATTGCTAGTTTTATTCTTCAATCTATACTGAGTTTGCTCCGCTACTCACACGGTGCAATTTGGCATGTTTTTCATAACACTTAGAGCTGTACAAATCATCACTCGTGTTTAGTTTTAGTTGGGCTTATAATGGATTTACCCACTAGCAGATCCTAAGACATCTATCCTAAAAACATTATAATCATTTCCCAACCACTTCTTAGTGTATCTTTTTACACGCATATAGCAGCATACAATTTACAATACCGCTACAGTTACTCTCTGCGGTCACCATTTTATGCTCTAATGCTAGTGAAACAGGAGATATCTAATTAGTTCATTTTTACTAGTACATTTGTCGGTCTCTCAGCGACCGACAATTTTAAGTCTAATAATAAAAAGCTTTTAATGAAGAAGATCAAATATGCTTATAAAAAACTCAAAATATTCCATTCTATTTCAATGAAATTATAAACATCATGCACTTTTATAGTATACAAACCCATATATAGAGCTTATGCAATTTTATAATATAATTTTTAGACACATATAATCCTATATTTTCTTTTATCTAGCAGAGTGGGATATTTTTAAATCCACTATCTAAGGAACAACTATTTTATATCCAATATTTCTATTTTTAGTTTTATTAACTATAATTAACCATCTGAGATAAATGGAGTTATCTCATCATTTTCGTTTAAACCATTCGGAACCAGTGTGTCCAAAGAGATGATCCAATAAGTTTCTCTCTTCGTTAATGTTTTATCTCTATCTCCTCCTCTGAGGTCTAGTGTCACATTTTCAATACCTTTAAACCTCATTACACTTGGATCACTGTTATGGAAATATTTGAAGTGTCGTGATACACTATGATTATTTATCCCGTTCTTTATATTTCTTGTATGCTCCAAAATTCTAATTTTTAGTTCCCTTTTGGTTTTTCCTATATAATGATATCCACACGGGCAAGACAGCATATAAATGACATATGTGGTATTGCAATTAATAAACGAAGTTATAGTTTGAACTTTTTTATTTTTGTTTGATGACTGAAATGTTTTTGTTTTTTCTCCTAAAGTGCAAACCTTGCAGTGCCCACACGTAGAAAATCCTTTTACATCCTGTAACAGGATCTGTCTCCCTTCCTTTTTAGTTTGAACCTTTTCCAAACAGCTCTTAGATACTTGTGATTTTATATTATTTGCTCTTTTATAAATTATGTCCGGCCTTTCCGACAGGTGCTCTGCTAGTATACGATCTAATTTAAGTACATGCCAGTTTTTTCTAATCAAACTCTCAATTTCTTTATTATTACTATTAAACTGTGTGACAAAAGGACAGAAATTGTTGGTGTCAATCTTAGTATCCTTTCTTTTATATTCCAATAGTTCAGTCCTATTTTTTTCTTTAGCTCTAGTCTTGGAATTTTCTATTAGACCTTTAGGATACCCACGATCTGTGAACCTTTTTTCATAGACCTCTGACTTTTCTTCAAATTTATTTAGATTCGTACAATTACGTCTGAGCCTGGTAAATTGTGAAAATGGAATGTTTGTTTTCCACCTACGGAGATGGCAACTCGTGAACTCCAAATAACTATTACTGTCCACATTTTTAAAATGGGTATATGTTTCTATTTTTTGTTCCACTGTAAAATTCTCTGTACTTATTACTAAATCTAGAAATTCTATTTTAGTCTTACTTGTATTATATGTGAATTTTAAATTATACTCATTGATGTTAAGTTGCCTCATAAATCCCTTAAAACTGTTATAATCACCGTTCCAAATTATCTGTATATCATCTATATACCTTTTGAACATAATTATCTGTTCTTTCATATTTCCAACTAGGGTCTCTGTTTCCCAGTCTCCCATATACAAATTCGCCAGGCTCGGAGCACAAATGCTTCCCATGGCGGTACCCCACGTCTGGAGGTACCACTCTTCCAGAAACATAAAATAATTATTCTTCAGTACAAATCTTAAACAAGATCCTATGAATTCTGCCAACAATGAATTTATTTCTGGGTCCTTCTGTAATACTTTTTTTATAATCTCAATGCCCTTTTCATGAGGAATAGCCATATACAGCGACTGGACATCAATTGAGCACCACATATAGTTATCTGACCATACAGTATCCTCCAAAACTTTCAATATATGTGTGGAGTCTTGAATATAGGAGTCTAATTTACATACATATTTTTTAATATATGCATCAACATACTCTGACACTCTTGAGGTCAGTGATCCTATACCACTAATGATGGGACGACCAGGGGGGTGGGATAGATCTTTATGGATCTTTGGGATGTGATAGAAGGTCGCTATCCTAGGACTTCTATTTAGCATATAATTGTATTCATACATACTTATACTATTATTTTCTAGACCTTCCTTTAATACATTTTCAAGATCTTTTATAAACTGTTTAGTAGGATCAGCTTCCAATTTTTTATACGAAATACTATCATTCAGAAGATTATACGCTTCCTTTTCGTAATAATCCCGATCCATAATTACTATCCCACCCCCCTTGTCAGCATTCTTAATTACAATTTCATTATTTTGAGCTAAACCTTTTAAAGCCCTTTGTTCTTCCATAGTTAAATTATTATTTTTCCCCTCAACTTTTAGTTCATCTATATCCTTCTTCATAAGTTGTGAGAACATCTCTATAAAAGGTCCCTTTGACTCAATAGGGAAAAAAGTAGATCTTTCTTTTAGTCCAGATGTTTTTTTTGGACCAATTTCTTTCTCTTGCCAATTTCTTAAAGGGCATCAGATTTCCGTAAGAAGTGTCTCTTTAATGTGAGTTTTCGCACATAAAGATTCAAATCTATATATAGATTAAATTTATTTACTGTATTCGAAGGTGCATAAGATAACCCCTTTTTTAATACTTTTTTTTCCGTATCAGATAATGTTACCTTGGATATATTAAATATACCCTTATCTCCTATTTCTACTTCTGGTTTCTCATTTTTGCTTCTTTTTTTGGTGGCTCGCTTCCCTCTCTTTCGTTGAAACGTCTTTTTTGTCCTGTCGGGGTATAGCTGCCCTTTTGTACAGTCTCTAGTGTCCTTCTTCTGTATCCTCCTTGTTCTAAAAAAAACTTCAGAATCAGTGTCTATCTGTCTTAAATTTTCAAATATATTCCTATGTGTACAATCTCTATAGTTGTCAGTGGAGGGTTGTCGTCTCCACTTTTTCGGTTGTTCCCATCTATTTGATGGATTTCTGTATCTATAACTTCTATTTCTATCCCTCACTTTAAAATCTCCACCCCTCTAATGATTCTGATCTATATGTGTATTTTCATCAGCCTTTCTTTGGGGTATGGGGAGAGGTAACATATCTTTCCTCCGTCCCATATGCCATGTTCTTACTTCCTTCCGCTTTATTATTGCTAGTTTTATTCTTCAATCTATACTGAATTTGCTCCGCTACTCACACGGTGCAAATTGGCATGTTTTTCATAGCTTATATGCACCGTGTGAGTAGCGGAGCAAACTCAGTATAGATTGAAGAATAAAACTAGCAATAATTTTTTCAGAAGAGCATTAGGGCTCTGCAAAAAAAGATATCTAAAAAAGAAATACTAGATAATAATGAGGGGGGAAACAGGTTTTCACGTTTGGTAAATCAAAAAAAGAAACTTCCCCTTTAAGATTCTTTTATTATTAGATTCATAGGATGTTTTTTTGACAAATACAACAGTTAAATCAATTAGATATTTCTCTTTCTCTTTCTCCAGTATCAGAGTGTAAAACTGTAGCCTCAGAGAGTGACTGTAGCAGTGTTGTAAATTAATGTTACCATATGTGTCTAAAAAAGATACATTGCGAAGTTGCGGGGAAATAATTGCAACTTTCCTTTGACTGACATCTCAGGTTCTGCTAGTAGCTAGAGCAGCGGGTAAATATACAAAATCTGTTTGAATTACTTAATGATACATGTCTGTCTCTGCTACACGGGTGCAGACTGCTAATGAAGTTGTATGTCTAAAACACCTGAGGAATGTCAGAGCCTAATTATCTAAGCCTAAACATTTAAACTTATTTTATAGTATATAAACTTGTATAGATGAGTCTGGTCATGTGACCTGTGGTAACTATATTCTGTCTGTTCCCTTGTATATTATATCTGTATATGTGCGTTTTTTATATATTGTTAAAGAAGTACGTTTTAAACTGTAGTTTTTAAGTGTACAAGTGCACCTAATGTTTTGAGTACACTGATTGGCTGTTGCCGGTATAAAGTAGTAGTTCTCGTCACCAAGGCCAACCCTCTGACGAAGTCTTATGATGAAACGCGTTGGGGCGTGGCCTGGTGTCATAATTCTAGTATCCTGAATCGTCCTCCTCCCCGTGCAGACAGCAGCGGTGTCCCGGTGTGCTAAGGATCGTTAATGTGAGGCAGGCAGCATGAGTACCAGGGGTCTGACGCTGAACGGCGGTTGGTAGAGGCGATATCTGTGGATAATTTCTAATAAATCAAGTGGTATATAAGCCCACTCAGAAGAATTATGAGGTATTAAGCCAAACATTATTGTGACAATTGCTGTTTTTTAATACAAATTGTGTGAATAAACGATAATGCACTATGAGGCGCTCCTCTAATTTCTGTTTCTAGACAAATCATCCCGTGGGATTCCGGGATTCTCTAAGAGGTAGCTGCAGTCTGAAACAAAGACTTAGTACTGTTAAAACGGTTGGAGTATATTCCTGGAAACTACTATCTGCAAAACACCGTGAAGCGCACCTGTACGCTGTTCCATAAATTGTACCACATCTTGGATCCCATGTACAGGTAGCTGTTATGATACGGAGTAAGACATTTTTCATATGATCCGAGACTTTATAAGAATATTTGAGCGGATGAGAAAAAAAGTTCTTTAAGAAAATAAATGTTTATAAAATTATTCTAATTGATATATTGTATGATAGTTTATATACAGCAATTTGTGGGTGATTTAAACTGTGAAGATTTGTGTGAGCACAATTTTTTAATTACTGTATTTTTAAATCATTTTTTAATAATTGATTGTAACAATGTTTAGAAGCTGTGACTATCAAACGAAGAGGTCGCAGGAATGTGCACGTATTTTTGAGGAAACAGATGAAATAGAAACACAGGGTATACATATTGAAAGAAAAATGGAGGAAGATAAGATGACACTGCTAGAAAAACTTCTAATTAGGGAGGCCAAATCCTGGTGGGATGTAATGGGGTTAGAAAATTACCTTAAATGTGGACGGATTCCACGTGGTCTTAGATTAAATAAACCCCCAAAGTTTGGACAAAGTAATGAAAAGTTTATGAAGGAATGGTATAGGATCCTGGACCAATGTTCACAGGATCTTATGCGTCTCTTAGGGGTGGTATTCATGTGACCGACGGTCGGGAGACCGACGGTCACATGACCTCCTGCAGCTTCCCGACACCCACTATCCCGATAGTCGGCATGCCGACCAACAGGGACTATTTCCACTCGTGGGTGTCCACGACACCCATAGAGTGGGAATAGAACCCGTGGCGACCGTAGGTCACCACCGAGCCCGCAGCGTGGCGAGCACAGCGAGCCCGCAAGGGGCTTGCTGCACTCGCCTCTCCCCGCCGGGATCCCAGCGTCGGTATGCTGCCGGGATCCCGGCGTCGGTAAGCTGACCGGCGGTCAGGAGAACGCCGGTCAGCCATACTACACCCGTCTCTTAGTATTAGAAAAGAAAAAAATATTGAAGGAAACAGAGAAAGAATTAGAAGATCTGAATAAAGAGTTACAGGGAGAGAAAGAGAAGCAGTCATATATAGATACTAAGAAAAGCATTGATATAAAAGTACAAAATCTTGAGAATAAAATTAAAGAAACAAAAAGGAAGAAGTTCACAAGAGATAAGGAAGATTATCAGCGGAATGAAGTAAGAACATGGCATATGGGACGGAGGAAAGATATGTTACCTCGCCCCATACCCCATAGAAAGGCTGATGAAAATACACATATAGATCAGAATCATAGGAGGGGTGGAGATTTTGAACTGAGGGATAGAAATAGAAGTTATAGATACAGAAATCCATCAAATAGATGGGAACAACCGAAAAAGTGGAGACGACAACCCTCCACTGACAACTATAGAGATTGTACACATAGGAATAGATTTGAAAATTTAAGACAGATAGACACTGATTCTGAAGTTTTTTTAGAACAAGGAGGATACAGAAGAAGGACACTAGAGACTGTACAAAAGGGCAGCTATACCCCGACAGGACAAAAAAGACGATTCAACGAAAGAGAGGGAAGCGAGCCACCAAAAAAAGAAGCAAAAATGAGAAACCAGAAGTAGAAATAGGAGATAAGGGTATATTTAATATATCCAAGGTAACATTATCTGATACGGAAAAAAAAGTATTAAAAAAGGGGTTATCTTATGCACCTTCGAATACAGTAAATAAATTTAATCTATATATAGATTTGAATCTTTATGTGCGAAAACTCACATTAAAGAGACACTTCTTACGGAAATCTGATGCCCCTTTAAGAAATTGGCAAGAGAAAGAAATTGGTCCAAAAAAAAACATCTGGATTAAAAGAAAGATCTACTTTTTTCCCTATTGAGTCAAAGGGACCTTTTATAGAGATGTTCTCACAACTTATGGAGAAGGATATAGATGAACTAAAAGTTGAGCGGAAAAATAATAATTTAACTATGGAAGAACAAAGGGCATTAAAAGGTTTAGCTCAAAATAATGAAATTGTAATTAAGAATGCTGACAAGGGGGGTGGGATAGTAATTATGGATCGGGATTATTACGAAAAGGAAGCATATAATCTTCTGAATGATAGTATTTCGTATAAAAAATTGGAAGCTGATCCTACTAAACAGTTTATAAAAGATCTTGAAAATTTATTAAAGGAAGGTCTAGAAAATAAGAGTATAAGTATGTATGAATACAATTATATGCTAAATAGAAGTCCTAGGATAGCGACCTTCTATCACATCCCAAAGATCCATAAAGATCTATCCCACCCCTCTGGTCGTCCCATCATTAGTGGTATAGGATCACTGACCTCAAGAGTGTCAGAGTATGTTGATGCATATATTAAAAAACATGTATGTAAATTAGACTCCTATATTCAAGACTCCACACATATATTGAAAGTTTTGGAGGATACTGTATGGTCAGATAACTATATGTGGTGCTCAATTGATGTCCAGTCGCTGTATACGGCTATTCCTCATGAAAAGGGCATTGAGATTATAAAAAAAGTATTACAGAAGGACCCAGAAATAAATTCATTGTTGGTAGAATTCATAGGATCTTGTTTAAGATTTGTACTGAAGAATAATTATTTTATGTTTCTGGAAGAGTGGTACCTCCAGACGTGGGGTACCGCCATGGGAAGCATTTGTGCTCCGAGCCTGGCGAATTTGTATATGGGAGACAGGGAAACAGAGACCCTAGTTGGAAATATGAAAGAACAGATAATTATGTTCAAAAGGTATATAGATGATATACTGATAATTTGGAACGGTGATTATAACAGTTTTGAGGGATTTATGAGGCAACTTAACATCAATGAGTATAATTTAAAATTCACATATAATACAAGTAAGACTAAAATAGAATTTCTAGATTTAGTAATAAGTACAGAGAATTTTACAGTGGAACAAAAAATAGAAACATATACCTATTTTAAAAACGTGGACAGTAATAGTTATTTGGAGTTCACGAGTTGCCATCTCCCTAGGTGGAAAACAAACATTCCATTTTCACAATTTACTAGGCTCAGACGTAATTGTACGAATCTAAATAAATTTGAAGAAAAGTCAGAGGTCTATGAAAAAAGGTTCACAGATCGTGGGTATCCTAAAGGTCTAATAGAAAATTCCAAGACTAGAGCTAAAGAGAAAAATAGGACTGAACTATTGGAATATAAAAGAAAGGATACTAAGATTGACACCTGTGTCCTTTTGTCACACAGTTTAATAGTAATAATAAAGAAATTGAAAGTTTGATTAGAAAAAACTGGCATGTACTTAAATTAGATCCTATACTAGCAGAGCACCTGTCGGAAAGGCCGGACATAATTTATAAAAGAGCAAATAATATAAAATCACAAGTATCTAAGAGCTGTTTGGAAAAGGTTCAAACTAAAAAGGAAGGGAGACAGATCCTGTTACAGGATGTAAAAGGATTTTCTACGTGTGGGCACTGCAAGGTTTGCACTTTGGGAGAAAAAACAAAAACATTTCAGTCATCAAACAAAAATAAAAAAGTTCAAACTATAACTTCATTTATTAATTGCAATACCACATATGTCATTTATATGCTGTCTTGCCCGTGTGGATATCATTATATAGGAAAAACCAAAAGGGAACTAAAAATTAGAATTTTGGAGCATTCAAGAAATATAAAGAACGGGATAAATAATCATAGTGTATCACGACACTTCAAATATTTCCATAACAGTGATCCAAGTGTAATGAGGTTTAAAGGTATTGAAAATGTGAGACTAGACCTCAGAGGAGGAGATAGAGGTAAAAAATTAACGAAGAGAGAAACTTATTGGATCATCTCTTTGGACACACTGGTTCCGAATGGTTTAAACGAAAATTATGAGATAACTCTATTTATCTCAGATGGTTAATTATAGTTAATAAAACTAAAAATAGAAATATTGGATATAAAATAGTTGTTCCTTAGATAGTGGATTTAAAAATATCCCACTCTGCTAGATAAAAGAAAATATAGGATTATATGTGTCTAAAAATTATATTATAAAATTGCATAAGCTCTATATATGGGTTTGTATACTATAAAAGTGCATGTTGTTAATAATTTCGTTGAAATAGAATGGAATATTTTGAGTTTTTTATAAGCATATTTGAACTTCTTCATTAAAAGCTTTTTATTATTAGACTAAAAATTGTCGGTCGCTGAGAGACCGACAAATGTACTAGTAAAAATGAACTAATTAGATATCTCCTGTTTCACTAGCATTAGAGCATAAAATGGTGACCGCAGAGAGTAACTGTAGCGGTATTGTAAATTGTATGCTGCTATATGCGTGTAAAAAGATACACTAAGAAGTGGTTGGGAAATGATTATAACGTTTTTAGGATAGATGTCTTAGGATCTGCTAGTGGGTAAATCCATTATAAGCCCAACTAAAACTAAACACGAGTGATGATTTGTACAGCTCTAAGTGTTATGAAAAACATGCCAATTTGCACCGTGTGAGTAGCGGAGCAAACTCAGCATAGATTGAAGAATAAAACTAGCAATAATTGTTTCAGAAGAGCATTAGGGCTCTGCAAAAAAGATATCTAAAAAAGAAATACTAGATAATAATGAGGGGGGAAACATAGGTTTTCACGTTTGGTAAATCAAAAAAAGAAACTTCCCCTTTAAGATTCTTTTATTATTAGATTCATAGGATGTTGTTGTTTTTTTACAAATACAACAGTTAAATCAAATAGATATTTCTCTTTCTCTTTCTCCAGTATCAGTGTAAAACTGTAGCCTCAGAGAGTGACTGTAGCAGTGTTGTAAATTAATGTTACCATATGTGTCTAGAAAAGATACATTACGAAGTTGCTGTGAAATAATTGCAACTTTCCTTTGACTGACATCTCAGGTTCTGCTAGTAGCTAGGGCAGCGGGTAAATATACAAAATCTGTTTGAATTACTTAATGATACATGTCTGTCTCTGCTACACGGGTGCAGACTGCTAATGAAGTTGTATGTTTAAAACACCTGAGGAATGTCATAGCCTAATTATCTAAGCCTAAACATATAAACTTGTTTTATAGTATATAAACTTGTATAGATGAGTCTGGTCATGTGACCTGTGGTAACTATATTCTGTCTGTTCCCTTGTATATTATATCTGTATATGTGCGTTTTTTATATATTGTTAAAGAAGTAAGTTTTAAACTGTAGTTTTTAAGTGTACAAGTGCACCTAATGTTTTGAGTACACTGATTGGCTGTTGCCGGTATAAAGTAGTAGTTCTCGTCACCAAGGCCAACCCTCTGACTAAGTCTTATAACCAAACGCGTTGGGGCGTGGCCTGGTGACGTAATTCTAGTATCCTGAATCGTCCTCCTCCCCGTGCAGACAGCAGCGGTGTCCCGGCGTGCTGAGGATCATTAATGTGAGGCAGGCAGCACGAGTACCAGGGGTCTGACGCTGAACGGCGGTTGGTAGAGGCGATATCTGTGGATAATTTCTAATAAATCAAGTGGTATATAAGCCCACTCAGAAGAATTATGAGGTATTAAGCCAAACATTATTGTGACAATTGCTGTTTTTTAATACAAATTGTGTGAATAAACGATAATGCACTATGAGGCGCTCCTCTAATTTCTGTTTCTAGACAAATCATCCCGTGGGATTCCGGGATTCTCTAAGAGGTAGCTGCAGTCTGAAACAAAGACTTAGTGCTGTTAAAACGGTTGGAGTATACTCCTGGAAACTACTATCTGCAAAACACCGTGAAGCGCACCTGTACGCTGTTCCATAAATTGTACCACATCTTGGATCCCATGTACAGGTAGCTGCTCTGATACGGAGTAAGACATTTTTCATATGATCCGAGACTTTATAAGAATATTTGAGTGGATGAGAAAAAAAGTTCTTTAAGAAAATAAATGTTTATAAAATTATTCTAATTGATATATTGTATGATAGTTTATATACAGCAATTTGTGGGTGATTTAAACTGTGAAGATTTGTGTGAACACAATTTTTTAATTACTGTATTTTTTTATAATTTTTTAACAATTGATTGTAACAATGTTTAGAAGCTGTGACTATCAAACGAAGAGGTCGCAGGAATGTGCACATATTTTTGAGGAAACAGATGAAATAGAAACACAGGGTATACATATTGATAGAAAAATGGAGGAAGATAAGATGACACTGCTAGAAAAACCTCTAATTAGGGAGGCCAAATCCTGGTGGGATGTAATGGGGTTAGAAAATTACCTTAAATGTGGACAGATTCCACGTGGTCTTAGATTAAATAAACCCCCAACGTTTGGACAAAGTAATGAAAAGTTTATGAAGGAATGGTATAGGATCCTGGACCAATGTTCACAGGATCTTATGCGTCTCTTAGTATTAGAAAAGAAAAAAATATTGAAGGAAACAGAGAAAGAATTAGAAGATCTGAATAAAGAGTTACAGGGAGAGAAAGAGAAGCAGTCATATATAGATACTAAGAAAAGCATTGATATAAAAGTACAAAATCTTGAGAATAAAATTAAAGAAACAAAAAGGAGGAAGTTCACAAGAGATAAGGAAGATTATCAGCGGAATGAAGTAAGAACATGGCATATGGGATGGAGGAAAGATATGTTACCTCACCCCATACCCCATAGAAAGGCTGATGAAAATACACATATAGATCAGAATCATAGGAGGGGGTGGAGATTTTGAAGTGAGGGATAGAAACAGAAGTTATAGATACAGAAATCCATCAAATAGATGGGAACAACCGAAAAAGTGGAGACGACAACCCTCCACTGATAACTATAGAGATTGTACACATAGGAATAGATTTGAAAATTTAAGACAGATAGACACTGATTCTGAAGTTTTTTTAGAACAAAGAGGATACAGAAGAAGGACACTAGAGACTGTACAAAAGGGCAGCTATACCCCGACAGGACAAAAAAGACGATTCAACGAAAGAGAGGGAAGCGAGCCACCAAAAAAAGAAGCAAAAATGAGAAACCATAAGTAGAAATAGGAGATAAGGGTATATTTAATATATCCAAGGTAACATTATCTGATACGGAAAAAAAAGTATTAAAAAAGGGGTTATCTTATGCACCTTCGAATACAGTAAATAAATTTAATCTATATAAAGATTTGAATCTTTATGTGCGAAAACTCACATTAAAGAGACACTTCTTACGGAAATCTGATGCCCCTTTAAGAAATTGGCAAGAGAAAGAAATTGGTCCAAAAAAAAAACATCTGGACTAAAAGAAAGATCTACTTTTTTCCCTGTTGAGTCAAAGGGACCTTTTATAGAGATGTTCTCACAACTTATGAAGAAGGATATAGATTAACTAAAAGTTGAGCGGAAAAATAATAATTTAACTATGGATGAACAAAGGGCTTTAAAAGGTTTAGCTCAAAATAATGAAATTGTAATTAAGAATGCTGACAAGGGGGGTGGGATAGTAAATATGGATCGGGATTACTACGAAAAGGAAGCGTATAATCTTCTAAATGATAGTATTTCGTATAAAAAATTGGAAGCTGATCCTACTAAACAGTTTATAAAAGATCTTGAAAATTTATTAAAGGAAGGTCTAGAAAATAAGAGTATAAGTATGGATGAATACAATTATATGCTAAATAGAAGTCCTAGGATAGCGACCTTCTATCACATCCCAAAGATCCATAAAGATCTATCCCACCCCCCTGATCGTCCCATCATTAGTGGTATAGGATCACTGACCTCAAGAGTGTCAGAGTATGTTGAAGCATATATTAAAAAATATGTATGTACATTAGACTCCTATATTCAAGACTCCACACATATATTGAAAGTTTTGGCGGATACTGTATGGTCAAATAACTATATGTGGTGCTCAATTGATGTCCAGTGGCTGTATACGGCTATTCCTCATGAAAAGGGCATTGAGATTATAAAAAAAGTATTACAGAAGGACCCAGAAATAAATTCATTGTTGGCAGAATTCATAGGATCTTGTTTAAGATTTGTACTGAAGAATAATTATTTTATGTTTCTGGAAGAGTGGTACCTCCAGACGTGGGGTACCACCATGGGAAGCATTTGTGCTCCGAGCCTGGCGAATTTGTATATGGGAGACTTGGAAACAGAGACCCTAGTTGGAAATATGGAAGAACAGATAATTATGTTCAAAAGGTATATAGATGTTATACTGATAATTTGGAACGGTGATTATAACAGTTTTGAGGGATTTATGAGGCAACTTAACATCAATGAGCATAATTTAAAATTTACATATAATACAAGTAAGACTAAAATAGAATTTCTAGATTTAGTAATAAGTACAGAGAATTTTACAGTGGAACAAAAAATAGAAATATATACCCATTTTAAAAACGTGGACAGTAATAGTTATTTGGAGTTCATGAGTTGCCATCTCCCTAGGTGGAAAACAAACATTCCATTTTCACAATTTACCAGGCTCAGACATAATTGTACGAATCTAAATAAATTTGAAGAACAGTCAGAGGTCTATGAAAAAAGGTTCACAGATCGTGGGTATCCTAAAGGTCTAATAGAAAATTCCAAGACTAGAGCTAAAGAAAAAAATAGGACTGAACTATTGGAATATAAAAGAAAGGATACTAAGATTGACACCAACAATTTCTGTCCTTTTGTCACACAGTTTAATAGTAATAATAAAGAAATTGAAAGTTTGATTAGAAAAAACTGGCATGTACTTAAATTAGATCCTATACTAGCAGAGCACCTGTCGGAAAGGCCGGACATAATTTATAAAAGAGCAAATAATATAAAATCACAAGTATCTAAGAGCTGTTTGGAAAAGGTTCAAACTAAAAAGGAAGGGAGACAGATCCTGTTACAGGATGTAAAAGGATTTTCTACGTGTGGGCACTGCAAGGTTTGCACTTTAGGAGAAAAAACAAAAACATTTCAGTCATCAAACAAAAATAAAAAAGTTCAAACTATAACTTTGTTTATTAATTGCAATACCACATATGTCATTTATATGCTGTCTTGCCCGTGTGGATATCATTATATAGGAAAAACCAAAAGGGAACTAAAAATTAGAATTTTGGAGTATACAAGAAATATAAAGAACGGGATAAATAATCATAGTGTATCACGACACTTCAAATATTTCCATAACAGTGATCCAAGTGTAATGAGGTTTAAAGGTATTGATAATGTGAGACTAGACCTCAGATGAGGAGATAGAGATAAAAAATTAACGAAGAGAGAAACTTATTGGATCATCTCTTTGGACACACTGGTTCCGAATGGTTTAAAACGAAAATTATGAGATAACTCTATTTATCTCAGATGGTTAATTATAGTTAATAAAACTAAAAATAGAAATATTGGATATAAAATAGTTGTTCCTTAGATAGTGGATTTAAAAATATCCCACTCTGCTAGATTAAAGAAAATATAGGATTATATGTGTCTAAAAATTATATTATAAAATTGCATAAGCTCTATATATGGGTTTGTATACTATAAAAGTGCATGATGTTAATAATTTCGTTGAAATAAAATGGAATATTTTGAGTTTTTTATAAGCATATTTGAACTTCTTCATTAAAAGCTTTTTATTATTAGACTAAAAATTGTCGGTCGCTGAGAGACCGACAAATGTACTAGTAAAAATGAACTAATTAGATATCTCCTGTTTCACTAGCATTAGAGCATAAAATGGTGACCGCAGAGAGTAACTGTAGCGGTATTGTAAATTGTATGCTGCTATATGCGTGTAAAAAGATACACTAAGAAGTGGTTGGGAAATGATTATAATGTTTTTAGGATAGATGTCTTAGGATCTGCTAGTGGGTAAATCCATTATAAGCCCAACTAAAACTAAACACGAGTGATGATTTGTACAGCTCTAAGTGTTATGAAAAACATGCCAATTTGCACCGTGTGAGTAGCGGAGCAAACTCAGTATAGATTGAAGAATAAAACTAGCAATAATTGTTTCAGAAGAGCATTAGGGCTCTGCAAAAAAGATATCTAAAAATGAAATACAAGATAATAATGAGGGGGGAAACATAGGTTTTCACGTTTGGTAAATCAAAAAAAGAAACTTCCCCTTTAAGATTCTTTTATTATTAGATTCATAGGATGTTTTTTTTTTTGACAAATACAACAGTTAAATCAAATAGATATTTCTCTTTCTCTTTCTCCAGTATCAGAGTGTAAAACTGTAGCCTCAGAGAGTGACTGTAGCAGTGTTGTAAATTAATGTTACCATATGTGTCTAGAAAAGATACATTACGAAGTTGCTGTGAAATAATTGCAACTTTCCTTTGACTGACATCTCAGGTTCTGCTAGTAGCTAGGGCAGCGGGTAAATATAAAAAATCTGTTTGAATTACTTAATGATACATGTCTGTCTCTGCTACACGGGTGCAGACGGCTAATGAAGTTGTATGTCTAAAACACCTGTGGAATGTCATAGCCTAATTATCTAAGCCTAAACATTTAAACTTGTTTTATAGTATATAAACTTGTATAGATGAGTCTGGTCATGTGACCTGTGGTAACTATATTCTGTCTGTTCCCTTGTATATTATATCTGTATATGTGCGTTTTTTATATATTGTTAAAGAAGTAAGTTTTAAACTGTAGTTTTTAAGTGTACAAGTGCACCTAATGTTTTGAGTACACTAATTGGCTGTTGTCGGTATAAAGTACTAGTTCTCATCACCATGGCCAACCCTCTGACGAAGTCTTATAACCAAACGCGTTGGGGCGTGGCCTGGTGACGTAATTCTAGTATCCTGAATCGTCCTCCTCCCCGTGCAGACAGCAGCGGTGTCCCGGCGTGCTGAGGATCATTAATGTGAGGCAGGCAGCACGAGTACCAGGGGTCTGACACTGAACGGCGGTTGGTAAGGCGATATCTGTGGATAATTTCTAATAAATCAAGTGGTATATAAGCCCACTCAGAAGAATTATGAAGTATTAAGCCAAACATTATTGTGACAATTGCTGTTTTTTAATACAAATTGTGTGAATAAACGATAATGCACTATGAGGCGCTCCTCTAATTTCTGTTTCTAGACAAATCATCCCGTGGGATTCCGGGATTCTCTAAGAGGTAGCTGCAGTCTGAAACAAAGACTTAGTGCTGTTAAAACGGTTGGAGTATACTCCTGGAAACTACTATCTGCAAAACACCGTGAAGCGCACCTGTACGCTGTTCCATAAATTGTACCACATCTTGGATCCCATGTACAGGTAGCTGCTCTGATACGGAGTAAGACATTTTTCATATTATCCGAGACTTTATAAGAATATTTGAGTGGATGAGAAAAAAAGTTCTTTAAGAAAATAAATGTTTATAAAATTATTCTAAATTATATATTGTATGATAGTTTATATACAGCAATTTGTGGGTGATTTAAACTGTGAAGATTTGTGTGAACACAATTTTTTAATTACTGTATTTTTTTATAATTTTTTAATAATTGATTGTAACAATGTTTAGAAGCTGTGACTATTAAACGAAGAGGTCGCAGGAATGTGCACGTATTTTTGAGGAAACAGATGAAATAGAAACACAGGGTATACATATTGATAGAAAAATGGAGGAAGATAAGATGACACTGCTAGAAAAACTTCTAATTAGGGAGGCCAAATCCTGGTGGGATGTAATGGGGTTAGAAAATTACCTTAAATGTGGACGGATTCCACATGGTCTTAGATTAAATAAACCCCCAACGTTTGGACAAAGTAATGAAAAGTTTCTGAAGGAATGGTATAGGATCCTGGACCAATGTTCACAGGATCTTATGCGTCTCTTAGTATTAGAAAATAAAAAAATATTGAATAAACAGAGAAAGAATGAGAAGATCTGAATAAAGAGTTACAGGGAAAGAAAGAGAAGCAGTCATATATAGATACTAAGAAAAGCATTGATATAAAAGTACAAAATCTTGAGAATAAAATTAAAGAAACAAAAAGGAGGAAGTTCACAAGAGATAAGGAAGATTATCAGCGAAATGAAGTAAGAACATGGCATATGGGACGGAGGAAAGATATGTTACCTCGCCCCATACCCCATAGAAAGGCTGATGAAAATACACATATAGATCAGAATCATAGGAGGGGGTGGAGATTTTGAAGTGAGGGATAGAAATAGAAGTTATAGATACAGAAATCCATCAAATAGATGGGAACAACCGAAAAAGTGGAGACGACAACCCTCCACTGACAACTATAGAGATTGTACACATAGGAATAGATTTGAAAATTTAAGACAGATAGACACTGATTCTGAAGTTTTTTTAGAACAAGGAGGATACAGAAGAAGGACACTAGAGACTGTACAAAAGGGCAGCTATACCCCGACAGGACAAAAAAGACGATTCAACGAAAGAGAGGGAAGCGAGCCACCAAAAAAAGAAGCAAAAATGAGAAACCAGAAGTAGAAATAGGAGATAAGGGTATATTTAATATATCCAAGGTAACATTATCTGATACGGAAAAAAAAAGTATTAAAAAAAGGGGTTATCTTATGCACCTTCGAATACAGTAAATAAATTTAATCTATATATAGATTTGAATCTTTCTGTGCGAAAACTCACATTAAAGAGACACTTCTTACGGAAATCTGATGCCCCTTTAAGAAATTGGCAAGAGAAAGAAATTGGTCCAAAAAAAACATCTGGACTAAAAGAAAGATCTACTTTTTTCCCTATTGAGTCAAAGGGACCTTTTATAGAGATGTTCTCACAACTTATGAAGAAGGATATAGATGAACTAATAGTTGAGCGGAAAAATAATAATTTAACTATGGATGAACAAAGGGCTTTAAAAGGTTTAGCTCAAAATAATGAAATTGTAATTAAGAATGCTGACAAGGGGGGTGGGATAGTAAATATGGATCGGGATTACTACGAAAAGGAAGCGTATAATCTTCTGAATGATAGTATTTCGTATAAAAAATTGGAAGCTGATCCTACTAAACAGTTTATAAAAGATCTTGAAAATGTATTAAAGGAAGGTCTAGAAAATAAGAGTATAAGAAGGGATGAATACAATTATATGCTTAATAGAAGTCCTAGGATAGCGACCTTCTATCACATCCCAAAGATCCATAAAGATCTATCCCACCCCCCTGGTCGTTCCATCATTAGTGGTATAGGATCACTGACCTCAAGAGTGTCAGAGTATGTTGATGCATATATTAAAAAATATGTATGTAAATTAGACTCCTATATTCAAGACTCCACACATATATTGAAAGTTTTGGAGGATACTGTATGGTCAGATAACTATATGTGGTGCTCAATTGATGTCCAGTCGCTGTATACGGCTATTCCTCATGAAAAGGGCATTGAGATTATAAAAAAGGTATTACAGAAGGACCCAGAAATAAATTAATTGTTGGCAGAATTCATAGGATCTTGTTTAAGATTTGTACTGAAGAATAATTATTTTATGTTTCTGGAAGAGAGGTACCTCCAGACGTGGGGTACCGCCATGGGAAGCATTTGTGCTCTGAGCCTGGCGAATTTGTATATGGGAGACTGGGAAACAGAGACCCTAGTTGGAAATATGAAAGAACAGATAATTATGTTCAAAAGGTATATAGATGTTATACTGATAATTTGGAACGGTGATTATAACAGTTTTGAGGGATTTATGAGGCAACTTAACATCAATGAGTATAATTTAAAATTTACATATAATACAAGTAAGACTAAAATAGAATTTCTAGATTTAGTAATAAGTACAGAGAATTTTACAGTGGAACAAAAAATAGAAACATATACCCATTTTAAAAACGTGGACAGTAATAGTTACTTGGAGTACACAAGTTGCCATCTCCCTAGGTGGAAAACAAACATTCCATTTTCACAATTTACCAGGCTCAGACGTAATTGTACGAATCTAAATAAATTTGAAGAACAGTCAGAGGTCTATGAAAAAAGGTTCACAGATCGTGGGTATCCTAAAGGTCTAATAGAAAATTCCAAGACTAGAGCTAAAGAAAAAAATAGGACTGAACTATTGGAATATAAAAGAAAGGATACTAAGATTGACACCAACAATTTCTGTCCTTTTGTCACACAGTTTAATAGTAATAATAAAGAAATTGAGAGTTTGATTAGAAAAAACTGGCATGTACTTAAATTAGATCGTATACTAGCAGAGCACCTGTCGGAAAGGCCGGACATAATTTATAAAAGAGCAAATAATATAAAATCACAAGTATCTAAGAGCTGTTTGGAAAAGGTTCAAACTAAAAAGGAAGGGAGACAGATCCTGTTACAGGATGTAAAAGGATTTTCTACGTGTGGGCACTGCAAGGTTTGCACTTTAGGAGAAAAAACAAAAACATTTCAGTCATCAAACAAAAATAAAAAAGTTCAAACTATAACTTCGTTTATTAATTGCAATACCACATATGTCATTTATATGCTGTCTTGCCCGTGTGGATATCATTATATAGGAAAAACCAAAAGGGAACTAAAAATTAGAATTTTGGAGCATACAAGAAATATAAAGAACGGGATAAATAATCATAGTGTATCACGACACTCCAAATAGTTTCCATAACAGTGAACCAAGTGTAATGAGGTTTAAAGGTATTGAAAATGTGAGACTAGACCTCAGATGAGGAGATAGAGATAAAAAATTAACGAAGAGAGAAACTTATTGGATCATCTCTTTGGATACACTGGTTCCGAATGGTTTAAACGAAAATTATGAGATAACTCCATTTATCTCAGATGGTTAATTATAGTTAATAAAACTAAAAATAGAAATATTGGATATAAAATAGTTGTTCCTTAGATAGTGGATTTAAAAATATCCCACTCTGCTAGATAAAAGAAAATATAGGATTATATGTGTCTAAAAATTATATTATAAAATTGCATAAGCTCTATATATGGGTTTGTATACTATAAAAGTGCATGCTGTTTATAATTTCGTTGAAATAGAATGGAATATTTTGAGTTTTTTATAAGCATATTTGAACTTCTTCATTAAAAGCTTTTTATTATTAGACTAAAAATTGTCGGTCGCTGAGAGACCGACAAATGTACTAGTAAAAATGAACTAATTAGATATCTCCTGTTTCACTAGCATTAGAGCATAAAATGGTGACCGCAGAGAGTAACTGTAGCGGTATTGTAAATTGTATGCTGCTATATGCGTGTAAAAAGATACACTAAGAAGTGGTTGGGAAATGATTATAACGTTTTTAGGATAGATGTCTTAGGATCTGCTAGTGGGTAAATCCATTATAAGCCCAACTAAAACTAAACACGAGTGATGATTTGTACAGCTCTAAGTGTTATGAAAAACATGCCAATTTGCACCGTGTGAGTAGCGGAGCAAACTCAGCATAGATTGAAGAATAAAACTAGCAATAATTGTTTCAGAAGAGCATTAGGGCTCTGCAAAAAAGATATCTAAAAAAGAAATACTAGATAATAATGAGGGGGGAAACATAGGTTTTCACGTTTGGTAAATCAAAAAAAGAAACTTCCCCTTTAAGATTCTTTTATTATTAGATTCATAGGATTGTTCTTTGACAAATACAACAGTTAAATCAAATAGATATTTCTCTTTCTCTTTCTCCAGTATCAGAGTGTAAAACTGTAGCCTCAGAGAGTGACTGTAGCAGTGTTGTAAATTAATGTTACCATATGTGTCTAGAAAAGATACATTACAAAGTTGCTGTGAAATAATTGCAACTTTCCTTTGACTGACATCTCAGGTTCGGCTAGTAGCTAGGGCAGCGGGTAAATATACAAAATCTGTTTGAATGATACATGTCTGTCTCTGCTACACAGGTGCAGACTGCTAATGAAGTTGTATGTCTAAAACACCTGAGGAATGTCATAGCCTAATTGTCTAAGCCTAAACATTTAAACTTGTTTTATAGTATATAAACTTGTATAGATGAGTCTGGTCATGTGACCTGAGGTAACTATATTATGTCTGTTCCCTTGTATATTATATCTGTATATGTGCATTTTTTATATATTGTTAAAGAAGTAAGTTTTAAACTGTAGTTTTTAAGTGTACAAGTGCACCTAATGTTTTGAGTACACTGATTGACTGTTGCCGGTATAAAGTTGTAGTTCTCGTCACCAAGGCCAACCCTCTGACGAAGTCTTATGACGAAACGCGTTGGGACCTGGCCTGGTGACGTAATTCTAGTATCCTGAATCGTCCTCCTCCCCGTGCAGACAGCAGCGGTGTCCCGGCGTCCTGAGGATCGTTAATGTGAGGCAGGCAGCACGAGTACCAGGGGTCTGACGCTGAACGGCGGTTGGTAGAGGCGATATCTGTGGATAATTTCTAATAAATCAAGTGGTATATAAGCCCACTCAGAAGAATTATGAGGTATTAAGCCAAACATTATTGTGACAATTGCTGTTTTTTAATACAAATTGTGTGAATAAACAATAATGCACTATGAGGCGCTCCTCTAATTTCTGTTTATATATATATATATATATATACAAACACACACATCTCCATGAGGTTAGACTATGAATGTTAAATACTTAGATTTCTAAATGTCTGGTTTTGTGTTTTGGTTAGCTATTGTTAATTGATTTTGTAACAGCTTCGGTTCCTGGGTATTGTCTCTTTGTTTGTTTTTGTCTACAGGTGAGACAATGACAATCCAGTACTCATTGTTTTAAATAGAAACTCGGCTATCCTAGTAAACAAAGGTGTTTGCCTTCTTCATAGAATTTCAAAGCTTAGTGTAAATAAGGCCATTGTATTTTAGTCTCTGGGAGTTTTAATTTATGTGTGACTGATCTTCATGCTATTTAGAAGAAAAAGCAGACAGTGTGGGATTTATACAATATATATATTAGATTTATGATATGTCTTTGTGGCTTTTCCATGAGAGTACAAACTCCACTGTAATTACTCATACCACGCTCAAACCGCGCAGGACCGCGGGAGCGACCATACACAATTTGCGAATATGTGCATGCACAGCCGAACACGCACGCACTCGGAGGCCACCTATGTGGTGTTTGTATGTAATGTGTGTTTTGTAATATTTTCTGACTTTGACATTAGCTAACTTTATACTTCACTGTGATTGGAGGGCATGTAAAAGCCCACTTATCTTTTGGTATAAATAAAAGCTCTTTCTGTCACAGGACAGAGCAGTGTTATACTTACAATTGTTTAGTGTGACTTCTTGCTCTCCAGCCGGCTGTATCCAGTACTTTGAATCTCCAAGACAGAAGGGCTACTAAGGCTTTGATAGTAGAGGTGTAAGCTTATTACCCTAACACTTCCTCAGTGCTATTTATTTATTCCTAAGTACGAAGCCCCATGGATGAGCAAAACACACTGTAAGTCACACAGCTCAGCTTTGCTGCAATTATTTTAAACTGACAATTACAACTTTGTTTAAAGTGTGGACACCTGCACTTCTCTTATTTACAATTATTAACACCTTTGCTGCCTCTAGGGATAATGGCAGATATCCAACTGGGGTCTATTCATGAAGCAGTGAAAAGTGTGGGGAAGTGAACCAGTGGAGACGTTGCCCATGGCAACCAATCAGTGTTGAAGTAACATTACAAAGTGCATTATATACAGTTACACTTAGCAGCTGATTGGTTGCCATGGGCTTAGGTGTTTAGAATTGTTATGGGCCCTACACACATGGCGATTTTGCCGAAGTTACGATCAATGATATTATCGTTGGCCGATTTGTCTTCGGCGATTTTAAGCATAAACACTGGATGATATCTATGGCCGATTTAGACGATATGACATTACATGCATCAATAACATCCAAATTGGCTTTCATGTTTAAACGATGATCGATCAACAGTGAACGATTGCAGGGACATGCATCGCCCATCGTTGCTGCATACATACTGAAAGATATGAACGATTAATCATTGATTTTTAAACTATATATTTTAGATCTTTCAAAGATATCGCCAAGTGTGTAGGGCCCTTTAGAAGTGGTATTCCTTGGTGCGTAAGTGGTTAATTATCAGTATGAATGTGTATGAACTAGGATAAGAGATTTAATTTTTTTCTTCGAAACTATTTACTTAAAATTGGTATAAGTGATTGTACATATAAGTAAAGTCCTATTCATGTGTAGTGGTTGCTAAATATTTACAACTTTTGCATAAAATATAAAAAATGCCATAAACATGTACAGAATAGATACTCATAACTTTCTTTGTAACTAATAAATCATTGCACATGTCTCCAATATGCTGCAGCATGCATACAAAATACTTAAGAGGGGGTAACTCACGGAGCGATATTCTATGCAATCTGACTAGATTGCTTAGAATTTAAGCAGGATCGCTCCGTGTGTACCCCATACAGTGATAGTGATGCGCAGCCCCGCGCATCACTATCGCTGGTGCAATCTAGCGGGTCGCTCATTTCACCCGCTGGGTGAAATGAGCGCCCCCCCCAACCCCGTCTCCCCCCGCACGCTCAGCACAGATCGCATATTGAATAAGTACTTTACTGTTTATATACGTGTGTGTGTGTGTGTGTGTGTGTGTGTGTGTGTGTGTGTTATATTCACTTAAAATTATGTTTTGGTTTAAAAAAAAAAAAGAAGTAATCTCTGATTCTACTGTACAGTAGTTCTTCCTAGTTTATACACATTAAAGCTAATACAACATATGGGCTGGGTATACATCGTTTAGTGTGGATCCAGCATTATACTGATAATTAGCCCCTTGTGCACCAACAAATACCCCTACTGACAATTACAACTCACTTTAGTTATAATCATCAAAATTCCTATGCAGTAGCAAAAAGGTTCATGTGTCAGGTGTCTGACTGTGATATATTAGGTTAGGAGTTCAAGTCCCAAGTATGGCCTGCTGCGAAATGTGTGCTTTAAATACAGGGGAATTAAGTGAAGGTGCATATATCTCCTGTACAGTACATACAGGAGCCAATCAACCGAGCCTGCCTGTTTGCTGTGCTCCTCAATAGAGCAGTAAAAATCAGTCCATCAGGAGGGGTTTTGATTATTCGGAAGCCCCCATACATATGGCATTAATAACTCTACCCTCAATAAAAGTAATTTTCATAACATATATGAACAGCTGTATTCAGAGACAAATGTCAGGCTTTAAAAGAATAAATGTACATTATAAACAGCCCTTTCATGAATGGCGTATTCAGCACGGGTGTATGAAATAAAGTTGTGACAGTACTGAGAAAATAATCTGAGAAAGATAATAAATGGCAAATATATATACTGTACAATATATTTTTTTAGAAAGATCTTAGGTAGGTGTGAAAGTTGGTAGAACAAGCTGTGTACAATTCTTCAGCCCTGTGTGTTTTATCAGTATGAAACCTATAAGCTTGTGTTCACTGTACCTGAAAAGATGTCTAAATATAATTTCGAGATGACTTTGTATGAAAAACATAGTGAGGCAGGGCAAAGCATAGTTCAGAAGTAAGCTAACAGATAATAGCATAAAAACATTTTGTAGATGGAAAATACATCATTAAAAATGACAGGAACCAAGTGATAAGACTTTTTGATAGTACAGTATTATAATATACTAGCTGGAGTACTCGGTGTTGCCCGTGATTTTAAGAATGTTTGTTTACAAAAATGAATGTAAATATTAACACAGTATAAATAACAGTATAAAAAAGCATGTAAAATGTTATACACATCAATACACTGAAAACCCAATGTGCTGCTGGGGGACCATGCTACTTCCACCTTATAACTCTCAGTGTGTGGGTTCATGCTACCTCCATTACCCTCCTCACATCATGTCACAGCCCCTGTCCCATGCAGCCCTGTCATCACTGACATATCATGCATGTCCTGATATACTCTGTGCTGCTGGGACACCCCTAGGGGTGCTAGTGGTGTGTTACCCCCACAGTGTTTGTTCCCAGAGTCTAAGTAATATGTGTAGTAAGTTTGGTGTAAATTGCTCCAGGCATTCCAGAGTTATGCTGTCTGCTAAAAAAAAACTCTGTGTGCTGCCTCAACCCTAGGGGTGCTAAGGGGTGTCTTACCCCCACAGTGTTTGTTACCAGAGTGTAAGTAATATGTGTAGCAAGTTTGGTGTAAATTGCTGCAGGCCTTCCACAGTTATGCTGTCTGCTGACATACTCTGTGCTGCTGTCCCACCCCTAGGGGTGCTAGCGGTGTTTGACCCCCACATTGTTTTTTTTCCCTAGTGTAAGTCATATGTGTACCCAGTTTGTTGTAAATTGGTCTAGCCATTCGGGATGTATGCTGTATCCTGAAATACTCTGTGCCGCTGTGCCACCCCTAGGGGTGATAGGAGTGTTTAACCCCCACAGAGTTTGTTGGCAGATTGTAAGTGAGATGTGTACCAAGTTTGGTGTAAATTGCTCCAGGCCTTCCACAGTTTTGCTGGCTGCAGACATACTCTGTGCTGCTGTCCCACTCCTAGGGGTGCTCGGGGTGTCTGACCCCCATAGTGTTTGTTTCCAGAGTGTAAGTTATATGTGTACCAAGTTTGTTGTAAATAGTTGTAGGCATTCCAGAGTTATGTTGTCTGCTGAAATACTCAGTGCTGCTGCCTCACCCCTAAGGGTGCTGGGGTGTCTTCCTCCCACAGTGTTTGTTGGCAGATTGGAAGGCATATGTATACCAATTTTTGAGTACATGGGTCCAGCAATTCCGGAGTTATGCTGTCTCCTGATATACTCTGTGCTGCGGGAGTTGTGAAGATGTTGCTTTGTATCAGGCTTCTTGATCCCACATTTTGGATTTTAAATATAATTTTTTTTTTAAGTTTGTTAAAAGGTCAATATTGCACCATGCACAAAGTGCAAAACAACACAAACAACAAAGATTGAAACAATCATAATGTGGTAGATGCCAAATACAGTAACTACTGTACAAAAAAGTGTCTTAAGGCCAATCAAATTTCTATCCATAATTCAGGCCACATTGAGAATGACATATGTTGTCTTTCTCAAAACATTTCACTTATTTCCATTTACCACCATGTTCTTATCCTAAAATGATCACAAAGTGAAGTGATCTCATTAGTGGTCACGTCACTTCTGTTTTCTGTTTCCGTGGTTCTACTGCACGTGCCCAGTCCGCTGACCATAATTCTGCGGTGGCGATTGCCGGGGATGGTTCTGGAGGTAATTATTGCATGTAGCCCATGGCTAGATGAGAGGTCAAACTGGGGGCTGCAGCTGATATTGGAGATGGGGCATTCAGGTGATACTTAATATTTGTGGGTATCCCCCGAAAACACTATTAAAAGATAAGTAAGCCCCAAGATCTGCAACTACTAATTTGATTGACAGGAGAGCGAATCTTGGTTTAGTTTCTATAAAAACCAAATCAAGCACCCATGTCCATCCATATTTCTGCTCTACCAAGCAGCCGACCATCTAATAGAGTAATGTATAATTCAGGTGCAAGGTCTAGATCCTGACATTAGAGGAGAGGGTGGAGCCCCCAGGCAGTGGGAACCCACTGGGGAATTTCCCACTGGGTCAATCCAACCCTGAAGCAAACCACAAATAAATTACACCCACAACTATGGCGTTGAACATTATTGTGATGTTATAGGTGCAATAAATGAGTCCACTGCACTTGTCCAAACCATGCTGGATGGCAAATATTCTCAGAAGTTATTCTGATTTAAGCTTATCCGCTTTTGATAGCTAAACACTGAGGAAGCTGCTGAAGCCGGAGGGTAGGCGGAGAAACGCGTATGTGACTTATCACCTGCTAATATTGCAGTCCTTATACTCTGGAACATAGAAACCGGCCGGTTCAGCATTATTGAGTACCAGAGGGCAGTGCAGAAGAGGGGTCATGCAGGAGTCCAGTCACTCAACCTATAATCCATGAAGGAAGCTGCATATGCTCATTCATTCCTAAGGAGAGGTATTATCTGGGTGTTAAGCCAAGTGCACCCTAGGTGTTTTCTGGATTCTGGCTCTGTGGTAATATATGGACATTCCTCCAGTATAAAATGTGTCATGGCTGAAACATTGCTCGCTTAAACCTTCTGCTAACTACTATTTTGCATGTGGATGTACAAACTATCAGTGTTTTGAAACACATGTACATTATCTAATTGAGACTGTCTGCCAGCTGAATTACAACTGATTTAATCAACAGGACTAACACTCTGCTTGTAGCTGCATTAACCATTAACCTGCTTGAAAGGATTTGGATATAGTGCATGTTTGTAATTTCCTATAACAGCATTTTTTGGAAGCCTCATTGAGAGTTGTATTTTATCAGGGTGCTTTATAGAGACACCTGACATTCTATATCTCAGATGGAGATGTGATTAAATGCATGTGTGTGATGTATAGGATACATGTGAAATCTTTTTAAAGTGATTTTATATATATATATATATATATATATATATATATATACACACACACATATGTATTTTTAGTGTGTGGTACTGGCCAGTACCTTTATGTCATAATATGTATTAACGGATATATATAAAAAATAATTTTTCTGTGTCAAAGTGAGAAGCGCAGCCTCATTATTTATTCTTTGTCTTCTAGTTTTGAGGAATATAGGATCAATTCCTCGAGGTTAGCTGCTCTCACTTTGAGAATAACAGCGCTGGGTGTATAATTGTAGTATAACATGTTGGATAGCCTTTGTTCTGTTTTGTTAATGTGTCTGGCTGCTGTAAGGCATGAGTTCATTGTTAAGAGTTTTAATATATTTTCCTCAATTGCATTTTAGTTCTACTACTCACTATTTCTCCATCAGCCTCTTGTGGTTGCTGCTGTCTGAAGGTGGTCTGATGTGTGGCGCTGGAGCTGGAAGAACAACTAAGAGAATAAAAAAAATCAATACAAGACAGATTCGCTTCAAACTTTCATGGGCTTACACAACAACCACAACAACACACACGTCCTGGGCAGCTGTACCACCCATATTTCACTGCATCCCCATATCACAGCCCTTGTTAGTGTGCTTTTACAAAATGAACAATATCACCATTAATGGATCTTGAAAACAAACAAGTACAATTAAGGTTTTTTTTAATACAACATTGTTTTCTGCAGTTTTTTTTCATTTATATTGTCTAGAGATTAATGGATTATGTTTCTCTAAAATACAGTTCTGCATTAAAATTTGTTTCTTTGGCAAAAAATAAAACACGTTGGGTGAGATGTAGGGGTTAATTCAGACCTGATCTTAGCAGCAAATTTGTTAGCAGTTGGGCGAAACTATGTGCACTGCAGGTGTGGCAGATATAACATGTGCAGAGAGAGTTAGATTTGGCTTTGATGTGTTCAAACTGAAATCTAATTTGCAGTGTAAAAATATAGCAACCAGTATTTACCCTGCACAGAAACAATATAACCCACCCAAATCTAACTCTCTCTGCACATGTTATATCTGCCCCATCTGCAGTGCACATGGGGCCTAATTAAGACCCTATCGCTGCTGTGCATTTTAGTACAGCGAGCGATCGGGTCTGTACTGCGCATGCATATGTACCGCAATGCGCCGGCGCATCTGACGGCTGCATCAGGCATCGGTGCATACTGACAGGATGGGAGTAAAAAGCAATCGCACGGGCGATCGAAAGGTGACTGACAGGAAGAGGCCGTTTGTGGGTGGCAACTGACCGTTTTCAGGGAGTGTCCGGAGAAACGCATGGTTTTGCCCGACTGCTAACAAATTTGCTGCTACGATCAGGTCTGAATTACCCTCGTAATGCTATGGCATGGCATGATTTTACCTTGTGATTACCCTTTTAAAAAAAAAGTCAGTTTGGCTGGAATCTCGCATGTTGGCCGAACTCGTGCGACATTACATACTGCCTGTTATGACTAAAAGAAAATGTTTATTACTTATCTGAGTCTGACTTAAGGGGGCAACAAATTATTTGCGATAGCGCAGTTTTGTGATAAATAATTGCATTTGTGATAACTCGGTATCCGATTAGCTGCAAAAAGTTATCAGCGATAAGTCTCCATAGTGGTTATCGCGGATTTCTCTTCACCATCTCTGAGGAGGTGAGAAGTAGTTCAAAATCCCTATTTTGAGGTAAAAATATGGGGATTTGGTTCAGAATCCTTTGGGCTACACCCTGAATAACTAATTAAGCACTTAGATGTTGTGAATTATTTTTAATTGGCCAATAATGACATGTCAAAAAATGCAAAGTGATGGAAATTAGGGTACAAGATATATTGGGGTGCTTTATGAGTGGGACAATTTTAGACTTGCAGGTGGGGGTGATCAGTCAAAATTGACCCAAAAATATACTTACAGTATACCCATTTTTGTGTACCTTAAACTTAATGAGAGCACGTGTTTTGCTAAAAATCATTTTTCACATTTTTAAAAAAAAGCATACAGTATAACCAAAAATCTTAGAACAAGCCAAAAAACAACTAGACAACCAAAAGACACAAAGACAAATCATCACTCAGGAATCCATTGCTCTCAAACTGCCCATACAGCATTCACTTACACTCTTCTAACCCTCAGTATCAATCTCATGTTGGGTATGACATGTCAACACTCACATTAATGTGACATTAATCATGTCAATGTAACAATGTTGACATGGACATGTTAATGTTGACCATGTAGACAATTATCATGTGGACAGTGATTAAATGTTGACATGATAGAATGTCATCACATTGTCCCTAGTGGTCCAATGGTGACTTACCCACTGCTGATGGCTGCAGTAGGTCCAGTGGCATCTACTGGGTCCTGGCGGTCATTTGCCCATCACTTCTAGGTCAGACCTGAACGCCCGCTGTGCGAAAACACACAGCAGCAATCAGGTCTGAATCAGGCCCTAAGTTAAATTCAATTAAAAGTCTGAGCAAGCCCAATAAATATCAAACCACATTTAATATGTATGTAATAAAAAAGTCACATAAAAGTCTATATGCACACACCATAAAAACAGTTTTCCATAGAAAGTCCCAATAAATAAGTAGCCACTCAATGTAAACAAACTGCTGTATAATCCCAATAAAAGTGAAAAGCCTTTCAATCCAATAAATGTATTATCATATGAATCCAGGAGAATAAAATAGTTAATTGCTTACAATCGAAACAGTAGCAGTCACTGGTTTATCTCCAGCGACTTTATCTCCATCCAAGACTTAGTAAATAGACCCCTCAGTGTGTTTTCAATGAAACATGAGGGGGAAGGGGGGGAGGGGCGATACTGCTTACAAGTTGGGAGAAGCTGGCCGATACTATAATCAAAAGGAGGCAGAGGAGGGAACCATGGATGCTGTAGGGAGGGGGAGAGAGACATCAGCCCACTCACCAGTCTGAAGCTCCGCCCCCTGACCTTGACAAGACTCTGCCCCTAACATCTGGAGCTCCACTTTCTGTGTCCGAAGATGTGTTACTCCATAGCCTGCAGCCCATCAAGCCACCCATCCCTCAGTACCTGAGTTTAGTTGGCAGCACACACTGAGCAGTCTGAAGCTCCGACCACGACCGTGCCGAAGCCCTGCCCTAACATCTGGAGCTCCTCCTTCTGTGTCCGAAGATGTGTTTCTTCATATCTGAAGCCATTTCACTCACCAGTACCTGCGTTCAATTGGCAGCACCCAAGGAGCAGTCTGAAGCTCTGCCCCCTAGCTGCCCAAAGCTCCGCCTCCTGTGTCAGAAGCTATGTCCCTCCATATCCTGCAGCCCTTTCACCCACCCCTCCTTCAGTAACTGAGTTCAGTTGGCAACACCCTGGGCCTGACTGATTGCCAGATGGGCTAGTCCAGCTGAGCAACAGACAGTGGTGGATTTCTCTAGAGGCTCCACAGCTGCTGGATTTAGGCTACCCCACAACCCAAGTACACGCCAGACTGCCCTAATGATCACTCCGTAGCAGAGGTTAAAGTGGGCCGGAACGGGCCGGAACTGCGTTGTGTCTCCGCCGGCCCACCTTGCCCAGTCTGCACAGCTAACAGTAGAGGCAGCTCTGCGGCGGCCTGGTGGTGTAGTTTGCTGTCCCACTGTGCAGCAGTGTGTGCAGCCCGGCCCGCCCATAACAATATATGTGGCTCGGGTAGGCGGGCTCACTACAGGGACACTGCCCCCTCACCCCTTCTTTGGCAGGCTGGGAATAAGACATGATGACGTCATGGAGCGAAGTCTGGTCTTATTCCCGTGGCATGCAGACGTGCAGAGGAGCAGGGCAGATGATCATGTGGACCGCGCTATGCTGCATGCAGTAAGAGCAGCGATGTGGACACCAATGTCTGCCCAGTCTCTCCCTTTTCATTCGGTTCTTCCACCACGATGGGACCCTCTGCTTTGGCTGTGGGAGGTGAAGCATACAGCAGCCCACAGACTTCCCTGAAACATACATCAGCAAGTGAGAGGAGGGGATGGGGTGGGGTGGGGGCAAGTTTATGAGTGGTATTCTGAGGTTGGGGGATTGTTAGTGAATGAAGGGTGGGTAAGGGGTGTTGCTGGGGTCTTATTAGTTTATGTGGGGTGTCTGTGCTGCTAGTGTTAGTAATGAATAAGGGGCGTGGATGTTAGTGCTGTGGGGATGTTATTAGTGAATAAGGGGTGTAGGTGGTAGTGCTCCTGGGGATGTTATATGTGAATACGGGGTGTGGGAGTTAGTGCTCCTGGGATGTTATATGTTAATAAGGGATGTTGGTGTTAGTGCTGTGGGAATGTTATTGGTGAATAAGGGATGTAGTTGTTACTACTCCTGGGGATGTTATGAGTGAATGAGGGGTGTGGGTGTTGGTGCTGCTGGGGTGTTATTAGTGAAAAAAGGGTGTGGGAAGAGGTTAAAGTGGGCCAGAACAAGGAGGAACTGTGTTCTGGCACTTCTAATTGGAGGCAGAACACTAATCAGTTAAATTAGTCACACAGGCAGTGCTGCCGTTAAATAAGTAAAGGAGGACTAATAGTCCTCTTGGCACTGCCAAGAGGACTATACTAACAATAGAAAGCTCAGGCTGAGTCGGCGCCGTGGCAGGCTTGATGTCCCGGGCTAGGGGCTGCCGGAAAGAATCAATAGGAGGCTGAGGTTGGCTTCAAGTTCTGGGCCTCCCTATGCGCCGGCCACCGGATCCGTATCCACTCATATCAATTATGTGGTGGTGGGTGGGTGGTGATAAAGAAGGAATGTTTGATTTAGCCTGAGCTGCCTCCTCCAGACCCTCTGCCGGTAGCGGGAATAATGACATTGCGCGTCTGCAGCTTAAGGGAGTAGAGGAGCTGCCCTGACTATGAGTACCCAGCCATGCTGACGCTGAGGGAAGGGAAAGCCGGAGACAGACTCAATCACACTGCTGCTGTGCATCACATGTAATAAAAAACCCCAAGCAATTGCATATTATAATATATACAGTAAGGGGTCATTCCAACCTGATTGTAGCTGTGCTAAATTTAGCAGAGCTACGATCACTTACACTGACATGCGGGCGACGCCCAGCACAGGGTTAGTCCACCCTGCATGTCAGGCCGCTCCCCCACACACACACAAGTACAAAAGCATCGCCCAATGGTGATGCTTTTGTACTTGAAGAGTAACTTCAGCCAGCGCAGCTCCTGCTGCTGGCCGGGAGTTACTCGTCGCTGCCCTGGTTGCAGCGGCTGCATGTGACGTCAGGCAGCCGCTGCGGTCCGCCCCCCTCATGGTCCGGTCACGCCTGCATTGGCCGGACCGTGCCCACAAAATGGCAGTGAAATGCCGCCATGCCGCCCTCTCCCGCCTAGCGACCGCCTCTGCCTGTCAATCAGGCAGAGGCGATCGCTAGGCAACGACAGCTATCTGCTGTCAGCCATGCACCGGCGGTGCCGGCGCATGCACAGTTCTGACCTGATCGCTGCACTAAGATGAACTGCAGCAAGCGATCAGGTCAGAATGACCCCCATAGGACACTGCGGTAAAAGTTTTTTTTTTCCCCTATCTACAGCATAGAGACTTGCTGCAGATGCAGGGGCATCACCTTGCTCACCTCTTTGACCTGTCCCTCTCTACCGGCATCTTCCCCTCGCCATTCAAACATGCTTTGGTGTCACCTATTCTCAAAAAACCCAACCTTGACCCCTCATCACCCACTAACTACCGCCCCATCTCTCTTCTCCCTTTCACCTCCATACTACTTGAACGACTGGTCTACAGCCGCCCCACAAGCTACCTCTCTGACAACTCCATCCTTGATCCACTACAATCTGGCTTTCGCCCACTCCACTCAACTGAGACTGCCCTGGTGAAAGTTACCAGTGACCTGCTTTCGGCCAAATCCAGGGGCCACTTCTCTTTGCTCATCCTTCTGGACCTCTCTGCTGCCTTTGATACCGTAGATCATCCTCTTCTCCTCAGCACACTCCAAAACGCTGGCCTCTCTAGCACTGTCCTTGACTGGTTTTGTTCTTACCTCACTAACCGCTCCTTCTCTGTGTCTGCCTCCAGCACCACCTCACACCCTTCCATCCTTCCTGTTGGCGTCCCTCAGGGTTCTGTCCTTGGACCCCTTCTGTTCTCCCTGTACACCTCTTCCCTGGGTGCACTCATTAACTCCTTTGGCCTTCAATACCACCTCTTTGCTGATGACACACAACTCTAGCTCTCCTCTCCTGATCTGTCCTGCTCTGTCCTTTCTCAGGTTTCCAGCTGCCTCTCTGCTATCTCCTCCTGGATGTCTGAGCGCTCTCTGAAGCTCAACATGGACAAAACTGAACTCATCGTCTTCCCCCCATCCAGAGCAACACCCCCGACCAATATCTCTATCATTGTTGACAACACCACCATCTCCAATAGAAAAAGTACAACCTCACTTTCTGCGCTCCAAATGTCCCCTTGATTGAATGGTTTCTCACCAAAATAATGGTATCACATGAAAAAGAAGATAAAACACAACAAAGTGTAATATAGTCTATGTGAAAATAGTTCTTTCCACTGTGTATGGGGGAAGAATAGGTGATGTACAATTTTCCCGAAAGGATTCAAATGTCCACCTTCTTATAGGATCACCACAAGTGATGTCATGCCAACGGAACAAGGAATTCGTACATGTATGCTTACTTGTATGAGCGAGGTAGAAAACACATAAAGGTTTCTTTATTGTGAGTGCTGTCTTATTTTTCTTTAACCAATTTAAAGAGGATGAATATCACTCGCAAGGTGCATGCGAAGAATTGAAAAGAGGGAGCCAATTAGGGCAAACAAAAACCCCTTTATTCAAAATTAAAATACAAATAGACGACCAGCCATACCATATGAGGAAACTGAGATGGAAATCAGCTGACACAATGTGACCCGGGTATCAATATGTCATAAGTTCCCCTCAATGGATATGACAGGTTAGAACATCAATATGGCACTGTATCAACGCGTTTCGACGCTCGGCATGGCGTCTTTATCAAGATTTAACAGTGTACATAACTATAAAAGAAGTATAAAAAATATATATAATAATATCAATCCAATATAGATGATAACTTCAATCCAGTTCTGAATTAAAAACAGCAAAACACACATGACACATCATATGACATACCACTGATGGGTGTAGTACGGGTGACCGGCGGTCTCCTGACCGGCGGTCACCTTACCGACGCCGGGATCCCGGCAGCATACCGACGCCGGGATCCCGGCGGGGAGGGGCGAGTGCAGCAAGCCCCTTGCAGGCTCGCTGCGCTCGCCACGCTGCGGGCTCGGTGGCGACCTGCGGTCGCCACGGGCTCTATTCCCACTCTATGGGTGTCGTGGACACCCACGAGTGGAAATAGTCCCTGTTGGTCGGCATGCCGACCATCGGGATAGTGAGCCGTCGGGCTCACAGAGGAGGTCATTTGACTGTCAGTCAGCCGACCGGCGGTCACATGACTACCACCCCCACTGATATGTAGACTCCCCTGTATGGTCAGCTGGATAATGAGGTCTCTAATCTAACCTTCCTTAAATAGCGTGGGCCCTGATGGATTGGGAGTTAATTAACCAATGGATTAAAAACCCATATAATGGACACCCAAACAGACCAATCCTATCCAACCTCTCTATTCAATCATTACCATATTTGGCGACAAAATTACATACTATATTTAAAAAACCGTCCCATCTCCATGGCTACGTGTCCAGACGACTTCCGGTCATGTGACCATAATGTGTGACGCTTCCAAGCGTGTTACTGCCCCTCGCGTCTAATCTCCAGGGTTACGAGTCCGGCTCCGGGAGCGCTTCCCGTCATGTGATAATATGGTCACGTGTGCCGCTTGGAAGTGTGTTGCCGCCCCCCGCGTCTGATCTCCAAGGTTACATATCCGTCCTGGGAACACGGCAACAACACTATATGCGTCATCTCCGTTGTAACCCGGCCGCGCCGTGATATAGTTAAACTCCATACCACACCGCCGCCGGGACCTGCCGGACCATTACAACGTAATCAATGGAATTATCAGTTAACAGTGAAATTACCCACCGCACCGTGCATAATATATATGAGGCACCTGACTAGACTTAGACTGTTCAGGTGCCCTCTTCCAAAATGGCTGCCACTAATAGGAAACCATAGTAATGGTATACTCTATACCCTAGTGCACGATTAAATAACATAGTGGAAATGAATTCAATTGCACCTAAAAAGGATCCTTTAAATGGATATCTATAATGGCCCTATTCATGCTATAAACTATACATACCTACACCCAGAGCCGGATTAAGAGGGGGGCCCCGGGGATAAGTACCCCGGGCCCCCTTTTTCAAAAGGGTCCCCCGCCACCGCTGCCGCCGCAGATCAGATCTCTGGTCCGAACTGCGGTGCAGCGCTCCCAGCGCAGCCGCTCCAGACGCAGGGCAGCGGCTGAGATACGTCCCCCTTTGGCTCGCGGCTCACCAAAGCTTTAAAATGCTGGAGCCGCACTCAGGGAGTGTAAACAGGAAGGACAGCTGAGCGATGGCTCAGCTGTCCAATAGTCTGTGGAGCAGCAGCCTGCGGCTCAGTCATTGGCTGGGCACGCAGGCTGCCAGAATCAAAGAGGACAGTGTGTGGACTGTGGAGCCAGCCTGTGCCCAGCCAGCATCCCTATTGTAAAGTAGAGGCCACCAGCAGCAGAGGGAAAAACAAACAGTAAGGCTAGCTGTATTAGGTTCTAGGTTATCTCATATATATATATATACAGTATATATATATATATGTGTGTGTGTGTGTATGTATGTGTATATATATATATATATATATATGTATATATCTATGTGTATATATGTATATATGTATATATACAGTATACTGTATGTGTATATATGTATGTATATGTATATATATATATATATATATATATACACATATGTATGTGTGTGTGTGTATATGTATATATATATATATATATATATATACATACAGTGGTCGAAGTGGGGCGGTATACGGCAGTATGGTATACCGCCACTTCTTCCACTGACCAGGAAATGAGCCCAGAAAGTGCAGCAGGAGGCGAGGGAAGTGGCACCCTGCTGCACATTGTGCTCCCCATCCCTGCGCGGCGGCCGGCAGCTATGTAGAGCGCTGAATTAGCTCACAGCCGTTCACCGCTGCCAGCCGCCCGCGCACGGCGCTCACCAGCCTCCCGCCGCTCCCGCTCACCAGCCGCCCGCCGGCCCCGCTCACCAGCCGCCCGCTGCTCCCGCTCACCAGCCGCCCGGCGCCAGCTCACTGCTGCCAGCAACATTTAAGGTAATGTTCCCCTGCTGTCACCTCTCTCCCTGCTGTCCCTGTCGTCACTGTCCCTGTCGTCACTGTCCCTGTCATCACCCTCCCTGTCGTCACTGTCTCTCCCTGTCGTCACTGTCGTCACTCTCCCTGATGTCACTGTCATCACTCTCCCTGTCATCACTCTCCCTGTCGTCATTCTCCCTGTCGTCACTCTCCCTGTCGTCACTCCCTCCCTGTCATCACTCTCTCCCTGTCGTCACTGTCTCTCTCTGTCGTCACTGTCTCTCTCTGTCATCACTGTCTCTCTCTGTCGTCACTCTCCCTGTCGTCACTCTCCCTGTTGTCACTGTCGTCACTCTCACTGTCGTCACTCTCTCTCCCTCTGTAGTCACTGTCGTCACTCTCCCTGTCGCACTGTCGTCACTCTCCCTGTCATCACTCTCCCTGTCGTCACTGTTGTCACTCTCCCTGTCTTCACTCTTCCTGTCATCACTCTCACTGTTGTCACTCTCACTGTCGTCACTCTCTCCCTGTCGTCATTCTCTCCCCCTGTCTTTCCCCCTGTCGTCACTGTCTCTCCATCGTCGCTCTCCCTGTCGTCACTGTCTCTCTCTCCCTGTCGTCACTCTCTCTCCCTGTCGTCACTGTCTCTCTCCCCGTCGTCACTGTCTCTATCCCTGTCGTCACTCTGGCTGTCCCTGCTGTCACAATTTCAGCTCATTCAGTGTGCTACAATGTGAATTTCGGCTCATTCAGTGTGCTACAAGGTGAATTTCAGCTCATTCAGTGTGTTACAAGGTGAATTTCGGCTCATACCGTGTGCTACAATGTGAATTTCGGCTCATTCAGTGTGCTACAATGTGAATTTTTTCTCATTCATTGTGCTACAATGTGAATTTTTTCTCATTCAGTGTGCTACAATGTGAATTTCGGCTTATTCATTGTGCTACAAGGTGAATTTCGGCTCATTCAGTGTGCTCCAATGTGAATTTCGGCTCATTCAGTGTGCTACAAGGTGAATTTCGGCTCATTCAGTGTACTACAAGAGAATTTCGTCTCATTCAGTGTGCTACAAGGTGAATTTCGGTATCATTCAGTGTGCTACAATGTGAATTTCGGCTCATTCGGTTTGCTATAATGTGAATTACGGCTCATTCAGTGTGCTACAATGTGAATTTCGGCTCATTCAGTGTGCTACAATGTGAATTTTGGCTCATACCGTGTGCTACAAGGTGAATTTCGGCTCATACCGTGTGCTACAAGGTGAATTTTGGCTCATTCAGTGTGCTATAATGTGAATTTCGGCTCATTCAGTGTGCTACAATGTGAATATGGGCTCATTCAGTGTGCTACAATGTGAATATGGGCTCATTCAGTGTGCTACAATGTGAACTTCGGCTCATACCGTGTGCTACAAGGCGAATTTGGGCTCATTCAGTGTGCTATAATGTGAATGTGGGCTCATTCAGTGTGCTACAACATGAATTTCGGCTCATTCAGTGTGCTACAAGGTGAATTTCGTCTCATTCAGTGTGCTACAATGTGAATTCCGGCTCATTCAGTGTGCTACAATGTGAATTTCGGCTCATTCAGTGTGCTACAAGGTGAATTTCGGCTCATTCCTTGTGCTACAATGTGAATTTCGGCTCATTCAGTGTGCTACAATGTGAATTTCGGCTCATACCGTGTGCTACAATGTGAATTTCGGCTCATTCAGTTTGCTACAATGTGAATTTCGGCTCATTCAGTGTGCTACAATGTGAATTTCGGCTCATTCATTGTGCTACAATGTGAATTTCGGCTCATACCGTGTGCTACAAGGTGAATTTCGGCTCATTCAGTGTGCTATAATGTGAATTTGGGCTCATTCAGTGTGCAATAATGTGAATTTTTTCTCATTCAGTGTGCTACAATGTGAATATGGGCTCATTCAGTGTGCTACAATGTGAATATGGGCTCATTCAGTGTGCTACAATGTGAACTTCGGCTCATACCGTGTGCTACAAGGCGAATTTGGGCTCATTCAGTGTGCTATAATGTGAATGTGGGCTCATTCAGTGTGCTACAACGTTAATTTCAGCTCATTCAGTGTGCTACAAGGTGAATTTCGTCTCATTCAGTGTGCTACAATGTGAATTCCGGCTCATTCAGTGTGCTACAATGTGAATTTCGGCTCATACCGTGTGCTCCAAGGTGAATTTCGGCTCATTCCGTGTGCTACAATGTGAATTTCGGCTCATACCGTGTGCTACAAGGTGAATTTCGGCTCATTCAGTTTGCTACAATGTGAATTTCGGCTCATTCAGTGTGCTACAATGTGAATTTCGGCTCATTCATTGTGCTACAATGTGAATTTCGGCTCATACCGTGTGCCACAAGGTGAATTTCGGCTCATTCAGTGTGCTATAATGTGAATTTGGGCTCATTCAGTGTGCTGTAATGTGAATTTAGGCTTTTTCAGTGTGCTACAATGTGAATTTTGGCTCATTCAGTGTGCTACAATGTGAATTCCGGCTCATTCAGTGTGCTACAAGGTGAATTTCGTCTCATTCAGTGTGCTACAAGGTGAATTCCGGCTCATTCAGTGTGCTACAATGTGAATTTCGGCTCATACCGTGTGCTACAAGGTGAATTTCGGCTCATTCCGTGTGCTACAAGGTGAATTTCGGTTCATTCAGTGTGCTACAATGTAAATTTCGGCTCATACCGTGTGCTACAAGTTGAATTTCGGCTCATTCAGTGTGCTACAATGTGAATTTCGGCTCATTCAATGTGCTACAATGTGAATTTTGGCTCATACCGTGTGCTACAAGGTGAATTTCGGCTCATACCGTGTGCTACAAGGTGAATTTTGGCTCATACAGTGTGCTATAATGTGAATTTCGGCTCATTCAGTGTGCTACAATGTGAATATGGGCTCATTCAGTGTGCTACAATGTGAATATGGGCTCATTCCGTGTGCTACAAGGTGAATCTCGGCTCATTCAGTGTGCTACAATGTGAATTTCGGCTCATTCAGTGTGCTATAATGTGAATTACGGCTCATTCAGTGTGCTACAATGTGAATTTCGGCTCATACCGTGTGCTACAAGGTGAATTTCGGCTCATTCCGTGTGCTACAAGGTGAATTTCGGCTCATTCAGTGTGCTACAATGTGAATTTTGGCTCATTCAGTGTGCTACAAGGTGAATTTCGGCTCATACCATGTGCTACAAGGTGAATTTCGGCTCATTCAGTGTGCTATAATGTGAATTTCGGCTCATTCAGTGTGCTACAATGTGAATATGGGCTCATTGAGTGTGCTACAATGTGAATATGGGCTCATTCAGTGTGCTACAATGTGAACTTCGGCTCATACCGTGTGCTACAAGGCGAATTTGGGCTCATTCAGTGTGCTATAATGTGAATGTGGGCTCATTCAGTGTGCTACAACGTGAATTTCGGCTCATTCAGTGTGCTACAAGGTGAATTTCGTCTCATTCAGTGTGCTACAATGTGAATTCCGGCTCATTCAGTATGCTACAATGTGAATTTCGGCTCATACCGTGTGCTACAAGGTGAATTTCGGCTCATTCCGTTTGCTACAATGTGAATTTTGGCTCATTCAGTGTGCTACAATGTGAATTTCGGCTCATACCGTGTGCTACAAGGTGAATTTCGGCTTATTCAGTTTGCTACAATGTGAATTTCGGCTCATTCAGTGTGCTACAATGTGAATTTCGGCTAATTCATTGTGCTACAATGTGAATTTCGGCTCATACCGTGTGCTACAAGGTGAATTTCGGCTCATTCAGTGTGCTATAATGTGAATTTGGGCTCATTCAGTGTGCTATAATGTGAATTTTTTCTCATTCATTGTGCTACAATGTGAATTTTTTCTCATTCAGTGTGCTACAATGTGAATTTCGGCTTATTCATTGTGCTACAAGGTGAATTTCGGCTCATTCAGTGTGCTCCAATGTGAATTTCGGCTCATTCAGTGTGCTACAAGGTGAATTTCGTCTCATTCAGTGTACTACAAGAGAATTTCGGCTCATTCAGTGTGCTACAATGTGAATTTCGGCTCATTCAGTGTGCTATAATGTGAATTACGGCTCATTCAGTGTGCTACAATGTGAATTTCGGCTCATTCAGTGTGCTACAATGTGAATTTTGGCTCATACCGTGTGCTACAAGGTGAACTTCGGCTCATACCGTGTGCTACAAGGTGAATTTTGGCTCATTCAGTGTGCTATAATGTGAATTTCGGCTCATTCAGTGTGCTACAATGTGAATATGGGCTCATTCAGTGTGCTACAATGTGAATATGGGCTCATTCAGTGTGCTACAATGTGAACTTCGGCTCATACCGTGTGCTACAAGGCGAATTTGGGCTCATTCAGTGTGCTATAATGTGAATGTGGGCTCATTCAGTGTGCTACAACATGAATTTCGGCTCATTCAGTGTGCTACAAGGTGAATTTCGTCTCATTCAGTGTGCTACAATGTGAATTCCGGCTCATTCAGTGTGCTACAATGTGAATTTCGGCTCATTCAGTGTGCTATAATGTGAATTTGGGCTCATTCAGTGTGCTATAATGTGAATTTAGGCTTTTTCAGTGTGCTACAATGTGAATTTTGGCTCATTCAGTGTGCTACAATGTGAATTCCGGCTCATACCGTGTGCTACAAGGTGAATTTCGGCTTATTCAGTTTGCTACAATGTGAATTTCGGCTCATTCAGTGTGCTACAATGTGAATTTCGGCTAATTCATTGTGCTACAATGTGAATTTCGGCTAATACCGTGTGCTACAAGGTTAATTTCGGCTCATTCAGTGTGCTATAATGTGAATTTGGGCTCATTCAGTGTGCTATAATGTGAATTTTTTCTCATTCATTGTGCTACAATGTGAATTTTTTCTCATTCAGTGTGCTACAATGTGAATTTCGGCTTATTCATTGTGCTACAAGGTGAATTTCGGCTCATTCAGTGTGCTCCAATGTGAATTTCGGCTCATTCAGTGTGCTACAAGGTGAATTTCGGCTCATTCAGTGTACTACAAGAGAATTTCGGCTCATTCAGTGTGCTACAATGTGAATTTCGGCTCATTCAGTGTGCTATAATGTGAATTACGGCTCATTCAGTGTGCTACAATGTGAATTTCGGCTCATTCAGTGTGCTACAATGTGAATTTCGGCTCATACCGTGTGCTACAAGGTGAACTTCGGCTCATACCGTGTGCTACAAGGTGAATTTTGGCTCATTCAGTGTGCTATAATGTGAATTTCGGCTCATTCAGTGTGCTACAATGTGAATATGGGCTCATTCAGTGTGCTACAATGTGAATATGGGCTCATTCAGTGTGCTACAATGTGAACTTCGGCTCATACCGTGTGCTACAAGGCGAATTTGGGCTCATTCAGTGTGCTATAATGTAAATGTGGGCTCATTCAGTGTGCTACAACATGAATTTCGGCTCATTCAGTGTGCTACAAGGTGAATTTCGTCTCATTCAGTGTGCTACAATGTGAATTCCGGCTCATTCAGTGTGCTACAATGTGAATTTCGGCTCATTCAGTGTACTATAATGTGAATTTGGGCTCATTCAGTGTGCTATAATGTGAATTTAGGCTTTTTCAGTGTGCTACAATGTGAATTTTGGCTCATTCAGTGTGCTACAATGTGAATTCCGGCTCATTCAGTGTGCTACAAGGTGAATTTCGTCTCATTCAGTGTGCTACAAGGTGAATTCCGGCTCATTCAGTGTGCTACAATGTGAATTTCGGCTCATTCAGTGTGCTACAAGGTGAATTTCGGCTCATTCCGTGTGCTACAAGGTGAATTTCGGTTCATTCAGTGTGCTACAATGTGAATTTCGGCTCATACCGTGTGCTACAAGTTGAATTTCGGCTCATTCAGTGTGCTACAATGTGAATTTCGGCTCATTCAGTGTGCTACAATGTGAATTTCTCTGACGTCCTAGTGGATGCTGGGGACTCCGTCAGGACCATGGGGAATAGCGGCTCCGCAGGAGACAGGGCACAAAATTTAAAAGTTTGACCACTAGGTGGTGTGTACTGGCTCCTCCCCCTATGACCCTCCTCCAAGCCCCAGTTAGGTTTTTGTGCCCGTCCGAGCAGGGTGCAATCTAGGTGGCTCTCATAAAGAGCTGCTTAGAGTAAAAGTTTTGATAGTTTTATTATTTTCAGTGAGTCCTGCTGGCAACAGGCTCACTGCAACGAGGGACCTAGGGGAGAAGAAGTGAACTCACCTGCGTGCAGGATGGATTTGCTTCTTAGGCTACTGGACACTAGCTCCAGAGGGACGATCACAGGTACAGCCTGGATGGGTCACCGGAGCCGCGCCGCCGACCCCCTTGCAGATGCCGAAGTAAGAAGAGGTCCAGAAACCGGCGGCTGAAGGCTTTTCAGTCTTCATGAGGTAGCGCACAGCACTGCAGCTGTGCGCCATTGCGCTCAGGTACACTTCACACCGGCGGTCACTGAGGGTGCAGGGCGCTGGGGGGGGCGCCCTGGGCATCAATGTTAATACCTTTCTGGCTAAAAAGAATACATCACATATAGTCCATGAGGCTCTATGGATGTATTTCACCCCTGCCAGGTCTCAGAAAAACCGGGAGAAGAGCCCGCCGGAATAGGGGGCGGGGCCTATCTCCTCAGCACACAGCGCCATTTTCCTACACAGCTCCGCTGCTAGGAAGGCTCCCAGGCTCTCCCCTGCACTGCACTACAGAAACAGGGTAAAAAACAGAGAGGGGGGGCATTTTTTGGCGATATTATATATATTTAAGCAGCTATAAGGAAACAACACTTATATAAGGTTGTTCCTATATATTTATAGCGCTTTGGTGTGTGCTGGCAAACTCTCCCTCTGTCTCCCCAAAGGGCTAGTGGGGTCCTGTCTTCTATCAGAGCATTCCCTGTGTGTCTGCTGTGTGTCGGTACGTGTGTGTCGACATGTATGAGGACGATGTTGGTGTGGAGGCGGAGCAATTGCCGGTAATGGTGATGTCACCCCCTAGGGAGTCGACACCGGAATGGATGGCTTTGTTTATGGAATTACGTGATAATGTCAGCACGCTGCAAAAGTCGGTTGACGACATGAGACGACCGGCAAACCAGTTAGTACCTGTACAGGCGTCTCAAACACCGTCAGGGGCTGTAAAACGCCCTTTGCCTCAGTCGGTCGACACAGACCCAGACACGGACACCGAATCTAGTGTCGACGGTGAAGAAACGAACGTATTTTCCAGTAGGGCCACACGTTATATGATCACGGCAATGAAGGAGGCTTTGCATATCTCTGATACTGCAAGTACCACAAAAAGGGGTATTATGTGGGGTCTGAAAAAACTACCTGTAGTTTTTCCTGAATCAGAGGAATTGAATGACGTGTGTGATGAAGCGTGGGTTACCCCTGATAAAAAAACTGCTAATTTCAAAGAAGTTATTGGCGTTATACCCTTTCCCGCCAGAGGTTAGGGCGCGCTGGGAAACACCCCCTAGGGTGGACAAGGCGCTCACACGTTTTTCCAAACAAGTGGCGTTACCGTCTCCTGATACAGCCGCCCTCAAGGATCCAGCTGATAGGAGGCTGGAAAATACTCTAAAAAGTATATACACACATACTGGTGTTATACTGCGACCAGCAATCGCCTCAGCCTGGATGTGCAGTGCTGGGGTGGCTTGGTCGGATTCCCTGACTGAAAATATTGATACCCTGGATAGGGACAGTATTTTATTGACTATAGAGCAATTAAAGGATGCATTCCTTTATATGCGAGATGCACAGAGGGATATCTGCACTCTGGCATCAAGAGTAAGTGCGATGTCCATATCTGCCAGAAGAAGTCTATGGACACGACAGTGGTCAGGCGATGCGGATTCCAAACGGCATATGGAAGTATTGCCGTATAAAGGGGAGGAATTATTTGGGGTCGGTCTATCGGATTTGGTAGCCACGGCAACAGCCGGGAAGTCCACCTTTTTACCTCAAGTCCCCTCCCAGCAGAAAAAGACGCAGTCTTTTCAGCCGCAGTCCTTTCGTTCCTATAAGAACAAGCGAGCAAAAGGACATTCATATTTGCCCCGAGGCAAAGGAAAGGGTAAGAGACTGCAGCAAGCAGCCCCTTCCCAGGAGCAGAAGTCCTCCCCGGCTTCTGCAAAGGCCTCAGCATGACGCTGGGACCTTACAAGCGGACTCAGGGGCGGTGGGGGGTCGCCTCAAGAATTTCAGCGCACAGTGGGCTCACTCGCACGTGGACCCCTGGATCCTGCAGGTAGTATCTCAGGGTTACAGGTTGGAATTCGAGAAGTCTCCCCCTCGCCGGTTCCTAAAATCTGCTTTGCCAACGTCTCCCTCAGACAGGGCGACGGTATTGGAAGCCATTCACAAGCTGTATTCTCAGCAGGTGATAATCAAGGTACCCCTTCTACAACAGGGAAAGGGGTATTACTCCACGCTATTTGTGGTACCGAAGTCGACGGCTCGGTAAGACCTATTCTAAATCTGAAATCTCTGAACCTGTACATACAAAAATTCAAGTTCAAGATGGAGTCACTCAGAGCAGTGATAGCGAATCTGGAAGAAGGGGATTTTATGGTGTCCTTGGACATCAAGGATGCTTACCTTCATGTCCCAATTTGCCCTTCACACCAAGGGTACCTCAGGTTCGTGGTACAAAACTGTCATTATCAGTTTCAGACGCTGCCATTTGGATTGTCCACGGCACCCAGGGTCTTTACCAAGGTAATGGCCGAAATGATGATCCTTCTTCGAAGAGAAGGCGTATTAATTATCCCTTACTTGGACGATCTCCTGATAAGGGCAAGATCCAGAGAACAGCTGGAGGTCAGAGTAGCACTAACTCAAGTAGTGCTCCAACAGCACGGGTGGATTCTGAATTTTCCAAAATCCCAACTGATCCCGACGACACGTCTGCTGTTCCTAGGGATGATTCTGGACACTGTTCAGAAAAAGGTATTTCTTCCGGAGGAGAAAGCCAGGGAGTTATCCGAACTCGTCAGGAACCTCCTAAAACCAGGGACAGTGTCTGTGCATCAATGCACAAGAGTCCTGGGAAAAATGGTGGCTTCTTACGAAGCGATTCCATTCGGCAGATTCCATGCACGAATTTTTCAGTGGGATCTGCTAGACAAATGGTCCGGATCGCATCTGCAGATGCATCAGCGGATAAAATTGTCGACAAGGACAAGGGTCTCTCTGCTATGGTGGTTGCAGAGTGCTCATCTGTTAGAGGGCCGCAGATTCGGCATACAGAACTGGGTCCTAGTGACCACGGATGCCAGCCTGAGAGGCTGGGGAGCGGTCACACAAGGAAGAAACTTCCAGGGCGTGTGGTCAAGCCTGGAAACGTCTCTTCACATAAATATACTGGAACTAAGAGCAATCTACAATGCTCTAAGCCTGGCAAAACCTCTGCTTCAGGGTCAGCCGGTGTTGATCCAGTCGGACAACATCACGGCAGTCGCCCACGTAAACAGACAGGGTGGCACAAGAAGCAGGAGGGCAGTGGCAGAAGCTGCAAGGATTCTTCGCTGGGCGGAAAATCATGTGATAGCACTGTCAGCAGTGTTCATCCCGGGAGTGGACAACTGGGAAGCAGACTTCCTCAGCAGACACGATCTTCACCCGGGAGAGTGGGGACTTCATCCAGAAGTCTTCCACATGATTGTAGTCCATTGGGAAAGACCAATGGTGGACATGATGGCGTCCCGCCTCAACAATGCTCACGGAAGATCCGTGGCCTCTACCTCTAAGAAGGGATCTGCTTCAGCAGGGACCGTGTCTATTCCAAGACTTACCGCGGCTGCGTTTGACGGCATGGCGGTTGAACGCCGGATCCTACGGGAAAAAGGCATTCCGGAAGAGGTCATCCCTACCCTGGTCAAAGCCAGGAAGGAGGTGACTGCACAACATTATCACCGCATTTGGAGAAAATATGTTGCATGGTGTGAGGCCAGGAAGGCCCCGACAGAGGAATTTCAACTGGGTCGATTCCTAAATTTCCTGCAAACAGGATTATCTATGGGCCTCAAATTAGGGTCCATTAAGGTTCAAATTTCGGCCCTGTCGATTTTCTTGCAGAAAGAATTGGCTTCAGTTCCTGAAGTCCAGACTTTTGTAAAAGGAGTACTACATATACAGCCCCCGGTTGTGCCCCCAGTGGCACCGTGGGATCTCAATGTAGTTTTGGATTTTCTCAAATCCCATTGGTTTGAGCCACTCAAATCGGTAGATTTGAAATATCTTACATGGAAAGTAACCATGCTACTGGCCCTGGCTTCAGCCAGGAGAGTGTCGGAATTGGCGGCTTTATCGTATAAAAGCCCATATCTGATTTTCCATTCGGACAGGGCAGAATTGAGGACGCGTCCTCATTTTCTGCTTAAGGTGGTATCAGCGTTTCACCTGAACCAGCCTATTGTGGTGCCTGCGGCTACTAGCGATTTGGAGGATTCCAAGTTGCTGGACGTTGTCAGAGCATTGAAAATATATATTTCAAGGACGGCTGGAGTCAGAAAATCTGACTCGCTGTTTATACTGTATGCACCCAACAAGCTGGGTGCTCCTGCTTCTAAGCAGACGATTGCTCGTTGGATTTGTAGCACAATTCAACTGGCTCATTCGGTGGCAGGCCTGCCACAGCCTAAATCTGTCAATGCCCACTCCACAAGGAAGGTGGGCTCATCTTGGGCGGCTGCCCGAGGGGTCTCGGCATTACAACTCTGCCGAGCAGCTACGTGGTCAGGGGAGAACACGTTTGTAAAATTCTACAAATTTGATACCCTGGCTAAGGAGGACCTGGAGTTCTCTCATTCGGTGCTGCAGAGTCATCCGCACTCTCCCGCCCGTTTGGGAGCTTTGGTATAATCCCCATGGTCCTGACGGAGTCCCCAGCATCCACTAGGACGTCAGAGAAAATAAGAATTTACTCACCGGTAATTCTATTTCTCGTAGTCCGTAGTGGATGCTGGGCGCCCATCCCAAGTGCGGATTGTCTGCAATACTTGTACATAGTTATTGTTACAAAAAAAAAATCGGGTTGTTTATTGTTGTGAGCCATCTTTTCAGAGGCTCCTACGTTATCATACTGTTAACTGGGTTCAGATCACAAGTTGTACGGTGTGATTGGTGTGGCTGGTATGAGTCTTACCCGGGATTCAAAATCCTTCCTTATTGTGTACGCTCGTCCGGGCACAGTATCCTAACTGAGGCTTGGAGGAGGGTCATAGGGGGAGGAGCCAGTACACACCACCTAGTGGTCAAACTTTTAAATTTTGTGCCTTGTCGCCTGCGGAGCCGCTATTCCCCATGGTCCTGACGGAGTCCCCAGCATCCACTACGGACTACGAGAAATAGAATTACTGGTGAGTAAATTCTTCTTTTTGGCTCATACCGTGTGCTACAAGGTGAATTTCGGCTCATACCGTGTGCTACAAGGTGAATTTTGGCTCATTCAGTGTGCTATAATGTGAATTTCGGCTCATTCAGTGTGCTACAATGTGAATATGGGCTCATTCAGTGTGCTACAATGTGAATATCGGCTCATTCCGTGTGCTACAAGGTGAATCTCGGCTCATTCAGTGTGCTACAATGTGAATTTCGGCTCATTCAGTGTGCTATAATGTGAATTAAGGCTTATTCAGTGTGCTACAATGTGAATTTCGGCTCATACCGTGTGCTACAAGGTGAATTTCGGCTCATTCCGTGTGCTACAAGGTGAATTTCGGCTCATTCAGTGTGCTACAATGTGAATTTTGGCTCATACCGTGTGCTACAAGGTGAATTTCGGCTCATACCATGTGCTACAAGGTGAATTTCGGCTCATTCAGTGTGCTATAATGTGAATTTCGGCTCATTCAGTGTGCTACAATGTGAATATGGGCTCATTGAGTGTGCTACAATGTGAATATGGGCTCATTCAGTGTGCTACAATGTGAACTTCGGCTCATACCGTGTGCTACAAGGCGAATTTGGGCTCATTCAGTGTGCTATAATGTGAATGTGGGCTCATTCAGTGTGCTACAACGTGAATTTCGGCTCATTCAGTGTGCTACAAGGTGAATTTCGTCTCATTCAGTGTGCTACAATGTGAATTCCGGCTCATTCAGTGTGCTACAATGTGAATTTCAGCTCATACCGTGTGCTACAAGGTGAATTTCGGCTCATTCCGTGTGCTACAATGTGAATTTTGGCTCATTCAGTGTGCTACAATGTGAATTTCGGCTCATACCGTGTGCTACAAGGTGAATTTCGGCTTATTCAGTTTGCTACAATGTGAATTTCGGCTCATTCAGTGTGCTACAATGTGAATTTCGGCTAATTCATTGTTCTACAATGTGAATTTCGGCTCATACCGTGTGCTACAAGGTGAATTTCGGCTCATTCAGTGTGCTATAATGTGAATTTGGGCTCATTCAGTGTGCTATAATGTGAATTTTTTCTCATTCATTGTGCTACAATGTGAATTTTTTCTCATTCAGTGTGCTACAATGTGAATTTCGGCTTATTCATTGTGCTACAAGGTGAATTTCGGCTCATTCAGTGTGCTCCAATGTGAATTTCGGCTCATTCAGTGTGCTACAAGGTGAATTTCGGCTCATTCAGTGTACTACAAGAGAATTTCGGCTCATTCAGTGTGCTACAAGGTGAATTTCGGCTCATTCAGTGTGCTACAATGTGAATTTCGGCTCATTCAGTGTGCTATAATGTGAATTACGGCTCATTCAGTGTGCTACAATGTGAATTTCGGCTCATTCAGTGTGCTACAATGTGAATTTTAGCTCATACCGTGTGCTACAAGGTGAATTTCGGCTCATACCGTGTGCTACAAGGTGAATTTTGGCTCATTCAGTGTGCTATAATGTGAATTTCGGCTCATTCAGTGTGCTACAATGTGAATATGGGCTCATTCAGTGTGCTACAATGTGAATATGGGCTCATTCAGTGTGCTACAATGTGAACTTCGGCTCATACCGTGTGCTACAAGGCGAATTTGGGCTCATTCAGTGTGCTATAATGTGAATGTGGGCTTAATCAGTGTGCTACAACATGAATTTCGGCTCATTCAGTGTGCTACAAGGTGAATTTCGGCTCATTCAGTGTGCTACAATGTGAATTCCGGCTCATTCAGTGTGCTACAATGTGAATTTCGGCTCATTCAGTGTGCTACAAGGTGAATTTCGGCTCATTCCGTGTGCTACAATGTGAATTTCGGCTCATTCAGTGTGCTACAATGTGAATTTCGGCTCATACCGTGTGCTACAAGGTGAATTTCGGCTCATTCAGTTTGCTACAATGTGAATTTCGGCTCATTCAGTGTGCTACAATGTGAATTTCGGCTCATTCATTGTGCTACAATGTGAATTTCGGCTCATTCAGTGTGCTACAAGGTGAATTTCGGCTCATTCAGTGTGCTATAATGTGAATTTGGGCTCATTTAGTGTGCTATAATGTGAATTTTTTCTCATTCAGTGTGCTACAATGTGAATATGGGCTCATTCAGTGTGCTACAATGTGAATATGGGCTCATTCAGTGTGCTACAATGTGAACTTCGGCTCATACCGTGTGCTACAAGGCGAATTTGGGCTCATTCAGTGTGCTATAATGTGAATGTGGGCTCATTCAGTGTGCTACAACGTGAATTTCGGCTCATTCAGTGTGCTACAAGGTGAATTTCGTCTCATTCAGTGTGCTACAATGTGAATTCCGGCTCATTCAGTGTGCTACAATGTGAATTTCGGCTCATACCGTGTGCTACAAGGTGAATTTCGGCTCATTCAGTGTGTTACAAGGTGAATTTTGGCTCATTCAGTGTGCTACAATGTGAATTTCGGCTCATACCGTGTGCTACAAGGTGAATTTCGGCTCATTCAGTTTGCTACAATGTGAATTTCGGCTCATTCAGTGTGCTACAATGTGAATTTCGGCTCATTCATTGTGCTACAATGTGAATTTCGGCTCATACCGTGTGCCACAAGGTGAATTTCGGCTCATTCAGTGTGCTATAATGTGAATTTGGGCTCATTCAGTGTGCTACAATGTGAATTTAGGCTTTTTCAGTGTGCTACAATGTGAATTTCGGCTCATTCAGTGTGCTACAATGTGAATTCCGGCTCATTCAGTGTGCTACAAGGTGAATTTCGTCTCATTCAGTGTGCTACAAGGTGAATTCCGGCTCATTCAGTGTGCTACAATGTGAATTTCGGCTCATACCGTGTGCTACAAGGTGAATTTCGGCTCATTCCGTGTGCTACAAGGTGAATTTCGGTTCATTCAGTATGCTACAATGTGAACTTCGGCTCATACCGTGTGCTACAAGTTGAATTTCGGCTCATTCAGTGTGCTACAATGTGAATTTCGGCTCATTCAGTGTGCTACAATGTGAATTTTGGCTCATACCGTGTGCTACAAGGTGAATTTCGGCTCATACCGTGTGCTACAAGGTGAATTTTGGCTCATTCAGTGTGCTATAATGTGAATTTCGGCTCATTCAGTGTGCTACAATGTGAATATGGGCTCATTCAGTGTGCTACAATGTGAATATGGGCTCATTCCGTGTGCTAGAAGGTGAATTTCGGCTCATTCAGTGTGCTACAATGTGAATTTCGGCTCATTCAGTGTGCTATAATGTGAATTACGGCTCATTCAGTGTGCTACAATGTGAATTTCGGCTCATACCGTGTGCTACAATGTGAATTTCGGCTCATTCCGTGTGCTACAATGTGAATTTCGGCTCATTCAGTGTGCTACAATGTGAATTTTGGCTCATACCGTGTGCTACAAGGTGAATTTCGGCTCATACCGTGTGCTACAAGGTGAATTTCGGCTCATTCAGTGTGCTATAATGTGAATTTCGGCTCATTCAGTGTGCTACAATGTGAATATGGGCTCATTGAGTGTGCTAAAATGTGAATATGGGCTCATTCAGTGTGCTACAATGTGAACTTCGGCTCATACCATGTGCTACAAGGTGAATTTTGGCTCATTCAGTGTGCTATAATGTGAATGTGGGCTCATTCAGTGTGCTACAACGTGAATTTCGGCTCATTCAGTGTGCTACAAGGTGAATTTCGTCTCATTCAGTGTGCTACAATGTGAATTCCGGCTCATTCAGTGTGCTACAATGTGAATTTCGGCTCATACCGTGTGCTACAAGGTGAATTTCGGCTCATTCCGTGTGCTACAAGGTGAATTTTGGCTCATTCAGTGTGCTACAATGTGAATTTCGGCTCATACCGTGTGCTACAAGGTGAATTTCGGCTCATTCAGTTTGCTACAATGTGAATTTCGGCTCATTCAGTGTGCTACAATGTGAATTTCGGCTAATTCATTGTGCTACAATGTGAATTTCGGCTCATACCGTGTGCTACAGGGTGAATTTCGGCTCATTCAGTGTGCTATAATGTGAATTTGGGCTCATTCAGTGTGCTATAATGTGAATTTTTTCTCATTCATTGTGCTACAATGTGAATTTTTTTCTCATTCAGTGTGCTACAATGTGAATTTCGGCTTATTCATTGTGCTACAAGGTGAATTTCGGCTCATTCAGTGTGCTCCAATGTGAATTTCGACTCATTCAGTGTGCTACAAGGTGAATTTCGGCTCATTCAGTGTACTACAAGAGAATATCGGCTCATTCAGTGTGCTACAAGGTGAATTTCGGCTCATTCAGTGTGCTACAATGTGAATTTCGGCTCATTCAGTGTGCTATAATGTGAATTACGGCTCATTCAGTGTGCTACAATGTGAATTTCGGCTCATTCAGTGTGCTACAATGTGAATTTTGGCTCATACCGTATGCTACAAGGTGAATTTCGGCTCATACCGTGTGCTACAAGGTGAATTTTGGCTCATTAAGTGTGCTATAATGTGAATTTCGGCTCATTCAGTGTGCTACAATGTGAATATGGGCTCATTCAGTGTGCTACAATGTGAATATGGGCTCATTCAGTGTGCTACAATGTGAACTTCGGCTCATAACGTGTGCTACAAGGCGAATTTGGGCTCATTCAGTGTGCTATAATGTGAATGTGGGCTCATTCAGTGTGCTACAACGTGAATTTCGGCTCATTCAGTGTGCTACAAGGTGAATTTCGTCTCATTCAGTGTGCTACAATGTGAATTCCGGCTCATTCAGTGTGCTACAATGTGAATTTCGGCTCATACCGTGTGCTACAAGGTGAATTCCGGCTCATTCTGTGTGCTACAAGGTGAATTTTGGCTCATTCAGTGTGCTACAATGTGAATTTCGGCTCATACCGTGTGCTACAAGGTGAATTTCGGCTCATTCAGTTTGCTACAATGTGAATTTCGGCTCATTCAGTGTGCTACAATGTGAATTTCGGCTCATTCATTGGGCTACAATGTGAATTTCGGCTCATACCGTGTGCTACAAGGTGAATTTCGGCTCATTCAGTGTGCTATAATGTGAATTTGGGCTCATTCAGTGGGCTATAATGTGAATTTAGGCTTTTTCAGTGTGCTACAATGTGAATTTTGGCTCATTCAGTGTGCTACAATGTGAATTCCGGCTCATTCAGTGTGCTACAAGGTGAATTTCGTCTCATTCAGTGTGCTACAAGGTGAATTCCGGCTCATTCAGTGTGCTACAATGTGAATTTCGGCTCATACCGTGTGCTACAGGTGAATTTCGGCTCATTCCGTGTGCTACAAGGTGAATTTCGGTTCATTCAGTGTGCTACAATGTGAATTTCGGCTCATACCGTGTGCTACAAGGTGAATTTCGGCTCATTCAGTGTGCTACAATGTGAATTTCGGCTCATTCAGTGTGCTACAATGTGAATTTTGGCTCATACCGTGTGCTACAAGGTGAATTTCGGCTCATACCGTGTGCTACAATGTGAATTTTGGCTCATTCAGTGTGCTATAATGTGAATTTCGGCTCATTCAGTGTGCTACAATGTGAATATGGGCTCATTCAGTGTGCTACAATGTGAATATGGGCTCATTCCGTGTGCTACAAGGTGAATTTCGGCTCATTCAGTGTGCTACAATGTGAATTTCGTCTCATTCAGTGTGCTATAATGTGAATTACGGCTCATTCAGTGTGCTACAATGTGAATTTCGGCTCATTCAGTGTGCTACAATGTGAATTTTGGCGCATACCGTGTGCTACAAGGTGAATTTCGGCTCATACCGTGTGCTACAAGGTGAATTTTGGCTCATTCAGTGTGCTATAATGTGAATTTCGGCTCATTCAGTGTGCTACAATGTGAATATGGGCTCATTCCGTGTGCTACAATGTGAATATGGGCTCATTCAGTGTGCTACAATGTGAACTTCGGCTCATACCGTGTGCTACAAGGCGAATTTGGGCTCATTCAGTGTGCTATAATGTGAATGTGGGCTCATTCAGTGTGCTACAACGTGAATTTCGTCTCATTCAGTGTGCTACAAGGTGAATTTCGTCTCATTCAGTGTGCTACAATGTGAATTCCGGCTCATTCAGTGTGCTACAATGTGAATTTCGGCTCATTCAGTGTGCTACAAGGTGAATTTCGGCTCATTCCGTGTGCTACAAGGTGAATTTTGGCTCATTCAGTGTGCTACAATGTGAATTTCGGCTCATACTATGTGCTACAAGGTGAATTTCGGCTCATTCAGTTTGCTACAATGTGAACTTCGGCTCATTCAGTGTGCTACAATGTGAATTTTGGCTCATTCATTGTGCTACAATGTGATTTTCGGCTCATACCGTGTGCTACAAGGTGAATTTCGGCTCATACCGTGTGCTACAATGTGAATTTTGGCTCATTCAGTGTGCTATAATGTGAATTTCGGCTCATTCAGTGTGCTACAATGTGAATATGGGCTCATTCAGTGTGCTACAATGTGAATATGGGCTCATTCCGTGTGCTACAAGGTGAATTTCGGCTCATTCAGTGTGCTACAATGTGAATTTCGGCTCATTCAGTGTGCTATAATGTGAATTACGGCTCATTCAGTGTGCTACAATGTGAATTTCGGCTCATTCAGTGTGCTACAATGTGAATTTTGGCTCATACCGTGTGCTACAAGGTGAATTTCGGCTCATACCGTGTGCTACAAGGTGAATTTTGGCTCATTCAGTGTGCTATAATGTGAATTTCGGCTCATTCAGTGTGCTACAATGTGAATATGGGCTCATTCAGTGTGCTACAATGTGAATATGGGCTCATTCAGTGTGCTACAATGTGAACTTCGGCTCATACGGTGTGCTACAAGGCGAATTTGGGCTCATTCAGTGTGCTATAATGTGAATGTGGGCTCATTCAGTGTGCTACAATGTGAATTTCGGCTCATTCAGTGTGCTACAAGGTGAATTTCGTCTCATTCAGTGTGCTACAATGTGAATTCCGGCTCATTCAGTGTGCTACAATGTGAATTTCGGCTCATTCAGTGTGCTACAAGGTGAATTTCGGCTCATTCCGTGTGCTACAAGGTGAATTTTGGCTCATTCAGTGTGCTACAATGTGAATTTCGGCTCATACTATGTGCTACAAGGTGAATTTCGGCTCATTCAGTTTGCTACAATGTGAATTTCGGCTCATTCAGTGTGCTACAATGTGAATTTCGGCTCATTCATTTTGCTACAATGTGAATTTCGGCTCATACCGTGTGCTACAAGGTGAATTTCGGCTCATTCAGGGTGCTATAATGTGAATTTGGGCTCATTCAGTGTGCTACAAGGTGAATTTTGTATCATTCAGTGTGCTACAAGGTGAATTCCTGCTCATTCAGTGTGCTACAATGTGAATTTCGGCTCATACCGTGTGCTACAAGGTAAATTTCGGCTCATTCCGTGTGCTACAAGGTGAATTTCGGTTCATTCAGTGTGCTACAATGTGAATTTCGGTTCATACCGTGTGCTACAAGGTGAATTTCGGCTCATTTAGTGTGCGATAATTTGAATTCCGGCTCATTCATTGTGCTACAATGTGAATTTTGGCTCATTCAGTGTGCTACAATGTAAATTTCGGCTCATACCGTGTGCTACAAGGTGAATTTCCGCTCATACCGTGTGCTACAAGGTGAATTTTGGCTCATTCAGTGTGCTATAATGTGAATTTCGGCACATTTAGTGTGCTACAATGTGAATATGGGCTCATTCAGTTTGCTACAATGTGAATATGGGCTCATTCAGTGTGCTACAATGTGAACTTCGGCTCATACCGTGTGCTACAAGGCGAATTTCGGCTCATTCAGTGTGCTATAATGTGAATGTGGGCTCATTAAGTGTGCTATAATGTGAATTTGGGCTCATTCAGTGTGCTATAATGTGAATGTGGGCTCATTAAGTGTGCTATAATGTGAATTTGGGCTCATTCAGTGTGCTACAACGTGATTTTCGGCTCATTCATTGTGCTACAAGGTGAATTTCGTCTCATTCAGTGTGCTACAATGTGAATTCCGGCTCATTCAGTGTGCTACAATGTGAATTTCGGCTCATACCGTGTGCTACAAGGTGAATTTCGGCTCATTCCGTGTGCTACAAGGTGAATTTCGGCTCATTCAGTGTGCTACAATGTGAATTTCGGATCATACTGTGTGCTACAAGGTGAATTTCGGCTCATTCAGTTTGCTACAATGTGAATTTCGGCTCATTCAGTGTGCTACAATGTGAATTTCGGCTCATTCATTGTGCTACAATGTGAATTTTGGCTCATACCGTGTGCTAAAAGGCGAATTTCGGCTCATTCAGTGTGCTGTAATGTGAATTTCGGCTTATTCAGTGTGCTATAATGTGAATTTCGTCTCATTCAGTGTGCTACAATGTGAATTTCGGCTCATTCAGTGTGCTACAAGGTGAATTTCGTCTCATTCAGTGTGCTACAATGTGAATTCCGGCTCATTCAGTGTGCTACAAGGTGAATTTCGGCTTATTCCGTGTGCTACAAGGTGAATTTCGGCTCATTCAGTGTGCTACAATGTGAATTTTGGCTCATACCGTGTGCTACAAGGTGAATTTCGGCTCATTCAGTGTGCTGTAATGTGAATTTCGGCTCATTCAGTGTGCTACAATGTGAATATGGGCTCATTGAGTGTGCTACAATGTGAATATGGGCTCATTCAGTGTGCTACAATGTGAACTTCGGCTCATAACGTGTGCTACAAGGCGAATTTGGGCTCATTCAGTGTGCTATAATGTGAATGTGGGCTCATTCAGTGTGCTACAACGTGAATTTCGGCTCATTCAGTGTGCTACAAGGTGAATTTCGTCTCATTCAGTGTGCTACAATGTGAATTCCGGCTCATTCAGTGTTCTACAATGTGAATTTCGGCTCATACCGTGTGCTACAAGGTGAATTTCGGCTCATTCCGTGTGCTACAAGGTGAATTTTGGCTCATTCAGTGTGCTACAATGTGAATTTCGGCTCATACCGTGTGCTACAAGGTGAATTTCGGCTCATTCAGTTTGCTACAATGTGAATTTCGGCTCATTCAGTGTGCTACAATGTGAATTTCGGCTAATTCATTGTGCTACAATGTGAATTTCGGCTCATACCGTGTGCTATAAGGTGAATTTCGGCTCATTCAGTGTGCTATAATGTGAATTTGGGCTCATTCAGTGTGCTATAATGTGAATTTTTTCTCATTCATTGTGCTACAATGTGAATTTTTTCTCATTCAGTGTGCTACAATGTGAATTTCGGCTTATTCATTGTGCTACAAGATGAATTTCGGCTCATTCAGTGTGCTCCAATGTGAATTTCGGCTCATTCAGTGTGCTACAAGGTGAATTTCGGCTCATTCAGTGTACTACAAGAGAATATCGGCTCATTCAGTGTGCTACAAGGTGAATTTCGGCTCATTCAGTGTGCTACAATGTGAATTTCGGCTCATTCAGTGTGCTATAATGTGAATTATGGCTCATTCAGTGTGCTACAATGTGAATTTCGGCTCATTCAGTGTGCTACAATGTGAATTTTGGCTCATACCGTGTGCTACAAGGTGAATTTCGGCTCATACCGTGTGCTACAAGGTGAATTTTGGCTCATTAAGTGTGCTATAATGTGAATTTCGGCTCATTCAGTGTGCTACAATGTGAATATGGGCTCATTCAGTGTGCTACAATGTGAATATGGGCTCATTCAGTGTGCTACAATGTGAACTTCGGCTCATACCGTGTGCTACAAGGCGAATTTGGGCTCATTCAGTGTGCTATAATGTGAATGTGGGCTCATTCAGTGTGCTACAACGTGAATTTCGGCTCATTCAGTGTGCTACAAGGTGAATTTCGTCTCATTCAGTGTGCTACAATGTGAATTCCGGCTCATTCAGTGTGCTACAATGTGAATTTCGGCTCATACCGTGTGCTACAAGGTGAATTTCGGCTCATTCCGTGTGCTACAAGGTGAATTTTGGCTCATTCAGTGTGCTACAATGTGAATTTCGGCTCATACCGTGTGCTACAAGGTGAATTTCGGCTCATTCAGTTTGCTACAATGTGAATTTCGGCTCATTCAGTGTGCTACAATGTGAATTTCGGCTCATTCATTGTGCTACAATGTGAATTTCGGCTCATACCGTGTGCTACAAGGTGAATTTCGGCTCATTCAGTGTGCTATAATGTGAATTTGGGCTCATTCAGTGTGCTATAATGTGAATTTAGGCTTTTTCACAGTGCTACAATGTGAATTTTGGCTCATTCAGTGTGCTACAATGTGAATTCCGGCTCATTCAGTGTGCTACAAGGTGAATTTCGTCTCATTCAGTGTGCTACAAGGTGAATTCCGGCTCATTCAGTGTGCTACAATGTGAATTTCGGCTCATACCGTGTGCTACAGGTGAATTTCGGCTCATTCCGTGTGCTACAAGGTGAATTTCGGTTCATTCAGTGTGCTACAATGTGAATTTTGGCTCATACCGTGTGCTACAAGGTGAATTTCGGCTCATACCGTGTGCTACAAGGTGAATTTTGGCTCATTCAGTGTGCTATAATGTGAATTTCGGCTCATTCAGTGTGCTACAATATGAATATGGGCTCATTCAGTGTGCTACAATGTGAATATGGGCTCATTCAGTGTGCTACAATGTGAACTTCGGCTCATACCGTGTGCTACAAGGCGAATTTGGGCTCATTCAGTGTGCTATAATGTGAATGTGGGCTCATTCAGTGTGCTACAACGTGAATTTCGGCTCATTCAGTGTGCTACAAGGTGAATTTCGTCTCATTCAGTGTGCTACAATGTGAATTCCGGCTCATTCAGTGTGCTACAATGTGAATTTCGGCTCATTCAGTGTGCTACAAGGTGAATTTCGGCTCATTCCGTGTGCTACAAGGTGAATTTTGGCTCATTCAGTGTGCTACAATGTGAATTTCAGCTCATACTATGTGCTACAAGGTGAATTTCGGCTCATTCAGTTTGCTACAATGTGAATTTCGGCTCATTCAGTGTGCTACAATGTGAATTTCGGCTCATTCATTTTGCTACAATGTGAATTTCGGCTCATACCGTGTGCTACAAGGTGAATTTCGTCTCATTCAGGGTGCTATAATGTGAATTTACGCTCATTCAGTGTGCTACAAGGTGAATTTCGTCTCATTCAGTGTGCTACAAGGTGAATTCCCGCTCATTCAGTGTGCTACAATGTGAATTTCGGCTCATACCGTGTGCTACAAGGTGAATTTCGGCTCATTCCGTGTGCTACAAGGTGAATTTCGGTTCATTCAGTGTGCTACAATGTGAATTTCGGCTCATACCGTGTGCTACAAGGTGAATTTCGGCTCATTTAGTGTGCGATAATTTGAATTCCGGCTCATTCATTGTGCTACAATGTGAATTTTGGCTCATTCAGTGTGCTACAATGTAAATTTCGGCTCATACCGTGTGCTACAAGGTGAATTTCCGCTCATACCGTGTGCTACAAGGTGAATTTTGGCTCATTCAGTGTGCTATAATGTGAATTTCGGCACATTCAGTGTGCTACAATGTGAATATGGGCTCATTCAGTTTGCTACAATGTGAATATGGGCTCATTCAGTGTGCTACAATGTGAACTTCGGCTCATACCGTGTGCTACAAGGCGAATTTCGGCTCATTCAGTGTGCTATAATGTGAATGTGGGCTCATTAAGTGTGCTATAATGTGAATTTGGGCTCATTCAGTGTGCTATAATGTGAATGTGGGCTCATTAAGTGTGCTATAATGTGAATTTGGGCTCATTCAGTGTGCTACAACGTGATTTTCGGCTCATTCATTGTGCTACAAGGTGAATTTCGTCTCATTCAGTGTGCTACAATGTGAATTTCGGCTCATTCAGTGTGCTATAATGTGAATGTGGGCTCATTAAGTGTGCTATAATGTGAATGTGGGCTCATTCAGTGTGCTACAACGTGAATTTCGGCTCATTCAGTGTGCTACAAGGTGAATTTCGTCTCATTCAGTGTGCTACAATGTGAATTCCGGCTCATTCAGTGTGCTACAATGTGAATTTCGGCTCATTCAGTGTGCTACAAGGTGAATTTCGGCTCATTCCGTGTGCTACAAGGTGAATTTTGGCTCATTCAGTGTGCTACAATGTGAATTTCGGCTCATACTATGTGCTACAAGGTGAATTTCGGCTCATTCAGTTTGCTACAATGTGAATTTCGGCTCATTCAGTGTGCTACAATGTGAATTTCGGCTCATTCATTTTGCTACAATGTGAATTTCGGCTCATACCGTGTGCTACAAGGTGAATTTCGGCTCATTCAGGGTGCTATAATGTGAATTTGGGCTCATTCAGTGTGCTACAAGGTGAATTTCGTATCATTCAGTGTGCTACAAGGTGAATTCCCGCTCATTCAGTGTGCTACAATGTGAATTTCGGCTCATACCGTGTGCTACAAGGTAAATTTCGGCTCATTCCGTGTGCTACAAGGTGAATTTCGGTTCATTCAGTGTGCTACAATGTGAATTTCGGCTCATACCGTGTGCTACAAGGTGAATTTCGGCTCATTTAGTGTGCGATAATTTGAATTCCGGCTCAGTCATTGTGCTACAATGTGAATTTTGGCTCATTCAGTGTGCTACAATGTAAATTTCGGCTCATACCGTGTGCTACAAGGTGAATTTCCGCTCATACCGTGTGCTACAAGGTGAATTTTGGCTCATTCAGTGTGCTATAATGTGAATTTCGGCACATTCAGTGTGCTACAATGTGAATATGGGCTCATTCAGTTTGCTACAATGTGAATATGGGCTCATTCAGTGTGCTACAATGTGAACTTCGGCTCATACCGTGTGCTACAAGGCGAATTTCGGCTCATTCAGCGTGCTATAATGTGAATGTGGGCTCATTAAGTGTGCTATAATGTGAATTTGGGCTCATTCAGTGTGCTATAATGTGAATGTGGGCTCATTAAGTGTGCTATAATGTGAATTTGGGCTCATTCAGTGTGCTACAACGTGATTTTCGGCTCATTCATTGTGCTACAAGGTGAATTTCGTCTCATTCAGTGTGCTACAATGTGAATTCCGGCTCATTCAGTGTGCTACAATGTGAATTTTGGCTCATACCGTGTGCTACAAGGTGAATTTCGGCTCATTCCGTGTGCTAAAAGGTGAATTTCGGCTCATTCAGTGTGCTACAATGTGAATTTCGGCTCATACTGTGTGCTACAAGGTGAATTTCGGCTCATTCAGTTTGCTACAATGTGAATTTCGGCTCATTCAGTGTGCTACAATGTGAATTTCGGCTCATTCATTGTGCTACAATGTGAATTTTGGCTCATACCGTGTGCTAAAAGGCGAATTTCGGCTCATTCAGTGTGCTGTAATGTGAATTTCGGCTTATTCAGTGTGCTATAATGTGAATTTCGTCTCATTCAGTGTGCTACAATGTGAATATCGGCTCATTCAGTGTGCTACAAGGTGAATTTCGTCTCATTCAGTGTGCTACAATGTGAATTCCGGCTCATTCAGTGTGCTACAAGGTGAATTTCGGCTTATTCCGTGTGCTACAAGGTGAATTTCGGCTCATTCAGTCTGCTACAATGTGAATTTTGGCTCATACCGTGTGCTACAAGGTGAATTTCGGCTCATACCGTGTGCTACAATGTGAATTTCGGCTCATTCAGTGTGCTATAATGTGAATTTCGGCTCATTCAGTGTGCTACAATGTGAATATGGGCTCATTGAGTGTGCTACAATGTGAATTTCAGCTCATACTATGTGCTACAAGGTGAATTTCGGCTCATTCAGTTTGCTACAATGTGAATTTCGGCTCATTCAGTGTGCTACAATGTGAATTTCGGCTCATTCATTTTGCTACAATGTGAATTTCGGCTCATACCGTGTGCTACAAGGTGAATTTCGTCTCATTCAGGGTGCTATAATGTGAATTTACGCTCATTCAGTGTGCTACAAGGTGAATTTCGTCTCATTCAGTGTGCTACAAGGTGAATTCCCGCTCATTCAGTGTGCTACAATGTGAATTTCGGCTCATACCGTGTGCTACAAGGTGAATTTCGGCTCATTCCGTGTGCTACAAAGTGAATTTCGGTTCATTCAGTGTGCTACAATGTGAATTTCGGCTCATACCGTGTGCTACAAGGTGAATTTCGGCTCATTTAGTGTGCGATAATTTGAATTCCGGCTCATTCATTGTGCTACAATGTGAATTTTGGCTCATTCAGTGTGCTACAATGTAAATTTCGGCTCATACCGTGTGCTACAAGGTGAATTTCCGCTCATACCGTGTGCTACAAGGTGAATTTTGGCTCATTCAGTGTGCTATAATGTGAATTTCGGCACATTCAGTGTGCTACAATGTGAATATGGGCTCATTCAGTTTGCTACAATGTGAATATGGGCTCATTCAGTGTGCTACAATGTGAACTTCGGCTCATACCGTGTGCTACAAGGCGAATTTCGGCTCATTCAGTGTGCTATAATGTGAATGTGGGCTCATTAAGTGTGCTATAATGTGAATTTGGGCTCATTCAGTGTGCTACAATGTGAATTTCGGCTCATTCAGTGTGCTATAATGTGAATGTGGGCTCATTAAGTGTGCTATAATGTGAATGTGGGCTCATTCAGTGTGCTACAACGTGAATTTCGGCTCATTCAGTGTGCTACAAGGTGAATTTCGTCTCATTCAGTGTGCTACAATGTGAATTCCGGCTCATTCAGTGTGCTACAATGTGAATTTCGGCTCATTCAGTGTGCTACAAGGTGAATTTCGGCTCATTCCGTGTGCTACAAGGTGAATTTTGGCTCATTCAGTGTGCTACAATGTGAATTTCGGCTCATACTATGTGCTACAAGGTGAATTTCGGCTCATTCAGTTTGCTACAATGTGAATTTCGGCTCATTCAGTGTGCTACAATGTGAATTTCGGCTCATTCATTTTGCTACAATGTGAATTTCGGCTCATACCGTGTGCTACAAGGTGAATTTCGGCTCATTCAGGGTGCTATAATGTGAATTTGGGCTCATTCAGTGTGCTACAAGGTGAATTTCGTATCATTCAGTGTGCTACAAGGTGAATTCCCGCTCATTCAGTGTGCTACAATGTGAATTTCGGCTCATACCGTGTGCTACAAGGTAAATTTCGGCTCATTCCGTGTGCTACAAGGTGAATTTCGGTTCATTCAGTGTGCTACAATGTGAATTTCGGCTCATACCGTGTGCTACAAGGTGAATTTCGGCTCATTTAGTGTGCGATAATTTGAATTCCGGCTCAGTCATTGTGCTACAATGTGAATTTTGGCTCATTCAGTGTGCTACAATGTAAATTTCGGCTCATACCGTGTGCTACAAGGTGAATTTCCGCTCATACCGTGTGCTACAAGGTGAATTTTGGCTCATTCAGTGTGCTATAATGTGAATTTCGGCACATTCAGTGTGCTACAATGTGAATATGGGCTCATTCAGTTTGCTACAATGTGAATATGGGCTCATTCAGTGTGCTACAATGTGAACTTCGGCTCATACCGTGTGCTACAAGGCGAATTTCGGCTCATTCAGCGTGCTATAATGTGAATGTGGGCTCATTAAGTGTGCTATAATGTGAATTTGGGCTCATTCAGTGTGCTATAATGTGAATGTGGGCTCATTAAGTGTGCTATAATGTGAATTTGGGCTCATTCAGTGTGCTACAACGTGATTTTCGGCTCATTCATTGTGCTACAAGGTGAATTTCGTCTCATTCAGTGTGCTACAATGTGAATTCCGGCTCATTCAGTGTGCTACAATGTGAATTTTGGCTCATACCGTGTGCTACAAGGTGAATTTCGGCTCATTCCGTGTGCTAAAAGGTGAATTTCGGCTCATTCAGTGTGCTACAATGTGAATTTCGGCTCATACTGTGTGCTACAAGGTGAATTTCGGCTCATTCAGTTTGCTACAATGTGAATTTCGGCTCATTCAGTGTGCTACAATGTGAATTTCGGCTCATTCATTGTGCTACAATGTGAATTTTGGCTCATACCGTGTGCTAAAAGGCGAATTTCGGCTCATTCAGTGTGCTGTAATGTGAATTTCGGCTTATTCAGTGTGCTATAATGTGAATTTCGTCTCATTCAGTGTGCTACAATGTGAATTTCGGCTCATTCAGTGTGCTACAAGGTGAATTTCGTCTCATTCAGTGTGCTACAATGTGAATTCCGGCTCATTCAGTGTGCTACAAGGTGAATTTCGGCTTATTCCGTGTGCTACAAGGTGAATTTCGGCTCATTCAGTGTGCTACAATGTGAATTTTGGCTCATACCGTGTGCTACAAGGTGAATTTCGGCTCATACCGTGTGCTACAATGTGAATTTCGGCTCATTCAGTGTGCTATAATGTGAATTTCGGCTCATTCAGTGTGCTACAATGTGAATATGGGCTCATTGAGTGTGCTACAATGTGAATATGGGCTCATTCAGTGTGCTACAATGTGAACTTCGGCTCATAACGTGTGCTACAAGGCGAATTTGGGCTCATTCAGTGTGCTATAATGTGAATGTGGGCTCATTCAGTGTGCTACAACGTGAATTTCGGCTCATTCAGTGTGCTACAAGGTGAATTTCGTCTCATTCAGTGTGCTACAATGTGAATTCCGGCTCATTCAGTGTGCTACAATGTGAATTTCGGCTCATACCGTGTGCTACAAGGTGAATTTCGGCTCATTCCGTGTGCTACAAGGTGAATTTTGGCTCATTCAGTGTGCTACAATGTGAATTTCGGCTCATACCGTGTGCTACAAGGTGAATTTCGGCTCATTCAGTTTGCTACAATGTGAATTTCGGCTCATTCAGTGTGCTACAATGTGAATTTCGGCTAATTCATTGTGCTACAATGTGAATTTCGGCTCATACCGTGTGCTACAAGGTGAATTTCTGCTCATTCCGTGTGCTACAAGGTGAATTTTGGCTCATTCAGTGTGCTACAATGTGAATTTCGGCTCATACCGTGTGCTACAAGGTGAATTTCGGCTCATTCAGTTTGCTACAATGTGAATTTCGGCTCATTCAGTGTGCTACAATGTGAATTTCGGCTCATTCATTGTGCTACAATGTGAATTTCGGCTCATACCGTGTGCTACAAGGTGAATTTCGGCTCATTCAGTGTGCTATAATGTGAATTTGGGCTCATTCAGTGTGCTATAATGTGAATTTAGGCTTTTTCACAGTGCTACAATGTGAATTTTGGCTCATTCAGTGTGCTACAATGTGAATTCCGGCTCATTCAGTGTGCTACAAGGTGAATTTCGTCTCATTCAGTGTGCTACAAGGTGAATTCCGGCTCATTCAGTGTGCTACAATGTGAATTTCGGCTCATACCGTGTGCTACAAGGTGAATTTCGGCTCATTCCGTGTGCTACAAGGTGAATTTCGGTTCTTTCAGTGTGCTACAATGTGAATTTTGGCTCATACCGTGTGCTACAAGGTGAATTTCGGCTCATACCGTGTGCTACAAGGTGAATTTTGGCTCATTCAGTGTGCTATAATGTGAATTTCGGCTCATTCAGTGTGCTACAATATGAATATGGGCTCATTCAGTGTGCTACAATGTGAATATGGGCTCATTCAGTGTGCTACAATGTGAACTTCGGCTCATACCGTGTGCTACAAGGCGAATTTGGGCTCATTCAGTGTGCTATAATGTGAATGTGGGCTCATTCAGTGTGCTACAACGTGAATTTCGGCTCATTCAGTGTGCTACAAGGTGAATTTCGTCTCATTCAGTGTGCTACAATGTGAATTCCGGCTCATTCAGTGTGCTACAATGTGAATTTCGGCTCATTCAGTGTGCTACAAGGTGAATTTCGGCTCATTCCGTGTGCTACAAGGTGAATTTTGGCTCATTCAGTGTGCTACAATGTGAATTTCGGCTCATACTATGTGCTACAAGGTGAATTTCGGCTCATTCAGTTTGCTACAATGTGAATTTCGGCTCATTCAGTGTGCTACAATGTGAATTTCGGCTCATTCATTTTGCTACAATGTGAATTTCGGCTCATACCGTGTGCTACAAGGTGAATTTCGGCTCATTCAGGGTGCTATAATGTGAATTTACGCTCATTCAGTGTGCTACAAGGTGAATTTCGTCTCATTCAGTGTGCTACAAGGTGAATTCCCGCTCATTCAGTGTGCTACAATGTGAATTTCGGCTCATACCGTGTGCTACAAGGTGAATTTCGGCTCATTCCGTGTGCTACAAGGTGAATTTCGGTTCATTCAGTGTGCTACAATGTGAATTTCGGCTCATACCGTGTGCTACAAGGTGAATTTCGGCTCATTTAGTGTGCGATAATTTGAATTCCGGCTCATTCATTGTGCTACAATGTGAATTTTGGCTCATTCAGTGTGCTACAATGTAAATTTCGGCTCATACCGTGTGCTACAAGGTGAATTTCCGCTCATACCGTGTGCTACAAGGTGAATTTTGGCTCATTCAGTGTGCTATAATGTGAATTTCGGCACATTCAGTGTGCTACAATGTGAATATGGGCTCATTCAGTTTGCTACAATGTGAATATGGGCTCATTCAGTGTGCTACAATGTGAACTTCGGCTCATACCGTGTGCTACAAGGCGAATTTCGGCTCATTCAGTGTGCTATAATGTGAATGTGGGCTCATTAAGTGTGCTATAATGTGAATTTGGGCTCATTCAGTGTGCTATAATGTGAATGTGGGCTCATTAAGTGTGCTATAATGTGAATTTGGGCTCATTCAGTGTGCTACAACGTGATTTTCGGCTCATTCATTGTGCTACAAGGTGAATTTCGTCTCATTCAGTGTGCTACAATGTGAATTCCGGCTCATTCAGTGTGCTACAATGTGAATTCCGGCTCATACCGTGTGCTACAAGGTGAATTTCGGCTCATTCCGTGTGCTACAAGGTGAATTTCGGCTCATTCAGTGTGCTACAATGTGAATTTCGGCTCATACTGTGTGCTACAAGGTGAATTTCGGCTCATTCAGTTTGCTACAATGTGAATTTCGGCTCATTCAGTGTGCTACAATGTGAATTTCGGCTCATTCATTGTGCTACAATGTGAATTTTGGCTCATACCGTGTGCTAAAAGGCGAATTTCGGCTCATTCAGTGTGCTGTAATGTGAATTTCGGCTTATTCAGTGTGCTATAATGTGAATTTCGTCTCATTCAGTGTGCTACAATGTGAATTTCGGCTCATTCAGTGTGCTACAAGGTGAATTTCGTCTCATTCAGTGTGCTACAATGTGAATTCCGGCTCATTCAGTGTGCTACAAGGTGAATTTCGGCTCATTCAGTGTGCTACAAGGTGAATTTCGGCTCATTCAGTGTGCTACAATGTGAATTTTGGCTCATACCGTGTGCTACAAGGTGAATTTCGGCTCATACCGTGTGCTACAAGGTGAATTTCGGCTCATTCAGTGTGCTATAATGTGAATTTCGGCTCATTCAGTGTGCTACAATGTGAATATGGGCTCATTGAGTGTGCTACAATGTGAATATGGGCTCATTCAGTGTGCTACAATGTGAACTTCGGCTCATAACGTGTGCTACAAGGCGAATTTGGGCTCATTCAGTGTGCTATAATGTGAATGTGGGCTCATTCAGTGTGCTACAACGTGAATTTCGGCTCATTCAGTGTGCTACAAGGTGAATTTCGTCTCATTCAGTGTGCTACAATGTGAATTCCGGCTCATTCAGTGTGCTATAATGTGAATTTCGGCTCATACCGTGTGCTACAAGGTGAATTTCGGCTCATTCCGTGTGCTACAAGGTGAATTTAGGCTTTTTCAGTGTGCTACAATGTGAATTTCGGCTCATACCGTGTGCTACAAGGTGAATTTCGGCTCATTCAGTTTGCTACAATGTGAAATTCGGCTCATTCAGTGTGCTACAATGTGAATTTCGGCTACCGGTAATTCATTGTGCTACAATGTGAATTTCGGCTCATACCGTGTGCTACAAGGTGAATTTCGGCTCATTCAGTGTGCTATAATGTGAATTTGGGCTCATTCAGTGTGCTATAATGTGAATTTTTTCTCATTCATTGTGCTACAATGTGAATTTTTTTCTCATTCAGTGTGCTACAATGTGAATTTCGGCTTATTCATTGTGCTACAAGATGAATTTCGGCTCATTCAGTGTGCTCCAATGTGAATTTCGGCTCATTCAGTGTGCTACAAGGTGAATTTCGGCTCATTCAGTGTACTACAAGAGAATATCGGCTCATTCAGTGTGCTACAAGGTGAATTTCGGCTCATTCAGTGTGCTACAATGTAAATTTCGGCTCATTCAGTGTGCTATAATGTGAATTACGGCTCATTCAGTGTGCTACAATGTGAATTTCGGCTCATTCAGTGTGCTACAATGTGAATTTTGGCTCATACGGTGTGCTACAAGGTGAATTTCGGCTCATACCGTGTGCTACAAGGTGAATTTTGGCTCATTAAGTGTGCTATAATGTGAATTTCGGCTCATTCAGTGTGCTACAATGTGAATATGGGCTCATTCAGTGTGCTACAATGTGAATATGGGCTCATTCAGTGTGCTACAATGTGAACTTCGGCTCATACCGTGTGCTACAAGGCAAATTTGGGCTCATTCAGTGTGCTATAATGTGAATGTGGGCTCATTCAGTGTGCTACAACGTGAATTTCGGCTCACTCAGTGTGCTACAAGGTGAATTTCGTCTCATTCAGTGTGCTACAATGTGAATTCCGGCTCATTCAGTGTGCTACAATGTGAATTTCGGCTCATACCGTGTGCTACAAGGTGAATTTCGGCGCATTCCGTGTGCTACAAGGTGAATTTAGGCTCATTCAGTGTGCTACAATGTGAATTTCGGCTCATACCGTGTGCTACAAGGTGAATTTCGGCTCATTCAGTTTGCTACAATGTGAATTTCGGCTCATTCAGTGTGCTACAATGTGAATTTCGTCTCATTCATTGTGCTACAATGTGAATTTCGGCTCATACCGTGTGCTACAAGGTGAATTTCGGCTCATTCAGTGTGCTATAATGTGAATTTGGGCTCATTCAGTGTGCTATAATGTGAATTTAGGCTTTTTCAGTGTGCTACAATGTGAATTTTGGCTCATTCAGTGTGCTACAATGTGAATTCCGGCTCATTCAGTGTGCTACAAGGTGAATTTCGTCTCATTCAGTGTGCTACAAGGTGAATTCCGGCTCATTCAGTGTGCTACAATGTGAATTTCGGCTCATACCGTGTGCTACAGGTGAATTTCGGCTCATTCCGTGTGCTACAAGGTGAATTTCGGTTCATTCAGTGTGCTACAATGTGAATTTTGGCTCATACCGTGTGCTACAAGGTGAATTTCGGCTCATTCAGTGTGCTACAATGTGAATTTCGGCTCATTCAGTGTGCTACAATGTGAATTTTGGCTCATACCGTGTGCTACAAGGTGAATTTCGGCTCATACCGTGTGCTACAATGTGAATTTTGGCTCATTCAGTGTGCTATAATGTGAATTTCGGCTCATTCAGTGTGCTACAATGTGAATATGGGCTCATTCAGTGTGCTACAATGTGAATATGGGCTCATTCCGTGTGCTACAAGGTGAATTTCGGCTCATTCAGTGTGCTACAATGTGAATTTCGGCTCATTCAGTGTGCTATAATGTGAATTACTGCTCATTCAGTGTGCTACAATGTGAATTTCGGCTCATTCAGTGTGCTACAATGTTAATTTTGGCTCATACCGTGTGCTACAAGGTGAATTTCGGCTCATACCGTGTGCTACAAGGTGAATTTTGGCTCATTCAGTGTGCTATAATGTGAATTTCGGCTCATTCAGTGTGCTACAATGTGAATATGGGCTCATTCAGTGTGCTACAATGTGAATATGGGCTCATTCAGTGTGCTACAATGTGAACTTCGGCTCATACCGTGTGCTACAAGGCGAATTTGGGCTCATTCAGTGTGCTATAATGTGAATGTGGGCTCATTCAGTGTGCTACAACGTGAATTTCGTCTCATTCAGTGTGCTACAATGTGAATTCCGGCTCATTCAGTTTGCTACAATGTGAATTTCGGCACATTCAGTGTGCTACAAGGTGAATTTCGGCTCATTCCGTGTGCTACAAGGTGAATTTTGGCTCATTCAGTGTGCTACAATGTGAATTTCGGCTCATACTATGTGCTACAAGGTGAATTTCGGCTCATTCAGTTTGCTACAATGTGAATTTCGGCTCATTCAGTGTGCTACAATGTGAATTTCGGCTCATACCGTGTGCTATAAGGTGAATTTCGGCTCATTCAGGGTGCTATAATGTGAATTTGGGCTCATTCAGTGTGCTACAAGGTGAATTTCGTCTCATTCAGTGTGCTACAATATGAATTCCGGCTCATTCAGTGTGCTACAATGTGAATTTCGGCTCATACCGTGTGCTACAAGGTGAATTTCGGCTCATTCCGTGTGCTACAAGGTGAATTTCGGTTCATTCCGTGTGCTACAATGTGAATTTCGGCTCATACCGTGTGCTACAAGGTGAATTTCGGCTCATTTAGTGTGCGATAATTTGAATTCCGGCTCATTCATTGTGCTACAATGTGAATTTTGGCTCATTCAGTGTGCTACAATGTAAATTTCGGCTCATACCGTGTGCTACAAGGTGAATTTCAGCTCATACCGTGTGCTACAAGGTGAATTTTGGCTCATTCAGTGTGCTATAATGTGAATTTCGGCACATTCAGTGTGCTACAATGTGAATATGGGCTCATTCAGTTTGCTACAATGTGAATATGGGCTCATTCAGTGTGCTACAATGTGAACTTCGGCTCATACCGTGTGCTACAAGGCGAATTTCGGCTCATTCAGTGTGCTATAATGTGAATGTGGGCTCATTAAGTGTGCTATAATGTGAATTTGGGCTCATTCAGTGTGCTATAATGTGAATGTGGGCTCATTAAGTGTGCTATAATGTGAATTTGGGCTCATTCAGTGTGCTACAACGTGAATTTCGGCTCATTCAGTGTGCTACAAGGTGAATTTCGTCTCATTCAGTGTGCTACAATGTGAATTCCGGCTCATTCAGTGTGCTACAATGTGAATTTCGGCTCATACCGTGTGCTACAAGGTGAATTTCGGCTCATTCCGTGTGCTACAAGGTGAATTTCGGCTCATTCAGTGTGCTACAATGTGAATTTCGGCTCATACTGTGTGCTACAAGGTGAATTTCGGCTCATTCAGTTTGCTACAATGTGAATTTCGGCTCATTCAGTGTGCTACAATGTGAATTTCGGCTCATTCATTGTGCTACAATGTGAATTTTGGCTCATACCGTGTGCTAAAAGGCGAATTTCGGCTCATTCAGTGTGCTGTAATGTGAATTTCGGCTCATTCAGTGTGCTATAATGTGAATTTCGTCTCATTCAGTGTGCTACAATGTGAATTTCGGCTCATTCAGTGTGCTACAAGGTGAATTTCGTCTCATTCAGTGTGCTACAATGTGAATTCCGGCTCATTCAGTGTGCTACAATGTGAATTTCGGCTCATTCCGTGTGCTACAAGGTGAATTTCGGCTCATTCAGTGTGCTACAATGTGAATTTCGGCTCATTCAGTGTGCTATAATGTGAATTTCAGCTCATTCAATGTGCTATAATGTGAAATGGCACCAGTACTAGATAGTATAAGGGGTTCCATTAAACAGGACATGCCCCTTTTGGGTGACCACGCCCCCTTTTCTGGAGCGCGCGCATAATTACATCCTTGACTTTTTCATACCCCCACTTCAAAATTTCCACTTTGACCACTGTATATATATATTAGTGATGTGCACCGGACATTTTTCGGGTTTTGTGTTTTGGTTTTGGATTCGGTTCCGTGGCCGTGTTTTGGATTCGGACGCGTTTTGGCAAAACCTCCCAGAAATTTTTTTGTCGGATTCGGGTGTGTTTTGGATTCAGTTTTTTTTTACAAAAAACCCTTAAAAACAGTTTAAATCATAGAATTTGGGGGTCATTTTGATCCCATAGTATTATTAACCTCAATAACCATAATTTACACTAATTTTCAGTCTATTCTGAACACCTCACACCTCACACCTCACAATATTATTTTTAGTCCTAAAATTTGCACCGAGGTCGCTGGATGGCTAAGCTAAGCGACACAAGTGGCCGACACAAACACCTGGCCCATCTAGGAGTGGCACTGCAGTGTCAGGCAGGATGGCACTTCAAAAAAATTGTCCCCAAACAGCACATGATGCAAAGAAAAAAAGAGGAGCAATGAGGTAGCTGTGTGACTAAGCTAAGTGAACCAAGTGGCTGACACAAACACCTGGCCCATCTAGGAGTGGCACTGCAGTGTCAGACAAGATGGCACTTCAAAAAAATAGTCCCCAAACAGCACATGATGCAAAGAAAAAAAGAGGCGCACCAAGGTCGCTGTGTGACTAAGCTAAGCGACACAAGTGGCCGACACAAACACCTGGCCCATCTAGGAGTGGCACTGCAGTGTCAGACAGGATGGCACTTCAAAAAAATAGTCCCCAAACAGCACATGATGCAAAGAAAAAAAGAGGCGCACCAAGGTCGCTGTGTGACTAAGCTAAGCGACACAAGTGGCCGACACAAACACCTGGCCCATCTAGGAGTGGCACTGCAGTGTCAGACAGGATGGCACTTCAAAAAAATTGTCCCCAAACAGCACATGATGCAAAGAAAAAAAGAGGCGCAATGAGGTAGCTGTGTGACTAAGCTAAGCGACCCAAGTGGCCGACACAAACACCTGGCCCATCTAGGAGTGGCACTGCAGTGTCAGACAGGATGGCAGATTAAAAAAATTGTCCCCAAACAGCACATGATGCAAAGAAAAAAAGAGGCGCAATGAGGTAGCTGTGTGACTAAGCTAAGCGACCCAAGTGGCCGACACAAACACCTGGCCCATCTAGGAGTGGCACTGCAGTGTCAGGCAGGATGGCACTTCAAAAAAATTGTCCCTAAACAGCACATGATGCAAAGAAAAATGAAAGAAAAAAGAGGTGCAAGATGGAATTGTCCTTGGGCCCTCCCACCCACCCTTATGTTGTATAAACAGGACATGCACACTTTAACAAACCCATAATTTCAGTGACAGGGTCTGCCACACGACTGTGACTGAAATGACTGGTTGGTTTGGGCCCCCACCAAAAAAAGTAGCAATCAATCTCTCCTTGCACAAACTGGCTCTACAGAGGCAAGATGTCCACCTCATCATCATCCTCCGATTCCTCACCCCTTTCACTGTGTACAACCCCCTCCTCACAGATTATTAATTCGTCCCCACTGGAATCCACCATCTCAGGTCCCTGTGTACTTTCTGGAGGCAATTGCTGCTGGTGAATGTCACCACGGAGGAATTGATTATAATTCATTTTGATGAACATCATCTTCTCCACATTTTCTGGAAGTAACCTCATACGCCGATTGCTGACAAGGTGAGCGGCTGCACTAAACACTCTTTTGGAGTACACACGGGAGGGAGGGCAACTTAGGTAGAATAAAGCCAGTTTGTGCAAGGGCCTCCAAATTGCCTCTCTTTCCTGCCAGTATATGTACGGACTGTCTGACATGCCTACTTGGATGCGGTCACTCATATAATCCTCCACCATTCTTTCAATGGTGAGAGAGTCATATGCAGTGACAGTAGACGACATGTCAGTAATCGTTGGCAGGTCCTTCAGTCCGGACCAGATGTCAGCACTAGCTCCAGACTGCCCTGCATCACCGCCAGCGGGTGGGCTCGGAATTCTTAGCCTTTTCCTCGCACCCCCAGTTGCGGGAAAATGTGAAGGAGGAGATGTTGACGGGTCACGTTCCGCTTGACTTGACAATTTTCTCACCAGCAGGTCTTTGAACCTCTGCAGACTTGTGTCTGCCGGAAAGAGAGATACAACGTAGGTTTTAAATCTAGGATCGAGCACGGTGGCCAAAATGTAGTGCTCTGATTTCAACAGATTGACCACCCGTGAATCCTGGTTAAGCGAACTAAGGGCTCCATCCACAAGTCCCACATGCCTAGCGGAATCGCTCTGTTTTAGCTCCTCCTTCAATGTCTCCAGCTTCTTCTGCAAAAGCCTGATGAGGGGAATGACCTGACTCAGGCTGGCAGTGTCTGAACTGACTTCACGTGTGGCAAGTTCAAAGGGTTGCAGAACCTTTCACAACGTTGAAATAATTCTCCACTGCACTTGAGTCAGGTGCATTCCCCCTCCTTTGCCTATATCGTGGGTAGATGTATAGGCTTGAATGGCCTTTTGCTGCTCCTCCATCCTCTGAAGCATATAGAGGGTTGAATTCCACCTCGTTACCACCTCTTGCTTCAGATGATGGCAGGTTCAGGAATGTTTGGTGGTGCTCCAGTCTTCGGCACGCGGTGGCTGAATGCCGAAAGTGGCCCGCAATTCTTTGGGCCACCGACAGCATCTCTTGCACGCCCCTCTCGTTTTTTAAATAATTCTGCACCACCAAATTCAATGTATGTGCAAAACATGGGACGTGCTGGAATTTGCCCAGGTGTAATGCACGCACAATATTGGTGGCGTTGTCCGATGTCACAAATCCCCAGGAGAGTCCAATTGGGGTAAGCCATTCTGCGATGATGTTCCTCAGTTTCCGTAAGAGGTTGTCAGCTGTGTGCCTCTTCTGGAAAGCGGTGTTACAAAGCGTAGCCTGCCTAGGAACGAGTTGGCGTTTGCGAGATGCTGCTACTGGTGCCGCCGCTGCTGTTCTTGCTGCGGGAGGCAGTACATCTACCCAGTGGGCTGTCACAGTCATATAGTCCTGAGTCTGCCCTGCTCCACTTGTCCACATGTCCGTGGTTAAGTGGACATTGGGTACAACTGCATTTTTTAGGACACTGGTGACTCTTTTTCTGAGGTCTGTGTACATTTTCGGTATCGCCTGCCTAGAGAAATGGAACCTAGATGGTATTTGGTACCGGGGACACAGTACCTCAATCAAGTCTCTAGTTGCCTCTGAATTAACGGTGGATACCGGAACCACGTTTCTCACCGCCCAGGCTGCCAAGGCCTGAGTTATCCGCTTTGCAGCAGGATGACTGCTGTGATATTTCATCTTCCTCGCAAAGGACTGTTGGACAGTCAATTGCTTACTGGAAGTAGTACAAGTGGTCTTCCGACTTCCCCTCTGGGATGACGATCGACTCCCAGCAGCAACAACAGCGGCACCAGCAGCAGTAGGCGTTACACTCAAGAATGCATCGGAGGAATCCCAGGCAGGAGAAGACTCGTCAGACTTGCCAGTGACATGGCCTGCAGGACTATTGGCTTTCCTGTGTAAGGAGGAAATTGACACTGAGGGAGTTGGTGGTGTGGTTTGCAGGAGCTTGGTTACAAGAGGAAGGGATTTAGTTGTCAGTGGACTCCTTCCGCTGTCACCCAAAGTTTTTGAACTTGTCACTGACTACTTATCACAGCTTGACAAAGGCAACACACGGCTTGACACCTGTTGTACGCATTTGTGTTGAAATAATTCCACACCGAAGAGCTGATTTTTTTTTTGTATTTTGACCAGGCATGTCAATGGCCATATTCGTCCCACGGACAACAGGTGTCTCCCCGGGTGCCTGACTTAAACAAACCACCTCACCATCAGAATCCACCTTGTCAATTTCCTCCCCAGCGCCAGCAACACCCATATCCTCATCCTGGTGTACTTCAACAGTGACATCTTCAATTTGACTATCAGGAACTGGACTGCGGGTGCTCCTTCCAGCACTTGCAGGGAGCGTGCAAATGGTGGAAGGCGCAAGCTCTTCCCGTCCAGTGTTGGGAAGGTCAGGCATCGCAACCGACACAATTGGACTCTCCTTGGGTATTTGTGATTTAGAAGAACGCACAGTTCTTTGCTGTGCTTTTGCCAGCTTAAGTCTTTTAATTTTTCTAGCGAGAGGATGAGTGCTTCCATCCTCATGTGAAGCTGAACCACTAGCCATGAACATAGGCCAGGGCCTCAGCTGTTCCTTGCCACTCCGTGTCGTAAATGGCATATTGGCAAGTTTACGCTTCTCCTCAGACGCTTTCAATTTTGATTTTTGGGTCATTTTACTGAACTTTAGTTTTTAGCATTTTACATGCTCTCTACTATGACATTGGGCATCGGCCTTGGCAGACGTCGTTGATGGCATTTCATCGTCTCGGCCATGACTAGTGGCAGCAGCTTCAGAACGAGGTGGAAGTGGATCTTGATCTTTCCCTATTTTAACCTCAACATTTTTGTTCTCCATTTTTTAATGTGTGGAATTATATGCCAGTATCAATAGCAGTGGCCTACTGTACCGTACTGCTATATATTATATACTGGTGGTCAGCAAACTGTGCAAAAATGAAATGCACCACAGGTATGGATGGATAGTATACTTGACGACACAGAGGTAGGTACAGCAGTGGCCTACTGTACCGTACTGCTATATATTATATACTGGTGGTCAGCAAACTGTGCAAAAATGAAATGCACCACAGGTATGGATGGATAGTATACTTGACGACACAGAGGTAGGTACAGCAGTGGCCTACTGTACCGTACTGCTATATATTATATACTGGTGGTCAGCAAACTGTGCAAAACTGAAATGCACCACAGGTATGGATGGATAGTATACTTGACGACACAGAGGTAGGTACAGCAGTGGCCTACTGTACCGTAATGCTTTATATTATATACTGGTGGTCAGCAAACTGTGCAAAACTGAAATGCACCACAGGTATGGATGGATAGTATACTTGACGACACAGAGGTAGGTACAGCAGTGGCCTTCTGTACCGTACTGCTATATATTATATTCTGGTGGTCAGCAAACTGTGCAAAACTGAAATGCACCACAGGTATGGATGGATAGTATACTTGACGACACAGAGGTAGGTACAGCAGTGGCCTACTGTACCGTAATGCTATATATTATATACTGGTGGTCAGCAAACTGTGCAAAACTGAAATGCACCACAGGTATGGATGGATAGTATACTTGACGACACAGAGGTAGGTACAGCAGTGGCCTTCTGTACCGTACTCCTATATATTATATACTGGTGGTCAGCAAAATTATGCACTGTACTCCTACTATATACTGTCTACAATGCAGCACAGATATGGAGTGTTTTTCAGGCAGACAACGTATACTGGTGGTCACTGGTCAGCAAAACTCTGCACTGTACTCCTCCTATATAATATTATACTGGTGGTCCCCAGTCCCCACAATAAAGCAGCACACTGAGCACAGATATGGAGTGTTTTTCAGGCAGACAAGGTATACTGGTGGTCACTGTCAGCAAAACTCTGCACTGTACTCCTCCTATATAATACTGCTGGTCCCCAGTCCCCACAATTAAGCAGTGTGAGCACAGATATATGCAGCACACTGAGCACAGATATGGAGCGTTTTTTTCAGGCAGAGAACGGATAAAACTGGTGGTCACTGATCAGCAAAACTCTGCACTGTACTCCTCCTATATTATACAGCTGCTCCCCTGTCCTCCCCACAATTAAGCAATAAAGCACAATCAAGTTCAACAATAAACGGAGAGGACGCCAGCCACGTCCTCTCCCTAACATTTCCAATGCACAAGTGAAAATGGCGGCGACGCGCGGCTGCTTATATAGAATCCGAATCTCGCGAGAATCCGACAGCGGGATGATGACGTTCGGGCGCGCTCGGGTTAACCGAGCCATACGGGAGAATCCGAGTATGCTTCGGACCCCTGTAAAATGGGTGAAGTTCGGGTGAGTTCGGTTTCCGAGGAACCGAACCCGCTCATCACTAATATATATATATATATATATATATATATATACATACATACAGTGTTCAAAGTGGGCTGGCATACGCTGGTATGGCATACTGCCACTTAGAGCACAGACCCCCGTTGCCACAGTATTCAAATTCAGTGCAATTGAACTGTAGCCAATCTGATTAGCTGCGGTCCATGGCAGATGTGATATAACCGCGGTTGGGCAGACCAGAGCCGCGCCAAAGGCCACCGCCGCCCGCTGTCTCCTTCACACCACCACTGCCTCCCACGTGCTGCCACCCACAGCCTCCTGCTCCGCACCGCCGCTTCCACGTGCTGCCGCCCATAGCCTCCTGCACCCACAGCCTCCTGCTCCGCACCGCCGCCTCCTCCGCATCACTGACCACAGCCTCCTCATCCACCGCCGACCACAGCCAACTCTGCATCGCTGCTGACCACAACCTCCTCATCCTCCACGCTGCCAGTCACAGCTTTCTCCACACAGCTGCTGCTGATTAGGTAATTTTACACTGCTGCCTCCTCTCTCCCTTCTGTATGTCGTTGCTGTCCCTCTCTCTGTCACTCTCCCTGTCCCTATATCCCTCTCTCTGTCACTCTCCCTGTCCCTGCTGTCACTCTACCTGTCTCTGCTGTCACTCTATCTGTCACTATGTCCCTGCTATCACTCTCCCTGTCCCTATGTCTCTGCTGTCACTCTCCCTGTCCATATGTCCCGCTGTCACTCTCCCTGTCACTACTGTCACTCTCCCTGTCCCCATGTCCCTGTCGTCACTCTCCCTGTACCTGAACTGCGGCTCATACTGTGTGGCATAATGTGAATTTTGGCTCATTCCATGTGAATTTTGTTGCATACTATGTGTAAAAATGTGAATTTCATCTCATTCTGTGTGAATTTTGGCTCATTCCATGTGGCATAGGTGGTCATTCCAAGTTGATCGCTAGCTGCATTCGTTCACTGTGCAGCCATGAGGCAAAAAAATGGCACTTCTGCACATGCATATGCGGCGCAAGGCGCACTCGCAACGTACTAATATAACGAACGATGTAGTTTCACACAAGGTCTAGCGAAGCTTTTCAGTCGCACCGCTGGCCGCAGAGTGATTGACATGAAGTGGGCGTTTCTGGGTGTGAACTGACTGTTTTCAGGGAGTGTTCGAAAAAACACAGGAGTGCCAGGAAAAACGGAGGGCCTGTTTGTGACGTCAAAACAGGAACTTAACAGTCTGAAGTGATCGCAAGCGCTGAATAGGTTTAGAGCTACTCTAAAACTGCACAAAATAACTTTGCCGCCGCTCTGCGATTTATTCGTTCGCACTTCTGCTAAGCTTAAATACACTCCCAGTGGGAGGCGGCATAGCGTTTGCACGGCTGCTAAAAATGCTAGCCAGCGATCAACTTTGTGAATTTTGGCTCATTCCATGTGGCATAATGTGTAATGTGTAAGGAGCACCATTACTAGATAGTATAAGGGGTCCTACTATTGTGGAGCATAATGTGTATAAGGGGTATATGGTGTGGTACACTACACTTAAGGGCATGCCGCCTTTTGAGTGGCCACACACCCTTTTCCGGAGGGCGGCGCGCGCTTAATAACAGCCTTCACATTTCCATACCCGCACTTCAAAATTTCCACTTCGACCACTGTGTGTGCGTGTGTATATATATATATATATATATATATACACACATGTGTATGCGTCTTATTTGAAAGATTCTTTAAAATTGACCACCAAATTGTAATTTTCTTTGTATTCATTGAAGATGTTGTGATTTTAAATTTAGATTTTAAGGGCCCCACTGTCTTAAGTACCCCGGGCCCCCCGAAGCCTTAATCCAGCTCTGCCTATACCCCATATCTGATCTCAATGAAAAGATGAATGTAACTGCCACAAATATGAAATAAATTACCATGACATAAATATACATAGTAGTTTGAGTATGAAGAGTGACCCACGAAAAAAACAGATTACAAAAACCACCTAATTTCAAAATTATGGTTTAGGCCATGGGGTTTCAAACTATTAAACTCATATAGGTTCCTCATTTCAGCCTTGGCCAACCTATTGTCCCTATCTCTTGTTCTCCAATTGTTTTTGATCCATTTAAGTGCACAAAAACCTTTTAAACCTTTTAAAGACATATCGTGTTTTTCTTTGAAATGCAAAGAGAAGGGTTGATTTATATTCCCATTGATGATGTTACGAACATGCTCAGCCCATCCAATTTTTACTTTCCAATATATAGTAAATTGCATTTACATACAATTCCATATATAACATAGTCTGTATGACAGGTAATAAACTCATCTATTTTGATTGTCTTCTTTTCCCAGGTGAAATTCGTTATTTTAGATTCACTACTAGGACAGGCTTTACATAAACTGCAATCTCCACATCGATAAAAACCTTTATTCCAAGGTAGAAATCTCTTGCCATCCATATGTAATGCACTAGACACAAGGCTATTCTTAATATTAGGTGTCCTTCTGTATGTGAACTTTGGTGTCTCTGGTAGTACTTTCTTTAAGATTTTGTCTTTCAAAAGGATATTCCAATTTTTTCTAACAATACCCTCTATTCTCTTATATTGTTTGTTAAATAAACACCACCATCTCCCCTGTTCCCCAACTCCGCTGCCTGGGTGTCACTCTTGATCCTCCCTCTCCTTTGCACCCCACATCCAAGCTCTGGCACAATCCTGTCGTTTCCAGCTACGCAACATTGTTCGTATCAGGCAATATCTCTCCCAGAGTGCAACTAAACTCATCATCCACTCACTGGTCATCTCACGACATGACTACTGCAATGTTCTCCTCACTGGCCTCGCTTGCTCCCACCTTGCTCCCCTCCAATCTGTCCTGAACTCCGCAGCTAGGCTTATCTTCCTCTCCCGCCGCACCACATCTGCCACTCCCCTTCGACAAAATCTACACTGGCTCCCATTCCCCTACAGAATCCTCTTCAAACTCCTCACCCTCACATACAAGGCCATCTCTAATTCCACTGCTTCCTACATCTCCAACCTCCTCTCCCTTCACACTCCCTCTCGCCCCCTACGGTCGACCAATGACCGTCGCCTCTCCACCACCCTGGTCACTGCTTCCCATGCTCGTGTTCAAAACTATGCCTGTGCTGCACTCCTTTAGTGGAACGCACTCCCCCGCTCCATTAGACTCTCCCCGACCTTGCAAAGCTTCAAACGGGCAATAAAAACCCACCTATTCATCAAAGCATACCCTCCCGATGCATAACCCAGTCCTGAAGCCACGCCTCCACCCCCGTGCCTCATGCTGTGAATCATCTCAGCTTTGCTTGCATACTGCCATCAGGCTACCTCCCGCTTGCCTGCACCTCTTGTCATCTGTCTGTCGCCCCTCCCCACTAGATTGTTAGCTCTTCAGAGCAGGGCCCTCTTTCCACTTGTTATCTAAGCCCTCGTCTCGACACATTTCACTCGCAGCTCTCCCCTACTCAACGACCATTTTTACCCTGCTAGTAAAGGCTCATCTCCATCTATGGCCACCAGCCCCTAATAGTACGATGATCACTCCCTCAATACTTACATCTTAGCTGTATTATGTCTTGAGAATGTGTGGTGCTCTGTTACCTGTACTCTATTTCTGTTATTTATTTACTGTAATGCTATGTTTTGTCTCCCTGTACTGTCCTTTGTACGGCACTGCGAAACCCATGTGGCGCCTTATAAATAAAATGTAATAATAATAATACCCTCCAAGTGTACCTTTTTGGCAGGTACAGTACCTTTTTTATGGTCTGTACTGATTTTTGGCTCTCCAAACTTCCATTGAAAGTATAGGAAAGGGGGCGTGGCCACACTGCTCTACCTGTGGCCACGCCCCTTTTTAATTTTTATTCCCGATTTTTATGTGTAAACTGTTGGAGGGTATGTTGCTGCAGATGCAGTGGGCCTATTTTGGGGTGTGGAGCTGGAGCTGCAGCTCCATCAGCCCCATTGTTAATCCTGCTCTGGGAACACACAGCAGCCAAAGGGCAGAGCCTCCCATTGGATGTAACCTGTGTGGGAGAGCATTTCTTGCTCAATCAGCTGTGGACTGGGTGTGATAGACCTGCTGATAACCCAACGAGAGCTCCTAGCCACTCCGAGCATTATCCACACAGTCACAGAGTGACAGATCTGGGCTATTATATAGGAGATATTTGGGCACGACATGACTGAGAAACTCTGTTGGTGACTCTGCTACATTGCTGCCTTACACCCAGTTTGTTTCTCTTTAGCAAGACCAGCAGACACATTTAATGGCAGATGCTCACAGTGTGAGATATACTGTATGTATGTATATATTAGAGATGAGCGGTTTCGGTTCTCCGAGATCCGACCCCCCCCCCCCCGAACTTCTCCTATTTTACACGGTTCCGAGACAGCCTCGGATCTTCCTGCCTTGCTCGGTTAACCCGAACGCACCCAAACGTCATCATCCCGCTGTCGGATTCTCGCGAGATTTGTATTCTATATAAAGAGCTGCACGTCGCCGCCATTTTCACTCGTGCATTGGATATTGAACGGAGAGGACGTGGCTGCGTTCGCTCCCTGAAAAGCTCCGTAATCTGTGCTCAGTGTGCTGCAAATATCTGTGCTCAGTGTGCTGCAAATATCTGTGCTCAGTGTGCTGAAAATATCTGCGTTCTCTGCCTGAAAACGCTCCATATCTGTGCTCAGTGTGCTGCATTGTGGGGACTGGGGACCACCAGTATATAATTATAGTAGTACAGTACAGTAGGCCATTGCTGTATCTTGCAGCTCTGTGTCAAGTATACTATCTCTGTGCTGCATTATTGTGAGCAGTATATAGTAGGACAGTGCAGCATTTTGGTGACCAGCAGTATACATATAGTACAGTACAGTAGGCCATTGCTGTATCTTGCAGCTCTGTGTCAAGTATACTATCTCTGTGCTGCATTATTGTGAGCAGTATATAGTAGGGCAGTGCAGCATTTTGGTGACCAGCAGTATACATATAGTACAGTACAGTACAGTAGGCCATTGCTGTATCTTGCAGCTCTGTGTCATGTATACTATCTCTGTGCTGCATTATTGTGAGCAGTATATAGTAGGGCAGTGCAGCATTTTGGTGACCAGCAGTATACATATAGTACAGTACAGTAGGCCATTGCTGTATCTTGTAGCTCTGTGTCAAGTATACTATCGCTCTCTGTGTCAAGTATACTATCTCTGTGCTGCATTATTGTGAGCAGTATATAGTAGGACAGTGCAGCATTTTGGTGACCAGCAGTATACATATAGTACAGTACAGCAGGCCATTGCTGTATCTTGCAGCTCTGTGTCAAGTATACTATCTCTCTCTGTGTCAAGTATACTATCTCTGTGCTGCATTATTGTGAGCAGTATATAGTAGGACAGTGCAGCATTTTGGTGACCAGCAGTATACATATAGTACAGTACAGTAGGCCATTGTTGTATCTTGCAGCTCTGTGTCAAGTATACTATCTCTGTGCTGCATTATTGTGAGCAGTATATAGTAGGACAGTGCAGCATTTTGGTGACCAGCAGTATACATATAGTACAGTACAGTAGGCCATTGCTGTATCTTGCAGCTCTGTGTCACTTCTAGTATCCTGATCAGTGCTCAATATCTGCTGCATTGTTGTGACCAGTAAGTATACTGTTCTGTGCGACGTGTGTTATACACCTGGTGAATTTATACATCCTGTAATCTGTATTGATCGATGTGTGAGATACACCTGGGGATTATACACTCTGTATACTGTACTGTGCAACGTTTGTGATACACCTGGTGATTATACACCCTGTATACTGTACTGAGCGATGTGTGAGATACACCTTGGGATTATACACCCTATATACTGTACTGTGTGATGTGTGTTATACATCTGGTGATTATACATCCTGTAATCTGTATTGAGTTATGTGTGAGATACAATTTGGGATTATACACCCTATATACTGTACTGTGTGATGTGTGAGATACACCTGAGAATTGTACACCCTATGTACTGTACTGTGTGATGTGTGAGATACACCTGGGGATTGTACACCCTATATACTGTACTGTGTGATGTGTGAGATACACCTGGGGATTATACACCCTATATACTGTACTGTGCGATGTGTGTGATACACCTGGTAATTAATTATACACCCTGTATACTGTACTGTGCGACGTGTGCTATACACCTGGAGATTATACATCCTGTAATCTGTATTGAGCGATGTGTGAGATACACCTGGGGATTATACACCCTATATACTGTACAGTGTGATGTGTGAGATACACCTGGGGATTATACACCCTATATTATTATTATTATTATTATTATTATTATCCTTTATTTATATGGTGCCACAAGGGTTCCGCAGCGCCCAATTACAGAGTACATAAATAATCAAACAGGAAAACAGCAACTTACAGTTGATGACAGTATAGGACAAGTACAGGGTAAATACACATAGTTACATCAGCAGATGACACTGGAATAAGTATCAGGTGGCAGAAGACTGCTGGATGTGGTACAGTTGAAGATTATCAAAGTAAGACAAAGGATAAGCACATGAGGGAAGAGGGCCCTGCTCGTGAGAGCTTACAATCTAAAGGGGAGGGGTAGACAGACATGGGTGACACAGATGGGGTACATAGAGAATGTTGAACAGAGGGTTAGGATGAGATTTGGCTGGGTTTGGTAAAGAAGTGGACCCCCAGAAGGCACAAGTCAATACTTAACATTGCAACATTTTACTGGGCTATGCAGGAGAAAATTATAAATATAGGGGGGGGGGGGGGGGGGGAATTGATAACTTCTACCGCTTTCAAAAAGGTCAATGGAAGCTGAAATAATGGACAACTACCTCATGGAAGCCAGATACAGTGTACCAAACAGTACTTAGCAGAGTTAGGAATGAGTGCTTATGAAATACAGTAACATTGTGTCATAATATTTCAGAAACTGCATGGCTGGTCTCTTGCACTCTTTTGCTCTAACACAACACCTGCTTTAGGATTTATATTCAAAAACATTGTCTCCATAATCCCAAAAACATCAGTCTTCTTGGAAAGTGGTTTGTTCCTTTGTAAGGGAAAGATAACAAATGTTCTCAAACAACGGTTTCTCAATTTATTTTTCCTCTGGGAAGGGATTGTGGATTTGCAGGAATATCTGAGCATTTCTGTAATCAGAAAGCAGCGACTTTCTACAAATGTTTACGAATAATTCCAGTGATTTTGTCATTTTCTTCCAGTGATTTGGACCAATAATACTGTAGGGACAGGGACTTGGGGGGTCATTCCGAGTTGTTCGCTCGGTATTTTTTTCTCGCAACGGAGCGATTAGTCGCTAATGCGCATGCGCAATGTTCGCAGTGCGACTGCGCCAAGTAAATTTGCTATGCAGTTAGGAATTTTACTCACGGCATTACAAGGTTTTTTCTTCGTTCTGGTGATCGGAGTGTGATTGACAGGAAGTGGGTGTTTCTGGGCGGAAACTGGCCGTTTTATGGGAGTGTGTGAAAAAACGCTACCGTTTCTGGGAAAAACGCGGGAGTGGCTGGAGAAACGGAGGAGTGTCTGGGCGAACGCTGGATGTGTTTGTGACGTCAAACCAGGAACGACAAGCACTGAACTGATCGCAGATGCCGAGTAAGTCTGGAGCTACTCAGAAACTGCTAAGAAGTGTCTATTTGCAATTCTGCTAATCTTTCGTTCGCAATTTTGATATGCTAAGATTCACTCCCAGTAGGCGGCGGCTTAGCGTGTGCAAAGCTGTTAAAAGCAGCTTGCGAGTGAACAACTCGGAATGACCCCCTTGATGCTCACCCCTAGGACTTCCCATTTGCGGACAGATAAGCTGTTTTTATTATTCAATCCTGTACGTTTGATACCTGCCATTACGGACAGATAATCTGCCTGAATACTCGTTTATCTATGGTTTTTTCGTATGCGGACAGATAAACTGTTTAGATTTTTTAATCTTGTATGTGCGCTACCTACACCTATAATCAGACGAGCTGTTTTTTATAGATCTTTAATTGTGTATATTTGCCACCTGCGTTTGTGGCAGGACTGTGTATAATAAATTGTTACTGTTTTTATGTATCTCGCTCCCCTATCAAATTATTGGAACCGGCAAAGTTCCTAATGTTTGAGCTTTTGAAAAACGATTGAAAACAGTACACACTATGTTGTTTTTACCTCTCTTTTACATGTCCTGCTTCTAAGAATCATCAGGAGAGTTTTATGAGCTAAATTATTTTTATACTTGTATCTATAGATTTCTACACTGACACTGATAGGCGCTCTTATTTACTCCATTTTCTTAAATAAATATATATATATATATATATATATATATATCCTTACAACAGGCACGGCACTCCAGGGACTCGTTCTAGCAAAAACCTTTTATTGTGGTGCTTACATCTACATGTTTCAAGGCCTCAGCCCCTTCGTCAGGATACACCAATACTGGAGTATTGGTGTATCCTGACGAAGGGGCTGAGGCCTTGAAACATGTAGATGTAAGCACCACAATAAAAGGTTTTTGCTAGAACGAGTCCCTGGAGTGCCGTGCCTGTTGTAAGGATATGTGGATTTTTCCTGCACTGGACACCGGGACCAGTTATCTTTAAAGCGAGGAGTGCCGGCTGAATTGGATTTCTATATATATATATATATATCTATATACATATATTTCTCATACGCCCTAGAGGATGCTGGGGTCACTTCAAGAACCATGGGGTATAGACGGGATCCACAGGAGACATGGGCATTTTAAGACTTTCAAAGGGGTATGAACTGGCTCCTCCCTCTATGCCCCTCTGCCAGACTCTAGTTTAGAATCTGTGCCCAGGCAGTCTGGATGCACTCTGAGGAGCTCTACTGAGTTTCCTCGAAAAGACTTTATGTTAGGTTTTTTATGTTCAGGAAGAACTGCTGGCAACAGTCTCCCTGCTTTGTGGGACTTAGGGGAGAGAAGTCAGACCTACTTCTGTGAGTTTAAAGGCTCTGCTTCTTTGGCTACAGGACACCATTAGCTCCTGAGGGTCTGATCGCTAGGTACGCCTAGATGCTCGTTCCCAGAGCCCGCCGTCACCCCCCTTGCAGAGCCAAAAGTCAGAAGACAGGTGAGTAGAAGAAGATCAGAAGACTTCAGTGACAGCTTTGAGGTACCGCACAGCGGGCGCGCTGCACGCCATGCTCCCACACTCAGCGGCACTACAGGGTGCAGGGCGCGGGGGGGAAGCACCCTGGGCAGCATTTTACCTCAAAAAACTACCTGGCAAGAGCGGACTAAGGGGGTCATTCCGAGTTGTTCGCTCGTTGCCGATTTTCGCAACGAAGCGATTAAGGCAAAAATGCGCATGGTACGCAGCCCGCATGCGCTAAGTATTTTAGCATAAAACTTAGTAGATTTACTCACATCCGAACGAAGAATTTTCATCATTGAAGTGATCGGAGTGTGATTGACAGGAAGTGGGTGTTTCTGGGCGGAAACTGAGCGTTTTCTGGGAGTGTGCAGAAAAACGCAGGCGTGCCAGAATAAAACGCGGGAGTGTCTGGAGAAACGGGGGAGTGGCTGGCCGAACGCAGGGCGTGTTTGTGACGTCAAACCAGGAACGAAACAGGCTGAGCTGATCGCAGTGTAGGAGTAAGTCTTGAGCTACTCAGAAACTGCTAAGAATTATTTAATCGCAATTTTGCTACTCTTTCGTTCGCTATTCTGCTAAGCTAAGATACACTCCCAGAGGGCGGCGGCCTAGCGTGTGCAATGCTGCTAAAAGCAGCTAGCGAGCAAACAACTCGGAATGAGGGCCAATGTTAGGGACACAAACGGCTGTGGGAGTGACCCCGTCGGCACCGCCGACACCTGATTGGGTGAATGTTTTGAGTGCTTTGAGGCTCTGATAAATAAAAGATTGGATAAATCTGAGTCTCAGAACCAGGCTTGGAAAAAATCCGTAGAGGATGTGTTGTTTCAAGTCCAGACCCCCTCGGGGTCACAAAAACGTTCATTTGGCCAGCTGGCAGACACGGATACCGGACGGACACTGACTCAAGTGTTGACTATAGTTATGCCAGATTAGATCCAAAACTGGCAAAGAGCATTCAGTACATGATTGTGGCTATAAAAGATGTATTACATATCACTGAGGACCCTACTGTTTCTGATACGAGGGTCTGTATGTATAAAGGGAAGAAACCTGAGGTAACATTTCCTCCCTCTCATGAACTGAACACGCTTTGTGAAAAGGTTTGGGAAAGTCCTGACAAAAAGTTTCAGATTCCCAAAAGGATTGTAGTGGCGTATCCGTTTCCCTCTGGGGATAGGGAAAAATGGGAGTCACCCCCCATTGTGGACAAAGCTCTGTCATGGCTGTCCAAAAAGGTGGCTCTCCAGTCCCCTGACACGGCAGCCCTAAAGGATCCTGTGGATCGTAGACAGGAAAATACATTGAAATCCATTTATGTCACCATGGGTACGCTACTCAGACCAGCCATTACATCTGCGTGGGTAAGTAGTGCTATCGAAAAATGGGCAGATAACTTGTCATCTGAAATGGATACCTTGATTAGGGATAGCATTCTTTTGACACTAGGTCATATCAGGGATGCTGCAGTCTACCTAAAGGAAGCTGCGAGAGATATTGGCCTCTTGGGATCACGGGCCAATGCCATGGCAGTCTCAGCTAGGAGAGCATTGTGGATTCATCAATGGAATGCTGATGCTGACTCTAAGAAAGCTATGGAGTCTCTACCATATAAAGGTGGTGTGTTGTTTGGTGACGGCCTCGTTGACTTGGTATCTAATGCTACCGCGGGTAAGTCATAATTTTTACCTTATATGCCTGCACCACAAAAGAAAGCACACCACTATCAGATGCAGTCCTTTCGGCCCAAGAAATACAGAAAGGGCCGAGGGTCTTCCTTCCTTGCTACTAGAGGATAGGAGGAAAGGGAAAAGATAAACGATCACTGCCCGTGGCCGGTTTCCAGGAGCAGAAGTCCTCCCCGGCTTCTGCCAAATCCACCGCATGACGCTGGGGCTCCTCTGCGGGAGTCCACACCAGTGGGGGCACGTCTCAGGCTCTTCAGTCAGTTCTGGGCTTGTTCGGCCCTGGACCCATGGGTTTTAGAAATAGTGTCCCAAGGGTACAAACTGGAGTTTCAAGACGTCCCCCCTCTACGATATTTCAAATCAGCCTTACCAGCTTCTCTTCCAGACAGGGAGATGGTATGCCCCGCAATACCAATATTGTGTCACAATCAAGTCGTTGTCAGGGTTCCCCTGTCGCATCAGGGAGAAGGCTTTTATTCGAGCCTGTTCGTGGTCCCGAAGCCAGACGGCTCAGTCAGACCAATCCTGAACCTCAAATACCTCAATTTCTACCTGAAAAAATTCAAATTCAAGATGGAATCTCTCCGGGCAGTGATCTCCAGTCTGGAGGAGGGAGATTTTATGGTGTCGATAGACATAAAGGATGCCTACTTACATGTTCCCATTTATCCTCCACATCAGGCTTACCTGAGGTTTGCAGTTCAGGATTGTCATTACCAATTTCAGATGTTGCCGTTTGGTCTGTCCACGGCTCCGAGGGTTTTCACCAAAGTAATGGCCGAAATTATGGTTCTCCTGCGCAAACAAGGAGTCACAATTATCCCGTACTTGAACGATCTCCTGATAAAGGCGAGATCCAGGGACCAATTACTGCAGAATATTACACTCTCCCTGACAATTCTGCAGCAACATGGTTGGCTCCTAAACTTGCCGAAATCACAGTTGGTTCCGACGAGACGGCTGTCATTTTTGGGAATGATTCTGGACACAGAATTGCAGAGAGTTTTTCTTCCAGTGGAAAAGGCTCTGGAAATTCAGAACCTGGTCAAACAAATTCTGAAACCAGCAAGAGTATCAATCCATCAATGTACTCGGTTGCTGGGGAAGATGGTGGCGGCCTACGAGGCCATTCAGTTTGGCAGATTCCATGCCAGAGTGTTTCAGTGGGACCTGTTGGACAAGTGGTCCGAGTCCCATCTGCACATGCACCGACGGATAACCTTGTCCAAGACCAGGATCTCACTCCTGTGGTGGCTGCACAGCTCTCACCTCCTAGAGGGACGCAGGTTCGGAATCCAGGACTGGATCTTAGTGACCACGGATGCGAGTCTCTGAGGCTGGGGAGCAGTCACACAGGGGAAAAGCTTCCTGGGAAGATGGTCAAGCCAGGAAATGTGTCTACACATAAACGTTCTGGAGTTAAGGGCCATTCACAATGGCCTTCTGCAAGCGTAACATCTTCTTCGCTATCTGCCCATCTTGATTCAGTCGGACAACATAACAGCAGTAGCGTACATAAACCGCCAGGGTGGAACGAGGAGCAGAGCAGCAATGGCAGAGGCCACTAAGGTGCTCCGTTGGGCGGAAAGGCATACAAGCGCTCTGTCAGCGATCTTCATTCCAGGAATGGACAGCTGGGAAGCAGACTTCCTCAGCATACACGATCTCCATCCAGGAGGGTGGGGTCTTCATCAAGAGGTTTTTGCAGAAGTGACAAGTCTTTGGGGAATTCCTCAAATTGGCATGATGGCGTCTCGCCTCAACAATAAACTTCAGAGATATTGTTCCAGGTCGAGAGACCCTCAAGCAATAGCAGTGGACACCCTAGTGACACCGTGGGTGTTTCAGTTGGTGTACGTGTTTCCTCCGCTTCCACTCATTCCAATAGTGATAAAGATCATAAGAAGAACAAAGGTTCAAGCGATCCTCATTGTTCCAGACTGGCCAAGGGAGATTTGGTATCCAAATCTTCAGGAATTACTCATAGGAGATCCCTGGCCTCTTCCTCTGAGGGAGGATCTGTTACAGCAGGGGCCGTGCGTGTTCCAAGACTTACCGCGACTTTGTTTGATGGCTTGGAGGTTGAACGCCAGATCCTAGCCCAAAAGGTTATTCCCAAGGAAGTCATCCCCACTCTTATTCAGGCCAAGAAAGGAGTAACGTCTAGACATTACCACCGTATTTGGAGAAAATACATGTCTTGGTGTGAATCCAAGAAAGCTCCTATGGAAGAATTTCAGTTAGGACGTTTTCTCCATTTTCTACAAGCCGGTGTGGATGCAGGCCTAAAGTTGGGCTCAATTAAAGTTCAAATTTCAGCTTTATCAGTTTTCTTCCAAAAACAATTGGCCTCCCTTCCAGAAGTTTAGACCTTCGTGAAAGGTGTATCACACATCCAACCTCCCTTTGTGCCCCCTGTGGCACCATGGGATCTTAACGTGGTGTTGCAATTCCTTCAATCTCATTGGTTTGAACCTTTACAGAAGGTTGAGTTGAAATTCCTTACTTGTTAAGTGGTCATGCTGTTGGCCTTGGCATCCGCAAGGTGGGTGTCTGAATTGGCGGCCTTGTCTCACAAGAGCCCTTATTTGATCTTCCATGAAGATAGAGCAGAGTTGAGGAAAGTGGTTTCATCGTTCCACTTGAACCAACCTATTGTGGTGCCAGTGGCTACTGACGCCTTGCTGGAATCGAAGTTTCTCGATGTAGTCAGAGCTTTGAAAATTTATGTCACCAGAATGGCTCAGTTCAGGAAAACAGAGGCTGTTTTTCCTGTATGCTCACAATAAAATTGGGGCTTCTGCTTCCAAGCAGACTATTGCGTGCTGGATCTGTCATACGATTCAGCAGGCTCATTCTACGGCTGGATTGCCGTTACTGAAATCGGTAAAGGCCCATTCTACCAGAAAGGTGGGCTCATCCTGGGCGGCTGCCCGGGGGGTCTCGGCATTACATCTTTGATGAGCAGCTACTTGGTCGGGTTCAAACACCTTTGCGAAGTTCAACAAGTTTGATACCCTGGCTAATGAGAACCTCATGCTTGGTCAATCGGTGCTGCAGAGTCATCCGCACTCTCCCGCCCGTTCTAGAGCTTTGGTATAAACCCCATGGTTCTTGAAGTGACCCCAGCATCCTCTAGGACGTATGAGAAAATAGGATTTTAATACCTACCGGTAAATCCTTTTCTCTTAGTCCGTAGAGGATGCTGGGCGCCCATCCCAGTGCGTACTGTATCTGCAGTTACTGGTTATGGTTACACACATGTTGTGTTACATTTATAGTCAGCCTGTTGCTGATGTTGTTCATGCCGTTGACTTGCGTTGTGTTGAATGCCATGTTGTACGCCGTGCTTGAGGTGCGAGCTGGTATGTATCTCACCTTAGTTTAACAATAAATCCTTTTCCTTGAAATGTCTGTCTCCCTGGGCACAGTTCCTATAACTGGAGTCTGGAGGAGGGGCATAGAGGGAGGAGCCAGTTCACACCCCTTTGAAAGTCTTAAAGTGCCCATGTCTCCTGTGGATCCCATCTGTACCCCATGGTTCTTGAAGTGACCCCAGCATCTTCTACAGACTAAGAGACAAGGATTTACCGGTAGGTATTAAAATCCTAATACATATTAGTACATACAATATTAAACATACAGGAATGTGATGATGCAGGTTAAAGCAGAGGACTGTCCTCTGCTTTGACCTGTATCACCACATACCTGTATGTTTCTTATTGTATACACTATATATAATTTTACCTTCACGTGACATATAATAAATAATCTTACACTGTCAGCATCTGCCATTAAATGTGTCTGCTGGGCTGGCTAAATAGAACAATATTTGGTGGAAGAGAGCTATGTAGCAGCATCACTCACTCTACAATTATATCATAATCGGTGATTATTATACAATGGCAGGGAGAGTGATGCTTCTATATTGCTCACTTGAGGAGAGGGACTAGGGGTGTGACATCACCAGGTGGGAGGGGCTGTGTGCAGTGTCGGACTGGGGCACGTAGGGCCCACCGGGGGGGTGCAGTGTTAGGGGTGTGGTCAGTCAGCAGAAGGGGTGTGGCCTTCCACCTCATTGGTATGACGAACCATTAGGGAGTGCAATGTCTGGGCCCCTTCATAAATATACACAGTAAATTCAGGTGCTGCATGCATGATAATGTACCAGATTAATAACAGATTAATAACAGCAATGCGCTGTAGAAAATACACCATCAAGTACATAGTCTGGAACCTGATCTTTAGTGCAGGAGGTGGGCCCCCCTGGCAGTGGGGCCCACCGGTGGATTCCCCTATACCCCTGTGGGCCAGTGTGTGTGTCATCTGCAAGGTGAGAGGGGCTAGGGGTGTTGCTATGGCACCTACGGGGGGAAGGGGCGTGGGGGTGAGTTCCACCACCTCTCTCGGACCTCTTTAAGCACTGCTCCGGAGGATGAGGTGTACAGATCCGTGTACGTGTCCCCCCTCCCTTCCCACACAGCTCCCATAATCCTCAACTTTAAAGATGGCTCCAGCGCACTTGGGGGTACCCCTGGCGATTGGCCTCTGTCCTGTGGATGCACGACTGGACTTCACCTGGTGTGTTCCTTCCTGGAGCAGTATGGTGCTGCGCTGGACCTGCCCTTGCTGAAGATCCCAGAGCTGAAAGAGGCGCTGAAGTAGAGTGGAGCAGGTGAGAGGGAGAATGGAAGAGTAGGATCAGTGGGGTTGGGGATGCTTGTTTAGGGGAGGAGGAGAAGGAGACATGCTGATTTGGGGGGGGAGGGATTTGAAGCTAGCCATCTGAGGGTGCTGCATAGGGGTATGTATTCACACACAGGAGGAAATCTGACCAACATAGTGCCCCTTCATCCCTCTATCTCCTTATCCTTCATAACTCTAACCCTGAAAACGTAATCTTTCCTATCCCTCATCCCTGACAGTCCCTCACTCTGATAACCTTATTTTCCCTATTCACCTATTCCCTGACCGTACCTGCCTCTTACAACCTTATCTTACCTAACACCACCATCCCTGATCATGCCTCCCTCCAACAATCTCATCTTCCCTCCCTATACCCCATCCCAGACTTTCACTCCCTCCGACATTATCTTCCCTATACACCCCCTCCTATCTCTGACTGCAACTCCTTCGGACAATCTTATTTTCCATATACCCCCCTCCATCCCTGACTCCCCCTGACAACTTAATCTGCCCTATGTTAGGAATGTCTGTGTGTTTGTGTTGCCTTGCATTGTCTCATTCCTGCCTCTAGGGGTCTCACTTGCTGCCTTAGGTCTGAATGGCAGTTGCACACTCTTTTCCTGCAGGTTGATTACCTGATTGTGAGCAGCTGTGGCCAACACCTTGTGCTGCTATTTAGCTCCAGCTCACCAGCATTCATGTGCAGATCATTGTGGTTCCATCTGGAGTATGACCAGGCTCTCTCCAGTTATCCTGTCCTGCTTCTGCCATACCTACATCTTGGAGACATTTCCTGCAGTTTGCCGTTACACATGCCTTGCTACAAGACTTCTAACCCTGCTGGATCAACATCTGCATTCCTGTATTATTATTTGCAGTCTGTTTCCACCCCTGCCTGATTACTACGTTTTGGTATGTTATTTTCCCTCTGCTTGGTTTAAACCCGGATTTCTTCATGTTTATTTCACCTCTGTAATTAACCTGGACTATACCTATATTCGAGCATAATCATCCTCCCTGTTTCTATAACAAGCCATTACAATTATCTGGGAATATTGTGTTCTGTTTCATGTTAATCAAGGATCCAGTTTCTGTATGCTGATATTTTACTGGTTCTTTTCTACAATAAACCTTGTTTTAATTTTCACCTGGCTTCAGCTGACCTCATTTCAGGTATGCACACAGAGAAACCTAGTAATCCTAACAGAATGATCTGCCCAAATAAACGTGTGCAGGAGTTTGAGGTATAGCTGAATTTCATAAAATGGCTTCATTTAAAAAAAAATCCCTGCCTCTCGAGTTTATGCCGTTTGTGGGTTCTACATTGCTACTGGATTTCAGAGAGAAACTGGAGAATATTCAAACCCTGTCTTCAGAGATATTGTCTGCTCTGTCTGAATTTTCAATAAGATTACCAGTTCCCTTTAAGGAGACGCAGGGGAAAAGGGAAAAATATGAGTCTGGTGCTCTCAATTCTGGCTGCTGTTTTCCAATCCCAAGCAAAGGCAAGTTCTGGAGCTCTCCACGACTCAGCCTCTCTGAGGAAGAAAAAAGATACAGAAGGGATAAAAAACTTTGTTTTTATTGCGGCAGGTCTGGACATTTTATTCAATTATGTCCTGCTCGCAAACCTAAAAAGAGCTTTGCTCATTCTGCCATAGTGCCTAATTCTGCTCCGTTATGCCACTGTGGTGCTCAAATTTCAAAAGGAGGGGTGTCCGGCCAAGCGACCCCAGGAGAGGTGTCCGGCCAAGCGACCCCAGGAGGGGTGTCCGGCCCAGTGACCCCAGGAGGGGTGTCCGTCCCAGCGACCCAAGGAGGGGTGTCCGGCCCAGCGACCCCAGGAGGGGTGTCCGGCCCAGCGACCCCAGGAGGGGTGTCCGGCCCAGCAACCCCAGGAGGGCATGAGGACTCTGCTGCCCTTGCCTTTGGGCATGAGGACTCTGCTGCCCTTGCCTCACGGCATGAGGTCCCTGCTGCCCTTGCCTCACGGCATGAGGTCCCTGCTGCCCTTGCCTCACGGCATGAGGTCCCTGCTGCCCTTGCCTCACGGCATGAGGTCCCTGCTGCCCTTGCCTCACGGCACGGCATGAGGTCTCTGTTGCCCTTGCCTCACGACATGAGGTCTCTGTTGCCCTTGCCTCACGGCATGAGGTCTCTGTTGCCCTTGCCTCACGGCATGAGGTCTCTGTTGCCCTTGCCTCACGGCATGAGGACCTGTCTGCCCTTGCCTTATGGCATGAGGATGCTGTTTTTCCGTCTATTGGGCAAATTAGGACGGCCGTGTCAATGGTCAGTCCAAATGTTATTTTGTCTTTCAGGGTCACTCAGTCATCCAAGTCTGCCATGCCAGAGGTCCGTGAGGTGTCTGCCTTGCCAGGGGTCCGAGAGGTGTCCGCCTTGCCAGAGGTCCGAGAGGTGTCCGCCTTGCCAGAGGTCCGAGAGGTGTCCGCCTTGCCAGAGGTCCGAGAGGTGTCCGCCTTGCCAGAGGTCCGAGAGATGTCTGCCTTGCCAGAGGTCGTGTGAAGGCCTGTCCAGCCCCAGGAGGGGGCTCTGCCTGTCCAGCCCCAGGAGGGGGCTCTGCCTGTCCAGCCCCAGGAGGGGGCTCTGCCTGTCCAGCCCCAGGAGGGGGCTCTGTCTGTCCAGCCCCAGGAGGGGGCTCCGCCTCTCCAGCACCAGATAGAGGTGCCTGCCATGCCCGAGATCCAAGATTTGCCCGAGGTGTCTGCCCAGCCGGGGCCATCTGAGACTTCCCTGTCTAAGGTGCAAGAAGAGTCCATCTTGTCTGAGAGGCCACGGTTGTCTATCCTCCCTGATGTAACATCTAATTTGGAAAGCCGAGTCATTGAGGAAGTGCCTTACTTTGATGGAGATATCTCTCAGTGTTTAGCTCTCCAAGTATTATCTGAGTTTTGATGACTTTTCCCCTATTGATATCATTGCTAACATATGTATGAGGTTCAGAGGGAGGGCCTTGAAGTGGGTAAATGGTCTTATAGATGCGGAAGATCCAGTTTTACAAGATTTGCCCGCTTTCCTCAAGGCAGTGTCCGAAAGATTCAGTCCACCAACTGTCCTCGCTCTCCTGGATGAATCTGTTAAAGTGTGCCCGTCTGAGAACCTGCCTTTGCAGTGTGGGCAGCACCCTCAGTTTTTGAGATGTGGGCACGTATCTTTAGGTGTTCACGCAGATTGCTCGGCAAGTTTGATTTCTTCAAATTTACCATCCGCTCTTGATACGATCCAAGAAAATAAGGGGTCACTACTGCCGTTGGGTTGTGGCTCTGATTCTGAGAGCGAGCTTCTGGAGGATCCTAGACTTATAATTGATGGACCTGTACTGCCGAGTAGTGTCTTTGTGACACATTCAATTAGATCTAGGCAACCCAAAAAGAGGAGAGGAAAAAAGAAGAGAAGGTGAACTTTTAGGCGTCTGGAATCCACCTGTTTAAGGGGGGAATAATGTTAGGAATGTCTGTGTGTTTGTGTTGCCTTGCATTGTCTCATTCCTGCCTCTAGGGGTCTCACTTGCTGCCTTAGGTCTGAATGGCAGTTGCACACTGAGGTAACATTTCCTCCCTCTCATGAACTGAACACGCTTTGTGAAAAGGTTTGGGAAAGTCCTGACAAAAAGCTTCAGATTCCCAAAAGGATTGTAGTGGCGTATCCGTTTCCCTCTGGGGATAGGGAAAAATGGGAGTCACCCCCCATTGTGGACAAAGCTCTGTCATGGCTGTCCAAAAAGGTGGCTCTCCAGTCCCCTGACACGGCAGCCCTAAAGGATCCTGTGGATCGTAGACAGGAAAATACATTGAAATCCATTTATGTCACCATGGGTACGCTACTCAGACCAGCCATTACATCTGCGTGGGTAAGTAGTGCTATCGAAAAATGGGCAGATAACTTGTCATCTGAAATGGATACCTTGATTAGGGATAGCATTCTTTTGACACTAGGTCATATCAGGGATGCTGCAGTCTACCTAAAGGAAGCTGCGAGAGATATTGGCCTCTTGGGATCACGGGCCAATGCCATGGCAGTCTCAGCTAGGAGAGCATTGTGGATTCATCAATGGAATGCTGATGCTAACTCTAAGAAAGCTATGGAGTCTCTACCATATAAAGGTGGTGTGTTGTTTGGTGACGGCCTCGTTGACTTGGTATCTAATGCTACCGCGGGTAAGTCATAATTTTTACCTTATATGCCTGCACCACAAAAGAAAGCACACCACTATCAGATGCAGTCCTTTCGGCCCAAGAAATACAGAAAGGGCCGAGGGTCTTCCTTCCTTGCTACTAGAGGATAGGAGGAAAGGGAAAAGATAAACGATCACTGCCCGTGGCCGGTTTCCAGGAGCAGAAGTCCTCCCCGGCTTCTGCCAAATCCACCGCATGACGCTGGGGCTCCTCTGCGGGAGTCCACACCAGTGGGGGCACGTCTCAGGCTCTTCAGTCAGTTCTGGGCTTGTTCGGCCCTGGACCCATGGGTTTTAGAAATAGTGTCCCAAGGGTACAAACTGGAGTTTCAAGACGTCCCCCCTCTACGATATTTCAAATCAGCCTTACCAGCTTCTCTTCCAGACAGGGAGATGGTATGCCCCGCAATACCAATATTGAGTCACAATCAAGTCGTTGTCAGGGTTCCCCTGTCGCATCAGGGAGAAGGCTTTTATTCGAGCCTGTTCGTGGTCCCGAAGCCAGACGGCTCAGTCAGACCAATCCTGAACCTCAAATACCTCAATTTCTACCTGAAAAAATTCAAATTCAAGATGGAATCTCTCCGGGCAGTGATCTCCAGTCTGGAGGAGGGAGATTTTATGGTGTCGATAGACATAAAGGATGCCTACTTACATGTTCCCATTTATCCTCCACATCAGGCTTACCTGAGGTTTGCAGTTCAGGATTGTCATTACCAATTTCAGATGTTGCCGTTTGGTCTGTCCACGGCTCCGAGGGTTTTCACCAAAGTAATGGCCGAAATTATGGTTCTCCTGCGCAAACAAGGAGTCACAATTATCCCGTACTTGAACGATCTCCTGATAAAGGCGAGATCCAGGGACCAATTACTGCAGAATATTACACTCTCCCTGACAATTCTGCAGCAACATGGTTGGCTCCTAAACTTGCCGAAATCACAGTTGGTTCCGACGAGACGGCTGTCATTTTTGGGAATGATTCTGGACACAGAATTACAGAGAGTTTTTCTTCCAGTGGAAAAGGCTCTGGAAATTCAGAACCTGGTCAAACAAATTCTGAAACCAGCAAGAGTATCAATCCATCAATGTACTCGGTTGCTGGGGAAGATGGTGGCGGCCTACGAGGCCATTCAGTTTGGCAGATTCCATGCCAGAGTGTTTCAGTGGGACCTGTTGGACAAGTGGTCCGAGTCCCATCTGCACATGCACCGACGGATAACCTTGTCCAAGACCAGGATCTCACTCCTGTGGTGGCTGCACAGCTCTCACCTCCTAGAGGGACGCAGGTTCGGAATCCAGGACTGGATCTTAGTGACCACGGATGCGAGTCTCTGAGGCTGGGGAGCAGTCACACAGGGGAAAAGCTTCCTGGGAAGATGGTCAAGCCAGGAAATGTGTCTACACATAAACGTTCTGGAGTTAAGGGCCATTCACAATGGCCTTCTGCAAGCGTAACATCTTCTTCGCTATCTGCCCATCTTGATTCAGTCGGACAACATAACAGCAGTAGCGTACATAAACCGCCAGGGTGGAACGAGGAGCAGAGCAGCAATGGCAGAGGCCACTAAGGTGCTCCGTTGGGCGGAAAGGCATACAAGCGCTCTGTCAGCGATCTTCATTCCAGGAATGGACAGCTGGGAAGCAGACTTCCTCAGCATACACGATCTCCATCCAGGAGGGTGGGGTCTTCATCAAGAGGTTTTTGCAGAAGTGACAAGTCTTTGGGGAATTCCTCAAATAGGCATGATGGCGTCTCGCCTCAACAATAAACTTCAGAGATATTGTTCCAGGTCGAGAGACCCTCAAGCAATAGCAGTGGACACCCTAGTGACACCGTGGGTGTTTCAGTTGGTGTACGTGTTTCCTCCGCTTCCACTCATTCCAATAGTGATAAAGATCATAATTAGAACAAAGGTTCAAGCGATCCTCATTGTTCCAGACTGGCCAAGGGAGATTTGGTATCCAAATCTTCAGGAATTACTCATAGGAGATCCCTGGCCTCTTCCTCTGAGGGAGGATCTGTTACAGCAGGGGCCGTGCGTGTTCCAAGACTTACCGCGACTTTGTTTGATGGCTTGGAGGTTGAACGCCAGATCCTAGCCCAAAAGGTTATTCCCAAGGAAGTCATCCCCACTCTTATTCAGGCCAGGAAAGGAGTAACGTCTAGACATTACCACCGTATTTGGAGAAAATACATGTCTTGGTGTGAATCCAAGAAAGCTCCTATGGAAGAATTTCAGTTAGGACGTTTTCTCCATTTTCTACAAGCCGGTGTGGATGCAGGCCTAAAGTTGGGCTCAATTAAAGTTAAAATTTCAGCTTTATCAGTTTTCTTCCAAAAACAATTGGCCTCCCTTCCAGAAGTTTAGACCTTCGTGAAAGGTGTATCACACATCCAACCTCCCTTTGTGCCCCCTGTGGCACCATGGGATCTTAACGTGGTGTTGCAATTCCTTCAATCTCATTGGTTTGAACCTTTACAGAAGGTTGAGTTGAAATTCCTTACTTGTTAAGTGGTCATGCTGTTGGCCTTGGCATCCGCAAGGTGGGTGTCTGAATTGGCGGCCTTGTCTCACAAGAGCCCTTATTTGATCTTCCATGAAGATAGAGCAGAGTTGAGGAAAGTGGTTTCATCGTTCCACTTGAACCAACCTATTGTGGTGCCAGTGGCTACTGACGCCTTGCTGGAATCGAAGTTTCTCGATGTAGTCAGAGCTTTGAAAATTTATGTCACCAGAATGGCTCAGTTCAGGAAAACAGAGGCTCTGTTTTTCCTGTATGCTCACAATAAAATTGGGGCTTCTGCTTCCAAGCAGACTATTGCGTGCTGGATCTGTCATACGATTCAGCAGGCTCATTCTACGGCTGGATTGCCGTTACTGAAATCGGTAAAGGCCCATTCTACCAGAAAGGTGGGCTCATCCTGGGCGGCTGCCCGGGGGGTCTCGGCATTACATCTTTGATGAGCAGCTACTTGGTCGGGTTCAAACACCTTTGCGAAGTTCAACAAGTTTGATACCCTGGCTAATGAGAACCTCATGCTTGGTCAATCGGTGCTGCAGAGTCATCCGCACTCTCCCGCCCGTTCTAGAGCTTTGGTATAAACCCCATGGTTCTTGAAGTGACCCCAGCATCCTCTAGGACGTATGAGAAAATAGGATTTTAATACCTACCGGTAAATCCTTTTCTCTTAGTCCGTAGAGGATGCTGGGCGCCCGTCCCAGTGCGTACTGTATCTGCAGTTACTGGTTATGGTTACACACATGTTGTGTTACATTTATAGTCAGCCTGTTGCTGATGTTGTTCATGCCGTTGACTTGCGTTGTGTTGAATGCCATGTTGTACGCCGTGCTTGAGGTGCGAGCTGGTATGTATCTCACCTTAGTTTAACAATAAATCCTTTTCCTTGAAATGTCTGTCTCCCTGGGCACAGTTCCTATAACTGGAGTCTGGAGGAGGGGCATAGAGGGAGGAGCCAGTTCACACCCCTTTGAAAGTCTTAAAGTGCCCATGTCTCCTGTGGATCCCATCTGTACCCCATGGTTCTTGAAGTGACCCCAGCATCTTCTACAGACTAAAAGAAAAGGATTTACCGGTAGGTATTAAAATCCTAATACATATTAGTACATACAATATTAAACATACAGGAATGTGATGATGCAGGTTAAAGCAGAGGACTGTCCTCTGCTTTGACCTGTATCACCACATACCTGTATGTTTCTTATTGTATACACTATATATAATTTTACCTTCACGTGACATATAATAAATAATCTTACACTGTCAGCATCTGCCATTAAATGTGTCTGCTGGGCTGGCTAAATAGAACAATATTTGGTGGAAGAGAGCTATGTAGCAGCATCACTCACTCTACAATTATATCATAATCGGTGATTATTATACAATGGCAGGGAGAGTGATGCTTCTATATTGCTCACTTGAGGAGAGGGACTAGGGGTGTGACATCACCAGGTGGGAGGGGCTGTGTGCAGTGTCGGACTGGGGCACGTAGGGCCCACCGGGGGATTCCCCTATACCCCTGTGGGCCAGTGTGTGTGTCATCTGCAAGGTGGGAGGGGCTAGGTGTGTTGCTATGGCACCTACGGGGGGAAGGGGCGTGGGGGTGAGTTCCACCTCCTCTCTCGGACCTCTTTAAGCACTGCTCCGGAGGATGAGGTGTACAGATCCGTGTACGTGTCCCCCCTCCCTTCCCACACAGCTCCCATAATCCTCAACTTTAAAGATGGCTCCAGCGCACTTGGGGGTACCCCTGGCGATTGGCCTCTGTCCTGTGGATGCACGACTGGACTTCACCTGGTGTGTTCCTTCCTGGAGCAGTATGGTGCTGTGCTGGACCTGCCCTTGCTGAAGATCCCAGAGCTGAAAGAGGCGCTGAAGTAGAGTGGAGCAGGTGAGAGGGAGAATGGAAGAGTAGGATCAGCGGGGTTGGGGATGCTTGTTTAGGGGAGGAGGAGAAGGAGACATGCTGATTTGGGGGGGGAGGGATTTGAAGCTAGCCATCTGAGGGTGCTGCATAGGGGTATGTATTCACACACAGGAGGAAATCTGACCAACATAGTGCCCCTTCATCCCTCTATCTCCTTATCCTTCATAACTCTAACCCTGAAAACGTAATCTTTCCTATCCCTCATCCCTGACAGTCCCTCACTCTGATAACCTTATTTTCCCTATTCACCTATTCCCTGACCGTACCTGCCTCTTACAACCTTATCTTACCTAACACCACCATCCCTGATCATGCCTCCCTCCAACAATCTCATCTTCCCTCCCTATACCCCATCCCAGACTTTCACTCCCTCCGACATTATCTTCCCTATACACCCCCTCCTATCTCTGACTGCAACTCCTTCGGACAATCTTATTTTCCATATACCCCCCTCCATCCCTGACTCCCCCTGACAACTTAATCTGCCCTATGTTAGGAATGTCTGTGTGTTTGTGTTGCCTTGCATTGTCTCATTCCTGCCTCTAGGGGTCTCACTTGCTGCCTTAGGTCTGAATGGCAGTTGCACACTCTTTTCCTGCAGGTTGATTACCTGATTGTGAGCAGCTGTGGCCAACACCTTGTGCTGCTATTTAGCTCCAGCTCACCAGCATTCATGTGCAGATCATTGTGGTTCCATCTGGAGTGTGACCAGGCTCTCTCCAGTTATCCTGTCCTGCTTCTGCCATACCTACATCTTGGAGACATTTCCTGCAGTTTGCGGTTACACATGCCTTGCTACAAGACTTCTAACCCTGCTGGATCAACATCTGCATTCCTGTATTATTATTTGCAGTCTGTTTCCACCCCTGCCTGATTACTACGTTTTGGTATGTTATTTTCCCTCTGCTTGGTTTAAACCCGGATTTCTTCATGTTTATTTCACCTCTGTAATTAACCTGGACTATACCTATATTCGAGCATAATCATCCTCCCTGTTTCTATAACAAGCCATTACAATTATCTGGGAATATTGTGTTCTGTTTCATGTTAATCAAGGATCCAGTTTCTGTATGCTGATATTTTACTGGTTCTTTTCTACAATAAACCTTGTTTTAATTTTCACCTGGCTTCAGCTGACCTCATTTCAGGTATGCACACAGAGAAACCTAGTAATCCTAACAGAATGATCTGCCCAAATAAACATGTGCAGGAGTTTGAGGTATAGCTGAATTTCATAAAATGGCTTCATTTAAAAAAAAATCCCTGCCTCTCGAGTTTATGCCGTTTGTGGGTTCTACATTGCTACTGGATTTCAGAGAGAAACTGGAGAATATTCAAACCCTGTCTTCAGAGATATTGTCTGCTCTGTCTGAATTTTCAATAAGATTACCAGTTCCCTTTAAGGAGACGCAGGGGAAAAGGGAAAAATATGAGTCTGGTGCTCTCAATTCTGGCTGCTGTTTTCCAATCCCAAGCAAAGGCAAGTTCTGGAGCTCTCCACGACTCAGCCTCTCTGAGGAAGAAAAAAGATACAGAAGGGATAAAAAACTTTGTTTTTATTGCGGCAGGTCTGGACATTTTATTCAATTATGTCCTGCTCGCAAACCTAAAAAGAGCTTTGCTCATTCTGCCATAGTGCCTAATTCTGCTCCGTTATGCCACTGTGGTGCTCAAATTTCAAAAGGAGGGGTGTCCGGCCAAGCGACCCCAGGAGAGGTGTCCGGCCAAGCGACCCCAGGAGGGGTGTCCGGCCCAGCGACCCCAGGAGGGGTGTCCGGCCCAGCGACCCCAGGAGGGGTGTCCGTCCCAGCGACCCCAGGAGGGGTGTCCGGCCCAGCGACCCCAGGAGGGGTGTCCGGCCCAGCGGCCCCAGGAGGGCATGAGGACTCTGCTGCCCTTGCCTTTGGGCATGAGGACTCTGCTGCCCTTGCCTCACAGCATGAGGTCCCTGCTGCCCTTGCCTCACGGCATGAGGTCCCTGCTGCCCTTGCCTCACGGCATGAGGTCCCTGCTGCCCTTGCCTCACGGCATGAGGTCCCTGCTGCCCTTGCCTCACGGCATGAGGTCTCTGTTGCCCTTGCCTCACGACATGAGGTCTCTGTTGCCCTTGCCTCACGGCATGAGGTCTCTGTTGCCCTTGCCTCACGGCATGAGGTCTCTGTTGCCCTTGCCTCACGGCATGAGGTCTCTGTTGCCCTTGCCTCACGGCATGAGGTCTCTGTTGCCCTTGCCTCACGGCATGAGGACCTGTCTGCCCTTGCCTTATGGCATGAGGATGCTGTTTTTCCGTCTATTGGGCAAATTAGGACGGCCGTGTCAATGGTCAGTCCAAATGTTATTTTGTCTTTCAGGGTCACTCAGTCATCCAAGTCTGCCATGCCAGAGGTCCGTGAGGTGTCTGCCTTGCCAGGGGTCCGAGAGGTGTCCGCCTTGCCAGAGGTCCGAGAGGTGTCCGCCTTGCCAGAGGTCCGAGAGGTGTCCGCCTTGCCAGAGGTCCGAGAGGTGTCCGCCTTGCCAGAGGTCCGAGAGATGTCTGCCTTGCCAGAGGTCGTGTGAAGGCCTGTCCAGCCCCAGGAGGGGGCTCTGCCTGTCCAGCCCCAGGAGGGGGCTCTGCCTGTCCAGCCCCAGGAGGGGGCTCTGCCTGTCCAGCCCCAGGAGGGGGCTCTGTCTGTCCAGCCCCAGGATGGGGCTCCGCCTCTCCAGCACCAGATAGAGGTGCCTGCCATGCCCGAGATCCAAGATTTGCCCGAGGTGTCTGCCCAGCCGGGGCCATCTGAGACTTCCCTGTCTAAGGTGCAAGAAGAGTCCATCTTGTCTGAGAGGCCACGGTTGTCTATCCTCCCTGATGTAACATCTAATTTGGAAAGCCGAGTCGTTGAGGAAGTGCCTTACTTTGATGGAGATATCTCTCAGTGTTTAGCTCTCCAAGTATTATCTGAGTTTTGATGACTTTTCCCCTATTGATATCATTGCTAACATATGTATGAGGTTCAGAGGGAGGGCCTTGAAGTGGGTAAATGGTCTTATAGATGCGGAAGATCCAGTTTTACAAGATTTGCCCGCTTTCCTCAAGGCAGTGTCCGAAAGATTCAGTCCACCAACTGTCCTCGCTCTACTGGATGAATCTGTTAAAGTGTGCCCGTCTGAGAACCTGCCTTTGCAGTGTGGGCAGCACCCTCAGTTTTTGAGATGTGGGCACGTATCTTTAGGTGTTCACGCAGATTGCTCGGCAAGTTTGATTTCTTCAAATTTACCATCCGCTCTTGATACGATCCAAGAAAATAAGGGGTCACTACTGCCGTTGGGTTGTGGCTCTGATTCTGAGAGCGAGCTTCTGGAGGATCCTAGACTAATAATTGATGGACCTGTACTGCCGAGTAGTGTCTTTGTGACACATTCAATTAGATCTAGGCAACCCAAAAAGAGGAGAGGAAAAAAGAAGAGAAGGTGAACTTTTAGGCGTCTGGAATCCACCTGTTTAAGGGGGGAATAATGTTAGGAATGTCTGTGTGTTTGTGTTGCCTTGCATTGTCTCATTCCTGCCTCTAGGGGTCTCACTTGCTGCCTTAGGTCTGAATGGCAGTTGCACACTGAGGTAACATTTCCTCCCTCTCATGAACTGAACACGCTTTGTGAAAAGGTTTGGGAAAGTCCTGACAAAAAGCTTCAGATTCCCAAAAGGATTGTAGTGGCGTATCCGTTTCCCTCTGGGGATAGGGAAAAATGGGAGTCACCCCCCATTGTGGACAAAGCTCTGTCATGGCTGTCCAAAAAGGTGGCTCTCCAGTCCCCTGACACGGCAGCCCTAAAGGATCCTGTGGATCGTAGACAGGAAAATACATTGAAATCCATTTATGTCACCATGGGTACGCTACTCAGACCAGCCATTACATCTGCGTGGGTAAGTAGTGCTATCGAAAAATGGGCAGATAACTTGTCATCTGAAATGGATACCTTGATTAGGGATAGCATTCTTTTGACACTAGGTCATATCAGGGATGCTGCAGTCTACCTAAAGGAAGCTGCGAGAGATATTGGCCTCTTGGGATCACGGGCCAATGCCATGGCAGTCTCAGCTAGGAGAGCATTGTGGATTCATCAATGGAATGCTGATGCTGACTCTAAGAAAGCTATGGAGTCTCTACCATATAAAGGTGGTGTGTTGTTTGGTGACGGCCTCGTTGACTTGGTATCTAATGCTACCGCGGGTAAGTCATCATTTTTACCTTATATGCCTGCACCACAAAAGAAAGCACACCACTATCAGATGCAGTCCTTTCGGCCCAAGAAATACAGAAAGGGCCGAGGGTCTTCCTTCCTTGCTACTAGAGGATAGGAGGAAAGGGAAAAGATAAACGATCACTGCCCGTGGCCGGTTTCCAGGAGCAGAAGTCCTCCCCGGCTTCTGCCAAATCCACCGCATGACGCTGGGGCTCCTCTGCGGGAGTCCACACCAGTGGGGGCACGTCTCAGGCTCTTCAGTCAGTTCTGGGCTTGTTCGGCCCTGGACCCATGGGTTTTAGAAATAGTGTCCCAAGGGTACAAACTGGAGTTTCAAGACGTCCCCCCTCTACGATATTTCAAATCAGCCTTACCAGCTTCTCTTCCAGACAGGGAGATGGTATGCCCCGCAATACCAATATTGTGTCACAATCAAGTCGTTGTCAGGGTTCCCCTGTCGCATCAGGGAGAAGGCTTTTATTCGAGCCTGTTCGTGGTCCCGAAGCCAGACGGCTCAGTCAGACCAATCCTGAACCTCAAATACCTCAATTTCTACCTGAAAAAATTCAAATTCAAGATGGAATCTCTCCGGGCAGTGATCTCCAGTCTGGAGGAGGGAGATTTTATGGTGTCGATAGACATAAAGGATGCCTACTTACATGTTCCCATTTATCCTCCACATCAGGCTTACCTGAGGTTTGCAGTTCAGGATTGTCATTACCAATTTCAGATGTTGCCGTTTGGTCTGTCCACGGCTCCGAGGGTTTTCACCAAAGTAATGGCCGAAATTATGGTTCTCCTGCGCAAACAAGGAGTCACAATTATCCCGTACTTGGACGATCTCCTGATAAAGGCGAGATCCAGGGACCAATTACTGCAGAACATTACACTCTCCCTGACAATTCTGCAGCAACATGGTTGGCTCCTAAACTTGCCGAAATCACAGTTGGTTCCGACGAGACGGCTGTCGTTTTTGGGAATGATTCTGGACACAGAATTACAGAGAGTTTTTCTTCCAGTGGAAAAGGCTCTGGAAATTCAAAACCTGGTCAAACAAATTCTGAAACCAGCAAGAGTATCAATCCATCAATGTACTCGGTTGCTGGGGAAGATGGTGGCGGCCTACGAGGCCATTCAGTTTGGCAGATTCCATGCCAGAGTGTTTCAGTGGGACCTGTTGGACAAGTGGTCCGAGTCCCATCTGCACATGCACCGACGGATAACCTTGTCCAAGACCAGGATCTCACTCCTGTGGTGGCTGCACAGCTCTCACCTCCTAGAGGGACGCAGGTTCGGAATCCAGGACTGGATCTTAGTGACCACGGATGCGAGTCTCTGAGGCTGGGGAGCAGTCACACAGGGGAAAAGCTTCCTGGGAAGATGGTCAAGCCAGGAAATGTGTCTACACATAAACGTTCTGGAGTTAAGGGCCATTCACAATGGCCTTCTGCAAGCGTAACATCTTCTTCGCTATCTGCCCATCTTGATTCAGTCGGACAACATAACAGCAGTAGCGTACATAAACCGCCAGGGTGGAACGAGGAGCAGAGCAGCAATGGCAGAGGCCACTAAGGTGCTCCGTTGGGCGGAAAGGCATACAAGCGCTCTGTCAGCGATCTTCATTCCAGGAATGGACAGCTGGGAAGCAGACTTCCTCAGCATACACGATCTCCATCCAGGAGGGTGGGGTCTTCATCAAGAGGTTTTTGCAGAAGTGACAAGTCTTTGGGGAATTCCTCAAATTGGCATGATGGCGTCTCGCCTCAACAATAAACTTCAGAGATATTGTTCCAGGTCGAGAGACCCTCAAGCAATAGCAGTGGACACCCTAGTGACACCGTGGGTGTTTCAGTTGGTGTACGTGTTTCCTCCGCTTCCACTCATTCCAATAGTGATAAAGATCATAAGAAGAACAAAGGTTCAAGCGATCCTCATTGTTCCAGACTGGCCAAGGGAGATTTGGTATCCAAATCTTCAGGAATTACTCATAGGAGATCCCTGGCCTCTTCCTCTGAGGGAGGATCTGTTACAGCAGGGGCCGTGCGTGTTCCAAGACTTACCGCGACTTTGTTTGATGGCTTGGAGGTTGAACGCCAGATCCTAGCCCAAAAGGTTATTCCCAAGGAAGTCATCCCCACTCTTATTCAGGCCAAGAAAGGAGTAACGTCTAGACATTACCACCGTATTTGGAGAAAATACATGTCTTGGTGTGAATCCAAGAAAGCTCCTATGGAAGAATTTCAGTTAGGACGTTTTCTCCATTTTCTACAAGCCGGTGTGGATGCAGGCCTAAAGTTGGGCTCAATTAAAGTTCAAATTTCAGCTTTATCAGTTTTCTTCCAAAAACAATTGGCCTCCCTTCCAGAAGTTTAGACCTTCGTGAAAGGTGTATCACACATCCAACCTCCCTTTGTGCCCCCTGTGGCACCATGGGATCTTAACGTGGTGTTGCAATTCCTTCAATCTCATTGGTTTGAACCTTTACAGAAGGTTGAGTTGAAATTCCTTACTTGTTAAGTGGTCATGCTGTTGGCCTTGGCATCCGCAAGGTGGGTGTCTGAATTGGCGGCCTTGTCTCACAAGAGCCCTTATTTGATCTTCCATGAAGATAGAGCAGAGTTGAGGAAAGTGGTTTCATCGTTCCACTTGAACCAACCTATTGTGGTGCCAGTGGCTACTGACGCCTTGCTGGAATCGAAGTTTCTCGATGTAGTCAGAGCTTTGAAAATTTATGTCACCAGAATGGCTCAGTTCAGGAAAACAGAGGCTGTTTTTCCTGTATGCTCACAATAAAATTGGGGCTTCTGCTTCCAAGCAGACTATTGCGTGCTGGATCTGTCATACGATTCAGCAGGCTCATTCTACGGCTGGATTGCCGTTACTGAAATCGGTAAAGGCCCATTCTACCAGAAAGGTGGGCTCATCCTGGGCGGCTGCCCGGGGGGTCTCGGCATTACATCTTTGATGAGCAGCTACTTGGTCGGGTTCAAACACCTTTGCGAAGTTCAACAAGTTTGATACCCTGGCTAATGAGAACCTCATGCTTGGTCAATCGGTGCTGCAGAGTCATCCGCACTCTCCCGCCCGTTCTAGAGCTTTGGTATAAACCCCATGGTTCTTGAAGTGACCCCAGCATCCTCTAGGACGTATGAGAAAATAGGATTTTAATACCTACCGGTAAATCCTTTTCTCTTAGTCCGTAGAGGATGCTGGGCGCCCATCCCAGTGCGTACTGTATCTGCAGTTACTGGTTATGGTTACACACATGTTGTGTTACATTTATAGTCAGCCTGTTGCTGATGTTGTTCATGCCGTTGACTTGCGTTGTGTTGAATGCCATGTTGTACGCCGTGCTTGAGGTGCGAGCTGGTATGTATCTCACCTTAGTTTAACAATAAATCCTTTTCCTTGAAATGTCTGTCTCCCTGGGCACAGTTCCTATAACTGGAGTCTGGAGGAGGGGCATAGAGGGAGGAGCCAGTTCACACCCCTTTGAAAGTCTTAAAGTGCCCATGTCTCCTGTGGATCCCATCTGTACCCCATGGTTCTTGAAGTGACCCCAGCATCTTCTACAGACTAAGAGACAAGGATTTACCGGTAGGTATTAAAATCCTAATACATATTAGTACATACAATATTAAACATACAGGAATGTGATGATGCAGGTTAAAGCAGAGGACTGTCCTCTGCTTTGACCTGTATCACCACATACCTGTATGTTTCTTATTGTATACACTATATATAATTTTACCTTCACGTGACATATAATAAATAATCTTACACTGTCAGCATCTGCCATTAAATGTGTCTGCTGGGCTGGCTAAATAGAACAATATTTGGTGGAAGAGAGCTATGTAGCAGCATCACTCACTCTACAATTATATCATAATCGGTGATTATTATACAATGGCAGGGAGAGTGATGCTTCTATATTGCTCACTTGAGGAGAGGGACTAGGGGTGTGACATCACCAGGTGGGAGGGGCTGTGTGCAGTGTCGGACTGGGGCACGTAGGGCCCACCGGGGGGGTGCAGTGTTAGGGGTGTGGTCAGTCAGCAGAAGGGGTGTGGCCTTCCACCTCATTGGTATGACGAACCATTAGGGAGTGCAATGTCTGGGCCCCTTCATAAATATACACAGTAAATTCAGGTGCTGCATGCATGATAATGTACCAGATTAATAACAGATTAATAACAGCAATGCGCTGTAGAAAATACACCATCAAGTACATAGTCTGGAACCTGATCTTTAGTGCAGGAGGTGGGCCCCCCTGGCAGTGGGGCCCACCGGTGGATTCCCCTATACCCCTGTGGGCCAGTGTGTGTGTCATCTGCAAGGTGAGAGGGGCTAGGGGTGTTGCTATGGCACCTACGGGGGGAAGGGGCGTGGGGGTGAGTTCCACCACCTCTCTCGGACCTCTTTAAGCACTGCTCCGGAGGATGAGGTGTACAGATCCGTGTACGTGTCCCCCCTCCCTTCCCACACAGCTCCCATAATCCTCAACTTTAAAGATGGCTCCAGCGCACTTGGGGGTACCCCTGGCGATTGGCCTCTGTCCTGTGGATGCACGACTGGACTTCACCTGGTGTGTTCCTTCCTGGAGCAGTATGGTGCTGCGCTGGACCTGCCCTTGCTGAAGATCCCAGAGCTGAAAGAGGCGCTGAAGTAGAGTGGAGCAGGTGAGAGGGAGAATGGAAGAGTAGGATCAGTGGGGTTGGGGATGCTTGTTTAGGGGAGGAGGAGAAGGAGACATGCTGATTTGGGGGGGGAGGGATTTGAAGCTAGCCATCTGAGGGTGCTGCATAGGGGTATGTATTCACACACAGGAGGAAATCTGACCAACATAGTGCCCCTTCATCCCTCTATCTCCTTATCCTTCATAACTCTAACCCTGAAAACGTAATCTTTCCTATCCCTCATCCCTGACAGTCCCTCACTCTGATAACCTTATTTTCCCTATTCACCTATTCCCTGACCGTACCTGCCTCTTACAACCTTATCTTACCTAACACCACCATCCCTGATCATGCCTCCCTCCAACAATCTCATCTTCCCTCCCTATACCCCATCCCAGACTTTCACTCCCTCCGACATTATCTTCCCTATACACCCCCTCCTATCTCTGACTGCAACTCCTTCGGACAATCTTATTTTCCATATACCCCCCTCCATCCCTGACTCCCCCTGACAACTTAATCTGCCCTATGTTAGGAATGTCTGTGTGTTTGTGTTGCCTTGCATTGTCTCATTCCTGCCTCTAGGGGTCTCACTTGCTGCCTTAGGTCTGAATGGCAGTTGCACACTCTTTTCCTGCAGGTTGATTACCTGATTGTGAGCAGCTGTGGCCAACACCTTGTGCTGCTATTTAGCTCCAGCTCACCAGCATTCATGTGCAGATCATTGTGGTTCCATCTGGAGTGTGACCAGGCTCTCTCCAGTTATCCTGTCCTGCTTCTGCCATACCTACATCTTGGAGACATTTCCTGCAGTTTGCCGTTACACATGCCTTGCTACAAGACTTCTAACCCTGCTGGATCAACATCTGCATTCCTGTATTATTATTTGCAGTCTGTTTCCACCCCTGCCTGATTACTACGTTTTGGTATGTTATTTTCCCTCTGCTTGGTTTAAACCCGGATTTCTTCATGTTTATTTCACCTCTGTAATTAACCTGGACTATACCTATATTCGAGCATAATCATCCTCCCTGTTTCTATAACAAGCCATTACAATTATCTGGGAATATTGTGTTCTGTTTCATGTTAATCAAGGATCCAGTTTCTGTATGCTGATATTTTACTGGTTCTTTTCTACAATAAACCTTGTTTTAATTTTCACCTGGCTTCAGCTGACCTCATTTCAGGTATGCACACAGAGAAACCTAGTAATCCTAACAGAATGATCTGCCCAAATAAACGTGTGCAGGAGTTTGAGGTATAGCTGAATTTCATAAAATGGCTTCATTTAAAAAAAAATCCCTGCCTCTCGAGTTTATGCCGTTTGTGGGTTCTACATTGCTACTGGATTTCAGAGAGAAACTGGAGAATATTCAAACCCTGTCTTCAGAGATATTGTCTGCTCTGTCTGAATTTTCAATAAGATTACCAGTTCCCTTTAAGGAGACGCAGGGGAAAAGGGAAAAATATGAGTCTGGTGCTCTCAATTCTGGCTGCTGTTTTCCAATCCCAAGCAAAGGCAAGTTCTGGAGCTCTCCACGACTCAGCCTCTCTGAGGAAGAAAAAAGATACAGAAGGGATAAAAAACTTTGTTTTTATTGCGGCAGGTCTGGACATTTTATTCAATTATGTCCTGCTCGCAAACCTAAAAAGAGCTTTGCTCATTCTGCCATAGTGCCTAATTCTGCTCCGTTATGCCACTGTGGTGCTCAAATTTCAAAAGGAGGGGTGTCCGGCCAAGCGACCCCAGGAGAGGTGTCCGGCCAAGCGACCCCAGGAGGGGTGTCCGGCCCAGTGACCCCAGGAGGGGTGTCCGTCCCAGCGACCCAAGGAGGGGTGTCCGGCCCAGCGACCCCAGGAGGGGTGTCCGGCCCAGCGACCCCAGGAGGGGTGTCCGGCCCAGCAACCCCAGGAGGGCATGAGGACTCTGCTGCCCTTGCCTTTGGGCATGAGGACTCTGCTGCCCTTGCCTCACGGCATGAGGTCCCTGCTGCCCTTGCCTCACGGCATGAGGTCCCTGCTGCCCTTGCCTCACGGCATGAGGTCCCTGCTGCCCTTGCCTCACGGCATGAGGTCCCTGCTGCCCTTGCCTCACGGCACGGCATGAGGTCTCTGTTGCCCTTGCCTCACGACATGAGGTCTCTGTTGCCCTTGCCTCACGGCATGAGGTCTCTGTTGCCCTTGCCTCACGGCATGAGGTCTCTGTTGCCCTTGCCTCACGGCATGAGGACCTGTCTGCCCTTGCCTTATGGCATGAGGATGCTGTTTTTCCGTCTATTGGGCAAATTAGGACGGCCGTGTCAATGGTCAGTCCAAATGTTATTTTGTCTTTCAGGGTCACTCAGTCATCCAAGTCTGCCATGCCAGAGGTCCGTGAGGTGTCTGCCTTGCCAGGGGTCCGAGAGGTGTCCGCCTTGCCAGAGGTCCGAGAGGTGTCCGCCTTGCCAGAGGTCCGAGAGGTGTCCGCCTTGCCAGAGGTCCGAGAGGTGTCCGCCTTGCCAGAGGTCCGAGAGATGTCTGCCTTGCCAGAGGTCGTGTGAAGGCCTGTCCAGCCCCAGGAGGGGGCTCTGCCTGTCCAGCCCCAGGAGGGGGCTCTGCCTGTCCAGCCCCAGGAGGGGGCTCTGTCTGTCCAGCCCCAGGAGGGGGCTCCGCCTCTCCAGCACCAGATAGAGGTGCCTGCCATGCCCGAGATCCAAGATTTGCCCGAGGTGTCTGCCCAGCCGGGGCCATCTGAGACTTCCCTGTCTAAGGTGCAAGAAGAGTCCATCTTGTCTGAGAGGCCACGGTTGTCTATCCTCCCTGATGTAACATCTAATTTGGAAAGCCGAGTCATTGAGGAAGTGCCTTACTTTGATGGAGATATCTCTCAGTGTTTAGCTCTCCAAGTATTATCTGAGTTTTGATGACTTTTCCCCTATTGATATCATTGCTAACATATGTATGAGGTTCAGAGGGAGGGCCTTGAAGTGGGTAAATGGTCTTATAGATGCGGAAGATCCAGTTTTACAAGATTTGCCCGCTTTCCTCAAGGCAGTGTCCGAAAGATTCAGTCCACCAACTGTCCTCGCTCTCCTGGATGAATCTGTTAAAGTGTGCCCGTCTGAGAACCTGCCTTTGCAGTGTGGGCAGCACCCTCAGTTTTTGAGATGTGGGCACGTATCTTTAGGTGTTCACGCAGATTGCTCGGCAAGTTTGATTTCTTCAAATTTACCATCCGCTCTTGATACGATCCAAGAAAATAAGGGGTCACTACTGCCGTTGGGTTGTGGCTCTGATTCTGAGAGCGAGCTTCTGGAGGATCCTAGACTTATAATTGATGGACCTGTACTGCCGAGTAGTGTCTTTGTGACACATTCAATTAGATCTAGGCAACCCAAAAAGAGGAGAGGAAAAAAGAAGAGAAGGTGAACTTTTAGGCGTCTGGAATCCACCTGTTTAAGGGGGGAATAATGTTAGGAATGTCTGTGTGTTTGTGTTGCCTTGCATTGTCTCATTCCTGCCTCTAGGGGTCTCACTTGCTGCCTTAGGTCTGAATGGCAGTTGCACACTGAGGTAACATTTCCTCCCTCTCATGAACTGAACACGCTTTGTGAAAAGGTTTGGGAAAGTCCTGACAAAAAGCTTCAGATTCCCAAAAGGATTGTAGTGGCGTATCCGTTTCCCTCTGGGGATAGGGAAAAATGGGAGTCACCCCCCATTGTGGACAAAGCTCTGTCATGGCTGTCCAAAAAGGTGGCTCTCCAGTCCCCTGACACGGCAGCCCTAAAGGATCCTGTGGATCGTAGACAGGAAAATACATTGAAATCCATTTATGTCACCATGGGTACGCTACTCAGACCAGCCATTACATCTGCGTGGGTAAGTAGTGCTATCGAAAAATGGGCAGATAACTTGTCATCTGAAATGGATACCTTGATTAGGGATAGCATTCTTTTGACACTAGGTCATATCAGGGATGCTGCAGTCTACCTAAAGGAAGCTGCGAGAGATATTGGCCTCTTGGGATCACGGGCCAATGCCATGGCAGTCTCAGCTAGGAGAGCATTGTGGATTCATCAATGGAATGCTGATGCTAACTCTAAGAAAGCTATGGAGTCTCTACCATATAAAGGTGGTGTGTTGTTTGGTGACGGCCTCGTTGACTTGGTATCTAATGCTACCGCGGGTAAGTCATCATTTTTACCTTATATGCCTGCACCACAAAAGAAAGCACACCACTATCAGATGCAGTCCTTTCGGCCCAAGAAATACAGAAAGGGCCGAGGGTCTTCCTTCCTTGCTACTAGAGGATAGGAGGAAAGGGAAAAGATAAACGATCACTGCCCGTGGCCGGTTTCCAGGAGCAGAAGTCCTCCCCGGCTTCTGCCAAATCCACCGCATGACGCTGGGGCTCCTCTGCGGGAGTCCACACCAGTGGGGGCACGTCTCAGGCTCTTCAGTCAGTTCTGGGCTTGTTCGGCCCTGGACCCATGGGTTTTAGAAATAGTGTCCCAAGGGTACAAACTGGAGTTTCAAGACGTCCCCCCTCTACGATATTTCAAATCAGCCTTACCAGCTTCTCTTCCAGACAGGGAGATGGTATGCCCCGCAATACCAATATTGTGTCACAATCAAGTCGTTGTCAGGGTTCCCCTGTCGCATCAGGGAGAAGGCTTTTATTCGAGCCTGTTCGTGGTCCCGAAGCCAGACGGCTCAGTCAGACCAATCCTGAACCTCAAATACCTCAATTTCTACCTGAAAAAATTCAAATTCAAGATGGAATCTCTCCGGGCAGTGATCTCCAGTCTGGAGGAGGGAGATTTTATGGTGTCGATAGACATAAAGGATGCCTACTTACATGTTCCCATTTATCCTCCACATCAGGCTTACCTGAGGTTTGCAGTTCAGGATTGTCATTACCAATTTCAGATGTTGCCGTTTGGTCTGTCCACGGCTCCGAGGGTTTTCACCAAAGTAATGGCCGAAATTATGGTTCTCCTGCGCAAACAAGGAGTCACAATTATCCCGTACTTGGACAATCTCCTGATAAAGGCGAGATCCAGGGACCAATTACTGCAGAACATTACACTCTCCCTGACAATTCTGCAGCAACATGGTTGGCTCCTAAACTTGCCGAAATCACAGTTGGTTCCGACGAGACGGCTGTCGTTTTTGGGAATGATTCTGGACACAGAATTACAGAGAGTTTTTCTTCCAGTGGAAAAGGCTCTGGAAATTCAGAACCTGGTCAAACAAATTCTGAAACCAGCAAGAGTATCAATCCATCAATGTACTCGGTTGCTGGGGAAGATGGTGGCGGCCTACGAGGCCATTCAGTTTGGCAGATTCCATGCCAGAGTGTTTCAGTGGGACCTGTTGGACAAGTGGTCCGAGTCCCATCTGCACATGCACCGACGGATAACCTTGTCCAAGACCAGGATCTCACTCCTGTGGTGGCTGCACAGCTCTCACCTCCTAGAGGGACGCAGGTTCGGAATCCAGGACTGGATCTTAGTGACCACGGATGCGAGTCTCTGAGGCTGGGGAGCAGTCACACAGGGGAAAAGCTTCCTGGGAAGATGGTCAAGCCAGGAAATGTGTCTACACATAAACGTTCTGGAGTTAAGGGCCATTCACAATGGCCTTCTGCAAGCGTAACATCTTCTTCGCTATCTGCCCATCTTGATTCAGTCGGACAACATAACAGCAGTAGCGTACATAAACCGCCAGGGTGGAACGAGGAGCAGAGCAGCAATGGCAGAGGCCACTAAGGTGCTCCGTTGGGCGGAAAGGCATACAAGCGCTCTGTCAGCGATCTTCATTCCAGGAATGGACAGCTGGGAAGCAGACTTCCTCAGCATACACGATCTCCATCCAGGAGGGTGGGGTCTTCATCAAGAGGTTTTTGCAGAAGTGACAAGTCTTTGGGGAATTCCTCAAATAGGCATGATGGCGTCTCGCCTCAACAATAAACTTCAGAGATATTGTTCCAGGTCGAGAGACCCTCAAGCAATAGCAGTGGACACCCTAGTGACACCGTGGGTGTTTCAGTTGGTGTACGTGTTTCCTCCGCTTCCACTCATTCCAATAGTGATAAAGATCATAAGAAGAACAAAGGTTCAAGCGATCCTCATTGTTCCAGACTGGCCAAGGGAGATTTGGTATCCAAATCTTCAGGAATTACTCATAGGAGATCCCTGGCCTCTTCCTCTGAGGGAGGATCTGTTACAGCAGGGGCCGTGCGTGTTCCAAGACTTACCGCGACTTTGTTTGATGGCTTGGAGGTTGAACGCCAGATCCTAGCCCAAAAGGTTATTCCCAAGGAAGTCATCCCCACTCTCTTATTCAGGCCAGGAAAGGAGTAACGTCTAGACATTACCACCGTATTTGGAGAAAATACATGTCTTGGTGTGAATCCAAGAAAGCTCCTATGGAAGAATTTCAGTTAGGACGTTTTCTCCATTTTCTACAAGCCGGTGTGGATGCAGGCCTAAAGTTGGGCTCAATTAAAGTTCAAATTTCAGCTTTATCAGTTTTCTTCCAAAAACAATTGGCCTCCCTTCCAGAAGTTTAGACCTTCGTGAAAGGTGTATCACACATCCAACCTCCCTTTGTGCCCCCTGTGGCACCATGGGATCTTAACGTGGTGTTGCAATTCCTTCAATCTCATTGGTTTGAACCTTTACAGAAGGTTGAGTTGAAATTCCTTACTTGTTAAGTGGTCATGCTGTTGGCCTTGGCATCCGCAAGGTGGGTGTCTGAATTGGCGGCCTTGTCTCACAAGAGCCCTTATTTGATCTTCCATGAAGATAGAGCAGAGTTGAGGAAAGTGGTTTCATCGTTCCACTTGAACCAACCTATTGTGGTGCCAGTGGCTACTGACGCCTTGCTGGAATCGAAGTTTCTCGATGTAGTCAGAGCTTTGAAAATTTATGTCACCAGAATGGCTCAGTTCAGGAAAACAGAGGCTCTGTTTTTCCTGTATGCTCACAATAAAATTGGGGCTTCTGCTTCCAAGCAGACTATTGCGTGCTGGATCTGTCATACGATTCAGCAGGCTCATTCTACGGCTGGATTGCCGTTACTGAAATCGGTAAAGGCCCATTCTACCAGAAAGGTGGGCTCATCCTGGGCGGCTGCCCGGGGGGTCTCGGCATTACATCTTTGACGAGCAGCTACTTGGTCGGGTTCAAACACCTTTGCGAAGTTCAACAAGTTTGATACCCTGGCTAATGAGAACCTCATGCTTGGTCAATCGGTGCTGCAGAGTCATCCGCACTCTCCCGCCCGTTCTAGAGCTTTGGTATAAACCCCATGGTTCTTGAAGTGACCCCAGCATCCTCTAGGACGTATGAGAAAATAGGATTTTAATACCTACCGGTAAATCCTTTTCTCTTAGTCCGTAGAGGATGCTGGGCGCCCGTCCCAGTGCGTACTGTATCTGCAGTTACTGGTTATGGTTACACACATGTTGTGTTACATTTATAGTCAGCCTGTTGCTGATGTTGTTCATGCCGTTGACTTGCGTTGTGTTGAATGCCATGTTGTACGCCGTGCTTGAGGTGCGAGCTGGTATGTATCTCACCTTAGTTTAACAATAAATCCTTTTCCTTGAAATGTCTGTCTCCCTGGGCACAGTTCCTATAACTGGAGTCTGGAGGAGGGGCATAGAGGGAGGAGCCAGTTCACACCCCTTTGAAAGTCTTAAAGTGCCCATGTCTCCTGTGGATCCCATCTGTACCCCATGGTTCTTGAAGTGACCCCAGCATCTTCTACAGACTAAGAGAAAAGGATTTACCGGTAGGTATTAAAATCCTAATACATATTAGTACATACAATATTAAACATACAGGAATGTGATGATGCAGGTTAAAGCAGAGGACTGTCCTCTGCTTTGACCTGTATCACCACATACCTGTATGTTTCTTATTGTATACACTATATATAATTTTACCTTCACGTGACATATAATAAATAATCTTACACTGTCAGCATCTGCCATTAAATGTGTCTGCTGGGCTGGCTAAATAGAACAATATTTGGTGGAAGAGAGCTATGTAGCAGCATCACTCACTCTACAATTATATCATAATCGGTGATTATTATACAATGGCAGGGAGAGTGATGCTTCTATATTGCTCACTTGAGGAGAGGGACTAGGGGTGTGACATCACCAGGTGGGAGGGGCTGTGTGCAGTGTCGGACTGGGGCACGTAGGGCCCACCGGGGGGGTGCAGTGTTAGGGGTGTGGTCAGTCAGCAGAAGGGGTGTGGCCTTCCACCTCATTGGTATGACGAACCATTAGGGAGTGCAATGTCTGGGCCCCTTCATAAATATACACAGTAAATTCAGGTGCTGCATGCATGATAATGTACCAGATTAATAACAGATTAATAACAGCAATGCGCTGTAGAAAATACACCATCAAGTACATAGTCTGGAACCTGATCTTTAGTGCAGGAGGTGGGCCCCCCTGGCAGTGGGGCCCACCGGTGGATTCCCCTATACCCCTGTGGGCCAGTGTGTGTGTCATCTGCAAGGTGGGAGGGGCTAGGTGTGTTGCTATGGCACCTACGGGGGGAAGGGGCGTGGGGGTGAGTTCCACCACCTCTCTCGGACCTCTTTAAGCACTGCTCCGGAGGATGAGGTGTACAGATCCGTGTACGTGTCCCCCCTCCCTTCCCACACAGCTCCCATAATCCTCAACTTTAAAGATGGCTCCAGCGCACTTGGGGGTACCCCTGGCGATTGGCCTCTGTCCTGTGGATGCACGACTGGACTTCACCTGGTGTGTTCCTTCCTGGAGCAGTATGGTGCTGCGCTGGACCTGCCCTTGCTGAAGATCCCAGAGCTGAAAGAGGCGCTGAAGTAGAGTGGAGCAGGTGAGAGGGAGAATGGAAGAGTAGGATCAGTGGGGTTGGGGATGCTTGTTTAGGGGAGGAGGCGAAGGAGACATGCTGATTTGGGGGGGGAGGGATTTGAAGCTAGCCATCTGAGGGTGCTGCATAGGGGTATGTATTCACACACAGGAGGAAATCTGACCAACATAGTGCCCCTTCATCCCTCTATCTCCTTATCCTTCATAACTCTAACCCTGAAAACGTAATCTTTCCTATCCCTCATCCCTGACAGTCCCTCACTCTGATAACCTTATTTTCCCTATTCACCTATTCCCTGACCGTACCTGCCTCTTACAACCTTATCTTACCTAACACCACCATCCCTGATCATGCCTCCCTCCAACAATCTCATCTTCCCTCCCTATACCCCATCCCAGACTTTCACTCCCTCCGACATTATCTTCCCTATACACCCCCTCCTATCTCTGACTGCAACTCCTTCGGACAATCTTATTTTCCATATACCCCCCTCCATCCCTGACTCCCCCTGACAACTTAATCTGCCCTATGTTAGGAATGTCTGTGTGTTTGTGTTGCCTTGCATTGTCTCATTCCTGCCTCTAGGGGTCTCACTTGCTGCCTTAGGTCTGAATGGCAGTTGCACACTCTTTTCCTGCAGGTTGATTACCTGATTGTGAGCAGCTGTGGCCAACACCTTGTGCTGCTATTTAGCTCCAGCTCACCAGCATTCATGTGCAGATCATTGTGGTTCCATCTGGAGTGTGACCAGGCTCTCTCCAGTTATCCTGTCCTGCTTCTGCCATACCTACATCTTGGAGACATTTCCTGCAGTTTGCCGTTACACATGCCTTGCTACAAGACTTCTAACCCTGCTGGATCAACATCTGCATTCCTGTATTATTATTTGCAGTCTGTTTCCACCCCTGCCTGATTACTACGTTTTGGTATGTTATTTTCCCTCTGCTTGGTTTAAACCCGGATTTCTTCATGTTTATTTCACCTCTGTAATTAACCTGGACTATACCTATATTCGAGCATAATCATCCTCCCTGTTTCTATAACAAGCCATTACAATTATCTGGGAATATTGTGTTCTGTTTCATGTTAATCAAGGATCCAGTTTCTGTATGCTGATATTTTACTGGTTCTTTTCTACAATAAACCTTGTTTTAATTTTCACCTGGCTTCAGCTGACCTCATTTCAGGTATGCACACAGAGAAACCTAGTAATCCTAACAGAATGATCTGCCCAAATAAACGTGTGCAGGAGTTTGAGGTATAGCTGAATTTCATAAAATGGCTTCATTTAAAAAAAAATCCCTGCCTCTCGAGTTTATGCCGTTTGTGGGTTCTACATTGCTACTGGATTTCAGAGAGAAACTGGAGAATATTCAAACCCTGTCTTCAGAGATATTGTCTGCTCTGTCTGAATTTTCAATAAGATTACCAGTTCCCTTTAAGGAGACGCAGGGGGAAAGGGAAAAATATGAGTCTGGTGCTCTCAATTCTGGCTGCTGTTTTCCAATCCCAAGCAAAGGCAAGTTCTGGAGCTCTCCACGACTCAGCCTCTCTGAGGAAGAAAAAAGATACAGAAGGGATAAAAAACTTTGTTTTTATTGCGGCAGGTCTGGACATTTCATTCAATTATGTCCTGCTCGCAAACCTAAAAAGAGCTTTGCTCATTCTGCCATAGTGCCTAATTCTGCTCCGTTATGCCACTGTGGTGCTCAAATTTCAAAAGGAGGGGTGTCCGGCCAAGCGACCCCAGGAGGGGTGTCCGGCCAAGCGACCCCAGGAGGGGTGTCCGGCCCAGCGACCCCAGGAGGGGTGTCCGGCCCAGCGACCCCAGGAGGGGTGTCCGTCCCAGCGACCCCAGGAGGGGTGTCCGGCCCAGCGACCCCAGGAGGGGTGTCCGGCCCAGCGACCCCAGGAGGGGTGTCCGGCCCAGCGACCCCAGGAGGGCATGAGGACTCTGCTGCCCTTGCCTTTGGGCATGAGGACTCTGCTGCCCTTGCCTCACAGCATGAGGTCCCTGCTGCCCTTGCCTCACGGCATGAGGTCCCTGCTGCCCTTGCCTCACGGCATGAGGTCCCTGCTGCCCTTGCCTCACGGCATGAGGTCCCTGCTGCCCTTGCCTCACGGCATGAGGTCTCTGTTGCCCTTGCCTCACGACATGAGGTCTCTGTTGCCCTTGCCTCACGGCATGAGGTCTCTGTTGCCCTTGCCTCACGGCATGAGGTCTCTGTTGCCCTTGCCTCACGGCATGAGGTCTCTGTTGCCCTTGCCTCACGGCATGAGGACCTGTCTGCCCTTGCCTTATGGCATGAGGATGCTGTTTTTCCGTCTATTGGGCAAATTAGGACGGCCGTGTCAATGGTCAGTCCAAATGTTATTTTGTCTTTCAGGGTCACTCAGTCATCCAAGTCTGCCATGCCAGAGGTCCGTGAGGTGTCTGCCTTGCCAGGGGTCCGAGAGGTGTCCGCCTTGCCAGAGGTCCGAGAGGTGTCCGCCTTGCCAGAGGTCCGAGAGGTGTCCGCCTTGCCAGAGGTCCGAGAGGTGTCCGCCTTGCCAGAGGTCCGAGAGATGTCTGCCTTGCCAGAGGTCGTGTGAAGGCCTGTCCAGCCCCAGGAGGGGGCTCTGCCTGTCCAGCCCCAGGAGGGGGCTCTGCCTGTCCAGCCCCAGGAGGGGGCTCTGCCTGTCCAGCCCCAGGAGGGGGCTCTGCCTGTCCAGCCCCAGGAGGGGGCTCTGCCTGTCCAGCCCCAGGAGGGGGCTCTGCCTGTCCAGCCCCAGGAGGGGGCTCTGCCTGTCCAGCCCCAGGAGGGGGCTCTGTCTGTCCAGCCCCAGGAGGGGGCTCCGCCTCTCCAGCACCAGATAGAGGTGCCTGCCATGCCCGAGATCCAAGATTTGCCCGAGGTGTCTGCCCAGCCGGGGCCATCTGAGACTTCCCTGTCTAAGGTGCAAGAAGAGTCCATCTTGTCTGAGAGGCCACGGTTGTCTATCCTCCCTGATGTAACATCTAATTTGGAAAGCCGAGTCGTTGAGGAAGTGCCTTACTTTGATGGAGATATCTCTCAGTGTTTAGCTCTCCAAGTATTATCTGAGTTTTGATGACTTTTCCCCTATTGATATCATTGCTAACATATGTATGAGGTTCAGAGGGAGGGCCTTGAAGTGGGTAAATGGTCTTATAGATGCGGAAGAACCAGTTTTACAAGATTTGCCCGCTTTCCTCAAGGCAGTGTCCGAAAGATTCAGTCCACCAACTGTCCTCGCTCTCCTGGATGAATCTGTTAAAGTGTGCCCGTCTGAGAACCTGCCTTTGCAGTGTGGGCAGCACCCTCAGTTTTTGAGATGTGGGCACGTATCTTTAGGTGTTCACGCAGATTGCTCGGCAAGTTTGATTTCTTCAAATTTACCATCCGCTCTTGATACGATCCAAGAAAATAAGGGGTCACTACTGCCGTTGGGTTGTGGCTCTGATTCTGAGAGCGAGCTTCTGGAGGATCCTAGACTAATAATTGATGGACCTGTACTGCCGAGTAGTGTCTTTGTGACACATTCAATTAGATCTAGGCAACCCAAAAAGAGGAGAGGAAAAAAGAAGAGAAGGTGAACTTTTAGGCGTCTGGAATCCACCTGTTTAAGGGGGGAATAATGTTAGGAATGTCTGTGTGTTTGTGTTGCCTTGCATTGTCTCATTCCTGCCTCTAGGGGTCTCACTTGCTGCCTTAGGTCTGAATGGCAGTTGCACACTGAGGTAACATTTCCTCCCTCTCATGAACTGAACACGCTTTGTGAAAAGGTTTGGGAAAGTCCTGACAAAAAGCTTCAGATTCCCAAAAGGATTGTAGTGGCGTATCCGTTTCCCTCTGGGGATAGGGAAAAATGGGAGTCACCCCCCATTGTGGACAAAGCTCTGTCATGGCTGTCCAAAAAGGTGGCTCTCCAGTCCCCTGACACGGCAGCCCTAAAGGATCCTGTGGATCGTAGACAGGAAAATACATTGAAATCCATTTATGTCACCATGGGTACGCTACTCAGACCAGCCATTACATCTGCGTGGGTAAGTAGTGCTATCGAAAAATGGGCAGATAACTTGTCATCTGAAATGGATACCTTGATTAGGGATAGCATTCTTTTGACACTAGGTCATATCAGGGATGCTGCAGTCTACCTAAAGGAAGCTGCGAGAGATATTGGCCTCTTGGGATCACGGGCCAATGCCATGGCAGTCTCAGCTAGGAGAGCATTGTGGATTCATCAATGGAATGCTGATGCTGACTCTAAGAAAGCTATGGAGTCTCTACCATATAAAGGTGGTGTGTTGTTTGGTGACGGCCTCGTTGACTTGGTATCTAATGCTACCGCGGGTAAGTCATCATTTTTACCTTATATGCCTGCACCACAAAAGAAAGCACACCACTATCAGATGCAGTCCTTTCGGCCCAAGAAATACAGAAAGGGCCGAGGGTCTTCCTTCCTTGCTACTAGAGGATAGGAGGAAAGGGAAAAGATAAACGATCACTGCCCGTGGCCGGTTTCCAGGAGCAGAAGTCCTCCCCGGCTTCTGCCAAATCCACCGCATGACGCTGGGGCTCCTCTGCGGGAGTCCACACCAGTGGGGGCACGTCTCAGGCTCTTCAGTCAGTTCTGGGCTTGTTCGGCCCTGGACCCATGGGTTTTAGAAATAGTGTCCCAAGGGTACAAACTGGAGTTTCAAGACGTCCCCCCTCTACGATATTTCAAATCAGCCTTACCAGCTTCTCTTCCAGACAGGGAGATGGTATGCCCCGCAATACCAATATTGTGTCACAATCAAGTCGTTGTCAGGGTTCCCCTGTCGCATCAGGGAGAAGGCTTTTATTCGAGCCTGTTCGTGGTCCCGAAGCCAGACGGCTCAGTCAGACCAATCCTGAACCTCAAATACCTCAATTTCTACCTGAAAAAATTCAAATTCAAGATGGAATCTCTCCGGGCAGTGATCTCCAGTCTGGAGGAGGGAGATTTTATGGTGTCGATAGACATAAAGGATGCCTACTTACATGTTCCCATTTATCCTCCACATCAGGCTTACCTGAGGTTTGCAGTTCAGGATTGTCATTACCAATTTCAGATGTTGCCGTTTGGTCTGTCCACGGCTCCGAGGGTTTTCACCAAAGTAATGGCCGAAATTATGGTTCTCCTGCGCAAACAAGGAGTCACAATTATCCCGTACTTGGACGATCTCCTGATAAAGGCGAGATCCAGGGACCAATTACTGCAGAACATTACACTCTCCCTGACAATTCTGCAGCAACATGGTTGGCTCCTAAACTTGCCGAAATCACAGTTGGTTCCGACGAGACGGCTGTCGTTTTTGGGAATGATTCTGGACACAGAATTACAGAGAGTTTTTCTTCCAGTGGAAAAGGCTCTGGAAATTCAAAACCTGGTCAAACAAATTCTGAAACCAGCAAGAGTATCAATCCATCAATGTACTCGGTTGCTGGGGAAGATGGTGGCGGCCTACGAGGCCATTCAGTTTGGCAGATTCCATGCCAGAGTGTTTCAGTGGGACCTGTTGGACAAGTGGTCCGAGTCCCATCTGCACATGCACCGACGGATAACCTTGTCCAAGACCAGGATCTCACTCCTGTGGTGGCTGCACAGCTCTCACCTCCTAGAGGGACGCAGGTTCGGAATCCAGGACTGGATCTTAGTGACCACGGATGCGAGTCTCTGAGGCTGGGGAGCAGTCACACAGGGGAAAAGCTTCCTGGGAAGATGGTCAAGCCAGGAAATGTGTCTACACATAAACGTTCTGGAGTTAAGGGCCATTCACAATGGCCTTCTGCAAGCGTAACATCTTCTTCGCTATCTGCCCATCTTGATTCAGTCGGACAACATAACAGCAGTAGCGTACATAAACCGCCAGGGTGGAACGAGGAGCAGAGCAGCAATGGCAGAGGCCACTAAGGTGCTCCGTTGGGCGGAAAGGCATACAAGCGCTCTGTCAGCGATCTTCATTCCAGGAATGGACAGCTGGGAAGCAGACTTCCTCAGCATACACGATCTCCATCCAGGAGGGTGGGGTCTTCATCAAGAGGTTTTTGCAGAAGTGACAAGTCTTTGGGGAATTCCTCAAATTGGCATGATGGCGTCTCGCCTCAACAATAAACTTCAGAGATATTGTTCCAGGTCGAGAGACCCTCAAGCAATAGCAGTGGACACCCTAGTGACACCGTGGGTGTTTCAGTTGGTGTACGTGTTTCCTCCGCTTCCACTCATTCCAATAGTGATAAAGATCATAAGAAGAACAAAGGTTCAAGCGATCCTCATTGTTCCAGACTGGCCAAGGGAGATTTGGTATCCAAATCTTCAGGAATTACTCATAGGAGATCCCTGGCCTCTTCCTCTGAGGGAGGATCTGTTACAGCAGGGGCCGTGCGTGTTCCAAGACTTACCGCGACTTTGTTTGATGGCTTGGAGGTTGAACGCCAGATCCTAGCCCAAAAGGTTATTCCCAAGGAAGTCATCCCCACTCTTATTCAGGCCAAGAAAGGAGTAACGTCTAGACATTACCACCGTATTTGGAGAAAATACATGTCTTGGTGTGAATCCAAGAAATCTCCTATGGAAGAATTTCAGTTAGGACGTTTTCTCCATTTTCTACAAGCCGGTGTGGATGCAGGCCTAAAGTTGGGCTCAATTAAAGTTCAAATTTCAGCTTTATCAGTTTTCTTCCAAAAACAATTGGCCTCCCTTCCAGAAGTTTAGACCTTCGTGAAAGGTGTATCACACATCCAACCTCCCTTTGTGCCCCCTGTGGCACCATGGGATCTTAACGTGGTGTTGCAATTCCTTCAATCTCATTGGTTTGAACCTTTACAGAAGGTTGAGTTGAAATTCCTTACTTGTTAAGTGGTCATGCTGTTGGCCTTGGCATCCGCAAGGTGGGTGTCTGAATTGGCGGCCTTGTCTCACAAGAGCCCTTATTTGATCTTCCATGAAGATAGAGCAGAGTTGAGGAAAGTGGTTTCATCGTTCCACTTGAACCAACCTATTGTGGTGCCAGTGGCTACTGACGCCTTGCTGGAATCGAAGTTTCTCGATGTAGTCAGAGCTTTGAAAATTTATGTCACCAGAATGGCTCAGTTCAGGAAAACAGAGGCTGTTTTTCCTGTATGCTCACAATAAAATTGGGGCTTCTGCTTCCAAGCAGACTATTGCGTGCTGGATCTGTCATACGATTCAGCAGGCTCATTCTACGGCTGGATTGCCGTTACTGAAATCGGTAAAGGCCCATTCTACCAGAAAGGTGGGCTCATCCTGGGCGGCTGCCCGGGGGGTCTCGGCATTACATCTTTGACGAGCAGCTACTTGGTCGGGTTCAAACACCTTTGCGAAGTTCAACAAGTTTGATACCCTGGCTAATGAGAACCTCATGCTTGGTCAATCGGTGCTGCAGAGTCATCCGCACTCTCCCGCCCGTTCTAGAGCTTTGGTATAAACCCCATGGTTCTTGAAGTGACCCCAGCATCCTCTAGGACGTATGAGAAAATAGGATTTTAATACCTACCGGTAAATCCTTTTCTCTTAGTCCGTAGAGGATGCTGGGCGCCCATCCCAGTGCGTACTGTATCTGCAGTTACTGGTTATGGTTACACACATGTTGTGTTACATTTATAGTCAGCCTGTTGCTGATGTTGTTCATGCCGTTGACTTGCGTTGTGTTGAATGCCATGTTGTACGCCGTGCTTGAGGTGCGAGCTGGTATGTATCTCACCTTAGTTTAACAATAAATCCTTTTCCTTGAAATGTCTGTCTCCCTGGGCACAGTTCCTATAACTGGAGTCTGGAGGAGGGGCATAGAGGGAGGAGCCAGTTCACACCCCTTTGAAAGTCTTAAAGTGCCCATGTCTCCTGTGGATCCCATCTGTACCCCATGGTTCTTGAAGTGACCCCAGCATCTTCTACAGACTAAGAGACAAGGATTTACCGGTAGGTATTAAAATCCTAATACATATTAGTACATACAATATTAAACATACAGGAATGTGATGATGCAGGTTAAAGCAGAGGACTGTCCTCTGCTTTGACCTGTATCACCACATACCTGTATGTTTCTTATTGTATACACTATATATAATTTTACCTTCACGTGACATATAATAAATAATCTTACACTGTCAGCATCTGCCATTAAATGTGTCTGCTGGGCTGGCTAAATAGAACAATATTTGGTGGAAGAGAGCTATGTAGCAGCATCACTCACTCTACAATTATATCATAATCGGTGATTATTATACAATGGCAGGGAGAGTGATGCTTCTATATTGCTCACTTGAGGAGAGGGACTAGGGGTGTGACATCACCAGGTGGGAGGGGCTGTGTGCAGTGTCGGACTGGGGCACGTAGGGCCCACCGGGGGGGTGCAGTGTTAGGGGTGTGGTCAGTCAGCAGAAGGGGTGTGGCCTTCCACCTCATTGGTATGACGAACCATTAGGGAGTGCAATGTCTGGGCCCCTTCATAAATATACACAGTAAATTCAGGTGCTGCATGCATGATAATGTACCAGATTAATAACAGATTAATAACAGCAATGCGCTGTAGAAAATACACCATCAAGTACATAGTCTGGAACCTGATCTTTAGTGCAGGAGGTGGGCCCCCCTGGCAGTGGGGCCCACCGGTGGATTCCCCTATACCCCTGTGGGCCAGTGTGTGTGTCATCTGCAAGGTGGGAGGGGCTAGGGGTGTTGCTATGGCACCTACGGGGGGAAGGGGCGTGGGGGTGAGTTCCACCACCTCTCTCGGACCTCTTTAAGCACTGCTCCGGAGGATGAGGTGTACAGATCCGTGTACGTGTCCCCCCTCCCTTCCCACACAGCTCCCATAATCCTCAACTTTAAAGATGGCTCCAGCGCACTTGGGGGTACCCCTGGCGATTGGCCTCTGTCCTGTGGATGCACGACTGGACTTCACCTGGTGTGTTCCTTCCTGGAGCAGTATGGTGCTGCGCTGGACCTGCCCTTGCTGAAGATCCCAGAGCTGAAAGAGGCGCTGAAGTAGAGTGGAGCAGGTGAGAGGGAGAATGGAAGAGTAGGATCAGTGGGGTTGGGGATGCTTGTTTAGGGGAGGAGGAGAAGGAGACATGCTGATTTGGGGGGGGAGGGATTTGAAGCTAGCCATCTGAGGGTGCTGCATAGGGGTATGTATTCACACACAGGAGGAAATCTGACCAACATAGTGCCCCTTCATCCCTCTATCTCCTTATCCTTCATAACTCTAACCCTGAAAACGTAATCTTTCCTATCCCTCATCCCTGACAGTCCCTCACTCTGATAACCTTATTTTCCCTATTCACCTATTCCCTGACCGTACCTGCCTCTTACAACCTTATCTTACCTAACACCACCATCCCTGATCATGCCTCCCTCCAACAATCTCATCTTCCCTCCCTATACCCCATCCCAGACTTTCACTCCCTCCGACATTATCTTCCCTATACACCCCCTCCTATCTCTGACTGCAACTCCTTCGGACAATCTTATTTTCCATATACCCCCCTCCATCCCTGACTCCCCCTGACAACTTAATCTGCTTTATGTTAGGAATGTCTGTGTGTTTGTGTTGCCTTGCATTGTCTCATTCCTGCCTCTAGGGGTCTCACTTGCTGCCTTAGGTCTGAATGGCAGTTGCACACTCTTTTCCTGCAGGTTGATTACCTGATTGTGAGCAGCTGTGGCCAACACCTTGTGCTGCTATTTAGCTCCAGCTCACCAGCATTCATGTGCAGATCATTGTGGTTCCATCTGGAGTGTGACCAGGCTCTCTCCAGTTATCCTGTCCTGCTTCTGCCATACCTACATCTTGGAGACATTTCCTGCAGTTTGTCGTTACACATGCCTTGCTACAAGACTTCTAACCCTGCTGGATCAACATCTGCATTCCTGTATTATTATTTGCAGTCTGTTTCCACCCCTGCCTGATTACTACGTTTTGGTATGTTATTTTCCCTCTGCTTGGTTTATACCCAGATTTCTTCATGTTTATTTCACCTCTGTAATTAACCTGGACTATACCTATATTCGAGCATAATCATCCTCCCTGTTTCTATAACAAGCCATTACAATTATCTGGGAATATTGTGTTCTGTTTCATGTTAATCAAGGATCCAGTTTCTGTATGCTGATATTTTACTGGTTCTTTTCTACAATAAACCTTGTTTTAATTTTCACCTGGCTTCAGCTGACCTCATTTCAGGTATGCACACACAGAGAAACCTAGTAATCCTAACAGAATGATCTGCCCAAATAAACGTGTGCAGGAGTTTGAGGTATAGCTGAATTTTATAAAATGGCTTCATTTAAAAAAAATCCCTGCCTCTTGAGGGTTCTACATTGCTACTGGATTTCAGAGAGAAACTGGAGAATATTCAAACCCTGTCTTCAGAGATATTGTCTGCTCTGTCTGAATTTTCAATAAGATTACCAGTTCCCTTTAAGGAGACGCAGGGGAAAAGGGAAAAATATGAGTCTGGTGCTCTCAATTCTGGCTGCTGTTTTCCAATCCCAAGCAAAGGCAAGTTCTGGAGCTCTCCACGACTCAGCCTCTCTGAGGAAGAAAAAAGATACAGAAGGGATAAAAAACTTTGTTTTTATTGCGGCAGGTCTGGACATTTTATTCAATTATGTCCTGCTCGCAAACCTAAAAAGAGCTTTGCTCATTCTGCCATAGTGCCTAATTCTGCTCCGTTATGCCACTGTGGTGCTCAAATTTCAAAAGGAGGGGTGTCCGGCCAAGCGACCCCAGGAGAGGTGTCCGGCCAAGCGACCCCAGGAGGGGTGTCCGGCCCAGCGACCCCAGGAGGGGTGTCCGTCCCAGCGACCCCAGGAGGGGTGTCCATCCCAGCGACCCCAGGAGGGGTGTCCGGCCCAGCGACCCCAGGAGGGGTGTCCGGCCCAGCGACCCCAGGAGGGGTGTCCGGCCCAGCGACCCCAGGAGGGGTGTCCGGCCCAGCGACCCCAGGAGGGCATGAGGACTCTGCTGCCCTTGCCTTTGGGCATGAGGACTCTGCTGCCCTTGCCTCACGGCATGAGGTCCCTGCTGCCCTTGCCTCACGGCATGAGGTCCCTGCTGCCCTTGCCTCACGGCATGAGGTCCCTGCTGCCCTTGCCTCACGGCATGAGGTCCCTGCTGCCCTTGCCTCACGGCATGAGGTCCCTGCTGCCCTTGCCTCACGACATGAGGTCTCTGTTGCCCTTGCCTCACGGCATGAGGTCTCTGTTGCCCTTGCCTCACGGCATGAGGTCTCTGTTGCCCTTGCCTCACGGCATGAGGTCTCTGTTGCCCTTGCCTCATGGCATGAGGTCTCTGTTGCCCTTGCCTCACGGCATGAGGTCTCTGTTGCCCTTGCCTCATGGCATGAGGTCTCTGTTGCCCTTGCCTCACGGCATGAGGACCTGTCTGCCCTTGCCTTATGGCATGAGGATGCTGTTTTTCCGTCTATTGGGCAAATTAGGACGGCCGTGTCAATGGTCAGTCCAAATGTTATTTTGTCTTTCAGGGTCACTCAGTCATCCAAGTCTGCCATGCCAGAGGTCCGTGAGGTGTCTGCCTTGCCAGAGGTCCGTGAGGTGTCCGCCTTGCCAGAGGTCCGAGAGGTGTCCGCCTTGCCAGAGGTCCGAGAGGTGTCCGCCTTGCCAGAGGTCCGAGAGGTGTCCGCCTTGCCAGAGGTCCGAGAGGTGTCCGCCTTGCCAGAGGTCCGAGAGGTGTCCGCCTTGCCAGAGGTCCGAGAGATGTCTGCCTTGCCAGAGGTCGTGTGAAGGCCTGTCCAGCCCCAGGAGGGGGCTCTGCCTGTCCAGCCCCAGGAGGGGGCTCTGCCTGTCCAGCCCCAGGAGGGGGCTCTGCCTGTCCAGCCCCAGGAGGGGGCTCTGCCTGTCCAGCCCCAGGAGGGGGCTCTGCCTGTCCAGCCCCAGGAGGGGGCTCTGTCTGTCCAGCCCCAGGAGGGGGCTCTGTCTGTCCAGCCCCAGGAGGGGGCTCCGCCTCTCCAGCACCAGATAGAGGTGCCTGCCATGCCCGAGATCCAAGATTTGCCCGAGGTGTCTGCCCAGCCGGGGCCATCTGAGACTTCCCTGTCTAAGGTGCAAGAAGAGTCCATCTTGTCTGAGAGGCCACAGTTGTCTATCCTCCCTGATGTAACATCTAATTTGGAAAGCCGAGTCGTTGAGGAAGTGCCTTACTTTGATGGAGATATCTCTCAGTGTTTAGCTCTCCAAGTATTATCTGAGTTTTGATGACTTTTCCCCTATTGATATCATTGCTAACATATGTATGAGGTTCAGAGGGATGGCCTTGAAGTGGGTAAATGGTCTTATAGATGCGGAAGATCCAGTTTTACAAGATTTGCCCGCTTTCCTCAAGGCAGTGTCCGAAAGATTCAGTCCACCAACTGTCCTCGCTCTCCTGGATGAATCTGTTAAAGTGTGCCCGTCTGAGAACCTGCCTTTGCAGTGTGGGCAGCACCCTCAGTTTTTGAGATGTGGGCACGTATCTTTAGGTGTTCACGCAGATTGCTCGGCAAGTTTGATTTCTTCAAATTTACCATCCGCTCTTGATACGATCCAAGAAAATAAGGGGTCACTACTGCCGTTGGGTTGTGGCTCTGATTCTGAGAGCGAGCTTCTGGAGGATCCTAGACTTATAATTGATGGACCTGTACTGCCGAGTAGTGTCTTTGTGACACATTCAATAAGATCTAGGCAACCCAAAAAGAGGAGAGGAAAAAAGAAGAGAAGGTGAACTTTTAGGCGTCTGGAATCCACCTGTTTAAGGGGGGAATAATGTTAGGAATGTCTGTGTGTTTGTGTTGCCTTGCATTGTCTCATTTCTGCCTCTAGGGGTCTCACTTGCTGCCTTAGGTCTGAATGGCAGTTGCACACTCTGTTCCTGCAGGTTGATTACCTGATTGTGAGCAGCTGTGGCCAACACCTTGTGCTGCTATTTAGCTCCAGCTCACCAGCATTCATGTGCAGATCATTGTGGTTCCGTCTGGAGTGTGACTAGGCTCTCTCCAGTTATCCTGTCCTGCTTCTGCCATACCTACATCTTGGAGACATTTCCTGCAGTTTGCCGTTACACATGCCTTGCTACAATACTTCTAACCCTGCTGGATCAACATCTGCATTCCTGTATTATTATTTGCAGTCTGTTTCCACCCCTGCCTGATTACTACGTTTTGGTATGTTATTTTCCCCCTGCTTGGTTTAAACCCGGATTTCTTCATGTTTATTTCACCTCTGTAATTAACCTGGACTATACCTATATTCGAGCATAATCATCCTCCCTGTTTCTATAACAAGCCATTACAATTATCTGGGAATATTGTGTTCTGTTTCATGTTATTCAAGGATCCAGTTTCTGTATGCTGATATTTTACTGGTTCTTTTCTACAATAAACCTTGTTTTAATTTTCACCTGGCTTCAGCTGACCTCATTTCAGGTATGCGCACACACAGAGAAACCTAGCAATCCTAACACCCTATACCCCCCATCCCTGATGTGACTCCCTCTGACACGCTTCTCTTCCTTATACAACCATTATCTCTAATTGTGACTCCCTCTGACAACCTTCTCTTCTATATTTCCTCTCATCACTGATTTTGACTACCTCCAACAACCTTCTCTTCCCTATTCTACCACCACCCATGACCGTGTACCCTCGTCTGGGTGTTGGTGGACATAGGGGGTTTTTCAGAGTTGTTAGCTAACCAAAAAAGTAAGAAATAGGGCAACGTGCACTGCTATGGGGGTTATTCAGAGTTGTTAGCAAACCACAAAAGCACACTAATGGGAAAACCATGCTGCACTGCAGGTGGGGAAAATGTAACGTGCAGAGAGCTTTAGATTTGGGTGGGTTATATTGTTTCTGTGCAGGGTAAATACTGGTTGCTTAATTTTTACACTGCAATTTAGATTTCAGTTTGAACACACCCCACCCAAATCTTGTTCTCTCTGCACGTTACATCTACCCCACCTGCAGTGTACATGGTCTTGCCCATTAGTGTGTTTTTGTGGTTTGCTAACAACTCTGAATAAACCCTATAGTTACTGCAGAGACAGTCAGCATCCAAAGGAAACAGGAACTCACTACAGACAAGTAAATGTCTTCTCCTGCTCTGACTGTATATAGTGTGAATATGTTCTCTCTCTCTCTCTCACGCTCTCTCTGCCATTTCCCCCTTTCCTTTCCTCCAGTCTCTCTCTGCCATCTCCCCCTATTCCTCTTCTCTCCTGTATCCCCTATTCCTCCTCTCTCTCCCTCTATTATTTCTCTCTCTCTCTCTCTCTCTCTCTCCTGTCTACACCTATTCAACCTCTCTCTCGTCTCCCCGTATTTTGCCTATCTCTTTACTGTATCCCCCTATTCCTCCTCTCTCTCTCTCTCTCTCTCTCTCTCTCTCTCTCTCTCTCTCTCTCTCCCTCTCTCTCTCTCTCCTTGTTTGTGCCCTCTCTCTCTCTCTCCTTGTTCGTGCCCTCTCTCTCTCCTTGTTCGTGCCCTCTCTCTCTCCTTGTTCGTGCCCTCTCTCTCTCTCTCTCTCTCTCTCCTTGTTCGTGCCCTCTCTCTCTCTCTCTCTCTCTATTTCTTCTCTTTCTCTCTCTCTCCTGTCTCCCCCTATTCCTCCTCTGCCCCATTTTCCTCTCTCTCTCCCATGACAGGGAGGAGTCTCTGCCAGGAGCAGACGCTGATGCCAAGGTGGGCCTCTATGCTTTAAATGCTAGGGCCTAATATTAGTCCCAGTCTGGCCCTGGCACCCCCCACAGAGCAGTCTGAAGCTCTACCCCCTGCTGCCTGAAGCTCTGTCCCCTAGCCATCCGAAGCTCCGCATTTTGTGTCCCTCAGACGCCTGGAGCCCATTTTGTCGCCCCCACCCCTGCCTCAACAACTGAGTTCATTTGGCAGCAGGGCACTAAAATGTTGTGAACATGTGATGTGGGTGGAACATAAAGTCTGAGCTACCAAGCAGAGGAGAAATAGCAGCTGTTTCCAGCTGTGCAGAGAAACTAATAGGCATACTCAGTACAGTATCTTCCTACAGGTGTTGCCCCGTCTATATATGTTTGTTTTTGTGTGTATCAGGCCCATAACAGGTGTCAGTGCACCCTATACAGCACCCACCCCTTGAGTGGCTCCCATAGATCTGCACCCGAAGGGAAGGGTGGGTTGGCGGCAGCGCCTTCACCAAGTTTCTAGGGTGCTGCTGGGGGCATTCTTAGGGCGATCCAGTTTGTAGTACAGATCCCACAGCACTGTAGAAGACATCATGACACAGTGCAGGAGCCGGGAGATGGAGCAGGGTTCGGGTTGCGACGGCAGGTGTATGTGGTCGGATTCGCAATGCCCCTTTTATGGCCCTGGTATCTACACATGTACAAGTCAAAAGTTTGGACACACCTTCTCATTCAATGGTTTTTATTTATTTTTATTATTTTCTACATTGTAGATTAATACTGAAGACATCAAAACAATGAAAGAACATATATAGAATTATGTTGTAAACAAGTGTTAAACAAATCAAAATAGGTTTTATATTTTAGATTCCTCAAAGTAGCCCCCTTTTGCTTTAATGACAGCTTTGCACACTCTTGGCATGCTTTCCTGACGACGGGCACGCGTTCGAAATGGTGAAGTAATAAAAGCAACTTTTTTCACGATTATAGAAGACTCTGAGAGCCGCCATCCAGCTTACAAGTATACGGGAATATAAAAATCCCATGGAGGGCACCGGAGCAAGGAATATCTTAAAATGAAGTCCTTTATTCCTACGTCGCTTTGGGGTGAAACCCCGTTGTCAGGGAAACGACGTAGGAATAAAGGACTTCATTTAATCGTTTTTCAAGTGTGTGGAGTGACGCCTTATTTCCTCTATTATATTGGACTGCTTCAAGTTCTAAGGACCGCACCCCAGCAAGCTATTTATGTTGCATTGACTGATGAGTGCCGGACTACCTGAGGAGGATATACAAACTGTGGTCTTCTAGAGAGGGGTATGCATCAGCCCACTCTCAATACATAAAGAACCAGGCGGCAATCAGAGGACTAGTGAAAAAGATGTGTACTGGACAAATCGAAAAAATCAATCAAACAGATGGCATAACTCTGCCAAAGTTTCAGTGCCGCGAAGGTTGCTTTTTCCAAGGCTGTATGCTGTGGAACAAGCAAAAAAAGCTACTTTTTTTTTAGACCATGGCAACCAATCAGCTGCTCCGTACAGTTGTATAGTATGCAAATTATAAATGTTACTTTAATGCTGATTGGTTGCCGTGAGTAACTTCTCAACTGGCTCACTTCTCCACACTTTTCACTGCTTCATGAATAGACCCTTAAGAGTTGTTATTAGTAGAGATGTGCACCGGAGATTTTTCGGGTTTTGGTTTTGGATTCGGTTCCGCGGCCCTGTTTTGGATTCGGACACGTTTTGGCAAAACCTCCATGAAAATTGTTTGTCGGATTCGGGTGTGTTTTGGATTCGGGTGTTTTTTTTTTCAAAAATCCCTCAAAAACAGCTTAAATCATAGATTTTGGGGGAAATTTTGATCCCATAGTATTATTAACCTCAATAACCATAATTTCCACTCATTTCCAGTCTATTCTGAACACCTCACACCTCACAATATTATTTTTAGTCCTAAAATTTGCACTGTGGTCGCTGGATGACTAAGCTAAGCAACCCAAGTGGCCGACACAAACACCTGGCACATCTAGGAGTGGCACTGCAGTGTCAGACAGGATGGCACTTAAAAAAATTAGCCCCAAACATCACATGATGCAAAGATAAATAAAAAAAAAGAGGTGCAAGATGGAATTGTCCTTGGGCCCTCCCACCCACCCTTATGTTGTATAAACAGGACATGCACACTTTAACAAACCCATTGTCAAAGTCGAAAAATATTCCAGTACACACATCACGTACTAACCACACACACAACCTATGACCTCTCCTGTAATGTAAAGATGCATCCCTGTGTCCAATGGACAAAGGGATTACAGTATCCATTGTATTGCTTTTGGAAGTAGTGTATAAAAAGCCTGTTGCTGCCTGGCCGGTCAGAAGACTCTTAACGCTATCTACCTGATTAGCAGAGGACTGGACCAGGAAGCGCATGCAAATATTCTCACGTGTGTACATTGACTGTAGCCATTTACTCTGTTGTATTGTAGTGTATAAATTGTATTGTTAACCCCCTTTTAGATATATACTCTGTGGTGTCGGAGCCCAGTGTTTAACTACAAATCAGTGTTGTGTCCTCTTTTCCCTGCTAGGGTGCAAAGCATATTACATTACCTAACTGTATAAGGTTTAAAAGTCTATTGATAAGGTGTGTATGCGCTGCGGGTACTTTGTACCGTCAGCGCTGCATAAGGTTTAAAGTGTAATAGCATTATTGCATTGCATTGCTGCATAAGGTTTAAAGTATAACTCTGGGTGTGTGCGCGCTGTGTGTACTTTGTACCCCCAGCGCGGCGTTTGTACGCTATGTCCGTACACGGTACGGGACTCTGTACGCAAATACCGTACAAGTAGAGTGCATATTAAGTCTAGCGGCCGCAGCGGCTTCATGGTAAAAGTGTGTTTAAAGGTATAGCTTTATGGTTTAAGATAATATCGACATTATCAATTGGGGGCATCGTCCGGTTTTTCCTCATACCCGCAGCCTAGCAGGTTAAAGCAGACTTTATCTATCAGCAAAGGGCGGACAGGTATCCTACGTGAACCTTTTCCTGGCCGTAGATTACACTGGAAACCCTAAGTTATTGCTGATTAGATGGTGTCTGCTCTGCATGGTTTGTAGGGATGCTGGTGGGACCCGTAGAGTAAATACGCAAAGCTATTTTAAAAATCGGTGAATATCTATTTTGGCGCCAAATGCGCACACAACACAAGCATACACCTGTACTTTGTATTTGTATACCTGCTCGTATTGTTTCCATAAATACTGATTACTAGATTCATTTAGACCTGTACGGAGAAATTTGTTGCTATTTAGTTAAAACATAGACTAAATATTAAGGAAGTAAACGTAAAACACAAATACAGTCTGGCCTAGTTAAACAGGTTTATACAGAAAGAAACTGTGTTGTGTTAAGTAAACGATTATAGGTAATATCGCTTACATTTATAGAAGTGTGGGATTTGTACTATTGCGGACGTACGGTTTTTGTACACGTGTCTCGGACAAAGTACGGGACTGCGTACGCAACGTAAAGACATACGCACGGTCGCGTATAACGGTACGACCGCTAAGAACAATTTACACAATAGCATTGTTTAGTTTAGGGGCGGAACAGTAGCCACGCTACAATAGCACAAATTGCTCGGTTTCCAAAATTTAGTTTAAATAAAACTTTTTTTACTGTATTACCTCTGGTACTAAGGCTGTTTATCTGAATGAAAGTTAATTTTCTGTACAGAAAAACCAAAGTGTATTTGAGTGAACGAATGTGAGTGTGCAAACATAATAAAGGTGTTGTGGACCCACGGAATTCGGGATCCCGTAGAAGTGGTACACCAGGTGAGTGGAGACTTGGTGGCGTGAGAATAGCTGGCTCACGTTAATATAGATTGAAGTACAAAGGAGCAAGGTAGCAGAGTACCGCAGACCAGAAGGTCAGCGAGGTTTAGAGTACCACGGCCCAAGAGGTCAGCGAGGTTTAGAGTACCGCAGCCCAGGGGGTTAGCGAGGTTTACCCATATAGGCTTGTTTTTGATACGCTCCGGCTGAGGTGTCGTAGACTGAAAAATCGATTCCATTGGTCGTACGGCGGATAAGTAACAAGTACCTATACGCTGTGTGATTGGACCGTGCGTGAGTGGGTGCAATAGTTAGCGCAACGTGAAACTCTTTTTACGAGCTTTGCGTAAAATCGCAGGATTATTAGCGCTGAATATAGCATACGCAAGCGTGATTTGTGTATAATAAAGGTTTAGGGAGTTTTCGCTGGTCTCTCTCAGGAAATCTCCAACAACGTATATTTACTGGAAAGAGTAAGTTATTTCTAGATACTTCCAGTGAATAGAGGTTACATAGGGCCCTAGGTTGGGTACATTGCCTGCGCTATCGACAGTGTATGGTAGTACTGGCCAACGTGGGCGTGAGTGGGTGAGAGCACTCGGAGAACTTTCACCGTTGCCTTATATTGAGTATTTTGGTTATTTTTGTGGGATTAGCCAAAAGGACAAATACCTGCAAAATATGGGGGCCAGTTGCTCAAGTAAGGGACGTTCAACCAGGGTTCAGGTTGACATTCCGCGGCCCAGGGGGTCGGCGAGGTGCATAATGTGTGAGAAGCATGGACCACACACAGAAGTTTTTTGCAATGAATGGGAACGTATGACTGCGGAAGATAGGGAACCATTCCCAAAGGTAGGCAGTTTTGAACCAGAGGTATTGCAGAATTTAAGGATTAGGATATGTCTGATAAAATCCCGAAAGCAAAGGGTCAGACACACAAACTGTTTAAATTTATGGCAGATAGAGGGCGATATGCAAAGGGAACTAGCTTACGCAGCAGGTTCCAAACCTAGCAGGAAAATTATGGCAACCGCACCACCACCACCTTATATTGTACCCCGTACAAGTTGTATCCCATTTTAAACTTTCCTCAGGACTGTGAGCAAGAAGATGAGCCCAGCACTATATCGGCACTGTCTCTGCAGCCACCAAACAGAACACTCAGGTGGGCACGGCCCAACCAGTAAGATCAGTTGTAAGGCCCCCTAGCGGAGGGATAAGTGAGGTTGTGTCCACAGGTAAGTACGGTACCATACATTATGCAGAGACAATAGGACCTCAGATTGTGGAGTCAACTCAGAATGTTGTAATTGAATTAAATCCTGTCAGGGTGATCGCAGTCACCAATGGGAAGACTGACGCTCAGGGAGTCACTCCCATCAGGAACATTGCTATGCATTGTCCTTGGTCCCGGACAGAATTGAGGACAATTATGTCTGAATTTCCCAATCCCAGAAAGGATCTAGTCGCATGCCAGAGGTTTATTAAAGAATTAGGTAACGCCACCGAACCCACAAACAAAGATTGGCGAACAGTGCTACGAGTATGTTTACCTTCCAATATTGACCCCGCGAAATTCATTACTGATTGTAAATTAGACGCAGAAGTACCTCTCACTGATGAGTACACTCAGGAGAATGTACGACAGATCAATCTGCAATTAGGAGTATATTTCCCTACTGTTGTCAAATGGAATAAAATCTTTTCCATAAGACAAAAAGAAGGTTAAACGGCATCTGAATATTTCCACCGAGCACTGCAGGAAATGGCTAGATACACTGGGGTCGAGGACATTAAAGAAAATGTACATCACAGGGAGGTAGCTGTGTCAGTATTAATGGATGGGTTAAAAGAGACATTAAGAACAAGGGTACAAACCACTCTACCTAACTGGAGAGGTTGTTATGAACCACAGGTAGTGGTTCATTCCTGTTTTCCGTATTTTATTTTTATAGTTCTCTTGCAGGCCAGGATTTCCCTTTGCTCTGGGTTAGAAGATTCTTGTTTGCTGTCGGTGGTGAGTCTGTGTATTGCAGCCTGTTTCCATGTGTTTGGCCTCACCTGTCTGCTAATTGCATCTTGTCAGTTTGGAGTCATGCAACAGGGCAGCTGCACGACATAATTAATTAGGGCTCTCTGTTATATTCTGGCTCAGTGCAATACACAGACGCCGGTGATAGTTCTTGAGTTCTGAGCTAGTTCCTGCCAGTTCCTGAGTGTCGGTTCCAGTGTCGGTTCCAGTGTCGGTTCCAGTGTCTGATCCCATATCCTGCCGTGAAGCGTTCCTGTCCAGAAGTCCTGTGGCTTGGTCTGTTCCTGGTCGAGTATCTGGCTTCTTGGTGTCCACCGGTTTGTCGTTTGGGATTCTGCCTGTCCTCCGGTTCTGAGAGCCTGTGTCGGCTACGTTGGGGGTTCCTGTCCGTTTGCCAGTATTTGTACCGGTTCCGTGAGTAGCGGCTTTGCCGCATCCGTCGGCCTAGGCCGCTGTATTCCTTGGTTATATCTGTTACTGGTGTTTTGCAGAGGGTTCTGCATATGCTGTCACTGCCGGTACACAACAGTATAGTGTCGGCGTGTGGACAGCATTTCCTTTGTTGTTCTTTTCCTTTGGCGGCGTGCCGCACATGTATTTAGTTTTAGGGTTGTTAGTAGCCCCTAGCCTTCTGTTTGCTTTAGTTAGAGGTCCCCTTGTTATTATCCTGTCTCGGTTCACGCCTTGTCTCGCTCTAAGACCTGGGGGCATCGGAGTTGGGCAGACCAAATCCGCCCTTCAAACGCGGCTGCCGTGGGCCCAAGAAACCATAGTCACGCAGTCGTGAACTGACCACATGGGTGAAACAATGGAGGTAGGCTGCTAGGGGCTATTACCATACCACACCTTATTTCAGCGTCACGTTCTGGTGCTCTGGACTCACTACGCAACATCTCTCTTGTTCTGAGCACCAGGAACGTAACAGAGGTATCTCGGTGGCTGCATTAAGAGAGTCCGCTATAGAGCACGATCGGAACGTCATTAAGCACAGGGAGATAAGCTGATGACAGTAAGTATAAATGCCCTTACATCCAAACCGCATCAGCCAAAACCCCATACCCCTGATGGTAAGTCACGTTTAGTAGTATGCTATAACTGTCGGAAGGAAGGACATTTTGCACGGAACTGTAGTTATAAAGGCACACATAAGGTATATCGACCCCCTAGACCAGGATATGAACCACATTATAATACACATGATAGGGATCAGGGATCGCATAGAAGTTATGAGCCGCATGCAGGGGAAACAAGGAGGTACCCACCAAGGAGGGACTGGCAGACCTCTGAAAATTCTCAGCTATCCCCCTGACATATTGTAGCTGTCAGCGCGCTGCGGGAGGGTCACAATATACAATAGGGGTTGGGCCACACCTGTAGTCTGCAGCCAGTGAAGTTGATTGCTAGCCTTGGTAGTGAACCTGAGGTCACAGTTGATGTAGCTGGTAGATCACTACCTTTTCTTGTAGATACAGGGGCGGCCAGGTCAGTGTTAAATTCGACGGCAGGTATGAAAACCACGGGTAAAACAATTTTGGCAATGGGAGTAACAGGAGTAGTACAACACTACCCTTTGAGTAGACCTGCGGAGATCACGATAGGGCCTTTGCAGACCAAGCATTCCTTTTTGTTAGCTGCATCGGCTCCGACTAATCTACTTGGGAGAGATCTATTGTGTAAAATGGGGTGTGTCGTATATTGTACTCCTGAGGGTGTCTTCCTGGATATACCCGAGAATCACGTTCAGGAAGTGCAGGATATGTTAGACACCCCACAAAGGCTAATGTCACACTCTGCTGGTATAGACAGGTGTCCATCCAAGGTAAAGAAAATGATCTCACAAATACCGGGATCCCTCTGGACCAAAGATGGACAAGACACTGGATTGATGGCGAATGTAGCTCCCGTAGTAGTGCAAATAAAAGATGGTAGGATAGCTCCAAAAATCCCACAGAATCCTCTGAAGCCAGAGGTGGAATTAGGAGTGTACCCAGTCATAGAGCGCTTGCTACAACAGGGCATCCTAGTTAGGACATCCAGCACTGCCAATAGTCCCATCTTCCCTGTGAAAAAGAGTGGGGGGAGGGGTTACACACTAGTGCAGGATCTAAGAGGGATAAACAAGATAGTTGAGAGCCAATTCCCAGTAGTGCCAAATCCAGCTGTCATCCTCATGCAAATTTACCCCTACTGCAAAATTTTTCACTGTCATTGACTTCTGTTCTGCTTTCTTTTCTGTCCCTCTGCACCCTGACAGCCAATACCTGTTTGCATTCACATACAGGGGAGTACAGTACACCTGGACTCGCCTACCCCAAGGTTTCATTGACAGCCCAAGTATTTTCTCCCAGGCTCTGCATGACTGTTTACAATCCTTTCAACCTGAGAGTGGATCAGTATTAATACAGTATGTAGTTGACTTACTGCTGTGTTCTGATTCACTCGAATCGTCCTTGAAAGACACGAAACAGCTTCTGTTTCACCTTTCTAATACGGGACACACGGTTTAAAAGGATAAGTTGCAGTTGCGCCAGACCAGGGTAAAATATTTGGGACATTGCTTGACGCAAGGCCTTAGACACCTTACTGCTGATAGATAACAGACGATTCGCGACATGACTCTGCCACAAACCCAGCAACAGATCCGCACTTTTCTTGGAATGTGTGGGTACTGCCGAAACTGGATCCCAGGGTTCTCCATACTGGCCTTGCCTTTGCAAGAAATGGTCTCTTCAAACAAACCAGATCGGATCTCGCACACAGATGAGTCCGAACTGGCATTTGAGAGACTCAAACAGTGCCTATCACAGGCACCTGCATTAGGCATGCCAGATTATGGGAAACCCTTTGTACTGTACGGTACGGAAAGTGCTGGGTGTGCGGCAGGTGTCCTAACCCAGAGACATGGTGATGCCAGCAGGCCGGTAGCTTACTACAGTGCACAGTTGGACACCGTAGTGCGGTCTCTTCCCACATGCTTGCGAAGTGTTGCAGCGATAGCTTTGCTAGTAAGTAAAAGCGAAGACGTAGTGTTAGGACACAACCTGACAGTCCATATGCCTCATGCAGTGTCAGCCTTACTGAACTCTGCCCAAACCAGACATGTCTCATCAGCGCGGTTTACAAGGTGGGAATTAGCACTAATGGCCCCTGTAAACATCACCATCAAGAGATGCAGCACACTAAATCCTGCAACTTATCAGCCAGGTGTGCCTGGACAGGCACAAAGGGTGGAGGACGAGAATGATGGTGAAGGAGGATTTAGTGCAGATACTGACACGCATGATTGTATGGAATATCTGAACCAGACTTTCACTGCAAGACCCGACATTAGTGACAACCCACTGGAAGGCGTAGATTTTACCTTTTACACTGATGGTAGTTGCCACAGACAGACTCGGGAGACCTGTGTACTGGATACGCAGTCGCAGATGACAGAGGTATCATAGAAGCTGAACCCCTGGGCCCACCGCACTCAGCACAAGTTGCTGAGCTGGTCGCCCTAACTAGAGCGTGTGAATTGGCCAAGGGTAAGTCAGCCAATATATATACAGATTCTAGGTATGCCTTTGGAGTAGTGCATGATTTCGGGGCCCTATGGCGCCTCAGAAATTTCATGATGGCAGCTGGCACACCTGTAGCGCATGCATCCCACATAAAAAGGCTTCTAACAGCGATACAAGAACCAGACAGAGTGGCTGTTATCAAGTGCAAAGCACACACTTACAACTAAGATCCAATCTCACTTGGTAACAGCCGGGCAGACGAAGCTGCTAAATCAGCAGCCAGCACCCCCATACAAACAGATATCACATCACTGATGATATTCAACACCATCAACACACAAAAATTAAGTGAAATGCAAAATTTGTGTTCTCCACAGGAAAAGGCGGTCTGGAGGTCAAAGGGTTATGGCCAGGAGTCCTCAGGACTCTGGACAGGTGGACAGGGTAAGCCAGTGGCCCCCAGAGCATATCTTCCATGCTTAGCTGAGGCGGCACACGGTCTGACTCATCTAGGTAAAGAGGGTATGTTTAAGCTGGTGAGAGCCTACTGATGTGCGCCAGGATTCTCTTCTCATGCGGTTAAGAGAGCAATGACATGTCTTATTTGCTTGAGGAAGAATATTGGAAAGTCAATACCAACAGAACCATCGCATATCCTGCCGACAGACGGCCCTTTTCAGGTAATACAAATTGATTTCATACAGTTACCACCCTGTAGGAATTTAAAATATGTGTTAGTCTGTATTGATGTGTTTTCCAATTGGGTAGAAGCGTTCCCTGCTGCCACAAATACTGCTACGTTCACTGCAAAGAAAATTGTGCAGGAATTTGTGTGTAGATATGGTATCCCTAGAATAATTGAAAGCGATAGGGGTACCCATTTTACAGGTGAAGTCTTTTAGGTTATATGCAAACTGATGGGAATTAATAGCAAGCTGCACACTCCGTACCGCCCACAGGCGAGTGCGAAGGTGGAGAGAGTAAACAGCACTATTAAGAATAAGCTGAGCAAAGTGATGGCTGAAACTGGATTGTTGTGGCCAGAAGCTTTGCCACTAGTATTGTACAGCATCAGAACCACTCCCAGGTCCCCCCTTAACCTATCACCCTTTGAGATTCTTTTTGGCAGACAACCCCATGTAATGATAGATCCCCAGGATGATTTGAAATGCAATAACGAAGTGACTGTAAAATATTTGGCTAAGATGAGCCAGCAGCTGAGGAATCAAAACAAAAATCTAAAGCTGGTGATTCCGGACCTACCGAACAGTAATTGTCATGACATTGATCCTGGGGATTATGTAATGATTCAAAATTTTCTACGCTCAGGTTGCCTCATTGACAGGTGGGAAGGACCGTACCAAGTCTTACTAACTAGCACGACAGCATTAAAGGTTGCCGAAAGAGAGACTTGGGTCCACTCGTCCCACTGTAAGAAGGTCGCTGACCCAGAGAGAACCCGTGACAAAGAGCAGAGTGTAGAGAACATCGTATCACTGGAGTGTCTATTCCGGGAAGGTTGAGAGGCAGAACTGTTGTCATGGCACCTGAGCGCGGAGAACAACAAGACCAGAGGCGGTTGTCGCACCAGTTTTTCTTTTTTATTATTTTCTCCATCTCCCACTACCCCCCTTCTTTCCTTCCCTTTTCCTCCCCCTTCTTGTTTCCTTTCTCTTCCCTTAACAAGATGGACTTACCCCAAGAGACTGCGTTCCGGGTATTCCTGTTAACCCTGTTGTTGACCAAAACAGTCTGTTTCGGTGAGAGTCCCAGAGAGGTCGAGAAAGGATCTGGAATGGGTTCTGATGGCGAGGACGGATTTGTAGAATTCCAAGAGCAACACATCACTCGAGCAAAGGCGAGTATCAGAAAACGATCTGGTAGTCAGGGAGCTCGGAGGCACTGTGAAGGGTTATTGGCTGAGGAAAATTGCATTTGTAAAAAATGTGAGAACATAGTTGAGGATGGGTGCATCCAGAGATGTCAGTCCAGCCTTAATATCAACATGGACCATCAACCATTGAGTGATTACCACTCACTAGTGGGTAAGGTTTTAAACCAAACAGAATGCTGGGTGTGCTCACAAGTACCTCAAGGTCAAAGCAAGTCAGGATTAGTACCATACCCTTTAGCAATAGATGAGGTACTCAAATTACGGGGTGGGAGACCGGTGGACAAGAAATTTAATATTTCTAGGCCCCCTAGTTTGAAGCTCCACCAGTATCATGTAGATAGATCCTTATTATGCTTCAACATTTCCAATTTCCGAAAACCAGGAAATTGGGAGGTGACATGGAATAACCAGACCATGGCCTTTTTGCATAGAGCTGATAGGATACCCATAGACTCTGAACTTGTACACCAAATAGCCAACAGTGAAAGGTATTTTCGGTATAGGTATACTCGAGGAAGCAAGACCATGTGGGTTGGAGAAGTATCACCAGGGTACTGTGCTTATATCATACAGCCTGATACTTGTACTGAACAGATGAGAGAACTAGGGATTGGGTTTTTCACTTGGAAAGTTTGTAATATGGTAATGTCATATTCTGTCCCATATGTTCTCCCCGATGATGCCTATTTCATATGTGGGAGGAAGGCGTATAAGTGGCTTGTCCCAAACTCAGAGGGATTGTGTTATGTTGGAAAAGTGTTGCCAGAGGTCATGACCATAACCCATGATAAGATGAAAGACGTTCACCGCAGTGCTCAGGCTCCCTATAGTCATACTCACTATGAACACATCGTTAAGAGACACCTCATAGATAGGACAGAGCACGTAGCCTCTGATTTGATCCACGAATCCACCGGGATTCAATTCCTTCTCGCATTAGACATCACCCGTACTGCCAGAGGAATTATAAATTATAGGTATATCCATGCGCTAGCGAACTTGATAGATAATATCACTGAGATGTATGATGACACCTTCAGGTATACAGGTAGGGAGTTGCAAGCTTACAAAACAGAACTGATCCAGCACAGGATGGTACTTAATTATATCACAGCTGTGACGGGTGGGTACTGTGTCACTTTGGCAACTCAATATGGTGTGAAGTGCTGCACGTATATTACAAACAGCACTGACGACCCCACAGAGATTATCGATCAAAGATGGATGATATCTTGCAGTTGAAGTGGGAGTTCCGAAGGAGACACAACATTACCCTGACGGCTGTGAGTAATGAACTGACCGGCTGGGTCTCATGGTTGAACCCACGAAATTGGTTCTCAGGATTAGGAGAGTGGGCTCAAAATGTTATTATGAGTGTGGGAAAGTTTCTCCTTTGTATCCTGGGAGTCGTCATCATTTTTGGTTTGATATTTAGGTGTTTTCGAATTATGATGCGGCGCAAGCACGGCACAAAATTGATGAGTTTAAGGAGCGGGGGCATTGTTACAGCAGCAGATTTAATTTACGACCCATCCATAGAGACAATGTTATGATAAGGATTGCAAATGAATTCCATGGCCTGTTTCTTTCACCCGTTTTTCCTTTGTCTCTCCCTTTGCCCAGATACACCGATCCGGAAAAGACATCGACTACACCCAAGAATGATTATGAAAATGTTATGTGAATGTATTTTAGATATGTGTCTTATCTTCATCTCTACAACCTTCAGTTAGTGACACACATAGTCGACAGGTGATATCCACATATACTAGCACTCACATATGTTCACCCTCCATGTATCATCAACTAAATGTGCACCCCATTTGTTGGAACAAGAAGCCGAAAAGAGCTCGGTAGTGTTTGTTGGCCCACTTACAGACCCTTAATACGGGATAAGAAGGATTTAATGTATACTTCGCAATACCTCGAAGCTTATCTAGAACATATACAGCACGATGATACATGCCCCTCAGACATGGATTCATACATACATGCTTTTACTATCCCACTAGGTCATACATTTCCCGCCTACACCTCCCCTCCTACCATCCAACCATCTGTAGATATTGTATTGTATATTTTTCTGTTTAGTGTTTAGATAGTGGCAGTTATTGTTGACTGCCAAAGGGTGGACTGTCAAAGTCGAAAAATATTCCAGTACACACATCACGTACTAACGACACACACATGCCCGCTGCGCAAGCACTTGTTCCGCCGTGCGTGCACATATCCGCAATTTGCGTATGGTCGCTCCCGCGGTCCTGCGCGTGGTATGGGTATTTACGGCGGAGTTTGTGAACGCATGGATGGTTATCAAAACATTACATATTTAATCCAAATAGTGCACATTGTACACACAGCCCCCCTGCACCACATCAGCAAGTAGACTAAGGTTATAAGGTGGTGTCTGGTATACAGCTGTAGGGTATTTTAAGGGTAACATTCCGGTGTTGGTTAGAGGAAGATCGCATGTTCCTGCGTATAGTTATGTGCAGAAGTAGAATATAGATATAAACTGTATTTACTGTATATTATGTATGCGGCGGGAATCCAGAGGAGACCACCCACAAGAGCAGTTGAGAAAGACATCGCCCACCTTTTCAAATCAACCTATGACCTCTCCTGTAATGTAAGGATGCATCCCTGTGTCCAATGGACAAAGGGATTACAGTATCCATTGTATTGCTTTTGGAAGTAGTGTATAAAAAGCCTGTTGCTGCCTGGCCGGTCAGAAGACTCTTAACGCTATCTACCTGATTAGCGGAGGACTGGACCAGGAAGCGCATGCGAATATTCTCACGTATGTACATTGACTGTAGCCATTTACTCTGTTGTATTGTAGTGTATAAATTGTATTGTTAACCCCCTTCCAGATATATACTCTGTGGTGTCGGAGCCCAGTGTTTAACTACAAATCGGTGTTGTGTCCTCTTTTCCCTGCTACGGTGTAAAGCGTATTACATTACCTAACTGTATAAGGTTTAAAAGTGTATTGATAAGGTGTGTACGCGCTGCGGGTACTTTGTACCGTCAGCGCTGCATAAGGTTTAAAGTGTAATAGCATTATTGCATTGCATTGCTGCATAAGGTTTAAAGTATAACTCTGGGTGTGTGCGCGCTGTGTGTACTTTGTACCCCCAGCGCGGCGTTTGTACGCTAAGTCCGTACACGGTACGGGACTCTGGTGGTCATTCCGAGTTGTGCGCTATTTTTTTCGTTCGCACAACATATTCGCAAAGTTGCGATTTTGTTGTAAAATTGCGAACATCCACCCCCATCGTAAATTTGCTATTTCGTACGCAGTACTACACAACGTAGGCGTATGTCAAATTATAACGCATTAATGCGAATCCATGGCATACGCACAAACCTCATCGAAAAAATACGAGGTCATCGTAGATTTACACATTCCTCTTAAATGTGCTAAGGCTTTAGCAAACAAACGCACAGCAATGTTTTTTTTCCCCTAATTTAGATGACACCTTGCAATTCAAACTCAACAAGCGTCCCTCAATTAAAAAAACAATTAGTGTAATGATTGATTGTGTGCATGACCAATTAAGTCTGCAAAGAATACCTCAAGAACACTTTGTAGGCCTAATTGGACATTACCATGTTTGTTTTTAAACAAGTGCAAGAGATGTGTAAACTGTGCCTGACATAAATGTAAATAGCATAATTTTGTGTGGATGTTTAGTGTGTGAATGTATGTGTTTACATGTTTTTTTAAAATATAACCTACTAACTAACCTAATTTGTATGTAATAAATAAGACTAATATTTTTATTTTTTTATTTTTTTTGTTAGGTAACCAATTTATGCTTTGCAATATGGTTTAAATTTTTACCATTAAAAACATCACAAGCGCATAACGGAGTAAAATAAATTTTTACTATTTCCACATATATTTTTTTTTCCAAAATTGAAAAAGAAACTTTTTTTTTTAACATTTATTTTAAAGTAAATTTTTTAAAACTTCAACTTCGGCCAACATGGCCTCCAAATGTGCCTTCATGCGGGCAACGATGACTGCCAGTCTTGTGGGATCTCCAACGGCACCATCTGAAATGCAGAGTAAAAATGCAATTTAAAACATAACTCACATTACCTATTACTTCACAATTCCACAAAGCACACTTTCATATAAAATGATATACATCATGGATGTATAAATGACAAAACAGTAGCATACCAACACACAAGCATACTCAGCAATGTTTGTCATAGCAAAATTAAAATGTGTAAAAGTCTACCACACCATGATGTACATTTACTAAGATGGGAGTTATATTTAGGGTGTGATGTTGTCCATAGCAACCAATCACATTCTACTTCTCTTCTAGAAGGTGGTAAATAACTGAAAATTTGTTTGTGTTTGGTTGCTATGGGCAACATCCAATCTTGAATCACACCCCCAAATTATTACATGTAACCCCATACTGGTCTTCAGTCGCATCTGGAGTGAAGCAGACTTGTCTTTTGTGCTGTTTGGCCCTGCATCATCACACTGCATATCAACATCTTCAGAAGGACAACATATCCTAGCATGCCCACACTCCCTGAAAGCCTGCCTTACTAAATAAGGTCAAACAGGTTTTGAAAAAGCAAATAAGCATTTTGTGAGTGTAACTTTCACAACACAAATCATTGTGTCGTTAGGCTGGCTAACAAAGTGACTCATGCGACTTTTTTTTTTTTTAAATCGCAATACCCAAGCACAATTGTAAAAGTAAAACCACACAAAAAGTAACACTCAGGTCTAAATGTGTTGCATATAATGTTTCACATACAAACCTTGTTGTGCAGGCAAACCTGTCGACATAGTGATTAGCAACCAGATGTAGACACTGTACATATAATGTCCCGCACACAAATGTGAATGCATCATCCATACCATGATGAATAAGACAAGCATTTAACCTTGACAAAAGATTGACCACAGTACAACACTGCATTTATTTGAATGTGTTTTTTCTATTTTAAATAAAAAAATAAGGAATGTGTGCGAACTTACTCTCCTCTGCCACTTGGCCACCTCCCTCTAGTGGCTCCGGGGCCTCTGCTGCCCATTCTGTTGGTGGCGAAGTTGGCTGGCTGGGGGATGGAGGCTGGATGGGTGAGGTTGGCTGGATGGGGGATGGGTGCTGGATGGGGGAAGGAGGCAGGAAGGGGGAAGGAGGGTCCAATTGTGTGAGAGGATGGAAGGGGGAGGTACTTACAGAGGGGTTTGGGAATGATAGGGTGAGGGTGGTGGTGTGCTTTTTTGGGACACAGAGGGGGAGGGGGGCAGAGAGGGGAATTTGGAAAGAGAGTGGGATTGGGCTGGAGAGGGGGTGTGGGCTGGAGAGGGAGATTGGGAAAGAGAGTGGGCTTGGGCTGGAGAGGGGGAGTGGGAAAATGAGGGTGAGGTGGCTGGAGAGGGTGAGGTGGCTGGAGAGGGGGATTGGGCTGGAGAGGGGGATTGGGCAGGAGAGGGGGATTGGGCAGGAGAGGTGGAGGGTGACCCAGAAGGGGAAGGGGCTTGAGAATGTGCCTGTTGTGGCCTCCCAGCACCAGCAGCAGCACCTTGTCGTTGTGCTCGCCCTAGAATGACATATGTAATTTTTAGGTTTTAACATATACATTTAGAACATCAGCATATTCCTATTACTCTGTTCTGTACCATGTTAAAGAGACAGGGGTAACATTACTAAGTTAGTAAAATGTTTATACTGGTGATGTTGCCCATAGCAACCAATCATATTATACATAAACTTTCTTAAGCACCTTCTATCAGATAATATATAGAATCTGAATGTTTGTTATTGCCAACATCACCAGTTCTCCAAACCAGCAACATTTTTTTTAAAAACCCACTGAGCAGGTTATTGGGTTCAGTTGTCAGCCTGTGTAGTAATTATGCACAACAACATACAGTCAGTACCATACCTCCCAACATGACCCTCTCCAGGAGGGTCAGAATGTTCTGCTCCGTCACTTCCCTCTTAATTTATGATTGCCATCACCTGTGCTGAAACACCTTTATTCCATAAATTAAGTGACAAGTCCAGAAGCAGAGTATTCTGTCCCTCCTGGAGAGGGTCATGTTGGGAGGTATGCAGTACTGCTTGCCCTACCCACACACACTCATGTTTATTGTAAGTGTGCAAATGTTCACACTCTCACTTAGTGAAAGTATGCAAAGGTTATGCGGGTAATCCGTCATGTAACGAAATGTTACTTACTGCGCCCACGTAGGGTACGGATTTGTTGTCGCAGCTCCGCCAACAAGTCCGGCGTACGCCTTCGTAGGTCGCTCCAGCGTCTCTCAAGCTGGATAACTGACCTCCGGCTGCGGATGCGGGTCCTTAACAAGCGGCGGACCTCTGCGTAGGCCTCGCGCTTTACCCAATTTGGGACAAAGCGCCCTACGCGGCCTACGCGGCGGTCCATCACCGCCACCAAGACGCGGAGCTCACGCCGTGTGAATGGTGCAGCACGCATCATGGCAATGGCGTTTTCCACATATGGGCATATATTTATAGTGTGTGTTGGCATGTGATTGTTGTAAAATCTATGCTGTCATCTAAATTAACTTTATTGATGTGTGCATTGAATAAACTTTATTGCTGTCTGCAGTGCTGTGAAGAGCAGAGGGGTTAGTTCGCTATAGCGGAAAATCGCAGTCGCGGAAGAGCATGATAATAAAAGAACCTACCCTCACAATTCCACACACACACACACACACACACACACACACACACACACACACACACACACACACACACACACACACACACACACACATTTTTACTAAAATATTTGATACAATCTGTGTACTCACCACATTTTGGAGGAACAATCAGCTGCACAGTCAGAAAGTTTACAACATTTAGTATCATATGTTGTGTATTTTGTTTTGAAAACAGGATAAAAAAAAAACAGTAATTACAACAATTTAGCAACGTAAATATATTTAAAAAAAAAAAACATTGTAAGGTTAACATGTTTGAATATTTACAGAAACAACTAATAATATATTCACACACACCAAAACAATTACACAATGAGCTTTCAATAGCTACCTAAATGACATCAGAGCAAAATTAACATAAACATACAGTGACTTTGTTTAATATTTTTATAATTTGTAACAATTCACTATACCTGAAATATTCCCGCACAATGCGTGCCCTTATTTCGTTTCCCCTCCGGGAAACACTCCCCCCACCGACTCTCCGCCCAACCCCTGGCTCCTCATCTGGCAATTCCTCTGTGTGAGGAAGCTCAACGCGACTCCTTACAGCAATGTTATGTAGGATAGCGCACAGGACCACAATTTTACTTACCATCTCCGGCGAATACATTATGTCGCCACCAGTGCGGTGGAGCACACGAAAGCGCCCTTTAAGGACACCAATCGTGCGCTCTACCAGCTGTCTAGTGGCAGTAAGCGCAGAGTTAAATGCCATCTGTGGTCCTGGCCTGGGCTTACTGTAAGGAGTCATGAGCCAGGGGGTGCAAGGATATCCACGGTCTCCTGTTTGATGAGAAGAAAAGAAAATATTTAGAATCTTAAATTTAAAAATATTATTGTAAGTAAAAAAAAAATAAAAACTCACCCAATAACCACATGTCTTGTCCTTCCATCGATCTTAATCTGTGCCATATCCCTGATTGTCTAATGACATGGGCATCATGGGAGTTCCCCAGGAACTTAGCATTCAGGGACAGGATCTGGAGGGATGGCCCACAAACAACCATTACATTCAGAGAATGAAACAGTTTCCTGTTTCTATAAATTTCTTCATTATGTCTTGGTGGTACAATAGCTACATGTGTGCCATCCACAACCCCAATAACATGTGGGAAGCAACTACCACCTTCCTCAAATTGCCGCTTCACCACATCTAGGGCCCCAACATCCAAAGGCATAGCAATAAATTGCTTAACTCGCTTAATAAAAGCCTGGCTGACACGCCGCAGGACCTTACTGAACTGGCCCTGCGTCATGCCAACCAGATCGCCCACAACATGCTGGTATGAACCAGTGGCAACAAAATGTAACACAGCAAGGAATTGTGTCAATGCTGGTATTGCTGTAGGATACCTAATGGATTGTTCTAGATCACTCTCTATTATGGAGAGAGTGTCTAGGATTAGATGAGGTGGCAGCCTGTATCTGCGCAAAACCACATCATCAGGCATCCCAAAAAGGAGGACACGGGTACGGAAAATTGGTGGCCTAGCACGCCTCCGTTGCCTTGGATGACGAGGAGCCGGTTGCGGTTGGAGGGCTTGCAGCGGTTGGGGTGGGAGTGGTTCCGTGGGTTGGGCTGGGAGGGCTTCAGCTGCCACATGAATGGACATCACCAACTTAAAATGAAGGTAAGAATAATAAAAAAAAAAAAAAAACAACAACACACATTGTCATCCATAATCAAAGTCAAAGTGTATGGGTGTTAACTTACTGCAGGAGCGTACTCCATTTCTTCAAGAATAAAATACGGGTCCAAAACACAAAATTGGGAACAAAACAAAAACAAACCTTTAGCTAATTATTTCAAACATAGGTTAACATCACAAATCAAAAAGTATTTGAGATTTCAAACATACCCATATAATTACTGGCACAATATATTTTTAAACAACTGAGTATAAATAATGTAAATTAGTTTTAAAATTTTAATAAAAAAACAAACAACACAAAAAAATAAATGGGGGTCCTTTAGTAGCTAATACAGCAAAAATCAGCCCTACTTTGTCAAAAGTAAATGCTTTGTAAACAAAGAAATGACACCTACAAGAGAGAGAAATGGCCTATAAGAAATAAGATACACACTTGCTACAAACACACTCCAGGACACACAGGGATAGCCTACTTACCTGCTCAATAAATGAAGATTCAAATGTGGTAGCAAAAACAACAAAAATGCAGCCTACTTGGGCACAAAATAAATAGGGATCCAAAATCCACAAATGAGACACCTACAAGAGACACAGAAGGAGTCTAAGAGATCATATAGACACTTACAACAAACAGCAGCACACACAGGGATAGGCTACTTACCTGCTCAATAAATGAAGATACAAATGTGGTAGCAAAAACAACAAAAATGCAGCCTACTTGGGCACAAAATAAATAGGGATCCAAAATCCACAAATAAGACACCTACAAGAGACACAGAAGGAGTCTAAGAGATCATATAGACACTTACAACAAACAGCAGCACACACAGGGATAGGCTACTTACCTGCTCAATAAATGAAGATACAAATTTGGTAGCAAAAACAACAAAAATGCAGCCTACTTGGGCACAAAATAAATAGGGATCCAAAATCCACAAATGAGACACCTACAAGAGACACAGAAGGAGTCTAAGAGATCATATAGACACTTACAACAAACAGCAGCACACACAGGGATAGGCTACTTACCTGCTCAATAAATGAAGATACAAATGTGGTAGTAAAAACAACAAAAATGCAGCCTACTTGGGCACAAAATAAATAGGGATCCAAAATCCACTAATGAGACACCTACAAGAGACACATAAGGAGTCTAAGAAATCATATAGACACTTACAACAAACAGCAGCACACACAGGGATAGGCTACTTACCTGCTCAATAAATGAAGATACAAATGTGGTAGCAAAAACAACAAAAATGCAGCCTACTTGGGCACAAAATAAATAGGGATCCAAAATCCACTAATGAGACACCTACAAGAGACACAGAAGGAGTCTAATAAATCAAACAAACTGTGTGAACAATATAACATACACACTGTAAAGTACAGGTAAGAAAAAACCACATATGCCATAATAAACCATTTAAATATCAAACAGATATCCTCCAAAATACATAAACCCAGTTCCATTGCACCACCATACATACTTGGCTTGATAATTGACTAATGTAGGAATACTCACAAAAGAAACTTAGCCAAAAAAAATGCACTACGCTACACAAAATGTGAAAAGCGAATAAACGGCCATCTGTCTGCAAGACAATGCAAAAATAACTCACTCTGCAAAGTTGTTCCAAAGATGACCACCTTCGATGAGAACACACAGCAGCTTCATTCATCATACACCCACTCACACAGGCTGCAAACCAGGCTCTTAAATAAGCAGTACAATCAGTCACATAATTAGCATAATTTACACCTGTGTAAATTTCTGCTACGCACGCAGCTATAAATAGCTACACACCTGTGCGTACAGACATGCCACTAGCAACATGGCTACTCGTGAGGAGTTGGCAGCAGAGCTGGACCGCGTGCAGCAGCAGGTGTCCGCATTGTCACAAAGACGCATGGCGTTGCGTCGGCAGATGCTGCAATCCGCCTCCGCGGATTCTGAAGAAGCAGGACTCAGTACTAGAGACATTCCAGCTTCTGATCCCCAGCAGTTAAGAGATGATACCCTGCCAGACAGACATACTGGGGTAACTGAGGGAGATTCAGCATTAGCCGCAGAAACACAAAATACACAAGCAGCTAGTGAAGAGGAAGATGGTGAGGAACAGGACCAAAGCTCACAGGCTACTTCAAGGAGAAGAAAAAGGCAGCCCGCATTCACTAAGAGGGAGTTGCGTGTTTTGGTCACACAGGCCATGTCAAAAATACATAGAGGACCAAAAAACATGGGTGCTGCTACCAAAGATAGAATCTGGAGGGACATCACTCACTCTGTGAATGAAGTCGGCTCTATAGTCCGAACATCACAGGAAGTTAGAAGACGGTAAGTGTATATAGGCAGTCCATTATCTGTGCAAAGTATTCTTTAAAAACCAAATGCATAACATGTGTCCTAGATATTAGATGTGATGTTGCCTATAGCAACCAAATGCATAACATGTGTCCTAGATATTAGATGTGATGTTGCCTATAGCAAACAAATGCATAACATGTGTCTTAGATATTAGATGTGATGGTGCCTATAGCAACCAAATGCATAACATGTGTCCTAGATATTAGATGTGATGTTGCCTATAGCAACCAAATGCATAACATGTGTCCTAGATATTAAAGGAGGTATTTATTTTTTTAATATACCTTGCCCCTATTTTTCCAAACATATGTAGTTGGGCCGACTTCAAATCCCGCCTGAAGGGCAAGAGGTCTGCGGAGTGGAATGCCTCAAGGGCTACAGGGGCAGGACCAGCTGCCACTGTGGAGTACACAGATCTGGAGGAGATGGCCATGGACTGTGTCAGTTATGAGGAGGGGGGAGGGGTGTCTTATATGGACACGGACCTGCCTGAAATACTGATGGCACATGACTTGCCAGGTAAGTTTACACACATATTTGTATTGTTTAATTGTTTTTGTTACAAAAGTCACTAAATTTAAATTTTTAACTCTTTTTCCAAACATTCTTCTATTTGCTTTGCACATAACAAAGCACAGGGGGGTGATCAGGTAGAGTCACAGGAGGGTTATGTGGCTGAGGCTGAGGTGGAGGGACCTAGTGTGTCTGGTAGTGTGGGACCACAAATCCCACCTATCCAGATTCCAACTGGCCCCCCCACCCAACCCTCTGCTATCCCGGAAATCCTGACTGAAATAGCTAGGTATGGTGAGAGCCTAAATGCTTTTCAGGACAGGATGCTCCGGGAGGTAAGCCAGATAGCTGTTCAGCTCACTGAGCACAGAACCAGTGTGGAGCAAGGTGTAGCTCAACTCTGCCAAGGTCTGGCAGAGATCAGGCAGGGACAAGATCAATTTGCCTCCTCCTTCAAAGACCTTGCAAATTCGATCTTGCAAGGGCTCCAGGCCATCGCTGTCTCCCTTGCCCACAGTGGCAGAGAGCCAGCCACATCGGCTCCCTCCCCTCACCCTGCCCAGGAAGAACATCCCACTGGGCAGGGCCCACGAAGGTTGCGCCGCAGACCAAGCCAAGAAGAACATCATCAGGCGGGGGAAAAAAAGAGAAAGTGATGTCTCTCCAGATGGGCAGCACCCATGTTTTTCATGTTGGCTCTATGTATTTTTTGTGTTGCCTTGTGTGGCCAGAATGGCTAACTCCCTTTTAGTGAAAATATAGATTTCAGTTTTCAGATATTGTAGCCTGTGAGCTTTTTTTCCTGTACACCAGAGCCATCTTCCTCTTCCTAGCGTGCTGTGTATTGTTGTGTTTGTGTGGTGGCTCCTGAATCTAACTCAGTTCCCCAAAAATATATGTCTGGCTGGGTGTTTACACCATATTTTTTTTTTTTAATAAAATTATTATTTGGTCAGAAGATGGAGTTTCCCTAGTACTGAGTTCTGCTATGTGATTTGTGTCAGTGGCATCTGCTTGCTGCTTGGTCCATCTTTGCCTGTGATACTCACCTGTAGCCATGTTGTTTGGACCACTGTTAAATTTTTTGCAATAATAAAAAGAAACAAAAATTTCTGTAGTTTATTAAAGTTAATGCATTATGTTAATCTTAGCCCAGTAAAGTTTAGCAAGGCATATAGACACTTTGGGAACAAGGGAACAACCAGAATAATCATACAAGCATTGCATCTTTAAAAATGCAACAGGTATGCCTTGCACAACACTTTAATGGCCATATTAAAATAGTATTCACAACTAGGTTTTTGGGTTACTATGGGCAACATGACATAATATTAAACATTGTCAGATATTCAAACAAAAGTGAAATGTTTTTTGTTTAAAATAAAAAGTGTATGCTGCATTATGTTGGTACAGATATTTGTGATATACAAAGGGTTACATTTTATGTAGTTTAGATGTAGTTTAAGTTTGGTTAATTAAACTTGTTTGCATTTGGTAGTATTTAAAACATCAAAACATGCACTTTACATTAATGTTTAGTTTAAAACTTGGACCAAAAAAAAAACACCTTATTTGGCAGCGTGACAGATTTATAAGTGCTTACAATAAACATGTAATGTGTCCACACAATTGCTGTTTGCAGTACTTCAGCAGAGCAGTGTTTAGGAAGTAATTGAGCAACAGATGAATGGGCTCTCCAATTAACTGCTAATTATTGCATACACACTTGTAACACTACTTCGCAAATGCTGAGTAACTGCAGAGCTACTCGGATGCTGCGTCAAGATTGAGAAGATTTGCTATGTTAAGTTTAACATCGAAAAAGCATTTCTGCTAAAAACACGCCTACTGCTAGTTGCATACTCCCACACTAGACGCCCACTTTCACGCCCATGTCGTACGATTGCGAAGCCGCGCCTCTGCCACGCCTTCGGCAATCCCCGTTTTCGTTTCTGTGTAATGAGCAGTTTTATTTGTAGTATTTCTGCACAAGTGTCGTTTCGCTATACTCGCGCATGCGTATTTCCACTTTTGCGCATGCGCAGTTACTCATTTTCTGCCTATTTGCGATGCGATGACCCGCTGCGATCAACTCGGAATGAGGGCCTCTGTACGCAAATAGCGTACAAAGTACGTAGAGTGCATATTAAGTCTAGCGGCCGCAGCGGCTTCATGGTAAAAGTGTGTTTAAAGGCATAGCTTTATGGTTTAAGATAATATCGACATTATCACCATCATTTCAGACACAGGGTCTGCCACATGACTGTGGCTGAAATGACTGGTTGGTTTGGGCCCCCACCAAATAAGAAGCAATCAATCTCTCCTTGCACAAACTGGCTCGACAGAGGCAAGATGTCCACCTCATCGTCCGATTCCTCACCCCTTTCACTGTGTACATCCCCCTCCTCACAGAGTATTAATTTGTCCCCACTGGAATCCACCATTTTAGGTCCCTGTGTACTTTCTGGAGGCAATTGCTGGTGTATGTATCCACGGAGGAATTGATTATAATTCATTTTGATTAACATCATCTACTCCACATTTTCTGGAAGTAACCTCGTACGCCGATTTCTGACAAGGTGACTGGCTGCACTAAACACTCTTTCGGAGTACACACTGGAGGGGGGGGGGGGCATCTTAGGTAAAATAAATCCAGTTTGTGCAAGGGCCTCCAAATTGCCTCTTTTTCTTGCCAGTATACGTACGGACTGTCTGACGTGGCTACTTGGATGCGGTCACTCATATAATCCTCCACCATTCTTTCAATGGTGACAGAATCATATGCAGTGACAGTAGACGACATGTCAGTAATCGTTGGCAGGTCCTTCAGTCTGGACCAGATGTCAGCACTCGCTCCAGACTGCCCTGCATCACCGCCAGCCGGTGGGCTCGGAATTCTTAGCCTTATCCTTGTAGCCCCAGTTGCGGGAGAATGTGTAGGAGGAGCTGTTGACGGGTCACGTACCGCTTGACTTGACAAGTGTCTCACCAGCAGGTCTTTGAACATGTGCAGACTTGTGTCTGCCGGAAAGAGAGATACAACGTAGGCTTTAAACCTAGGATCGAGCACGGTGGCCAAAATGTAGTGCTCTGATTTCAACAGATTGACCACCCGTGAATCCTGGTTAAGCGAATGAAGGGCTCCATCCACAAGTCCCACATGCCTAGCGGAATCGCTCCGTTTTAGCTCCTCCTTCAATCTCTCCAGCTGCTTCTGCAAAAGCCTGATGAGGGGAATGACCTGACTCAGGCTGGCAGTGTCTGAACTGACTTCACGTGTGGCAAGTTCAAAGGGTTGCAGAACCTTGCACAATGTTGAAATCATTCTCCACTGCGCTTGAGCCAGGTGCATTCCCCCTCCTTTGCCTATATAGTAGGCAGATGTATAGGCTTGAATGGCCTTTTGCTGATCCTCCATCCTCTGAAACATATAGATGGTTGAATTCCACCTCGTTACCACCTCTTGCTTCAGATGATGGCGGGGCAGTTTCAGGAGTGTTTGCTGGTGCTCCAGTCTTCGGCACGCGGTTGCTTAATGTCGAAAGTGGCCCGCAATTCTTCGGGCCACCGACAGCATCTCTTGCACGCTCCTGTCGTTTTTTTACAAAATTCTACACCACCAAATTCAATGTATGTGCAAAACATGGGATGTGCTGGAATTTGCCCACATGTAATGCACGCACAATATTGGTGGCATTGTCCGATGTCACAAATCCCCAGGAGAGTCCAATTGGGGTAAGCCATTCTGCGATGATGTTCCTCAGTTTCCGTAAGAGGATGTCAGCTGTGTGCCTCTTATGGAAAGCGGTGATACAAAGCGTAGCCTGCCTAGGAACGAGTTGGTGTTTGCGAGATGCTGCTACTGGAGCCACCACTGCTGTTTTTGCTGCGGGAGGCAATACATCTACCCAGTGGGCTGTCATAGTCACATAGTCCTGAGTCTGCCCTGCTCCACTTGTCCACATGTCCGTGGTTAAGTGGACATTGGGTACAACTGCATTTTTTAGGACACTGGTGACTCTTTTTCTGACGTCTGTGTACATTCTCGGTATCGCCTGCCTAGAGAAGAGGAACCTAGATGGTATTTGGTACCGGGGACACAGTACCTCAAGCAATTCTCTAATTCCCTGTCAATTAACGGTGGATACCGGACACACGTTTAACACCAACACAGCTGCCAAGACCTGAGTTATCCGCTTTGCAGCAGGATGACTGCTGTGATATTTCATCTTCCTCGCAAAGGACTGTTGGACAGTCAATTGCTTACTGGAAGTAGTACAAGTAGTCTTCCGACTTCCCCTCTGGGATGACGATCGACTCCCAGCAGCAATAACAGCAGCGCCAGCAGCAGTAGGCGTTACACTCAAGTATCCATCGGAGGAATCCAAGTTAGGAGAGGACTCGTCAGACTTGCCAGTGACATAGCCTGCAGGACTATTGGCGTTCCTATCTAAGGAGGAAATTAACACTGAGGGAGTTGGTGGTGTGGTTTGCAGGAGCTTGGGTACAAGAGGAAGGGATTTAGTTGTCAGTGGACTGCTTCCGCTGTCACCCAAAAAAAATTTAACTTGTCAATGACTTCTGATGAATGCGCTCCAGGTGACGCATAAGGGAGGATGTTCCTAGGTGGTTAACGTCTTTACCCCTACTTATTACAGCTTGACAAAGGCAACACACGGCTTGACACCTGTTGTCCGCATTTCTGTTAAAATAATTCCACACCGAAGAGGTGATTTTTTTTGTAATTTGACCAGGCATGTCAATGGCCATATTTGTTAGGCGCCAGGGTCCGCTTGATGGTCTGCGCGGCCCGGCGACTAGCAACTAGAGACGTCGTGCACGTACAGCCGCCGGCTCCCTAGCAACGCTAGACGCCGGGCGCGCTGAGCCGCACGGACCCTAGCAACGGGGACGCCACTGGCGGACCGCGTTCCCCGTTGCTAGGCTTTAGGAAATTAAGATATTCACCTGCTCTCTGGCCGTGCAGCAAGGCAGTTGCACGGCATTTATTCTAATCAGCCTTTAGCAGCTGATTGGAGGACTCCTTGTTAAATACACTCCCAGGGCTTCTCACTGACGCCGGTAATAGCTTCCTGCATGCTGCCTTTGTTTGCTGAGAGTCTGTTTCCAGTCCTGCTGTATCCGGTCATTCCAGTCCTCAGAAGTCCGGTATTCGGGAGTTGTCATCTCATCCCAAGAGGTCCTTTGGTTCCCTGGAGTCCTGACTGATCACCGTTTTATATCCAGTGGTGTTCGTGAGTTGCGGCTCTGCCGTGTGTTGCGGCTCAGCCGCTTTACCATTTATATTTTGTGTTTGGAGCATTTGCGGAGTGTTCCGCTTCCACAAGTCCTCTCTGGTACTCGGCGGTGCCAGGTAGGAGAATTGGACAAGTGGATATTTTGGTTGTCCTTTTCCCTGGCGGTTTCTCTGCACATATTATAGTTTTGAGTTTGCTTAGCCCCTGGCCTGGTTGTTTAGTTAGAGGGCCTCTTGTTATCACCCTGTCTCGGGTTTCCCTTTGTCTCTCATTAAGACCGGGGGGCATCGAAGTTGGGCAGACATAATCCGCCCTTCAAACGCGGCTGCCAAGGGCTCAAGAAACCATAGTCTCGCAGGGGATTTCTGACAACACGGGTGAGACAACAGAGTTAGGGCGCCAGGGGCTATTTTCCTGTCCTGCTCCCTTCCCCAGCATTCCGTTCCAGTGCTCCGGTCCTTGCCATAAGATCTCCTCTGACCAGAGTGCTGGAATCATAACAATATTCATCCCACGGATAACAGGTGTCTCCCCGGGTGCCTGACTTAAACAAACCACCTCACCATCAGAATACTCCTTGTCAATTTCCTCCTCAGCGCCAGCAACACCCATATCCTCATCCTGGTGTACTTCAACAGTGACATCTTCAATTTGACTATCAAGAACTGGACTGTGGGTGCTCCTTCCAGCACTTGCAGGGGGCGTGCTAATGGTGGAAGGCGCCACCTTTTCCCGTCCAGTGTTGGGAAGGTCAGGCATCGCAACCGACACAATTGGATTCTCCTTGGGGATTTGTGATTTAGAAGAACGCACAGTTCTTTGCTGTGCTTTTGCAATCTTAACTCTTTTCAGTTTTCTAGCGGGAGGATAAGTGCTTCCATCCTCATGTGAAGCTGGACCACTAGCCATAAACATAGGCCAGGGCCTCAGCCATTCCTTGCCACACCGTGTCGTAAATGGCATATTGGCAGGTTTACGCTTCTCCTCAGACGCTTTTCATTTAGATTTTTGGGTTATTTTACTGAACTTTAGCTTTTTGGATTTTACATGCTCTCTACTATGACATTGGGCATCGGCCTTGGCAGACGACGTTGATGGCATTTCATCATCTTGGCCATGACTAGTGGCAGCAGCTTCAGCACGAGGTGGAAGTGGATCTTAATCTTTCCCTATTTTTCCCTCCACATTTTTGTTCTCCATTTTTTAATGTGTGGAATTATATGCCAGTAATATATCAATAGCAATGGCCTACTGTACTGTACTATATATGTATACTGTTACTCACCAAAATGCTGTACTGTAATGCTATATATATATTGCTCACAATAATGCAGCACAGATATGGAATGGATACTTGCAGTGACACAGAGCTGCAAGATACAGCAATGGCCTACTGTACAACTATATACTGTTGGTCCCCAAAATGCTGCACTGTAATACTATATATACTGCTCACAAAAATGCAGCACAGATATGGAATGGATACTTGCAGTGACACAGAGCTGCAAGATACAGCAATGGCCTACTGTACAACTATATACTGTTGGTCACCAAAATCCTGCACTGTAATACTATATATACTGCTCACAAAAATGCAGCACAGATATGGAATGGATACTTGCAGTGACACAGAGCTGCAAGATACAGCAATGGCCTACTGTACTGTACTACTATTATACTGGTGGTCCCCACAATAAAGCACACTGAGCACAGATATTTGCAGCACACTGAGCACAGATATGGAGTGTTTTCAGGCAGAGAACGTAGATATTTTCAGCACACTGAGCCCAGATATTTGCAGCACACTGAGCACAGATATTTGCAGCACACAGATTACGGAGCTTTTCAGGGAGATAACGCAGCCACGTCCTCTCCGTTCAATCTCCAATGCACGAGTGAAAATGGCGGCGACGCGCGGCTCTTTATATAGAATACGAATCTCGCGAGAATCCGACAGCGGGATGATGACGTTCGGCCTCGTTCGGGTTAACCGAGCAAGGCGGGAAGATCCGAGGCTGCCTCGGAACCCTGTAAAATAGGTGAAGTTCGGGGGGGTTCGGATCTCGGAGAACCGAACCCGCTCATCTCTAGTTATTAGTAGAGATGTGCACCAGAAATTTTTTGGGTTTTATGTTTTGGTTTTGGATTGGGTTCCGCGGCCGTATTTTAGATTCGGACGCGTTTTGGCAAAACCTCCCTTAAAAATTTTTGTCGGATTCAGGTATGTTTTGGATTCGGGTGTTTTTTTTCAAAAAACCCTCAAAAACAGCTTAAATCATAGAATTTGGGGGTATTTTTGATCCTATAGTATTTTCTCATACGTCCTAGAGGATGCTGGGGTCACTTCAAGAACCATGGGGTATAGACGGGATCCGCAGGAGACATGGGCACTTTAAGACTTTTAAAGGGTGTGAACTGGCTCATCCCTCTATGCCCCACCTCCAGACTCCAGTTTAGAATCTGTGCCCAGTGAGACTGGATGCACTCTGAGGAGCTCTACTGAGTTTCTCTGATAAAGACTTAGGTTTTTTATTTTCAGGGAGACTGCTGGCAACAGTCTCCCTGCTTCGTGGGACTTAGGGGAGAGAAGTCAGACCTACTACTTCTGTGAGTTTAAAGGCTCTGCTTCTTTGGCTACAGGACACCATTAGCTCCTGAGGGTCTAATCGCTAGGTACGCCTAGATGCTCGTTCCCAGAGCCCGCCGTCACCCCCCTTGCAAAGCCAGAAGTCAGAAGACAGGTGAGTAGAGGAAGAAAAGAAGACTTCAGTGACGGCTTTGAGGTACCGCCATGCTCCCACGCACAGCGGCACTACAGGGTGCAGAGCGCGGGGGGGGGCGCCCTGGGCGGCATATATGACCTCTATAAGTAACTGGCAAGAGCGGACATAGTACCAGGTCACTGTCCGGACCCCCGCCAGTATAAAAATTAATTTGAAAAGAGCGGGTCTGCAGCGCACCATTACGGGGGCGGAGCTTAGCCTCACAGCACACAACCCGGCGCCATTTTCTCTACACAAGGCTGCAGAGACACTGGTCCTACCTCACATTGCTGCATAAGTATCAGGGTGAAAAACGGGGGGTGGGGGGGCACAGTTATTTTGGTGCATTATATGTTTATTATAAAAGTGCTGCAGGTCTGGGGCATTTTCTGTGGTGTTTCAGACCGGGATTGAGCGCTGGGGTGTGAGCTGGCAATAACTCCCTCTGTGTCCCTCTGACAGGCTTTACGGTGGGTCTGTCCCCTATAGGCCCAGTGTGTCTGGGTGTATTGGGTGCACGTGTGTCGGCATGTCTGAGGCGGAGTGCTCTTCCCAGGAGAAGACTATGTTAAGGACACAAACGGCTGTGGGAGTGACCCTGTCTGCACCGCCGACACCTGATTGGGTGATTGTTTTGAGTGCTTTGAATGCAAATGTGGCTCTGATAAATAAGACCAGACCCCCTCGGGGTCACAAAAACGTTCATTTGCCCAGCTGGCAGTCACGGATACCGTCACGGACACTGACTCAAGTGCCGACTATAGTGATGCCAGATTAGATCCAAAACTGGCAAAGAGCATTCAGTACATGATTGTGGCAATAAAAGACGTATTACATATCACTGAGGACCCTACTGTTCCTGATACTAGGGTCTGTATGTATAAAGGAAAGAAACCTGAGGTAACGTTTCCTCCCTCTCATGAACTGAACACGCTTTGTGAAAAGGTTTGGGAAAATCCTGACAAAAAGTTTCAGATTCCCAAAAGGATTCCAGTGGCGTATCCGTTTCCCTCTGGAGATAGGGAAAAATGGGAGTCACCCCCTATTGTGGACAAAGCTCTATCATGGCTGTCCAAAAAGGTGGCTTTTCCATCCCCTGACACGGCAGCCCTTAAGGATCCTGCGGATCGTAGGCAGGAAAATACATTGAAATCCATTTATGTCACCACGGGTAAGCTACTCAGACCAGCCATTGCATCTGCATGGGTGAGTAGTGCTATCGAAAAATGGGCAGATAACTTGTCATCTGAAATAGATACCCTGGATAGGGATAGCGTTCTTTTGACACTAGGTTATATCAGGGACGTTGCAGTCTACCTAAAGGAAGCTACGAGGGATAATGGCCTCTTGGGATCAAGGGTCAATGCCATGGCAGTCTCAGCTAGGAGAGCATTGTGGATTCATCAATGGAATGCTGATGCTGACTCTAAGAAAGCTATGGAGTCTCTACGGGATCCGGTCTGAAGATCGACAGTGTCTAGGTCGACAATGTTTAGGTCGACCACTATAGGTCGACAGTTACTAGGTCGACATGGATGGAACGTCGACAGGGTTTCTAGGTCGACATGTGCTAGGTCGACAGGTCTAAAGGTCGACATGAGTTTTTCACAATTTTTTTTGTGGATTTTTTCATACTTAACGATCCACGTGGGCTACGATTGGAACGGTAAAGTGTGCCGAGCAGTGGCGCACCCAGGGGGGGGTTCCGAGTACCCAGAAACCCCCCTCCACAAAATTTTTTTTTTTTTTTTTTTTTAGCTGCATGAGTATTATTAATGACTGTCTAGCGTCCTCTGCAGCCTGCTGTCTTCCTGGTGGCACTTGCAAGTGCAATAAAAGTTTACTTTATTTTAATTATAGTACATATATATCCATGTGCCTACATATATACACATGTATATACATACATACATACATATAAACACACACACACACACACACACACACACACACACACACATATGATATATATATATATACATGTATATATATGTGTACTGTATGTGTGTGTGTATATATATATGTATGCATGTTTAATATGCTATGTATATGTGTATATGGGTTCACTACGATCTCCCGGCGGCCGGCCTCCCGGAGACCAGCATACCGGCGCCGGGAGGCCGGCCGCCGGCTTACCAACAGTGTGGCGAGTGCAAATGAGCCCCTTGCGGGCTCGCCACGCTCGCCGCGCTCGCCACGCTACGCGCGCCACACTATTCTATTCTCCCTCCAGGGGGGTCGTGGACCCCCACGAGGGAGAATAAGTGTCGGTATGCCGGCGGTCAGGCTCCCGGCGTCGGTATGCTGGTCGCCGGGAGCCCGACCGCCGGCATACTGAAGACCACCCGTGTATATGTATGTGTGTGTGTATGTGTATATATATATATAATGTGTGTGTAGATATATATATATATATATATATACACACACACACAGACACACTAGTTTTATGGACCCATCATATACTGGGTCACCTCAGTCCCCACCCCCGTGATTGGCTCCGCCCAGTTCTGGAAACCCCCCCATGCAAATCCTGCGTTTGCCACTGCCGAGCGAAGCAGTAGTGGAGCGAAGGCACCATGCCCGAAGCATGGCGAGCGAAGCGAGCCATGCGAGGGGACGCGGTGCACTAATTTGGGATCCCGGTCACTTTCCGAAGAAAACGACACACAAAAAAAAATCCTCATGTCGACCTTTAGACCTGTCGACCTAGCACATGTCGACCTAGAAACCCTGTCGACCTTCCATCCATGTCGACCTAGTGACTGTCGACCTATAGTGGTCGACCTAAACATTGTCGACCTAGATACTGTCGATAAAACGAACCACACCCGTCTCTACTGTATAAAGGTGGTGTATTGTTTGGTGACGGCCTCGCTGACTTGGTATCTACGGCTACCGCGGGTAAGTCATAATTTTTACCCTATGTGCCTGCACCACAAAAGAAAGCACACCACTATCAGATGCAGTCCTTTCGGCCCAATAAGTACAGAAAAGGCAGATGGTCTTCCTTCCTTGCTTCTAGAGGAAAGGGAAAAGGTAAATGATCACCGGCCATGGCTGGTTCCCAGGAGCAGAAGTCCTCCCCGGCTTCTGCCAAATCCACCGCATGACGCTGGGGCTCCTCTGCAGGAGTCCGCACTGGTGGGGGCACGTCTCAGGCTCTTCAGTCAGTTCTGGGCTCGTTCGGCCCTGGACCCATGGGTTTTAGAAATAGTGTCCCAGGGGTACAAACTGGAGTTTCAAGACATTCCCCCTCGCTGATTTTTCAAATCAGCCTTACCAGCATTTACTCCGGACAGGGAGGTGGTATGCGCCACAATACAAAAACTTTGTCACAATCAAGTCATTGTCAGGGTTCTCCCGTCGCAACAGGGAGAAGGCTTTTATTCGAGCCTGTTCGTGGTCCCGAAGCCAGACGGCTCAGTCAGACCAATCCTGAACCTCAAATCCCTCAATTTCTACCTGAGAAAATTCAAATTCAAGATGGAATCTCTCCGGGTAGTGATCTCCAGTCTGGAGGAGGGGGATTTTATGGTGTCGGTAGACATAAAGGATGCCCACTTACATGTTCCCATTTATCCTCCACATCAGGCTTACCTGAGGTTTGCAGTTCAGGATTGTCATTACCAATTTCAGACATTGCCGTTTGGTCTGTCCACGGCTCCGAGGGTTTTCACCAAAGTAATGCCCGAAATTATGGTTCTTCTGCGCAAACAAGGAGTCACAATTATCCCGTACTTGGACGATCTCCTGATAAAGGTGAGATCCAGGGACCAATTACTGCAGAACATTACGCTCTCCCTGACAATACTGCAGCAACATGGTTGGCTCCTAAACTTGCCAAAATCACAGTTGGTTCCGACGAGACGGCTGTCGTTTTTGGGAATGATTCTGGTCACAGAATTAGAGAGAGTTTTTCTTGCAGTGGAAAAGGCTCTGGAAATTCAGAACTTGGTCAAACAAATTCTGAAACCAGCAAGAGTATCGATCCATCAATGCACTCGGTTGCTGGGGAAGATGGTGGCGGCCTACGAGGCCATTCAGTTTGGCAGATTCCATGCCAGAGTGTTTCAGTGGGACCTGTTGGACAAGTGGTCCGGGTCCCATCTGCACATGCACCGAAGGATAATCCTGTCTTCCAAGACCAGAATCTCACTCCTGTGGTGGCTGCACAGCTCTCACCTCCTAGAGGGACGCAGGTTCGGGATCCAGGACTGGATCCTGGTCACCACGGATGCGAGTCTCTGAGGCTGGGGATCAGTCACACGGGGGGAAAGCTTCCAGGGAAGATGGTCAAGCCAGGAAATTTGTCTACACATAAACGTTCTGGAGTTAAGGGCCATTTACAATGGCCTTCGACAAGCAGAACGTCTTCTTCGCAATCGGGCCGTCTTGATTCAGTCGGACAACATAACAGCAGTAGCATACATAAACCGCCAGGGCGGAATGAGGAGCAGAGCGGCAATGGCAGAGGCCACAAAGGTTCTCCGCTGCGCGGGAAGGCATACAAGCGCTCTGTCAGCGATCTTCATTCCAGGAGTGGACAACTGGGAAGCAGACTTCCTCAGCAGACACGATCTCCATCCAGGAGAGTGGGGTCTTCATCAAGAGGTCTTTGCAGAAGTGACAAGTCTTTGGGGAATTCCTCAAATAGACATGATGGCGTCTCGCCTCCACAAGAAACTTCAGAGATATTGTTCCAGGTCGAGAGACCCTCAAGCAATAGCAGTGGACGCCCTAGTGACACCGTGGGTGTTTCAGTCGGTGTATGTGTTTCCTCCGCTTCCACTCATTCCAAAAGTGATAAAGATCACAAGACGAGCAAAGGTTCAAGCAATCCTCATTGTTCCAGACTGGCCAAGGAGGGCTTGGTATCCATATCTTCAGGAATTACTTATAGGAGATCCCTGGCCTCTTCCTCTGAGGGAGGATCTGTTACAGCAGAGGCCGTGCATGTTCCAAGACTTACCGCTACTTTGTTTGACGATTTGGCGGTTGAACGCCAAATCCTAGTCTGAAAGGGTATTCCCAAGGAAGTCATCCCCACTCTTATTCAGGCCAGAAAAGGAGTAACGTCTAAACATTACCACCGTATTTGGAGAAAATACGTGTCTTGGTGTGAATCCAGGAAGGCTCCTACGGAAGAATTTCAGTTAGGACGTTTTCTCCATTGTCTACAAGCTGGTGTGGATGCAGGCCTAAAGTTGGGCTCAATTAAAGTACAAATTTCAGCCTTATTGATTTTCTTCCAAAAACAATTGGCCTCCCTTCCAGAAGTTCAGACTTTCGTGAAAGGCGTGTTGCACATCCAACCTCCCTTTGTGCCCCCAGTGGCACCGTGGGATCTTAACGTGGTGTTGCAATTCCTTCAATCTCATTGGTTTGAACTAGTGATGAGCGGGTTCGATTCCTCGGAAACCGAACCCCCCCGAACTTCACCCATTTTACACGGGTCCGAGGCATACTCGGATTCTCCCGTATGGCCCGGTTAACCCGAGCGCGCCCGAACGTCATCATCCCGCTGTCGGATTCTCGCGAGATTCGGATTCTATATAAGCAGACGCGCGTCGCCGCCTTTTTCACTCGTGCATTGGAAATGTTAGGGAGAGGACGTGGCTGGCGTCCTCTCCGTTATTCATTGTATTTGTGCTTGCTTTGTATTTTATTATAGGAGGAGTACAGTGCAGAGTTTTGCTGATCAGTGACCACCAGTTTTATCCGTTCTCTGCATGAAAAAAACGCTCCTTATCCGTTATCTGTGCTCAGTGTGCTGCATATATCTGTGCTCACACTGCTTAATTGTGGGGACTGGGGAGCAGCAGTATTATATAGGAGGAGTACAGTGCAGAGTTTTGCTGACAGTGACCACCAGTATACGTTGTCTGCCTGAAAAACACTCCATATCTGTGCTCAGTGTGCTGCATATTTCTGTGCTCACACTGCTTTATTGTGGGGACTGGGGACCAGCAGTATTATATAGGAGGAGTACAGTGCAGAGTTTTGCTGACAGTGACCACCAGTATACGTTGTCTGCCTGAAAAACACTCCATATCTGTGCTCAGTGTGCTGCATATATCTGTGCTCACACTGCTTAATTGTGGGGACTGGGGAGCAGCTGTATTATATAGGAGGAGTACAGTGCAGAGTTTTGCTGACAGTGACCACAAGTATACGTTGTCTGCCTGAAAAACACTCCATATCTGTGCTGCATTGTAGTATATAGTAGGATTACAGTGCATAATTTTGCTGACCACCAGTATATAATATATAGGAGTACGGTACAGAAGGCCACTGCTGTACCTACCTCTGTGTCGTCAAGTATACTATCCATCCATACCTGTGGTGCATTTCAGTTTAGCACAGTTTGCTGACCACCAGTATATAATATATAGCATTACGGTACAGTAGGCCACTGCTGTACCTATCTCTGTGTCGTCAAGTATACTATCCATCCATACCTGTGGTGCATTTCAGTTTTGCACAGTTTGCTGACCACCAGTATATAATATATGGCATTACGGTACAGTAGGCCACTGCTGTATCTACCTCTGTGTCGTCAAGTATACTATCCATCCATACCTGTGGTGCATTTCAGTTTTGCACAGTTTGCTGACCACCAGTATATAATATATAGCATTACGGTACAGTAGGCCACTGCTGTACCTACCTCTGTGTCGTCAAGTATACAATCCATCCATACCTGTGGTGCATTTCAGTTTTGCACAGTTTGCTGACCACCAGTATATAATATATAGCATTACGGTACAGTAGGCCACTGCTGTACCTACCTCTGTGTCGTCAAGTATACTATCCATCCATACCTGTGGTGCATTTCAGTTTAGCACAGTTTGCTGACCACCAGTATATAATATATAGCATTACGGTACAGTAGGCCACTGCTGTACCTACCTCTGTGTCGTCAAGTATACTATCCATCCATACCTGTGGTGCATTTCAGTTTTGCACAGTTTGCTGACCACCAGTATATAATATATAGCATTACAGTACAGTAGGCCACTGCTGTACCTACCTCTGTGTCGTCAAGTATACTATCCATCCATACCTGTGGTGCATTTCAGTTTTGCACAGTTTGCTGACCACCAGTATATAATATATAGCATTACGGTACAGTAGGCCACTGCTGTACCTACCTCTGTGTCGTCAAGTATACTATCCATCCATACCTGTGGTGCATTTCAGTTTTGCACAGTTTGCTGAGCACTGGTATATAATATATAGCATTACGGTACAGTAGGCCACTGCTGTACCTACCTCTGTGTCGTCAAGTATACTATCCATCCATACCTGTGGTGCATTTCAGTTTAGCACAGTTTGCTGACCACCAGTATATAATATATAGCATTACGGTACAGTAGGCCACTGCTGTACCTACCTCTGTGTCGTCAAGTATACTATCAGAGCCGGCCCTAACCAATATGATGCCCTAGGCAAGACTTTGGCTGGTGCCCCCTAGCACCACCGCTATTTCTACTTCTGACCCTGCCCCCCTGTCCCAGCACCATCACCCCCCACCCATAGCAGTCCTTATTTTGTTTTCCTACCCCCTGTAATTTAAATAAGAACAGTGGCACACAGGCCAAAAAAGTATGTGTTTTTGCTGGCAAGGGGCATGGCCACACAATAGTACCCTTAATTCAAATTATGCCTCACAGTAGTGCAACTTTGTTCACAATTTATCATACGATAGTGTCCCTTATTCACATTACATCACACAGTAGTACCACTTTACCTTATATACGTTACTCCTCACAGCAGTGCCCCTCATTCACATAACATCTTACTGAATTACTCCTTATTCACGTTACACCACACCATATTGCTCTTTATTCTCATTACACCATGCCATATTGCTCCTTATTCACATTACACCACACCCTATTGCTCTTTATTCACATTAGACCACACAGTAGTGCCCTTTCTATGCGTTATGCCACACAGTAGAGTACCTTATACACATAATGCCACACATTGGTAATGCATTTATACACATAATACCACACAGTAATGCCCCTTACACATATGACACACATTATTAATGTCCTTATAAACATAATGCACCTTACACATTATGCCAACCCTTATTAATGCCCTTATACACATAATTTCCCTTACAAATATGCCGCACAGTGTTAATGCCTATACACATAATGACACACATAATGTCCCTTACACATATGCTGCACTTTATTAGTGCCTTTATACACATAATGACACACATAGTGCCCCTTACACATATGTTACACATTATTAATGCCCTTATACACATAATGACACATATAGTTTCTGGCGTGAGTCAACTGGCATCTCTGCTAACGTCAGGTGCCTATTTTTTATGAAAATGCATCTTATTTGCATTGCTATGTGGCTAGGATGCACAAGCAGCTTCTGCTGATTAAAATGATATGTGGCATGCCTATATACTGTGTGCGACTGTGGCTGTATCTGCATACGAAATGCTACACACAGAATATAGGCATATCATTTTAATCAGCAGAAGCTGCGTGTGCCCCTAGGCATACCAGATGCCCTAGGCAATTGCCTAGTTTGCCTATGCCTAGGGCCGGCTCTGTATACTATCCATCCATACCTGTGGTGCATTTCAGTTTTGCGCAGTATATATAGTAGTAGGCCATTGCTATTGATACTGGCATATAATTCCACACATTAAAAAATGGAGAACAAAAATGTGGAGGTTAAAATAGGGAAAGATCAAGATCCACTTCCACCTCATGCTGAAGCTGCTGCCACTAGTCATGGCCGAGACGATGAAATGCCATCAACGTCGTCTGCCAAGGCCAATGCCCAATGTCATAGTAGTGAGCATGTAAAATCCAAAAAACAAAAGTTCAGTAAAATGACCCAAAAATCAAAATTGAAAGTGTCTGATGAGAAGCGTAAACTTGCCAATATGCCATTTACGACACGGAGTGGCAAGGAACGGCTGAGGCCCTGGCCTATGTTCATGGCTAGTAGTTCAGATTCACATGAGGATGGAAGCACTCATCCTCTTGCTAGAAAACTGCAGTGCCACTCCTAGATGGGCCAGGTGTTTTTGTCGACCACTTGTGTCGCTTAGCTTAGTCACACAGCGACCTTGGTGCGCCTCTTTTTTTCTTTGCATCATGTGCTGTTTGGGGACAATTTTTTTGAAGTGCCATCCTGCCTGACACTGCAGTGCCACTCCTAGATGGGCCAGGTGTTTGTGTCGGCCACTTGTGTCGCTTAGCTTAGTCACACAGCGACCTTGGTGCGCCTCTTTTTTTCTTTGCATCATGTGCTGTTTGGGGACAATTTTTTTGAAGTGCCATCCTGCCTGACACTGCAGAGCCACTCCTAGATGGGCCAGGTGTTTGTGTCGGCCACTTGTGTCGCTTAGCTTAGTCACACAGCGACCTTGGTGCGCCTCTTTTTTTCTTTGCATCATGTGCTGTTTGGGGACAATTTTTTTGAAGTGCCATCCTGCCTGACACTGCAGTGCCACTCCTAGATGGGCCAGGTGTTTGTGTCGGCCACTTGTGTCGCTTAGCTTAGTCACACAGCGACCTTTGTGCGCCTCTTTTTTTCTTTGCATCATGTGCTGTTTGGGGACAATTTTTTTGAAGTGCCATCCTGCCTGACACTGCAGTGCCACTCCTAGATGGGCCAGGTGTTTGTGTCGGCCACTTGTGTCGCTTAGCTTAGTCACACAGCGACCTTGGTGCGCCTCTTTTTTTCTTTGCATCATGTGCTGTTTGGGGACAATTTTTTTGAAGTGCCATCCTGCATGACACTGCAGTGCCACTCCTAGATGGGTCAGGTGTTTGTGTCGGCCACTTGGGTCGCTTAGCTTAGCCATCCAGCGACCTCGGTGCAAATTTTAAGACTAAAAATAATATTGTGAGGTGTTCAGAATAGACTGAAAATGAGTGTAAATTATGGTTATTGAGGTTAATAATACTATGGGATCAAAATGACCCCCAAATTCTATGATTTAAGCTGTTTTTGAGGGTTTTTTGTAAAAAAAACACCCGAATCCAAAACACACCCGAATCCGACAAAAAAATTTCAGGGAGGTTTTGCCAAAACGCGTCCGAATCCAAAACACGGCCGCGGAACCAAATCCAAAACCAAAACACAAAACCCGAAAAATGTCTGGTGCACATCACTAGTTTGAACCTTTACAGAAGGTAGAGTTGAAATTCCTCACTTGGAAAGTGGTCATGCTGTTGGCCTTGGCATCCGCAAGGCGGGTGTCTGAATTAGCGGCCTTGTCTCACAAGAGCCCTTATTTGATCTTCCATGAAGATAGAGCAGAGTTGAGGACTCAATTTCTGCTGAAAGTAGTTTCGTCGTTTCACTTGAACCAACCTATTGTGGTGCCAGTGGCTACTGATGCCTTGCTGGAATTGAAGTTTCTCGATGTAGTCAGAGCTTTGAAAATTTATGCCGCCAGAACGGGTCAGTTTAGGAAAACGGAGGCTCTGTTTGTCCTGTATGCTCACAACAAGATTGGGGCTCCTGCTTCCAAGCAGACTATTGCACGCTGGATCTGTCATATGATTCAGCATGCTCATTCTACGGCTGGATTGCCGTTACCGAAATTGGTGAAGGCCCATTCTACCAGAAAGGTGGTCTCGTCCTTGACGGTTGCCTGGGAGGTTTTGGCATTACAACTTTGCCGAGTGGCTACTTGGTCCGGTTCAAACACCTTTGCGAAGTTCTTCAAGTTTGATACCCTGTCTGATGAGGACCTCATGTTTGGTCAATCGGTGCTGCAGAGTCATCCGCACTCTCCCGCCCGTTCTAGAGCTTTGGTATCAGTGCCGTGACTAGGTGTGGGCCAGCGGTGCGTTGCACACAGCGCATCTGCACTGAGGGCGCATCCGCTGGCACTCACAAGAAGCGGGCAAGCAGGGTCATAGTATTTACCCTGTAGGTGCCTTCATTTCCCTCGCTAGCAGACATATTTTTTAACATGCCGTAATGTGTAAAAAGGGGGATGCTGTCTGCCGCAATGTGTAAAAAGGGGGGCGCTGTTTGCCGTAATGTGTAAAAGGGGATCTACCTGGTGTAGTGGCGCTACTGTGCGGCGTAATTTGAATAATGGAGACTACTGTGCACCGTAGTATGAATTGGTATTATTTTGTGGCAACACCCATGTTTTACATATGGGGGGGCGCCAATGCCGTTTCTTGCACACAGCACTGGAATGCCTATTTACGGCACTGTTTGGTATAACCCCATGGTTCTTGATGTGACCCCAGCATCCTCTAGGACGTATGAGAAAATAGGATTTTAATACCTACCGGTAAATCCTTTTCTCTTAGTCCGTAGAGGATGCTGGGCGCCCGTCCCAGTGCGTACTGTATCTGCAGTTTTTTGTTACGTTTCAACACATGTTGTGTTACATTTTAGTCAGCCTGTTGCTGACGTTGTTCATGCCGTTGACTTGCGTTATGTTGAATGCCATGTTGTACGGCGTGCTTGAGGTGTGAGCTGGTATGTATCTCACCTTGGTTTAACAATAAATCATTTTCCTCTAAATGTCCGTCTCCCTGGACACAGTTCCTATAACTGGAGTCTGGAGGAGGGGCATAGAGGGAGGAGCCAGTTCACACCCTTTGAAAGTCTTAAAGTGCCCATGTCTCCTGCGGATCCCGTCTATACCCCATGGTTCTTGATGTGACCCCAGCATCCTCTACGGACTAAGAGAAAAGGAATTATCGGTAGGTATTAAAATCCTATTATTAACCTCAATAACCATAATTTCCACTCATTTCCAGTCTATTCTGAACACCTCACACCTCACAATATTATTTTTAGTCCTAAAATTTGCACCAAGGTCGCTGGATGACAAAGCTAAGCGACCCAAGTGGCCGGCACAAACACCTGGCCCATCTAGGAGTGGCACTGCAGTGTCAGACAGCACATGATGCAGAGAAAAGAGAAAAAGAGGTGCACTGTGGTCGCTGGATGGCTAAGCTAAGCGACACAAACACCTCAATATCACAGGAATTATTTGTTCTAATCAATGGTATTATTGGTCCAAATCACTGGAAGAAAATGACAAAATCACTGGAATTATTCGTTCTAATCAATGGTATTATTGGTCCAAATCACTGGAAGAAAATGACAAAATCACAAGAATTATTCGTTCTAATCAATGGTATTATTGGTCCAAATCACTGGAAGCAAATTACAAAATCACAGGAATTATTCGTTCTAATCAATGGTATTATTGGTCCAAATCACTGGAAGAAAATGACAAAATCACAAGAATTATTCGTTCTAATCAATGGTATTATTGGTCCAAATCACTGGAAGAAAATGACAAAATCACAGGAATTGTTTGTTATATTCACTGGTATTATTGGTAGAGATGAGCGGGTTCGGTTTCTCTGAATCCGAACCCGCCAGAACTTCATGTTTTTTTTCACGGGTCCGAGCGACTCGGATCTTCCCGCCTTGCTCGGTTAACCCGAGCGCGCCCGAACGTCATCATGACGCTGTCGGATTCTCGCGAGGCTCGGATTCTATCGCGAGACTCGGATTCTATATAAGGAGCCGCGCGTCGCCGCCATTTTCACACGTGCATTGAGATTGATAGGGAGAGGACGTGGCTGGCGTCCTCTCCATTTAGATTATAAGAGACTGAGAGAGATTTACTGGAGCTGACTAGGAGGAGTACTGTTACTGTAGAAGTGTAGAGACTGAGTGGAGAGAGTTTACTAGTGAGGACAGTGCAGTTTACTTTATAATCCGTTCTCTGCCTGAAAAAAGCGATACACAGCACACAGTGACTCAGTCACATACCATATCTGTGTGCACTGCTCAGGCTCAGGCCAGTGTGCTGCATCATCTATTATCTATATATAATATTATATATATCTGTCTGACTGCTCAGCTCACACAGCTTATAATTGTGGGGGAGACTGGGGAGCACTACTGCAGTGCCAGTTATAGGTTATAGCAGGAGCCAGGAGTACATAATATATTATATAGTGAGTGACCACCAGACACACAGTGCAGTTTATTTAATATATCCGTTCTCTGCCTGAAAAAAGCGATACACACAGTGACTCAGTCAGTCACATACCATATCTGTGTGCACTGCTCAGGCTCAGGCCAGTGTGCTGCATCATCTATTATCTATATATAATATTATATATATCTGTCTGACTGCTCAGCTCACACAGCTTATAATTGTGGGGGAGACTGGGGAGCACTACTGCAGTGCCAGTTATAGGTTATAGCAGGAGCCAGGAGTACATAATATATTATATAGTGAGTGACCACCAGACACACAGTGCAGTTTATTTAATATATCCGTTCTCTGCCTGAAAAAAGCGATACACACAGTGACTCAGTCAGTCACATACCATATCTGTGTGCACTGCTCAGGCTCAGGCCAGTGTGCTGCATCATCTATTATCTATATATAATATTATATATATCTGTCTGACTGCTCAGCTCACACAGCTTATAATTGTGGGGGAGACTGGGGAGCACTACTGCAGTGCCAGTTATAGGTTATAGCAGGAGCCAGGAGTACATAATATATTATATAGTGAGTGACCACCAGACACACAGTGCAGTTTATTTAATATATCCGTTCTCTGCCTGAAAAAAGCGATACACACAGTGACTCAGTCAGTCACATACCATATCTGTGTGCACTGCTCAGGCTCAGGCCAGTGTGCTGCATCATCTATATATATTATATATCTGTCTGACTGCTCAGCTCACACAGCTTATAATTGTGGGGGAGACTGGGGAGCACTACTGCAGTGCCAGTTATAGGTTATAGCAGGAGCCAGGAGTACATATTATATTAAAATTAAACAGTGCACACTTTTGCTGCAGGAGTGCCACTGCCAGTGTGACTGACCAGTGACCTGACCACACTGACCACCAGTATAGTTAGTAGTATACTTATATTGTGATTGCCTGAAAAAGTTAAACACTCGTCGTGTGACTTCACTTGTGTGTTTTTTTTTTTTTTTATTCTATAAAAATAAAACTCATTCTGCTGACAGACAGTGTCCAGCAGGTCCGTCATTATATAATATATAATATATACCTGTCCGGCTGCAGTAGTGATATATATATATTTTTTATATCATTTATCATCCAGTCGCAGCAGACACAGTACGGTAGTTCACGGCTGTGGCTACCTCTGTGTCTCTGCACTCGGCAGGCAGTCCGTCCATAATTGTAATACCACCTAACCGTGGATTTTTTTCATTCTTCTTTATACATACATAGTTACATAGACATCTTCTCTTTATCAACCAGTCTATATTAGCTGCAGACACAGTACAGTACGGTAGTTCACGGCTGTGGCTACCTCTGTGTCTGCACTCGGCAGGCAGTCCGTCCATAATTGTATACCACCTAACCGTGGTTTTTTTTTCATTCTTCTTTATACATACATAGTTACATAGACATCTTCTCTTTATCAACCAGTCTATATTAGCTGCAGACACAGTACAGTACGGTAGTTCACGGCTGTGGCTACCTCTGTGTCTGCACTCGGCAGGCAGTCCGTCCATAATTGTATACCACCTAACCGTGGATTTTTTTCAGTCTTCTTTATACATACATAGTTACATAGACATCTTCTCTTTATCAACCAGTCTATATTAGCTGCAGACACAGTACAGTACGGTAGTTCACGGCTGTGGCTACCTCTGTGTCTGCAGTCGGCAGGCAGTCCATAATTGTATACTAGTATCCATCTCCATTGTTTACCTGAGGTGCCTTTTAGTTGTGCCTATTAAAATATGGAGAACAAAAATGTTGAGGTTCCAAAATTAGGGAAAGATCAAGATCCACTTCCACCTCGTGCTGAAGCTGCTGCCACTAGTCATGGCCGAGACGATGAAATGCCAGCAACGTCGTCTGCCAAGGCCGATGCCCAATGTCATAGTACAGAGCATGTCAAATCCAAAACACCAAATATCAGAAAAAAAAGGACTCCAAAACCTAAAATAAAATTGTCGGAGGAGAAGCGTAAACTTGCCAATATGCCATTTACCACACGGAGTGGCAAGGAACGGCTGAGGCCCTGGCCTATGTTCATGGCTAGTGGTTCAGCTTCACATGAGGATGGAAGCACTCAGCCTCTCGCTAGAAAAATGAAAAGACTCAAGCTGGCAAAAGCAGCACAGCAAAGAACTGTGCATTCTTCGAAATCCCAAATCCACAAGGAGAGTCCAATTGTGTCGGTTGCGATGCCTGACCTTCCCAACACTGGACGTGAAGAGCATGCGCCTTCCACCATTTGCACGCCCCCTGCAAGTGCTGGAAGGAGCACCCGCAGTCCAGTTCCTGATAGTCAGATTGAAGATGTCAGTGTTGAAGTACACCAGGATGAGGAGGATATGGGTGTTGCTGGCGCTGGGGAGGAAATTGACCAGGAGGATTCTGATGGTGAGGTGGTTTGTTTAAGTCAGGCACCCGGGGAGACACCTGTTGTCCGTGGGAGGAATATGGCCGTTGACATGCCAGGTGAAAATACCAAAAAAATCAGCTCTTTGGTGTGGAGGTATTTCACCAGAAATGCGGACAACAGGTATCAAGCCGTGTGTTCCCTTTGTCAAGCTGTAATAAGTAGGGGTAAGGACGTTAACCACCTCGGAACATCCTCCCTTATACGTCACCTGCAGCGCATTCATAATAAGTCAGTGACAAGTTCAAAAACTTTGGGTGACAGCGGAAGCAGTCCACTGACCAGTAAATCCCTTCCTCTTGTAACCAAGCTCACGCAAACCACCCCACCAACTCCCTCAGTGTCAATTTCCTCCTTCCCCGGGAATGCCAATAGTCCTGCAGGCCATGTCACTGGCAATTCTGACGAGTCCTCTCCTGCCTGGGATTCCTCCGATGCATCCTTGCGTGTAACGCCTACTGCTGCTGGCGCTGCTGTTGTTGCCGCTGGGAGTCGATGGTCATCCCAGAGGGGAAGTCGTAAGCCCACTTGTACTACTTCCAGTAAGCAATTGACTGTTCAACAGTCCTTTGCGAGGAAGATGAAATATCACAGCAGTCATCCTACTGCAAAGCGGATAACTGAGGCCTTGACAACTATGTTGGTGTTAGACGTGCGTCCGGTATCCGCCGTTAGTTCACAGGGAACTAGACAATTTATTGAGGCAGTGTGCCCCCGTTACCAAATACCATCTAGGTTCCACTTCTCTAGGCAGGCGATACCGAGAATGTACACGGACGTCAGAAAAAGACTCACCAGTGTCCTAAAAAATGCAGTTGTACCCAATGTCCACTTAACCACGGACATGTGGACAAGTGGAGCAGGGCAGGGTCAGGACTATATGACTGTGACAGCCCACTGGGTAGATGTATGGACTCCCGCCGCAAGAACAGCAGCGGCGGCACCAGTAGCAGCATCTCGCAAACGCCAACTCTTTCCTAGGCAGGCTACGCTTTGTATCACCGCTTTCCAGAATACGCACACAGCTGAAAACCTCTTACGGCAACTGAGGAAGATCATCGCGGAATGGCTTACCCCAATTGGACTCTCCTGTGGATTTGTGGCATCGGACAACGCCAGCAATATTGTGTGTGCATTAAATATGGGCAAATTCCAGCACGTCCCATGTTTTGCACATACCTTGAATTTGGTGGTGCAGAATTTTTTAAAAAACGACAGGGGCGTGCAAGAGATGCTGTCGGTGGCCAGAAGAATTGCGGGACACTTTCGGCGTACAGGCACCACGTACAGAAGACTGGAGCACCACCAAAAACTACTGAACCTGCCCTGCCATCATCTGAAGCAAGAAGTGGTAACGAGGTGGAATTCAACCCTCTATATGCTTCAGAGGTTGGAGGAGCAGCAAAAGGCCATTCAAGCCTATACAATTGAGCACGATATAGGAGGTGGAATGCACCTGTCTCAAGTGCAGTGGAGAATGATTTCAACGTTGTGCAAGGTTCTGATGCCCTTTGAACTTGCCACACGTGAAGTCAGTTCAGACACTGCCAGCCTGAGTCAGGTCATTCCCCTCATCAGGCTTTTGCAGAAGAAGCTGGAGGCATTGAAGAAGGAGCTAAAAGGGAGCGATTCCGCTAGGCATGTGGGACTTGTGGATGCAGCCCTTAATTCGCTTAACAAGGATTCACGGGTGGTCAATCTGTTGAAATCAGAGCACTACATTTTGGCCACCGTGCTCGATCCTAGATTTAAAGCCTACCTTGGATCTCTCTTTCCGGCAGACACAAGTCTGCTGGGGTTGAAAGACCTGCTGGTGACAAAATTGTCAAGTCAAGCGGAACGCGACCTGTCAACATCTCCTCCTTCACATTCTCCCGCAACTGGGGGTGCGAGGAAAAGGCTCAGAATACCGAGCCCACCCGCTGGCGGTGATGCAGGGCAGTCTGGAGCGACTGCTGATGCTGACATCTGGTCCGGACTGAAGGACCTGACAACGATTACGGACATGTCGTCTACTGTCACTGCATATGATTCTCTCAACATTGATAGAATGGTGGAGGATTATATGAGTGACCGCATCCAAGTAGGCACGTCACACAGTCCGTACTTATACTGGCAGGAAAAAGAGGCAATTTGGAGGCCCTTGCACAAACTGGCTTTATTCTACCTAAGTTGCCCTCCCACAAGTGTGTACTCCGAAAGAGTGTTTAGTGCCGCCGCTCACCTTGTCAGCAATCGGCGTACGAGGTTACATCCAGAAAATGTGGAGAAGATGATGTTCATTAAAATGAATTATAATCAATTCCTCCGCGGAGACATTGACCAGCAGCAATTGCCTCCACAAAGTACACAGGGAGCTGAGATGGTGGATTCCAGTGGGGACGAATTGATAATCTGTGAGGAGGGGGATGTACACGGTGATATATCGGAGGATGAAGATGAGGTGGACATCTTGCCTCTGTAGAGCCAGTTTGTGCAAGGAGAGATTAATTGCTTCTTTTTTGGGGGGGGTCCAAACCAACCCGTCATATCAGTCCCAGTCGTGTGGCAGACCCTGTCACTGAAATGATGGGTTGGTTAAAGTGTGCATGTCCTGTTTTGTTTATACAACATAAGGGTGGGTGGGAGGGCCCAAGGACAATTCCATCTTGCACCTCTTTTTTCTTTTCTTTTTCTTTGCATCATGTGCTGATTGGGGAGGGTTTTTTGGAAGGGACATCCTGCGTGACACTGCAGTGCCACTCCTAGATGGGCCCGGTGTTTGTGTCGGCCACTAGGGTCGCTAATCTTACTCACACAGTCAGCTACCTCATTGCGCCTCTTTTTTTCTTTGCGTCATGTGCTGTTTGGGGAGGGTTTTTTGGAAGGGACATCCTGCGTGACACTGCAGTGCCACTCCTAGATGGGCCCGGTGTTTGTGTCGGCCACTAGGGTCGCTAATCTTACTCACACAGCTACCTCATTGCGCCTCTTTTTTTCTTTGCGTCATGTGCTGTTTGGGGAGGGTTTTTTGGAAGGGACATCCTGCGTGACACTGCAGTGCCACTCCTAGATGGGCCCGGTGTTTGTGTCGGCCACTAGGGTCGCTAATCTTACTCACACAGCTACCTCATTGCGCCTCTTTTTTTCTTTGCGTCATGTGCTGTTTGGGGAGGGTTTTTTGGAAGGGCCATCCTGCGTGACACTGCAGTGCCACTCCTAGATGGGCCCGGTGTTTGTGTCGGCCACTAGGGTCGCTAATCTTACTCACACAGCTACCTCATTGCGCCTCTTTTTTTCTTTGCGTCATGTGCTGTTTGGGGAGGGTTTTTTGGAAGGGACATCCTGCGTGACACTGCAGTGCCACTCCTAGATGGGCCCGGTGTTTGTGTCGGCCACTAGGGTCGCTTATCTTACTCACACAGCGACCTCGGTGCAAATTTTAGGACTAAAAATAATATTGTGAGGTGTGAGGTATTCAGAATAGACTGAAAATGAGTGTAAATTATGGTTTTTGAGGTTAATAATACTTTGGGATCAAAATGACCCCCAAATTCTATGATTTAAGCTGTTTTTTAGTGTTTTTTGAAAAAAACACCCGAATCCAAAACACACCCGAATCCGACAAAAAAAATTCGGTGAGGTTTTGCCAAAACGCGTTCGAACCCAAAACACGGCCGCGGAACCGAACCCAAAACCAAAACACAAAACCCGAAAAATTTCAGGCGCTCATCTCTAATTATTGGTCCAAATCACTGGAAGAAAATGACAAAATCACAGGAATTATTCGTTCTAATCAATGGTATTATTGGTCCAAATCACTGGAAGCAAATGCCCAAATCACAGGAATTATTCGCTCTAATCAATGGTATTATTGGTCCAAATCACTGGAAGAAAATGACAAAATCACTGGAATCAAATGGCAGTAATGTTGGGAATTATATCAAATGGCAGTACCACTGGACATATACGGAAGTGTCAGACAGGATGGCACTTAAAAAAATAGTCCCCAAACAGCACATGATGCAAAGAAAAGAGAAAAAGAGGTGCACTGTGGTCACTGGATAGCTAAGCTAAGCTAAGCGACACAAACACCTCAATATCACAGGAATTATTTGTTCTAATCAATGGTATTATTGATCCAAATCACTGGAAGAAAATGACAAAATCACAGGAATTATTCGTTCTAATCACTGGTATTATTGGTCCAAATCACTGGAAGAAAATGACAAAATCACTGGAATTATTTGGCAAGATCGCTGTAATTAATATTAGAGATGTGCACTTGAAATTTTTCGGGTTTTGTGTTTTGGTTTTGGGTTCGGTTCCGCGGCCCTGTTTTGGGTTCGACCGCGTTTTGGCAAAACCTCACCGAATTTTTTTTGTCGGATTCGGGTGTGTTTTGGATTCGGGTGTTTTTTTTTAAAAACACTAAAAAACTGCTTAAATCATAGAATTTGGGGGTCATTTCGATCCCAAAGTATTATTAACCTCAAAAACCATAATTTCCACTCATTTTCAGTCTATTCTGAATACCTCACACCTCACAATATTATTTTTAGTCCTAAAATTTGCACCTAGGTCGCTGGATGACTAAGCTAAGCGACCCTAGTGGCTGACACAAACACCGTGCCCATCTAGGAGTGGCACTGCAGTGTCACGCAGGATGGCCCTTCCAAAAAACACTCCCCAAACAGCACATGACGCAAAGAAAAAAAGAGGCGCAATGAGGTAGCTGTGTGAGTAAGATAAGCGACCCTAGTGGCCGACACAAACACCGGGCCCATCTAGGAGTGGCACTGCAGTGTCACGCAGGATGGCCCTTCCAAAAAACCCTCCCCAAACAGCACATGACGCAAAGAAAAAAAGAGGCGCAATGAGGTAGCTGTGTGAGTAAGATAAGCGACCCTAGTGGCCGACACAAACACCGGGCCCATCTAGGAGTGGCACTGCAGTGTCACGCAGGATGGCCCTTCCAAAAAACACTCCCCAAACAGCACATGACGCAAAGAAAAAAAGAGGCGCAATGAGGTAGCTGTGTGAGTAAGATAAGCGACCCTAGTGGCCGACACAAACACCGTGCCCATCTAGGAGTGGCACTGCAGTGTCACGCAGGATGGCCCTTCCAAAAAACCCTCCCCAAACAGCACATGACGCAAAGAAAAAAAGAGGCGCAATGAGGTAGCTGTGTGAGTAAGATAAGCGACCCTAGTGGCCGACACAAACACCGTGCCCATCTAGGAGTGTCACTGCAGTGTCACGCAGGATGGCCCTTCCAAAAAACCCTCCCCAAACAGCACATGACGCAAAGAAAAAAGGAGGCGCAATGAGGTAGCTGTGTGAGTAAGATAAGCGACCCTAGTGGCCGACACAAACACCGTGCCCATCTAGGAGTGGCACTGCAGTGTCACGCAGGATGGCCCTTCCAAAAAACCCTCCCCAAACAGCACATGACGCAAAGAAAAAAGGAGGCGCAATGAGGTAGCTGTGTGAGTAAGATAAGCGACCCTAGTGGCCGACACAAACACCGTGCCCATCTAGGAGTGGCACTGCAGTGTCACGCAGGATGGCCCTTCCAAAAAACCCTCCCCAAGCAGCACATGACACAAAGAAAAAAAGAGGCGCAATGAGGTAGCTGTGTGAGTAAGATAAGCGACCCTAGTGGCCGACACAAACACCGGGCCCATCTAGGAGTGGCACTGCAGTGTCACGCAGGATGGCCCTTCCAAAAAACATTCCACAAACAGCACATGACGCAAAGAAAAATTAAAGAAAAAAGAGGTGCAAGATGGAATTGTCCTTGGGCCCTCCCACCAACCCTTATGTTGTATAAACAGGACATGCACACTTTAACCAACCCATCATTTCAGTGACAGGGTCTGCCACACGACTGTGACTGAAATGACGGGTTGGTTTGGACCCCCACCAAAAAAGAAGCAATTAATCTCTCCTTGCACAAACTGGCTCTACAGAGGCAAGATGTCCACCTCATCATCATCCTCCGATATATCACCGTGTACATCCCCCTCCTCACAGATTATCAATTCGTCCCCACTGGAATCCACCATCTCAGCTCCCTGTGTACTTTGTGGAGGCAATTGCTGCTGGTCAATGTCTCCACGGAGGAATTGATTATAATTCATTTTAATGAACATCATCTTCTCCACATTTTCTGGATGTAACCTCGTACGCCGATTGCTGACAAGGTGAGCGGCGGCACTAAACACTCTTTCGGAGTACACACTTGTGGGAGGGCAACTTAGGTAGAATAAAGCCAGTTTGTGCAAGGGCCTCCAAATTGCCTCTTTTTCCTGCCAGTATAAGTACGGACTGTGTGACGTGCCTACTTGGATGCGGTCACTCATATAATCCTCCACCATTCTTTCAATGGTGAGAGAATCATATGCAGTGACAGTAGACGACATGTCCGTAATCGTTGTCAGGTCCTTCAGTCCGGACCAGATGTCAGCATCAGCAGTCGCTCCAGACTGCCCTGCATCACCGCCAGCGGGTGGGCTCGGAATTCTGAGCCTTTTCCTCGCACCCCCAGTTGCGGGAGAATGTGAAGGAGGAGATGTTGACAGGTCGCGTTCCGCTTGACTTGACAATTTTGTCACCAGCAGGTCTTTCAACCCCAGCAGACTTGTGTCTGCCGGAAAGAGAGATCCAAGGTAGGCTTTAAATCTAGGATCGAGCACGGTGGCCAAAATGTAGTGCTCTGATTTCAACAGATTGACCACCCGTGAATCCTTGTTAAGCGAATTAAGGGCTCCATCCACAAGTCCCACATGCCTAGCGGAATCGCTCCGTGTTAGCTCCTCCTTCAATGTCTCCAGCTTCTTCTGCAAAAGCCTGATGAGGGGAATGACCTGACTCAGGCTGGCAGTGTCTGAACTGACTTCACGTGTGGCAAGTTCAAAGGGCATCAGAACCTTGCACAACGTTGAAATCATTCTCCACTGCGCTTGAGACAGGTGCATTCCACCTCCTATATCGTGCTCAATTGTATAGGCTTGAATGGCCTTTTGCTGCTCCTCCAACCTCTGAAGCATATAGAGGGTTGAATTCCACCTCGTTACCACTTCTTGCTTCAGATGATGGCAGGGCAGGTTCAGTAGTTTTTGGTGGTGCTCCAGTCTTCTGTACGTGGTGCCTGTACGCCGAAAGTGTCCCGCAATTCTTCTGGCCACCGACAGCATCTCTTGCACGCCCCTGTCGTTTTTTAAAAAATTCTGCACCACCAAATTCAAGGTATGTGCAAAACATGGGACGTGCTGGAATTTGCCCATATTTAATGCACACACAATATTGCTGGCGTTGTCCGATGCCACAAATCCACAGGAGAGTCCAATTGGGGTAAGCCATTCCGCGATGATCTTCCTCAGTTGCCGTAAGAGGTTTTCAGCTGTGTGCGTATTCTGGAAAGCGGTGATACAAAGCGTAGCCTGCCTAGGAAAGAGTTGGCGTTTGCGAGATGCTGCTACTGGTGCCGCCGCTGCTGTTCTTGCGGCGGGAGTCCATACATCTACCCAGTGGGCGGTCACAGTCATATAGTCCTGACCCTGCCCTGCTCCACTTGTCCACATGTCCGTGGTTAAGTGGACATTGGGTACAACTGCATTTTTTAGGACACTGGTGAGTCTTTTTCTGACGTCCGTGTACATTCTCGGTATCGCCTGCCTAGAGAAGTGGAACCTAGATGGTATTTGGTAACGGGGGCACACTGCCTCAATAAATTGTCTAGTTCCCTGTGAACTAACGACGGATACCGGACGCACGTCTAACACCAACATAGTTGTCAAGGCCTCAGTTATCCGCTTTGCAGCAGGATGACTGCTGTGATATTTCATCTTCCTCGCAAAGGACTGTTGGACAGTCAATTGCTTACTGGAAGTAGTACAAGTGGGCTTACGACTTCCCCTCTGGGATGACCATCGACTCCCAGCAGCAACAACAGCAGCGCCAGCAGCAGTAGGCGTTACACGCAAGGATGCATCGGAGGAATCCCAGGCAGGAGAGGACTCGTCAGAATTGCCAGTGACATGGCCTGCAGGACTATTGGCATTCCTGGGGAAGGAGGAAATTGACACTGAGGGAGTTGGTGGGGTGGTTTGCGTGAGCTTGGTTACAAGAGGAAGGGATTTACTGGTCAGTGGACTGCTTCCGCTGTCGCCCAAAGTTTTTGAACTTGTCACTGACTTATTATGAATGCGCTGCAGGTGACGTATAAGGGAGGATGTTCCGAGATGGTTAACGTCCTTACCCCTACTTATTACAGCTTGACAAAGGCAACACACGGCTTGACACCTGTTGTCCGCTTTTCTGTTGAAATACCTCCACACTGAAGAGCTGATTTTTTTGGTATTTTCACCAGGCATGTCAACGGCCATATTCCTCCCACGGACAACAGGTGTCTCCCCGGGTGCCTGACTTAAACAAACCACCTCACCATCAGAATCCTCCTGGTCAATTTCCTCCCCAGCGCCAGCAACACCCATATCCTCCTCATCCTGGTGTACTTCAACACTGACATCTTCAATCTGACTATCAGGAACTGGACTGCGGGTGCTCCTTCCAGCACTTGCAGGGGGCGTGCAAATGGTGGAAGGCGCATGCTCTTCACGTCCAGTGTTGGGAAGGTCAGGCATCGCAACCGACACAATTGGACTCTCCTTGTAGATTTGGGATTTCGAAGAACGCACAGTTCTTTGCGGTGCTTTTGCCAGCTTGAGTCTTTTCAGTTTTCTAGCGAGAGGCTGAGTGCTTCCATCCTCATGTGAAGCTGAACCACTAGCCATGAACATAGGCCAGGGCCTCAGCCGTTCCTTGCCACTCCGTGTGGTAAATGGCATATTGGCAAGTTTACGCTTCTCCTCCGACAATTTTATTTTAGGTTTTGGAGTCCTTTTTTTACTGATATTTGGTGTTTTGGATTTGACATGCTCTGTACTATGACATTGGGCATCGGCCTTGGCAGACGACGTTGCTGGCATTTCATCGTCTCGGCCATGACTAGTGGCAGCAGCTTCAGCACGAGGTGGAAGTGGATCTTGATCTTTCCCTAATTTTGGAACCTCAACATTTTTGTTCTCCATATTTTAATAGGCACAACTAAAAGGCACCTCAGGTAAACAATGGAGATGGATGGATACTAGTATACTTATGGATGGACTGCCGAGTGCCGACACAGAGGTAGCTACAGCCGTGGACTAACGTACTGTGTCTGCTGCTAATATAGACTGGATGATTGATAATGAGATGAAATCAATATATATATATATGTATGTATATATAATATCACTAGTACTGCAGCCGGACAGGTAGATAATATATTTATTAGGTAATGATGACTGATGACGGACCTGCTGGACACTGTCAGCTCAGCAGCACCGCAGACTGCTACAGTAAGCTACTATACTATACTAGTAGTATGTACAAAGAAGAAAGAAAAAAAAAAACCACGGGTAGGTGGTATACAATTATGGATGGACTGCCGAGTGCCGACACAGAGGTAGCTACAGCCGTGGACTAACGTACTGTGTCTGCTGCTAAAATAGACTGGATGATTGATAATGAGATGAAATCAATATATATATATGTATGTATATATAATATCACTAGTACTGCAGCCGGACAGGTAGATAATATATTTATTAGGTAATGATGACTGATGACGGACCTGCTGGACACTGTCAGCTCAGCAGCACCGCAGACTGCTACAGTAAGCTACTATACTATACTAGTAGTATGTACAAAGAAGAAAGAAAAAAAAAACCACGGGTAGGTGGTATACAATTATGGATGGACTGCCGAGTGCCGACACAGAGGTAGCTACAGCCGTGGACTAACGTACTGTGTCTGCTGCTAATATAGACTGGATGATTGATAATGAGATGAAATCAATATATATATATGTATGTATATATAATATCACTAGTACTGCAGCCGGACAGGTAGATAATATATTTATTAGGTAATGATGACTGATGACGGACCTGCTGGACACTGTCAGCTCAGCAGCACCGCAGACTGCTACAGTAAGCTACTATACTATAGTAGTATGTACAAAGAAGAAAGAAAAAAAAAAAACACGGGTAGGTGGTATACAATTATGGATGGACTGCCGAGTGCCGACACAGAGGTAGCTACAGCCGTGGACTAACGTACTGTGTCTGCTGCTAATATAGACTGGATGATTGATAATGAGATGAAATCAATATATATATATGTATGTATATATAATATCACTAGTACTGCAGCCGGACAGGTAGATAATATATTTATTAGGTAATGATGACTGATGACGGACCTGCTGGACACTGTCAGCTCAGCAGCACCGCAGACTGCTACAGTAAGCTACTATACTATAGTAGTATGTACAAAGAAGAAAGAAAAAAAAAAACCACGGGTAGGTGGTATACAATTATGGATGGACTGCCGAGTGCCGACACAGAGGAAGCTACAGCCGTGGACTAACGTACTGTGTCTGCTGCTAATATAGACTGGATGATTGATAATGAGATGAAATCAATATATATATATATGTATGTATATATAATATCACTAGTACTGCAGCCGGACAGGTAGATAATATATTTATTAGGTAATGATGACTGATGACGGACCTGCTGGACACTGTCAGCTCAGCAGCACCGCAGACTGCTACAGTAAGCTACTATACTCTATAGTAGTATGTACAAAGAAGAAAGAAAAAAAAAAAACCACGGGTAGGTGGTATACAATTATGGATGGACTGCCGAGTGCCGACACAGAGGTAGCTACAGCCGTGGACTAACGTACTGTGTCTGCTGCTAATATAGAGTCTAGACTGGATGATAAATTATTGATAATGAGATGAAATCAATATAATATCACTAGTACTGCAGCCGGACAGGTACTATATATATTTATTATGTAATAACTGATGACGGACCTGCTGGACACTGTCAGGTCAGCACAGCACCGCAGACTGCTACAGTAAGCTACTATAGTAGTATGTATAAAGAAGAATGAAAAAAAAAAAACACGGGTAGGTGGTATACAATATTATATATATATATATATATATATATATATATATTATATACAATTATATATATATATATATATATATATATATATATATATATATTAAACTGGTGGTGATTGATTATTAAACTGGTGGTCACTTCAGGTCACGTTGCAACTTGCAACTAGTACTCCGAGGCCTAAGCAGACAATCACAAAATATATTATTATACTGGTGGTCAGTGTGGTCACAACAATGGCAGTGTGGCACTGACTCTGGCAGCAAAAGTGTGCACTGTACGTTATATGTACTCCTGAGTCCTGCTCTCAGACTCTAACTGCTCCCCACTGTCAGTGTCTCCCCCACAAGTCAGATAATACACTTACAGTCACACTATCTATTATCTAATCTAGTATAAAATATCACTTCAGCAGCAAGTAGTATAGTAGTATACAGTATAGTAGTACTCCTCCTAATAATGCTCCCCAAAATACTGTGTCTCTCTCTTCTCTAAACGGAGAGGACGCCAGCCACGTCCTCTCCCTATGACTCTCAATGCACGTGTGAAAATGGCGGCGACGCACGGCTCCTTATATAGAATCCGAGTCTCGCGATAGAATCCGAGCCTCGCGAGAATCCGACAGCGTGATGATGACGTTCGGGCGCGCTCGGGTTAGCCGAGCAAGGCGGGAAGATCCGAGCCTGCTCGGACCCGTGTAAAAAACCTGAAGTTCGGGCGGGTTCGGATTCAGAGGAACCGAACCCGCTCATCTCTAATTAATATATATAAATCACTGATATTAATTGGTAAATTTTCGCTATCACCTGCCTAGTGAAGTGGAATCTAGATGGGATTTTGTACCGGGGACACAATAACTTCATCAATTGTCTAAATCCCAATGCAATAATGGCGGAAAATGGGCGCACGTCTAACAGCGCATTGATTATACTGAGAACTGATTATACTGAGCACTGATGATACTACGGGGAACTGACACTGAGCAGCGAGAACAGCACTGGACTATTGTACTGTAGTATACTGGTCCCCACAATGCAGCAAAGATATTGAGCACTGATCCGAAGAATAGAATTGAGTCTGACACGGAGCTGCAAGATACAGCAATGGCCTACTGTACTGTACAACTATATATACTGGTGGTCACCAAAATGCTGCACTGTACTACTATATACTGCTCACAACAATGCAGCACAGATATGGATACTTGAAGTGACACGGAGCTGCAAGGTACAGCAATGGCCTACTGTACTGTACTACTATATATACTGGTGGTCACTAAAATGCTGCACTGTACTACTATATACTGCTCACAACAATGCAGCACAGATATGGATACTTGAAGTGACACGGAGCTGCAAGGTACAGCAGTGGCCTACTGTACTGTACTACCAGGCTCGGACTGGCCCATAGGGGTACAGGGGAAACCACCGGTGGGCCCCACTGCCTAGGGGCCCACCCTCCCAATTATACAGTATGAATATGTTACATTATATTGCACAGGACTATTGTGTATTTCTACAGGGCATTGCTGTTATTAATCTGGTACATTATCATGCATGCACTAGCAGTATTTACTATATATATTATTTATCAAGGGGCCCAGACCATGCACTAATGGTTACCCAAGCCTCTAAGAATGGGCCACTACCACTGCATTTCCCCGGTGGGCCCTTCATGCCCCAGTCTGACACTGTGTACTACTATATATACTGGTGGTCCACAAAATGCTGCACTGTACTACTATATACTGCTCACAACAATGCAGCACAGATATGGATACTTGAAGTGACACAGAGCTGCAAGATACAGCAATGGCCTACTGTACTGTACAACTATATACTGGTGGTCACCAAAATGCTGCACTGTACTACTATATACTGCTCACAACAATGCAGCACAGATATGGATACTTGAAGTAACACAGAGCTGCAAGATACAGCAATGGCCTACTCTACTGTACAACTATATACTGGTGGTCACCAAAATGCTGCACTCTACTACTATATACTGCTCACAACAATGCAGCACAGATATGGATACTTGAAGTGACACAGAGCTGCAAGATACAGCAGTGGCCTACTGTACTGTACTACTATACTGGTGGTCACCAAAATGCTGCACTGTACTACTATATAGTATATACTGGTCACACAACAATGCAGCAGATATTGAACACTGATCAGAACTGAGTCTGACACAGAGCTGCAAGATACAGCAATGGCCTACTGTACTGTACTACTATAATGTACTGGTGGTCACCACAATGCAGCACACTGAGCACAGATATTTGCAGCACACCGAGCACAGATATTGAGCTTTTCAGGCAGAGAACGTAGCCACGTCCTCTCCGCTCAATCTCCAATGCACGAGTGAAAATGGCGGTGACGCGCGGTTCTTTATATGGAATACGAATCTTGCGAGAATCCGACAGCGGGATGATGACGTTCGGGCGCGTTCGGGTTAACCGAGCAAGGCAGGAAGGTCCGAGGCTGCCTCGTACCCGTGTAAAACACGTGAAGTTCGGGGGGGTTCGGATCTTGACGAAACGAACCCGCTCATCTCTAGTTATTAGTCCCTTTCACCTACCAATTTGCTTGTCAGGGGGCCGTAACTAGGTGTGTACCAGTGGTGTGTTGCACACATCGCATCTGCACTGTGGGCGCATCCGCTGGTACACACATAGGGCCTCACTGCACAAGTATTGCAGCGCCAGGTAACATTGTTAGCGCATCTTAGAGATTGGTAGCCGGGGCGATGCATCTTGTCTGCTGCTCGGTGCGCACTCTCAGTCTGTGTTGGCTCCTCCCTCTCCTACTTTATTTTTCCCGTGAAGTGACCTGTTGGCTGCTGCAAGCCTGTGAACAAGCTTAATTACATGCCTCCGCCTCCGGTGGCTGTTCCCAGCGTGGCTGTGGTTCCCATGTGTAGGTCTCTCTCACCTCCAAACAGCTACCGGCGGGACTGGTAAATAGCACTGATGTCTCCGCCCTTGGTATAGTGGGAGCTGCATCTGATTAATGAAAGTCTCCTCTGCCCCCAAAGCACCTCCCATCCTCCATGCGTATATTCTAAATATGCTGTCACGTCCCTTTACTCCCCCCCTCTCTGGTATTTTACCCTGCACGGCTGATGATGTTCCTGACTGTGAATATTCCTACATAGATACTTACTATGTCCAGTTCTTACCACATACAGTACAAGGCCACGCCCCCTTTTTTGCCGCGATCGCGGCAGGAGATCAGGGGCGCGCACCGGGTGTCACCACACCCGATGACGCCTCTGTACTGTGCCCCACAGTACCACATACACTGTGTCCTCCAGTGCCCACACACACACTGTGATTTCAAATACATACTGTGGCCAGCTCATCCAACATAAGTCCTGTGCCCAGCATTACACACTGCCCCATTGCCCCATAGTACACACTGCCCTGCAGAACACACATTCCCAACCATATCTCTCTCTCCCACTCCCCCCTTCTCTCTCTCTGTGTGTTTCTCTCTTGTAATTCTACTTGCCATAATATGTAAAATGGGGCTCTGCCTGCCGTAATGTGTAAAAGGGGACTAAAGCTGGCTTAATGTGTAAAATGGGGGCTCCACCTGCTGTAATGTGTAAAAGGGGCTCTACCTGGTGTAATGCGTATAAGTGGGGCTACTGTGCATCGTAATTCGAATAATGAGGATTACTGTGCAGCGTAATATGAATTGGTATTATTTTATGGTCACGCTCTGTCCCCATGAAGCTACGCCCCTGTGGCGCCCTCTGGCCCTATTTTGAAATTGGATGTTAATAAATAAATAATTGGAGGGAGGGGGGCGCCGATGCTGGTTCTCGCACACAGCTCTAAAATGTCTACTTGCGGCACTAACTTTGTCAGATATGGTCTCCCATCCCTCCTTCCCCCTTTTCTCTCCTTGGAACATAAAAAAAAGCCTCAACAATAATACACCATATCATGATAGTTATATGCATTACTGTGCTACTTTAGCTAAAAGTTATTTAGAACTATCAAGGTTCCTTATTTCCATATATTGCAGACTCAAACACATGATTCTAGAGGGGGATTTTCAAATGCTTGGTTTTGGAGCAGATGTGTACTGCACATGAAAACGGCATAATTAACCTTAAGTCATAGTTTGCAATAATGTAATGGTGTGTGAAAAATAACAAAGTGGTTGAAGCCTCTGGAAAAACAAAGCTGTTTTTACCGTCCTTCTGTAGTAATGATTCTATGGGGGGAATCTGATTCCCCACGATGCATTCTCTTAGAGTAACGCAGGCTAGCAGATTTTGAATTAGGCCCCATAGTGTATTAATTTAATTTGTTTTCATCTACCATATGTGCCACACTTTCACCACTAGAGGGGGCTGGTTCCCTTTTTACAAGATATAACAGTGACAGAGGTCCCAGTCACTGAAAGTTCCATTCTGAATTAAATAATTATTCTATACTGAGTACAGATTTACCTCAAATCCTCTTCGGATATACTCTTTCAGGTTCAAACAGTTAGAAATGGTTTATGTGCTTGAAAAGATTTTTAAAAAATCTAATGTCATACTGACAAATAGAAATGTACTCATGTAGTACACAAAAAAGTTAACACATTATCACAAAAAGATCATAGGCTGTCACTAGCGACCTGTGGGTGTGTTCATCGGCATCGTGATAGAGCGTACTGATGGCACTTTTTAAATGATTTGTCTTTCTGATCAGTTGAAAGCATCCAAAGCGTTTAAAATCTTGTCCCGTGTGTACGCACCTTTAATAAAGCGTGATAATTAATTTATCCCCACCTACCGATAAAGCCTTTTCTCCTAGTCTGTAGAGGATGCCGGGGACGACATCAAGACCATGGGGTATAGACGGGATCCGCAGGAGACATGGGCACTCTAAAGACTTTTCATTGGGTGTGAACTGGCTCCTCCCTCTATGCCCCTCCTCCAGACCTCAGTTGTAGGAACTGTGCCCAGGGAGACTGATATTTCGAGTAAAGGAATTACTTAACTAGTGGTGAGATATCTACCAACTCACACCCTCAACCATGCCGCACACATGGCATTCAACATAACACATGAACTAATTGCAGCAACATGCTGAAACCAAGATAACACAACTTGTGTAACTGTAATAACTAAACTGCAGGTAAAGTACGCACTGGGACGGGCGCACAGCATCCTGTATGGACTAGGAGAAAAGGATTTACCGGTAGGTTATCAAAATCCTATTTTCTCATACGTCCTAGAGGATGCTGGGGACGACATCAAGACCATGGGGTCTATACCAAAGCCCCAGTACGGGCGGGAGAGTGCGGATGACCCTGCAGCACCGATTGACCAAACTTTAGGTCCTCATCGGCCAAGGTGTCAAACTTGTAGAATTTTGCAAATGTGTTTGACCTTGACCAAGTAGCAGCTCGGCAAAGTTGTAATGCCGAGACCCCCCCGGGCAGCTGCCCAGGAGGAGCCCACCTTCCTAGTAGAATGGGCCTTCACCGACATCCGTAACCGAAATCCAGCCGTAGAGTGAGCTAGCTGAATCGTACCTCTGATCCAGCGCGGATAGTCTGCTTGGAAGCACGACACCCAATCTTGTTGTGAGCATACAGGACAAACAAAACCTCTGTTTTCCGTATTCGAGCTGTTCTAGCGACATAAATCTTCAAAGCTCTAACCACATCTAGAGACCTTGACTCAGCGAACGTGTCAGTAGCAACTGGCACCACAATAGGTTGGTTTATGTGGAAAGAGTAAACCACCTTTGGAAGAAAATGTTGACGAGTTCTCAACTCTGTCCTATCTTCATGGAAGATCAGGTAAGGGCTCTTGAGGGACAAGGCCCCCAATTCAGACACCCGCCTTGTGGATGCCAACGCCAAAAGCATCACCACTTTCCAAGTGAGAAACTTCAACTCTATTTCTTGTAGAGGCTCAAACCAACCCGACTGAAGGAACTGCAACACCACATTAAGGTCCCATGGTGCCACTGGAGGCACAAATGGAGGCTGGATGTGCAGAACCCTTTTCACAAACGTCTGAACTTCTGGAAAGGAGGCCAATTGTTTTTGAAAGAAAACTTATAAGGCCGAAATCTGGACCTTGATTGACCCCAATCTAAGGCCCGCATCCACACCAGCCTGCAGAAAATGGAGAAAACGTCCCAACTCAAACTCTTCCGTAGGAGCCATCTTGGATTCACACCAAGACACATATTTTCTCCAAATACGGTGTTAATGTTTAGACGTTACTCCTTTCCTGGCCTGAATAAGAGTGGGGATGACTTCCTTGGGAATACCCTTTCGGACTAGGATCCGACGCTCAACAGCCATGCCGTCAAATGTAGCTGCGGTAAGTCTTGGTACACACACGGCCCCTGCTGCAGCAGGTCCTCCCGAGGAGGAAGAGGCCGAGGATCTCCTATGAGTAACTCCTGAAGATCTGGGTACCAAGTCCTTCTTGGCCAGTCTAGGGCAATGAAGATTGCTCGAACCCTTGTCTTTCTTATAATCCTGAGTACTTTTGGGATCGGCGGAAGTGGAGGGAAAACATACACTGACGGAAACACCCACTGGTTCACCAGTGCATCCACTGCTACTGCTTGAGGGTCTCTCGACCTGGAACAGTATCTCTGAAGCTTCTTGTTGAGACGAGACGCCATCATGTCTATTTGAGGAACTCCCCAAAGACTTGTCACCTCTGCGAAGACTTCTTGGTGGAGGCCCCACTCTACTGGATGGAGATCGTGTCTGCTGAGGAAGTCTGCTTCCCAGTTGTCTACTTCCGGAATGAATATTGCCGACAGAGCTTGTAGATGTTTTTCTGCCCAGCGGAGGATTTTAGTCGTCTCTGCCATTTCCGCTCTGCTTTTCGTTCCGCCCTGCCTGTTTATGTATGCGACTGCTGTTACATTGTCCGCCTGGATCTGCACGGGACGGTCTTGAAGAAGATGTACCACTTGTTGAAGACCATTGTAAATGGCTCTTAGCTCCAGAACGTTTATGTGAAGGCAGACTTCCTGTTGTGACCAACGTCCCTGGAAGTTTTCTCCCTGAGAGACTGCTCCCCAGCCTCAGAGACTTGCATCCGTGGTTACTAGGACCCAGTCCTGAATGCCGAACCTGCATCCCTCTAGCAGGTGAGAGCTGTGCAACCACCACAGGAGCGAAATCCTGGTTTTTGACGACAGTATTATCTTTCTGTGCATGTGTAGGTGTGACCCCGACCACTTGTCCAACAGGTCCCACTGGAATACTCTGGCATGGAACCTGCCTAACTGCATGGCCTCGTAGGCCGCCACCATCTTCCCCAACAACTGAATGCACTGATGGATCGACACACTTGATGGTTTCAATATCTGTTTTACCATTTTCTGGATTTCCAGAGCCTTTTCCAGCTGAAGAAATACTCTCTGAACTTCTGTGTCCAGAATCATCCCGAGGAAAGACAACCTTGTCGTCGGTTCCAATTGTGACTTTGGGTAATTTATGATCCACCCGTGTTGTTGGAGTATTGACAGGGAGAGGGATATGTTTTGTAATAACTGCTCCCTGGATCTCGCCTTTATCAGGAGGTCGTCCAGATAAGGGTTTATATTGACTCCTTTCTGATGAAGGAGGACCATCATCTCCGCCATCACCTTGGTGAATACCCTCGGCGCCGTGGAGAGACCGAAAGGTAACATCTGGAATTGGTAATGGCAATCCTGAATCGCAAATCTCAGATAAGCCTGGTTAGGAGGATAAATGGGAACATGCAGGTAAGCATCCTTTATGTCCACCGACACCAAGTAGTCACCCTCCTCCAAACTGGCAATCACAGCCCGAAGTGATTCCATCTTGAACTTGAACCTTTTCAGGAAGAAATTCAGATTTTTTTAGATTAAGGATCGGTCTGACCGAGCCGTCCAGCTTCGGAATAACAAAGAGGCTTGACTAAAAACCCAGCCCTTGTAGTGACAACGGTACCAGGACTATGCCCTGGTCTTGACATAATTTTTGGATTGCCGCTGTTGCTGCTTCTCTCTCTGGCGGAGAAGCTGGCAAGGTCGATTTGAAAAATCAGCATGGGGGAACGTCTTGAAACTCTAGTTTGTATCCCTGGGATACTATTTGCATCACCCAGGGGTCCAGGCCAGACAGAATCCAATCCTGGCTGAAGAGATTGAGATGTACCCCCACCCGAGCGGCCTCCCACAAGGGAGTTCCAGTGTCATGCTGGGGATTTGGCAGAATTAGGGGTAGACTTTTGCTCTTGGGAACCTAGAGCCAGTGTGGGCTTCTTTCCCCTTCCCCTTCCTGCAAAGAAGGGGGAACCTCTCGTCTTTTTGTATTTATTGGGCCGAAAGGACCGCATTTGCGGGTGATAGGTCTTTTTTGCCGGTGCAGGCGCAGAGGGCAAAAATGTTGACTTACCTGCGGTAGCCGCCGAGACTAACGCATCCATGCCATCGCCAAATAAGGCCCGCCTAGCCGATACTGCCATGGTAGCGGCTTGTGAACTCAAGAGTCCAATATCCTTCATTGCTTCCAGCATGTAGGCGGCAGCGTCCTTGATATTCCCTAACTTAAGGAGTATCTCATCTTTATCAATCGTATCAATTTCTGATGACACGCTTTCTGACCATTTTTCAATAGCGCGACTCACCCATGCGCAGGCAATAGTGGGCCTGAGCAGTGTACCATTGGTAACATAAATGGATTTCAATGTCGTTTCCATTTTGCGGTCTGTTGGCTCTTTAAGAAAAGCCGTGCCAGGTGCAGGGAGAATTACCTTCTTTGTCAACCTGGAAAGTGCACTGTCTAACACAGGGGGTGACTCCCATTTTATCCTGTCTTCAACCGGGAAAGGATAAGCTATGTGAATCCTTTTGGGAATACAAAATTTTTTATCAGGATTCACCCACATCCCTTCAAACAGAGCATTTAGTTCGTGTGAAGGAGGGAACGTGACTTTGGATTTATTTTCCTTACATAAATAAGCTTTCTCCTGAGGTACAAGAGTGCTTTCTGTAACCTCCAACATGTCCCTTATAGCCACAATCATATATTGTATACTTTTTGCCAATTTATGATCTATCTCTCTGGATTCACTATTGTCGACACAAGAATCAGAATCCGTGTCGGTATCAGTGTTTACAACATTTGCAAATGGTCTCTTATGTGACCCAGAGGGGGCCGCCCGCATAAGGAACAACAGCATCCTGAAAAATCACATCTTCCACAGATTTTCTCCAGCATGCAGCCTTAGATTCAGACTTATCCAATCTACGGTTAATCAGATGCATACTGTCACGTAGCTCCTTCACCCATGCAGGCTCTTGGTGTGCCAGTAGCGCCACCACATTACAACTCTGTGTCCCTAAAATGGATTACTCCGGGGAGGAACTCCCTGCCTCAGACATGCCTCACACGTGTACACCACACTCACAGACACACTGGGACTTATTTTGGGGACAGACCCACAGTAAAATCTGTCAGAGGGACACAGAATAGGAGCAGCCAGTTCACAAACCCAGCGCCAGTATTGCCTGTGAACACAGTATGTCCACAGCCCAAAAGCGCTTTTAAATAGTAATATACACTATCAAATGCACCACAATCGCTTTGTGCCCCCCCTTTATAGCACCCTGTACTTGTCAGAAGTGGAGGAGAGGACCAGCGTGTTCTCTGCAGCCTGAGGAGAGAGAGAAAATGGAGCTGAGTAGTGTGCTTGCTGCCTGAGGAAGAAGCTCCGCCCCCACAATGGCGCGTCCTTACACTCAGTATATTGACTTATTATTTATACTGTCGGGGGTAGGGCTGTGCCAGCGGCATCTTATGCCCCCTTTTAGCCAGTTTGAGGCATTTTTTGTGCTGTCCAGGGCGCCCCCTCCCCGCGCCCTGCACCCTGCAGTGCCTGTGTGTGTGGGCAGCAATGGCGCGCTGCGCTCCCGCCAGCCACGCTGCACCTCAGCCGTCACTTACTTCATTGAAGATCATTCTTCTCATACTCACCTGTCTTCTGACTTCTGGCTCTGTGAGGGCGGTGACGGCGTGCTGTGGGAGTGAGCATCTAGACACGGCTAGCGTTCAGTTCCTTTCAGGAGCTAATGGTGTCCTGTTAGCCAGAAGCAGAGCCATGAAACTCTGAGTAAGTTGGTTCTGCTTCTGCCCCCTCGGTCCCACGAAGCAGGGAGTCTGATGCCAGCAGATTTCCCTGAAAATAAAAAACCTAACATAAGTCTTTTCAGAGAAACTCAGTAGAGCTCCTCAGAGTGCATCCAGTCGACCTGGGCTAATTTCTAAAAATGAGGTCTGGAGGAGGGGCATAGAGGGAGGAGCCAGTTCACACCCAATGAAAAGTCTTTAGAGTGCCCATGTCTCCTGCGGATCCCGTCTATACCCCATGGTCTTGATGTCGTCCCCAGCATCCTCTAGGACGTATTAGAAACAGTTATAACAAAGCAGTAAATGATAAACGGTAAATGTCTGCGAGAGTATTCGTTCTGGAGTGGGAATGAGGCTGCGCTCTGTGTCTGCAGCAAAGCCTGGGAGACAGTCAAGATCTTTTGGCTAAAGCCTCAAACTAGTGTTTCCTGTCCTATACGTTCGTCTTTCTCAGCGTCCAAACAGCTGCATCAATGTGTTTCAGAGGATGCTTTAGAAAGGAGCGGACTTTTGTCAATCCGGGGTGTACTCAGCTTCCCCTGAGATGCTGCACTGTCCTTGGAGACATGTGTGGCTACACTACCAGCTTTTACACTGTGACAGCAGCAAAGTGCTTCAAGTAATGTTACAGTGCAGCACCTGGTTCCTATCACTGAGGGAGAGCCAGTATTTTGGTGTCACCCCTCAAGATGCCACTGGATGCGGGCAGTATATGTGAAACCAGTGATGTCTGGATGGTCAGAGAGAGCTGCAGCTGGAGGGTCACAGAAAAGATAAGCTAAGAAAAGATAAGAAAAGATAAGCGGATCCGCTTTTGAGAAAGGTTACAACCGAAACGCGTTAAGCGGGATTGTGCCGTGTATCCTGACGATTCCCTCTACATTTCTCATCTACCTCCTGGAAGGAAAGCCGTGAGTTACCGGGACTCTGACTATACCTGCTGTAAAAACCATCTCAGCAATCCAGTGGGGTGCCATTTGGGAAAGAAGGGATACCGCTTTGAGATATGCCTGTTTTATTTGTCTACCATGTGAGTGCACCTGTGTGAAAATAAATATCCGTTTGTCCAAGGGTGTACTGCACTATTTTTTTCCTTCCTCTTCTCGTTATATGTGCATTGGAAGTGGCCGGTTATTGAGCTGTTAGAAGAAGTTTGAATACTAATTCTGTGGAACTGGATAATTCTAATGATACTCAGATGTGCCTGAAACCATTTGGAGTCTTGTGAGTGAGATGTATTGAAAATAGAATCCAGTGCCATCTGACAAAAGCATTCTACACTATTGTGTCTTTTTTGTTTTGTTTCTTGTTATGTACCTTAATGGCAATTGCCAATAAGAACATACATTATATAGGTTTGGTCCATTTTCATGTTAAATCCAGGGAGCGCCTAAGTGGAGTATATTATCTATACATTACTATGAAAATTCTGTGAAGTAGGTGAAACTTCATTTATACTGTCACTGGGCTGACCTCTGGGTCTTATTGCGCACTCTATAATCACTTTATATTTTTTTAGTCTCTCTAAAGACCCTGCCAACATATACTGTGTTTTCACTTGGTGTCTCTGTGTGTGTGTGGGTGTCCCTTCACAGTCATGTCCAGGGACTATGTTTCTTCTCTCATCCCCTGCGGACTTACTACCCTGTACCCAGGTTAGTGCTCCCCATGGTTAGCTTCCATAAAAGGGATGATTTCTAATATTTCCACTAAACTGTCTCATAATGAGAAGGAGACACAGGGGTAGATTTATTAAAATGTCCCTAAGGTTCTTTATGTTCAGTGTGCCGTTTCACTGCATTTTCGTGGTGAAGCGGGTCCAGCTTTCGGGTAAATTTACTATCATTTGTCTATGCGTTATGGGAACACGTTATCTCACCCCTCCAGTGATAAGCGTCCTCCCATAACGAGTGGCCGCTTCGGCCGCAGTCGCTGCTTCCGCGCATGCGCCGTTCAGCAACTCCCAGCGTGCAGTTCGGGAGTTAGGATGGCGCATGCGTGGATGGTAGGAACGAATGCGCTCCGTCGGGGGGGGGGTGTGTCTCTCTCGTCGTCTGTGAGGTGAGCTGTAGCGCAGGCTTCGGAAGGGGAGAGATCTCTCCACAATGTCCCCCTGGGTATGAATTTTGATCTGCATCTGGGCTTCACGCTGTGCCTTGGTTGTGTTAGGATGTTATGTGTTTGCTTGTGGGAGGGTTGAAATCACGTCAGTGTGAGCCTACTGTCAACATCTCAATAAAGTTCATTTAAAAAAATAAAAAAAAACAAGACAGCCGCAGCGCCGGGTCCGGACGGCGAACAGGCGGATGGAGGGAGACACTAACGTTCGTACACAACGAACGTTCATAAGTAAGGTCACACAGCAGTGCTCTAAGGAAGACACACAGGCGCCGAAAGGGCTGTGCCAGCATACCGACGCAGCTAAAAGTAGCACAACACTGGGTACATAGATCAGGGGAAGCGCTATCTGAGCCACATAACGTGTACAGATAACGCATTCCCCCTTAAAGAACATTTATAAATCTACCCCACAATTCTTACGGCAGTCTATGAATGACCTGATAAATAAAGATTCAGCTCACATGCCTGCGTCTCAAGCCCTCGCAATTTGACCACAAAAGTATACTCTGGCCCAAATCATGCAGGATGATCCTGATACATCAGATCCAGAGGAGGGTGAAATGGATGCGAGCAGGAGGGATGCTGTCCTGTCACCATTGAGGCTATCAGAACTGTCCTGCACATTCCTCACAGGACAGGGGAGGTAGAGGAGGAATCTTGTTTTAATACTAAAAAGAAATCCTCAGCTACTTTTCCTGCTTCAAAGGAATTGAATGCCCTCTTTGAAGAGGCTTGGGTAAACCCAGACAAGAAATTTCAGATCCCTAAAAGGTTGATTTCTTCCTTTCCCTTTACATCAGATGACAGGAAGAAATGGGAGAACCCGCTGATTGTGGACGCATCAGTGTTCAGGTTGTCGCGTAAGATAGTCTTACCAGTTCCCGGGGCTGCGTCCTTAAAAGACGCGGCTTACCGCAAGATTGAGACCACTCTCATATCTTTATACACGGCGACGGGGGTGACCCAGAGACCCACTGTTGCTTGTGCATGGATCACTAGGGCCATCGCTAAATGGTCAGATAACCTAATTGATGGTTTAGATTCATTAACCAGGGATGATATTATTTTACTCCTACAGCATATCCAGGATTCTACTAACTTTATGGTAGAAGCCATAAAATAAAATCGGTGTGCTCAACGCATGCACCACTGCCATGGCAGTGTCAGCACGCAGGGGATTGTTGCTACGCCAGTGGACTGCGGGTGCAGACTCCAGGAAAGGAGTGGAAAACCTGCCTTTCACAGGAGAGGTCCTGTTCGGGGATGAACTAGATGAGCTAATATCCAAGGCTACGGTGGGTAAGTCTACATACCTTCCTTCCGCAGGTACCCCAGATAGGAAAGCCTACTCTGCTCCAACTCTGCAGTCCTTTCGGATGGCTAAATTCAAGGGCAAATCCAAGGGTTCTTCTACAGCCTTCAAAGGGAATAGAAGTAAGCCCAGAAAACCCGCAGCTGCAGGTTTTCAGAAACAGGCCTCAGGGTCTGCTTCCTCAAAACCTTCAGCATGATGGTGGAACACACTGCCTGGAAGACAGGCAGGTAGGAGCCCGGTTACGTTGTTTCAGTCACATTTGGGCAACGTCATGTCAGGATCCCTGGGTCAAAGATCTTATAGCAGATGCAGACTGGAGTTTCAGGAACTCCCACCTCCCAGATTCTTCAAATCCGGCTTACCAGCTTCGCCAGAAGCCAGTTCGACCTTACAAGCAGCAATTCAAAAACTGGTACTGACTCAGGTCATTGTTCCAGTTCCTCTGCACCTGCAAAACAAAGGTTTTTATTCCAATCTGTTTGTGGTACCGAAACCGGACGGTTCGGTAAGGCCCATGTTAAACCTCAAGTCACTGAACCCGTACTTACGGGAGTTCAAGTTCAAGATGGATTCTATGAGAGCGGTGATCTCAGGTCTGGAGGTGTCTGTCGACATCAAGGATGGGTACCTTTACATTCCGATTTGGCTGCCTCACCAGGCATATCTAAGGTTTGCACTGCAGGACTGTCACTTCCAGTTTCAGGCCCTGCCCTGCAGGACGTCCTAAAACCAACCTGGATATTGGTGCATCTGTGCATTCAAATTCTGGGGGAAATGGTATCCTCTTGCGAGGCTCTGAAGTACGGAAGGTTTCATGCCAGGCCATTCCAGCAGGATCTGTTGGACAAATAGTCCGGATCACATCTTCACATGCACCAGAGGATACGTCTGTCGCCAAAAGCCAGGATTTCTCTTCTATGGTGGCTCCAGACTTCGCACCTGACTGAGTATTGACGGTTCGGGATTCAAAATTGGATTCTGCTAACCACGGACGCAAGCCTCAGAGGTTGGGGAGCAGTCACTCTGGGGGAGCAGTTCCAGGGAAAATGGTCAATTCAGGAAGCCATTCTCCCGATCAACATTCTGGAGCTAAGGGCCATATACAACGCACTTCTAAAAGCATCACATCTTCTTCAAGATCAAGCCATTCAGGTTCAGTTGGACAATATGATGGCCGTAACGCACATAAACCAATAGGGTGGAACGAAGAGCAGAGCTGCAATGTCAGAGGTAACAAAAATTCTCCTCTGGGCAGAAAAACACGCGGTGGCACTGTCGGCAATCTTCATTCCGAGAGTAGACAACTGGGAAGCAGACTTCCTCAGCAGACACGACCTCCATCCAGGAGAGTGGGACCTTCACCAGCAGGTGTTCGAGTCCTTAACAAGTGGATGGGGAATTCCACAAATAGACATGATGGCCTCTCGTTTCAAGAAGAAGCTAAAGCGCTATTGTTCCAGGTCGAGGGACCCACAAGCAGTGGCGGTGGACGCTCTGGTGACTCCATGGGTTTACCAGATGGTTTATGGGTTCCCACCTCTTCCACTAATCCCAAGAATTCTCAAGAGAATAAAAAGGGAAAAGGTTCAAGCACTTCTCATTGCTTCAGATTGGCAGAGAAGGGCCTGGTACGTGGATCTACTGGAGTTGCTCCTGAAGGACCCATGGCCTATACCTCTGCGAGAGGATCTTCTGCAACAGGGGCCGTTCGTATATCAAGACTTACTGCGGCTACGTTTGACGGCAAGTTGAACATCAGATTTTAGCCCGGAAAGACATTCCGAACAAGGTTATTCCAACCCTGATCCAAGCTAGGAAAGGGGTAACGTCTAAACATTACCACCGTATTTGGAAAAAATATGTCTCGTGGTGTGAAAACAGGAAATTTACTGCAGGGAAATTTGAACTGGGACGTTTTCTACTTTTTCTACAGTCAGGAGTGGATGTGGGCCTACGTTTGGGCTCCTTGAAATTCCAGATTTCGGCCTTGTCCATTTTCTTCCAGAAACAATTGGCTTCCCTTCCTGAGGTTCAGACATTTTTGAAGGGTGTTCTGCATATCCAACCACCCTTTGTGCCTCCCACGGCACCATGGGATCTTAACGTGGTGTTGCAGTTTCTGCAATCAGACTGGTTTGAACCTTTACAGGACGTTGATGTTAAGTTTCTTATGTGGAAGACTGTTACACTGTTGGCCTTGGCTTCCGCAAGGCGTGTGTCCGAACTGGGGGCGTTGTCTCACAAAAGCCCCTATTTGGTTTTTCATGAGGATAGAGCTGAACTCAGAACGTGTCAGCAATTTCTTCCTAGGGTGGTGTCTGCATTTCATATCAACCAACCTATTGTGGTTCAGGTGCTTACTGACACCTCTGCTACCTCAAAGTCCCTGGATGTTGTGAGGGCTTTGAGGATCTACAGTACGTGAAGAGGACAGCTTGTCACAGAAAATCTGACTCACTATGATCCCAAGAAAATTTGGTATCCTGCTTCAAAGAAGTCTATTGCTCGCTGGATCAGGCTTACTATCCAGCAGGCTTATTCATCAGCAGGATTGCTGGTTCCTAAAGTACAAGATCACTCTACTAGGTCAGTTGGTTCTTCCTGTGTGGCTGCCCAGGGTGTCTCGGCTTTACAGCTCTGCCGATCAGCTACTTGGTCAGGATCGAACACGTTTGCTAAGTTCTACAAGTTTGATACTTTGGCCTCTGAGGACCTTCAGTTTGTTCAATCAGTTCTGCAGCAACCTCAGCACTCTCCCACCTGGTTTAGGAGCTTTGGTACATCCCCATGGTACTAATGTGGACCCCAATATCCTCTAGCACGTAAGAGAAAATAGGATTTTAATTACTTACCGGTAAATCCTTTTCTTGTAGTCTGTAGAGGATACTGGGCTTAGTTTTTCTGCACTGTTACTTGGTTAAGTATTATTGTTGGTTCAGCCATTGCTGTTCCTGTTCAAGTTTACTTAGCATGGCTTACCTCTTGTTTGTGTGTGCTGGTTCGAATCTCACCACTGTTCAATTAAATCCTTCTCTCGAAGTATGTCTGTCTCCTCAGGCACAGTTTCTAGACTGAGTCTGGTAGGAGGGGCATAGAGGGAGGAGCTAGCCCACACTATTGATTTCTTAAAGTGCCCATGGCTCCTAGTGGACCCGTCTATAACCCATGGTACTAATGTGAACTCCAGAATCCTCTATGGACTACGAGAAAAGGATTTACCGGTAGGTAATTAAAATCCTATTTTTCCTCACTCCGGTGGGTCCAGGAAATGCTGGGCTACCCCAGGAAACTGCTGTGGCTGCATTGCTGGCTCTTTAACTGTTGCGGGAGCTAAGTGCAGCACCCAGCTCCTGTCACTGAGGAGGTACCAGGGGGTGGGGGGTGGGGGGGAGCCTTCTCTAGAATATTCCAGATTGCACACCTGAATTATAAATTATGCATATGTTACATTATACACAGGACTATGGTATATTTTCTACCGTGCATTGCTTTTATGAATCTGGGCCCTCATTCCGAGTTGTTCGCTCGCAAGCTGCTTTTAGCAGCATTGCACACGCTAAGCCGCCGCCTACTGGGAGTGAATCTTAGCATAGTAAAATTGCGAACCAAAGATTAGCAGAATTGCGAATAGACACTTCTTAGCAGTTTCTGAGTAGCTCCAGACTTACTCGGCATCTGCGATCAGTTCAGTGCTTGTTGTTCCTGGTTTGACGTCACAAACACACCCATCGTTCGCCCAGACAGTCCCCCGTTTCTTCAGACACTCCCGCGTTTTCCCCAGAAACGGCAGCGTTTTTTCACACACACCCATAAAACGTCCAGTTTCCGCCCAGAAACACCCACTTCCTGTCAATCACATTACGATCACCAGAACGAAGAAAAAACCTCGTAATGCCGTGAGTAAAATACCTAACTGCATAGCAAATTTACTTGGCGCAGTGCGAACATTGCGCATGCGCAATTAGCAGAAAATCGCTGCGATGCGAAGAAAATTACCGAGCGAACAACTCAGAATGACCACCTTGGTACATTATCATGTGTGCGCTAGCAGTATTTACTACATACATTTTTTATCAATGGGCCAAGACCATGCACTAATGGTTAGCCAAGCCTCTAAGAATGGGCCCCTACCACTGCATTTCCCCGGTGGGCCCTTCATGCCCCAGTCCGACACTGGCTATGTTTAAAGACCTTTATCATTTTTAATTTTTTAGAAACTAAAAAATAAGCCCCTTTCTGCTTCTGTCTTCATAAAATTCCCAACATTAATAACATCTGAAGTATTTTGTGTATGGAATATTTTGTAAATGTCTGATTAAGGTATTTTCAAACAGAGTTGATATATTATGCAATATATATAAATAATATGTACAAGATGCTTTTCCGTGCCAGTTAGTGCAGCTCTTGCACCTGGAGCAAGAATGTTAGATAAAAATGAATAATTCAAAAAATATTTCTCCCTTTTAGATGGGAAACGTGTGTAAAATATGTGTGTAAAAGTGTTACAATAAAGTAGAATGATCATTAAATAATAATATTTTTAATCGCAAGTCAGATGCATTAATTGTGGGTTTGGATTACCTGCATTAAATGTTCAGTTAATCAGTTAAGAATGATCATTGTTTATTATTTATTTATTGCCAGTTATTTATATAGCACACACATATACAGCGGCGCTTTACAGAGAATATTTTCCCCATTTACATCAGTCCCTGCCCCAGTGGAGTTTACAATCACTGGGGCAGATGTATTAACCTGGAGAAGGCATAAGGAAGTGATAAACCAGTGATAAATGCAAGGTGATAAACACACCAGCCAATCAGCTCCCATATGTAAATTAACAGTTAGGAGCTGATTGGCTGGTGCATTATCACCTTGCACTTAACACTGCTTTATCACTTCCTTATGCCTTCTCCAGGTTAATACATCTACCCCTATAATCCCTACCACATGAACACGCACACACATTCGCGCTAGGGATAATTTTTTTGTTGGGAGCCAATTAATCTACCAGTATATTTTTGGATTATGGGAGGAAAATGGAGTACCTGGAGGAAACTCACGCAAGCATGGGGAGAATATACAAACTCCACACAGTTAGGGCCATGGTGGGAATTGAACCCATGACCTCAGTGCTGTAAGACAGTAATGCTAACCATTACACCATCCATACTGTTATTTAAGTTTGTGTGATGTAAAATGTAGGACCAAGTGTTCTTTAGACTATAGGTCCAACTCGACCAAAAGTGGTTCTTTTGGCTGTAAGCCAACCGACTTTTCAAAGAATTGAATTCCCCCCACAGTGTCTCTAGTCCATATTATGCCATATTACAATGAGCAGGTCCAGGGGCAAAACTAGATATATTGCAGAACCCACCGGCAAAAGTGTGTAAGTGCCCCTATGTACCACCTATGGTGAAAAATGTATATGATACATGTAACTGTGACAGAGAAGATGGCCCCTCTCAGCTATGGACCCCTTAGCAGCTGCACTCCTGCATCTATGGTTTCTATTCCCTTGTATTTAACACATGTAACTATGACAGGGAAGGGAGCCCCTCTCAGATCTGGGCCCCATAGCCGCTGCACTCCCTGCATCTGTGGTAGCTACGCCCTTGTATATAATACATGTAACTGTGACAGGGAAGGTGGGCCCCTTCAGCTCTGGGCATCATAGCAGTTGCACCCCCTGCACCTATGGTAGCTACACCCTTGTGTATAACACATGAAACTGTGACAGGCCGCTCTCCGCTCTGGACCCCTTAACTGCTGCACTCTCTGCACTTGTAGTAGATATGCCCTTGTATATAGCACATGTAACGGTGACAAGGAAGGTCGGCCCCTCTCAGCGCTGGACCCCATAGCCGCTGCACTCCCTGCACCTTTGGTAGCTACGACCTTGTATAAAACACAAGTAACTGTGACAGGGAAGGTGGGCTTCCCTCAGCTCTGGGCCCCATAGCAGCTGCACTCCCTACACCTATGATAGCTACACCCTTGTGTATAACACATGAAACTGTGACAGGGAAGGTGGATCCTCTCAACTCTGGGCCCCAAAGCAGTTGCACTACCTGCACCTGTGGTAGCTACATCCTTGTATATAACTCATATAACTTTGCTAGGGCAGGTGAGCCCGCTCTCAGCTCTGGGACCCATAGCAGCTACACTCCCCGCACCTATGGTAGCTACGCCCTTGTATATAACTCATGTAATTTTGGCAGGGAAGGTGGGCCACTCTAAGCTCCCTGTACCTATGGTAGCTACGCCCTTGGGGTCACAATATACTGTGTGAGCCTTCCTTATCTGTTGAATTAATGCTATTGTTGCACTCTTAACAGTTACCTTAGACTTCCAGAATTCCTCTATACTGTGTTTCATCATTTTCAGCAATATTGCTAATTCTCTAACATCCATATGGGATACTGGGGTCATTCCTTAATGCAATGGGGTATAGAGGGTCTCCGCAGGAGGGAAGGCACATAAAGACTCCAGCAGGGGGTGCTGACTCCTCCCCTCTATGCCCCCACCCACAAGCCAGTTTAGAAAAATGTGCCCGCTGGAGAGGATGCACACTCTGGAGCTCCAGAGAGTTTTCTTCAGTTTCTTTTAAACTTGTATTATTTTTTCCTGGACTTTCCTGGTAATGTATGATTGCCATCACCTGTGGTAAGCTAGTTAATTGATAAGAAAGGTGTTTCACCACAGGTGATGGCAATCATACATTACCAGGAAAGTCCAGGAACAGAGCATTTTCTCCCTCATGGAGAGGGTCAGGTAGGCAAGTATGCCAATAGCTCGTAATGCAACACTTCATATAAAATATAACAAGGTTCTCTATGTAGCCCATTAGCTCATAGTACACCACTTAACATTGACACATATGAGTTCATCAAGTGGAGACTTTGTTTCAAATGTACTTAGATCAGCTGCTTGTGTGAAGACTGCTGCAGCTGAATTAAATTAGCTCACAGACTCCTCTGTGATGTGTATCCAAGCAAGCGTCCAAATACAGGCTTAAAGTGCAGTTTGTATATGTCTGGCCAGACACTTAAGTAAGAAGCCTCTGGTCTCACCAATCCTACTGTATGTCTCCCTGGCTGCTGGTGCTGTCAACCTTTAAATGCAGACATCTCTGGGAGAGTGCTGTTGGATGATCAGTGGTAATGCAGACGCTGTGGATGCAAGATCCAGCACAGGTGGTGTTTGAAAGATAGATCATCTTACCGCGTTTCTCTGCCTCCTTGCAGTGTCAGCGGCTTCATCTGATGAGACCAAAGGCTTCTTAATTAAGTGTCTGGCCAGACATATACAAACTGTGCATTAAAAAAAACAAAAAAAACGAAAAACCTAGGCGCTAATTTTATGAAAAAAAATTAGATATATAAGTACATATATACATATGCAAACATGCACATGTACATCCAAAATGTTCGCACCTCTGTATCTCCCGTTCGCTGCTGCAAACAAACTTCTGTACGTTTGTGTATAAATATAAGGAAAAGAAATAATACAGCTGCGCCCGGGATTAACAGAGAATATAATGAACCATAGTTAATCAATTAATTGCACATGCAAATACAGGCCACCGAGTGTCAGATCAATTGAGCCCAATCAATATTGCACATAAATGTTTTAATATATAACAAAATAAAATTATATTTAAAATATACTGTGCACAGTATCAAATTGATAATGCTTTAAAAAAGCCAAAAGAGAGAACATATAAAACATAAATCATAAAAGTGTGTCCAATTATGAACACAATAATGTAGCATATATGGTATCTCAGACCTGTCTCAATTAAGAAACGTAGTCATTGAAAAACACTGTTGCGCAATTAATTTAAACAGTAACTAAGATATCAGTTTAGAGTCCACAATAATGTATGGTGATTACTTAATTTGAACAGATATCTCAGTTCTTCAAGTCCATAAGGTATATAACTATTATTGTGATAAATACCGTTCGTGCAAAAGGAACTATAATATGAAATGCTTGTTCTCTAAGACAGGTACGTGTGGCGTCCCACCGTAAAGTTACCTGATATAGTTGTGAAATAGGAACCGGTGTTTGGATTAAGCGCACCTCATGTAGCTGCTGGATTGATTGGCAATATTGAGACCGCTGATCCTTGGTTGAATAACAGGAAGAAAGGTGCAGATAGTAACCGCCAGACTGCGCTGGCTTAGATGATCACCTCGTGATGCTCTTACCGGCAAACCCGTCCTGCGGATAGTGCAGATAGTGACCGCCAGACTGCGCTGGCTTGGATGATCACCTCGCAGTGCTCTTACCGGAAAACCCGTCCTGTAGCGAGAGGGAGCCGAGCTGGAGTTATATCACCTTACGCCGACCCGCCGGGTCAGATGGAATAATGTGACCGATGTACTGCAGCGGAGGTCGGCTGGCTGTGTCTCATAGGCACCAATCAAAAATTTCCGTGTCGGTTCAAACCTCTGGGTATCGGACCAGAGGAATTGCGTGTGGCAGGTATCCCAGATGGGAAAATAGGGAGGAGTCCTAACGCGTTTCGTCACACCCACGTGACTTTCTCAAAGGTATTTATCACAATAATAGTTATATACCTTATGGACTTGAAGAACTGAGATATCTGTTCAAATTAAGTAATCACCATACATTATTGTGGACTCTAAACTGATATCTTAGTTACTGTTTAAATTAATTGCGCAACAGTGTTTTTCAATGACTACGTTTCTTAATTGAGACAGGTCTGAGATACCATATATGCTACATTATTGTGTTCATAATTGGACACACTTTTATGATTTATGTTTTATATGTTCTCTCTTTTGGCTTTTTTAAAGCATTATCAATTTGATACTGTGCACAGTATATTTTAAATATAATTTTAAACTGTGCATTAAGCCTGTATTTGGACGCTTGCTCGGATACACATCACAGAGGAGTCTGTGAGCTAATTTAATTCAGCTGCAGCAGTCTTCACACAAGCACATTTGAAACAAAGTCTCCACTTGATGAACTCATATGTGTCAATGTTAAGTGGTGTACTATGAGCTAATGGGCTACATAGAGAAAACACCCTTGTTATATTTTATATGAAGTGTTGCATTATGAGCTATTGGGCTATTTGAAGGAAACAAATTTCCCTGCCACATTTCACATGGATGTATAGTACTTTGTGTTTTAGATCTACTGCAGTTTTAATTACATTTATTAATTATAGAGGACACTTAACCTAATTTCAAAAACCGGCAGGTGGTTTTGTGTCATTTTTTGAATATTGTAATTTTAATAAATTGTTTATTAATTCCTGAGCGCTGTAAGATTTTTCTCTTTTATTTTTGGGGGTATGCTGTCTGGACAACAGCATACCTGCATCGAGGGAGCCCACGGGGGGGGCACGGGTACCGCATTTTAAGGTGCAGAGCCGATCCCCACTGCAGGATCACTGTCCTGAGGGGGTGTTTGTTACCGCTGGCCATTGCGCTCAGTGAACTCACCCGCAGCATGCCGCACGCCCGTGGGACATGTCTGAAGATGCGTCGAGTGGTGAGTACACACCGGGGACCCCGCTCGGGGGGCCCGCCAGCGAGGTGTGGCAAAATGGCGGGTGGTGGCTGACTCTCCGGAGGGGGTCTCCCAGCCCCCCCGTTTCACTGGCATGTAGGTGATAGCCACTGGACCACCAGGGGGACTTTCACACAGTAAAAAGCTGGAAATAGCCAGTATAATCATATACAGAAGCTCCGGCCACCATTAGGGACTGGGCGCTGAGATGCCCTGCTCGCCTTCCAGGTCCAATCGGACAACGCGACGACGGTGGCATACATCAAGGTGGAACAAAATGCAGAGCTTGCATTAGAGAAAAATCCAAGATACTTTCCTGGATGGAAAAACATGCAAGGGTTGTTTCAGCCATCTTCATTCCAGGAGTGGACAACTGGGAAGCGGACTTCCTCAGTCGTCACGACCTCCATCCTGGGGAATGGGGACTCAACGAACAAGTGTTCAATCAGATTGTGGCTCTGTGGGGTCGTCCACAGATCGACCTAATGGCGTCTCGGCTCAACAAGAAGCTCAGCCGATATTGCTCAAGAACCAGGAACCCTCAGGCAGTGGCAGTGGATGCACTGACAACCAGGTGGTCCTATCGACTGGTGTATCTGTTCCCTCGGATTCCATTAATCCCAAGGGTGTTAAAGAGTGTCAAAGTCGAAAAATATTACAGAACACGCATCACGTATAAAATACACACACATGCCCACTGCGCGTGCACTTGTTCCGCCGTGCGTGCACATATCCGCAATTTGCGTATGGTTGCTCCCGCGGTCCTGCGCGTGGTATGGGTATTTACGGCGGAGTTTGTGAATGCATGGAGGGCTATCAAAACATTACATATTTAATCCAAATAGTGCACATTGTACACTTAGTCCCCCTGCACCACATCAGCAAGTATCAACAGTTTAAATGATTCCAGAACAAAGGGATTCACCTTTGCATGATAGGAGGGGACAGACTAAGGTTATAAGGTGGTGTCTGGTATCCAGCTGTAGGGTATTTTAAGGGTAGCATTCCGGTGTTGGTTTGCGGAAGATCGCATGTTCCTGTGGATAGTTATGTGCAGAAGCAGAATATAGATATAAACTGTATTTACTGTATATTATGTATGCGGCGGGAATCCAGAGGAGACCACCCACAAGAACAGTTGAGAAAGACATCGCCCACCTTTTCAAATCAACCTATGACCTCTCCTGTACTGTAAAGATGCATCCCTGTGTCCAATGGACAAAGGGATTACAGTATCCATTGTATTGCTTTTGGAAGACTTGTATAAATAAAGCCTGCTGCAGCCCGGCCACACACAAGACTCTTAACGTTATCTACCTGATAGCGGAGGACCGGACTGGGAGGCGCATGCGAATATTCTCACGTATGTACATTGACTGTAGCCATTTACTCTGTTGTATTGTAGTGCATAATTTGTATTGTTAACCCCCTTTCAGAAATATTACTCTGTGGTGTCAGAACCCAGTGATTAACTACAAATCTGTGTTGTGTCCTCTTTTCCCTGCTAGGGTTTAAAGTGTATTACATTGACTAACTGTATAAGGTTTAAAAGTGTATTGAATTGAGTGTGTACACGCTGCGTGTACTTTGTACCCCCAGCGCGGCGTTTGTATGCAGAGTCCGTACATGGTAAGGGACTCATTACGCAAATAGCGTAAGAGGTACGTAGAGTACATATTAAGTTTAGCGGCCGCAGCGGCTACATGGTAAAAGTGTGTTTAAAGGTATAGCTTTATGTTTTAAGATAATATCGACATTATCAATTGCGGGCTTTGTCCGGTTTTTCCACAGGTTTTTTTCTAGCAGGTTAAAGCAGACTTTATCTATCAGCAAAGGGCAGACAGGTATCCTACGTAAACCTTTTTTTGGCCGCAGGATACACTGGAAACCCTATTTTATTGCTGATTAGATGGCGTCTGCTCTGCATGGTTTGTAGGGATGCTGGTGGGACCCGTAGAGTAAATACGCAAAGCTATTTAAAAAGTCTGTGAATTTCTGTTTGGCGCCAAATGCGCACACAACACAAGCGTACACCTGTACTCTGTATACCTACTCACATTGTTGCCATAAGTACTGATTACTAGATCCATTTAGACCTGTGCGGAGAAATTTGTTGCTATTTAGTTAAAACATAGAATAAATATTAAGGAAGTAAACGTAAAACACAAACACAGTCTGGCCTAGTTAAAAAGGTTTATACAGAAAGAAACTGTTTTGTGTTAAGTGAGCGATTATAGGTAATATTGCTTACATTTATAGAAGTGTGGGATTTGTACTATTGCGGACGTACGGTTTTTGTACACGTGTCTCGGACAAAGGACGGGACTGCGTACGCAATGTAAAGACATACACACGGTCGCGTGTTTACGCAACGTGCGTAAGGGTACGACCGCTTAGTACAAATTACACAGTAGCATTGTTTACTTTAGGGGCGGGACAGTAGCCACGCTACATTAGCACAAATTGCTTAGTTTCCAAGATTTAGTTTAAATAAAACCTTTTTTACTGTATTGCCTCTGGTAGTAAAGCTGTTTATCTGAATGAAAGATAATTTTCTGTACAGAAAAACCAAAGTGTATTTGAGTGAACGAACGTGAGTGAGCAAACGTAATAAAGGTTTAGTGGACCCAGGGAATTCGGGATCCCGTCGAGTGGTACATCAAGTGAGTGGAGACTTGGTGGCGTGAGGCATCTGACTCACATTAATAAAGATTGAAGTACAAAGGAGCAAGGTAGCAGAGTACCACGGCCCAGGAGGTCAGCGAGGATTAGAGTACCGCGGCCCAGGGGGTTAGCGAAGGTTTACCCAATTAGTTTTTTTTTATACGTTCCGGCTGAGGTTTCGCAGCCTGGAAATCGATTCCAGTGGTCGTACGGCGGATAAGTAACAAGTACCTATACGCTGTGCGATTGGACCGCGCGTTCGTGAGTGCAATATTTAGCGCAATGGGAGTAACAGGAATAGTGCAACAGTACCCTTTGAGTAGACCTGCGGAGATTATAATAGGGCCTTTGCAGACCAAGCATTCCTTTTTGCTAGCTGCATCGGCTCCGACTAATCTACTTGGGAGAGATTTATTGTATAAAGTGAGGTGTGTCATATATTGTACTCCTGAGGGTGTCTTCTTGGATATACCAGAGAATCACGTTCAGGAAGTGCAGGATATGTTAGACACCCCACAAAGGCTAATGTCACACTCTGCTGTTATAGACAGGTGTCCATCAAAGGTAGAGGAAATGATCTCACGAATACCAGGATCCCTCTGGAACAAAGATGGACAAGACACTGGATTAATGGCGAATGTAGCTCCAGTAGTAGTGCAAATAAAAGATGGTAGGATAGCTCCAAAAATCCTGCAGTATCCTCTGAAGCCAGAGGTGGAATTAGGAGTATACCCAGTCATAGAGCGCTTGCTACAACAGGGCATCCTAGTCAGGACGTCCAGCACTGCCAATAGTCCCATCTTCCCTGTGAAAAAGAGTGGGGGGAGGGGTTACAGGCTAGTGCAGGATCTAAGGGGGATAAACAAGATAGTTGAGAGCCAATTCCCCGTTGTGCCAAATCCAGCTGTCATCCTCATGCAAATTCCCCCTACTGCAAAATTTTTCACTGTCATTGACCTCTGTTCTGCCTTCTTTTCTGTCCCTCTGCACCCTGACAGCCAATACCTGTTTGTATTCACATACAGGGGAGTACAGTACACATGGACTCGCCTACCCCAAGGTTTCATTGACAGCCCAAGTATTTTCTCCCAGGCTCTGCATGACTGTTTACAATCCTTTTAACCTGAGAGCGGATCAGTATTAATACAGTATGTAGATGACTTACTGCTGTGTTCTGATTCACTCGAATTGTCCTTGAAAGACACGAAACAGCTTCTGTTACACCTTTCTAATACGGGACACAAGGTTTCAAAGGATAAATTGCAGCTGTGCCAGAGCAGGGTAAAATATTTGGAACATTGCTTGACGCAAGGACTTAGATACCTCACCGCTGATAGAATACAGGCGATTCGTGACATGACTCTGCCACAAACCCAGCAACAGATCCGCACCTTTCTTGGAATGTGTGGGTACTGCCGAAACTGGATCCCAGGGTTCTCCATACTGGCTTTACCTTTGCAAGAAATGGTCTCTTCGAACAAACCAGATCGGATCTCGCACACAGATGAGTCCGAACTGGCATTTGAGAGACTCAAACAGTGCCTATCACAGGCACCTGCATTAGGCATGCCAGATTATGGGAAACCCTTTGAATTGTACGGTACGGAAAGTGCTGGGTGTGCAGCAGGTGTCCTGACCCAGAGACATGGTGATGCCAGCAGGCCGGTAGCTTACTACAGTGCACAGTTGGACACCGTAGCGCGGTCTCTCCCCACATGCTTGCGAAGTGTTGCAGTGATAGCTTTGCTAGTAAGTAAAAGCGAAGACGTAGTGTTAGGACACAACCTGACAATCCATACACCTCATGCAGTGTCAGCCTTACTGAACTCCGCCCAAACCAGACATGTCTCATCGGCACGGTTTACAAAGTGGGAATTAGCACTAATGGCCCCTGTAAACATCACCATAAAGAGATGCAGCGCACTAAATCCTGCAACTTATCTGCTGGGTGTGCCTGGACAGGCACAAAGGGTGGAGGATGAGAATGATGGTGAAGGAGGATTTAGTGCAGACACTGACATGCATGATTGTATGGAATACCTGAACCAGACTTTCACTGCAAGACCTGACATTAGTGACAACCCACTGGAAGGCGTAGATTTTACTTTTTACACTGACGGTAGTTGCCACAGACAGACGGACTCGGGAGACCTGTGTACTGGATACGCAGTCGTAGATGACAGAGGTATCATAGAAGCTGAACCCCTGGGCCCACCGCACTCAGCACAAGTTGCTGAGCTGGTCGCCCTAACCAGAGCGTGTGAATTGGCCAAGGGTAAGTCAGACAATATATACACAGATTCTAGGTATGCCTTTGGAGTAGTGCATGATTTTGGGGCCCTATGGCGCCTCAGAAATTTCATGATGGCAGCTGGCACACCTGTAGCGCATGCATCCCACATAAAAAGGCTTCTAACAGCGATACAAGAACCAGACAGAGTGGCTGTTATCAAGTGCAAAGCACACACTTACAACCAAGATCCAATCTCACTTGGTAACAGCCGGGCAGAAGAAGCTGTTAAATCAGCAGCCAGCACCCCCATACAAACAGATATCACATCACTGATGACATTCTACACAATCAACACACAAAAATTAATTGAAATGCAAAATTTGTGTTCTCCCCAGGAAAAGGCAGTCTGGAGGTCAAAGTGGTATGGCCAGGAGTCCTCAGGACTCTGGACAGGTGGACAGGGTAAGCCAGTGGCCCCCAGAGCATATCTTCCAAGCTTAGCTGAGGCGGCACACGGTCTGACTCATCTGGGTAAAGAGGGTATATGTAAGCTGGTGAGAGCCTACTAGTGTGCGCCAGGATTCTCTTCTCATGCGGGTAAGAGAGCAATGACATGTCTTACTTGCTTGAGGAAGAATATTGGAAAGTCAATACCAACAGAACCATCCCATATCCCTCCTACAGACAGCCCTTTTCAGGTAATACAAATTGATTTCATACAGTTACCACCCTGTAGGAATTTAAAATATGTGTTAGTCTGTATTGATGTGTTTTCCAATTGGGTAGAAGCGTTCCCTGCTGCCACAAATACTGCTACGTTCACTGCAAAGAAAATTGTGCAGGAATTTGTGTGTAGATATGGTATCCCTAGAATAATTGAAAGCGATAGGGGTACCCATTTTACAGGTGAAGTCTTTCAGGTTATGTGCAAACTGATGGGAATTAATAGCAAGCTGTATACTCCGTACCGCCCACAGGCGAGTGCGAAGGTGGAGAGAGTGAACAGCACTATTAAGAACAAGCTGAGCAAAGTGATGGCTGAAACTGGATTGTTGTGGCCAGAAGCTTTGCCACTAGTATTTTACAGCATCAGAACCACTCCCAGGTCCACCCTTAACCTATCACCCTTTGAGATTCTTTTTGGTCGACAACCCCATGTAATGATAGACCCCCAGGATGATTTGAAATGTAATAACGAAGTGACTGTAAAATATTTGGTTAAGATGAGCCAGCAGCTGAGGAATCAAAACAGAAATCTAAAGCTGGTGATTCCTGACCTACCGAACAGTAATTGTCATGACATTGAACCTGGGGATTATGTAATGCAGGGGTGGGGAACCTTTTTCCTACCGAGGGCCATTTGGATATTTATAAAATCCTTCGGGGGCCATACAAAAATTCTCAACTTAAAAAATGACCCTGCCCCCCAGTAGGTCTGCCCCTTAGAGGTACGCTGGCACGCGCCAAAAAAAATGGGTGTGGCCAGTTAAAATGGGACGTGATACACATATGCCCCCAATAGTGCAGTGCCAGATCCACAATTGCCCCCACAGTGCCAGGTATACAAATGCCCCCACAGTGCCAGGTATACAAATGTCCCTCACAGTGCCAGGTATACAAATGCCCCTCACAGTGCCAAGTATACAGATGTCCCCACAGTGCCAGGTATACAGATGCCCCCACAGTGCCAGGTATACAAATGCCCCTCACAGTGCCAGGTACACAGATGTCCCCACAGTGCCAGGTATACAGATGCCCCCACAGTGCCAGGTATACAGATGCCCCCACAGTGCCAGGTATACAGATGTCCCCACAGTGCCAGGTATACAAATGCCCCTCACAGTGCCAGTTATACAGATGCCCCACAGTGCCAGGTATACAAATGCCCCCCACAGTGCCAGGTATACAAATGCCCCCCCACAGTGCCAGGTATACAGATGCCCCCACAGTGCCAGGTATACAGATGTCCCCACAGTGCCAGGTATACAGATGCCCCCACAGTGCCAGGTATACAAATGCCCCTCACAGTGCCAGTTATACAGATGCCCCCACAGTGCCAGGTATACAAATGCCCCCCACAGTACCAGGTATACAAATGCCCCCCACAGTGCCAGGTATATAGATGCCCCCACAGTGCCAGGTATACAAATGCCCCTCACAGTGCCAGGTATACAAATGCCCCTCACAGTGCCAGGTATACAGATGTCCCCACAGTGCCAGGTATACAGATGCCCCCACAGTGCCAGGTATACAAATGCCCCTCACAGTGCCAGTTATACAGATGCCCCACAGTGCCAGGTATACAAATGCCCCCCACAGTGCCAGGTATACAAATGCCCCTCACAGTGCCAGGTATACAGATGCCCCCACAGTGCCAGGTATACAGATGCCCCCACAGTGCCAGGTATACAAATGCCCCTCACAGTGCCAGTTATACAGATGCCCCCACAGTGCCAGGTATACAAATGCCCCCACAGTGCCAGGTATACAGATGCCCTCCCCCCTCCCCTCTCCCCTCTGTGCTGCTTACCGTGCTCCTTTCGGCGGAACACGGAGGAGAGCGCGACTGTCGGGTGGGAGCAGCGGCGTGTAGTACTTCAAACCAGCCGCCGGTTCGAGAGCCAATCAGTGCACGCGGACCGGCAGCCACGGCTCCTGATTGGCTGCCGGTCCGCGAGCTCTGATTGGCTCACGGACCGGCGGCTGGTTTGAAGTACTACACGCCGCCGCTCCCACCCGATAGCCGGGCTCTCCTCCCTGTTCTGACAGCTGAGACATGCTGCTGCCGGACTGAGCGGCAGCGTGTCTCACTGACACAAGCTGGTGGGCCGGACCAAACCCCTGATGTAATGATTCGAAATTTTCTATGCTCAGGTTGCCTTATTGACAGATGGGAAGGACCGTACCAAGTCTTACTAACCAGCACGACAGCATTAAAGGTTGCCGAAAGAGAGACTTGGGTCCACTCGTCCCACTGTAAGAAGGTCGCTGACCCAGAGAGAACCCGTGACAAAGAGCAGAGTGTAGAGAACATCGTATCACTGGAGTGTCTGTTGCGGGAAGGTTGAGAGGCAGGACTGTTGTCACGGCACCTGAGCTCGGAGAACAAAAAAAGACCAGAGGCGGTTGTCGCACCAGTTTTTCTTTTTTATTATTTTCTCCATCTCCCACTACCCTCCTTCTCTCCTCCTCTTTTCCCCCCTTCTTGTTTCCCTTCTCTTCCCTTAACAAGATGGACTTACCCCAAGAGACTGCGTTCCCGATTTTCCTGTTAATCCTGTTGTTGACCAGGACAGTCTGTTTCGGTGAGGGTCCCAGAGAGGTCGAAAAAGGATCTGGAATGGGTTCTGATGGCGAGGATGGATTTGTAGAATCTCAAGAGCAACACATCACTCGAGCAAAGGCGAGTATCAGAAAGCGATCTGGTAGTCAGGGAGCTCGGAGGCACTGTGAAGGGTTATTGGCTGAGGAAAATTGCATTTGTACAGTAGGAATTGTGAGAACATAGTCGAGGATGGATGCATCCAGAGATGTCAGTCCACCCTTAATATCAACATGGACCGTCATCCATTGAGTGATTACCACTCACTAGTGGGTAAGGTCTTAAACCAGACAGAATGCTGGGTGTGCTCACAAGTACCTCAAGGTCAGAGCAAGTCAGGATTAGTACCGTACCCTTTAGCAATAGGTGAGGTACTCGAATTACGGGGTGGGAGACCGGTGGACAAGAAATGTAATATTTCTAGGCCCCCTAGTTTGAAGCTCCACCAGTATCATGTAGATAGAACCTTAGTGTGTTTCAACATTTCCAATTACCGAAAACCGGGAAATTGGGAAGTGACCTGGAATAACCAGACAATGGCCTTTTCACATAGAGCTGGTAGGATACCCATAGAGTCTGAACTTGTACGCTAAATAGCCAACAGTGGAAGGTTTTTTCAGTATAGGTATACTCGAGGAAGCAAGACCATGTGGGTTGGAGAAGTATCACCAGGGTACTGTGCTCATATCATCCAGCCTGATACTTGTACTGAACAGATGGGAGAACTAGGGATTGGGTTTTTCACTTGGAAAGTTTGTAATATGGTAATGTCATATTCTGTCCCATATGTTCTCCCCGATGATGCCTATTTCATATGTGGGAGGAAGGCGTATAAGTGGCTTGCCCCGAACTCAGAGGGATTGTGTTATGTTGGAAGAGTGTTGCCAGAGGTCATGACCATAACCCATGATAAGATGAAATATGTTCACCGCAGTGCTCAGGCTCCTTATACTCATACTCACTATGAACACATCGTCAAGAGACACCTCATAGAGAGGACAGAGCATGTAGCCTCTGATTTGATCCACGAATCCACCGGGATTCAATTCCTTCTCGCATTAGACATCACCCGTACTGCCAGAGGAATTATAAATTATAGGTATATCCATGCGCTAGCGAACTTGATAGATAATATCACTGAGATGTATGACGACACCTTCAGGTATACGGGTAGGGAGTTACAAGCTTACAAGAGAGAACTGATCCAGCACAGGATGGTCCTCAATTATATCACAGCCGTGACGGGTGGGTACTGTGTCACTTTGGCAACTCAATATGGTGTGAAGTGCTGCACGTATATTACAAACAGCAGTGACGACCCCACAGAGATTATCGATCAAAAGATGGATAATATATTGCAGTTGAAGTGGGAGTTCCGGAGGAGACACAACCTTACCCTGACCGCTGTGGGTAATGAGCTGACCGGCTGGGTCTCATGGTTGAACCCACGAAATTGGTTCTCAGGATTAGGAGAGTGGGCTCAAAATGTTATTATGAGTGCAGGAAAGTTTCTCCTTTGTATCCTGGGAGTCGTCATAATTATTGGTTTGATATTTAGGTGTGTTCGAATTCTGATGCGGCGCAAGCACGGCACAAAATTGATGAGTTTAAGGAGCGGGGGCATTGTTACAGCAGCAGATTTAATTTACGACCCATCCATAGAGACAGTGTTATGATAAGACATGATTGCAAATGAATTCCATGGCCTGTTTCTTTCACCCGTTTTTCCTTTGTCTGCCCCTCTGCCCAGATACACCCATCCGGAAAAGACATCGACCATACCCAAGAATGATTATGAAAATGTTATGTGAATGTATTTTAGATATGTGTCTTATCTTCATCTCTACAACCTCCAGTTAGTAACACACACAGTCGACAGGTGATATCAACATATACTAGCACTCACATATGTTCCCCCTCCATGTATCATCAACTAAATGTGCACCCCATTTGTTGGAACAAGAAGCCGAAAAAAGAGCTTGGTAGTGTTTGTTGGCCCACTTACAGACCCTTAATACGGGATAAGAAGGATTTAATGTATACTTCGCAATACCTCGAAGCTTATCTAGAACATATACGGCACGATGATACATGCCCCTCAGACATGGATTCATACATACATGCTTTTTACTATCCCACTAGGTCATACATTTCCCGCCTACAACTCTCCTCCTACCATCCAATCGTTTGTAGATATTGTATTGATATTTTTCTGTTTAGTGATTAGATAAGTGGCAGTTATTGTTGACTGCCAAAGGGTGGACTGTCAAAGTTGAAAAATATTACAGAACACGCAGCACGTATAAAATACACACACATGCCCACTGCGCGTGCACTTGTTCCGTCGTGCGTGCACATATCCGCAATTTGCGTATGGTCGCTCCCGCGGTCCTGCGTGTGGTATGGGTATTTACGGCGGAGTTTGTGAACGCATGGAGGGCTATCAAAACATTACATATTTAATCCAAATAGTGCACATTGTACACTTAGTCCCCCTGCACCACATCAGCAAGTATCAACAGTTTAAATGATTCCAGAACAAAGGGATTCACCTTTGCATGATAGGAGGGGACAGACTAAGGTTATAAGGTGGTGTCAGGTATCCAGCTGTAGGGTATTTTAAGGGTAGCATTCCGGTGTTGGTTTGCGGAAGATCGCATGTTCCTGTGGATAGTTATGTGCAGAAGCAGAATATAGATATAAACTGTATTTACTGTATATTATGTATGCGGCGGGAATCCAGAGGAGACCACCCACAAGAACAGTTGAGAAAGACATCGCCCACCTTTTCAAATCAACCTATGACCTCTCCTGTACTGTAAAGATGCATCCCTGTGTCCAATGGACAAAGGGATTACAGTATCCATTGTATTGCTTTTGGAAGACTTGTATAAATAAAGCCTGCTGCAGCCCGGCCACACACAAGACTCTTAACGTTATCTACCTGATAGCGGAGGACCGGACCGGGAGGCGCATGCGAATATTCTCACGTATGTACATTGACTGTAGCCATTTACTCTGTTGTATTGTAGTGCATAATTTGTATTGTTAACCCCCTTTCAGAAATATTACTCTGTGGTGTCGGAACCCAGTGATTAACTACAAATCGGTGTTGTGTCCTCTTTTCCCTGCTTGGGTTTAAAGTGTATTACATTGACTAACTGTATAAGGTTTAAAAGTGTATTGAATTGGGTGTGTACACGCTGCGTGTACTTTGTACCCCCAGCGCGGCGTTTGTACGCAGAGTCCGTACATGGTACGGGACTCATTACGCAAATAGCGTAAGAGGTACGTAGAGTACATATTAAGTTTAGCAGCGGCTCCATGGTAAAAGTGTGTTTAAAGGTATAGCTTTATGTTTTAAGATAATATCGACATTATCAAGAGAATCAGAAGTCAAAGAGCAGAGGCCCCAGATTGGCCTCGAAGGACGTGGTAAGTGGATCTTCTGGACATGTTGGTCGAGGATCCTTGGCCTCTACCTCTAAGAGAGGATTTACTTCAACAAGGACCATTCATCTACCCGGACTTACGGCGTCTTCGTTTGACGGCTTAGCGGTTGAGCGGCAGGTCCTAGATCAAAAGGGCATGGACAATGAAGTAATATCCACAATGCTCCAGGTGCGGAAACCGGTGACATTGTCACATTTCTATCATATCTGGAGGAGATATATATCCTGGTGTGAGAAGGAGAAACTTCCACCTGCGGATTTTAAACTAGGAAGCTTCCTGCATTTTCTGCAGGCTGGCATGGATTTGGGCCTGCTTCTGGGATCTCTTAAAGCTCAGATTTCGGCCTTATCACTATTTTTCCAGATGAAATTGGCAGTTCTGCCTGAAGTGCAGACCTTTCTCCAAGGGGTTCTACATATACAACCTCCCTTTGTGCCTCCGGCAGCATCATGGGAGCTGGATGTTGTGTTGAATTTCCTACAGTCATCATGGTTCGAACCTCTGATGTCAGTGGAAGACAAGTACCTTACATGGAAGACGGTAATGTTGCTGGCCCTGGCATCTGCCAGGCGTGTTTCAGATTTGGGAGCCTTGTCGAGTAAGAGTCCTTATTTGATTTTCCACGAGGATAAAGCAGAGCTCAGAACGCGGCAACAGTTCCTGCCGAAGGTGGTCTCGGCATTCCACCTCAATCAAGCTATCATGGTTCCGTCTAGTTCAGGGTACCCTGACATCCGAGAATCGCTGGATGCTGTTAGAGCCTTAAATACCTATGTCAAAAGAACGGATCGGACTAGGAAGACGGATTGTCTCTTTGTGCTTTACAATGCTCAAAAGAAGGGTTGCCCTGCATCTAAGCAGTCTATTGCTTGTTGAATTCGGATGACCATTCAACAAGCGTATGTGTCGGCAACGTTACCGGTGCTTAAGTCTCTGAAAGCCCACTCTACAAGAGTCTCGGCCTTACAACTTTGCAGAGTGACTACCTGGTCGGGGAAGAACATGTTTGTAAAGTTCTACAAGTTTGATACTCTAGCCAAAGAGGATACCCAGCTAGGGCAGACTGTGTTGCAGAAGTCTCCGCACATTTCCGCCCATTCTGGAAGCTTTGGGACATCCCCATCGTATTAAGGAATGACCCCAGTATCCCATATGGATGTTCGAGAAAATAGGATTTTAATTACCTACCGCTAAATCCTTTTATTGTAGTCCATATGGGATACTGGACGTCTCAGTGCAGAGTTTTCTGCAGGTTCTTGTTCAAGTTATCCTGTTCAGTATTACTGTTTGTTAGACTAGTTGCCACATGTTCTGGCCAATGTGTTAAAAATGTAATTCCAGTAGTTCTGGTTTGTGTGTTATGGTATGGTGGTATAAATCTCACCACATATTGCACTTATGTTCCTTCTCTCAAGTATGTCCATCCTCCTTTGGGCACAGTTTTACCTTAACTGGCTTGTAGGCGGGGGCATAGAGGGGAAGAGCCAGCACACCCTGCTGAAGACTTTATGTACCTTGCCTCCTGCGGAGACCCTCTATACCCCATTGTATTAATGAATGACCCCAGTATACCATATGACTACGAGAAAAGGATTTACCGGTAGGTAATTAATTAAAATTTGCATACTATTCTACTGTATTTATTGCCTATTGGATATTGCCACACCATGTTAAGTATAGTTATGTTGTGCTGTATTACGAAGATAAGGAATTTGTGTCCCTCCACTATTGAGACATTGTACCAGCAGATTTTGCCTTTCAGAGATGACATATCCAGAGTCCTCCCAGGATAGCTATAGATCATAGGAATTTCCATTGGGTGCATGTTTTCCCTATATTCAGGGAGCAATCCTGTCCAGTACAGATCATTTGATTCAACAGGCTAAATGTACCAGGGCTCAAGAAGCTGGAAGTGCGGAAGTTGGTGCGAGAATGCATGTATTATTAAAGCAGCAATCATTTACAAAGCAAAACCAACCTGGCTTTGCCTTGTAAATGATTGCCGCTTTAAAGATATGGGCATTCTCGTACAAATTCCAACATCTCCAGCTTCTCGCACCCTATTACATTTAGCCCAATTACTTTTTTATTCATTGGACTCCACTGGACTTCACGGCCAACATCACGATTTGAACATGCTGCCGCTCTGCAATAGATTCCTGTATATTTATCATCAATGACAGCTCTATAAATACGCTGCTGCTCTGCAACAGAGCCTAATGTGTTCATTTCAGAGATTCGCTTACACAAAGCAGAACTCTCCTTTACCACTGGTAAATCCTGCATCCAAGGGAAAATCTTGTGCTTTAGGATGTATTATACCCAGTCCATTTTCTTGCAATCTGGAATGTTTCCATGTTGCACTCACAGGATTTAGGCATCTATTTAATACCTCCATGGCACAGGAACCTGAATCCTGTCACTTTGCAGCACATCACCTGAGATTACCAGAGAGACGGTCCTGTTCAAATCATTTCCAGATTTATGTACATTTCTGAGAGTTCTCTATCATATGAGATTGTTGCAGTGGTTATACCAAAGACCCATCAGCCTATGTTACTTTCCTCCCAGCTAGTTATGATAAGGGTTACTTTCCTCCCAGCTAGTTATGATAAGGGTTACTTTCCACCCAGCTACTTAGGATAAGGGTCACTTTCCACCCAGGTACTGTAGTTATGATAAGGGTTACTTTCCACCCAACTAGTTATGATAAAGGTTACTTTCCACCCAACTAGTTATGATAAGGGTAACTTTCCACCCAGCTACTTAGGATAAGGGTTACTTTCCACCCAGGTACTGTAGTTATGATAATGGTTACTTTCCACTCAGCTAGTTATGATAAGGGTTACTCTCCACCCAGCTGGTTGTGACAAGAGCTACTTTCCACACAGCTAGTTATGATAAGGGTTACTTTCCACCCAGCTACTTATGATAAGGGTGCACCTATAGAGTGTGTTATTTAAAAAATAAATCTGCATTTTATTTATATTTTATTTCTTTTCCATATCGGTGACTGCCATGGATATCTGTGCCTATTGCATATGAGTATTTTGGAAAAGTAAGGATATCTTTAAAGAGCCACAGAGTCATATTTCCACTATTGGACAAATCAGGTGACTTTTATTGTTATTTGACCATACGTCAAGATTTTGGAGGGAAAAAAATACGTTTTTAAGTAGGGATTTGGGAAATCCGAACTCCACCGAACACCCCTGATCCGGATCGGGAACCGAGTCCGGCTCGGGTTTTTCCGCCAGACTCGGTTCCCAGAACGAGGCAAAACGTCATCATCGGATTCTCGTGAGATCCGGACTTTGTATATTTCGTGCCTCCCGCCCCGTGATCTTAATTTCGTGCCTCCCGCCCCGTCATCTTTTACAGGCTTTGCCGTGTGTGTGTGGTTTAGGGGTACGCTCTCCTGTGTCACATATTGTTATGTAACTCCAGAAAAATAATGGAGAACAAAAATTTGGAGGATAAAATAGAAAAAGATCAAGAACCACTTTCTCCTAGGGCTGAAGCTGCTGCCACTAGTTATGACATAGAGGATGAAATGCCATCAACGTCGTCTGCCAAGGCCGATGTCCAATGTCATAGTAGAGGGCATGTAAAATCCAAAAAGCCAAAGTTCAGTAAAATGACCCAAAAAAATAAATTTTAATCATCTGAGTAGAAACGTAAACTTGCCAATATGCCATTTATGACACGGAGTGGCAAGGAACCGCTAAGGCTCTGGCCTATGTTCACAGACTAGTGGTGGTTCAGCTTTACATGATGATGGAAGCCCTCATCCTCCCACTAGAAAAATGAAAAGAGTTAAGCTGGCAAAAGCACAGCAAAGAACTATGCATTCTAAGGTGGTATCACAAATCCCCAAGGAGAGTCCAAGTGTGTCGGCGGTTGCGATGCCTGACCTTCCCAACACTGGATGGGAAGAGGTGACTCCTTCCACCATTTGCACGCCCTCTGCAAGTGCTGAAAGGAGCACCTACAGTCTAGTTTCTGATATTCAAATTGAAGATGTCCCTGTTGAAGTACACCAGGATGAGGATATGGGTGTTGCTGGCTCTGAGGAGGAAGTTGATGAGGAGGATTCTGATTGTGATGTGGTTTGTTTAAATCAGGCACCGGGAAAAACAGTTGTTGTCCGTGGGATGAATAAGTCCATCATCATGCCTTGACAGAAGACCAAAAAATCCACCTCTTCAGTCTGGAATTATCTCTATCCAAATCCAGACAACAACTGTCTTGCCATATGTACCTTATGTAAAGGTGTAATAAGTAGGGGTAAGGACGTTAACCACTTAGGAAAATCCTCCCTTATACGTCACCTGCAGCGCATTTATAAAAAGTCACTGTCAGCTGTGACTAATACTGTAAGCACTCCAGGGACACCTAAATCCCTTTGCTCCTGCAAACCACACCGGCAGCTCCCTTCTCATCAATTTCCTCTTCAATTAGGATTGGAAGTAGTACTGCAGGCCATGTCACTGGCATAAAAAACAATAAATAGATAATTACTGCGCTTGTGGATGCTTGTTACTTATATCACATAAAATAAATATATATATATATATATATATATATAATAAGATTTTAAACCTACAGGTAAATCTTTTTCTCGTACTCCGTAGAGGATGCTGGGGACTTCGTAAGGACCATGGGGATAGACGGGCTCCGCAGGAGACATGGGCACTTTAAGAAAGACTTTAGTTCTGGGTGTGCACTGGCTCCTCCCTCTATGCCCCTCCTCCAGACCTTAGTTAGAGAAACTGTGCCCAGAGGAGACAGACAGTACAAGGAAAGGATTTTGTTAATCCAGGGCAAGATTCATACCAGCCACACCAATCACACCGTATAACTTGTGATAAACTACCCAGTTAACAGTATGACCAAACAACATAGCATCAGTGCAGGACCGATGCAACTATAACATAACCCTTATTGAAGCAATAACTATATACAAGTATTGCAGAAGTAGTCCGCACTTGGGACGGGAGCCCAGCATCCTCTACGGACTACGAGAAAAAGATTTACCGGTAGGTTTAAAATCTTATTTTCTCTAACGTCCTAGAGGATGCTGGGGACTCCGTAAGGACCATGGGAATTATACCAAAGCTCCCAAACGGGCGGGAGAGTGCGGATGACTCTGCAGCACCGATTGAGCAAACATGAGGTCCTCCTCAGCCAGGGTATCAAACTTATAGTATTTTGCAAAGGTGTTTGAACCCGACCAAGTAGCAGCACAACACAGCTGTAGTGCCGAGACCCCTCGGGCAGCCGCCCAAGAAGAGCCCACTTTCCTGGTGGAATGGGCCTAGACCGATTTCGGTAATGGCAATCCAGCCGTAGAATGCGCTTGCTGAATCGTGTTACAAATCCAGCGAGCAATAGTCTGCTTTGAAGCAGGGGCACCAATCTTGTTGGGTTCATACAGGACAAACAGCGCTTCAGTTTTCCTGATTCTAGCCGTCCTGGCCACGTAAATTTTCAAAGCCCTGACCACATCAAGTAACTCGGAATCCTCCAAGTCACGCGTAGCCACAGGCACCACAATAGGTTGGTTCATATGAAAGGATGAGACCACCTTAGGTAGGAATTGAGGACGGGTCCGCAACTCCGCTCTATCCATATGGAAAACCAGATATGGGCTTTTATGTGATAAAGCCGCCAATTCCGAAACTCACCTAGTCGAAGCCAAGGCTAACAACATGACCACCTTCCACGTGAGATATTTCAACTCCACCATTTTAAGTGGTTCAAACCAGTGTGATTTTAGAAAACCTAACACCACGTTAAGGTCCCAAGGTGCCACCGGAGGCACAAAAGGAGGTTGAATATGCAGCACTCCTTTTACAAAAGTCTGAACTTCTGGAAGAGAAGCCAACTCTTTTTGAAAGAAAATGGATAAGGCCGAAATCTGGACCAGTTTGTAGGAAGTGAAGGAAACGGCCCAGGTGGAATTCTTCCGCAGGAGCATTCCTGGCCTCACATCAAGAAACATATTTTCGCCATATACGGTGATAATGTTTTGACGTTACATCCTTCCTAGCCTTTATCAGCGTAGGGATGACCTCAACCGGAATGCCTTTCTCTGCTAGGATCCGGCGTTCAACCGCCATGCCGTCAAACGCAGCCGCGGTAAGTCTTGGAACAGACAGGGCCCCTGCTGCAACAGGTCCTGTCTTAGAGGAAGAGGCCACGGATCTTCTGTGAGCATTTCCTGCAGATCCTGATACCAGGTCCTCCGTGGCCAATCTGGAACAATGAGGATTGTTCTCACTCCTCTTTGTCTTATTATCCTTAACACCTTGGGTATGAGAGGAAGAGGAGGAAATACATAGACCGACCGGAACACCCACGGTGTCACTAGGGCATCTACAGCTACTGCCTGAGGGTCTCTTGACCTTGCGCAATACCTCTGTAGCTTTTTGTTGAGGAGGGACGCCATCATGTCTATCTGTGGCAGTTCCCACCGACTTGTAATCTGTGCGAAGACTTCCTGATGAAGTCCCTACTCTCCCGGATGTAGGTCATGTCTGCTGAGGAAGTCTGCTTCCCAGTTGTCCACTACCGGAATGAACACTGCTGACAATGCGCTTACGTGATTCTCCGCCCAGCAAAGAATTCTGGTGGCTTCCGCCATTGCCACTCTGGTCCTTGTGCCGCCTTGGCAGTTTACATGAGCCACTGCGGTGACGTTGTCTGACTGGATCAGAACCGGTTGGTCGCGAAGTAAGGTCTCCGCTTGACGTAGGGCGTTGTATATGGCCCTTAGTTTCAGGATGTTGATGTGAAGTCTCTTGACTTGACCAAAGACCTTGGAAATTTCTTCCCTGTGTGACTGCTCCCCAACCTCGGAGGCTTGCATCTGTGGTCACCAGGATCCAGCCCTGAATGCCGAATCTGCGGCCCTCTAGAAGGTGAGCACTCTGCGCCACCACAGGAGTGATACCCTGGCCCTGGGGGTCAGGGTGATCAACCGATGCATCTGTAAATGTGACCCGGACCACTTGTCCAGTAGGTCCCATTGGAAAGTCCTCGCATGGAACCTGCCGAAGGGAATGGCCTCGTATGATGCCACCATCTTTCCCAGGACTCGAGTGCAGTGATGCACTGACACCTGTTTTGGTTTCAATAGGTTCCTGACAAGAGTCATGAGTTCCTTGGCCTTTTCTATCGGGAGATAAACCCTCTTCTAGTCCGTGTCCAGAATCATGCCCAAGAAAGACAGACGAGTCGTAGGAACCAACTGCGACTTCGGGATATTGAGAATCCAGCCGTGTTGCTGTACCACCTTCAGTGAAAGTGATACGCTGTTCAGCAATTGCTCTCTTGATCTCGCTTTTATGAGGAGATCGTCCAAGTACGGGATAATTGTGACACCTTGCTTGCGCAGGAGCACCATCATTTCCGCCATTACCTTGGTGAAAATTCTCGGGGCTGTGGAGAGACCAAACGGCAACGTCTGAAATTGGTAATGACAGTCCTGTACCGCAAATCTGAGGTACGCCTGATGAGGTGGATAAATGGGGACATGAAGGTATGCATCCTTTATGTCCAGGGACACCATAAAATCCCCCGTTCCAGGCTTGCGATGACCGCTCTTAGCGATTACATCTTGAACTTGAACCTTTTCAAGTATAGGTTCAGGGATTTCAAATTTAATATGGGTCTGACCGAACCGTCCGGTTTCGGGACTACAAACATGGTCGAGTAATATCCCTTTCCTTGTTGGAGGAGGGGAACCTTGACCACCATGGTAGGGCCGATTTGAAAAATCAGCGAGGAGGCACTTCTTCGAATTCCAGCTTGTAACCCTGAGAAACAATTTCTATTGCCCAGGGATCCACCTGGGAGTGAACCCAGATGTGGCTGAAACTCCGAAGACGTGCCCCCACTGGGCCGGACTCCACCAGTGGAGCCCCAGCGTCATGCGGTAGATTTTGTAGAGGCCGGGGAGGACATCTGTTCCTGGGAACTAGCTGTGTTGTGCAGCTTTTTTCCTCTGCCCCTGCCTCTGGCAAGAAAGGACGCACCTCGCACTTTCTTGTTTCTTTGTGACCGAAAGGACTGCATTTGATAATGCAGAGCTTTCATATGCTGTGAGGGAACATAAGGTAAAAAAAATTGATTTTCCAGCTGTAGATGTGGAGACTAGGTCCGAGAGACCTTCCCCAAACAATTCCTCACCCCTGTAAGGTAAAACCTCCTTATGCATTTTTGAGTCAGCATCACCTGTCCATTGCCGTGTCCATAGGACTCTTCTGGCAGAAATCGACATAGCGTTTATTCTAGAACCCAGTAGACTAATGTCTCTTTGAGCATCTCTCACATATAGGACAGCATCTCTTATATGCCCCAGGGTCAATAAAATAGTATCCTTATCTAGGATATCCATCCCCTCAGATAAGGTATCCGTCCATGCCGCTACAGCACTACACACCCAGGCCGACGCAATTGCCGGTCTGAGTAAGGTACCTGAATGTGTATAAATGGACTTCAGGGTAATCTCCTGTTTGCCGTCAGCAGAATCTTTGAGGGTAGCCGGATCCTGGGATGGGAGGGCTACCCCCTTGGATAAGCGTGTTAATGCTTTGTCCACCCTAGGGGAGGATTCCCATCGTAACCTGTCCGTTGACGGGAAAGAATACGCCATAAGAATCCTTTTGGAAATCTGCAGTCTTTTATCTGGAGATTCCCAAGCTTTTTCACATAACTCGTTCAGCTCGTGTGAGGGGGGAAAGGTTACCTCAGGCTTCTTTCCCTTGTACATATGTACCCTCTTGTCAGGGACAGGGGGTTCCTCTGTGATGTGCAAAACATCTTTTATTGCCATAATCATATATCGAATGGATTTTGTAATCGACACTGGAGTCAGAATCCGTGTCGGTATGACAATACCCCTGGACCTATATGACAATACCCCTGGACTTATATGGCAGCACCACTGGACTGGACTTATACGTTTGTACCCCTGGACTTATACGGCAGTACCCCTGGACTTATATGGCAGCACCACTGGACTGGACTTATATGGCTGTATCCCTGGACTTATACAGCAGTACCCCTGGACTTATACGGCAGTACCACTGGACTTATACGTCAGTACTGCTGTACTTATATGGCAGTACCCCTGGACTTATACGGCAGTACCACTGGACTTATACGTCAGTACTGCTGGACTTATATGGCAGAACCACCGGACTGGACTAATATGGCAGCACCACTGGACTGGACTTATACAGCAGCATCACTGGACTGGACTTATACGTCAGCACCACTGGATTTATGGCAGCACATTACACTACCACTGGATTAATAACAGCACAGGACACCACCACTGGACTGACGCAGAAAAACACAGCACCACTGGACTGGACTTATACAGCAACACCACTGAACTTATGGCAGCACAGGACACCACCACTGGACTGATGCAGCACAAGACAGCTCCACTGGACTGGACTTGTACAGCAGCACCACTGGACTTATGTCAGCACAGGACACCAGCACTGGATTTATTGCAGCACAGGACACCACCACTGTGACTGGACTGATGCAGCACAAGACACACCACTGAATTGATGCAGCACAAGACGGCACTGGAATGACACAAAAGAGCAGGTCAAGACCCCACGCGCCATGCCACTTTTCCCCCGCACAGACACTGAGGAGACACGACCTCTCGCTACACTCTCCAGGACTGGAGTGAAAATGGCGGCAATGCGCGGCTCCATATATGGAATCCAAAACCCATGAGAATTCGACAGCGGGATGATGACATTTTGCCTCGTACTGGTTTCCGAGTCTGGGGGGAAAACCCGAGCCGGGCTCGGATCCGGACTCAGAGCGTGAAGTTCAGGGGGGGGGGTTCGGTTCTCAGGGAACCGAACCCGCTCATCCCTAGTAATAGCTGCTGATAAAATATCTTTACACATTGCAGGGAAGGACTCCTATCAGGGCCTCTGTGTGTTTCATAATATAATCCTGTGTATAGTTGTTGTGAATAGTGGCAATAAGAAATTCTAAGTATTGTTTAAAAAGCCTGATAATTAAAAAATGGGCTACTTTGACTGTTGAATTCAGGTGTCTTGATAAGTCTGATGGTTTGCTCTTGTACAGTACTGCCCGGGTGTCTGATATTGTGGTGTATTGCTGTCTGCTATATACTGTAATCTGTCCTTGCAAAAACTTGGACCATTAGATATTTTTGTAGACAGTGACTCTGCAGGGATTTTTGTATCATCTGGTGAGTTAAACAATACAGAGGGGAGGCATGTTAGCCTGATAATAAAAGTAGCAAATATAACTTTCATTTATGCAAGAATTATTTGTATGCAATTGTTTTTTTCTCTTGTACAGTGCATCCGGAAAGTACAGTATTCACAGTGCTTCACTTTTTCCACATTTTGTTATGTTACAGGCTTATTCCATATTGGAAGAAATTCATTTTTTTCCCCTCAAAATTCCCTCAACGTGCTGCAAAGAGGAATAGGTGAAACTGGCCATAGATAGGCATGCCAAGCTTGTAGCATCACATTCAAAAAGACTTGAGGCTGTAATTGCTGCCAAAGGTGCATCAACAAAGTATACAGCAAAGGCTGTGAATACATCTGTGATTTCTTAGTTTTTTTATTTTTAATAAATTTGCAAAAATCTCAAAATAACTTTTTTCACATTGTCTTTATGGGGTATTGTGTGTAGAATTTTGAGGGAAATTTTTTTTTATTCCATTTTGGAATAAGACTGTTACATAACAAAATGTGGAAAAAGTGAAGTGCTGTGAATACTTTCCGGATGCACTGTAGATGTCTCCTGCTGCTTTACCATACAGTGCAATCACTGCTGCTGCCAAGGAAGCAACATTGATAGTAACTCTGAATAGCAACCACATCTGAATCAGGCCCAATCTGCGCAGTCCCTAAACCATCGGCCATTTGTGACCAAATCGGGACTGGGTGTTGGCCTGAATCAGTCCCAGGGCCAAATGTAATAGTATATTAAAAAAAGTGTTCCGGTATGAATGGTCGACCATGTTATGGTCGACAGTCATTAGGTCGACCACTATTGGTCGACATTGACATGGTCGACACATGAACATGGTCGACACATGAAATGTCGACACATGAAAAGGTCGACATGAGTTTTTTAACTTTTTTTGGTGTTGTTTTTTGCGTAAAGTGACTGGGAACCCCAATTAGTGCACCGCGTCCCCTCGCATGGCTCGCTTCGCTCGCCATGCTTCGGGCATGGTGCCTTCGCTTCGCTCGGCACAGATTACCGTTCCAATCGTAGTCCACGTGGATCGTAAAGTATGGAAAAGTTCCCCAAAAGAAAAAAAAGTTAAAAAACGCATGTCGACCTTTTCATGTGTCGACAATTTTCATGTGTCGACCATGTGTCCACGTCGACCATGTCAACGCCGACCAATAGTGGTCGACCTAATGACTGTCGACCATAACATGGTCGACCATCTGAACGGATACCAAAAAAAAGGAGGGTGCTTAAATATTCCTTATATATTATAACCAATTTATTACACATAAAAGCTAGATATTATAATCTTTCACAACTTTAAGTTAATCACTGATTCACATAAATGGAAACACTCAAAGGCTAATAGTTACTAAAATAGCTGTTGGAACAATCCTTGGTCTCCGACTCCAGTGAGATACATATGTTGCCACTCCTAATAACGAGCTTTACTTTGTGTCAAGCGACCATAATGAGTAATTTTGTATCGTTATTGTTTCCAGACTCTGATTCAAGTGCTGAACTTTTGATTTGATAGAGTATGTCAGTATAAACTCATGCTATATTTCAATGTATCAGAGTTTTAGTGGAGGAATGTCATGAAATGGTGGTGCTCACCTCCCCAACAGCAGAAGTCCAGATATTGAGCTCCGGAAAACGCAGTGCCCGGCTGCAGCAACGCGCCGCTCGATGTGTCTCTGCCGGAGTCGCGTATTCCCGGAGTGATTTCAGCCTCACGTACTGACCACAGTTCTTCCGGTTGGGGAGTGAGAGAGCAAGCAACTCCCAGCTGTGGCTGCACGTCGATCAGGAATATTTAAGCACCCTCCTTTTTTTATATACTATGTTGGTATAATTGTCACCTTAAATTGCACTATAAGTATATAGACACTGCAGGTGTGTAGCGCTCTCTTTATAATATATTTGTGATTAACGTATAGTAGACTTCTAGCTATAAGTGGGAGCAGCTTGTTTTTAATAAGAGGCAATCGATATAAAATGATCGGTCCCTTTTCTGGATAGAATTGGGGCAATATGTATTAAAATTCTTTTATCGGTGCGCCCGAGATATTGTCTACCCACAGACGTCCGGGGAGGGACATTAAATTGACCACTCAGGAAATCTGTGTGTATATAAGGATTGTTTACCAAATGTAACAGAGTGAGAGTTTCAGAAAGTGAGAGATTTGGTAAGATTTTGCAGGGTTTTTTTTTTTAAGTGGCAATCATTTACACAGCAAGATCAACCTGGTTTTGCAGTGTAAATGATTGCCACTTTAAAAAAAATCTGAAAAACCTTACCAAATCTCTCACTTTCTGAAACTCTCACTCTATTACATTTGGCCCCCAGTGTTATTACAGCATTAATGCTAGCGACATCACCTATATCTCAGTAGTTTTTGAAAGGTTTACTAACGACAACCATCCCCACAGTTTGCTGCTTAACAAGTTCGTGAAAGATTAGCTTTTCAGATATATTGTTTCTGTAAGCTAACATAATTTTTAGATGGTATCAGATGCTTTGCCCATTATGCAAATATGCCCTTTTAACTCCTGCAGCCATCAGCAATGAGCTGGCATAAAGGTGAGAAGGAGATGTATGATGTAAACAGTAACGGTTCTTGCCACGGGCAAGCAGGCTTTTTGCCCGGGGCATCGCTGTGCCCAGGGCGCCGCCGTGGCAAGAGCTGCTACTGATCGCCGCTCCCCTCTCCCCGGCTGCAGCAGGCGCCATGGGCTATGTGGGCGCCCACTGCACCCGGCTCCACTGACCGACACTAGAGGTCATAATTGACCTCTAGTGTCAGTGCAGTGCAGTGCTGCTATGGGAGAGACGTCATGACGTCTCTCCCATAGAGAGGAGCCAGCGGGCCGGAGATGGAGGGCAGCGCAGCAGCGGTCCGGAAGCAGGAGCGTGGCTGGTAAGTATTGTGTAGTTTTTTTTTTTATTGTGTGTGTTTGTATGTATGCAGCGCTACTGGGGCACAGCTACAAGGGTCACAACTACTGGGGGCACAACTACAGGGGGCATAGCTACAGGGGACAGAACTACTGGGGGCACTACTATTGGGGACACAACTACAGGGGGCACAGCTACAGGGGCACAACTACTGCGGGCAAAGCTACTGGGGGCAAATCTACTAGGGTCACTGCTACATGGGGCACTGCTACAGGGGGCACAGCTACTGGGGGCAAAACTACTGGGGGCACAGCTACTGGGGGTACAGCTATTGGGGGCACAACTACTGGGGGCACAGCTACAGGGGGATAACTGTGGCACATTAAACTTTTGCCCTGGGCACCACAAGGTCTAGAATCGGCCCTGGATGTAAACTCAGTAAAAGTGAGGGGTATATTTATCAAAGTGTGGGTTTATAGATGTGAAGTTGTTGCTCATAACAACCAATCGGATTCTAACTATTATATTCTAGAAGGTGCTAAATGATACTATTATATTTATTCTAGAAGGTGCTAAATGATAAGTAGAATATGATCAACATCTCCGCTTCTATAAACCCACACTTTAGTAAATATACCCCTTTGTCTTTTACTGTCTGCTACAGTATGTTGACGCACCATCTTTTCTGTCTACTAAAGTTGAATGGTGCAGATCTCTCATCCACATCCTGCTCCCACACTCGTTACACAGCTTACATCAGGCTGCATTTACTCTGTGGAATCTCCTCCCCTGCACAAGACTTTCTTCTGGTCTCCATAGTTTCAAGGGTTCCTTAAAAAATACCTCTGCAGGCAAGCTTTCAAAATGCCTGAACTACCTATCGGATTTACAGAAGCTATTCTACCCAATTATCTCTGATCTATACAGTTGAGCCAAGACTTACATCACATTTGCCCACTCTCTTGTATTTGGGGGAGAGTCTCCTAACTAAAGGGATTGTAAGCTATTCTTCTTGCTATAGCTCTGGGTCATTCAGTCCCTTTTCCAGCAACATAATGCCATCATCGTGGCAATACATTGTAGGGCGAGAGCCATCATGACTCAATCCACAGCTCCACGCTCTTGCTTGCCATGACGACCTCTGTATTCATGGACCTCCTGCAGCTCAGTGCTTCAAAGTGGGCAAGTATAACTTATAGTACATAAATGTATGTTATTTTCCTCCACCCACACCTCCCACTGACCCTGGTCAACCTTGCTGTGTGACTGGATCACGTAGACCACCATGAACCCTTTTACACTTGCATTCTGGCTGGACAAATATGTAAGATGTAACACTTATCCACATGTATAAAATGATTTTTCCATAAATTGTAAGCTTGCAAGCAGGGCACTATTAGGATAGGGCCACACATAGCGGCCAAGCAGGTCCAGCTAAATGGGACCTACTTGGCCAGGAGGGGGGATTTGTGTGCACACGGATCCTGTTCTGCGGGATGCCGCAGAACAGGATCTGGCCAGTGACACACAGGATTTCAATAGAGCACAGCCGCACTGTGTGAACACATATATTGAAATCAGGGGCTGGCTGGGCAGGGGGCAGGGTGCCATCTACCGCCCGGACCAGTGCAATTTTAGTGTTCCAGGGCCATTTTTGCATTGCATTCCCTGTGAAAAGCTGGGCCACTTGCTTGAGTCTGCCTCCCAGGCTGAAAGTTGCCAGCCAGCCCCTGACTGAAATGTATGTGTTCACATTAAAATCCCGCCGTCCTGTCATCCGGCCCGACCGCAGCATACTGCGGTTGGATCCGGCGGTGGCGGGACTGCAGCACATGTGTGGTCTTCTTCCGGCCAAGTGGGTCCCGCTGAATGGGACCCGCTTGGCCGCTATATGTGTTTCTACCCTTACCTCTCAGTCTATCTGTAAAAATCCCATTTCATTTTCTTACTGTTTTATTCCCATTTGTAAAGTGCAGTGGAATATGCTGGTGATAGGTAAATAAATATGTACAAAGAAATATTAAGCGGTCTATTCCATACTTGCCTACTTTTGAAAAAGCAATTCAGGGAGATTGTGAAAGTAACACCTATCAGTGCGGACATGTTCTGCTACATCTGAGAGGCGTGTCATGAAAATTACTTACATACAAATGTAAGTGAGCCCCAAAGATAGTATACGGTATACACATATACTGTAAGTGGCAATGAAAAACTTTATTTAAAATGCATGTAGCCATAGGGATCATTGTGCCTTATAACCAATACAGGGAAATGGCACTGACAGGCCCATTTGAATGTATATATCTCTGATTTATTTTTCCCCCAAGAATGTAACAGCTATATAATGGGGGTAAGGTACAATCAGGGAGATTGCTGGTCTATTCAGGGAGTCAGGGAGATTGCTACTATTTCAGGGAGTCTCCTGTAGAATGAGGGAGGGTAGGTAACTATGGTCTATTCATGAAGGAGTGAAAAGAGTTGGGAAGTGAGCCTGTGAAGTTGCCATGGCAACCAATCAGTTGCTCTGTACAATTGTATAGTATACAAATTATAAATGTTACTTCAATGCTGATTGGTTGCCATGGGCAACTTCTCTAATGGCTCATTTCTCCACCCTTTTCACTGCTTCATAAATAGTAGTGATGTGCACCGGAAATTTTTCGGGTTTTGTGTTTTGGTTTTGGATTCGGTTCCGCGGCCGTGTTTTAGATTCGGACGCGTTTTGGCAAAACCTCCCTGAAAATTTTTTGTTGGAATCGGGTGTGTTTTGGATTCGGGAGTTTTTTTTTAAAAAACCCTCAAAAACAGCTTAAATCATAGAATTTGGGGTCATTTTGATCCCATAGTATTATTAACCTCAATAACCATAATTTACACTCATTTCCAGTCTATTCTGAACACCTCACACCTCACCATATTATTTTTAGGACTAAAATTTGCACCGAGGTCGCTGGATGACTAAGCTAAGCGACCCAGGTGGCCGACACAAACACCTGGCCCATCTAGGAGTGGCACTGCAGTGTCAGACAGGATGGCAGATTAAAAAAAATGTCCCCAAACAGCACATGATGCAAAGAAAAAAAGAGGCGCAATGAGGTAGCTGTGTGACTAATCTAAGCGACCAAAGTGGCCGACACAAACACCTGGCCCATCTAGGAGTGACACTGCAGTGTCAGACAGGATGGCACTTCAAAAAAATAGTCCCCAAACAGCACATGATGCAAAGAAAAAAAGAGGCGCAATGAGGTAGCTGTGTGACTAAGCTAAGCGACCCAAGTGGCCGACACAAACACCTGGCCCATCTAGGAGTGGCACTGCAGTGTCAGACAGGATGGCACTTTAAAAAAATAGTCCCCAAACAGCACATGATGCAAAGAAAAAAAGAGGCACAATGAGGTAGCTGTGTGACTAAGCTAAGCGACACAAGTGGCCGACACAAACACCTGGCCCATCTAGGGATGGCACTGCAGTGTCAGACAGGATGGCACTTCAAAAAAATAGTCCCCAAACGGCACATGATGCAAAGAAAAAAAGAGGCGCAATGAGGTAGCTGTGTGACTAAGATAAGCGACCCAAGTGGCCGACACAAACACCTGGCCCATCTAGGAATGGCACTGCAGTATCAGACAGGATGGCACTTCAAAAAAATAGTCCCCAAACAGCACATGATGCAAAGAAAAAAAGAGGCGCAATGAGGTAGCTGTGTGACTAAGCTAAGTGACCCAAGTGGCCGACACAAACACCTGGCCCATTTAGGAGTGGCACTGCAGTGTCAGACAGGATGGCACTTCAAAAAAATAGTCCCCAAACAGCACATGATGCAAAGAAAAAAAGAGGCGCAATGAGGTAGCTGTGTGACTAAGCTAAGCGGCCCAAGTGGCCGACACAAACACCTGGCCCATCTAGGAGTGGCACTACAGTGTCAGACAGGATGGCACTTCAAAAAAATAGTCCCCAAACAGCACATGATGCAAAGAAAAAAAAGAGGCACAATGAGGTAGCTGTGTGACTAAGCTAAGCGACACAAGTGGCCGAAACAAACACCTGGCCCATCTAGGAGTGGCACTGCAGTGTCAGACAGGATGGCACTTCAAAAAAATAGTCCCCAAACAGCACATGATGCAAAGAAAAAAAGAGGCGCAATGAGGTAGCTGTGTGACTAAGCTAAGCGACCCAAGTGGCCGACACAAACACCTGGACCATCTAGGAGTGGCACTGCAGTGTCAGACAGGATGGCACTTCAAAAGAATAGTCCCCAAACGGCACATGATGCAAAGAAAAAAAGAGGCGCAATGAGGTAGCTGTGTGACTAAGATAAGCGACCCAAGTGGCCGACACAAACACCTGGCCCATCTAGGGATGGCACTGCAGTGTCAGACAGAATGGCACTTCAAAAAAATAGTCCCCAAATGGCACATGATGAAAAGAAAAAAAGAGGCGCAATGAGGTAGCTGTGTGACTAGGCTAAGCGACCCAAGTGGCCGACACAAACACCTGGCCCATCTAGGAGTAGCACTGCAGTGTCAGACAGGATGGCACTTCAAAAAAATAGTCCCCAAATAGCACATGATGCAAAGAAAAAAAGAGGCGCAATGAGGTAGCTGTGTGACTAAGCTAAGCGACCCAAGTGGCCGACACAAACACCTGGACCATCTAGGGGTGGCACTGCAGTGTCAGACAGGATGGCACTTCAAAAAAATAGTCCCCAAACGGCACATGATGCAAAGAAAAAAAGAAGCGCAATGAGGTAGCTGTGTGACTAAGCTAAGCGACCCAAGTGGCTGACACAAACACCTGGCCCATCTAGGAGTGGCACTGCAGTGTCAGACAGGATGGCACTTCAAAAAAATAGTCCCCAAACGGCACATGATGCAAAGAAAAAAAGAGGCGCAATGAGGTAGCTGTGTGACTAAGATAAGCGACCCAAGTGGCCGACACAAACACCTGGCCCATCTAGGAGTGGCACTGCAGTGTCAGACAGGATGGCACTTCAAAAAAATAGTCCCCAAACAGCACATGATGCAAAGAAAAAAAGAGGCACAATGAGGTAGCTGTGTGACTAAGCTAAGCGACACAAGTGGCCGACACAAACACCTGGCCCATCTAGGAGTGGCACTGCAGTGTCAGACAGGATGGCACTTCAAAAAAATAGTCCCCAAACGGCACATGATGCAAAGAAAAAAAGAGGCGCAATGAGGTAGCTGTGTGACTAAGATAAGCGACCCAAGTGGCCAACACAAACACCTGGCCCATCTAGGAGTGGCACTGCAGTGTCAGACAGGATGGCACTTCAAAAAAATAGTCCCCAAACAGCACATGATGCAAAGAAAAAAAGAGGCACAATGAGGTAGCTGTGTGACTAAGCTAAGCGACACAAGTGGCCGACACAAACACCTGGCCCATCTAGGAGTGGCACTGCAGTGTCAGACAGGATGGCACTTCAAAAAAATAGTCCCCAAACGGCACATGATGCAAAGAAAAAAAGAGGCGCAATGAGGTAGCTGTGTGACTAAGATAAGCGACCCAAGTGGCCGACACAAACACCTGGCCCATCTAGGAATGGCACTGCAGTATCAGACAGGATGGCACTTCAAAAAAATAGTCCCCAAACAGCACATGATGCAAAGAAAAAAAGAGGCGCAATGAGGTAGCTGTGTGACTAAGCTAAGTGACCCAAGTGGCCGACACAAACACCTGGCCCATTTAGGAGTGGCACTGCAGTGTCAGACAGGATGGCACTTCAAAAAAATAGTCCCCAAACAGCACATGATGCAAAGAAAAAAAGAGGCGCAATGAGGTAGCTGTGTGACTAAGCTAAGCGACCCAAGTGGCCGACACAAACACCTGGCCCATCTAGGAGTGGCACTACAGTGTCAGACAGGATGGCACTTCAAAAAAATAGTCCCCAAACGGCACATGATGCAAAGAAAAAAAAGAGGCACAATGAGGTAGCTGTGTGACTAAGCTAAGCGACACAAGTGGCCGAAACAAACACCTGGCCCATCTAGGAGTGGCACTGCAGTGTCAGACAGGATGGCACTTCAAAAAAATAGTCCCCAAACAGCACATGATGCAAAGAATAAAAGAGGCGCAATGAGGTAGCTGTGTGACTAAGCTAAGCGACCCAAGTGGCCAACACAAACACCTGGACCATCTAGGGATGGCACTGCAGTGTCAGACAGAATGGCACGTCAAAAAAATAGTCCCCAAATGGCACATGATGAAAAGAAAAAAAGAGGCGCAATGAGGTAGCTGTGTGACTAGGCTAAGCGACCCAAGTGGCCGACACAAACACCTGGCCCATCTAGGAGTGGCACTGCAGTGTCAGACAGGATGGCACTTCAAAAAAATAGTCCCCAAATAGCACATGATGCAAAGAAAAAAAGAGGCGCAATGAGGTAGCTGTGTGACTAAGCTAAGCGACCCAAGTGGCCGACACAAACACCTGGACCATCTAGGGGTGGCACTGCAGTGTCAGACAGGATGGCACTTCAAAAAAATAGTCCCCAAACGGCACATGATGCAAAGAAAAAAAGAAGCGCAATGAGGTAGCTGTGTGACTAAGCTAAGCGACCCAAGTGGCTGACACAAACACCTGGCCCATCTAGGAGTGGCACTGCAGTGTCAGACAGGATGGCACTTCAAAAAAATAGTCCCCAAACGGCACATGATGCAAAGAAAAAAAGAGGCGCAATGAGGTAGCTGTGTGACTAAGATAAGCGACCCAAGTGGCCGACACAAACACCTGGCCCATCTAGGAGTGGCACTGCAGTGTCAGACAGGATGGCACTTCAAAAAAATAGTCCCCAAACAGCACATGATGCAAAGAAAAAAAGAGGCACAATGAGGTAGCTGTGTGACTAAGCTAAGCGACACAAGTGGCCGACACAAACACCTGGCCCATCTAGGAGTGACACTGCAGTGTCAGACAGGATGGCACTTCAAAAAAATAGTCCCCAAACAGCACATGATGCAAAGAAAAAAAGAGGCGCAATGAGGTAGCTGTGTGACTAAGCTAAGCGACCCAAGTGGCCGACACAAACACCTGGCCCATCTAGGAGTGGCACTGCAGTGTCAGACAGGATGGCACTTCAAAAAAATAGTCCCCAAACAGCACATGATGCAAAGAAAAAAAGAGGCACAATGAGGTAGCTGTGTGACTAAGCTAAGCGACACAAGTGGCCGACACAAACACCTGGCCCATCTAGGAGTGGCACTGCAGTGTCAGACAGGATGGCACTTCAAAAAAATAGTCCCCAAACGGCACATGATGCAAAGAAAAAAAGAGGCGCAATGAGGTAGCTGTGTGACTAAGATAAGCGACCCAAGTGGCCGACACAAACACCTGGCCCATCTAGGAATGGCACTGCAGTATCAGACAGGATGGCACTTCAAAAAAATAGTCCCCAAACAGCACATGATGCAAAGAAAAAAAGAGGCGCAATGAGGTAGCTGTGTGACTAAGCTAAGTGACCCAAGTGGCCGACACAAACACCTGGCCCATTTAGGAGTGGCACTGCAGTGTCAGACAGGATGGCACTTCAAAAAAATAGTCCCCAAACAGCACATGATGCAAAGAAAAAAAGAGGCGCAATGAGGTAGCTGTGTGACTAAGCTAAGCGACCCAAGTGGCCGACACAAACATCTGGCCCATCTAGGAGTGGCACTACAGTGTCAGACAGGATGGCACTTCAAAAAAATAGTCCCCAAACAGCACATGATGCAAAGAAAAAAAAGAGGCACAATGAGGTAGCTGTGTGACTAAGCTAAGCGACACAAGTGGCCGAAACAAACACCTGGCCCATCTAGGAGTGGCACTGCAGTGTCAGACAGGATGGCACTTCAAAAAAATAGTCCCCAAACAGCACATGATGCAAAGAAAAAAAGAGGCGCAATGAGGTAGCTGTGTGACTAAGCTAAGCGACCCAAGTGGCCAACACAAACACCTGGTCCATCTAGGGATGGCACTGCAGTGTCAGACAGAATGGCACTTCAAAAAAATAGTCCCCAAATGGCACATGATGAAAAGAAAAAAAGAGGCGCAATGAGGTAGCTGTGTGACTAGGCTAAGCGACCCAAGTGGCCGACACAAACACCTGGCCCATCTAGGAGTGGCACTGCAGTGTCAGACAGGATGGCACTTCAAAAAAATAGTCCCCAAATAGCACATGATGCAAAGAAAAAAAGAGGCGCAATGAGGTAGCTGTGTGACTAAGATAAGCGACCCAAGTGGCCGACACAAACACCTGGCCCATCTAGGAGTGGCACTGCAGTGTCAGACAGGATGGCACTTCAAAAAAATAGTCCCCAAACAGCACATGATGCAAAGAAAAAAAGAGGCACAATGAGGTAGCTGTGTGACTAAGCTAAGCGACACAAGTGGCCGACACAAACACCTGGCCCATCTAGGAATGGCACTGCAGTATCAGACAGGATGGCACTTCAAAAAAATAGTCCCCAAATGGCACATGATGCAAAGAAAAAAAGAGGCGCAATGAGGTAGCTGTGTGACTAAGCTAAGTGACCCAAGTGGCCGACACAAACACCTGGCCCATTTAGGAGTGGCACTGCAGTGTCAGACAGGATGGCACTTCAAAAAAATAGTCCCCAAACGGCACATGATGCAAAGAAAAAAAGAGGCGCAATGAGGTAGCTGTGTGACTAAGCTAAGTGACCCAAGTGGCCGACACAAACACCTGGCCCATTTAGGAGTGGCACTGCAGTGTCAGACAGGATGGCACTTCAAAAAAATAGTCCCCAAACAGCACATGATGCAAAGAAAAAAAGAGGCGCAATGAGGTAGCTGTGTGACTAAGCTAAGCGACCCAAGTGGCCGACACAAACACCTGGCCCATCTAGGAGTGGCACTACAGTGTCAGACAGGATGGCACTTCAAAAAAATAGTCCCCAAACGGCACATGATGCAAAGAAAAAAAGAGGCGCAATGAGGTAGCTGTGTGACTAAGATAAGCGACCCAAGTGGCCGACACAAACACCTGGCCCATCTAGGAGTGGCACTGCAGTGTCAGACAGGATGGCACTTCAAAAAAATAGTCCCCAAACGGCACATGATGCAAAGAAAATAAGAGGCGCAATGAGGTAGCTGTGTGACTAAGATAAGCGACCCAAGTGGCCGACACAAACACCTGTCCCATCTAGGAGTAACACTGCAGTATCAGACAGGATGGCACTTCAAAAAAATAGTCCCCAAACAGCACATGATGCAAAGAAAAAAAGAGGCGCAATGAGGTAGCTGTGTGACTAAGCTAAGTGACCCAAGTGGCCGACACAAACACCTGGCCCTTTTAGGAGTGGCACTGCAGTGTCAGACAGGATGGCACTTCAAAAAAATAGTCCCCAAACAGCACATGATGCAAAGAAAAAAAGAGGCGCAATGAGGTAGCTGTGTGACTAAGCTAAGCGACCCAAGTGGCCAACACAAACACCTGGCCCATCTAGGAGTGGCACTACAGTGTCAGACAGGATGGCACTACATAAAAATAGTCCCCAAACAGCACATGATACAAAGAAAAAAAAGAGGCGCAATGAGGTAGCTGTGCGACTAAGCTAAGCGACACAAGTGGCCGACACAAACACCTGGCCCATCTAGGAGTGTCACTGCAGTGTCAGACAGGATGGCACTTCAAAAAAATAGTCCCCAAACAGCACATGATGCAAAGAAAAAAAGAGGCGCAATGAGGTAGCTGTGTGACTAAGCTAAGCGACCCAAGTGGCAGACACAAACACCTGGACCATCTAGGGGTGGCACTGCAGTGTCAGACAGGATGGCACTTCAAAAAAATAGTCCCCAAACGGCACATGATGCAAAGAAAAAAAGAGGCGCAATGAGGTAGCTGTGTGACTAGGCTAAGCAACCTAAGTAGCCGACACAAACACCTGGCCCATCTAGGAGTGGCACTACAGTGTCAGACAGGATGGCACTTCAAAAAAATAGTCCCCAAACAGCACATGATGCAAAGAAAAAAAAGAGGCGCAATGAGGTAGCTGTGTGGCTAAGCTAAGCGACACAAGTGGCCGACACAAACACCTGGCCCATCTAGGAGTGGCACTGCAGTGTCAGACAGGATGGCACTTCAAAAAAATAGTCCCCAAACAGCACATGATGCAAAGAAAAAAAGAGGCACAATGAGGTAGCTGTGTGACTAAGCTAAGCGACCCAAGTGGCCGACACAAACACCTGGCCCATCTAGGAGTGGCACTGCAGTATCAGACAGGATGGCACTTCAAAAAAATAGTCCCCAAACAGCACATGATGCAAAGAAAAAAAGAGGCGCAATGAGGTAGCTGTGTGACTAAGCTAAGCGACCCAAGTGGCCGACACAAACACCTGGCCCATCTAGGAGTGGCACTGCAGTGTCAGACAGGATGGCACTTCAAAAAAATAGTCCCCAAACAGCACATGATGCAAAGAAAAAAAGAGGCGCAATGAGGTAGCTGTGTGACTAAGCTAAGCGACCCAAGTGGCCGACACAAACACCTGGACCATCTAGGGGTGGCACTGCAGTGTCAGACAGGATGGCACTTCAAAAAAATAGTCCCCAAACGGCACATGATGCAAAGAAAAAAAGAGGCGCAATGAGGTAGCTGTGTGACTAGGCTAAGTGACCCAAGTAGCCGACACAAACACCTGGCCCATCTAGTAGTGGCACTGCGGTGTCAGACAGGATGGCACTTCAAAAAAATAGTCCCCAAACGGCACATGATGCAAAGAAAAATAGAGGCACAATGAGGTAGCTGTGTGACTAAGCTAAACGACCCAAGTGGCCGACACAAACACCTGGCCCATCTAGGAGTGGCACTGCAGTATCAGACAGGATGGCACTTAAAAAAAAAAGTCCCCAAACAGCACATGATGCAAAGAAAAAAAGAGGCGCAATGAGGTAGCTGTGTGACTAGGCTAAGCGACCCAAGTGGCCGACACAAACACCTGGCCCATCTAGGAGTGGCACTGCAGTGTCAGACAGGATGGCACTTCAAAAAAATAGTCCCCAAATAGCACATGATGCAAAGAAAAAAAGAGGCGCAATGAGGTAGCTGTGTGACTAAGATAAGCGACCCAAGTGGCCGACACAAACACCTGGCCCATCTAGGAGTGGCACTGCAGTGTCAGACAGGATGGCACTTCAAAAAAATAGTCCCCAAACAGCACATGATGCAAAGAAAAAAAGAGGCACAATGAGGTAGCTGTGTGACTAAGCTAAGCGACACAAGTGGCCGACACAAACACCTGGCCCATCTAGGAATGGCACTGCAGTATCAGACAGGATGGCACTTCAAAAAAATAGTCCCCAAATGGCACATGATGCAAAGAAAAAAAGAGGCGCAATGAGGTAGCTGTGTGACTAAGCTAAGTGACCCAAGTGGCCGACACAAACACCTGGCCCATTTAGGAGTGGCACTGCAGTGTCAGACAGGATGGCACTTCAAAAAAATAGTCCCCAAACGGCACATGATGCAAAGAAAAAAAGAGGCGCAATGAGGTAGCTGTGTGACTAAGCTAAGTGACCCAAGTGGCCGACACAAACACCTGGCCCATTTAGGAGTGGCACTGCAGTGTCAGACAGGATGGCACTTCAAAAAAATAGTCCCCAAACAGCACATGATGCAAAGAAAAAAAGAGGCGCAATGAGGTAGCTGTGTGACTAAGCTAAGCGACCCAAGTGGCCGACACAAACACCTGGCCCATCTAGGAGTGGCACTACAGTGTCAGACAGGATGGCACTTCAAAAAAATAGTCCCCAAACGGCACATGATGCAAAGAAAAAAAGAGGCGCAATGAGGTAGCTGTGTGACTAAGATAAGCGACCCAAGTGGCCGACACAAACACCTGGCCCATCTAGGAGTGGCACTGCAGTGTCAGACAGGATGGCACTTCAAAAAAATAGTCCCCAAACGGCACATGATGCAAAGAAAATAAGAGGCGCAATGAGGTAGCTGTGTGACTAAGATAAGCGACCCAAGTGGCCGACACAAACACCTGTCCCATCTAGGAGTAACACTGCAGTATCAGACAGGATGGCACTTCAAAAAAATAGTCCCCAAACAGCACATGATGCAAAGAAAAAAAGAGGCGCAATGAGGTAGCTGTGTGACTAAGCTAAGTGACCCAAGTGGCCGACACAAACACCTGGCCCTTTTAGGAGTGGCACTGCAGTGTCAGACAGGATGGCACTTCAAAAAAATAGTCCCCAAACAGCACATGATGCAAAGAAAAAAAGAGGCGCAATGAGGTAGCTGTGTGACTAAGCTAAGCGACCCAAGTGGCCAACACAAACACCTGGCCCATCTAGGAGTGGCACTACAGTGTCAGACAGGATGGCACTACATAAAAATAGTCCCCAAACAGCACATGATACAAAGAAAAAAAAGAGGCGCAATGAGGTAGCTGTGCGACTAAGCTAAGCGACACAAGTGGCCGACACAAACACCTGGCCCATCTAGGAGTGTCACTGCAGTGTCAGACAGGATGGCACTTCAAAAAAATAGTCCCCAAACAGCACATGATGCAAAGAAAAAAAGAGGCGCAATGAGGTAGCTGTGTGACTAAGCTAAGCGACCCAAGTGGCAGACACAAACACCTGGACCATCTAGGGGTGGCACTGCAGTGTCAGACAGGATGGCACTTCAAAAAAATAGTCCCCAAACGGCACATGATGCAAAGAAAAAAAGAGGCGCAATGAGGTAGCTGTGTGACTAGGCTAAGCAACCTAAGTAGCCGACACAAACACCTGGCCCATCTAGGAGTGGCACTACAGTGTCAGACAGGATGGCACTTCAAAAAAATAGTCCCCAAACAGCACATGATGCAAAGAAAAAAAAGAGGCGCAATGAGGTAGCTGTGTGGCTAAGCTAAGCGACACAAGTGGCCGACACAAACACCTGGCCCATCTAGGAGTGGCACTGCAGTGTCAGACAGGATGGCACTTCAAAAAAATAGTCCCCAAACAGCACATGATGCAAAGAAAAAAAGAGGCACAATGAGGTAGCTGTGTGACTAAGCTAAGCGACCCAAGTGGCCGACACAAACACCTGGCCCATCTAGGAGTGGCACTGCAGTATCAGACAGGATGGCACTTCAAAAAAATAGTCCCCAAACAGCACATGATGCAAAGAAAAAAAGAGGCGCAATGAGGTAGCTGTGTGACTAAGCTAAGCGACCCAAGTGGCCGACACAAACACCTGGCCCATCTAGGAGTGGCACTGCAGTGTCAGACAGGATGGCACTTCAAAAAAATAGTCCCCAAACAGCACATGATGCAAAGAAAAAAAGAGGCGCAATGAGGTAGCTGTGTGACTAAGCTAAGCGACCCAAGTGGCCGACACAAACACCTGGACCATCTAGGGGTGGCACTGCAGTGTCAGACAGGATGGCACTTCAAAAAAATAGTCCCCAAACGGCACATGATGCAAAGAAAAAAAGAGGCGCAATGAGGTAGCTGTGTGACTAGGCTAAGTGACCCAAGTAGCCGACACAAACACCTGGCCCATCTAGTAGTGGCACTGCGGTGTCAGACAGGATGGCACTTCAAAAAAATAGTCCCCAAACGGCACATGATGCAAAGAAAAATAGAGGCACAATGAGGTAGCTGTGTGACTAAGCTAAACGACCCAAGTGGCCGACACAAACACCTGGCCCATCTAGGAGTGGCACTGCAGTATCAGACAGGATGGCACTTAAAAAAAAAAGTCCCCAAACAGCACATGATGCAAAGAAAAAAAGAGGCGCAATGAGGTAGCTGTGTGACTAAGCTAAGCGACCCAAGTGGCCGACACAAACACCTGGACCATCTAGGGGTGGCACTGCAGTGTCAGACAGGATGGCACTTCAAAAAAATAGTCCCCAAACGGCACATAATGCAAAGAAAAAAAGAGGCGCAATGAGGTAGCTGTGTGACTAGGCAAAGTGACCCAAGTAGCCGACACAAACACCTGGCCCATCTAGTAGTGGCACTGCGGTGTCAGACAGGATGGCACTTCAAAAAAATAGTCCCCAAACGGCACATGATGCAAAGAAAAATAGAGGCACAATGAGGTAGCTGTGTGACTAAGCTAAACGACCCAAGTGGCCGACACAAACACCTGGCCCATCTAGGAGTGGCACTGCAGTATCAGACAGGATGGCACTTAAAAAAAATAGTCCCCAAACAGCACATGATGCAAAGAAAAAAAGAGGCGCAATGAGGTAGCTGTGTGACTAAGCTAAGCGACCCAAGTGGCCGACACAAACACCTGGCCCATCTAGGAGTGGCACTGCAGTGTCAGACAGGATGGCACTTCAAAAAAATAGTCCCCAAACAGCACATGATGCAAAGAAAAAAAGAGGCGCAATGAGGTAGCTGTGTGACTAAGCTAAGCGACCCAAGTGGCCGACACAAACACCTGGACCATCTAGGGGTGGCACTGCAGTGTCAGACAGGATGGCACTTCAAAAAAATAGTCCCCAAACGGCACATGATGCAAAGAAAAAAAGAAGCGCAATGAGGTAGCTGTGTGACTAAGCTAAGCGACCCAAGTGGCTGACACAAACACCTGGCCCATCTAGGAGTGGCACTGCAGTGTCAGACAGGATGGCACTTCAAAAAAATAGTCCCCAAACGGCACATGATGCAAATAAAAAAAGAGGCGCAATGAGGTAGCTGTGTGACTAAGATAAGCGACCCAAGTGGCCGACACAAACACCTGGCCCATCTAGGAGTGGCACTGCAGTATCAGACAGGATGGCACTTCAAAAAAATAGTCCCCAAACAGCACATGATGCAAAGAAAAAAGAGGCGCAATTAGGTAGCTGTGTGACTAAGCTAAGCGACCCAAGTGGCCGACACAAACACCTGGCCCATCTAGGAGTGGCACTGCAGTGTCAGACAGGATGGCACTTCAAAAAAATAGTCCCCAAATAGCACATGATGCAAAGATAAAAAGAGGCGCAATGAGGTAGCTGTGTGACTAAGCTAAGCGAACCAAGTGGCCGACACAAACACCTGGACCATCTAGGGGTGGCACTGCAGTGTCAGACAGGATGGCACTTCAAAAAAACAGTCCCCAAACGGCACATGATGCAAAGAAAAAAAGAAGCGCAATGAGGTAGCTGTGTGACTAGGCTAAGTGACCCAAGTAGCCGACACAAACACCTGGCCCATCTAGTAGTGGCACTGCAGTGTCAGACAGGATGGCACTTCAAAAAAATAGTCCCCAAACGGCACATGATGCAAAGAAAAAAAGAGGCGCAATGAGGTAGCTGTGTGACTAAGCTAAGCGACCCAAGAGGCCGACACAAACACCTGGACCATCTACGGGTGGCACTGCAGTGTCAGACTGGACGGCACTTCAAAAAAATAGTCCCCAAACGGCACATGATGCAAAGAAAAGAAGAAGCGCAATGAGGTAGCTGTGTGACTAAGCTAAGCGACCCAAGTGGCTGACACAAACACCTGGCCCATCTAGGAGTGGCACTGCAGTGTCAGACAGGATGGCACTTCAAAAAAATAGTCCCCAAACGGCACATGATGCAAAGAAAATAAGAGGCGCAATGAGGTAGCTGTGTGACTAGGCTAAGCGACCCAAGTAGCCGACACAAACACCTGTCCCATCTAGTAGTGGCACTGCAGTGTCAGACAGGATGGCACTTCAAAAAATAGTCCCCAAACGGCACATGATGCAAAGAAAAAAAGAGGCGCAATGAGGTAGCTGTGTGACTAAGATAAGCGACCCAAGTGGCCGACACAAACACCTGGCCCATCTAGGAGTGGCACTGCAGTATCAGACAGGATGGCACTTCAAAACAATAGTCCCCACATGATGCAAAGAAAAAAAGAGGCGCAATGAGGTAGCTGTGTGACTAAGCTAAGCGACCCAAGTGGCCGACACAAACACCTGGCCCATCTAGGAGTGGCACTGCAGTGTCAGACAGGATGGCACTTCAAGAAAATAGTCCCCAAACAGCACATGATGCAAAGAAAAAAAGAGGCGCAATGAGGTAGCTGTGATACTAAGCTAAGCGACCCAAGTGGCCGACACAAACACCTGGACCATCTAGGGGTGGCACTGCAGTGTCAGACAGGATGGCACTTCAAAAAAATAGTCCCCAAACGGCACATGATGCAAAGAAAAAAAGAAGCGCAATGAGGTAGCTGTGTGACTAAGCTAAGCGACCCAAGTGGCTGACACAAACACCTGGCCCATCTAGGAGTGGCACTGCAGTGTCAGACAGGATGGCACTTCAAAAAAATAGTCCCCAAACGGCACATGATGCAAAGAAAATAAGAGGCGCAATGAGGTAGCTGTGTGACTAAGATAAGCGACCCAAGTGGCTGACACAAACACCTGGCCCATCTAGGAGTGGCACTGCAGTGTCAGACAGGATGGCACTTCAAAAAAATAGTCCCCAAATAGCACATGATGCAAAGAAAAAAAGAGGCGCAATGAGGTAGCTGTGTGACTAAGCTAAGCGAACCAAGTGGCCGACACAAACACCTGGACCATCTAGGGGTGGCACTGCAGTGTCAGACAGGATGGCACTTCAAAAAAACAGTCCCCAAACGGCACATGATGCAAAGAAAAAAAGAAGCGCAATGAGGTAGCTGTGTGACTAGGCTAAGTGACCCAAGTAGCCGACACAAACACCTGGCCCATCTAGTAGTGGCACTGCAGTGTCAGACAGGATGGCACTTCAAAAAAATAGTCCCCAAACGGCACATGATGCAAAGAAAAAAAGAGGCGCAATGAGGTAGCTGTGTGACTAAGCTAAGCGACCCAAGAGGCCGACACAAACACCTGGACCATCTACGGGTGGCACTGCAGTGTCAGACTGGACGGCAATTCAAAAAAATAGTCCCCAAACGGCACATGATGCAAAGAAAAGAAGAAGCGCAATGAGGTAGCTGTGTGACTAAGCTAAGCGACCCAAGTGGCTGACACAAACACCTGGCCCATCTAGGAGTGGCACTGCAGTGTCAGACAGGATGGCACTTCAAAAAAATAGTCCCCAAACGGCACATGATGCAAAGAAAATAAGAGGCGCAATGAGGTAGCTGTGTGACTAGGCTAAGCGACCCAAGTAGCCGACACAAACACCTGTCCCATCTAGTAGTGGCACTGCAGTGTCAGACAGGATGGCACTTCAAAAAATAGTCCCCAAACGGCACATGATGCAAAGAAACAAAGAGGCGCAATGAGGTAGCTGTGTGACTAAGATAAGCGACCCAAGTGGCCGACACAGACACCTGGCCCATCTAGGAGTGGCACTGCAGTATCAGACAGGATGGCACTTCAAAACAATAGTCCCCACATGATGCAAAGAAAAAAAGAGGCGCAATGAGGTAGCTGTGTGACTAAGCTAAGCGACCCAAGTGGCCGACACAAACACCTGGCCCATCTAGGAGTGGCACTGCAGTGTCAGACAGGATGGCACTTCAAAAAAATAGTCCCCAAACAGCACATGATGCAAAGAAAAAAAGAGGCGCAATGAGGTAGCTGTGATACTAAGCTAAGCGACCCAAGTGGCCGACACAAACACCTGGACCATCTAGGGGTGGCACTGCAGTGTCAGACAGGATGGCACTTCAAAAAAATAGTCCCCAAACGGCACATGATGCAAAGAAAAAAAGAAGCGCAATGAGGTAGCTGTGTGACTAAGCTAAGCGACCCAAGTGGCTGACACAAACACCTGGCCCATCTAGGAGTGGCACTGCAGTGTCAGACAGGATGGCACTTCAAAAAAATAGTCCCCAAACGGCACATGATGCAAAGAAAAAAAGAGGCGCAATGAGGTAGCTGTGTGACTAAGCTAAGCGACCCAAGTGGCCGACACAAACACCTGGCCCATCTAGGAGTGGCACTGCAGTGTCAGACAGGATGGCACTTCAAAAAAATAGTCCCCAAACAGCACATGATGCAAAGAAAAAAAGAGGCGCAATGAGGTAGCTGTGTGACTAAGCTAAGCGACCCAAGTGGCCGACACAAACACCTGGCCCATCTAGGAGTGGCACTGCAGTGTCAGACAGGATGGCACTTCAAAAAATAGTCCCCAAACAGCACATGATGCACAGAAAAATGAAAGAAAAAAGAGGTGCAAGATGGAACTGTCCTTGGGCCCTCCCACCCACCCTTATGTGGTATAAACAGGACATGCACACTTTAACAAACTCATCATTTCAGCGACAGGGTCTGCCACACAACTGTGACTGAAATGACTGGTTGGTTTTGGCCCTCACCAAAAAAAGAAGCAATCAATCTCTCCTTGCACAAACTGGCTCTACAGAGGCAAGATGTCCACCTCCTCCTCATCGTCCGATTACTCACCCCTTTCACTGTGTATGTCCCCCTCCTCACAGATTATTAATTCGTCCCCACTGAAATCCACCATCTCAGGTCCCTGTGTACTTTCTGGAGGCAATTGCTGGTGAATGTCTCCACGGAGGAATTGATTATAATTCATTTTGATGAACATCATCTTCTCCACATTTTCTGGAAGTAACCTCGTACGCCGATTGCTGACAAGGTGAGCGGCTGCACTAAACACTCTTTCGGAGTACACACACTGGAGGGGGGGGGGGGGGGCAACTTAGGTAAAATAAAGCCAGTGTGTGCAAGGGCCTCCAAATTGCCTTTTTTTTGCTGCCAGTATACGTACGGACTGTCTGACATGCCTACTTGGATGCGGTCACTCATATAATCCTCCACCATTCTTTCAATGGTGACAGAATCATATGCAATGACAGTAGACGACATGTCAGTAATCGTTGGCAGGTCCGTCAGTCCGGACCAGATGTCAGCACTCGCTCCAGACTGCCCTGCATCACCGCCAGCGGGTGGGCTCGGAACTCTAAGCATTTTCCTCGCAGCCCCAGTTGCGGGAGAATGTGAAAGAGGAGCTGTTGACGGGTCACGTTCCGCTTGACTTGACAATTTTCTCACCAGCAGGTCTTTGAACCTCTGCAGACTTGTGTCTGCCGGAAAGAGAGATACAACGTAGGTTTTAAATCTAGGATCGAGCACGGTGGCCAAAATGTAGTGCTCTGATTTCAACAGATTGACCACCCGTGAATCCTGGTTAAGCGAATAAAGGGCTCCATCCACAAGTCGCACATGCCAAGCGGAATCGCTCTGTTTTAGCTCCTCCTTCAATGTCTCCAGCTTCTTCTGCAAAAGCCTGATGAGGGGAATGACCTGACTCAGGCTGGCAGTGTCTGAACTGACTTTACGTGTGGCAAGTTCAAAGAGTTGCAGAACCTTGCACAATGTTGAAATCATTCTCCACTGCGCTTGAGTCAGGTGCAGTCCCCCTCCTTTGCCTATATCAGAGGTAGCTGTAAAGGCTTGAATGGCCTTTTGCTGCTCCTCCATCCTCTGAATCATATAGAGGGTTGAATTCCACCTCGTTACCACCTCTTGCTTCAGATGATGGCAGGGCAGGTTCAGGAGTGTTTGCTGGTGCTCCAGTCTTCGGCACGCGGTGGCTGAATGCCGAAAGTGGCCCGCAATTCTTCGGGCCACCGACAGCATCTCTTGCACGCCCCTGTCGTTTTTTAAATAATTCTGCACCACCAAATTCAAGGTATGTGCAAAACATGAAACATGCTGGAATTTGCCCAGATGTAATGCATGCACAATATTGGTGGCGTTGTCCGATGTCACAAATCCGCAGGACAGTCCAATTGGGGTAAGCCATTCTGCGATGATGTTCCTCAGTTTCCGTAAGAGGTTGTCAGCTGTGTGTCTTTTATGGAAAGCGGTGATACAAAGCTTAGCCTGCCTAGGAACGAGTTGGCATTTGCGAGATGCTGCTACTGGTGCCGCCGCTGCTGTTCTTGCTGCGGGAGGCAATACATCTACCTAGTGGGCTGTCACAGTCATATAGTCCTGAGTCTGCCCTGGTCCACTTGTCCACATGTCCGTGGTTAAGTGGACATTGGGTACAACTGCATTTTTTAGAACACTGGTGACTCTTTTTCTGACTTCTGTGTACATTTTCGGTATCTCCTGCCTAGAGAAATGGAACCTAGAAGGTATTTGGTGCCGGGGACACAGTACCTCAATCTATTCTCTAGTTCCCTGTGAATTAACGGTGGATACCGGACACACATTTCTCACCACCCAGGCTGCCAAGGCCTGAGTTATCCGCTTTGCAGCAGGATGACTGCTGTGATATTTCATCTTCCTTGCAAAGGACTGTTGGACAGTCAATTGCTTACTGGAAGTGATACAAGTGGTCTTCCGACTTCCCCTCTGGGATGACGATCGACTTCCAGCAGCAACAACAGCAGCGCCAACAGCAGTAAGCGTTACACTCAAGGATGCATCGGAGGAATCCCAGGCAGGAGAGGACTCGTCAGACTTGGCAGTGACATGGCCTGCAGGACTATTGGCTTTCCTGTCTAAGGAGGAAATTGACACTGCGGGAGTTGGTGGTGTGGTTTGCAGGAGCTTGGTTACAAGAGGAAGGGATTTAGTTGGCAGTGGACTGCTTCCGCTGTCACCCAAAGTTTTTGAACTTGTCAATGACTTCTGATGAATGCGCTCCAGGTGACGTATAAGGGAGGATGTTCCTAGGTGGTTAACGTCCTTACCCCTACTTATTACAGCTTGACAAAGGCAACACACAGCTTGACACCAGTTGTCCGCATTTCTGTTGAAATAATTCCACACCGAAGAGGTGATTTTTTTTGTATTTTGACCAGGCATGTCAATGGCCATATTCGTCCCACGGACAACATGTGTCTCCCCGGGTGCCTGACTTAAACAAGCCACCTCACCATCAGAATCCTCCTTGTCAATTTCCTCCCCAGCGCCAGCAACACCCATATCCTCATCCTGGTGTACTTCAACAGTGACATCTTCAATTTGACTATCAGGAACTGGACTGCGGGTGCTCCTTCCAGAACTTGCAGGGGGCGTGCAAATGGTGGAAGGCGCCACCTCTTCCCGTCCAGTGTTGGGAAGGTCAGGCATCGCAACCGACACAATTGGACTCTCCTTGGGGATTTGTGATTTAGAAGAACGCACAGTTCTTTGCTGTGCTTTTGCCATCTTAACTATTTTAAGTTTTCTAGCAGGAGGATGAGTGCTTCCATCCTCATGTGAAGCTGAACCACTAGCCATGAACATAGGCCAGGCCCTCAGCCGTTCCTTGCCACTCCGTGTCGTAAATGGCACATTGGCAAGTTTACGCTGCTCCTCAGACGATTTTGATTTAGATTTTTGGGTCATTTTACTGAGCTTTATTTTTTTTTAATTTTACATGCTCTCTACTATGACATTGGGCATCGGCCTTTGCAGACGACGTTGATGGCATTTCATTGTCTCGGCCATGACTAGTGGCAGCAGCTTCAGCACAAGGTGGAAGTGGATCTTGATCTTTCCCTATTTTACCCTCCACATTTTTGTTCTCCATTTTTTAATGTGTGGAATTATATGCCAGTAATATATCAATAGCAATGGCCTACTACTATATATACTGCGCACCACTGAAATGCACCAGAGGTATGGATGGATAGTATACTTGACGACACAGAGGTAGGTAGAGCAGTGGCCTACTGTACCGTACTGCTATATATTATATACTGGTGGTCAGCTAACTGTGCAAAACTGAAATGCACCACAGGTATGGATGAATAGTATACTTGACGACACAGAGGTAGGTAGAGCAGTGGCCTACTGTACCGTACTGCTATATATTATATATACTGATGGTCAGCAAACTGTGCAAAACTGAAATGCACCACAGGTATGGATGGATACAGGGCCGGATTGGCGTGTGGGGCTGCCTGTCTTCTGTGGCTCCACCCCCCGCACATCACCCACTGACACTGTCTTCAGAATGCATGTATGCCGCGGCCATCGCCCGCTGGCGCTGGGAGAACAGGCTCCGCCCCATCACTGACTGCAGTGTATGTGCGCGGCAGCCACTGACCGTTGGGACAGCAAGCTCCACCCCATCACACTCAGGTGACCCAGCAGAGCAGACAGTATATGTGTGCCGCGGCCGTCAGCAGCTGAGCTGGGAGAACAGGGTGACAGGAAAGGGGGTCGGCGCGTCAGACCTCAGGGGAAGAGACGCAGCGGTAGGTGCGTGTACAGCAGGAGAGGTGAGTAGTATAAGTCTACTCCAACCTCTGCCTGCACTGTGCTCCTGGGCCACCACTGTAATGTGATGCTGGCCTGTCTACAGGGAGGGAGGAAGCAGCCAGGGCTCGAGAAATGGGGTAATGAAGTCTGTCCTGATTGCTCCAATTGCACAGATCTCCATGTAGCACTGGCACTGCAGCTTGCAGGACATTTTTTTTAAAGACTGACATGCTGCCTGCAGAGCTGCAGTGGCAGTGGTACATAGAGATCTGTCTGGGTAAATAAATGGAGATCTGATTGGGGGGAGGGGAGCATATGCGCACGCAGGGGGGTTCCGAGTACCTAGAAATAGTGATGAGCGGGTTCGGTTTCTCGGAAACCGAACCCCCCCCGAACTTCACGCTTTTTACATGGGTCCGAGGCAGACTCGGATCTTCCCGCCTTGCTCGGTTAACCCGAGCGCGCCCGAACGTCATCATCCCGCTGTCGGATTCTCGCGAGGCTCGGATTCTATCGCGAGACTCGGATTCTATATAAGGAGCCGTGCGTCGCCGCCATTTTCACAAGTGCATTGAGATTGATAGGGAGAGGACGTGGCTGGCGTCCTCTCCGTTTAGAGTAGACTAGAGAGTGGTAGAGACACTTGATTTACTAATTTTGGGGAGCATATTAGGAGTACTACTTGCTGATTGTGTGACCAGTGACCACCAGTTTAATTAATCCGTTCTCTGCCTGAAAAAAAACGATACACAGTGTGACACAGTCACATACCATATCTGTGCTCAGCCTCAGTGTGCTGCATCATCTATGTAATACTGTATATCTGACTGTGCTGAGTGCTCACTGCTCACACAGCTTAATTGTGGGGGACACTGGGGAGCAGTTATAGCAGGAGTACATATTTTAACAGTGCACACTTTTGCTGCCAGAGTGCCACTGCCAGTGTGACTGACCAGTGACCACTGACCACCAGTATATTGTGATTGTCTGCCTGAAAAAGTTAAACACTCGTCGTGTGGTGTTTTTATTCTATAAACGCATTCTGCTGACAGTGTCCAGCAGGTCCGTCATTATATAATATATACCTGTCCGGCTGCAGTAGTGATATATATATATTTTTTATATCATTATCATCCAGTCTATATTAGCACTGCAGCAGACGCAGTACGGTAGTCCACGGCTGTAGCTACCTCTGTGTCGGCAGTCGCTCGTCCATCCATAATTGTATACCACCTACCCGTGGTGTTTTTTTTTCTATCTTCTTGATACTAGTAGCTTACTTTAGGAGTCTGCAGTGCTGAGCTGACAGTGTCCAGCAGGTCCGTCATTATATAATATATACCTGTCCGGCTGCAGTAGTGATATATATATATTTTTTATATCATTATCATCCAGTCTATATTAGCAGCAGACGCAGTACGGTAGTCCACGGCTGTAGCTACCTCTGTGTCGGCAGTCGCTCGTCCATCCATAATTGTATACCACCTACCCGTGGTGTTTTTTTTTTTCTATCTTCTTGATACCAGTAGCTTACTTTAGGAGTCTGCAGTGCTGAGCTGACAGTGTCCAGCAGGTCCGTCATTATATAATATATACCTGTCCAGCTGCAGTAGTGATATATATATATATTTTATATCTCATTATCATCCAGTCTATATTAGCAGCAGACGCAGTACGGTAGTCCACGGCTGTAGCTACCTCTGTGTCGGCAGTCGCTCGTCCATCCATAATTGTATACCACCTACCCGTGGTGTTTTTTTTTCTTTCTATCTTCTTGATACTAGTAGCTTACTTTAGGAGTCTGCAGTGCTGAGCTGACAGTGTCCAGCAGGTCCGTCATTATATAATATATACCTGTCCGGCTGCAGTAGTGATATATATATATATTTTTTATATCATTATCATCCAGTCTATATTAGCAGCAGACGCAGTACGGTAGTCCACGGCTGTAGCTATGTAGCTACCTCTGTGTCGGCAGTCGCTCGTCCATCCATAATTGTATACCACCTACCTGTGGTGGGTTTTTTTTTATCTTCTTGATACTACTAGTAGCTTACTTTAGGAGTCTGCAGTGCTGAGCTGACAGTGTCCAGCAGGTCCGTCATTATATAATATATACCTGTCCGGCTGCAGTAGTGATATATATATATTTTTTATATCATTATCATCCAGTCTATATTAGCAGCAGACGCAGTACGGTAGTCCACGGCTGTAGCTACCTCTGTGTCGGCAGTCGCTCGTCCATCCATAATTGTATACCACCTACCCGTGGTGTTTTTTTTTTTTAATCTTCTTGATACTAGTAGCTTACTTTAGGAGTCTGCAGTGCTGAGCTGACAGTGTCCAGCAGGTCCGTCATTATATAATATATACCTGTCCGGCTGCAGTAGTGATATATATATATATTTTTTATATCATTATCATCCAGTCTATATTAGCAGCAGACGCAGTACGGTAGTCCACGGCTGTAGCTACTTCTGTGTCGGCAGTCGCTCGTCCATCCATAATTGTATACCACCTACCTGTGGTGTTTTTTTTTTTCCTATCTTCTTGATACTAGTAGCTTACTTTAGGAGTCTGCAGTGCTGACAGTGTCCATCAGGTCCGTCATTATATAATATATACCTGTCCGGCTGCAGTAGTGATATATATATATTTTTTATATCATTATCATCCAGTCTATATTAGCAGCAGACGCAGTACGGTAGTCCACGGCTGTAGCTACCTCTGTGTCGGCAATCGCTCGTCCATCCATAATTGTATACCACCTACCTGTGGTGTTTTTTTTTTTCTATCTTCTTGATACTACTAGTAGCTTACTTTAGGAGTCTGCAGTGCTGAGCTGACAGTGTCCAGCAGGTCCGTCATTATATAATATATACCTGTCCGGCTGCAGTAGTGATATATATATATTTTATATCTCATTGTCATCCAGTCTATATTAGCAGCAGACGCAGTACGGTAGTCCACGGCTGTAGCTACCTCTGTGTCGGCAGTCGCTCGTCCATCCATAATTGTATACCACCTACCCGTGGTTTTTTTTTTTCTATCTTCTTGATACTAGTAGCTTACTTTAGGAGTCTGCAGTGCTGAGCTGACAGTGTCCAGCAGGTCCGTCATTATATAATATATACCTGTCCGGCTGCAGTAGTGATATATATATATATATTTTATATAATTATCATCCAGTCTATATTAGCAGCAGACGCAGTACGGTAGTCCACGGCTGTAGCTACCTCTGTGTCGGCAGTCACTCGTCCATCCATAATTGTATACCACCTACCTGTGGTGTTTGTTTTTTTTCTATCTTCTTGATACTAGTAGCTTACTTTAGGAGTCTGCAGTGCTGACAGTGTCCAGCAGGTCCGTCATTATATAATATATACCTGTCCGGCTGCAGTAGTGATATATATATATTTTTTATATCATTATCATCCAGTCTATATTAGCAGCAGACGCAGTACGGTAGTCCACGGCTGTAGCTACCTCTGTGTCGGCAGTCGCTCGTCCATCCATAAGTATATTAGTATCCATCCATCTCCATTGTTTACCTGAGGTGCCTTTTAGTTGTGCCTATTAAAATATGGAGAACAAAAATGTTGATGTTCCAAAAATAGGGAAAGATCAAGATCGACTTCCACCTCGTGCTGAAGCTGCTGCCACTAGTCATGGCCGAGACGATGAAATGCCAGCAACGTCGTCTGCCAAGGCCGATGCCCAATGTCATAGTACAGAGCATGTAAAATCCAAAACACCAAATATCAGTAAAAAAAGTACTCAAAAATCTAAAATAAAATTGTCAGAGGAGAAGCGTAAACTTGCCAATATGCCATTTACCACACGGAGTGGCAAGGAACGGCTGAGGCCCTGGCCTATGTTCATGGCTAGTGGTTCAGCTTCACATGAGGATGGAAGTACTCAGCCTCTCGCTAGAAAAATGAAAAGACTTAAGCTGGCAAGAGCACAGCAAATAACTGTGCGTTCTTCGAAATCACAAATCCACAAGGAGAGTCCAATTATGTCGGTTGCGATGGCTGACCTTCCCAACACTGGACGTGAAGAGCATGCGCCTTCCACCATTTGCACGCCCCCTGCAAGTGCTGGAAGGAGCACCCGCAGTCCAGTTCCTGATAGTCAGATTGAAGATGTCAGTGTTGAAGTACACCAGGATGAGGAGGATATGGGTGTTGCTGGCGCTGGGGAGGAAATTGACCAGGAGGATTCTGATGGTGAGGTGGTTTGTTTAAGTCAGGCACCCGGGGAGACACCTTTTGTCCGTGGGAGGAATAGGGCCATTGACATGCCTGGTGAAAATACCAAAAAAATCAGCTCTTCGGTGTGGAAGTATTTCAACAGAAATGCGGACAACATTTGTCAAGCCGTGTGTTGCCTTTGTCAAGCTGTAATAAGTAGGGGTAAGGACGTTAACCACCTCGGAACATCCTCCCTTATACGTCACCTGCAGCGCATTCATCATAAGTCAGTGACAAGTTCAAAAACTTTGGGCGACAGCGGAAGCAGTCCACTGACCAGTAAATCCCTTCCTCTTGTAACCAAGCTCACGCAAACCACCCCACCAACTCCCTCAGTGTCAATTTCCTCCTTCCCCAGGAATGCCAATAGTCCTGCAGGCCATGTCACTGGCAATTCTGACGAGTCCTCTCCTGCCTGGGATTCCTCCGATGCATCCTTGCGTGTAACGCCTACTGCTGCTGGCGCTGCTGTTGTTGCTGCTGGGAGTCGATGGTCATCCCAGAGGGGAAGTCGTACTCGTAAGACCACTTTTACTACTTCCACCAAGCAATTGACTGTCCAACAGTCCTTTGCGAGGAAGATGAAATATCACAGCAGTCATCCTGCTGCAAAGCGGATAACTGAGGCCTTGGCATCCTGGGCGGTGAGAAACGTGGTTCCGGTATCCATCATTACTGCAGAGCCAACTAGAGACTTGTTGGAGGTACTGTGTCCCCGGTACCAAATACCATCTAGGTTCCATTTCTCTAGGCAGGCGATACCGAAAATGTACACAGACCTCAGAAAAAGACTCACCAGTGTCCTAAAAAATGCAGTTGTACCCAATGTCCACTTAACCACGGACATGTGGACAAGTGGAGCAGGGCAGGCTCAGGACTATATGACTGTGACAGCCCACTGGGTAGATGTATGGACTCCCGCCGCAAGAACAGCAGCAGCGGCACCAGTAGCAGCATCTCGCAAACGCCAACTCTTTCCTAGGCAGGCTACGCTTTGTATCACCGCTTTCCAGAATACGCACACAGCTAAAAACCTCTTACGGCAACTGAGGAACATCATCGCAGAATGGCTTACCCCAATTGGACTCTCCTGTGGATTTGTGGCATCGGACAATGCCAGCAATATTGTGTGTGCATTAAATCTGGGCAAATTCCAGCACGTCCCATGTTTTGCACATACCTTGAATTTGGTGGTGCAGAATTATTTAAAAAACGAGAGGGGCGTGCAAGAGATGCTGTCGGTGGCCAGAAGAATTGCGGGACACTTTCGGCGTACAGGCACCACGTACAGAAGACTGGAGCACCACCAAAAACGCCTGAACCTGCCCTGCCATCATCTGAAGCAAGAAGTGGTAACGAGGTGGAATTCAACCCTCTATATGCTTCAGAGGTTGGAGGAGCAGCAAAAGGCCATTCAAGCCTATACAACTGAGCACGATATAGGAGGTGGAATGCACCTGTCTCAAGCGCAGTGGAGAATGATTTCAACGTTGTGCAAGGTTCTGCAACCTTTTGAACTTGCCACACGTGAAGTCAGTTCAGACACTGCCAGCCTGAGTCAGGTCATTCCCCTCATCAGGCTTTTGCAGAAGAAGCTGGAGACATTGAAGGAGGAGCTAACACAGAGCGATTCCGCTAGGCATGTGGGACTTGTGGATGGAGCCCTTAATTCGCTTAACAAGGATTCACGGGTGGTCAATCTGTTGAAATCAGAGCACTACATTTTGGCCACCGTGCTCGATCCTAGATTTAAAACCTACCTTGGATCTCTCTTTCCGGCAGACACAAGTCTGCTGGGGTTCAAAGAACTGCTGGTGAGAAAATTGTCAAGTCAAGCGGAACGCGACCTGTCAACATCTCCTCCTTCACATTCTCCCGCAACTGGGGGTGCGAGGAAAAGGCTCAGAATTCCGAGCCCACCCGCTGGCGGTGATGCAGGGCAGTCTGGAGCGACTGCTGATGCTGACATCTGGTCCGGACTGAAGGACCTGACAACGATTACGGACATGTCGTCTACTGTCACTGCATATGATTCTCTCCCCATTGAAAGAATGGTGGAGGATTATATGAGTGACCGCATCCAAGTAGGCACGTCAGACAGTCCGTACTTATACTGGCAGGAAAAAGAGGCAATTTGGAGGCCCTTGCACAAACTGGCTTTATTCTACCTAAGTTGCCCTCCCACAAGTGTGTACTCCGAAAGAGTGTTTAGTGCCGCCGCTCACCTTGTCAGCAATCGGCGTACGAAGTTACATCCAGAAAATGTGGAGAAGATGATGTTCATTAAAATGAATTATAATCAATTCCTCCGTGGAGACATTGACCAGCAGCAATTGCCTCCACAAAGTACACAGGGAGCTGAGATGGTGGATTCCAGTGGGGACGAATTGATAATCTGTGAGGAGGGGGATGTACACGGTGATATATCGGAGGATGATGATGAGGTGGACATCTTGCCTCTGTAGAGCCAGTCTGTGCAAGGAGAGATTAATTGCTTCTTTTTTGGTGGGGGTCCAAACCAACCCGTCATTTCAGTCACAGTCGTGTGGCAGACCCTGTCACTGAAATGATGGGTTGGTTAAAGTGTGCATGTCCTGTTTATACAACATAAGGGTGGGTGGGAGGGCCCAAGGACAATTCCATCTTGCACCTCTTTTTTCTTTCATTTTTCTTTGCATCATGTGCTGTTTGGGGGGTGTTTTTTGGAAGGGCCATCCTGCGTGACACTGCAGTGCCACTCCTAGATGGGCCAGGTGTTTGTGTCGGCCACTAGGGTCGCTTAGCTTACTCACACAGCTACCTCATTGCTCCTCTTTTTTTCTTTGCGTCATGTGCTGTTTGGGGAGTGTTTTTTGGAAGGGCCATCCTGAGTGACACTGCAGTGCCACTCCTAGATGGGCCAGGTGTTTGTGTCGGCCACTAGGGTCGCTTAGCTTACTCACACAGCTACCTCATTGCGCCTCTTTTTTTCTTTGCGTCATGTGCTGTTTGGGGAGTGTTTTTTGGAAGGGCCATCCTGCGTGACACTGCAGTGCCACTCCTAGATGGGCCAGGTGTTTGTGTCGGCCACTAGGGTCGCTTAGCTTACTCACACAGCTACCTCATTGCGCCTCTTTTTTTCTTTGCGTCATGTGCTGTTTGGGGAGTGTTTTTTTGGAAGGGCCATCCTGCGTGACACTGCAGTGCCACTCCTAGATGGGCCAGGTGTTTGTGTCGGCCACTAGGGTCGCTTAGCTTACTCACACAGCTACCTCATTGCGCCTCTTTTTTTCTTTGCGTCATGTGCTGTTTGGGGAGTGTTTTTTGGAAGGGCCATCCTGCGTGACACTGCAGTGCCACTCCTAGATGGGCCAGGTGTTTGTGTCGGCCACTAGGGTCGCTTAGCTTACTCACACAGCTACCTCATTGCGCCTCTTTTTTTCTTTGCGTCATGTGCTGTTTGGGGAGTGTTTTTTGGAAGGGCCATCCTGCGTGACACTGCAGTGCCACTCCTAGATGGGCCAGGTGTTTGTGTCGGCCACTAGGGTCGCTTAGCTTACTCACACAGCTACCTCATTGCGCCTCTTTTTTTCTTTGCGTCATGTGCTGTTTGGGGAGTGTTTTTTGGAAGGGCCATCCTGCGTGACACTGCAGTGCCACTTCTAGATGGGCCAGGTGTTTGTGTCGGCCACTAGGGTCGCTTAGCTTACTCACACAGCTACCTCATTGCGCCTCTTTTTTTCTTTGCGTCATGTGCTGTTTGGGGAGTGTTTTTTGGAAGGGCCATCCTGTCTGACACTGCAGTGCCACTCCTAGATGGGCCAGGTGTTTGTGTCGGCCACTAGGGTCGCTTAGCTTACTCACACAGCTACCTCATTGCGCCTCTTTTTTTCTTTGCGTCATGTGCTGTTTGGGGAGTGTTTTTTGGAAGGGCCATCCTGCGTGACACTGCAGTGCCACTCCTAGATGGGCCAGGTGTTTGTGTCGGCCACTTGGGTCGCTTAGCTTAGCCATCCAGCGACCTCGGTGCAAATTTTAGGACTAAAAATAATATTGTGAGGTGTGAGGTGTTCAGAATAGACTGAAAATGAGTGGAAATTATGGTTTTTGAGGTTAATAATACTTTGGGATCAAAATGACCCCCAAATTCTATGATTTAAGCTGTTTTTTAGGGTTTTTTGAAAAAAACACCCGAATCCAAAACACACCCGAATCCGACAAAAAAAAATTCGGTGAGGTTTTGACAAAACGCGTTCGAACCCAAAACACGGCCGCGGAACCGAACCCAAAACAAAAACACAAAACACGAAAAATTGCCGGTGCTCATCACTACCTAGAAACCCCCCCTGGTCTCAGATCTATCGTGCCGCAGCTTACTGTTTTTTTTATTTTTTTATTTTTTGTAAAGTCTGCCGGAGCTCTGAGGATCCCTGCGCTGCTGCAGCAGCTGCCTCACATACGCACTGGGAGGGAGCCGAGGCAAGCTGCTGTCATGTAGGTGGAGCACTGAGCAGGCTCCTCTCAGACTGATCACGTGGTGAGGATAAAGTGTTGGGAGCCTGGTTGAAGCTAGCAGTGCAGTCTCCAGATCAGCGAGGTGATGTGTCTTTATGCTGGGGGCAATCAGATACACATATGCCCTCATAGTGTATTTAATAATAAATTAAGGTGTCCTTGACTAACATGAGTGCGGGAACGCAGCGGGCAGGGGAGGAGATAGTAAGGAATAAATATGGTGCCTGTGTGCTACCTATGGAGGTGGCAGTGGAAGGGAATAGTGCCTGTGCTGTCAGTCTATGGTTCTTACACGGACTGACAGCACAGGCACTACTCCTTTCCTCCCACTGCCACCTCCATAGATAGCACACAGGCACCATGTTTAGATATTTACGTAAATCATATATACTGTGTGTGTGTGTGTGTGTGTGTGTGTGTGTGTGTGTGTGTGTGTGTGTGTGTGTGTGTGTGTGTGCGTATATATATATATATATATATATAGTAATTGGAGGTTGCACTCACACGGACTTCCAAGCACATAACGTTAACTGTTAAAAGTTCTGAAACGTTAAAATCAAACCGTGGCTACAATTAACGTTATTTGTTTGGAAGACCGTGTACGTGCCACCTCCAATTACTACTGCATTGCTTATATCTGTGGAGGGCACCAGGGCATTTGAATTCTTCTGTCGAGTGCCGGTTCTCTTGTAATTATATTTATAAAATATATATTTATTTTTTATTTGACGCACATATATGGAACCCCCCTCCCCCCCATCCCCCTACAAACCCTGCGTTTGCCACTGGGGGGGGGGGGGCAAGTAAATAATAGGGACAGACAACATACAGTACAAAGAAGAGGCAGATTCAAGTTTCTAACAAAGCTGTTCCATTACTGCAGGTCCATGTACTAATGGGGTGATTCAGACCTGATCGCTGCTGTGCGTGTTCGCACAATGGCCCTCATTCCGAGTCGTTCGCTCTGTATTTTTCTTCGCATCGCAGCGTTTTTCTGCTTAGTACGCATGCGCAATGTTCGCACTGCGACTGCGCCAAGTAATTTTGCTATGAAGATAGTATTTTTACTCACGGCTTTTTCTTCGCTCCGGCGATCGTAGTGTGATTGACAGGAAATGGGTGTTACTGGGCGGAAACACAGCGTTTTATGGGCGTGTGGATAAAAACGCTACCGTTTCCGGAAAAAACGCGGGAGTGGCTGGAGAAACGGAGGAGTGTCTGGGCGAACGCTGGGTGTGTTTGTGACGTCAAACCAGGAACGACAAGCACTGAACTGATCGCAGATGCCGAGTAAGGTTGAAGCTACTCAGAAACTGCTAAGTAGTTTGTAATCGCAATATTGCGAATACATCGTTCGCAATTTTAAGAAGGTAAGATTCACTCCCAGTAGGCGGCGGCTTAGCGTGTGTAACTCTGCTAAAATCGCCTTGCGAGCGAACAACTCGGAATGAGGGCCAAAGGGCGATCATGTACTAACTGTGCATACAGATGCACCGCAATGCGCACGCACGTCGGACAACAACAAAGGGCATCGCCGGTCAGCAACAGGATGGTGCGAAAAATCAGATCGCACGGGCGTTCGCAAGGTGATTGACTGGAGGAGGCCATTTGGGGCTGGTAACTGACCGTTAATTGTGAGAGTCTGGAAAACGCAGGCGGATTTTTGCAGCTCGGCGTACACATGGATCGCACACTTGCGCGGCAAATTTACACTTCCCCTGGAGGTGACGACTCTCTGAACACAGGACAGCAAAGTTTGCAGCCCAGCGATCAGGTCTGAATCACCACCTAAGTCTTATTGTCTGGGTACATGAATGTAGATCTGTTTTGAGGGGGCAGGGGGGCTATAAGGGTATGTACAGTATATGCTCTGTGTAGTTGGTTATATACAGTAGTTAGTTATGTATATGCTATGTATTGTTAATTATGTATATGCTATGTACATTCTATGTATACATGGTTATTTATATACTATGTCCATTCTGTGTAAGTTATGTATATAGTATGTGTATGCTCTGTTTAGTTGTTAATGTATCTGCTATGCACATGCTGTGGGCGGGATGTACTAAACTGAAAATGCGGAAAAAACCCTGTTTCCTGTGTTTTTACCACATTTTCATACTACAGTACTCACCTCTATGCACCGGGTCTCCGCCACGCAGGGTAACGCCAGATTTTGCTGGTGTTATCCTGTAGAAGCCTATGGGGTTCTTCTGCAATGCCATGTGGGAGGGTTCTGTCATGGAACTCTCCCAGCATCCCCCACGGCCGCTGCCTGTCTGCGCATGTGCAGACGGACTCCTGAGTCATAGATTTGAAAATCCAAAAGTCGCAGTGAATCGTAAAGGACAGCTCTTATTGGGAGAGCTGTCCTTTGTGATATTAATCACATATATTAGTACATATGCGATAAGTATCAGTGCAGTAAGTGGCGGGATGTACCGTGATCCTTTGGAAAATCCTGCCCTGTGTCAGGTTTTTTAGGGTTATGTACTGTATATGCTATATATTGTTTGTTATTTGTATGCTATGTGTAGTTGATTATGAGTATGCTATATATGGAGATCTGTCTAGGGGGTATTCTGTAGTGAGGGGGGCTATTCTATAATAGGGGGAGGAAGGTTATTTAATGCTAAGCTGCTTAAACAAAGTGGACCGTGTGATGCAAAAAGCAGTGGTTCCCAAACTTTCTTGAATCACAGTGCATTAGAGTATCAGACTTTTTTTCATGGCACCCCTTGTCCAAAAGTTTCTTGATAGATTTTGACAAATATTAACTTAGGTAAATTGGGCTTACATGTTCTCCTTAGTTCAGTTATGTGGCTTCTGATTGCCTGCATGTTTTATGATTGGCAGCCACTCTCACTGGTTTTGCCTATCACTGATATGGTCCTGGACCACATCCCATGGCACCCCTGCTTGCCCCCCCTGAGGACCCAGCTTAAGAATCACTGTAACAGAATATAGCATGAAGTAGCTATAATTTCTTTACAATTTATTTAGTGAGTGTGCAGAGGATTAAATGTCACCCCAATTTTAATTTCTTTACTGCTTCTGCTACAATACAATACTTTCTATACTTTATATCCAGCTTATATAACATGCTCTGCCTTTTGTTGGTGTAACGTCATGTACATTATATTTTCAAGTATTAACCACACCTACTTTGATATTGGCTCTGCCTACAGTTGATTTGGTGCCGCCCACATGAGGCCACTTTTAGAAATTTTTCCAGGGCCACTTTTGTTTCCCAATCCGTCCCTGGATGGATTGTATACTTGACGACACAGAGGTAGGTATAGCAGTGGCCTACTGTACCGTACTGCTATATATTATATATACTGGTGGTCAGCAAACTGTGCAAAACTGAAATGCACCACAGGTATAGATGGATAGCATACTTGACGACACAGAGGTAGGTAGAGCAGTGGCCTACTGTACCGTACTGCTATATAATATACACTGGTGGTCAGCAAACTGTGCAAAACTGAAATGCACCACAGGTATGGATGGATAGTATACTTGACGACACAGAGGTAGGTAGAGCAGTGGCCTACTGTACCGTACTGCTATATATTATATATACTGGTGGTCAGCAAACTGTGCAAAACTGAAATGCACCACAGGTATGGATGGATAGTATACTTGACGACACAGAGGTAGGTAGAGCAGTGGCCTACTGTACCGTACTGATATATATTATACACTGGTGGTCAGCAAACTGTGCAAAACTGAAATGCACCACGGGTATGGATGGATAGTATACTTGACGACACAGAGGTAGGTAGAGCAGTGGCCTACTGTACCATACTGCTATATATTATATATACTGGTGGTCAGCAAACTGTGCAAAACTGAAATGCACCACAGGTATGGATGGATAGTATACTTGACGACACAGAGGTAGGTAGAGCAGTGGCCTACTGTACCGTACTGCTATATATTGTATATACTGGTGGTCTTCAAACTGTGCAAAACTGAAATGCACCACAGGTATGGATGGATAGTATTCTGGATGACACAGAGGTAGGTAGAGCAGTGGCCTACTGTGCCGTACTGCTATATATTATATACTGGTGGTCAGCAAACTGTGCAAAACTGAAATGCACCACAGGTATGGATGGATAGTATACTTGACGACACAGAGGTAGGTAGAGCAGTGGCCTACTGTACCGTACTGCTATATATTATATACTGGTGGTCAGCAAACTGTGCAAAACTGAAATGCACCACAGGTATGGATGGGATAGTATACTTGACGACACAGAGGTAGAGCAGTGGACTACTGTACCGTACTGCTATATATATAGTTATACTGGTGGTCAGCAAAATTCTGCACTGTCCTCCTACTATATACTACAATGCAGCACAGATATGCAGCGTTTCTCAGGCAGACAACGTATAATACTGGTGGTCACTGGTCAGCAAAACTCTGCACTGTCCTCCTACTATATAATACAGCTGGTCCCCAGTCCCCACAATAAAGCTATTAGCACACTGAGCACAGATATTTGCAGCACATTGAGCACAGATATGGAGCGTTTTTCAGGCAGAGAACGTAGATATTTGCAGCACAATACTTTCTATAGTTTATATCCAGCTTATATAACATGCTCTGCCTTTTGTTGGTGTAACGCCATGTACATTATATTTTCAAGTATTAACCACACCTACTTTGATATTGGCTCTGCCTACAGTTGATTTGGTGCCGCCCACATGAGGCCACTTTTAGAAATTTTTCCAGGGCCACTTTTGTTTCCCAATCCGCCCCTGGATGGATTGTATACTTGACGACACAGAGGTAGGTAGAGCAGTGGCCTACTGTACCGTACTGCTATATATTATATACTGGTGGTCAGCAAACTATGCAAAACTGAAATGCACCACAGGTATGGATGGGATAGTATACTTGACGACACAGAGGTAGAGCAGTGGACTACTGTACCGTACTGCTATATATATAGTTATACTGGTGGTCAGCAAAATTCTGCACTGTCCTCCTACTATATACTACAATGCAGCACAGATATGGAGCGTCTCTCAGGCAGACAACGTATAATACTGGTGGTCACTGGTCAGCAAAACTCTGCACTGTCCTCCTACTATATAATACAGCTGGTCCCCAGTCCCCACAATAAAGCTATTAGCACACTGAGCACAGATATTTGCAGCACATTGAGCACAGATATGGAGCGTTTTTCAGGCAGAGAACGTAGATATTTGCAGCACACTGATCACAGATATTTGCAGCACACTGAGCACAGATATTTGCAGCACACTGAGCACAGATATTTGCAGCACACTGAACATAGAAACTGAGAGGACGCCAGCCACGTCCTCTCAAGATCATCTCCAATGCACGAGTGAAAAATGGCGGCGACGCCCGGCTCCTTATATAGAAAATGAATCTCGCGAGAATCCGACTGCGGGATGATTACGTTCGGGCGCGCTCGGGTTAACCGAGCAAGGCGGGAGGATCTGAGTCTGCTTGGAACCATGTAAAAAAAGGTGAAGTTCGGGGGGTTCGGATTCCGAGGAACCGGACCCGCTCATCACTAATAAATAGACCACTAATAATGAAGTGAAACGCTGATTGTATGTACAGATGGAGCCACGCTAATCGTGGATCCGCTGGGCGGTTGCGCCTATTGCCGCATCTGGGTTGGGAGCGCATCAGTGACGCACATGCATCCCATTCACTAGAGTGGAAGCGTCCCTGTGCACTCACGTGGCTGGGCTAGGCGCCGGATCACCTAGTACCGCTGGGAGTGCACATCTGCGATGGAGCTGCACTAGATGAGTGCGGCTCCATCTGTATACCACATATTGGAGCTAATTCAGAGATTTACGTAAACCAATGGTTACATACATCTCCGATGTTTACTGAACTGCGCCTGCGCAGGACTCGTTCTGTTCATGTGCAAATCAGGTCCTTCATTGTCAGAAGCAGTGCCCACTGCACTGCACTGCAGCCTGACTGGCAAGTTGTAACCATTTTTAGGAAGTATGCTTAGAGTACTTGTGTGACATAGGGGCAGAATTATCAATAGACTTGCCATACTATCCCTTTATACTGTGAATTACACAGGTTCTGTGGCTGGCTGACTTCAAGCCCTGCATTTCACCTGGTTTTAATTTGCCACAAAACCTGTGTAATCCATGAGTGTCACAGTTTTAAGGGATAGTATGGTAAACCTATGTGTCAAGTAAATTCTAGAAAATGGTACATACCTCCCAACTGTCCCGTTTTTGGGGGGCTGTCCCACCCGCAAGCCACTGTGATGGAGGGGCAGTTTGGAGGCTCCTGTCACTCACCGCTCTGCTGCCGTGAATAGATGCTGTGCGGTTGGGGCATTCCCACAAAGTCACACCCCTTTTTACCAAGGAAACACCCCCTATTCGGGCGCAGATGCGCTTCACTGTGCAGAGGAGTCCCGAGTCTGGAATGATAAAAGTTGGAACGTATGATGGTAGGTAGGAGCTTTTTGGTTTCTGTGGGCAAGTTCTCCACTTGTCTACTTCTCCAGTCTTTAGACGTTTTGATACATCTTCCCCATGCATTCTATTTTAATCATAAAAAGGAATTCAATAAATTTGTAGAGAACAGAAGCTGCTTTTTAAATGTGGCATGAAACACTATATGCGGCACCTCCCTTACTCTCACCGCAGCTGGTCTCACTTCTGTTTTCCCATGAACAATATTGTGTCAATTTTTACTTATTTTCATTATTTTCACACAGAAATATTTCAAGAAAAATAAGTTAGAGCCTGAAGGACGGAAAACAACTGTATGCTCCTGGTTGTGACACTGCGTCACAATAATAAAAATACAGAGTAATAGCTGATCTATTATATTAAGTGTGACCGACCCTTGGTCTCTCTCTCTTTGGTTAGGTATAAATATTAGTTATATGCCGAGCAATTAAGTTTTATTGTGCCTTCACCCCAGCCTGAGTTAATGCCCCCATATATCAGCAATCACAAAGAGCAGTTCACAGTTTCTGTGATTCTCCACACACACACACACTTGGAAACGGTCTGCTAATCTGCTAATTGTTACCATACACTAGCAATCTGCAGCCCCAATTGTTCTGGGAAATCCAACATGTTGGACAACCTGATATAACAATCCCAATTGATTTTTGGTCTGAATCTACCAGGGCCGTAACTAGGTGTGTGCCATTGGTGCCTTGCCCACAGCGCATATGCACTGTGGGCACACCATATGGTAGCACCGGGATCCGGTCTGAAGATCGACAGTGTCTAGGTCGACAATGTTTAGGTCGAGCACTATAGGTCGACAGTCACTAGGTCGACATGGATGGAAGGTCGACGGGGTTTCTAGGTCGACATGTGCTAGGTCGACAGGTCTAAAGGTCGAAATGAGTTTTTCACATTTTTTTTATTTTTTTGAATTTTTTCATACTTAACGATCCACGTGGACTACGATTGGAACCGTAAAGTGTGCCGAGCGAAGCGAAGGCACCATGCCCGAAGCATGGCGAGCGAAGCGAGCCATGCGAGGGGACGCGGTGCACTAATTTGGGATCCTGGTCACTCTACGAAGAAAACGACAAAAAAAACCCTCATGTCGACCTTTAGACCTGTCGACCTAGCACATGTCGACCTAGAAACCATGTCGACCTTCCATCCATGTCGACCTAGTGACTGTCGACCTATAGTGGTCGACCTAAACATTGTCGACCTAGACACTGTCGATTTGATGAACCACACCCGGTAGCACCACCCGCACGGCCGCTCCCTCACGCTGTGTCACTCTGCTGTGTTGTACTTTAGGACTGCCGGGTATAGGAGCCAGCCGGAGGCTATTGCGCGCTGCTAATGCAGCTGTCAGGGGGGTACACAGAAGAACTTGTCTTCTCCGTCCATGCCTCCCCATTCTTAACTGCTGTAGCACTAAAGGAAGTGGAAGAGCACTGGGGTTGGAGTGGAGACTGATGACTCCTCGGATCTCTCAGCCAGTTATCCGAGGAGTCTGCTGTAAGTTTAGCTTTCAGTTACTTCAGGCTTCTCAGATCATCAGTGGCTCAGAGATCCGAGGTGTCAAGAGTACCTGGGGGAGGGGTTTTCTCTGATGATATGTTAGGAGGAAGAGCAGTGTGGGGGAGTATGATGGGGAAAAGGAGCAGAGTGAGACATGTGGAATGGGGAAGTGAGGCACAGAGTGAGGCATGTGGAATGGGAAAGTGAGGCACAGAGTGAAGTATGCGGTATGAGAAGAGGAGCACAGAGTGAGGCATGTGAAATGGGCATGGAAAGCACAAAGTGAGGCTTGTGGAATGATGAAGGGGAGCACAGCGTGAGGCATGTAGATAGGGAAACGGGAGCACAATGGGTGAAGGAGAGTACAGTGTGGGATGCGGATGCAGGAAGGGGAGAACAATGATGAATTTATATGTGTGTGTGTGTGTGTGTGTGTGTGTGTGTGTGTGTGCGTATATATATATATATATATATATATGTATATATATATATAGTAATTGGAGGTTGCACTCACACGGACTTCCAAACACATAACGTTAACTGTTAAAAGTTCTGAAACGTTAAAATCAAACCGTGGCTACAATTAACGTTATTTGTTTGGAAGACCGTGTACGTGCCACCTCCAATTACTACTGCATTGCTTATATCTGTGGAGGGCACCAGGGCATTTGAATTCTTCTGTCGAGTGCCGGTTCTCTTGTAATTATATTTATAAAATATATATTTATTTTTTTATTTGACGCACATATATGGAACCCCCCTCCCCCCCATCCCCCTACAAACCCTGCGTTTGCCACTGGGGGGGGGGGGGGCAAGTAAATAATAGGGACAGACAACATACAGTACAAAGAAGAGACAGATTCAAGTTTCTAACAAAGCTGTTCCATTACTGCAGGTCCATGTACTAATGGGGTGATTCAGACCTGATCGCTGCTGTGCGTGTTCGCACAATGGGCGATCATGTACTAACTGTGCATACAGATGCACCGCAATGCGCACGCACGTCGGACAACAACAAAGGGCATCGCCGGTCAGCAACAGGATGGTGCGAAAAATCAGATCGCACGGGCGTTCGCAAGGTGATTGACAGGAGGAGGCCATTTGGGGCTGGTAACTGACCGTTAATTGTGAGAGTCTGGAAAACGCAGGCGGATTTTTGCAGCTCGGCGTACACATGGATCGCACACTTGCGCGGCAAATTTACACTTCCCCTGGAGGTGACGACTCTCTGAACACAGGACAGCAAAGTTTGCAGCCCAGCGATCAGGTCTGAATCACCACCTAAGTCTTATTGTCTGGGTACATGAATGTAGATCTGTTTTGAGGGGGCAGGGGGGCTATAAGGGTATGTACAGTACAGGGACGTGCAGTCAGGGGAGGCAGGGGAGGCAGAGCCTCACCTGTCATACTCCCTGTCAATACTGTAGAGTTTTAACTATAAAAATGATTACAATAATACAAAGATGATATTTATAACTTATAAACATCTTCTTTGTATTAAAGTAATCATTTATTTAGTTAAAACTCTCCAGATGTACGTATCTCCCTGGAACTGAAGGGAGAAATGAGACGTGAGGCATCATCAGCGCTGCCTCACTTTTCATGGTTGGGGACTGCTGCAGCGCTGCCTGTAGAGTGAGGCGGGGTTTCGCAGGGGCCAATCACACCACTTAAAAAAGAGCAAAGTGAGGCATGCCTCGCAGGAGCTTGAGCTATAATTGGAGACCTCATGTCATGTGACCATCCAGGAAGTGAGACCGGAGCTCCGTACCCGCTGTACCCGCTGTTATAGTAGCGCACACCTTTGACAGGGGATGAAGCTGCCTGTCTCTCACTGCACCGCTGGGCCCCACATACGGGTAGGAAGAAGTTGCTGCAGCTAGCAGAGCAAGCCTGGCCGTATGCCAGGAGAGAGGCCCGCAGACCCGAGTCGCCTGTCCGCCACCGAGCTCAGTCTCTCCAGCAGGGGAGTGAGAGGAGTGAACACCGTCACTGCCAGCGAAAGATAGGGGAAAAGAAGTCCAGCAGGTACCTGGCTGACGTGGGGCAATGCCTAGGCTCAGCTCTCTCATTACATGTCCACTTATACTGTGTGTGTGTATGTGTGTAGACTATCACTGACCTCTGTGTGTGTGTGTGTGTGTGTGTGTGTGTTTGTAGGCTGTCACTGACGTGTGTGTGTGGGGGGGGGGGCTGGCACTGACCCCTGAGTTTGTGTGTAGGTGACCTCTGTGTGTGTGTGTAGGGTGGCACTGACCTGTGTGCGTGTGTGGTGGCACTGACCCCTGTGTGTATACCTGGATCAATGTGTATAATGTGCTCTGCCTGACGTAATGTGTATAACGTGCTTTACCTGGTGCAATGTGTATAAAGTGCTCTATCTGGCGCAAAGTGTGTACCGTGCACTATTATGTGGCCACGCCATTTCCCCACGAAGCCACGCCCCCAAAAAAATTCCTGCGCGCACCTTCCTTACATTCATTTAATTAAGCCTTCTAAGCAGTAATCCAGCCCACTTCACAGACTCCACTCCCCTAACACAGACCCCATCACTATTAGGGCTGCTACCATAAATTTCCCCCCGCTGGTATTCGATCCCAATTCGCCCCTGTATATATGTATGTATAAATCTGGATCTGATGCTAGCCACTGCCTCCCCAGCCATTAACCTCACCGCACGTCACTGGTACAGTATATGCTCTGTGTAGTTGGTTATATACAGTAGTTAGTTATGTATATGCTATGTATTGTTAATTATGTATATGCTATGTCCATTCTATGTATACATGGTTATTTATATACTATGTCCATTCTGTGTAAGTTATGTATATAGTATGTGTATGCTCTGTTTAGTTGTTAATGTATCTGCTATGCACATGCTGTGGGCGGGATGTACTAAACTGAAAATGCGGAAAAAACCCTGTTTCCTGTGTTTTTACCACATTTTCATATGTACTCACCTCTATGCACCGGGTCTCCGCCACGCAGGGTAACGCCAGATTTTGCTGGTGTTATCCTGTAGAAGCCTATGGGGTTCTTCTGCAATGCCATGTGGGAGGGTTATGTCATTGAACTCTCCCAGCATCCCCCACGGCCGCTGCCTGTCTGCGCATGTGCAGACGGACTCCTGAGTCATAGATTTGAAAATCCAAAAGTCGCAGTGAATCGTAAAGGACAGCTCTTATTGGGAGAGCTGTCCTTTGTGATATTAATCACATATATTAGTACATATGCGATAAGTATCAGTGCAGTAAGTGGCGGGATGTACCGTGATCCTTTGGAAAATCCTGCCCTGTGTCAGGTTTTTTAGGGTTATGTACTGTATATTAGAGATGAGCGGGTTCGGTTCCTCGGAATCCGAACCCGCCCGAACTTCAGCTTTTTTTACACGGATCCGAGCGACTCGGATCTTCCCGCCTTGCTCGGTTAACCCGAGCGCGCCCGAACGTCATCATGACGCTGTCGGATTCTCGCGAGGCTCGGATTCTATCGCGAGACTCGGATTCTATATAAGGAGCCGCGCGTCGCCGCCATTTTACACGTGCATTGAGATTCATAGGGAGAGGACGTGGCTGGCGTCCTCTCCGTTTAGAGAAGAAATAGATAGGAGAGTGAGAGTGAGACAGTGACACTTCATTTACTGGAGCTTAGGAGGAGTACTCAGACAGAGAGTGCAGAATTTTGCTGATAGTATATTAGTTAGTTATACTAGTGACAGAGTGAGACAGTGACACTTCATTTACTGGAGCTTAGGAGGAGTACTCAGACAGAGAGTGCAGAATTTTGCTGATAGTATTAGTTAGTTATACTAGTGACTGACCAGTGACCACCAGTGCAGTTTTATATTATTTAATATAATCCGTTCTCTGCCTGAAAAAACGATACACAGTGACTCAGTCACATACCATATCTGTGCTCAGCCCAGTGTGCTGCTGCATCATCTATGTATAATATCTGACTGTGCTCACACAGCTTAATTGTGGGGGAGACTGGGGAGCAGTTAGGTTATAGCAGGAGCCAGGAGTACATATTAAAATTAAACAGTGCACACTTTTTTTCTGCAGGAGTGCCACTGCCAGTGTGACTGACCAGTGACCTGACCACCAGTATATAGTATACTATATTGTATTGTGAATGTCTGCCTGTAAAAGTTAAACACACGTCGTGTGACTTGTGTGGTGTTTTTTTATTCTATAAAATAAAAAACTCATTCTGCTGACAGACAGTGTCCAGCAGGTCCGTCATTATATAATATATACCTGTCCGGCTGCAGTAGTGATATATATATATTTTTATATCATTATTTATCATCCAGTCGCAGCAGACACAGTACGGTAGTTCACGGCTGTAGCTACCTCTGTGTCGGCACTCGGCAGTCCATCCATAATTGTATACCACCTACCCGTGGTTTTTTTTTCTTTCTTCTTTATACATACTACATCTCATTATCATCCAGTCTATATTAGCAGCAGACACAGTACAGTACGGTAGTCCACGGCTGTAGCTACCTCTGTGTCGGCACTCGGCAGTCCGTCCATAATTGTATACCACCTACCCGTGTTTTTTTTTCTTCTTTATACATACTACATCTCATTATCAACCAGTCTATATTAGCAGCAGACACAGTACGGTAGTCCACGGCTGTAGCTACCTCTGTGTCGGCACTCGGCAGTCCATCCATAATTGTATACCACCTACCCGTGGTTTTTTTTTCTTTCTTCTTTATACATACTGCATCTCATTATCATCCAGTCTATATTAGCAGCAGACACAGTACAGTACGGTAGTCCACGGCTGTAGCTACCTCTGTGTCGGCACTCGGCAGTCCATCCATAATTGTATACCACCTACCCGTGTTTTTTTTTTCTTTCTTCTTTATACATACTACATCTCATTATCATCCAGTCTATATTAGCAGCAGACACAGTACAGTACGGTAGTCCACGGCTGTAGCTACCTCTGTGTCGGCACTCGGCAGTCCGTCCATAATTGTATACCACCTACCCGTGGTTTTTTTTTTCTTTCTTCTTTATACATACTACATCTCATTATCATCCAGTCTATATTAGCAGCAGACACAGTACGGTAGTCCACGGCTGTAGCTACCTCTGTGTCGCCACTCGGCAGTCCATCCATAATTGTATACCACCTACCCGTGGTTTTTTTTTCTTTCTTCTATATACATACTACATCTCATTATCATCCAGTCTATATTAGCAGCAGACACAGTACAGTACGGTAGTCCACGGCTGTAGCTACCTCTGTGTCAGCACTCGGCAGTCCATCCATAATTGTATACCACCTACCCGTGGTTTTTTTTTCTTTCTTCTTTATACATACTACATCTCATTATCATCCAGTCTATATTAGCAGCAGACACAGTACAGTACGGTAGTCCACGGCTGTAGCTACCTCTGTGTCGGCACTCGGCAGTCCGTCCATAATTGTATACCACCTACCCGTGGTTTTTTTTTTCTTCTTCTTTATACATACTACATCTCATTATCATCCAGTCTATATTAGCAGCAGACACAGTACGGTAGTCCACGGCTGTAGCTACCTCTGTGTCGGCACTCGGCAGTCCATCCATAATTGTATACCACCTACCCGTGGTTTTTTTTTCTTTCTTCTTTATACATACTACATCTCATTATCATCCAGTCTATATTAGCAGCAGACACAGTACAGTACGGTAGTCCACGGCTGTAGCTACCTCTGTGTCGGCACTCGGCAGTCCATCCATAATTGTATACCACCTACCCGTGGTTTTTTTTTTCTTTCTTCTTTATACATACTACATCTCATTATCATCCAGTCTATATTAGCAGCAGACACAGTACAGTACGGTAGTCCACGGCTGTAGCTACCTCTGTGTCGGCACTCGGCAGTCCGTCCATAATTGTATACCACCTACCAGTGGTTTTTTTTTTCTTTCTTCTTTATACATACTACATCTCATTATCATCCAGTCTATATTAGCAGCAGACACAGTACAGTACGGTAGTCCACGGCTGTAGCTACCTCTGTGTCGGCACTCGGCAGTCCATCCATAATTGTATACCACCTACCCGTGGTTTTTTTTTCTTTCTTCTTTATACATACATACTACATCTCATTATCATCCAGTCTATATTAGCAGCAGACACAGTACAGTACAATAGTCCACGGCTGTAGCTACCTCTGTGTCGGCACTCGGCAGTCCATCCATAATTGTATACTAGTATCCATCCATCTCCATTGTTTACCTGAGGTGCCTTTTAGTTGTGCCTATTAAAATATGGAGAACAAAAATGTTGAGGTTCCAAAATTAGGGAAAGATCAAGATCCACTTCCACCTCGTGCTGAAGCTGCTGCCACTAGTCATGGCCGAGACGATGAAATGCCAGCAACGTCGTCTGCCAAGGCCGATGCCCAATGTCATAGTACAGAGCATGTCAAATCCAAAACACCAAATATCAGTAAAAAAAGGACTCCAAAACCTAAAATAAAATTGTCGGAGGAGAAGCGTAAACTTGCCAATATGCCATTTACCACACGGAGTGGCAAGGAACGGCTGAGGCCCTGGCCTATGTTCATGGCTAGTGGTTCAGCTTCACATGAGGATGGAAGCACTCAGCCTCTCGCTAGAAAACTGAAAAGACTCAAGCTGGCAAAAGCACCGCAAAGAACTGTGCGTTCTTCGAAATCCCAAATCCACAAGGAGAGTCCAATTGTGTCGGTTGCGATGCCTGACCTTCCCAACACTGGACGTGAAGAGCATGCGCCTTCCACCATTTGCACGCCCCCTGCAAGTGCTGGAAGGAGCACCCGCAGTCCAGTTCCTGATAGTCAGATTGAAGATGTCAGTGTTGAAGTACACCAGGATGAGGAGGATATGGGTGTTGCTGGCGCTGGGGAGGAAATTGACCAGGAGGATTCTGATGGTGAGGTGGTTTGTTTAAGTCAGGCACCCGGGGAGACACCTGTTGTCCGTGGGAGGAATATGGCCGTTGACATGCCTGGTGAAAATACCAAAAAAATCAGCTCTTCGGTGTGGAAGTATTTCACCAGAAATGCGGACAACATTTGTCAAGCCGTGTGTTCCCTTTGTCAAGCTGTAATAAGTAGGGGTAAGGACGTTAACCACCTCGGAACATCCTCCCTTATACGTCACCTGCAGCGCATTCATAATAAGTCAGTGACAAGTTCAAAAACTTTGGGCGACAGCGGAAGCAGTCCACTGACCAGTAAATCCCTTCCTCTTGTAACCAAGCTCACGCAAACCACCCTACCAACTCCCTCAGCGTCAATTTCCTCCTTCCCCAGGAATGCCAATAGTCCTGCAGGCCATGTCACTGGCAATTCTGACGAGTCCTCTCCTGCCTGGGATTCCTCCGATGCATCCTTGCGTGTAACGCCTACTGCTGCTGGCGCTGCTGTTGTTGCTGCTGGGAGTCGATGGTCATCCCAGAGGGGAAGTCGTAAGCCCACTTGTACTACTTCCAGTAAGCAATTGACTGTCCAACAGTCCTTTGCGAGGAAGATGAAATATCACAGCAGTCATCCTGCTGCAAAGCGGATAACTGAGGCCTTGACAACTATGTTGGTGTTAGACGTGCGTCCGGTATCCGCCGTTAGTTCACAGGGAACTAGACAATTTATTGAGGCAGTGTGCCCCCGTTACCAAATACCATCTAGGTTCCACTTCTGTAGGCAGGCGATACCGAGAATGTACACGGACGTCAGAAAAAGACTCACCAGTGTCCTAAAAAATGCAGTTGTACCCAATGTCCACTTAACCACGGACATGTGGACAAGTGGAGCAGGGCAGGGTCAGGACTATATGACTGTGACAGCCCACTGGGTAGATGTATGGACTCCCTCCGCAAGAACAGCAGCGGCGGCACCAGTAGCAGCATCTCGCAAACGCCAACTCTTTCCTAGGCAGGCTACGCTTTGTATCACCGCTTTCCAGAATACGCACACAGCTGAAAACCTCTTACGGCAACTGAGGAAGATCATCGCAGAATGGCTTACCCCAATTGGACTCTCCTGTGGATTTGTGGCATCGGACAACGCCAGCAATATTGTGTGTGCATTAAATATGGGCAAATTCCAGCACGTCCCATGTTTTGCACATACCTTGAATTTGGTGGTGCAGAATTTTTTAAAAAACGACAGGGGCGTGCAAGAGATGCTGTCGGTGGCCAGAAGAATTGCGGGACACTTTCGGCGTACAGGCACCACGTACAGAAGACTGGAGCACCACCAAAAACTACTGAACCTGCCCTGCCATCATCTGAAGCAAGAAGTGGTAACGAGGTGGAATTCAACCCTCTATATGCTTCAGAGGTTGGAGGAGCAGCAAAAGGCCATTCAAGCCTATACAATTGAGCACGATATAGGAGGTGGAATGCACCTGTCTCAAGTGCAGTGGAGAATGATTTCAACGTTGTGCAAGGTTCTGATGCCCTTTGAACTTGCCACACGTGAAGTCAGTTCAGACACTGCCAGCCTGAGTCAGGTCATTCCCCTCATCAGGCTTTTGCAGAAGAAGCTGGAGGCATTGAAGAAGGAGCTAAAAGGGAGCGATTCCGCTAGGCATGTGGGACTTGTGGATGCAGCCCTTAATTCGCTTAACAAGGATTCACGGGTGGTCAATCTGTTGAAATCAGAGCACTACATTTTGGCCACCGTGCTCGATCCTAGATTTAAAACCTACCTTGGATCTCTCTTTCCGGCAGACACAAGTCTGCTGGGGTGCAAAGACCTGCTGGTGACAAAATTGTCAAGTCAAGCGGAACGCGACCTGTCAACATCTCCTTCACATTCTCCCGCAACTGGGGGTGCGAGGAAAAGGCTCAGAATTCCGAGCCCACCCGCTGGCGGTGATGCAGGGCAGTCTGGAGCGACTGCTGATGCTGACATCTGGTCCGGACTGAAGGACCTGACAACGATTACGGACATGTCGTCTACTGTCACTGCATATGATTCTCTCAACATTGAAAGAATGGTGGAGGATTATATGAGTGACCGCATCCAAGTAGGCACGTCACACAGTCCGTACTTATACTGGCAGGAAAAAGAGGCAATTTGGAGGCCCTTGCACAAACTGGCTTTATTCTACCTAAGTTGCCCTCCTACAAGTGTGTACTCCGAAAGAGTGTTTAGTGCCGCCGCTCACCTTGTCAGCAATCGGCGTACGAGGTTACATCCAGAAAATGTGGAGAAGATGATGTTCATTAAAATGAATTATAATCAATTCCTCCGCGGAGACATTGACCATCAGCAATTGCCTCCACAAAGTACACAGGGAGCTGAGATGGTGGATTCCAGTGGGGACGAATTGATAATCTGTGAGGAGGGGGATGTACACGGTGATATATCGGAGGATGATGATGAGGTGGACATCTTGCCTCTGTAGAGCCAGTTTGTGCAAGGAGAGATTAATTGCTTCTTTTTTGGGGGGGGTCCAAACCAACCCGTCATATCAGTCACAGTCGTGTGGCAGACCCTGTCACTGAAATGATGGGTTGGTTAAAGTGTGCATGTCCTGTTTATACAACATAAGGGTGGGTGGGAGGGCCCAAGGACAATTCCATCTTGCACCTCTTTTTTCTTTTATTTTTCTTTGCGTCATGTGCTGTTTGGGGAGGGTTTTTTGGAAGGGCCATCCTGCGTGACACTGCAGTGCCACTCCTAGATGGGCCCGGTGTTTGTGTCGGCCACTAGGGTCGCTTATCTTACTCACACAGTCAGCTACCTCATTGCGCCTCTTTTTTTCTTTGCGTCATGTGCTGTTTGGGGAGGGTTTTTTGGAAGGGCCATCCTGCGTGACACTGCAGTGCCACTCCTAGATGGGCCCGGTGTTTGTGTCGGCCACTGGGGTCGCTTATCTTACTCACACAGTCAGCTACCTCATTGCGCCTCTTTTTTTCTTTGCGTCATGTGCTGTTTGGGGAGGGTTTTTTGGAAGGGCCATCCTGCGTGACACTGCAGTGCCACTCCTAGATGGGCCCGGTGTTTGTGTCGGCCACTAGGGTCGCTTATCTTACTCACACAGTCAGCTACCTCATTGCGCCTCTTTTTTTCTTTGCGTCATGTGCTGTTTGGGGAGGGTTTTTTGGAAGGGACATCCTGCGTGACACTGCAGTGCCACTCCTAGATGGGCCCGGTGTTTGTGTCGGCCACTAGGGTCGCTTATCTTACTCACACAGCGACCTCGGTGCAAATTTTAGAACTAAAAATAATATTGTGAGGTGTGAGGTATTCAGAATAGACTGAAAATGAGTGGAAATTATGGTTTTTGAGGTTAATAATACTTTGGGATCAAAATGACCCCCAAATTCTATGATTTAAGCTGTTTTTTAGGGTTTTTTGAAAAAAACACCCGAATCCAAAACACACCCGAATCCGACAAAAAAATTCGGTGAGGTTTTGCCAAAACGCGGTCGAACCCAAAACACGGCCGCGGAACCGAACCCAAAACCAAAACACAAAACCCGAAAAATTTCCGGCGCTCATCTCTACTGTATATGCTATATATTGTTTGTTATTTGTATGCTATGTGTAGTTGATTATGAGTATGCTATATATGGAGATCTGTCTAGGGGGTATTCTGTAGTGAGGGGGGCTATTCTATAATAGGGGGAGGAAGGTTATTTAATGCTAAGCTGCTTAAACAAAGTGGACCGTGTGATGCAAAAAGCAGTGGTTCCCAAACTTTCTTGAATCACAGTGCATTAGAGTATCAGACTTTTTTTCATGGCACCCCTTGTCCAAAAGTTTCTTGATAGATTTTGACAAATATTAACTTAGGTAAATTGGGCTTACATGTTCTCCTTAGTTCAGTTATGTGGCTTCTGATTGCCTGCATGTTTTATGATTGGCAGCCACTCTCACTGGTTTTGCCTATCACTGATATGGTCCTGGACCACATCCCATGGCACCCATGCTTGCCCCCCCTGAGGACCCAGCTTAAGAATCACTGTAACAGAATATAGCATGAAGTAGCTATAATTTCTTTACAATTTATTTAGTGAGTGTGCAGAGGATTAAATGTCACCCCAATTTTAATTTCTTTACTGCTTCTGCTACAACACAATACTTTCTATACTTTATATCCAGCTTATATAACATGCTCTGCCTTTTGTTGGTGTAACGCCATGTACATTATATTTTCAAGTATTAACCACACCTACTTTGATATTGGCTCTGCCTACAGTTGATTTGGTGCCGCCCACATGAGGCCACTTTTAGAAATTTTTCCAGGGCCACTTTTGTTTCCCAATCCGTCCCTGGATGGATTGTATACTTGACGACACAGAGGTAGGTATAGCAGTGGCCTACTGTACCGTACTGCTATATATTATATATACTGGTGGTCAGCAAACTGTGCAAAACTGAAATGCACCACAGGTATAGATGGATAGCATACTTGACGACACAGAGGTAGGTAGAGCAGTGGCCTACTGTACCGTACTGCTATATAATATACACTGGTGGTCAGCAAACTGTGCAAAACTGAAATGCACCACAGGTATGGATGGATAGTATACTTGACGACACAGAGGTAGGTAGAGCAGTGGCCTACTGTACCGTACTGCTATATATTATATATACTGGTGGTCAGCAAACTGTGCAAAACTGAAATGCACCACAGGTATGGATGGATAGTATACTTGACGACACAGAGGTAGGTAGAGCAGTGGCCTACTGTACCTACCTGCTATATATTATATATACTGGTGGTCAGCAAACTGTGCAAAACTGAAATGCACCACAGGTATGGATGGATAGTATACTTGACGACACAGAGGTAGGTAGAGCAGTGGCCTACTGTACCGTACTGCTATATATTGTATATACTGGTGGTCTTCAAACTGTGCAAAACTGAAATGCACCACAGGTATGGATGGATAGTATTCTGGATGACACAGAGGTAGGTAGAGCAGTGGCCTACTGTGCCGTACTGCTATATATTATATACTGGTGGTCAGCAAACTGTGCAAAACTGAAATGCACCACAGGTATGGATGGATAGTATACTTGACGACACAGAGGTAGGTAGAGCAGTGGCCTACTGTACTGTACTGATATATATTATACACTGGTGGTCAGCAAACTGTGCAAAACTGAAATGCACCACGGGTATGGATGGATAGTATACTTGACGACACAGAGGTAGGTAGAGCAGTGGCCTACTGTACCATACTGCTATATATTATATATACTGGTGGTCAGCAAACTGTGCAAAACTGAAATGCACCACAGGTATGGATGGATAGTATACTTGACGACACAGAGGTAGGTAGAGCAGTGGCCTACTGTACCGTACTGCTATATATTGTATATACTGGTGGTCTTCAAACTGTGCAAAACTGAAATGCACCACAGGTATGGATGGATAGTATTCTGGATGACACAGAGGTAGGTAGAGCAGTGGCCTACTGTGCCGTACTGCTATATATTATATACTGGTGGTCAGCAAACTGTGCAAAACTGAAATGCACCACAGGTATGGATGGATAGTATACTTGACGACACAGAGGTAGGTAGAGCAGTGGCCTACTGTACCGTACTGCTATATATTATATACTGGTGGTCAGCAAACTGTGCAAAACTGAAATGCACCACAGGTATGGATGGGATAGTATACTTGACGACACAGAGGTAGAGCAGTGGACTACTGTACCGTACTGCTATATATATAGTTATACTGGTGGTCAGCAAAATTCTGCACTGTCCTCCTACTATATACTACAATGCAGCACAGATATGGAGCGTTTCTCAGGCAGACAACGTATAATACTGGTGGTCACTGGTCAGCAAAACTCTGCACTGTCCTCCTACTATATAATACAGCTGGTCCCCAGTCCCCACAATAAAGCTATTAGCACACTGAGCACAGATATTTGCAGCACATTGAGCACAGATATGGAGCGTTTTTCAGGCAGAGAACGTAGATATTTGCAGCACAATACTTTCTATAGTTTATATCCAGCTTATATAACATGCTCTGCCTTTTGTTGGTGTAACGCCATGTACATTATATTTTCAAGTATTAACCACACCTACTTTGATATTGGCTCTGCCTACGGTTGATTTGGTGCCGCCCACATGAGGCCACTTTTAGAAATTTTTCCAGGGCCACTTTTGTTTCCCAATCCGCCCCTGGATGGATTGTATACTTGACGACACAGAGGTAGGTAGAGCAGTGGCCTACTGTACCGTACTGCTATATATTATATACTGGTGGTCAGCAAACTATGCAAAACTGAAATGCACCACAGGTATGGATGGGATAGTATACTTGACGACACAGAGGTAGAGCAGTGGACTACTGTACCGTACTGCTATATATATAGTTATACTGGTGGTCAGCAAAATTCTGCACTGTCCTCCTACTATATACTACAATGCAGCACAGATATGGAGCGTCTCTCAGGCAGACAACGTATAATACTGGTGGTCACTGGTCAGCAAAACTCTGCACTGTCCTCCTACTATATAATACAGCTGGTCCCCAGTCCCCACAATAAAGCTATTAGCACACTGAGCACAGATATTTGCAGCACATTGAGCACAGATATGGAGCGTTTTTCAGGCAGAGAACGTAGATATTTGCAGCACACTGATCACAGATATTTGCAGCACACTGAGCACAGATATTTGCAGCACACTGAACATAGAAACTGAGAGGACGCCAGCCACGTCCTCTCAAGATCATCTCCAATGCACGAGTGAAAAATGGCGGCGACGCCCGGCTCCTTATATAGAAAATGAATCTCGCGAGAATCCGACTGCGGGATGATTACGTTCGGGCGCGCTCGGGTTAACCGAGCAAGGCGGGAGGATCTGAGTCTGCTTGGAACCGTGTAAAAAAAGGTGAAGTTCGGGGGGTTCGTATTCCGAGGAACCGGACCCGCTCATCACTAATAAATAGACCACTAATAATGAAGTGAAACGCTGATTGTATGTACAGATGGAGCCACGCTAATCGTGGATCCGCTGGGCGGTTGCGCCTATTGCCGCATCTGGGTTGGGAGCGCATCAGTGACGCACATGCATCCCATTCACTAGAGTGGAAGCGTCCCTGTGCACTCACGTGGCTGGGCTAGGCGCCGGATCACCTAGTACCGCTGGGAGTGCACATCTGCGATGGAGCTGCACTAGATGAGTGCGGCTCCATCTGTATACCACATATTGGAGCTAATTCAGAGATTTACGTAAACCAATGGTTACATACATCTCCGATGTTTACTGAACTGCGCCTGCGCAGGACTCGTTCTGTTCATGTGCAAATCAGGTCCTTCATTGTCAGAAGCAGTGCCCACTGCACTGCACTGCAGCCTGACTGGCAAGTTGTAACCATTTTTAGGAAGTATGCTTAGAGTACTTGTGTGACATAGGGGCAGAATTATCAATAGACTTGCCATACTATCCCTTTATACTGTGAATTACACAGGTTCTGTGGCTGGCTGACTTCAAGCCCTGCATTTCACCTGGTTTTAATTTGCCACAAAACCTGTGTAATCCATGAGTGTCACAGTTTTAAGGGATAGTATGGTAAACCTATGTGTCAAGTAAATTCTAGAAAATGGTACATACCTCCCAACTGTCCCGTTTTTTGGGGGCTGTCCCACCCGCAAGCCACTGTGATGGAGGGGCAGTTTGGAGGCTCCTGTCACTCACCGCTCTGCTGCCGTGAATAGATGCTGTGCGGTTGGGGCATTCCCACAAAGTCACACCCCTTTTTACCAAGGAAACACCCCCTATTCAGGCGCAGATGCGCTTCACTGTGCAGAGGAGTCCCGAGTCTGGAATGATAAAAGTTGGAACGTATGATGGTAGGTAGGAGCTTTTTGGTTTCTGTGGGCAAGTTCTCCACTTGTCTACTTCTCCAGTCTTTAGACGTTTTGATACATCTTCCCCATGCATTCTATTTTAATCATAAAAAGGAATTCAATAAATTTGTAGAGAACAGAAGCTGCTTTTTAAATGTGGCATGAAACACTATATGCGGCACCTCCCTTACTCTCACCGCAGCTGGTCTCACTTCTGTTTTCCCATGAACAATATTGTGTCAATTTTTACTTATTTTCATTATTTTCACACAGAAATATTTCAAGAAAAATAAGTTAGAGCCTGAAGGACGGAAAACATCTGTATGCTCCTGGTTGTGACACTGCGTCACAATAATAAAAATACAGAGTAATAGCTGATCTATTATATTAAGTGTGACCGACCCTTGGTCTCTCTCTCTTTGGTTAGGTATAAATATTAGTTATATGCCGAGCAATTAAGTTTTATTGTGCCTTCACCCCAGCCTGAGTTAATGCCCCCATATATCAGCAATCACAAAGAGCAGTTCACAGTTTCTGTGATTCTCCACACACACACACACACACACACACACACACACACACTTGGAAACGGTCTGCTAATCTGCTAATTGTTACCATACACTAGCAATCTGCAGCCCCAATTGTTCTGGGAAATCCAACATGTTGGACAACCTGATATAACAATCCCAATTGATTTTTGGTCTGAATCTACCAGGGCCGTAACTAGGTGTGTGCCATTGGTGCCTTGCCCACAGCGCATATGCACTGTGGGCACACCATATGGTAGCACCGGGATCCGGTCTGAAGATCGACAGTGTCTAGGTCGACAATGTTTAGGTCGAGCACTATAGGTCGACAGTCACTAGGTCGACATGGATGGAAGGTCGACAGGGTTTCTAGGTCGACATGTGCTAGGTCGACAGGTCTAAAGGTCGAAATGAGTTTTTCACATTTTTTTTATTTTTTTGAATTTTTTCATACTTAACGATCCACGTGGACTACGATTGGAACGGTAAAGTGTGCCGAGCGAAGCGAAGGCACCATGCCCGAAGCATGGCGAGCGAAGCGAGCCATGCGAGGGGACGCGGTGCACTAATTTGGGATCCTGGTCACTCTACGAAGAAAACGACAAAAAAAATCCTCATGTCGACCTTTAGACCTGTCGACCTAGCACATGTCGACCTAGAAACCATGTCGACCTTCCATCCATGTCGACCTAGTGACTGTCGACCTATAGTGGTCGACCTAAACATTGTCGACCTAGACACTGTCGATTTGATGAACCACACCCGGTAGCACCACCCGCACGGCCGCTCCCTCACGCTGTGTCACTCTGCTGTGTTGTACTTTAGGACTGCCGGGTATAGGAGCCAGCCGGAGGCTATTGCGCGCTGCTAATGCAGCTGTCAGGGGGGTACACAGAAGAACTTGTCTTCTCCGTCCATGCCTCCCCATTCTTAACTGCTGTAGCACTAAAGGAAGTGGAAGAGCACTGGGGTTGGAGTGGAGACTGATGACTCCTCGGATCTCTCAGCCAGTTATCCGAGGAGTCTGCTGTAAGTTTAGCTTTCAGTTACTTCAGGCTTCTCAGATCATCAGTGGCTCAGAGATCCGAGGTGTCAAGAGTACCTGGGGGAGGGGTTTTCTCTGATGATATGTTAGGAGGAAGAGCAGTGTGGGGGAGTATGATGGGGAAAAGGAGCAGAGTGAGACATGTGGAATGGGGAAGTGAGGCACAGAGTGAGGCATGTGGAATGGGAAAGTGAGGCACAGAGTGAAGTATGCGGTAAGAGAAGAGGAGCACAGAGTGAGGCATGTGAAATGGGCATGGAAAGCACAAAGTGAGGCTTGTGGAATGATGAAGGGGAGCACAGCGTGAGGCATGTAGATAGGGAAACGGGAGCACAATGGGTGAAGGAGAGTACAGTGTGGGATGCGGATGCAGGAAGGGGAGAACAATGATGAATTTATGTGTGTGTGTGTGTGTGTGTGTGTGTGTGTGTGTGTGTGTGTGTGTGTGTGTGTGTGTGTGTGTGTGTGTGTGTGTGTGTGTGTGTGTGTGTGTGTTATTATTAGAGATGTGCACTGGAAATTTTTCGGGTTTTATGTTTTGGTTTTGGATTCGGTTCCGCGGCCGTGTTTTGGATTCAGACGCATTTTGGCAAAACCTCCCTGAAAATGTTTTGTCGGATTCGGGTGTGTTTTGGATTCGGGTGTTTTTTTTTTCAAAAACAGCTTAAATCATAGAATTTGGGGGTAATTTTGATCCTACAGTATTATTAACCTCAATAACCATAATTTCCACTCATTTCCAGTCTATTCTGAACACCTCACACCTCAGAATATTATTTTTAGTCCTAAAATTTGCACCGAGGTCGCTGGATGACTAGGCTAAGCGACCCAAGAGGGCGGCACAAACACCTGGCCCATCTAGGAGTGGCACTGCAATGGCAGACAGGATGGCACTTATAAAAATTGGCCCCAAACATCACATGATGCAAAGAAAAATAAATAAAAAAAGAGGTGCAAGATGGAATTGTCCTTGGGCCCTCCCACCCACCCTTATGTTGTATAAATAGGACATGCACACTTTAACAAACCCATCATTTCAGCCACAGGGTCTGCTACACGACTGTGGCTGAAATGACTGGTTGGTTTGGGCCCCCACCAAAAAAAGAAGCAATCTCTCCTTGCTCAAACTGGCTCGACAGAGGCAAGATGTCGACCTCATCATCATCCTCCGATTACTCACCCCTTTCACTGTGTACATCCCCCTCCTCACAGAATATTAATTCGTCCCCACTGGAATCCACCATCACATGTCCCTGTGTACTTTCTAGAGGCAATTGCTGGTGAATGTCTCCACGGAGGAATTGATTATAATTAATTTTGATGAACATCATCTTCTTCACATCTTGTGGAAGTAACCTTGTATGCCGATAGCTGACAAGGTGACCGGCTGCACTAAACACTCTTTCGGAGTACACACTGGAGGGGGGGCAACTTAGGTAAAATAAAGCCAGTTTGTGCAAGGGCCTCCAAATTGCCTCTTTTTCCTGCCAGTATACGTACGGACTGTCTGACGTGCCTACTTGGATGCGGTCACTCATATAATTCTCCACCATTCTTTCAATGGTGACAGAATCATATGCAGTGACAGTAGACGACATGTCAGTTATCGTTGGCAGGTCACTCAGGCCGGACCAGATGTCAGCACTCGCTCCTGACTGCCCTGCATCACTGCTAGCAGGTGGGCTCTGAATTCTTATCCTTTTCCTCGCAGCCCCAGTTGCGGGAGAATGTGAAGGAGGAGCTGTTGACGGGTCACGTTCCACTTGACTTGACAATTTTCTCACCAGCAGGTCTTTGAACCTCTGCAGACTTGTGTCTGCCGGAAAGAGAGATACAACGTAGACTTTAAACCTAGGATCGAGCACGGTGGCCAAAATGTAGTGCTCTGATTTTAACAGATTGATCACCCGTGAATCCTGGTTAAGCGAATTAAGGGCTCCATCCACAAGTCCCACATGCCTAGCGGAATCGCTCCATTTTAGCTCCTCCTTCAATCTCTCCATCTGCTTCTGCAAAAGCCTGATGAGGGGAATGACCTGACTCAGGCTGGCAGTGTCTGAACTGACTTCACATGTGGCAAGTTCAAAGGGTTGCAGAACCTTGCACAACGTTGAAATCATTCTCCACTGCGCTTGAGTCAGGTGCATTCCCCCTCCTTTGCCTATATCGTAGGCAGATGTATAGGCTTGAATGGCCTTTTACTGCTCCTCCGTCCTCTAAAGCATATAGAGGGTTGAATTCCACCTCGTTACCACCTCTTGCTTCAGCTGATGGTGGGGCAGGTTCCGGAGTCTTTGCTGGTGCTCCAGTCTTCAGCACGTGGTGGCTGAATGCTGAAAGTGGCCCGCAATTCTTCGGGCCACGAACACCATCTCTTGCATGCCCCTGTCATTTTAAAAAAAATTCTGCACCACCAAATTAATTGTATGTGCAAAACATGGGACGTGCTGGAATTTGCCCACATGTAACGCACGCACAATATTGGTAGCGTTGTCCGATGTCACAAATCCCCAGGAGAGTCCAATTGGGGTAAGCCAATCTGAGATGATGTTCCTCAGTTTCCGTAAGAGGTTGTGAGCTGTGTGCCTCTTATGGAAAGCATTGATACAAAGCGTAGCCTGCCTAGGAACGAGTTGGCGTTTGCGAGATGCTGCTGCTGCTGCCGCTGCTGCTGTTGTTGCTGCGGGAGGCAATACATCTACCCAGTGGGCTGTCACAGTGATACAGTCCTGAGTCTGCCCTGCTCCACTTGTCCACATGTCCGTGGTTAAGTGGACATTGGGTACAACTAGTGATGAGCGGGTTCGGTTTCTCGGAAACCGAACCCCCCCGAACTTCACGCTTTTTACACGGGTCCGAGGCAGACTCGGATCTTCCCGCCTTGCTCGGCTAACCTGAGCGCGCCCGAACATCATCATCCCGCTGTCGGATTCTCGCGAGGCTCGTATTCTATCGCGAGACTCGGATTCTATATAAGGAGCCGCGCGTCGCCGCCATTTTCACACGTGCATTGAGATTGATAGGGAGAGGACGTGGCTGGCGTCCTCTCCGTTTAGATAGAGAGTGAGACACTTGATTTACTGGAGCATTAGGAGTACTCAGAGAGTGCAGAGTTTTGCTGATAGTTATACTAGTGACCACCAGTTTTATTTATTATTTAATATAATCCGTTCACTGCCTGAAAAAAAAACGATACACAGTCACATACCATATCTGTGCTCAGCCTCAGTGTGCTGCATGATAATATCATCTATGTATATCTGACTGTGCTGAGTAGTGCTCACTGCTCACACAGCTTAATTGTGGGGGAGACTGGGGAGCAGTTATAGCAGGAGTACATATTTAACAGTGCACACTTTTGCTGCCAGAGTGCCAGTGTGACTGACCAGCAGTGACCACCAGTATATTGTCTGCCTGAAAAAGTTAAACACTCGTGTGGTGTTTTTTTTTTTTATTCTATAAACGCATTCTGCTGACAGTGTCCAGCAGGTCCGTCATTCATTATATTTCTATCTTCTTCATACTAGTAGTTTAGGAGTCTGCAGTGCTGACAGTGTCCAGCAGGTCCGTCATTATACAATATATACCTGTCCTGCAGTAGTGATATATATATATTTTTTATATCATTATCATCCAGTCTATACTAGCAGACGCAGTACGGTAGTCCACGGCTGTAGCTACCTCTGTGTCGGCAGTCGCTCGTCCATAATTGTATACCTACCTGTGGTGGGTTTTTTTTTTCTATCTTCTTCATACTAGTAGTTTAGGAGTCTGCAGTGCTGACAGTGTCCAGCAGGTCCGTCATTATACAATATATACCTGTCCTGCAGTAGTGATATATATATATTTTTTATATCATTATCATCCAGTCTATACTAGCAGACGCAGTACGGTAGTCCACGGCTGTAGCTACCTCTGTGTCTGCAGTCGCTCGTCCATAATTGCATACCTACCTGTGGTGGTTTTTTTTTTTTCTATCTTCTTCATACTAGTAGTTTAGGAGTCTGCAGTGCTGACAGTGTCCAGCAGGTCCGTCATTATACAATATATACCTGTCCTGCAGTAGTGATATATATATATTTTTTATATCATTATCATCCAGTCTATACTAGCAGACGCAGTACGGTAGTCCACGGCTGTAGCTACCTCTGTGTCGGCAGTCGCTCGTCCATAATTGTATACCTACCTGTGGTGGTTTTTTTTTTTTCTATCTTCTTCATACTAGTAGTTTAGGAGTCTGCAGTGCTGACAGTGTCCAGCAGGTCCGTCATTATACAATATATACCTGTCCTGCAGTAGTGATATATATATATTTTTTATATCATTATCATCCAGTCTATACTAGCAGACGCAGTACGGTAGTCCACGGCTGTAGCTACCTCTGTGTCGGCACTGGCAGTCGCTCGTCCATAATTGTATACCTACCTGTGGTGGGTTTTTTTTTTCTATCTTCTTCATACTAGTAGTTTAGGAGTCTGCAGTGCTGACAGTGTCCAGCAGGTCCGTCATTATACAAAATATACCTGTCCTGCAGTAGTGATATATATATATATATATTTTATATCATTATCATCCAGTCTATACTAGCAGGCGCAGTACGGAAGTCCACGGCTGTAGCTACCTCTGTGTCGGCAGTCGCTCGTCATCCATAAGTATACTAGTATCCATCCATCTCCATTGTTTACCTGAGGTGCCTTTTAGTTGTGCCTATTAAAATATGGAGAACAAAAATGTTGAGGTTCCAAAAATAGGGAAAGATCAAGATCCACTTCCACCTCGTGCTGAAGCTGCTGCCACTAGTCATGGCCGAGACGATGAAATGCCATCAACGTCGTCTGCCAAGGCCGATGCCCAATGTCATAGTACAGAGCATGTAAAATCCAAAACACCAAATATCAGTAAAAAAAGGACTCAAAAATCTAAAATAAAATCGTCGGAGGAGAAGCGTAAACTTGCCAATATGCCATTTACCACACGGAGTGGCAAGGAACGGCTGAGGCCCTGGCCTATGTTCATGGCTAGTGGTTCAGCTTCACATGAGGATGGAAGCACTCAGCCTCTCGCTAGAAAAATGAAAAGACTTAAGCTGGCAAAAGCACAGCAAAGAACTGTGCGTTCTTCGAAATCACAAATCCACAAGGAGAGTCCAATTGTGTCGGTTGCGATGCCTGACCTTCCCAACACTGGACGTGAAGAGCATGCGCCTTCCACCATTTGCACGCCCCCTGCAAGTGCTGGAAGGAGCACCCGCAGTCCAGTTCCTGATAGTCAGATTGAAGATGTCAGTGTTGAAGTACACCAGGATGAGGAGGATATGGGTGTTGCTGGCGCTGGGGAGGAAATTGACCAGGAGGATTCTGATGGTGAGGTGGTTTGTTTAAGTCAGGCACCCGGGGAGACACCTGTTGTCCGTGGGAGGAATATGGCCATTGACATGCCTGGTGAAAATACCAAAAAAATCAGCTCTTCAGTGTGGAAGTATTTCAACAGAAATGCGGACAACATTTGTCAAGCCGTGTGTTGCCTTTGTCAAGCTGTAATAAGTAGGGGTAAGGACGTTAACCACCTCGGAACATCCTCCCTTATACGTCACCTGCAGCGCATTCATCATAAGTCAGTGACAAGTTCAAAAACTTTGGGCGACAGCGGAAGCAGTCCACTGACCAGTAAATCCCTTCCTCTTGTAACCAAGCTCACGCAAACCACCCTACCAACTCCCTCAGTGTCAATTTCCTCCTTCCCCAGGAATGCCAATAGTCCTGCAGGCCATGTCACTGGCAATTCTGACGAGTCCTCTCCTGCCTGGGATTCCTCCGATGCATCCTTGCGTGTAACGCCTACTGCTGCTGGCGCTGCTGTTGTTGCTGCTGGGAGTCGATGGTCATCCCAGAGGGGAAGTCGTAAGACCACTTTTACTACTTCCACCAAGCAATTGACTGTCCAACAGTCCTTTGCGAGGAAGATGAAATATCACAGCAGTCATCCTGCTGCAAAGCGGATTACTGAGGCCTTGGCATCCTGGGCGGTGAGAAACGTGGTTCCGGTATCCATCATTACTGCAGAGCCAACTAGAGACTTGTTGGAGGTACTGTGTCCCCGGTACCAAATACCATCTAGGTTCCATTTCTCTAGGCAGGCGATACCGAAAATGTACACAGACCTCAGAAAAAGACTCACCAGTGTCCTAAAAAATGCAGTTGTACCCAATGTCCACTTAACCACGGACATGTGGACAAGTGGAGCAGGGCAGACTCAGGACTATATGACTGTGACAGCCCACTGGGTAGATGTATTGACTCCCGCCGCAAGAACAGCAGCGGCGGCACCAGTAGCAGCATCTCGCAAACGCCAACTCTTTCCTAGGCAGGCTACGCTTTGTATCACCGCTTTCCAGAATATGCACACAGCTGAAAACCTCTTACGGCAACTGAGGAAGATCATCGCAGAATGGCTTACCCCAATTGGACTCTCCTGTGGATTTGTGGCATCGGACAACGCCAGCAATATTGTGTGTGCATTAAATCTGGGCAAATTCCAGCACGTCCCATGTTTTGCACATACCTTGAATTTGGTGGTGCAGAATTATTTAAAAAACGAGAGGGGCGTGCAAGAGATGCTGTCGGTGGCCAGAAGAATTGCGGCACACTTTCGGCGTACAGGCACCACGTACAGAAGACTGGAGCACCACCAAAAACGCCTGAACCTGCCCTGCCATCATCTGAAGCAAGAAGTGGTAACGAGGTGGAATTCAACCCTCTATATGCTTCAGAGGTTGGAGGAGCAGCAAAAGGCCATTCAAGCCTATACAACTGAGCACGATATAGGAGGTGGAATGCACCTGTCTCAAGCGCAGTGGAGAATGATTTCAACGTTGTGCAAGGTTCTGCAACCTTTTGAACTTGCCACACGTGAAGTCAGTTCAGACACTGCCAGCCTGAGTCAGGTCATTCCCCTCATCAGGCTTTTGCAGAAGAAGCTGGAGACATTGAAGGAGGAGCTAACACAGAGTGATTCCGCTAGGCATGTGGGACTTGTGGATGGAGCCCTTAATTCGCTTAACAAGGATTCACGGGTGGTCAATCTGTTGAAATCAGAGCACTACATTTTGGCCACCGTGCTCGATCCTAGATTTAAAACCTACCTTGGATCTCTCTTTCCGGCAGACACAAGTCTGCTGGGGTTCAAAGACCTGCTGGTGAGAAAATTGTCAAGTCAAGCGGAACGCGACCTGTCAACATCTCCTCCTTCACATTCTCCCGCAACTGGGGGTGCGAGGAAAAGGCTCAGAATTCCGAGCCCACCCGCTGGCGGTGATGCAGGGCAGTCTGGAGCGACTGCTGATGCTGACATCTGGTCCGGACTGAAGGACCTGACAACGATTACGGACATGTCGTCTACTGTCACTGCATATGATTCTCTCCCCATTGAAAGAATGGTGGAGGATTATATGAGTGACCGCATCCAAGTAGGCACGTCAGACAGTCCGTACTTATACTGGCAGGAAAAAGAGGCAATTTGGAGGCCCTTGCACAAACTGGCTTTATTCTACCTAAGTTGCCCTCCCACAAGTGTGTACTCAGAAAGAGTGTTTAGTGCCGCCGCTCACCTTGTCAGCAATCGGCGTACGAGGTTACATCCAGAAAATGTGGAGAAGATGATGTTCATTAAAATGAATTATAATCAATTCCTCCGTGGAGACATTCACCAGCAGCAATTGCCTCCACAAAGTACACAGGGAGCTGAGATGGTGTATTCCAGTGGGGACGAATTGATAATCTGTGAGGAGGGGGATGTACACGGTGATATATCGGAGGATGATGATGAGGTGGACATCTTGCCTCTGTAGAGCCAGTTTGTGCAAGGAGAGATTAATTGCTTCTTTTTTGGTGGGGGTCCAAACCAACCCGTCATTTCAGTCACAGTCGTGTGGCAGACCCTGTCACTGAAATGATGGGTTGGTTAAAGTGTGCATGTCCTGTTTATACAACATAAGGGTGGGTGGGAGGGCCCAAGGACAATTCCATCTTGCACCTCTTTTTTCTTTCATTTTTCTTTGCGTCATGTGCTGTTTGGGGAGTAGTTTTTGGAAGGGCCATCCTGCGTGACACTGCAGTGCCACTCCTAGATGGGCCAGGTGTTTGTGTCGGCCACTTGGGTCGCTTATCTTAGTCACACAGCTACCTCATTGCGCCTCTATTTTTCTTTGCGTCATGTGCTGTTTGGGGGGTGTTTTTTGGAAGGGCCATCCTGCGTGACACTGCAGTGCCACTCCTAGATGGGCCAGGTGTTTGTTTCGGCCACTAGGGTCGCTTAGCTTACTCACACAGCTACCTCATTGCGCCTCTTTTTTTTCTTCTTTGCGTCATGTGCTGTTTGGGGGGTGTTTTTTGGAAGGGCCATCCTGCGTGACACTGCAGTGCCACTCCTAGATGGGCCAGGTGTTTGTGTCGGCCACTTGGGTCGCTGAGCTTAGTCATCCAGCGACCTCGGTGCAAATTTTAGGACTAAAAATAATATTGTGAGGTGTGAGGTGTTCAGAATAGACTGAAAATGAGTGGAAATTATGGTTATTGAGGTTAATAATACTTTGGGATCAAAATGACCCCCAAATTCTATGATTTAAGCTGTTTTTTAGGGTTTTTTGAAAAAAACACCCGAATCCAAAACACACTCGAATCCGACAAAAAAAATTCGGTGAGGTTTTGCCAAAACGCGTTCGAACCCAAAACACGGCCGCGGAACCGAACCCAAAACCAAAACACAAAACCCGAAAAATTTCCGGTGCTCATCACTAGGTACAACTGCATTTTTTAGGACACTGGTGACTTTTTTTTTGATGTCTGTATACATTCTCGGTATCGCCTGCCTAGAGAAGTGGAACCTAGATGGGATTTGGTACCGGGGACACACTACCTCAAGAAATTCTCTAAGTCCCTGTGAATTAACAGTGGATACCGGACACACGTCTAACACCAACACAGCTGCCAAGGCCTGAGTTATCCGCTTTGCAATAGGATGACTGCTATGATATTTCATCTTCCTCGCAAAGGACTGTTGGACAGTCAATTGTTTACTAGAAGTAGTACAAGTGGTCTTCCGACTTCCCCTCTGGGATGACGATCGACTCCCAGCAGCAAAAACAGCAGCGCCAGCAGCAGTAGGCGTTACACTCAAGGATCCATTGGAGGAATCCCAGATAGGAGAGGACTCGTCAGACTTGCCAGTGACATGACCTGCAGGACTATTGGCGTTCCTGTCTAGGGAGGAAATTGACAATGAGGGAGTTGGTGGTGTGGTTTGCAGGAGCTTGGGTACAAGAGGAAGGGATTTAGTTGTCAGTGGACTGCTTCCGCTGTCACCCAAAATTTTTGAACTTGTCAATGACTTCTGATGAATGCGCTCCAGGTGACGTATAAGGGAGGATGTTCCTAGGTGGTTAACGTCCTTACCCCTACTTATTACAGCTTGACAAAGGCAACACCTGTTGTCCGCATTTCTGTTAAATTAATTCCACACCGAAGAGGTGATTTTTTTTTGTAATTTGACCAGGTATGTCAATGGCTATATTCATCCCACGGACAACAGGTGTCTCCCCGGGCGCCTGACCTAAACAAACCACCTCACCATCAGAATCCTCCTTGTCAATTTCCTCCTCAGTGCCAGCAATACTCATATCCTCATCCTGGTGTACTTCAACAGTGACATCTTCAATTTGACTATCAGGAACTGGACTGTGGGTGCTCCTTCCAGCACTTGCAGGGGGCGTACAAATGGTGGAAGGAGCCACCTCTTCCCGTCCAGTGTTGGGAAGGTCAGGCATCGCAACCGCCGACACAATTAGACTCTCCTTGGGGATTTGTGATTTAGAAGAACGCACAGTTCTTTGCTGTGCTTTTGCCATCTTAACTCTTTTCAGTTTTCTAGCGGGAGGAGAGTGCTTTCATCCTCATTTGAAGCTGAACCACTAGCCATGAATATAGGCCGGGGCCTCAGCCGTTCCTTGCCACTCCGTGTCGTAAATGGCATATTGGCAAGTTTATGCTTCTCCTCAGACGCTTTTAATTTAGATTTTCGGGTCATTTTGCTGAACGTTTTTTGAATTTTACATGCTCTCTACTATGACATTGGTCATCGGCCTTGGCAGACGACGTTGATGGCATTAAATCTTCTCTGCCATGACTAGTGGCAGCAGCTTCAGCACTTTGTGGAAGTGCATCTTGATCTTTCACTATTTCACCCTCCACATTTTTGTTCTCCATTTTTTAATGTGTGGAATTACATGCCAGTAATATTATTATATCAATAGCAATGGCCTACTGTACTGTACAACTATATACTGTTGGTCACCAAAATGCTGCACTGTACTATATATACTGTTCACAGAAATGCAGCACAGATATGGAATGGATACTTGCAGTGACACAGAGCTGCAGGATACAGCAATGGCCTACTGTACTGTACAACTATATACTGTTGGTCACCAAAATGCTGCACTGTACTACTATATATACTGCTCACAAAAATGCAGCACAGATATGGAATGGATACTTGCAGTCACACGGAGCTGCAAGATACAGCAATGGCCTACTGTACTGTACAACTATATACTGTTGGTCACCAAAATGCTGCACTGTACTACTATATGATGCAGCACAGATATGGAATGGATACTTGCAGTGACATGGAGCTGCAAGATACAGTAATGTCCTACTGTACTGTACAACTATATACTGTTGGTCACCAAAATGCTGCACTGTACTACTATATATACTGCTCACAAAAATGCAGCACAGATATGGAATGGATACTTGCAGTGACATGGAGCTGCCAGATACAGCAATAGCCTACTGTACTGTACAACTATATACTGTTGGTCACCAAAATGCTGCACTGTACTAGTATATATACTGCTCACAAAAATGCAGCACAGATATGGAATGGATACTTGCAGTGACACAGAGCTGCAAGATACAGCAATGGCCTACTGTACTGTACAACTATATACTGTTGGTTACCAAAATGCTGCACTGTACTACTATATATACTGCTCACAAAAATGCAGCACAGATATGGAATGGATACTTGCAGTGACACTGAGCTGCAAGATACAGCAATGGCCTACTGTACTGTACAACTTTATACTGTTGGTCGCCAAAATGCTGCACTGTACTACTATATATACTGCTCACAAAAATGCAGCACGGATATGGAATGGATACTTGCAGTGACACTGAGCTGCAAGATACAGCAATGGCCTACTGTACTGTACAACTATATACTGTTAGTCACCAAAATGCTGTACTGTACTACTATATATACTGCTCACAAAAATGCAGCACAGATATGGAATGGATACTTGCAGTGACACAGAGCTGCAGGATACAGCAATGGCCTACTGTACTGTACAACTATATACTGTTGGTTACCAAAATGCTGCACTGTACTACTATATATACTGCTCACAAAAATGCAGCACAGATATGGAATGGATACTTGCAGTGACACAGAGCTGCAGGATACAGCAATGGCCTACTGTACTGTACAACTATATACTGTTGGTTACCAAAATGCTGCACTGTACTACTATATATACTGCTCACAAAAATGCAGCACAGATATGGAATGGATACTTGCAGTGACACGGAGCTGCAAGATACAGCAATGGCCTACTGTACTGTACAACTATATACTGTTGGTCACCAAAATGCTGCACTGTACTATATATACTGTTCACAAAAATGCAGCACAGCTATGGAATGGATTCTTGAAGTGACACAGAGCTGCAGGATACAGCAATGGCCTACTGTACTGTACAACTATATACTGTTGGTCACCAAAATGCTGCACTGTACTACTATATATACTGCTCACAAAAATGCAGCACAGATATGGAATGGATACTTGCAGTCACACGGAGCTGCAAGATACAGCAATGGCCTACTGTACTGTACAACTATATACTGTTGGTCACCAAAATGCTGCACTGTACTACTATATATACTGCTCACAAAAAATGCAGCACAGATATGGAATGGATACTTGCAGTCACATGGAGCTGCAAGATACTGCAATGGCCTACTGTACTGTACAACTATATACTGTTGGTCACCAAAATGCTGCACTGTACTATATATACTGTTCACAGAAATGCAGCACAGATATGGAATGGATACTTGCAGTGACACAGAGCTGCAGGATACAGCAATGGCCTACTGTACTGTACAACTATATACTGTTGGTCACCAAAATGCTGCACTGTACTACTATATATACTGCTCACAAAAATGCAGCACAGATATGGAATGGATACTTGCAGTCACACGGAGCTGCAAGATACAGCAATGGCCTACTGTACTGTACAACTATATACTGTTGGTCACCAAAATGCTGCACTGTACTACTATATGATGCAGCACAGATATGGAATGGATACTTGCAGTGACACGGAGCTGCAAGATACAGTAATGTCCTACTGTACTGTACAACTATATACTGTTGGTCACCAAAATGCTGCACTGTACTACTATATATACTGCTCAAAAAAATGCAGCACAGATATGGAATGGATACTTGCAGTGACATGGAGCTGCCAGATACAGCAATAGCCTACTGTACTGTACAACTATATACTGTTGGTCACCAAAATGCTGCACTGTACTAGTATATATACTGCTCACAAAAATGCAGCACAGATATGGAATGGATACTTGCAGTGACACAGAGCTGCAAGATACAGCAATGGCCTACTGTACTGTACAACTATATACTGTTGGTTACCAAAATGCTGCACTGTACTACTATATATACTGCTCACAAAAATGCAGCACAGATATGGAATGGATACTTGCAGTGACACTGAGCTGCAAGATACAGCAATGGCCTACTGTACTGTACAACTTTATACTGTTGGTCGCCAAAATGCTGCACTGTACTACTATATATACTGCTCACAAAAATGCAGCACGGATATGGAATGGATACTTGCAGTGACACTGAGCTGCAAGATACAGCAATGGCCTACTGTACTGTACAACTATATACTGTTAGTCACCAAAATGCTGCACTGTACTACTATATATACTGCTCACAAAAATGCAGCACAGATATGGAATGGATACTTGCAGTGACACAGAGCTGCAGGATACAGCAATGGCCTACTGTACTGTACAACTATATACTGTTGGTTACCAAAATGCTGCACTGTACTACTATATATACTGCTCACAAAAATGCAGCACAGATATGGAATGGATACTTGCAGTGACACAGAGCTGCAGGATACAGCAATGGCCTACTGTACTGTACAACTATATACTGTTGGTTACCAAAATGCTGCACTGTACTACTATATATACTGCTCACAAAAATGCAGCACAGATATGGAATGGATACTTGCAGTGACACGGAGCTGCAAGATACAGCAATGGCCTACTGTACTGTACAACTATATACTGTTGGTCACCAAAATGCTGCACTGTACTATATATACTGTTCACAAAAATGCAGCACAGCTATGGAATGGATTCTTGAAGTGACACAGAGCTGCAGGATACAGCAATGGCCTACTGTACTGTACAACTATATACTGTTGGTCACCAAAATGCTGCACTGTACTACTATATATACTGCTCACAAAAATGCAGCACAGATATGGAATGGATACTTGCAGTCACACGGAGCTGCAAGATACAGCAATGGCCTACTGTACTGTACAACTATATACTGTTGGTCACCAAAATGCTGCACTGTACTACTATATATACTGCTCACAAAAAATGCAGCACAGATATGGAATGGATACTTGCAGTCACATGGAGCTGCAAGATACTGCAATGGCCTACTGTACTGTACAACTATATACTGTTGGTCACCAAAATGCTGCACTGTACTACTATATATACTGCTCACAAAAAATGCAGCACAGATATGGAATGGATACTTGCAGTAACATGGAGCTGCAAGATACAGCAATGGCCTACTGTACTGTACAACTATATACTGTTGGTCACCAAAATGCTGCACTGTACTACTATATGATGCAGCACAGATATGGAATGGATACTTGCAGTGACACAGAGCTGCAAGATACAGCAATGTCCTACTGTACTGTACAACTATATACTGTTGGTCACCAAAATGCTGCACTGTACTACTATATATACTGCTCACAAAAATGCAGCACAGATATGGAATGGATAATTGCAGTGACATGGAGCTGCCAGATAAAGCAATGGCCTACTGTACTGTACAACTGTATACTGTTGGTCACCAAAATGCTGCACTGTACTACTATATATACTGCTCACAAAAATGCAGCACAGATATGGAATGGATAATTGCAGTGACACGGAGCTGCAAGATACAGCAATGGCCTACTGTACTATACAACTATATACTGTTGGTCACCAAAATGCTGCACTGTACTACTATATATACTGCCACAAAAATGCAGCACAGATATGGAATGGATACTTGCAGTGACACGGAGCTGCAAGATACAGCAATGGCCTACTGTACTGTACAACTATATACTGTTGGTCACCAAAATGCTGCACTGTACTACTATATATACTGCTCACAAAAATGCAGCACAGATATGGAATGGATACTTGCAGTGACACGGAGCTGCAAGATACAGCAATGGCCTTCTGTACTGTACAACTATATACTGTTGGTCACCAAAATGCTGCACTGTACTACTATATATACTGCTCACAAAAATGCAGCACAGATATGGAATGGATACTTGCAGTGACACGGAGCTGCAAGATAAAGCAATGGCCTACTGTACTGTACAACTATATACTGTTGGTCACCAAAATGCTGCACTGTGCTACTGTATATACAGCTCACAAACATGCAGCACAGATATGGAATGGATACTTGCAGTGACACAGAGCTACAAGATACAGCAATGGCCTACTGTACTGTACAACTACTGTTTATACTGTTGGTCACCAAAATGCTGCACACTGAGCACAGATATTTGTAGCACACTGAGCACAGATATGGAGCTTTTCAGGCAGAGAACGTAGATATTTGCAGCACACTGAGCACAGATATTTGCAGCACACTGAGCACAGATATGGAGCTTTTCAGGCAGAGAACGTAGCCACGTCCTCTCCGTTCAATCTCCAATGCACGAGTGAAAATGGCGTCGACGCGCGGCTCTTCATATAGAATACGAATCTCGCAAGAATCCGACAGCGGGATGATGACGTTCGGGTTAACCGAGCAAGGCGGGAAGATCTGAGGCTGCCTCGGACCCGTGTAAAATAGGTGAAGTTCGGGGAGGTTCGGATCTCAACAAACCGAACCCGCTCATCTCTAGTTATTATACATTATAATAATACTATATACACTGCACTGCCCCTTGCTAGATTATTTAAGGTGAGAAGAGCTCTTATGCAAAAAATGCGGCATGTGTGGAATATATAGGGGCATGAGAGACTGAAGCTATAAATTCATTTAAAAAAAAATTAGTTCACATCTGGCAAATAAAATGCTGGTAGAGTCCATCCCAGCAATTACTGAGAAGTAATGCGATCACATTAAATCCTTTTTTGTTCCCTCAGCTGTGCTACTGCGCAAGTGCCAGCAGACGTCGGCACATGCACAAGCCGGGACCATCGGGGAGGGGGCACCACTGTCTATTTTGCCTCAGGTGGTGATACTCACACTCTCATCTCTCTTCTCTCTCATCTCTCGTTGTAATCTCTCTCTCATCTCTTCATTGACACTAAATCTGTGGGAGGAGAGGAATAAGGAGGAATGAGGTGTATGGGCTCTACCTGGCATCATGTGTATAAGAGGCTCTATCATGGCATAATTGGCATTGAATAAAAGAGACTTCTGTACAGCGTAATATGAATTGGTATTCTTTTGTGGCCACGCCCCATCCCCATGAAGCCATGCCCCTAAATTTTTGACGTGCGCCTACGGCTAGCACTGGCATGGTTTTGTATATGGAGGGAAGGGCGCCGATGCTGTTTTTTGCACGCAACGCTAAAATGTCTGGTAACGGCACAGGAATCTATGATCTGTAAACCCCATTACATTGCAGATTTATTTGCACAATCATCTGCAAAATGCCAAATTGCAAATTGATTGCTGATGTAATTTATTTAATTTCCAGGGGCTGGCTGCCTGGCTTGGGAGAGGCCTGAAATGTAGTGAAAAGTGTTTGTAAAAAGACAATGGGTGCATCCCGCCACACGTTGCGCAGACACTAATCATGTGTGTACTAACATATGCGATTAGTGTTGCGAAGGACAGCTCTTACATTAAGAACTATCCTTCGCAATGTACTCTGGCTGCTGGACTTCCGGGTCATAGAAACATAGAATTTGACGGCAGATAATAACCACTTGGCCCATCTAGTCTGTCCTTTTTTTTTAACATATTTTTATCTTAAACCTTATCTGATCCTTATTTCTTTGTAAGGATATCCTTATGTCTATCCCATGCATGTTTGAATTGCTGTACTGTTTTAGCCTCTACCACCTCTGATGGAAGGCTATTCCACTTGTCCACTGCCCTTTCTGTGAAGTAATTTTTCCTAAAATTTCCCCTGAACCTACCGCCCTCCAGTCTCAGTGCATATCCTTGTGTCTTATTGCTTCTCTTCATTTGAAGAAGGTTTCCCTCCTGGACTTGATATGTTTGAAAGTTTCTATTTTTCCCTTCTTTCTATGACCCGGGAGTCCATCTGCGCATGCACAGACCATGCGCACTTCACATTGCAGAAGAAGCCACATAGGTTTCTACAGGGTATCACTAGCAAAAGCGCATGGTGGAGACTTGGCAGACCTACAGATGCAGCCTCTGTTATCTTGGCTGGCTGAGGCGTTGGTCGCGATCGGGCATGCGCAGCGTGCCTGGCCGCAGTGAGGCGTGCCTAGTCATAGGGAGGCGCACATAGCTTTTGGCGTTACCTTTAAGTGTAATACCTGCGATCACCCACCAGATGTTGCTTATTAAAATCACCATTGTGCATGCGTGTGGTCTCCATTAAAATACAATACCAAAATACATAGTAAGAACTACTTTACTGGTGCATCTCATTACGCTACAATATGCTACAGTATGTCATACAGTATATTACAGTGTACACATGTAAATACAGTAGTACAGTATATACAGATGGACACAAATGAACGTGATAAAGCCACGGTATACTCCACTGATACTAGGAATATGTGAGCATCCAAATCCCAAAGACAAATCAACAAATAAAACCAGTAGTGTATACAGACGCAAACGAACGTGTTACAGGTACAGTGTGGTCTATTGTTAGGGATGTTAGGGATATGTTAGCGTCCAAATCCCGTACCCATTATGGCATAATCAAAACCAATGGGCTTATGCATCTGTCATTTGGCGACGTGTCCGAGTGATGAAGTGTGCCACTTCCCATGCTTAGAGTCCCGGGTTCGATTCCCAAAGTGCGAATGCATGCTAATTTTTTTTTCCTGACACTTTATTATTATTATTATTATTATTATTATTTTTTTGTTACTATTGTACTGTACTATACTTTCACAGAAGTTTTCATAAAGCAGGGCAAAGCTGCAGGAGCTGTATTCTATAAAATACACAGCGGCTACGAGGATAAGGTTCTATGCACCGTATGGTACACATATATTTCAGTAGCAGGCCAGACTCGCTACGGAGCGAGCGACGGCATAGGTTTTGCAGGCTACAGTGCAATGCTGAAGGAGCGTCTGAATACCCTAGCTACAGTAAAACACACAGGGATAAGCGAGTTCTGTGCACATTACGATACACCGGACTCAATCTCATACCAAGTTTATAAAACGTCCAGCACCCGTGACCGCCCCCCCCTTGTGGCAGTGCTCAGCTATGGGGCGAGCGACGGCATAGGTTTTGCAGGCTACAGTGCAATGCTGAAGGAGCGTCTGAATACCCTAGCTAAAACACACAGAGATGATAGGGATAAGCGAGATCTATGCACATCACGATACACCAGACTCAATCGCATACCAAGTTGATAAAACGGCCGGCGCCCATGACACCCCACCTTGTGGCAGTGCTCAGCTATGGGGCGAGCAACGGCATAGGTTTTGCAGGCTACAGTGCAATGCTGAAGGAGCATCTGAATCAGTAGCGGATCTTGCCACGGGCAAGCAGGACTTTTGCCCAGGGCGCGGCCTTCCAGAGGGCGCTGGCGCCATCCGGAGGGCGCCGCACCATGGCAAGATCCACCACTGCTGTGCCCTCCGTTGCCCGCTTGGTCCCCTGTGAAGGGAACTAGACGCTACGCATCTAGTTTCCCTTCGTGGAGAGGACCTTTGCTGTGCGGTGCGTGATGACGACATCGCGCACCACACAGCAAAGGTCCTCTCCGCGAAGGGAACTAGATGCTACGCGTCTAGTTTCCCTTCGTGGAGAGGACCTTTTGCTGTGCGCAGCGCGATGACGTCATCGCGCACCATTCAGCATTTAAGCGGCGCTACTACTGTACAGGGGGCGTAACTGATCACGCCCCCTGTATTAAGCCACACACCCATTCCATGCCCAGGGCGCAGTGAGGGCTCAAACCGGCCCTGATCTGAATACCCTTGCTAAAACACACAGGGGTGATAGGGATAGGCGAGCTCTATTCACAATACGATAGTACCATACCCTCCAATATTTTACACATGACAACCGGTTCAAATTAGGAATGGGGCGTGGCCATGGGTAAAAGTGGTGTGGCCACGCTCCCTTTCCTATACTTTCAATGTTAATTTGGAGAGTCAAAAATCAGTACAAAGCCCTTTTTGCCAGGTACAGACCATAAAAAAGGTACTGTACCTGCCTAAAGGGTACAGTTGGAGGGTACTGTATGCGATACACCGGACTCGATCGCATAGCAAGTTGACAAAATGGCTGCCGCCCCGTTATCGTGGAAGCCCTCAGCCATGGAGTGAGCGACGGCATAGGTTTTGCAGACTACAGGGCAATGGTGTAGGAGCATCTCATTACACTATCTAAAATACACCACGCCTATGGGTGGGGATACAGTAAGTGAGTCCTGTCACCATAAGCTGTCTGCTGTTTACAGCAGATTTCCGTCCGGGATGCATTTGTATGTTTGTAATAAAAAAAAAAAAATTTACTGTACATTTAGTGTATACAGTATACAGTACCTCTAATACACATTTCCTGTGGAAAATACTGTACAGTCCTGTACAGTACTGTACATGGAGCATTTTCTTCCCTGATCCATTTATTTAATTATTTTTAATTCATCTTGTACACTGAACCTTCGGTCCTCCAGCTGCTGTTGAACGAACTACACATACAGTACCAGCATGCTAGTTTTGCTAATTGGCCATGCTAAAACTGTTGCAGGGCATGCTGGGATGTTTAGTTCAACAACAGCTGGAGGACTGAGGGTTTCCCATCAGTGGTGTAACTAGGTTCCCGCAGCCCCTGTGAGCGCTTGAAGGCGCGCAGGGCTGCGGGGTGCCCTAGCCGCCGCCACTGATTTCTGCTGGGAAGGAGGGACACGGAGGGCACAGCGCGTGCCTCTCCTGAGTGTCCCTCCTGGGTCTCCGGCAGCAGTGGCGTGTCTGTTAAATGAAGTGCCCGGCACTTAATTTAACAGACACGCTGCTGCCACCGGAGACGCAGGAGGGACACACAGGAAAGGCGCGCGCTGTGCCCTCCGTGTCCCTCCTTCTCGAATTGCACAGCAGTGGGGGAGCAGCGGGGGAGTCTGGGAGGGGGGGGGGGGGTGTACCAGGCACTGGGGGAGCATATTTAGCACTGGGGGGGCATATTTGCCACTGGGGATGGGCATATTTGGCACTGGGGGAGGGCATATTTGGCACTGGGGGGGATATTTGCCACTTGGTGAGCATGTTTGGTACTGGGGGAGCCTATTTGGCACTGGGGGGGTATATGTGTACCTGGCACTGGGGGGGGGGCATATTTGGCACTGGTGGTATATGTGTACCTGGCACTGGGGGGGCATATTTGGCACTGGGGGCATATGTGTACCTGGCACTGGGGGCATATGTGGCACTGGGAGCACAGCCCTAGCAACAAGCAATACCCCCTGGTTACAAGCACAACACCCAGCTCATGAAATCCCTGGCAACAAGCATTACCCCCTAGCAACGAGCATGACACCCAGTGCATGAAACACCTGCCAACAAATATTACCCCCTGGCAACAAGCTTGAAACCCAGCACATGATACCTCTTGCAACAAGCATAACACCTACCGCATGAAAACCCTGGCAATGAGCATGACACCCTGAGCATGAAAACCCCTGGCACCGTGCATGGAACCAAGAGCATGAAACCCATGGCAATGAGCAGATTATTTTAAAGTAATTAGAAGCCTTACTGTAGGACTCAATGTGTAATGGGCATTGCGGTGTGTGTGGCATAATGTATCACGGACATTGCGGTGTGTGTCATAATGTGTCACAGGCATTACGGTGTGTGGCATACTATATCACGGGCATTGTGGTATGTGGTATAATGTCTCAGGGGCATTGCAGTGTGTGGCATAATGTATAATGGGCATTGGGGTGTGTGTCACAGGCATTGTGGTGTGTGGTATACTATATCACGGGCATTGTGGTATAATGTCTCAGGGGCATTGCAGTGTGTGGCATAATTTATAATGGGCATTGCGGTGTGTGGCATAGGGTATAACAGGCATTGCAGTGTGTGGCATAGGGTATAACAGGCATTGCGGTATGTGTCACAGGCATTACAGTGTGTGGTATACTATATTAGGGGCATTGTGGTATGTGGTATAATGTCTCAGGGTCATTGCAGTGTGTGGCATAATGTAGCACGGACATTGCAGTGTGTGGTATAATGTATCACGGACATTGCGGTGTGTGTCATAATGTGTCACAGGCATCGTATGTGCTATAATGTATCAGGGGCATTGCACTGTGTAGCATAATGTATAACGGGCATTGCGATTCCTGTCATAATGTGTCACAGGCATTACGGTGTGTGGCATAATGTGTCACAGGCATTACGGTGTGTGGCATAATGTGTCGGGAGCATTATGGTGTGTGGCATAATGTCGAAGGGCCATTGCAGTATGTGGCATAATGTATCCTAGGCATTACTATAAGGAGGAAAAATTACAAATAATGTAAAGGGCATGAATAAGGATTATTTTTTTTCCTGTGGTGGCCAACGTCTGGGCGTGCAGGTTGCAAAACTGGGGTAGTCTTTTCCTGCAATACCACGCCCCTTTAGGCAAAGCCACACCCATTTCAGGAAGACCACGTCCCTTTTTGCGGCACGCACAGATTCATCACTTTGCTAGTGCCGATTATGGGGGGAGGGGCGCCAGAGAATTTTTTGGCTTGGGGGAGAAAAATTTCTAGTTACACCACTGTTTCCCATCCCTGATGTATAATATTGTATTACTCATAAAACATTTGGATCTTGACCCTCAATCCGAGTTGATCGCTCGCTGCTGTTTTTCACAATGCAGCGATCAGGTTACTACTGCGCATGCGTATGCACCGCAATGCGCATGCACGTCGTACAAGTACAAACAGCATTGTTGCTGTGCAATGCTTCTAGCGACTAATCCATTCGCACAACCGATCGCAAGGAGATTGCCAGGAAGAAAGCGTTTATGGGTGTCAACTGACCGTTTTCTGGGAGCGGTAGGGAAAATGCAGGCATGTCCAGGCGTTTGCAGGGCGGGTTTCTGATGTCAATTCCGGGACATGACAGGCTGAAGTGATCGCAAGGGCAGAGTAAGTTCAGACCTACTCAGAAACTGCTAAAAACTTTTTCGCACCGCTCAGCTGCACATGCGATCACACACTTGCAAAGCAAAAATACACTCCCCTGTGTGCAGTGACTGTGCGTTTGCACGGCTGCAAAAAGTAGCTAGCGAGCAATCAACTCGGAATGAGGTCCCTCACACTTCCGAGTATTAGCAGACATTGTGATACTGTACAGTACAGTAAGAAGCTTGCTGGTACACAGGATGTGTTCTCTACCACAGGGGGGGGGATAGGAGGGGGTTGCTTATGCCCCTTTCAGACTGACAAAAATTTCCCGGATTACTGCACATGAACGCGCATCAACCTAGGAATTTGCTCAGTGTGAGAGGGGTCTGTAAGAATATTCCGGGACGAGCGTCCAGGCATTTTATCCCAGGTCTCGACCAGGGTTGAATCCGGGATCGTCCCGGGATGCGGTGCAGTGTGAACGGGTATACCGGGTCAAGGCGACCGGGCACCCATTCTCTGCATAGGAGGAGGCGGTGCTTGGAGATGATTATCTCCAAGCACAGTCTCCGGTAGAGTCAGCGGTGACGTCACCAACCCGGCAATATGCCGGGTCGAGCCGCAAGTCTGAAGGGGTCTTAAGCTGGGTCGCACCTGGGAAGCACCCGTGTACAGATTCCGGGTGCGACTTGGCTTTTGTCAGTCTGAAAGGGGTATTAGAGTCAGGACTGCTTTGCACAAATACTGTACAGTAGCAGTCATACTGTACCTGTATTGATTGGTGCAAATCACTGTCCTTACAAATTCCTTGTTGTAAACCAGGCTGCATTATGGGAGATTTGTTTTAATGTACTGTACTGTATGATGCAGGTGATTAGGAGATAAGAATTGCAATTTGGACACTCCTGCAATATCCGTGAGGGTAGGCAACTACTGTACTGTATGAACATAGTAACATGGTATCTGAGGTTGAAAAAAGACAATTGTCCATCAAGTTTGACCTGTTTGTGGTCTCCTATGCACGATGATTTGTCTAAAATTTTGACTGATGCTGATGTCAGCCGTTGCATTTTATCCCTTTTTATAGTAACTATAATGCGTGACTATGCACCATAACCCTGGATATCCTTATCCATGAGGAATTTATCTAACCCATTCTTAAAGGTGTTGACAGAGTCCGCCATTACAACTCCCTCAGGCAGGGAATTCCAAACACGTATCGTCCTTACCGTGAAAAAGCCTTTACGCCGTATTGTGCGGAATCTCCACCATTCTAACCTGAGCGAGTGTCCACGAGTCCTATGTGTTGGTCTGGCCAAAAACAGGTTCCGCGCTAGCTCTGTGTATTGTCCCCTTATATATTTGTAGATGTTGATCATATCCCTTCTTAGTCTCCTCTTTTCCAGTGTAAACATGCCTAGTCTTTCAAGCCTTTCCTTGTATTCCATCGTCTCCATGCCCTTAATCAGTTTGGTTGCCCGCCTCTGAACCTTTTCTAGCTCCAGGATATCCTTTTTGTAGTACGGTGCCCAGAATTGTACAGAACCATCAGCATATGTGTGGAGAGGGTCTACTGCATAAAGGAAGCACTCAGTACAATTGTGCAAAGTTCTCAAATACTTTTTTATTGCATAAAATAATTAAAAACAAATACACACATCATTTATAACTGTGTAACATACAGTGTTATACTGAAAAATTTAAGCACAATTGTGACTTGAATATTAATACAGTAATGTACAGTACCTAAAAAAAATACTGTACAGTACAGTATGCAGCTTAGACAAGTCACATTTCTTCATATTGGTGCTTATTAGAATTCATGTTACTCTAAAACAGTGAAGGTACTGTATACAGTAGCAGTGCTGTAGGAGAAACTAATGTAATGCACACAATGGAAAGCTGCTCAATCAGGTTGTGATGTCACTCAGGTGCTAAAAGGGAGGGGTAATTCTGTGTAAGAAAAAACAATTTGTGTTCCCTAACGCACACTGAGTGAGAAATAATACTACATAATAATCAGATAATACAGAGATCTTAGTTGCGTATATCTGCAGATATAGGGTTAAGCCCCTAGGCCGTTCGGCAAGGCGTCTCCGTCACTGGGGGTCCCTAATACTAGGTATGGGTCCGGGGTGCAGGACCCCATCACGTCGGCACAGGTCGGCTACCCCAGGTCAGCACACAGGTGAAAGTTAATAAGGGTTAATAAGAAGCACATAAGTGCTATATAAGTGAAGTGTGATTAAAATAATCACTCAGTGTGCATTAGGGAACACAAATAGTTTTTTTCTTATGGAGAAACTAATGTCCAAGATTCTTGAGGGTGCATAGCCACTCTGAGTTTGGGAGCCTGGTACAAGCATACTCCTTTGTCCCTGCTGTTGCCAGACCCGGCTGCTGTGTTCACCAATGACTGACATCACAATACATGTCCACCGAGTTGTGACATCATACATGACACATTGTTAGAGTTAGGGGGAGATAGGCCATAGGCCTCACCAGGAAGAATTCTGGTAGGCTGATGTGTCTGTGTGGCCAGTTTTAGGTTTTGCCATGTGGCCCCAGCCCACATATGACAGGAGGCCCACCCATCACACTCAGTACACTGCATTGTCCTGATTCATGGCTTCACGGTATGTTATACTGTGCCTCTTGTGCTGCCCATGTTGGGACACTTCTAGACAATAGTACAGGGCCGCTTTTATTTCCCAAGCTGCCCCTCAGACACACCGGCAGCAAAGAAGGAAAGCTGCATTTGCGTACAATCAGGCCCTATAAGGCAATTACCCATTGTCAGGATGGCTGAATTATTGTTGTTAGTGTTTTTTCCCCAAAATAACGTATACAGCTCAGTAAATACAGTAATGTACAGTAAAACTACCGTATATAAGTCATTATCAAGATACTGCACAGTCTTACTGTAAAAGTGTGTTACAGTACTTTACTATACACAGCAACCTCAGGAGTTAATGTACTGTACTTTAGAAATACTGTACTGTCTCGCTGAGCTTGCAGTACAGTATTGTCAGTACAGTACCCAGAAAGACTACAAATCTGAATACAATACTGTAAGTACTGTTCTGTAGTTTGGAGCAGAGAATGGAAAGGAAGGGGGGGCTAGGATCAAATACGGTTTGAGCTAAAAATATTGTAAAAAAAGGGTCATAATAGATGGACACAGTGGTTCTTACTGTATCTGCCATCAAATTCTAGTGTATGTTTCTACAGTACAGTACTGTACAGTATGTTTCTATGTTTAATAACACTTCTCCCCCATAGCGACACATCATACTGTACATTTACCCCCTGTACCATACCGTACTGTATAATGGAATATTTATTGAAAAAGCATCAATATACTGTAAATGTTAAAAAAAAGTCTTTATTACAAAATCAGATTTCATGTTCTGTACTGATCAAAAATGTACAGTACTCTATTACCCAGGACTTATACAACTGTAAACAACTGTTCATACACATCAATAACAGAACTACTGTATAGTATAATGTATAATATTGTACATTAACTTATGCAATATTGAGACAAAGGCAATTTTATAAACATTTTTAATAATGCATTGATTCAAATGTTATACAAAAAATACAGTACAGAACTACATATTTGTGGCTTGACCATTTCTTTCACCTATAACAGGTAATACTTTATACAGGTGATTTATATAATTATTAGAATGTTCAGGTGTGAGTACTTCTAGCCAAAATTTTTGGATCCCATCCAACAGCTGTTGTTTTGTTGTTGGCTTCGCCACACTCCTAATGTATCTTTTTATTTGAGCCCACACTAATTCAATTGGATTCATGTCCAGTGATCTAAAAGAAAACAGTGCAGAAAAACATGTTTGTTAATTATTGAAGTTAAAAAGAGAAAATAAAACAGGTGAGCTCCATGCACATTACGGTACACCGGATTTGACCGCATAACAAACTGACAAAATGGGCGCCGCCCATAAACCCCCACCTCGTGGCAGCGCTCAACTACGGAGCGAGTGATGGCATAGGTTTTGCAAGCTACAGTGCAATGCTGAAGGAGCATCTGAATACCCTAGTTAAAATACACAAGGGCGATAGGGCTAGACAAGCTCCATACACATTATGCTGCACCGGATTCGATCACATAGTAAAGTGACAAAATGACCACCGCCCATGAACCCCCACCTAGTGGCAGCACTCGGCTACGGAGTGAGTGACGGCATAGGTTTTGCAAGCTCCAGTGCAATGCTAAAGGAACGTCACAATCTCCTAGCTAAAATACACACATACAGTACAGTAAGGATATTAATTTAAATATATAAATAAATGGAAAAGGTAAATGAAAGAATTACCGATCAAATACTGTTTGGAGAAACTGTAGAAACCTGCTGGAACAAGTGAGGCCAGCAACAGATTTCAACAGCAGGAACACAGAGAGCAAATTAGCAGGCGATTTCTCTAAGGTCGGAGAGCAACCACACAGCAAGTCTGATTACAAGAAAACAGCTTTGCTGAATGGTTACGGAGCTGTGACTGAGACGCTCATACATACTTACCTACATCCCACACCGCCCAATCACGTCCCCTTGTCCAGTAGAATCCAATAGGGGTACCTGTGAAAAAAATACTCACCTATTATCCAGTGATGATCGGCCCTCTTCGTTTTGCGGTCTGCGGCTAACCGCAAAGTTAATTGGGGTCACCCACTAGAGGGACCCCAATTAACTCCGTGATTAACCACAGACCGCAAAGTTTCCATCATAGGCGAGAATGGAGAGGCTCAATTTTACAAAGAAAAAAGGATTACAAAGAAAACAAATGAATAAAGTGAATGTCAGGGGGAAAAAATATAGATTGGCACTTTGGGAATCGAACCCGGGACTCCCAGTATGGGAGGCGAGAGCCTTCATTGCTTGCCCATTTCGATGCATTGAATATGCACAAGTTCATGTGTAAAATTAATGCAAGCAGCGATACCTTCACATTGGTGTTCGTTTATGCTGTTAGGGGACTCGGATGCTCATATCGCAAAACACAGTATTTTCCACTGCCTCCCCCTACCCCCATCCCCCTTCCCCCCTACCAGCCTACACAGTTCATACAGTAGACAGAGAGGTCAGGTTACAATAAATGTGCAACACAATACTACAGTATACTGTATATGAAAATCACATAGAGAACTGCAGTCACGTTAATACTGCAGGTGTGTAAATGGTACAGTAGCAGTGATCCCTTCTCATAAAGTGCAACACAGATTCTCTGTTGCCGATGACCACCACGGTTTTTCCCAACTGCTAACAAATTTGCTGCTGCGGTCAACTCAGAATTACCCCCCCTGAACAGAAACAATATAACCCACCCAAATCTAACTCTCTCTGCAAATGTTATATCTGCCACACCTGCAGTGCACATGGTTTTGCCCAATTGCTAACTTTTTTAGTTTGCTAACAAACCTAAATAACCCCTAAGTCTTGAAAAGTTATAAATTGCACGGTGATAGTACCAGCCAATCAGCTCCTAACTGTCATTTTTTAAAACCCAGCATGTAACATGGCAGTTAGGAGCTGATTGGCTGGTACTTTATCACAGTGCATTTTATCACTTTTCAAGACTTAGTACATCTCCCCAAAGTTACTAGCGACAGCTGTAATAACAGAATGGCATCACTTCAAATAGTGAATATATTTCACTAAGATGGGCAGATTTATTAACCACTTGTTTACTAAAATAATGTTCAATAGGGTGTTTTCATGCCCTTTTCACTTTATTTTAGTATGTCATGAATGTAATAAAGGTCTTTTGAAGCAGTTGTCATGAAAAACTGCTCCAACCCAATCATTTACTTTTTTTTAGTAACCAAGATAGCATTTCCCATACTTATAATGAGAAATGCGATCTAACCAAATTAACTTATTTTTGATTTATTTTTATTAAAAACCACTGCATTATCAAAGGGCTAACTGCGGATCATGTACTTCTGCACGCTATCTCTGCCCCTAGACTGAGAAAGCTGTGCAGGGAGCCTGCAGTGTGATCATCTCTGTGTGTCTGATGGACACACAAGCTGATTACAGTTGACCGCAGCCAGACTAGGAGGTCTATTTACTATGGCTTGGATGGAGATAAAGTGGACAGAGATAAAGGACCAGCCACTCAGATCCTTGCTGTAATTTTTCAAACACAGCCTGTAACATTCCAGAATATCTACAAAACCACAAATACAAACACAAATTGATTTTTATGGGTGAGTAGCTATCTCCATTCAGCCCAGTGTCCCCCACCATCTCATTGACTCCCCTATTCCAGTGTTAACCACCCTGACAGCCTAGTGTCTCCCATCTTCCCTCCCCCAACCAGCCCACTGCCCTTCAGCAAGAACTCCCCCCAGCCAGTCTAGTCACACTGTCCCCTCTCATTCAACCCAGTGTACCCCCTTCTCCACCCTAGTTTCCCCCCCTCATCATTATCTCACTGCCCACTTCCAATCCAGCCCAGTGCCCCCCTATTTGATCACCCACTGTCTCTCCCTGTCACCCTCCCACTGTCACCCACTGCCTTTCATTCTTTATCTGTCATAACCCTCTGGCTCTCCTTGACACTCTCTCTGTCATTCACTGCTTTTCACCCTCTACCTGGTGTCACGCACTGGCGCTCCCTGTCACTTTCTCCCTGTAACCCACTGCCTTTCACCCTCTATCTGGCATCACACACTGCCTCTCTCTGTCACTCTCACCCTCCCCCTGGCATCACCCACTGCCTCACCCTGGTGTCACTCACTGTCTATCCTTGGCATCACCCACCCTCTCCTGTCACTCTCTGCCTCTCCCTGTCACCCACTGCCTCTATGTCTGCCACTGCCTCACCCTCTGTCTTTCCACTGCGTCACTGTCTCCCCACCACCTTCTCTTTCCTGTCACTCCGGGATCCGGTCTCTAGGTCAACATTAACTATGTTGACACTATCTAGGTCGAGCACTATTGGTCAACAGTAACTAGGTCGACAGGGTTTCTAGGTCAACAGGGTCTCTAGGTCGACATGTGCTATGTCGAAAGGTCAAAAAGTCAACATGAGTTTTTCACAATTTTTTTATATTTTTGAACCTTTTCATACTTAACGATCCACATGGACTACAATTGGGAACGGTAACCAAAGCATGGCGAGCGAAGTGAGCCATGTGAGGGGACACTGTGCACTAATTGGGGTTCCCGGTCACTCTATGAAGAAAACGACATCAAAAAACATAAAAAAACCTGTCAACCTTTTGACCTGTCGACCTAAAGACCATGTCGACCTAAAGACCATGTCGACCAATAGTGGTCGAACTAGACACTGTCGACCTAGTTCCTATCTATCTTCGATACCACACCCGTCACCCCTGCCTCTCCCTGTCATCCTCTACGTCACCCTTTGCTTCCCTGTGGCATCACCCACTTCCTCCCATTGTCATCCATTCCCTGGTGTCATCGTCTGCCTCTACCTTGTGTCACCATCTCCACATCACCCTCTCTCACCTGTCACCCTCTGCCTCTCCAAGGTATAACCCTCTACCTTTCATACAGATGTGGCATTCCCTTTGAGGCCACACCCCTTGTTGTGAGGTCACACCCACTTTTACAGGAGAGCTCACACCTGTGGCAAATGAAAATAACCCCCCCATTCCCCTGTCATGGTGCCCCCCTATCATTTTGCTCTGGATCAGCCCCTGGGGACTGGTGACAGTAGTAGGGACTGGACTGGCACCAGAGGATACACTTTATGAAACATAATAATGCTGGAGAGAAATGGAAGATGACCAGACTGGAGTCGGGAGATGATTGGACTGGTACAGGTATGCTGGTTGTACTGAGGATGAAAGATATCCGGACTGGAACCAGAATATTTGAGCTGTACTGGAACAGGGTGATGACTGGACTTGAATTGGAAAACTTGGCTGGACTGGAACCAGGTGATGACTGGACTGGAACTGGAATATGGAGCAAGAATGCAGGCTGGACTGTCTGAGCTGGAACACAGAGTAGGTTTCAGTCTGCTGGAGACCAGGTAGGCGTCTGATGAAACATTGACATTGCACTGGCAACTTGCTAGTGCACAGTAAGTCTTCTTATTGGGACTGATGGTCTCCCATTGGATGCTAATGTCATCTGGCGAGGAGCAGCGCTCCGATTGTCTGAGAGGAGTTAAGTGACTGGATCCAACGTGGCTGCGCACATGCACTGATTCTGGAGTAAACTCTGGCATGGAAATGCACTGGCAGAACGGTGTGAGAACCCCTGGAAGTGACAGAGCCTGTGGGCCCCCTGGGATGGCAGAGTGAGACAGTGAAGTGGTAAGTGAACAGGTCTGAAAGATCGGAGTGTGACAGTGGTATGATGATGACAGTTGCAGCTGTCAAAATTTATAGCTGTAGTTGTCGGAACCGTCAATGCCACAACACATTTAGTTGCACATCAGCTTGCAGATAGCAGTGTCAATAATAAGGGGGCATATAGCGTGTATTTTTTGTCAGATTTGCCCACATAATTAGACATTTTGGTGCCCTGTGCCAGCAGGAGCATTGATGCCCCCACCGCCTATATTTGAAATAGGGACAACGTGCGCCACCCCAAGAAAATGTGCGTGATCTTGCTGGGAAGGGGTGTGAACATGCATTAGTAGCCCCAATTCAAATTACGCCAAACAGCAGTGCAACCTTATTCACATTACATCACACAGTAGTGTCCCTTATTCACGTTGTGCCACATAATAGTATAAAAACAGTAGAAATAATTAAATGTGCTTCTAAAGCCACCAAATATGAACAGCACCCCACACTAAAACATTAAGTACAAATAGACATTTGAAAAAAAGACATATAACATATAAAGCATAAGAGGTTTAGACTCTCGAATGTATCTGCCAAACAAAAGTATGCAAACAGAGCAGTTGTTATTATAAAATCCTGAGTTCATTAACTGGATTTGGTCCAAGTATTCCCCACATTTCCTCCTCCCAACGCATTTCGATACATGGAGTGTTATCTTTTTCAAGGTATATGAAGGATACCTCCCTTAACTGATATTTATATCACCAAATGTGCAATCAAGCAATAAAGGTGGTAAAGCCTATTTCCAGACATGAAATTCCTAACCACTAAAAGATATACTGTATAAGTCCACACACATCTTCTAGTAGGCATCAGTGGGGTGCGACCCAGCCAGAATTCCACATTGGTCGGATTCATATAGAAAAATAAAAGGGACACTCACCGCATTGTAAAGAGAATAATGGGGGTAATTCTGAGTTGATCGCAGCAGGAACTTTGTTAGCAATTGGGCAAAACCATGTGCACTGAAGGGGAGGCAGATATAACATGTGCAGAGAGAGTTAGATTTGGGTGTGGTGAGTTCAATCTGCAATCTAAATTGCAGTGTAAAAATAAAGCAGCCAGTATTTACCCTGCACAGAAACAAAATAACCCACCCAAATCTAACTCTCTCTGCACATGTTATATCTGCCTCCCCTGCCAATGCACATGGTTTTGCCCAACTGCTAAAAAAAATTCCTGCTGCGATCAACTTGGAATTACCCCCCATGTCTGTTTCAGCTCTTCTGGGACTATGGCTGCGCCAGTGGTAGGCCAACGCGGAATTCAGGAAAAGTGTGGAGACCCTACCCTATACAGGTCAGGCTCTCTTTGTGGAAGCTCTAGATGCGTGGATATCCACGTCTATGTAAGTCTCCGTTTCTTCCGTCAGTTGCACCTTCTCTTCATCTGCAACGCAGTCCTTTTGGCCTAACAGGCCTAGAAAGGCCGGAGCATCCAATACCTTCTTTAGGGGAGGTTGAGTTAAGTCCAAGAAATCTGCCGCTGCAGGTTTCCAGGAACAAAAGCCTGCTTCAGGTACGCCAAAGTCCTCCGCATGACGGTGGACCGCGCGGCCTGGAAATGGGGCCAGTGGGATCCAGACTCAGACAATTCAGTCACATCTGGGTATCGTCTGGCCTGGATCTCTGGGTAATAGATATTGTATCCCAGGGATACAGGCTGGAATTTCAAAATCTCCCTCCTCATCATTTTTTCAAATCAGGCTTACCAACTCTGTTGGTATACAGCACTGTACTACAGGACGCTGTCCAAAACCTGATGGAGGCACAGGTCATTGTGCCAGTACCACCTTACATGCAGAACAAAGGTTACTATTCGAACCTTTTTGTGGTACCGAAACCGGATGGTTCGGTTAGGCCCATTCTAAACCTGAAATCATTGAACCCCTTTCTAAAGGAGTTAAAGTTCAAGATGGAGTCTCTCAGGGCGGTGATATCAGGTCTGAAAGAGGGAGAATTCCTGTTATCACTGGATATCAAGGATGCGTACCTCCACATCCCGATCTGGCTGCCACATCAGGCTTATCTCCGCTTCGCATTGCTGGACTGTCATTTCCAGTTCCAGGCCCTGCCATTCGGCCTCTCCACAGCACTGAGGGTGTTTACCAAGGTGATGGCAGAAATTATGGTTTTCCTCCGCAAACAGGGTGTGAACATCATTCCATATCTGGACGATCTGCTGATAAAAGTATCGTCCAAGGAGAAGCTGCTGCATTCCATTGTTCTCACAACACGCCTCCTCAGGAGTCAAGGTTGGATTCTGAACCTTCCAATGTCACATTTGGAACCAACCCAGAGGTTGTCCTTTCTGGGAATGATCCTGGATACGGAAGTGCAAAAGGTGTTTCTTCCGCAGGAAAAGGCGTTGGTGATACAAGCTATGGTCCGGCATGTCCTGAAGCCAGCCCGGGTGTTGGTTCATCAATGCATTCGCCTAATGGGGAAGATGGTGGCCTCTTACGAGGCTCTCCAGTATGGGAGGTTCCATGCTCAGACCTTCCAACTGGATCTCCTGGAAATGTGGTTGGGATCTCATCTCCACATGCACCAGAGAATTCGTCTGTCGCCAAAGGCCAGGATCTCACTCCTCTGGTGGCTCCAATTGCCTCACCTTCTGGAGGGCCGCAGGTTTGGGATTCAGGACTGGGTCCTTCTAACCATGGATGCGAGCCTTCGGGGCTGGGTAGCAGTCACTCAAGGTGTAACCTTCCAAGGAAGGTGGTCAAGCCTGGAACTGAGAGCCGCCTACAACAGTCTTCTTCAGACGGCCTCTCTTCTAAGAAATCGGGCCATTCAAGTGCAGTCGGACAATGTAACAGCAGTGGCTTACATAAACCGACATGGTGGAATGAAGAGGAGAGCGGCAATGTCAGAGGTCACAAGAATACTCCTCTGGACAGAAAGGCACGAGTTGGCGCTGTCAGCCATCTTCATTCCGGGAGTAGACAACTGGGAAGCAGACTTCCTCAGCAGACATGAACTCCATCCAGGGAAGTGGGGTCTCCATCCGGAGGTGTTCATAGAAATAACAAACATTTGGGGTTTACCTCAAATAGACATTATGGCCTCTCATCTCAACAAGAAGCTTCAGCGTTATTGTTCCAGGTAGAGGGACCCACAGGCAGTGGCAGTGGATGCCCTGGTGTCTCCGTGGGTGTTCCAGTCAGTGTACGTGTTTCCACCACTCCCACTCATCCCAAGAATCCTAAAGCTCATAAGGAGAACAAGGGTTCAAGCGATACTCATTGCCCCAGACTGGCCAAGAAGGGCTTGGTACGTGGACCTTCTGAATCTACTGCAAGAAGGAGCGAGGCCTCTTCCTCTTCGGGAGGACCTGCTGCAGCAGGGGCTGTTCGCCTATCAAGACTTACCGCACCTACGTTTGACGGCGTGGAAGTTGAGCACCTGATACTTGCTCGAAAGGGCATTCCAAAGAAGGTCATTCCTACCCTGATACAGGCTAGGGAAGGCGTAACGTCTACACATTTCCATCGTATTTGAAAAAAATGTGTCTCTTGGTGTGAGTCCAAGAATTTTCCTACAGTGGAGTTTCAACTCTGATGTTTTCTCCTCTTCCTGCAAGCAGGAGTGGATATGGGCCTGAGGTTAGGATCTGTGAAGGTCCAGATTTCGGCCCTATCTTTTTTCTTTCAGAAACAATTGGCTGCCCTCCCTGAAGTTCAGACTTTTTTGAAGGGAGTTCTGCACATCCAACCTCCCTTTGTACCGCCTACTGCGCTTTGGGACCTTAACGTGGTGTTGCAGTTCCTCCAATCGGATTGGTTTGAGCCTCTACAGGAGGTTGAGGTCAAGTTTCTTACATGGAAGGCGGTCACGTTTTTGGCCTTAGCTTCTGCTAGACGTGTGTCTGAATTGGGGGTTTTATCCTGTAAAAGCCTTTATTTGATCTTCCACGAAGATAGAGCTGCGCTCAGGACGCGTCAGCCAGTGGCGCACCCTGTGGGGGTTTCCGAGCACCCAGAAACCCCCCTCCACTAAAAAAAAATAAAAAAAAATTTTTTTTATTTTTTTTAGCTGCATGAGTATTATTAATGGCTGTCTAGCGTCCTCTGCAGCCTGCTATCTTCCTGGTGGCACTTGTAAGTGCAATAAAAGTTTACTTTATTTTAATTATAGTACATATATATCCATGTGCATACATATATACACATGTATATACATACATATAAACACACTCATATGATAGATAGATATATATATATATATATATATATATATGTGTATATATACGTGTACTGTATGTGTATATATATATATATATATATATATATATATGCATGTTTAATATGCTATGTATATGTGTGTGTGTGTGTGTGTGTGTATGTATATATATATATATATATATATATACACGGTGTATATATATGTGTAGATATGTATGTATATATATATATATATATATATATATATATATACACACACACACACACACACAGACACACTAGTTTTACGGACCCAGCATATACTGGGTCACCTCAGTCCCCACCCCCGTGATTGGCTCCACCCAGTTCTGGAAACCCCCCCATGCAAATCCTGCGTTTGCCACTGTCAGCAGTTTCTTCCGAAGGTTGTGTCGGCATTTCATATCAACTAACCTATTGTGGTGCCAGTGGCTACTGACTCCTCAATTACATCAAAGTCCTTGGATGTTGTAAGGGCTCTGAAGATATATGTGAAGAAAACTTCTCGTCACAGAAAGTCGAACTCTCTGTTTGTCTTATATGATCCCAAGAAAATTGGGTGTCCTGCTTCTAAGCAGACTATTTCTCGCTGGATTAGGTTCACTATCCAGCATGCTTATTCTACGGCAGGACTGCAGTGTCCAAAATCTATTAAGGCCCACTTTACTTGTAAGGTGGGGTCTTCCTGGGCGGCTGCCCAGGGTGTCTCGGCAGTACGACTTTGTCGAGCTACAACTTGGTCTGGGTCGAACACGTTTGCAAAGTTTTACAAGTTCCATACTTTGGCCTCTGATGATCTGAAGTTCAGTCAATCAGTTCTGCAGGAGCTTCCGCGCTCTCCCTCCCATTCTGGGAGCTTTGGTACATCCACATGGTACTAATGTGGACCCCAGCATCCTCTAGGACATAAGAGAAAATGGGATTTTGATACCTACCGGTAAATCCTTTTCTCGTAGTCCGTAGAGGATGCTGGGCACCCACCCAGCGCTTCGTTTTCCTGCAAATGTTATTTGGTTCAGTACCACTTTGTTTAGTTGAGTACTGCATAGTTACTTGGTAAGTAATGTTTCAGCAGTTGCTGAGTGTTCAAGCTTTGTTGGCTTGACGTGCCTTGTATGTGTGAACTGGTACGAATCTCACCACTATCTGTGTATAATCCTTCTCTCGAAGATGTCCATCTCCTCGGGCACAGTTTCTAGACTGAGTCTGGTAGGAGGGGCATAGAGGGAGGAGCCAGCCCACACTCTCAATCTCTTAAAGTGCCAATTGCTCCTGGTGGACCCGTCTATACCCCATGGTACTAATGTAGACCCCAGCATCCTCTACGGACTACGAGAAAAGGATTTACCGGTAGGTACCAAAATCCTATTTTTTCAACCCATCCATAAGTGTACCAGGTGAGGCAGCCATGTTGGGCACAATACACTGTGGGAGATAAGACATACATGGACCCATGGCATACATGGTAATGTTGACATGTGTGAGGCGGTATGTTATACCCAGTATGGATAGATCCACATGAAGCACATCCTGCACTCCAAAGCAGTAACATACAGCAGGAGAATGTAGAATCAGCAATACGGCAACATGTTGCAAATGGCAGACCGGACAACGGCTTACAATATGCTATATTACCATATGTACAAAAACTGTGGGAAGCAAAAAAAATAAAAATCCAAAACACAACAGTGGGAGCAGATATGGGGGGAAAAGAAGAATAAATATTATATGGGGCTAAAAAGGGGAATAAAACATGTTAAAAGTAAACAAGAATAAAAGGCCTGCTGCAGCCACAAGACTCTGCAGGTACAGCGATAGCATGGATCCGGCCACAGATTATTGCCATCCAGCATGGCCAGCATTATTCTTGTCCCAGCACTGTGGGGATGAAAGGCATCTGGCCACAGATGGTGAGAGGGCCCACTAATGACCAAGTCTGCTAATGACCAAGCAGGTGAGGTGGCTCTGGAGCAGGGAATTGGCGGCGCAGGGGAATGAGCTGTCAGATGGGGGGCACCTCCGCAGCATGCAATGTGTGAGTGGCAAGATTACGTCCATGGCTCCCGCCTCAGCTCCCACCTCACCTGGATGGAAAAGTCTGCTGTTCACAGGTGGTGCAACATGGTCTCTGTGTCCAGCCCTATCAGACAACGACCTGGAAGCAGCCATCGGGGAGAATTTCAGCTTGTCTGTGGTTCTCTTGCAGCAGAAGGTGAACCCAGTGGTCGGGGGTCTCCGCAGGCAGCGCACCTTGGTGCTGTCCAGGTGAACGTCTCGGGAGAGGGAGGCGGTATTGGGGCGCACACAATAGGAACCGGTGGCAGGTGACACATCAGGAGGCAGCTGCGGCAGAGATCGAATTTGGGTGGGGAGCACAGTGCTACGGACAGGAGCCACCTCTGGTGCAGCAGCAGCACCAGCGATGGAGTCACAGACGAAGGCCCCCATTTATCAAACCTTGGAGAGTGATAAATAGCATGGTGACCAGTTAATCAGCTCCTAACTGCCATGTTACAGGCTGTGTTTGAAACATGACAGTCAGGAGCTGATTGATTGGCACTTTATCACTGTGCAATTTATCACTCTCCAAGGCTTGATAAATCTGGGACGAAGTATTGTAGTGCTCTGTATTGTCGAAGCAGCGGTAACAGCAGAAAGCAGGTGATGAGAGCTGCAGAGCCGAGGATGGGAGCTCTGTGAGCATGCAACCATCCTCGGCCCCACCTGAAACAGTACAATTGCGTTGGGGCAGGTTTGCAGAAACTTGTAGCATACTTGCCTACCTGACCCTCTCCATGAGGGAGGAAATGCTCTGTTCCTGGACTTTCCTGGTCATGTATGATTGCCATCACCTCTGGTGAGCTAGTTAATTGATAAGAAAGGTGTTTCACCACAGGTGATGGCAATCATATATTAGCAGGAAAGTCCAGGAACAGAGCATTTTCTCCCTCATGGAGAGGGTCAGGTAGGCAAGTATGACTTGTAGGTCACCTGTAAAACACAATTTTATTTAACACTTTAACATTAATCCAACTCCGGCCTGGACTGTGTGTCCCTGGGGAGTGGGGACCTCTTCTTTTTTTTTTTTTTTTTTAGGGGACTCCAGCCCGGTCTGACCTGGTCAGTATCATTATATTGGCTAGATTTCCACTACTCTTTCCCTAATTTTTTTTATAGTAATTTCTATAACCATTCTCATAAAGTACTGCAATTACTGTTGCTCCAGGTTAGTTCTACTTGGCACCATAAATGAATATAAGGCCATGGCACTCCCTTACTAGCATGCTGGCATAGAAACCACTCCCCTGTTTGGCTTACATTCTTTACTAGCAATTTCTACTTCAACTGTTGTAAATACATTTTTTACGACCTTATTTAGATCCTTGGAAAAGGCACAGTCCACAAATTAAGAATTGTATTTGCTTAGCTAAAGAGAACAACATTACTTTCAGTTTTGCTTATCATTCTGTGCAGTTGGAGAAAATGACTCAATCATCTACACGCGGAACAACTGACACTCATTTTCATACGTTTCTCAACCAGCTTCATGTCGCTTCTGGATTTTCCACTAATACAGAACAACCACAGATATTTATTTTTTTTAACAAGTCATCGCTGTAAAAAATAACTTCCTTTTTTATAATGTCAGAAGAGAAAGACTGTGAACCATCAGTAGCAGATGCATACTCCGAGTCCTAACTGCAATAGAATCAGCTGGAGGTAAGAGACATTCTGAAATTATTGTTTTACTGACAGGCACACTATGGGCAATTAGACAAAGAGGGTGTAATTGAGTGTGCAACCCCTTTAATAGGGGTGTAAAGCTAAACATTTACTTTGCACAGTCACTAAAATGCATTCAAGTATAAATTTAATAAAGGTACTGTTAGTAACTATTTCTCATGGGATGTACAAGTCCACAGAGTATTTTATAATATTGTTTCTTTATTACACAGGCTAAAGTACCATTATAATGAGCATGGTGTTATAAATTGGATTACATATAATAGAATTAATTCAGTATTAAAAAACATTTATAGAATATGCCTGCTTATCGGCCAGTATTGCTTTATAAAGGGATGGTATAAAGAGGGAGAGCTGTATATTAATGCAGAGGTTCCACTAGAGAGGTGTGAGGGGAACGGACCGCATCGGTGACACAATCCAAGGGGTTTTTGACATCAAAATGACAGAAGCTGGGAGAGGGCATTGCATGATAGCGTCACAGTGCAGATCCCGGTTCCTGGTCACTGAGCAGGAGCTGGCACTGCTACAACAAGGATTTCCCTCTCCCCTGTTGCTGCAGAGAAGAGAGAGAGATGGTACATTCTATATTAATGTTGCATAATACATGTGAGAGGAGCTTTTCAAAGCTGAAACTTTTAAAGCACTATTTGAGATTTACCATGGGGCAATCTTGCGATATTATCAACTGAAAGTGAGTAGGCGAAAGGCACAGATTTGGCGAAGTTTGCATCTTTAAAGGCGAGATCTATTTGTCGAGATGTTCAGTAAATGCTGAAATGCTTGTGTATTGTTTCCTGTATATTTTTTTGTATTATGTAATTTCTGAGTATATTTCCATATGCATTTGTTCTGTATGGTCGAATATGGAAGTCCATGGGATGATAGATAGATAGATAGATAGATAGATAGATAGATAGATAGATAGATAGATTGATTATCAGAGGCCTATATGCTTTTCAAGTAAGGTTACAATCTAATTAAATGGTCACTGCATTATATACTGTTACATTTCTTATGGGTGTTGCATTTTATCAGATCTACAAGTGTATATTGTTTTCTTGTCAAATGAGTGTTGTAATGTTCAACAGCTTAAACAGAAACCTTACTCAAGTCACCTTCACCTTTCTGTAATCACATAGCCACAATCTTCTTTATTTAAATCTCCCTATCTGTGTGTCCATGTCCAGGGGGTATGTCAGTTGCGGCTGTCACTAGGGAGGGAGAGATCCCCGTATGAAGCTGCTGCTGCTCCCCGGCTGAGAGGAGTTAAACCCTTCACATTCCGATCCTTGGCGAATCTGACAGCTTTGCAGCCCCCATAGAAACCTGTTGTTAGAAATGGGGGGACCATAGCAGATATTGGACATATTTGTATTGGAGAAATCTGCTGCGGTCCCTCCATTAGGGGGATACTTAATATTTGTGGGTATCCCTGAAAACTGTTTTCAGGGAATATCCCACAAATATTATTTGATAATTAGTTCCCTCTGACTTATTACTCCCACCTAGAACTCAGTATAATTCAAAGGGGTTGGGTCCGGTTGACCGGCGGCTGGGATACTGGCAGCAGAATGCCGGTGGTAGGGGGCGAGTGCAAGGAAACCCCTTGCGGGCATGCTGCGCTCGTCATGCTGCAGGCTCATCACGCTGCAGGCTCGGTGGAAAGCTACGCTCGCCACAGGTTCTATTCCCACTCTAAGAGTGTCGTGGACACCTACGTGTGGGAATAGTCCCTTCTAGTCAGCATGCCGACTGTGGGTAGTTTCAGTGTTCGTGATGTAGGGGGAGGTTATGTGACCGTCGGTCTCCTGACCGTCGGTTACATAACTACATCCCTTCTAAAGTACGCATTCTACAAGCCATAACAAATTAAATATAAGTGCGTGAGATGGTGCAGTTATTAAGTGAAGACTCTTTAGTCACAATGACCCCACAAATGATTAAGTTCATGTTTTAAATAGTGAAACAGTTACTATACAATACGATGTAAAATGTCAATAACCTAAGCAGTAAAACTCACCTATTTTATTGTCGGAATACTTTCTGGAATGTGTACAGTACCTATAAGATATATACTGTTTGCATTATATAATACTTTTAGCACTAAAGTCTGAAACATTGTTACAGTATTATAAATAGGAGTGCGCTCTTTGTTACAGACTGGAAACATCTCATCAAGCTGTCTGTTCCTATAAGCAGAACATATAAAACTAGTACCTAATAACTTTTTATTTTTTTTTACCACTTTTACCTGTGCTGTCAAAATCTGTAAACAACTACAATGTCGCATGTACTTGCAGATCCGGAACTTGCTGATTAGAAACCACAGAGGCTTTCAAAGTTGATACTTCCTCTTAAACACATTGGGGTTAATTTAAAGGTGCATATGGAGAGGAAATATTACTAGCAAGTGTAAGATGAGCACAGTAAGAATGTATTCACATAATTCCAATTTATTGGCTGTGGGTGCACATGCAGATACTCCTTTCATGAGGACTAAGCCTTCACGATTACGGAAGGTTACTGCAAATTCATGATGGTGACTACAATCATCAGGACAATAATGAGGGGTGTGCGGCTGGTGCTGCCACCAGTGGTGCAAGGCCGACGGGGCAGTCCGATACAATGCTGACATCAGAGCCGGCGCAAGCCGCTCAGCAAAGGGATGCATTGCAGGTAGGCGCAGACCTGGAGAGGCGCTCTTCCTGCTCTGCATCTCTGTTGAGCAGTAGCGCTGTACTCTGACTTCTGATGGAGCGGTGCCGTGCCGGAGGAAGCAAGGCAGCTGCAGCCGCAATCACACAGTGAGCTTTGTGTTGCTGCTGGGAGGAGGGGCAGTGAGTGGGCGGGGCGGAAGATCGGGAACCAATAACGTCAGGGCAGAGGTGGGAATGGGAGGGAAGCCGCTGCCATTTGAAGTACAGAGATGTACTTTCAGAGGCAGGCTGACCGGGAAAGAATTGGAGGCTAGTGCCTGTACAGTACCTGCGCTGCCCAGTGAGTGTGGGAGACGTGGAAAGCACTACAATGGGCAGCCCACCACCGACACCAAACAGCACAGCTATACCTGGTCAGTTCAATAGGCAGCACTGAATCGGTGGGGAGGGGGGGAGAGTGGGGAGGGGGAGAGAGAGAGAGAGAGAAAACTGAGGGGGGAGGTGACACTGGCTGGCAGAGAACACTGAGGTGGGGAGGTGACACTGGCTGGGAAAGAACACTGAGGGGGGAGATGACACTGGCTGGGAGAGAATACTGCGGGGGGAGGTGACACTAGCTGTCAGAGAACACTGAGGGGGGAGGTGACACTGGCTGGGAGAGAGGAGGGGAGGTGACACTGGCTGGGAGAGAACACTGGGGGGGGAGGTGACACTGGCTGGCAGAGAACACTGAGAGGGGAGGTGACACTGGCTGGCAGAGAACACTGAGGTGGGGACGTGACACTGGCTGGGAAGAACACTGAGGGGGAGAGGTGACACTGGCTGGGAGAGAACACTGGGGTGGTGGGAGGTGACACTGGCTGGCAGAGAACACTGAGGGGGAGGTGACACTGGCTGGGAGAGAATACTGCAGGGGAGAGGTGACACTGGCTGGGAAAGAACACTGAGGGGGAGAGGTGACACTGGCTGGGAGAGAACACTGGGGCGGGGGGAGGTGATACTGGCTGGCAGAGAACACTGAGGGGGGAGATGACACTGGCTGGGAGAGAATACTGCGGGGGGAGGTGACACTAGCTGTCAGAGAACACTGAGGGGGGAGGTGACACTGGCTGGGAGAGAGGTGGGGAGGTGACACTGACTGGGAGAGAACACTGGGGGGGGAGGTGACACTGGCTGTCAGAGAACACTGAGAGGGGAGGTGACACTGACTGGCAGAGAACACTGAGGTGGGGACGTGACACTGGCTGGGAAGAACACTGAGGGGGAGAGGTGACACTGGCTGGGAGAGAACACTGGGGTGGTGGGAGGTGACACTGGCTGGCAGAGAACACTGAGGGGGAGGTGACACTGGCTGGGAGAGAATACTGCAGGGGAGAGGTGACACTGGCTGGGAGAGAACACTGGGGTGGTGGGAGGTGACACCAGCTGTCAGAGAACACTGAGGGGGGAGGTGACACTGGCTGGGAGAGAGGTGGAGAGGTGACACTGGCTAGGAGAGAACACTGAGGGGGGAGGTGACAACGGCTGGCAGAGAACACTGAGAGGGGAGGTGACACTGGCTGGGAAAGAACACTGAGGGGAGGATGTGACACTGGCTGGCAGAGAACACTGAGGGGGGGAGGTGGCACTGGCTGTCAGAGAACACTGAGGGGGGAGGTGACACTAGCTTGGAGAGAACACTGAGGGGGGGAGGTGACACTGGGTGGCAGAGAACACTGAGGGGGGAGGTGACACTGGCTGGGAGAGAACACTGAGGGGGGAGGTGACACTGGCTGTCAGAGAACACTGAGGGGGGAGGTGACACTAGCTTGGAGAGAACACTGAGGGGGGGACGTGACACTGGGTGGCAGAGAACACTGAGGGGGGAGGTGACACTGGCTGGGAGAGAACACTGAGGGGGGAGGTGACACTGGCTGCGAAAGAACACTGGGGTGAGGAGGTGACACTGGCTGGAAGAGAACACTGGAGTGGAGAGGAAACAATGGTTGGGAGTTAATATGGGTAGGGGGTGACACAATGGCTGGGAGAGAACACGGGGTAGGGGGTGACACAGTGGCTGGGATAGAACACAGGGGTAAGGGGTGACACAATGGCTGGGAGAGAACACATGGGTAAGGGGTGACACAATGGCTGGGAGAGAACACAGGGGTAAGGGGTGACACAATGGCTGGGAGAGAACACAGGGGTAAGGGGTGACACAATGGCTGGGAGAGAACACAGGGGCAGGGGGTGACACAGTGGCTGGGAGAGAATACGGGGGTAGGGGGTGACACAGTGGCTGGGAGAGAACACGGGGGTAGGGAGTGACACAGTGTCTGGGAGATAATATGGGTAGGTGACACAATGGCTGGGAGAGAACATGGGGTAGGGGGTGACACAGTGACTGGGAGAGAACACAGGGATAGAAATTAACACAGTGGCACAAATTGATAATCTGGCTCTGCTGCTGCTGCCCGCAGTTTTTGCCAGCTGCCACTGCGCCTGACTTTAGAGTTGGCAGCGTAAATCACGGCTCTTCAGTCTACCTGGTGCTGGTCTCCAGAGTCAGGTCTCTTCCTCCTTCTCCTCCCCACTGCACCTGTATAACCGACAGTCAGCAGCAGGTACTTCAGCACTGCACCCCCTTCTCTTCCCTCCCCTCCTGTGGACATTATGTGTATAAGCGGCGCTACTTCTGTGAGCATTATGTGTATAAGTGGCATTACTACTGTGGGCATTATATGTATATGCGCCATTACTACTGTGGCCATTATGTGTAAGGGGCACTTCTACTGTGGGCATTATGTGTACATTGGCATCACTACTGTAGGCATTGTGTATAAGGGGCACTACTACTGTGGGCATTGTGTATAAGGAGCACTACTGTGGGCATGGTGTATAAGGAGCACTACTGTAGGCATTGTGTATAAGGGGCACTACTGTGGGCATTGGGTATAAGGGACACTACTGTGTGTCATAACGTGTATAAAGGGTACTATTGTGTAGCATAATGTGTATAAGGGGTACTACTGTGTAGCGTAACATGTATAGGGGTACTACTGTGTAGTGTAATGTGAATAAAGGTACTACTGTGTGACATATTTGAATTGGGGTTACTATTGTGTGGATACTCCCCTTCCTTGTGATATTACACCCATTTTTGCAGTGCATGTCTTCGGCGCGTGCTATCCATTAATTAAATATGGGAAGGCGCAAATTTATAGTTTGCAGGAGGGCGCCGAACACCCTAGCACCGGCCCTGCTCACAGCAATGTACTAACAAAGATTGTCAGCGGTGGGTAGAGCATGTCCGGTTGTAAGTCTAATTAGTTTACCAGGAAGTCCTTAAAAATTAAAGTTATACGCACAGAAACTGTCAGTGCTGGTCGTACACTTTATCTGTGAGGGACGAGGTGAGTGTTGCTTTATACTGTGTGTGTGTGTGTGTGTGTGTGTGTGTGTGTGTGTGTGTGTGTGTGTCTGTCTGTCTGTCTGTCTGTATCTATATATATACAAAGATCGGAATCATGGACTGCCTGTCAATGTTACAATTTATATAATCTATCAGGGCGGAGAGGGCACAAACATTTATCTTGCCTCCGGGCGTCTGGCATGAACTTACGCCACTGGTGGGGGATGGAGCCAGATAACAAAACACAAAACAGGCCCCACAGACATGTCAGCCTACCAGGAATCTTCCTGGTGAGCCCTATGGTCAATCCTCTGCCTGTAACTCTGTATATGTGTTTGTGTAACTGTACATATGTGTCTATGTATATCTGTCTGTAACTCTGTATATATGTGTCCGTAACTACATGTGGGGCTCCTGCATGTAGAGTGGTTGAGCGTTTGGGCAGGAGGTTCGGCCAGGCACTGCAACAGTACTGCATAATGTGGGTGATTCCGAGTTGTTCGCTCGCTAGCTGCTTTTAGCAGCATTGCACACGCTAAGCCGCCGCCCTCTGGGAGTGTATCTTAGCTTAGCAGAATTGCGAACGAAAGATTAGCAGAATTGCGAAAAGAAATTTCTTAGCAGTTTCTGAGTAGCTCGAGACTTACTCACAAATAGCGATCAGTTCAGTCAGTTTAGTTCCTGGTTTGACGTCACACACACGCCCAGCGTTCGGCCAGCCACTCCCCCGGTTTACCAGACACTCCCGCGTTTTTCCCTGACACGCCTGCGTTTTTCCGCACACTCCTATAAAACGTCCAGTTTCCGCCCAGAAACACCCACTTCCTGTCAATCACACTCCGATCACTTCAACAATGAAAATTCTTCGTTCGGGCGTGAGTAAATCTACTAAGTTTTGTGTTAAAATACTAACCGCATGCGCACTGCGAACCATGTGCATGCGCATTTTTGCCTTAATCGCTCCGTTGCGAAAATCGGCAACGAGCGAACATCTCGGAATGACCCCCAATATGGAGATCACTGAGATGCTCTCTGCATTATATGACCTACACTGTGACACTCTGCATTATATGGCAGGCACTGCAACACTATCTGCATTTTATGGCATTCACTGCGACACTGCATTATATGGTGGGCACTGATGGTCTCTGTATTATTTGGCAGTCACAAAAATGCTCTTGATATTATCTGGCAGTCATAAAAATGAATTATGTATAGCAATCACTGAAATACTCTCTGTGTTGTTTGGTGGTCATTTAATTGCTCTCAGTATTGTCTGGCTATCATAAAGATTGCAGATGGAATCAACAATTTATCCACTACTGCACATTCATCATTGGCTGAGATTTCATTCTGTGCATGCATCAAATTAGCAGTCCAAATTCTCATGGATTTGCATCCATGGTTATACGTGGACATGAGCGATAACAGGTTGGCATGGGAGGGCTGGGGAGACCCAAGATCTATCTTGCCTCTGGGACAACTGGGATGAAGTTATGCCACTGTGCAGGAGATGTAATATACCTCTTGCTGCATTAACATGTTAGTGCTATCGCTGCTGCTTCCATGGGGTAAATTTACTAAAGGTTCCAATAATTCAAAGTGGTGATGTTGCCCATAGCAACCAATCAGATTCTGTCTGTCATTTTAGGATGCACTAGAGAAATGATAGAATTTGATTGGTTGCTATGGGCATCATCACCACTTTTAATTTTTAGAACCTAAAGTGAATTTACCTCCATGTAAGCCGTACCGATAGATCCCATGAGCAATCTACGGGCGGGATGTAATAAAGTCCAAGTTCGGCAGCCATGTGGGATGCCAGCCAAACTGGGACATTTTTTTAAAGGGGCAATCATTTACAAGGAATGGTTTAGCCTTGTAAATGACTGCCCCTTTAAAAAAAACATCCGTTTGGCCAGCATCCCGCACGGCCGCCGACCTCGGACTTCATCACATCTCTGATGAAGAGAAATTCAATGCAGTAACTTTATAAGTGTTACTTTAAATACTAAACAATCTAGAATACATATGTACAGCTAAATGTACAGTAATCACCTGTGAGAAGCCTGAGGTGGGGGATTTTGTGCGAGAATGCCTGTTTGTTTTTTTTAAATACGTGCATTTTCACCCCAAGTCCTGCACCTCTGGCTTCTCGCAGGTTATTACAGTTAGCCCATAGCTGGAATATATTGTTTAAAATGAATATGTTTAATGCCACTGTTTAAAACTAAATTACTTGACTTTATTATACTTCTACATATTCTTCTGCAACCTGTTAATAAATAAAAGCAAACAGGAGCACCATTATTAAATATTAAATATATCACAAAAATATGAATCACTGAAATAAATATATGAATTAAATATAAGTATCCTTTATTTGCAAAGCATTATACAGTGCTTTTACTGGCGTATTTACATGCAGGGGTCAGGGAACTTTTTTATCTTTTACCCCAAAATATATTTAGATACGCCAACATTACCCCCTTGATTTGAAAGGAAGGAAATCCTATATTATTGTGCATATATACTGGTTATCACTGTATATATGGCATTTCTGAGATACTGTGTGTGTGTGTGTGTGTATATATATATGTATATATATATATATATATATATATATATAATTATTTTTTTATTATTTTCGCCAATTATTTTTTGGCAATGATTGGGTTAATTAATACTTTCTCCTCAAAACACCAGAATGAATGTAAGAAATATGGATGAGAGGGGAAGGGGGCATGATTTTTAGGAGACAGATGTTCACATCCTCACCTCAGTAATGTCAGTGGGAATTTCCCACTGTTATGTGGGCCACTGTCTGTTCCTGTGGAACTCCGTCAGCGGTCAGCCACAGAACACTTCAAGGTCTGTGTGTGGGTTGGTGGGCCGCGGGTGGGAGGACAGGACAGCGCAGGATGGGCGGGCGTGAGGGAGCGCGGTGTGACGTCAGCACGTCTCACCACAGCCAGGAATACAGCACAGGGCGGCCAAGAGCACAGCGCAGGGCGGTCAGGAGGGAGCGCGGTGTGACATCAGCATGTCACATCGCGAGACGGGCAGTGCTGGATGGGGCTGTGTCACGGCAACGCGACCGTCCATTACCCCCAGGAATTTCATTTTTAGCCCATTTGGGGTAATTTACCCATTACCTGACTACTGCTATTATGGGTGCAGTGTGTGTGTGGTGCACGAGGGTCCCTTAGTCCAGAGGTGGCCCACACCGCAGACACTGCACCCATTTCTTCTATATACTTACCTTTCTGGTGTGGGTCCCCTCCTCTTCCGAGTCCCGTGGCCGGCTGCCGCAGCAGCGCTGTTAGTATGCCTTTTTTTCAGAGACTTGCGCATGCGCTGTAGACTCTGGCACTGTGCCAGAGTCTTTAGCGCTTAGACAGAGCAATAACAGCGCTGCTGTCAGCTACGGGACGGGAGAGGAGGGGGCCCACACCCGGAGACTGCACACGGGCCCCCTCCTCTCTAGATACGACCCTGCGTGCTTTACATAGGATGTTTAATCATTCCCAGCAGTCCATGCCCCAGAGAAGCTTACAGACAGGGGGTATCCAATTACTCGCAGTCATTTACTGTGGGTAATTGTATAGCTGGGGGCTATTGTCCCCAGCAGCTGGAGCTGAAGCGAGCAGCGAATTATAGGGGATTACGTCTCACATTCCTCAGGCAGGCAAAGCAAAATCCCTGATAAGCACCAGCTTTTCAGGGATCCGAATGCGAAAATTCACAGGTTTCACTGAACCCGCATGTTTTCTCACGAGAAAAAGTATTTTTTTACCCGCAACCTAATCAGATAGCCTGTAAAACTTATCAGCAAAACATTGTGCCCAATGGGGGTCATTCTGAGTTGTTCGCTCGTTATTTTTCTTCGCTACGGAGCGATTAGTCGCAAACTGCGCATGCGCATTGTACGCAGCGCGCCTGCGCCAAGTAAATTAGCACAAAAGTTTGGTATTTTACTCACGGCGTAACGAAGTTTTTTCATCGCTCTGCTGATCGTAGTGTGATTGACAGGAAGTGGGTGTTTCTGGGCGTAAACTGGCCGTTTTATGGGAGTGTGCGGAAAAACGCAGGCGTGCTAGTTGAAAACGCAGGAGTGTCTGCAGAAACGGGTTAGTGGCTGGGCGAACGCTGGGTTTGTTTGTGACGTCAATCCAGGAACGAAAAGGACTGAGCTCGTCGCACTGGCAGAGTAAGTCTGGAGCTACTCAGAAACTGTGGGGTAATCGTTACGAGAAAATTAGCGAACCCTTCGTTAGCAAATCTGCTATGCTAAGATACACTCCCAGTAGGCGTAGGCTTAGCGTGTGCAATGCTGCTAAAAGCAGCTAACGAGCGAAAAACTCGGAATCGCCCCCAATGTTTTTTTGCCCCTTATTGGGAAACCCCCCTTCCCCCCCCCCTTCCCCCCGATTCAGAGATGTACAAAATGCTGATATTTATGTAGTTGAGCAATTGTCGCATGCAACACAGTCACACCGTGCAGGTGCCAAGATACCTTAGCAATGTTGCTCTCAGACAGGGAGGTAACATGGAGTTGCAACAGCTCCTGTGTTGTGATCGCAGCTGTGAATGCAGTGAATCTCTTAATCAGACACCAAATTATCTAATGTACCCAAGGGTCAATTTCATCAAACTCCTAAAGTCCAGTACACACTGGGAGATGTGAGCCAGAGATGTGTGCTGAGCGATTTGTCACAGACCGCTCAGCACACATCTCTGCCATGCTCCGCACAGCTCGATGTGTGCTGAGCAAGGGGGGGGGTGGAGCTTATTTCACCCAGCAGTGAAATGAGTGAAGTGCTATATTGTGCCTGCATGCAGGCCAATCTAGCACCGGCGATAGCGATGCACGGGGCCGCGCAGCACTATCGCTATGGGGCATACACACGGAGAGATCCGTGCTTAACTTCTAATCTAGTCAGATTGCTTAGAATTTAAGCACATCTCTCCGTGTGTACCCCCCTTAAAACTAGTGTTTTTGAACTGTGGAAGGAAGTCAGGGGGGGTCCAGTCACCATGCCGACACCAGAATTAGGGTTAGGCTGCAGACACGGGGAAGGGGCTGCATATTTCGGGATGGTTAGAGTCAGGCTGCGGGGGAGGGTTAGGGGGGAAGGGGGTTGGTGTTAGTATACTTACTGAACAGGTGTCGGGATCCTGCACGTGGGGATGCAACTGTCGGTATTCTGACCGCTAGCATTCCAAGCGCCAGGATACCAATAACAACCCAGTCAGAGCATCCAGAAGAAAACTAGACGCACACAGGATGTTCTTCAAGATAAGCAGCAGATGAAAGGGCCCTGAGTATTTTTTGAGAAAACTTAGATTTTTGCTTCCCAACCCTTGCCACCACCCATTGCTGCAGAACTCCATGTCACCAACCTCTACTACATCCAGTTTATTAATCAATTAACATTTATACAGTATAGCGCATGTATATTCCATTGCACTTTATAATTAAGAACAAAATAGTAATAAAACTAGAATGTGTAACAACAGACAGATAAAAAGCCATGCTCCCAAGCTCAGCAGTGCCAGCTACACATGATATGCCCCCCAGCAGTGCCAGCTACATATGATATGCCCCCCAGCAGTGCCAGCTACACATGTGACACCCTAACGTGTATAAGTCCGGTCCCGGAAAATCAGTAAATTAATTTGGTATCTTTGTAATTTCTTTATTCCGTTCTTCACAGAGAGGTGAGTCAGAATTCCACTAACCGTTGAGAACAGTTATAATACAGTATATTTATTATTAGTTTTTTATTACATATATTTTCTATACTCTCATGTTTTACATAGTATAATAACATGAATACTATCAATTGTTGTTATGATACTGAATAACAATAATAAAGTAATGTTTTATTTTACCGGACACTGTCTTCCGTCTCTGTGTTGTTCTTGAGTTCAAACCAATACCTAACGTAAAGAATTATGGCAATCTACATTACAGCAAACATTCAGTGCATTTGCTATCAACCAATAGTACTCTTATACATTTGTGAAAGAACTAAACTTATTAGTCAATGGTATGAATCAGTACTTTCTACACTCAATCTAACCCTTTTTCCGGCTTATCGGAATACTCTTTTCTGCTCGTTGGTGCACATTGAAGAAAGCGGTTAACGGGTCGATGACACAGAAGAGAATCCTTCTGCTACAGCTACTGTGTCTTCCTTTAATACTATGTTGAATAGTACCTATAGGAATGTAAACTTCAATCCCAATTGCGCTGCTTACGATACACTCTGACTGATAACAGTATCCTACTGGGGTCTTAATAAAGCAAATTTATAATCCAGTTTTGTGCTTTGTTAGTCTTCGGATAGCACAAAGATGACAGTATGTAATTAATAATTCTCTAGCCGACAATCATACAGTTAGTAGAGTTGCAGCCGACAGCAAGTGCAATTAGTAGAGGTTCGGCTAATATTGTTACAATTAGTAGAAGGTTAGCTGTTAGTGGGACAATTAGTAGAGTTTGGACGGATAGCAGTGTATTTAGTAGTGATGAGCGAGGTTCGGTTTTACTCGGTTTTACTCGGTTTTACTCGGTTCTCAAAACGGCATCTTATTGGCTATCCAAAACACGTGACATCCGTGAGCCAATAAGATGCCGTTTTGAGAACCGAGTAAAACCGAGTAAAACCGAGTAAAACCGAATCCGCTCATCACTAGTATTTAGTAGAATTTTACCTGACAGCGGTGTAACAGAAATGCTTATTCCCAACGGCAGCACACAAAGAATTCAATAATAGTTACTTAGAGATGAAACTCCACTACTTTAATTGTCAGAAGTCTTGAAATAAGTTACTATGCGGGTGTCAGGTTGACACAATGTTACACTACTTTGTGGCTTATTTGTAATTTGACAGACTTACAAATAAATTATATATGTAGGATGAGGTAAGAATTCAAGGTTGGGAGTATATTCTATCATTAACTCCTGCCAGCAATAATAAGGAGGTATTCACTGTAGTATTGTGGTGTTAGCACAGGGAGCTCTAATCTGCAGCTGCATTATGTTAACTGTCATTACAGAGCTTCAGTCCCGCCTCAAAGTAATCCAGTAGACTGACTACACTCCTCTAGGCTGGCTTAATCAGTAAAGTGCCGCCCGTTGTGTATAATGAGGCCTCCGGTCAGCCCGCCTCCCGCTGTCACTCACCGCTTCCTTGACGATGACACCGCCTCCTCCGCTCCGCCCAGCAAGGGAGAGCTGAATGCTGTGGGACCGCGGCTCACTGTCACTCACCGCTCCGGAGGTGTTTTTCGATGGGCGTCCCGCCTTCTCCGCTCCGCCCAGTAAGGGAGAGCTGTATGCTGTGGGACCGCGGCTCACTGTCACTCACCGCTCCGGAGGTGTTTACGATGGGCGTCCCGCCTTCTCCGCTCCGCCCAGCAAGGGAGAGGATCAATGCCGAGGGGACGCCTTCTGTAGCCGGATCACTGGATACTCTCTCAGCCGCCCTGCGTACCGCTCCCGGGTCACACTTTGATGCAGGGTGAGTCTCCCATTGTAGTGTGACGCAGCTCCTTCACCTTTCCGGAGGTCGTTCATACGTCTTTACTCCAGCAGTAAGTCCCGGCGTCTCTTTAACGGTCTCCACTCGCCCCCCTTTTATCCTCTCTCCTTAATGTCCCGGATGGGTCCCGCCAGCCGTTATTTGCACGAGCTGGCTTATCTTCTCCCTCAGCACCCATCAATCAAACCCCTGTTTTAGGGTTGGACTCATCTATCATTTGGTCATAACCACTTCAACCTTTCTTTGTGGAATAGTCCAACTCCCCTTTATGGGGCCATTCCTGAGCCACACTTCACCTTATAGGATTAATTATAGTCTTATTTTAACATTCCTTTGTGAGAGTATTAATATATATAAACTGAGTATTTTATTTTAATTATTTATATTTATCCACAATACAAGAAAAACTAATTATAATTATACTTATACAATACGCAGTGGGTTTAGCTGGGTATTACATACCTCCCTGCTGGAAATATGCGTGTCCTCACGCATTCCTTCTCTCTCCCCTACTGAATTCTAATTCTTATTTAATTGTTACAATAATACTTTAATATCGATATCTAAGAGGTATCACGCCTTTTGTACTTCTCCCCGATCTTCTCAGTATCGGGGGTGAATTGGTTATATTATTACCTGCCATCCCTCCTGTATCATTCAACATTGTTGTAGGTTCGGGAACCTCACAACGTTGATACTCTATTGCACCAGGTTGGTGCATGGTGAACCCGTTAGGGTTGTTTTCACTAATAGGACTTCCAGCACCCATCACTATTGGCCAGAACAGTCCCATCATATCCATAGGATCATTTGCGTCGAACATTGTAGTTGAACTCAACCTCTCTGCCTTTTCTTCTCTGTCGATGTTATCCAATGCGGGGGGATTTTGACATTTTTTTAATTGGTTGCGATGGACTACTAGAGATGATTCACTCTGATCCTTGGAAATTCTATAAACCGCAACATCGGGACGGGGAATTTCAATTATGGTATAAGGGGTTAATTCCCAGTAACTATCCAGTTTACTTCGACGCTGATTATTCCTCTTCCAGACCACATCTCCCACTCCCAACATTTCAGCCAGAGCAGTCTCATTATAGTAATCAGCTTGACGGCATCGACCTTCATCCATCCTTTGGTCAACTATGGCCTGGGCCGTCTTCAATCTCCGATGATGTTCCTTTACCCAATCAGTATGCGGAATTTCCTCTTGAAACTTTTCTGGAGATATATCTAATTTCAGATCCATAGGTAATTTTCCTTCCCGTCCGAACAGTAAATAGAATGGGGTATATCCTGTGGAACTATGCTCTGAATTGTTGTACACAAAAGTAATCTCTGGGAGTAGGGTAGGCCATTCTAAACGCTCCGGTAGAGGAATTGTTCTTAGCATTTTAATTAAGGAGCGATTCATTCTTTCGCATACCCCATTGCATTGGGGGTGGTAAGCAGTAGTTCTTAATTTTTTACATCCATATAAGTCACAAAGCTCTTTGAACAGTTTGGACTCAAAAGCGGGTCCCTGATCAGTCAATATGTTATCTGGATAGCCATAAGGCCGAACAAATGCTCTCCAGAATATTTCAGCCGTTGTCCTTGCTGATACGTCTCGAACAGGAAGAGCCACAGCAAACTTAGTATAATGATCAATTATCGTTATAACATACTGATACCCAGTACGGCTCATTTCTAATTTCAAATGATCAATTGTCACTAGTTCCAGTGGCCTCTGACTGACAATAGGATGTAGAGGTGCCCTCTGATTGGTAGATGGTTTTTTTCCGACAATGCAATTTTGGCAATTGGCGCACCAGACTTCAATGTCTTGCCGCATGTTGATCCAGAAGAATCGACTACGCAACTGTGCTTCTAGTTTTTGAACGCCAAAATGACCTGATTGATTATGATATGCCTGGAAAAGATGCTCACTCTGTTGTTGGGGCACAACTATCTGAGTAACGGGACAATGTGTTTTGGGGTTTATTCCACAGCGAATGAGAAGTCCTTTTCGTATTCTTAAACGGTTCCTCTGCCTCCACAACTTAAGAAGTTCGGGATCAACTGCCTGCCTTTCTTCCCGAGTTAGGATCTTGTTCGACATCAGCAGATTTTTTAACTGAACCATCAAAGAACTCTCTTCTTGTACTCGCTTCCATCGATCTGTAGGCTCAGTTTCTGTCCAATTCTGAGATTCATAATAGCAGGTTGAGGATTCTACATTAGATATCCCTTGCTGTTGAATTATTAGAGCATGAAATGCAGGCATTTCCACCTCTTCCCATTCATCTTTCTCAGTTCCGGTTTGAATTCCCAATGGGAGTCGGGACAATGCATCTGCATTAAGATTACTTCGACCGCTTCTATATTTTATTGTAAACTGGTAATTGGCCAAGCGAGAGGACCAACGTTGCTCAAGTGCCCCTAGATGGGCTGTTGGTAAATGTGAAAGTGGGTTGTTGTCGGTGAAGGCAACAAAAGGAGTAGCAGCTAAGTAATGCTTGAATTTCTCCGTAACTGCCCATACTAAAGCCAGAAACTCCAATTTAAAGGCACTATAGTTGGCATCGTTCCATTCGCTTTTCTTCAAGCTTCTGCTTGCATATGCAATCACTCGCTCTTTTCCTTGCTGTTGTTGGGACAAAACTGCTCCTAACCCTTGATAACTAGCATCGGTATACAGATGAAAAGGCTGACTGTAATCTGGATAAGCTAATATTGGCGTTTTGGTTAACATAACCTTTAGTTGGTCGAATGCTGTTTGTTGGTTCTCTGTCCACACCACCTTAGTATTACCATTATGATGGATTCTGGGTACACCTCGGAGTAACGCTTGTAAGGGGGCCGCCACATGTGCAAATTTCTCCACAAATCTCCGATAATAGCCTACAAATCCGAGGAATTGCCTCACTTCCTTTATTGTAGTCGGAATGGGCCAATCTCGTACCGCTGCGATCTTTTCTGGGTCAGGTGTGATCCCCTCAGCACTTACAATATGCCCCAGATACTGTAGGCTGGTTTGTAACAATCGACATTTAGAAGGTTTCACTTTAAGTCCATATTGTGCAAGCCGCTGGAAGACTTCGTGAAGGTGTTGCAGATGGTCTTGATAGGATTTAGAATATACAATAATATCATCTAGATATAATAGTACCATATCAAAGTTTTTGTGTCCTAAACAGTGTTCCATTACACGCTGGAAAGTTCCCGGGGCATTACAAAGGCCAAAGGGCATTCTCTCAAATTCATATAAGCCCATGGGAGTAGTGAAGGCTGTTTTTTCTCTATCTCTTGGAGCCATCTGAATCTGCCAATAGCCGCTAGTCAGATCAAGGGTAGAAAAGTACATAGATGATTTCAGGGCCGTCAACGATTCTTCGATTCGTGGTAGGGGATAAGCATCCTTATGCGTTACTTGGTTTAATTTCCTATAATCAACACAAAAGCGAAGACTCCCATCCTTCTTCCTTACTAGTACTATAGGGGCTGTCCAAGGACTATGGCTTTCTCGAATCACTCCTGAAGCCTCCATTTCTTCTAACATGTTCCGAACAGGCTGGTACAAAGCAGGTGCTAATGGTCGATATCGTTCTTTAATAGGTGGTGCGTTCCCAGAACGACTTTTCCGAAGTCAGACGCATTTTTGCTAAACGTATCACTGTTTTCTCTAACTACATTCAGTACACCCGATTTATATTCTTCTGGGCTATCACTATTTCCAATTTGAATGTCCTCCCACCATGGGTCCTCTTTTCTCACTTTTCCAGACTCACCAAGATTTATACCCTGTATCGGGAATGAGCTGGCGTCTATCACATCTTGGAATGTAGCCCATACTAGAGTTGCCAGAGTGTGATTCCTCAATAGACGCACACAATGATCATGAGGATTTAGTATTCTTACAGGAACTCTTCCACCGTCCACCGTGACAAAGGCTCTGGCTACTACTATATCCTTCTTATGAGTTATAGCACAGGGTTCTACCACAGCGTTATAGCTCTCTCCTTGAGGTCCACAACGCGCTTTTCCCCATACGATGGTTTCAGTGTTGGGTTGTAGTATGATAGGTTTTCGATCCGCAATCTTGATTTTTCCTACTTCTCCAGTCGCACTAATAAATCGTTGTCGCCCTTGTATGGTCCGAATAGTTTTAGATATGACCTGTTGACAGGCGGATGGTGCATGGATCAGCTCCGTGCGGAGAGCTGTAATCAGCTCATCAGGACATTGCTGCAATATGTTCATTCCCACGATGATGGGAGGTACTGTGGGATCCTCTATATTAGTGATAATACAACCCTGTCGTTCTAGTTGGGCTTGACCAATCTGAAAATCCAGCTCACAGTATCCCAGACAAGAGATGCTTAATCCGTTGCTGGCGACGAGTCGGAGCCAAGCTGGCGGTGGTGGTAACATTCCAAGCTTTCCTAAATATTAATGGAACGCATTCTGTTGAATAGTAGTAACCTGTGAACCAGTATCTAGAGTGGCCGGTACTTGTATCCCATCAATCCAGAGGTTAATGACGGGACACTGCCCTATATACTTTGGACACCACTCTTCTGGTGTAGGACCTATTCCATCTGCTCTCCCCGAGGGTTGGTCTCCGGCCTCGGGGCTTTGGCGTTTAAAGGCTCCTCTTGCTGACATACTCTCTCCACATGTCCACTCCGGTTACATCGTCGACATATAGGCCGTCCCTGAGAATCAAATTTATCAGTAGGTCTACGACCTCCTCCCTGTGATGGTTCCCACCAATCATTTCTTGCCCCTCGTCTATCTCTACGCCAACTTGCATCACTTCGGTCTAATGGTGTACGTTTTGCGAGTTTCTGTAGCTCCCGATTCATAGCAGCTATCCCTACTGTTAACTCTTCGATTTGGCCTTTTAAAATGAAAACCGAATCAGAATTTGGTGTTTGTGTACTCTGCAGGGTAACTTTCTTGGAACTCATCATTTCTGTGGATGGTAGACTAGGAACGACAGCTTCACCCAATCGCTCCTGATAGCCGGGCAATTCAGGGAAAGGCACTTCTTTACGTGGTATGGTGCCAATCACTTTGATGGCGGCTTCTTTAAAGTCCAAAAAGGAGGCCGTATCTTTCTGCATTCTCAGAAGTTTCAGTTGACTTCTAACACTTTCACAGTTCAATCCATCAATAAGTTGGTTTACTAAGGTCTCATCCACTTCTCTTATCTCTGCATTGTCTACTTCTTGAATAGTGCCTCTTGCAAGCTTAAGGCAAAGTCCCTCAGTGACTCTCCCGCCTGTTGTTTACGTGAATAAAAACGAGACTTTAATTCTGATATTGTACCTATACCAAAAGTAGTTGCTAAGCGTTGAAATATTTGGTCCACAGTTTTTCGTTCTTCCAAAGGCCAAGACAGTACCTCTCTCAAAGCTGACTCTTTCAATTGTCCTATGACAATTTCCACTTGCTGCGGATTGGCCAATGGATAAAGCCTAAACATGGCTTGTAACTTTCTCTTAAATTCAACGAATGTATTTGAACTACCCTTAACATCTTCTCCCGAATATGTGGGCAACCACGGGGCCCCAAAATAATAGTGAAGGGTAATTGGATTTACATTAGTGGTCGATGGTGTGCCTGTTGTACTTGTGGCACTCGTTGTATTTATTGCGCTTGTTGTTGGTGCTTGTTCGTTCTCTGACATTTTTGTGATCCTGTTCGTTGGACGCCAAAATGAACTTATGTGACACCCTAACGTGTATAAGTCCGGTCCCGGAAAATCAGTAAATTAATTTGGTATCTTTGTAATTTCTTTATTCTGTTCTTCACAGAGAGGTGAGTCAGAATTCCACTAACCGTTGAGAACAGTTATAATACAGTATATTTATTATTAGTTTTTTATTACATATATTTTCTATACTCTTATGTTTTACATAGTATAATAACATGAATACTATCAATTGTTGTTATGATACTGAATAACAATAATAAAGTAATGTTTTATTTTACCGGACACGGTCTTCCGTCTCTGTGTTGTTCTTGAGTTCAAACCAATACCTAACGTAAAGAATTATGGCAATCTACATTACAGCAAACATTCAGTGCATTTGCTATCAACCAATAATACTCTTATACATTTGTGAAAGAACTAAACTTATTAGTCAATGGTATGAATCAGTACTTTCTACACTCAATCTAACCCTTTTTCCGGCTTATCGGAATACTCTTTTCTGCTCGTTGGTGCACATTGAAGAAAGCGGTTAACGGGTCGATGACACAGAAGAGAATCCTTCTGCTACAGCTACTGTGTCTTCCTTTAATACTATGTTGAATAGTACCTATAGGAATGTAAATTTCAATCCCAATTGCGCTGCTTACGATACACTCTGACTGATAACAGTATCCTACTGGGGTCTTAATAAAGCAAATTTATAATCCAGTTTTGTGCTTTGTTAGTCTTCGGATAGCACCCAAGATGACAGTATGTAATTAATAATTCTCTAGCCGACAATCATACAGTTAGTAGAGTTGCAGCCGACAGCAAGTGCAATTAGTAGAGGTTCGGCTAATATTGTTACAATTAGTAGAAGGTTAGCTGTTAGTGGGACAATTAGTAGAGTTTGGACGGATAGCGGTGTATTTAGTAGAATTTTACCTGACAGCGGTGTAACAGAAATGCTTATTCCCAACGGCAGCACACAAAGAATTCAATAATAGTTACTTAGAGATGAAACTCCACTACTTTAATTGTCAGAAGTCTTGAAATAAGTAACTATGCGGGTGTCAGGTTGACACAATGTTGCACTACTTTGTGGCTTATTTGCAATTTGACAGACTTACAAATAAATTATATATGTAGGATGAGGTAAGAATTCAAGGTTGGGAGTATATTCTATCATTAACTCCTGCCAGCAATAATAAGGAGGTATTCACTGTAGTATTGTGGTGTTAGCACAGGGAGCTCTAATCTGCAGCTGCATTATGTTAACTGTCATTACAGAGCTTCAGTCCCGCCTCAAAGTAATCCAGTAGACTGACTACACTCCTCTAGGCTGGCTTAATCAGTAAAGTGCCGCCCGTTGTGTATAATGAGGCCTCCGGTCAGCCCGCCTCCCGCTGTCACTCACCGCTTCCTTGATGATGACACCGCCTCCTCCGCTCCGCCCAGCAAGGGAGAGCTGAATGCTGTGGGACCGCGGCTCACTGTCACTCACCGCTCCGGAGGTGTTTTTCGATGGGCGTCCCGCCTTCTCCGCTCCGCCCAGCAAGGGAGAGCTGTATGCTGTGGGACCGCGGCTCACTGTCACTCACCGCTCCGGAGGTGTTTACGATGGGCGTCCCGCCTTCTCCGCTCCGCCCAGCAAGGGAGAGGATCAATGCCGAGGGGACGCCTTCTGTAGCCGGATCACTGGATACTCTCTCAGCCGCCCTGCGTACCGCTCCCGGGTCACACTTTGATGCAGGGTGAGTCTCCCATTGTAGTGTGACGCAGCTCCTTCACCTTTCCAGAGGTCGTTCATACGTCTTTACTCCAGCAGTAAGTCCCGGCGTCTCTTTAACGGTCTCCACTCGCCCCCCTTTTATCCTCTCTCCTTAATGTCCCGGATGGGTCCCGCCAGCCGTTATTTGCACAAGCTGGCTTATCTTCTCCCTCAGCACCCATCAATCAAACCCCTGTTTTAGGGTTGGACTCATCTATCATTTGGTCATAACCACTTCAACCTTGCTTTGTGGAATAGTCCAACTCCCCTTTATGGGGCCATTCCTGAGCCACACTTCACCTTATAGGATTAATTATAGTCTTATTTTAACATTCCTTTGTGAGAGTATTAATATATATAAACTGAGTATTTTATTTTAATTATTTATATTTATCCACAATACAAGAAAAACTAATTATAATTATACTTATACAATACGCAGTGGGTTTAGCTGGGTATTACACACATGATATGCCCCCATCAGTGCCAGATAGACATGATGATATGCCCCTCAGCAGTGCCAGATAGACATGATATGCCCCCAGCAGTGCCAGATACACGTGATATGCCCCCCAGCAATGCCAGATACACATGATATGCCCCCCAGCAGTGCCAGCTACACATAATATGCCCCCCAGCAGTGCCAGACAGACATGATATGCCCCCCAGTAGTGCCAGCTACACATGATATGTCCCCCAGCAGTGCCAGCTACACACGATATGCCCCCCAGCAGTGCCAGATAGACATGATATGCCCCCCAGCAGTGCCAGCTACACATGATATGCCCCCCAGCAGTGCCAGATAGACATGATATGCCCCTCAGCAGTGCCAGATAGACATGATATGCCCCCCAGCAATGCCAGATACACATGATATGCCCCTCAGCAGTGACAGATAGACATGATATGCCCCCCAGCAGTGCCAGCTACACATGATATGCCCCTCAGCAGTGACAGATAGACATGATATGCCCCCAGCAGTGCCAGATACACATGATATGCTCCCCAGCAATGCCAGATACACATGATATGCCCCCCAGCAGTGCCAGCTGCACATGATATGCCCCCCAGTAGTGCCAGATACACATGATATGCCCCCCAGCAGTGCCAGATACACATGATATGCTCCCAGCAGTATCAGATACACATGTCCCCACAGTGCCAGATACATAAATGCACCCACAGTGCCAGATACATAAATGCCCCTACAGTGCCAGATACATAAATGCCCCCACAGTGCCAGGTACACATGTCTCTAGAGTGCCAGATATGCCTCCACAGTACCTGTGCCGGCGACGAGGGAGGGGAAGTGCTGTGGGCCACAGGCGGACTAAAGATGAACTACTCAGTGCGGCGCCGGCATCTGACGTCAGACGCCAGCACCGCACAGTTCCACACAGAGCAGTTTAGCAGGCTGTCTCCAGGCTCCAATATGGCGGCGCCAGCGTGCGGCGCCCAATAAGGGTGGCGCCCTGTGCGACCGCTCTATTAGAACATGCCTGGAGCAGGCCATGCATCCGGTCTGCCACGGAAACCAGATAAAAAGGAAACGTGTCTGTGTGGGTGTCTTGAGATCCGGATACACCCATGCTGAAGACAGTTGGTCCTTTAACTGAGGAGAAGAATGGAAAGTAACTTCAATGTTTAGAGGTTAATGCAGGAGAAATATGAATTTAATACTTGAGGATTAGTGCATTAGTGCTATGTATTGCACATTGGCCTAGCTAGATTGCAAAAGTAAAATGTTCTTGGTGGGCAATCTGTATAAAAAAAAAATGTAATATATGTATAGCGCAAGATCTACCTTACTGTGCAGTACAGACCTGTACGTTAAATAGACATGTTTCTCAGAATGTCAGAAGTGATATAAAGTCATGATAATGTATTACACTGTACGATATGTGCAAAGTTTTGTTATAAATTTTATGCTGGATATAAAGATCTTGCAGTATATTATGCTGTCAATTGGCAGTCTCATTTTATAACACACTGTGACTTGTGTGTCATAAGGGGGGTAATTCCAAGTTGATCGCAGCAGGAATTCTGTTAGCAATTGGGCAAAACCATGTGCACTGCATGGGAGGCAGATATAACATGTGCATAGAGAGTTAGATTAGAGTGTGGTGTGTTCAATCTGCAATCTAATTTGCAGTGTAAAAATAAAGCAGCCAGTATTTACCCTGCACAGAAATAAAATAACCCACCCAAATCTAACTCTCTCTGCAAATGTTATATCTGCCTCCCCTGCAGTGCACATGGTTTTGCCCAATTGCTACAGAATTCCTGCTGCGATCAACTTGGAATTACCCCCCATATGCAGTGATCTCACTCAATGCTTAACATGCCCTAACCACTTAACTGACGTTTCCCCCGCAAAAAAAATGCTCTGAAATTGTTGTTTCTTTAAATGAGAGAATTAGGTGCAGAACAAGAATTTAACCCTATCCAAAATGATTTCAGTTAAAAAAAAAAATGTAATTTTAGTTTTTCTTAAATTTGTATTTTTTTTCAAACATCGATCGGGAACATCGTGACCATCGGAAACATCGTGACCATCGCTGCTTTAATTTTTTTACGGTCCCTCCATTTGATGCGACCATGCCAGGCAAGTGGTTAAAGATGAATGCCGGTCCCCACATTCATTTTATAAAGTCATCAGTACCGCAACTAAGGATACCAACCCAAAAAAAGAACTGATTCTAGTAAGCTATCTCTGCGTCAAAGATGCACGGTGCATAACCATTGGTAAAAACTGCAGCAGTTCTGCCTTGAGAATTAATTTTTTTTGTATACTGTATACTGTTCTACAGTATTCTACAGTTCTACATCATTTGGTCAGCACACATTACACATTTGTCTGTGGCCATGTTGGCCTAGTGGTATCGTCGATATTTACCATGCACTTCACCCTGGGTTCGGTTCCCACAAGGGATACAAATTGTGTACACTTTTTCAAATAATTTTAACGTGTGTAATTGGATGCACGAGCAGTATTGCCCTTATACTGTACAAAACCTACACCGTCGCTTGCTCCATAGATATGGGCTTCCACAAGGCCCGGTTGGCGGCCATTTTGTTAATCGGTGCTTGGGTTTGGCCTGCTAGATTGCCCAGAGCCATGCATAATTGGATGCATGAGCAGCATTGCCCTTATATATGCAATACCTATGCTATCGTTCGCTCCATAGATGTGAGCTTCCACGAGGCCCTGGTTCGTGGTCAGCAGCCATTTTGTTAACCTGCTCGGTGCTCGAGTCTGGCCTGCTACATTGCCCAGAGCTCACTTAGCCTCATAGTCCCTGTGTGTTTTAAAGTGCGTAATTGGACGCACAAACAGCAGTACCCTTATAAATGCATAACTTATGCCGTTGCTCGCTTCATAGCTGTGGGCTTCCACAAGGCTCTGGTTCATGGTTGGTATACATTTTGTTAACCCACTTGGTGCTCAAGTCTGGCCTGCTACATTGCCCTGAGCTCGCTTAGCCCCAAAGCCCCTGTGGTTTATACAGTATTGTACACTACGGAGTTTATGTTGCAGACGCTCGGCCAGTTTATAAAGAAAACTGATCTTTTCCTGTGTTCATAATTCTATAGAGTGTAAGGTTCCTAAATGTGCGAATGTTAAAAAAAAAATGAATTAAGTGTAAAGGAAAAAAAATTGCCATTTGCGCTTTCCAGCCATCGAACCCGGGACCATGAGCATGGGGCCTGGTACACCTTACTGCTAGGTGTTATGCACACCAGTGCCAGCAGGAATGTACTGGTGTCTGAACGGTGAGGGATGCAAAACAAATGAACTCACAGACAGACTGGGGAATATGACATTACATACACAGAAGGTGATAGGGTAACAAAATAAACACAAAGTGAACAGAGAAGCCCAAAGGCTAAGAAACTGGGTGTCTCCCTAGTATTAGGAATGCTCAGATGGAAAGAAGCGAGATGTAGTGATTTAATACGTAGAGAACCCGAAATACTGTTGCTAAGGGCAGCAGCAAAACCCTAAAGGGTTACCAACGGGTGTGGCAGTAAACTCCTTGGTCAGAGATGGAATAATAGACACAAGGAGAGTCTCCACAATCCTAGTCCTCACTTGCAGTTCACTGGTTCAGCTTACTACCACTAAACTGACACCTGAACACCTTGCACAGTGAGAAAGGATTTTGGCAGGCAAGTCTGAGAATACAGCCGCAAACTTGCTAGGTTCACAGAGTAGCAAAAGAACCCCAGCAGGTTAAACTACTGACTCCAGTCTTACTGCTAGGTCTGGATTGGCAGAGTGTAATACCAAATCCCAAGGCCTATTTGCAGTAAGCAACAAACAAATACAAAGTTTACACAGTACTAGCTAGCTTTCAGGAACTGACTAACCAACAAAGATTCAGCAGCATCTGCCTAACCTGAGAAGAGGGTTTATATAGCAGGTGCTGTCCACGCCCCACTCAGACCTCACAGACTGTGAGCACAAAAACCAGCACCGGATCCCCTGCCGTGCACAGAGCCTGTAACCACTGCACAGCAAAAGACCCGAACCGGAGTATCAGCTACGCTCAGGTTACTCCGCTAGCACTTGTCACCCGGTTGCCATGATGACGTGGCAGCACAGAGCAGGAGACCCTAACAGTACCCCCCCCTCTGACGAGGGGTCAAAGAACCCCTACCACCGGGTTTATCGGGGAACTGCGAGAAGAAAGAGCGTAACAGTCTGGGGGCATGAAGATCACAACTGCGCACCCACGACCGCTCCTCCGGACCATACCCCTTCCAGTGCACCAAAAATGACAGCCGACCCCGAACCATCTTGGAGTCAAGAATCCTTTCAACAACAAACTCCCTCTGGCCACGTATCAGAAGAGGGGAAGGTCTTCCACTGGAAGAAGGATTACTAATCGCCCGTTTTAAAAGGGAACAATGAAATGTTTTCTTGATACCCAAAGAACGGGGTAGATCTAACTGAATTGCCACCGGATTGATGACCCTAGTGATCTTATAAGGACCGATGAACCGGGGGCCTAACTTATGAGATGGCTGTCTCAACTTCAAATTCTTGGTAGACAACCAGACGAAGTCTCCTAATTTGAAGCTGCAGGGTCTTTTCAGCTTATCAAAAACCCTTTTGGTCACTAATGACACAGACACAAGGGCTTTCTTCACTTTCCTCCAAATACCTCTAAGGACCGAAACCACAGAGGAACCACCAGGCGTGGAGTCCAGGGGGTCAAAAGAATTGGCCTTAGGATGATGCCCATACACACAAAGGAAGGGAGAGATCCCTGTAGCAGAGTGAGCCGCGTTGTTATAGGCAAACTCCGCCATGGACAGATGAGCAACCCAGTCAGTCTGACACTTGGAGACATAACACCTGAGGAACTGCTCCAAGGACTGGTTCACCCTTTCAGTCTGCCCATTAGACTGCGGATGGTAGCCTGACGACAAGCTGACAGAAATCTGGAGATCGGAACAAAATGCCCTCCAGAATTTGGCCACAAACTGGGATCCGCGGTCAGAGACCACATCAAGTGGCAACCCGTGGAGGCGCACAACATGCAGCATAAATAATTCAGACAGCCGTCTGGCCGATGGCAGCCCAACCAATGGAACGAAGTGCGCTATCTTCGAAAACCTGTCAACGACAACCCAGATGGCTGTCATCCCCGAGGATTTGGGCAAGTCCACCACAAAATCCATTGAAATGTGGGTCCATGGCTTAGATGGAATAGAGAGTGGATGTAATGGACCAACAAGAACCCCTCTAGGAGTCTTATTTCGGGCACAGATGTCACATGCCCGAACCCACTGATCCACATCCCTAGCCACCGAGGGCCACCACACCGCCCTAGATAGCAACTCCCGAGTTCTGGCAATACCCGGGTGACCTGCCGACTTCTTGGCATGGAATTCCAGGAACACTCGCTGTCTTAACCTAGGAGGCACAAACAAAAGACCTACCGGAAGGTCTGGAGGAGCCTGCTCCTGTGCTCTAAGGACTAATGACAAGAGGTCCTGGGTAATGCCCACTTTAATACATGATGGGGACACAATGGGCAATGGCTCCTCGGTGGTCTCCTGGATTGGAGCAAAACTCAGCGAGAGCGCACCAGCCTTGATGTTTTTTGACCCAGGGCGATATGTTATCAAAAAATGAAAGCGAGCAAAAAACAAAGCCCATCGTGCCTGCCTGGCATTGAGGCGCTTCGCTGACTCTAAATATGCCAAATTCTTATGGTCGGTGAGAATTGAGACCACAAACTTAGCCCCCTCAAGCCAGTGTCTCCACTCCTCGAGTGCATCCTTAATAGCCAACAATTCCCGGTTACCCACGTCATAATTCATCTCGGCAGGCGAAAATTTACGGGAAAATTAAGCACAGGGATGAAGGCGATTATCAGACACCCCCATCTGAGAGAGCACTGCCCCAATACCCATCTCAGAGGCATCCACCTCCACCACAAAAGGACGCTCTGGATCTGGGTGTCGCAGCACCTTGGCCGAGACAAATGCCCTTTTGAGACGGGCAAAAGCCGCTTTGGCCTCACAAGACCAGTGAGCAACATCTGCCCCTTTCTTAGTGAGTGCCACCAAGGGTGCCACTATAGACGAAAATCCAGCGATAAATCGTCTATAAAAATTCGCAAAGCCCAGAAAACGCTGAAGCGCCTTCAAACTAGTGGGCTGCACCCAATCCAGGACTGCCTGTACCTTGGAACCCTCCATTTGGAAACCTTCTGGGGAGATAATATATCCTAGAAATGCGATTTGCTGAACTTCAAATTCGCACTTCTCCAGCTTCGCCCCAAGCCGGTGGTCTCTGAGTTTCTGGAGGACTAAGCGTACATGCTTCCGATGTTCCTCCAGGGAATGGGAGAAGATTAGGATGTCATCTAAGTATACAACTAAGAATCTATCCAAATATTCCCTGAGCACATCGTTCATGAAGTCCTGGAAGACTGCCGGGGCATTACAGAGCCCAAAAGGCATCACCAAATATTCATAATGCCCTGAGTGGGTATTAAAGGCAGTATTCCATTCATCCCCCTCTCTTATTCGGATTAGATTGTACGCACCGCGTAGGTCAATCTTAGAAAAAATGGTGGCAGTACGAAGCTGGTCAAACAAGACCGAAATGAGAGGCAGTGGGTATGAGTTTTTAATCGTGATACGGTTCAATTCCCTGAAGTCGATGCAGGGTCGCAACGAACCGTCCTTTTTACCCACGAAGAAGAACCCCGACCCAACTGGAGACTGTGAAGGTCTGATAAATCCCTTAGCCAAGTTCTCCTGAATGTTCTCTGCCATAGCCTGAGTCTCAGGACGTGACAGGGAGTACAACCTGCTCTTGGGAAGCTTAGCATTCGGCAACAAATCAATGGCACAGTCATAGGGGCGATGGGGAGGTAGTACCTCTGCAACTCTTTTGGAGAACACGTCCGCAAAATCTGCATAACATCCTGGCAATCCTGGCAAACTTAGCTGCGAAAGCCTGACTGGAAGGCTCAAGCAACTCCTGAAACAATCAGTACCCCAACTAAGAATCTCCCCAGAGACCCAGTCAAATTGAGGATTGTGGGCCCTTAACCAGGGTAACCCCAACACCAATGGGGCAAAAGTACAGACAGTCACATAAAAGGACAATTTTTCAGAGTGTGTGGCTCCAATAAACAAAGAAATCTGGCTAGTGCAAGAGGTAATTTTACCCTGGGATAATGGTTCCCTGTTTAACCAACAAATCTCAATTTCCGATGCCAAGGGTACTAAGGGAACAGAGTGTTTCAGGGCGAATTGGCGGTCCATAAAAACCCCGTCGGCCCCACTGTCCACAAAGGCCTCAGTCTTGACAGTTTGACCGAGGATCTTCAAGGTCACCGGAATGATAAAAGTCTTCTTGGGAAATTCTGACTTCTGGCCTGACAGGATATTTCCCATCACCCTCATGCCCTGAAGTTTTCCGGCTTTTCTGGGCATGATACTACCACATGACCTTTATTCCCACAGTACAAACATAACCCCTGCTGTCTCCTCCGCGTCTTCTCAAGCGAGGAGAGGCGGGTAGCCCCAATCTCCATAGGCTCCTCGGAAAATTCCTCAGAGTCTGAGGTTCCCTTGGGAAAGAAGGAAACCTCGGTCTCCCTTTCAAGCCTGCGCTCTCTCAGCCATCTATCCACCCGAATGGATAACTGCATGAGCTGATCCAAGCTATCAGGCAAGGGATATTGTACCAGTTGGTCTTTTAACTGGTTAGAAAGACCTCTTCGGTACTGGTGTCTCAGGGCTGGGTCATTCCACTGGGTATCATAGGCCAACCTCCGAAACTCCGTACAATAAACCTCAACTGGCCTTCGCCCTTGCTTAAGGATCGAAATCTGAGCCTCGGCTGAGGCCGTCTTGTCAGGGTCATCATACAACATGCCCAGTGCCGTAAAAAAAGCATCAACACTTTTAAGCGACGGACAGTCAGGCTGCAACCCATATGCCCAGACCTGTGGGTCTCCTTGTAGCAAGGAAATCACTATGCTCACCCGCTGAATCTCTGACCCAGAAGACTGAGGCCTAAGCTGGAAATATAGCTTGCAGCTCTCCTTGAAACAAAAGAACTGCGAGCGATCTCCAGAAAAACGATCCGGGAGATTTACTTTCAGCTCTTTAACCCCTGAAGGTACTGCTGCTGCGGGAGCTCCGCCAGCGGCCTGTGAGGTGTGCATTTTAATGGACAAATCATTAAATTGTCGAGTCAGGACCTGCACCTGATCGACCACCTGTTGCAAAGTATTTTGAGGGGTATGCTCCATATTCCCACAAAATTTCAACAGGAGTATTGGGCTGCTGAATATGTTATGCACACCAGTACCAGCAGGAATGTACTGGTGTCTGAACGGTGAGGGATGCAAAACAAATGAACTCACAGACAGACTGGGGAATATGACATTACATACACAGAAGGTGATAGGGTAACAAAATAAACACAAAGTGAACAGAGAAGCCCAAAGGCTAAGAAACTGGGTGTCTCCCTAGTATTAGGAATGCTCAGATGGAAAGAAGCGAGATGTAGTGATTTAATACGTAGAGAACCCGAAATGATGTTGCTAAGGGCAACAGCAAAACCCTAAAGGGTTACCAACGGGTGTGGCAGTAAACTCCTTGGTCAGAGATGGAATAACAGACACAAGGAGAGTCTCCACAATCCTAGTCCTCACTTGCAGTGCACTGGTTCAGTTTACTGCCACTAAACTGACACCTGAACACCTTGCACAGTGAGAAAGGATTTTGGCAGGCAAGTCTGAGAATACAGCCGCAAACTTGCTAGGTTCACAGAGTAGCAAAAGAACCCCAGCAGGTTAAACGACTGACTCCAGTCTTACTGCTAGGTCTGGATTGGCAGAGTGTAATACCAAATCACAGGGTTCAAAAGAAGAAGGAAAGTGTCCTCAATGTGGTGCACAAAACTTTTTACAGTAGCTAAAATATAACTTTTATTGGTATACTGAATAAAAAGTATTCATAAAAAGCGAAAATTGAATTTAAAAATGTTAGACATGTGAACACAAAGAATGAGAATGTGTATTAAAATAAATAGCTATATGTGAAATGACTAATTCCTCTGAATGTTTCAAAAAATAGAAGGAGAAAAAGGCCTATATATTAAGATACAATATTTGATCTCAGGCACAATATAATCTCCTAAAGATGTGGAACAGTAATTGGATCAGTGGGATCTTATGGGCTCCTCTTGTTCACGTATAATTATGTATCTTGTTATGTACCCAAATGGGCGGAGTCCTCAGAATCCTCATAAAGTGTCATATACCCTGGTCTTTTGACCTCACAGTTAGAATAATTAGCCACAAGGGGAAATTCTGTATCTATGACAGTTTGATATATGCTAGAGCCCACTTATTAGGTCTTATGTGGGTGGACACTCAGGTAATAATTTAATTTAAATATATATCTATTTGTTTGAGTTTTGGTCCTCCTATAAAGCTGAGATCCCTCCTACCATATAAATTTAATGGTATAGATTGGTGTCTGTTATGTCTATTTTTGTACCATAGAGATAGAGAATGATGGGTAGTTCCCAGGTCTCAGATTAGGCTGGTACACTGAGGGAGAGAAGTGTTGAAAAAAAGATAGTAATAGGTACACTCCTTATAAATGGAGTTAATTGGTATAAAGAAATGGAATATATCTAGTGTACGAATTCTCTATTCAATGACCTAATTCGGTAGTCTAGGAGAATACTGTCACCTATGTTTCCATTATGACCAAACTGTATTGGTACCAGGAATAATGGGAAATGCGTGTATAATTCTTGTATGCTAAACACTTTCACTTCCTACCACTGTGGGGCAGATATGTACCAGATATGTCTAGGCTGTGGGTTTAGGTATATTTACACATGATCCATAATGATATATGCAGTGCAATTACAATATAGAACAAGTCATTTTCACATATGCTAAGAGAACCTAACGCGGCGTTTCGCTAGTTAGCTTCGTCAGAGGCAAGCCGATTGCCTTCCGGATCTGCCTTTTAAACCCCCTGTCATTACTTGGCAGCCAATTACATTCATCTCTATGAGGTGCCTGCCAATCCGTCGCTGCCATGTCCCATTGCTCCCGCCTCACTCCCTTGATCGACGGGAGCTTCAACGGGCCGGGGACCCGGCGGCGCGTGCGCACTGGAGGCTACACGCGTCACTGAGCCTATCATTCCCAGACCCTGGTAATCGAGCGGCGATGTCCGAGAGATCCGGGCGGCTATTTAAGGAACGTATAGTGCTGTTAGAAGGTTTATGTTAAACCAGTTTCTCTCCTAGTGTCCCCTCTCTCAGCGGGGGCATCTGGTTTACCGTTTAAATATAGAAAGATGTGGATTCCGGATCCAAGTTCTGGGTCACGTGACCTCGGTTCCCATACATCGTGTGCATGGATGCCAGGCATTGTAAACGATTGTGGATCCACCTGATGAGATGTATCAACCGTCATAGATATGAACAGAATGAATTCTTTATGGGGATGGATAAACAGTAATAATAAAATAGATTCCAAAAGTATGCATTTTTATTCCTATGGGATAGATGTTGTTCTTTATATATACTCTACTTGGTGCTTAAATTATTACTATTTGATCATTACAATCCCATTTGTGTTCATAATGAATTCTTTTGGATAAGTATGGTACAATATTTACTGATGTAAGAGGGGGGACAAAAAAGAAGCAAGTTCATTGTTAGTCATAAAATAATAAATTAAGTGTTACAATGATGGTAAGTGATTCTGAATAAATGTGAACTGAGTCCTGATGCTAGTGAATAATATATAATTATAAATATTACATGTTCATAGGTCCAAATTATGTTTAATTGAGTGAAACATGTCATTGTTCTCACACATATTTTACTTAGTGCTATACAATAGCCACTAATAATTGCAATCCTATTTGTGTACATAGTAATTTTCATGAATATGAATAATGTTTATTTTATTATGATGAGACAAGAAAAAAAAATATATATAAGATAAATAAATACATTTTCATTATTAGACGTAAAATGATGGATTAATTGTTCATGAGAATAAAAATAAGTAGTTCTTAATAAATATAAAATAAAATAAAACCTGATGCTGATGAGATATATATGTGATAATGAATGTTATATACTCATGGGCGTGAATTGTGATTGACAGTGATGTGTAAAAAGTGCTCTAATATTTCAAACAAAATCTGTGAAACCCCATAAAAAGTGTCAAAAACCCAAACCAAAAGCCAAAAACAAGACAAGAACTGTGTGATTTGTTGAATAATACGCTAAAGAATGTAAAGGGGTGTATGAATTCCCTAAAATTATTGGTGAGACCTGTGCTACGTGATTTAAATAACGTGAACTGGACGTACAGGATGATGATGAGGGTATCAAAAGATTCCTCACGAGGTAAAAAGTGAAAAGGTGAAATGTGGATGAATAATATCCATAAAGGTGAATACAAAGTGAGATCCATAGGTCTAACTGACTCTAAGTTTTTGTTATTTATCTTATATATGAAGATCAAACAATAAGATCTATCTATTGATATAATTGGGGTGTATTATGTATGAGAAAAGTGATACCAGTAATTGTGAATAATTATATAAGAGCATCTTACCACCTCTTAATTGAAAGGGGGGACAAGGGGAAGGATTTCGTGTAAAGATGAAAAATTCAAATTAGCCTGCCATTGTTTGGACTATCAAAATATGTTCCAATTGATCCTGAGGGTCCTGGTCTTATTGCATATGTGGACCCAGAGCATAATGTTGGGACAACGAACTGACAGTCCAAGGGAAAGAAAAAATGTGTATACTTGGTCTTATCTGAGGAAAGGTAAGTAACTGTTTTCCTCATTTAGACCATGAGGTGTTAGCGTGTTCATGAGAAAGATCAGTTTTGTTTCTTGTTTGAGTAATTCTCCATCTATGTCTCCACCTCTAATATTCAGAATAACTTTTTTCATTCCATATGCTGTAAGAAGATTAGGGTCACTTTGATGGTATCTGAGAAAGTGCCTCACTATAGGGGTGAGAGGTTTAAGATTGCGTCGGTCCTTATCTGCATTTCTAATGCTGCCTAGATGTTCTAATATCCTCTGTTTCAGGGGCCTTTTTGTTTTCCCTATATAGCTTAGATTGCAGGGGCATTGAAGATTATAGATGATTGCTGTTGTATTACAATCAATATGTTCGTGAATATTCCATGTCTTTCCGAATTTGTCTACAAATGAGTTGACATTCTTCATGGTTGGACATGCTTTACATTTTCCACAATTTGTTGATCCTTTCTTTATGATGGACATTTTTTTGGGGATATGTAGATGACTTTGCACCAGAATGTCATTGAGGTTCTTAGATCTCCTCCAAGATATCTGGATTTTGTCACCCAAAGTTTTCTCTAGATCCGGATCCGTATGCAGAATATCTAGATGTTTGTGGAGAATTGTTTGGATATCCCTCCATTCGTTACAATATGTGCCTATAAACCTAACACCATCTTGTTCTTCCCTTCCTGTTTCTTTTTTGGGGTTAGCTGTTAATAGTTGATCCCTAGTATACCTCTTTGTGTCTCTGTACGCTTTTTTGATCATTCTGTTACTGTAGCCACGGGCCCTCAGTCTCTGGTTGAGTTGTTTAGATCTTAATTTGTATGTTGCCTCTTCCGAGCAATTTCTTTTCATACGGAGAAATTCTCCCTTTGGTAGACCCTTCAATACCGATGGATGATGGGAACTCTCGTTGTGCAAAATACTGTTGGGGGAAGTCTTTTTCCTGAACAGATCAGTAGAAATGCGGCCATCTTCCTCTACACAGAGAGTGATGTCTAGATAGTTTACCTGGGTTTGGCTGGCTTCGTATGTTAGACGTAAATTCAGATTATTATTATTCAGTTTTTCCAAAAATTCTCTGAATAGCTGAATATCGCCATCCCAGATTATCAGCAGGTCGTCGATGTAGCGTAACCACATAATCACATGATCAGTGTATCGGTCGTTCTCCTCTTGGAATACACATTCACGTTCCCACCACCATAAATACAGGTTTGCGTACGTAGGGGCACACGTAGTCCCCATTGCGGTGCCCCTTACCTGTAAATAGAAGTTGTTATTACAGACAAAGAAGTTTCTCGTGAGTACAAAGCGAAGTAATGTGATGAGGAAGTTGTTAAAGTCGTCCTCCCTATTTCTGTTTAGGAAATACCGGACTGCCTCTATTCCGAAATCATGATGTATGCTTGTATAGAGGCTTTCGACGTCGCAGGTGATAAGCCATGTGGTCTTGTTGAGAAAGATATCTTGTAACTTGCTGAGAACATCTGGCATGTCTCTCACATATGAAGGTAATTCCATCACATAGTCCCTCAGGTGGGAGTCAATGAATTTACTTGCATTTTCTGTAAAACTCCCAATCCCGGAGACTATAGGTCTACCGGGTGGGTCTTTTTCATTTTTGTGTATTTTTGGACTTAGTAAGTAGAGAACTAGACGAACTACAGGACAGGAAAAAGAATCATAAACTTCATCATAATCTCAGTGAAGAAGAAAGAAGAGCTATCACAGATATGAAAAAGTGGGAGGACACCATCATTAAGCCCTCAGACAAGGGGGGCAATATAGTGCTGTGGCCTCGCGAACAATACGTCAAAGAACTTCTGAGACAACTCAATGATAAGACTTGCTATAGACAACTTACCTTCAACCCCATGAGGGATTATCTAAATATTTACAATAAAATTATAGAAGAAGCAAGGACTGCAGGAATCATTTCCAAAAATGACTTTGAATTCCTAAAAAGAGAACATCCAAAAGTGCCCACGCTATATTTGCTCCCCAAAATACACAAAAATGAAAAAGACCCACCCGGTAGACCTATAGTCTCTGGGATTGGGAGTCTTACAGAAAATGCAAGTAAATTCATTGACTCCCACCTGAGGGACTATGTGATGGAATTACCTTCATATGTGAGAGACACGCCAGATGTTCTCAGCAAGTTACAAGATATCTTTCTCAACAAGACCACATGGCTTATCACCTGCGACGTCGAAAGCCTCTATACAAGCATACATCATGATTTCGGAATAGAGGCAGTCCGGTATTTCCTAAACAGAAATAGGGAGGACGACCTTAACAACTTCCTCATCACATTACTTCGCTTTGTACTCACGAGAAACTTCTTTGTCTGTAATAACAACTTCTATTTACAGGTAAGGGGCACCGCAATGGGGACTACGTGTGCCCCTACGTACGCAAACCTGTATTTAGGGTGGTGGGAACGTGAATGTGTATTCCAAGAGGAGAACGACCGATACACTGATCATGTGATTATGTGGTTACGCTACATCGACGACCTGCTGATAATCTGGGATGGCGATATTCAGCTATTCAGAGAATTTTTGGAAAAACTGAATAATAATAATCTGAATTTACGTCTAACATATGAAGCCAGCCAAACCCAGGTAAACTATCTAGACATCACTCTCTGTGTAGAGGAAGATGGCCGCATTTCTACGGATCTGTTCAGGAAAAAGACTTCCACCAACAGTATTTTACACAACGAGAGTTCCCATCATCCATCGGTATTGAAGGGTCTACCAAAGGGAGAATTTCTCCGTATGAAAAGAAACTGCTCGGAAGAGGCAACATACAAATTAAGATCTAAACAACTCAACCAGAGACTGAGGGCCCGTGGCTACAGTAACAGAATGATCAAAAAAGCGTACAGAGACACAAAGAGGTATACTAGGGATCAACTATTAACAGCTAACCCCAAAAAAGAAACAGGAAGGGAAGAACAAGATGGTGTTAGGTTTATAGGCACATATTGTAACGAATGGAGGGATATCCAAACAATTCTCCACAAACATCTAGATATTCTGCATACGGATCCGGATCTAGAGAAAACTTTGGGTGACAAAATCCAGATATCTTGGAGGAGATCTAAGAACCTCAATGACATTCTGGTGCAAAGTCATCTACATATCCCCCAAAAAATGTCCATCATAAAGAAAGGATCAACAAATTGTGGAAAATGTAAAGCATGTCCAACCATGAAGAATGTCAACTCATTTGTAGACAAATTCGGAAAGACATGGAATATTCACGAACATATTGATTGTAATACAACAGCAATCATCTATAATCTTCAATGCTCCTGCAATCTAAGCTATATAGGGAAAACAAAAAGGCCCCTGAAACAGAGGATATTAGAACATCTAGGCAGCATTAGAAATGCAGAAAAGGACCGACGCAATCTTAAACCTCTCACCCCTATAGCGAGGCACTTTCTCAGATACCATCAAAGTGACCCTAATCTTCTTACAGCATATGGAATGAAAAAAGTTATTCTGAATATTAGAGGTGGAGACATAGATGGAGAATTACTCAAACAAGAAACAAAACTGATCTTTCTCATGAACACGCTAACACCTCATGGTCTAAATGAGGAAAACAGTTACTTACCTTTCCTCAGATAAGACCAAGTATACACATTTTTTCTTTCCCTTGGACTGTCAGTTCGTTGTCCCAACATTATGCTCTGGGTCCACATATGCAATAAGACCAGGACCCTCAGGATCAATTGGAACATATTTTGATAGTCCAAACAATGGCAGGCTAATTTGAATTTTTCATCTTTACATGAAATCCTTCCCCTTGTCCCCCCTTTCAATTAAGAGGTGGTACGATGCTCTTATATAATTATTCACAATTAATGGTATCATTTTTCTCATACATAATACACCCCAATTATATCAATAGATAGATCTTATTGTTTGATCTTCATATATAAGATAAATAACAAAAACTTAGAGTCAGTTAGACCTATGGATCTCACTTTGTATTCACCTTTATGGATATTATTCATCCACATTTCACCTTTTCACTTTTTACCTCGTGAGGAATCTTTTGATACCCTCATCACCATCCTGTACGTCCAGTTCACGTTGTTTAAATCACGTAGCACAGGTCTCACCAATAATTTTAGGGAATTCATACACCCCTTTACATTCTTTAGCGTATTATTCAACAAATCACACAGTTCTTGTCTTGTTTTTGGCTTTTGGTTTGGGTTTTTGACACTTTATGGGGTTTCACAGATTTTGTTTGAAATATTAGAGCACTTTTTACACATCACTGTCAATCACAATTCACGCCCATGAGTATATAACATTCATGATCACATATATATCTCATCAGCATCAGGTTTTATTTTATTTTAAATTTATTAAGAACTACTTATTTTTATTCTCATGAACAATTAATCCATCATTTTACGTCTAATAATGAAAATGTATTTATTTATCTTATATATATTTTTTTTTCTTGTCTCATCATAATAAAATAAACATTATTCATATTCATGAAAATTACTATGTACACAAATAGGATTGCAATTATTAGTGGCTATTGTATAGCACTAAGTAAAATATGTGTGAGAACAATGACATGTTTCACTCAATTAAACATAATTTGGACCTATGAACATGTAATATTTATAATTATATATTATTCACTAGCATCAGGACTCAGTACACATTTATTCAGAATCACTTACCATCATTGTAACACTTAATTTATTATTTTATGACTAACAATGAACTTGCTTCTTTTTTGTCCCCCCTCTTACATCAGTAAATATTGTACCATACTTATCCAAAAGAATTCATTATGAACACAAATGGGATTGTAATGATCAAATAGTAATCATTTAAGCACCAAGTAGAGTATATATAAAGAACAACATCTATCCCATAGGAATAAAAATGCATACTTTTGGAATCTATTTTATTATTACTGTTTATCCATCCCCATAAAGAATTCATTCTGTTCATATCTATGACGGTTGATACATCTCATCAGGTGGATCCACAATCGTTTACAATGCCTGGCATCCATGCACACGATGTATGGGAACCGAGGTCACGTGACCCAGAACTTGGATCCGGAATCCACATCTTTCTATATTTAAACGGTAAACCAGATGCCCCCGCTGAGAGAGGGGACACTAGGAGAGAAACTGGTTTAACATAAACCTTCTAACAGCACTATACGTTCCTTAAATAGCCGCCGGGATCTCTCGGACATCGCCGCTCGATTACCAGGGTCTGGGAATGATAGGCTCAGTGACGCGTGTAGCCTCCAGTGCGCACGCGCCGCCGGGTCCCCGGCCCGTTGAAGCTCCCGTCGATCAAGGGAGTGAGGCGGGAGCAATGGGACATGGCAGCGACGGTTTGGCAGGCACCTCATAGAGATGAATGTAATTGGCTGCCAAGTAATGACAGGGGGTTTAAAAGGCAGATCCGGAAGGCAATCGGCTTGCCTCTGACGAAGCTAACTAACGAAACGCCGCGTTAGGTTCTCTTAGCATATGTAAAAATGACTTGTTCTATGTTGTAATTGCACTGCATATATCATTATGGATCATGTGTAAATATACCGAGACCCACAGCCTAGACATATCTGGTACATATCTGCCCCACAGTGGTAGGAAGTGAAAGTGTTTAGCATACAAGAATTATACATGCATTTCCCATAATTCCTGGTACCAATACAGTTTGGTCATAATGGAAACATAGGTGACAGTATTCTCCTAGACTACCGAATTAGGTCATTGAATAGAGAATTCGTACACTAGATATATTCCATTTCTTTATACCAATTAACTCCATTTATAAGGAGTGTACCTATTACTATCTTTTTTTCAACACTTCTCTCCCTCAGTGTACCAGCCTAATCTGAGACCTGGGAACTACCCATCATTCTCTATCTCTATGGTACAAAAATAGACATAACAGACACCAATCTATACCATTAAATTTATATGGTAGGAGGGATCTCAGCTTTATAGGAGGACCAAAACTCAAACAAATAGATATATATTTAAATTAAATTGTTACCTGAGTGTCCACCCACATAAGACCTAATAAGTGGGCTCTAGCATATATCAAACTGTCATAGATACAGAATTGCCCCTTGTGGCTAATTATTCTAACTGTGAGGTCAAAAGACCAGGGTATATGACACTTTATAAGGATTCTGAGGACTCCGCCCATTTGGGTACATAACAAGATACATAATTATACGTGAACAAGAGGAGCCCATAAGATCCCACTGATCCAATTACTGTTCCACATCTTTAGGAGATTATATTGTGCCTGAGATCAAATATGGTATCTTAATATATAGGCCTTTTTCTCCTTCTATTTTTTGAAACATTCAGAGGAATTAGTCATTTCACATATAGCTATTTATTTTAATACACATTCTCATTCTTTGTGTTCACATGTCTAACATTTTTAAATTCAATTTTCGCTTTTTATGAATACTTTTTATTCAGTATACCAATAAAAGTTATATTTTAGCTACTGTAAAAATTTTTGTGCACCACATTGAGGACACTTTCCTTCTTCTTTTGAACCCTGTGATTGTATTCTTTGTGTCCGTGGTAGCACCCCCCACTTCTCAATAATTTTGGAATACAACTAAATCAATTATTTTCCTGGGGGTCTTGACATTAACACATTTATATGTACTTTGGCTTGTGCGCCCTTATCCTTAGTAGTGTAATACCAAATCCCAAGGCCTATTTGCAGTAAGCAACAAACAAATACAAAGTTTACACAGTACTAGCTAGCTTTCAGGAACTGACTAACCAACAAAGATTCAGCAGCATCCGCCTAACCTGAGAAGAGGGTTTATATAGCAGGTGCTGTCCCCGCCCCACTCAGACCTCACAGACTGTGAGCACAAAAACCAGCACTGGATCCCCTGCCGTGCACAGAGCCTGTAACCACTGCACAGCAAAAGACCCGAACCGGAGTATCAGCTACGCTCAGGTTACTCCGCAAGCACTTGTCTCCCGGTTGCCATGACGACGTGGCAGCACAGAGCAGGAGACCCTAACACTATGCCACAACACCTAGCTGGTGTTACAGATGCAAACTCATGTGTAAATATAAGCAGTGATCCATTTCAATTAGTTTTGCTTATGCTGTTTTCTCTAAGGGACTTGGATGCTCACATAACCCTAATGCCAGTGGACCATTGCTTTAACAAGTAAGTTTGCGTCTGTATACACTATTTTTATTTATTTATTTACTTTTTGGTCTCGATAGAGAATTAATATTTTCTACAGCATCCCTGAAGACCAGCGTTCATTAGTAAATCATGGTATCAATGCTTGTGTGACGCCCACACATCACTGCCGATATGACAATCCAGTAAATTTATATGAATTTTAATGCAACGTCTCTGTTCAACTTATACTGTGGGCAGGATACCCACTCCGCTGGTTAACACCCATCTCCCCCTTCTTCCTCTCCTGGGAGACTGCTCATTTCACAGATAGGGAGCCCAGCTTACAGTCAATAAATTGACAAAACAGTACAGTATGTAAATGAAGGGCTCATACTACAGTAGCTTTGGTTGGGGGAAGGGACTACAGAGGTCCCGAGCAAGGTATTTTTTTTTATTTGTAACTTTGCTTGCTAGACCCAGCCCCGCGTACTATATACAGGATATGTACATTAAATAGTAAGTATGTGCTTATATGAAGTACCTTACTACAGATTTTGCAGATGCTCAGCCAGTTCATAATTAAAATTGATCTTTTCCTGTGTTAATAATTCTATTGAATGTAAAGTTCTTAAGTGTATGAATGTAAAAAAATAAAAGTGTAAAAAAATGTAAAAAGGCAATTGCTCTTTCTGGGAATCAAACCCGGGACCATGAGCACCTCACCCACGACGCCTGGTGATATAGATGCAAAGTCATGTGTAACTATAAGCAGTAATCCCTTTCAATTGATTTTACTTATGCTGTACTGTCTATGGGACTTGGACACTCACATAACCCCAACGTTGATGGACCATTGCTTTAACACGTAAGTTTGTATCTGTACACACTATTTTTATTTATTGATTTATTTATTAATTTTTTGGTCCTGACAGAGAATTAATATTTTCTACAGCATCCCTTAAGACCAGCGTTCATTAGTAAATCATGGTATCAATGCATGTGTGATGCCCACACATAACTGCCGAAATGACAGTCCAGGCATTGTGAGCCCACTGCGCAAAAATATGCCTCCTTTATTTACAGTAGGCTGTATACTTCAAGTTCCTGATTGACTCTCTTCATCTGACTGTTGGTCTGTGTGTACAGTATAACATTACAGTTGTCCCTGGCCATTTGCCAGGGTTTGTTAAGATTACACTATTACAGTAAAATTACTGTACTGTACTGTATATCCATCTGCCACTATTCACTCTAAAGTACTGGATTAGTGGAGCATTAGCCACCCGTGGTGAAGATGTGTATTGCATGCTGTGTATGTTGTCGCACCTTAACGCGTCTTTCCGGGAAACACCTCCACAACCCGAGCTATAGCTAAGGAGCAACAAATATTCATTTTTAGGTGGAGAAACTCCAATGATGAGGGAGGCTCTATCTGTAGTCACACAGCAATGTTGACCAGGACTATCTTAACAGCATTGTAGGCTCCTGGGTAAAACAATGCACTGAGGCCTCTACCCATCCTTCAATGGTAGGGGTGGGGTGCTATAAGCTGCAGCTTTGATGTCCTGCGGACTATAGGGGGTGTTTTATCCTTCGCTCAGCATGTAGGACATGGATCAATAATTTCTGCTAATTACTCATTTACTGCACAGATAATGGGAGATGGGGCAGTAGGAAGATCGCAAAACTCTAGAGGGTCAGTGGCCTAAAATAAAGGGCCCCAGTACATGACTCCCAGTACATGACTGGTAGGGGGTGGTTAATATGCAGGGGAGGGGTGGTTAGTGGCGTGGGTTTAATTTTCATATTTTACGGAGGTAGGGTAGCTTGCTTGACTTGAAATAGATTTCTTAGCTTTCAATGGGATAAAAAACTAGATAATCCCACCTTTCAGGAGGTACTGAGGACTTGGGGATCAGACATCAGGAGCCAGAGCAACCCACTGCCGAAAATATAAAACCGCATACCAGGAGTGTGGATCTGGAGCAGGGACCAGCTGCTGGAAGGCTGATATCTCTGGTTCTTGGCATAGTAGAGACAAACTGCCAGTGCCCACCAAAAGAGAAGAGCCCCAGCTTTTGGAGTATACCCTCAGAAAAACTCTAAGACACACAGAACCCAAGCTATCTGGCTGGGAAAAGCAATTGACAGGCTCAGATGGGGACCATTGCTTTGAAGTCAGATATCTCCAGGACTGATATTCAAAAATATGGTACCGCTGGAAAAAGGGAACCCCCAGCTATCAGTCCTGGGCCATTTGGCAGCAGCCATTGAGTCCATATGAAAAGACGTCAGAAGGTCAGAAGGATGTTAAATTGAAGAAAAAGAATATACTGCATGTTAGGATGTGTGGACTGTACAGAGGGGATGTAATTAGATATGAATATTTTTCAAGGTTATGTAGGCGGTTCTGGAATTTGATAAGCTTGCCTGAAGAGGTGAGTTTTTAGGGTACACTTGAAGGTTTGAAACTAGAGAAAAGTCTAATCGTGCATGGGAGGACATTCCACAGAGTAGGTGTAGCCCAAAGGAAGTCCTGCAATCAAGTATGGGAGCAAGTAATACGTGTGGATAAGAGACACATATTTTGTGCAAGGTGGAGAGGTCGAGATGGGATATATTTTGACATAAGTGAAGAGATGTATGTTGGTGTAGTTTATTTATTAGTAAGTATAAGTATTATGGGGTCATTCCGAGTTGATCGTAGCTGTGCTAAATTTAGCACAGCTACGATCTTCTTACCTGACTTGCGGGGGGATGCCCAGCACAGGGCAAGTCCGCCCCACATGTGGGTGCCGGTTTCCCCCGCACAAATACAAAAGCATCGCACAGCGGCGATGCCTTTGTATTTGAGGAGTAACTCCCGGCCAGCGCAGCTCCTATGGCTGGCCGGGAGTTAACTGTCACTGCCACTGGCCGCTGCGTGAGACAAGCTCTTCTGTAGTTTCTTAAACTCGGAGGATTCATATCTTTGAGTTTACAGATTTCTTTCAAGCTGAAAGGAAAGGAAACAAAATAGCATCTTAAAATACAGATATATGCAAATTGCTAAGCCAACCATTTTTAATTAAAAAAAAAATCACTATTTCAACAATCTACTCTTTGATCCCGCTAAACCAATTAGCTGGATTTGAGCAGAACATTTCTCTAAACCACTTCTTGCGCACTATTTGTTTCATTAGTAATAAATATACAACACATTCTTGGAGTTCTCTTCATACATATTCTAAAAAATATTACACTCTATTTAGTAGTATGTATTTGCTTTAAAGCAATTAAAACCCTTATACGCTTATATGTAGTGGGGACAGATGTCCATTCCCCTCCTTTTCCAGATGTGGGCCCATGTGAGCCCAGCATTTCTTAATTAACTGGTATCTTTGAACTTCTAGAGATTTCATGATCTTTACTTTAACTTGACTAACACAAGCTCTAGTGTGATAACACACTTCTTATATACTATATATATATAAGAAGCACATACTACATATACTACATATATAAAAAGTATATACTTATATACTAAACACTGGTACGTAACTTTGGATTGGTGGACATGCCAGTCCCGCCCTTTCCTATGAGAGATATAGAGTATATTATGACAACAATGAGTACTAAAGTTCCCAATATAATGACCCATAGTGGTCTGTCTAGTTTAGGCACAATTAGCCTTTGTATGTTTGTGTATTCCATTGTTCAAACTTAACTTGAGCAAAATTGCAGTGGAACCCAAGTTTCTCTTTCCTTAATTGACACACAAATGGGCGTGGTCAGCAACACTCGATATGGACCATCAAATCTGGGCTCAAATGACTCTTTCACGTGTCTTTCCAGATACGCCCAATCTCCTGGTTAAAGCTTGTCGGGATTCAGATTTGCTCCTGAATCTGGGAGAAAGGCAAACTAGAAAATACAGAGGTGTCAGTTTTTTCAGTAAGACTTTTTAACATATGCAGTCAAATTACCATATTTATGTTGTAACTCTCATGGATAATAACATCCTATCTTAGGTATGCTATCAAACAAGGAATAATCCAAAGTTCTCGGGCGCTTGGATATGGGGTGCTCTGTCAAGCAGCAACCATAAAAAACGGGAAGTCACTCCCACAAGAGATATACAAAAGAAGCAAATTAGGCTGCGCTAGATTGTTTATATGAAATAACAATAATATCTGATAATTCAATATTTAATTAAAAAGGAGTATATTTAATATAGGAATATAAACCATCAATGGTAGTTCCAAATAATAACATTTAAAAAGTACACATAATAGAATCAATAAAACCAGGGTTACCCATAGGCCAGGAGTTTGGATGGTATTGAATTAGGAAAGTCCGTTCCAAATTTGTTCCCCTAATAGTTAGTATGTCCAGCAACTACAGATTTTAGGAGGTGTATATATCCAAATTTATGGCTTTTACCGCTAGAGGATGCGTTGCTCCAAGATGGTAAATGATGAGCTCCTCATGCAGTGCGGTAGGCAAAGTTCGACAGTTCAGCCAAATAGCAGGCACCTTCCGGTATGGATCTTTGTGCTGGAATGTGGTAGGGGATGGTCCGGACGTATCAAGCAAAGTTCCTGGCATGGGTCCCTGTAGCCTGACGCGTTTCGCTGCACTAGGATGGCAGCTTTTTCAAAGGTGTTCATAGATAAGACATGTGGGGTTTATATACCCATTTCAATATGGTGGCTAATTAGCACCTGGAACTATTATGGCAACATTTATCAGATAATGGACAAATAATAAAACATATTTATAAGGAAGACAGACCTACTTCTCTCATAGTGGGAAAACACAGGTTAGGTTGTAGTTTTTATCACATTTTATAACATTTTAAAAATTACATCTGTTTATAATCACTGAAAGAGACCAGGAAGTACAAAGATTAGTAACCAATCATGGACTTTGTTGAGGCTTAGATTACTATGGAAACCTTTCTTTAGGCACTCTGATTGGGTGGGGACAGTATAGGAAACGCACATGATTTTCCCTATCAAGGATATGTGTGTCAAAGCCCGGTCATGTGACTAACATCATGTCACATGATCGAAGCTGTAGCCAATGTAATGTCCCGTAATAGGGACCATTATCATATGTGGTATATGAATGGTGAGGAGTCCGGTCACGTGACCTCGATCATACCACGTGATCGGCTGTGTCTATCATGGAGAACGGGGCGGGTGCCTGGGCGGGTCACTTCCGCCCTTTAGCGTACGTCACTTCCTCCCTTAGTGAATATACGAGAACTTAAGGAAATCAGACCAGACCGATCACGTGGCATGCATCTCGTCACGTGAGCGGCGTTTTTCGTCATCAGATTATGGGTAAACATAGAGGGAATCACTTCCGCCCTCAGTACAGCGGTGTTTCTGCCCTCAGCACATATCTAAGAAAAGGAGGAATATTAGAGTATTATTTTAATAATACTTTTTCCCTCATTGTTAGAGATATTAAATATTTGACCTTATATATATATTAGATCAAGAATTTGTAATGATAAAGACAACAAAATATATTGAGTAATAACAAGTCACTTGACTGCATCTTCCAACATTAATACAGAAAAATAATCTAACAGTGAAAAATAAAATCATATATCTTTCAGAGAAACATTTTTTTATGTAGAATAATATATGTTCTAGTTGGTCCAGAGAAAGGGAGAGATATAATTTTACCTATATGAACAATATTATAAAGCAAGAAATATATATATGTATAAAATATATGTAGGGGTACAGTGTAGTGAATATACTGCATTTCCGCAGTATTACCACTTTTGTATAGGGGACAAATAAAAATTGATGATAAGAAAAATTGAAAAATATATAAAAATAAAATATATGGATTACACAAAATTGTAAGAATGATAGAGCAACGGGGCAAGAGGTATATATATGACGTCAGGGAATTGATGTATTATATTATGGCATTTAATTCAACCGCCTCATTTAAGCCTCCCGGGTAGATTGTACCCATCTTAAACATCCAATAGGCTTCTTGTTGACAAAGCCTCTTGTATCTATCACCCCCTCTACTTGTCACTGGAATATGTTCCACTCCAATGATCCTCAGATTTTGGGGATTACCATTGTGGAAAACATGAAAATGTTGGGAGACACTATGTGACTCAAGTCTCTTAATAATGTTCCTGCGGTGTTCAAGGAACCTGATTTTTAATTTCCTTGTTGTGCGGCCTACGTATTTGAGGCCACATTCACAAATAAGGACATAGATAACGTAAGTAGAATTGCAATTAATAAAGTGTTTTATTTCATATGGCTCTTCATTGCTTTCTATTTTAACATGTTTGATTTTATTGTCAATATAGTTGCAAGTAATACACCTGTTTGCTCCACATTTGAAGAATCCTCTAGTTTCTGATTGTAACCATGTGTGGTTATGAGGTAATGTCTTTGGGTCTGGTTTAAGAAAACTAGGTACTAATCTATTTTTAAGAGATTTATTCTTTCGAAATACAAATATTGGTTCTGCTGGTAGTAAAGAAAAATCATGGTATTCTTAAACAAGACTACCTATTAGCACCTTTACTACCAGCAGAACCAATATTTGTCTTTCGAAAGAATAAATCTCTTAAAAATAGATTAGTACCTAGTTTTCTTAAACCAGACCCAAAGACATTACCTCATAACCACACATGGTTACAATCAGAAACTAGAGGATTCTTCAAATGTGGAGCAAACAGGTGTATTACTTGCAACTATATTGACAATAAAATCAAACATGTTAAAATAGAAAGCAATGAAGAGCCATATGAAATAAAACACTTTATTAATTGCAATTCTACTTACGTTATCTATGTCCTTATTTGTGAATGTGGCCTCAAATACGTAGGCCGCACAACAAGGAAATTAAAAATCAGGTTCCTTGAACACCGCAGGAACATTATTAAGAGACTTGAGTCACATAGTGTCTCCCAACATTTTCATGTTTTCCACAATGGTAATCCCAAAATCTGAGGATCATTGGAGTGGAACATATTCCAGTGACAAGTAGAGGGGGTGATAGATACAAGAGGCTTTGTCAACAAGAAGCCTATTGGATGTTTAAGATGGGTACAATCTACCCGGGAGGCTTAAATTAGGCGGTTGAATTAAATGCCATAATCTAATACATCAATTCCCTGACGTCATATATATACCTCTTGCCCCGTTGCTCTATCATTCTTACAATTTTGTGTAATCCATATATTTTATTTTTATATATTTTTCAATTTTTCTTATCATCAATTTTTATTTTTCCCCTATACAAAAGTGGTAATACTGCGGAAATGCAGTATATTCACTACACTGTACCCCTACATATATTTTATACATATATATATTTCTTGCTTTATAATATTGTTCATATAGGTAAAATTATATCTCTCCCTTTCTCTGGACCAACTAGAACATATATTATTCTACATAAAAAAATGTTTCTCTGAAAGATATATGATTTTATTTTTCACTGTTAGATTATTTTTCTGTATTAATGTTGGAAGATGCAGTCAAGTGACTTGTTATTACTCAATATATTTTGTTGTCTTTATCATTACAAATTCTTGATCTAATATATATATAAGGTCAAATATTTAATATCTCTAACAATGAGGGAAAAAGTATTATTAAAATAATACTCTAATATTCCTCCTTTTCTTAGATATGTGCTGAGGGCAGAAACACAGCTGTACTGAGGGCGGAAGTGATTCCCTCTATGTTTACCCATAATCTGATGACGAAAAACGCCCCTCACGTGACGAGATGCATGCCACGTGATCGGTCTGGTCTGATTTCCTTAAGTTCTCGTATATTCACTAAGGGCGGAAGTGACGTACGCTAAAGGGCGGAAGTGACCCGCCCCGGCACCCGCCCCGTTCTCCATGATAGACACAGCCGATCACGTGGTATGATCGAGGTCACGTGACCGGACTCCTCACCATTCATTTACCACATATGATAATGGTCCCTATTACGGGACATTACATTGGCTACAGCTTCGATCATGTGACATGATGTTAGTCACATGACCGGGCTTTGACACACATATCCTTGATAGGGAAAATCATGTGCGTTTCCTATACTGTACCCACCCAATCAGAGTGCCTAAAGAAAGGTTTCCATAGTAATCTAAGCCTCAACAAAGTCCCTGATTGGTTACTAATCTTTGTACTTCCTGGTCTCTTTCAGTGATTATAAACAGATGTAATTTTCAAAATCTTATAAAATGTGATAAAAACTACAACCTAACCTGTGTTTTCCCACTATGAGAGAAGTAGGTCTGTCTTCCTTATAAATATGTTTTATTATTTGTCCATTATCTGATAAATGTTGCCATAATAGTTCCAGGTGCTAATTAGCCACCATATTGAAATGGGTATATAAACCCCACATGTCTTATCTATGAACACCTTTGAAAAAGCTGCCATCCTAGTGCAGTGAAACGCGTCAGGCTACAGGGACCCATGCCAGGAACTTTGCTTGATACGTCCGGACCATCCCCTACCACATTCCAGCACAAAGATCCATACCGGAAGGTGCCTGCTATTTGGCTAAACTGTCGAACTTTGCCTACCGCACTGCATGAGGAGCTCATCATTTACCATCTTGGAGCAACGCATCCTCTAGCGGTAAAAGCCATAAATTTGGATATATACACCTCCTAAAATCTGTAGTTGCTGGACATACTAACTATTAGGGGAACAAATTTGGAACGGACTTTCCTAATTCAATACCATCCAAACTCCTGGCCTATGGGTAACCCTGGTTTTATTGATTCTATTATGTGTACTTTTTAAATGTTATTATTTGGAACTACCATTGATGGTTTATATTCCTATATTAAATATACTCCGTTTTAATTAAATATTGAATTATCAGATATTATTGTTATTTCATATAAACAATCTAGCGCAGCCTAAATTGCTTCTTATGCTATCAAACAATATTTCATAAGGTGAATAACCTATGGGTTTACTGAATATGGTTCGACTATTAACCAGTACTAAATATAAACACTTTAGCATCCCTTTCTGGTTTCTGTGACATACCCACTAACCTGTGGGGGATACATGGAATGCCTGTTGTATTCCCAAATCATACCTTGTGTACTACATTATTTCTTTAATGAAATAAATACCGCTATCTGCTACTATAACTCTTGGTAATCCATATCTGCACATAACTTCTGAAACTAACTTTCTAGTTATTGATTTTGCTGTGGCTTTTTGCCATTGGCAAATAACTGAAAATGTCTGTAGCTACCAATACATCTTTGGCATTTAGATATAGTCAATTTGCAGTCTTTGAAATGGAAAATAACTTTTTTGGGATTGCGCCAAGGATTGACTTGACCTTCTGTCCTGGACTGGACATATCCAGTAGGCCTACATATCTAGTAGGCTTGTACAAACTTGGTTGCAGCTGGATAACATCCTGGAGCTATCCATCTTCCATTAACTAAATTTTACATTTGATCCTCTCCCAGATGTGTGAGTCCATGGCTGACTTAACACCTATATGGATATAAGCTTCTGGGTAAGTATAACCTCTCTGCTAATTTCCATAAGCCTGTTTCTTCTTGTCTGGCCCCTCTTCTCTGCCAGGACCTGCTTGATCCTGAAATTTCTTCAAATCCTGTAAATCAGGCATTTGAGGCCTTGCTTCTTTCTGTTACTTCTGTATGTGTGGTGTAGATGGCTACCTTTACTGGTTGTTTGGTTGCTTTCTTTATCCACAGGCTACTTTCTCACTCTCTCCTGCTTGGTTCTGAAGTTCAATCAGCATATCATAATCAGGCATCTGGTCTGGCACTGGAATGGTTACTGGATAGACTTGCCTTTCCTGCTGGGGGCATCTTGCTGCCCTCTTGGCTTCAGCATCTTCCAGATTGTTGCCTCTTGTTTCAGGAGTATCATTTCTTGCATGTGCCTGGATCTTCATTACTGCAACCATTTCTGTGGCCCTTGCAGAGCTCTGAACTGGTGTCTGATCAGTGAAGCATGTTGTATGTCTTCGCCACTTGCCTTCTTGAAGCCTCTGCTTTTCCATGTCTGGCCCACACTCTTGTACTGGGATGGTAAGGATCCTTAATCCACAACTCCATGTTCAGTGGTCACTTACTCCTGTATAAGGAATTCCATCCTCATTGTACCTTGATCCATCCACATATAGCTCATGCTGAGCATTAGGTAGGGCTGTGTATGTAACATATGGCAAGTTGAGGTTCTTGTTTCATTAACGCGAAACAAGGAAAAGGAAAATTTTTGATTACTAGAATTATTCTCTTCCTCTTCTGGACTATCCCTCTAGTCCTGCATCCATGATGATCCGTTTCTATCGTGCTATTTTGGACCACCTTCCTTATCCTTATCATCAACTTCTTGCTTTCCGATTCATCAGTAGATAATCTGCTTTTATCTCCTTTTGAATCTTGAGATTCAACGCCTTTATTGATTAATGCTGGAAAAGGGTTGCTGGGTTGAGGGTAGTACATCTTCTGATGGTTACTTGTCGCACTTTAGCAGTGCTACTTCATACATGGTCAGCATTGCTGCTGACAGGTGGTTGGTTCTTGCTTGTTGAAGCTTCTCTGTACCTGCATGTGGTACCTGGATGATAAGCTAATGATTCAGCACTATGCCTGTGCTCTTGTCCTCTTCTTCGACTGCTGATTCAGCACTGTGTCTGTGCTCTTGTACTCTTCTAGGACTGTTGTTGCTGTCACTGCTCTGATGCCGGTAGGTGCTCCTTGAGTACTTCTGTCAAGCTTGAGTGGTAGGCCACTGGTCTCCGCCTCAGTCCATAATTTTGCGTAAGGACTTCTATGTATGGCCTCCTTCTGCAATAGCCAGGTAGTTCTGGGGCTTGAGATGAGGCAACTGCTACTTCCAATTGTTCAATTGCTTCATTCATCTGTTGCTGTGTGTAGGATGCGGACCCTCCTCCCTTTCAGTGTTGTCATACAATGCTTGCATGTAGACTGGTGCTAGAGGTATCCGTGTTCTGTAGTGTCCTACTAGGCCCAGGAATGATCATCTGACTTGCTTGACACTAGTTGGCATCTTAGCTTGCAGTATGAATTTCTCCCTTCTCACTTTTGTTAGATGTCCGGTACCTTGAGTGTCCTAGGAAGATTACCTCTTGCTTGGATAGCTGCAATTTCTCCTTCTGAGGCTCTGCAGTCTTGTCCTTCCAGAAACTTCTATAAGGACACTGTCTCTTCTTGGTACTTCTTTTAGTAGTGGTGGCAATCAGCAGTTCATTCACATCCTGTATTTAGCTGTGTCTTCTGGATAAATCACTTGGTGATGTAGCCCCTCCTTGGGGAATCCTGGTCCAGCAGTATTGCTTACTTTCTTCAACAACTGGTACTGCGGGAATGAGCCGATACTGAACTTCTGATCTAACTTGCTTCTTAATGCTTCTGTTCTTTCCTTTGATGAGTTGCTGGAAAGTTCAATTTCAGCTGGGGTGTACTGTATTCTCCTTGGATAAGCTTCAGTACATTGTGCTCCAGCAAAGTTACTGGACATGTACTCCGAGGTCAAGAACTGGGCTGGTATTGGTGGCTGTAGTTCTTGCATCTCCTGTCCTTTTGAAGTATTTCTGATATCATCAGTTCTTGTGGTATCTCCCTCTGCTTACTTCTGCATGTGCTGGCTCCAGTATTCATTAGACACAAACATCCTTCTCCAGTGGGCAAGGTGACTGTAATCATACCTTCTGCTGTTTCCTCTGGAGACCTTATGTTCACTGGAGAGTACCTGAAGAAGCTTGTACTTCATATTGGCAGAAGAAGCATAATTCATTTGTCTTCTGGGACTTTTTCTGTCTTGTTCCTTATTATTTGCTTTAACACAGTAGCTGCTGATGCTTTAAATCTTCTAATCATGGCATCATCTCTGTAATCTTGTCGTGTAGTACTGACCACTTGTCAGATGTCTTTCTTTGTCTTTTTTTAAAGCAGACTTCCTTTAGTCTCCAAACTCTCATGCAACCTTCATATTGCTTCTCAACTTTTATTTTTCCAATCACCTCTCCTTATGATTCATCCATTATCCTACATCCTTTGTCCTTTCTTCACTTGCATATTCTTTCCCATTGCCGCTGGCATGTCATCTTCTTAATCCAAGTCCACCCATGCTGGTGTTCAACATAATGATGTCCATGCTGGGAGTTGTTGTTCCTCTTTGTCTTACTTTTCCTGTGAGAGGTAGACTTGTATAGCAGCTTGTATTTCAGGTTACATCTTTGCTTTCTTGCAGGGGTAGGGCTTAACCTCCGAATCCAGTTGTTGCAATGGCCTGATCTGTAAGTAAACATAGAGGAATCTGGTTGTGCATAAAAACAGCTCTTGAAACCCTTGTGTCTCCTGTGGGTAAAGTCACTTGCTGCTGACACAGGGGCTGTACACCCTCACATTCTATTATCTCGTGTGTGCTGCCTAACGTATGGCTAATAAGAAACCTGCTGCCGTGCTTTTAAAACCTTTTCTAAATTTACTTAACAGGGTATATATATATATATATATATATATATATATATACACACACACACATATATATATATATATATCATACACGTAGTTACTCAAAAAATGCAGCAGGATTCTATTCCCTTATATCTGGCAACTTGTTTACAATTCCCAACACACTTTACTGACACCATGGTATGTAATGTTCCCAATCAATATGTTTGGAGCTGCCATGTCTAACTCATTTTTTTTCCTGTATCAAAAACTGCATCACAAAAGTTTTAGTATTTTAAATAATAATAATAATAAAGCACTGTAATAATGAGTACTATGCTTACTATCCTTCAGCTACCTGACAGCTGAGAATAATTCTCTTTCCACAAACTAAAATACACATTGCATATGTGAAAAAATGACTTTATGGAAATATATATATAAATCTGCATAATTATGCGTAGTCACCCATTAATATACTTTGCAGTAGCATGTTCTATAAAACTTACTGCTTTCTAATTATCTTTAAAACATTTTAAGGCCTTAAGGAATAAAATGACAATTATTTTCCTAATGCAATTTTTCTTTACTGTTATGTTATATATATATTATATTATGTTATCCATATTCCATAGTCATAAACATTTGTACATCCGCATGTCATTAGTCACATAGAACTAACAGGTGAATTATTACCTCACATCCCATCCTCAGCCTGTATATTTACAGAGCACATAGAACAACAGATTAAATTGATAATGTTACTACGATAAACTTTGATATATCAATTATCTATTGTTCAGATTTTGTAATATTTTGGATTTACACACTAGTACTTTGGTCATATAGAATCAGCATTTGTGGTTTCCCTGAGGGATTTACAACATAGACGGGCTGTAACGGTTACTTTCTCTTTGCTATTGCAATCTAGACGATGTATTGCTATGCATAACTTGGTCTGAGAACATTCACATTTCCAGGAGCCTTGCTTATAGGGAGTAACCCTTAACTCTCCCTCATTACCGCTTCTAGCAGTACGTGCTGTGGGCAGTATGCCAGACTTATCAGGTCCGCATTTTTCAGATCTAGGGACATTACAATTTTAATAACCTCTATTTGTACATTTCCATCCTGATACTTTTGTATAAAACCAGGGAACAATTTGGATCCACTGTTCTTGTGGATGACACAATAAAACTATTCTGGAGGTTGGATACAACCAAACCATTAAGTATTTTAACATTTAACACTTAGGTACTTTTCCAAGTATCAATATCCAGGATCTAAAGGATGGTAGGACATGAAGCTATGTGCTCGATTTCCTGACATAGCGATATCACTTGGATTTGGAATAAAGTGACATCCCATTAATATAAAAACACTTTCTACTGAGTATATAAAAGGACCCTGCCCTTTCTTTTCTATAAATGCCACACACAAATATTCTGACCATACGTCTTCTGTCGACATGTGTATACGCTTTTAACTACTTATTCATACAGGTGATGTATTAAACCTTATGCCCTGAAACAGTTTGTCAAATTCTTAACAGTGTCAGTAAAACCTTGTTTATCGATCCAGTGTTTGTTGTTCGCTTTAAATCTCCCTCATTAGTAAACACTTCACTTCCTTTAGGAAGTTTTGCCCCTTGCACAAATTGTGCCTATTTTTCCTTCCCTAATACTGACAGGGGCTCACTGTGTGGTCCCTTCACGTGATTGATCAATTCACTTTGCAAAATCCTTCAGACTGCACCTTTTAATTGTACTGTGCAGTATCAAAAACAACAAATGTCAGTATATACCTCAGCTTAAAAGAATTAACTCCTTCAAGCATTACACTTACAGTAATAAGTGTTTTCTAGGGAACACTCAGTTTAGAAAACTTGGGGGTAATTCCAAGTTGATCGCAGCAGGATATTTTTTAGCAGTTGGGCAAAACCATGTGCACTGCAGGGGGGGCAGATATAACATTTGCAGAGAGAGTTAGATTTGGGTGGGTTATTTTGTTTCTGTGCAGGGTAAATACTGGCTGCTTTTTTTACACTGCAATTTAGATTGCAGATTGAACACACCACACCCAAATCTATCTATCTCTGCAAATGTTATATCTGCCTCCCCTGCAGTGCACATGGTTTTGCCCAACTGCTAAATTCTAAACATCACACTTACTTGAATTAAGTGTTTTCTTAGGAAAACACCTCAGTTTAAGAGACTTGCCTCTCATAAACGTCACACTTCTTATTTAAGTGTTTTCTATATTCATCAGCAATGCGGGACCAAAATGAAGCAAACCACTTGGATCTTTAATCCTCTGACACAACAAACCCAAAATTCTGTCATTACTGACTTGACTTTATCTAGTTTACAAAGACTTCTTAAATCACTGAGTCATATGCATAAGTTACCTTTGTCAATAATGGCTTTAACGTCTACTTCTAATAATGTTAAACTCTTTGAATAGACAAATTCTGGTGACAAGTGATTAATAGATGGACAAGCGTAGACAATATACTGCAATATATCAGCTAGTGCACTTTTCTATGAAAAACTGATACTACTAATATTAAATCTTATATGTCAAATCAACTGCAGTTTTCTTGTATTAACAGAGACACACACACACACACACACACACACACACACACACCTGGCTGTACTGGATTGCAAAGACTGAGTATGTTTTTAAATGCGTTAACCTAAGTCTATGCCATCTGGTTAAATGTTGTTTATAGTCAGAAGGATTTCCTTCACCAACTATAGCTCTGGGACCTAGGAGTATATAATTAACAGGTAATTTATCAAGACAATACAGAAATCTATCACCAATAATTTTTTCTATCACTACCTTATCAACATGACATCCCACAACTGTTGCAAAACCTGTCTTAGGTTCATTAAAAAACTGAAATCACTATTTTGCAAATACAGGTTGAGTATCCCATATCCAAATATTCCGAAATACGGAATATTCCGAAATACGGACTTTTTTGAGTGAGAGTGAGATAGTGAAACCTTTGTTTTTTGATGGTTCAATGTACACAAACTTTGTTTAATACACAAAGTAATTAAAAATATTGTATTAAATGACCTTCAGGCTGTGTGTATAAGGTGTATATGAAACATAAATGAATTGTGTGACTGTAGACACACTTTGTTTAATGCACAAAGTTATAAAAAATATTGACTAAAATGACCTTCAGGCTGTGTGTATAAGGTGTATATGTAACATAAATGCATTCTGTGCTTAGACTTATGTCCCATTACCATGATATCTCATTATGGTATGCAATTATTCCAAAATACGGAAAAATCCGATATCCAAAATACTTCTGGTCCCAAGCATTTTGGATAAGGGATACTCAACCTGTATACCATTAAAATCACAATATTCTGACTCAATGGCAGGATTACACCACAAAAATTCTGAACATTTGCAGTTATGACACGTTATCTAAAAATAAAACCACATTTTTTTCCCTTGCAAAAGTGAAACTGAAACTTAGAACTTTAAAATAAAACCACATTTTTCCCTTGTAACAGTGAAGTTAAAACGTATAATCTTTATGAGTGCACACAGACAAATAACAAATGTTTATCAAACAGACAGACAATTGGGTCCAAATAATCGAGTATTGCTTACCTAATCAGATGAACAGACCAGATGACTGTATATACAAGTACTGACAAAGTAATCCGGTTGATATATACAATGATCAAGCTTCAGACTACTTACCTGGGTATGTCAGCAGTTGCACACACATCCAGTAGTTGCCTCGTTATCTGATATTGATAAGCTCATCGATCCCAGACAATAGCCCCCATGTAACTGTTGGAGATAAGCCCCTACTATCAATCTCCTTCAATTGTCTGTCCGTTACCCTTTGTTTACCAATCGATTGGGAATCCCAGAAAACAGACACCACACGCCAGTTGTGTCCATCAAAATGAGACTGCCTCTACTTTATTCAGTAGCGCGTTATATAGAAAGAGGTACTTGCATGAATACTTGATACACGTCACATTTAAAAACAATAATGCATCTCTTCTCATAACTCCTCTCAGGCTGACACCCTCCTACGTGTCCTTCACACCAGAAGTCTAAACACAGAGACTGTCTAATAACATGCTTTTCAAGACTTATAGATATGACCTTGCTTCACACAGAACGTACTCAACTATGAAATGTCAGCATTATTATGATCTAACCAGCAAAGCATAGTGCTACTTCTCTAAATCATGGCTGCTACTTAACAAAATGGCTGACACTGCTTAAGCTAAATACATCTATCTTCCTCAAAGGAAAGGACATGGAGGAGCATGCTAAGCAAATGCTACAGACAGATGCACAGCTCCAGTCAATAGCTGATGAAATAAAGCATGGACAAATTTTTGTGCAGACTTCCTGACCACTATGACCACTACAGTGCACTGAATAACACCCTGGAAACAAGAAATGCAATGGACACTAGAGACTAAGAAAATAAGGGATAACAATGAACACTAGGGTATGAAAGAACAACTTATTTTATTATTATTATTATACATTATTTATATGGCACCACAAGGGATTTACCGTGCCCAATTACAGAGAACATAAACAAATAATCAAAACAGGAAAGCATCAACTTACAGTTGAAGACAATATAGGACAAGTACAGGGTAAGTAAACATAGTTACAGGGTGTCAGAAAACCGTAGGATTTGTGCAGTCGAAAATTAATAAAGTAAGAAAAGGATAAGCACATGAGGAAAGAGGGCCCTACTCATGAGATCTTATAGTCTAAAGAAAGGGACATCAGTTTAAAACCACAACTATATAGTCTCACAATGAGGACACAATGGCATGTTTTCGTTTCAAGACATAGGGACATTAGATGAAAGATTGCTCAAAATAGAAAGCAGAATTACAGAGAAAATTTCAAAATGATCCAAGCAGAAAGTTAAAACCACAGTCATTGATAGTTGCTGGTGCATTGATAAATGAGCAATAAGTCATATGACAAGTGATAGAAACTTCTTTCTAGTACTTGACCTTCATCATAAAGAGATTATCTTGCAGATGGAAGTCGTATCACCCCCGAAGGCATTTACTCATATGCTTCAATACAAACAGTCTGGCAGTACCAGTAAAAGAGGTATATATGCTTCTAGATAGGATGGCAGACTTTATTTGTAAGCCTCATATTAAAATGACAAGTGTATTATCTTGAGAAGAAAGCTAATAGCCAAATGAAAGCAGATGAACACCTGTATTATCTCAACACCACAAATGAACAGGTGAGACTAATCACATACACAGGCCCAGATTGGCCACCTTTACTTTTTCCTGGGAGATTCCCGGTGGGACACTAGGTGTGCGGGCAACCTGTTATTTGTGGCCCCGCCCCCCCTTAACACATTACTTGATAACGGCTTTTGTGAATGACAGGCAGCCAGTGGGTGACGGTTGTGATACAGGAGATAGACATTAAAAAGATAGACATTCATTAGGTCGACAGTAAAAGATCGACAGGGTCGAAAGTCAAAAGGTTGACAGGGTCGAAAATCAAAAGGTCGACATGGTCAAAAGGTCGGAATAGTTGAAAGGTCGACACTCAAAAAAAATGTGGGTGTTGTTTTGTGGTTTTACATTTTTTTTACCCCAATTTTTTGAAATGCGTCCCCTCATGGGCTCGCTTCACTTGCCACACTTTGGGTGCGGTGACTCGCTCCACTTCGCTCATAACAAGGTTAGTAAAGGTAATAGTTTGTGACATGGATAGTAAATGCACCAAAAGTTAATCTCCCTTAAGCATAGACTACCTCCTCCCCATAGGTCATCTCCCTTTAGAACTAAATTACTCCCCTCCCCCTCAGACAGATTATCTCTCCCTGGTACAGATTCCTGCTCCACCTTAGACAAATCATCATCTCCCCATAGCCCTGCCCCTCAGAGAGATCATCTCTACTAGCACAGAATACCCCCCCCCGATAGATTATCATCTCCCCATAGCATAAAATAACCCCCTGCCCCCCTCAGAATACATATGATATCCCGGCAGACGGGATGCCGGCTGTCACTATACTGACATTGGCATCCCGTCTGCCAGAATCCTAGAAGCATGTCTCCTCGCAGGCTCGCCATGCATTTACATTTGGTTGGTGGCATGGACCCGCCAACCAAGTGGGAATACCTGACGTTTGTTGGGATTATGGGTGTCGGTATTTCAAAGACTGTCAGAATTCCGGTATCAGTCTCCTAAATGCCGGGATCCCAACAGCCTATATATTGACTGCATCCCCCTCAGAGAGATTATCTTTCCTAGCACAGAATAGCCCTGCCCCACCCCAGGTAGATCATCATCTCACCTTAAAATAAAAATTAAACCCTCCAGATATAGATCATATGCCCTTAGCACCAAATAACCTTCCTCCACCTACTACAGAATTTTTTTCCCCACCCACACCACCCAGACAGATCTCTGTGTCCCCCTATCAGCCAGTGCAGCTCTGCAGGCAGCCTGTCAGTCTTTAAAACTTTTTTTTTCAAAGACTGCAGCAGGTGCCAATGATTTCCCCCACTGTGTGTCCTCTCCTCACTGCATAGAACAACATCGGAATTCCGACAGTCTGTGAATTACGGACACCCATAATTCCGACAAACGACCGGTGTTCCCACTTGGTTGGTGGGTCCATGCCACCAACCAAATGGAAATGTGTGGCAGACCTGTGAGGGGACACGCTGCTGGGATTCTGGCAGATGGGATGCCGTTGTCAGTATATTGACAACCGTCATCCTGTCTGCCGGGATATCATATGTATTCTGAGGGACAGGGGGTTATTCTTCGCTATGGGGAGATTCTGTGCTAGGAGAAATGATCTCTCTGATGGGCAGGGGCTATTCTATGCTATGGGGAGATGATGATTTGTCTCAGGTGAAGGAAGAATCTGTACCAGGGAGAGATAATCTGTCTGAGGGGGAGGGGAGTTATTTAGTTCTAAAGGGAGATGACCTACAGTATGAGGGAGGAGGTAGTCTATGCTTGAGGGAGATGATCTGTCTGAGGGGTCTTCTATTTTAAGGGAGACGATGATCGATGATTTACCACAAAGCAACACAAGTGTCCACTTAGGGCATGGCATGTCACACTGGGTCGTCGACAGTGATATAATGTATAATGGTAGTTATTATCTGAGCTGATTCCACTCTATCTCCTCTACTGCACAGTGCGCTGCTACTGTGTTGTCCTGTGTATGCACAGGGAGAGGAGACAAGATGGTAAGGATATTCCATAGGAGAGTACACTAATATATACAAGAATAGAAGTTGGGGGATGTTTTGGAGTGAGTCTGTGTGTGCGTGGGGGGGTTTGATCTGACGGCGGCAGTTCCTGGCTTTGATGGTAGCACAGTTTCCTATGTAGCACAGCAAATTCCATTGCGACAGCGGGATGATGACGTTTTGCCTTGTTTTAGGATCCGAGGAAGGCAGGAGGTCCTGAACCTGACTCAGATCCCAGCTTGGATTGCAAAGTTCGGGGGTTCGGATCCTCGGGAATTGAACCTGCTCATCCCTAGTACAGAGGCACTGCTCGCAAGCTTACAATCTACATAACTGGGGCTGTGTAAAATATTCATTTCTGGACATAAGAAAGGGTCTGGCATGCGTGACCGGCGATCAGGAGACCACCGGTCAGCATACCTCCGGCAGTATCCCGGCAGTGAAATGCCAGGAAGGGGGCGAGTGCAACAAGCCCCTTGCAGGCTCGCTGCATTTGCCACGCTGTGGGCTTGGTGGCAACCTGCGGTCACCACAGGTTCTATTCTCACTCTATGGGTGTTGTGGGAATAGTCCCTGTTGGTCGCGATTGCTGACCATCAGGATTGTGAGGGGGTGGGATGTAGGGGGAGGTTATGTGGCCGTCGGTCTCCTGACCACTGGTCACTTAACTACATCCCTATAAAAAGGACTTGTGTCCATAGGCTGATTCCATGTCATCTTGCACTTATGGCTACTTATGCTTACAGAGGTAGTATAAGGGTAGGTAGAGGCCAATATGTTTTTGGTGAATACAGTAAGTATGTGTTCATGAAAATGTAACCAAGACAGAAAAACAGAAGCATATTTGTCTCTTGCCCAATCTATGGTTCAAAATATGATGATGTTGATGATAATGATGATGATGATGCCTTAGCGGCAGGTCCAGTAGTGGTGGTGGTAGTGGCAGTAGATCAGGGGGAAATGTTAGTGGCGATGGCATTCCTTGTTTTTAATAGAGCACAGGTTCTCAAACTCAGTCCTCAGGACTCCAAACAGTGCATGTTTTCCAGGTTTCCTCGCATAATCACAAGTGAAATAATTAGCTCCACCTTTTGAAATGTGTTGTTGAGTAATGAATACAGCTGTACACCTGCTAGGTGAACTGCATAACATGAGCTGTTTGGGGTCCTGAGGACCGAGCTTGAGAACCAATGTAATATAACGTGACGTAGCTATAATTGCTTTAAAATGTATTAGTGAGTGTGCAGAGGATAAAATGTCACCCCAAGTTTAATTTCTCAACTACTTTTGCTTAGTGATGAGCGGGTTCGGATCCTCGGGACTTCACCTTTTTTTGCACGGGTCCGAGCAACTCGGATCCTCCCGCCTTGCTCGGTTAACCCGAGCACGCCTGAACGTCATCATCCCGCGGTCGGATTCTTGCTAGATTCGTATTCTATATAAGGAGCCGCGCGTCACCGCCATTTTTCACTTGTGCATTGGAGATGATCGTGAGAGGACGTGGCTGGTGTCCTCTCAATTTCTATGTTCAGTGGGCTGCAAATTGTGCTGCAAATATCTGTGCTCAGTGTGCTGCAAATATCTGTGCTCAGTGTGCTGCAAGTGCAAATATCTACGTTCTCTGCCTGAAAAACGCTCCATATCTGACTGTGCTCAGTGAGCTGCAAATATCTGTGCTCAGTGTACTAATTGCTTTATTGTGGGGACTGGGGACCAGCAGTATTATATAGTAGGAGGACAGTGCAGAGTTTTGCTGACCAGTGACCACCAGTATTATACGTTCTCTGCCTGAAAAACGCTCCATATCTGTGCTGCATTGTAGTATATATATACTAGTAGGAGGACAGTGCAGAATTCTGCTGACCACCAGTATAACTATATATATAGCAGTACGGTACAGTAGTCCACTGCTCTACCTACCTCTGTGTCGTCAAGTATACTATCCATCCATACCTGTGGTGCATTTCAGTTTTGCACAGTTTGCTGACCACCAGTATATACTATATAGCAGTACGGTACAGAAGGCCACTGCTCTACCTACCTCTGTGTCGTCAAGTATACTATCCATCCATACCTGTGGTGCATTTTAGTTTTGCACAGTTTGCTGACCACCAGTATAACTATATATATAGCAGTACGGTACAGTAGTCCACTGCTTTACCTACCTCTGTGTCGTCAAGTATACTATCCATCCATACCTGTGGTGCATTTCAGTTTTGCACAGTTTGCTGGCCACCAGTATATACTATATAGCAGTACGGTACAGAAGGCCACTGCTCTACCTACCTCTGTGTCGTCAAGTATACTATCCATCCATACCTGTGGTGCATTTCAGTTGTGCACAGTTTGCTGACCACCAGTATAACTATATATATATATATAGCAGTACGGTACAGTAGTCCACTGCTCTACCTACCTCTGTGTCGTCCAGTATACTATCCATCCATACCTGTGGTACATTTCAGTTTTGCACAGTTTGCTGACCACCAGTATATACTATATAACAGTACGGTACAGAAGGCCACTGCTCTACCTATCTCTGTGTCGTCAAGTATACTATCCATCCATACCTGTGGTGCTTTTCAGTTGTGCGCAGTATATATGGTAGTAGGCCATTGCTATTGATATATTACTGGCATATAATTCCACACATTAAAAAATGGAGAACAAAAATGTGGAGGGTAAAATAGGGAAAGATCAAGATCCACTTCCACCTCGTGCTGAAGCTGCTGCCACTAGTCATGGCCGAGACGATGAAATGCCATCAACGTCGTCTGCCAAGGCCGATGCCCAATGTTATAGTAGAGAGCATGTAAAATCCCAAAAAATAAAGCTCAGTAAAATGACCCAAAAATCTAAATCAAAATTGTCTGAGGAGAAGCGTAAACTTGCCAATGTGCCATTTACGACACGGAGTGGCAAGGAACAGCTGAGAGCCTGGCCTATGTTCATGGGTAGTGGTTCAGCTTCACATGAGGATGGAAGCACTCATCCTCCAGCTAGAAAACTTAAAAGAGTCAAGATGGCAAAAGCACAGCAAAGAACTGTGCGTTCTTCTAAATCACAAATCCCCAAGGAGAGTCCAATTGTGTCGGTTGCGATGCCTGACCTTCCCAGCACTGGACGGGAAGAGGTTGCGCCTTCCACCATTTGCACGCCCCCTGCAAGTGCTAGAAGGAGCACCCGCAGTCCAGTTCCTGATAGTCAAATTGAATATGTCACTGTTGAAGTACACCAGGATGAGGATATGGGTGTTGCTGGCGCTGGGGAGGAAATTGACAAGGAGGATTCTCATGGTGAGGTGGTTAGTTTAAGTCAGGCACCTCTTTTTTTCTTTGCATCATGTGCTGTTTGGGGACTATTTTTTAAATCTGCCATCCTGTCTGACACTGCTGTGCCACTCCTAGATGGGCCAGGTGTTTGTGTCGGCCACTTGGGTCGCTTAGCTTAGTCACACAGCTACCTCATTGCGCCTCTTTTTTTCTTTGCATCATGTGCTATTTGGGGACTATTTTTTTGAAGTGCCATCCTGCCTGACACTGCAGTGCCACTCCTAGAAGGGCCAGGTGTTTGTGTCGGCCACTTGGGTCGCTTAGCTTATCCATCCAGCGACCTTGGTGCACCTCTTTTTTTTCTTTGCATCATGTGCTGTTTGGGGACTATTTTTTGAAGTGCCATCCTGTTTGACACTGCAATTCCACTCCTAGATGGGCCAGGTGTTTGTGTCGGACACTTGGGTCGCTTAGCTTAGTCACACAGCTACCTCATTGCGCCTCTTTTTTTCTTTGCATCATGTGCTGTTTGGGGACTATTTTTTTGAAGTGCCATCCTGCCTGACACTGCAGTGCCACTCCTAGATGGGCCAGGTGTTTGTGTCGGCCACTTGGGTCGCTTAGCTTAGTCACACAGCTACCTCATTGCACCTCTTTTTTTCTTTGCATCATGTGCTGTTTGGAGACTATTTTTTTGAAGTGCCATCCTGCCTGACACTGCAGTGCCACTCCTAGATGGGCCAGGTGTTTGTGTCGGCCACTTGGGTCACTTAGCTTAGTCACACAGCTACCTCATTGCACCTCTTTTTTTCTTTGTATCATGTGCTGTTTGGGGACTATTTTTTGAAGTGCCATCCTGTCTGACACTGCAGTGCCACTCCTAGATGGGCCAGGTGTTTGTGTCGGCCACTTGTGTCACTTAGCTTAGTCATCCAGCGACCTCGGTGCAAATTTTAGGACTAAAAATAATATTGTGAGGTGTGAGGTGTTCAGAATAGACTGGAAATGAGTGTAAATTATGGTTATTGAGGTTAATAATACTATGGGATCAAAATGACCCCCAAATTCTATGATTTAAGCTGTTTTTGAGGGTTTTTTGTAAAAAAAAAACACCCGAATCCAAAACACACCCGAATCCGACAAAAAAATTTCAGGCCGATTTTGCCAAAACGCGTCCGAATGCAAAACACGGCCGCGGAACCAAATCCAAAACCAAAACACAAAACCCGAAAAATTTCCGGTGCACATCACTACTTTTGCTACAACACAATACTTTCTAAACTTTTTAATGCATAAGATCCAGCTAATATGACATGCTCTGCTTTTTGTTGGTGTAACTCCGCCTACATTAAATTTTTAAGTAGTAATCCCACATACATTGGTATTGGTTCCGCCTACTGTTGATTTGGTGCCGCCCACAAGGCCAAATTTTTCAAGGGCCACTTTTATTTCCCAATCCGCCCCTGCACATACATATAACTGTATTGAGATATGAGACACAGCCACCCAGGACACATGCAAGACTTACAAAAGTGGGGCCTGACAAAGGATCTCATATTATCTATCAGAAATCCATAGGGATCTAATGGAGCTGTTGTTGTCAATGGTTTGACTGAACTCACTTCAGAGGCATGAAGTCTAATGTGGTGCAGGTATTCACCTGGGATACTTGCATAGAGGTACAGGTGCACCAGATGATGGCATGACTGCCAATATTGAGCCACGAGGCACAGGTGTACTAGGTATTAGAAAAACATACCAGGCAACAAAATTCAAGAGAGTCAGAGTCCAATAGCAGGCCAGGTTGACATGAAGTTATGGAACACTGCAGGTTTTTATTATCCTGCAGTGAAGATGTCAAAGCAGGCCATTGGAAATGCAGTCACACGGTTAAGTACAGTTCTTGGTGCACTCAGAACTATGGGCCTAATACAGAGTTTATCGTAGCCGTACAAAATTTTGCAAGGCTACGATCAGTTACTCAGACATGTAGGGGGACACCCAGCACAGGGCTAGTCCGCCCCGCGTGTCAGGCTCTGCCCCGCCGCACAAGTACAAAAGCATCGCACAGCGGTGATGCTTTTGTACTTGTTGAGTAGCTCCCTCCCAGGGCAGCTCCTGCGCGCTGGCAGGGAGCTACTCCTCGCTGTGGGGGTTGCAGCGGCTGAGTGTGATGTCACGCAGCCGCCGCGGCCCACCCCTGCACGGTCTGATCATGTCTGCGTTGCCCTGACCACGCCCCTAAAACGGCGGCTAAGCGCTGTCGGCCCGCCCCCTCCTGCCTAGCGACCACCTCTGCCTGATTGCCTGGCAGGGCTGAGATGGCTGTTGGCTGTCTGGCATGCACCGGCGCACTACGGCATCGGTGCATGCACAGATCAGACCTGATCGGCTGCTGTGCAAAAACGCACAGCAGCGATCAGATCTGAATTATGCCCAATATACTGTAATGAACAACTTCATACACAAAAGGTGCACGTGTAATAAATATGCATTCTCATTCTCATAATGTGTTTAAGCTTTAAATAAGGCTAATACAATCAGTATGTAAGGGGGGAAAAATGGCGGTACTGAATGGGTAGAAGGTTTGACTTTGTCCACTGCAAAGACAAGGTATTTTGTAGTGTGCTCGGTGTGAGATTCATACTTTGTGTCCTTAGTCTGTATTGGGCCTGATTCACAGTTGAATGCAAACCCAATGGTTTGCGTACAACTCCTAAGGAGGGGAGACAGCACATGACCATGAGCCATTCTGCGCATGTTCAGAATAGGTCCTGTGAGATTGCTCACTGTGCCTCCTAAGCCACAGAATGATTAACATCCTGCAGCCATTTGGGGGTGGGGCAGGGGTGGCAATGGGGACCATTTTACAAAATGCAGAGTTCTTGGCCCTGGCAGAGGAGTTCTGTCACCTATTCTGAGTAAGCTTTGACTTACTCAGATGGGCAATGACTGCAACCATTGTGACCAATTGTCACAATAGTGATCCAGTGTTGTACCCTTTGACGCCCACTTGTATCTGCGATGTTGGTAGAAGGTGTTAATTTTTCTTCAGACGCTTCCTGGGGCATTAGCATATTTTCGTATTGCCGCTGTGTCCAAAGACCTAGGGGTAAATTTATTAAAGCTTCTAATGGGGGGTACAGAGCCGGCCATAGGCATAGGCAAACTAAGCAATTGCCTAGGGCATTTGATATGCCTAGGGGCATCAGCAGCTTCTGCTGATTAAAATGATATGCGGCATGCCTATATTCTGTGTGTAGCATTTCATATGCAGATACAGCCACAGTCTCACAGTATATAGGCATGCTGCATATCACTTTAATCAGCAGAAGCTGCTTGTGCATCCTAGCTACATTACAATGCAAATAAGATGCATTTAATTTAAAAAAAATGTGCCTGACGTTAGCATTGAGGCAAGATATATGAGGACACATCTGTATCCAAGCAGAGGCAGAGGTCACAGTGTTAGTGGCAGTGTGAGTGCTGTGTGCATGTGAGTGGGTTGGTTGTGCAGTACTGTTCGGAATATGTTTAAAAATGCATTAAAAATGTGCAACATATGTGTAAGGGGCACTATATGTGTCATTATGTGTATAAGGGCATTAATAATGTGCTGCATATGTGTAACAGGGTACTACTGTATGTGTGTCATTATGTGTATAGGGGCACTAATAATGTGCAGCAAATGTGTAGGGGGCACTATGTGTGTCATTATGTGTATAAGGGCAATAATAATGTGCGGCATATGTGTAAGGGACATTATGTGTAAAAGGGCATTAATAAAGGTTGTCATAATGTATACGACGCATTATGTTTATAAGGACATTAATGATGTGTCTCATATGTGTAAGTGGCATTACTGTGTGGAATTATGTGTATAAATTAGAGATGAGCGCCTGAAATTTTTCGGGTTTTGTGTTTTGGTTTTGGGTTCGGTTCCGCGGCCGTGTTTTGGGTTCGAACGCGTTTTGGCAAAACCTCACCGAATTATTTTTGTCGGATTCGGGTGTGTTTTGGATTCGGGTGTTTTTTTCCAAAAACACTAAAAAACAGCTTAAATCATAGAATTTGGGGGTCATTTTGATCCCAAAGTATTATTAACCTCAAAAACCATAATTTACACTCATTTTCAGTCTATTCTGAATACCTCACACCTCACAATATTATTTTTAGTCCTAAAATTTGCACCGAGGTCGCTGTGTGAGTAAGATAAGCGACCCTAGTGGCCGACACAAACACCGGGCCCATCTAGGAGTGGCACTGCAGTGTCACGCAGGATGTCCCTTCCAAAAAACCCTCCCCAAACAGCACATGACGCAAAGAAAAAAAGAGGCGCAATGAGGTAGCTGTGTGAGTAAGATTAGCGACCCTAGTGGCCGACACAAACACCGGGCCCATCTAGGAGTGGCACTGCAGTGTCACGCAGGATGGCCCTTCCAAAAAACCCTCCCCAAACAGCACATGACGCAAAGAAAAAAAGAGGCGCAATGAGGTAGCTGACTGTGTGAGTAAGATTAGCGACCCTAGTGGCCGACACAAACACCGGGCACATCTAGGAGTGGCACTGCAGTGTCACGCAGGATGTCCCTTCCAAAAAACCCTCCCCAAACAGCACATGACGCAAAGAAAAAAAGAGGCGCAATGAGGTAGCTGTGTGAGTAAGATTAGCGACCCTAGTGGCCGACACAAACACCGGGCACATCTAGGAGTGGCACTGCAGTGTCACGCAGGATGTCCCTTCCAAAAAACCCTCCCCAAACAGCACATGACGCAAAGAAAAAAAGAGGCGCAATGAGGTAGCTGTGTGAGTAAGATTAGCGACCCTAGTGGCCGACACAAACACCGGGCCCATCTAGGAGTGGCACTGCAGTGTCACGCAGGATGTCCCTTCCAAAAAACCCTCCCCAATCAGCACATGATGCAAAGAAAAAGAAAAGAAAAAAGAGGTGCAAGATGGAATTATCCTTGGGCCCTCCCACCCACCCTTATGTTGTATAAACAAAACAGGACATGCACACTTTAACCAACCCATCATTTCAGTGACAGGGTCTGCCACACGACTGTGACTGATATGACGGGTTGGTTTGGACCCCCCCCAAAAAAGAAGCAATTAATCTCTCCTTGCACAAACTGGCTCTACAGAGGCAAGATGTCCACCTCATCTTCACCCTCCGATATATCACCGTGTACATCCCCCTCCTCACAGATTATCAATTCGTCCCCACTGGAATCCACCATCTCAGCTCCCTGTGTACTTTGTGGAGGCAATTGCTGCTGGTCAATGTCTCCGCGGAGGAATTGATTATAATTCATTTTAATGAACATCATCTTCTCCACATTTTCTGGATGTAACCTCGTACGCCGATTGCTGACAAGGTGAGCGGCGGCACTAAACACTCTTTCGGAGTACACACTTGTGGGAGGGCAACTTAGGTAGAATAAAGCCAGTTTGTGCAAGGGCCTCCAAATTGCCTCTTTTTCCTGCCAGTATAAGTACGGACTGTGTGACGTGCCTACTTGGATGCGGTCACTCATATAATCCTCCACCATTCTATCAATGTTGAGAGAATCATATGCAGTGACAGTAGACGACATGTCCGTAATCGTTGTCAGGTCCTTCAGTCCGGACCAGATGTCAGCATCAGCAGTCGCTCCAGACTGCCCTGCATCACCGCCAGCGGGTGGGCTCGGAATTCTGAGCCTTTTCCTCGCACCCCCAGTTGCGGGAGAATGTGAAGGAGGAGATGTTGACAGGTCGCGTTCCGCTTGACTTGACAATTTTGTCACCAGCAGGTCTTTCAACCCCAGCAGACCTGTGTCTGCCGGAAAGAGAGATCCAAGGTAGGCTTTAAATCTAGGATCGAGCACGGTGGCCAAAATGTAGTGCTCTGATTTCAACAGATTGACCACCCGTGAATCCTTGTTAAGCGAATTAAGGGCTGCATCCACAAGTCCCACATGCCTAGCGGAATCGCTCCCTTTTAGCTCCTTCTTCAATGCCTCCAGCTTCTTCTGCAAAAGCCTGATGAGGGGAATGACCTGACTCAGGCTGGCAGTGTCTGAACTGACTTCACGTGTGGCAAGTTCAAAGGGCATCAGAACCTTGCACAACGTTGAAATCATTCTCCACTGCACTTGAGACAGGTGCATTCCATCTCCTATATCGTGCTCAATTGTATAGGCTTGAATGGCCTTTTGCTGCTCCTCCAACCTCTGAAGCATATAGAGGGTTGAATTCCACCTCGTTACCACTTCTTGCTTCAGATGATGGCAGGGCAGGTTCAGTAGTTTTTGGTGGTGCTCCAGTCTTCTGTACGTGGTGCCTGTACGCCGAAAGTGTCCCGCAATTTTTCTGGCCACCGACAGCATCTCTTGCACGCCCCTGTCGTTTTTTAAAAAATTCTGCACCACCAAATTCAAGGTATGTGCAAAACATGGGACGTGCTGGAATTTGCCCATATTTAATGCACACACAATATTGCTGGCGTTGTCCGATGCCACAAATCCACAGGAGAGTCCAATTGGGGTAAGCCATTCCGCGATGATCTTCCTCAGTTGCCGTAAGAGGTTTTCAGCTGTGTGCGTATTCTGGAAAGCGGTGATACAAAGCGTAGCCTGCCTAGGAAAGAGTTGGCGTTTGCAAGATGCTGCTACTGGTGCCGCCGCTGCTGTTCTTGCGGCGGGAGTCCATACATCTACCCAGTGGGCTGTCACAGTCATATAGTCCTGACCCTGCCCTGCTCCACTTGTCCACATGTCCGTGGTTAAGTGGACATTGGGTACAACTGCATTTTTTAGGACACTGGTGAGTCTTTTTCTGACGTCCGTGTACATTCTCGGTATCGCCTGCCTAGAGAAGTGGAACCTAGATGGTATTTGGTAACGGGGGCACACTGCCTCAATAAATTGTCTAGTTCCCTGTGAACTAACGGCGGATACCGGACGCACGTCTAACACCAACATAGTTGTCAAGGACTCAGTTATCCGCTTTGCAGTAGGATGACTGCTGTGATATTTCATCTTCCTCGCAAAGGACTGTTGAACAGTCAATTGCTTACTGGAAGTAGTACAAGTGGGCTTACGACTTCCCCTCTGGGATGACCATCGACTCCCAGCGGCAACAACAGCAGCGCCAGCAGCAGTAGGCGTTACACGCAAGGATGCATCGGAGGAATCCCAGGCAGGAGAGGACTCGTCAGACTTGCCAGTGACATGGCCTGCAGGACTATTGGCATTCCTGGGGAAGGAGGAAATTGACACTGAGGGAGTTGGTGGGGTGGTTTGCGTGAGCTTGGTTACAAGAGGAAGGGATTTACTGGTCAGTGGACTGCTTCCGCTGTCACCCAAAGTTTTTGAACTTGTCACTGACTTATTATGAATGCGCTGCAGGTGACGTATAAGGGAGGATGTTCCGAGGTGGTTAACGTCCTTACCCCTACTTATTACAGCTTGACAAAGGGAACACACGGCTTGACACCTGTTGTCCGCATTTCTGGTGAAATACCTCCACACCGAAGAGCTGATTTTTTTGGTATTTTCACCTGGCATGTCAACGGCCATATTCCTCCCACGGACAACAGGTGTCTCCCCGGGTGCCTGACTTAAACAAACCACCTCACCATCAGAATCCTCCTGGTCAATTTCCTCCCCAGCGCCAGCAACACCCATATCCTCCTCATCCTGGTGTACTTCAACACTGACATCTTCAATCTGACTATCAGGAACTGGACTGCGGGTGCTCCTTCCAGCACTTGCAGGGGGCGTGCAAATGGTGGAAGGCGCATGCTCTTCACGTCCAGTGTTGGGAAGGTCAGGCATCGCAACCGACACAATTGGACTCTCCTTGTGGATTTGGGATTTCAAAGAACGCACAGTTCTTTGCGGTGCTTTTGCCAGCTTGAGTCTTTTCAGTTTTCTAGCGAGAGGCTGAGTGCTTCCATCCTCATGTGAAGCTGAACCACTAGCCATGAACATAGGCCAGGGCCTCAGCCGTTCCTTGCCACTCCGTGTGGTAAATGGCATATTGGCAAGTTTACGCTTCTCCTCCGACAATTTTATTTTAGGTTTTGGAGTCCTTTTTTTTCTGATATTTGGTGTTTTGGATTTGACATGCTCTGTACTATGACATTGGGCATCGGCCTTGGCAGACGACGTTGCTGGCATTTCATCGTCTCGGCCATGACTAGTGGCAGCAGCTTCAGCACGAGGTGGAAGTGGATCTTGATCTTTCCCTAATTTTGGAACCTCAACTTTTTTGTTCTCCATATTTTATAGGCAGAACTAAAAGGCACCTCAGGTAAACAATGGAGATGGATGGATTGGATACTAGTATACAATTATGGACGGACTGCCACGGTTAGGTGGTATAAAAAAACCACGGTTAGGTGGTATATAATACAATTATGGATGGACGGACTGCCTGCCGAGTGCCGACACAGAGGTAGCCACAGCCGTGAACTACCGCACTGTACACTGGTTGATAAAGAGATAGTGGTATACTCGTAACAACTAGTATGACGACGGTATAAAGAATGAAAAAAAAACCACGGTTAGGTGGTATATATTATAATACAATTATGGTTGGACGGACTGCCTGCCGAGTGCCGACACAGAGGTAGCCACAGCCGTGAACTACCGCACTGTACACTGGTTGATAAAGAGATAGTAGTATACTCGTAACAACTAGTATGACGACGGTATAGAGAATGAAAAAAAAACCACGGTTAGGTGGTATATAATACAATTATGGTTGGACGGACTGCCTGCCGAGTGCCGACACAGAGGTAGCCACAGCCGTGAACTACCGCACTGTACACTGGTTGATAAAGAGATAGTAGTATACTCGTAACAACTAGTATGACGACGGTATAAAGAATGAAAAAAAAACCACGGTTAGGTGGTATATATTATAATACAATTATGGTTGGACGGACTGCCTGCCGAGTGCCGACACAGAGGTAGCCACAGCCGTGAACTACCGCACTGTACACTGGTTGATAAAGAGATAGTAGTATACTCGTAACAACTAGTATGACGACGGTATAAAGAATGAAAAAAAAACCACGGTTAGGTGGTATATATTATAATACAATTATGGATGGACGGACTGCCTGCCGAGTGCCGACACAGAGGTAGCCACAGCCGTGAACTACCGCACTGTACACTGGTTGATAAAGAGATAGTAGTATACTCGTAACAACTAGTATGACGACGGTATAAAGAATGAAAAAAAAACCACGGTTAGGTGGTATATATTATAATACAATTATGGTTGGACGGACTGCCTGCCGAGTGCCGACACAGAGGTAGCCACAGCCGTGAACTACCGCACTGTACACTGGTTGATAAAGAGATAGTAGTATACTCGTAACAACTAGTATGACGACGGTATAAAGAATGAAAAAAAAACCACGGTTAGGTGGTATATATTATAATACAATTATGGATGGACGGACTGCCTGCCGAGTGCCGACACAGAGGTAGCCACAGCCGTGAACTACCGCACTGTACACTGGTTGATAAAGAGATAGTAGTATACTCGTAACAACTAGTATGACGACGGTATAAAGAATGGAAAAAAAACCACGGTTAGGTGGTATATAATACAATTATGGTTGGACGGACTGCCTGCCGAGTGCCGACACAGAGGTAGCCACAGCCGTGAACTACCGCACTGTACACTGGTTGATAAAGAGATAGTAGTATACTTGTAACAACTAGTATGACGACGGTATAAAGAATGAAAAAAAAACCACGGTTAGGTGGTATATATTATAATACAATTATGGATGGACGGACTGCCTGCCGAGTGCCGACACAGAGGTAGCCACAGCCGTGAACTACCGCACTGTACTGTGTCTGCTGCTAATATAGACTGGTTGATAAAGAGATAGTATACAATACTACTAATATACTGGTGGTCAGGCACTGGTCACCACTAGTCACACTGGCAGTGGCACTCCTGCAGCAAAAGTGTGCACTGTTTAATTTTAATATAATATTATTTATCATGTACTCCTGGCTCCTGCTATAACAACCTGCAGTGCTCCCCAGTCTCCCCCACAATTATAAGCTTTATATACAATACATTGATGTGCAGCACACTGGGCTGAGCAGTGCACACAGACTGAGTCACTGTGTGACTGTGTATCGTTTTTTTCAGGCAGAGAACGGATATATTAAATAAAACAAACAACTGCACTGTCTCTGGTGGTCACTGGTCACTGTGGTCGTCAGTCACTAAACTCTGTCTGCACTCTCTTCTAATCTACAGTATCACAGCAATCTCTCTCTCTCTCTCTCTTCTAAATCTAATCTAAATGGAGAGGACGCCAGCCACGTCCTCTCCCTATCAATCTCAATGCACGTGTGAAAATGGCGGCGACGCGCGGCTCCTTATATAGAATCCGAGTCTCGCGAGAATCCGACAGCGTCATGATGACGTTCGGGCGCGCTCGGGTTAACCGAGCAAGGCGGGAAGATCCGAGTCGCTCGGACCCGTGAAAAAAAAAGTGAAGTTCGTGCGGGTTCGGATTCAAAGAAACCGAACCCGCTCATCTCTAGTATAAATGCCTTACTAATGTGTGGCATTATGTGCATAAGGTGCTCTACTATGTGGTGTTGCATATAGAAAGGGCATTACTGTGTTGTCTAATGTGAATAAAGAGCAATAGGATGTGGTGTAATGTAAATAAGGAGCAATTCAGTGTGATGTGATGTGAATAAGGGGCTATACTGTGAGGAGTAACGTTTATAAGGTAAAGTGATACTACTGTGGGATGTAATGTGAATTCTGGACACTATCGCATGATCAAATGTGAATAAAGTTGCAGTACTGTGTGGCGCAGTTTGAATTGGGGGTACTATTGTGTGGCCATGCCCCTTGCCAGCAAAAACACACCCCTTTTTGTGCTGTGCACCAAATGTGCGAACTGTTCCTTTTTAAAATATAGTGGTACAAACACTAAAATAAGGACTGTTATGGGTGAGGGGTGATGGTGCTGGGAAAGAGGTGCAAGGTCAGAGGCGGAACCAGCGGTGGTGCTAGGGGGCACCAGCCAAAATCTTGCCTAGGACATCATATTGGTTAGGGCCGGCTCTGGGGGGGTACACAGAGCGATTTTTGCCTCTTTTCTAAGTGATCTGACTAGATCACTTACAAATTAAGCACAAATCGCTCCGTGTGTATGCCCCGTAGCGATAGCGATCCATGGCCCCACGCGTCATTATCGCCGGATCAGATCATTCAAGCATGCAGGTAATATCTAGCTAGATCGCCTAGCATGTGCATAAAGAACACTGGTCAGCACAGATTGCTCAGCACATATCGCTGTGTGTATAGCGGTGGAAAGCGATGTGTGCTGAGCGATCTGTGCAAACCTAGATGACTTAAAACACAGCACAAGTCGCACTGTGTGTACCCAGCATAAAAACAGAGAATTGGTGATGTTGCCCTTAGCAACTAATCAGATGCTGTCTATCATTTTCTAAAAAATGGGACTATCTATTTTGAAATGATAGTTTGGATAGCCTTTAGCACCTATATAGCAATGAACTATGGGTGTCCTTCATTGTTAAAAAAAAAAAAACTGAGATGCTAATTATCACTTTTTTTCTGGGAATCTGAATCATTTTTTGTCCCATGCAAATTATCCTTTTTTTCCCATGCATGATTATTATGTCTACAACTACTGATATCTTATGAATCATGAAATTGTCCTCAGTCAGTTGCATCAGACAAAGATGTGACATTTTAGTAAGACCTAAATTGATTTCAATATATGTCATAACTTATGTTACACTAACCGGACTATTTGCGGTTTTGAAATCTTTTTTAGAAAGAATTCAGAGAATAATCTCCTGTAGTTCTGCACTTCCCTTGCTGAAACAGCTGCTCTGAATGATTCTCCTAGAAAGATTAGTACGGTACTGAATTCCTCCTGCTTCTTCTGGGTGTACACAAAGATCATGGATCCAAAGTAAGTTGTTTAACTTTTGAACCATGAAACACTCTTGCCATGACATGCATTTCATACTGGCATAGATAACTTTTTTCATGTCTGATTGTATTATAGAATATATATAACTGTGGCCTCATCAACAGTGTCTTCATCAACATTGTTCTCATCAAACACTGGTAAGCTTAACTCTTATTTTCGCTGTTGGTTGTAAACAATGTTAGTGATCAGTAAGAGATCTATCATCTGCATTTGTGGCTGATAGAATAAATTACATTACATGTGAGTGTGCTTTCAAATGACATATGTACATCAAAGTTTATACAGCTATCTCCCAAAGCAAAACAAACTGCCTGCATTTTCTGTTTCATTGCGCATATCTTGCCTAGAATTTGACGTAGTTATGTGACCGGGGGTCAGGAGACCTCCGGTCACAATACCTCCCCCTACATCCGGTAGCATCACAAACCTGACAGTCAGCATGCCGATTAAAAGGGACTATTCCCATTTGTGGGTGTCCACTACACCCATAGACAACATAGTTTTGTTGCAGCTTATTTATGCTATAAAACCCTCCTGGTCAGAGATAGCCACTATCTCTGATTCTGTACTGCAGTTCACTTATACCGCATTCAGATCACAAATGCCGGATCCCACTCGGTAAGAGAAACGTGTACTTACCGGGTGGGATCCGGCATTTGCTCTGCTATGGTGGCTTTCCGACCCGGCAATATACCGGGTCGGTTGCCATAGCAGCAGTGGGGCGCAGCAGCAGCAAAGCGGGGTTGGAGGCGGCGCTGGGAGATGAGCTCATCTCCTGCGCCGCCTCTCCCTATGCTGTGAATGGGAGCCGTGTCGCATCGATGCGGCTCCCATTCACACTGCACCTGACCCGGTATTCAACCCGGGTATAATCCTTCTTTTATACCGGGTTGAATTACCGGGTCAGGCGACCCGCTAATTCCGGCAGAGTGCTTTCACATCGCACACTGACCCGTGTCGACACGGCAATATGCCGTGTCGATACCGGGTTATTTGTGCGATGTGAAAGGGGTATAAGGGGCAGTTTTATTACAATCCACATTTGAGGATGCGGATCTCATGTGATAAAACCGCCCAACCTGCAATGTGTTAATTGAATATATCGCAGGTACAGTATGTATCAATTATCGCATGCAGGGACATCGTTTATGAGAAAGCTCTGTCCCTGTGAATCCGGTTACTGCTAAACTTTGTGGAAAAAAAATCCAGAGTAGGTCCACGCATGCGCTACCACCGCCGCTGCCGTGTACCCACCCACACGCCGATTATACTTACTGGACCCAGAGACTAGTGACCCAGGAGTGCTGATGGTCATCAGATCCTGTGTTCCTTCTGTGACCCCCATGCCGGAAAGTGACCTGCACTCCGCAGCATCAGTTTACTGCACCGGGTGTCACAGCAGCAGCAGCAGCACGAAGATCCGATGACCAGCATTCCTCCCGGGTCACTGATCAGCGGTCCCTGGGTGTAGGTAAGTATCTTTTTTTATTTTTATTTACATTTTCTTTTTTTCTACAGTGATCAGCTGGTGTGTCACACCGGCCGGATCTCAGCACAGCTTTTCTGTGAGTGGGCAGAGAAAGCTCTGCAGGGGGCAGGGTATTGCAGTGAGCCCTGTAATTACTTCAGGGGCTGGCTGGGCAGGGGGGCAGGGTGCCATCTGACCCCCAGACCAGTGCAATTTAAGTGTTCCATGGCTATTTTTGCATTGCATTCCCTGTGAAAAGCTAGGTCACTTGCTTGAGTCTGTCCCCCAGGCTGAAAGTTGCCAGCCAGCCCCTGAATTACATTATCTGAAAATAGTGATATTATCACAGGGAACCATGCAGTGTTCTTTTACAATTTTTTTTCCTAAATTTTTTAGGAATAAAAGGGTTTGGAGCAGTTTTTCACGAAAACTGGTCCAAAATACCATTAAAACATTTTAGAGGGGAAGTTTGTCTCTTGCTGCTGCTGAAGTTGGGATGTCTTTGTGTGCTACGGGGGCTGGCTTGTTGGTAGGGGATCACCAACTATTATCTTGCCTCCTGGCGCTGGGTATAAACTTACGCCACTGTGTAACATATGTGCTGGCTGCACGTCTCCGAGAATCAGCAGCGATGCGTGTCGCCTTACAGCCGCCGCTAAACCCAGGACTCAGCAGTCAGCATAACACCTCCACTCTCCTGCTAAGCCCGCCCCCAGCTTCCAATTGGCTAGTTTTCACAAGAGTCTGGAGGTTGGGCTTTGAAGGAGAGTGGAGCCGAATTCAGCATCCTGGGTTCTGTGGCGGCTGTAAGACACGCAGCGCTGCCGATCCCCGGGGACCTGCAGCCAGCACATAGGTTACATACATCCCTGTATGTATGTTCATAGGTGCTAACCCGCTCCACCCTGCACGATGTGGTGTGAGCTGCAGCCGATGCTTATAAGCAGTTTGTTCTTAACATTATAATCTCACTGGTAACCTGGCTGGATTTAAATGGTTAACTGACTGTTCTTGGAGACCACTATACCCTATAACAATGCATACAGTACCTCTGTGTAATATAGCATGAAGAGGCTAACTCTAAGCAACAGCAAATGTGTAATAATATAAATAGCAACCAACTAGAAATTATATTTCATTTATCTTTAACAATTTGCATAATCAATAAATATGTGATTGATAATTATGGGATTGCACTTTATTAATAATTAAACCCCAGTGACTGTGCTTGTGAGACAGAGCTTAAAATAAATTAACAGAGATTAGTGAGCACCTTTTTAACGATTTTCTCATTAATATACTGTAAAATCACCAACCGCAAAAACACTACTGTTCACCCACCTCTACAACAGTATCAAATATATTATGTTTAATATATAAGTTCTCAAACTCGGTCCTCATTAACCCAAACAGCTCATGTTTTCCAGGTCTCACACAATCACAAGTGACATAATAAGGTCCACCTTTTTAACTTTAAAAATATATCAGTCAGTGAGTTATGAATACACCTGTGCACCCAGTGGTGCAGAGAAGGGGGGGCGGTTAGCGCATACTAATTACCCAGGCCCAGGCTAGCCTATCACCATCAGCAGCCTCTTTCCTCAGCCCGGCACATACTACTTTGTGCTGGGCTGCCGTAGATCCAGGGAGACTGGTGCCGCTGAGCGTAGCAGTCTCCTTTGCCTGCAGGGAGGGGGGAGCGAGTCCACTGATTTCGCCCCCTCCCTGGACCTGACCATGGGTGAGGGGCACACAGCAACTCCCTGTGCAGGTCAGCGATACAGAAAAAGTAATTTCTAGACCTATTGTTGTTTAAAGGGAGAGTGGTCACACCCCTGTTAACAGCTTACACCCCCTACATTAGCAGTGCCCGGGAAAGTTGTTTACGGCCCTGGGTACACCTGTTAGGTTATCTGGAAAATGTGATCTGTTTGGGGTCCTGAGGACAGAGTTTGAGAACCACTGGTTTAATACAATTGTAATAGCAAGATACACATTCAGTATTGCTTCTTTAATTGGCATGATCTGTAATATATATTTTTTGCTTTATCTAAGGAAATCTCAGCAGTCAAAACTGCACCCACATTTTCAGCATAAGAAACCAGGCAGTGGATCTTTTCCTGATGATCCTACTTACTTTTGTCATGGTCCTTGGAGTACTATTCAACACACTTGCCATATGGGTTTTCTGCTTTAAAATGAAGAAGTGGACAGAGGCCAGAGTATTCATGATGAACCTTCTTCTTAGTGATTGCTGCCTACTGTTCACCATCCCGTTCCGCATCTACGCTACCCAAGAAACGTGGGAATTGGGCAGCACATTTTGTAATGCTCTCTTATCTATGTATTTTATGAACACATACATGGGCATTGCCATCATCACCTTAATATCTGTGGACAGATATGTGGCCATAAAGTTTCCACTGAGAGCAAGAGCTTTTCGTTCCCCAAAGAAGGCGGCCACAGCATGTGGGGTGATTTGGCTTCTCCTTATAGCTACACGGATCTTCATTAAGTTTACAGCTGATAGAATATCCACTGACCCATCAACCTGCTTCCGAAAACATTCTGAAAGACCATTAAAGAGAGCTTTGTACTTTTCCATTCTTGGGTTTTGCGTTCCAATGCTCATATTGACCTTCTGCTCTATAGAAATTATCAGGACCCTAAACAAAAAGAACAAACTGAGTGTTACTGAAGAGAAGGATATCCAGAAAACCATCAATATAGTGTCCACTAATTTAATCATTTTCTTGTTGTGTTTCCTGCCTTTCGGGATTGGAAATATTGTAAGGTTTGTTCTGGAATCCTTGATGTTGGAATGCTCTGTGTTAAAAGCTATCAATGATTTTTCTCTTTGCGCGCAAGGCATCAGTGATATTAACTGCTGCCTCGATAGTCTCTGCTATTATTTTGTGGCCAAGGAATTCTGGGAAAGTGCCTCACTGTTTCCAAATTTTAAAAAGCAACTAATCCAGGACCAGACACAGGAGTCCAGTATATAGAACATACGGTACTATTCCAGGTTACCGTCCAAGGGGACCAGAAAACTGACAGTAGTTTACAGGTTTCATTTTTTGTAGGATTGTAGGTGACATGATACTTCTGTAAAGGTTGTGCATAACTGCTTGTGTACCAACAGAGAACGTTTGTGCACAGTGAGGAGGACTACTATAACAACATGCAGCTTTGGAGGTCATTCCGAGTTGTTCGCTCGCAAGGCGATTTTAGCAGAGTTGCTCACGCTAAGCCGCCGCCTACTGGGAGTGAATCTTAGCATCTTAAAATTGCGAATGACGTATTCGCAATATTGCGATTACACACCTCGTAGCAGTTTCTGAGTAGCTTCAGACTTACTCGGCATCTGCGATCAGTTCAGTGCTTGTCGTTCCTGGTTTGACGTCACAAACACACCCAGCGTTCGCCCAGACACTCCTCCGTTTCTCCGGCCACTCCTGCGTTTTTTCCGGAAACGGTAGCGTTTTTTCCCACACGCCCATAAAACGGCCTGTTTCCGCCCAGTAACACCCATTTCCTGTCAATCACACTACGATCGCCTGAGCGAAGAAAAAGCCGTGAGTAAAAATCCAAACTTCATAGCAAATTTACTTGGCGCAGTCGCAGTGCGGACATTGCGCATGCGCACTAAGCGGAAAAACGCTGCGATGCGAAGAAATTTTCCGAGCGAACGACTCGGAATGACCTCCTTTGTTTTAAGTAGCTGCAGTAAATAAAATCTCTAATTTATTACAGAATTGTTTTCTATGTTTTTCTAACCAATATTTTTGACACTTATCTCAACAGGAGTGTGGGAGATCAAATTTGTTGTGTGCTGTTAATAGAGTGTCTATCAGAAAATCTTCAGCTGTGAATATTTAAGACTTTTAAAAGTATCTGTCAGTGGGGCCTCCATATTGTTGGCTGAGAGCCTAATTCAGAGATGGACACAGGAGTGCTGCAGCACGTAGATTCCAGATTATCAGGAATCTGCAGCTGCACAAGGTCCATTCTGTGCATGTGCAGAACAGGACTTACAATGTCATCTGGAGTTCCCCTGATTAACAGGCAGCGGAATTGAGGGGGTGGGGAAGGGGCAGGGGGAGGCCTGTATTCCTTGAAATGGGGTGTGTGTTACCCCCATCTTCTAGGAGGGGAAAAACCAGGGTCTGCGTGTCACCTTGCAGACTTCCTGGCTTTGCAGACCCCCCTTCCGTTAGTCAGCTGCATAAATGGAGGATAACTCAGCTGACCTCAGATGGTCACGATGTTGTATCCTAGCTTGCGGCATTGGTCAGACTGAGGAAGCCACTGAACTACAGAGCTGCTGTAAGGTGGGGAAACGCGTCTCAATCTAACCGCTCGGCGGGACCTCACTGACAGAATTCGCTGTAACACCTTACATCATTGGGACTGGCTACAACTCCGGATAAGGCTCACACTACAGGTTTAAAGCACCAGAGCCGGAAGAGAATGGAAGCATACTACCCACAGTGAGGATGCGGTAAATCTTTTGTTACTAAAGGAGCATGGCCATGCGTATTTGCAATTGCACCTTTTAAAAATACTGCATACTAATTACCTTTATCTGCACGCCTAAAACAACATCTGCTAAACACATACAGGAACCGTTCCAAGTTGAATTGCATACTAATCCTTCTATGCTTGGCAAACTAATCAACAATCTTCTTTTTTGCTTGGTAAATTGCAAAATAATTTAACCTGGCAAGAAAGGATCTATAGCAATTTGGATAAAGATCCTGAAAGTACGGACTATCTGTATCAAATGACTGTTTGCAAGTAGGATATAAGTATCTGCATGCCGCAAGTCACTCTGGTTAGGAATTGGTTGTTATATTAACAGTATATTAACATCATGCTGGTATTTTACAAATAACAGTTTTCTTTGTGATGATTTGTAAAGGTAAAGGATGCATTGAGCTAGAGAACAATTAAATATTGTCTTTTTATTGTTTTTAATTATTGTTAGTGTAATTGGTTCACAGTGAGCTATTTAAAAGTATATAATTTACTACAGCAAGTTAAAACAGCAAAATAAAAACATAAATATATTTTAAATTATACTCTGTCAGCGCTTTTTTTTAAATCTTTTGGTAGTGTTTGTTCTTTGAAGGGGGGGAGTAGCCCCTTTGATATAGAAAAGCTGCAGACAGTTTAGTATTCAAGGCTGAGCAATTAATTGGCGCCTGGTGATACTTGGTATCTCTGGGGTTTTTTTATTTGCATTTCTGTCCATCTCTGAATCAGGCCCTGAGACAATAGATTTGTCTGTATTTTTCTATGGCTGTGCGATAATATGCTAATACAGCAGGAGGTGTGTTGTGTAAACATACACCTCCTGCTGGCTTCTCTGATTTGCTGTAATGACGCCGAAGATGCCTGCTGATCTTGGACTTTTTTTAAAGCGTCAATCACTTACAAGGCAAAACCATGCCTTGTAAGTGATTGCCCCTTTAAAAAAATTTCCCAGATCGGCCAGCATCTCGCACCTCCGGCAATCTCGGTTGTCATTACATCCGGCGCCTGGTGTGAATGCGTGCACCGGAGAAATGTGAGATTCAATAAGAAGTAACTATTATAGGGAGTCACAGCAAGGTTATATAACTTTTCTATAAAAAGCTACCTGTGAGAAGTGCATGTAACCATCCTGGGCCCCAAAAAGGTTCTAAGTGAGGCAGCAGGACCATATAGAAGGATGTTATTGGCCATAAGGAATGTATTGGAGGTTCTAAAAATTAAATGGTTCATTTTTGCACTTTTGAGTTGGATAAACTGATAGCAAGCGTTTTTCAGCAAATGAAAGTCTTTCCAGCATTTTGGGGATATACAAATATCTGAAAAGTAACTTTCCAGTGTTTTTGTATACATTTGTAAAAAGTAGAGATGTGCACTGGACACTTTTTGGGTTTTGTGTTTTGGTTTCGGTTCCGCGGTCGTGTTTTGGATTCGTACGCATTTTGGCAAAACCTCCCTTTCGAATCTTTGTCGGATTCGGATGCGTTTGGATTCGGGTGGGTTTTTATAAAAAAAAAACTAAAAACAGCTTAAATCATAGAATTTAGGGGTAATTTTGATCCTAGTGTTATTAACCTCAATAACCATAATTTCCACTCATTTACAGTCTATTCTGAACACCTCACACCTCACAATATTATTTTTAGTCCTAAAATTTGCACCGAGGTCGCTGGATGACTAAGCTAAGCGACCCAAGTGGCCGACACAAACACCTGGCCCATCTAGGAGTGGCACTGCAGTGTCAGACAGGATGGCACTTAAAAAAATAGTCCCCAAATAGCACATGATGCAAAGATAAATTAAAAAAAAAAGAGGTGCAAGATGGAATTGTCCTTGGGCCCTCCCACCCACCCTTATGTTGTATAAACAGGACATGCACACTTTAACAAACCAATCATTTCAGCGACAGGGTCTGCCACACGACTGTGACTGAAATGACTGGTTGGTTTGGGCCGCCACCAAAAAAGTAGCAATCAATCTCTCCTTGCCAGGGCCGGATTAACAATGGGGCTGATGGAGCTGCAGCTCCAAGCCCATCATTAAAATAGGCCCACGGCATCTGCAGATTGCTGTAGAAAGGAAAAAATATTCCTGTGACAGCAGCTGGCCAGTAACCAGCCAAGGTCCCGTCCCCCCAGCCGCGGCATTGGTAGATGAAACGTCACCCTCACCAGCATAGAAAGCGTACTGCTTGCCTTTGATTGGGGCACAGTGGAAGGCTTCCATAGCCCTCCCTGCGCCGAACAATGACGTAACCTCCGCGCCGAGAAGCATCCCGGACATCTGTATCATGTTCCACTCCACGCACTTGGCCCACCGCACCAGCAGTCACGGCAGCTCTGTGAAGGCGGCAACAGGGGAACTGATCCTCGTGAATGAGATGCGGTATCAGTCCTGCCTAGCTACTGCGCCTGATAGAAATAACCAATTCAGTATGTGTAGGGTAGGCTGAGGCACAGTTATACTGTATATACATTGCTACATAGACATAATATATATATACATATACACACACACACACACACACACACACACACATGTATAGTACATATGCATAAATCAGTGACACAGATTTATGCATATGTACTATACATCCTGAAGACGGTGCACTATGCACCGAAACATTGATGTAACAATTTATACTACTTTTCTAAAAATCCTCTGAGTGCCGTCCCCTCTATTGTTTTCTCTAAATTAGCGGTCATACTGCATTGGACCTGGACGCTGGGGTAAGAATCAAATCCAATTAAGGCACTCAGTGGTCTTATTTCAATAAGCATCAGCATATATAAAATATGTGTGCGTGTGGGTCTGTGTATGTGTATTATATAGATAGATAGATAGATAGATAGATAGATAGATAGATAGATAGATAGATAGATAGATAGATCTATCTATCTATATATCTATCTAAAGAAGTTCCAGAGTCCGGCACTCCCCGCAGCATAGACAACTTGAGCCGGTGCCCTCACAATCAGAGAATGTATAGCAAACACAGGTGCGGCACTCAGGCCACGGTAAGCAGCAAAAAAAATAACAGGCGGAGACTGTAATTCAATCAACGTTTCAATATAAGAGAATATTGTCGTCAGGATTACAATAATAAGTGCAACACATACCTTTATAGTGCTCACCAAACAAGAAGATAGCGGTTCCCGGGCTGGGACTGCACACCCGCCCCGTCGCCACACATCCATTGACGTCACCCGTAAGGCGCATTCTACTACGTACACCATTACCATGGAAACGGGAAACAAGCTAAACATACAAAGTACATCGTTGTCACTATAGTGGAATAAACAATACTGGCATATACAGAGGATACCAAGTTAATCACTATCACAGTAATAGAATAAAATCAATGCTGACATATACATAAAGTACAGGCTGTAAGGAGATCCTAACTACATATAAAACCAACATCATATACAAAGCCTCATAATATAACCTAGCTGCAAGATCTGTTTCAACGTAAACTTGCGAAAGAAATATTTTCGTTTAAACCATTAGGAGCAATGACATTTAATCTATAAATCCATCGTGCCTCACACTTCAATAGGCGCAGAGAACGATCTCCGCCCCGGGCATTTGGCACAATGGTGTCGATCATCCGATATCTTAAACTTGACAGAGTGTGATGACACTCTGCAAAATGCCGAGCGACCGGCTGGTCGCTTGAGCCAGAACTAATAGCTGCTCGAATGGCACTCCGATGGTTACCCATCCTCTCTTTAAATTTACTCTCGGTTTTCCCGATATAACTCAAACCGCAGGGACAAATAATCTGATAAATAATGAAAGATGAATTGCAAGTAAAATGATGGAGGATTTTATAAGTTTTACCTGTATGGGGATGTTGAAACGTGTCGCCAGATAACAAAAACTGGCAAGTGGTGCATGTACATTTAAAACAACCCATATGGGCCCTGCCAAACAAAGTGCGGTTAGTGCTACTTAAAGAAGTGACATCAGTTTTTACCAAAATATCTTTTAAGTTACGTCCACGGGAGTAACAAGATCTTACATCATAATTATCAAGTTTTAATTTGGCATCACTTTGTATAATGGGCCATAACTTTTTAATTGTTTTGTTAATAGTTGGGGAAGCAAGGTTGAATTTATTAACCCACCCAAACTTTTTCCGTTTATTGCTATCCGTACTGACCGGTGTATCAGTGTTATTTAATAAAGAAATTCTATTAAGAGATAGAACTTTACTTTTACAGGCTTCTAACAAATCCTTACCATAACCACGTTCTAAGAATTTTTTTTATCAATAAATCATCCCGGACATCTGTATCATGTTCCACTCCACGCACTTGGCCCACCGCACCAGCAGTCACGGCAGCTCTGTGAAGGCGGCAACAGTGGAACTGATCATCGTGAATGAGATGAGGTATCAGTCCTGCCTAGCTACTGCGCCTGATAGAAATAACCAATTCAGTATGTGTAGGGTAGGCTGAGGCACAGTTATACTGTATATACATTGCTACATAGACATAATATATATATATATACATATACACACACACACACACATGTATAGTACATATGCATAAATCAGTGACACAGATTTATGCATATGTACTATACATCCTGAAGACGGTGCACTATGCACCGAAACATTGATGTAACAATTTATACTACTTTTCTAAAAATCCTCTGAGTGCCGTCCCCTCCATTGTTTTCTCTAAATTAGCGGTCATACTGCATTGGACCTGGACGCTGGGGTAAGAATCAAATCCAATTAAGGCACTCAGTGGTCTTATTTCAATAAGCATCAGCATATATAAAATATGTGTGCGTGTGGGTCTGTGTATGTGTATTAGATAGATAGATAGATAGATAGATAGATAGATAGATAGATAGATAGATCGATCTATATATAGATATATCTATCTATATATCTATCTATATATATATATTAGTGATGAGCGGGTTCGGTTTCCGAGAAACCGAACCCCCCGACTTTACCCTTTTTACACGGGTCCGAGCCATATTCGGATTCTCCCGTATGGCTCGGCTAACCCGAGCGCGCCCAAACGTCATCATCCCGCTGTCGGATTCTTGCGAGATTCGGATTCTATATAAGCAGCCGCGCGTCGCCGCCATTTTCACACGTGCATTGAGATTGATAGGGAGAGGACGTGGCTGGCGTCCTCTCCGTTTATATAGTTATAGTTTGTTGATCTGATTGCTACTGCTTAGCTTATTGTGGGGAGGATTGGGGAGCAGCTGTTAGGAGGAGTACAGTGCAGAGTTTTGCTAGTTTTTTTTAATCCGTTCTCAGCCTGAAAAAAACGCTCCATACCATATCTGTGCTCAGCCTCAGTGTGCTGCATGATATATCTGACTGTGCTGAGTGCTCACACTGCTTAATTGTGGGGGAGACTGGGGAGCAGCTATAGCAGGAGTACAGTGCACAGTTTTGCTGACAGTGACCACCAGTATACGTTTGTCTGCCTGAAAAACACTCCTGTGGTGTCTTTTTTTCTTTATACTATAAACGCAGTCTGCTGACAATGTCCACCAGGTCCATTATACTGTATATAGCAGTACGGTAGGCCACTGCTGTACCTACCTCTGTGTCTTCAGTCACTCGTCGTCATACATAAAGTATACTATCTATCCATCTACATTGTATACCTGTGGTGTCTCTTTTTCTTTATACTATAAACGCAGTCTGCTGACAGTGTCCACCAGGTCCATTATACTGTATATAGCAGTACGGTAGGCCACTGCTGTACCTACCTCTGTGTCTTCAGTCACTCGTCGTCATACATAAAGTATACTATCCATCCATCTACATTGTATACCTGTGGTGTCTTTTTTTCTTTATACTATAAACGCAGTCTGCTGACAGTGTCCACCAGGTCCATTATACTGTATATAGCAGTACGGTAGGCCACTGCTGTACCTACCTCTGTGTCTTCAGTCACTCGTCGTCATACATAAAGTAAACTATCCATCCATCTACATTGTATACCTATGGTGCCTTTTAGTTGTGCGCATTAAAATCTGGAGAACAAAAATGTGGAGGTTAAAAAAATAGGGAAAGATCAAGATCCACTTCCACCTCGTGCTGAAGCTGCTGCCACTAGTCATGGCCGACACGATGAAATGCCATCAACGTCGTCTGCCAAGGCTGATGCCCAATGTCATAGTACAGAGCATGTAAAATCCAAAACACAAAAGATCAGTAAAAAAATGACCCAAAAATCCAAATTAAAAGCGTCTGAGGAGAAGCGTAAACTTGCCAATATGCCATTTACGACACGGAGTGGCAAGGAACGGCTGAGGCCCTGGCCTATGTTCATGGCTAGTGGTTCAGCTTCACATGAGGATGGAAGCACTCATCCTCTCGCTAGAAAAAAGAAAAGACTTAAGCTGGCAAAAGCACAGCAAAGAACTGTGCGTTCTTCGAAATCACAAATCCCCAAGGAGAGTCCAATTGTGTCGGTTGCGATGCCTGACCTTCCCAACACTGGACGGGAAGAGCTTGCACCTTCCACCATTTGCACGCCCCCTGCAAGTGCTGGAAGGAGCACCCGCAGTCCAGTTCCTGATAGTCAAATTGAAGATGTCACTGTTGAAGTACACCAGGATGAGGATATGGGTGTTGCTGGCGCTGGGGAGGAAATTGACAAGGAGGATTCTGTTGGTGAGGTGGTTTGTTTAAGTCAGGCACCCGGGGAGACACCTGTTGTCCGTGGGATGAATATGGCCATTGACATGCCTGGTCAAAATACAAAAAAAATCAGCTCTTCGGTGTGGAATTATTTCAACAGAAATGCGGACAACAGGTGCAAGCCGTGTGTTGCCTTTGTCAAGCTGTAATAAGTAGGGGTAAGGACGTTAACCACCTCGGAACATCCTCCCTTATACGTCACCTGCAGCGCATTCATCATAAGTCAGTGACAAGTTCAAAAACTTTGGGTGACAGCGGAAGCAGTCCACTGACCACTAAATCCCTTCCTCTTGTAACCAAGCTCCTGCAAACCACACCACCAACTCCCTCAGTGTCAATTTCCTCCTTACCCAGGAAAGCCAATAGTCCTGCAGGCCATGTCACTGGCAAGTCTGACGAGTCCTCTCCTGCCTGGGATTCCTCCGATGCATCCTTGAGTATAACGCCTACTGCTGCTGGCGCTGCTGTTGTTGCTGCTGGGAGTCGATCGTCATCCCAGAGGGGAAGTCGGAAGACCACTTGTACTACTTCCAGTAAGCAATTGACTGTCCAACAGTCCTTTGCGAGGAAGATGAAATATCACAGCAGTCATCCTGCTGCAAAGCGGATAACTGAGGCCTTGGCAGCCTGGGCGGTGAGAAACGTGGTTCCGGTATCCATCGTTAATTCAGAGCCAACTAGAGACTTGATTGAGGTACTGTGTCCCCGGTACCAAATACCATCTAGGTTCCATTTCTCTAGGAAAATGTACACAGACCTCAGAAAAAGAGTCACCAGTGTCCTAAAAAATGCAGTTGTACCCAATGTCCACTTAACCACGGACATGTGGACAAGTGGAGCAGGGCAGACTCAGGACTACATGACTGTGACAGCCCACTGGGTAGATGTATTGCCTCCCGCCGCAAGAACAGCAGCGGCGGCACCAGTAGCAGCATCTCGCAAACGCCAACTCTTTCCTAGGCAGGCTACGCTTTGTATCACCGCTTTCCAGAATACGCACACAGCTGAAAACCTCTTACGGCAACTGAGGAAGATCATCGCGGAATGGCTTACCCCAATTGGACTCTCCTGTGGATTTGTGGCATCGGACAACGCCAGCAATATTGTGTGTGCATTAAATCTGGGCCAATTCCAGCACGTCCCATGTTTTGCACATACCTTGAATTTGGTGGTGCAGAATTTTTTTAAAAACGACAGGGGCGTGCAAGAGATGCTGTCGGTGGCCAGAAGAATTGCGGGACACTTTCGGCGTACAGGCACCACGTACAGAAAACTGGAGCACCACCAAAAACTACTGAACCTGCCCTGCCATCATCTGAAGCAAGAAGTGGTAACGAGGTGGAATTCAACCCTCTATATGCTTCAGAGGTTGGAGGAGCAGCAAAAGGCCATTCAAGCCTATACAATTGAGCACGATATAGTAGGTGGAATGCACCTGTCTCAAGTGCAGTGGAGAATGATTTCAACGTTGTGCAAGGTTCTGATGCCCTTTGAACTTGCCACACGTGAAGTCAGTTCAGACACTGCCAGCCTGAGTCAGGTCATTCCCCTCATCAGGCTTTTGCAGAAGAAGCTGGAGGCATTGAAGGAGGAGCTAACACGGAGCGATTCCGCTAGGCATGTGGGACTTGTGGATGCAGTCCTTAATTCGCTTAACAAGGATTCACGGGTGGTCAATCTGTTGAAATCAGAGCACTACATTTTGGCCACCGTGCTCGATCCTAGATTTAAAGCCTACCTTGGATCTCTCTTTCCGGCAGACACAGGTCTGCTGGGGTTGAAAGACCTGCTGGTGACAAAATTGTCAAGTCAAGCGGAACGCGACCTGTCAACATCTCCTCCTTCACATTCTCCCGCAACTGGGGGTGCGAGGAAAAGGCTCAGAATTCCGAGCCCACCCGCTGGCGGTGATGCAGGGCAGTCTGGAGCGACTGCTGATGCTGACATCTGGTCCGGACTGAAGGACCTGACAACGATTACGGACATGTCGTCTACTGTCACTGCATATGATTCTCTCAACATTGATAGAATGGTGGAGGATTATATGAGTGACCGCATCCAAGTAGGCACGTCACACAGTCCGTACTTATACTGGCAGGAAAAAGAGGCAATTTGGAGGCCCTTGCACAAACTGGCTTTATTCTACCTAAATTGCCCTCCCACAAGTGTGTACTCCGAAAGAGTGTTTAGTGCCGCCGCTCACCTTGTCAGCAATCGGCGTACGAGGTTACATCCAGAAAATGTGGAGAAGATGATGTTCATTAAAATGAATTATAATCAATTCCTCCGCGGAGACATTGACCAGCAGCAATTGCCTCCACAAAGTACACAGGGAGCTGAGATGGTGGATTCCAGTGGGGACGAATTGATAATCTGTGAGGAGGGGGATGTACACGGTGATATATCGGAGGGTGAAGATGAGGTGGACATCTTGCCTCTGTAGAGCCAGTTTGTGCAAGGAGAGATTAATTGCTTCTTTTTTGGGGGGGGTCCAAACCAACCCGTCATATCAGTCACAGTCGTGTGGCAGACCCTGTCACTGAAATGATGGGTTGGTTAAAGTGTGCATGTCCTGTTTTGTTTATACAACATAAGGGTGGGTGGGAGGGCCCAAGGACAATTCCATCTTGCACCTCTTTTTTCTTTTCTTTTTCTTTGCATCATGTGCTGATTGGGGAGGGTTTTTTGGAAGGGACATCCTGCGTGACACTGCAGTGCCACTCCTAGATGGGCCCGGTGTTTGTGTCGGCCACTAGGGTCGCTAATCTTACTCACACAGTCAGCTACCTCATTGCGCCTCTTTTTTTCTTTGCGTCATGTGCTGTTTGGGGAGGGTTTTTTGGAAGGGCCATCCTGCGTGACACTGCAGTGCCACTCCTAGATGGGCCCGGTGTTTGTGTCGGCCACTAGGGTCGCTAATCTTACTCACACAGCTACCTCATTGCGCCTCTTTTTTTCTTTGCGTCATGTGCTGTTTGGGGAGGGTTTTTTGGAAGGGACATCCTGCGTGACACTGCAGTGCCACTCCTAGATGGGCCCGGTGTTTGTGTCGGCCACTAGGGTCGCTTATCTTACTCACACAGCGACCTCGGTGCAAATTTTAGGACTAAAAATAATATTGTGAGGTGTGAGGTATTCAGAATAGACTGAAAATGAGTGTAAATTATGGTTTTTGAGGTTAATAATACTTTGGGATCAAAATGACCCCCAAATTCTATGATTTAAGCTGTTTTTTAGTGTTTTTGGAAAAAAACACCCGAATCCAAAACACACCCGAATCCGACAAAAATAATTCGGTGAGGTTTTGCCAAAACGCGTTCGAACCCAAAACACGGCCGCGGAACCGAACCCAAAACCAAAACACAAAACCCGAAAAATTTCAGGCGCTCATCTCTAGTATATTGGTAATGTACTGTAGTATTACTGAGCACCACAATGCAGCACAAGACAATGAGCAGTGATACTGAGCACTGATGAAGATAATTCTGAGAACTGACACTGAGCAGCAAGATGCAGCACAAGACACTGGACTAGTATATTAGTAATGTACTGTAGTATTACTGAGCACCACAAGACAATGAGCAGTGATATTGAGCACTGATGGTGATAATACTGAGAACTGACACTGAGCAGCAAGATGCAGCACAAAACACTGGACTAGTATATTAGTAATGTACTGTAGTATTACTGAGCACCACAATGCAGCACAATACAATGAGCAGTGATACTGAGCACTGATGATGATAATTCTGAGAACTGACACTGAGCAGCAAGATGCAGCACAAGACACTGGACTAGTATATATTAGTAATGTACTGTAGTATTACTGAGCACCACAATGCAGCACAAGACAATGAGCAGTCATACTGAGCACTGGTGAGGATAATACTGAGAACTGACACTGAGCAGCAAGATGCAGCACAAGAGAGACACACTACTAATATTACTGAGCAGCAATAAGTAAGCACTGATACTGAGCACTGATATTGAGATTTGCCACTGAGAGAACATAGCCACGTCCTCTCTGCTCTCTCTACAATGCACGAGTGAAAATGCCGGCGACGCGCGGCTCTTTATTTGGAATCCGAATCTCACGAGAATCCGACAGCGGGATGATGACGTTTTGCCTCGTTCGGGTTTTCCGAGTCAGGCGGGAAGAACCGAGTCTGCCTTGGACCTGTGTAAACCACGTGGCGTTCGGGGGGGTTCGGTTCTCAGCGAACCGAACCCGCTTATCTCTAGTAAAAAGTTAAAATAAAGACTTATTAGATCATATCTACAAATCCAAAACCCCTCTTCCATGAACACAACACCACTACTTACATGTTGCACATCATTTAACCTATTATTGAGCTTTTTAGAGCAAATCACCTGAAAACGGATATGATAATGATTATTTATTGATAGGGGTGTCCCATAGGTACTGCGTCCTGACATTTTTATTATTATTCATGAGAATAGCTGGCAGGACGCAACTCACATTTAATAGAAATTATCCATGACAGAGCTCATTGCTGTACATAGTGGTGCATGGTCATTTACACTCCACAAACGCAGCTTCTAGGTCTAGTCATCCGATTTTAATTGTTTCCATTATTTTATATGGATATTTGGGATGGTGCAATAAAAAGTTGAGCATGTGGTGCCATTGCCCAGGTTGTTGCCCATCAGATCCTGGAAATGCCTGTAGCACTGCTGCCCAGAGCATCCTTTGGAAGCTCTGGGTACATACACTGCAGCCAGTACAGCCACCTGGAGCTCTACTTCCTGGTGTCAGTGGCTCCTCCCCCATGGTGTGACATAATGATGTTGCATGTTCGGGGCGGGGCCAGCATAGCGCACAAAATCTCACTGCTATTAATTTACCTGCTGAAACCAAAGCATGAAGAGTGATTTGTACATGAGATCCTCAGCAATGGCAGTAGAAGCTGAGATGCTATTTTTTCTCTTAACAATGTGTAAGCCAAGTTGTGTTTTTTCACCAAAATAAAAATAACTGATTGAGAAAAATAAGAAGGCATAGACCTTCTAATGGAGGTAATGTTACGTTAAATAACATTGTAAAAAAATAAATAAAAAATTAAAAATTCCTATATTGATTGCTTTCTAAGTAATTGGTTGAAAGCTTCAAAAGTTGTTGGCATACTACATAGTATTGTAGAACAATGTGAAATCTCCCTTAGGCACAAAATAATAAATCAAATACAGTATATTATATGTAGAGATGTGCGTCTGGCACTTTTCGTGTTTTGTGTTTTGGTTTTGGTTCTAATTCCACTTTTGTGCTTTGGTTTTGGCTTGGTTTTGCCAAAACCACCATTTCGGGTTTTGGTTTTGGATCTGGATGATTTTTAAAAAAACCCATAAAAACAGATAAAATCACAGAATTTGGGGGTAATTTTACTCCTACGGTATTATTAACCTCAATAACATTCATTTCCTCTCATTTCCAGTCTATTCTGAACACCTCACACTATTGTTTTTAGGCCTAAAAGTTGCACCGAAGTGGCTGTATGACTAAGCTAAGAGACACAAGTGTGCGGCACAAATACCTGGCCCATCTAGGAGTAGCACTGCAGTGGCAGACAGGATGGCAGATTGAAAAAATAGGCCCCAAACAGCACATCATGCAAAGAAGAAAAAGAGGTGCAATGAGGTAGCTCGATGACTAAGATAAGCAACACATGTGTGCGGCACAAACACCTGGCCCCTCTAGGAGTGGCACTGCAGTTGTTGACAGGATGGCACTTAAAAAAACTAGGCCCCAAACAGCACATCATGCAAAGATGAAAAAGAGGTGCAATGAGGTAGCTGTATGACTAAGCTAAGTGACAAACAATTGGCCCATCTAGGAGTGGCACTGCAGTGTCAGACAGGAGGGCAGATATAAAAAAGGCCCCAAACAGCACATCATGCAGAGGTGTAAAAGAGGTGAAATGAGGTAGCTGTATGACTTAGCTAAGCGACACAAACAATTGGCCCATTTAGGAGTTTCTCTGCAGTGTCAGACAGGAGGGTAGATATAAAAAAAAGGCCACAAACAGCACATCATGCAAAGATAAAAAAGAGGTGCAATGAGGTAGCTGTATAACTAAGGTAAGCGACACAAGTGTGCGGCACAAACACCTGGCCCATCTAGGTGTGGCACTACAGTTGCAGACAGGATGGCACTATTCAAAAACTAGGCCCCAAACAGCACATCATGCAAAGAAGAAAAAGAGGTGTAATTAGGTAGCTGTATGACTAAGCTAAGCATCACATGTGTGCAGCACAAACAACATGGGACGTGCTGGGATTTGCCCAGATGTAATACACGCACAATATTGGTGGCACAGGAGAGCATACCCCTAAACCACACACACACACGGCAAAGCCTGTAAAATTAATTTGGATAATAATAACCCTTTTATTTGGAGCTATTATAATAATATGCAGCACAGGCGAGCGTACCCCTACACCTCACAGGGCAAACCCTGTAAAAATTATTTGGATTAAATATTAATAACCCCTTTATTTGTAGCAAATAATATACAGCACAGGACAGCACCACTGAATTTATATGGCAGCACCACTGGACTGGATTTATACGGAATTATATGGATTTATATGGAATTATACGACATGATCACTGGAATTATACTGCAGGATTACTGGAATTATACACCAGTACCACTGTAATTATACGGCAGGATTACTGGAATTATACGTCAGTGCCACTATAATTATAAGGCAGGATTACTGGAATTATACGCCAGTACCACTGGAATTATACGGCAGGATTACTGGAGTTATACGGCAGGATTACTGGAATTATACAGCAGTATTACTGGAATTATACAACAGGATTACTGGAATTATACGACAGTACCACTGGAGTTATACGGCAGGATTACTGGAATTATACGGCAGGATTACTGGAATTATACGGCAGGATCACTGGACATATACGACAGAACCACTGGACATATACGGCAGCACAGGGACACCACCACTGGACTGATGCAGGACAATACACCACCACTGAAATGATGCAGCAAAAACACAGCACCCTATACAGCAGCACTGGACATATGGCAGCAGAGGATACCACTGTGACTGGTCACTGGAATGACTGATTGCTGATGCACAGGACACTACCACTGGTCTGATGCAGGACAACACAGCAACACTCTAAGGGACTTGTTATTATTATACAGCAGCACTGGGCATATGGCAGCAAAGGATACCACTGTGACTGGTCACTGGAATGACTGATGGCTGATGCACAGGACACTACCACTGGTCTGATGCAGCACAATACACCACCACTGAACTGATGCAGCACAACACAGCACCCTATACAGCAGCACTGGACATATGGCAGCAGAGGATACCACTGTGACTGGACTGATGCAGCACAATACACCACCACTAAACTGATGCAGCAGAACACAGCACCCTATATAGCAGCACTGGACATATGGCAGCAAGAGGACACAACCACTGTGACTGGACAGATGCAGCACAAGACACATACACTGAGAGAATGGAGACACGTTCTCTCTCAACACTCTCCAATGCCGAAGTGAAAATGGCGGGGACGCGCGGCTCCTTATTTGGAATCCAAATCCTGCGAGAATCCGACAGCGAGATGATGACGTTTTTCCACGTTCTGGTTTCCGAGTCAGGCGGGAAAACCCGAGTCAGACTCGGATCCGGACTCGGGTAGGGAGGTTTGTTAGGATTCGGATCTCAGGGATCCGTACCTGCTCATCTCTAATTATATGGTGTGTGTGTGTGTGTGTGTGTGTGTGTGTGTGTGTGTGTGTGTGTGTGTGTGTATATATATATATATATATATATATATATAGATATATCTCACACAATTACTCTCCCACAGCGCTATTTCTACTTGAATATACACAAATTAAGAATAGGCTGCCTGTAACTTGTAAGTTCCCTGTTATCAGGAACTAAGTATGCGGAAATGTGTAACAATAGAAGTAGTGGCGCCAATGGGGTTGTATCAACACCCAACTTTAAAACAAACCCTTACAGAGTTTCACAGATGAATTTGATCATAAACATATAGTAACATGTTCCTTCATAAAAATGTAGTTATAAAAGCATAAACTCAGAACCAGTGTCCATGATTATACAGAATTGATATGTTTAAATTTGTCCAACAATTCAAACAGTACACTTGTAGTGATGAGGAAAGATGTAGATATATCACTACAATCTCCTCCTTCTCCAAATTGTAGATTCGGAGGCAACATCAAGAAATAGATAACCCAACGCGTTTCGTCTTGTTCCAAGACTTCATCAGGGGTAAATCTACAATTGTAGAACAATATATTAAGACATTGTACAGCATCTAAATATCTTTAGCTCTAATAGAACAGGACATGGCATAACAGTGTAAGGCGGAAGAAGAACAAAAAATGGAGAAGTGGAAAAAGAAAATGCACATATTTCAAAAATCATGATATCAACAAGGAACATACCTCATCTACTTGGTAAATATTGTCAGCGCAAAAATAAAACAATCGTTCATGGACGTTTGAACAAAGATCCAATACTTCACTGGAACTTAATGATGTGGCGTGAACCAGGCCTAATTAGGAAATACTTAATTTCATAAAATTTAAATGTGTTATATACAACATTATCTAGGTAGTGTTACACTCTTTTTAAGGAATGATTAAAAATGTCCAAGTGGTACAACACATACCTCGTGAGTCAACAACTTGAACCTGACATTCAGATACTCGAGTATGGCAGGAATTCATATAGGTATAGAACCTGACCAGTTCAAACACATAAGGAACCTGGTAGATTAATTAATTTGATGTCAATTACACAATTCATATTCGTTAATAAGAATACCAGCGGGTACAAAAAACTCTCACCCAATAAATAAACCATACTCCTTGTTATGGAGTAGTCTGATGTTACTGGTAAACTCCCTGAAGATGAATATAAATATAAACATATAAATCATGTGATTTTCCAACATGATTTCAATATATAATCAATTTCATACCAATAAATGGTACTAGCAAAATTATAAATTCATCGTCTGCTAGTATAATAAATAAATAAAATGCCTATTCCAAGTTCTAAATTATATAGTTATTAATAAAAAGAAAATAGTGGTACTAATAATTAATTAATAAATAAACAATTATCAATTACAATGTGATTCAACGTAAAAATAAAATACATCCGTACAATAATACATATACGCAAATTCAGAGTATATAAAGGTAAATGGGGCCATCTTCAAGAAATGGTATTCCAATACATAAATTGCTATTGTGCAAAGAGTCACAATGGACCTTACCCTCCAGCTGGTCCGGATTAACAATGGGGCGGATGGAGCTGCAGCTCCAAGCCCCCCCATTGAACATAGGCCCACAGGCTCCAATGCAACGCAGCCAGTGATGACAGGAAAAAATATTCCTGTCATCACCAGCAGCTCTGCTCCCTCACCTCCCGACTACTTAGTTACCTCCACACCATACCAGCTGGGCACAGATCAGAGTTCCGACCACAAAACAGCCAGTGCCTGAATCTGCCCGAGGCCACGCCCCCCGGACCCGTCCGTGGCTCCGCCCCCACCCGATCGGTAGCTCCACCTCCTCATCTGATGTGGCGCTGGCTGTGAACAGTAAGCTTAATTCACCTTTGCTTTTACCCTGTCTGGTGGCGCAGCACATGATATATTATTTAACATGCGATAGCAGCATAAGTTAAATAAATATATAGGGGGGGGGGGGGGGGGGGGGCAGGCATAATGTAAATTAATATATAAGGGGGGTAGATACAAGTTAAATTAATATATAGGGGAGGGGGGCACAAAGTAAATAAATACATAAGGGGGGCAGGTACAAGTTAAATTAATATATACGGGGGAAGGCACAAGTTAATATATAAAGGGGGACAGGATGCTCAACTTAAATATAAATGGGGGTGCAGGTAGCTGAACAATATTATCGGGAGGGGGGGGGGCAGTCTGTGGGGCTTACATCATGTGTAAGCCTCATGGACTGTGGGGATGATTCAGGGGCGATTGCCGCACTCCGAAGGCTTTTGAGGAGTGCGCCACGCAGCCAGTAAGTCCCAGTGAGATGCATCTCACTGGTACGATTGCCTTTGCCTGATTGACAGGCTGAGGCGGGGCAGGAGGGGGCATTCCAACAGTGTTAGAACGCCGTTGGTGGGGCCCGGTATGGACAATGCAGGCATGTCCGGTCCGTTGTGGGAGTGGGCTGTGGCAGCTGCTTGATGTCACACGCAGCCAACTGCCACCTGGAACGTGGCAGGTAGCCGCCTGCCAGCTCATCTAGGTTGTGCAGGTAGGGAGTTATTTGGCGGAGGGTGAGGGGGGGTAGGTAGGGCCTGACATGCGGGACGGACTAGCCATGTGCTGGGCGCTCCCCCATGTCAGCTCTGAATCACTCCCCTGAGTTTCCTCCACAAGTTTTATGGTGATTGTTGTTGGTTAATGTAGGGTGTGCCTGGTATTGTTCTCATCAGGGCTGTAACTAGGTGTGTGCCGATGGTGCCTTGCCCACAGCGCAACTGCCCTGAAGGCGCACCATCAGGCAGCACACCCCAACGTATGAGCATTTAGTGAGTGAGGGCGTAGTGAAAGTCACGCTGTCCTCCGGTGCCTGTGTCCCGCTGCTACCTCGGTAAGGGATGGGGAGCGGTGGCACAGGCATCATTTGGTGGTACACAGCACAGTCCCCCGTGCGGTAATTCCGCCAGTGAGACTCGCCACCGCTGCAAAGGAGAGGGAGCACTACTGAAACCGCCTGCTGCCGTATATGACCCGCCTCTGCTGATTTCGCCTGTTAGACCCACCGCCGCATCAGGAATGGAGAACGAGTGGGAGTGTCTGTAGAACAGTGTTTGCGCCTGGCAGGTCTGGATGCTGGATTGCCCCCACAGGTGACAAAACACACTCACTCTCCCTGCCTAATGTGACACACACTCTCCCTTCCTAATGTGACACGTACACACACTCCCCCTGCCTAATGTGACACACACACTCTCCCTGCCTAATGTATAGAAAAAACGGGGCTCTGTTGCTGTAATATATAACATAGGGGACCTCTGCTGCCTTATGTGTAAAAAAGGCGGACTCTTCTGCTGTAATGTGTAAAAGGGGGGACTATACCTGCCTAATGTATAAAAGGGGACTCTACCTGCCGTACTGTGTAAAAGGGGGTCTCTACCTGCCTAATGTGTAAAAATAAGAATTTACTTACCGATAATTCTATTTCTCATAGTCCGTAGTGGATGCTGGGGACTCCGTCAGGACCATGGGGAACAGCGGCTCCGCAGGAGACAGGGCACAAAAAGTAAGCTTTTAGGATCACATGGTGTGTACTGGCTCCTCCCCCTATGACCCTCCTCCAAGCCTCAGTTAGGTACTGTGCCCGGACGAGCGTACACAATAAGGAAGGATCTTGAATCCCGGGTAAGACTCATACCAGCCACACCAATCACACCGTACAACTTGTGATTTGAACCCAGTTAACAGTATGATAACAACGAAGAAGCCTCTGAAAAGATGGCTCACAACAATAATAACCCGATTTTTGTAACAATAACTATGTACAAGTATTGCAGACAATCCGCACTTGGGATGGGCGCCCAGCATCCACTACGGACTATGAGAAATAGAATTATCGGTAAGTAAATTCTTATTTTCTCTAACGTCCTAGTGGATGCTGGGGACTCCGTCAGGACCATGGGGATTATACCAAAGCTCCCAAACGGGCGGGAGAGTGCGGATGACTCTGCAGCACCGAATGAGAGAACTCCAGGTCCTCCTTAGCCAGAGTATCAAATTTGTAAAATTTTACAAACGTGTTCTCCCCTGACCACGTAGCTGCTCGGCAAAGTTGTAATGCCGAGACCCCTCGGGCAGCCGCCCAAGATGAGCCCACCTTCCTTGTGGAGTGGGCATTTACAGATTTAGGCTGTGGCAGGCCTGCCACAGAATGTGCAAGTTGGATTGTGCTACAGATCCAACGAGCAATCGTCTGCTTAGACGCAGGAGCACCCATCTTGTTGGGTGCATACAGGATAAACAGCGAGTCAGATTTTCTGACTCCAGCCGTCCTTGAAATATATATTTTCAATGCTCTGACAACGTCCAGCAACTTGGAGTCCTCCAAGTCGCTAGTAGCTGCAGGCACCACAATAGGCTGGTTCAAGTGAAAAGCCGAAACCACCTTAGGCAGAAACTGAGGACGCGTCCGCAGTTCTGCCCTGTCCGAATGGAAAATCAGATATGGGCTTTTGTACGATAAAGCCGCCAACTCTGATACTCTCCTGGCTGAAGCCAGGGCCAGTAGCATGGTTACTTTCCATGTAAGATACTTCAAATCTACCGATTTGAGCGGCTCAAACCAATGGGATTTGAGAAAATCCAAAACAACGTTGAGATCCCACGGTGCCACTGGAGGCACAATCGGGGGCTGTATATGTAGTACACCTTTGACAAAGGTTTGTACTTCAGGCACTGAAGCCAATTCTTTCTGGAAGAAAATCGATAAGGCCGAAATTTGAACCTTAATAGACCCCAATTTGAGGCCCATAGACAATCCTGCCTGCAGGAAATGTAGGAATCGACCCAATTGAAATTCCTCCGTTGGGGCCTTCTTGGCCTCACACCACGCAACATATTTTCTCCAAATGCGGTGATAATGTTGTGCGGTCACTTCCTTCCTGGCTTTAATCAAGGTAGGAATAACTTCCTCTGGAATGCCCTTTTCTTTTAGAATCCGGCGTTCAACCGCCATGCCGTCAAACGCAGTCGCGGTAAGTCTTGGAACATACAAGGTCCCTGCTGAAGCAGATCCCTTCTTAACGGTAGAGGCCACGGCTCTTCCGTGAGCATCTCTTGAAGTTCCGGGTACCAAGTCCTTCTCGGCCAATCCGGAGCCACGAGTATTGTTCTTACTCCCCGTAGCCGTATAATTCTCAGTACCTTTGGTATGAGAGGCAGAGGAGGAAACACATACACGGACTGGTACACCCACGGTGTTACCAGAGCGTCCACAGCTATTGCCTGAGGGTCTCTTGACCTGGCGCAATATCTGTCCAGTTTCTTGTTGAGGCGGGACGCCATCATGTCCACCTTTGGTTTTTCCCAACGGTTCACAATCATGTGGAAGACTTCTGGATGAAGTCCCCACTCTCCCGGGTGGAGGTCGTGTCTGCTGAGGAAGTCTGCTTCCCAGTTGTCCACTCCCGGAATGAACACTGCTGACAGTGCTATGACATGATTTTCCGCCCAGCGAAGAATCCTTGCAGCTTCTGTCATTGCTCTTCTGCTTCTCGTGCCGCCCTGTCTGTTTACGTGGGCGACTGCCGTGATGTTGTCCGACTGGATCAACACCGGCTGACCCTGAAGCAGCGGTTTTGCCAGGCTTAGAGCATTGTAGATCGCTCTTAGCTCCAGTATATTTATGTGAAGAGACGTCTCCAGGTTTGACCACACGCCCTGGAAGTTTCTTCCCTGTGTGACTGCTCCCCAGCCTCGTAGGCTGGCATCCGTAGTCACCAGGACCCAGTCCTGTATGCCGAATCTGCGGCCCTCTAACAGATGGGCACTCTGCAACCACCACAGAAGAGATACCCTTGTTCTTGGTGACAGTGTTATCCGCTGATGCATGTGCAGATGCGATCCGGACCATTTGTCCAGCAGATCCCACTGAAATATTCGTGCGTGGAATCTGCCGAATGGAATTGCTTCGTAAGAAGCCACCATCTTTCCCAGGACTCTTGTGCATTGATGTACTGACACATTTCCTGGTTTTAGGAGGTTCCTGACAAGTTCGGATAACTCCCTTGCTTTCTCCTCCGGGAGAAACACCTTTTTCTGAACAGTGTCCAGCATCATTCCCAGGAACAGCAGACGTGTCGTCGGGGTCAATTGAGATTTTGGAAGATTCAGAATCCACCCGTGTTGTTGAAGCACTACTTGGGTTAGTGCTACTCCGACTTCCAGCTGTTCTCTGGACCTTGCCCTTATCAGGAGATCGTCCAAGTAAGGGATAATTAATACGCCTTTTCTTCGTAGAAGAACCATCATTTCGGCCATTACCTTGGTAAAGACCCGAGGTGCCGTGGACAAACCAAACGGCAGCGTTTGAAACTGATAATGACAGTTTTGTATCACGAACCTGAGATACCCTTGGTGTGAAGGGTAAATTGGGACATGCAGATAAGCATCTTTTATGTCCAGGGACACCATGAAGTCCCCTTCTTCCAGATTCGCTATCACTGCTCTGAGTGACTCCATCTTGAACTTGAATTTCTGTATGTACAGGTTCAAGGATTTCAGATTTAGAATAGGTCTTACCGAACCGTCCGGCTTCGGTACCACAAATAGTGTGGAATAATACCCCTTTCCCTGTTGTAGGAGGGGTACCTTGACTATCACCTGCTGAGAATACAGCTTGTGAATGGCTTCCAATACCGTCGCCCTTTCTGAGGGAGACGTTGGTAAAGCACACTTTAGGAACCGGCGAGGGGGAGACTTTTCGAATTCCAACTTGTAACCCTGAGATACTACCTGCAGGATCCAAGGGTCCACCTGTGAGCGCGCCCACTGTGTGCTGAAAATCTTTAGTCGACCCCCCACCGCCCCTGAGTCCGCTTGCACAGCCCCAGCGTCATGCTGAGGGCTTTGTAGAAGCCGGGGAGGGCTTCTGTTCGTGGGAAGTAGTTGCTTGCTGCAACCTCTTACCCTTTCCTTTGCCTCTGGGCAAATATGAGTGTCCTTTTGCCCGCTTGTTCTTATAGGAACGAAAGGACTGCGGCTGAAAAGACGGTGTCTTTTTCTGTTGGGAGGTGACCTGAGGTAAAAAAGTGGATTTTCCGGCTGTTGCCGTGGCCACCAGATCCGATAGACCGACCCCAAATAATTCCTCTCCTTTATACTGCAATACTTCCATATGCCGTTTGGAATCCGCATCACCTGACCACTGTCGCGTCCATAAACTTCTTCTGGCAGATATGGACATCGCACTTACTCTCGATGCCAGAGTGCAAATATCCCTCTGAGCATCTCGCATATAAAGAAAAGCATCCTTTAATTGCTCTATAGTCAATAAAATACTGTCCCTATCCAGGGTATCAATATTTTCAGTCAGGGAATCCAACCAGACGACCCCAGCACTGCACATCCAGGCTGAGGCGATGGCTGGTCGCAGTATAACACCAGTATGTGTGTATATACTTTTAAGGATATTCTCCAGTTTTCTGTCACCTGGTTCCTTGAGGGCGGCCGTATCAGGAGACGGTAACGCCACTTGTTTTGATAAGCGTGTGAGCGCCTTATCCACCCTAGGGGGTGTTTCCCAGCGCGCCCTAACCTCTGGTGGGAAAGGGTATAATGCCAATAACTTCTTTGAAATTAGCAGTTTTCTATCGGGGTTAACCCACGCTTCATCACACACGTCATTCAATTCCTCTGATTCTGGAAAAGCTACAGGTAGTTTTTTCACACCCCACATAATACCCCCCTTTGAGGTACCTGCAGTATCAGAGATATGCAAAGCCTCCTTCATTGCCGTGATCATATAACGTGTGGCCCTATTGGAAAATACGTTTATTTCTTCACCGTCGACACTAGATTCATCTGTGTCGGTACCTGTGTCGACTGACTGAGGTAAGGGACGTTTTACAGCCCCTGACGGTGCCTGAGACGCCTAGACAGGTACTAACTGGTTTCCCGGCCGTCTCATGTCGTCAACTGACTTTTGCAGCGTGCTAACATTATCACGTAATTCCATAATTAAAGCCATCCATTCCGGTGTCGACTCCCTAGGGGGTGACATCACCATTACCGGCAATTGCTCCGCCTCCACACCAACATCGTCCTCATACATGTCGACACACACGTACCGACACACAGCAGACACACAGGGAATGCTCTTATCGAAGACAGGACCCCACTAGCCCTTTGGGGAGACAGAGGGAGAGTTTGCCAGCACACACCAAAGCGCTATAAAAATGTATATAAACAACCCTAAAAGGTGTTGTTTCTGTTATATGCGCTTAATATATAAAAATATCGCCAAAATATGCCCCCCTTCTCTGTTTTACCCTGTTTCTGTAGTGCAGTGCAGGGGAGAGTCCTGGGAGCCTTCCTCACAGCGGAGCTGAGCAGGAAAATGGCGCTGTGTGCTGAGGAGAATAGGCCCCGCCCCCTAAAACGGCGGGCTCTTCTCCCGGAGTTTGCGATATATGGCAGGGGTTAAATACATCCATATAGCCTCAAGGGCTATATGTGATGTATTTTAGCCATAGAAAAAGGTATTATACATTGCTGCCCAAGGCGCCCCCCCCAGCGCCCTGCACCCTCAGTGACCGCTGGTGTGAAGTGTGCCGACAACAATGGCGCACAGCTGCAGTGCTGTGCGCTACCTTATGAAGACTGAAAGTCTTCTGCCGCCTGTTTCCGGACCTCTGGACCTCTTCAACTTCGGCATCTGCAAGGGGGGTCGGCGGCACGGCTCCGGGACCGAACTCCATGGCTGGGCCTGTGTTCGATCCCTCTGGAGCTAATGGTGTCCAGTAGCCTAAGAAGCAAATCCATCCTGCACGCAGGTGAGTTCACTTCTCTCCCCTAAGTCCCTCGTAGCAGTGAGCCTGTTGCCAGCAGGACTCACTGAAAATAAGAAACCTAAAAAACTTTTTCTAAGCAGCTCTTTATGAGAGCCACCTAGATTGCACCCTGCTCGGACGGGCACAAAAACCTAACTGGGGCTTGGAGGAGGGTCATAGGGGGAGGAGCCAGTACACACCATGTGATCCTAAAAGCTTACTTTTTGTGCCCTGTCTCCTGCGGAGCCGCTGTTCCCCATGGTCCTGACGGAGTCCCCAGCATCCACTAGGACGTTAGAGAAAGGGGACTCTACGTGCCGTACTGTGTAAAAAGGGGGACTCTACCTGCCTAATGTGTAAAAGGGGACTCTACCTGCCGTACTGTGTAAAAGGGAGCTATGTGGCCACGCCCCTTCCCCATGAAGCTTTTCCCCTATATTTTTGGCGCACGCCTACAACGCGCATCATCCCTGTTTTGTATTTGGTGTGGGGGGCACCGATGCTGTCTCTTGCACACAACGCTAAAATGTCTAGTTACGGCACTGGTTCTCATGTCATAGAGTGGATCTCGTGTCAATAATCTGAAAGTGTATTATAGAGGGGCGGAGTTCTCTCCTATTAAAGGTCATTTATGTGTCATACAATTGTAGTTGACTACATTTATTCACAGCACTGAGGTTGTGGGTTTGATTCCCACTATGGGTCTGTGTGGAGTTTGTATATTCTCCCCTTGTGTGGGTTTCCTCCCAAAGGTTGTTTCCCGACATAAATGAACCTTAGTGTGTAAGTGTGCGTGTGTACAGTACATGAGGTAGCGAACATAGATTGTAAGCTCCACTGGGGCCAGAACTGATGTGAAAGGCCAAATGTTCTCTGTAATGCGCAGCGGAATATGTGTGTGCTATATAAATAACTGGTAATAATGATAATAATTTTTCTTGGCCAGAAAATGCAGTTCAGTGGTGATTTTATACAGTGAGACACTAAAATAACTTTATTCTGTGATCTAAGTAATAACAGTAAGGTGAATGTGACATACTGTATATTAATAATACAATGTAGAGCCATTGATAGCAACATTTTCTTCTCTCCCTATGGTATTGGCCTGCCCCCTCCCAAGCCTAGAGCTCCATAGTATGGAGGGCACAGCCCTCTGTCCTTAGCCGTCGGCGGAACATCTGTTCCGACCTGCGTTGGAATCTTCTAGCTCAGGGGCAGCCAGGGATTCCCACAGACACTACTCCCACTCTCTCGTCTCCTCCTTCTCTGCATTGAGCAGGAAAACACACCACAATGCAAGGAGTGTGCGCCGTGTATGATGGCGGGGAGCACAGGATAGGGATTGATAGCTATCCCACCCCTATCCACACACTTGTAGCTAAAATAGTCATAAACTGCTCACTTGTACAATGCCTGGTCATAGAAAAAGCGAATTACAGGAGAGAGACCAATGTTAATGTATTTACATAATTTGTGTTTACAGAGTGGGCTTATTTAATAACCAGTATTAGCATTCCTGCAGACTTTGGGGGTCATTCAGACCCAATCGCTGCTGTGCGTTTTTGCTCAGCAGCAATCGGGTATGAACTGCGCAAGGTCCCCCCAGCGATGGAGAGTGCAGGACAGCGAAGGGATTGCCAAAGAAAGTGATCACACCAGCGATCGCAAGAAGGTTGACAGGAAGAGGCTGTTTGTGGGTGTCGCTAGTGCCACATACTTAATTCTTATTATTGAATCGCAAATGTGAGTAAATGTCTCCAATTTTCCCTGTCACTGGCGTCCCAGTGCAGGGTTAGTCCTCCTTAAATGTTTTACCCGATCAAGCGGGATTAATAGTTACCCCCTTCTGGAAGTGTCCTCCACTGTAGCACTATAGCACCAGTGCAGAGATCTGGTTAACCGGGAGGGTACCTCAAAGGATTCCAGCTGGTGGGCAGCGTTTTGAAAACACACAAATGGAGGCAGCGGGGACCGCAGCAGGCAGCCGACGCTACAGCGAGCGCAGTCCAAAGACCACAGTGCGCGGTTGGGCCGTAAGTATGAGTGTCCTCAATGTACGGCACACATCACAAGCGGCAGCGGCCCGGCATAGATGAGAGCAGCAGGAGTGGCAGAGGACCTTCGGGAACAGTATCACAGACAGCGGCTGAATAAATTCAAATAGACAAGTCTTGAGGAAGTCCCAAGCATTAACGGGACGAAACGCGTTGACGTCATCACCTGCCGGTGTATTGTCTATTTGAATTTATTCAGCCGCTGTCTGTGATACTGTTCCCGAAGGTCCTCTGCCGCTCCTGCCGCTCTCATCTATGCCGGCCCGCTGCCGCTTGTGATGTGTGCCGTACATTGAGGGACACTCGTTTTACCCTACGGCCCAACCGTGCACTGTGGTCTTTGCACTGCGCTCGCTGTAGCGTCGGCTGCCTGCTGCCGGTCCCCGCTGCCTCCGTGTGTGTGCTTTCAAAACGCTGCCCACCAGCTGGAATCCTTCGAGGTACCCTCCCGGGTTAACCAGATCTCTGCACTGGTGCTATAGTGCTACAGTGGAGGACACTTCCAGAAGGGGGTAACTATTAATCCCGCTTGATCGGGAAAAACACTTAAGGAGGACTAACCCTGCACTGGGACGCCAGTGACAGGGAAAATTGGAGACATTTACTCACATTTGCGATTCAATAATAAGAATTAGGTATGTGGCACTAGCGGCAAATAGAAGAGACAATTTACATTTTTATATCAACAGGCTACCTGTGCACTATTTATTGGCTGAATTTATTACCAGTTGAATTGGTTTCATATTGCAATATTTTGAACTGCACACTGATGGTTATGTGACAGTCTTGAGCTGATACATTTTATCTTGTACAGGTTGAGTATCCCATATCCAAATATTCCGAAATACGGAATATTCCGAAATACAGTATTTTTTGAGCAAGACAGAGATAGTGAAACCTTTGTTTTCTGGTGGCTCAATATACACAAACTTTGTTTAATACACAAAGTTTTTAAAACTAATGTATTTAATGACATTCAGGCTGTGTGTATAAGGTGTATATGAAACATAAATGAATTGAGTGTATGTGCACAAACTTTGTTTAATGCACAAAGTTATTAAAAATATTGTCTAAAATGACCTTCAGGCTGTGTATTTAAGGTATATATGAAATATAAATGCATTCTGTGCTTAGACTTGTGTCCCACCGCCATGATATCTTATTATGGCATGCAATTATTCCAAAATACGGAAAAATCCGATATCCAAAATACTTCTCGGTCCCAAGCATTTTGGATATGGGATACTCTACCTGTAATATATTTTAGATCACTGTAACAATATAAAGTGTAACAATATATGTGTTTTAGTAAATGGTTAAATTATTAACAAGTCTCCTGGTTTTATGAGTGAAAACAAACACCCACTAATTACTCACTGTGTTCTCAGTCACTGAAGCGCACTGACACCCTTCAGTGTACTATAGTTTTGTGGTTATTTAGGCTCTTACAAAGCCTTGGTCCGTGCAGCTAGTGAACTCCTGACACAAGTGAAAATAAACTATAATAGATTATTGCGCCGGGAGTATTGGGGTGTTGAATACACCTCTTTGTTATTTGTTTGTGGGGTGTCAACTGACTGTTTCCTAGGAGTGTCCGGAGAAACGCAGGCGTGTCCAGCCGTTTGAAGGGAGGGTTCCTGACGTCAGCTCCGGGCCAGATCATCGCACTGGAAGAGTAAGTCCTGAGCTTTGCAGAGACTGTACAAACTTTTGTTTGTGCAGCTCTATGCACATGCATTCGCACCCCTGCACAGCGGTTACCCCTTCCCCGTGTAGGCGGCGACTACCTGGTCGCAGCAGTGCAAAAAATGCCTGCTTGCGACCAGGTCTGAATTAGGCCCTTTGAAAGAATAGTTTTCAAGGAGCACCGTTTCTTATTTCCCTTATTTTTCACACTGGCTGCGCAACATGCAGGGGAAGAGAGGTCAGGCATGGAAACGTGAGGAGGAGTGGCTGCAATATTGTAGACCTGCTCTGTCTGGCTTTTATGGAGCGCTACGGCTGTAAAGTAAGGAGGGTAATGGAGAAGAGGACGGTCCAGAATGTGAGGGAGAAGCAAAGTTATGGAGGAGAGGGAGAGCCAGAATGTGAGGGAATGAGTAGGTGATGGAGGAGGAGGAGGTGCCGGAGTATGAGTGATGGAGGAGAGGGGGAGCTGGAGTGTGAGAGAAGGAACAGGTGTTGGAGGAGAGGAGGTGCCGGAGTATGAGTTGATGGAGGAGAGGGGGGGAGCCGGAGTGTTAGAGAAGGAACAGGTGATGGAGGTGAGGAGGTGCCAGAGCATGAGTGATGGAGGAGAGGGGGAACTGGAGTGTGAGAGAAGGAACAGGTGATGGAGGAGAGGATTTGCCGGAGTATGAGTGATGGAGGAGAGGGGGAGCTGGAGTGTGAGAGAAGGAACAGGTGATGGAGGAGAGGAGGTGCCGGAGTATGAGTGATGGAGGAGAGGGGGAGCTGGAGTATTAGAGAAGGAACAGTTGATGGAGGTGAGGAGGTGCCAGGAGCATGAGTGATGGAGGAGAGGGGGAGCTGGAGTGTGAGAGAAGGAACAGGTGATGGAGGAGAGGACGGTGCCGGAGTATGAGTACGAAGTGATGGAGGAGAGGGGGAGCCGGAGTGTTAGAGAAGGAACAGGTGATGGAGGAGAGGAGGTGCCAGAGTATGAGTGATGGAGGAGAGGGGGAGCTGGAGTGTGAGAGAAGGAACAGGTGATGGAGGAGAGAAGGTGCCGGAGTATGAGTGATGGAGGAGGGGGAGCTGGAGTGTGAGAGAAGGAACAGATGATGGAGGAGAGGAGGTGTCGGAGTATGAGGGATGAAGGGAGAGGATGGTGCCGGAGTATGAGTGATTGAGGGAAGTAACAGGTGATGGAGGAGAGGAGGTGCCGGAGTATGAGGGATGAAGGAGAGGGGGTGCCGGAGTATGAATGATGGAGGAGAGGGGGAGCTAGAGTGTGAGAGAAGGAATAGGTGATGTAACGCAGGCGTGCCCGGACCATGCGGGAGGAGGGTCACGGCAGCTGCGTGACATCACGCGCAGCAGCTGCAACCCGGACAGTGACGGGTAGCTCCCTGTCAGCAAGCAGGAGCTGTGCAGGTAGGGAACTACTCGTCAAGTACAAAAGCATTGCACTGTGCGATGCTTTTGTACTTGTGCGGGGGGGGCAGACATGCTGCAAGGCTACGATCAGGTCTGAATTAGGCCCATAGACTCAACCTCCTATTTAGGGCTACTTCAGAAATGTCCTTGGCTGGTTTTCCATCCCAATCCGCCCCTGCCTCCATGATTGTCAGAGAAGAGCAGGTGTGCAAGACTCGGCGAGTTGCAGCATACACCAGGCCCTGGGGTCTCCTCTCTCATATTTAAGTGGTGTCTGTCAGTAAGTTTATCTGTGGTGTGTGTGTGTGTGTGTGTGTGTGTGTGTGTGTGTGTGTGTGTGTGTGTGTGTGTGTGTCAGTAAGTGTTGTCTGTGTCAGTAAGTTTATCTGTGTTGTCTTTGTCAGTAAGTAGCATCTGTCAGTTAGTGCGTGTGTCAGTAAGTGGAATCTGTGTCAGGAAGGGGTGTCTGTGTTAGTAAGTGGTATCTGTAGGGGGTGTTTGTGTCAGTAAGTCTGTCTGTGTCAACAAGGGGTGTCTGTTTATGTAAGTGTGTTTATGTCAGTAAGGGGTGTCTTTGTCGGTAAGGGGTGTCTGTTTATGTAAGTGTGTCTGTGTCAGTAAGGGTGTTTGTGTCAGTAAGGGTGTCTGTGTCCATAAGGGCTGTTTGTGCCAGTTTGTTTGTATCAGTAAGTGTGTCTGTGTCAGTAAGTGTGCCTGGGTTAGTGCATTTGTTTCAGTAAGGGGAATATGTGTTAGTAAGGGGTGTCTGTGTCAGTAAGTGGTATCTGACAGTAAGGGGTGTTTGTGCGGGTCTGGCACTCCGAGTCGACAACAAAAAGGTCGACACACCTTAGGTCGATGCCAATTGGTCGACACACCTTAGGTCGAAATGGAAAAAAGGTCGACATGGACAAAAGGTCGACAGGAACAAATTCGACATGGAAAAAGGTCGACATGCGTTTTTTATGTTTTTTTGGTGTCGTTTTCTTCGTAGAGTGACCGGGAACCCCAATTAGTGCACCGCGTCCCCTCGCATGACTCGCTTCGCTCGCCATGCTTCGGGCATGGTGTTTTCGCTCCGCTACCGCTTCGCTCGGCACAGATTACCATTTCAATCGTAGTCCACGTGGATCGTTAAGTATGAAAAGGTTCCAAAAAAGAAAAAAATCGTGAAAAACTCATGTCGACCTTTTTCCATGTTGACGTTGTTCCTGTCGACCTTTTGTCCATGTCGACATTTTGTCCATGTCGACCTAAGGTGTGTCGACCAATTGGTGTCGACCTAAGGTGTGTCGACCTTTTTGTTGTCGACCTGGAGTCCGGATACCGTTTGTGCCTGTATGTTTGTGTCAGTAAATTGTATCTTTGTAAGTAATGGGTGTCTGTCATTAATACCCCTTTTCCACTAGCGTAGCACGGGTCACAGCCGTGTCGCCTGACACGGCTGCGACCCGTGCTACAGCCCCCTGCAGACAGCGCTCTGCCTGCTAGTGACGCGGCAGGGGCGGCGCTGGGAGATCGCCAGAGCCGCCCTCCCTATGCACTGTGAACGGGAGCCGTGTCGCCTCGACACGGCTCCCGTTCACACTAGACAGCTAGCCGGGTTGCTAGCTACCAGGTTAGGATTCCCGGATCACTTGGGAAAAACACTGGTAAATGCGCGCCCCCGCGCATTTACCCGTGTTTAAAAATGCTAGTGGAATAGGGGTATAAGTATGTATGTGTCAGTAAGTGATGTCTGTGTCCATAAGTGGTATTTGTCAGTAAGTGGTGTCTGTGTCTATAAATGTGTGAATCAGTATGTGTTTGTCACTAAGGTGTGTCAGTGTGTATGTTTCAGTAAGTCTTTGACAGTGGTGTCAATAAGTGGTGTGTGTGTGTGTGTGTGTGTGTGTGTGTGTGTGTGTGTGTGTGTGTGCCTGTATTAGTGTGTCTGCGATGCTCTCTCTATGATATGGTGATCACTGATGCTCTGTATTATATGGCGGTCACACACTTTTTCTTGTTATAGTTAACTATTAAGTAGTTAAAGGTAAGCACTAGCTTCTGTATGACCTCCACGGCGATAGCCACACTCACGGCACAGACCACACCCCCTATTTATACCAAACTGGTCACATCACTAGTCACACCACCGCAGCGCTTGTCACACCTCCTTCCGAGGCACACAATAGGCCCTTCATAAGTTTCAGCTCCAGGCCCATGTGGACCTTAATCTGGCACTGTCTGTGTCAGTAAGTGGTATCTGACAGTAAGGGGTGTTTGTGCCTGTATGTTTGTGTCAGTAAATTGTATCTTTGTCAGTAATGGGTGTCTGTCATTAAGTATGTATGTGCCAGTAAGTGATGTCTGTGTCCATAAGTGGTATCTGTCAGTAAGTGATGTCTGTGTCCATAAGTGGTATCTGTCAGTAAGTGGTGTCTGTGTCTATAAATGTGTGAATCAGTATGTGTTTGTCAGTAAGGTATGTCAGTGTGTATGTTTCAGTAAGTCTTTGACAGTGGTGTCAATAAGTGGTGTGTGTGTGTGTGTGCCTGTATTAGTGTGTCTGTCAGTAAGTGGTGTCTGTGTCGATAAGGGTGTCCCAGGAGCCCTCAATTGCTGGTCTACTCTGTATTGCCCCTATCTTTTCTAATCTTTCCACATATGCTCTGTATTGCCCCATCTTTGCTCCCCTTTCCACCTTCTTTGCATGTTGATACAGCTCTCTGTATTATATGGCAGTCGCTGCGATGCTCTCTGTATGATATGGTGATCACTGATGCTCTGTATTATATGGCGGTCACACACTTTTTCTTGTTATAGTTAACTATTAAGTAGTTAAAGGTCAGCACTAGCTACTGTATGACCTCCACGGCGATAGCCACACTCATGGCACAGACCACACCCCCTATTTATACCAAACTGGTCACATCACTAGTCACACCACCGCAGCGCTCGTCACACCTCCTTCCGAGGCACACAATAGGCCCTTCATAAGTTTCAGCTCCAGGCCCATGTGGACCTTAATCTGGCACTGCCCTCCAGTGCTGCAGTATTGAAAGCCCAGTCTCTGTATTATGAGACTCTGGACCTAAAAACCACCCTTAAGTAGGGGGAAAGTGATGACATCACTTCCCTTACCTCGTGATTGGTGCAATAAAATAAGTATTTATATTTCATACATAAAGTGTTAATTTTTAGCCTAAAGTGCTTATAACTTATAATTTCATTGGGCAGAAACCGATACATATAGTGCTCTTTTATGTAAATAATTTTTGAGGGAGAAAAACCCTAATTAATGCTGTCTCCCATAATGCCTTTCATCATTATTTGACACCACTAGCATGGTTGATTCTATAACGGAGTGGGAGAAGGGACCTTCTGACGTCACTAGGGGAGGAGATACGTCACCAGGGGGAGGCACTGTGGCCGAACAGGGTACCCGAAAAGTACCCTCGCAGGCTCGCTTCGCTCGCCACGCTTCGGGCTTGGTGGCTCGCTTCGCTCGCCACCTAATTACCAAAGGTAATAGTTGGTGGCGTGGATAGTAGAGGAACTATCCCGCTGGCCTAGCTCCTCCCCCTTGTGTCGTGGCTCCTCCCCCTGATGAAAAAAGTCCCTTAGGCCACTTGGATCTAGCATCAACCCCACTAGTATATGCATCCAATAGGAGAAAATAAGGGGCGGGACACAGAACTTAATACTGTAAACTTGCTGACTCCAAAATGCACTGTTCTCTACGTGCTGTTATCACAATAAGCGTGTTGTGGGACTGACACAGCCCCCACACATGCTGTAAGCTGGACCGATCCCTAATTAATTACCCAGCTGGCTGCGCAACATGCCGCTGGAACGGGACCACTTGCATTCCAGCGCCATGTTGGTTTGCGTTCCACGGAGTCGGGAGTCACTTCCACCGGTCTATTCCGATCACCTGACCGTAGACATGTGATCAGAAAGGGCCACCCGCGAAACAAGCCTGGTATCCTAAGATACCGGATCCTCTGCTATGCCGATAGTCTATTGCACAGGTTCTCAAACTTGGTCCTCAGGACCCCACACGGTGCATGTTTTGCAGGTCTCCTCACAGAATCACAAGTGACATAATTAGCTCCACCTGTGGACCTTTTAAAATGTGTCAGTGAATAATTAATACACCTGTGCACTTGCTGGGTTACCTGCAAAACATGCACTGTGTGGGGTCCTGAGGACCGAGTTTGAGAACCACTGGTCTATTGAATATAGACTGTGCCTATCCAATACCAATAGGCTTAATAGTATCCTAGAGTGGGCATTAATAAATAACCTATTATCACATATTGGGGATAATGATTACATAGTGACCCTAATAATGACCCCATTAATTTAGGAGTTATCTATAAAACCTATATGATAGCGCCATCTATCTTACAATTAAGGGAATGTAGACTATAGAACATTAGATCATAATTGGGATATAGAAAATTATTGTAGAGAGAGGTTTCTCATGTTGTATATACAAGTGTTACAAACTATAAAGTGGAAAATAAAATCTGTGAACAAATAAAAATAAAATATATTATAAAGATAAAAATAAATAAAATAAAAATAAAATTAAATTAAAAAATAAAAATAAAATTATAAAAAATAAATTAAAATTAAAATAAAAATTAAATTAAATTAAAATATAAATAAAAAAAATATAAAAATAAAAATAAATAAATATAAAATGAAAAATATGAAAAATATCATTATTATTAATATATTATAAAAAATACAAAAAAAAGGAATGGGAGGGGAAAACAAAATGAATGAAAAATGGAGGATACCATCATGAATTTGTCCCCATTTGTTCATATGCACATATGATAACAATTAATAACCAACAATGGGTGTGGGAGAAAACTAATATTATTTTAAAGGTAGCTGAGATATTCACTTCCCCCGCATATTCATAATATAAAGTATAGTATGAATTACGATATTATGGGATTGTAATCTATGATGACCAATATGCCTAGGGTTATCTCATACCTAGTAGCCATTAGCTTCACTAGTTGTGTCTCAAAAAGTGGGGAACGTAGCAACTGTACTATAAAAAAGCCACCATGTCAATACTCTCATTTAGCCCATTAGGTATGAGCGTATTCAAGGTATAAATCCAGAAGGACTCTCTTCGGGCTACATGTAAGTCCCTATCCCCTCCCCTTTTGTCCTCTAGTATATGTTCAACAACCGTGAATGTTAGACTCTGTGTTTCCGATTTGTGCTTTTCCTGAAAGTGTCGAGGGACACTATGATTCTGGATCTTATTCTTGATGTTGCGTAGATGTTCTTGTATTCTTATTTTAAGACACCTCTTTGTTTTGCCAATGTAGGATAGCTTACAGCTACAATCAATCTTGTAAATTATGTAATTGGTGTTACACGTGACGATGGTTTTTAACCTGAAGATTCTTTTATTCTCATCCTTCCAACAAAAACCCTTTTTGTCGACAAATCGACAACAGTTACACTTGTTGCAAGAAACAGCCCTGACCTCTTCATAAGCGGGTGTTGATTGGTGACATCCTCCTTATGATGATCTGTCCGGAGTTGGCTGGGAGCAAGGATATTTTTGAGGTTCTTAGATTTCCTAAAGACGATATCTGGTCTACTCGGTAAATGGGGGCCCAATATTGGGTCTTTAAGTAGAAGGTGCCAATGTTGGTTCATCATACGCCTAATTGTCATATTTTCTTGATTGTACTGTGTGACAAATGGTCTATCAACATGATGTCTTTCCTTGGCATTAACTCTTGTTTCAAAGAGACTGTTTCCATCAATTTCAGATGCTCGAACTTGATCCTTTCGTAGCTTCACCTAGTCTATCCCTATCAATAAACTGATCAACCAATATGGATGATTGTTCCCAAAAGGCTTCCATACTGCTACAGTTCTTCCTAATATGTATAAATTGGGAATATGCCACGTTCTGGTTTCCGAGTCAGGCGGGAAAACCCGAGCCCGACTCGGATCCGGACTCTGGTAGGGAGGTTCGGTAGGGTTCGGATCTCAGGGTTCCGTACCCACTCATCTCTAATTATATGGTGTGTGTGTGTGTGTGTGTGTGTGTGTGTGTGTGTGTGTGTGTGTATGTGAGTGTGTATTATAAGGGCACGGTCGTGCCCTTATGTTAAGGCTGAATCGAACAAACGGAATTCTCCCATAGGGAACTTCTGAGATGGGGGCATGGTGTTTGAGGGGCTACACCTCAAAACTGATTGGACGTACTGAGCTGAAATTTGGCATGGGAGCGTAGAATCGTCACCCGGTGCTGCATGCCAAATTTCAGGGCAAAATAATAAAAAATGAGGAATTGGGAGTAACCTAAAGTTCCAACTGTCAGTTTTTTTCTGCCCCTCCCTCTGTGGCTTTTTGACACCGTATTCCCATAGAGTGAATGAGGATTTTTTTGGGAAGGCATAACTCAGGATAGAGGACGAATTAAGACTTGGGGTTTGTTTTACTAGATAGAGTATGTCCCAGTGTAGTGCCTTTTGGGGTTAAGGTTTTTCAGGACGTTACAGTTTTTTTTTAATTAAGTAAAATATGCCCCATTATAAAGATAGGGCTTTTCAATTTGTTGCGGCTGCGCAGTGGCCGCCAGCAGGGGGTGTACAGAGTAGCTCTGGCAGTTGGGCACGAGGAGACAGAGTGGGAAGGAGTCACGTGGAGCTGCAGGAGGACAGCCAGCGGTTCCCGGCGCGTGAGTTCACTGAGGTCCATGAAGCGGGAGGAGATCGCCGGAGCTGCGTAGCACTGGGTGAGTTCTGTCAGGCAGCCCACCGCTGTGTACCCAGCTTCCACTTCTCCCCCGCGTGTCCGGCCACCCTCCCCTCCCGGCCGCGGCCACCCTCCCGCTGTGTGCCCGGCCGCCCGCCGGACCTTCCCTGGTTGCTGCCTGCGTCTCCTCCCCGCGTCTGTGGTGCGGCTGGCAGTAGGAGGCGTCTCGGGCAGCTGTGTCCGGCCACTCCTCCCTCCTTCTCCTCCTGCTGTGTCCGGCCCTGCCTCCCTGCAGTATGCGATATTTATCAAGGTCTCTATGGTCACCAGTCCTCCCCCCCCTCCCTGCTGTGTGTCCGTCGTCCCGTCCCCCCCCCTCGCCCTCCCTGCTGTGTGTCCGTCTCCCGCCCTCCCTGCTGTGTGTCCCCCCCCCCTCGCCCTCCCTGCTGTGTGTGTGTCCCCCCCCCTCGCCCTCCCTGCTGTGTGTGTCCCCCCCCCCCTCGCCCTCCCTGCTGTGTGTGTCCCCCCCCGCCCTCCCTGCAGTGTGTGTTCCCCCCCGCCCTCCCTGCAGTGTGTGTTCCCCCCCTCCCCGCCCTCCCTGCAGTGTGTGTTCCCCCCCCCCGCCCTCCCTGCAGTGTGTCCGTTCCCCCCCCCCCCCCGCCCTCCCTGCAGTGTGTCCGTCCCCCCCCCCCCGCCCTCCCTGCAGTGTGTCCGTTCCCCCCCCTCGCCCTCCCTGCAGTGTGTCCGTTCCCCCCCCCCGCCCTCCCTGCAGTGTGTCCGTTCCCCCCCCCCGCCCTCCCTGCAGTGTGTCCGTTCCCCCCCCGCCCTCCCTGCAGTGTGTCCGTTCCCCCCCCCGCCCTCCCTGCAGTGTGTCCGTTCCCCCCCCCGCCCTCCCTGCAGTGTGTCCGTTCCCCCCCCCCGCCATCCCTGCAGTGTGTCCGTTCCCCCCCCCGCCCTCCCTGCAGTGTGTCCGTTCCCCCCCGCCCTCCCTGCAGTGTGTCCGTTCCCCCCCCCGCCCTCCCTGCAGTGTGTCCGTTCCCCCCCCCCGCCCTCCCTGCAGTGTGTCCGTTCCCCCCCCCCCGCCCTCCCTGCAGTGTGTCCGTTCCCCCCCTCGCCCTCCCTGCTGTGTGTCCGTTAGTCCCCCCCGCCCTCCCTGCTGTGTGTCCGTCCGCACCCCCCTGCTATGTGTCTGTCCATCTGTCCGCCCTGCTGTGTGTCCTTCCATACCCCCCGCCCTCCCTGCTGTGTGTCCCCCCCCCGCCCTCCCTGCTGTGTGTCCCCCCCCCGCCCTCCCTGCTGTGTGTCCCCCCCCCCGCCCTCCCTGCTGTGTGTCCCCCCCCCCGCCCTCCCTGCTGTGTCCCCCCCCTGCTGTGTGTCCCCCCCCTGCTGTGTGTGTCCCCCCCCCGCCCTCCCTGCTGTGTGTCCGTCCGTCCCCCCCGCCCTCCCTGCTGTGTGTCCAGCCTCCCTCCCCTCCCGTGCTGTGTGTCCGGCCACCCCCCCTCCTCCCGCTGTGTCCGGCCACCCCCTCCCCTCCCTACTGTGTGTCCGGCCACCCAGCCCTCCCTGCTTTGTGTTCGTGCCCCCCCCCTGCTGTGTGTCCGGCCACACCTCCTCCTCCCTTCCGTGTGTCCGGTCACCCTCCCCTCCCTGCTGTGTGTCCAGCCACACACCCCCCCGCCGTGTCCAGCCCCCCCCCTGCCCCCGCCCCCCGCCCCCGCTGTGTGTCCGGCCACCCCCCCCTCCCCCCCTCCTCCCTGCTGTGTCCGGCCACCCCCTACCCCCTCCCCTCCCTGCCGTGTGTCCCGTCACCCTCCCCTCCCTGCTGTGTGTCCAGCCACCCCCCCTCCTTGCTGTGTGTCCGGCCACCCTCCCCTCCCCTGCTGTGTGTCCGGCAACCCCCCCCCTCCTCTTGCTGTGTCCGGCCACCCCCTACCCCCTTCCCTCCCTGCCGTGTGTCCGGTCACCCTCCCCTCCCTGCTGTGTGTCCAGCCACCCCCCCCTCCCTGCTGTGTGTCCAGCCACCCCCCCCTCCTCCTCCTCCTCCTCCCTGCTGTGTGTCCGGCCACCCCCCCTCCTCCCGCTGTGTCCGGCCACCCCCTACCCCGTTCCCTCCCTGCCGTGTGTCCGGTCACCCTCCCCTCCCTGCTGTGTGTCCAGCCACCCCCCCCCATCCTCCTCCTCCCTGCTGTGTGTCCGGCTGCCCCTCCCCCCCCTGCTGTGTGTCCGGCTGCCCCTCCCCCCACCCTGCTGTGTGTCCGGCCACCCCCCCCCCCCCCCCGCTGTGTGTCCGGCCACCCCCCCCCCCCCCCCGCTGTGTGTCCGGCCACCCCCCCTCCCTGCTGTGTGTCCGGCCACCCCCCTCCCTGCTGTGTGTCCGGCCACCTTCCCCAGACACGCAGCGCCTGACACACACAGACATGCAGCGCCTGACACACGCACATGCAGCGCCTGACACACGCACACGCATATGCAGCGCCTGACACACACGCACACACGCAGCACCTGACACACACGCACACACGCAGCACCTGACACACACACACACACAGACGCAGCACCTGACACTCACACGGACCTGACACACACGCACACACTCACACGCAGCACCTGACACACACACAGACACACAGCGCCTGACACACACAGACACGCAGCGCCTGACACACACAGACACGCAGCGCCTGACACACACAGACACGCAGCGCCTGACACACACAGTCACGCAGCGCCTGACACACACAGTCACGCAGCGCCTGACACACACAGTCACGCATCGCCTGACACACACACACACTCACGCGCCCTGACACACACACACTCACGCACCTGACACACACACACACACACTCACGCACCTGACACTCACGCACCTGACGCACACGCACACGCAGCACCTGACACACACGCACACGCAGCACCTGACACACACGCAGCACCTGACACACACGCACACGCAGCACCAGACACACACACTCACACGCACCTGACACTCACACTCATGCACCTGACACACGCACTCACACGCAGCATCTGACACACACGCAGACACGCAGCACCTGACACACACACACGCAGCACCTGACACACAAACACGCAGACATGCAGCACCTGACACACACACGAAGACACGCAGCACCTGACACACACACACACACACACACACACGCAGCACCTGACACACACACACACGCAGACACGCAGCACCTGACACACACACACACGCAGCACATGACACACACACACAGCACCTGACACACACACACACACACACACGCAGCACCTGACACACAGACATGCAGCACCTGACACACACACACACGCAGACAGGCAGCACCTGACACACACACACACAAACACACACACACGCAGCTCCTGACACAGACACGCAGCACCTGACAGACACACACACGCAGCACCTGAAACACACACACACACACAGCACCTGACACACACACACACACACGCAGCACCTGACACAGACATGCAGTGCCTGACACACACACACACGCAACACCTGACACACACACGCAGCACCTGACACACACGCAGACACGCAGCACCTGACACAGACACGCAGCACCTGACACAGACACGCAGCACCTGACACAGACACGCAGCACCTGACACAGACACGCAGCACCTGACACACACAAACATACGCAGCACCTGACACACACACACACACACACAGCACCTGACACACACACACACACACACACACACACGCAGCACCTGACACACAGACATGCAGCGCCTGACACACACACGCTGACATGCAGCACCTGACACACACATGCAGCACCTGACAGACACACACACACACACACACATGCAGCACCTGAGACACCCACACACACAGACATGCAGCACCTGACACACCCACACACACAGCACCTGACACACATACATACATGTGGCATTTAACGCACACACGCACAGCACCTGACACACAATCATATACACTCAGAGCACCTAACACACACATACACTCGCAGCACCTCACACACACTCGTATACACACGCAGCACCTGCCACTCACACATATATACACATGCAGCACCTGCCACTCCCACATACATGAACAGCACCTAACACACACATATATACATGCAGCACCTGACACACACATACACGCGCAGCACCTGACAGTCACACACATACAGATGCGACACAAACACATACACGCTCAACACCTGACACCCACGTGGCAGCTGACGCATACAAATGCAGCACCTGAGATACACACATATACACGTGCAGCACCTGAGACACACACATACACGTACAGCACCTGACACACACACACACACACACATGTATGTACACGCGCGGCTCCAGGCACACACATACGTACGTACACACGCGGCATTTAACACACACACACATAAACGTGCGGCACCTGACACACACGTACGTCTGTACGTACGTACACGTGTGGCACCTGACACACACACGTATGCACACGCATGGCTCCTGACACACACACACACACACGCGTGGCTCCTGACACACACACATGTACGAACACGCGCGGCTCCTGACACACACACGTATGTACGTATATGCTCGGCTCCTGACACCCACGCGCATGTACACGCGCGGCTCCTGGCACACACACACACGTACACGCGCGGCACCTGACACACGCGTGTACGTACACACATGCACAGCACCTGACATACACACATGTAGGTACGCGCCACCTGACACACACACACGTACACGCACGACACCTGACACGCACGGCACTGACACGTACGTACGCGCACGGCACCTGACACACACGTACATACTAGTGATGAGTGGGTTCGGTTCGTCGGAATCCGAACCCCCCGAACTTCACCCATTTTACACGGGTCCGAGGCAGGTTCGAACCTTCCCGCCTTGCTCGGCTAGCCAGAGCGCGCACGAACGTCATCATCCCGCTGTCGGATTCTCGCGAGATTCGGATGTCTGCATTCGTGGAAAGGGGTCCCATGTGTAAACATGGGACCCCTTTCAGTCCGTCTGGTCCGGGTGTTCGGTTTGTTGTTTTGCCAAGTACGTGGATTTAATCTGGAACCTGGATCAGGTGAGTATAATTATCTTATTTTCAGGTACCCGTGGATTCTACTTGGAGAAGAGGACCGACTGCTTCATGTCAACATAGGTAAGTATGTGTGTGTCGGCAGGTGTGAAATAAAGTTATACTTTCACGGTGTCTGTGTCCTGTTTTTATTTCGGTTTTTTTTTCCCAGTAGAACTACAGGTACCAGCGGGCCCGTTTTTCTCCTGCATGCTGGTACTTGTGGTTCTCCAAGTACCAGCTTGCGGGGGAGGCTTGCTGGGACTTGTAGTACTACTAGAAAAAACAATATTCTTTAAATTTTCTCAAGGCTATCAGCCTCCCATCCGCAGCCCTTGGATGGGGGGGACAGCCTCGTGCTTCACCTCTGGCCCTTGGGTGGCTGGGGGGGGGACCCCTTGATTGAAGGGGTCCCCACTCCCCCAGGGTACCCCGGCCAGGGGTGACTAGTTGGATATTTAATGCCACGACCGCAGGGCACTGTATAAAAGTGACCCCCGGCTGTGGCATTATCTGTCCAGCTAGTGGAGCCCGATGCTGGTGTAAAAAATACGGGGGACCCCTACTCTTTTTGTCCCCCGTATTTTTTGCACCAGCACCAGGCGCAGAGCCCGGTGCTGGTTTTAAAAATATGGGGGATCCCCTGTCCGTTTTCCCCCCGGATTTTTAGAACCAGGATCGGCTCGAAGAGCCCGAGGCTGGTTATGCTTTGGAGGGGGGACCCACACAATTTTTTTTCTGGGTTTTTCACATTCCATTTAAAAAATAAATAATATTTTAAAAAATATATAAATAATACTTGTGCCTCCAAAAAAGACAAACCAAGTACCTAATCCCTTCTAATATAAATAGATATGCTATTACCAAAAAAAAAAAACAGCAAAAAAAAACATGTTTTTAAATTTTTTTTTATTAGATTCCGCCAGCAAAGTGTTGCGGATTGAAAATGACGAATTTACTGTTTAAAAGCACTGTTGTCGAATTTACAAACTTCAATTGAATATACTTTTGTCGAATTGCCGCATTTGTACCATTGCAGAAAAGTCGAATTTGTCAAATGTCGAATTTTAAAGTCGAATTTTGAAAGCCTGTAAGAATAGGCCCCGCCCCCTTCTTCACATCAGCCATCCCCTTCTACCCCTGTACCTTGCTCTCTCCTGTCTGTGCTCTCTCCCGTCTGTAGGACTAGGCCCCGCCCCCTTCTTACCCTCCTGTGACTGCTCTCTCCTGACAAGTGGACCAGGCCTGCCCCCTACACGCTGCTGGTGTCTTCATTGTTACTTGGTCTGGAGCTCCGTTGGGGAGAGAACTCACGTGAGCTCATTAAGAATGAGGAACTGGGATGTTTTAATTTTATTGTGAGTAGTGTAGTGTGGTGATGTAGTATGTTGTATGGGGGGTATAGTGTAATTATGAAGTGCAGCATATGGGAGGGCTGTAGCATAGTGATGTAGTGTGGCATATGTGGGGTGGTAGCGCATAGGCGTGCGTACAGGGGGTGCCTGGTGCGCACAGGCACTCCCTAATGTCCAGCACCGCTGCACGCCACGCTTGCTGTAGCACAGTGATCGCTGAGTGTGTGATCGGTGGAGCCTAGCCTGCAGCTCATTTCCGTACCTCCCACCACCGCTGCACCCGCCCCCCCTCTGCCTGCTGCTAATACTATGCTGAGTGCATTCGTCGGCGGCCTCACTGGGGGGACTGGCGTCACCTTGCAATGTGACGTGGTGATGTCCGCCCATGCTCTCCTCCCGCCCACCTGTGCTTTCCTCCTGCTGCGGTCTCTCAGTCCTATTGTGCCACGGCCGCCACACCACTGGGGACTGGGAGCCGCTGGCAGACACATTCTGCTGAGACTTACTTGTCAGTGCGGGTTCCGGACGGCAGGCGGCGGGTGGGAGGGCAGACGGGGAGCAGGTGTCACAAGGAGTGTGTGGGTAACTAATTCACAATACTTCCGCTCAACGTGGCACTGCTGGTCCTTCATCTCCCATGTCTCTTCACCAGGTGGCGGGCGGCCCGGAAATTAAGTGATGTGTTGTGCAGCAGTCAGTGTGAAGTGACTGCGAGTAACACTGGTGGTGCTGATGATGCTGCTGCAGAATCGGGAAGCAATTAATTCATAAATATAATGTACTCTATCAGTGTATTATACATACATAAACATGTACATACGTGTATTTGTGTATACATGTATATACATGAGTGTGTGTGCATATATTATAAGGGCACGGTCGTGCCCTTATATTAAGGCTGAATCGAACAAACGGAATTCTCCCATAGGGAACTTCTGAGATGGGGGCATGGTTTTTGAGGGGCTACACCTCAAAACTGATTGGACGTACTGAGCTGAAATTTGGCATGGGCGCGTAGAATCGTCACCCGCTGCTGCATGCCAAATTTCAGGGCAAAATAATAAAAAATGAGGAATTGGGAGTAAGCTAAAGTTCCAACTGTCAGTTTTTTTCTGCCACTCCCTCTGTGGCTTTTTGACAACGTTTTCCCATAGAGTGAATGAGGATTTTTTTGGGAAGGCATAACTCAGGATAGAGGACGAATTAAGACTTGGGGTTTGTTTTACTAGATAGAGTATGCCCCAGTGTAGTGCCTTTTGGGGTTGTGGTTTTTCAGAAAGTTATAGGGTTTTTCTCTGACGTCCTAGTGGATGCTGGGAACTCCGTAAGGACCATGGGGAATAGCGGCTCCGCAGGAGACTGGGCACAAATAGAAAGCTTTAGTACTACCTGGTGTGCACTGGCTCCTCCCCCTATGACCCTCCTCCAAGCCTCTGTTAGATTTTTGTGCCCGAACGAGAAGGGTGCACACTAGGGGCTCTCCTGAGCTTCTTAGTGAAAGTTTTAGTTTAGGTTTTTTATTTTCAGTGAGACCTGCTGGCAACAGGCTCACTGCATCGAGGGACTAAGGGGAGAAGAAGCGAACTCACCTGCGTGCAGAGTGGATTGGACTTCTTGGCTACTGGACACCATTAGCTCCAGAGGGACCGCTCACAGGCCCAGCCTTGGAGCTCGGTCCCGGAGCCGCGCCGCCGGCCCCCTTACAGAGCCAGAAGCAAGAAGAGTCCGGCAAATCGGCGGCAGAAGACATCCTGTCTTCCACAAGGTAGCGCACAGCACTGCAGCTGTGCGCCATTGCTTCTCAGCACACTTCACACTCCGGTCACTGAGGGTGCAGGGCGCTAGGGGGGGGCGCCCTGAGCAGCAATAGAAACACCTTGGCTGGCTAAAAATACATCACATATAGCTCCTGGGCTATATGGATGAATTTTAACCCCTGCCAGATTTCCACAAAAAAGCGGGAGAAAGGCCGCCGAGAAGGGGGCGGAGCCTATCTCCTCAGCACACAGGCGCCATTTTCCCTCACAGCTCCGCTGGAAGGATGTCTCCCTGACTCTCCCCTGCAGTCCTGCACTACAGAAACAGGGTAAAAAAGAGAGGGGGGCACTAATTGGTGGGTGATTTAACAATACAGCAGCTATAAGGGAGAAACACTTATATAAGGTTGTCCCTATATCTATATATAGCGCTCTGGTGTGTGCTGGCATACTCTCCCTCTGTCTCCCCAAAGGGCTAGTGGGGTCCTTTTCCTCTATCAGAGCATTCCCTGTGCGTGTTGTCAAAGTCAGAAAAATATCTCTATGCACACTACCATATTTGCACCTCACACAGGTCCGTGCTGCGCGTGCGTACGCTCTCCCGTACGTGCGCATACTCACAGTCGCGGGCACCCGCAGGCGCATGGTATGCGTATTTACGGTAGAGTTTATGCGATCGTAGCGTGCGACTCAATCATTACATATTTTCACTAATAATGTATTTTGTAGATCATGGTCCCTTTGATAGATTCTGAAAGTTTGGTTAATATAGAATGTTTATGAACAGAGGAATCCCTCTTTGTTTGATACGAAGGGTCAGACAGGAGTAATACAGTGGTGTTTAGTATCCATCGGAAGAATATTTAATTAGAAATATTCCGGTGTTGGTTTGAAGCAGATCAATCGCTCGTGCGAATAGTTATGGACATAAGAAGTTTATGAACATTTACTTTATTTGCACTTTATTACCCATGCGGCGGGAAACCCAGTTTCCCTCCCACCTGAGCAGTTGGAAATAGTCACAGCCCACCTGTATGAATCAACCTATGACCTTTTGTTATAATGCGAAGCCGAATTCCTGTGTCCAATGAACAATGAGATTGTAGGGACCATTGAATTGTATTGTGTGTGGGGCATAAATAGGCAGGCCGACCGTATCCAGTTCACTCTCTTCAACGGTTCTCATTGCTGATAATCGGGAGCTGGATATCGAGGCGCATGCGATCGTTTCCCTTTGTGCGTAAGTTTTCTCCGTAATCATATTGTCTTACTGTGAGCCATCTCTCTCTCTCTCTCTCTCTATCTCTCTCGTATTTTCCTTTAATTGTATTGTATTGTATTTCCTGTGTAGTTTATCTGGTTAGTTGGTTTATGTTATATTGTAGTGTATCATTTGTACTGTGATTCCTTTTGCAAGTATAATAGTTATAATACATATAATAGGTTTTGGACCCTAAGCCCAGGTATCTGTGTATTCTTTATAAGGGTTAAGTATTCTCTGAGCGTCGGTGACGCTCAAGCAGCTTTGTAGTTAATCAGGTTACACCAGGTTGCACTTACACTCTGTCTCTACACTAAGGTATACTGTGTATCTCATCGTTAAAGGTATAGATATAAAGGTTTAACGTTGTAAGCGTCTCCACCGCTGGTGATCTCCTCGTGGTCCCGAGCGTACGCTACGCTATAGCGAATCATTACGTTAGTCGGCAGCCAATAGCGTGCCTGCCTGTGATCACTGGGCCGTAAGCGAACGTGACGCTTGAGCGTCTCGACTACGGTTGAGCGATCGCTACACAACTTGCGTACCCTTACGGTACTTCTTACGTAGATAGCGTACAGTGTTCTTAGACCTCTTAAAGTGTTTTATATACGATAAATATTTAGCTTTATCAATTGGCGGCTCGCCCGTCCTTCACATATCTGCACTAGGTAGAACAGCAGACATTATCCCTCAGCAAAGGGCGGGAGGTTGTATCCCTCGTAGTGCTGACAGGATAAGCGTCTGCTTCGCTTAGGTAAAGAGTGCTGAAGGAATCCGGGAACCGGAGGTAAGAACAAAACGCTAGTGTCTTTTAAAACTGTTTATTTTTCTGTCTTGCGTACACACGCACGCACACATATATATCTGCATTTCTTTTTCTTTTTCATTTTCGTATATCACTCTCCTGTCTGCCAGTTTTATAGTTGATAGAAGTGCTAAAAAAAGATTTGCCGTTATTTCATAGTTTAAGAGTAAAGGTAATATAGTTAAAAGATAGACAAACACACAGTTTTGCCTGGGAGATAAGGCGAAGTCAGTGTGTTGTGTGGTAGATGATCAAGGATCATCTACATTGATAAAAGTATAAATTGTGTTACGGTGGATCCTTGCTTTGCGTATACGTGTCTCTAACAAAGACTTGCGTATGCAATCCAAAGGCCGACGCACGCAGTGTATATTACGCAACGGAGCGTCCGGTTACGCCCACGTAGCTCAAGTCACGATAAGTTGATTTTTAACGCAAAGCGATAAATAACGCAAAGCGATAAATAACGCGAGGCGAGAAATAACGCAAGTCTATTTTTGGGTGTCCGAAATTTTAATTAACAGATCCTGCTCCTAATTGGTAACACACCTGATCTGAAGAAAAATTTCTGCGCAGAAATAGAAATAGAAACAAAAGTGTACATGTGATGAGTGAGTGTTTTTACAATTCTTAAAGGTTGAACCACAAGAAAAGTCGAGTACTCGTGAGGTACATGCGTGTAAGTGACGTGCACGGTGGCTAGGGAGGCATCTCTGGTTAAATATACAATTTTGAGCATTAGAGTATAGCAGACCAGGAGGTCATACTGTAACAAGACCAGGAGGTCATACTGTAACAAGACCAGGAGGTCATAGCAGACCAGGAGGTCCAGGTACAGCCGACAAGGAAGTCCGCTATACAGTTCACAGGCACAACACCGAAAAGGGTTGGTGCAACACCCATATGGGCCATATAAGCTCTGGCTGAAGGAATTCGCAGTCGTAAGTTTCGATTCCATTGGTCTTTCCGTACATAAGCTTAGTTGTTTGTGTACTGAACGACTGGACCGCACGTAAGTGTGTGCAGTAGTTAGTAATCTGACCTAATACCATTAGAGTAAAGGGGTCACAAACGCTATTTGTACACTCTAACGTGATTTGTGTAATTTTTTATTTTAAGGGAAGTTCGCTGCTCACTCAGGAACTATCCAGCAACCAATAGTTACTGGAAAGAGTAAGTGTTCTTCGGATAACCCTCGCAGGTTCCAGTAAATAGAGGTTCAGGTCGCAGGGGCCCTAGGTCGAGTACGCCAGCACCATATCGGTGTGATCAGGTCGTATTGGTCGGCGTGGGCGAGTGAGTGGGGTACTCGGTAAACCGCCACCGTCAGCCTATTGTTGACATTTGGTTTTGCGTAAAGGGTTGGCTAAATAAAGCAACACTTTCGAACTATGGGGGCCACTTGTTCAGGTAGGGGGCGATCAACCTCGGTTCGGGTTGATTCAGTGGTCCGACCAATTGGGTCGGCCAGGTATATAATGTGTGAGAAATATGGAAGTCACACAGAAACTTTATGTGATGAATGGGAGAGAATGACTGTACATGACGGGGAGAAATTCCCAAGAGTAGGGAGCTTCAGCTCAGAAGTGTTACAAAATTTAAGGAGGAGGATATGTCTCATAAAATCAACAAAGAGACGAATCCAGCATTATGATTATTTACAGTTGTGGCAACAGGAAGGTGAGATACAGAGAGGTTTGGCTCAGGCGGCGGGATCTGGCTCTAACAGAAAACTGATTGCCACGGCCCCACCGCCACCATATAAATCAGGAGAGAAGTTGATTGCGGAGAAAGACGCACTAAGGTGTAACACAAAATCACTTAGTAACTGTGTAAATGTTAATGATAATGTTAACCCATTAACCCATGCAAGTATTAACCCGTGCAAGTTGTACCCTGTTTTGAACTTTCCTCAGGAGTGTGATCAAGAGGACGAATCGGCAACGATTTCAGCGCTCTCTCTAGCAGCCACCATAGCAGAGACCACAGTAGGCACAGCTCCACCCACGAGATTAGTAAAGGCCCCTAGCGGAGGGATAGGTGAGGTCGTATCAACTGGTAAGTACGGCACCATGCATTATGCTGAAACTATTTCACCACAGCCTGTAGAATCTACACAGAATGAGGTTGTTAGAATTACACCTGTTAGAGTAATAGCAGTACCAAATGGGAAAACAGACGCATCAGGAGCCACTCCCATTAGGAACATTGCCATGTACACTCCATTTTCCCGAATGGAATTAAGGACCATAGTGTCTGAATTTCCTGACCCTAGAAAAGACTTAGTTGCCAGTCAAAAATACATCAGAGACTTAGGTAACACTGCAGAGCCCAACAATAAAGACTGGCAGATATTGCTGAGAGCATGTTTACCCTCAAATGTCGACGCAACTCAATTTTTAGCTGATTGCGGACTAGATCATGATGTACCTCTTACAGATGTGTACAACCAAGATAATGTGAAAAGAATAAACTTGCAGCTAAAAGAGTATTTCCCAGCAGTAGCTAAATGGAATAAGATATTCTCCATTAAACAGAAGGAGTCAGAGACAGCTGCAGAGTATTTTCACAGAGCATTATTAGAAATGGCAAAATACACAGGCATAGAGGACATTAAAACAGACACAAACCATCGGGAAGTAGCAGTATCGGTACTGATGGATGGTTTAAAAGAGTCATTGAAGACTAGGGTACAGACCACACAACCATGTTGGCGAGGTCTGTCTGTGGCTACTTTGAGAGAGGCTGCTATTGATCACGATAGAAACATCACCAGACACAGGGAACAACAAGGTGATAAATTAATGTCAGTAAGTATACAGGCTCTGACCACAAGGCAGCCTTTGTTTGTATCACCAAATCCTGTGGGTAAGTCAAGTATGGTTACTTGTTATTCTTGTCACAAACAGGGACACATGGCACGAGATTGTAGAGTAAAGAATCCACGAAACTCATACCAACCCCCTAGACAACGACACGACACACGACATTGGGAGCAAGGTCCGCAGAAACGGAGTTATGAGCCACATACAGGGGAAACAAAAAGATATCCCCCAAACAGAGACTGGCATGCCTCTGGTAGTTCCCAACTATCTCCCTCACAAGTAGTTGCTGCCAGCGGGATTCAGGGAGGTCACCATACCCAATAGGGGTGTGGCCATACCTGTAATCTGCAGCCAGTAAAATTAATTGCCAACCTTGGAAGTGAACCCGAGATCGCAATTAATGTAGCTGGTAAAACTTTAAACTTTCTTGTAGACACAGGGGCGGCCAAGTCAGTGATAAATTCGACAGTGGGCATGAGAACCACTGGTAGGACAATTCCAGCCATGGGAGTAACAGGAGTAGTCCAGCACTACCCTGTTAGCAAACCAGCCGAGATTACAATAGGGCCTTTGCATACCAAGCATTCCTTTTTGCTGGCTGCATCGGCACCAACCAATCTCCTGGGAAGAGACTTACTGTGTAAAATGGGGTGCGTCATTTATTGTACTCCTGAAGGTGTATTCTTGGACATACCTGAGAAACACGCTCAGGAAGTGCGAGACATGTTAGACTCCCCATCAAAATTAATGTCACATACCATTATGACAAATAGGAATCCATCCCAAATAGAAGAGATGACATCTCAGATACCAGAGTCACTTTGGACAAAAGACGGACAAGACACTGGATTAATGGCAAACGTAGCTCCAGTAGTTGTACAAGTAAAAGATGGTAGGATAGCTCCAAAAATCCCACAGTACCCTCTGAAGCCAGAGGTGGAGTTAGGAGTTTACCCAGTAATAGAGCGCTTGCTACAACAGGGCATTCTGGTAAGAACGTCCAGCACTGCTAATAGTCCCATCTTCCCTGTGAAAAAGAGTGGGGGGAGGGGTTACAGACTAGTGCAGGATCTAAGGGGGATTAACAAAATAGTTGAGAGTCAGTTCCCCGTAGTGCCAAATCCAGCTGTCATCCTAATGCAAATCCCTCCCACTGCCAAATTTTTCACTGTTATTGACCTCTGCTCCGCTTTCTTTTCGGTACCTCTGCACCCTGACAGCCAATATTTGTTTGCATTCACATACAGAGGAGTCCAATACACGTGGACTCGATTACCCCAAGGTTTCATAGATAGTCCAAGTATATTTTCTCAGGCTTTGCATGATTGTTTACAGTCTTTCCAACCAGACAGTGGATCAGTATTGATACAGTATGTGGACGATTTATTACTGTGTTCAGATTCACTGGAAGCATCTCTGAAGGATACGAAACAGCTCCTGTTTCATCTTTCAGACCCAGGACACAAGGTTTCCAAAGACAAGTTACAATTATGCCAAACTAAGGTAAAATATTTGGGACACTGTCTAACACAAGGACTGAGACACCTGACCGCTGATAGAATCCAAGCAATTAGAGACATGACTCTGCCACAAACCCAGCAACAGATCAGAACGTTTTTAGGAATGTGTGGGTATTGCCGTAATTGGATCCCAGGGTTTTCCATTTTGGCGTTACCTTTGCAGGAAATGGTCTCCTCAAACAAACCTGATAGGATTTCGCATACAGACGAGTCCGAAACAGCATTTGAGAGACTCAAACAGTGCCTAACGCAGGCACCAGCACTAGGTATGCCAGACTATGGGAAACCCTTTGAACTATACGGAACAGAAAGTGCTGGTTGCGCGGCAGGTGTACTAACCCAAAAACATGGTGATGCCAGCAGGCCAGTTGCATACTACAGCGCTCAACTAGACACGGTAGCGCGATCCCTCCCCACATGCTTGCAAAGCGTTGCTGCGATAGCATTGCTAGTGACAAAAAGCGAAGATGTCGTGCTAGGCCACAACCTCACAATCCATACGCCACATGCAGTATCAGCCTTATTGAATTCTGCCCAAACCAGACACGTCTCATCAGCGAGGTTTACAAGATGGGAATTGGCACTAATGGCCCCCGTAAACATCACCATAAGGAGATGCAGTGCATTAAATCCTGCAACGTATCTCCCAGGTGTGCCTGGTCAGGCACAAAGGGTGGAAGGTGAGAGTGATGGGGAAGGAGGATTTAATACAAAGGAAGATACACATGATTGTATGGAATATTTGACCCAAAATTTTACCGCAAGGCCTGACATCAGTGACAACCCACTGGAAGATGCAGAACTCACGTTCTACACGGACGGTAGTTGCCATAGACAGTCAGACTCGGGAGACTTGTGTACTGGATACGCAGTCGTAGATGACCAAGACACCATAGAAGCGGAACCGCTAGGCCCACCTCACTCAGCCCAGGTTGCTGAACTGGTCGCCCTAACCAGAGCATGTGAATTGGCTAAGGGTAAGTCAGCCAATATCTACACCGATTCTAGATACGCATTCGGAGTAGTCCATGATTTCGGAGCCCTATGGCGTCTCAGAAATTTCATGACGGCCGCTGGTACACCGGTAGCGCATGCAGCTCACATAAAAAGGCTTCTAACAGCGATACAGGAACCCGACAGAGTGGCTGTTATCAAATGTAAAGCACACACATATAGCCAAGACCCGGTATCACTTGGTAACAGCCGAGCAGACGAAGCTGCTAAGTTAGCAGCTGCTACCCCCATACAGACAGACACCACACAATTGATGGTATTTAATACCATTAACACACAGAAGTTGTGTGAAATGCAAAATTTGTGTTCCACACAGGAAAAGGCAGTCTGGAAGGCAAAGGGATGTGGCCAGGAGTCCTCAGGACTCTGGACGGATGGACATGGTAAACCAGTGGCCCCCAGAGCATATCTTCCATGTCTGGCTGAAGCAGCTCACGGGCTGACTCATCTAGGCAAGGAAGGGATGTGCAAATTGGTGAGAGCATACTGGTGCGCCCCAGGATTCTCCTCTCATGCGAGTAAAAGAGCAATGTCATGCCTTACCTGTTTGAGAAAGAATATTGGAAAGGCAATACCTACAGAACCATCCCATATCCCACCTGCCGGCGGCCCTTTCCAGGTAATACAAATTGACTTTATACAATTACCCCCTTGTCGGAATTTGAAATATGTACTTGTTTGTATAGATGTTTTCTCAAATTGGGTCGAAGCATTTCCTGCGGCTACAAATACCGCTATGTTTACTGCTAAGAAAATTGTGCAGGAATTTGTATGTAGATATGGTATCCCTAGAATAATCGAAAGTGATAGGGGTACCCATTTTACAGGTGATGTCTTTCAAGGAATGTGTAAGTTGATGGGAATTGATAGCAAGCTGCACACTCCGTACCGTCCACAGGCGAGTGCGAAGGTCGAAAGAGTGAACAGCACTATTAAAAATAAATTGAGTAAAGTGATGGCAGAGACAGGATTGACATGGCCAGAAGCTTTACCCATTGTATTGTACTGTATCAGAACCACTCCCAGGTAGCCTCTTAATCTGTCTCCCTTTGAAATCTTGTTTGGTCGACAACCGCATGTTATGATTAACCCTCAGGATGATTTGAAATGTAACAATGAAGTAACTGTAAAGTACTTGATTAACATGAGTAAACAGTTAAGGAATCAAAATGATAATCTGAAGTTGGTGATTCCTGATTTACCTGATAGTAATTGTCATGACATTGAACCTGGGGATTATGTAATGATACAGAATTTTCTACGCTCAGGTTGCCTTATTGATAGATGGGAAGGACCATACCAGGTCTTATTGACTAGCACTACAGCATTGAAGGTTGCTGAGAGAGAGACTTGGGTCCATTCATCCCACTGCAAGAAGGTTGCTGATCCAGAGAAGTCCCGTGATAAGGAACAGACGGTAGAGGTTGTATCACTAGAGTGTCTGTTCCAGGAGGACTGAGGCGGCACCTGAGCCTTGAAGACCGAGAGCTGTTGTCGACTCCCCACTCCCTTTTATTGTTTTCCTCCACTTCCCATCCCCTCTCCCTCAAATTTCTTTTTCCTCCTTCTCATTTTTCTCCGTTTCCTCCTATAAGATGGACTTGCCCCAAGAGACTGTGATCCGGATTTTCCTGTTGACCATGATGTTGACCAGAGCAGTCTGTTCCGGCGAGAGTACCATGGAGGTCGATAGAGGTTCTGGAATGGGTTCTGACGATAAAGATGGAGGCGTAGTTTTCCAGGATCAACCTAACCAACAAGCAAAGGCGAGTATCAGAAAACGATCCGATAGCATTGACCATAGAAGGAATTGTGACGGATTGTTAGCTGAAGAAAACTGTATCTGTAGGCTCTGTAACAATGTCATTGAAGATGGGTGCATTAAGAAATGCCAATCCAGTTTTAATATCCATATGGACCGGCATCCATTGAGTGACTATCACTCCTTAGTGGGTAATGTGTTAAACAAAACAGATTGTTGGGTATGCTCTCAAGTACCTCAAGGTCATAGCAAATCAGGGCTAGTGCCATTTCCTTTAACGATAGGGGAGGTACTTGAGTTAAATGGTGGGAGACCGGTGGACAGGAGGTTTAATATCTCCAGCCCTCCTAGTTTGAAGCTCCACCAATACCATGTGGATAGGTCCCTATTATGTTTCAACATCTCCAATCCCAGAAAGCCGGGAAATTGGGAAGTGTCATGGAGTAACCACACCATGACCTTTTCGCATAGAGCAGATAGAATGCCTACAGATACAGAGCTTGTACGCCACATAGCCAGTAGAGGAAAATCTTTCCGGTATAGGTACACCTTAGGAAATAGGATTACGAGAGTTGGAGAAGTATCACCAGGATACTGTGCACATATCATACAACCTGATACGTGTATTAAGCAGATGGAAGAATTAGGGTTAGGAGAGTTCACCTGGAAGGTGTGTAATATGGTTATGTCCTTCTCCGTCCCATATGTTCTCCCCGATGATGCATATTTCATATGCGGGAGAAAGGCGTACAAGTGGCTTGCCCCAAACTCTGAAGGATTGTGTTATATTGGAAAAGTATTGCCTGAAGTAATGACTGTAACACATGACAAAATGAAAGACATACATCGTGGTGCCCAAGCTCCTTATACTCACACCCATTACGAGCACGTTGTTAAAAGACACCTGATAGAGAAGACAGAGCATCCGGCCTCTGATCTGATAAGTGAATCCACCGGGATTCAATTCTTAATCGCGTTAGATTTCACCCGCACCGCTAGAGGAGTGCTAAATTATAAATACATATCGGCGCTCGCAAATTTGTTAGATAATATCACTGAAATGTATGATGACACGTTTAGATATACTGGAAGGGAACTTCAAGCTTATAAAACAGAACTGGTGCAGCATAGAATGGTTCTTAATTACCTCACAGCAGTGACAGGCGGATATTGTGTTACATTGGCAACACAGTACGGCGTGAAGTGTTGCACGTATATCACGAATAGCACCGAGGATCCGGTCGAGGTCATAGACCAAAAGATGGACGATATTCTCCAATTGAAGTGGGAATTTCGCCGAAAACACAATCTCACTCTTGCTGCTGTAGGTAATGAGCTGACTGGTTGGGTGTCATGGTTGAACCCGCGAAATTGGTTCTCCGGTTTGGGAGACTGGGCTCAAGGAGTCATAATGGATGTTGGGAAGTTTCTCCTATGTATCTTAGGTGTTGTCATATCAATTGGCTTGATATTTAGATGCGGTCAGGCTTTAATGAAGTGCAAACATCGTACCAGGGTAATGAGTTTGAGGAGTGAGGAAACTGTAATTAACCTGGATTTGATTTATGACCCAATGATAGAAACAATGATGTGATGAAAATGCGATTTCTACGGTCCGTTTCTTTCACCTGTTTTTCTGGTTTTTCTCCAAGATAAAAAGACCCACTTGGACGAGGAAGTTGACGAGACGCTATACAGACAACGGATAGACCAAAGAAGAAGTTTTGACCACTTGAGATATGGACATTTGATGAACTTTGCCATGGATCCCCAGTTTCCCTAGAATTCTTAAACTTACGCTAGCCCAACATTTTTTGTAAATCTAATGGCATTGACAAAGCTTTTTGCTCACACCTAATGGGCAACACAGCGCAAAGAAGACGACTTTCAACTGATACCGAACAAAACTTCAACCGACAGATGTACATTAACCTGACATAGAATACCACCGCATTTACCGTAATTATGTCTTTTCTTCATTTCTACAACCCTCAGGTAATGACACACATAGTATAGGGAATACAGGCACAGATATCAGCAATCACATATTCCCCCATTCATGTATCATCAACTAAAATGTGCTCCCCATTTTGTTCAAAATCCGAAAAGAGCTCGGTAAAGTTTGACAGCCCATCCACAGACCCGTACCACGGGATAAGAAGGAATTCAAATGTATACTTCGCAATACCTCGAAGCTTGATTTACAACACATACGGCACGATGATACATGACCCCCCAAACATGGACTCATACACACATGCTTCTGCTATCTCACTAGGTCATACCCTCTTCCCACCTACTCCTCTCTCCTCCCTTACCCAACCATGGAAATGAATTAACCCCTGACATATATTTTTCTCCTTTTGAAATGTTTTAGAAGGTGGCAGTTATTATTGACTGCCAAAGGGTGGACTGTCAAAGTCAGAAAAATATCTCTATGCACACTACCATATTTGCACCTCACACAGGTCCGTGCTGCGCGTGCGTACGCTCTCCCGTACGTGCGCATACTCACAGTCGCGGGCACCCGCAGGCGCATGGTATGCGTATTTACGGTAGAGTTTATGCGATCGTAGCGTGCGACTCAATCATTACATATTTTCACTAATAATGTATTTTGTAGATCATGGTCCCTTTGATAGATTCTGAAAGTTTGGTTAATATAGAATGTTTATGAACAGAGGAATCCCTCTTTGTTTGATACGAAGGGTCAGACAGGAGTAATACAGTGGTGTTTAGTATCCATCGGAAGAATATTTAATTAGAAATATTCCGGTGTTGGTTTGAAGCAGATCAATCGCTCGTGCGAATAGTTATGGACATAAGAAGTTTATGAACATTTACTTTATTTGCACTTTATTACCCATGCGGCGGGAAACCCAGTTTCCCTCCCACCTGAGCAGTTGGAAATAGTCACAGCCCACCTGTATGAATCAACCTATGACCTTTTGTTATAATGCGAAGCCGAATTCCTGTGTCCAATGAACAATGAGATTGTAGGGACCATTGAATTGTATTGTGTGTGGGGCATAAATAGGCAGGCCGACCGTATCCAGTTCACTCTCTTCAACGGTTCTCATTGCTGATAATCGGGAGCTGGATATCGAGGCGCATGCGATCGTTTCCCTTTGTGCGTAAGTTTTCTCCATAATCATATTGTCTTACTGTGAGCCATCTCTCTCTCTCTCTCTCTCTATCTCTCTCGTATTTTCCTTTAATTGTATTGTATTGTATTTCCTGTGTAGTTTATCTGGTTAGTTGGTTTATGTTATATTGTAGTGTATCATTTGTACTGTGATTCCTTTTGCAAGTATAATAGTTATAATACATATAATAGGTTTTGGACCCTAAGCCCAGGTATCTGTGTATTCTTTATAAGGGTTAAGTATTCTCTGAGCGTCGGTGACGCTCAAGCAGCTTTGTAGTTAATCAGGTTACACCAGGTTGCACTTACACTCTGTCTCTACACTAAGGTATACTGTGTATCTCATCGTTAAAGGTATAGATATAAAGGTTTAACGTTGTAAGCGTCTCCACCGCTGGTGATCTCCTCGTGGTCCCGAGCGTACGCTACGCTATAGCGAATCATTACGTTAGTCGGCAGCCAATAGCGTGCCTGCCTGTGATCACTGGGCCGTAAGCGAACGTGACGCTTGAGCGTCTCGACTACGGTTGAGCGATCGCTACACAACTTGCGTACCCTTACGGTACTTCTTACGTAGATAGCGTACAGTGTTCTTAGACCTCTTAAAGTGTTTTATATACGATAAATATTTAGCTTTATCAGTGTGCTGTGTGTCGGTACGTTTGTGTCGACATGTATGAGGAGGAAAATGATGTGGAGGCGGGGCAATTGCCTATAATAGAGAGGTCACCCCCTAAGGAGTCGACACCTGAGTGGATGGCTTTATGGAAGGATTTACGTGACAGTGTCAGCTCCTTACAAAAGACGGTTGATGACATGAGACAGCCGACTAATCAGCTGGTCCCTGTCCAGGCGTCTCAAAAACCATCAGGGTCTCTAAAAAGGCCGTTACCTCAGGTGGTGGATACTGACGTCGACACGGATACTGACTCCAGTGTCGACGGTGAGGAGACAAACGTGACTTCCAGTAGGGCCACACGTTACATGATCACGGCAATGAGAGAGGTGTTAAACATTTCTGATACTGCAAGTACCACTAAAAAGGGTATTATGTGGGGTGTGAAAAAACTACCTGTAGTTTTTCCTGAATCAGACGAATTAAATGAGGTGTGTGATGAAGCGTGGGTTTCCCCCGATAAAAAAACTGATAATTTCAAAAAAGTTATTGGCATTATACCCTTTCCCGCCAGAGGTTAGGGCGCGTTGGGAAACACCCCCTAGAGTGGATAAAGCGCTCACACGCTTATCAAAACAAGTGGCGTTACCGTCTCCTGATACGGCCGCCCTCAAGGAACAAGGTGACAGAAAACTGGAGAATATCCTTAAAAGTATATACACACATACTGGTGTTATACTGCGACCAGCAATCGCCTCAGCCTGGATGTGCAGCGCTGGGGTGGCTTGGTCGGATTCCCTGACTGAAAATATTGATACCCTGGATAGGGACAGTATATTGTTGACTATAGAGCATTTAAAAGATGCATTTCTATATATGCGAGATGCACAGAGGGATATTTCCACTCTGGCTTCAAGAGTGAGTGCGCTGTCCATTTCTGCCAGAAGAGGATTATGGACGCGACAGTGGTCAGGTGATGCGGACTCTAAACGGCATATGGAAATATTGCCTTATAAAGGGGAGGAGTTATTTGGGGTCGGTCTATCGGACCTGGTGGCCACGGCAACTGCTGGGAAATCCACATTTTTACCCCAGGTAACCTCTCAACATAAGAAGACGCCGTCTTATCCGGCTCAGTCCTTTCGTCCCCATAAGGGCAAGCGGGCAAAAGGTTCCTCTTTTCTGCCCCGGGGCAGAGGAAGGGGAAAAAGACTGCAACAGACAGCCACTTCCCAGGAACAAAAGCACTCCCCCGCTTCTGCCAAGTCCTCAGCATGACGCTGGGGCCTTACAAGCGGACTCAGGCACGGTGGGGGCACGTCTCAAGAATTTCAGCGCGCAGTGGGCTCACTCGCAAGTGGACCCCTGGATCCTGCAAGTAGTATCTCAGGGGTACAAATTGGAGTTCGAGACGTCTCCCCCTCGCCGGTTCCTGAAGTCTGCTTTACCAACGTCTCCCTCTGACAGGGAGGCAGTATTGGAGGCAGTTCACAAGCTGTATTCCCAGCAGGTGATAATCAAGGTACCCCTCTTGCAACAAGGGAAGGGGTATTATTCCACGCTGTTTGTGGTACCGAAGCCGGACGGCTCGGTGAGACCAATTTTAAATCTGAAGTCTTTGAACACTTACATACAGAGGTTCAAATTCAAGATGGAGTCACTCAGAGCAGTGATCGCGAACCTGGAAGAGGGGGACTATATGGTGTCTCTGGACATCAAAGATGCCTACCTCCATGTCCCCATTTACCCTTCTCATCAAGGGTACCTCAGGTTTGTAGTACAAAACTGTCACTATCAGTTTCAGACGCTGCCGTTTGGATTATCCACGGCACCTCGGGTCTTTACCAAGGTAATGGCCGAAATGATGATTCTTCTTCGAAGAAAAGGCGTTTTAATTATCCCTTACTTGGACGATCTCCTGATAAGAGCAAGATCCAGAGAACAGTTAGTAGTCGGAGTAGCCCTATCTCAGGTAGTGCTACGGCAGCACGGCTGGATTCTAAATATCCCAAAATCGCAGCTGGTTCCGACAACACGTCTTCTGCTCCTAGGGATGATTCTGGACACAGTCCAGAAAAAGGTGTTCCTTCCGGAGGAGAAAGCCAGGGAGTTATCCGAACTGGTCAGAAACCTCCTGAAACCGGGGCAAGTCTCAGTGCATCAATGCACAAGAGTCTTGGGAAAGATGGTAGCTTCCTACGAAGCGATTCCATTCGGCAGATTCCACGCAAGAACGTTCCAGTGGGATCTGCTGGACAAATGGTCCGGATCGCATCTTCAGATGCATCAGCGGATAACCCTGTCTCCAAGGACAAGGGTGTCTCTTCTGTGGTGGTTGCAGAGGGCTCATCTTCTAGAGGGCCGCAGATTCGGCATTCAGGACTGGGTCCTGGTGACCACGGATGCCAGCCTGAGAGGCTGGGGAGCAGTCACACAAGGAAGAAATTTCCAGGGCTTGTGGTCAAGCCTGGAGACATCACTTCACATAAATATCCTGGAGCTAAGGGCCATCTACAATGCTCTAAGCCTAGCACGACCTCTGCTTCAAGGTCAGCCGGTGCTGATTCAGTCAGACAACATCACGGCAGTCGCCCACGTAAACAGACAGGGCGGCACAAGAAGCAGGAGGGCAATGGCAGAAGTTGCAAGGATTCTTCGCTGGGCGGAAAATCATGTGATAGCACTGTCAGCAGTGTTCATTCCGGGAGTGGACAACTGGGAAGCAGACTTCCTCAGCAGGCACGACCTCCACCCGGGAGAGTGGGGACTTCACCCAGAAGTCTTCCACATGATTGTGAACCGTTGGGAAAAACCAAAGGTGGACATGATGGCGTCACGCCTCAACAAAAAACTGGACAGGTATTGCGCCAGGTCACGGGACCCTCAGGCAATAGCTGTGGACGCTCTGGTAACACCGTGGGTGTACCAGTCAGTGTATGTGTTCCCTCCTCTGCCTCTCATACCCAAGGTACTGAGAATCATAAGAAGGAGAGGAGTAAGGACTATACTCGTGGCTCCGGATTGGCCAAGAAGGACTTGGTACCCGGAACTTCAAGAGATGCTCACGGAGGACCCGTGGCCTCTACCTCTACGAAGGGACCTGCTCCAGCAGGGACCCTGTCTGTTCCAAGACTTACCGCGGCTGCGTTTGACGGCATGGCGGTTGAACGCCGGATCCTGAAGGAAAAAGGCATTCCGGATGAGGTCATCCCTATCCTGATAAAAGCCAGGAAGGATGTAACCGTGCAGCATTATCACCGTATTTGGCGTAAATATGTTGCGTGGTGCGAGGCCAGGAAGGCCCCTACAGAGGAATTTCAACTGGGTCGTTTCCTGCATTTCCTGCAAACAGGACTGTCTATGGGCCTGAAATTAGGGTCCATTAAGGTTCAAATTTAGGCCCTGTCGATCTTCTTCCAAAAAGAACTGGCTTCAGTTCCTGAAGTTCAGACGTTTGTCAAAGGGGTGCTGCATATACAGCCTCCTTTTGTGCCTCCAGTGGCACCTTGGGATCTCAATGTGGTTTTGGGGTTCCTAAAATCACATTGGTTTGAACCACTCACCACTGTGGACTTAAAGTATCTCACATGGAAAGTGGTAATGCTATTCGCCCTGGCTTCAGCCAGGCGCGTGTCAGAATTGGCGGCTTTATCCTATAAAAGCCCTTACCTAATTTTTCATACGGACAGGGCAGAATTGAGGACTCGTCCTCAATTTCTCCCTAAGGTGGTTTCAGCGTTTCACCTGAACCAGCCTATTGTGGTACCTGCGGCTACTAGGGACTTGGAGGACTCCAAGTTACTGGACGTAGTCAGGGCCCTGAAAATATACGTTTCCAGGACGGCTGGAGTCAGAAAATCTGACTCGCTGTTTATCCTGTATGCACCCAACAAGCTGGGTGCTCCTGCTTCTAAGCAGACTATTGCTCGTTGGATTTGTAGTACAATTCAGCTTGCACATTCTGTGGCAGGCCTGCCACAGCCAAAATCTGTAAAAGCCCATTCCACACGGAAAGTGGGCTCATCTTGGGCGGCCGCCCGAGGGGTCTCGGCTTTACAACTTTGCCGAGCAGCTACTTGGTCAGGGGCAAACACGTTTGCTAAATTCTACAAATTTGATACCCTGGCTGAGGAGGACCTGGAGTTCTCTCATTCGGTGCTGCAGAGTCATCCGCACTCTCCCGCCCGTTTGGGAGCTTTGGTATAATCCCCATGGTCCTTACGGAGTTCCCAGCATCCACTAGGACGTCAGAGAAAATAAGAATTTACTTACCGATAATTCTATTTCTCATAGTCCGTAGTGGATGCTGGGCGCCCATCCCAAGTGCGGATTGTCTGCAATACTTGTACATAGTTATTGTTAACTAAATCGGGTTATTGTTGTAGTGAGCCATCTTTTCTAGAGGCTCCTCTGTTTATCATACTGTTAACTGGGTTCAGATCACAAGTTATACGGTGTGATTGGTGTGGCTGGTATGAGTCTTACCCGGGATTCAAAATCCTTCCTTATTGTGTACGCTCGTCCGGGCACAGTATCCTAACTGAGGCTTGGAGGAGGGTCATAGGGGGAGGAGCCAGTGCACACCAGGTAGTACTAAAGCTTTCTATTTGTGCCCAGTCTCCTGCGGAGCCGCTATTCCCCATGGTCCTTACGGAGTTCCCAGCATCCACTACGGACTATGAGAAATAGAATTATCGGTAAGTAAATTCTTATTTTTTAATTAAGAGAAATATGCCCCATTATAGAGATAGGGCATTTCAATTTGTTGCGCCTGCACAGTGACCGCCAGCAGGGGGTGTACAGAGAGTAGCTCTGGCAGTTGGGCACGAGGAGACCGAGAGGGAAGGAGTCACGTGGAGCTGCAGGAGGACAGCCAGCGGTTCCCGGCTTGTGAGTTCACTGAGGTCCATGAAGCGGGAGGAGATCGCCGGAGCTGCGTAGCACTGGGTGAGTTCTGTCAGGCAGCCCACCGCTGTGTACCCAGCTTCCACTTCTCCCCCGCGTGTCCGGCCTCCCTCCCCTCCCTCCCGCTGTGTGCCCGGCCGCCCGCCGGACCTTCCCTGGTGGCTGCCTGCGTCTCCTCCCCGCGTCTGTGGTGCGGCTGGCAGTAGGAGGCGTCTCGGGCAGCTGTGTCCGGCCATTCCTCCCTCCTCCGCCTCCCGCTGTGTCCGGCCCTCCCTCCCTGCAGTATGCGGTATTTATCAAGGTCTCTATGGTCACCAGTCACCCCCCCCCCTCTCTCGCCCTCCCTGCTGTGTGTCCGTCTCACCCCCCGCACTCCCTCCCTGCTGTGTGTCCATCGCCCCCCCCCTTGCCCTCCCTGCTGTGTCCCCGCCCTCCCTGCAGTGTGTCCCCCCCCCTGCAGTGTCCCCCCCCCCCCCGCCCTCCCTGCAGTGTGTCCGTTCCCCCCCGCCCTCCCTGCAGTGTGTCCGTTCGTCCCCCCCTCCCTGCTGTGTGTCCGTCCGCCCCCCCCCCTGCCCTCCGTGCTATGTGTCTGTCCGTCCCCCCGCCCTGCTGTGTGTCCTTCCATACCCCCCCGCCCTCCCTGCTGTGTGTGTCCCCCCGTCGCCCTCCCTGCTGTGTAAACCCCCTCGCCCTCCCTGCTGTGTGTCCGGCCACCCTCCCCTCCTCCTGCTGTGTCCGTCCACCCCCCCTCCTCCCGCTGTGTCCGTCCGTCCCCCCGCCCTCCCTGCTGTGTGTCCAGCCACCCTCCCCTCCCGTGCTGTGTGTTCGGCCACCCCCCCTCCTCCCGCTGTGTCCGGCCACCCTCTCCCCTCCCTGCTGTGTGTCCGTCCCCCCCCCCTCACCATCCCTGCTGTGTGTCCCCCCCCCTCGCCCTACCTGCTGTGTCCCCCGCCCTCCCTGCAGTGTGTCCGTTCGTCCCCCCCTCCTTGCTGTGTGTCCGTCCGCCCCCCCTGCCCTCCCTGCTATGTGTCTGTCCGTTCCCCCGCCCTGCTGTGTGTCCTTCCATACCCCCCCGCCCTCCCTGCTGAGTGTCCCCCCCGCCGCCCTCCCTGCTGTGTAAACCCCCTCGCCCCCCCTGCTGTGACCCCCCCCCCCTGCTGTGTGTCCGGCCACCCTCCCCTCCTCCCGCTGTGTCCGGCCTCCCCCCCCCTCCTCCCGCTGTGTCCGGCCACCCCCCCCCTCCTCCCGCTGTGTCCGGCCACCCCCCCTCCTCCTCCCTGCTGTGTGTCCGTTACACACAGACACGCAGCGCCTGACACACACAGACACGCAGCGCCTGACACACACAGACACGCAGCGCCTGACACACACAGACACGCAGCGCCTGACACACACAGACACGCACCTGACACACACACACACTCACGCACCTGACACACGCACACTCACGCACCTGACACGCACACGCAGCACCTGACACACACGCACACGCAGCACCTGACACACACGCACACGCAGCACCTGACACACACGCAGCACCTTACACACACGCACACGCAGCACCTGACACACACACTCACACGCACCTGACACTCACACTCACGCACCTGACACACGCACTCACACGCAGCACCTGACATACTCACACGCAGCACCTGACACATACGCAGACACGCAGCACCTGACACACACGCAGCACCTGACACACAAACACGCAGACATGCAGCACCTGACACATACACACACGCAGACACGCAGCACCTGACACACACACACACACACAGCACCTGACACACACACACACACGCAGCACCTGACACACAGACATGCAGCGCCTGACACACACACACACATGCAGCACCTGACACACACGCAGACACGCAGCACCTGACACACACACACGCAGCTCCTGACACACACACGCAGACACGCAGCACCTGACACAGACACGCAGCACCTGACACACACACACACACACACACTCAGCACCTGACACACACACACACACACACGCAGCACCTGACACACACACACACACACACAGCACCTGACACACACACACACAGCACCTGACACACAGACATGCAGCCCCTGACACACACACACATGCAGCACCTGACACACACGCAGACACGCAGCACCTGACACACACGCAGACACGCAGCACCTGACACACACACACGCAGCTCCTGACACACACACGCAGACACGCAGCACCTGACACAGACACGCAGCACCTGACACACACACACACAGCACCTGACACACACACACACGCAGCACCTGACACACAGACATGCAGCACCTGACACACACACACACACGCAGCACCTGACACACACACGCAGACACGCAGCACCTGACACACACACGCAGACACGCAGCACCTGACACACACACGCAGACACGCAGCACCTGACACACACACGCAGACACGCAGCACCTGACACACACACGCAGACACGCAGCACCTGACACACACGCAGCACCTGACACACACACGCAGCACCTGACACACACACACACATACGCAGCACCTGACACACACAGCACCTGACACACACACACACACACGCAGCACCTGACACACAGACATGCAGCACCTGACACACACACGCAGACATGCAGCACCTGACACACACATGCAGCACCTGACACACCCACACACACAGATATGCAGCACCTGACACACCCACACACACAGCACCTGACACACATACATACATGTGGCATTTAACGCACACACGCACAGCACCTGACACACAATCATATACACTCAGAGCACCTAACACACACATACACTCGCAGCACCTCACACACACTCGTATACACACGCAGCACCTGCCACTCACACATATATACACATGCAGCACCTGCCACTCCCACATACATGAACAGCACCTAACACACACATATATACATGCAGCACCTGACACACACATACACGCGCAGCACCTGACAGTCACACACATACAGATGCGACACAAACACATACACGCTCAACACCTGACACCCACGTGGCAGCTGACGCATACAAATGCAGCACCTGAGATACACACATATACACGTGCAGCACCTGAGACACACACATACACGTACAGCACCTGACACACACACACACACACACACGTATGTACACGCGCGGCTCCAGGCACACACATACGTACGTACACACGCGGAATTTAACACACACACACATGTGCGGCACCTGACACACACGTACGTATGCACACGCGTGGCTCCTGACACACACACATGTATGCACACGCGTGGCTCCTGACACACACACACGCGCGCGAGGCTCCTGACACACACACACATGTACGAACACGCGCGGCTCCGGACACACACACGTATGTACGTATACGCACGGCACCTGACACCTACACATATGTACGTATACGCACGGCTCCTGACACCCACACGCATGTACACGCGCGGCTCCTGGCACACACACACACGTACGTACACGCGCGGCACCTGACACACGCCTGTACGTACACACATGCACAGCACCTGACATACACACATGTAGGTACGCGCCACCTGACACACACACACGTACACGCACGACACCTGACACACACGTACGTACACGCACGGCACTGACACGTATGTACACGCACGGCACCTGACACTCACGTACATACTAGTGATGAGTGGGTTCGGTTCGTCGGAATCCGAACCCCCCGAACTTCACCCATTTTACACGGGTCCGAGGCAGGTTCGAACCTTCCCGCCTTGCTCGGCTAGCCCGAGCGCGCACGAACGTCCTCATCCCGCTGTCGGATTCTCGCGAGATTCGGATGTCTGCATTCGTGGAAAGGGGTCCCATGTGTAAACATGGGACCCCTTTCAGTCCGTCTGGTCCGGGTGTTCGGTTTGTTGTTTTGCCAAGTACGTGGATTTAATCTGGAACCTGGATCAGGTGAGTATAATTATCTTTTTTCTCTAACGTCCTAAGTGGATGCTGGGGACTCCGTAAGGACCATGGGGAATAGCGGCTCCGCAGGAGACTGGGCACATCTAAGGAAAGCTTTAGGACTAACTGGTGTGCACTGGCTCCTCCCCCTATGACCCTCCTCCAAGCCTCAGTTAGATTTCTGTGCCCGACGAGAAGGGTGCACACTAGGGGCTCTCCTGAGCTTCTTAGTGAAAGTTTTAGTTTAGGTTTGTTTATTTTCAGTGAGACCTGCTGGCAACAGGCTCACTGCATCGAGGGACTAAGGGGAGAAGAAGCGAACTCACCTGCGTGCAGAGTGGATTGGGCTTCTTGGCTACTGGACATTAGCTCCAGAGGGACGATCACAGGTTCAGCCTGGATGGGTCCCGGAGCCGCGCCGCCGGCCCCCTTACAGAGCCAGAAGAGCGAAGAGGTCCGGAAAAATCGGCGGCAGAAGACGTTCCTGTCTTCAATAAGGTAGCGCACAGCACTGCAGCTGTGCGCCATTGCTCTCAGCACACTTCATACTCCGGTCACTGAGGGTGCAGAGCGCTGGGGGGGGGGCGCCCTGAGACGCAATAAAACACGATAAAAATACCTTACATGGCAAAAAATGCATCACATATAGCTCCTGGGCTATATGGATGCATTTAACCCCTGCCAGAATATACAGAAAAACGGGTGATAAGGCCGCCGAAAAGGGGGCGGAGCCTATCTCCTCAGCACACTGGCGCCATTTTCCCTCACAGCTCAGTTGGAGGGAAGCTCCCTGGCTCTTCCCTGCACTACAGAAAGGGTTAAAAAAAAAAGAGAGGGGGGCACTAATTAGGCGCAGTATTAAAACATACAGCAGCTATAAGGGGAAAAACACTTATATAAGGTTATCCCTGTATATATATATATAGCGCTCTGGTGTGTGCTGGCATACTCTCCCTCTGTCTCCCCAAAGGGCTAGTGGGGTCCTGTCCTCTATCAGAGCATTCGCTGTGTGTCGGTACGTTTGTGTCGACATGTAAGAGGAGAAAAATGATGTGGAGACGGAGCAGAGTGTCTGTAACAGTGATGTCACCACCTAGGGGGTCGACACCTGAGTGGATGAACTGTTGGAAGGAATTACGTGACAGTGTCAGCTCTGTATAAAAGACAGTGGTTGACATGAGACAGCCGGCTACTCAGCTTGTGCCTGTCCAGACGTCTCATAGGCCGTCAGGGGCTCTAAAGCGCCCGTTACCTCAGATGGCAGATACAGACGCCGACACGGATACTGACTCCTGTGTCGACGGTGAAGAGACAACCGTGATTTCCAGTAGGGCCACACGTTACATGATTGAGACAATGGAAAATGTTTTATACATTTCTGATAATACGAGTACCACCAAAAAGGGGTATTATGTTCGGTGAGGGAAAAACTACCTGTAGTTTTCCTGAATCTGAAAAATAAAATGAGGTGTGTGATGATACGTGGGTTTCCCCCCGATAACAATTGATAATTTCTTAAAAAGTATTGGCTGTATACCCTTTCCCGCCAGAGGTTAGGGTGCGTTGGGAAACACCCCCTAGGGGGGATAAGGCGCTCACACGCTTGTAAGAACAAGGGCTCTACCTTCTCATGAGATGGCCGCCCTTAAGGATCCTGCTGATAGAAAGCAGGAGGGTATCCAAAAATGTATTCACACACATACTGGTGTTATACTGCGACCAGCAATCGCCTCAGCCTGGAGGTGCAGTGCTGGGTTGGCATGGTCGGATTCCCTGACTGGAAATATTGATATCCTAGATAAGGATAGTATATTATTGCCTATAGAGCATTTAAAAGATGCATTTCTATATATGCATGATGCACAGCGGAATATTTGCCGACTGGCATCAAGTATAAGTGCGTTGTCCAATTCTACCAGTAAAATGGTCAGGTGATGCGGATTCCAAACGGCATTTGGAAGTATTGCCTTTAAAAGGGGACATTTGGGGTCGGTCTTTTAGACCTGGTGGCCACGGCAACAACTGGGAAATCCACATTTGTACCCCAGGTCGCCTCTCAAAATAAGACGCCATATTATCAGGCGCAGTCCTTTGTTGGCAAGCGGACAAAAGGTTCCTCTTTTCTGCTCGTGACAGAGGGAGAGGAAAGAGGCTGAAGAGATTACCCAGTTCCCAGGAACAGTAATCCTTTCCCGCCTCTGCAAAAGCCCTCAGTATGTCGCTAGGGCCTTACAAACTCAGGCACGGTGGGGGCCCGTTCTCAATGAATTTCAGTGCGCAGTGGGCTCACTCGCAAGTAGACCCCTGGATCCTTCAGGTAATATCTCAAGGGTACATATTGAAATTCGAGACGTCTCCCCCTCGCCGTTTCCAAAAGTCGGCTTTACCGACGTCTCCCTCTGACAGGGAGGCAGTTTTGGAAGCCATTCACCCAGCAGGTGATAATCAAGGTACCCCTCCTGCAACAGGGAACGGGGTATTATTCCACACTATTGTGGTACCGAAGCCAGACGGCCCGGTGAAATTCTAAATCTAAAATCTAAAATCTTTGAACACTTACATACAGAGGTTCAAATTCAAGATTGAGTCACTCAGAGCAGTGATTGCGAACCTGGAAGAAGGGGACTACATGATGTCTTGGGACATCAAGGATGCTTACCTTCATGTCAAAGTTTACCCTTCTCACCAAGGGTACCTCAGGTTATGGTACAGAACTGTCACTATCAGTTCAGACGCTGCCGTAGGGATGGTCCACGGCACCCCGGGTCTTTACCAAGGTAATGGCCGAAATGATATCCCTTCGAAGGAAGGGAATTTTAGTTATCCCTTACTTGGACGATTCCCTGATAAGGGTAAGATCCAGGGAACAGTTGGAAGTCAGTGTAGCACTATCTCAGGTAGTGTTGCGGCAGCACGATTGGATTCTCAATATTCCAAAATCGCAGCTGGTTCCGACGACTTGTCTTCTGTTTCCTAGGAATGTTCCTGGACACAGTCCAGAAAAAAGGTGTTTCTCCCGGAAGAGAAAACCAGGGAGTTATCCGAGCTAGTCAGGAACCTCCTAAAACTGAACCAAGTCTCAGTGCATCAATGCACAAGGGTTCTGGGTAAAAATGGTGGCTTCCTACGAAGCAATACCATTCGTTAGATTCCACGCAAGAACTTTCCAGTGGAACCTACTGGACAAATGGTCCGGGTCGCATTTTCAGATGCATCAGCGGATAACCCTGTCACCAAGGACAAGGGTATCCATCATGTGGTGGTTGCAGAGTGCTCATCTTCTAGAGGGCCGCAGATTCGGCATTCAGGACTGGGTCCTGGTGACCACGGATGCCAGCCTGCGAGGCTGGGGAGCAGTCACACAGGGAAGGAATATCCAGGGCTTAGGGTCAAGCCTGGATACATCACTTCACATAAATATCCTGAAGCTAAGGGCCAATTACAATGCTCTAAGCTTAGCAAGACCTCTGCTTCAAGGTCAGCCGGTGTTGATCCAGTCGGACAACATCATGGCAGTCACCCACGTAAACAGACAGGGTGGCACAAGAAGCAGGAGGGCAATGGCAGAAGCTGCAGGGATTCTTCGCTGGGCGGAAAATCATGTGATAGCACTGTCAACAGTATTCATTCCGGGAGTGGATAACTGGGAAGCAGACTTCCTCAGCACGACCTCCACCCGGGAGAGTGGGGACTTCACCCAGAAGTTGTCCACATGATTAAAAAACTCGACAGGTATTGCGCCAGGTCAAGAGACCCTCAGGCAATAGTTGTAGACGCTCTGGTAACACCGTGGTTGTACCAGTCAGTGTATGTGTTCCCTCCTCTGCCTCTCATACCCAAGGTACTGAGATTGATAAGATGGAGAGGAGAAAGCACTATATTCGTGGCTCCGGATTGGCCAAGAAGGACTTGGTAACCGGAACTTTAAGAGATGCTCACGGAGGATCCGTGGCCTCTACCTCTAAGAAGGGACCTGCTCCAGCAAGGACCCTGTCTGTTCCAAGACTTACCGCGGCTGCGTTTGACGGCATGGTGGTTGAACGCCGGATCCTGAAGGAAAAAAGGCTTTCCGGATGAAGTCATCCCTATCCTGATCAAAGCCAGGAAGGATGTAACCGCAAAAACATTATCACCGCAATTGGCGAAAATATGTTGCGTGGTGCGAGGCCAGTAAGGCCCGACGGAGGAAATTCAACTGGGTCGATTCCTACATTTCCTGCAAACAGGAGTGTCTATGGGCCTGAAATTGGGGTCCATTGAGGTTCAAATTTGCGGCCCTGTCAATTTTCTTCCAAAAAGAACTAGCTTCAGTCCCTGAAGTTCAGACGTTTGTAAAAGGGGTACTGCATATACAGCCTCCTTTTGTGCCTCCAGTGGCACTTTGGGATCTCAATGTAGTTTGGGTTCCAAAAGTCACATTGGTTTGAACCACTTAAATCTGTGGAGTTAAAATATCTCACATGGAAAGTGGTCATGCTGTTGGCCCTGGCCTGGGCCAGGCGCGTGTCAGAATTGGCGGCTTTATCCTGAAAAAGCCCTTATCTGATTTTCCATTCGGACAGGGCGGAATTGAGGACTCGTCCTCAGTTTCTCCCCAAGGTGGTTTCAGCGTCTCACCTGAACCAACCTATTGGTGGTGCCTGCGGCTACTAGGGACTTGGAGGCCTCCAAGTTGCTGGACGTTGTCGGTGCCATGAAAATATATGTTTCCAGGACGGCTGGAGTCAGGAAATCTGACTCGCTGTTTATCCTGTGTGCACCCAACAAGCTGGGTGCTCCTGCTTCTAAGCAGACTATTGCTCGTTGAATTTGTAGTACAATTCAGCTTGCACATTCTGTGGCAGGCCTGCCACAACCAAAAATCTGTAAATGCCCACTCCACAAGGAAGGTGGGCTCATCTTGGGCGGCTGCCCGAGGGGTCTCGGCTTTACAACTTTGCCGAGCAGCTACTTGGTCAGGAGCAAATACGTTTGTAAAATTCTACAAAATTAATATCCTGGCTGAGGAGGACCTGGAGTTCTCTCATTTGGTGCTGCAGAGTCATCCGCACTCTCCCGCCCGTTTGGGAGCTTTGGTATAATCCCCATGGTCCTTACGGAGTCCCCAGCATCCACTTAGGACGTTAGAGAAAATAAGAATTTACTTACCGATAATTCTATTTCTCATAGTCCGTAGTGGATGCTGGGCGCCCATCCCAAGTGCGGATTGTCTGCAATACTTGTACATAGTTATTGTTACAAAAATCGGGTTATTATTGTTGTGAGCCATCTTTCAGAGGCTCCTCTGTTATCATACTGTTAACTGGGTTCAGATCACAGGTTATACGGTGTGATTGGTGTGGCTGGTATGAGTCTTACCCGGGATTCAAAATCCTTCCTTATTGTGTACGCTCGTCCGGGCACAGTATCCTAACTGAGGCTTGGAGGAGGGTCATAGGGGGAGGAGCCAGTGCACACCAGTTAGTCCTAATGCTTTCTTTAGATGTGCCCAGTTTCCTGTGGAGCCGCTATTCCCCATGGTCCTTACGGAGTCCCCAGCATCCACTACGGACTATGAGAAATAGAATTATCGGTAAGTAAATTCTTATTATTTTCAGGTACCCGTGGATTCTACTTGGAGAAGAGGACCGACTGCTTCATGTCAACATAGGTAAGTATGTGTGTGTCGGCAGGTGTGAAATAAAGTTATACTTTCACGGTGTCTGTGTCCTGTTTTTATTTGGGTATTTTTTTCCCAGTAGAACTACAGGTACCAGCGGGCCCGTTTTTCTCCTGCATGCTGGTACTTGTGGTTCTCCAAGTACCAGCTTGCGGGGGAGGGTTGCTGGGACTTGTAGTACTACTAGAAAAAACAATATTCTTTAAATTTTCTCAAGGCTATCAGCCTCCCATCCGCAGCCCTTGGATGGGGGGGACAGCCTCGGGCTTCACCCCTGGCCCTTGGGTGGCTGGGGGGGGGACCCCTTGATTGAAGGGGTCCCCACTCCCCCAGGGTACCCCGGCCAGGGGTGACTAGTTGGATATTTAATGCCACGACCGCAGGGCACTGTATAAAAGTGACCCCCGGCTGTGGCATTATCTGTCCAGCTAGTGGAGCCCGATGCTGGTGTAAAAAATACGGGGGACCCCTACTCTTTTTGTCCCCCGTATTTTTTGCACCAGCACCAGGCGCAGAGCCCGGTGCTGGTTTTAAAAATACGGGGGATCCCCTCTCCGTTTTTCCCCCGGATTTTTAGAACCAGGACCCGCTCGAAGAGCCCGAGGCTGGTTATGCTTTGGAGGGGGGACCCTCGCAATTTTCTTTTCGGGTTTTTCACATTCCATTTAAAAAATAAATAATATTTTAAAAAATATATAAATAATACTTGTGCCTCCAAAAAAGGCAAACCAAGTACCTAATCCCTTCTAATATAAATAGATATGCTATTACCAAAAAAAAAACAGCAAAAAAAAACCATGTTTTTAAATTTTTTTATTAGATTCCGCCAGCAAAGTGTGGCGGATTGAAAATGACGAATTTACTGTTTAAAAGCACTGTTGTCGAATTTACAAACTTCAATTGAATATACTTTTGTTGAATTGCCGCATTTGTACCATTGCAGAAAAGTCGAATTTGTCAAATGTCGAATTTTAAAGTCGAATTTTGAAAGCCTGTAAGAATAGGCTCCGCCCCCTTCTTCACATCAGCCGTCCCCTTCTACCCCTGTACCTTGCTCTCTCCTGTCTGTGCTCTCTCCCCTCTGTAGGACTAGGCCCCGCCCCCTTCTTACCCTCCTGTGACTGCTCTCTCCTGACAAGTGGACCAGGCCTGCCCCCTACACGCTGCTGGTGTCTTCATTGTTACTTGGTCTGGAGCTCCGTTGGGGAGAGAACTCACGTGAGCTCATTAAGAATGAGGAACTGGGATGTTTTAATTTTATTGTGAGTAGTGTAGTGTGGTGATGTAGTATGTTGTATGGGGGGTATAGTGTAATTATGAAGTGCAGCATATGGGAGGGCTGTAGCATAGTGATGTAGTGTGGCATATGGGGGGTGGTAGCGCATAGGCGTGCGTACAGGGGGTGCCTGGTGCGCACAGGCACTCCCTAATGTCCAGCACCGCTGCACGCCACGCTTGCTGTAGCACAGTGATCGCTGAGTGTGTGATCGGTGGAGCCTAGCCTGCAGCTCATTTCCGTACCTCCCACCACCGCTGCACCCGCCCCCCCTCTGCCTGCTGCTAATACTATGCTGAGTGCATTCGTCGGCGGCCTCACTGGGGGGACTGGCGTCACCTTGCAATGTGACGTGGTGATGTCCGCCCATGCTCTCCTCCCGCCCACTTGTGCTTACCTCCTGCTGCGGTCTCTCAGTCCTAGTGTGCCGCGGCCGCCACACCACTGGCAGTGTTCCTCTAGGAGGGACTGGGAGCTGCTGGCAGACACATTCTGCTGAGACTTACTTGTCTGTGCGGGTTCCGGACGGCAGGCGGCGGGTGGGAGGGCAGACGGGGAGCAGGTGTCACAAGGAGTGTGTGGGTAACTAATTCACAATACTTCCGCTCAACGTGGCACTGCTGGTCCTTCATCTCCCATGTCTCTTCACCAGGTGGCGGGCGGCCCGGAAATTAAGTGATGTGTTGTGCAGCAGTCAGTGTGAAGTGACTGTGAGTAACACTGGTGGTGCTGATGATGCTGCTGCAGAATCGGGAAGCAATTAATTCATAAATATAATGTACTCTATCAGTGTATTATACATACATAAACATGTACATACGTGTATTTGTGTATACGTGTATATGCATGTATATACATGAGTGTGTGTGCATATATATATATATATATGTATAAAAATAAGACTTGGGGTTTGTTTTATTAGATAGAGCATGTCCCAGTGAAGTGCCTTTTGGGGTTGTGGTTTTTCGGAAAGTTACAGGTTTTTTTTAATTAAGAGAAATATGCCCCATTGTAGAGAGAGGGCATTTCAATTTGTTGCGCCTGCGCAGTGTCCGCCAGCTGGGGGTGTACTAGAGGGCCTTCACTTGAGAGCCGCAATATGGCCGCCTTCTCCCCGGTTATTCTGTAAATAGGAAAATAACCTCACAGGTTCACATAGGGCAGAGTTGCCACTACTAGTGCAGGGCTGTAACGTACAGTACTAAGGAAAAGCCATATACTAAAGCGGCACGGTGACCTCACCCCTCTCAGAGACACCAGGGCACAGCACACTGTACGGGGTACACTTAGTACACACACCTGTTAGCTCAGGGCAGCACTATAGGACCCTCCTGTAATGCTGTGCTGGCGGCGTGTAGTGATCAGGGCACTGGGAGACTGGCTGGCTGGTCTCCGTCTCTGCTGCCTATAGAACTTCCACCTCTGTTATATATCAGGGCTGCTCTCCTGTGTGTTCTCTTCCTCTCCTACCTCACACTGGAACTGGCCGCCCAGAGAACGAGAGGGCAGCGGCTGACATCAGAGAGGGTGCAGCAATCTGTGTGGGCAGAGCCCCTCACAGCAAGGTGTCCTTATGCTGTGCCCCGTGTAATCACTGTGATCCATACAGACTCTCACCCTGGTATGCTCTCTATTTATTATTTATTTTTTTGCACTGCGGCATGCTCGAGGGAAGGGAGCAGGCACCCCCCACCCCACCGCCACTACTCCTCCGCCAGCATCACTGCCGAGCCGGTCAGTGTTCCGGCGGCAATGAGCAGTAGGCAGCCACCAGCAACAACAGTCAGGAAGCTGTTACTCCCGGCAGCAGTAGCGTCAAGCTGCAATTCAGCCAGCGGCACGATGATCCGGGAGACAGTGGCAGCACAGGGAAGCAGTACCCCCTCCAATCGCAGCACCAACCAGGAGACTGAGGCAGCAACCCGCCCCCAGCAGCAGCACCACCCTGATGATAGGTAAGATGCATTTTGGTGTCACAAGAAGGTGGCCGGAGTAATGGCTGGCTGTGGTCACACCCCAGGGAAAAGTGATAGTGATTTCAGTGTTCCCTTGCGCGGGGATTGGATGTGTAGATGTATGTATAGATGTGAGTGGAAGTGGTTGGATGTATGAGAGCGATAGTGTACGGCTGTATGAGAGCGGCAGTGTGTGGATGTATGAGAGCGGCAGTGTGTGGATGTATGAGAGCGGCAGTGTGCGGATGTAGAGAGCGGCAGTGTGCGGATGTATGAGAGCGGCAGTGTGCGAATGTATGAGAGCGGCAATGTACGGCTGTATAACTGCGTCGGTGTGCGGCTGTATGAGTGCGTTGATGTGCGGCTGTATGCGTGTGGTGGTGTGCGGCGGTGTGTGGATGTATGAGAGCGGCAGTGTGCGGCAGTGTGCGGATGTATGAAAGCGGCAGTGTACGGCTGTATAACTGCGTCGGTGTGCGGCTGTATGAGAGCAGCAGTGTGCGGATGTATGAGAGCGGGGTTGTACGGCTGTATGAGAGCGGCAGTGTACGGCTGTATGAGAGCGGCAGTGTGCGGCTGTATGAGAGTGGCAGTGTGCGGCTGTATGAGAGCGGCAGTGTGCGGCTGTATGAGAGCGGCAGTGTGCGGCTGTATGAGTGCGGCAGTGTGCGGATGTATGAGAGCGGCAGTGTGCGGATGTATGAGAGCGGGGTTGTACGGATGTATGAGAGCGGCAGTGTGCGGATGTATGAGAGCGGGGTTGTACGGATGTATGAGAGCGTGGTTGTACGGATGTATGAGAGCGGCAGTGTGCGGATGTATGAGAGCTGGGTTGTACGGATGTATGAGAGCGGCAGTGTGCGGATGTATGAGAGCGGGGTTGTACGGATGTATGAGAGCGGGGTTGTATGGATGTATGAGAGCGGCAGTGTATGGATGTATGAGAGCGGCAGTGTATGGATGTATGAGAGCGGCAGTGTATGGATGGCAGCGTCATAGGGAGGGATGTCGGAATGCTGTTATAGGATTCCTAATACAAAATGGAATCCGTATAGTGGGTGGGGCTGGCACCATGGCACCACGTTGGGCTTGATGGGCAGGTAGTGCGGCAAGCACACCCACATTGGCGTCTGACGTCGCCCGCAGTCCACACTGTTGTGAGGAGTCAGTTAATTTTGCTGTGTAGTGCTTTCACCTACCGCCCGTCCCCTCCTCGCATCTGAGCAGCAGGTCAGGCTCTTATTTTCTTTTTAATCAGGAGAGGCCGAGTGAACTGTGAGCAGGGGGGCAGAGCTACATGGGACCCAGAGGGGCTGCTGTGCTGTCAGAGAGGGAGAGGAAGAGAGAGATGAAGCTACTGCAGATCCCCAGCTGATTGTGAGGTGCCGGGTTGAAGGGTGATGTGATCACCCTTCTCCCTCGCTGCAGCTGGGGACCGCATCTAGGCTTCCTCCATCGAGGGCATGCGGCGCAGCAGTGGGCAGCGTGTAATGAGTTTGTCTGACTCATTATACTGCTGCCTGTTGTGGACACCTCCGTCCGTACGGACTGGTGTACATGCCCAGCACAGAGGTGACAGTGTTGGTGGAAGTGCTGCCCAGCTCTGACCCTGCAGGCCTCCCTGATCTGGCTGCGGCCGCTGCTGCTGCGGCCCGAAACCCCTGCCGGTCCCCTCCATAGACTTCTGCCTGGCCAGCGCTGAGGTACTAGGGGTAGCCCAGCTGCAGGAAGGGTATGTCTCTGGCTTTCTCTCCGGCAGGGGATGGTGACAGCGGCGGAGGAAGTGCTGCCCACCTCAGACACTACAGGCCTCCCCGATCCAGCTACGGCCACAGCTGATGCTGCCAGGACCCCCTGCTGGTCTCCTTTGTTGACTGCCGCATGGCCAGTGCTGAAGTACTGGGGGTAGGCCAGCTACGGGAAGAGTGTCTCTGCCTCGGGCTCTCTCTCTCTGGCAGGGGAAGGAAGGGCTGATTCTCTGGCACAACAGGGAGGGCTGGGCTGCAGGAACACAGCACTGGAAGAAACAGGAGGCCGAACTCATGACCAAAAAGTGAGCAGTGCAATGATCAGCCCCCTGGTCTTTCCCTCTCTCTGGGTGCAGAGCTGTATTCTACAGAGAGAGCTGGGATGGGAAGAAGGGGAACGGCACCTGACATACACATACACGCGCAACACCTGACACACACACACATACACGTGCGGCACCTGACACACACACACGTAGCATCAGACACAATAAAATAAATATGCAGCACCTGACACACACATACACGCGCAACACCTGACACACACACATATACACATGCGGCACCTGACACACACACGTAGCATCAGACACAATAAAATAAACATGCAGCACCTGACACATACATATACACGCAGCACCTGACACATACATATACACGCACACCATCAGACACACTAATATACACATGCAGCACCTGACACACACATACACACGCAGCACCTGACGCACACACATGTACACGCGCAGCACCTGACGCACACACATGTACACGCGCAGCACCTGACGCACACTCATGTACACGCGCAGCACCTGACGCACACTCATGTACACGCGCAGCACCTGACGCACACTCATGTACACACGCAGAACCTGACGCACACTCATGTACACGCACAGCACCTAATGCACACTCATGTACACGCGCAGCACCTGACGCACACTCATGTACACGCGCAGCACCTGACACAGACATACGTATTCATGCGCAGCACCAGACATACACTTGTACACACGCGGAGCACCTGATACTCACACACATATACACCCGCAACACCTGACACACACCCACGTGCGGCAGCTGACGCATACACACGCACCATCAGACACACTCATATATACACGCAGCACCTGACACACACACACAGGACCTGACACACACACACAGGACCTGACACACTTACACAGGCAGCACCTGACACACACACATATACACGCGCAGCACCTGACACCACGCACTCACACGTACAAGCAATGCATTTCACGCCTACCTCCAGCCTCAGTTACAGGCTGCTGCCGCCTACCCCCCTCCCTGCATCAGCTGCAAAGGCAGCAAAATATTTTGACCAAAGTCTAAAGGCCCATACACATTAAACGATGTCGCTCTGTGAGCGACATCGTCTAATGTTTCCCCCTCCCGGGCCGGCCGGCCAGCGGCCGACTGTACACACTGAGCGATATGACCGCTCATATCACTCAGTGACGTCACGCCCCCGCCAGCCCTGCATGAAGGTCGTGGACGACAGTCCACATCCTTCATGCATGCCCTACCGACAGCGACGATTGTTGCCGACGCGCGGGGCAGCGCATTGTTCGTCGCTGGTGGCATATACACTTAACGATAAAACGAGCGACGTCGCTCAAGGAGGGGGAAAATGAGCGACGTCGCTCATTAAATCGTTAAGTGTGTACGGACCTTAAACAATTCGGTTTGGTAAATAAAATTATTTTGCACAGAACAGTGATGTTATACGAAAATTTTCATTAAACATTTAAAAAATCAAATGTTTATTTCTCTAACGTCCTAGTGGATGCTGGGAACTCCGTATGGACCATGGGGAATAGCGGGCTCCGAAGGAGGCTGGGCACTCTAGAAAGATCTTAGACTACCTGGTGTGCACTGGCTCCTCCCACTATGACCCTCCTCCAAGCCTCAGTTAGATTTCGTGCCCGGCCGAGGTTGGATGCACACTAGGGGCTCTCCTGAGCTCTTAGAAAGTTATAGTCTTAGAATTTGTTATTTTCAGTGAGACCTGCTGGCAACAGGCTCACTGCAGCGAGGGACTAAGGGGAGAAGAAGCGAACTCGCCTGCTTGCAGCCGGATTGGGCTTCTTAGGCTACTGGACACCATTAGCTCCAGAGGGATCGACCGCAGGCCCAGCCTTGATGTTCGGTCCCGGAGCCGCGCCGCCGTCCCCCTTACAGAGCCAGAAGCAAGAAGATGGTCCGGAAAATCGGCGGCATGAAGACTCTGTCTTCACCAAGGTAGCGCACAGCACTGCAGCTGTGCGCCATTGCTCCTCTCACACACTTCACACTCCGGTCACTGAGGGTGCAGGGCGCTGGGGGGGGGCGCCCTGAGGCAGCAATAAAAACACCTTGGCTGGCTAAAATACCTCAATATATGGCCCCAGGGGCTATATATGAGGTAAATACCCCTGCCAGAATTCCATAAAAAACGGGAGAATAGGCCGCGAAAAAGGGGCGGAGCCTATCTCCTCAGCACACTGGCGCCATTTTTTGCTGGGAACTCCGTAAGGACCATGGGGAATAGCGGCTCCGCAGGAGACTGGGCACAAAAGTAAAAGCTTTTAGGTCACCTGGTGTGCACTGGCTCCTCCCCCTATGACCCTCCTCCAAGCCTCAGTTAGATTTTTGTGCCCGGCCGAGAAGGGTGCATGCTAGGTAGCTCTCCAGAGCTGCTTAGAGTAAAAGTTCTAAATAGGTTTTTTTATTTTCAGTGAGACCTGCTGGCAACAGGCTCACTGCATCGTGGGACTAAGGGGAGAAGAAGCGAACTCACCTGACTGCAGAGTGGATTGGGCTTCTTGGCTACTGGACATTAGCTCCAGAGGGACGATCACAGGTTCAGCCTGGATTGGTCCCGGAGCCGCGCCGCCGGCCCCCTTACAGAGCCAGAAGAGCGAAGAGGTCCGGAAAAATCGGCGGCAGAAGACGTTCCTGTCTTCAATAAGGTAGCGCACAGCACTGCAGCTGTGCGCCATTGCTCTCAGCACACTTCACACTCCGGTCACTGAGGGTGCAGGGCGCTGGGGGGGAGCGCCCTGAGACGCAATAAAACATGTTTAAACCTTATATGGCTAAAGAAATACATCACATATAGCTCCTGGGCTATATGGATGCATTTCACCCCTGCCAGTTTTCCTAAAAAAAGCGTGAGAAAAGGCCGCCGTGAAGGGGGCGGAGCCTATCTCCTCAGCACACAAGCGCCATTTTCCCTCACAGTTCCGCTGGAAGGAAGGCTCCCAGACTCTCCCCTGCAGTCCTGCTACAGAATCAGGGTAAAACAAGAGAGGGGGGGGGGCACTAATTGGCAGAAAATACATATATAGCAGCTATAGAAGGGAGAAACACTTATATAAGGTTATCCCTGCATATATATAGCGCTCTGGTGTGTGCTGGCAAACTCTCCCTCTGTCTCCCCAAAGGGCTTGTGGGGTCCTGTCCTCTATCAGAGCATTCCCTGTGTGTGTGCTGTGTGTCGGTACGATTGTGTCGACATGTATGAGGAGGAAAATGATGTGGAGGCGGAGCAATTGCCTGTAATAGTGATGTCACCCCCTAGGGAGTCGACACCTGACTGGATGGTCGTATGGAAGGAATTACGTGACAGTGTCAGCACTTTGCAAAAAACTGTTGACGACATGAGACAGCCGACAAATCAGTTAGTGCCTGTCCAGGCGTCTCAAACACCGTCAGGGGCTCTAAAGTGCCCGTTACCTCAGATGGTCGACACAGACCCAGACACGGATACTGACTCCAGTGTCGACGGTGACGAGACAAACGTAATGTCCAGTAGGGCCACACGTTACATGATCACGGCAATGAAGGAGGCTTTGAACATTTCTGATACTACAAGTACCACAAAAAAGGGTATTATGTGGGGTGTGAAAAAACTACCCATAGTTTTTCCTGAATCAGATGAATTAAATGAGGTGTGTGACAAAGCGTGGGTTTCCCCCGATAAAAAACTGCTGATTTCTAATAAATTATTGGCATTATACCCTTTCCCGCCAGAGGTTAGGGCGCGTTGGGAAACACCCCCTAGGGTAGATAAGGCGCTCACACGCTTATCAAAACAAGTGGCGTTACCGTCTCCTGATACGGCCGCCCTCAAGGAACCAGCTGATAGAAAGCTGGAAAATATCCTAAAAGGTATATACACACATACTGGTGTTATACTACGACCAGCAATCGCCTCAGCCTGGATGTGCAGTGCTGGAGTGGCTTGGTCGGATTCCCTGACTGAAAATATTGATACCCTGGATAGGGACAGTATATTATTGACTATAGAGCATTTAAAGGATGCATTACTATATATGCGAGATGCACAGAGGGATATTTGCACCCTGGCATCAAGAGTAAGTGCGTTGTCCATTTCTGCCAGAAGAAGTTTATGGACACGACAGTGGTCAGGTGATGCGGATTCAAAACGGCATATGGAAGTTTTGCCGTATAAAGGGGAGGAGTTATTTGGGGTCGGTCTATCAGACCTGGTGGCCACGGCGACGGCTGGGAAATCCACCTTTTTACCCCAGGTCACCTCTCAGCAGAAAAAGACACTGTCTTTTCAAACTCAGTCCTTTCGTCCCCATAAGGGCAAGCGGGCAAAAGGCCACTCATTTCTGCCCCGGGGCAGAGGAAGGGGAAAAAGACTGCAGCAAGCAGCCTCTTCCCAGGATCAGAAGCCCTCCCCCGCTTCTGCCAAGTCTTCAGCATGACGCTGGGGCTTTACAGGCGGACCCAGGCACGGTGGGGGCCCGTCTCAAAAATTTCAACGCGCAGTGGGCTCACTCGCAAGTGGACCCCTGGATCCTGCAGGTAGTATCACAGGGGTACAAACTGGAATTCGAGACGTCTCCCCCTCGCCGGTTCCTGAAGTCTGCTCTACCAACGTCTCCCTCCGACAGGGAGGCAGTATTGGAAGCTATTCACAAGCTGTATTCCCAGCAGGTGATAATCAAGGTACCCCTCCTACAACAGGGAAAGGGGTATTATTCCACGCTGTTTGTGGTACCGAAGCCGGACGGCTCGGTGAGACCGATTTTAAATCTAAAATCATTGAACACTTACATAAAAAGGTTCAAATTCAAGATGGAATCACTCAGAGCAGTGATAGCAAACCTGGAAGAAGGGGACTATATGGTGTCTCTGGACATCAAAGATGCTTATCTCCATGTCCCAATCTACCCTTCTCACCAAGGGTACCTCAGGTTTGTAGTACAGAACTGTCATTATCAGTTTCAGACGCTGCCGTTTGGGTTGTCCACGGCACCACAGGTCTTTACCAAGGTAATGGCCGAAATGATGATTCTTCTTCGAAGAAAAGGCGTCTTAATTATCCCTTACTTGGACGATCTCCTGATAAGGGCAAGGTCCAGGGAACAGTTAGAGGTCGGAGTAGCACTATCTCAGGTGGTGCTACGTCAGCACGGGTGGATTCTAAATATTCCAAAATCGCAGCTGATTCCAACAACACGTCTACTGTTCCTAGGGATGATTCTGGACACAGTCCAGAAAAAGGTGTTTCTCCCGGAGGAGAAGGCCAGGGAGTTATCCGAGCTAGTCAGGAACCTCCTGAAACCAGGACAAGTGTCAGTGCATCAATGCACAAGGGTCCTGGGAAAGATGGTGGCTTCTTACGAAGCGATTCCATTCGGAAGATTCCATGCAAGAACGTTTCAGTGGGATCTGCTGGACAAATGGTCCGGATCGCATCTTCAGATGCATCAGCGGATAACCCTATCTCCAAGGACAAGGGTGTCTCTCCTGTGGTGGTTGCAGAGTGCTCATCTTCTAGAGGGCCGCAGATTCGGCATTCAGGACTGGATTCTGGTGACCACGGATGCCAGCCTGAGAGGCTGGGGAGCAGTCACACAGGGAAGAAACTTCCAGGGCTTGTGGTCAAGCATGGAAACGTCTCTTCACATAAATATCCTGGAACTAAGGGCAATTTACAATGCCCTAAGTCAAGCAAGGCCTCTGCTTCAGGGTCAGTCGGTTTTGATCCAATCGGACAACATCACGGCAGTCGCCCACGTAAACAGACAGGGCGGCACAAGAAGCAGGAGGGCAATGGCAGAAGCTGCAAGAATTCTTCGCTGGGCGGAAAATCATGTGACAGCACTGTCAGCGGTGTTCATTCCGGGAGTGGACAACTGGGAAGCAGACTTCCTCAGCAGACACGACCTCCACCCGGGGGAGTGGGGACTTCACCCAGAAGTCTTCCACGTGATTGTAAACCGTTGGGAAAAACCAAAGGTGGACATGATGGCGTCTCGTCTCAACAAGAAACTAGACAGATATTGCGCCAGGTCAAGGGACCCTCAGGCAATAGCGGTGGACGCTCTGGTAACACCGTGGGTGTACCAGTCAGTGTATGTGTTCCCTCCTCTGCCTCTCATACCCAAAGTACTGAGAATCATAAGAAGGAGAGGAGTAAGAACTATACTCGTGGCTCCGGATTGGCCAAGAAGGACTTGGTACCCGGAACTTCAAGAGATGCTCACGGAGGACCCGTGGCCTCTACCTCTCAGAAAGGACCTGCTCCAGCAGGGACCTTGTCTGTTTCAAGACTTACCGCGGCTGCGTTTGACGGCATGGAGGTTGAACGCCGGATCCTGAAGGAAAAAGGCATTCCAGATGAAGTCATCCCTACCCTGGTCAAGGCCAGAAAGGATGTAACCGCAAAACATTATCACCGCATTTGGCGGAAATATGTTGCGTGGTGTGAGGCCAAGAAGGCCCCTACAGAGGAATTTCAACTGGGTCATTTCCTGCATTTCCTGCAAACAGGACTATCTATGGGCCTAAAATTAGGGTCCATTAAGGTTCAAATTTCGGCCCTGTCAATCTTCTTCCAAAAAGAACTGGCTTCAGTGCCTGAAGTTCAGACGTTTGGAAAAGGGGTACTGCATATACAGCCTCCTTTTGTGCCTCCAGTGGGACCTTGGATCTCAATGTAGTGTTGAGTCTCCTAAAATCACATTGGTTTGAACCACTCACCACTGTGGAATTGAAATATCTCACATGGAAAGTGGTCATGCTGTTAGCCCTGGCTTCAGCCAGGCGTGTCTCTGAATTGGCGGCTTTATCATATAAAAGCCCTTACCTAATTTTTCATTCAGACAGGGCAGAACTGAGGACTCGCCCTCAATTTCTCCCTAAGGTGGTTTCAGCGTTTCACATGAACCAGCCTATTGTGGTACCTGCGGCGACTAGGGACTTGGAGGACTCCAAGTTGCTGGACGTAGTCAGGGCCCTGAAAATATGTTTCCAGGACGGCTGGAGTCAGAAAATCTGACTCGCTGTTTATCCTGTATGCACCCAACAAGCTGTGTGCTCCTGCTTCTAAGCAGACGATTGCTCGTTGGATTTGTAGTACAATTCAGCTTGCACATTCTGTGGCAGGCCTGCCACAGCCAAAATCTGTAAAAGCCTATTCCACAAGGAAAGTGGGCTCATCTTGGGCGGCTGCCCGAGGGGTCTCGGCTTTACAACTTTGCCGAGCAGCTACTTGGTCAGGGGCAAACACGTTTGCTAAATTTTACAAATTCGATACCCTGGCTGAGGAGGACCTGGAGTTCTCTCATTCGGTGCTGCAGAGTCATCCGCACTCTCCCGCCCATTTGGGAGCTTTGGTATAATCCCCATGGTCCTTACGGAGTTCCCAGCATCCACTAGGACGTCAGAGAAAATAAGAATTTACTTACCGATAATTCTATTTCTCATAGTCCGTAGTGGATGCTGGGCGCCCATCCCAAGTGCGGATTGTCTGCAATACTTGTATATAGTTATTGTTACAAAAATCGGGTTGTTTATTGTTGTGAGCCATCTTTTCAGAGGCTCCTACGTTTATCATACTGTTAACTGGGTTCAGATCACAAGTTGTACGGTGTGATTGGTGTGGCTGGTATGAGTCTTACCCGGGATTCAAGATCCTTCCTTATTATGTACGCTCGTCCGGGCACAGTATCCTAACTGAGGCTTGGAGGAGGGTCATAGGGGGAGGAGCCAGTGCACACCAGGTGACCTAAAAGCTTTTACTTTTGTGCCCAGTCTCCTGCGGAGCCGCTATTCCCCATGGTCCTTACGGAGTTCCCAGCATCCACTACGGACTATGAGAAATAGAATTATCGGTAAGTAAATTCTTATTTTTTACAGTGAAATTTTAAATTTCTGAATAAAAAAAATAAATTTAAAAAAAGCGATGAAATTCCATAGACAAAAAACCTTACGGTTTCACATGTCCCATTAAGGCTTCTTAGACATGATCGAAATTTCAGAAACCTGTTGTAACTCTTCCACTCAAACTCCAAAAAGCAATGAAATTCCGATCATTAAGGCTGACGCCTTAATGGACGTGTTCCTTGCGCAATACAGATATGGTATGCCATCACAGCCTGTGGGTAAGTGCAGATTCAGCACTCTCACAGAGTGAGATTGCTGTCACTCACACAATGGTGGAGCTGCTAATTCACAGATTTGTGTGCTCATTGGAATACACACATGCAGTCTATGCAACTGAAGGTCTGAGCGGAAGACAAAGCTGCTCAGATGAGGTATGAGTGTTGTTGATTGAAGGGAGGAGAGCGGTGTGGATGGGGGAACAGAAGTGTGTGGATAGAGGGAACACTAAGCAGCACTGATGGGGGGGGACAAAGAAACACGGGGTAATTCAGACCGCAGCAGCAGCGATCGCAGTCTGAATTAGTTTGTGAGGTGCGCACGTGCAATGGCTGCACTGCGCGTACGTACCCCAGGAGCCCAGTGAGATGCTATCAGCATCTCACTGGCTGCGATCACCCTGCCTGATTGATAGGCAGAGGGGGTTGCGGGGAAGGAGGGGGTGTGCAAACAGCGTTAGAATGCCATTGGCAGGGCATTGTCTGCACAACGGAGGCGTTTCCGGACCACTGGGGGGTGGGCTGTGGCGGTTATTTCCCTGCCAAGAGCGCAGGACCCACAAAATTTACCTTCAGGATGTCGGCTACATGAATGGGGTAAGAGTGGTGTGGATAGGGGGTAGATTAAGCACAAAGTATGGGAAGGGAGACAGAGCGGTGCAGATGGGGGAAATGGTGCAGATGGGTTGAAAACACTGGCTTGGATGGGTAGAAAACTGGTGCAGATGGGAGAGAAGACTGTGCCCTGTACTGGAGGAGACAGAGTGACGTTGAAGAGGGAAACACTGAGCAGTACAGAGAGAAGGAAACGGTGATACAGACAAGGCACAGGTGCGGAAAGACAGATGGTGCAGATAAGTTAGTGCAGACTAGCACAGATGGGAGAACACAGCAGTAGGGATAGGGGAAGACAGCAGCATGGAGGTGTATAGGGGAAGCAAGTGTAGATGCATAGACAGTAGATGTGGTATTATAGTTTTAGCAATTAACCAAGATATTTTGAGGGAGCTAAATGTGTATACTAAGTGAGATGGATGTATGGAGTGAGAAGCTGTTGTAACACGGTGGGATTGTTGTGGTGACCGAATGGGATGGTTGTGGGCACTGTGTGGGATGGGAGCACCACAAAACTGCTCAGACCTTCAGTTGCATAGACTGCATGTGTGTATTCCAATGAGCACACAAATCTGTGAATTAGCAGCTCCACCATTGTGTGAGTGACAGCAATCTCACTCTGTGAGAGTGCTGAATCTGCACTTACCCACAGGCTGTGATGGCATACCATATCTGTATTGCGCAAGGAACACGTCCATTAAGGCGTCAGCCTTAATGATCGGAATTTCATTGCTTTTTGGAGTTTGAGTGGAAGAGTTACAACAGGTTTCTGAAATTTCGATCATGTCTAAGAAGCCTTAATGGGACATGTGAAACCGTAAGGTTTTTTGTCTATGGAATATATATATATATATATATATACACACAAATATAAAACCACAGCACCCGCCACCCCATAAGTGGGGCACACAAGTGCACTCACCACTCATAGGGTGGGGTACACATAACATCGGCACTCGCCTCCCCAGAAGTGGGGTACACAAATGCACTTACCACTCATAGGGTGGGGTGCATGTAGCCCATGACCACATCACTCAAATACATACAAATAGAAAACCCAGCACTCACCATAGCAAGCTCCCTTATCCTCAACACATTAATAAATAAATGATGGGTGTTTCGATAGTGAATTGGCCAATGCACAGAAGCCTGCAAACTGATCGCCAAGGTACCCCACCTTCATGCAGGTCCTACACTATTACAGAGTTTTAAAACCTGGCAACTGTTTCACACATAATATAACTGCAAATATGCATACTTGGTTTAATGTGCACCTGCCAAATACCTTATGGCTTTTAAAGCTACACGAGTCACCTGACACTGGCTGATAAATTATTATAGAACAGCTGACACAGGTTATGGATAATAGAGTCTACATAGGGGTGCATGAGAAAGCTAGTGGTCACAGTTAATAAGCTAGGCTTATCTTCCTCTCCCGACGGAACACATCTGCCACTCCCCTTCGACAAAATCTACACTGGCTCCCATTCCCCTACAGAATCCTCTTCAATCTCCTCACCCTCACATACAAGGCCATCTCTAATTCCACTGCTCCCTACATCTCCAACCTCCTCTCCCTTCATACTCCCTCCCGCCCCCTACGGTCGACCAATGACCGTCGCCTCTCCATCGCCCTAGTCACTGCTTCCTATGCTCGTGTTCAAGACTATGCCCGTGCTGCACCCCTTCAGTGGAACGCACTCTCCCCTGCTCCATTAGACTCTCCCCGACCTTGCAAAGCTTCAAACGGGCACTAAAAACCCACCTATTCATCAAAGCATACCCTCCCCATGCATAACCCAGTCCTGAAGCCATGCCTCCACCCCCTGCCTCATGCCGTGAACATCTCAGCTTTGCTTGCATACTGCCATCAGGCTACCTCCCGCTTGCCTGCACCTCTTGTCATCTGTCTGTCGCCCCTCCCCACTAGATTGTTAGCTCTTCAGTGCAGGGCCCTCTTTCCACTTGTTATCTAAGCCCTCGTCTCAACACATTTCACTCGCAGCTCTCCCCTACTCAACGACCATCTTTACCCTGCTAGTAAAGGCTCATCTCCATCTATGGCCACCAGCCCCTAGTAGTACGATGATCACTCCCTCAATACTTACATCTTAGCTGTATTGTCTTGAGAATGTGTGGTGCTCTGTTACCTGTACTCTATTTCTGTTATTTATTTACTGTAATGCTATGTTTTGTCTCCCTGTACTGTCCTTTGTACGGCGCTGCAAAACACATGTGGCTCCTTATAAATAAAATGTAATAATAATAATAAAGTGGTGAGCGCACTTGTGTGCCCCGCTTCTGGTGTGGCAAGTGCTGTGGTTTTATATTTGTGTGTATATTGCGGGGTTAATCTATAGTTAACTCTTATTAACCAAGTAGGCATATTTGCAGTTATACAGATGGATCCTCCGTTATCTTGGCTGGCTGAGGCGTTAGTCGCGATCGGGTATACACAGTGTGCCTGGGTGCAAGGAGGTGCACCTAGTCATAGGGAGGTGCACAGAGCATTTGGCGTTACCTTTGAGTGTAATACCTGTGATCATCCACCAGATGTCGCTTTTTAAAATCACCAATGCGCATGCGTGTGGTCTCCATTAAAATACAATACTGAACTACAGCATAAGAACTACTTTACTGGTGCGTCTCATTACGCTACAATGTGCTAAAGTATGTCACACAGTATATAACAGTATATACAGTACAGACGCAAATAGTACAGCATATACAGATGCAAACGAACGTGTTACAGGTGCAGTATGGTCTATTGATGTTAGGGATATGTGAGCGTCCAAATCCCATAGTATTAAGTATAATGGAGAGAGATAAAAGCTCCTCCCTAAGTTCCTGGATGCCAAATCACCGTCCTTAGTATCTCTGTACAGTATTTTCTATTTGAGTACTAAATAGCACGAACAGCTTGTAACGTACAGCGGCAAGTGTTATCTTTATAACTGTAATGGAGAGAGATAAAAGCTCCTCCCTAAGTTCCTGGATGCCAAATCACTGTGCTTAGCGTCTCTGTACAGTATTTTGTATTTGAGTACTAAACAGCACGAACAGCTTGTAACGTAAAGATGCAAGTGTTATCTTTCTAAGTACAATGGAGAGAGATAAAAGATCCTCCCTAAGTTCCTGGATGCCAAATCACTGTCCTTAGTATCTCTGTACAGTATTTTCTATTTGAGCACTAAATAGCACAAACAGCTTGTAACGTACTCTGCTGTAATGGCTACAGCGGCAAGTGTTATCTTTATAAATATAATGGGGAGAGATAAAAGATCCTCCCTAAGTTCCTGGATGCCAAATTACCGTGCTTAGCATTTCTGTACAGTATTTTCTATCTAGCCAGAAACCCTGCATCCCGTGCAAGCTGGGCGGACAACTGGAGGGGACCTGAGACACAGTTGCTTGCCGTTTCCCTTTGGAGTGTCACATAAACTAATGGTTGGTCTGCTCCGAAAGCCAAGAGTCTCCTCTTGTGTATGGTACTGGTCCCGAGTCTCTGGGACACCCAGATATCAGTACACAAATTGGACCCATTTTCACATAGACTAAAATGGGCCACTTAATTCAGACCCACCATGGGTTACGATGCTTGCCATGAGCCTTATAGGGGTCACAGAAACTTGGGGTTGGTATCCTCCGTTAGCTAATTGTCTCCCCTTCCATAACAACCTGGGCCAATTGGACCCTCAGAACCGGAGATATTAAACTTTAAGCCCATTTTAATTGAATTTAATAGCTCACATGAACCGTACGTCAATGGACCATTGCTTTAAAACGTTCATTTGTGTCTGTACACACTACTTGTATTTATTGATTTCTTTTTTTGGGTCCCAACAGACAATTAATATTTTTGACAGCATCTCTGAACTCCGCTGGTTAATCCCCACCTCCCCCTCACTCTTCCCCTTTATGCAGTTAAGGGACTTGGACACTTATATGCAGAACACAGTTTTGAACAACCACCTCCCCCTACCGCCATCCCACTTCCCCCTTCCCCCCTGGGAGCCTGCACAGTTCATACAGTAGACAGGGGGGAGGTCATGTTACAATAAATGTACAACACAATACTGTATATGAAAATCAGATAGAGAACTGCAGTCGCTTTGATAGATGTGCAAATGGTACAGTAGCAGTGAACCCTTCTCATAAAGTACAACACAGATTCTCTAATGCCGACGCTCTACAGTACTGTGTTGCACAAACAGTTGCATTAGAATACACTAATTTATATTTATTGGTATGTCTATGGGTGCTCATTACCGCTGTGTATTTTAGATAGCGGAATCAGTCACTCCTGCAGATTTACCCTGATTTATGTGAAACCTTTGTGCACCCTTCCATTGAATGTATTACAATAGATTGCAAAGAAAAAAAATTAATAAAGTGAATGTCGGGAAAATAAATAGACTTGCACTTTGGGAATCGAACCCAGGGCTCTCAGGTTGGGAGGCGGGAGCCTTCACCGCTTGTCCACGTCGCTGTATGGAAGTTGCACAAGTTCATGTGTAATAGTAAAGCAAGCAGCGATTCCTTCCCATTGGTGTTTGTTTATGCTGTTAGGGGACTCGGATGCTCATATAGCAACACACTGTATTTTCTACCACCTCTACCTACCCCCATCCCCCTTCCCACCACATCCTCCTACCCCCATCCCCCACTCCCCTGGCAGCCTACACAGTTCATACAATAAACAGGGAGGGAGGTCAGGTTACAATAAATGTACAACATAATAATGTACTGTACAGTATATGAAAATCAGATAGAGAACTGCAGTCGCTTTGATAGATGTGCAAATGGTACAGTAGCAGTGATCCCTTCTCATAAAGTACAACACAGATTCTCTAATGCCGACGCTCTACAGTACTGTGTTGCTCGAACAGTTATTTGCGTCAGAATATACTAATTTATATTTACTGGTATGTCTATGGGTGCTCATTATCGCTGTGTATTTTAGATAGTGGAATGAGTCACTCCTGTAGATTTACCTGATTTATGTGAAACCTCTGTGCACCCTTCCATTAAATGTATTACAATGGTAGATTGGCACTTTGGGAATCAAACCCGTGACTCTCAGCTTGGGAGGTGGGAGCCTTCACCGCTTGTCCATGTCACTGCATGGAAGTAACAGAAGTTCATGTGTAAAAGTAAAGCAAGCAGCGATTCCTTCCCATTGGTGTTTGTGTATGCTGTTAGTGGACTCGGACACTCATATAGCAACACACAGTATTTTCCACAACCTCCCCCTATCCCATCCCTCTTCCCACCGCACCGCCTCCCCCTACTCCCATCCCCCTTCTCCCCTGGCAGCCTACACAGTTCATACAATAGACAGGGAGGAAGGTCAGGTTACAATAAATGTACAGCACAATAATGTACTGTACAGTATATGAAAATCAGATAGAGAACTGCAGTCGCTTTGATAGATGTGCAAATGGTACAGTAGCAGTGATCCCTTCTCATAAAGTACAACACAGATTCTCTAATGCCGACGCTCTACAGTACTGTGTTGCTCGAACAGTTAGTTGCATCATTATACACTAATTGATATTTACTGGTATGTCTATGGGTGCTCATTACTGCTGTGTATTTTAGATAGCGGAATGAGTCGCTTCTGCAGATTTACTCTGATTTATGTGAAACCTCTGTGCACCCTTCCATTGAATGTATTACAATGGATTGCAAAGAAAAAAAAATGAATAAAGTGAATGTCAGGGAAAAATATATAGATTGGAACTTTGGGAATCAAACCCGAGACTCTCAGCTTGAGAGGTGGAAGCCTTCACCGCTTGCCCACTTTGCTGCATGGGAGCTTCACAAGTTCATGTGTAAAAGTAATGCAAGCAGTGATTCCTTCCCATTGGTGTTTGTTTATGCTGTTAGGGGACTCGGATGCTCATAATGCAAAACATGGTATATAGGGGGTAATTTTCGACCCGATCACACGCTGCATTTCTTTGCAGCGGAGCGATCAGGTCAGAACTGCACATGCAATGACGCCGGGAACGAGGAAAGCGGTGGCAGCAGCAACCGCAAGAAGATTGACAGGAGGAAGGCGTGTCAGGCGTCAACTGACCATTTTCCAGGAGTGGTCCAGTGAACGCAGGCGTGTCCAGGTGTTTTGAGGGCGGATGTCTGATGTCAAATCCGGGACCTGCATCGCTGGATCCGTCGCAAATGGTAAGTAGGTATAGGGCTGGTCTTGTTTTGCTAGAAACTTTTTTAGCATAGCAGGGCTGCACAAGTGATAACATCACTGCTATGCTAAAATACACTCCCCCATAGGTGGCGTCAGGTTGATCGCACAAGCAGCAAAAAGTTGCTACGTGCAATCAACTCGGAATGACCCCCATAGTGGACTTTACATACTTTAAAGTCAATGAGCTACATTATTCCTATCACACATTAGTTGCATGTGCATACACAAGTGTTTTAACACGTTTGTTTGCATCTGTATAAACTTTTTTTTTTAATCTCTCCGTCTGACCATTGGTCACCATCTGTGTGTACACTATGCAGTACAGGACTGTACATTAACATTACAGTCGTCACTGACCATTTCCCAGAACTTGTACTGTAGATCTATCCGCCGCTATTCAAACTAAAGTACTGGATTAGTGGAGCATTAGCCACCCAGTGGTGGAGATGTGTATTGCATGCTGAGTATGTAATCGTGCTTCAACGCGCTTGTCCGTGATTAAACTCAGCAACCTAAGCTATCGCCTATGCATGACTAAACCTCCGTCTAGGCGCAGAAACAGCCAAGATAACGGAGGATACATCTGTATTATGTGTGAAACAGTTGCCAGGTTTTAAGACTCTGTGATAATGTAGGACCTGCATGAAGGTGGGGTACCTTGGTGATCGGTTTGCAGGCTTCTGTGCATTGGCCAATTCATTAGCTAAACCACCGTCATTTATTTATTAATGTGTAGAGTATAAGTGAGATTGCGATGGTGAGTGCTGGGTGTTCTGTTTATATATATATATATATATATATATATATATATATATATATTAGTGCTGGGCAAGATAACGCATTATTAACGCGTTAACGCCATAAGGCAATAACGGCGATAATATTGTTAACACCGTTAATGCTGCTGCGCCAGAAGCAGTAGCGGAAGAAGCCGCCGGAAGCAGTAATTCATCTGACCCCCTTGATGGAGAAGCCGCTGGATGCCGCCGGAGAAGAGGAAGCCGCCAGCCGCCATAACCTCTTGAGACTGAGACATCTTCACAATATCTCTGTGAGTACTGGTTTTTATACAGGGCCCCAGCAAAGGCATAGGATTCCCTTATAGCTGCTCTTTAGCATTTAGTTTTTAGTTAGATAGGTAGCGATTAACTTAGAACACAAGCGGGAGCTGCGCCGCGGTGGGACTGGGTAAGTGGGATCCCGTAGCGCGCGCTGGCCGGAGCTGGGTAACTTAGTTACGCGCGGCTGAGGAGAAACCTCGGTCACGTGGGATGCAGCGCGCAGGGCAGCCCTTCTCTTCTCCGGCGGGCGCCGCTGTGGGACTGGATGAGAATGGTCCCGCAGCATGCGCGCTGGCCGGAGCGCAAGTATCAGAGACAGCGCAAGAAGCACTTCTCCTCGCCGGCGGCTATTCACTGGTTCTATCAACACCGCTGTGGGACTGGATGTGACGGGTCCCACAGCGTGCGCGCTGGCGGGGGTCAGAAGCGGCTCTGTGAGACGCGCAGATTACTGGGGAGATGGTGGTAGTAATGCGCCCCTGTAGTTTGCTCCCAATAGTTTTCCCCCAGTAGTTAGCCCCCTGTAGCTTGCCCCAAGTAGTTTGCCCCCTTGTAGTTTGCCCCCAGTGGTAATGCCCCATGTAGCTTGCCCCCTGTAGTTAACCCCCTGTAGCTTGCCCCAAGTAATAATGCCCCCAGTAGTAATGCCCCCAGTAGTAATGCCCGCTGTAGTTTGCCCCCTTGTAGTTTAGCCCTGCTGTAGTAATGCCCCTGTAGTATGCTCCCAGTAGTAATGCCCCTGTAGTTATGCCTCCAGTAGTAATGCGCCGCTGTAGTTTGCCCCAGTAGTAATGCGCCCCTGTAGATATGCCCCCGGTAGTAATGCACCCCTGTAGTTTGCTCCCAGTAGCTTGCCCCATTAGCTTGCCCCTAGTAGTTAGCCCCATGTAGCTTGCCCCCAGTAGTTAGCCCCATGTAGTTTAGCCCCTGCAGTTATGCCCCCAGTAGTTTAGCCCCCCAGTAGTAATGCCCCCAGTAGTTTAGCCCCATGTAGTTTAGCCCCCAGTGGTAATGCCCCCAGTAGTAATGCCCCAGTAGTTTAGCCCCTGCTGTTATACCCACAGTAATTTAGCCCCCCAGTAGTAATGCCCCCTGTAGTTTAGCCCCCAGTGGTAATGCCCCCTGTAGTTTAGCTCCTGCAGTTATGCCCCCAGTAGTTTAGCCCCTGTAGTAATGCCCCCAGTAATTTATCCCCCAGTAGTAATGCCCCCAGTAGATTAGCCCCATGTAGTTTGCCCCCAGTAGTTTAGCCCCTGTAGCTATGCCCCCCTGTAGTTTGCTCCATTGTAGTTTAGCCCCCTGTAGTTATGCCCCCAGTAGTAATGTGCCCCTGTAGTTATGCCCCCAGTAGTAATGCGCCCCTGTAGTTTGCCCCCAGTAGTTTGCCCCCTTGTACTTTGCCTCCAATAGTTAGCCCCCTGTAGTTTGCCCCCAGTAGTTAGCCCCATGTAGCTTGCCCCCAGTAGTTAGCCCCCTGTAGCTTGACCCAAGTAATAATGCCCCCAGTAGTTTGCCCCCTTGTAGTTTAGCCTCACTGTAGTAATGCCCCTGTAGTTTGCTCCCAGTAGTAATGCCCCTGTAGTTATGCCCCCAGTAGTAATGCGCCCCTGTAGTTTTCCTCCAGTAGTAATGTGCCCCTGTAGTTATGCCTCCAGTAGTAATGCACCCCTGTAGTTTGCCCCCAGTAGTAATGCACCCCTGTAGTTATGCCTCCAGTAGTAATGCACCCCTGTAGTTTGCCCCCAGTAGCTTGCCCCCGGTAGTTAGCCACATGTAGCTTGCCCCAAGTAGTAATGCCCCCAGTAGTAATGCCCTCTGTAGTTTGCCCCCTTGTAGTTTAGCCTCCCTGTAGTAATTCCACTTGTAGTTTAGCCCCCTATAATTTAGCCCCCCTGTAGTTTAGCCCCCAAATAGTAATGCCCCCAGTAGTTTGCCCCTTGTAGTTTAGCCCCCCTGTAGTTTAGTCCACAAATAGTAATGCCCCCAGTAGCTTAGCCTCTGTAGTTATGCCCCCAGTAGTGTGCACCAAGTAGTAATGCCCCCAGTAGTAATGCGCCCCTGAAGTTTGCCCCCAGTAGTTTACCCCTTGTAGCTTGCCTCCAGTGGTTAGCCCCTGTAGCTTGCCCCCAGTAGACGTGCATTAAATAAAAAAATACACCATACTTACCAAGCCCCGCTCCCGCATCGACCACTGTGATCTCCTGGCGTCCGACTCCCTGCACTATGAGAGAGACGTCATGACATCTCTTTCATAGCGCATACTAGAGTCGGAAGCAGGAGCGACAGACCCCCACCTGTCCCTCCCCCAACCGCAGCACCTCCAGACCCCCTCCCCCATCCATGGTCCCCACTCCCCTGCCCCCTCCCCATTGCAAAGGGCTTCACCATCGCATGCCCTTTTTTGTCGTGCAATGGTAATACTCCATGCAGGGGCAAACGCAGGATTTGCGTGAGGGGATTTCCAGAGGGGGAGGATCCAAGCACGGGGGTGGAGACTGGAGTGACCCAGTCTATGCTGGGTTCATTAAACTATTGTAGATAGACAGACCTACATGAGATGAGATGACAAACGGGCGCAAGTGGACCACGAAACGTCATCTGTCCATATGTGTGTTTAATACACTATTCAAGTGATTTTAAATCTCAGAGTGCCACCTCTTCTTTTCTGTTGGGCTGTTGCTGCTGCTAGAGTGCACCGGAGTTTTATATTTTACATCAGGGAGTGCCGGCCATACAAAATAAATATATATATATATATATATATATATATATTCACACACACACACACACACACACACACATATATATATATATATATATTTATGTGCCCGGGATTTTAAGAATGTCTGTTTACAAAAATAAATGTAAATATTAAACACAGTATAAATAACATTGTAGATAGCTGAATAGCCGTGCTTCGCTACGGGATGAGTATGGTAAATTAGAATGATAGTTGTTCGTTAATTTACGTTGGTTGGAGATCTAGTATATAGGCATATCTTGCTTCCCTGTCGCACTTTGTGTAGTGGCCGGACCCATTTTTGTTCCTCCAAGGGACCCTGCTCTTCCCACTATACAACTCTTAGTCTGTGGCTTCCTGCTGCCTCCATTCCCCTCCTCACATCATGTCAGTGCCCCAGTGAAATTATTGATTTTTTTTACAGTTTCTTATATAGCACAACACAGTATGTATCTCTTGATATACTCTGTGCTGCTGGTTGACCATGCTACTTCCACTATATAACTGTCAGTGTGTGGGTTCGTGCTACCTCCATTCCCCTCCTCACATCATGTCACTGGCCCTGTCACATGCAGCCCTGTCATCACTGACATATCATGCATGTCATGATATAGTCTGTGCTGCTGGCCCACCCCTAGGGGTGCTAGTGGTGGGGTTCACTATGGCATGCCGGCGGTCGGGCTCCCGGCGACCAGCATACCGGCGCCGGGAGCCCGACCGCCGGCTTACCGACAGTGTGGCGAGCACAAATGAGCCACTTGCGGGCTCGCTGCGCTTGCCACGCTACGGGCACGGTGGCGCACGTATCGGTATGTCGGCTGTTGGGATCCCGGCGCCGATATACTGTGCGCCGGGATCCCGTCAGTCGGCATACTGAAGACCACCCCTAGTGGTGTGTTACCCCCACAGTGTTTGTTCCAAGATTGTAAGTCATATGTGTAGCAAGTTTGGTGTAAATTGCTCCAGGCATTTGGGAGTTATGCTGTCTGCTGAAAAACTCTGTGCTGCTGCCTCACCCCTAGGGGTGTCTTCCCCTCACAGTGTTTGTTTCCATAGTGTAAGGCAGATGTGTACAAAGTCTGTGGCTTCCTGCTGCCTCCATTCCCCTCCTCAGATCATGTCAGTGCCCCAGTGAAATTATTGATTTTTTTTACAGTTTCTTATATAGCACAACACAGTATGTATCTCTTGATATACTCTGTGCTGCTGGTTGACCGTGCTACTTCCACTATATAACTGTCAGTGTATGGGTTCGTGCTACCTCCATTCCCCTCCTCACATCATGTCACTGGCCTTGTCACATGCAGCCCTGTCATCACTGACATATCATGCATGTCATGATATAGTCTGTGCTGCTGGCCCACCCCTAGGGGTGCTAGTGGTGTGTTACCCCCACAGTGTTTGTTCCAAGATTGTAAGTCATATGTGTAGCAAGTTTGGTGTAAATTGCTCCAGGCATGCCAGACTTATGCTGTCTGCTGAAAAACTCTGTGCTGCTGCCTCACCCCTAGGGGTGTCTTCCCCTCACAGTGTTTGTTTCCATAGTGTAAAGCAGATGTGTACACATTTTGGAGTACATGGGTCCAGCAATTCCAGAATTAAGCTGTCTCCTGATATACTCTGTGCTGCTGTCCTGCTCCCTAGGGGTGCTAGGGATTTCTCATTTTTTAGTTGCCTCCAGCTTGTTTTAATATGGTCATATGCCAAATTTCACGATCTTCGCTTGTAAACTGTGGATTTGTATAGAAAGACAGACAGAAGGACAATTTTTCACTTTTATATAGTAGATAGATGTATAAGGTGCGGCACTCCGATTCCAGAAAGAAATACACAATAGTCACCAGACTTATCAACGTTTCAGTGTATTGTTCACCGTCATCAGGATAAAAATGAAATACAAGTGTTCTACCTTAAATAATATACACCACCCACGTGAAGCCGGCTCGCCGTAACTGGGACATTACACCTGAATGGCGGTGCAGGCTGAGAACGTCATTGCGTTCACATAGACGCAAAGCTCACAACGTCAGTGCTCCCGTTACCAAGGTAACGGATATACAGCCAGCAAAACTATAAGAAATACAAAAGCTTTTCATAAAAAATGTGCATTATAAACTGTTAGAATGCCACAGTTACATTGTCATACCTTTAGCAACATCAAGAATAGATTAGAAACATTGTTCAAAAGAGATACTCAGTTATTTAGCAAAGCATGATAGTGGAAGGTGTTCATTTAACCCACGCGGAAAAATATCATCTAGCCTATGTATCCACCTTGTTTCGTACTGTAATAACAATAAATTCTAATCAGCCCCTCTAGCAAGTGGGGGAATGTGATCGATCATTTGATACTTAAGACTAGTCAAATTATGTTTATAGTCATGGAAATGGCATGCCACAGGCTGCTCACTATTATCACTTGCAATTGCAAGTGGTGTGGTAATAGTGAGCAGCCTGTGGTACGCCATTTCCATTTCCATGTCAAAATTCTCATTTTATACCACTTGTTTTTTTATAACTATTAGGATTATGTCTTTCTATATGAAATATGTGTTAGCTTCAGTTATCTTATAGTGGAAAATTCATGAATTTCACAGTTTATTAATTGTACCAGGAAATGATGTCATAGCCTATTCCCATAATGAAACCAAGTATAAATATCAATCCTGGTCATTTGTCCATCACCCCTTGATGAAGTCAGACAGACAAAATGCGTTGGGTGTACCTCACTGACTCCATATACTAAGATAAGCTTAAAAAAAACTCTCATCTTTTTAGATTGTACTGTTTTTTAGTATTGCAAAGGTCTTATATGTTTTTATGTATCTTATGCCCCATTCTTTTTTATAGTCCAATATGCATCTTTTTATGGCCTATATATAAACCTTTTCTAATTTGGCTACCTTTGAATTTAAATTCAAATATTGTTATTATCTTTTACCTAAAATCTGGGTTTGCTTTTATCTACATAGAATATACCCCATTTTTTATTTATATTTTGTTCTCCGGACCTTTTTGCCTTCTAACTCAGAATATAGTAGCTTAATATAGTAGATAAGAATGACTACGAACAAGGGAAAAGTCAATACTGACATAGGTTTTTATAGTGTTATCATATACGCTTGTGGCGCCATACTCCTATTGTCTTTATGTATGTATGTATGTATATATATATATATATATATATATATATATTTATTTGTTCATCGGGAGGATTGCCACCTAGCAATAGCTGGTGGGTGATGTAGTAAGCATCCTGATTTTCCGCTGGAAGGCAGGGAAGTTAAGTTTTTAAATCACTAACCTGCTGACACTAAGGGGGATATCCAATTAGCCCTGGTAATTTACCGTGGCTATTTGTCCCACCAGGGGCTAACTAATTAGCCCCGATAAGCCGCTGCACGCGCCGGCTTATCGGGGATTTTGTTTCACCTGTCTCCGGCAGGCGAAGCAGAATCCCCGGAAAACGGGGGCTATTTCACATAAAAACACACAGGTTTCACTGAACCTGTGTGTTTTCGTGAAAAGGTTTTTTTGTTTTTTTTTACAGGCGATCCATCTGGATAGCCTGTAACAAAAAATTGGTGAAACATCGGAAAAAAGTCAGAAAAACGTTTTACCGGGGATAATTGGATACAGTGGAGTTGCACTTGCCCAGTATGCTAGGTTGTGCACAGGTCACATGCACAATAGCAGCGGGTTCAGTATGGTATGCCGGCGGTCGGGCTCCCGGCGACCAGCATAGCGGCGCCGGGAGCCCGACCGCCGGCAACCGACAGTGTGGCGAGCGCAAATGAGCCCCTTGCAGGCTCGCTGCGCTCGCCACGCTACGGGCACGGTGGCGCGCTACGCTATTTTATTCTCCCTCCAGGGGGGTTGTGGACCCCACGAGGGAGAATAAGTGTCGGTATGCTGGCTGTCGGGATTCCGGCGCCGGTATACTGTGCACCGGGATCCCGTCAGTCGGCATACTGAAGACCACCCCTAGCAGCTGGTCGGAGCTAACAATCACTGAATCAGATTTTTCTTCAGCGCTGAAGGATGAGGATACAGCGTCAGTCTCTCTGGCTGACACACTGTTCTTTCCTCATATATTGCAAAAATGGACATAAAAACCTTGGTAAAGGTTATATCAGTGTCCACTGTTCCCTCATCTGAGACACAGTATTTATCAGAGGGAATGAGAACTCTTTCAGAAATAATACCTGATGGCCAATTCACATTCTGAGGTACAACTCTGAGCTAATCATTCAGGTCTTTCTCCATATCAGACCCTCCAACATGACCTATTCCATTAGGTACAAAATGCTCTGTTCCTGGACTTCCATATTAATTTATGATTTCCATCACCTGTGTTGAACTAGTTAAATGAGAAGAAAGGTGTTTCTTCACAGGTGATTGCAATAAGAAATTAACAAGGAAGTCCAGGAACAGAGAATTTTGTACCTAATGGAATGGGTCACGTTGGAGGGTATGCCATATTATGGTAAGTGTGTTGCTATCAAATATAACTAAATAAATACAAATAATATAGATTTTTCACAGGGATGCCTGTTCAGGCCAATCTATTTTGTCACTCCCTGAAACTGCCCATAGCAGGCAAACCTATCCTGTCCGGAGCTGACAGAACAGTAATGCCCATAGCTGGCGGCAATATACCTCTGCCCGGAGCTGGCAGCAAGTGGAGAAATATGATTAAAGAGCACTCTCATGACAAACCCATTGCTGGTCCTTCCCATATTGCTTAATCCTCAAGTCCCTCCTCTGTGGTAGATGCAGAGCCTGAGGAAGGGATTGGGACAGCTGTGTCTTCAATGTCACACTGGGTACTGAGGAGCTTTCTGTCAGAGACCAATAATAGAAAATGCAGCGCTGGTTTCTGTCACAGATATACTGCATATTTCGCCTCTGACTGTAGCAGGCATGAATATACAAAAGTAACACACACACAAAGGTTTGTCACTGTGTTATCATCATTCTTCTCCTCACATAGTACAGTAGTTGTGAGAAAATAATAATCCCTCTGACTCTGAGGTAAAAATGGACTCTGATCATAATAAACCATTTTCTGAGGTAGGCACATGTTCAAGACTGATATTGCCACTAAAATAAATAAATAAATCCTCACAGGGATGTCAGCTGAGGCGAATACACAAAGGGGGTAATTCCAAGTTGATCGCAGCAGGAAATTTTTTAGCAGTTGGGTAAAACCATGTGCACTGCAGTGGAGGCAGATATAACATGTGCAGAGAGAGTTAGATTTGGGTGGGTTATTTTGTTTCTGTGCAGGGTAAATACTGGCTGCTTTATTTTTACACTGCAATTTAGATTGCAGATTGAACACACCACACCCAAATCTAACTCTCTCTGCACATGTTATATCTGCCTCCTCTGCAGTGCACATGGGAGGTCATTCCGAGTTGTTCGCTCGCAAGGCGATTTTAGCAGTATTGCACACGCTAAGCCGCCGCCTACTGGGAGTGAATCTTAGCTTCTTAAAATTGCGAACAATGTATTCGCAATATTGCGATTACAAACTTCTTAGCAGTTTCAGAGTAGCTTCAGACTTACTCGGCATCTGCGATCAGTTCAGTGCTTGTCGTTCCTGGGTTGACGTCACAAACACTCCCAGCGTTCGCCCAGACACTCCTCCGTTTCTCCAGCCACTCCCGCGTTATTTCCGGAAACAGTAGCGTTTTTTCCCACACGCCCATAAAACGGCCTGTTTCCGCCCAGTAACACCCATTTCCTGTCAATCACATTACGATCGCCGGAGCGAAGAAAAAGCCGTGAGTAAAAATACTATCTTCATTGCAAAATTACTTGGCGCAGTCGCAGTGCGGACATTACGCATGCGCACTAAGCGGAAAATCACTGCGATGCGATGAAATTTCTCTAACGTCCTAGTGGATGCTGGGGACTCCGTCAGGACCATGGGGAATAGCGGCTCCGCAGGAGACAGGGCACAAAAGCAAGCTTTTAGGATCACATGGTGTGTACTGGCTCCTCCCCCTATGACCCTCCTCCAAGCCTCAGTTAGGTTTTTGTGCCTCCGAGCAGGGTGCAATCTAGGTGGCTCTCCTAAAGAGCTGCTTAGAAAAAGTTTTTAGGTTTTTTATTTTCAGTGAGTCCTGCTGGCAACAGGCTCACTGCATCGAGGGACTTAGGGGAGAGATTTTCAACTCACCTGCGTGCAGGATGGATTGGAGTCTTAGGCTACTGGACATAGCTCCAGAGGGAGTCGGAACACAGGTCACCCTGGGGTTCGTCCCGGAGCCGCGCCGCCGATCCCCCTTACAGATGCTGAAGATCGAGGGTCCGGAAACAGGCGGCAGAAGGCTCTTCAGTCTTCATGAAGGTAGCGCACAGCACTGCAGCTGTGCGCCATTGTTGCTACACACTTCACACTGACCAGTCACGGAGGGTGCAGGGCGCTGCTGGGGGCGCCCTGGGCAGCAATATTTAATACCTTTTATGGCAAAGGAATACATCACATATAGCCATTGAGGCTATATGTATGTATTTAACCCAGGCCAGATATCTCAAAACCCGGGAGAAAAGCCCGCCGAAAAGGGGGCGGGGCTTATTCTCCTCAGCACACAGCGCCATTTTCCTGCTCAGCTCCGCTGTGAGGAAGGCTCCCAGGACTCTCCCCTGCACTGCACTACAGAAACAGGGTAACAAAGAGAAGGGGGGCATATTTTGGCAATATTTATATATTTAAAGCGCATATAACAGAAACAACACCTTTTAGGGTTGTTTATATACATTTTATAGCGCTTTTGGTGTGTGCTGGCAAACTCTCCCTCTGTCTCCCCAAAGGGCTAGTGGGGTCCTGTCTTCGATAAGAGCATTCCCTGTGTGTCTGCTGTGTGTCGGTACGTGTGTGTCGACATGTATGAGGACGATGTTGGTATGGAGGCGGAGCAATTGCCGGTAATGGTGATGTCACCCCCTAGGGAGTCGACACCGGAATGGATGGCTTTAATTATGGAATTACGTGATAATGTTAGTACATTACAAAAGTCAGTTGACGAAATGAGACGGCCGGAAAACCAGTTGGTACCTGCTCAGGCGTCTCAGACACCGTCAGGGGCTGTAAAACGTCCCTTACCTCAGTCAGTCGACACAGGTACCGACACAGATGAATCTAGTGTCGACGGTGAAGAAACAAACGTATTTTCCAATAGGGCCACACGTTATATGATCACGGCAATGAAGGAGGCTTTGCAGATCTCTGATACTGCAGGTACCTCAAAAAGGGGTATTATGTGGGGGGTGAAAAAACTACCTGTAGCTTTTCCAGAATCAGAGGAATTGAATGACGTGTGTGATGAAGCGTGGGTTAACCCCGATAGAAAACTGCTAATTTCAAAGAAGTTATTGGCATTATACCCTTTCCCACCAGAGGTTAGGGCGCGCTGGGAAACACCCCCTAGGGTGGATAAAGCGCTCACACGTTTATCAAAACAAGTGGCGTTGCCGTCTCCTGATATGGCCGCCCTCAAGGATCCAGCAGATAGGAGGCTGGAAACTACACTGAAGAGTATTTACACACATACTGGTGTTATACTCCGACCAGCAATAGCCTCAGCCTGGATGTGCAGTGCTGGGGTAGTGTGGTTGGATTCCCTGACTGAAAATATTGATACCCTGGATAGGGACAGTATTTTATTGACTTTAGAGCAATTAAAGGATGCGTTTCTTTATATGCGAGATGCTCAGAGGGATATTTGCACTCTGGCATCGAGAGTAAATGCGATGTCCATATCTGCCAGAAGAAGTTTATGGACGCGACAGTGGTCAGGTGATGCGGATTCCAAAAGGCATATGGAAGTATTGCCATATAAAGGAGAGGAATTATTTGGGGTCGGTGTATCGGATCTGGTGGCCACGGCAACTGCCGGCAAATCCACTTTTTTACCTCAGACCCCCTCCCAACAGAAAAAGACACCGTCTTTTCAGCCGCAGTCCTTTCGCTCCTATAAAAACAAGCGGGCAAAAGGACAGTCTTATCTGCCCCGAGGCAGAGGAAAGGGTAAGAGAGGGCAGCAAGCAGCCCCTGCCCAGGAACAGAAGCCCGCCCCGGGTTCTACAAAGCCATCAGCATGACGCTGGGGCTTTACTAGCGGACTCAGGAGCGGTGGGGGGTCGACTAAAGATTTTCAGCAATCAGTGGGCTCGCTCACAGGTGGACCCGTGGATCCTGCAGATAGTATCTCAGGGTTACATGTTGGAATTCGAAAGGTCTCCCCCTCGCCGGTTCCTAAAGTCTGCTTTACCAACGTCTCCCTTAGAAAGGGCGACGGTATTGGAAGCCATTCACAAGCTGTATTCTCAGCAGGTGATAATCAAGGTACCCCTCCTACAACAGGGAAAGGGGTATTATTCCACACTATTTGTGGTACCGAAGCCGGACGGTTCGGTAAGACCTATTCTAAATCTGAAATCCTTGAACCTGTACATACAGAAATTCAAGTTCAAGATGGAGTCACTAAGAGCAGTGATAGCGAATCTGGAAGAAGGGGACTTCATGGTGTCCCTGGACATAAAAGATGCTTATCTGCATGTCCCAATTTACCCCTCACACCAAGGGTATCTCAGGTTCGTGATACAAGACTGTCATTATCAGTTTCAAACGCTGCCGTTTGGTTTGTCCACGGCACCTCGGGTCTTTACCAAGGTAATGACCGAAATGATGGTTCTTCTACGAAGAAAAGGCGTATTAATTATCCCTTACTTGGACGATCTCCTGATAAGGGCAAGGTCCAGAGAACAGCTGGAAGTCGGGGTAGCACTAACCCAAGTAGTGCTTCAACAACACGGGTGGATTCTGAATCTTCCAAAATCTCAATTGACACCGACAACTCGTCTGCTGTTCCTGGGAATGATTCTGGACACTGTTCAGAAAAAGGTGTTTCTCCCGGAGGAGAAAGCAAGGGAGTTATCCGAACTTGTCAGGAACCTCCTAAAACCAGGAAATGTGTCAGTACATCAATGCACAAGAGTCCTGGGAAAGATGGTGGCTTCTTACGAAGCAATTCCATTCGGCAGATTCCACGCACGAATATTTCAGTGGGATCTGCTGGACAAATGGTCCGGATCGCATCTGCACATGCATCAGCGGATAACACTGTCACCAAGAACAAGGTTGTCTCTCCTGCGGTGGTTGCAGAGTGCCCATCTGTTAGAGGGCCGCAGGTTCGGCATACAGGACTGGGTCCTGGTGACTACGGATGCCAGCCTACGAGGCTGGGGAGCAGTCACACAGGGAAGAAACTTCCAGGGTGTATGGTCAAACCTGGAGACGTCTCTTCATATAAATATACTGGAGCTAAGAGCGATCTACAATGCTCTAAGCCTGGCGAAACCGCTGCTTCAGGGTCAGCCGGTGTTGATCCAGTCGGACAACATCACGGCAGTCGCCCACGTAAACAGACAAGGCGGCACAAGAAGCAGAAGAGCAATGACAGAAGCTGCAAGGATTCTTCGCTGGGCGGAAAATCATGTCATAGCACTGTCAGCAGTGTTCATCCCGGGAGTGGACAACTGGGAAGCAGACTTCCTCAGCAGACACGACCTTCACCCGGGAGAGTGGGGACTTCATCCGGAAGTTTTCCACATGATTGTGAACCATTGGGAAAAACCAAAGGTGGACATGATGGCGTCTCGTCTCAACAAAAAACTGGACAGATATTGCGCCAGGTCAAGAGACCCTCAGGCAATAGCTGTGGACGCTCTGGTAACACCGTGGGTGTACCAGTCAGTGTATGTGTTCCCTCCTCTGCCTCTCATACCAAAGGTACTGAAAATTATACGGAAAAGGGGAGTAAGAACAATACTAGTGGCTCCGGATTGGCCAAGAAGAACTTGGTACCCGGAACTTCAAGAGATGCTCACGGAAGATCCGTGGCCTCTACCTCTAAGAAGGGATCTGCTTCAGCAGGGACCTTGTATGTTCCAAGACTTACCGCGACTGCGTTTGACGGCATGGCGGTTGATCGCCGGATTCTAAAAGAAAAGGGCATTCCAGAGGAAGTTATTCCTACCTTGATTAAAGCTAGGAAGGAAGTGACCGCACAACATTATCACCGCATTTGGAGAAAATATGTTGCGTGGTGTGAAGCCAAGAAGGCCCCAACGGAAGAATTTCAATTGGGTCGATTCCTACATTTCCTGCAGGCAGGATTGTCTATGGGCCTAAAATTGGGGTCTATTAAAGTTCAAATTTCGGCCTTATCAATCTTCTTCCAGAAAGAATTGGCTTCAGTGCCTGAAGTACAAACTTTTGTCAAGGGTGTACTACATATACAGCCCCCAATTGTGCCTCCAGTGGCACCGTGGGATCTAAACGTAGTTTTGGATTTTCTCAAATCTCATTGGTTTGAGCCTCTCAAATCGGTAGATTTGAAGTATCTTACATGGAAAGTAACCATGCTACTGGCCCTGGCTTCAGCCAGGAGAGTTTCAGAGTTGGCGGCTTTATCGTACAAAAGCCCATATCTGATTTTCCATTCGGACAGGGCAGAACTGCGGACACGTCCTCATTTTCTCCCTAAGGTGGTTTCGGCTTTTCACTTGAACCAGCCTATTGTGGTGCCTGCGGCTACTAGCGACTTGGAGGACTCCAAGTTACTGGACGTTGTCAGAGCATTGAAAATATATATTTCAAGGACAGCTGGAGTCAGAAAATCTGACTCGTTGTTTATCTTGTATGCACCCAACAAGATGGGTGCTCCTGCGTCTAAGCAGACGATTGCTCGTTGGATCTGTAGCACAATCCAACTTGCACATTCTGTGGCAGGCCTGCCACAGCCTAAAACTGTTAAAGCCCACTCCACAAGGAAGGTGGGCTCATCTTGGGCGGCTGCCCGAGGGGTCTCGACATTACAACTTTGCCGAGCAGCTACATGGTCAGGGGAGAACACGTTTGTAAAATTTTACAAATTTGATACTCTGGCTAAAGAGGACTTGGAGTTCTCTCATTCGGTGCTGCAGAGTCATCCGCACTCTCCCGCCCGTTTGGGAGCTTTGGTATAATCCCCATGGTCCTGACGGAGTCCCCAGCATCCACTAGGACGTTAGAGAAAATAAGAATTTACTTACCGATAATTCTATTTCTCATAGTCCGTAGTGGATGCTGGGCGCCCATCCCAAGTGCGGATTGTCTGCAATACTTGTACATAGTTATTGTTACAAAAATCGGGTTATTATTGTTGTGAGCCATCTTTTTTTAGAGGCTACTTCTTTGTTATCATACTGTTAACTGGGTTCAGATCACAAGTTGTACGGTGTGATTGGTGTGGCTGGTATGAGTCTTACCCGGGATTCAAGATCCTTCCTTATTGTGTACGCTCGTCCGGGCACAGTACCTAACTGAGGCTTGGAGGAGGGTCATAGGGGGAGGAGCCAGTACACACCATGTGATCCTAAAAGCTTGCTTTTGTGCCCTGTCTCCTGCGGAGCCGCTATTCCCCATGGTCCTGACGGAGTCCCCAGCATCCACTACGGACTATGAGAAATAGAATTATCGGTAAGTAAATTCTTATTTTACCGAGCGAACGACTCGGAATGAGGGCCATGGTTTTGCCCAACTGCTAACCAAATTCCTGCTGCGATCAACTTGGAATTACCCCCAAAGTTCTCTGATATTGCCTGTAGTCGACAAAAACGTTAGAAACCCATCTCTGAATAAGAGATAATGTGACTGCTGGCCAATGTCACTAAAACTTTCCCTTCATGATAAATTCAACACTTCTGAATGGGAATCCTAATGCCAGGTTGCAGGGGTGGCTCTAGCTGCCAGGACACTTCTGCCTAACCTATACTCCATCCTCACACTGGGGTTTGCATTCGCAATCCCAGGTGCATGAAAATTCTAAACAGGCATTCAGGTCTACACTTATAAAATATTACATGGCGCTGAGGATTCTCAAAGGCCTGCTTGATATGCCAATTCTCTTCTCCCCCTTTTTGATGCAGCTCTTAATGCATTATTGTGTGATAAACTGTTGATTTCTCAAATAAAACTCTGAGAAAATCTATTAAAATTACAGTTGCAGTAGGTTCTCTGCTATATGTCCTGGGCTAGGCAGAAAGGAAGGATAATCTGTATGCTCCCTGGATACACTTTTTCTCACACCCTTCTAAAAGTTATCAGCAGGGTTACTGTATTGTGGGACAAGCAGTTAACTATTTTACAAACTTTAGAATAGTATCATCGCTCGCTAGAGCAGGCTTATCAAAACTAGAACCAAAGCATCTGGACTATTCTAGTCTCTCACACGTAGACCTGGGTGGACCACAGTTTCTGTCAGTAGTAATGTCTTGTTATATGGTTTACAGGTCCTTTGTGGTGCTGAAGCCTAGAGCTCAAGGTAAACATACTGTATGAAGCCATTTGTCCATTGTGCTTTCAGAGATAGACTTTAGTAAAGAGAGCTTACCACAGACAAAATGGTTAAAGACAATACAAGTTGGTGTCAACTTGCCATTAATTTAATTTCTCATCAAACGTGATAAAGCCTATAATATATCCTATATTAAACACGCTAAAAGGTTAATGAACACAGTACGCAATTGGCGTATGGAATACCGTAAGAGTACGCACGTAGCGTAACAAACGCTTAGCCGTGGACGAGACGCACGAGCGGCACGTTCGCTCACGGCTTAAAGCGTAAAGGCTAGCACGCTATAGGCTGCCGACTAACGTAATGATACGCTACCAGCGTAGCGGACGCTCGAGACCACGAGGAGATCACAAGTGGCGCTGACGCTCACAGAGTTAAACCTTTGTAACAATATCATAAACAATGTACTTTTACTGTAAACCTTTGTGCAGTGATAAGGTGTAAATGCAACACAGTGTAACCTTGTTAGTTAAAAAGCAGTATGAGAGATTCTTACGCTCTGAGAACCCTTTAGCAATATAATAAACACTCAAATACCGGTCTAAGGGTCTAACACCTTTTAAGGGAGAGAATGAACGTTCAATCGCAAAAGAATACACAATACAAGTTATACACTACCAAACTAACATAAAATACCTAACCGAGTTACTACACGTTAAAATACAACAAAGACACAATTACATTTAAGGGGGAAAGGAGAGAGGGAATGGCTTACAACAAAATAGGAGATAAATATGGTTGCAGAGAACTTACGCACAGGGGAAACAATCGCATGCGCCTTCCTGGATATCCAGCTCCCGATTATCAGTGATGAGAACCGTTGAAAAGAGTAGAGAGCTGGCCCAGGTCGGCTTGTCTTTATATACACTTACACACAATACAGTACAATGGTCCCTACATTCTTATTGTTCATTGGACACAGGAATTCGTCTCTGCATTATAACAAAAGGTCATAGGTTGGTTCATACAGGTGGGCTGTGACTATTTCAAACTGCTCAGGTGGGAGGGAAACTGGGTTTCCCGCCGCATGGGTAATAAAGTGCAAATATAGTAAATGTCCATAAACTTCTTATGTCCATAACTATACGCACGAGCGAGTAATCTGCTTCAAACCAACACCGGAATATTGCTAATTATATTCTCTTCCGATGGATACTAAACACCACTGTGTAACCCCTGTCTGACCCTTCGTATCAAACAAAGAGGAATCTCTCTGTCCCCGAACATGCTATATTAATTAAACGTTCAGATTCTATCAAAAGGACCATAATCTACAAAATACATTATATGACTAAAATATGTTACGATTGAGTCGCCCGCTAGACGCACACAAACTCTACCGTAAATGCGCATACCGTGCGCCCGCGAGTGCACGCGACCGCGAGTATACGCATGCACGGGAGAGCTCATGCTCGTGCAGCGGGCACACGCATGAGGTGCATATATGGCAATGTGCAGCGTGATATTTTTCTGACTTTGACAGTCCACCCTTTGGCAGTCACCAATAACTGCCACTTCCTAAAACAGTTCAAAAAGAGAAAAATATATGTCATGTATAATACATTTCTATGATTGGGTAGGGGAGAAGAGAAGAAGGTGGGAAAACGGTATGACCTAGGGAGATAGTAGAAGCATGTATGTATGAGTCCATGTTTGAGGGGTCATGTATCATCGTGCCGTACGTGTTTTAGATCAAGCTTCGAGGTATTGCGAAGTATACATTTGAATTCCTTCTTATCCCGTGGTACGGGTCTGTGGATGGGCTGTCAAACTTTACCGAGCTCTTTTCGGCTTTTGGTTGCAACAAAATGGGGGAGCACATTTTAGTTGATGATACATGAATGGGGGGATATGTGAGTGCTGATATCTGTGCCTATATTTCCTATCGACTATGTGTATTATTACCTGAAGGTTGTAGAAATGAAGATAAAGAGCAATTATGGTAAATGCAGTCATAAACTATGCGAGTTTAATATACATTTGCCGATTGAGGTCTTGTCTTGTGTCTTGATGTCTTGTCTTGATGTACATGTTGACTGTAGTCTCCCGATGCTTTTGCTATAAACGGTGTGCAAAAAGCTTTTTCAATGTCCATAGACTTACAAAAAGTGTTGGGCTAGCGTAAAATTAAAGGTACTAGGGATATGGGGGTCTATGGCATAGTCCATCAGTTGTCTGTGTAAAAGGTTGTCAAATTCTTCTTCTAAGCGGACGTCTTTTTACCTTGGAGGAAAACAAAGGAGAAACGGGTGAAAGAAACGGACCGTGGAATCACATTTTCATCACAACATTGTCTCTATCGTTGGGTCATAAACCAAATCAGTCGTTGTTATTACAGTATCTTCACTTCTTAAACTCATCACTCGGGCGCTACGTTTACACTTTGTTAAAACCCGAACGCATCTAAATATCAGACCGACCAATATGATGACACCCAGAATACACAAAAGAAATTTCCCTACATCCATGATAATTCCTTGAGCCCATTCTCCTAAACCAGAGAACCAATTTTGCGGGTTCAACCATGACACCCAACCGGTCAGCTCATTACCCACAGCAGCGAGGGTGAGGTTGTGTCTCCTGCGGAACTCCCACTTTAATTGGAGAATGTCGTCCATCTTTTTGTCTATGACCTCGACCGGGTCCTCGGTGCTATTCGTAATATATGTGCAGCATTTTACGCCGTACTGCGTTGCCAATGTGACACAGTATCCACCCGTCACTGCCGTGAGATAATTAAGAACCATCCTATGCTGAACCAGTTCTGTTTTATAAGATTGGAGCTCCCTTCCGGTATACCTGAATGTGTCATCATACATTTCAGTGATATTGTCTAATAAATTTGCAAGCGCAGATATATATTTATAATTTATCACTCCTCTGGCGGTACGAGTGATATCTAACGCGATTAGGAATTGAATCCCGGTGGATTCATGGATCAGGTCAGAAGCCGGATGCTCTGTTCTTTCTATCAGGTGCCGTTTAACGATGTGCTCGTAATGAGTGTGAGTATAAGGAGCTTGGGCACTGCAGTGAATATCCTTCATTTTAGTGTGGGATACGGTCATTACCTCAGGCAGTACTTTTCCAATATAACATAACCCTTCTGAGTTTGGGGCAAGCCACTTATACGCCTTCCTCCCGCATATGAAATATGCATCATCGGGGAGAACATATGGGACGGAGTAGGACATAACCATATTACACATTTTCCATATGAAATCTCCTAACCCTAATTCTCCCATCTGTTTAGTACACGTATCAGTTTGTACGATATGTGCACAGTATCCTGGTGATACTTCTCCAACTCTCATGATCCTACTTCCTAGGGTATACCTATATTGGAAATATTTTCCACTACCGGCTATGTGGCGTATAAGTTCTGTATCTGTAGGCATTCTATCGGCTCTGTATGAAAAGGTCATGGTTTGGTTATTCCATGACACTTCCCAATTTCCCGGCTTTCGGTGATTGGTAATGTTAAAACATACTAAGGATCTATCCACATGATATTGGTGGAGCTTCAAACTAGGAGGACTGGAGATATTAAACCTCCTGTCCACCGGCCTCCCACCACATAGCTCAAGTACCTCCTCTATAGTTAAAGGGAATGGTACTAATCCTGATTTGCTATGGCCTTGAGGTACTTGAGAGCATACCCAACAATCTGTCTGATTTAACACTTTACCCACTAAGGAGTGATAGTCACTCAATGGATGCCGGTCCATGTGGATATTAAAACTGGACTGACATTTCTTGATGCACCCATCCTCAACTACACTGTCACAGAGTCTACAGATACAGTTCTCTTCAGCTAACAATCCTTCACAATTCCTCCTATTGTCAATGCTATCGGATCGTTTTCTGATACTCGCCTTTGCTTGATGATTATGTTGTTCTTGGAAATCTACGCCTCCAACTTTGTCATCAGAACCCATTCCAGAACCTCTCTCGACTTCCATGGTATTCTCGCCGGAACAGACTGCTCTGGTCAACATCATGGTCAACAGGAAAATCCGGATCACAGTCTCTTGGGGCAAGTCCATCTTATAGGAGGAAATGGAGAAGAATGAGAAGGGGGAAAGAAATAATTGAGGGAGATGGGATGGGAAGTGGAGAAAAACAATAAAGGGGAACAGGGAATCGACAACTGCCTCCGATCTTATTATTCTCAATGCTCAGGTGCCGTCTCAGTCTTCCTGAAACAGACACTCCAGTGATACAACTTCCTCTACCGTCTGTTCTTTATCACGAGACATCTCTGGATCAGCAACCTTCTTACAATGGGACGAATGAACCCAAGTCTCTCTCTCGGCAACCTTCAGTGCTGTCGTGCTAATCAATAAGACTTGGTATGGTCCTTCCCATCTGTCAATAAGGCAACCTGAGCGTAGAAAATTCCGTATAATTACATAATCCCCAGGTTCAATGTCATGACAATTACTATCTGGCAGATCAGGAATCACCAACTTCAAATTGTCATTCTGATTCCTTAACTGTTTACTCATGTTAATCAAGTATTTTACAGTCACTTCATTGTTACACTTCAAATCATCCTGAGGGTTAATCATAACATGCGGTTGTCGACCAAACAAAATTTCAAAAGGGGACAGATTAAGAGGGGACCTGGGAGTGGTTCTGATGCTGTATAATACAATGGGCAAAGCTTCTGGCCATGTCAATCCTGTTTCCGCCATAACTTTGCTCAATTTATTTTTAATAGTGCTGTTCACTCTTTCTACTTTCGCACTCGCCTGGGGGCGGTACGGAGTGTGCAGCTTACTATCAATTCCCATCAACTTACACATTCCTTGAAAGACATCACCTGTAAAATGGGTACCCCTATCACTTTCAATTATTCTAGGGATACCGTATCTACACACAAATTCCTGCACAATTTCCTTAGCGGTAAACATAGCGGTGTTTGTGGCCGCAGGAAATGCTTCGACCCAATTTGAAAACACATGTTTACAAACTAGTACATACTTCAAATTTCGACAAGGGGGTAATTGTATGAAATCAATTTGTATCACCTGAAAAGGGCCGCCTGTAGGTGGGATATGAGATGGTTCTGTTGGTATTGCCTTTCCGATATTCTTCCTCAAGCAGGTGAGGCATGTCATTGCCCTTTTTCCCGCATGGGAAGAAAATCCTGGGGCGCACCAATATGCTCTTACCAACTTACACATCCCTTCCTTGCCTAGATGAGTCAGCCCATGTGCTGCTTCCGCTAAACTTGGAAGGTATGCTCTGGGTGCCACTGGTTTACCCTGCCCATCTATCCAGAGTCCTGAGGACTCCTGGCCATATCCTTTTGCCCTCCAAACTGCCTTTTCCTGTGTGGAACACAAATTTTGCATTTCACACAATTTCTGTGTGTTGACGGTATTAAATACCATCAGTTGTGTGGTTTCTGTTTGTCTGGGGGTACCAGCTGCTAACTTAGCAGCTTCGTCTGCTCGGCTGTTACCAAGTGATACCGGGTCTTGACTATATGTATGTGCTTTACACTTGATAACAGCCACTCTGTCGGGTTCCTGTATCGCTGTTAGAAGCCTTTTGATGTGGGCTGCATGCGCTACCGGTGTACCAGCTGCCGTCATGAAATTTCTGAGGCGCCATAGTGCTCCGAAATCATGGACTACCCCGAAGGCGTATCTAGAATCGGTATAGATATTGGCTGATTTGCCCTTAGCCAATTCACATGCTCTGGTTAGGGCAACCAGTTCAGCAACCTGGGCTGAGTGAGGTGGGCCTAGCGGTTCTGCTTCTATGGTGCCTTGGTCATCTACGACTGCGTATCCAGTACACAAGTCTCCCGAGTCCGTCTGTCTGTGACAACTACCGTCAGTGTAGAAAGTAAGATCTACATCTTCCAGTGGGTTGTCACTGATGTCAGGCCTTGACGTGAAATTTTGGGTCAAATATTCCATACAATCATGCGTGTCATCCCCTGTCTTAAATCCTCCTTCACTATTACTCTCATCCTCCACCCTTTGTGCCTGTCCAGGCACACCTGGGAGATACGTTGCCGGATTTAATGCACTGCATCTCTTTATGGTGATGTTTACGGGGGCCATTAATGCCAATTCCCATCTTGTAAACCGTGCTGATGAGACGTGTCTAGTTTGAGCCGAATTCAGCAAGGCTGACACTGCATGTGGTGTATGGATTGTGAGGTTGTGTCCTAGCACTACATCTTCGCTTTTCGTTACTAGCAATGCTATCGCAGCGACACTTCGCAAGCATGTGGGGAGGGATCGCGCTACCGTATCTAGCTGAGCGCTGTAGTATGCTACCGGCCTGCTGGCATCACCGTGCTTTTGGGTTAGGACGCCTGCCGCGCAACCAGCACTTTCTGTTCCGTACAGCTCAAAGGGTTTCCCATAGTCTGGCATACCTAATGCTGGTGCCTGCGTTAGGCACTGTTTAAGTCTCTCAAATGCCATCTCGGATTCGTCTGTATGCGAAATCCGATCAGGTTTGTTTGATGAGACCATCTCCTGCAAAGGTAATGCTAGAATGGAAAAACCTGGGATCCAGTTACGGCAATACCCACACATTCCTAGAAACGTTCTGATCTGTTGCTGGGTTTGTGGCAGAGTCATGTCTCGAATTGCTTGAATTCTATCCGCGGTCAGGTGTCTCAGTCCCTGTGTCAGACAGTGTCCCAAATATTTTACTTTAGTCTGGCATAATTGCAACTTGTCTTTGGAAACCTTGTGTCCTGTGTCTGAAAGATGAAACAGGAGCTGTTTCGTATCTTTCAGGGACGCTTCCAGTGAATCTGAACATAGTAGTAAATCATCCACATACTGTATCAATATTGATCCATTCTCTGGTTGGAAAGACTGTAAACAATCATGCAAAGCCTGTGAAAATATACTTGGGCTGTCTATGAAACCTTGTGGTAATCGAGTCCATGTGTATTGGACTCCTCTGTATGTGAATGCAAACAAATATTGGCTGTCAGGGTGCAGAGGTACCGAGAAGAAGGCGGAGCAGAGGTCAATAACAGTGAAAAATTTCGCAGTGGGAGGGATTTGCATAAGGATGACAGCTGGATTTGGCACTACGGGGAACTGACTCTCAACTATTTTGTTAATCCCCCTTAGATCCTGCACTAGCCTGTAACCCCTCCCCCCCTCTTTTTTACAGGGAAGATGGGACTATTGGCAGTGCTGGATGTTCTTACCAGAATGCCCTGTTGTAGCAAGCGCTCTATTACGGGGTATACTCCTAGCTCCACCTCTGGCTTCAGAGGGTATTGTGGGATTTTTGGAGCTATCCTACCATCTTTTACTTGCACAACTACTGGAGCTACGTTTGCCATTAATCCAGTGTCTTGTCCATCTTTAGTCCAAAGTGACTCTGGTATTTGGGATGTCATTTCTTCTACCTGGGATGAACTCCTATTTATCATAACGGTATGTGACATTAATTTTGATGGGGAGTCTAGCATGTCTCGTACTTCCTGAGCGTGATTCTCAGGTATGTCTAAGAATACACCTTCAGGAGTACAATAAATGATGCACCCCATTTTACACAATAAATCTCTTCCCAGGAGATTAGTCGGTGCCGATGCAGCCAGCAAAAAGGAATGCTTGGTATGCAAAGGCCCTATTGTAATCTCTGCTGGTTTGCTAACAGGGTAGTGCTGTACTACTCCCATTACTCCCATGGCTGGAATTGTCTTACCAGTGGTTCTCATGCCCACTGTCGAATTTATCACTGATTTGGCCGCCCCCGTATCTACAAGGAAATTTAATGATTTACCAGCTACATCAATTGTGATCTCGGGTTCACTTCCAAGACTTGCAATCAATTTCACTGGCTGCAGATTACAGGTGTGGCCACACCCCTATTGGGTATGGTGACCTCCCTGAATCGCGCTGGCAGCAATTACTTGTGGTGGGGGTAGATGGGAACTATCAGAGATTTGCCAGTCTCTTCTTGGGGGATACCTTTTTGTTTCCCCTGCATGTGGCTCATAACTCCGCCCTTTCGGTCCTTGATCCCAATGTCTCGTATCAGGTCGTTGTCTATAGGGTTGATATGAATTTTGTATTGGTCTTACTTTACAATCACATGCTATGTGTCCCTCTCTGTGGCAACAATAACATTTTATACCTGTTGACTTACCCACAGGGGTCACAGTTCTGGGCTGAGGTGGCCGGGTAGTGAGGGCCTGTATGCTCACAGCCATTAACTTATCACTCTGTGACTCCCTGTGTCTGATGATATTCCGATCATGCCCAGCAGCAGCCTCTCCCAATGCATCCACCAACATACCTCTCCAATCAGGCCTAGTGGTTTGTATTCTATTCCTTAAAACCTCTTTTAGACCATCCATTAATACTGAAACAGCTACTTCCCTGTGGTGTACATTAGTTTTAATGTCATCTATACCAGTGTACCTAGCCATATCCTGCAGAGCCCGGTGAAAATACTCTGGTGTGGATTCACCTTCTTTTTGTTTTATTGTAAAGATTTTGTTCCACTTTACTACTGCAGGAAAATATACCCCTAACTGTAAGTTGATTCTCTTTACATTATCCTGATTATACTCGTCTGTTAGTGGTACTTCCTCATCTAACTTGCAATCAGCGATAAATTTTAACGGATCAACCCCGGGGGGTAAACATGCCCTCAAAACTGTCCTCCAATCTTTGTTATTTGGCTCTGCAGAATTTCCTAGCTCCCTAATATACTTTTGACATGCAACTAAGTCTTTCCTAGGATCAGGGAATTCAGACATCATTGATCGTAATTCTGCTCGGGAAAAGGGACAGTGCATGGCGATGTTCCTGACAGGAGTTGCTCCTGAAGTGTCAGTTTTCCCATTTGGCACTGCTATTACCCTAACAGGATTAAGTCCAACAACATCATTCTGAGTAGATTCTACAACATGTGGTGAAATGGTTTCAGCATAGTGTATGGTGCCGTACTTACCAGTTGATACGACCTCACCTGTCCCTCCGCTAGGGGCCTTTGATACTAATCTTACGGGTTGAGTCGTGCCTACTGCTGTTTCTGATATGGTGGCTGTTAGGGAGAGTGCTGATATTGTTGTGGGCTCATCCTCTTGGTCACAATCCTGGGGAAAGTTCAAAACAGGGTACAACTTGCACGGATTAGTGTTAGCATTAATTACTTTGGTTATATTATCCTTAACTTCTACACATTTAACATAACCCTGAGTGCCATTCTCTGCAACCAATTTCTCTCCAGGTATGTACGGTGGTGGGGGTGCAGTGGCTATCAGTTTCCTGATAGGGTTAAATCCAGTGGCTTGCGCCAACCCCCTTTGTATTTCACCTTCCTGTTGCCACAATGTTAAATAATCATAATGTCTAATACGCCTTTTTGAAGATTTAATCAGGCAAACTCTTCTCCTTAAATTCTGTAACACTTCTGGGTTAAAACTACCTACCCGGGGAAATTTTTCCCCGTCATGCACAGTCATCCTTTCCCATTCATTGCACAACATTTCTGTGTGATGACCATATTTCTCACACATGATATACCTTGCCGACCCGATTTGTCGGTTTACCAAATCAACCTGAACCTGGGTTGATCGCCCCTTACCTGAACAACTGGCCCCCATCTCTGCAGGTGCTGCTTTCACTACCTCTGACTTCAAATCAGGGTCTTCGGCAACCCTTACAAAAACCAAGATGCTCGGGGTAAGGCTGCGGTGGGGGTTTTGCTCCGAAGTCCGCCCACTTAACTCCCGTCCACGCTGGCCAATACGGCGACCAAAGTTCCCAGAGGTTCCGTACCCAACCTAGGGCACCTAAGTACGTCTACTTGCTCGGGCATGTGGGAGTGTCTTACCCTCCCCAGCAAGTATCAGTCGCTGGAATGTCCCTGAGTGATCAGGCTACTTCCCTTAAAATAAAAAAAATTACACAAATCACGTTAACAATGTGCAAGTAGCGTTCTTATGAATTCAAGACACACTAATGCACACAATCACATGCGGTACAATCGTTTCTGCACACAAGCAACTAATCTTATGTGCGGAACGATCAGTGGAATCGAAAATTTCTGCTGCGAATTCCTTCAGCCCTGAGCTTTGTTGGCCTATATGGGTCTCGCACCAACCCTCTTCGGTTGTGCTCTCTACTTCTAGTCTGCTGTACCTGAACCTCCTGGTCCTTGACCTCCTGGTCTGTTATGTACAGCAGACTCTACTGCTCATTAATATGTCGAGACTAACAAGGGACGCCTCCCAAGCCACCCCACGATATCACTCTCTCTGGTGTACCTCTTTCTACTGGCCTATGGTTCCCACTTCCGTAATAAAAGAGAAATCTTATATATACACACTCTTACATTCGAACACTCTTATTTCTGTACAGAATTCCTTTCATTCAGTAATAGTCTAACCCAGAAGAATTGCAACAGAGAAAGTCTTTTTCTTTTGACTTTTAAACTTTTGGATTTGAGATAGATTTGTGTTATTTTCGCGTTACTTCCTTATCGCCTATTAAAACAATACTATCGTGCGGTTTGTATGATGTGGGCGTATCCGTACGCTCCGTTGCGTGATATACGCTCCGTGCGTCGACCCTTGCTGCGTACGCCCTGCCCTTGTAAGGACACGTGTATGCAGGCCAAGTACGTCCACAGTAACACACTACACGTTTATCAATGTGAATGATCTTTAACAGTAATCATTCACTGAACACCACACAAATAGAGTTTGTGTGCGTGCCTTTTACAATTATTCCCTTAAATATTACTTTTTATCTTTTAACTATTAATAACAACAAATGTCTCAGCACGTTTATCACTAGTGTGTGGCAATCAGGAGAATAAGGTGCGGACAAATAATGCTAAACACGGAATACAGGTGTGTGTGCTTATGCGTACGTTCGCAAAATAGAAACTAAACAGGTTTTAAAAGACAATAACGTACTGTTCCTACCTTCCGGTTCCGGATTCCTTCAGCACTCCTTACTAAGCGAAGCAGACACTTATCTGGTCAGCACTACGAGGAATATTACCTCCCGCCTTTTGCTGACCGATAATGTCTGCTGAAATTACCTAGTGCAGATATGTGAAGAGCGGGCGAGTCCCCAATTGATAAAGCCTATAATATATCCTATATTAAACACGCTAAAAGGTTAATGAACACAGTACGCAATTGGCGTATGGAATACCGTAAGAGTACGCACGTAGCGTAACAAACGCTTAGCCGTGGACGAGACGCACGAGCGGCACGTTCGCTCACGGCTTAAAGCGTAAAGGCTAGCACGCTATAGGCTGCCGACTAACGTAATGATACGCTACCAGCGTAGCGGACGCTCGAGACCACGAGGAGATCACAAGCGGCGCTGACGCTCACAGAGTTAAACCTTTGTAACAATATCATAAACAATGTACTTTTACTGTAAACCTTTGTGCAGTGATAAGGTGTAAATGCAACACAGTGTAACCTTGTTAGTTAAAAAGCAGTATGAGCGATTCTTACGCTCTGAGAACCCTTTAGCAATATAATAAACACTCAAATACCGGTCTAAGGGTCTAACACCTTTTAAGGGAGAGAATGAACGTTCAATCGCAAAAGAATACACAATACAAGTTATACACTACCAAACTAACATAAAATACCTAACCGAGTTACTACACGTTAAAATACAACAAAGACACAATTACATTTAAGGGGGAAAGGAGAGAGGGAATGGCTTACAACAAAATAGGAGATAAATATGGTTGCAGAGAACTTACGCACAGGGGAAACAATCGCATGCGCCTTCCTGGATATCCAGCTCCCGATTATCAGTGATGAGAACCGTTGAAAAGAGTAGAGAGCTGGCCCAGGTCGGCTTGTCTTTATATACACTTACACACAATACAGTACAATGGTCCCTACATTCTTATTGTTCATTGGACACAGGAATTCGTCTCTGCATTATAACAAAAGGTCATAGGTTGGTTCATACAGGTGGGCTGTGACTATTTCAAACTGCTCAGGTGGGAGGGAAACTGGGTTTCCCGCCGCATGGGTAATAAAGTGCAAATATAGTAAATGTCCATAAACTTCTTATGTCTATAACTATACGCACGAGCGAGTAATCTGCTTCAAACCAACACCGGAATATTGCTAATTATATTCTCTTCCGATGGATACTAAACACCACTGTGTAACCCCTGTCTGACCCTTCGTATCAAACAAAGAGGAATCTCTCTGTCCCCGAACATGCTATATTAATTAAACTTTCAGATTCTATCAAAAGGACCATAATCTACAAAATACATTATATGACTAAAATATGTTACGATTGAGTCGCCCGCTAGACGCACACAAACTCTACCGTAAATGCGCATACCGCGCGCCCGCGAGTGCACGTGACCGCGAGTATACGCACGCACGGGAGAGCTCATGCTCGTGCAGCGGGCACACGCATGAGGTGCATATATGGCAATGTGCAGCGTGATATTTTTCTGACTTTGACAAACGCATATACAGTAAACCGTTTGATATGCAGTCCTGTCTGAATGATATATTACAAACCGTTCTCTGACTAGAACAAATTAGAGATGGAAAACCCAATTTTGCATAGCTGATCAGTCATAACTTCCCTATCAAAAATAAATAAATACATAAAATAAAAATTAACATTTGTCATTCAGACCAGTATTAAATGTAAGAGTGCAAAACAGCTTTTCAAAACCCATAAGATTTCGTGTGGAGAGTTTGCAAGGCATTTTCTTTTTACTAAACCAGAATGGTTTATGCATTAACATAAATCTCCAGAATGCTTTCCTTCCCATTTCCATACATCCAGGGGCGGATTGGGCAACCAGGATGACAAGGTAGATTCCGCTGAGCCGGTTACAGACTCCCTCTGCTTGGCTGGCTCACACTAGGGAATACAGACTCTATCATACCACCTGCCGGCGGCCGTGCTTTTGGGATCTGCATCACGCTGTGGAACGCAACGCGGAAGCTGCCATTGGCCAGCCAGCGGCCTCACTGCAACCTTTGGTGTGGGGTGACAGCCCAGCGTGCGGAGCAGGGAACTCATCGTCTCAGACAGTGAGTGACAGTCTGGGACTGGGAAAGATGAGAGCAGTCCTGATGCAGGCAGCAGCAGCAGCACACAATGGCGAATAGTGGGAGCAGAGCACCGGACCAGCCCAGCTGAAGAACGCTACCTCCTCAGCAGTCGGAGCCAAACAGTTAGGGAAGGTTAAGGTATGGGCTTATGTGCTTGGATCTTTCCTCTCCAAATCCACCCCCCCCCCCTCATCCTCAGCACCTTTCCTTGCCAACATCTCCCTTTCCTTTCTGTCTCTCCTACTCTTCTTACACCCGGTGCCTCCCCTCATATTATTCCTTCCACCATCCTCCTCCCTTTGCACTGCTCTGTGACACCACACTGACCTGATCTCTGAATCCCGCAGCCTCTACGCCTGCAAATATCTAACATTACAGTCATCTATCACCCACCTAGCACCTATATCAAGGAATTCAGTTTTGAACCCCCGTCCCCTTTCAAAGCTGGCCATATTTACCACCCAGCAACCCATTTTAAATACCCTCAGAGAGGAACCCTTATAGTTCTCCACTCCATCCCTTTGCACCTCCAACCATAGGCGGATACAGGTGCCCCCTGTCATTAAAGAGATTTTATTCACTGCAATGGTTGCCACGCTGGCAATGCACCCAGCTCCTTCTCTCCACTCCACTTACCCACCCTGCTCTGCCTTATCAAGACCCACCCCCACAACAGACCCCGCCTCCATTAGGGCTGCCTCCAGAAATTCCCTGGACTGGTTTTTCATTCCAATCTGCCCCTGCATACATCTATATAACAGTAGGTTACAATTTTATTGGAAAATGCTTTTATTCCAGTGTCCTGTCATGTTATTTTGATTCTCAAACACACCTTATATTTTACCTATTGGAACAATAGTAGTCACCACATTTCGCCAACCATATGGAGTCTAGAGAGTGGTATACATTAACAATTTGCTTAAAGCATACGCCACAGGGACTTAACAGTATCTTTCATAATAGAATTGGTCTTTATCATAAACTGCCATAATAGGGCAGTCAACAGAGCAGCGGCCTCTACAGGCAAGATCCCTAAGGTTGAATCCTGATAAAGCACCCCTTCTTTCCAGTACATTCTTTGAATAATGGAACCTGCCTCATCCAAAGAAATTGGGAGCAATAGAGAGTTTGGTTCTGACTTTCTTGCCAAAGCCAACAATTTTTCTCAATGATTTAGCGGCACTAACCGGGACAAAGGTAGATCTCTCTTACACGTTTTCTCTCCTATGCAATAACTCACTAGCTCTCCTCAGGGTTTCTTAAAAACCTGTCACTGCTAGTTAAGCATACCTATCTTCCCATGTCATATGGGACACATCAAATTGTAATTCTCTGCCAATTTCCAAATTACAGGCCTGCATTAGACCCTTTACTAATTTTAACGATAACATCAGATGTGTCTCAACTGGGATAGGATAACTTCTCCCAGCAAAGATCCATACATGGAGAATTATCCTGGAAGAAAATAGCCTTTCTAAAAGTACTTTAGAACTGAGAGATGGTAAATAACTGTTGAATCTCTTTAACCTCTGTAGACACACAATGCTCTAGATCTGCTCTGGACAATATGACAGCTATGTCCTACATAACAGAATAGAGAAAATCTTTTAATGTTCCTTTGCATGGCAGATTTGGATATTTTTGCAGGAGATCATAGAAAGGAACATAATTCTAAAAGCAATAAACCTGCATGGAACTATTATCTAACTTGCAGATTCCCTTTCCTCACTTTGACTACTTTGATTTAATTATTATATATTATGTCTATTTCTAAGACACTGGCTTCCCTCTTAGCTTTAGCATTTGCAAATAAGAGGAGTTGAGCATACCCTATTACTTTTCTCAAAACCATTTCTCAACCCCCAAAAGTGTACCAAATTATTCTCAAGGGTCATACCAAAACATCTCTTATGTAGAATTCTTAGTAGAATTAGAAAAAGTAAAGCTGAAAAAGAACCAAACCATTACATTGTCTTCTGTTTATCTACTTACCTTGCTCTTACCCCACTTGTTACAATATACAGCAAGTATTTAAGTTTAGAAAACCTTTCTGTACCGCTAAACCCTCCACCCTTACAGGATATATTGTCACATGATAGTGTCTGGTATTGATATTTCTCAATTTAAAGGCCTCTCTTTACTGGGAGACACTGCTTCTAGAGCTACTTCAAAGTCTTGCCACATCAAGCTAACATGCACACTGCAAGCTGGTCATCTGCATGTGCATTGGCAAAATACTACGGAGACTGGTGATCATGTGGTTTGCCTCCTATACCCTCCAATTAGCTTGTAGGGAAATTTACCTCACACACTGATATACCCTCAACTTCAATGGATATGACACTACTCAAAGGCCACTTTTGAGAGGAGTTAGCAAAATGAAGGCACCTTAGAAGGTCTTCCCTTACAAATAATTATATACAAGGCTCATTTGTCATCAATGCGGTCATGTGCATAACATTATTGGAGACATGATGAAGAAAAGATTAGGTCTCTGAGAACAGCCAACAGGTGTGTGGTAGTCTGCCCACCAGCTGTTGCAATACTCCCAATGAACAAACAGTAGTTTTCAGGAATCTGTGACCTGCAAACTTCCTTTGTTCTAGGGAATAGGATTGCCACCTAGCAACAGCACCCATACCACCCTCCCAAAAAAAAAAAAAAATTACAGAGTAGCTGTTTCTCTCTGTTGGTTACTCTTCCAGACATTAGTCTATTATCTTTTCAGGCCCTCTGAGGGACATGAAAATAACGGAGTCTGGCTACAAAGGATCTTAGAAATTGAGAAACCTCATTTTTCTCTGTTTGTTTACTTGCAAAACAAAGGTTTCTTTATAATATTATTTTGTCATCCATTTCTGGAAAACAAGACAAATATAGCTGAAAATGTCAGTTCACACATAAGACTATGGGGTTCATTCCGAGTTGTTTGCTCGTTGCCGATTTTCGCTATACTGCGATTAGTCGCTTACTGCGCATGCGCAAGGTTCCCAGAGCACATGCGCTTAGTTATTTTACACAAAAGTTAGGTATTTTACTCACGGCATAACAAAGCTTTTTCATCGTTCTGGTGATCGTAGTGTGATTGACAGGAAGTGGGTGTTTCTGGGCGGAAACTGGCCGTTTTCTGGGAGTGTGCGAAAAAACGCTTGCATTTCTGGGAAAAACGCGGGAGTGTCTGAAGAAACGGGGGAGTGTCTGGGCGAACGCTGGGTGTGTTTGTGACATCAAACCAGGAACGAAACTGACTGAACTGATCGCAATGTAGGAGTAAGTCTGGAGCTACTTAGAAACTGCTAAGAAATTTCTATTTGCAATTCTGTTAATCTTTCGTTCGCAATTCTGCTAAACTAAGATACACTCCCAGAGGGCGGCGGCTTAGCGTGTGCAATGCTGCTAAAAGCAGCTAGCGAGCGAACAACTCGGAATGAGGGCCTTTATTCGCTAGTTGTGTACACTTATTGTTATTCCAACTGTAATTGTCTAAAATGATAAGAAAGCTGTGCTAACTTCCATTTCTTGTTCTGCTTATATATATTTTATTCTGTGCAAATATAACCAGAGTTAACAGAATATATATATATAAAAAAAAAATATATATATATATTATTTTTCCCCAGGGTTTGCCTTTCACAAGCCTCTCCAGTACTGTATACTTAATAAAATGGTTCAGTCAGTTCAGATCTACATGTGTGGGTATTACTCTCCTTTGTTCCAACAAACACAATATTCACCCTAAGGTGTTCTTGTTATTAGGATTGCTACCCGTAAACTTTGAAAAATCTGATTTAGTGAGTGTTAGTCCCGCCCAGCTGCTAGTGTGCATGTGACCTGTGCACAACCTAGCCTGCTGGGCAAGTGCAACTTCACTGTTAGTGCCGGCAGGTTAGTGATTTAAAAATTTCACTTTCCTGCCTTCTAGCGGAAAATCAGGATGCTTAATACATAACCCACCTGCTGTTGCTAGGTGGCAATCCTATTCCCTAGAACAAAGGAAGTTTGCAGGTCATAGATTCCTGCAAACTACTGTTTCTCCCTTTTCTACCTTTTCTATAGAACTGGTGCTTTCGCTGTAGGAATGAGTGTGTTGACAGAGAAGACGCTATCACAACAGAATACTTCCTCTCTTGTATCCCTTCAAGAAGGAATTAGTTGACTCATGTCATCCTGCACTCCTTCCCATAATCAGTTATTGCAGAATTACTGGTGACTGAAACACTTGGGGAGAATCTCATCTCTGTTGCTACTAGGATGGTGTGATCAGAGAGGGGGAAATATATAAAGAGTAAAGTGGGCAAGTGAGACATTGCCCATAGCAAACCAGTCATCTGCTGTCTAGAATCTATCAAGTACATTCTAAAAAATAATAGATACAAGGGGGTTTGTTTAAAGTCCCGATTTTGTCCGAATTTGTTTTTTTTTTTCAAAGTGTCAACACGGGAATTTACTAAGTACTAAGTACAAATCTCAGCAGTGTTGGGGCTATTCGTAATGGTTTTCATGGCAGAGATCAGAAATACGAATGAATAGACCATTGGGCAAACGCGACTGTTTGTTGATACAACATGGTAATCTACTATTCATTCGTATTTGGATGTTTGTCCGTGAATGCTCAATTGCGGTCGTATTTTTTGGCTAATCGTAAAGAAAAAGGGGTGCAAAAAATGAAACCTGCTTTTTCCTAGCGTGTTTACATGTGTGGCAACTTCAACATCAATCACACCTGAATTAGGATGCCTGTAAAAGGACATTAGGCCCATTTCAATCAACCCTCACTCAGAAATGGCTGCTGGACTATGGTGCAGTAATGTTTTGTGTGCTGTGGGATTCCTGAGACTCAGACATCAGCCTGGAAGAAACCAGGGCCAGGAAACTGCACATGGTCAGCAGGTTGTACAGGTGCCGCGGAGGCTGTGCAGGCCTCATTTTTTTAGGGAGCGTTTAAACTTAAATGCATTAGCCAATGACAAGGTCATACAGATGTTTCGTCTAAATCGATCAAACATTTTCCATTTGTATAACCTTGTCAAACTGGACCTAGACCTGTCTCAGGCCTGCACCAAATCCTGGCTGTGTTGCACTTTATGGCTACTGGTAGCTTTCAGGCTGTGTCTGGCGATGTCATTGGGATCTCACAGCCCTCCTTTTCCAGAATCCTAACACAGGTGACGTATACCAAACATCCTCATCTGTTATTTGTTTGTTGTAGTAATGTCAGTACACAGTGATGATGTTATGTAATTTAATCTCAGTACCATTTTTTACCCAAATATACACACAGGTGTTGGATGCTTTGCAACCCCACATCGATGCCTCAATCTGCTTCCCTACCCAGGAGTCTCAGTGGCATGCCATCAGGGTAGCTTTCTATGGCCTTGCTAGCATGCCCAATGTGCTGGGAGCCATAGATTGCACACACAGTCCACCTAGGGGCAGGCAGCATATATATACACCAACAGATATCTTGACCACTCTACAAATGTCCAGGTGGTCAAGATGCAAAACTCAAAATCATGAGTGTTGTTGCTGGTTACCCTGGTGGCTGCCATGACTCCTTCATCCTCAGTCAGTCATCCCTCTTTGATAAATTTGAGGACAGACAAATGCCAGATGGATGGCTGCTGGGTATGTGATTTGATATGTGTAGGACTTTGTATACTACATACAAATCCACTGTGTTAGTTATGTGTTGCTGTATATGTACTTTACACATGTTACTATATATGTCTTTCAGGTGATGGGGAATATGGCTGTTTCTCTTGGCTTCTGACTCCATTGTCCTGCCCTGATTCCCCTGCTGAACACAATTACAATAAGGAACATAAGTCCACGCGGATTGTGATAGAAAGATGTTTTAGGCTGCTGAAATCTAGGTTTTAGTGTCTGGATAAGTCTGGTGGGCTTTTGTTGTATAGTCCCTTAAAGGTGATCAGAATTGTGTTCTGCTGCTGTTTTTTTCATAACGTGTTTGCAACAACATCTGCCACATGTTGATGAGGAGGAGGAGGATGAAGAAAGCAATCACCAAGCAGAGGAGTTAGATACATCTGGTGACACTTGGAGTACAGATGTAGGGAGGCAGGTAAGGCAAGAGCTTATAAATCAACATTTTTAAGGTAAGTATATGTGTATCTGTTTTTTTTTGCATTTTTACTTTGGAACATAATTATTATTTGTAACCAACTCAAACATGTTACTTCGACAGAATGTGTATTATTCCAAAGACATACAAATATACACTGGCTTAGTGGCATACAAATGCAGCATGTGTATTGTGTGTTCTTGTTTTGAGTACACATCATATTATGGTGCACATGTAATAAGACTGGAGAAGTCATTAAGCAGTGATAAGTGCAGGAGCTGCGCTTGCCGGGAGTTACTCCACAAATACAAAGCATCGCCGCTGTGCAATGCTTTTGTATTTGTGCAGGGGGGCGACACTGACATGCGGGGCGGACTAGCCCTGGTGCTAAATTTAGCACAGCTACAATCAACTCGGAATTACCCTCATTATGTATTATTATTACACACATTACTTTTGCTGTTGCAAGGAAAAGTGTGATTTGTTTGAAGCATCCAAACAAATGCTCCCATAGCGCCTTTTTAGCACACACAAACATGGCAGGATATTAATGACAAACTGACAAAAAAAATATCGTCTAAAAACTCTCATTCTTGTTTGCACATATTCGGACACTTGCTTGTTGAACAAGACTGGTAAAGAGCAGTGTGAAGAACAAATCCACTTGTAAACTTAGTATATGGATAATTAATGATGTTGTTTAAATTAGTAAGGTGCTAACAGGACAATCTATAGTGTCAAACATACACTTACTAACTCATTGTATTTTTATCTCCAAACAGAAACCACTACATCTGGCTGCTATTTTTTGGGGGCCGGCTGCTTGGATGCTGCTTTGCCTTTACCACTGTCGAGTGGGCATGTTCTGGTGGAGCGCCTTGGTGGTAAGGCCATAGGCAATACAAGTGGAGTCGTCGTCCCAGAACTGGTACTTTGTTGCTGTTGCTGCTGGGAACTGAGTGTTTCATTGAGGTTAGTGAGGGTGGCATTGAGTTCACGTGTTGCTGCAATGTGATTTTCCATGATGCGGGATATAGATTCAATTAGCATTTTATTTGTTTCTAAAATGTTTAGGTAGCTTTGCTGTTGTCTGTGATGTTCATCCATTAGGTGTTGTAAGTTGCCCATTACATGTGTCATGTCTGCCCCCATTATTTCCATGGTGTTTGCCATTCGCGTGGTTGGTTAATTTTGTCGGCTTATATTGCGGCTTATTCTTTGAGGTGATTAGGCAGGCTTGAGAAAATTTGTGTCTGTCTACGCAGGCAATCCTGATTAGTGGCCTGCTGTGTAGCCCAATTGTCCCAAAACACTTGATCAGGTCCTTGTGCTACTGGTGTTGTTGGGCTGTGTTGTGGTGGTGGTGTGTTTTGCGGGGGAGGTGTACTCACAAGTGCTGGGGGTGTGTTTACTTCAATTATTGGCTGTCTTGATGGTGTGTCGGAGGGATGCTGGTAGCGTTAGTTGTTTCTGAAAGGACAAAGCATTTTTGGTTAGCTAGCCATATATGTTTGACAAATGTTTAACAAAGGCCACTTTACACATGTATGTGAATGCATATTGTACATATTCTGCATTGCAACAACATCACTACTGCCTTTAAAGGCTGCACATGCCTCTCTCATTGTTGCTTTGCTGTGTACATCAATGTAAAAGCAACCACATTATTTGTCTGGTATATCCTACATGCTCCACAAGAAATGTGTGAGTTGTTTACAAAAGTGTTGCCTTTTACTTTGAGCGAATTAAACATCTCTATGTTTTTGCATGTTGAAGCGAATGTATGCAAAAGAATAAACACACAACAATGTTTACAGCCTTACTCTTTGTCAAGCTTATCCATCTGTTTCTGTTGAAGCATCTTCCAGACAATCTGCTGCTGTATGGCTGAAGTGGACATACATATCTTTAATGGAGGCAGAAATCTACATTCCACTTTGTGCCCATTTTGTGGTTGCTGTTCTTCTGTACGTATTGTTGGTTGTGCTGCGTGTCCAGTTTATGAATGTAAATTAACAGCTAATTTATAGATGACTAATCTCTTCTAAAATTTTAGATTCCTACTCACCATCCAGATGAGGGGAGTGTGGTTGGCGTCTTGGTGAAGTGTCCAAAATTTGGCGTGGTGGTACGGAAGAAACTGTTGAAATTCTTTGTGGCAGTGTAGACTGCTGTGGTTTGGACAGGACATCCAACCTTGGTTTCTGCCATCTTCTGCTGGTCAAGCCTTGTGTTGAGGGACCTATTATTAAAGTGAAAAATATTGTATGTCCATTCCTTTACAAACATAACATGTACTACAACGGACACTTTACCTGCTGCTGCTGCTGCTGCTGCTGCAGCGTCGTCATCATCATCAGATGTCGTGGGACTGACTGTAGGTCGACCAGTTGTGGTTTTTTCGACACTGTACAACCAGGTGAAAAAAAACCCCAATGATGAAATTGTATAATGCACTTGTTAAACATTTGAAGCATTATGATTATAAAGATAATACCAACTTTTTATTTTGTGTGCTTGTAATTTTCTAATCATTGGAACATATAAAAAACATCTGATGTCGACCCCAGACACACAGCCATTAGCACAACAATACTGGCCAATAGGCATGTGCACTCAGGAAAGTGCTACGCATGACAAAATGGAGAGGCCACAAACATGGCCCTACATTCCAACTAGATAAAAGAACACTACAAAGCACACACATATTGATTAGAAAAGCAAATATCAATAATAACAAATTACATTTGTGTCAACCTGTGTGATGTGCCACAACAAACATACACTAGCCCAGCATCACAACAAAACTAAGGAAAACATTAAACAGATTTATTAACCATCCAAAGACATAAGCCACTGATAAAGCAGTGTTGGCGAAGGTGACAAATACAGCCGGCAAGCGACTAAAAATATGGGGCTTATTTTTTAACCAGATTAAATGGTGCTTCAGTTAGCTTGCACATGTCATTGGGTTATAATTTACTTAGGCCTACTCCAGCCTATAACATCTGAACAACTGTTTGTGAAACCTTGCACATGGCTAACTGCCTCAAAATACAGAGTACAATAGTTTTTGTGGGAAATGTGATGAAGGGCATGCTTGGTGTTTGCAAATTAAATGCCGACAAAAATAACAACTTAACAATACAAAAACATTAATACATTTTAAGACACATTTCACATACAGTACTGTTATGTGCTACATTGGTTTTTGAATTAGCCATTAACAATGTCAAGGGTTTTGCTGCCGTGTAGTTGAAGATGCGAGTAACGCGCTAGGCCACATGACACACATTAACCAAAACCAAATTAAATCCCCCCAAAAAACAGAGTATGTTATTAAGAAAACACTTGCTCACCATCCTTCCTGGGCCGATCAGAATCACGGACATGGGTTGCTGACACAACTTCAGGAGGTAATAAGCTCCACATGGGCTCCTCATAGTCCAGATATCTGGCAATGAAGCGCTGACCCCCACCAGTCTGACGAGCCGACTTCACCTCCTTTGCCATTTTGGACTTCACACAGCGCTTTATATCATAGTACCGTTTGCGGCACGTATCCAGGGCTGTTTCTAGTCAATTTGGCTCCTAGTGCGAGATTTAAAAATGCGCATCCCTCCCCATTGACATAAAAAAAATGCGCCCCCCCCCCATAGATATAAAAAGAAAAAGCATGCGCGCTCCTGGCAAGGGGGCATGGCTTCATTAAAATGTGCGTGTCCTCATTAAAATGGGCGTGGCCTCATCTGAAAAGACTACCTTTACACCCCAGTTTTTGACCTTGCACCAACAGATCACGGCAACCACAGGGGGAATATATATATATATATATATATATATATATATAAAACAAATAGTAACAAGTAACGTTAGGTGAGCACTACAAGTGCACGTGAAACTGTGATTTAAAAATTGAGTGAATACATACAATAGTTAAAAATAACACTAATCCAATCAGTGGATGGCAGCAACCTTAAGCAATGTGATATGTGCTTGGATGGCACATAAGCAATAAAAGATGAAACTAGTGGAGAAAAAGGGCGCCTATTTAATGGTGAAATATGTTTTAAAAACTGTACGCGCTATGTTATTTCTGTTCTATTTCTTTTCACATATGTGCATTGGTCATGTGACCGAAGACAGTGTGTGTATCAGATAAGTGATGAACATACATTATCACTTGGTTCACTCTATATTAATTTTTTAAAACAAAATAGGCTCCCTTTCTCTCCACTAGTTTCATATATATATATATATATATATATATACATATATCAAAACGATCAGCCCGGCACTCCCACAAAAATAGCAACATGCCCCGGTGCCCTCAGTAATGTATTGACATAAAACAGGAAAAACTGCGGCACTCGGGGACTGGTGAAAAAGTTAATGTATTAAGCAATACATATCCATCGACGTTTCGGGGATTTTAACCCCTTTCTCAAGATGTACCAGTGTGAAAAGAAAAGAAGAAACCCACTCACCTTTAAGGGAAGAGAAGAGCCCGCCACTACACCCGTGCACGCAAAGCCCCGAGCCTCCAGGTCCGACGTGGGGGAAGGCGCCAGGAGATGACGTAGCATGACGTCCGCGCTGAGCCCGGCCGTCTGTTGCCCGGCAACGCCTGACGTTGAGCCCGCAGGCCGGAGGCTGGGGGAGAAACAAATAGAACACAGCGCTGGGGATGAAAAGAACAGAATAAAGTATATACAAATACCGGACAACGAATAAAATACAACAGTCTAGCCCTATATGATAAACACAGTCCCCTGGTCAGCACCCAAAGGGTAAGAGGGTCACCGAAGCCCGCAAGTAGTGAAAAAAGGAGAAGGGGAGTGGGAAAAAGCTGTGCAGATAAACAGCTATACCAGAGTGACCCATAGTGCTAATTAATACAATGTATCAGGATAGGAACAGAGGGGCAAAATAATATGACTAAATAGGGTCAAGTCCCAGGTTGTTAGTACATCCCATAATCCTACTCATCGTGGGGTCACGATTATCCAAAGATACTCCACACAATTCTTTCATTAAGGCCCGCTGGATGGATGGTGTTGAGCCCGTAGATCCAGGACGCTTCTTTGCGAAGTAGTGCGCCATCACGGTCACCCCCTCGAGCAGACTTTGGGATGTGATCAATAATTACGTGTTTCAGATCTCCCAATGCGTGTTTAGCCTCCTGGAAATGCCTGGCTACAGGTTGGTCAGAGGGGGATCCCGCGATGGCGGCCTTGATGGCCGATCGATGGAGGGCCATGCGTTCCCTCAATGTCCTGATCGTTTTCCCTACATAAGAGTTTGCAGGGGCATATGATGAGATAAATGATGTGCGTAGAAGTGCAGGAAACAACGTGTCTGATTGAGATTTTCCTGCCCGTTAGGGGTAGAGTGAAGGAAGACCCGATGATCATATGGCTACAGGTAGTGCATCCCAAGCAACGATAGCAACCTGTTTTTTTTTGACAAAAATGTCCCTTTAGCTGGGTTGGAAAAGCTTGAAATGTCCGTATGGACCACCAGGTCTTTGATATTACGACCCCTCCTGTAGCACATCATAGGGGTAGCATGTTTGAACGGAAGGGAAGGGTCGGTGGACACTATGGGCCAAAGGGCTCTATTCGCTCTATTCAAAATAGGGCTGGAGGTGTCAAATGTCGTGGTCCACGGGATTCTATCGCCCATGGATCTCGCAGTAGGTCGTAGTAGCTCGTCCCGCTTCTGTAACAGCACCTCCTTTTTGGTACGGACCAATGCTGTCTTGTCGTATCCCCTTTCAATAAATTTGGTGACCATCTTATCTAGTTCCCTCTCGATCTTATCCGGCTGATTACAAATGTGTGCCACTCTCAGCATTTGAGATCTGGGAAGACCCTGCTTCAAAGGGCGGGGATGATGACTGTTGGCACGCAGCAGGGTGTTCTTATCGGTCGGTTTACTGTAGATGTTGGTCGACAGTTTCCCAGCGTCCAAAGACACCAGGACGTCTAGGTAATTAATAGAGGTCGAGGACCACTGGCAAGTGATCCTAATGGGGGAGGGTCTGGTGTTAATAGAGTCCAATAGGTTTACCAGTGCTTGCTCACCCCCAGTCCAAAGGATGAAAATATCATCGATATATCTGGTGAAGAGGGCGATGGACTGAGCAATCAGTCCATCGCCCTCTGGGAGTGCCGGGCTGATCGTTTTGATATATATATATATATATATATATATATGAAACTAGTGGAGAGAAAGGGCGCCTACTTTGTGTTTTAAAAAATTAATATAGAGTGAACCAAGTGATAATGTATGGACATCACTTATCTGATACACACACTGTCTTCGGTCACATGACCAATGCACATATGTGAAAAGAAATAGAAAAGAAATAACATAGCGCGTACAGTTTTTAAAACATATTTCACCATTAAATAGGCACCCTTTTTCTCCACTAGTTTCATCTTTTATTGCTTATGTGCCATCCAAGCACATATCACATTGCTAAAGGTTGCTGCCATCCACTGATTGGATTAGTGTTATTTTTAACTATTGTATGTATTCACTCAATTTTTAAATCACAGTTTCACGTGCACTTGTAGTGCTCACCTAACGTTACTTGTTACTATTTGTTTTATATATATATATATATATATATATATATATTCTGTTCTTTTCATCCCTAGCGCTGTGTTCTCTTTGTTTCTCCCCAGCCTCCAGCCTGCGGGCTCAGCGTCAGGCGTTGCCGGCCAACAGACGGCCGGGCTCAGCGCGGACGTCATGCTACGTCATCTCCTGGCGCCTTCCCCCACGTCGGACCTGGAGGTTCGGGGCTTTGCGTGCACGGGTGTCGTAGCGGGCTCTTCTCTTCCCTTAAAGGTGAGTGGGTTTCTTCTTTTCTTTTCACACTGGTACATCTTGAAAAAGGGGTTAAAATCCCCGAAACGTCGATGGATGATATGTATTGCTTAATACATTAACTTTTTCACCAGTCCCCGAGTGCCGCAGTTTTTTCTGTTTTATATATACATATATATATATATATATATATATATATATTTATATATATATATATATATATATAGTGCCATACACCGCAATGCCCTTGATACATTAAATCCCCATTTTACACATTACAACAGGCAAGTGTCCCCATTTTACACATTACGGCAAGCAAGTGTCCCCATTTGACACATTACGGCAGGCAAGTGTCCCCATTTTACACATTACGGCAGGCAAGTGTCCCCATTTTACACAGTGCGGCAGGAAAGAGTCCCCATTTTACACATTGCGGCAGGCAAGAGCCCCCATTTTACACATTGCGTCAGGCAAGAGTCCCCATTTTACATATTACGGCAGGCAAGTGTCCCCATTTTACACAGTACGGCAGGCAAGGGTCCCCATTTTACACATTACACAGGCAAGAGTCTCCATTTTACACAGTACAGCAGTCAAGAGTCCCCATTTTACACAGTACGGCAAGCAAGAGTAACCATTTTACACATTGCAGCAGGCAAGTATCCCCATTTTACACAGTACGGCAGGCAAGAGTAACCATTTTACACATTGCAGCAGGCAAGTGTCCCCATTTTACACATTACGACAGGCAAGTGTCCCCATTTTACACAGTGCGGCAGGAAAGAGTCCCCATTTTACACATTGCGGCAGGCAAGTGTCCCCATTTTACACATTACGGCAGGCAAGTGTCCCCATGTTACACAGTGCGGCAGGAAAGAGTCCCCATTTTACACATTGCGGCAGGCAAGTGTCCCCATTTTACATATTATGGCAGGCAAGTGTCCCCATTTTACACAGTACGGCAGGCAAGGGTCCCCATTTTACACATTGTGGCAGGCAAGGGTCCTCATTTTACACAATTACGGCAGGCAAGTGTCCCCATTTTACACATTACGCAGGCAAGAGTCTCCATTTTACACAGTACAGCAGTCAAGAATCCCCATTTTACACAGTACGGCAGGCAAGAGTAACCATTTTACACATTGCGGCAGGCGAGTATCCCCATTTTACACAGTACGGCAGGCAAGAGTAACCATTTTACACATTGCGGCAGGCAAGTATCCCCATTTTACACAGTACGGCAGGCACATGTCCCCATTTTACACATTACAGCAGGCACGTGTCCCCATTTTACACAAAAAGGGCGCCTATGTCGTGTTTTAAAAAATTAATATAGAGTGAACCACATATGTGAAAAGAAATAGAACAGAAATAACATCGTTTTTTTATGGTGAAATATGTTTTAAAAACTGTACGCGCTATGTTATTTCTTTTCTATTTCTTTTCACATATGTGCATTGGTCATGTGACCGAAGACAGTGTGTGTATCAGATAAATGATGTCCATACATTATCACTTGGTTCACTCTATATTAATTTTTTAAAACACGAAATAGGCGCCCTTTCTCTCCACTAGTTTCACATATATATATATATATATATATATATATACAAACAAATAGAATTGAGCGGCACTCTCAGGACTTTAACAAAGAACGGGTCCTCAGCCCATCATAAGTTTGCAACGTTTCGGTAATTTTATTTCAACCGTCGTCAGGCATAATAACATATAAGCAGACATTCTTACCTTTAAATAACACACAGAAAACACGTGAACTGGCCACAGGATGCCCAGAGCCCTGGACTTCCTCTGACGTCCGTCAGAGTTGACCTCACCAATTAACATCAATAAACATCAATTAACACTTAACCCTTCACCGTGAGATAAACGGAACACTGGAGAGAAAAAAACAGACATAAAATCTATATGAATGTCAGTGAATCCAGCAGATACGAGGAGACTTGCAAAAATACATCAGAGCAATTAATGAAACAATGATATCAATTATAGATATATAGAAAGAAAAACAGTTTTATAAATTCATAAAAAGCTGCTGAAAGATAATGACTCATTCAATCCGTTAGGAGTAAGAGTATTCAGCTGATAAATCCAATGTGTCTCACGTTGTAATAATTTTTTATTTCTATCTCCACCTCTTTTATTTGCTGGGATGTGGTCAATCATTTTATAACGTAAACTGTATAAAGAGTGATTAAATTGTTTAAAATGTTTGGCAACAGGCTGGTCTATTGATTTACCTTCAAGGATTTGTTTAATTGCACTACGATGTTGTGTCATGCGTTCTTTAAACGTGCAGGAAGTCTTGCCAACATAAAAAAGCCCACAAGGGCATCTGATGTAATATACAACAAATCTAGAACTACAGGTTAAACTGTGAGTGATCTTAATAGCTTTACCAGACTGGGGAAGATAAAAAGTGTCTCCCGTCTCCATGTACAAGCAAGTAGTACAACCAAGGCAGCGAAAATTACCTGGTTTCCTGCTAAGAAAATGAGCTGGTTTAGTGGATTTAAAATCCGAGATGTCAGAGTGCACTAATAGATCACATAGATTACGTCCTCTACGATAACAAGGTGTTAAACCTTTGGACGCAAGAGAGGTCAGAGCTTGGTCAGACTGTACTACAGGCCAATATCTCTTAGCACATTTAAGGGGGGTACTCACGGGAGAGATGTGTGCTGAGCGATCTTAACACAGACCGCTCAGCACACATCTCTCTCCCCGCTCAGCACAGCGCGATGTGCTGAGCGAGGGGGAAAGCCGACGGGGAGCCGCTCACTTCACACAACGGTGAAGTGAGCGACCCGCTAGATTGAGCCTGCATGCAGGCTCAATCTAGCACCGGCGATAGCGATGCGCGGGGCCGCGCATCGCTATCGCTGGGGGGCTTACACACGGCAGATCCGTGCTTAAAATCTAAGCAATCTAGCAAGATTGCTTAGATTTTAAGCACAGATCTCTCCGTGTGTACCCCCCTTAAGTTAACTGTTTACTTGCTGTGGAAAATTGGTTGACAAAGATAATTTTATCATTTGCTTTTTTAGTACTGACATCATGTTTCATTTTTGGGGCTGCTAGTGCTCTTTTCTTAGCATCCTGTAGTGATTTATTAGAGTAGCCTCTTTCCAAAAATTTGGAAATAAGCATTTCCATCTGCACTTGTTCTTCTGATGAATCACTGCAAATGCGATGTACTCTCAGTAATTGTGAGAATGGTAAACCCTGAATTAAAGATGGAGGATGGTGACTAGAGGCCATGAGAAATTTATTGCAATCTGTAGGTTTAGTATAGACAGAGGTCTTAAGACCTACAGAGTTGCGGGTAACATTCACATCTAAAAAGTGTATACTTTCCTTTTGTATATTAAATGTGAACTTAATATTCTCATCACGGGAATTAATATCAGCCATCATGGTGATAAAAGCCTCCTGGGTACCAGTCCAAATCAGGAACACATCATCTATGTACCTAGTAAAAAAGGCAATGTTCTCACTATATTCTGGTACATCGAAAAATAGATTTTGTTCCACATTAAACATGAATGCGGTAGCGTAAGCCGGAGCGACTGGGGATCCCATCGCACAGCCGTGTACTTGCAAAAAAAATTCATTATTAAATAAAAAATAATTACGAGTCAAAACCAGTCGTAATAAGTCAAAAAATAAATCTAAAGAGAAACCAGTATAGTACATATTGTCACAGATCAATTCTTTAACAGCTGATATACCTCTCTCATGGGGGATATTCGTATACAAGCTCACAACATCTGCCGTGCATAACCAGAATTCATTGGTGGTTAATGACAAAGCCCTCAGTTTATCTAAAAAGCAAAATGAATCCTTCAAATAGGATTTTTCATGCTGAATGACTGGTTGCAACAAGAAATCAAGGTAACGAGCAACATGACTAAACAGTGAATCTCTAGCCGCAACAATGGGGCGACCCGGTGGTTTATGAACATTCTTGTGCAACTTAGGTAAGGTATAGAACACAGGTACCATAGGTGTAGACACATATAAAGAATTCAACAATTCCATATCAATGATATTCCTATCCACAGCATTCAGAAGTAATTCATACAATTCTCTAGCATATGATTCAGTGGGGTCATGTGTTAATTTGATATAGACCTTAGAGTCATTTAACTGTGAATAAGCTTCAGATAGATAATCTTCTAAGTCCTGAATCACAATACCGCCTCCCTTATCCGCGGGGCGGATTGTGATATCAGTTCTAGCAGACAAATTGTGCAGGGCAGTACGCTCATCAGATGAAAGATTGTTCATATATTTAGGCGGAGTCTTTGTGACACAGTCTATTTGATTAGTCATAGTCTTAGTGTAAGCCCGAATGGCAGGGTTAATTGAAGGCGGGTCAAAAGTAGATTTGGCTCTTACCGGGCATCTGGAAGACAGTTCTTGATCTGGTGCTTTATCATTGAAGAATTCTTTCAGTCTCAGCTGTCGATTAAAACGTGCCAGATCAATTTTGCTCTCGAAGCTCTTGTGTACAGTGGTAGGGACAAAACTCAAACCTTTTTGTAGTAATTTAGTTTCCGTTTCAGAAAGAGGAGTGGAAGAAAGATTAAAAATTACTTCTTTGCTTTTGTATTCTTTTTTCTTTTGTCTTTCACACTGTCGTCCTCTTCTAGTGGCTCTTCGACCAGGACGTCCCTTTTTGCCCTGGTCTTGATGCCTAAAGGGACACTGGTTGCCGTTTTACTGGTAGATGCGATGTCCGAATCACTTTGGGATGTCGCACTGGAACCATCTGTCTCCAACGGAAAAGCTTTGGGTTTTCGTGTATAACGTTGGCGTGTATGCTTACCAAAAAAGCGCTGGTTGCTTGAGAGAAAGTAGACTCTGTTCTCCTCATAATCTTTAGTAACAGCTGCATACTTCTTTGATTTAAAATTAATTAAATCAGTTTTATATTTGTCTATTTGAGTTTGCAGCTTGGTAACCCATTCGTTATTGGAGTCACTGTTCAAGAATTCCAAGCTCTCAGCCTCAAATTTCTTAATCTTGTCACGCACCACTGTTAACTCACGAGTGGATTCTTCTATTACCAGTAAAATCAAGTCAAAAGATGCCTTGTTTAGAACCGCCACCCATTTGCGACAGAAATCGGGGTTCAATCGTCCAATTGTTGGGGAGTTCTTAATGCGGAATCCCCTAGGGATTTTTTTATCCCTGTAATAGTCTGAAAGGGTAACTCCATGTAGATAAAAATCTACTTCACGCTTTTTCATTTTTAATAACTGTAAGAATAATTGCTCATTGTTATCAATACCAATAGAGGTAGTTAATTTATCCTTAATAAGGATCCTTTCAACATCCAAATCAGAGAGTGTTAGAATTTCTCCTTGAGGATACACATTGCTGCGGTAACCCACAGCATCTATTCTTCCAGTTTCCATTGTTCTGGGCATCCTGTGGCCAGTTCACGTGTTTTCTGTGTGTTATTTAAAGGTAAGAATGTCTGCTTATATGTTATTATGCCTGACGACGGTTGAAATAAAATTACCGAAACGTTGCAAACTTATGATGGGCTGAGGACCCGTTCTTTGTTAAAGTCCTGAGAGTGCCGCTCAATTCTATTTGTTTATACAGTGGATAACTCTGCAAGAGAAGGCACCAGGTATTATATTCATTTAATCAGGAGTGCCGACCACTTGGACATCTAGATTTTGGAAGGTAATTATTTGCCTTACCACTGTATGGCACCCGACTTATTGCTCTTTTGGACTCATGCACGAGTTCTAAGGTCGGAGGACTAATATTTTAAATCACTTGCCACTGGTGTTTTGCACACTAGCACTTTTTGTATATAGTGCACAATGGAAACTGGAAGAATAGATGCTGTGGGTTACCGCAGCAATGTGTATCCTCAAGGAGAAATTCTAACACTCTCTGATTTGGATGTTGAAAGGATCCTTATTAAGGATAAATTAACTACCTCTATTGGTATTGATAACAATGAGCAATTATTCTTACAGTTATTAAAAATGAAAAAGCGTGAAGTAGATTTTTATCTACATGGAGTTACCCTTTCAGACTATTACAGGGATAAAAAAATCCCTAGGGGATTCCGCATTAAGAACTCCCCAACAATTGGACGATTGAACCCCGATTTCTGTCGCAAATGGGTGGCGGTTCTAAACAAGGCATCTTTTGACTTGATTTTACTGGTAATAGAAGAATCCACTCGTGAGTTAACAGTGGTGCGTGACAAGATTAAGAAATTTGAGGCTGAGAGCTTGGAATTCTTGAACAGTGACTCCAATAACGAATGGGTTACCAAGCTGCAAACTCAAATAGACAAATATAAAACTGATTTAATTAATTTTAAATCAAAGAAGTATGCAGCTGTTACTAAAGATTATGAGGAGAACAGAGTCTACTTTCTCTCAAGCAACCAGCGCTTTTTTGGTAAGCATACACGCCAACGTTATACACGAAAACCCAAAGCTTTTCCGTTGGAGACAGATGGTTCCAGTGCGACATCCCAAAGTGATTCGGACATCGCATCTACCAGTAAAACGGCAACCAGTGTCCCTTTAGGCATCAAGACCAGGGCAAAAAGGGACGTCCTGGTCGAAGAGCCACTAGAAGAGGACGACAGTGTGAAAGACAAAAGAAAAAAGAATACAAAAGCAAAGAAGTAATTTTTAATCTTTCTTCCACTCCTCTTTCTGAAACGGAAACTAAATTACTACAAAAAGGTTTGAGTTTTGTCCCTACCACTGTACACAAGAGCTTCGAGAGCAAAATTGATCTGGCACGTTTTAATCGACAGCTGAGACTGAAAGAATTCTTCAATGATAAAGCACCAGATCAAGAACTGTCTTCCAGATGCCCGGTAAGAGCCAAATCTACTTTTGATCCGCCTTCAATTAACCCTGCCATTCGGGCTTACACTAAGACTATGACTAATCAAATAGACTGTGTCACAAAGACTCCGCCTAAATATATGAACAATCTTTCATCTGATGAGCGTACTGCCCTGCACAATTTGTCTGCTAGAACTGATATTACAATCCGTCCCGCGGATAAGGGAGGCGGTATTGTGATTAGAGATGAGCGCCTGAAATTTTTCGGGTTTTGTGTTTTGGTTTTGGGTTCGGTTCCGCGGCCGTGTTTTGGGTTCGAACGCGTTTTGGCAAAACCTCACCGAATTTTTTTTGTCGGATTCGGGTGTGTTTTGGATTCGGGTGTTTTTTTCAAAAAACACTAAAAAACAGCTTAAATCATAGAATTTGGGGGTCATTTTGATCCCAAAGTATTATTAACCTCAAAAACCATAATTTACACTCATTTTCAGTCTATTCTGAATACCTCACACCTCACAATATTATTTTTAGTCCTAAAATTTGCACCGAGGTCGCTGTGTGAGTAAGATAAGCGACCCTAGTGGCCGACACAAACACCGGGCCCATCTAGGAGTGGCACTGCAGTGTCACGCAGGATGTCCCTTCCAAAAAACCCTCCCCAAACAGCACATGACGCAAAGAAAAAAAGAGGCGCAATGAGGTAGCTGTGTGAGTAAGATTAGCGACCCTAGTGGCCGACACAAACACCGGGCCCATCTAGGAGTGGCACTGCAGTGTCACGCAGGATGGCCCTTCCAAAAAACCCTCCCCAAACAGCACATGACGCAAAGAAAAAAAGAGGCGCAATGAGGTAGCTGTGTGAGTAAGATTAGCGACCATAGTGGCCGACACAAACACCGGGCCCATCTAGGAGTGGCACTGCAGTGTCACGCAGGATGTCCCTTCCAAAAAACCCTCCCCAAACAGCACATGACGCAAAGAAAAAAAGAGGCGCAATGAGGTAGCTGTGTGAGTAAGATTAGCGACCCTAGTGGCCGATACAAACACCGGGCCCATCTAGGAGTGGCACTGCAGTGTCACGCAGGATGGCCCTTCCAAAAAACCCTCCCCAAACAGCACATGACGCAAAGAAAAAAAGAGGCGCAATGAGGTAGCTGTGTGAGTAAGATTAGCGACCCTAGTGGCCGACACAAACACCGGGCCCATCTAGGAGTGGCACTGCAGTGTCACGCAGGATGTCCCTTCCAAAAAACCCTCCCCAAACAGCACATGACGCAAAGAAAAAAAGAGGCGCAATGAGGTAGCTGACTGTGTGAGTAAGATTAGCGACCCTAGTGGCCGACACAAACACCGGGCCCATCTAGGAGTGGCACTGCAGTGTCACGCAGGATGTCCCTTCCAAAAAACCCTCCCCAATCAGCACATGATGCAAAGAAAAAGAAAAGAAAAAAGAGGTGCAAGATGGAATTGTCCTTGGGCCCTCCCACCCACCCTTATGTTGTATAAACAAAACAGGACATGCACACTTTAACCAACCCATCATTTCAGTGACAGGGTCTGCCACACGACTGTGACTGATATGACGGGTTGGTTTGGACCCCCCCCAAAAAAGAAGCAATTAATCTCTCCTTGCACAAACTGGCTCTACAGAGGCAAGATGTCCACCTCATCTTCACCCTCCGATATATCACCGTGTACATCCCCCTCCTCACAGATTATCAATTCGTCCCCACTGGAATCCACCATCTCAGCTCCCTGTGTACTTTGTGGAGGCAATTGCTGCTGGTCAATGTCTCCGCGGAGGAATTGATTATAATTCATTTTAATGAACATCATCTTCTCCACATTTTCTGGATGTAACCTCGTACGCCGATTGCTGACAAGGTGAGCGGCGGCACTAAACACTCTTTCGGAGTACACACTTGTGGGAGGGCAACTTAGGTAGAATAAAGCCAGTTTGTGCAAGGGCCTCCAAATTGCCTCTTTTTCCTGCCAGTATAAGTACGGACTGTGTGACGTGCCTACTTGGATGCGGTCACTCATATAATCCTCCACCATTCTTTCAATGTTGAGAGAATCATATGCAGTGACAGTAGACGACATGTCCGTAATCGTTGTCAGGTCCTTCAGTCCGGACCAGATGTCAGCATCAGCAGTCGCTCCAGACTGCCCTGCATCACCGCCAGCGGGTGGGCTCGGAATTCTGAGCCTTTTCCTCGCACCCCCAGTTGCGGGAGAATGTGAAGGAGGAGATGTTGACAGGTCGCGTTCCGCTTGACTTGAAAATTTTGTCACCAGCAGGTCTTTCAACCCCAGCAGACCTGTGTCTGCCGGAAAGAGAGATCCAAGGTAGGCTTTAAATCTAGGATCGAGCACGGTGGCCAAAATGTAGTGCTCTGATTTCAACAGATTGACCACCCGTGAATCCTTGTTAAGCGAATTAAGGGCTGCATCCACAAGTCCCACATGCCTAGCGGAATCGCTCCCTTTTAGCTCCTTCTTCAATGCCTCCAGCTTCTTCTGCAAAAGCCTGATGAGGGGAATGACCTGACTCAGGCTGGCAGTGTCTGAACTGACTTCACGTGTGGCAAGTTCAAAGGGCATCAGAACCTTGCACAACGTTGAAATCATTCTCCACTGCACTTGAGACAGGTGCATTCCACCTCCTATATCGTGCTCAATTGTATAGGCTTGAATGGCCTTTTGCTGCTCCTCCAACCTCTGAAGCATATAGAGGGTTGAATTCCACCTCGTTACCACTTCTTGCTTCAGATGATGGCAGGGCAGGTTCAGTAGTTTTTGGTGGTGCTCCAGTCTTCTGTACGTGGTGCCTGTACGCCGAAAGTGTCCCGCAATTTTTCTGGCCACCGACAGCATCTCTTGCACGCCCCTGTCGTTTTTTAAAAAATTCTGCACCACCAAATTCAAGGTATGTGCAAAACATGGGACGTGCTGGAATTTGCCCATATTTAATGCACACACAATATTGCTGGCGTTGTCCGATGCCACAAATCCACAGGAGAGTCCAATTGGGGTAAGCCATTCCGCGATGATCTTCCTCAGTTGCCGTAAGAGGTTTTCAGCTGTGTGCGTATTCTGGAAAGCGGTGATACAAAGCGTAGCCTGCCTAGGAAAGAGTTGGCGTTTGCGAGATGCTGCTACTGGTGCCACCGCTGCTGTTCTTGCGGCGGGAGTCCATACATCTACCCAGTGGGCTGTCACAGTCATATAGTCCTGACCCTGCCCTGCTCCACTTGTCCACATGTCCGTGGTTAAGTGGACATTGGGTACAACTGCATTTTTTAGGACACTGGTGAGTCTTTTTCTGACGTCCGTGTACATTCTCGGTATCGCCTGCCTAGAGAAGTGGAACCTAGATGGTATTTGGTAACGGGGGCACACTGCCTCAATAAATTGTCTAGTTCCCTGTGAACTAACGGCGGATACCGGACGCACGTCTAACACCAACATAGTTGTCAAGGCCTCAGTTATCCGCTTTGCAGTAGGATGACTGCTGTGATATTTCATCTTCCTCGCAAAGGACTGTTGAACAGTCAATTGCTTACTGGAAGTAGTACAAGTGGGCTTACGACTTCCCCTCTGGGATGACCATCGACTCCCAGCGGCAACAACAGCAGCGCCAGCAGCAGTAGGCGTTACACGCAAGGATGCATCGGAGGAATCCCAGGCAGGAGAGGACTCGTCAGAATTGCCAGTGACATGGCCTGCAGGACTATTGGCATTCCTGGGGAAGGAGGAAATTGACACTGAGGGAGTTGGTGGGGTGGTTTGCGTGAGCTTGGTTACAAGAGGAAGGGATTTACTGGTCAGTGGACTGCTTCCGCTGTCACCCAAAGTTTTTGAACTTGTCACTGACTTATTATGAATGCGCTGCAGGTGACGTATAAGGGAGGATGTTCCGAGGTGGTTAACGTCCTTACCCCTACTTATTACAGCTTGACAAAGGGAACACACGGCTTGACACCTGTTGTCCGCATTTCGGGTGAAATACCTCCACACCGAAGAGCTGATTTTTTTGGTATTTTCACCTGGCATGTCAACGGCCATATTCCTCCCACGGACAACAGGTGTCTCCCCGGGTGCCTGACTTAAACAAACCACCTCACCATCAGAATCCTCCTGGTCAATTTCCTCCCCAGCGCCAGCAACACCCATATCCTCCTCATCCTGGTGTACTTCAACACTGACATCTTCAATCTGACTATCAGGAACTGGACTGCGGGTGCTCCTTCCAGCACTTGCAGGGGGCGTGCAAATGGTGGAAGGCGCATGCTCTTCACGTCCAGTGTTGGGAAGGTCAGGCATCGCAACCGACACAATTGGACTCTCCTTGTGGATTTGGGATTTCGAAGAATGCACAGTTCTTTGCTGTGCTGCTTTTGCCAGCTTGAGTCTTTTCATTTTTCTAGCGAGAGGCTGAGTGCTTCCATCCTCATGTGAAGCTGAACCACTAGCCATGAACATAGGCCAGGGCCTCAGCCGTTCCTTGCCACTCCGTGTGGTAAATGGCATATTGGCAAGTTTACGCTTCTCCTCCGACAATTTTATTTTAGGTTTTGGAGTCCTTTTTTTTCTGATATTTGGTGTTTTGGATTTGACATGCTCTGTACTATGACATTGGGCATCGGCCTTGGCAGACGACGTTGCTGGCATTTCATCGTCTCGGCCATGACTAGTGGCAGCAGCTTCAGCACGAGGTGGAAGTGGATCTTGATCTTTCCCTAATTTTGGAACCTCAACATTTTTGTTCTCCATATTTTAATAGGCACAACTAAAAGGCACCTCAGGTAAACAATGGAGATGGATACTAGTATACAATTATGGACTGCCTGCCGACTGCAGACACAGAGGTAGCCACAGCCGTGAACTACCGTACTGTACTGTGTCTGCAGCTAATATAGACTGGTTGATAAAGAGAAGATGTCTATGTAACTATGTATGTATAAAGAAGACTGAAAAAAATCCACGGTTAGGTGGTATACAATTATGGACGGACTGCCTGCCGAGTGCAGACACAGAGGTAGCCACAGCCGTGAACTACCGTACTGTACTGTGTCTGCAGCTAATATAGACTGGTTGATAAAGAGAAGATGTCTATGTAACTATGTATGTATAAAGAAGAATGAAAAAAATCCACGGTTAGGTGGTATTACAATTAGGGACGGACTGCCTGCCGAGTGCAGAGACACAGAGGTAGCCACAGCCGTGAACTACCGTACTGTGTCTGCTGCGACTGGATGATAAATGATATAAAAAATATATATATATCACTACTGCAGCCGGACAGGTATATATTATATATTATATAATGACGGACCTGCTGGACACTGTCTGTCAGCAGAATGAGTTTTATTTTTATAGAATAAAAAAAAAAAAACACACAAGTGAAGTCACACGACGAGTGTTTAACTTTTTCAGGCAATCACAATATAAGTATACTACTAACTATACTGGTGGTCAGTGTGGTCAGGTCACTGGTCAGTCACACTGGCAGTGGCACTCCTGCAGCAAAAGTGTGCACTGTTTAATTTTAATATAATATGTACTCCTGGCTCCTGCTATAACCTATAACTGGCACTGCAGTAGTGCTCCCCAGTCTCCCCCACAATTATAAGCTGTGTGAGCTGAGCAGTCAGACAGATATATAATATATATAGATGATGCAGCACACTGGCCTGAGCCTGAGCAGTGCACACAGATATGGTATGTGACTGACTGAGTCACTGTGTGTATCGCTTTTTTCAGGCAGAGAACGGATATATTAAATAAACTGCACTGTGTGTCTGGTGGTCACTCACTATATAATATATTATGTACTCCTGGCTCCTGCTATAACCTATAACTGGCACTGCAGTAGTGCTCCCCAGTCTCCCCCACAATTATAAGCTGTGTGAGCTGAGCAGTCAGACAGATATATATAATATTATATATAGATAATAGATGATGCAGCACACTGGCCTGAGCCTGAGCAGTGCACACAGATATGGTATGTGACTGACTGAGTCACTGTGTGTATCGCTTTTTTCAGGCAGAGAACGGATATATTAAATAAACTGCACTGTGTGTCTGGTGGTCACTCACTATATAATATATTATGTACTCCTGGCTCCTGCTATAACCTATAACTGGCACTGCAGTAGTGCTCCCCAGTCTCCCCCACAATTATAAGCTGTGTGAGCTGAGCAGTCAGACAGATATATATAATATTATATATAGATAATAGATGATGCAGCACACTGGCCTGAGCCTGAGCAGTGCACACAGATATGGTATGTGACTGACTGAGTCACTGTGTGTATCGCTTTTTTCAGGCAGAGAACGGATATATTAAATAAACTGCACTGTGTGTCTGGTGGTCACTCACTATATAATATATTATGTACTCCTGGCTCCTGCTATAACCTATAACTGGCACTGCAGTAGTGCTCCCCAGTCTCCCCCACAATTATAAGCTGTGTGAGCTGAGCAGTCAGACAGATATATATAATATTATATATAGATAATAGATGATGCAGCACACTGGCCTGAGCCTGAGCAGTGCACACAGATATGGTATGTGACTGAGTCACTGTGTGCTGTGTATCGCTTTTTTCAGGCAGAGAACGGATTATAAAGTAAACTGCACTGTCCTCACTAGTAAACTCTCTCCACTCAGTCTCTACACTTCTACAGTAACAGTACTCCTCCTAGTCAGCTCCAGTAAATCTCTCTCAGTCTCTTATAATCTAAATGGAGAGGACGCCAGCCACGTCCTCTCCCTATCAATCTCAATGCACGTGTGAAAATGGCGGCGACGCGCGGCTCCTTATATAGAATCCGAGTCTCGCGATAGAATCCGAGCCTCGCGAGAATCCGACAGCGTCATGATGACGTTCGGGCGCGCTCGGGTTAACCGAGCAAGGCGGGAAGATCCGAGTCGCTCGGACCCGTGAAAAAAAACATGAAGTTCTGGCGGGTTCGGATTCAGAGAAACCGAACCCACTCATCTCTAATTGTGATTCAGGACTTAGAAGATTATCTATCTGAAGCTTATTCACAGTTAAATGACTCTAAGGTCTATATCAAATTAACACATGACCCCACTGAATCATATGCTAGAGAATTGTATGAATTACTTCTGAATGCTGTGGATAGGAATATCATTGATATGGAATTGTTAAATTCTTTATATGTGTCTACACCTATGGTACCTGTGTTCTATACCTTACCTAAGTTGCACAAGAATGTTCATAAACCACCGGGTCGCCCCATTGTTGCGGCTAGAGATTCACTGTTTAGTCATGTTGCTCGTTACCTTGATTTCTTGTTGCAACCAGTCATTCAGCATGAAAAATCCTATTTGAAGGATTCATTTTGCTTTTTAGATAAACTGAGGGCTTTGTCATTAACCACCAATGAATTCTGGTTATGCACGGCAGATGTTGTGAGCTTGTATACGAATATCCCCCATGAGAGAGGTATATCAGCTGTTAAAGAATTGATCTGTGACAATATGTACTATACTGGTTTCTCTTTAGATTTATTTTTTGACTTATTACGACTGGTTTTGACTCGTAATTATTTTTTATTTAATAATTATTTTTTTTTTGCAAGTACACGGCTGTGCGATGGGATCCCCAGTCGCTCCGGCTTACGCTAACGCGTTCATGTTTAATGTGGAACAAAATCTATTTTTCGATGTACCAGAATATAGTGAGAACATTGCCTTTTTTACTAGGTACATAGATGATGTGTTCCTGATTTGGACTGGTACCCAGGAGGCTTTTATCACCATGATGGCTGATATTACTTCCCGTGATGAGAATATTAAGTTCACATTTAATATACAAAAGGAAAGTATACACTTTTTAGATGTGAATGTTACCCGCAACTCTGTAGGTCTTAAGACCTCTGTCTATACTAAACCTACAGATTGCAATAAATTTCTCATGGCCTCTAGTCACCATCCTCCATCTTTAATTCAGGGTTTACCATTCTCACAATTACTGAGAGTACATCGCATTTGCAGTGATTCATCAGAAGAACAAGTGCAGATGGAAATGCTTATTTCCAAATTTTTGGAAAGAGGCTACTCTAATAAATCACTACAGGATGCTAAGAAAAGAGCACTAGCAGCCCCAAAAATGAAACATGATGTCAGTACTAAAAAAGCAAATGATAAAATTAGCTTTGTCAACCAATTTTCCACAGCAAGTAAACAGTTAACTAAATGTGCTAAGAGATATTGGCCTGTAGTACAGTCTGACCAAGCTCTGACCTCTCTTGCGTCCAAAGGTTTAACACCTTGTTATCGTAGAGGACGTAATCTATGTGATCTATTAGTGCACTCTGACATCTCGGATTTTAAATCCACTAAACTAGCTCATTTTCTTAGCAGGAAACCAGGTAATTTTCGCTGCCTTGGTTGTACTACTTGCTTGTACATGGAGACGGGAGACACTTTTTATCATCCCCAGTCTGGTAAAGCTATTGAGATTACTCACAGTTTAACCTGTAGTTCTAGATTTGTTGTATATTACATCAGATGCCCTTGTGGGCTTTTTATGTTGGCAAGACTTCCTGCACGTTTAAAGAACGCATGACACAACATCGTAGTGCAATTAAACAAATCCTTGAAGGTAAATCAATAGACCAGCCTGTTGCCAAACATTTTAAACAATTTAATCACTCTTTATCCAGTTTACGTTATAAAATGATTGACCACATCCCAGCAAATAAAAGAGGTGGAGATAGAAATAAAAAATTATTACAACGTGAGACACATTGGATTTATCAGCTGAATACTCTTACTCCTAACGGATTGAATGAGTCATTATCTTTCAGCAGCTTTTTATGAATTTATAAAACTGTTTTTCTTTCTATATATCTATAATTGATATCATTGTTTCATTAATTGCTCTGATGTATTTTTGCAAGTCTCCTCGTATCTGCTGGATTCACTGACATTCATATAGATTTTATGTCTGTTTTTTTCTCTCCAGTGTTCCGTTTATCTCACGGTGAAGGGTTAAGTGTTAATTGATGTTTATTGATGTTAATTGGTGAGGTCAACTTTGACGGACTTCAGAGGAAGTCCAGGGCTCTGGGCATCCTGTGGCCAGTTCACGTGTTTTCTGTGTGTTATTTAAAGGTAAGAATGTCTGCTTATATGTTATTATGCCTGACGACGGTTGAAATAAAATTACCGAAACGTTGCAAACTTATGATGGGCTGAGGACCCGTTCTTTGTTAAAGTCCTGAGAGTGCCGCTCAATTCTATTTGTTTATACAGTGGATAACTCTGCAAGAGAAGGCACCAGGTATTATATTCATTTAATCAGGAGTGCCGACCACTTGGACATCTATATATATATATATACACAGTGTATATATATATATATACACAGTGTATATATATATATATATATATATATATATATATATCTCCAGCAAATTGAATCAGAGGGTGCTCTCAATCACTTAGACTGGTTACCAACTAAAAATTGACCAAATGATTATGGCTTTACACAATTTATTAAAAGCAAAGTATTGCCCAATCTAGACAGAGGTAACCCTTTTTCACAATTACAGATCACAATATATGTCAAATGTACAATAGTGTAGGGTTTCTTTTCTCTCTGTCTTCAACCCTGACGCATTTCGTCCTTCGTGGACTTCTTCAGAGGGATGGTCAACACAGCAAATGGTCAGTCCATGAAGCAACCATATATGAATTCAATGGGTTGAAACACTCTAATGCTCAATAGTGTTGAACACTTTAGACTAAATTAGCAATGGACCTCTTTCCAAAAAACACGCTGGTCCAAATGGTATATGGGTAAATATCCCACTTTGGGTGAGCCTCAAAATAATGATGTGTGAGAGAAATAGGCCACAGATACAGCAGTAGTTCCTATGTGCTCTCCCAAGTGCACTTGGGAGAGCACATAGGAACTACTGCTGTATCTGTTTTACACAGTTCGGCAGGCAAGGGTCCCCATTTTACACAGTGCAGCAGGAAAGAGTCCCCATTTTACACATTGTGGCAGGCAAGAGTCCCCATTTTACACATTACGCAGGCAAGAGTCTCCATTTTACACAGTACAGCAGTCAAGAGTCCCCATTTTACACAGTACGGCAGGCAAGAGTAACCATTTTACACATTGCGGCAGGCAAGTATCCCCATTTTACACAGTACTGCAGGCAAGAGTAACCATTTTACACATTGCGGCAGGAAAGAGTCCCCATTTTACACATTGCGGCAGGCAAGAGTCCCCATTTTACACATTGCGTCAGGTAAGAGTCCCCATTTTACACATTGTGGCAGGCAAGAGTCCCCATTTTACACATTACGCAGGCAAGAGTCTCCATTTTACACAGTACAGCAGTCAAGAGTCCCCATTTTACACAGTACGGCAGGCAAGAGTAACCATTTTACACATTGCGGCAGGCAAGTATCCCCATTTTACACAGTACTGCAGGCAAGAGTAACCATTTTACACATTGCGGCAGGAAAGAGTCCCCATTTTACACATTGCGGCAGGCAAGAGTCCCCATTTTACACATTGCGTCAGGTAAGAGTCCCCATTTTACACATTGCGGCAGGCAAGAGTCCCCATTTTACATATTACGGCAGGCAAGTGTCCCCATTTTACACACTACGGCAGGCAAGGGTCCCCGTTTTACATATTGCGGCAGGCAAGTGTCCCCATTTTACACAGTACGGCAGGCAAGTGTCCCTATTTTACACACTACGCAGGCAAGAGTCTCCATTTTACACAGTACAGCAGTCAAGAGTCCCCATTTTACACAGTACGGCAGGCAAGAGTAACCATTTTACACATTGCGGCAGGCAAGTATCCCCATTTTACACAGTACGGCAGGCAAGTGTCCCCATTTTACACATTACGGCAAGCAAGTGTCCCCATTTTACACAGTGCGGCAGGAAAGAGTCCCCATTTTACACATTACGGCAGGCAAGAGTCCCCATTTTACACATTGCGTCAGGCAAGAGTACCCATTTTACATATTACGGCAGGCAAGTGCCCCATTTTACACAGTACGGCAGGCAAGGGTCCCCATTTTACACATTGCGGCAGGCAAGTGTCCCCATTTTACACAATTACGGCAGGCAAGTGTCCCCAGTTTACACATTACGCAGGTAAGAGTCTCCATTTTACACATTGCGGCAGGTAAGTATCCCCATTTTACACAGTACGGCAGGCAAGAGTAACCATTTTACACATTGCGGCAGGCAAGAGTCCCCATTTTACACATTGCGTCAGGTAAGAGTCCCCATTTTACAAATTGCGTCAGGCAAGAGTCCCCATTTTACATATTACGGCAGGCAAGTGTCCCCATTTTACACAGTTCGGCAGGCAAGGGTCCCCATTTTACACAGTGCAGCAGGAAAGAGTCCCCATTTTACACATTGTGGCAGGCAAGAGTCCCCATTTTACACATTACGCAGGCAAGAGTCTCCATTTTACACAGTACAGCAGTCAAGAGTCCCCATTTTACACAGTACGGCAGGCAAGAGTAACCATTTTACACATTGCGGCAGGCAAGTATCCCCATTTTACACAGTACTGCAGGCAAGAGTAACCATTTTACACATTGCGGCAGGAAAGAGTCCCCATTTTACACATTGCGGCAGGCAAGAGTCCCCATTTTACACATTGCGTCAGGTAAGAGTCCCCATTTTACACATTGCGTAAGGTGGGAGTCCCATTTTACATATTACGGCAGGCAAGTGTCCCCATTTTACACAGTACGGCAGGCAAGGGTCCCCATTTTACACATTGCGGCAGGCAAGTGTCCCCATTTTACACAGTACGGCAGGCAAGTGTCCCTATTTTACACATTACGCAGGCAAGAGTCTCCATTTTACACAGTACAGCAGTCAAGAGTCCCCATTTTACACAGTACGGCAGGCAAGAGTAACCATTTTACACATTGCGGCAGGCAAGTATCCCCATTTTACACAGAACGGCAGGCAAGTGTCCCCATTTTACACAATACGGCAAGCAAGTGTCCCCATTTTACAAATTACGGCAGGCAAGTGTCCCCATTTTACACATTACGGCAGGCAAGTGTCCCCATTTTACACAGTGCGGCAGGAAAGAGTCCCCATTTTACACATTGCGTCAGGTAAGAGTCCCCATTTTACACATTGCGTCAGGCAAGAGTCCCCATTTTACATATTACGGCAGGCAAGTGTCCCCATTTTACACAGTTCGGCAGGCAAGGGTCCCCATTTTACACAGTGCAGCAGGAAAGAGTCCCCATTTTACACATTGTGGCAGGCAAGAGTCCCCATTTTACACATTACGCAGGCAAGAGTCTCCATTTTACACAGTACAGCAGTCAAGAGTCCCCATTTTACACAGTACGGCAGGCAAGAGTAACCATTTTACACATTGCGGCAGGCAAGTATCCCCATTTTACACAGTACTGCAGGCAAGAGTAACCATTTTACACATTGCGGCAGGAAAGAGTCCCCATTTTACACATTGCGGCAGGCAAGAGTCCCCATTTTACACATTGCGTCAGGTAAGAGTCCCCATTTTACACATTGCGTAAGGCAAGAGTCCCCATTTTACATATTACGGCAGGCAAGTGTCCCCATTTTACACAGTACGGCAGGCAAGGGTCCCCATTTTACACATTGCGGCAGGCAAGTGTCCCCATTTTACACAGTACGGCAGGCAAGTGTCCCTATTTTACACATTACGCAGGCAAGAGTCTCCATTTTACACAGTACAGCAGTCAAGAGTCCCCATTTTACACAGTACGGCAGGCAAGAGTAACCATTTTACACATTGCGGCAGGCAAGTATCCCCATTTTACACAGTACGACAGGCAAGTGTCCCCATTTTACACATTACGGCAAGCAAGTGTCCCCATTTTACACATTACGGCAGGCAAGTGTCCCCATTTTACACATTACGGCAGGCAAGTGTCCCCATTTTACACAGTGCGGCAGGAAAGAGTCCCCATTTTACACATTGCGTCAGGTAAGAGTCCCCATTTTACACATTGCGTCAGGCAAGAGTCCCCATTTTACATATTACGGCAGGCAAGTGTCCCCATTTTACACAGTTCGGCAGGCAAGGGTCCCCATTTTACACAGTGCAGCAGGAAAGAGTCCCCATTTTACACATTGTGGCAGGCAAGAGTCCCCATTTTACACATTACACAGGCAAGAGTCTCCATTTTACACAGTACAGCAGTCAAGAGTCCCCATTTTACACAGTACGGCAGGCAAGAGTAACCATTTTACACATTGCGGCAGGCAAGTATCCCCATTTTACACAGTACTGCAGGCAAGAGTAACCATTTTACACATTGCGGCAGGAAAGAGTCCCCATTTTACACATTGCGGCAGGCAAGAGTCCCCATTTTACACATTGCGTCAGGTAAGAGTCCCCATTTTACACATTGCGGCAGGCAAGAGTCCCCATTTTACATATTACGGCAGGCAAGTGTCCCCATTTTACACAGTACGGCAGGCAAGGGTCCCCGTTTTACATATTGCGGCAGGCAAGTGTCCCCATTTTACACAGCACGGCAGGCAAGTGTCCCTATTTTACACACTACGCAGGCAAGAGTCTCCATTTTACACAGTACAGCAGTCAAGAGTCCCCATTTTACACAGTACGGCAGGCAAGAGTAACCATTTTACACATTGCGGCAGGCAAGTATCCCCATTTTACACAGTACGGCAGGCAAGTGTCCCCATTTTACACATTACGGCAAGCAAGTGTCCCCATTTTACACAGTGCGGCAGGAAAGAGTCCCCATTTTACACATTACGGCAGGCAAGAGTCCCCATTTTACACATTGCGTCAGGCAAGAGTCCCCATTTTACATATTACGGCAGGCAAGTGCCCCATTTTACACAGTACGGCAGGCAAGGGTCACCATTTTACACATTGCGGCAGGCAAGTGTCCCCATTTTACACAATTACGGCAGGCAAGTGTCCCCAGTTTACACATTACGCAGGTAAGAGTCTCCATTTTACACATTGCGGCAGGCAAGTATCCCCATTTTACACAGTACGGCAGGCAAGAGTAACCATTTTACACATTGCGGCAGGCAAGAGTCCCCATTTTACACATTGCGTCAGGTAAGAGTCCCCATTTTACACATTGCGTCAGGCAAGAGTCCCCATTTTACATATTACGGCAGGCAAGTGTCCCCATTTTACACAGTTCGGCAGGCAAGGGTCCCCATTTTACACAGTGCAGCAGGAAAGAGTCCCCATTTTACACATTGTGGCAGGCAAGAGTCCCCATTTTACACATTACGCATGCAAGAGTCTCCATTTTACACAGTACAGCAGTCAAGGGTCCCCATTTTACACAGTACGGCAGGCAAGAGTAACCATTTTACACATTGCGGCAGGCAAGTATCCCCATTTTACACAGTACTGCAGGCAAGAGTAACCATTTTACACATTGCGGCAGGAAAGAGTCCCATTTTACACATTGCGGCAGGCAAGAGTCCCCATTTTACACATTGCGTCAGGTAAGAGTCCCCATTTTACACATTGCGTAAGGCAAGAGTCCCCATTTTACATATTACGGCAGGCAAGTGTCCCCATTTTACACAGTACGGCAGGCAAGGGTCCCCATTTTACACATTGCGGCAGGCAAGTGTCCCCATTTTACACAGTACGGCAGGCAAGTGTCCCTATTTTACACATTACGCAGGCAAGAGTCTCCATTTTACACAGTACAGCAGTCAAGAGTCCCCATTTTACACAGTACGGCAGGCAAGAGTAACCATTTTACACATTGCGGCAGGCAAGTATCCCCATTTTACACAGTACGACAGGCAAGTGTCCCCATTTTACACATTACGGCAAGCAAGTGTCCCCATTTTACACATTACGGCAGGCAAGTGTCCCCATTTTACACATTACGGCAGGCAAGTGTCCCCATTTTACACAGTGCGGCAGGAAAGAGTCCCCATTTTACACATTGCGTCAGGTAAGAGTCCCCATTTTACACATTGCGTCAGGCAAGAGTCCCCATTTTACATATTACGGCAGGCAAGTGTCCCCATTTTACACAGTTCGGCAGGCAAGGGTCCCCATTTTACACAGTGCAGCAGGAAAGAGTCCCCATTTTACACATTGTGGCAGGCAAGAGTCCCCATTTTACACATTACACAGGCAAGAGTCTCCATTTTACACAGTACAGCAGTCAAGAGTCCCCATTTTACACAGTACGGCAGGCAAGAGTAACCATTTTACACATTGCGGCAGGCAAGTATCCCCATTTTACACAGTACTGCAGGCAAGAGTAACCATTTTACACATTGCGGCAGGAAAGAGTCCCCATTTTACACATTGCGGCAGGCAAGAGTCCCCATTTTACACATTGCGTCAGGTAAGAGTCCCCATTTTACACATTGCGGCAGGCAAGAGTCCCCATTTTACATATTACGGCAGGCAAGTGTCCCCATTTTACACAGTACGGCAGGCAAGGGTCCCCGTTTTACATATTGCGGCAGGCAAGTGTCCCCATTTTACACAGCACGGCAGGCAAGTGTCCCTATTTTACACACTACGCAGGCAAGAGTCTCCATTTTACACAGTACAGCAGTCAAGAGTCCCCATTTTACACAGTACGGCAGGCAAGAGTAACCATTTTACACATTGCGGCAGGCAAGTATCCCCATTTTACACAGTACGGCAGGCAAGTGTCCCCATTTTACACATTACGGCAAGCAAGTGTCCCCATTTTACACAGTGCGGCAGGAAAGAGTCCCCATTTTACACATTACGGCAGGCAAGAGTCCCCATTTTACACATTGCGTCAGGCAAGAGTCCCCATTTTACATATTACGGCAGGCAAGTGCCCCATTTTACACAGTACGGCAGGCAAGGGTCACCATTTTACACATTGCGGCAGGCAAGTGTCCCCATTTTACACAATTACGGCAGGCAAGTGTCCCCAGTTTACACATTACGCAGGTAAGAGTCTCCATTTTACACATTGCGGCAGGCAAGTATCCCCATTTTACACAGTACGGCAGGCAAGAGTAACCATTTTACACATTGCGGCAGGCAAGAGTCCCCATTTTACACATTGCGTCAGGTAAGAGTCCCCATTTTACACATTGCGTCAGGCAAGAGTCCCCATTTTACATATTACGGCAGGCAAGTGTCCCCATTTTACACAGTTCGGCAGGCAAGGGTCCCCATTTTACACAGTGCAGCAGGAAAGAGTCCCCATTTTACACATTGTGGCAGGCAAGAGTCCCCATTTTACACATTACGCATGCAAGAGTCTCCATTTTACACAGTACAGCAGTCAAGGGTCCCCATTTTACACAGTACGGCAGGCAAGAGTAACCATTTTACACATTGCGGCAGGCAAGTATCCCCATTTTACACAGTACTGCAGGCAAGAGTAACCATTTTACACATTGCGGCAGGAAAGAGTCCCATTTTACACATTGCGGCAGGCAAGAGTCCCCATTTTACACATTGCGTCAGGTAAGAGTCCCCATTTTACACATTGCGTAAGGCAAGAGTCCCCATTTTACATATTACGGCAGGCAAGTGTCCCCATTTTACACAGTACGGCAGGCAAGGGTCCCCATTTTACACATTGCGGCAGGCAAGTGTCCCCATTTTACACAGTACGGCAGGCAAGTGTCCCTATTTTACACATTACGCAGGCAAGAGTCTCCATTTTACACAGTACAGCAGTCAAGAGTCCCCATTTTACACAGTACGGCAGGCAAGAGTAACCATTTTACACATTGCGGCAGGCAAGTATCCCCATTTTACACAGAACGGCAGGCAAGTGTCCCCATTTTACACATTACGGCAAGCAAGTGTCCCCATTTTACACATTACGGCAGGCAAGTGTCCCCATTTTACACATTATGGCAGGCAAGTGTCCCCATTTTACACAGTGCGGCAGGAAAGAGTCCCCATTTTACACATTGCGTCAGGTAAGAGTCCCCAAATACACATTGCGTCAGGCAAGAGTCCCCATTTTACATATTACGGCAGGCAAGTGTCCAAATTTTACACAGTTCGGCAGGCAAGTGTCCCCATTTTACACAGTGCAGCAGGAAAGAGTCCCCATTTTACACATTGTGGCAGGCAAGAGTCCCCATTTTACACATTACGCAGGCAAGAGTCTCCATTTTACACAGTACAGCAGTCAAGAGTCCCCATTTTACACAGTACGGCAGGCAAGAGTAACCATTTTACACATTGCGGCAGGCAAGTATCCCCATTTTACACAGTACTGCAGGCAAGAGTAACCATTTTACACATTGCGGCAGGAAAGAGTCCCCATTTTACACATTGCGGCAGGCAAGAGTCCCCATTTTACACATTGCGTCAGGTAAGAGTCCCCATTTTACACATTGCGTAAGGCAAGAGTCCCCATTTTACATATTACGGCAGGCAAGTGTCCCCATTTTACACAGTACGGCAGGCAAGGGTCCCCATTTTACACATTGCGGCAGGCAAGTGTCCCCATTTTACACAGTACGGCAGGCAAGTGTCCCTATTTTACACATTACGCAGGCAAGAGTCTCCATTTTACACAGTACAGCAGTCAAGAGTCCCCATTTTACACAGTACGGCAGGCAAGAGTAACCATTTTACACATTGCGGCAGGCGCGTATCCCCATTTTACACAGTACGGCAGGCAAGTGTCCCCATTTTACACATTACGGCAGGCAAGTATCCCCATTTTACACAGTACTGCTGGCAAGAGTAACCATTTTACACATTGCGGCAGGAAAGAGTCCCCATTTTACACATTGCGGCAGGCAAGAGTCCCCATTTTACACATTGCGTCAGGTAAGAGTCCCCATTTTACACATTGCGTAAGGCAAGAGTCCCCATTTTACATATTACGGCAGGCAAGTGTCCCCATTTTACACAGTACGGCAGGCAAGGGTCCCCATTTTACACATTGCGGCAGGCAAGTGTCCCCATTTTACACAGTACGGCAGGCAAGTGTCCCTATTTTACACATTACGCAGGCAAGAGTCTCCATTTTACACAGTACAGCAGTCAAGAGTCCCCATTTTACACAGTACGGCAGGCAAGAGTAACCATTTTACACATTGCGGCAGGCGCGTATCCCCATTTTACACAGTACGGCAGGCAAGTGTCCCCATTTTACATATTACGGCAAGCAAGTGTCCCCATTTTACACATTACGGCAGGCAAGTGTCCCCATTTTACACATTACGGCAGGCAAGTGTCCCCATTTTACACAGTGCGGCAGGAAAGAGTCCCCATTTTACACATTGCGTCAAGTAAGAGTCCCCATTTTACACATTGCGTCAGGCAAGAGTCCCCATTTTACATATTACGGCAGGCAAGTGTCCCCATTTTACACAGTTCGGCAGGCAAGGGTCCCCATTTTACACAGTGCAGCAGGAAAGAGTCCCCATTTTACACATTGTGGCAGGCAAGAGTCCCCATTTTACACATTACGCAGGCAAGAGTCTCCATTTTACACAGTACAGCAGTCAAGAGTCCCCATTTTACACAGTACGGCAGGCAAGAGTAACCATTTTACACATTGCGGCAGGCAAGTATCCCCATTTTACACAGTACTGCAGGCAAGAGTAACCATTTTACACATTGCGGCAGGAAAGATTCCCCATTTTACACATTGCGGCAGGCAAGAGTCCCCATTTTACACATTGCGTCAGGTAAGAGTCCCCATTTTACACATTGCGTCAGGCAAGAATCCCCATTTTACATATTACGGCAGGCAAGTGTCCCCATTTTACACAGTACGGCAGGCAAGGGTCCCCATTTTACACAGTGCAGCAGGAAAGTGTCCCCATTTTACACATTGTGGCAGGCAAGAGTCCCCATTTTACACATTACGCAGGCAAGAGTCTCCATTTTACACAGTACAGCAGTCAAGAGTCCCCATTTTACACAGTACGGCAGGCAAGAGTAACCATTTTACACATTGCGGCAGGCAAGTATCCCCATTTTACACAGTACTGCAGGCAAGAGTAACCATTTTACACATTGCGGCAGGCAAGAGTCCCCATTTTACACATTGCGTCAGGTAAGAGTCCCCATTTTACACATTGCGTCAGGCAAGAATCCCCATTTTACATATTACGGCAGGCAAGTGTCCCCATTTTACACAGTACGGCAGGCAAGGGTCCCCATTTTACACAGTGCAGCAGGATAGTGTCCCCATTTTACACATTGTGGCAGGCAAGAGTCCCCATTTTACACATTACGCAGGCAAGAGTCTCCATTTTACACAGTACAGCAGTCAAGAGTCCCCATTTTACACAGTACGGCAGGCAAGAGTAACCATTTTACACATTGCGGCAGGCAAGTATCCCCATTTTACACAGTACTGCAGGCAAGAGTAACCATTTTACACATTGCGGCAGGAAAGAGTCCCCATTTTACACATTACGGCAGGCAAGTGTCCCCATTTTACACATTACGGCAGGCAAGTGTCCCCATTTTACACAGTGCGGCAGGAAAGAGTCCCCATTTTACACATTGCGTCAGGTAAGAGTTCCCATTTTACACATTGCGTCAGGCAAGAGTCCCCATTTTACATATTACGGCAGGCAAGTGTCCCCATTTTACACAGTTCGGCAGGCAAGGGTCCCCATTTTACACAGTGCAGCAGGAAAGAGTCCCCATTTTACACATTGTGGCAGGCAAGAGTCCCCATTTTACACATTACGCAGGCAAGAGTCTCCATTTTACACAGTACAGCAGTCAAGAGTCCCCATTTTACACAGTACGGCAGGCAAGAGTAACCATTTTACACATTGCGGCAGGCAAGTATCCCCATTTTACACAGTACTGCAGGCAAGAGTAACCATTTTACACATTGCGGCAGGAAAGAGTCCCCATTTTACACATTGCGGCAGGCAAGAGTCCCCATTTTACACATTGCGTCAGGTAAGAGTCCCCATTTTACACATTGCGTCAGCCAAGAATCCCCATTTTACAAATTACGGCAGGCAAGTGTCCCCATTTTACACAGTACGGCAGGCAAGGGTCCCCATTTTACACAGTGCAGCAGGAAAGTGTCCCCATTTTACACATTGTGGCAGGCAAGAGTCCCCATTTTACACATTACGCAGGCAAGAGTCTCCATTTTACACAGTACAGCAGTCAAGAGTCCCCATTTTACACAGTACGGCAGGCAAGAGTAACCATTTTACACATTGCGGCAGGCAAGTATCCCCATTTTACACAGTACTGCAGGCAAGAGTAACCATTTTACACATTGCGGCAGGAAAGAGTCCCCATTTTACACATTGCGGCAGGCAAGAGTCCCCATTTTACACATTGCGTCAGGTAAGAGTCCCCATTTTACACATTGCGTAAGGCAAGAGTCCCCATTTTACATATTACGGCAGGCAAGTGTCCCCATTTTACACAGTACGGCAGGCAAGTGTCCCCATTTTACACAGTACGGCAGGCAAGTGTCCCTATTTTACACATTACGCAGGCAAGAGTCTCCATTTTACACAGTACAGCAGTCAAGAGTCCCCATTTTACACAGTACGGCAGGCAAGAGTAACCATTTTACACATTGCGGCAGGCAAGTATCCCCATTTTACACAGTACGGCAGGCAAGTGTCCCCATTTTACACATTACGGCAAGCAAGTGTCCCCATTTTACACATTACGGCAGGCAAGTGTCCCCATTTTACACATTACGGCAGGCAAGTGTCCCCATTTTACACAGTGCGGCAGGAAAGAGTCCCCATTTTACACATTGCGTCAGGTAAGAGTCCCCATTTTACACATTGCGTCAGGCAAGAGTCCCCATTTTACATATTACGGCAGGCAAGTGTCCCCATTTTACACAGTTCGGCAGGCAAGGGTCCCCATTTTACACAGTGCAGCAGGAAAGTGTCCCCATTTTACACATTGTGGCAGGCAAGAGTCCCCATTTTACACATTACGCAGGCAAGAGTCTCCATTTTACACAGTACAGCAGTCAAGAGTCCCCATTTTACACAGTACGGCAGGCAAGAGTAACCATTTTACACATTGCGGCAGGCAAGTATCCCCATTTTACACAGTACTGCAGGCAAGAGTAACCATTTTACACATTGCGGCAGGAAAGAGTCCCCATTTTACACATTGCGGCAGGCAAGAGTCCCCATTTTACACATTGCGTCAGGTAAGAGTCCCCATTTTACACATTGCGTCAGGCAAGAATCCCCATTTTACATATTACGGCAGGCAAGTGTCCCCATTTTACACAGTACGGCAGGCAAGGGTCCCCATTTTACACAGTGCAGCAGGAAAGTGTCCCCATTTTACACATTGTGGCAGGCAAGAGTCCCCATTTTACACATTACGCAGGCAAGAGTCTCCATTTTACACAGTACAGCAGTCAAGAGTCCCCATTTTACACAGTACGGCAGGCAAGAGTAACCATTTTACACATTGCGGCAGGCAAGTATCCCCATTTTACACAGTACTGCAGGCAAGAGTAACCATTTTACACATTGCGGCAGGAAAGAGTCCCCATTTTACACATTGCGGCAGGCAAGAGTCCCCATTTTACACATTGCGTCAGGTAAGAGTCCCCATTTTACACATTGCGTCAGGCAAGAGTCCCCATTTTACATATTACGGCAGGCAAGTGTCCCCATTTTACACAGTACGGCAGGCAAGGGTCCCCATTTTACACATTGCGGCAGGCAAGTGTCCCCATTTTACACAGTACGGCAGGCAAGTGTCCCCATTTTACACATTACGCAGGCAAGAGTCTCCATTTTACACAGTACAGCAGTCAAGAGTCCCCATTTTACACAGTGCGGCAGGAAAGAGTCCCCATTTTACACATTGCGGCAGGCAAGAGTCCCCATTTTACATATTACGGCAGGCAAGTGTCCCCATTTTACACAGTGCGGCAGGAAAGAGTCCCCATTTTACACATTGCGGCAGGCAAGAGTCCCCATTTTACATATTACGGCAGGCAAGTATCCCCATTTCACACAGTACGGCAGGCAAGGGTCCCCATTTTACACATTGCGGCAGGCAAGTGTCCCCATTTTACACAATTACGGCAGGCAAGTGTCCCCATTTTACACATTACGCAGGCAAGAGTCTCCATTTTACACAGTACAGCAGTCAAGAGTCCCAATTTTACACAGTACGGCAGGCAAGAGTAACCATTTTACACATTGTGGCAGGAAAGTATTCCCATTTTACACAGTACGGCAGGCAAGAGTAACCATTTTACACATTGCGGCAGGCGAGTATCCCCATTTTACACAGTACGGCAGGCAAGAGTAACCATTTTGCACATTGCAGCAGGCAAGTATCCCCATTTTACACATTACGGCAGGCAAAAGTCCCCATTTTACACATCACGGCAGGCAAGAGTCCCCATTTTACACATTACGGCAGGCAAGAGTCCCCATTTTACACAGTACGGCAGGCAAGAGTCCCAATTTTACACATTACGCAGGCAAGAGTACCCATTTTAACATTACAGCAGGCACATGTCCCCACTTTACACATTACAGCAGGCACGTGTCCCCATTTTACACAAAAAGGGCGCCTATTTCGTGTTTTAAAAAATTAATATAGAGTGAACCACATATGTGAAAAGAAATAGAACAGAAATAACATAGTTTTTTTATGGTGAAATATGTTTTAAAAACTGTACGCGCTATGTTATTTCTTTTCTATTTCTTTTCACATATGTGCATTGGTCATGTGACCGAAGACAGTGTGTGTATCAGATAAGTGATGTCCATACATTATCACTTGGTTCACTCTATATTAATTTTTTAAAACACGAAATAGGCGCCCTTTCTCTCCACTAGTTTCACACACATATATATATATATATATATATATATACACAGTGTGTATATATATATATATATATATATATATACATACACAGTGTGTGTGTGTGTATATATATATATATATATATATACATACAGTGTATATATATATATATATATATATATAATGCCATACACCGCAATGCCCTTGATACATTAAATCCCCATTTTACACATTACAACAGGCAAGTGTCCCCATTTTACACATTACGGCAAGCAAGTGTCCCCATTTTACACATTACGGCAGGCAAGTGTCCCCATTTTACACAGTGTGGCAGGAAAGAGTCCCCATTTTACACATTACGGCAGGCAAGTGTCCCCATTTTACACAATACGGCAGGCAAGTGTCCCTATTTTACACATTGCGGCAGGCAAGTATCCCCATTTTACACAGTACGGCAGGCAAGTGTCCCCATTTGACACATTGTGGCAGGCAAGTGTTCCCATTTTACACATTACGCAGGCAAGAGTCTCCATTTTACACAGTACAGCAGTCAAGAGTCCCCATTTTACACAGTACGGCAGGCAAGAGTAACCATTTCTCTAACGTCCTTGAGGATGCTGGGACTCCGTAAGGACCATGGGGAATAGACGGGCTCCGCAGGAGATAGGGCACTTTAAGAATGCTTTGGATTCTGGGTGTGCACTGGCTCCCCCTCTATGCCCCTCCTCCAGACCTCAGTTTTACACTGTGCCCAGACTGAGATGGGTGCACTGCAGGGAGCTCCCTGAGTTCTCTGCCTAGAAAGCATATTTGTTTGGATTTTGTCTACATTTTTACAGGGAGCACTGCTGGCAACAGGCTCCCTGCATCGAGGGACTGAGGAGAGAGGGGCAGACCTTCTTGTCTAAGATAGGCTCTGCTTCCTCGGCTACTGGACACCATTATCTCCAGAGGGGGTGAACACAGGTTCTTACTGGGCGTCCACCCCCAGAGCCGCGCCGCCGTTCTCCTCACAGAGCCAGAAGAAACGAAGCCAGAAGACGTCTCAGGCGGCAGAAGCCTTCAGAGCTTCACTGAGGTAAAGCACAGCACCGCAGCTGTGCGTCATTGCTCCCATACACCTCACATACTCCGGTCACTGTAAGGGTGCAGGGCGCAGGGGGGTGGGGGGGTGCGCCCTGGGCAGCAATATAACACCTCTCTTATGGCAAAAAGTATATATACATGTACAGGTGGGCACTGTACATGTATAAAAAAGAGCCCCCGCCATATTTAATAAGTTTGAGCGGGACAGAAGCCCGCCGCCGAGGGGGCGGGGCTTCTCCCTCAGCACTCACCAGCGCCATTTTCACTCCACAGCACCGCTGAGAGGAAGCTCCCCGGACTCTCCCCTGCTTGACACACGGTGAAGAGGTTTTTAAAGTAGAGGGGGGTCACATATTTGGCGATTATACATTACAGCAGCGCTACTGGGTAAACATTCTGTGTTTTTCCCTGGGTTATATAGCGCTGGGGTGTGTGCTGGCATTCTCTCTCTCTGTCTCTCCAAAGGGCCGGGGGGGAACCTGTCTTCAGATAAGAGATTCCCTGTGTGTGTGGAGTGTGTCGGTACGTGTGTGTCGACATGTCTGCGGTAAAAGGCTCTCCTAAGGAAGAGATGGAGCAAATCTGTGTGGGTGCGTGGTGTCTCCGTCGACAACGCCGACACCTGATTGGATATGTGAAATTAAGTGCTAAGATGAACTTATTACAAAAGATTAGAGAACAGACAGGGAATCTACCCATGTCTGCCCCTATGTCACAGAGACCTTCAGAGTCTCACAACGCTCACTATCCAAAATAATAGACATCGACACGGAGTCTGAATCTAGTGTCGACTACGTTAATGCAAAGTACAGCCAAGACTGGCAGAAAAGTTTTCAATATATGATTATTGTAATAAAAGATTATTTTGCATATCACTGATGACTCATCTGTACCTGACACGAGGGTACACAGGTTTAAGGGGAAGAAAGCTGAGGTAAATTTCCCTCCTCTCATGAAGAAAAAGAGTGGGAATCTCCAGACAAGAAGCTGCAGCTTCCCAAAAAGAATTCTCAGGGAGTATCCTTTCCCTAATGGGGCCAGGATACGATGGGAATCTTCCCCTAGGGTGTACAAGGCATTGACACGTTTAACCAAAAAGGTAGCGCTGACGTAACAGCTATCCTCGGGGATCCTGCAGATAGCATGCAGTAAAAGTACTTTGAAGTTCATTTACACACATTCTGGTACACTACTCAGACCGGCGATTGTGTCGGCATGGGTTTATAGCGCTGTAGCAGCGTAGTCAGATACCTTATCAGCGGAGGTTGAAACCCTAGATAAGGATGACATATTATTGCCCCTAGTATATATTTATATGTAAAAGATGTTGGCTTATATATATATATATATATATATATATATATATATAAGACATGCCCAAAGAGACGTTAGTCTACTGGGTTCTAGAGTCAACGTTATGTCGATTTCTGCTAGACTTGTCCTGTGGAACATGCAATGGACAGGTGATGCCGACTAAAAGAGGCATATGGAGGGTTTACCTCACAAGGCTGAGGAATTGTGTGGAGAAGGGCTCTCGGACCTGGTCTCCACAGCTATAGCTGGTAATTCTGATCTTTTGCCTTATATTCCCTCACAGACTAAGAAAGCACAACATTATCAAATGCAGTCCTTTCGGTCGCAGAATAACAAAAAAGTATGAGGGTGTCCTTTCTTACCAGCGGTAGGGCACGGGGCACAGCTAGTTCCCAGAAACAGAAGTCCTCCCCGGCCTCTACTACATCCACCGCAGGATGCGGGAGCTCCGCTAAGGGAGTCCGTCCCAGGGGGAGCACGTCTTCGACTCTTCAGCCACATCTGAGTTCACTCACAGGTGGATCCCGGGGCAATAAAAATTGTTCTCAGGATTACAAAGGAATTCGAAAGGTGCCTCCTCGCCGGTTTTTCCTTATCGGACCTACCGGCTTCTCCCCCAGAAGGGGAGTTATATTAAATACAATTCACACATTGTATCTCCAACAGGTGGTGCTCAAGGTTCTCCTCCTGCAAAAAGGAAGGGGCTATTACTCAACCTTGGCTGTACCGAATACGTACGGTTCGGTCAGACCTATTTAAAATTAAAACCTCTGAACCTATACTAGAAAAGGTTCAAAATTAAAGTGGAATCGCTCAGAGCGATCATGGCCAGCCTGGAAAGGGGGGATTTGATGGTGTATCTAGACATAAAGGCTGCATACCTTCATGTTCCCATTTATCCACCCCATCAGGCGTACCTGACAATTGCGGTACAGTATTGTCATTACCAGTTTCAGGGTAATTGGCAGAAATGATGGTGCTCCTACGCAAGCAAGGAGTCACAGTTATCCCATACTGGGATGATCTCTTATGAGGCGAGATCAAAAGAGCAGTTGTTGAACAGCGTGTCACTTTCGCTGAAGGTGTCACAGCAACACTGCTAGTTTCTCAATATCCAGAAGTCACAGTTGGTTCCTATGACTAGTCTGCCCTTCTTGGGTATGATTCTGGATACGGACCAGAAAAGGGATTACCTTCAGATAGAGAAGGCCCAGGAACTCATGACTCTGGTCAGGAACTTTTTGAAACCAAGACAGGTGTCGGCATCGTTGCACCCGAGTCCGGGAAAAATCATTCCCTTCGGCAGGTTCCATGCGAGGTCTTTCAAATGGGACCCACTGGACAAATGGTCCAGGTCACATCTACAGATTCATCAGTTGATCACCCTCTCCCCCAGGGCCAGGGTATCTCTCCTGTGGTGGCTGCAAGATGCTCACCTCTATAGGGCTGCAGGTTTGGCATTCAGGACTGGATCCTGGTGACCACGGACGTGAGCCTCCGAGGTTGGGGAGCAGTCACACAGGGAAAAATAAAATGTCCAAGGTCTTTGGTCAAGTGAAGAGACTTGTCTTCACTTCTTGGAACTAAGGGCCATATACAACGCCCTATGTCAGGCGGAGACCTTACTTCGCGACCACAACGTCACCACAGTAGCTCATGTAAACCGCCAAGGCGGCACAAGGAGCAGAGTGGCGATGGCGGAAGCCACCAGAATTCTTCGCTGGGCGGAGAATCATGTAAGCGCACTGTCAGCAGTGTTCATTCCGGGAGTGGATGTCTGGGAAGCAGACTTCCTCAGCGGACACGACCTACGTCCTGGATAGTGGGGACTTCATCAGGAAGTCTTAGCACAGATTGCAATTCGGTGGAGACTGCCACTGATAGACATGATGGCGTCCCGCCTCAACACAAAGCCGCAGAGTTATTGCGCCAGGTCAGGAGACCCTCAGGCAGTAAGCTGTGGACGCCGTAGTGACACCGTGGGTGTTCCGGTCAGTGACACCGTGGGTGTTCCGGTCAGTTTCTGTGTTTACTCCTCTTCCTCTCATACCCATGGTGTTGAGGATAATAAGAAAAAGATGAGTGAGACCAATTATCATTGTTCCAGATTGGACACGGAGGACCTGGTATCCAGATCTGCAGGAAATGCTCACAGAGAATCCGTGGCCTCTTCGTCATAGACAGGACCTGCTGCAGCAGGGGCCCTGTCTGTTCCCAGACTTACCGCGGCGGCATTTGACGGCATGGCGGTTCAACGCAGGATCCTAGCGGTAATGGGTATTCCGGAGGAGGTCATTCCTACCCTAATTAAGGCTAGGAAGGAAGTGACATTGAAACATTATCACCGAATATGGTGAAAATATGTTTCCTGATGTGAGGCCAGGAATGGTCCTACGGAGGAATTCCTTTTGGGCCGTCTGCTTCACTTCCTTCAAACTGGAGTGAACTTGGGCCTAAAATTAGGATCGATAAAGGTTCAAATTTCGGCCTTATCCATTTTCTTCCAAAAAGATTTGGCTTCTCTTCCTGAAGTACAAACGTTTGTGTAGGGAGTACGTCATTTTTAGCCTTCTTTTGTACCGCCGGTGGCGCCTTGGGACCTTAACATGGTGTTACGGTTCCTTAAGTCTCATTGGTTTGAACCACTTAAGTCAGTGGTGTTGAAATATTTCACCTGGAAGGTGGTCATGTTGTTAGCCTTGGCTTCGGCTAGGCGAGTTTCAGAATTGGAGGCTTTTATCACTAAAAGCCCTATCTGATTGTCCATATGGATACAGCGAAATTGCGGACCCGTCCTCAATTCCTGCCAAAGGTGGTCTCATCCTTTCATATGAACCAACCTATTGTCGTGCCTGTGGCTACGCGTGACTTGGAGGATTCTGAGTCCCTTGATGTGGTCAGGGCTTTGAAAATTTACGTGGCCAGAACAGCTAGGATATGCAAAACAGAAGCACTGTTTGTCCTGTATACAGCCAACAAGGTTGGCGGCCCTGCTTCAAAGCAGACTATTGCTCGCTGGATCTGTAACACGATTCAGCTGGCGCATTCTACGGCAGGATTGCCGTTACCTAAATCGGTTTAGGCCCATTCCACTAGGAAGGTGGGCTCTTCTTGGGCGGCTGCCCGAGGGGTCTCGGCACTACAGCTGTGCCGAGCTGCTACTTGGTCGGGGTCAAATACCTTTGCAAAGTTCTGTAAGTTTGATACCCTGACTGAGGAGGACCTCCTGTTTGCTCAATTCGGTGCTGGAGAGTCATCCACACTCTCCCGCCCGTTTGGGAGCTTTGGTATAATCCCCATGGTCCTAACGGAGTCCCAGCATCCTCAAGGACGTTAGAGAAAATAAGATTTTACTTACCGGTAAATCTATTTCTCGTAGTCCGTAGAGGATCCTGGGCGCCCGTCCCAAGTGCGGAATTCTTCTGCAAGACTTGTATATAGTTATTGCTTACATAAGCGTTATGTTATAGTTTATCGGTTAAACCGAGGCTATGTTGTTATTCATACTGTTAACTGGGTAGTTTATCACAAGTTATACGGTGTGATTGGTGTGGCTGGTATGGATCTCGCCCTTAGATTTACAAAAATCCTTCCTCGTACTGTCCATCTTCTCTGGGCACAGTTTCCCTAACTGAGGTCTGGAGGAGGGGCATAGAGGGAGGAGCCAGTGCACACCCAGAATCCAAAGCTTTCTTAAAGTGCCCTATCTCCTGCGGAGCCCGTCTATTCCCCATGGTCCTTACGGAGTCCCAGCATCCTCTACGGACTACGAGAAATAGATTTACTGGTAAGTAAAATCTTATTTTTACACATTGCGGCAGGCAAGAGTCCCCATTTTACACAGTACGGCAGGCAAGAGTAACCATTTTACACATTGCCGCAGGCAAGTATCCCCATTTTACACAGTACGGCAGGCAAAAGTCCCCATTTTACACATCACGGCAGGCAAGAGTCCCCATTTTACACAGTACGGCAGGCAAGAGTCCCCATTTTACACATTACGCAGGCAAGAGTCCCCATTTTAACATTACAGCAGGCACGTGTTCCCATTTTACACATTACAGCAGGCACGTGTCCCCATTTTACACATTAGGCAGGTGTCAAGTGGGGGGAAGGAAGGGAGAGGGAGGGGGAGAGAGAGAGACTACTTACATTTGAAGAGGTTTTTCCCGCTCTTCGGGCTGCCTCTCCCTCCTCGCGCTGGCCGCCTCCTCCTTCTAATAGCTTGGCTCCCCCTCCTCTTGTCACCAGTACTCCGCTCGTGGGTGCAGAGTTTCACGGAATGATGCGATTGCGTTGTGACATCACGATGCAACCGCGTCATTCTGTGAAACTCCGCCTCCAAAGCAGGAGTACTCAGGAAGAGGAAGGAGGGGGAAACAAGGACCTGCAAAGTGCCGCGGCGGTCGCCCCGTGCAGTTGCATGGCTCGCCTGCCACTTAAACGGCACTGCACGTGTCCTCCGCCTGCTTGACCACCCCCTCACTATTTACAGCAGCGACAACTTTAGCCCACAACACCGTCTTCTTCTGTGATGTCACCTTTGCGGACTCCGGGCCAAATATTTCATCAGCTCATGTACCAAAGCCACATTCTCAGCATAACTAAACTTGACATTGCGACAAGTCTTAGTAGTGGTGCACTATCACTAGAGGCTGCAGCACCAACCTCACCCACCTCCTCCACCTCACTAACCTCCTTCCTCTCACTCACCTCCCCCACCTCACCCACCTCCTCCACTTCACTCACACCCTCCACCTCACTCACCTCCCCCACCTCTGAGTCAGACATAATTAGGATAAACAACAATTAACACTGAAAAAAAGGACCAACAACACACTCCTTCACTACCACTACACATCACACACACTGACAAGAGACTCCAAAAAAAAAACAAGGACAAAAATTAAGACAAACCAAAAAGAAGCAAGAATACAAGAATGACAAGACTACACAATACAACACTCAGAACTCGCCAAAAATACTACTCCAAATCATACCTACTCACCAAACTCCACAGCACAACCTTTCTCCTCACCACTAACTAAACCCACGAGGTGCGGACGGTTTGGGGCGTATTTATTAGTGATGAGCGGGTTGGGATCCTCGGGATCCGACCCGCCCGAACTTCACCTTTTTTTTACACGGGTCCGAGCGACTCGGATCCTCCCGCCTTGCTCGGTTAACCCGAGCGCGCCCGAACGTCATCATCCCGCTGTCGGATTCTCGCGAGATTCGGATTCTATATAAGGAGCCGCGCGTCGCCGCCATTTTCACACGTGCATTGAGATTGATAGGGAGAGGACGTGGCTGGCGTCCTCTCCGTTATATTAGAAAAGAACAGAGTAAACTGAGTGACTTAGTTATGTGGGGAGGATTGGGGACGGGGAGCAGCTGTTAGGGAGTACAGTGCAGGGTTTACCACCAGTGAGTTAGTTTAATCCTTTTTTTCTCTGCCTTAAAAAAAACGCTCCACCATATCTGTGCTCAGTGTGCTGCACTGCTGCATGATATATCTGTGCTGAGTGCACTGCTCACACTGCCTAATTGTGGGGACTGGGGAGCAGTTATAGCAGGAGTACAGTGCAAAGTTTTGCTGACAGTGACCACCAGTCCGGTATACGTTTGTCTGCCTGAAAAACACTCCTGTGGTGGCTTTTTTTTTTTTCTTCATACTAGTTTAGCAGTCTGCTGACAGTGTCCACCAGGTCCGTTATATACAGTATATTATATATATAAGCAGTACGGTAGGCCACGGCTGTACCTACCTCTGTGTCGTCAGTGCACTCGTCCTCCATAAGTAATATAATACTATACTATCCATCCATCCATCTACATTATTGTATACCTACCTGTGGTGTTTTTTTTTTTCTTCATACTAGTTTAGCAGTCTGCTGACAGTGTCCACCAGGTCCGTTATATACAGTATATGATATATATAAGCAGTACGGTAGGCCACGGCTGTACCTACCTCTGTGTCGTCAGTGCACTCGTCGTCCATAAGTAATATAATACTATACTTACTATCCATCCATCTACATTGTATTGTATACCTACCTGTGGTGGGGTTTTTTTTCTTCATACTAGTTTAGCAGTCTGCTGACAGTGTCCACCAGGTCCGTTATATACAGTATATTATATATATAAGCAGTACGGTAGGCCACGGCTGTACCTCTGTGTCGTCAGTGCACTCGTCCTCCATAAGTAATATAATACTATACTATCCATCCATCTACATTGTATACCTGTGGTGGCTTTTAGTTGTGCGCATTAAAATATGGAGAACAAAAATGTGGAGGTTAAAAAAATAGGGAAAGATCAAGATCCACTTCCACCTCGTGCTGAAGCTGCTGCCACTAGTCATGGCCGAGACGATGAAATGCCATCAACGTCGTCTGCCAAGGCCGATGCCCAATGTCATAGTACAGAGCATGTAAAATCCAAAACACAAAAGATCAGTAAAAAAATGACCCAAAAATCAAAATTAAAAGCGTCTGAGGAGAAGCGTAAACTTGCCAATATGCCATTTACGACACGGAATGGCAAGGAACGGCTGAGGCCCTGGCCTATGTTCATGGCTAGTGGTTCAGCTTCACATGAGGATGGAAGCACTCATCCTCTCGCTACAAAAAAAAAAAGACTTGCGGCAAAAGCACAGCAAAGAACTGTGCGTTCTTCGAAATCACAAATCCCAAAGGAGAGTCCAATTGTGTCGGTTGCGATGCCTGACCTTCCCAACACTGGACGGGAAGAGCTTGCGCCTCTTTTTTTCTTTGCGTCATGTGCTGTTTGGGGAGTATTTTTTGGAAGGGCCATCCTGCGTGACACTGCAGTGCCACTCCTAGATGGGCCAGGTGTTTGTGTCGGCCACTAGGGTCGCTTAGCTTAGTCGTCACACAGCTACCTCATTGCGCCTCTTTTTTTCTTTGCATCATGTGCTGTTTGGGGAGTATTTTTTGGAAGGGCCATCCTGCGTGACACTGCAGTGCCACTCCTAGATGGGCCAGGTGTTTGTGTCGGCCACTTGGGTCGCTTAGCTTAGTCACACAACGACTTTGGTGCAGCTCTTTTTTTCTTTGCATCATGTGCTGTTTGGGGACTATTTTTTTAAGTGCCATCCTGTCTGACAATGCAGTGCCACTCCTAGATGGGCCAGGTGTTTGTGTCGGCCACTAGGGTCGCTTAGCTTAGTCGTCACACAGCTACCTCATTGCGCCTCTTTTTTTCTTTGCGTCATGTGCTGTTTGGGGAGTATTTTTTGGAAGGGCCATCCTGCGTGACACTGCAGTGCCACTCCTAGATGGGCCAGGTGTTTGTGTCGGCCACTTGGGTCGCTTAGCTTAGTCACACAACGACTTTGGTGCAGCTCTTTTTTTCTTTGCATCATGTGCTGTTTGGGGACTATTTTTTTAAGTGCCATCCTGCCTGAGACTGCAGTGCCACTCCTAGATGGGCCAGGTGTTTGTGTCGGCCACTAGGGTCGCTTAGCTTAGTCGTCACACAGCTACCTCATTGCGCCTCTTTTTTTCTTTGCGTCATGTGCTGTTTGGGGAGTATTTTTTGGAAGGGCCATCCTGCGTGACACTGCAGTGCCACTCCTAGATGGGCCAGGTGTTTGTGTCGACCACTTGGGTCGCTTAGCTTAGTCACACAACGACTTTGGTGCAGCTCTTTTTTTCTTTGCATCATGTGCTGTTTGGGGACTATTTTTTTAAGTGCCATCCTGCCTGACACTGCAGTGCCACTCCTAGATGGGCCAGGTGTTTGTGTCGGCCACTAGGGTCGCTTAGCTTAGTCGTCACACAGCTACCTCATTGCGCCTCTTTTTTTCTTTGCGTCATGTGCTGTTTGGGGAGTATTTTTTGGAAGGGCCACTGCAGTGCCACTCCTAGATGGGCCAGGTGTTTGTGTCGCTTAGCTTAGCCATCCAGCGACCTCGGTGCAAATTTTAGGACTAAAAATAATATTGTGAGGTGTTCAGAATAGACTGAAAATGAGTGGAAATTATGGTTATTGAGGTTAATAATACTATGGGATCAAAATGACCCCCAAATTCTATGATTTAAGCTGTTTTTTAGGGTTTTTTGAAAAAAACACCCGAATCCAAAACACACCCGAATCCGACAAAAAAAATTCGGTGAGGTTTTGCCAAAACGCGTTCGAACCCAAAACACGGCCACGGAACCGAACCCAAAACCAAAACCCGAAAAATTTCAGGTGCACATCACTAGTATTTATACGGTTGCGTACAGACACTCCTACATCACGAACGAAGGTTAAAATCGAAAGTAAAAGTGGAAATGCAGCCGTAGTTGCAAAAAAACACTGCCACTTTTAAAATAGTCACAATCCATGGAAAAAACACAAACTCCCGCAAAAAAAAATAAACCTCAAAAAACATCGCCATCGGAAAATACGAAAACAACAAACTCGACAGCATAGTAAATTAGCGTAGATGGTTTCAAAAAGTTGCATGAAAATGCGTACGATAAAATTAGAGATTGAAATCAACACAAATCGACTCAAACATGAATATTAGTAAATAAACCCCAAGGTGTCCACTTGTCCACTGTTTAGGAAATGTGAAACAGTTTCCCCTGGATCTCACAGGTTCTCCTGGTAGAAACATTACTGTCCAGGAATCGGCAGTTTGTACATAAAATCAGCCTGTGATGACAACTACAACTAGAAGACAAAATAAGAGTAGTGAAATGCAGTTTTCTATATATAGAACATAACAAGGAATATCTTGCTTTTGCTTTAGACCTAATAAAAGTACTGTAATATAGTTGTTCTTCTGTTCCATCCCCTTGATCTAATTGATACATCATAGATTTGTGAAAATATAGTTGCAATGAAAATGCAACAAAAATGTCAGAACCATGGGGGTCATTCCAAGTTGATCGCTAGCTGCCGTTGTTCGCTGCGTAGTGATCAGTGAAAAAAATGGCTAATCTGCGCATGCATATGCACCGCAATGCACGCGCGCGTTGTATGGGTACAAAGTCCTTTGTGGTTTTGCACTGGTTCTAGCGACAATTCCAAATGCACAGCCGATCGCAACGAGATTGACAGGAAGAGGGCGTTTCTGGGTGACAACTGACCGTTTTCAGGGAGTGTTTGGAAAAACACAGGCATGGCAGGAAAAACACAGGCGTGGCTGGGTGTTCGCTGGGCAGGTGTGTGACGTCAAAAGCCATCCCTCCGTCGTTAGAATCAACGCACATGAAGAGTAACTACAGGGCTGGTCTTGTTTTGCACAAAAAGATTTTGCAGGCGCTCTGTTGCACAAGCATTCGCACTTCTGCAAAGCGAAAATACACTCCCCAGTGGGCGGCGACAATGCGTTTGCATGTCTGCTAAAAACTGCTATTGAGCGATCAACTCGGAATGACCCCCCATATGACAAAAATTGGCCATTTGGCTATAGGCATTGCAAGACTGTGGTGATCTAAGCTTCAACATGCCCCACTCTCTCTTTACATTTGACACCTGCCCCACCTGCAGTACTACATGGTTTTACTAAAGTCTAAGCTTTCTTTCTTTTGCTTTGCTCCTAACTCAGAACCAGGCCCTATACTGTGGGGAAGATGTATCAAAATGTAGAGAGAGGTATAGTACCAACCAATTAGTGTCAAACTGCAATTTTACAGGCTGTGCTTGTAAAATGACAGCAGCTGACTGTTTAGTTATTTATCTCTCTCCACTTTATCTCTCGCAAAGGTTTGGTACATCTCCCCTCATGTGCTAAATATGCCATTGTACAGTATGTTTTTGTCTCTGTAAAGGTGTAATTCTGCCGTTACATGTATATTTTATATATGTTTGATATGACTATCTGCATCCTTTATTTGCATCCTTTATTTATGACACTGAAGTGCTTCAGGGACGGAGTTGGAGTTGTACTGAAGGAAGGCTGGCATGGTCTGTGCTACCACAAGGCTGCTACCTAGTGGGCGACATCTGGAGCACACAGTGGAGTCCGAGTCTACCTGCCATGAATATGATGGAATTACTCTAAGAAAAATAATTCTTCTATAGGACACACCCTATCCCCCCACACTCTGGTCTGGCCAGGGTCAGATTTACAATGGGGCAGTTGATTATACAGCCCTAGGCCTCCACATAAAATGAGGCCATCATTGTAACAACATGATGAGGGCCAGCCACCTGGCTACATGTTTGGTCACAAATCATACAAATTATGACTGTATTTTTATTTTATTCACAAAATGTTGCAATTTTCCTACTTTTCTGCATTTAGGTGAAATAACTGTATAAGGTGTAGGGTTGTACACATCCACATGGAACTGGCCACACCCACACAGCAATGGCTATAGCTAATCTGCATCTCACAATAGGCCCTTGATAACTTTCAGTTCTGAGCCTGGCCATAGCAGCACCAACATGTCATGTGCTGTCACTGTGATGCAGCCAGAATGGTGCCTGTCCCCTGATCTCTCTCCCCCATCACTCCCTTCCAGCCAGGCATAGAGATGCTCTGCCTCACAGACGAATGGTGAGCTGGCATATGTATCCGTCACTGTGCCTGGTGGTAATGATCTCTCCCTATTGCATTTGTTTGAAGACAACTACTGTTACTGTACAAGTTTGCAACATTTTGTCATGCTATTGCTACAGAGAGCTCACAAATGGAAACTGTTACAGCTTTCCTGTATAGTGAATCATCTGGGATAAGACCACACTAGGAGATGGAAGATAATTCATGTTGCAACAATTTAGTAACTTAGGGTCCATGTAATAAGGGCCCGATTCAGACCTGATCGCTGCTGTGCATTTTCACACAGCGGGCGATTATCGATAGACTGCGCATACGTATGCACCACAATATGCACTGGCGTCACGAAACAACAGCAGGCATCGCCGAACAGCGACAGGCTGGTGCGAAAATTTAAATCGCACAGCCATTTGCATGCTGATTGACAGGAAGAGGTTGTTTGTGGGTGGTAACATGTCTGCCTTTTTCCATGTCGACCTAGCACATGTCTACCTAATGACCATGTCGACCTAGTGATAATGTTGATCTAATGCATGTCGACCAAACGTGGTCGACCCAATGTATGTCGACCTAATGAACCACACCCCAGGGGCATACCTAGATATATAGCAGGCCCCAAGGAAAATGTACCACCCAATGGCGAAAAATGTATATAACACATGTAGCTTTAACAGGGAAGGTGGGCCCCTCTCAGCTCTGGGCCCCATAGCAGATGCACTGCCTGCACCTATGGTAGCTACGCCCTTGGTGAAGGGTTTTTCAACTTCTGTGACATGGTTGGATTGCTGTAATATATAAGGATGTTGTAGTGTGTGTGTGTGTGTGTGTGGGGGGGGGTGGTGGTATTAAATTAATGAATGTATTCAGTGGGCGGCCTTTTGAACATGCTGGGCGGCTCTTGCTGTGCAATTCTCAGCACTTGCAGTTCTGCTACAATCGCAGAACTACAACTGATGCTGAATAAGGCCCCACATGTCTACTTACATTTACTGCAAGATAAATCAAGTTTCTCTATCGTCCTAGTGGATGCTGGGGTTCCTGAAAGGACCATGGGGAATAGCGGCTCCGCAGGAGACAGGGCACAAAAGTAAAGCTTTCCGATCAGGTGGTGTGCACTGGCTCCTCCCCCCATGACCCTCCTCCAAGCCTGTTAGATTTTTGTGCCCGGCCGAGAAGGGTGCAATCTAGGTGGCTCTCCTAAAGAGCTGCTTAGAGAAAGTTTAGCTTAGGTTTTTTATTTTACAGTGAGTCCTGCTGGCAACAGGATCACTGCAACGAGGGACTTAGGGGAGAAGAAGTGAACTCACCTGCGTGCAGGATGGATTGGCTTCTTGGCTACTGGACATCAGCTCCAGAGGGACGATCACAGGTACAGCCTGGATGGTCACCGGAGCCTCGCCGCCGGCCCCCTTGCAGATGCTGAAACATGAAGAGGTCCAGAATCGGCGGCAGAAGACTCCTCAGTCTTCTAAAGGTAGCGCACAGCACTGCAGCTGTGCGCCATTTTCCTCTCAGCACACTTCACACGGCAGTCACTGAGGGTGCAGGGCGCTGGGAGGGGAGCGCCCTGGGAGGCAAATGAAAACCTATTTGGCTAAAAAATACCTCACATATAGCCTCCGGGGCTATATGGAGATATTTAACCCCTGCCTGAATACACTAAAGAGCGGGAGACGAGCCCGCCGGAAAAGGGGCGGGGCCTATCTCCTCAGCACACAGCGCCATTTTCCTTACACAGCTCCGCTGGTCAGGACGGCTCCCAGATCTCTCCCCTGCACTGCACTACAGAAACAGGGTAAAACAAGAGAGGGGGGGCAAAATAGTGGCAAAAATTATATTATAAAAGCAGCTATACAGGGAGCACTTATTATAAGGCTATCCCTGTCATATATAGCGCTTTTGGTGTGTGCTGGCAAACTCTCCCTCTGTCTCCCCAAAGGGCTAGTGGGGTCCTGTCTTCGTTAAGAGCATTCCCTGTGTGTCTGCTGTGTGTCGGTACGTGTGTGTCGACATGTATGAGGACGATATTGGTGTGGAGGCGGAGCAATTGCCTGTAATGGTGATGTCACTCTCTAGGGAGTCGACACCGGAATGGATGGCTTATTTAGGAAATTACGTGATAATGTCAACACGCTGCAAGGTCGGTTGACGACATGAGACGGCCGACAAACAATTAGTACCGGTCCAGACGTCTCAAAAACACCGTCAGGGGTTTTTAAAACGCCCGTTTACTTTAGTCGGTCGACACAGACACAGACAGGGACACTGAATCCAGTGTCGACGGTGAATAAACAAACGTATTCCTTATTAGGGCCACACGTTAAAGGCAATGAAGGAGGTGTTACATATTTCTGATACTACAAGTACCACAAAAGAGGGTATTATGTGGGATGTGAAAAAACTACCGTAGTTTTTCCTGAATCAGATAAATTAAATAAAGTGTGTGATGATGCGTGGGTTCCCCCCGATAGAAAATTATGGGCGGTATACCCTTTCCCGCCAGAAGTTAGGGCGCGTTGGGAAACACCCCTTAGGGTGGATAAGGCGCTCACACGCTTATCAAAACAAGTGGCGGTACCGTCTATAGATAGGGCCGTCCTCAAGGACCAGCTGACAGGAGGCTGGAAAATATCATAAAAAGTATATACACACATACTGGTGTTATACTGCGACCAGCGATCGCCTCAGCCTGGATGTGCAGAGCTGGGTGGCTTGGTCGGATTCCCTGACTAAAAATATTGATACCCTTGACAGGGACAGTATTTTATTGACTATAGAGCATTTAAAGGATGCATTTCTATATATGCGAGATGCACAGAGGGATATTTGCACTCTGGCATCAAGAGTAAATGCGATGTCCATATCTGCCAGAAGATGTTATGGACACGACAGTGGTCAGGTGATGCAGATTCCAAACGGCACAAAGGTGTATTGCCGTATAAAGGAAGAGGAGTTATTTGGGGTCGGTCCATCGGACCTGGTGGCCACGGCAACTGCTGGAAAATCCTCCGTTTTTACCCTAAGTCACATCTCTGCAGAAAAAGACACCGTCTTTTCAGCCTCAGTCCTTTCGTCCCTATAAGATCATATCTGCCCAGGGATAGAGGAAAGGGAAGAAGACTGCAGCAGGCAGCCCATTCCCAGGAACAGAAGCGTTCCACCGCTTCTGACAAGTTCTCAGCATAGCGCTGAGACCGTACAGGACCCCTGGATCCTACAAGTAGTATCCCAGGGGTACAGATTGGAATGTCGAGACGTTTCCCCTTCGCAGGCTCCTGAAGTCTGCTTTACCAAGGTCTCCCTCCGACAAGGAGGCAGTATGGGAAAAAAATTCACAAGCTGTATTCCAGCAGGTGATAATTAAATTACCCCTCCTACTACAAGAAAAGGGGTATTATTCCACACTATATTGTGGTACTGAAGCCAGAAGGCTAGGTGAGACTTATTCTAAAAAAAATTTTTTGAACACTTACAAAGGTTCAAATCAAGATGGAGTCACTCAGAGCAGTGATAACGAACCAGGAAGAAGGGGACTATATAGTGTCCCGAGACATCAGGGATGCTTACCTCTATGTCCCAAATTTGCCCTTCTCACTAAGGGTACCTCAGGTTCGTGGTGCAGAACTGTCACTATCAGTTTCAGACGCTGCCGTTTGGATTGTCCACGGCACCCCGGGTCTTTACCAAGGTAATGGCCGAAATAATGATTCTTCTTCGAAGAAAAGGCGTCTTAATTATCCCTTACTTGGACGATCTCCTGATAAGGGCATAGTCCAGGGAACAGTTGGAGGTCGGAGTAGCACTATCTCGGATACTGCTACAACAGCACGGGTGGATTCTAAATATTCCAAAATCGCAGCTGATCCCGACGACACGTCTGCTGTGCCTAGGGATGATTCTGGACACAGTCCAGAAAACGGTGTTTCTCCCGGAAGAGAAAGCCAGGGAGTTATCCGAGCTAGTCAGGAACCTCCTAAAAACAGTGCATCATTGCACAAGGATCCTGGTAAAAATGGTGGCTTCCTACGAAGCAATTCCATTCGGCAGATTTCACGCAAGAATTTTTCAGTGGGATCTGCTGGACAAATGGTCCGGATCGCATCTTCAGATGCATCAGCGGATAACCCTATATCCAAGGACAAGGGTGTCTCTCCTGTGGTGGTTATAGAGTGCTCATCTTCTAGAGGGCCGCAGATTCGGCATTCAGGATTGGATGCTGGTGACCACGGAGCCCAGCCCGAGAGACTGGGGAGCAGTCACACAAGGAAAAAATTTCCAGGGAGTGTGATCAAGTCTGGAGACTTTTCTCCACATAAATATACTGGAGCTAAGGGTAAATTTATAATGCTCTAAGCTTTGCAAGACCTCTGCTTCAAGGTCAGCCGGTATTGATCCAGTGGGAAAAAACATCACGGCAGTCGCCCACGTAAACAGACAGGGCGACACAAGAAGCAGGAGGGCAATGGCAGAAACTGCAAGGACTTTTCGCTGGGCGGAAAATCATGTGATAGCACTGTCAGCAGTGTTTCATCCCGGGAATGGAAACTGGGAAGCAGACTTCCTCAGCAGGCACGACCTCCACCCGGGAGAGTGGAAACTTCATCGGGAAGTTTTTTCCACATGATTGTAAACCGTTGGGAAATACCAAAGGTGGACATGATGGCGTCCCGTCTGAACAACAAAACGGGACAGGTATTGCGCCAGGTCAAGAGACCCTCAGGCAATAGCTGTGGACGTTCTGGTAACACCGTGGGTGTACCAGTCGGTGTATGTGTTCCCTCCTCTGCTTCTCATACCTAAGGTGCTGAGAATTATAAGACGTAGAGGAGTAAGAACTATACTCATGGCTCCGGATTGGCCAAGAAGGACTTGGTACCCGGAACTTCAAGAGATGCTTACAGAGGTCTTATGGCCTCTGCCGCTAAGAAGGGACTTGCTTCAGCAAGTACCATGTCTGTTCCAAGACTTACCGCAGCTGCGTTTGTCGGCATGGCGGTGGAAAGCCGGATCCTAAGGGAAAAAGGCATTCCGGAAGAGGTCATTCCTACCCTGGTCAAAGCCAGAAAGGAGGTGACCGCACAACATTATCACCACATGTGGCGAAAATATGTTGCGTGGTGTGAGGCCAGGAAGGCCCCACAAAGAAATTTCAACTCGGTCGTTTCCTGCATTTCCTGCAAACAGGAGTGTCTATGGGCCTCAAATTGGGGTCCATTAAGGTTCAAATTTCGGCCCTGTCGATTTTCTTCCAGAAAGAATTGGCTTCAGTTCCTGAAGTCCAGAAGTTTTGTCAAGGGAGTATTGCATATACAACCCCCTTTTGTGCCTCCAGTGGCACTGTGGGATCTCAACGTAGTTCTGGGATTCCTCAAATCACATTGGTTTAAAACCAGTCAAATCTGTGGATTTGAAGCATCTCACATGAAAAGTGACCATGCTCTTGGCCCTGGCCTGGACCAGGCGAGTGTCAAATTGGTGTTTTTTTTCTCAAAAAAGCCCATATCTGTTTGTCCATTCGGACAGGGCAGAGCTGCGGACTCGTGCCCAGTTCTCTCCCTAAGGTGGTGTCAGTGTTTCACCTGAACCAGCTTATTGTGGTGCCTTGCACCTACTAGGGACTTGGAGGACTCCAAGTTGCTAGATGTTGTCAGGGCCCTGAAAATATGTTCCAGGACGGCTGGAGTCAGGAAAACTGACTTGCTGTTATCCTGTATGCACCCAACAAACTGGGTGCTCTTGCTTCTAAGCAGACTATTGCTAGTTGGATGTGTAATACAATTCAGCTTGCACATTCTGTGGCAGGCCTGCCACAGCCAAAATATGTAAATGCCCATTCCACAAGGAAGGTGGGCTCATCTTGGGCGGCTGCCCGAGGGGTCTCGGCTTTACAACTTTGCCGAGCAGCTACTTGGTCAGGGGCAAACACGTTTGCTAAATTCTACAAATTTGATACCCTGGCTAAGGAGGACCTGGAGTTCTCTCATTCGGTGCTGCAGAGTCATCCGCACTCTCCCGCCCGTTTGGGAGCTTTGGTATAATCCCCATGGTCCTTTCAGGAACCCCAGCATCCACTAGGACGATAGAGAAAATAAGAATTTACTTACCGATAATTCTATTTCTCGGAGTCCGTAGTGGATGCTGGGCGCCCATCCCAAGTGCGGATTATCTGCAATACTTGTACATAGTTACAAAAATCGGGTTATTATTGTTGTGAGCCATCTTTTCAGAGGCTCCGCTGTTATCATACTGTTAACTGGGTTTAGATCACAAGTTGTACGGTGTGATTGGTGTGGCTGGTATGAGTCTTACCCGGGATTCAAAATTCCTCCCTTATTGTGTACGCTCGTCCGGGCACAGTACCTAACTGGCTTGGAGGAGGGTCATGGGGGGAGGAGCCAGTGCACACCACCTGATCGGAAAGCTTTACTTTTGTGCCCTGTCTCCTGCGGAGCCGCTATTCCCCATGGTCCTTTCAGGAACCCCAGCATCCACTACGGACTCCGAGAAATAGAATTATCGGTAAGTAAATTCTTATTTTCACAGCATTTAAAAAAAAAACTAAAAACTAATGTTAATATTGCTTCATTTTTGTAGTAGTTATTTATTAAATCTAGTCTTACTATTGTTTGCAAGTAATCATACAAAAATACCACATCCCATGACAGATACACATTAATACAATTTGTAAAGTGCCCCATTTTTATAAACCAGAGTTATCGTCAAATCTCTATTTATTTGTATATTTTAATTTGGGTATCAGTCATTGTTAAGGGAACCCTGATTATAAAGCATTTATTAGATTAGCATCATAGAGACAAAATTCTTGTTTACCCAAGAAAACCTAAGATCCTAGTTTAAATTTACCTTTAATTCAATATAAAATGGATATGGTTTAGATAAGGCATTCCCAATCTCAGTCCTCAAGGCACACTAATGCTGAGTACACACTGGAAGACATATCTGCAGATCAATGGATCTGCATATATCTACAGCCGGACCGGGACAGTGTGCTGGGCATACACACTGCCCAATCCATCGTGACTGATGTCATGAACTGGGTGGGCATTTACATGCGCCCACCCAGTTCAGCCATCAATCACCGGCTGACTGCCTGTACACACACAGCAATATACCAGTATATCTGTAGACATATTGGTCATCAGCAGGGCATTACCAGACATATCATTGGTACACACTGACCGACGGGCCAGCGATAGATCGCTCGTTCGATAGAACGGCCGATATATCGTCCAGTGTGTACCCAGCATAACAGTAAAGGTTTTAGCGATACCCAGGCTTCAGCACAGATGCTTAAATTAAAAAAAAATGAAGTATTAATTAAGTCACCTGTTCTCAAGCATTGCTATCACTAAAACATGGACTGTTGCAGGGCTGTTTCTAGCCAATTTGGCTCCCAGTGCGAGATTTAAAAATGCGCCCCCCCATGACATAAAAAAATGTGCCCCCCCACACACACACACACACCTAGATGAAAAAACAACAACTTGCGTGCGCACCCGGCAAGCGGGGCGTGGCCTCATCTAAATGGGTGTGGCCTCATTTAAATGGGCATGCCCCAAGAAACGGCCCTGGACTGTTATACCCCTTTCAGACAGAAGATGAAATTACTGGGTGAAGCAGTTCCACCCGGTAATTTCATGTAACACACGGGTCCTTTTTCTGTGTGAAAGGGTCAACCCATGTTGTAATTCCCGGGACTTCGACCCAGGAATTTACCAGGGTCGGAGACACGAGAATTAGGACACGGGTTGACCCTTTCACACAGACAAAATACCCGTGTTGATCTGCAAATTTCCGGGTCTAAATTTTCGACCCGGTAATTTGCATGTCTGTGTGAAGGGGGGGTCAGGCAGGTCGCGGCAAAACGACCCGGCACTGAAATGCCGGGTAATTGCCGGGACTTTCAGACTTTTCTGTCTGAAAGAGGTATTAGTGTGCCTTGGTGACCGAAAATGGGAGGAATGCCTAGTTTAGATAAAGAGGAACAGTCATTTCACTTAATAAACAGAAGTGAAGAAGTTGAATGTATGTACTTTATTTCCAATAGGGGTGATACCACAAAGGTCCTGTATGAGTACTCTTCCTGCGAGATCTACCTCTGTCTGTCTGTGGTTTCCTGCTTCTACTACATCATAATACACACTGTCTCCATCACATGCACTCAGTGACATGATTCAATGCCCCCACAATATTAGAATCCTTATCTCCTGAAATACTCAGGAAATACACAAGGGCTGCTGTGATCATTCTGATTATCTCATTGGCTACAGGTCGCAGATAACAAGTAACACATACTGTATGTGATCAACAGGTGAAGTCTAATACTACAGCTGCGCAGTGGCTGCCTGCTAGTAATTGTCTCACACCCTAACTTCTCCTCCTGCCTCTGGAGCTGATACTCCTGCGATAGTCCCAATCCCATGATTTCCACCATTATGACTGATCGCCCCCAAAATCGCCAACACCCCACTCCCCTAATGGAAGAGGGGTCAGAGATAAAATAAATGAGAGAGAAAAGAACACAAGGAAGAAAGAGAGAGGAGTCAGAGATGAAAGAGAGGTGGCAAGATGAAGGACAGATGTGAAAGAGAGAGGAAGAAATGGAGGGGACATAGAGAGACAGGAGGATTTAGATAAAAGAGACACAGGAGGTGGCATGAGTTTGGAGAGACACAGGGTTGGCATGAGACCAGAGAGACACATGGGATGGCATGAGACTGGAGAGACACATAGAGTGGCACTGGCATGAGGCTGAAGAGACACATGGGGTGGCATGAGAGATATGGGGCTGGAGAGACACAGGGGATTAGGCTATATGGCGGCCACATTAGCTAGCAAACCAGTGAATGATGGATAAAAACTACTATAAAAATATATTGTATGTGCCCTTAAGAGGTATAATGAGACATGACAAAGTACAAAAGCCATATGCATAATTATGATGTCCCCGAAATTTGGGACTCTCCCAGACATTCTGGAATAGTTGATAAACATGCTGCTTACATAATACACATCTCTGTTTTCCTTCGATAAAGTGATAATATTAGTAAACATTTTAAATATATTTTTACCCTTATTTCATTATTAAGAAACTCTGAAAATAATGTGTCAGTTTTGTTTGCACTGTAATTTACTTATGTGGAAAATGGAAACCGTAGTAGTATTAGGATTTTCACAGGTCCATGCTATTAAGCTGTGTTAGGTGATTGAATCATCTAAGGGGGTAATTCAGAGTTGATCGTAGATGTGCTAAATTTAGCACATCTACGATCATTTACTCTGACATGTGGGGGACGTCCAGCACAGGGCTAGTCCGCCATGTGGGGGACGTCCAGCACAGGGCTAGTCCGCAGCGCATGTCAGGCCCTACCCTACCCCACCCCCCCAGGCACAGGTACAGAAGCATTGCACTGCAGCGATGCTTTTGTACCTGGCGGCTAGCTCCCTATCTGTGCAGCTCCTGTGCACTGGCAGGGAGCTACCTGCCGCATTCTAGGTCACGGCAGCTTAATGTGACGTTGCACAGCCGCTGCAGCCTGCTCCCTCAACGGTCCGGACACGCCTCTGTTGTCCGGACAGCGCCCGCCAATGGCATTCTAACAACATTGGCACGCCCCCTCTCGCCATGGGACCTCCTCTGCCTGTCAGTCAGGCAGAGGCGATCGCAGCCAGAGAGATGCTGATAACATCTCCCTGGGCTCCCGAGGAGCACATGCGCAGTGTGGCTGCTGCATGTGCGCACTCCACAAAATAATTCAGGACTGCGATCGCTTCCGCTGCAGCCATTTAGTCTGAATTACCCTCTTAATCTAAGTCTTGTATTTTGGATCCTTTCTCATCTCAGAGTGGTAAATTTCCCCACTTTTCCTAGCAGAGCAGGCCCTTGTTAACCCACAATGTGCATGTAATCTATGGGATCCATTCTTTAGATTGACTTCACTTAGGTCAACACTCATTAGGTCGACCACTATTGGTCGACATGCATTAGGTTGGCATGTTCTATAGGTCGACATGATCACTAGGTTGACATGGACATGGTCAACATGGAAAAAGGTTGACATGAGTTTTTCACATTTTTTTCATATTTTGAACTTTTTAATACTTTATGATCTATGTGGACTACAATTGGGAACAGTAACCTGTGCCGAGCACAGTGGTAGTGGAGCGAGGCACCTTGCCCAAAGCATGGCGAGTGAAGAGAACCATGCGAGGGGACACGGTGCACTAATTGGGGTTCCCCGTCACTTTATGAAGAGAATTAAAGAAAGAAAATGTAAAAAGCTCATGTCGAACTTTTTACATGTCGACCTTGTTCACGTCGACCCAGGGCCGGCTCTAGGCATGTTCGAATAGAGCGGCCGCGCAGGGCGCCACCCTTAAGGGGCGCCGCGCGCTGGCGCCGCCATATTCCAACATGGAGCCGGCCCTGTGCACTGCAGCATCGTGTGTGACTTGAGTGCGCTATACGCGCTGAGCGGCGCCGGTGTCTAACGTCAGAGGCTTCCTGGCTGCCCGCCCGCACCCGGACCTGCACTGTACCCGCCCGAACGCCCGTACCCCCGCACAGCAGTACTCATCCCCCTCCAACGCCGCAGGTATTTGGGGGGGGGGGGTGAGTGAATTTATGGCACTGTGGGGGCATTTATCTGGCACTGTGGGGACTTTTATCTGGCACTGTGGGGACATTTATCTGGCACTGTGGGGACATTTATCTGGCACTGTGGGGGCATTTATCTGGCACTGGGGGCATTTATCTGGCACTGTGGGGGCATTTATTTGGCACTGTGGGGACATTTATCTGGCACTGTGGGGGCATTTATCTGGCACTGTGGGGGGCATTTATCTGGCACTGGGGGCATTTATCTGGCACTGTGGGGACATTTATCTGGCACTGTGGGGACATTTATCTGTCACTGTGGGGGCATTTATCTGGCACTGGGGGCATTTATCTGGCACTGTGGGGGCATTTATCTGGCACTGTGGGGGGCATTTATCTGGCACTGGGGGCATTTATCTGGCACTGTGGGGACATTTATCTGGCACTGGGGGGCATTTATCTGGCACTGTGGGGGCATTTATCTGGCATTGTGGGGGCATTTATCTGGCACTGTGGGGGCATTTATCTGGCACTGTGGGGGCATTTATCTGGCACTGTGGGGACATTTATCTGGCACTGTGGGGGGCATTTATCTGGCACTGTGGGGGCATTTATCTGGCACTGTGGGGACATTTATCTGGCACTGGGGGCATTTATCTGGCACTGTGGGGGCATTTATCTGGCACTGTGGGGGCATTTATCTGGCACTGTGGGGACATTTATCTAGCACTGTGGGGGCATTTTTCTGGCACTGGGGGCATTTATCTGGCACTGTGGGGGCATTTATCTGGCACTGTGGGGGCATTTATCTGGCACTGGGGCATTTGTCTGGCACTGTGGGGACATTTATCTGGCACTGGGGGCATTTATCTGGCACTGTGGGGGCATTTATCTGGCACTGTGGGGGGAATTTATCTGGCATTGTGGGGGCATTTATCTGGCACTGGGGGGACATTTATCTGGCACTGTGGGGACATTTATCTGGCACTGGGGGCATTTATCTGGCACTGTGGGGACATTTATCTGGCACTGTGGGGGCATTTATCTGGCACTGTGGGGACATTTATCTGGCACTGTGGGGACATTTATCTGGCACTGGGGGCATTTATCTGGCACTGTGGGGGGCATTTATCTGGCACTGGGGGCATTTATGTAGCACTGTGGGGTCATATCTGGCACTGTGGGGGCATTTATGTAGCACTGTGGGGGCATTTATGTAGCACTGTGGGGGCATTTATCTGGCACTGTGGGGGCTTTTCTGTATCTACATATCTGGCACTGTGTGGCCATTTATGTATCTGGCATTGCTGGGGGGCATGTCATGTGTTGCTGGCACTGCTGGGGGGCATGTCATGTGTAGCTGACACGGCTGGGGAGCATATCATGTAGTGTTCCCGCTAGGCGTCTGTGGCTAGGCAATGTGTCTAACGTGCTCTGCCTGGCACAAAGTGTCTAACGTGCTCTGCCTGGCGCAAAGTGTCTAACGTGCTCTGCCTGACGAAAAGTGTCTAACGTGCTCTGCCTGGCGCAAAGTGTCTAACGTGCTCTGCCTGGCGCAAAGTGTCTAACGTGCTCTGCCTGGCGCAAAGTGTCTAACGTGCTCTGCCTGGCGCAAAGTGTCTAACGTGCTCTGCCTGGCGCAAAGTGTCTAGGAGGTTCTACCTGGTGCAGTGTGTATTAACTGCACTAATGTGTAGTGTAAAGCGAATTGCCACTATTATGTGGCCACGCACCTTTCCCACGAAGCAACGCCCCTAAATTTTTGCTGCGCGCCTTCGGCGCGCACTGTCCATGCTTTACCATGTAGGTAGATGAGCAACAAGCATTACAGTATGTACATCATTTTGCCCTCCTAACTTAAAAATGTGCCCTCCCTGCCCTAAAAAGTAAACACTATCGTGTAGCTGGCACTGCTGGGGGGCATATTGTGTGTAGCTGGCACTGCTGGGGGGCATATCATGTCTATCTGGCACTGCACATTGTGTATCTGGCACTATACTGGAGACATTATGTGTATCTGACACTATACTGGAGACATTGTGTGTAAGGAACACTACTGTGGCTGTTATATGTAAGGCTGCTAATTGTGTGCGTAGAGGGGGTGTGAAAACATATTTATTTATAGTCTAATAATATGAAGTTATGAGGCCACGCCCACTTTCCAAGAGGCCACGCCCACCTATACAAATTATTTGAATAATACAAAGATGAAGTTATAAATATCATCTTTGTATTATTCCAATAATTTTTGTAGTCAGAACTCTGGAGCAGTATGGTCAGAGGCAGAACTCTGGGAGGCAACGGAGTCATCTGCCGCCGGGCTCCTGCTCTGAAGGGGGGCACCTCTCCTCCCATTCTGTGACACCATTGAATTTAGTTAATTGATATCTGTCGCTGTCTTTTCAGTGGCTGTCTTCCTCACTGGTCCCTGCACCTTACAAATCACACCCTCTTTATTATACTGAATATACACATTTTACAAGGGTCATACCCAGGATTAGAAACCACATCCTATTACACTGGAAGCAGACACCTTACTGATGAAGCAGTTTGTACTGTATAGGAAATATGAGAATTCTAACTATATGAAGATACTTCTCTGACAATTACACGTAACTTCATATAGTTAGAATTCTCATGCCTCCTCTACAGGAGCAAATAGCTCCATCAGTAAAGTGTCTGCTGTTAGTGTAAAAGGCCATGGGTTCTAATCCTGGGTATGACTGCTAAGGAATGTGTGATTTAAAATAAAAGACAATTAAATGTATAAATACAGTATATAATTATTTTTCAAAACACTCCATATACACACACACACACACACACACACACGCACACATACATACATACATATATTTATCTTAATATAGGAAATAGGGGGGCACCAATATTTATCTTGCCTCCGGGCGACTGTGACGAACTTACGCCACTGAGTATGGTAGTATAGTCAAAATTCCTCTGCCTTCGCTGGGCACACCATGTCACTGTATTCTATAATATTTATTACTTAGAGTAAAACATACAACTTACACTATTAAAATACTTATAGAGGGGTATATTTAATAAAACATAATTATCTCATAAAAGTTGGAGATGGAGATAAATATCTCTCCTTGCTAGTGGCATTGCAGCGCAGTCCACAAGGGATAGTTGCAGCGCAGTCCACAAATAGGGGAGCCACACCAACTGCCACCCCAAATACTGCCAGACATTGCAGTTCGAGACTCACTGGCAGTTGGTGTGGTTCCCCTGTTTGAATTTTGGAGTGTGCTGCAACTGTCACTGGAGAGGAGATATATATCTCCATCTCCAGAGAACATAAATATCACATTTTCCAGCTTTTATGAGATGTTTGGGCCTGATTCAGACCTGATTGCTGCTGTGCATTTTCGCACAGCGGGCAATGGGCCTAATTCAGATCTGATCGCAGCACCAAAGTTGTTAGTTAATGGGCAAACCATGTGCACTTCAGGGGGGGCAGATGTAACATGTGCAGAGAGAGTTAGATTTGGGTGTGGTGTGTTGAAACTGAAATCTAAATTGCAGTGTAAAAATAAAGCAGCCAGTATTTACCCTGCACAGAAACAATATAACCCACCCAAATCTAACTCTCTCTGCACATGTTATATCTGCCCCTCCCCCCCATGCAGTGCACATGGTTTTGCCCAATTAGCTAACTAATTTGCTGCTGCGATCAGATCTGAATTAGGCCCAATAATCAATAGACTGTGCATGTGTATGCACTGCAATGTGCACACGCGTCGCCATACAACAACAGGCATCGCCGAACAATGACAAGCTAGTGCGAAAATTTCAATTGCACAGCCATTCGCATGCTGATTTACAGGTAGAGGGCCGATTGTGGATGCAATCTGAGCGTTTTCTGGGAGTGTCAGGACAATGCAGGTGTTCCCAAGTGTTTTCAGGGAGGGTGTGTGACGTCAGCTCCGGACCCGATCAGCCTGTTCTCATCACACTATAAGAGTAAGGCCCATACACACTAGGAGATATTCATTTCAAAAGATTTTGACAACATCTCTGAAAGATATTTCTTTCACCAAAGTAGTGCATACACACTGAGCTATTTTCCCAAAGAGCAAGAGATTTTTAGGAGGCAAAAGACTTTGCTGAAAATCTTTCAATGAAAGGCTACAGTATTTACATAACGGGCTGGGTTGTACCAGGGTGGCCTACCCTCCTACATTTAGCGGGAGGCTCCCGTTTTTTACATAAGCCCCCCGCTGCCCCGCAAAAGCTCCAGGTCCTCCCGATTTTTCAATTTACTCACTGAAAATGCGGTCTACGCATGCGCGAATCCAGATTGCCAGGGGCAGATCCTGCATGGCAATATCATGAAGTGGATGTCATATTATTTAAGTACAGGCCGCCAATATGATACCGATCATGCTGTGCCCTCATTTAAATAACATGACGCCCACACTATGACGCTGCCCATATAGGTCCCGCCCCCGGCATTCTAGGCTTGCGCATGTTCAGTCCGCATTTTCCTGATGTCAGGAAACATGGGTCCGGCCACCGCGGAGTTATGGGTAGCGGTGGCCTTTCCCAAAGATCGTAACCAGCAGCGCAGTAGAGATCGGCGGGGGGAGGAGGGGGAGAGAGAGGCAGCCGGCAGCGTAGCATGCACAGCTGAGCTGAAACTGCAGATGCAAGCGGGAGGGAGAGCCGGAACTACGGAGGCTGAGACGGCTGCCAGTGATAAAGTTGCTGCCCCGATCGGGCGGCCACCACCGCCGCAGCTCACACATCTAAGCGGAGATGAACCAGCAGCAGGAGGAAGAAGGTGCAGAAGCTCTGCTTTCAGTGCCGAGTGTTATGCTGCCGCTGAGAACGAGGGAGGGGAGGAGAAGCCGAGGAGCCAGCTTGCACTTTACTGCGAGTTATGCTGCCACAGAACTTTGACTTCCCCACATACCAGGTAATTTTATTTATTTCTTAGGGGGGGGGGCAATGAATGTGTGTTATTCTAATGTGGGGGCAATGTGTGTTATTATCTCCCTGGGGGAAATGGGGTAGATGTATGAACATGCAGGATGTGATCATTATTTGCAAGGATCCACTTCACCCCCGGATCGTGGTGAAGTGGGTCCAAATACCACCCGCATGTATTATTGCAACTGTTGCCGTTGTGGGAGAGCGTTAAATCGTTTGTCTGGTGATAAACGCTCTCACACTGTTGTCTCTCCTTACTAGCGTTTGTGCCTCAGTGCGCATGCAGCGGCTATTATTTAAGCGGCTATTATTTAACCAGCAAAACCTGCAGCTTCTTAGAAAAAAATATATATTGTTTTGTATGTGCACATTTCCTAGCTAACGGAACTGACAGCCGGGGACAGTGCTGTGCGCCAGGCAATGGCAACTGCAGCTGTCGAATCGATAGCTGCAGCTGTCGCAATGGTCAGTGCCACTGACCGTTCATACACTGCCTGGCATATTAGTGTGCTATCATGTAGATAGCAGCGGCAATAATGACAGGGGTGCACAGGCATTTACTGGTAATCACTCCTATCTTACATGGGGGAGAAGCAGTGATACTCTTCTCCCCATAACGCCTGTTCTTATATCTACCCCAATGTGTGTTATTATTCTCCTGTAGGGGCAATGTGTGTGTTTTTGTCCTGTGTTGGACAGTGTGGGACTGATTATGAGTCAGATACAACCGGTCCATATCTGCGTCTCTTTGCCGGTCACACATCTGCGACTTGATGTAAATGCTGCTGCATAGCCTATCCCTGGTGCACATCCCTGTATGTGAATCTGCAAGGACTGAGACGCCCTTTGCATCATCCATAGGTGCTGAAATACTGATTAATGCTTTCTTAGACACCACATTCAGTTGAAACATTGAAATTTGCGCTAGCCCTATTGCAGGTGCAGAGTCTCCATCTAAGTACGGCCTCCTATGTGAGCCCTATGGCAGGTGCAGAGTCTCCATCTAAGTACGGCCTCCTTTGTGAGCCCTATGGCAGGTGCAGAGTCTCTGTCTGAGTACAGCCTCCTGTGTGAGCCCTATGGCAGGTGCAGAGTCTCTGTCTGAGTACAGCCTCCTATGTGAGCCCTATGGCAGGTGCAGAGTTTCTGTCTGAGTATGGCCTCCTGTGTGAGCCCTATGGCAGGTGCAGAGTCTCTGTCTGAGTATGGCCTCCTATGTGAGCCCTATGGCAGGTGCAGAGTCTCTGTCTGAGTACAGCCTCCTGTGTGAGCCCTATTGCAGGTGCAGAGTCTCCATCTAAGTACGGCCTCCTATGTGAGCCCTATTGCAGGTGCAGAGTCTCCATCTAAGTACGGCCTCCTATGTGAGCCCTATGGCAGGTGCAGAGTCTCTGTCTGAGTACAGCCTCCTGTGTGAGCCCTATGGCAGGTGCAGAGTCTCTGTCTGAGTACAGCCTCCTATGTGAGCCCTATGGCAGGTGCAGAGTCTCTGTCTGAGTATGGCCTCCTGTGTGAGCCCTATGGCAGGTGCAGAGTCTCCGTCTGAGTATGGCCTCCTATGTGAGCCCTATGGCAGGTGCAGAGTCTCTGTCTGAGTATGGCCTCCTGTGTGAGCCCTATTGCAGGTGCAGAGTCTTCGTGTGAGTATGGCATCCTGTGTGAGCCCCATGATAGGTGCAGAGTCTCCGTCTGAGTATGGCCTCCTATGTGAGCCCTATGGCAGGTGCAGAGTCTCTGTCTGAGTATGGCCTCCTGTGTGAGCCCTATTGCAGGTGCAGAGTCTTCGTCTGAGTATGGCCTCCTGTGTGAGCCGCATGATAGGTGCAGAGTCTCCGTCTGAGTATGGCATCCTGTGTGAGCCCTATTGCAGGTGCAGAGTCTCCGTCTGAGTATGGCCTCCTGTGTAAGCCCTATTGCAGGTGCAGAGTCTCCGTCTGAGTACGGCCTCCTATGTGAGCCCTGGGATCCGGTCTGAAGATCGACAATGTTTAGGTCGACCACTATAGGTCGACAGTCACTAGGTCGACATGGATGGAAGGTCGACAGGGTTTCTAGGTTGACATGTGCTAGGTCGACAGGTCTAAAGGTCGACATGAGTTTTTCACATTTTTTTCTTTTTTTGAATTTTTTCATACTTAACGATCCACGTAGACTACGATTGGAAAGGTAAAGTGTGCCGAGCGAAGCGGTAGCGGAGCGAAGGCACCATGCCCGAAGCATGGCGAGCGAACGCGGTGCACTAATTTGGGATCCCGGTCACTCTACGAAGAAAACGACACAAACACAAAAAATCCTCATGTCGACCTTTAGACCTGTCCACCTAGCACATGTCGACCTAGAAACCCTGTCGACCTTCCATCCATGTCGACCTAGTGACTGTCGACCTATAGTGGTCGACCTAAACATTGTCGACCTAGACACTGTCGATTTGATGAACCACACCCGTGAGCCCTATGGCAGGTACAGTGTCTTCGTCTGAATACGGCCTCCTGTGTAAGCCCTATGGCAGGTGCAGTGTCTTCGTCTGAGTACGGCCTCCTATGTGAGCCCTATGGCAGGTCCAGTGTCTTCGTCTGAATACGGCCTCCTGTGTAAGCCCTATGGCAGGTGCAGTGTCTTTGTCTGAGCACGGCCTCCTGTGTGAGCCCTGTGGCAGGTTCAGTGTCTTCATCTGAATACGGCCTCCTGTGTGAGCCCTATGGCAGGTGCAGTATCTTTGTCTGAATACGGCCTCCTATGTGAGCCCTATGGCAGGTCCTTTGTCTTCGTCTGAATACGGCCTCCTGTGTAAGCCCTATGGCAGGTGCAGTGTCTTTGTCTGAGTACGGCCTCCTGTGTGAGCCCTATGGCAGGTACAGTGTCTTCATTTGAAGACGGCCTCCTGTGTGAGCCCTATGGCAGGTGCAGTATCTTTGTCTGAATACGGCCTCCTATGTGAGCCCTATGGCAGGTGCAGTATCTTCGTCTGAGTACAGCCTCTTGTGTGAGTCCTATGACAGGTGCAGAGTCTCCGTTTGAGTACGGCCTCCTGTGTGAGCCCTATTGCAGGTGCAGAGTCTCCGTCTGAGAATGGCCTCCAATGTGAGCCCTATGGCAGGTGCAGTGTCTTAGTCTGAATACGGCCTCCTGTGTGAGCCCTATGGCAGGTGCAGTGTCTTTGTCTGAGTACGGCCTCCTGTGTGAGCCCTATAGCAGGTACAGTGTCTTCGTCTGAGTACAGCCTCCTGTGTGAGCTCTATGGCAGGTGCAGTGTCTCCATCTGAGTACAGCCTTCTGTGTGAGCCCTATGGCAGGTGCAGTGTCTTCATCTGAATACGGCCTCCTATGTGAGCCCTCTAGCAGATGCAGAGCCTCCGTATGAACATGGACTTAGAGGTGGCCATTATAACAGTAAAACATATACTACAGTATGTGCAATGCAGGAGTGATACCATAGGTGCCCAGTTTGAATTCTCAGACATCACTTGGGTTTTATCTATTTTGATCGATTAAATAATGTCAAGCAGTGTGTAAAAAATTATATATATGAATAACTGATGTATCACTCCTATGGTCCCAGAAACAGCTGCTAGAGCGACGCAGCAGCGCCCACCTCTAAATCAGGCCCAGAGTGTTACTGAGGGGTAATTCAGAGTTGATCGCAGCACCAAATTTGATAGCAGTTGGGCAAAACCATGTGCACTGCAGGTGGGGCAGATATAACATATGCAGAGAGAATTAGATTTGGGTGGGTTATTTTGTTTCTGCGCAGAGTAAATACTGGCTGCTTTATTTTTACACTGCAATTTAGATTTCAGTTTCCACACACCCCACCCAAATCGAACTATCTCTGCACATGTTACATCTGCCCCACCTGCAGTGCACATGGGCCCTCATTCCAAGTTGATTGCTAGCTGCCGTTGTTCGCAGCGCAGCGATCAGGCAAAAAAATCAACACTTGCATGTGCATGGTGCGCACCGCGCACGCGGAACGTACTTTCACAAAAGCCGATGCAGTTTCACACAAGGTCGAGCGATGCTTTTCAGTCGCTCTGCTGATCGCTGAGTGATTGACAGGAATGGGGCGTTTCTGGGAGTAAACTGACCGTTTTCCGGGAGTGTGCTGAAAAACGCAGGCGTGTAAGATACAAACACAGGCGTGCCTGGGGGAACGGGGGAGTGGCTGGCCGAACGCAGGGAGTGTTTTTGATGTCAAAACAGGAACTAAATAGTCTGAAGTGATTGCAAGGTAGGAGTAGGTCTGGAGCTACTCAGAAACTGCTTGAAAATATTTTGCCGCCGTTCTGCGATCCTTTCGTTCGCACTTCCGCTAAGCAGCTAGCGAGCGATCAACTCGGAATGAGGGCCATGTTTTTGCCCAACTGCTAAAAAATTTGCTGCTGCGATCAACTCTGAATTAGGCCTGATGTCTGATGTGGAATCTCATATCTGGAAAGACACCCTTTCACAAACCCCCTCAGGCAGCATGCTGCACTTAGCACTTTCGTTTTCACCTGTCATTGCAGGACACACCCCTTAGTTGCACTAGATACGCCCATAGGTGGAGCTACATATGCCCTTTGGGAGGAGCATGACACACCCTCTCATCGGCGCCGCACATTCTACTACCAGCTAAAATCTCCCTCAAACTAGTTTTAAAAAGTAGGCAAGTATGGGTTGTACATTGGTGGGCAGTGGTGCCAGAATATATACATTGCTGGCCTGTGCTAGCAATGTATATATTACTGACTTTTAAATAAATAAGCATTGGTGGGCAGTGGCATATACATTGCTGTACTGTGCCAGCAATATATATAACCCAGGGACACAATATTGGTTGCAATGACTCACTTCACAGAGAAAGCTGTGCTGCTGCCGCTGCTTGCTGCTCCTCAGCGTGCGTCTCCATGCGGTCACGAGTGAGCTTGAGGGAGCAGGACGGGACCGTTGTGCCAAAGCCGGTGAGGCAGAAAAATTAACCATCATCGCCAAACATGCTGGTAAAACCACCCGACGGACCACCTCGCTGGTGATGATGTGGGAGCGCGCATTATCGCCCATCTTCCATCGCTGGGCCATATACACTGGGTGACTTTGACCTCAAAACCTCTCAAAACAAAATGAGAGATTTTTAGGCCAAAGTCGCCCAGTGTGTATGGGCCTTTAGTCATGGACTGCACACACTGCTAAAATCATTCAATGCTGAGTGAGGTGTGAATGGATTTGCAGCTGTCCACTGACTGAGGGAAATTTGTAGCACAGCGTACACATGCGATCGTAAACTTGCACGGGCGAATTTACACTCCCCTTGGGCAACAGCTATCTGAACGCAGGACAGTAAAATTAGCAGCCAGCGATCAGGTCTGAATTAGGCCCTTTGTTTTATTAACTATCACCCAACGAATGGAATAACTCGGTTTCTTATCTTTGTACTGCAGTATAAATGATAAAGGAAATGGGGAAAAGGATATGTTCTGCTCCAGCTGAATATTTTATTTTCTCTAACGTCCTTGAGGATGCTGGGACTCCGTAAGGACCATGGGAATAGACGGGCTCCGCAGGAGATAGGGCACTTTAAGAAAGCTTTTGACTCTGGGTGTGCACTGGCTCCTCCCTCTATGCCCCTCCTCCAGACCTCAGTTTTACATTGTGCCCAGAGCAAGATGGGTGCACTGCAGAGAGCTTTCCTGAGTTCTCTGCCTAAAAGCATTTTTGTTTGGATTTTTTCTCTACTTTTTCACAGGGAGCACTGCTGGCAACAGGCTCCCTGCATCGAGGGACTGAGGAGAGAGGAGCAGACCTTCTTGTCTAAGATAGGATCTGCTTCCTCGGCTACTGGACACCATTAGCTCCAGAGAGGGTGAACGCAGGATCTTACTGGGCGTCCACCCCCGGAGCCGCGCCGCCGTTCTCCTCACAGAGCTAGAAGAACAGAAGACAGAAGTCGTCAGGCGGCAGAAGCCTTCAGCTTCATGGAGGTAACACACAGCACTGCAGCTGTGCGCCATTGCTCCCATACACCTCACATACTCCGGTCACTGTAAGGATGCAGGGCGCAAGGGGGGGCGCCCTGGGCAGCAATATAAACACCTCTTATGGCAAAAGACAATATACATGTACAGGTGGGCACTGTACATGTATATAAAAGAGCCCCCGCCATATTTTTGTAAGTTTGAGCGGGACAGAAGCCCGCCGCCGAGGGGGCGGGGCTTCTCCCTCAGCACTCACCAGCGCCATTTTCCCTCCACAGCACCGCTGAGAGGAAGCTCCCCGGTCTCTCCACTGCTTACACATGGTGAAGGGGTGTTTAAAAGAGAGGGGGGGGGGCACATAATTTGCGGATAACATATTATACAGCTCTGCTGGGGAAAAACATTTTGTGTTGGTCTCCAGGATCATTGCGCTGGGGTGTGTGCTGGCATACTCTCTCTCTCTGTCTCTCCAAAGGGCCTTGACAGGGATACTGTCTTCAGGAAAGGGGTTCCCTGTGTGTGTGAAGTGTGTCGGTACGCGTGTGTCGACATGGTTGACGAGGAAGGCTCGCTTAATGTGGAGGGGGAGTGCTTGAATGTCATGTCGCCGTCGGCAACGCCGACACCGGAATGGGTGGATATGCTGAATGTCTTGAATGCAAATGTTAATCTATTGCATAAAAGGTTAGACAAGGCAGAACAGAGCCGGATTAAGGGGGGGGGGCCGGGGTGTACGTACCCCGGGCCCCCCATCCTAAAAGGGCCCCCTGCCACAGATCAGAGCTCTTACCGATCTGCGGCGCTGCGCTGCATTCCCGGCTCCCGTTTGGTTGCCCTGGCAACCTAACACTTGAGCCGTGGCGCCGGCGCTGCCTGTCAGTACAGGACAGCTGAGCGACGGCTCAACTGTCCAATAGTGTGTAATGTAACAGCCTGCGGCTCAGTCACCGTCTGAGCGCGCAGGCTGTATGAGAGACTGTAGTGCAGTTCTTCTCCAAGGAGAGGAACGAACACTCACTCTCCTGTCTCCTGTGCTACAGCAGCCTGCCAGCAAAAGTAAGGCTGGCTGTATAATTATAGCTCACGTTTGTGTCTATACATATGTGCATAAATGTGTTTTATATATATATATATATATATATATATATATATATATATATATAAAATTGGGGGGATAGGGGTACCGGCGACGAGTGTGGCTAAAAACTATGTTTTTATAGCTTAAAGTTAGGAGCCAAAAAATGTTTCTTTTAAAATTTAAATTTTTTTAATATATATGAGAGTAAAAACAGTTTCCAAGAATGGTTAAAAAACAAGCATAATAAAACTTTTTGTCCATAAATAAGCAGTAAAAATACACTTAAAAGGATAGGAATTCAAAAAACTTAGCTTGTAAAATGTGGGTGGTCAGTATAGGCCCAACGCGTTTCGTCTCAACAGACTTCTTCAAGGGGTCCCCTTGAAGAAGTCTGTTGAGACGAAACGCGTTGGGCCTATACTGACCACCCACATTTTACAAGCTAAGTTTTTAAGTGTATTTTTACTGCTTATTTATGGACAAAAAGTTTTTTTATGCTTGTTTTTTAACCATTCTTGGAAACTGTTTTTACTCTCATATATATTAAAAAAAATTAAATTTTAAAAGAAACATTTTTTGGCTCCTAACTTTAAGCTATAAAAACATAGTTTTTAGCCACACTCGTCGCCGGTACCCCTATCCCCCCAATTTTATACCTTTTTAACATTACCATACCAGTTTTGTATTTTTAGGGGTGGGCTGACACCTTTTTAAGGTTAAGTGGGCATAAAGCTTTTATAACGGAAGTTTTCAAACACAATCATATAGTTTTTACTGAGATTTTAACCTCACAAGTGGCGCTGTACTATCTCTTTTTTACATATATATATATATATATATATATATATATATATATGTATGTATATATATATATATATATATATATATATATATATATATATATATATAGATAGATATATATATCTATCTGTGTCCGTGTATATATCTGTGTGTGCACATACAGTATATGTAAACATATACTGTATATGCGTGTGTGTATATGTATTTATATGTGTATGCATGTATACATGTGCGTGTGTGTGTATATATATACATATATATATATATATATACAACTCAGCTGCCTGGCTTTTAATTAGGGGCCTCGCTCTCTGAAGTGCCCCGGGCCCCCCAGAGCCTTAATCCGGCTCTGAGGCAGAAGCTAGGGATCAGTAAGGTAGCCAGTCCATGCCTGTCCCTGTGGCGCCAGGCCCTTCGGGGGCTCATAAGCGCACCATATCCCAGATCGATGACACAGATACCGACACAGATACTGACTCTAGTGTCGACTATGAAGATGCAAAATTACAGCCGAAGGTGGCAAAAGGTATTCGGTACATGATTATTGCCATTAAAGAGGTTTTGCATATTACTGAAGAACACCCGGTCCCTGACACGAGGGTACACATGTATAAAGGGAAAAAGCCTGAAGTCACCTTTCCATCCTCATTTGAACTAAGTGAATTGTGCGAAAAGGATTGGGAATCTCCGGATAGGAGACCACAAGTTTCCAAAAGGATTCTTATGGCGTATCCTTTTCCACAAACTGATAGGATACGCTGGGAATCTTCGCCTAAAGTAGACAAGGCGCTGACACGCTTGTCCAAAAAGGTGGCACTGCCTTCTCAGGATACGGCTTCCCTCAAGGAACCTGCTGACCGCAGGCAGGAAATTACCTTGAAGCACATTTACACTCATTCAGGTACTATTGCTAGACCGGCTATGGCGTCGGCCTGGGTTTGTAGTGCGGTTGTGGCATGGGCAGATTCCTTATCTACGGAGATTGACACCTTAGATAGGGATGCTATTGAAATGACTATAGAGCATATCAGAGATGCTGCCTTGTATATGAGAGATGCTCAGAGAGACATTTGTTTATTAAGCTCCAGAATAAATGCTATGTCTATTTCTGCTAGGCGGCTCTTGGTGACCCGACAGTGGACGGGAGATGCCGATTCAAAGCGGCATATGGAGTCCTTGCCTTACAAAGGGGAGGAGTTGTTTGGAGACGGCCTCTCGGACCTTGTCTCAATGGCCACGGCTGGTAAGTCGAATTTCTTACCTTATGTCCCCCCGCAGCATACAAAAAAGGCACCTCATTATCAAATGCAGTCCTTTCGTACCAATAAAACCAAAAATGTACGGGGATCGTCTTTTGTTGCCAGAGGGAAAGGTAGGGGAAAGAAGCTGCACACAGCTAGTTCCCAAGAGCAAAAGTCCTCCCCTGCCTCTGCAAAGTCCACCGCATGACACTGGGGCTTCCCGGGGGGAGGCAGATCTAGTGGGGGCTCGTCTTCGGTTTTTCAGCCACGTCTGGGTTCACTCGCAGGTGGATCCCTGGGCATTAGAGATTGTTTCTCAGGGATACAGGCTGAAATTCGAAGACTTGCCTCCTTGCCGTTTTTTTCAAATCGGCTCTGCCGGCATCCCTGTCAGAGAGGGAGCTAGTGTTGGCGGCAATCCAAAAATTGTATATTCAACAGGTGATTGTCACAGTTCCTCATCTCCAGCAAGGAGAGGGATATTACTCGACCCTGTTTGTGGTACCGAAACCGGACGGTTCGGTCAGACCCATTTTAAACCTAAAATCTCTGAACCTGTACTTGAAGAGGTTCAAGTTCAAGATGGAATCACTCAGGGCGGTCATCGCCAGCCTGGAGGGGGGGATTGGATGGTGTCCCTGGACATAAAGGATGCATACCTTCATGTTCCGATATTCCCCCCTCATCAGGCTTTCCTGAGATTTGCAGTGCAGGACTGTCACTACCAATTTCAGACGTTGCCGTTTGGGCTTTCCACGGCCCCGTGGATTTTCACCAAGGTAATGGCGGAAATGATGGTGCTCCTGCGCAGGCAGGGGGTCACAATTATCCCATACTTGGACGATCTCCTCATAAAGGCGAGATCTCGGGAGAAGTTGCTGGACAGTGTGTCTCTGTCCATGAAGACATTGCAGATACACGGCTGGATTCTCAATATACCGAAGTCCCAGCTAGTCCCTACAACGCGTCTGACCTTTTTGGGCCTGATTCTAGACACAGACAAGAAAAAGGTTTTTCTTCCAATCGAAAAGGTTCAGGAGCTCATAGCCATGGTCAGCAACCTCTTAAAACCAAAAAAGGTTTCAGTGCATCATTGCACGCTGGTCCTGGGGAAGATGGTGGCTTCATACGAGGCCATCCCTTTCGGCAGGTTCCATGCGAGGACCTTTCAATGGGACCTCTTGGACAAGTGGTCCGGGTCCCATTTACGAATGCATCAAAGGATCACCCTGTCTCCCAGGACCAGGGTATCTCTCCTGTGGTGGCTGAACAGTGCTCACCTGCTAGAGGGTCGCAGGTTCGGCATTCAGGACTGGGTCCTGGTGACCACGGACGCAAGCCTCCGAGGCTGGGGAGCAGTAACACTGGGAAGAAATTTCCAAGGTCTCTGGTCAAACCTAGAGACTTGTCTCCACATCAACGTCCTGGAGTTGAGGGCCATATACAACGCCCTGTGTCAAGCGGAGGAATTGCTTCGGAGAAAACCGGTTCTGATTCAGTTGGACAACGTCACGGCAGTGGCTCATATAAACCGGCAAGGCAGAACAAGGAGCAGAGTGACCATGGCAGAAGCGACCAGGATTCTACGCTGGGCGAAAGGCCATGTAAGCGCACTATCAGCAGTGTTCATCCCGGGGGTGGACAACTGGGACTACCTCAGCAGGCACGAGCTGCATCCGGGAGAGGGGGGACTTCATCAAGAAGTCTTCGCACAGATCACGGATCGATGGGGACTGCCTCAAATCGACATGATGGCATCCCGTCTCAACAAAAAGCTAAAGCGGTATTGCGCCAGGTCAAGGGAGCCTCAGGCGGTAGCGGTAGACGCTCTGGTGACACCTTGGGTGTTCAGATCGGTCTATGTGTTTCCTCCTCTTCCTCTCATACCCAAAGTGTTGAGAATAATAAGAATGAGCAGGGTCAGAACAATCCTCATTGTTCCAGATTGGCCACGGAGGACTTGGCATCTGGAGCTGCAAGAGTTGCTCACAGAAGATCCGTGGCATCTTCCTCTAAGGCAGGACATGCTGCAGCAGGGGCCCTGTCTGTTCCAAGACTTACCACGGCTGCGTTTGACGGCATGGCGGTTGAACGCCGGATCCTAGCGGAAAAAGGAATTCCGGAGGAAGTCATTCCTACCCTGATCAAGGCTAGGAAAGACTTGACGTTAAAACATTATCACCGTATATGGCGGAAATATGTTTCTTGGTGTGAGGCCAGAGCTGCTCCTACGGAGGAGTTCCATTTGGCCGTCTGCTTCACTTCCTTCAAACAGGAGTGACTTTGGGCCTAAAATTAGGGTCCATAAAGGTCCAAATTTCGGCCTTATCCATTTTCTTTCAAAGAGAATTAGCCTCTCTTCCTGAAGTACAGACTTTTGTGAAAGGGGTGCTGCATATTCAGCCTCCCTTTGTGCCTCCGGTGGTGCCTTGGGATCTTAACGTGGTGTTACGTTTCCTCAAGTCACCTTGGTTTGAACCACTCAAAACTGTGGAGTTGAAATACCTCACGTGGAAAGTGGTCATGTTGTTGGCATTAGCTTCGGCTTGACGTGTTTCAGAATTGGCGGCTTTATCACATAAAAGCACATACTTGGTTTTTCACGTGGATAGGGCAGAGTTGAGGACTCGTCCTCAGTTTCTGCCAAAGGTGGTCTCCTCTTTTCATATGAACCAACCTATTGTCGTGCCTGTGGCTACACGGGACTTGGAGGATTCCGAGTCCCTGGATGTGGTCAGGGCTTTGAAGATTTATGTGACTAGAACAGCTAGAATCAGGAAGACTGAAGCTCTGTTTGTTCTGTATGCGGCCAACAAGGTTGGCCCTCCTGCTTCAAAGCAGACTATTGCTCGCTGGATCTGTAACACGATTCAGCAGGCACATTCTACAGCAGGATTGCCGTTATCGAAATCGGTTAAGGCCCATTCCACTAGGAAAGTGGGCTCTTCTTGGGTGGCTACCCGAGGGGTCTCGGCATTACAGTTGTGCCGAGCAGCTACTTGGTCGGGGTCTAACACCTTTGCAAAGTTCTATAAGTTTGATACCCTGGCTGAGGAGGACCTCCTGTTTGCTCAATCGGTGCTGCAGAGTCATCCGCACTCTCCCGCCCGTTCGGGAGCTTTGGTATAATCCCCATGGTCCTTACAGAGTCCCAGCATCCTCAAGGATGTTAGAGAAAATAAGATTTTATTTACCGGTAAATCTATTTCTCGTAGTCCGTAGAGGATGCTGGGCGCCCGTCCCAAGTGCGGACTTCTTCTGCAAGACTTGTATATAGTTATTGCTTACATAAGGGTTATGTTATAGTTTATCGGTTGAACCATGGCTATGTTGTTGTTCATACTGTTAACTGGGTAGTTTATCACAAGTTATACGGTGTGATTGGAGTGGCTGGTATGGATCTCGCCCTTAGATTTACAAAAATCCTTCCTCGTACTGTCCATCTCCTCTGGGCACAGTTTCCCTAACTGAGGTCTGGAGGAGGGGCATAGAGGGAGGAGCCAGTGCACACCCAGAGTCCAAAGCTTTCTTAAAGTGCCCTATCTCCTGCGGAGCCCGTCTATTCCCCATGGTCCTTACGGAGTCCCAGCATCCTCTACGGACTACGAGAAATAGATTTACCGGTAAGTAAAATCTTATTTTTATATTTGAAAAAAGGGGAAACCCCAACTAATGTCCGTCAGTGGATTATCAGTTTTTCACTGGACGTTCGGGGGTGCGACCAGAGACAAGTTAGATTATGCATCCCTCTTTTCTTTTACTGCAGTATAAAACAACCTTAGTGGTATATAGGTCTTTTGTCAGCTTAATGGTGGGTTAACCTTGTTGGTGCACAGGTTGCTATTGTGTTTATTGCAGTAAATCCTGAATGGGTTGATATCTGACTGCCAAGGTACTGTAGTAATGAAGCTGAATTTTGGTTATAGCAAGGAGGAATTACTGTCCCTTTTTACTAAAGATACTGCAGCTCAAACAAGTAAAGAGAATATCTCACTGGAACTTTGTCCGCTGTAAAGTTTCAATGTTGCAAACACTGACTACAATGTTGCAATTTCCGGGCTCCAAGCCAACAAGTAGTAATACAGTATGTTACTCAACTCCCTATGCAGAAAAGTCGACTGTGTTTTAAGGCTGGTAGACAAAAAAAATTCTCACAAAGATTTTCCTTTCAGCCCTACTTTCTTTAAAATCACTTTCTCACGAGTACTGCAAGGTTACCACTTGGTATGGCAGTTGTAAATGGGGGTGTTGTCCTAAATCATGTATCCGTAAATAGGAAGATCTATTTCTCTCCTTTGCTTCACTATATTTATAACAGCAGAGGTAAATACTTGTGATTTGCTTAGTGATTGTACACAGTGGCTACAGTTTACCAGTCACACTCCCTCCTCAGTTACTTTGTTTAGTACGTGTCAGGACTGTTATAGTGGGCAAGCAGGCTGCTAGCAGGCTAGAGGAGCTAGCTGAGGTGTGTATTGCTTTACCTCACGGCTCTTACTCATACATATTGCTTTACCTCACGGCTCTTACTCATACACTGCTAGGCTCACCACCACTGACCTGGGTCCATGGGACAATTCTCGTTGCTGGGAGGTGAGTTTCTTAGTTCCCAGGACCTCATTGTTGTGCTTTCCTTTTCCTGATGTTCCTGCACTCTGAGTGGATCTCTCCTCAGACCTGTCTCTCCTCCCACAGCTTGTCACTTCCAATAGCCCTGCCTCCGGTTCTACCTTCACTCCTCCGGATTAGCCATGCAAGTCATTGGGACAGAAAGGCTAGCCAGGCGCAGCTCCTCCATCACAAGCTCCTCTGGAAAAGTTGTTTAATGGTTGTCTCCTCCCCATTTTAAAGCTAGTGGCTAAATCTGATTCATTCTTTTTTATAACTACTTTTTCACACTTGTAATAAACAAGTATTAAAATATTGGTATATCCTCAGTTCAACAGAACATATTATAATACAGCAATCACTTTTAAAGTCACTTTGGTATTTCTATCCCAAAGTGGCCTTATTAATGATGATACCTTGCTTGGGCAGGGTTTCACACTCAAACTACTTGTATCCCAACCAGCATGAGCGAGATAAAGCATACATCTAAGGGGTTGTGATATGCGTGGCCAGCGGTTGGGAGACTGCCCGTCAGCATACTAACACTGGGTTCCCGGCAGCGAAATCCCGGTGTGGGTAGGGGAGGCAGACGAGTGCAGCAAGCCCCTTGTGGGCTCACTGTACTCGCCACACTGCGGGCTTGGTGGCCTGAATGCTGACTTTGAAATAAAGTTGATTATACTATATGTATTTAATGTGATCTTAATACTTTGCAGATTGTCACTGGAGGACGTGTATATTGCGGATCCTTCTGTGACAGCAGTTTGTTTACATCATTGCATCACCGGAAGTGACGCAACGTCATGCTCGAGTCTAAGCCCGCTAAATCAGCATTAAGAAATAAAAACACACACACAAGAACAGCCCAAAATGAATGGTTTGACATCTAATATAAGTATTATATGACCGCCAGTCACATGACTACATCCCCATACAAGGGCCTGAGTCACACATACAGTTGAGTAATTTTTTTGGCTGCGCATCTAAAGCTGGGTACACACCTGGCTAATGGGTCCATCAGCTGACCTATCTGATGATTGGTACAGTAAGTGCATGCACACTTATTAGCAATCCACCCGATGTGTTGTACCAACTGGGCCAGTCACTGGCAGTCTGACAGCAAATGTACACACAGCCAAATATGCCGATATATCTTTAGCTGTATTGGCCATCCCGGGGGTGCTGCTTAATAAATGACCTCAGATAAACTGTGGCTGGACTGTGTTAGCTGTTCCAGATCTGGAGCATAAACAACAGCTGGACTGCAATTACAGGCAGCCAGGACTCCCTCACAATCCCTGAGGTAAAGCTTCATCGAGCATGGCCTGTCCTCCTCAGTTTCCCCGTCAAACTGCCTACTACGCAGTCATCGTCTGGGGTTTAAATTAAATAAATTAAATAAATTTAGACAGTATCACATGACTGTCTCTATTGTCACAGCAGTTCCTGTCTGAATGAACCCTCCTACTTTTTTATTGTCCTGACAACTACACTCACAGTTAATGGCCTCAATCCTATAGCATCACCTGTACACTGCAACCTGCTGAGCTGCCTCAGCTCCTTCTCAAATCATGGGAAAACAACTCCTCAGATCTGCTTCTACAGAATCAAGCTCCATGAATCCTCCGATTTCTCAAAATACCATAATATCTGGCAATTACACTATCTGTGGCAGTAGATGGCTTCCCCTATTTACAGATATTGAACCATTGCAGACATACTGTACATGAAAATTAAAGCAATTTCAACCAAAAGTTGACATTGGGGGAGGGAATCGGGTAGATTGTGGAAGTGGCTTATTTTGTCTTAACTTTCCATAGATAAATGTTGGGAAGTGTGGTATGCAATGATAGAGTGGTATTAGAATACTGGTTCAAAGTAGAGATGAGCGGGTTCGGTTCCTCGGAATCCGAACCCGCCCGAACTTCAGCTTTTTTTACACGGATCCGAGCGACTCGGATCTTCCCGCCTTGCTCGGTTAACCCGAGCGCGCCCGAACGTCATCATGACGCTGTCGGATTCTCGCGAGGCTCGGATTCTATCGCGAGACTCGGATTCTATATAAGGAGCCGCGCGTCGCCGCCATTTTCACACGTGCATTGAGATTGATAGGGAGAGGACGTGGCTGGCGTCCTCTCCATTTAGATTAGAAGAGAGAGAGTGAGATTGAGACAGAGACACTTGATTTACTGGAGCTTAGGAGTACTAGAGAGTGCAGAGTTTACTAGTGACTGACCACTGACCAGTGACCACCAGTGCAGTTTTATTTAATATAATCCGTTCTCTGCCTGAAAAAAACGATACACAGTGACTCAGTCACATACCATATCTGTGTGCTCAGCCCAGTGTGCTGCATCATCTATGTATAATATCTGACTGTGCTCACACAGCTTAATTGTGGGGGAGACTGGGGAGCAGTTATAGGTTATAGCAGGAGCCAGGAGTACATATTATTAAAATTAAACAGTGCACACTTTTGCTGCAGGAGTGCCACTGCCAGTGTGACTGACCAGTGACCTGACCACACTGACCACCAGTATAGTATACTATATTGTGATTGCCTGAAAAAGTTAAACACTCGTCGTGTGACTTGTGTGGTGTTTTTTTTTTTATTCTATAAAAAACTCATTCTGCTGACAGACAGTGTCCAGCAGGTCCGTCATTATATAATATATACCTGTCCGGCTGCAGTAGTGATATATATATATTTTTTATATCATTATTTATCATCCAGTCGCAGCAGACACAGTACGGTAGTTCACGGCTGTAGCTACCTCTGTGTCGGCACTCGGCAGTCCATCCATAATTGTATACCACCTACCCGTGGTTTTTTTTTCTTTCTTCTTTATACATACTACATCTCATTATCATCCAGTCTATATTAGCAGCAGACACAGTACAGTACGGTAGTCCACGGCTGTAGCTACCTCTGTGTCGGCACTCGGCAGTCCGTCCATAATTGTATACCACCTACCCGTGGTTTTTTTTTCTTTCTTCTTTATACATACATACTACATCTCATTATCAACCAGTCTATATTAGCAGCAGACACAGTACAGTACGGTAGTCCACGGCTGTAGCTACCTCTGTGTCGGCACTCGGCAGTCCGTCCATAATTGTATACCACCTACCCGTGGTTTTTTTTTCTTTCTTCTTTATACATACATACTACATCTCATTATCAACCAGTCTATATTAGCAGCAGACACAGTACAGTACGGTAGTCCACGGCTGTAGCTACCTCTGTGTCGGCACTCGGCAGTCCATCCATAATTGTATACCACCTACCCGTGGTTTTTTTTTTTTTCTTCTTTATACATACTACATCTCATTATCATCCAGTCTATATTAGCAGCAGACACAGTACAGTACGGTAGTCCACGACTGTAGCTACCTCTGTGTCGGCACTCGGCAGTCCATCCATAATTGTATACCACCTACCCGTGGTTTTTTTTCTTTCTTCTTTATACATACTACATCTCATTATCATCCAGTCTATATTAGCAGCAGACACAGTACAGTACGGTAGTCCACGGCTGTAGCTACCTCTGTGTCGGCACTCGGCAGTCCGTCCATAATTGTATACCACCTACCCGTGGTTTTTTTTTCTTTCTTCTTTATACATACATACTACATCTCATTATCATCCAGTCTATATTAGCAGCAGACACAGTACAGTACGGTAGTCCACGGCTGTAGCTACCTCTGTGTCGGCACTCGGCAGTCCGTCCATAATTGTATACCACCTACCCGTGGTTTTTTTTTCTTTCTTCTTTATACATACATACTACATCTCATTATCAACCAGTCTATATTAGCAGCAGACACAGTACAGTACGGTAGTCCACGGCTGTAGCTACCTCTGTGTCGGCACTCGGCAGTCCATCCATAATTGTATACCACCTACCCGTGGTTTTTTTTTCTTTCTTCTTTATACATACTACATCTCATTATCATCCAGTCTATATTAGCAGCAGACACAGTACAGTACGGTAGTCCACGGCTGTAGCTACCTCTGTGTCGGCACTCGGCAGTCCGTCCATAATTGTATACCACCTACCCATGGTTTTTTTTTCTTTCTTCTTTATACATACTACATCTCATTATCATCCAGTCTATATTAGCAGCAGACACAGTACAGTACGGTAGTCCACGGCTGTAGCTACCTCTGTGTCGGCACTCGGCAGTCCATCCATAATTGTATACCACCTACCCGTGGTTTTTTTTTCTTTCTTCTTTATACATACTACATCTCATTATCATCCAGTCTATATTAGCAGCAGACACAGTACAGTACGGTAGTCCACGGCTGTAGCTACCTCTGTGTCGGCACTCGGCAGTCCGTCCATAATTGTATACCACCTACCCGTGGTTTTTTTTTCTTTCTTCTTTATACATACATACTACATCTCATTATCAACCAGTCTATATTAGCAGCAGACACAGTACAGTACGGTAGTCCACGGCTGTAGCTACCTCTGTGTCGGCACTCGGCAGTCCATCCATAATTGTATACTAGTATCCATCCATCTCCATTGTTTACCTGAGGTGCCTTTTAGTTGTGCCTATTAAAATATGGAGAACAAAAATGTTGAGGTTCCAAAATTAGGGAAAGATCAAGATCCACTTCCACCTCGTGCTGAAGCTGCTGCCACTAGTCATGGCCGAGACGATGAAATGCCAGCAACGTCATCTGCCAAGGCCGATGCCCAATGTCATAGTACAGAGCATGTCAAATCCAAAACACCAAATATCAGTAAAAAAAGGACTCCAAAACCTAAAATAAAATTGTCGGAGGAGAAGCGTAAACTTGCCAATATGCCATTTACCACACGGAGTGGCAAGGAACGGCTGAGGCCCTGGCCTATGTTCATGGCTAGTGGTTCAGCTTCACATGAGGATGGAAGCACTCAGCCTCTCGCTAGAAAAATGAAAAGACTCAAGCTGGAAAAAGCACAGCAAAGAACTGTGCGTTCTTCGAAATCCCAAATCCACAAGGAGAGTCCAATTGTGTCGGTTGCGATGCCTGACCTTCCCAACACTGGACGTGAAGAGCATGCGCCTTCCACCATTTGCACGCCCCCTGCAAGTGCTGGAAGGAGCACCCGCAGTCCAGTTCCTGATAGTCAGATTGAAGATGTCAGTGTTGAAGTACACCAGGATGAGGAGGATATGGGTGTTGCTGGCGCTGGGGAGGAAATTGACCAGGAGGATTCTGATGGTGAGGTGGTTTGTTTAAGTCAGGCACCCGGGGAGACACCTGTTGTCCGTGGGAGGAATATGGCCGTTGACATGCCTGGTGAAAATACCAAAAAAATCAGCTCTTCGGTGTGGAAGTATTTCACCAGAAATGCGGACAACATTTGTCAAGCCGTGTGTTCCCTTTGTCAAGCTGTAATAAGTAGGGGTAAGGACGTTAACCACCTCGGAACATCCTCCCTTATACGTCACCTGCAGCGCATTCATAATAAGTCAGTGACAAGTTCAAAAACTTTGGCCGACAGCGGAAGCAGTCCACTGACCAGTAAATCCCTTCCTCTTGTAACCAAGCTCACGCAAACCACCCCACCAACTCCCTCAGTGTCAATTTCCTCCTTCCCCAGGAATGCCAATAGTCCTGCAGGCCATGTCACTGGCAATTCTGATGATTCCTCTCCTGCCTGGGATTCCTCCGATGCATCCTTGCGTGTAACGCCTACTGCTGCTGGCGCTGCTGTTGTTGCTGCTGGGAGTCGATGGTCATCCCAGAGGGGAAGTCGTAAGCCCACTTGTACTACTTCCAGTAAGCAATTGACTGTTCAACAGTCCTTTGCGAGGAAGATGAAATATCACAGCAGTCATCCTGCTGCAAAGCGGATAACTGAGGCCTTGACAACTATGTTGGTGTTAGACGTGCGTCCGGTATCCGCCGTTAGTTCACAGGGAACTAGACAATTTATTGAGGCAGTGTGCCCCTGTTATAAAATACCATCTAGGTTCCACTTCTCTAGGCAGGCGATACCGAGAATGTACACGGACGTCAGAAAAAGACTCACCAGTGTCCTAAAAAATGCAGTTGTACCCAATGTCCACTTAACCACGGACATGTGGACAAGTGGAGCAGGGCAGGGTCAGGACTATATGACTGTGACAGCCCACTGGGTAGATGTATGGACTCCCGCCGCAAGAACAGCAGCGGCGGCACCAGTAGCAGCATCTCGCAAACACCAACTCTTTCCTAGGCAGGCTACGCTTTGTATCACCGGTTTCCAGAATACGCACACAGCTGAAAACCTCTTACGGCAACTGAGGAAGATCATCGCGGAATGGCTTACCCCAATTGGACTCTCCTGTGGATTTGTGGCATCGGACAACGCCAGCAATATTGTGTGTGCATTAAATCTGGGCAAATTCCAGCACGTCCCATGTTTTGCACATACCTTGAATTTGGTGGTGCAGAATTTTTTAAAAAACGACAGGGGCGTGCAAGAGATGCTGTCGGTGACCAGAAGAATTGCGGGACACTTTCGGCGTACAGGCACCACGTACAGAAGACTGGAGCACCACCAAAAACTACTGAACCTGCCCTGCCATCATCTGTAGCAAGAAGTGGTAACGAGGTGGAATTCAACCCTCTATATGCTTCAGAGGTTGGAGGAGCAGCAAAAGGCCATTCAAGCCTATACAATTGAGCACGATATAGGAGGTGGAATGCACCTGTCTCAAGCGCAGTGGAGAATGATTTCAACGTTGTGCAAGGTTCTGATGCCCTTTGAACTTGCCACACGTGAAGTCAGTTCAGACACTGCCAGCCTGAGTCAGGTCATTCCCCTCATCAGGCTTTTGCAGAAGAAGCTGGAGACATTGAAGGAGGAGCTAACACGGAGCGATTCCGCTAGGCATGTGGGACTTGTGGATGGAGCCCTTAATTCGCTTAACAAGGATTCACGGGTGGTCAATCTGTTGAAATCAGAGCACTACATTTTGGCCACCATGCTCGATCCTAGATTTAAAGCCTACCTTGGATCTCTCTTTCCGGCAGACACAAGTCTGCTGGGGTTGAAAGACCTGCTGGTGAGAAAATTGTCAAGTCAAGCGGAACGCGACCTGTCAACATCTCCTCCTTCACATTCTCCCGCAACTGGGGGTGCGAGGAAAAGGCTCAGAATTCCGAGCCCACCCGCTGGCGATGATGCAGGGCAGTCTGGAGCGACTGCTGATGCTGACATCTGGTCCGGACTGAAGGACCTGACAACGATTACGGACATGTCGTCTACTGTCACTGCATATGATTCTCTCACCATTGAAAGAATGGTGGAGGATTATATGAGTGACCGCATCCAAGTAGGCACGTCACACAGTCCGTACTTATACTGGCAGGAAAAAGAGGCAATTTGGAGGCCCTTGCACAAACTGGCTTTATTCTACCTAAGTTGCCCTCCCACAAGTGTGTACTCCGAAAGAGTGTTTAGTGCCGCCGCTCACCTTGTCAGCAATCGGCGTACGAGGTTACATCCAGAAAATGTGGAGAAGATGATGTTCATTAAAATGAATTATAATCAATTCCTCCGCGGAGACATTGACCAGCAGCAATTGCCTCCACAAAGTACACAGGGAGCTGAGATGGTGGATTCCAGTGGGGACGAATTGATAATCTGTGAGGAGGGGGATGTACACGGTGATATATCGGAGGATGATGATGAGGTGGACATCTTGCCTCTGTAGAGCCAGTTTGTGCAAGGAGAGATTAATTGCTTCTTTTTTGGGGGGGGTCCAAACCAACCCGTCATATCAGTCACAGTCGTGTGGCAGACCCTGTCACTGAAATGATGGGTTGGTTAAAGTGTGCATGTCCTGTTTTGTTTATACAACATAAGGGTGGGTGGGAGGGCCCAAGCACAATTCCATCTTGCACCTCTTTTTTCTTTTATTTTTCTTTGCGTCATGTGCTGTTTGGGGAGGGTTTTTTGGAAGGGCCATCCTGCGTGACACTGCAGTGCCACTCCTAGATGGGCCCAGTGTTTGTGTCGGCCACTAGGGTCGCTTATCTTACTCACACAGTCAGCTACCTCATTGCGCCTCTTTTTTTCTTTGCGTCATGTGCTGTTTGGGGAGGGTTTTTTGGAAGGGACATCCTGCGTGACACTGCAGTGCCACTCCTAGATGGGCCCGGTGTTTGTGTCGGCCACTAGGGTCGCTTATCTTACTCACACAGCTACCTCATTGCGCCTCTTTTTTTCTTTGCGTCATGTGCTGTTTGGGGAGGGTTTTTTGGAAGGGCCATCCTGCGTGACACTGCAGTGCCACTCCTAGATGGGCCCGGTGTTTGTGTCGGCCACTAGGGTCGCTTATCTTACTCACACAGTCAGCTACCTCATTGCGCCTCTTTTTTTCTTTGCGTCATGTGCTGTTTGGGGAGGGTTTTTTGGAAGGGACATCCTGCGTGACACTGCAGTGCCACTCCTAGATGGGCCCGGTGTTTGTGTCGGCCACTAGGGTCGCTTATCTTACTCACACAGTCAGCTACCTCATTGCGCCTCTTTTTTTCTTTGCGTCATGTGCTGTTTGGGGAGGGTTTTTTGGAAGGGCCATCCTGCGTGACACTGCAGTGCCACTACTAGATGGGCCCGGTGTTTGTGTCGGCCACTAGGGTCGCTTATCTTACTCACACAGTCAGCTACCTCATTGCGCCTCTTTTTTTCTTTGCGTCATGTGCTGTTTGGGGAGGGTTTTTTGGAAGGGCCATCCTGCGTGACACTGCAGTGCCACTCCTAGATGGGCCCGGTGTTTGTGTCGGCCACTAGGGTCGCTTATCTTACTCACACAGCGACCTCGGTGCAAATTTTAGGACTAAAAATAATATTGTGAGGTGTGAGGTATTCAGAATAGACTGAAAATGAGTGGAAATTATGGTTTTTGAGGTTAATAATACTTTGGGATCAAAATGACCCCCAAATTCTATGATTTAAGCTGTTTTTTAGGGTTTTTTGAAAAAAACACCCGAATCCAAAACACACCCGAATCCGACAAAAAAAATTCGGTGAGGTTTTGCCAAAACGCGGTCGAACCCAAAACACGGCCGCGGAACCGAACCCAAAACCAAAACACAAAACCCGAAAAATTTCAGGCGCTCATCTCTAGTTCAAAGTAATGTCAACCTTCAAAAATCTTACTTAACTTATTAAACCTTCTAAGGAATATGCAACCAATCAGCTTATAGCTAGCATTTTTCAAGTATATTTTATAAAATGATAGGTAGAAGCTCAATGGTTCCTACGGACAACTTCTCTACCTGTCCACTTCTCCACTCTTTAATCTGCCAATTACTCATCCTAATACAGATTTCATTGCATTTGAAAATATATTGTCAATGAGCCTCACTGTGCTACATTGCTATAATGCAGTGGTTCCCAAACTTTTTTGAATCATGGCACCCTAGAATATCAGAATTTTTTTCACAGCACCCCTAGGCCATAAGATTCCTATTGAGAAATTTAGAGAAAATATTAAATTAAGTAAACTGTGTTTATATGTCAACCTTAGGTTCAATTGTGTGGTGCGGGACAAGAGTTGCTTCTGTTTGTCCACATAATTTATTATTGAAACTGCTACAAGCACTGGTTTGCATATTACATTGACCATATATAATTTTAATTGGTCATGGACCATCAATCCAAGGCACCCCCTGCAAGTGCCCCAAGAACACCAGGTTGCCACCACACACAGTTTAAGAGCCACTGCTCTAATGTATAGATTTATGACAAACAGAGAGCAGGAATTAGGCTATATGAACTTATGTCTGGAAAGAGCCTCCCGAAATTCACTGGCTGCAAAGTAGTAACACAATGAGTCCAGGACACAGTTACAATTAGCAATCGCCGTTGCTACATGAATAAAGGAATTAACTATTGTCAGGGTGTAGCAAGATGCCTTGAAACTCTCAGCCACAAAACGGATTGTGTAACCCACATGGATTGGCATAAAGCAAACCACGAAAACCACCAAGTTAGAGATGACTATGCGCACAGCTTTACTGGTGGAATGCTGCTGATATGGATCCAATTTTTCTTTATCACAGAGAGTCATTATGATCTTTACAGAGCAAAAGCTGATGATGATCAAAGGAAAGGAGAACCCAACCAAAACAAAAATAGGGGCCAGGTTAAAAGGATATGTGGAGACTTTCTGAAAACAGGTAGACAGTATCAAATCGTTGCTCTGCAGAACCCTAAGTACGCTGACAGTGATGACAGAAATCCACAGGACACAGCATATAACAGAAGCTTTCACTAGGGACGCCCAGCATTTGTATTTCAGTGGGTGCCTGATTGCCAAATAGCGATCAAATGCAATTGCTGTGATAGTGAAGATGCTCATGTACATGTTTGCGAAGTAGCAGGACTGTAGGGTTTTACACAGTCCACTGCCAAGGTCCCACAAGTGTAAGTAAGCATATAGTCTGAAAGGGAAGGTGAAGATGACCATGATATCGGATATCACTAGGTTCATCATAAACACAGTAGTTTCCGTCCACTTTTTTAATTTGAAACAGAAAACCCAGATGGCAAGAACATTGCATGTAATGCCCAAAGTAATAAGAGGAATATAAATAATTAGGCTAAATAGCTGGTATGGTGGCTCCAGAACTTGAGTTCTATTATAGCAATTCATTCTAACAAGCTCTACAGGGCATTGCAGTCAAATCCATATAGCCCTTGCATGGAGATTTCCAGTAGAAGCAGCCCCCACTTGATTAAGTATCCTCCAGTTTTCTTGTTCTGAATTGTGTCTTCACTAGAACTAAACCACACACGCTTCAATTTCGTCCTGGGTTTGTTGATCTAATCCAGTCCTTACAGAGAGTCCAGGTTATTCTAAAAAGAAACCAACATAGATAATTTACTGAAAGGTGATGAAAATATCAAAACACACAGGTGGAGGTTTAGCATGCCTTTTAAAAAAGGAAAAGTGGAGACATAGGGGGTGATTCCGAGTTGTTCGCTCGCTAGCAGATTTTAGCAGCATTGCACACGCTAGGCCGCCGCCCTCTGGGAGTGTATCTTAGTTTAGCAGAATAGCGAACGAAAGATTAGCAGAATTGCGAATAGAAATTTCTTAGCAGTTTCTGAGTAGCTCCAGACCTACTCGCAGATTGCGATCAGCTCAGGCCGTTTCGTTCCTGGTTTGACGTCACAAACACGCCCTGCGTTCGGCCAGCCACTCCCCCGTTTCTCCAGATACTCCCGCGTTTTTTCCTGACATGCCTGCTTTTTTCCGCACACTCCCAGAAAACGTCCAGTGTCCGCCCAGAAACACCCACTTCCTGTCAATCACACTCCGATCACTTCAACGATGAAAATTCTTCATTCGGACGTGAGTAAATCGACTAAGTTTTGTGATAAAATACTAACCGCATGCGCACTGCGAACCATGCGCATGCGCATTTTTGCCTTAATCGCTCCGTTGCGAAAATCGGCAATGAGCGAACAACTCGGAATGACCCCCATTGCCCATACCAACCAATCTGATTCTAGCTATTATTCATCTAGTACATTGTAAACATGATAGCTTGAATCTGATTGGTTGCTTTGAGCAACACCTCCACTTATCCTGAATAGAAGGTTTGATAAAACTCCTTCACATGACTATACGAGATATACAATTTTTACTTAAACTGCGAGATAGCAATTCTTTGGTGCATTCACAAGTATATTTTATGGCTACAGCATATCAACTCCTCTTTTATAAGTGTGGTCATACCTTCCAACATTTAGGATCAGCAACCCAGGAATACTGTGCACAGTGAAGACGCATATGCCTGAAAAGGGTGTGTGGCCTCAGCAGAAGGAGGCTTGGCTTTGCAGGAATGCAACGATTGTGAGTCACACCTCCATTTTTTTCGTCACGATGAGGACATGTCCAGCACTTTGTGAGCTGCTGACATGCCACCAGTCCTTTGGTCTTCCATGAATAGACACTGTACCCCATGTATATACTAGCACCAATTAATAGGGACAACCCTATTTCAAACAAGGGTATTCTCAATTGTATGCAGGACATTATGTGGGAGATTAGGCACAATATGCTCCCATCATCTATGGAAAGGTGAGGGAGACACTTTTTTTGGCTTGTCTTCCTCTCCACTCCACAGAACCTGCTTTTGCTAAAGTCAGCAATGACCTTGCTGCCAAATCCAAGGCCCACTGCTTTCTACTCTCTCCTTGACCTCTCTGTTGCTTTTGACACAGCGGCCACCCTCTCCTGCAAATCCTTCACTCCCTCAGTCTGCATGATACTGTCTTCTCATATCTGTTCTCCTACATCTCTGATCATTCTTTCTCAATCTCATCTCATGACTCATGACTCCTCTACCCCCCTTCCTCTGCCAGTAGTTGTCCCCAATGTTCTGTTCTTAGACCTCTCCTATTCTATACATCCTCTGTAGGAGAGCTCATCAGCTGTTTTGGCCTCCAATATCCTCTCTATGATGGCAATACTCAAATTTACTTTTCCTCCCCTGACATCACCCCCTCTCTCCTAATTCATATATCCAACTGTCTCTCTGCTATCTCTTCCTGGATGAACTAGCAATTTGTTAAACTTAATGTGGCTAAGAACAAGCTTATCAACTTCCCACCCTCAAGAATAACCTCACTTCTTACAATTTCATTATGTATTGACAATACCACCATCTCATTTAGCCCACAAGTGCTCTTTGTTGGGGTTATCCTTAACTTCTCCTTCTCTTTCAAACAGCACATTCAGTATATTTCACAGTCCTGCCATTTTCATTACAGAAATATCTCCAGGATCACAACCTTTCTCGATGTGGAGGCAACTAAGCCCTTCATACACTACTCCTTGGGCATCTCCTGCTTGGAATAGTGTAACCTTCCACATCATTCCACTTCAATCTGTCCTCAATATGGCTGACTGGCTTGTCTTCCTTTGCAAATATACTACACCTCCCTTCTCTCTCCAACAAGCACTACTCTGGCTACCCTTTACCTTCAGGACCCAATTCAAACTTCTAAGATTCACAAAGTCATCACCTAATCCTCTCCAATTTACATCTCTGAAATGATCTCTCTTCACACTTCCACTCACCCAGTGCTCCACAAATGCATGCCACTTCTCCTCCCAACTGATTACTTCCTCCCATTCCAACCTCCAAGATTTTGCCTGTACTGCTATGAACCTCTAGAACTCTCTCCCTCTCTATCCACCTCTTTACAAAATTTCAAATGGACTCTCAAGAGCCACTTCTTTTTCAAGCCTTACAGTTCTCATCCTAATCAACCACTCAATGCTGCTTGTTCAGTGTCTACCCCATCGGTGTCACACCTGTATGTCTGCTCTCCAGCAGGGCCCTCTTCCCTCGTGTGCTTTTCCTTCCCTCTCTTATACTATCATCTGCTTCCTACTGCCTACAATGGGACCTAACCTTTGGGTTCTGCTGGCCTGCTGCTTTGAGTATTTATAAACCATGTCCTTGCAATGTTCTGTACCTAAAATTACTTTTTCTAATTTTGTTTAATCCGCTTCTGTTTATGTAATCTGATGAAGGATAATAATATAATAGTAAGTGGAAGAGTGGACCCCTTTATTTCAAATGTGGGTGCCCCTAAATTTATGAAAGACAGGTTTGTTGTGATATTTCCCCATGCCCAGACTCTAGTAATGTAGAACTTTTTGTTTAGTGATCAAAGCGGACTAGGCTCTTTTAAACAAGGGTACCCCCATCTTTGTACATGCCACGATCGGAAAGGCATTTAGAATAATTTTAACCAAACTTTCCATTAGCAAGTCTCCTCCATTCTTCCACTGAGTATGGTAATTTTTGTTTTTGTTTCTCTAGGCCCCCAGTAAGCGGATGACAAGTCTAATTTTTCATGATTGCAAATGACCTCCTATGTCATTTTTCAAAATTTATTTTATTATGGCAATTGCATTTTCCTAAAACAGTAGTATTGGAAAGGTTTATTTTGCTCGAAGAAATGTTTACAGCACAGATATGTCTTCATACATCTAGCCTCAATACACCATGCAACGCGAGATGCCTGACATGAGTCAGGCATGACTCCAGCATGCGGGATGCCGGCCAAACTCAGAAGTGCTTTTTTAAAGGGGCAGTCACAAGGCTAAACCAGGCCTTGTAAATGATTGCCCCTTTAAAAAAAAGTCTGAGTTTGGGAGGCATCCTACACAGCCACCAAACTCAGACTTCATTACATCCCGGCCCACATGTGGCATGCCTATATTCTGTGTGCACCCGCGGCTGAATCTGCATAATAAATGCTATGTTACAATGTTTTCCAGGAAATCACTGTAATATAGCATTGTATGCAGGTACAGCCGCAGTCACACACAAAATATAGGAATGCCACATATCATTTTAATCAGCAGAGTCCGATTGTGCATCTTATTCACATAGCGATTTTTGGCATCTCTCGGTGCATGGCGTACAGTATTGAGGCAAGATGTACTGTATGAGGACACATCTGTATTCGCATAGCGATACAAATAAGCAGCATTTTCACAAAAAGACACCCAGCATTAGTAAACGTGCTCACAACTAGGTGTGACTATTAGGGCTGTTAAATGTGACTGCAGCAACGATGTAGGAGGACTCATCTGTAGCACAACAGGACAACTTGCTTTATTATAAACCATAGCTTGTGCATGTTGACCCTATATAAGCCACTCAGATTTTCTTGCTAGAAGGTAAGACATATTTTCCGACTGTCTGGGACAGACAGAAATCCTGCATGGAGGTACAAGGGGAAGCAGCAAGGGGGTCATGGTACCATGAAACACATCAACACGTCCTCACTCGCATCACTGCAGATGTCAATGTGATTGTAATTGTCAATGCTCTATTGTGATCAGAGGAGAGATACCTGAAATTCTGGAATCTCACAGATATTTTGTGAGAGAATGCAAGCATGAGGTAAATATTGGATTTTAATTAACTACCGGTAAATCCTTTTCTCGTAGTCCGTAGAGGATACTGGGTTCCATTTAGTACCATGGGGCATAGATGGGTCCAGTAGGAGCCATGGGCACTTGAAGAATTTGATAGTGTGGGCTGGCTCCTCCATCTATGCCCCTCCTACCAGACTCAGTCTAGGAAACTGTGCCCGAGGAGACGGACATACTTCGAGAGAAGGATCGATAAGGATAGTGCTGAGATTCCGAACCAGCACACACAGCAAGAGGAAAGCCAAACTAACCAAACTTGAAACGAGAACAGCAACGGCTGAACCAACATTACTTATCTAAGTAACAGTGCAGGAAGAACGAAGCACTAGGCGGTCGCCCAGCATCCTCTACGGACTACGAGAAAAGGATTTACCAGTAGGTAATTAAAATCATATTTTCTCTTACGTCCTAGAGGATACTGGGGTCCATTTAGTACCATGGGGATGTACCAAAGCTCCCAAACCAGGTGGGTGTTCGAACCTGACCAAGTAGCTGCTCGGCAGAGCTGTAAAGCAGAGACACCCCGGGCAGCCGCCCAGGAAGAACCCGCCAACCTAGTAGAGTGGGCCTGTACAGATTTTGGATATGGCAAACTTGCCGTGGAATAACCATGCTGGATAGTAAGTCTTATCCAGTGTACAATTGTCTACTTTGAAGCAGAACACCTAATCTTATTGGGATCATAAAGAACAAACAGCGTGTCTGTCTTTCTGTGACGAGCTGTACTTTTCACATACACCTTCAAAGTCCTCACATCATCCAAAGACTTTGAAGTAGCAGAGGTGTCGGTGACAACCAGAACCACAATAGGTTGGTTGATATGAAATGCGGACACCAAGAAATTGCTGACAAGATCTGAGTTCAGCTCTGTCCTCATGAAAAATTAAATAGGGACTTTTGTGAGACAAAGCCCCCAGCTCCGATACACGTCTTGCTGAAGCCAAGGCCAAAGTGTGATGGTCTTCCACGTAAGATATTTTACGGCCACCTCCTGTAACAGTTCAAACCAGTCCAATTGGAGGAACTGTAGCACCACATTGAGATCCCAAGGTCCCAAGGGAGGCACAAAGGGAGGTTGGATGTGCAGAACACCTTTTAAGAATGTCTGGACCTCAGGGAGAGAAGCCAATTGTTTCTGAAAGAAAATGGACAAGGCCGAAATCTGGGAAAAAGCAGGAAACACCCCAGATGAAATTCCACCGCAGAATAATTTCTACTTTAACACCAAGAGACGTATTTCTTCCAAATACTATAATAATGATTAGACGTTACCCCCTTCCTGGCTTGGATCATAGTCAGGATAACCTTGTTAGGGATCCTTCTCCTGTCTAGAATCAGCCGTTCATCTTCCATGCCATCAAACATAGCCGCGGTAAGTCCTGATAGATAAATGGGCCCTGTTGCAGAAGATCCTCGCGAAGAGGTAGAGGCCACGGATCTTCGAGGAGCATCTCCAGAATGTCCGCATACCAGGCCCTTCTTGGCCAGTCTGGAGCAATGAGTATTGCTTGAACCTTTTCCCTTTTTATTTGTTTTAGAATTCTTGGGATCAGAGGAAGTGGAGGAAACACGTACACCATCTGATAGACCCATGGAGTCATTAGGGTTTCTATCGCCACCGCCCATGGGTCTCTCGACCTGGAACAATACCGCCTGAGCTTCTTGTTGAGATGAGAGGCCATCATGTCGATCTGTGGATATCCCCATTGACTTGTCAAGCACCTGAACACTTCCGGGTGAAGGCTCCACTTCATCGGGTGCAGGTAGTGTCTGCTGAAGAAGTCTGCTTCCCTGTTGTCTACTCCCGGAATGATGACCGCTGACAATGCCACAGCATTTCTTTCTGCCCAGAGGAACATTTTTGACACCTCTGACATTGCTGGTCTGCTTTTCGTTCCGCCCCTGTCGGTTTATGTACGTTACTGCCGTCACATTGTCCGACTGGACCTGAATTTCCCAATCTTGAAGAAGATGTGAGGCCTGCAGAAGGGCGTTGTTTATGGCCTTGAGTTCTAAAATGTTGATTGGAAGGATGACTTCCTGACTTGATCATCTTCCTTGAAACTGCACCCCCTGCGTGACTGCCCCCCAACCTCTGAGGCTTGCGTCCGTGGTTTACAGAATCCAGTTCTGAATTCCGAACCTCCATTCTGCAACGAGGTGAGAAGACTGTAGCCACCACAGAAGGGAGATCCTGGCCTTTGGAGACAGACGGATCCTCTGGTGCATGTGAAGATGCGATCCGGACCATTTGTCGAACAGATCGAGCTAGAAGGGTCTTGCATGAAACCTTCCATATTGAAGTGCTTTGTAACAGGCCACCATTTTACCCAGAAGGCGAATGCACAGATGCACCGACACTCAGGTTGGCTTCAGGACATCCCGAACCATTGAGTGGATTACCAATGCCTTTTCCAATGGAAGGAGCACCTTTTGTGACTCCGTGTCCAGTATCATTCCCAGGAATGGGAGCTTCCATGTTGGCTCTAGGTGAGATTTCGGAAGGTTCAGAATCGACCCGTGATCCTGGAGGAGTTTGGTTGTGAGACCAATGCTGTCCAGCAACCTTTCCCTGGATGGCGCTTTTATCAGTAGAACATCCAGGTATGGAATTATGTTCACACCCTGTTTGCAGAGTAGAAACATCATCTCTGCCATCACTTTGGTGAACACCCCCGGTGCCGTGGAGAGACCAAATGGCAGGGCCTGGAATTGGTAGTGACAGTCCTGTAGTGCAAACAGGAGATAAGCCTGATGAGGCGGCCAGATCGGAGTATGAAGGTACGCATCCTTGATATCCAGAGACACTAGGAATTCCCCCTACTCCAGACCTGAGATCACCGCTCTCAGAGACTCCCTCTTGAATTTGAACACCCGTAAGTATGGGTTCAAAGATTTGAGATTCAGAATAGGTCTTACCGAACCGTCCGGCTTCAGTACTACAAACAAGTTGGAATAGTGTCCCTTGTTTAGTAGATGAGGTGGAACTGGAACAATGACCTGAGTCTGTACCAGTCTTTGGATGGCATGCTGTAAAGTTATACTTGCCTCTTGTGAAACTGGCAAGTCTAATTTGAAGAATCTGTGAGGTGGGAGCTTTTGGAACTCCAGTCTGTAACCCTGGGAAATAAGATCTATGACCCAGGTATCATGGCACCAATTTGACTAGATATGACTGAAGAATTGTAGTCGGGCTCCCACCTGACAGGCTTCCAAGCATTGCGGTCCACCGTCATGCTGAAATCTTTGAGGAAGCAGAGTCTGAGCTCTGTTCCTGAGCACCTGCTGTTGCTGGTTTGCGTGGTTTACCTCTTAAGCCGCTGGAGGATGTAGAAGCACCTCTGGATTTGCCCTTGAACTTGACCGTCCGAAAGGACTGTAACTTAGAAGCTGAATAAGTCTTCTTGGTTGGGGGGACTGCGGAAGGAAGATACGTAGACTTACCTGCAGTAGCTGTGGAGATCCATTTGTCTAATTCATCTCCAAACAAGGACTCTCCAGTGAATGGTAGGCCTTCCATGCCTTCCAGGAGTCCGCAACAGCAGTCCACTGGCGTAGCCACAAGCCCCTGCGTGCCGACACTGCCATAGCGGTGGTGCGTGCGTTAAGCACTCCTATTTCCTTTATGGCTTCCACCATAAAGTTTGTAGATTCCTGCATATGCTGCAGGAGTAAGACAACATCCCCCCTAGATAAGGAATCTAACACCTTAATTAGGTTACCTGACCATTTAGCAATGGCTTTAGTGATCCACGCACATGCAATAGTGGGTCTTTGAGCCACCCCCGCAGCTGTGTACATTACTGTACAATGATTTGAGTGTAGTCTAAATTTTACGATCAGCCGTGTCTTTCAGGGAGGCTGCACCAGAAACAGGCAATAATAGGATTTTAGTACCTAGCGGTAAATCCTTTTCTCCTAGTCCTTAGAGGATGCTGGGGACTCCAAAAGGACCATGGGGTATAGACGGGATCCGCAGGAGCTTGGGCACACTGAAAAGACTTTGACTGGGTGTGAACTGGCTCCTCCCTCTATGCCCCTCCTCCAGACCCCAGTTATAGGAACTGTGCCCAGGAGAGACGGACATTTTTGAGGAAAGGATTTTTGTTTAAACTAAGGGTGAGAAACATACCAGCCCACACCACAAACATACCGTACAACCGGAGTAACAGAAACCAGATAACAGTATGGATTAACAACAGCAACAAGCTGAAAAAAACAATTACACAACCCGTATGTAAACGAATTTAACCAGCAAGAATACACTGCAAGTAACAGTCTGCACTGGGATGGGCGCCCAGCATCCTCTACGGACTAGGAGAAAAGGATTTACCGGTAGGTACTAAAATCCTATTTACTCTTACGTCCTAGAGGATGCTGGGAACTCCAAAAGGACCACGGGGTCTATACCAAAGCTCCAGAATGGGCGGGAGAGTGCGGACGACTCTGCAGCACCGATTGAGCAAACATGAGGTCCTCCTCAGCCAGGGTATCAAACTTGTAAAACTTAGCAAAGGTGTTTGAACCTGACCACGTAGCTGCTCGGCAAAACTGAAGTGCCGAGACCCCTCGGGCAGCCGCCCAAGATGAGCCCACTTTCCTGGTAGAATGGGCCTTTACTGACTTCGGTACCGGTAGCCCAGCCGAAGAATGAGCTTGGTGAATCGTACCACAAATCCAGCGTGCAATAGTCTGCTTAGAAGCAGGATGACCAATCTTGTTGGAAGCATACAGGACAAACAGCGCCTCTGTTTTCCTGGCAATAGCCGTTCTGGCGACGTAAATTTTCAAAGCTCTCACGACATCAAGATACTTTGGAACTGCCACAGCATCCGTAGCCACAGGTACTAAAATAGGTTGGTTAATGTGAAACGAAGAAACCACCTTCGGGAGAAATTGTTGACGAGTCCTCAATTCCGCTCTATCCGAATGGAAGATCAAGTACGGACTCTTGTGAGATAAGGCCGCCAACTCTGACACTCGCCTGGCAGACACCAGAGCCAACAGCATGACTACCTTCCAAGTGAGAAACTTTAACTCAACCTTAGGCAAAGGTTCAAACCAGGAAGACATAAGAAACTGCAAGACCACAGGGGGCACAAACGGAGTATGGATATGCATCACTCCCTTCACAAAAGTCTGAACCTCTGGAAGGACGGCCAATTCCTTTTGAAAGAAAATATATAAAGCCGAAATCTGCGCTTTGATGGAACCCAATTTCAGGCCTGCATCGACGCCTGCCTGCATAAAATGGAGAAACCGACCCAAGTAAAATTCCTCCGCAGGAGCAGTTTTGGTCTCACACCATGAAACATACTTTCTCCAAATTTGGTGATAATGTTTCGCCGTAACCTCCTTCCTAGCCTTAAGGAGAGTGGGGATGACCTCCCCGGGAATACCTTTTCGAGCTAAGATTTGGCGCTCAAATTCCATGCCGTCAAATGCAGCCGCGGTAAGTCCGGAAACACGCATGGTCCCTGCAATAACAGGTCCTCTCTTAGAGGAAGCGGCCAAGGATCTTCCACAAGTAATTCCTGAAGATCTGGATACCAGGCCCTTCTTGGCCAATCTGGAACGACGAGAATCGCCTGAAACCTTACTCGTCGAATGATTCCCAGCACCTTTGGAATGAGAGGAAGTGTAGGGAACACATACACCGACTGAAACACCCACGGAGTCACCAGGGCATCCACTGCACTGGCTTGGGGGTCCCTTGACCTGGAACAATACCGCGGAAGCTTCTTCTTGAGGCGAGATGCCCTCATGTCGATCAGCGGAATTCCCCAACGCTTCGTCACTTCTGCAAATACCTCTTGGTGAAGATCCCACTCTCCCGGATGGAGATCGTGTCTGCTGAGGAAGTCTGCTTCCCAGTTGTCCACTCCCGGAAGGAAGACTGCTGACAGAGCGCTCACATGTTGTTCCGCCCAGCGAAGGATTCTTGTGGCCTCCGCCATAGCCGCTCTGTTCCTTGCTCCGCCTTGATGGTTTATATGCGCCACCGCTGTTATGTTGTCCGACTGGATCAGGACAGGTCGACCCTGAAGAAGGCTATTTGCTTGTAGCAGGCCGTTGTAAATGGCTCTTAACTCGAGAACATTTATGTGGAGACAGTGCCGTAACTAGGCATTTTTGCGCTGTGTGCAAGAAACGGCATTGGCGCCCCCCTCCCCAACTTATGTAAAACATGGACAGTGCGCGCCGTAGGCGCGCGCAAAAAACATTAGGGGCGTGGCTTCATGGGGAAAGGGTGTGGCCACAAAATAATACCAATTCATACTACGGTGCACAGTAGTCTCCATTATTCAAATTACACCGCACAGTAACTTCAAGCAGCACACTCCACCGGGTGCCCCTCACTCCAGAGGCCGACCGACTCCTCCTTGTTCCCTGCAGCCTTCACAGATGATTGGGCAGCTGAGCCGTCGCTCAGCTGCCCTGCCTGTAACTCAGCTCCCTCGTGGCATTACTGGCATGGGGCGCTGCACCCAGGGCCGGATTAAGTCTATGGTGGGCCCGGGGCACTTAAGAAATGGGGCCCTCACCCTCATGTCAGCACCAGATCACTGGCTCTGCCCGCTGTGTCTTCTCTCCCTGTGCAGGTCCTAATATAAGTAATTGTTTAACATTTTTTGTGTGTGTGTGCGTGCGTGCGTGTGTGTGTAAATTAATTTGAAATAAGTCTATCTACAAATATAAGCCTAGTGGGGATAGGTCTCTGACAGTAAAATCACAAATGCTGCGGTGCTCTGTGGTGAAATGGCATCTGGTACTGGAGAATCGTCACACAGTCAGGCTTGAAACAAACAATGCAGCAACAGAATTATCATTCTTCTAGTCACCGGTACCGCCCAGGGGCAAAAGCATGATTTGTTAGGGGAGGCTTCTGCTTATATATATTTATTTATAGGTACTGTATATATACATTATACACTTTTTTTTCTACTAGGAATAGAAAAGGGGCGCAGCTACAGTACATAGTTGATGCCACAAATTAATAGGTCAATATCCCTCACTACAGTTCACCAAACAAATCATTGCCACAATTTCCCAGATGCATAACATTTACTAGGGCTAAGCAGCTACAGAATTATCACTACTACTGTATGACAGCTTTGTATAATTCAGTAGAGCTTACTAGGTGCATAATCATAGCTACTGCTCTACAGATTCATATGCATTACCAGCTACTGTATCACTGTCATAAACAGTCATCAGCCATTAGCAACCTTGAGACAGACAGGTCTCAAACCTCACCCTTGCTTGGCTGAATCTTGTCTCTGTCGGTCTGCCCAGTGCCCACCTTCCCAAAGGCCCACGAATCTTGGCTAAAATGCAGCGGGGGCGGGTCTAATGCCGTGAGTAGGCGCGGCTACAATTCCAGCCTGCAATCAGAAAACAAACTAACATTTGGTCCATTGGAAGGGAGGGAGATCCTAAACCACCCCCCCCATCCCTGTAGGCTACGGAGGGCAGAGGCAGAGAAGCAAAAATCAATGTGGGTGAGTAGAGACAGGTGCCGGACGATGCTACTTCTCCACACATTCAGCCACCAGAAGCAGTTCTCCCAGCAACTGCTGCTGCTGGACGTGAAGCAAGGAGAGGGGTAGAATCATCGCTGTACAGCAGGTCTGGCAGGGGGGCCTGCCCTGCTTGTGGCGCGGCCACACAATTATCTTGAAGTGCAGTGGGGAGCCGCTGCCGGGAGCACAGCACCGCAGATCGGATCAAAGATCCGATCTGTGGTAGGTGGAGGGGCTGCAGGGTGGTCCGGGGTACATACCCCCAGGCCTCCCCCCTTAATCCTGCGCAGAGCTGTGGCGGCTTGTGGCTGGGGCATGTTGGCGGGTCCTCCCCGCTTCCATGCTCCGTAGTACGGAGTATGGGAGCAGGGAGGACCCGCCAACATTCTCAGCCGCAAGCCGCCTCAGCTCCACAGGTGGCTCGCTGTGCTGGGGCAGGCTGCGGCTGGCCAATTTAGCTGTACGGAGCTCTGATGCTCCATACTGTGTTTAACAGGGCCGTGACTGTGCGCTCCCCAGGGCTCTGCGCTGTGTGCGAGGCCCCTCTCGCACACACCTAGTTACGGCCCTGTGTGGAGACAAGATTCCTGGAATGACCATTTCCCCTGAAAATTTCTTCCTTGGATGACTGCGCCCCAGCTTCGGAGACTTGTATCTGTTGTCAGTAGGACCCAGTCCTGGATTCCGAACCGGCGCCCTCCTAGGAGATGAGAACTTTGTAGCCACCACGGAGAGAAATCCTGGCCCTGGAAGATAGACTTATCTTCCGGTGCATGTGCAGGTGAGACCTGGACCATTTGCTCAGCAGATCCCACTGAAACACCCGGGCATGAAACCTGCCAAACGGAATGGCCTCGTACGCCACAACCATTTTCCCCAGAACCCGAGTACATTGATGAATTGACACACTTGTCGGCCTCAGAAGCTCCCTGACCATTGTCTGTAGTTCCAGAGCTTTGTCTTCCGGAAGAAACACTCTCCGTAACTCTGTGTCTAGAATAATGCCCAGAAAGGGCAGGCGAGTGGTCGGAATCAACTGAGACTTTGGCAAATTTAGCACCCAACCGTGTTGTCGCAGAACCGACAGAGACAAATCCACATTTCTCAACAATCGTTCCTTGGACCTCGCCTTTATCAGGAGATCGTCCAAGTACGGTATAATTGTAACCCCTTGCTTGCGAAGGAGAACCATCATTTCTGCCATGACTTTGGAGAAAATCCTCGGGACCGTGGAAAGCCCAAACGACAACGTCTGAAATTGGTAATGAGAATCCTGTATCGCAAACCTGAGGAAAGCTTGATGCGGAGGATATATCAGGACGTGTAAGTAGGCATCTTTTATGTCGACTGACGTCATAAAATCCCCCCCTTCTAGGCTGGAAATCACAGCTGGAAGAGATTCCATATTGAACTTGAAAACTTTCAAGTATGGATTGAGGGATTTTTAGGTTCAGAATCGGTCTGACCGAACCGTCCAGTTTCGGAACAACAAAGAGGCTCGAGTAGAACCCCCCCCCCCATTGGGACGTAGGGACGGGAACAATGACTCTCTGTTGACACAACTTTTGTATTGCTGCCTTCACCACCTCCCTGTTCGGAAGAGACACTGTTAAGGCCGAAATGAAAACCGGTGAGGGGGCATCTCCTGAAACTCCAGCCTGTATCCCTGAGATACTATCTCTAGGACCCAAGGATCTAGGCCTGATTGAACCCAGACTGACTGAAGCTCCGCAGACGGCCCCCCACAGGTCCGGACTCCCCCAGGGAAGCCCCAGCGTCCTGCGGTAGACTTGGTAGAGGCGGGGGAGGACTTTTGGTCCTGGGCGCCTGATACTGCAGGTGACTTTTTTCCCCTTCCTCTACCCTTTGAAGCGAGGAAGGACGAACCTTTTCCACGCTTGTATTTATTTGGACGAAAGGACTGCATCTGCTGATGGGGTGCCTTTTTCTGCTGTGTGGGAACATAAGGAAGAAAAGATGACTTACCCGCAGTCGCGGTAGACACCAGGTCAGCCAAGCCGTCACCAAACAAGACACTACCTTTGAAGGGGAGAGCTTCCATAGCTTTCTTGGAGTTGGCATCAGCATTCCATTGATGGATCCACAGCGCCCTCCTGGCCGAGATCGCCATGGCATTGGCTCTTGATCCCAAGAGACCAACATCCCTCGCCGCATCCTTCAGGTAATCTGCAGTGTCCTTGATATAACCAAGAGTCAAAAGAACATTATCTTTATCAAGGGTATCCATATCAGCTCTAAATTTTCATCCCATTTAGCAATAGCACTACTCACCCATACCGACGCCACAGCAGGTCTGAGCAATGCACCCGCATTAGCGAAAATGGCCTTCAGAGACATCTCCAGCTTGCGATCCGCCGGATCCTTGAGAGCTTGCCGTGTCAGGGGACGGAAGCGCCACCTTCTTAGACAAACGGGATAGAGCCGAGACGACTCCCATTTTTCCCTGTCATCAGAGGGGAAAGGATACGCCATGAAAATTCTCTTGGGAATCTGCCACCTCTTGTCCGGCGACTCCCAAGCCTTTTCACAAAGAGTATTCATTTCATGAGAGGGGGGAAACTTCACCTCAGGTTTTTTCCCTTTAAACAAACAAATCCTTTTTTCCTGCACCGCAGGTTCGTCAGAGATATGTAAAACATATTTAATAGCCACAATCATGTACTGAATACTCTTAACTAGCCTTGGGTGTAGAGTAGCCTCAGTGAAGTCGACATCGGAATCAGAATCCGTGTCGGTATCCGTATCTACCAACTGGGTAAACGACCGCTTTTGTGACCCTGACGGGGCCTGCGCCTGAGACAAAGCATCCTCCATGGATTTCCTCCACACCTGTGTCTGAGACTCCGATTTATCTTTTAGACAATGAGGCCACATTTGAATTAAGTGCACTGAACATTGTAAGCAAATCAGGTGTGGGCTGTGCCGACAGAGCCATCTCCAGGGGTCTGGGACTCCAGGTCGACAACAAAAAGGTCGACACACCTTAGGTCGACGCCAATTGATCGACACACCTTAGGTCGCCATGGACAAAAGGTCAACATGGACAAAAGGTCGCCAGGAACAAGGTCGACATGGAAAAAGGTCAACAAGAGTTTTTTATGTTTTTTTGGTGTCATTTTCTTCGTAGAGTGACCGGGAACCCCAATTAGTGCACCGCTTTGCTCGCCATGCTACGGGCATGGTGCCTTCGCTCCGCTTCGCTTCGCTCGGCACAGATTACCGTTCCAATCGTAGTCCACGTGGACCGTTAAGTATGAAAAGGTTCCAAAAAAAGAAAAAAATTGTGAAAAACTCATGTCGAACTTTTTCCATGTCGACCATGTTCCTGTCGACCTTGTGTCCATGTTGACCTAAGGTGTGTCGACCAATTGGCGTCGACCTAAGGTGTGTCGACCTTTTTGTTGTCGATCTGGAGTCCGGATACCCATCTCCAGACCCGCATCTGTGCCCCCAGCAACCTCCTCCGGGGAGTAATACTCAGCTTCAGACATGCCGACACGTAGTACCGACACACCAACACACACACACTGCCTCAGCTAGGGGACAGACCCACAAGGAAGCCCGGATAGAGAAAACACAGAGGGAGTATGCCAGCTCACACCCCAGCGCCCATATATCCCACCAAATGATATATATGTAAAGCGCTGCTGTTAAATCTAATAAATATGCACCAAATATCTGTGCCCCCCCCCCCATTTGCTCCCTGTTGCGTGAAGTGGAGCTTGGAGGTTCCGGGACAGCGTCTCATGCAGCGGCTGTGGATGAGAGAAAATTGCGCTGGTGAGCTGTGCGGCTAAGCCCCGCCCCTTTCCGGCGCGCTTCAGCCCGCTAAAATTCAAACTTGAAATGCTGGCGGGGGTACTGAAAAACAGTGCCCGGGCACCGAAATGCCTTCTGCCAGCCCTGCAAGACCCAGTAACATGCTGCCCAGGGCGCCCTCCCCCCCCCCCCCCAGCGCCCTGCACCCGCAAGTGCCATTGGTGAAGTGTGTGGGAGCATGGAGCGCAGCGCTACCGCTGCGCTGTACCTCGTTACTGAAGTCTTCTGCCGTCACTGAAGTCTTCGGATCTTCACATACTCACCCGGCTTCTTTCTTCTGGCTTCTGTGAGGGGGGGTGACGGCGCGGCTCCGGGAACAAGCAGCTAGGCGAACCAAGTGATCGAACCCTCTAGAGCTAATGGTGTCCAGTCAGGGGCGTATCTACCCATTGGCCAGGATGGCACTTGCCAGGGGCGCCGGCTGAGGAGGGGTGCCACCCGGAAGTGTCATCCGTGGCCATGGGTAGAACCTAGTGTGCCCCAGTCCCTCTGAGCAGTGCCTGGCAAGGACGGAGACTCGCACCGCATGTACTTACTGTTAACAGCGCCGGTGCTCAGTACCGCACTACAGTAAGGGCTGCTGGGAGCTGTAGTTTCTTTAGCGCTTTATCACGGTAATGCGACACCGAGCACCGGCGCTGTTAACAGTAAGTACATGCGGTGATACCCGTCCCGTTGCAGCCGACCAGTGTGAGACACCGGGCCACAGTGCTTGATGAGTGGAGGGCGGCGCAGCAGCTCCTGCAGGTCCAGCTGGAGGTGTGAGGAGCGGCCGGGAGGTGACAAGCGTCATCCCCCCTGCCCATGGAAAACGCGCTGTTCAAACGGATCCTTTTGTGAGTAGGGGCACACTGTGGAGACTGAGAGAGGAAGGATGTACAGTGGTGCACACTGCACGGGGTAATAGTAAAGAGAACACGGCCCAGTGGAGGGGGTGGGGGTGTATTATGGAGAAGAACACACTACCCCAGTGGATCCCAAAGTTTTTTTAATCACGGCACCGCTAGGCTTAAAGTTTATTATTCAGAAATTTAGAAGAAATATTACGTTAAGTAAATAGTGTTTATATGTCATCCTCAGGGTCAGTTATGTGGTGAAGGACAGGATTTGCTTCTGTTTGTTCACATATTGTATGATTGGCAGTCACCAGCATGGTATTCCCTACTACATTGACCATAAATACTTTCCCGGGCAGGTTAATAAATCATGGTAAATTGCTGCTGCTAAATACTGTCCACAGGGCCTGATTCAGACTGATTGCTGCTGTGGCACAGCGGGCAATTATCGATTGACTGTGCATGGGTATGCACCACAATGCACACATGTGTCACCAAACAGCAACAAGCTGGTGCGAAAATTTTGATTGCACAGCCATTCACAAGCTGATTGACAGGAAGAGGCCATTTGTGGGTGGTAACTGCCCGTTTTCTGGGAGTGTCAGGGAAAACACAGGCGTGCCCAAGCATTTTCTGGGAGGGTGTCTGATGTCAGCTCCTAACCCGATCAACCTGTTCTTTTCGCACTGTAGGAGTTAGTCCTGGACTGCACACACTGTAAAAAACATTCAGTGGTGAGTGAGTTATAAACGGATTTGCAGCTGTCCGCTGACTGAGGGATATTTTACACATGCAGTCACACACTTGCTCGGGCGAATTAACACTCCCCCTTGGGCAGCGACTATCTGATCGCAGGACAACCAAATTTGCAGCACAGCGATCAGGTCTGAATTAGGCTCACACTGTAAGGACCACTACTGTGTGGCATAATGGGTATAAGGGGCACTACTGTGTGGCGTAAAATGAGTAAGGGGCACTACTGTGTGTTGTAATTTGAATTTGTGTTACTATTTTGTGGCCAAGCCCTATTTTCAGCACACACGCCTTCCCTATTTCAAACATGGGGGGGGCGCCCATCCCCTTACTTTGCCAGGGGCGCTCCGACTCCTCGATACACCCCTGTGTCCAGTAGCCTAAGAAGCAGAGCCCTTAACTAAGTAGAAGTAGGTCTGACGTCTCTCCCCTCAGTCCCTCGATGCAGGGAGCCTGTAGCCAGCAGGTCTCCCTGAAAATAAAAAACCTAACAAAAGTCTTTTCTAGAGAAACTCAGGAGAGCTGCCCTAGTGAGTGTCCAGTCAGTCCTGGGCACAAAGTCTAACTGGGGTTTGGTGGAGGGGCATAGAGGGAGGAGCCAGTTCACACCCAGTCAAAGTCTTTTCAGTGTGCCCAAGCTCCTGCGTATCCCGTCTATACCCCATGGTCCTTTTGAAGTTCCCAGCATCCTCTAGGACGTAAGAGAAACAATTTTACGTGACAGCCTAGAGACTGAAGCACCCACCATCGGATTTTACCCCTTTTTTCCTATCCTCCAGAGGAATAGGAAAAGATGAGAGCAACCTTTTAGGGATCTGAAACTTCTCGTCAGGATTAACCCATGGTTCTTCAAACAGGGTATTCAATTCCTTTGACACAGGAAAAGTAACTGAGGACTTCTTTTTTACATTAAAATAAGATTCCTCACACTCCTCTGACACCTTATCAGAAAAATGCAGAACATCTCTGATAGCCTCCATAAGAGCCTCTATTCCCTGTTACAGAGCTGTATCCAACCCCCCCTCTGAGTCCACCCCCCCTTCCCCCTCCATGTCTGACCTGTCAGCGTCAAAGTCAGACTGCAGGATATGGGCCAGAGATCACTTTTGCAGACAAATGGGAGGGGACTGAGACACTGTTTTGGGGACTGAGTCTCTGTTCATAAACTCATCCACAGTCTGTTTTAAGTATTGCATCTTTTTCTCAACGCGGGACAATTTTGTAGCAAGAGTTGAGATCATTCCCTTAAGAGAATTAATCCATTCCGGTTCACCCATGCTAGTCTTAGAACCTTGAGTACCCAGTAGTGAGCCCCCAGGTGAAGAGGAACACTCTGCGGTACAAGAGACACACTCTTTGCCTGACACAATGCAAATGTGACAGCACACACACACACACACACACACACACACACACACAAACACACACACAGGAAAGGTTAAGCACAATATAACCCACAAAGAGCCCTTCAGGGAGACACAGAGTTGTTTGGAGCCAGCCCCCACCGCACCCTTATCACTAATGCCAAGCTTAGCCGGGTCGCAGACTAAGTACCCTGATAGGGGACTTAGTACACTAATAGTCGCTCCCCCCCTGCTATGACCCCCTGGTACCACTGAGGCAGTGCCGTAACTAGACATTTTAGCGCTGTGTGCAAAAAACGGCATTGCGCCCCTGCCCCCTTATGTTACATAAGGGGGAGGCCAAAAATATATAGTGGTGTGGCTTCATGGGGAAGGGGTGCGGCCATAAAATAATACCAATTCGTATTACGGTGCACAGTATTCTCCATTATTCAAATTACGCCACACAGTAGCGCCACTACACCATATAGAGCCCCTTTTACACATTATGGCGGACAGATTGCCCTTTTTACACATTACGGCAGACAGTGTCCCCTTTTTACACATTACGGCAGACAGAATTCCCTTTTTAGACATTATGGTAGACAGCATCCCCTTTTTACACATTACGTCAGACAGCGTCCCGCTTTTTACACATTGCGGCAGACAGTGTCACCTTTTTACACATTACGGCAGACAGCATCCCCCTCTTTACACATTACGGCAGACAGCATCCCCTTTTTACACATTATGGCAGAGAGCGTCCCCTTTTTACACATTACGGCAGACAGAGTCCCCTTTTTACACATTACGGCAGAGAGCGTCCCCTTATAACACATTACAGCAGACAGTCCCCCTTTTTACACATTACGGCAGACAGCGTCCCCTTTTTACACATTACGGCAGACAACGCCCTCTATTTACACATTTACACATTACGACAGACAGTGTTCCCTTTTTTACATTACGGCAGACAGCGACCTCTTTTTACACATTACGGCAGACAGCGTCCCCCTTTTTACACGTTACGGCAGACAGCGTCCCCTTATAGCACATTACGGCAGACAGTCCCCCTTTTTACACAGTACTGCAGACATCGCCCCCCTTTTTGCACATTACGGCAGACAGCGACCCCTTTTTACACATTACGGCAGACAGCATCCTCTTTTTACACATTACGGCAGACAGCGTCCCCTTTTTACACATCATTACGGCAGACAGCGCCCCCTTTTTACACATTACGACAGACAGCGCCTCCTTTTTACACATTACGACAAACAGCGTCCCTTTTTAAATATTACGGCAGACAGCGTCCCCCTTTTTACACATAACGGCAGACAGCGTCCCCCTTTTTACACATTACAGCAGCCAGTCCCCCTTTTACACATTAGGTAGACAGGATAGATAGAGAGAGAGAGAGAGAGAGAGAGAGAGAGAGAGAGAGTTAGACAGACAGAATAGATAGATACTTACCATCTCTCCACTGGCTCAGGCAGTCAGGCTCCTCGGTGCTGGCAGCTCCGGAGGCAGGGGAGAAGGAGGAGGAGGAGAGCAGCAGCAGCGCACTGTAATCACAGCAGGCAGCGTCAGGGGCAGATTGGCCCACCAGGACACCATGACAGATTCCAATGGGCGGTCCCATATCCCCCTCAACTCAGGCTGGACTGGCTCACACTGCTTCTAGTACTTGCAGTTTATTGGAACGCAATTCGGAAGTTAGGCTAGCGGGCACTGCCATGTGCCGCTAGCCATGAAAAGTGGTGTAGCTGTCCTACCAACGAGGGCAAGATATAGTAAACCTACTAAATCAGGCGCTAACACAATGTATACTTTAAATTTCTAAAATGCACTTCTTAGAATGTTAGGTTAAAAATAGCAGCTCCTATGTGGCAACTGGATGCCTTACACAGAAAAATACCCAACTGTGTTTCCAAAGAAACATTAAGAAGCGCTAATAATATATGTATTCAGGATATATTTTAATATTGCTTAAAACCATAAAAACAAAATATCAATGTTCAACCAAATAAATAAATGGTAACAAAATTGTATAATAGCAACAATAAAAATGTATAATCATTATACAACTTGCTTATTATTTGTGTGCAGTACTGCAGTCCATTATTATAAGGAGACGTGCTGGAATTATCCACTGATTAATAATGCCTCAAATACAGATTATTTATTTGGTTGAACACTGATATTTTGTTTTTATGGTTCTAAGCAATATTAAAATATATCCTGAATACATATATTATTAGCGCTTCTTAGTGTTTCTTTGGAAACACAGTTGGGTATTTTTCTACCAACGAGGGACCTGGAGAAAGTTAGCCAGCCCAGCAGCATCCTCTCTCTGCCCCGGCCGAAGGTCTCTTCAACGATCCTGGGAGCAGCAGCATAGCGATGGTCGGAGCCGTTTTCACTACACCCGCCGCCACCCTAGCTCCCGCACTCTCACTTAACTGGCCAGAGTGGAAACTGAGCACTGAAGGGGACCCGGTAGAGAGGTTATTTTTAATTATATTATTTGCATTATCATGATGGTGTAAGGGTTAGGGCGTCCCTGGTCACAGTGTATGGTTTGGGGACTGGACAGGAGCAGGATGTACTTTGTTCTCAGGATGCCAGCTGATCAGGCTGCACTCACAGCCAGCCCTGGGACAGTCTCTTATGCAAAGTCCTTCAGCCTTATAGCTGCCCAATGTCTGTCCACGATGATGAGCCTATTTATGTAATGTGGTGGCTATGTATGTAATGTGGTGCTATTTATGTTATGAGGTGTTATACGTGTAATGTGGTGCTATTCGTGTAATGCGGTGCTATACGTGTAGTATGTGCTATACCTGCAATATGGTGCTATTCGTGTTATGTGGTGCTATTTGTGTAATGCAGTGCTATACGTGTAGTGCGGTGCTATTCATGTAATGCAGTGCTAAACATGTAATGTGGTGCTATTCGTGTAATGTGGTGCAATTCATGTAATAATATGGTGGCTATGTATGTAAGCAGGGGTGGATTGGCCACTGGGACAGATTTCGCTGCACTGGTCCCCTGTGTCTGTGTTTCACTACTTGTGTGTGCTGCCTCCCTGTACTGTACTGTACTGTCCTGTACTGTACTGTATGTAGTGTGCGCTCCCTCCCTGTACTGTGCTGTATGTAGTGTGTGTTCCCTCCCTGTACTGTGCTGTATGTAGTGTGTGCTTCCTCCCTGTAGTGTGCTGTATGTAGTGTGTGTTCCCTCCCTGTACTGTGCTGTATGTAGTGTGTGCTTCCTCCCTGTACTGTGCTGTATGTAGTGTGTGCTCCCCCTCCCTGTACTGTGCTGTATGTAGTGTGTGTTCCCTCCCTGTACTGTGCTGTATGTAGTGTGTGCTCCCTCCCTGTACTGTGCTGTATGTAGTGTGTGTTCCCTCCCTGTACTGTGCTGTATGTAGTGTGTACTCCCTCCCTGTACTGTGCTGTATGTAGTGTGTGTGCTCCCTCCCTGTACTGTGCTGTATGTAGTGTGTGTTCCCTCCCTGTACTGTGCTGTATGTAGTGTGTGCTCCCTCCCTGTACTGTGCTCTATGTAGTGTGCACTCCCCCTCCCTGTACTGTGCTGTATGTAGTGTGTGCTCACCTCCCTGTACTTTGAAACATATAAGGTTAAAAAAGGGTTTGTAGAATGAAAAATCAATAATATCAGAAGTAGATTAAAGGCAAGACAGCAGTGTCAGTAGACACTGAAAGTGGGCATATCAGTCCTTGTATATTCAGATGTATGGATGTACATCAGGGAAGGGCATTGTAGCAGCATATGCATAAAGTCGCAAGTAAACAGTAGCATAACGTAAAGCAAAGGAAGCCCCAACTGTGTCTATCTCAAAATCAGGACCTCAGAAATGTGACTTCGCCCTCTATACAGACCCCTCCCCAACAGACTCCACCCCCATTAGGGCTGCTTCTATAAATTTCCTGGGCTGGTGTTCGATCCCAATCCGCCCCTGGACAGTGTCCTCCTTTTTACACACTACGACAGACAGCGTCCCCCTTTTTATACATTATGGCAGAGAGCATCCCCCTTTTTACACATTACGGAAGACAGTGTCCCCTTTTTACACATTACGACAGACAGCATCCCCTTTTTACACATTACGGCAGACAACGTCCCCTTATAACACATTACGGCAGCCAGCGTCCCCTTATAACACATTACGGCAGACAGCGTCCCCCTTTTTACACATTACAGCAGCCAGTCCCCCTTTTACACATTAGGTAGACGATAGATAGATAGATAGATAGATAGATAGATAGATAGATAGATAGATAGATAGATAGAGAGAGAGAGAGAGAGTTAGACAGACAGAATAGATAGATACTTACCATCTCTCCACTGGCTCAGGCAGTCAGGCTCCTCGGTGCTGGCAGCTCCGGAGGCAGGGGAGAAGGAGGAGGAGGGAGCAGCAGCAGCGCACTGTAATCACAGCAGGCAGCGTCAGGGGCAGATTGGCCCACCAGGACACCATGACAGATTCCAATGGGCGGTCCCATATCCCCCTCAACTCAGGCTGGACTGGCTCACACTGCTTCTAGTACTTGCAGTTTATTGGAACGCAATTCGGAAGTTAGGCTAGCGGGCACTGCCATGTGCCGCTAGCCATGAAAAGTGGTGTAGCTGTCCTACCAATGAGGGCAAGATATAGTAAACCTACTAAATCAGGCGCTAACACAATGTATACTTTAAATTTCTAAAATGCACTTCTTAGAATGTTAGGTTAAAAATAGCAGCTCCTATGTGGCAACTGGATGCCTTACACAGAAAAATACCCAACTGTGTTTCCAAAGAAACATTAAGAAGCGCTAATAATATATGTATTCAGGATATATTTTAATATTGCTTAAAACCATAAAAACAAAATATCAATGTTCAACCAAATAAATAAATGGTAACAAAATTGTATAATAGCAACAATAAAAATGTATAATCATTATACAACTTGCTTATTATTTGTGTGCAGTACTGCAGTCCATTATTATAAGGAGACGTGCTGGAATTATCCACTGATTAATAATGCCTCAAATACAGATTATTTATTTGGTTGAACACTGATATTTTGTTTTTATGGTTCTAAGCAATATTAAAATATATCCTGAATACATATATTATTAGCGCTTCTTAGTGTTTCTTTGGAAACACAGTTGGGTATTTTTCTACCAACGAGGGACCTGGAGAAAGTTAGCCAGCCCAGCAGCATCCTCTCTCTGCCCCGGCCGAAGGTCTCTTCAACGATCCTGGGAGCAGCAGCATAGCGATGGTCGGAGCCGTTTTCACTACACCCGCCGCCACCCTAGCTCCCGCACTCTCACTTAACTGGCCAGAGTGGAAACTGAGCACTGAAGGGGACCCGGTAGAGAGGTTATTTTTAATTATATTATTTGCATTATCATGATGGTGTAAGGGTTAGGGCGTCCCTGGTCACAGTGTATGGTTTGGGGACTGGACAGGAGCAGGATGTACTTTGTTCTCAGGATGCCAGCTGATCAGGCTGCACTCACAGCCAGCCCTGGGACAGTCTCTTATGCAAAGTCCTTCAGCCTTATAGCTGCCCAATGTCTGTCCACGATGATGAGCCTATTTATGTAATGTGGTGGCTATGTATGTAATGTGGTGCTATTTATGTTATGAGGTGTTATACGTGTAATGTGGTGCTATTCGTGTAATGCGGTGCTATACGTGTAGTATGTGCTATACCTGCAATATGGTGCTATTCGTGTTATGTGGTGCTATTTGTGTAATGCAGTGCTATACGTGTAGTGCGGTGCTATTCATGTAATGCAGTGCTAAACATGTAATGTGGTGCTATTCGTGTAATGTGGTGCAATTCATGTAATAATATGGTGGCTATGTATGTAAGCAGGGGTGGATTGGCCACTGGGACAGATTTCGCTGCACTGGTCCCCTGTGTCTGTGTTTCACTACTTGTGTGTGCTGCCTCCCTGTACTGTACTGTACTGTCCTGTACTGTACTGTATGTAGTGTGCGCTCCCTCCCTGTACTGTGCTGTATGTAGTGTGTGTTCCCTCCCTGTACTGTGCTGTATGTAGTGTGTGCTTCCTCCCTGTAGTGTGCTGTATGTAGTGTGTGTTCCCTCCCTGTACTGTGCTGTATGTAGTGTGTGCTTCCTCCCTGTACTGTGCTGTATGTAGTGTGTGCTCCCCCTCCCTGTACTGTGCTGTATGTAGTGTGTGTTCCCTCCCTGTACTGTGCTGTATGTAGTGTGTGCTCCCTCCCTGTACTGTGCTGTATGTAGTGTGTGTTCCCTCCCTGTACTGTGCTGTATGTAGTGTGTACTCCCTCCCTGTACTGTGCTGTATGTAGTGTGTGTGCTCCCTCCCTGTACTGTGCTGTATGTAGTGTGTGTTCCCTCCCTGTACTGTGCTGTATGTAGTGTGTGCTCCCTCCCTGTACTGTGCTCTATGTAGTGTGCACTCCCCCTCCCTGTACTGTGCTGTATGTAGTGTGTGCTCACCTCCCTGTACTTTGAAACATATAAGGTTAAAAAAGGGTTTGTAGAATGAAAAATCAATAATATCAGAAGTAGATTAAAGGCAAGACAGCAGTGTCAGTAGACACTGAAAGTGGGCATATCAGTCCTTGTATATTCAGATGTATGGATGTACATCAGGGAAGGGCATTGTAGCAGCATATGCATAAAGTCGCAAGTAAACAGTAGCATAACGTAAAGCAAAGGAAGCCCCAACTGTGTCTATCTCAAAATCAGGACCTCAGAAATGTGACTTCGCCCTCTATACAGACCCCTCCCCAACAGACTCCACCCCCATTAGGGCTGCTTCTATAAATTTCCTGGGCTGGTGTTCGATCCCAATCCGCCCCTGGACAGTGTCCTCCTTTTTACACACTACGACAGACAGCGTCCCCCTTTTTATACATTATGGCAGAGAGCATCCCCCTTTTTACACATTACGGAAGACAGTGTCCCCTTTTTACACATTACGACAGACAGCATCCCCTTTTTACACATTACGGCAGACAACGTCCCCTTATAACACATTACGGCAGCCAGCGTCCCCTTATAACACATTACGGCAGACAGCGTCCCCCTTTTTACACATTACAGCAGCCAGTCCCCCTTTTACACATTAGGTAGACAGGATAGATAGATAGATAGATAGATAGATAGAGAGAGAGAGAGAGAGAGAGAGAGAGTTAGACAGACAGAATAGATAGATACTTACCATCTCTCCACTGGCTCAGGCAGTCAGGCTCCTCGGTGCTGGCAGCTCCGGAGGCAGGGGAGAAGGAGGAGGAGGGAGCAGCAGCAGCGCACTGTAATCACAGCAGGCAGCGTCAGGGGCAGATTGGCCCACCAGGACACCATGACAGATTCCAATGGGCGGTCCCATATCCCCCTCAACTCAGGCTGGACTGGCTCACACTGCTTCTAGTACTTGCAGTTTATTGGAACGCAATTCGGAAGTTAGGCTAGCGGGCACTGCCATGTGCCGCTAGCCATGAAAAGTGGTGTAGCTGTCCTACCAACGAGGGCAAGATATAGTAAACCTACTAAATCAGGCGCTAACACAATGTATACTTTAAATTTCTAAAATGCACTTCTTAGAATGTTAGGTTAAAAATAGCAGCTCCTATGTGGCAACTGGATGCCTTACACAGAAAAATACCCAACTGTGTTTCCAAAGAAATATTAAGAAGCGCTAATAATATATGTATTCAGGATATATTTTAATATTGCTTAAAACCATAAAAACAAAATATCAATGTTCAACCAAATAAATAAATGGTAACAAAATTGTATAATAGCAACAATAAAAATGTATAATCATTATACAACTTGCTTATTATTTGTGTGCAGTACTGCAGTCCATTATTATAAGGAGACGTGCTGGAATTATCCACTGATTAATAATGCCTCAAATACAGATTATTTATTTGGTTGAACACTGATATTTTGTTTTTATGGTTCTAAGCAATATTAAAATATATCCTGAATACATATATTATTAGCGCTTCTTAGTGTTTCTTTGGAAACACAGTTGGGTATTTTTCTACCAACGAGGGACCTGGAGAAAGTTAGCCAGCCCAGCAGCATCCTCTCTCTGCCCCGGCCGAAGGTCTCTTCAACGATCCTGGGAGCAGCAGCATAGCGATGGTCGGAGCCGTTTTCACTACACCCGCCGCCACCCTAGCTCCCGCACTCTCACTTAACTGGCCAGAGTGGAAACTGAGCACTGAAGGGGACCCGGTAGAGAGGTTATTTTTAATTATATTATTTGCATTATCATGATGGTGTAAGGGTTAGGGCGTCCCTGGTCACAGTGTATGGTTTGGGGACTGGACAGGAGCAGGATGTACTTTGTTCTCAGGATGCCAGCTGATCAGGCTGCACTCACAGCCAGCCCTGGGACAGTCTCTTATGCAAAGTCCTTCAGCCTTATAGCTGCCCAATGTCTGTCCACGATGATGAGCCTATTTATGTAATGTGGTGGCTATGTATGTAATGTGGTGCTATTTATGTTATGAGGTGTTATACGTGTAATGTGGTGCTATTCGTGTAATGCGGTGCTATACGTGTAGTATGTGCTATACCTGCAATATGGTGCTATTCGTGTTATGTGGTGCTATTTGTGTAATGCAGTGCTATACGTGTAGTGCGGTGCTATTCATGTAATGCAGTGCTAAACATGTAATGTGGTGCTATTCGTGTAATGTGGTGCAATTCATGTAATGAGGTGCTATATGTGCAGTGTGGTGCTATTCGTGTAATGTGGTGCAATTCATGTAATAATATGGTGGCTATGTATGTAAGCAGGGGTGGATTGGCCACTGGGACAGATTTCGCTGCACTGGTCCCCTGTGTCTGTGTTTCACTACTTGTGTGTGCTGCCTCCCTGTACTGTACTGTACTGTCCTGTACTGTACTGTATGTAGTGTGCGCTCCCTCCCTGTACTGTGCTGTATGTAGTGTGTGTTCCCTCCCTGTACTGTGCTGTATGTAGTGTGTGCTTCCTCCCTGTAGTGTGCTGTATGTAGTGTGTGTTCCCTCCCTGTACTGTGCTGTATGTAGTGTGTGCTTCCTCCCTGTACTGTGCTGTATGTAGTGTGTGCTCCCCCTCCCTGTACTGTGCTGTATGTAGTGTGTGTTCCCTCCCTGTACTGTGCTGTATGTAGTGTGTGCTCCCTCCCTGTACTGTGCTGTATGTAGTGTGTGTTCCCTCCCTGTACTGTGCTGTATGTAGTGTGTACTCCCTCCCTGTACTGTGCTGTATGTAGTGTGTGTGCTCCCTCCCTGTACTGTGCTGTATGTAGTGTGTGTTCCCTCCCTGTACTGTGCTGTATGTAGTGTGTGCTCCCTCCCTGTACTGTGCTCTATGTAGTGTGCACTCCCCCTCCCTGTACTGTGCTGTATGTAGTGTGTGCTCCCCTCCCTGTACTTTGAAACATATAAGGTTAAAAAAGGGTTTGTAGAATGAAAAATCAATAATATCAGAAGTAGATTAAAGGCAAGACAGCAGTGTCAGTAGACACTGAAAGTGGGCATATCAGTCCTTGTATATTCAGATGTATGGATGTACATCAGGGAAGGGCATTGTAGCAGCATATGCATAAAGTCGCAAGTAAACAGTAGCATAACGTAAAGCAAAGGAAGCCCCAACTGTGTCTATCTCAGAATCAGGACCTCAGAAATGTGACTTCGCCCTCTATACAGACCCCTTCCCAACAGACTCCACCCCCATTAGGGCTGCTACTATAAATTTCCTGGGCTGGTGTTCGATCCCAATCCGCCCCTGGACAGTGTCCTCCTTTTTACACACTACGACAGACAGCATCCCCCTTTTTATACATTATGGCAGAGAGCATCCCCCTTTTTACACATTACGGCAGACAGTGTCCCCTTTTTACACATTACGACAGACAGCATCCCCTTTTTACACATTACGGCAGACAACGTCCCCTTATAACACATTACGGCAGACAGCGTCCCCTTATAACACATTATGGCAGACAGTCCCCCTTTTTACACATTCCGGCAGACAGCCCCCTTTTTACACATTATGGCAGACAGCGTCCCCCTTTTTACACATTACGGCAGACAGCATCCCATTTTTACACATTACGACAGACAGCGTCCCCCTTTTTACACATTACGGCAGACAGCGTCCCCTTTTTGCACAGCGGCGGCCAGCCTTTGTGGAAGGAGAGGGATAGCTGCAGCGGCACTGCCACCAATTACATATGTAGCGCTGCTGCGGCTCCTAAGTCCCCCTCCCTCCTCCTCCTCTTCTCCTGCCCCCGGAGCTGCTCCTCTCCTCTACGGCGGTAGCACACACACACAGGCGGCTTGTAATAAGTCAGTTTGACTCATTACAATGCCACTGATGACTTTAGGGATTGCGGGCAGTTGCGCCCTCAGGGTGACTGCGTTCGTGCCAGGCACACCTGGCACACACATAGTTATGGCTCTGCGCTGAGGTTATCTGGAGTCACACTGGAGGAGCTGCACGTCTCTGTCCTGTCAGCGTCTGTGTGCACTGTAGAGGGAAAATGGCGCTGGTGAGCTGTTGGATCCTCTCATAGTAAAGCCCCGCCCCTTCAATGGCACGCGGTCTTCCTGCTTTTTTTATAGTGGCTGAGGAATCTGGTGCTTAAAATGGAGAGAACCACTTTAAGGCTGTTGTGCCAGTATGGGTACTGTGTACAGTGTACTGGGACGCAGTTGTGTACTGTGTCCGGAGACGCATTCTGCCTCATGTAGAAGCCGTGCGTCTCCGTACCCTCATGCCACCATAATGGCCGGTGCCCCGTTAGTCGGGATGCCTGCTCAGTACTCACCACTCTTCATTCTTCTGGCTCTGTTAGGCATGGCGGAGTGCTGCGGGAATGTACGCTCGCCGTGGTGGAGCTTGCGAATAGTTCCCTCAGGAGCTCAGTGTCCTGTCAGCGGGGAATAGGACCATTAACCCTTCAAGAGGTTGGGTCGTTCACCCCCCTAACTCCCAAGAAGCAGGCAGGCTGGTGCCAATTAGCCCTGCCTGAAAATAACAAACATAAAAATAGGATTTTAATACCTACCAGTAAATCCTTTTCTCTTAGTCTGTAGAGGATGCTGGGGACACCATAAGAACCATGGGGTATAGACAGGATCCGCAGGAGACATGGGCACTTTAAGACTTTGAAAGGAGTGTGAACTGGCTCCTCCCTCTATGCCCCTCCTCCAGACTCCAGTTATAGGAACTGTGCCCAGGGAGACGGACATTTAGAGGAAAAGGATTTATTGTTAACTAAGGTGAGACACATACCAGCTCACACCTCAAACATGCCGTACAACATGGCATTTAACAGAACTCCAGTCAACGGCATGAACAACGTCAGCAACAGGCTGACTATAACATAACACAACCCGTGTATAAACATAACTAATAACTGCAGATAGAGTCCGCACTGGGACGGGCGCCCAGCATCCTCTACGGACTAAGAGAAAAGGATTTACCGGTAGGTATTAAAATCCTATTTTCTCATACGTCCTAGAGGATGCTGGGGACACCATAAGAACCATGGGGTTTATACCAAAGCTCTAGAACGGGCGGGAGAGTGTGGATGACTCTGCAGCACCGATTGACCAAACACGAGGTCCTCATCAGCCAGAGTATCAAACTTGTAAAATTTCTCAAAAGTGTTTGAACCCGACCAAGTAGCTGCTCGGCAGAGTTGTAATTCCGAGATCCCCCGGGCAGCCGCCCAGGATGAGCCCACCTTTCTAGTAGAGTGGGCCTTCACTGATTTTGGTAATGGCAATCCAGCCGTAGAATGAGCATGCTGAATCATATTACAGATCCAGCGCGCAATAGTCTGCTTGGAAGCAGGCGTCCCCATCTTGTTGGCAGCATACAGGACAAACAGAGCTTCTGTTTTCCTAAGTTGAGCCGTTCTGGCGACATAAATCTTTAAGGCCCTGACAACATCGAGAGATTTTGACCCTGCAAAGGCGTCAGTAGCCACCGGTACAACAATAGGCTGGTTCATGTGGAACAATGAAACCACCTTCGGTAGAAATTGTTGACGAGTCCTCAACTCTGCTCTACCTTCATGGAAGATTAAATAAGGACTCTTGTGAGACAAAGCCGCTAAGTTAGACACCCGCCTTGCGGATGGTAAGGCCAATAGCATGACCACTTTCCAAGTGAGAAATTTCAACTCTACCTTCTGTAAAGGTTCAAACCAATGTGATTGAAGGAAACGCAACACCACGTTAAGATCCCATGGTGCCACTGGGGGCACAAATGGTGGTTGGATGTGCAAAACTCCTTTCACGAAAGTCTGAACTTCTGGAAGGGAGGCCAATTGTTTTTGAAAGAAAACTGATAAGGCCGAAATTTGTACTTTAATCGAGCCCAACTTTAGGCCCGCATCCACACCTGCTTGCAGGAAATGGAGAAAACGCCCTAGCTGAAATTCTTCCATAGGAGCCTTCTTGGATTCACACCAAGACACATATTTTCTCCAAATACAGTGATAATGTTTAGACGTTACTACTTTTATAGCCTGAAGAAGTGTGGGAATAACTTCACTGGGAATAACCTTTCGGGCTAGGATCCGGCGTTCAACCGCCAAGCCGTCAAACGTAGCCGCGGTAAGTCGTGATACACGCACGGCCCCTGCTGTAACAGATCCTCTCGTAGAGGAAGAGGCCAGGGATCTCTTATGAGTAATTCCTGAAGATCTGGATACCAAGCCCTCCTTGGCCAGTCCGGAACAATGAGGATCGCCTGAACCTTTGTTCTTCTTATGATCTTTAGCACCTTTGGAATGAGTGGAAGCGGAGGGAACAGGTACACCGACTGAAACACCCATGGTGTCACCAGCGCGTCCACTGCTATTGCTTGAGTGTCCCTCGACCTGGAACAATATCTCTGAAGTTTCTTGTTGAGGCGAGACGCCATCATGTCTATTTGAGGAATTCCCCAAAGACTTGTCACTTCTGTGAAGACCTCTTGATGAAGACCCCACTCTCCTGGATGGAGATCGTGTCTGCTGAGGAAGTCTGCTTCCTAGTTGTCCACTCCTGGAATGAAGATCGCTGATAGAGCGCTTGTATGTCTTTCCGCCCAGCTGAGAACTTTTGTGGCCTCTGCCATTGCCGCCCTGCTCTTTGTTCCTGGCGGTTTATGGGTGCTACTGCTGTTATATTGTCTGACTGTATTAGGACGGGCAGGTTGCGAAGAAGATGTTCCGCTTGAAGGAGGCCGTTGTAAATGGCCCTTAACTCCAGGACGTTTATGTGTAGACAAACTTCCTGGCTTGACCATCTTCCCTGGAAGGTTTCCCCCTGTGTGACTGCTCCCCAGCCTCGGAGACTCGCATCCGTGGTTACTAGGATCCAGTACTGGATCCCGAACCTGCATCCCTCTAGGAGGTGATAGCTGTGCAGCCACCACAGGAGTGAGATTCTGGTCTTGGAGGACAGGATTATTTTCCGGTGCATGTGCAGATGGGATCCAGACCACTTGTCCAATAGGTCCCACTGAAACACTCTGGCATGGAATCTGCCAAACTGAATGGCCTCGTAGGCCGCCACCATCTTTCCCAGCAATCGAGTGCATTGATGAATTGATACTCTTGCTGGTTTCAGAATTTGTTTGACCAAACTCTGAATTTCCAGAGCCTTCTCTTCTGGAAGAAAAACTCTCTGTAATTCCATGTCCAGAATCATTCCCCAAAAACAACAGCCGCTTCGTCGGATTCAACTGTGACTTCGGCAAGTTTAGGAGCCAACCATGTTGTTGCAGAACTGTCAGGGATAGCGCAATGTCCTGCTCCAGCTTGTCTTTGGATCTCGCCTTTATAAGGAGATCGTCCAGGTAAGGGATAATTGTGACTCCTTGCTTGCGAAGGAGAACCATCATTTCCGCCATTACCTTGGTGAAAATCCTCGGAGCCGTGGACAGACCAAACAGCAACGTCTGAAACCTCAGGTGAGCCTGATGCGGAGGATATATGGGGACGTGTAAGTAGGTATCCTTTATGTCGACCGACACCATGAAATCCCCTTCCTCCAGACTGGAGTTCACTGCTCGGAGAGATTCCATCTTGAATTTGAATTTTCTTAGGTAAAGATTGAGGGACTTTAGGTTCAGAATTGGTCTGACCGAGCCGTCAGGTTTTGGGACCACAAACAGGCTTGAATAAAAGCCTTCTCCCTGTTGTGACAGGGGAACCCTGACAATGACTTGATTCAGACACAACTTTTGTATTGCATCGCATACTACCTCCCTGTTCGTAAGAGAAGCTGGTAAGGCTGATTTGAAAAAACGATGAGGGGGAACGTCTTGACACTCCAGTTTGTACCCCTGGGACACTATTTCTAACATCCATGGGTCTAGGGCCGAATGAGCCCAGAATTGACTGAAGAGCTTGAGACGTGCCCCCACCGGTGCGGACTCCCGCAGAGGAGCCCCAGCGTCATGCAGTGGATTTAGCAGAAGCCGGGGAGGACTTCTGCTCCTGGGAACCTGCCACGGCTGGAGATCTTTTACCTTTTCCTCTTCCTCTATTGGCAAGGAAGGAATAACTTCGGCCTTTTTTGTATTTATTTGGCAGAAAGGACTGCATCTGAAAGTGGTGAGCTTTCTTTTGTTGTGGAGGAACATAAGGCAAAAATGACGACTTGAAAAAGACTCCTAAGTCGAAACGCGTTGGTGTGAGGGCCAGGACTACCAGTGATCCATTGGGACGGTACCAGCTAAGGTGAGGTTAATCCGGACTTTACATCTTTCACCCACCCCCGCTGGTGCCTTCTCTCTAATGACCACCGGTTTGTTGCCATTTCTTTTGCTTGTGTTCCAATAAATCTTTTTTACGTGTCAATACTTCATTATTTATTGACACTCCACTCTCCTCCTTCATATATACCGCAATCCACGTGAGGATTGGAGAACCACAACGTATAAGACCATCCCAAAGATACCACTACGTGTAGACCTTCGCACCTCTGAGTGTGAGTCGGGTACGCCCATTTCTCGTCTATCCTGTGTCTAGTCCAGGTATGAATGACTGAATGATACTATTCCAGCCCAAGGGAAAGATACCTTTATGTGTTTTCTCCTTCCCCGTATGGATGTAAGTGTGGTACGCATCTGACCATCAACTAAGCACAAAAGCTATCTATTGCTTTAACAGTCACCTAATTACGTGCCGTTACGTACATACTACACTATTATTTGCTCTCTCCTGCTTTTCCACCGAGAAAACTATTTCAATCCAGACCGTCTTTGTGATGAAGGAAGGACAATAAGAAGAAGGACGAGCGACGAAGGAGCAAAGATACCTTTATATGGAAGATCAACCCTGATTTAACGTGAGTAAGGTACGCGTTAAATCACCAATCACTCCCATCACCTCCATTTGTATACCAGCACGCACTAAAAGGATGAAAATCACGGACCACTATCCCTAGAGTCACGTTGAAGATAATCCCGTATCCCACCCCCCATTTATTCAGTGATCTCCTACTTGTATGAACATACTACACCATCAGTTGCTCTTCCGTCTTCCACTTTTTCCTCTTTCCAACTACGAGGACAAGAACTCTCCACCTCGGATAAAGTAGAGAAGAACCGAGCGACTAAAGACACTCCTACATGCGGGACATACCACGACTCCTTGTGAGTACGGCATTCATTGAGTCTCCCTACATTTGGGACTTCCGCCTTGTATAAAGAACGAAAAAAGACTGTAATTTAGCCAGAGACTTATTCCATTGGGAATCTACCACTTATTGTATTTATGCATATTGTTGTTGGATGAGCGCAGAAGGGATCCCGCACTTTGAAGTGTATAAAAAATGACGACTTACCCGCGGTAGCCGTAGATACCAAATCCGCGAGACCGTCACCAAACAAGACACTATCTTTATATGGAAGAGACTCCATAGCTTTCTTAGAGTCAGTATCAGCATTCCATTGATGAATCCACAATGCCCTTCTAGCTGAGACTGCCATGGCATTGGCTTTTGAACCCAAAATGCCAATATCTCTCACTGCTTCCTTTAGGTAAGCTGCAGCATCCCTGATATAACCCAGCGTTAAAAGGATGCTATCCCTATCTAGGGTATCTATATCAGATGACAAGTTATCTGCCCACTTTTCAATAGCACTACTCACCCACGCAGATGCAATGGTTGGTCTGAGCAGTGTACCTGTGGTGACGTAAATGGATTTTAACGTATTTTCCTGTCTACGATCCGCAGGATCCTTAAGGGCAGCTGTGTCAGGAGACGGTAAAGCCACCTTTTTAGACAATCGTGATCAGGCTTGGACTGGCCCACAGGGGTACAGGGGAAACAACCCTCCTCCTCTAGGGATCAGGTTCTAGACTGTGCACTTGAATTATGTATTATACATATGTTACCTTATACTGCACAGGATTATGATGTATACTCTACAGTACATTGCGGTCATTAATCTGGCACATTATCATGCATGTACTAGCATTAATTACTATATCAATTATCAAGGAGTCCAGACCAGGTACTCTATAATGGTTAGCCAAACCTCTGTGGTGGCTGGCCACACCCCCTTTGGAGGCTGGCCACACCTCTAATCATGGGCCCCCACCACTGCATACCCCCCGGTGGGCCCTTCATGCTCCAGTCCGACACTGATCGTGATAGAGCCTTATCCACAATGGGAGGTCACTCCCACTTTTCTCTATCCCCAGAGGGGAATGGATACGCCACCTGAATCCTTTTGGGAATCAGAAACTTTTTGTCAGGCTTTTCCCACATTTTTTCAAAAAGAGTATTCAGTTCATGAGAGGTAGCAAACGTTACCTCAGGATTCTTTGCCTTATACATACAGACCCTAGTATCAGGAACAGCCGGGTCCTCAGTGATATGTAACACGTCTTTTATCGCCACAATCATGTACTGAATGTTCTTCGCCAATTTTGGGTCTAATCTGGTATCACTATAGTCGACACTGGAGTCAGTGTCCGTGTCGGTATCTGTGTCTGCCAACTGAGCAAACAAATGTTTATGTGCAACCGAGGGGGTCTGGACCTGTGATAACGCATCCTCCACAGATTTCTTCCGTGCCTGGTTCTGCGATTCAGATTTATCTAATCTCTTATTAATAAGAGCCACATTAGCATTCAAGGCATTCAACACATTTACCCAATCAGGAGTCGGCGGTGCTGACAGGGTCACTCCCACAGCCGTTTCTGTCCCTAACCCAGTCTCCTCCTGGGAAGAGCACTCAACCTCAGACATGCCGACACACGTGTACCACTGTACCGACACCCACAGACACACTGGGCAAATAGGGGACAGATCCACAGTAAAGCCTGTCAGAGAAACACAGAGGGAGTTTGCCAGCTCACAACCCAGCGCTCAATCCTGGTTCTGAAATGTCAATATAAAGCCTCAGACCTGTAGCGCTTGTATAATAACTTATATTTGCACCAAATTAACTGTGCCCCCCCGTTTTGTACCCTGTTACTTGTACAGCAGTGCCGAGGAAGGACCAGCGTCTCTGAAGCTCTGTGAACAGAAAATGGCGCTGATGAGAGCTGTGAGGGCTAAGCCCCACCCCCTTAATGGCGTGCTTCAGCCCCGCTATTTTTGAAGATACATATGCTGGCGGGGTTAGAATCCAGTGTCTAGGCACTTATAATCTACTTTGCCAGCCTTAAATGATGAGGTTTATGCTGCCCAGCGCATCTCCCTGAAAATAAAAAACCTAACATAAAGTCTTTTCAGAGAAACTCAGTAGATCTCCTCTAAGTGCATCCAGTCTGCCTGGGCACAATTCTAAAACTGGAGTCTGGAGGAGGGGCATAGAGGGAGGAGCCAGTTCACTCCCCTTTGAAAGTCTTAAAGTGCCCCTGTCTCCTGCGGATCCCGTCTATATCCCATGGCTCTTATGGTGTTCCCAGCATCCTCTAGGACGTATGAGAAAAATAAATGCAGAAAACTCTTCAGGAGCTCCCTTCAGCGTGACCGGCTCCTCCGGGCACATTTTCTAAACTGAGTCTGGTAGGGGGGCATAGAGGGAGGAGCCAGCCCACACTATCAAATTCTTAAAGTGCCCATGGCTCCTAGTGGACCCGTCTATACCCCATGGTACTAAGTGGACCCCGGTATCCTCTAGGACGTAAGAGAAAGGATTTGAAAGACACATAAAACAAAGAAACACGTTGATTATCTACAGAAACTAACCACAAATAGAACATTCCTTAATAAAAGAGATAAACTCAGGCATGTATTAGTTTGTAATATCGGTTAAACACAGTGCTCGAAGTGAAAAATTAGTAGTGGGGGGAAGGAAATTTGAATCGTATGCCACTCCCACACGCTGAAGCTATAGGTATATTGATAGTATGAGACTCATTTTAGTAGTAGAATATAAAACATTATATGATCTGTTTACCTGTTTCTCCCCTCATGCTCTTCTTTGTGTCTGATCATCTGAATCTCTCTATCCTTTACTTACTCCCTTCACCTCTCACTACCTGCTACCTTTTCAAATAATAATGTCAGTAGAGGGACCCGGCAGCCAATCAGGAGCTGCTGCCAAAGCAACAGCTTTCTGATTTGCTTTGGTCTCCCCGGGCTCTGACTATCACAGTTTGCCCATAGGAATGAATGGAGACACTCTGCTCCATTCATTCCTATAGACAGAGCCTGGGGAGACCAAAGCTGTTAGCTCATTTTTTTTGCCAGGAATCATGCAAACAAGCATTTAAAATATAAGATAAGTGCTTCAAAGTGCTGCTAGCACATTTTATCCCAGCCCCTTAATTTATTGGAACTTTATGTAACAAAACTGTTAATCAATGAAAACCTTTGAAAAAGGTGATGCTTTTATTGTGTTACTTAAATAACTATAGCTGCTGCTAATTGAGCAGACACTGTGGGGTCTGAAAAAAAATATTAATGAAGACAAGATATAGAAAACCAGCGCTACAGTATATAAAGATTTGGGAAGGTGTTTTCAAATGATAACTTATACCCCTTTTACCCGCAATAAATATCCTACGTTTTGCTTGGGAAGTAGCAGCAACCAGGGATATTTGGGATTATTCAGACTCCGTAGCAGTTTTGTTAAAATCCCAAAACTGCTACTGGTAAAAATCGTATGGTGGGGGCTGCCCAGCACAGGGCGAGACCATCCAGCATGTGTAGCTCCACCCTGCAATGTTTCAAATGGCAGGAAACGCAGGTGATGTCCCCCAGTCACTCTGAAAATGGCCATGACACGCCTGCATTTCCAGTACCACTCCCCACCAACATTGCGTCACCACCCCCAAATGCCCACCGTCTGTAACTCACTATGCGATCGCATCATGCCAGGATGCAATTACATAGTGAAACCCTGCCACGCGCGATGCAGATAATCCGATGTGGATAATCGGCCAATCTGCATTTTAGCAAAATAGTTATTGAGTCTGAATATCCCCAATTGTGCAGTGTAAAAGCACCCTATTGAAATTACCCAGGTACCATAGATACCTTTGTTAAAAATAACTGTAAGTGGAGCTCACTTCAACCAACATACCTATATTTAAAGTGACTATCAAACCATTCACAGGATCTATAATTAGTGGTATATACTTCATTAGAGATAATTATTGACGAATATGTTCCTAAATTGTAGTGTCCCTTATTCATGTTTACAATACACAGTAGTTCCCTTTATTCACTTTACATAACACAGTAGTGTCCCCTATTTGTGTTACACTACACAGTAGTGCCCCTTATATACAATGCCCACAGTAGTGCCCCTTATAAACAATGCCCACAGTAGTAGTGCCCCTTATATACATAATGTCCACAGTAGTAGAGCCCCTTACACATAATTCCTACAGTAAAAGTGCCACTTATACACAAAATGCTGGTCAGAGAAGGGGGGGGGGGGAGATGCTGAGCAGTGAGATGGGGGAGGAGACAGTTGGTGGGCACAGAATATAGACAGGCAGAAAGAAACATGTAGAAGACAGATGCTGGACAGACAGACATAGTGTGAGAGGAGACAGATGCAGGGCAGAGGGAGAAACAGATGTTGGGCAAATATGAGGGGACAGATGTTGGTCAGAGAGAGAGGGAGGGACAGATAAGGGGCAGAGGGAGAGGGGCAGATAATAGGCAGAGAGAGGAGGCAGACAAATGCTGGGCAGAGAGAGAGGGGGAGACAGACATAGGGCACAGAATATAAAGAAACAGAATGAAACATGTAGAAGTCACAGATAGATAGAAGTTGCATGGAGAGTGGTAGAGATATGCAAAAGCTATATGGAGACATCATAGGAGCAATAACTTTGGAGACAGAGGAGACAGGCTGAACACTCACAGACAGGGTCCATGCTGTGAGATCCTCAGTGTTCCAGGGTTCAGAGGAGCATGTGACAATCTCCTCCAATCAGGGCCTCCTCTACTCAACATGTGCTAAGCTCCTCCAATCAAAGTTCAGCACATGCTCTTCTGTCCCTTTTGTTGAGATCATCAGAGAGACACAGCAAAGCAGTAAGGGAGTTGCAGAGACTTCCCCTGCTGCTCTCTCAGAACTGCAGCTACAGCTGCCTGTCATAAAGTGTGATATGCGCAGCGCAACCGGTAGCAACAGCGGACAGCAGCATAGTAGCAGAGCGGGGAGAGCACCTCTCCAGCCCAGCACCTTCCAGCTTTGCATACTCTGCTGAGACAAGTAGTGCCGGCCCTGACTGTAGGATTTGTATCAGGAGCATTGCCTAACGGCATAAACGCCATAGACAAACTGGATAGAGCTTATGGTCTGTGATGTACACAGATGTATTTAATAGAAATTCTGCATCTAATCAGATTAAGAGAATTATTCATTTAAAAAAAGTCATATCTTGATGACAGATAAATTTCTAGGAGAGAATATTAATAACAGCACCAGTACATTTTTTTTAAATAAACCAAATCATTTGAGGAACTACTGTACTTCCCTATTAGGGTTATCATTATTTTGTGCATTCATTATACCTACAAAAGGTTCTTGTTTTTATGTTCTCATTTAGTCATTCAGTCACTGCCCCACTGGAGTTTACAATCTACAGTATACTGGATAATCAAACAATAGTAGGGAATTATAAATTTAGATAAGGAGACTGTGGTGGTCATTCCGAGTTGTTCGCTCGTTGCCGTTTTTCGCAACGCAGCGATTAGGTGGAAAATGCGCATGATACGCAGCGCGCATGCGCTAAATTATTTAACAGAAAACTTAGTAGAATTGCTGTTGTTCGTGCGGCGCTTTTCAGTCTCACTGCTGATCGGTGAGTGATTGACAGGAAAGGGGCGTTTCTGGGAGGTAACTGAGCGTTTTCCAGGAGTGTGCTAAAAAACGCAGGCGTGTCAGGTAAAAACGCAGGAGTGGCTGGAGAAACGGGGGAGTGGCTGGCCGAACGCAAGGCGTGTTTGTGACGTCAAACCAGGAACTAAACGGACCGAGGTGATCGCAATCTAGGAGTAGGTCTGGAGCTACTCAGAAACTGCAAGAAAATATTTAGTAGCAATTCTGCTAATCTTTCGTTCGCTATTCTGCTAACATAAGATACACTCCCAGAGGGCGGCGGCCTAGCGTGTGCAATGCTGCTAAAAGCAGCTAGCGAGCGAACAACTCGGAATGAGGGCCTGTGTCCTTTGTTTCTTTACAGATGATAAACTTAAAGACGCTTAAGACTAGATTTATGGAACACAGGAGAAGAGGATCACATGTTCCATAGCATAACAAAATATTTCTCCTGTGTCAAAAATAATAACCTACAGTAGCTGAAAATAAGATTACATGAATTGTAACAACTGAAACCACAGAGGTGGAGATCATTTTAAAAAGCTGATTACTGATCGCCAGAGTGGTTTTGACAGTATCTTTTAAAGATAGTAATGCATACATCCCTAATTTTATTGTATTTTTATTTATCTTTTCTAGTTGCATATACAACATTGTTTTTTTTGTTTTTTTTCATGATTTGTGTATTAAATAAGTTGTCGTTTAAAAAAAAATTATATATATATATATATATATATACACACACATACATACATATATATATATATATATAGACGACAGATGGGGGTCCGGCACGACCACTTAAAATAAATATAAGGCTGGGTGCCCTCACAAGGGAATGTATACGCAAAAGGTAGGTGCGGCACTACAATAAACCAGTCGTAAAGCTCCGTAAGTCACAACGTTTCAATGCCATTTATTAGTTAGGCATTTTCATCAGGATCAGTATCCTGATGAAAATGCCTAACTAATAAACGGCATTGAAACGTTGTGACTTACGGAGCTTTACGACTGGTTTATTGGAGTGCCGCACCTACCTTTTGCGTATATATATTTATATATATATATATATATATATATATATATATATATGAGAGAGAGAGAGAGAGAGAAATTATTTGATATATTATATATAACAGCGCTTTATGATTATATCTGCAATGGTGTTGATGATTTCTACAGTAAGTAGGATATAACATTGCTTGACATTATGCCTTAGTTATACTGTAGGTGTTATCATTGATGTTATTATTATGCAATCCGTTACCTTTATTAGTTAGATGAATTTAAGCTGGCTGGACAAAACAGCTTGTGCATACTGTACCGTCATTGTGCAATAATAAATAACTCGAGGTAAATCTATACATTTGACAAATGTTACTTTGTATAGTTTGTCTATGTTTTATGTGTGTTAAATAAAGTGTTGAAACGTTGAATTAATTACTTTGAAAAAATTGATTCTTTATTTGTTACAGTACAGGAATGTCACCAATTCTTTTGTTTTACACACACACACACACACACACACACACACACACACACACACACACACACACACACACACACACATATACACACACAGTATATTATCTGAATACCCGTGCTTCGCTACGGAATGAGGATGGTAAATTGGAATGATAGTTGTTAGTTAATTTACGTTGGTTGGAGATCTAGTATATAGGCATATCTCACTTCCCTGATCCATGTTGTGTAGTGGCCAGACCCCTTTTTGGTTCCCCAAGGGACCCTGCTCTTCCCACCATACAACTCTCAGTCTGTGGCTTCTTGCTGCCTCCATTCCCCTCCTCACATTATGTCAGTGCCCCTGTGAAATGATCGATTTATTTACAGTTTCTAATCTAGCGCAGCACATTTTGCATCTCTTGATATACTCTGTGCTGCTGGTGGACCCTGCTACTTCCACTATATAACTCTCAATGTGTGGGTTCGTGCTACCTCCATTCCCCTCCTGACATCATGTCACTGCCCCTGTCACATGCAGCCCTGTCCTGCCTGACATATCATGCATCTCCTAATATACTCTGTGTTGCTGGGGGTTCCGGTATGAATGGTCGACCATGTTATGGTCGACAGTCATTAGGTCGACCACTATTGGTCGACATTGACATGGTCGACATGGACACATGGTCGACACATGAAAATGGTCGATACATGAAAGGTCGACATATGAAAAGGTCGACATGAGTTTTTTTACTTTTTTTGGTGTCGTTTTTTTGCGTAAAGTGACTGGGAACCCCAATTAGTGCACCGCGTCCCCTCGCATGGCGAGCGAGCTTCGGGCATGGTGCCTTCGCTCCGCTACCGCTTCGCTCGGCACACTTTACCGTTCCCATCGTAGTCCATGTGGATCGTAAAGTATGGAAAAGTTCCCCAAAAGAAAAAAAAGTTAAAAAACTCATGTCGACCTTTTCATGTGTCGACCTTTTCATGTGTCGACCTTTCATGTGTCGACCATTTTCATGTGTCGACCATGTGTCCATGTCGACCATGTCAATGTCGACCAATAGTGGTCGACCTAATGACTGTCGACCAATAGTGGTCGACCATGTGAACGGATACCGCTGCTGGGTACCCTGCTCCTCCCACTATATGCATATCAATGTATGGGTTTGTGCTACCTACATTCCCCTCCTCACATCATGTCACTGGGTCTGTTACATGCAGCCCTGTCATCACTGATATATCATGGATGTCCTGATATAGTCTGTGCTGCTGGCCCACCCCTAGGGGTGCTAGGGTTGTGTTACCCCCACTGTGTTTGTTTCCAGATTGTAAGTCATATGTGTACCAAGTTTGGTGTGAATTGCACCAGGCATTCCAGAGTTATGCTGTCCGCTGAAATACTCTGTGCTGCTGCCTCACCGCTAGGGGAGTTAGGTGTGTTCTGCCCACGCAGTGTTTGTTCCCCGATTGTAAGTCATATGTGTAGCAAGTTTGTTGTAAATTGGTCCAGGTATTCTGGAGTTATGCTGTTTCCTGACATACTCTGTGCTGATGTCCAACCCCTAGGGGTGATAGGGGTGTCTTACCCCCACAGTGTTTGTTCCCAGATTGTAAATCATATGTGTACGAAGTTTGGTGTAAATTGCTCCAGGCATTTCAGAGTTGTGCTGTCTGAAGAAATACTCTGTGCTGCTCCCTCACCCCTAGGGGTGCCAGGGGTGTCTTACACCCACAGTGTTTGTTCCCAGATTGTAAGTCATACGTACAGTATGTGTACCAAGTTTGATGCAAATTGCTGCAGGCTTTCCGGAGTTATGCTGGAACATAAAAATACACATACATGTACGTACGTACGTACGTACGTACGTACGTACGTACGTACGGTACATACATACATTTTTGGCATTTTCCGTGGATGGGCAGTGACATTTGTAAAACTGGTTATTAGCAAGCAACTGGGACCTAAGGAGAAGCTACCTGCCAAGTTTCAAGATTGTAGACCTTGTGGTTTAAGAGATTTTGTGATGAGTCAATCAATGAGTCAATCTCCTTTTTTGTATATATACATATGTGGGTACAGATTAAAGTCTGTGCATTAACCAGACTGTCCCAGGTGTTATATTACAGCATGCAGTGCAAGCTCATCCTCTCCAGCCAGGAGATAAGGATCTCTGAAAAGTTGCAAGTAAGGAGCGCGCACTCGTGAATGAAATGATAAAGTAACTTTACTAATGTAAAATATCCACATACATGTAAGTATAACGAAGTCCTTTGATGATGAAACGCATTGGGACGTGGCTTACCTGCGTAGACTGCTGCTGGTGAGCTCCTTTTTAAGGACATCACTGTGTGGACAACGCTATACCTGAGTGATCGTTATTGTGGAGCCGGTTAAGTTTGCCTTTTTATACTTACGTGTATGTGGATATTTTATATTAGTAAAGTTACTTTATCATTTCATTCATGAGCACGCTCTCCTTACTTGCATCTTCCTCCTTCCCTAAGTAAGAGCATTAAAGATTGAACGTGGCTGGGTCTTCCAGCATGACAATGACCCCAAACACACCGCCCGGGCAACTAAAGAGTTACTCCGTAAGAAGCATTTCAAGATCCTGGAGTGGCCTAGCCAGTCTCCAGACCTCAACCCAATAGAAAATCTGTGGAGGGAGTTGAAATTCCGTGTTGCCCGGCGACAGCCCCAAAACATGACATATCTAGAGAAGATCTGCATGGAAGAGTGGGCAAAAATACCTGCTACAGTGTGTGCAAACCTGGTCGAGAACTACTGGAAACGTTTGACCTCTGTAATTGCCAACCGAGGTTATATTATAAAGTATTGAGATAAACTTTTTGATTGTCCAAATATTTATTTTCTGCAAGAATATACAAGTAAATTGTTTAAAAATCATACAATGTGATTTCCTAGTTTTTTTTTTTTTTCAGATTCTGTCTCTCACAGTTGAAGTGTACCTATGATGGAAATTACAGAATTACAGACCACTCTCATCTTTTTAAGTTTGTCAACTTGCACAATCGGTGGCTGTCCAAATACTTTTTTGCCCCACTGTGCCCCACTGTGTGTATACTTTATATATATATATATATATATATATATAAAGTAGGAGCAGACGGCACTCATGAGTGCCGCCTGCTCCTACTTTGTACATTGAGGAATTGCACAGTTTCTCTAGGAGGGCACCGCAGCCAGTTGCCTTAAGTCAGGGGAGTGCCGAGATAGAGATAGAGCAAAAAAACGGGTGCACAAGTCAGTTGCGTAAATTCATACTCGGTACCTGGAAGCAAGATAATGGTTGGTGCCCTCCCTACCAACAAGCCAGCCCCTATAGCACACAGAGACACATTCCCCCCATCACCAGCCTCAGTGGCAGCAAGAGACAAAACTCCCTCTAAAATGTTTTAAAGATATGTTGGACCAGTTTTCACAAAAAACTACTCCAAACCCTTTAATTCATAAAAAAATTAACAAAAAAAAAAAATGTAAAAGAACACTGCAGTGTGCCAGGTGATAAAGGGAGTCATTCCAAGTTGATCACTCGCTGCCGTTTTTCGCAGCGCAGCGAACAGGTTACTACTGCGCATGCATATGCACCGCAATGGGCAGGCGCGTCGTACGGGTACAAAGCGGATCGTTGCTGGGCGATGGATTTAATGAAGAATCCATTCGCACAGCCGATCGCAAGAAGATTGACAGGAAGAGGGCGTTTGTGGGTGTCAGCTGACCGTTTTCAGGGAGTGTTTGGAAAAACGCAGGCGTGTCCAAGCGTTTGCAGGGCGTCTGTCTGACGTTAATTCCGGGACCAAAAAGACTGAAGTCATCGCAAGGTCTGAGTAAGTCCAGAGCTACTGAGAAACTGCAAAAAACGTTTTCGTCTCACTCGGCTGCACAGGTGTTAGCACATTTGCAAAGCGAAAATACACTCCCCCGTGGGTGGCGACTATGCGTTTGCACATCTGATAAAAGTAGCTAGCGAGCGATCAACTCGGAATGACGCCCAATATCACTATCTTTAGATAATGTAATTACAGGGCTCACTGCAATACCCTGCCCCCTGCACAGCTTTCTCTGTCCGCTCACAGAAAAAACTGTGCTGAGATCCGGCCGGTGTGATCAGCTATGTGTGTCCATTGGACACACCAGCTCATCACTGTAGAAAAAAAGAAAATGTACACATTTTATAAGAATGATACTTACCTACACCCAGGGACCGGTGATCAGTGCTCCAGGAGGAGTGCTGGTCATCAGATCTCCGTGCTGCTGCTGTGACACCCGGTGCAGTAAACTGATGCTGTGAAGTGCAGGTCACTTTCCAGCATGGGGATCACAGCAGGAACATGGGATCTGATGACCGTCAGCACTCCCGGGTCACTGGTCCCTGGATCTGGTAAGTATAACCGGCGTGGTGGGTACACGGTGGCAGAACTTGCGCGGACACCCTGAGGGTATTTATTCTCTAGTGCCCAGGGACCCTAATAAGTCACTGAACAGGAGGGATGCAGTCTGCCCAGTCATTGCCTCAGTCACAGATCACATCACATAGTGCACATTATTAATCAATGCCTGCACTTTTGAGTTTGCCGCTTTTATCTCTCCCGAGTCCTGGCTGTAAATTTTCTGACGTTTGTCTCTGGCACCGCATGCACGGTGTGATTACACCATTTACAAAGTACGATGCCATGGCTATGTGCCCTCTAATGCTCCAAAACAGCCCTGTGCCTTTCTATCAGGACTTGGCAGTTGCTGTACTGCGCTACTTTCCTGGTGTATGTACTGCTCTTAGCCTCTCACAGTCTCACTCCATGCTCTGCTGCGTTGTGCAGGTGGTCCATCTCTGCTGCAGCTACCATGCCTGCATACTAAAACAGGGACACAATGGCAAGCACAGCGATGCTCACATGGAGAGCACTGTCCCTGCTGTCATCACGATACCTCCCTCTCTCCTCTTCTCAATGCATTGTTTGGAAGGACAGGGAGCAGGAGACAATGGAGGAGATGCCCCCTTCAGGCCTGGAGCCCGGCGGCATGTGACTCAGTTTTCTCCAGGAACTCCGCCCCTGGCACAAGTGATTGCAGCTTAAAAAAAATCGTCTTTATTGAAGTATATCAGATGGTGTAAAACCACTCCACTGATTGCATGACCCTCATATACAGTAACGCAGGATAGTAATAAATAGTCATGACTAACTGTTATTTTTAAAAACATTAGTTTACTGTTCACTATTTTTAATCAGTTATAGCTTTTGCTTACAAATAAAACTCTGGTATCAATTTAATTAGGAGTGATGCAAGGGTGATACCTGTGATGTGCTATTGAATGCTGGCAATGGAGCCCTACATTGCCCCTGAATCACCAGTACATTACCCTTACATTGTACATTTTATTTTGCAACCTCATCAGGTTGTGCATTTAAAATTTACAAACTAAGCCTACCGTATGTGCGGGATTTGTGCACACTGAACATCACCTGTCCATCAAGCTAGAAATTTGCAATTTTCCTAATAGAATTAATTCCAATTTCCTATAGGTGCTTTTATTAACATAAACTGTAGCTGACTCATGTAATTGTCTAAGCTTCCAAAGTGCATTTTGTTCATGAAAAATGTTATCAGTACTATGAGAAATGGAGGTAAAACTCACCTAAACTCACATCTGGCTGGCTAAAGGTCCTGTTGCTAGGTAAACTTCTCCGCCATCTGTTAAGTGGCTGGAAAATGTGATATAAATTCGAGAACGGAGTGTTAATATAAGTCAGTGATGATGCTAGAAGAACTTCCTATTTCTGTAAAAAAAAGGTTACCATAGGATATTGAGTAATCCTCAGGGTATTCTACAAAGTGGTGTAGGCTGAAAGTGAAGTAACATATTGTAAGATATTAAAGTAGAATACGATCTCAGATTTAAATTCGGAAGGAAGATCAAATGAAATATATTTTATAGTGTTACCTTGAAATATGTCTAAAAAACTGGTGTTTGAATTTTTGTAAATTAAAAATAAAACTGATTTGAAAAGTGTTTTGCACATAAAATGCAGTGTACAAATAATTTCAAAGCAAAACCCTAAACCTTAATTTGTAATTGAAGTCTATTTTATTTTGGATCAGCTTATTTCTTATGTTGTCAACACAATTCTATACATTTATTTTTTAAGAATGTGAAGTTTAGTTACACCGTTTTAAGCAAAATTTATCTCCATTTTCTGCCTAATAAACTTTTATAAAATTATATATAAAAAATAATATATAAAAATAAGATTTTACTCACCGGTAAATCTATTTCTCGTAGTCCGTAGTGGATGCTGGGACTCCGTAAGGACCATGGGGAATAGCGGCTCCGCAGGAGACTGGGCATAACTAAAGAAAGCTTTAGGACTACCTGGTGTGCACTGGCTCCTCCCACTATGACCCTCCTCCAGACCTCAGTTAGGATACTGTGCCCGGAAGAGCTGACACAATAAGGAAGGATTTTGAATCCCGGGTAAGACTCATACCAGCCACACCAATCACACCGTATAACTCGTGATACTATACCCAGTTAATAGTATGAAATATAACTGAGCCTCTCAACATATGGCTTAACAATAACCCTCTAGTTAGGCAATAGCTATATACAAGTAATGCAGACAATCCGCACTTGGGATGGGCGCCCAGCATCCACTACGGACTACGAGAAATAGATTTACCGGTGAGTAAAATCTTATTTTCTCTGACGTCCTAAGTGGATGCTGGGACTCCGTAAGGACCATGGGGATTATACCAAAGCTCCCAAACGGGCGGGAGAGTGCGGATGACTCTGCAGCACCGAATGAGCAAACTCTAGGTCCTCCTCAGCCAGGGTATCAAACTTGTAGACTCTTGCAAAAGTGTTTGAACCCTACCAAGTAACAGCTCGGCAAATTTGTAAAGCCGAGACCCCTCGGGCAGCCGCCCAAGAAGAGCCCACTTTCCTCGTGGAATGGGCTTTTACAGATTTAGGGTGCGGCAGTCCAGCCGCAGAATGTGCAAGTTGAATCGTGCTACAGATCCAGCGAGCAATAGTCTGCTTAGAAGCAGGAGCACCCAGCTTGTTGGGTGCATACAGGATAAATAGTGAGTCAGTTTTCCCGACTCCAGCCATCCTGGAAACATATATTTTTCAGGGCCCTGACTACGTCCAGTAACTTGGAATCCTCCAAGTCCCAAGTAGCCGCAGGCACCACAATAGGTTGGTTCACATGAAAAACTGATACCACCTTAGGAAGGCATTGGGAACGAGTCCTCAATTCCGCCCTATCCATATAAAAAAATCAGATAAGGGCTTTTGCATGACAAAGCCGCCAATTCTGATACACGCCTGGCCGACGCCAAGGCCAACAGCATGACCACTTTCCACGTGAGGCATTTTAGCTCCACGGATTTAAGTGGCTCAACCCAATGCAACTTCAGGAAATCCAACACCACGTTGAGATCCCACGGTGCCACTGGAGGCACAAACGGGGGCTGAATATGCAGCACTCCCTTAACAAAAGTCTGAACTGCAGGCAGTGAAGCCAGTTCTTTTTTGGAAGAAAATGTACAGAGCCGAAATCTGGACCTTAATGGAACCTAATTTTAGGCCCATAGTCACTCCTGACTGTAGGAAGTGCAGAAATCGACCCAGTTGAAATTCCTCCGTTGGGGCCTTCCTGGCCTCACACCAAGCAACATATTTTTGCCATATGCGGTGATAATGTTTTGCGATCATATCTTTCCTAGCCTTAATCAGCGTAGGAATGACTTCCTCCAGAATGCCTTTTTCCTTTAGGATCCGGTGTTCAACCGCCATGCCGTCAAACGCAGCCGCGGTAAGTCTTGGAACAGACAGGGCCCCTGCTGCAGCAGGTCCTGTCTGAGCGGCAGAGGCCATGGGTCCTCTGAGATAATTTCTTGAAGTTCTGGGTACCCAGCTCTTCTTGGCCAATCCAGAACCACGAGTATAGTTCGTACTCCTTTCCTTTTTATTATTCTCAGTACCTTGGGTATGAGAGGCAGAGGAGGGAACACATACACCGACTGGTACACCCACGGTGTTACCAGAGCGTCCACAGCTATCGCTTGAGGGTCCCTTGACCCGGCGCAATATATTTTTAGCTTTTTGTTGAGGCGGGACGCCGACATGTCCACCTGTGGCCTTTCCCAATGGTGTACAATCATTTGGAAAACTTCCGAATGAAGTCCCCACTCTCCCGGGTGGAGGTCGTGCCTACAGAGAAAGTCTGTTTCCCAGTTGTCCACTCCGGGAATGAACACTGCTGACAGTGCTAACACATGATTTTCCACCCATCGGAAAATCCTTGTGGCTTCTGCCATCGCCATCCTGCTTCTTGTGCCGCCCTGTTGGTTTACATGGGCGACCGCCGTGATGTTGTCTGACTGGATCAGCACCGGCTGGTGTTGAAGCAGGGGTCTAGCTTGACTTAGGGCATTGTAAATGGCCCTTAGTTCCCGAATATTTATGTGTAGGGAAGTCTCCTGACTCGACCATAGTCCTTGGAAGTTTCTTCCTTGTGTGACTGCCCCCCCAGCCTCGAAGGCTGGCATCCGTGGTCACCAGGACCCAGTCCTGTATGCCGAATCTGCGGCCCTCTAGAAGATGAGCACTCTGCAGCCACCACAACAGCGACACCCTGGCCCTTGGAGACAGGGTTATCAGCCGATGCATCTGAAGATGCGACTCGGACCACTTGTCCAACAGATCCCACTGGAAGATCCTTGCATGGAACCTGCTGAATGGATTTTCTTCGTAAGAAGCTACCATCTTTCCCAGGCTTCGCGTGCATTAATGCACCGACACCTGTATTTGTTTTAGGAGGTCTCTGACTAGAGATGACAACTCCTTGGCCTTCTCCTCCGGGAGAAACCCTTTTTCCTGTTCTGTGTCCAGAACCATACCCAGGAACAGTAGACGCGTCGTAGGAACCAGCTGCGACTTTGGAATATTCAGAATCCAGCCGTGCTGTTGTAGCACTTCCCGAGATAGTGCTACTCCGACCAACAACTGCTCCCTGGACCTCGCCTTTAAAAGGAGATCGTCCAAGTAAGGGATAATTATAACTCCCTTTTTTCGAAGGAGTATCATCATTTCGGCCATTACCTTGGTAAATACCCTCGGTGCCGGGGACAGACCAACGGCAACGTCTGGAATTGGTAATGACAGACCTGTACCACAATTTTGAGGTACTCCTGGTGAGGAGGGTAAATGGGGACATGCAGGTAAGCATCCTTGATGTCCAGTGATACCATGTAATCCCCTTCGTCCAGGCTTGCAATAACCGCCCTGAGCGATTCCATTTTGAACTTGAACCTTCGTATATAAGTGTTCACAGATTTCAATTTTAGAATTGGTCTCACCGAACCGTCTGGTTTCGGTACCACAAACATTGTGGAATAGTAACCCCGGCCTTGTTAAAGGAGGGGTACCTTGACTATCACCTGCTGGAAGTACAGCTTGTGAATTGCCGCCAGTACTACCTCCCCTTTCTCCGAGGGCAGCAGGCACGGCTGATTTGAGGTAACGGCGAGGGGTAGTCGCCTCGAACTCCAGCTTGTATCCCTGTGATACTACCTGCAGAACCCAGGGATCCACCTGTGAGCGAGCCCACTGTTCGCTGAAGTTCCCGAGACGCGCCCCCACCACACCTGGCTCCACCTGTGGAGCCCCAGCATCATGCGGTGGACTCAGATGAAGCGGGGGAAGGTTTTTGATCCTGGGAACTGGCTGTCTGGTGCAGCTTTTTCCCTCTTCCCTTGTCTCTGTGCAGAAAGGAAGCGCCTTTGACCCGCTCGCTTTTCTGAAGCCGAAAGTACTGTACCTGATAATACGGTGCTTTCTTAGGCTGTGAGGAAACCTGAGGTAAAAAAATTTCCTTCCCAGCTGTTGCTGTGGATACGAGGTCCCAGAGACCATCCTCAAACAATTCCTCACCTTCATAAGGCAGAATCTCTATGTTTAAAGCCAGCATCACCTGTCCACTGCCGGGTCCCTAATACCCTCCTGGCAGAATGGACATTGCATTAATTTTTGGATGCCAGCCGGCAAATATCCCTCTGTGCATCCCTCATATATAAGACGACGTCTTTAGTATGCTCTATGGTTAGCAAAATAGTATCCCTGTCTAGGGTATCAATATTATCTGACAGGGTATCAGACCACGCTGCAGCAGCACTCTCCATGCTGAGGCAATTGCAGGTCTCAGTATAGTACCTGAGTGTGTGTATATACAGACTTCAGGATAGCCTCCTGCTTTTTATCAGCAGGCTCCTTCAAAGTGGCCGTATCCTAAGACGGCAGTGCCACCTTTTTTGACAAACGTGCGAGCGCCTTATCCACCCTAGGGGATATCTCCCCACGTGACCTATCCTCTGGCGGGAAAGGGTACGTCATCAGTAACTTTTTAGAAATTACCAGTTTCTTATTGGGGGAACCCATGCTTCATTCACTCATCTGATGGGGGAACAAAACACTGCCTGCTTTTTCTCCCCAAACATAAAAGATAAAACCCCTTTCTAGTGGTACTATCGGTTAATGTCAGAAATGTGTAACACATTTTTCATTGCCGAGATCATGCAACAGATGTTCCTAGTGGATTGTGTATATGTCTCAACCTTGTCGACACTGGAGTCAGACTCCGTGTCGACATCTGTATCTGCCATCTGAGGTAGCGGGCGTTTTTGAGCCCCTGATGGCCTTTGATACGCCTGGGCAGGCGCGGGCTGAGAAGCCGGCTGTCCCATAGCTGTTACGTCATCCAGCCTTTTACATAAGGAGTAGACACTGTCGGTTAATACCTTCCACTTATCCATCCACTCTGGTGTCGGCCCCACAGGGGGCGACATCACATTTATAGGCCTCTGCTCCGCCTCCACATATCCTCCTCAAACATGTCGACACAGCCATACCGACACACCGCATACACACAGGGAATGCTCTGACTGAGGACAGGACCCCACAAAGTCTTTTGGGGAGACAGAGAGATAGTATGCCAGCACACACCAGAGCGCTATATAATGCAGGGATTAACACTATAACTGTGATTTTTCCCAATAGCTGCTTGTATACACAATATTGCGCCTAAATTTAGTGCCCCCCTCTCTTTTTAACCCTTTGAGCCTGAAAACTACAGGGGAAAGCCTGGGGAGCTGTCTTCCAGCTGCACTGTGAAGAAAAAATGGCGCCAGTGTGCTGAGGGAGATAGCCCCGCCCCTTTTTCGGCTGACTTTTCTCCCGCTTTTTTTATGGATTCTGGCAGGGGTATTTTACACATATATAGCCTATATGACTATATATTGTGTAGATTTGCCAGCCAAGGTGTTTAATATTGCTGCTCAGGGCGCCCCCCCCCCCCAGCGCCCTGCACCCGTCAGTGACCGGAGTGTGAGGTGTGCATGAGGAGCAATGGCGCACAGCTGGTGAAGACCGAAGTCTTCTGCCGCCGATTTCCAGGACCACTTCTTGCTTCTGGCTCTGTAAGGGGGACGGTGGCGCGGCTCCGGGACCGAACGATCGAGGTCGGGTCCTGTGTTCTATCCCTCTGGAGCTAATGGTGTCCAGTAGCCTAAGAAGCCCAAACTATCTCCAGTCAGGTAGGTTCGCTTCTTCTCCCCTTAGTCCCTCGTAGCAGTGAGTCTGTTGCCAGCAGATGTCACTGAAAATAAAAAACCTAAAATATACTTTCTTTTCTAGGAGCTCAGGAGAGCCCCTAGTGTGCATCCAGCTCAGCCGGGCACAAGATTCTAACTGAGGTCTGGAGGAGGGTCATAGTGGGAGGAGCCAGTGCACACCAGGTAGTCCTAAAGCTTTCTTTAGTTGTGCCCAGTCTCCTGCGGAGCCGCTATTCCCCATGGTCCTTATGGAGTCCCAGCATCCACTTAGGACGTCAGAGAAATATACTTTTAGAGGTGCTCCCCAGTTTTTTATGCACATTTGGCCCACTTTATCATAGTTGAGTTTAGCTGCCAGCATTGGAAAAAGAGGTAATGTTAATTTTAGACTTCAGCCAATAGCATTGACAACAAATTAACACAGGTTACTGGACAGGCTACATCCCAATACATCTAGCATTCATTTTAATTGCTCATCTTTATTATTGCCGCATATGGGCCCTCATTCCGAGTTGTTCGCTCGCAAGGCGATTTTAGCAGAGTTGCTCACGCTAAGCCGCCGCCTACTGGGTGTGAATCTTAGCATCTTAAAATTGCGAACGAAGTAATCGCAATATTGCGATTACACACCTCGTAGCAGTTTCTGAGTAGCTTCAGACTTACTCGGCATCTGCGATGAGTTCAGTGCTTGTCGTTCCTGGTTTGACGTCACAAACACTCCCAGCGTTCGCCTAGACACTCCTCCGTTTCTCCGGCCATTCCTGCGTTTTTTCCGGAAACGGTAGCGTTTTTTCCCACACGCCCATAAAACGGCCTGTTTCCGCCCAGAAACACCCATTTCCTGTCAATCACACTACGATCGCCTGAGCGAAGAAAAAGCCGTGAGTAAAAAACCTAACTTCATAGCAAATTTACTTGGCGCTGTCGCAGTGCGGACATTGCGCATGCGCACTAAGCGGAAAATCACTGCGATGCGATGAAATTTACCGAGCGAACAACTCGGAATGAGGGCCATAGTTCACTGATCTCTATTTCAAGTGCTGGTTAAGCGATTAATGCACTCAAAGCAGTTGTTTAATAAACGTATCTATAATCCACTGTTCCAACACAATAACGCTCAATAATTTTACTCATTTTCATCTATGTCTATCAATTAAAATGCATATGTAATTATAATGTATGCATGTTTATTTTAAAGTAACATTCTTGTAATATACAGTATAAGATATTAATCAGCAATGTACATAATTGTGTGAGGTGCCTAAGGGGTCTATGTACTAAGACTTGGAGAGTGATAAAGTGAAAGAGATAAAGTACCAGCCAATCAGCTCCTAACTGCCATGTTACAGGCTGTGTTTGAAAAATGACAGTTAGGAGCTGATTGTCGCTTCAAGGTTTAGTACTAAGGGGCAGATGTATTAACCTGGAGAAGGCATAAGGAAGTGATAAACCAGTGATATGTGCAAGGTGATACATGCACCAGCCAATCAGCTCCAATATGTAAATTAACAGTTAGGAGCTGATTGGCTGGTGCATGTATCACCTTGCATTTATCACTGGTTTATCACTTCCTTATGCCTTCTCCAGGTTAATACATCTGCCCCATTATTCTTTATCGTATGGAAATACATCTATAACACCATGCTTTTGTTGGAGCATAATAATAAGTATACTTACTGTACTTTCAATATTTCTTCATCTCGAGTGCACACTGTTGTACCAGACAGAATACCTGTTGTGCCAGAATACTTATGTGGAACGTTTTATAATTTCATCACTTCCGTCTAAATGAATAGTCATAGCACTGAAATGCCAAGTAAGGAATCCAGACAGATACTGTAAGTTTTCAGTGGGGTTTATTTATAGGACAGGTTTTTTGTTTTACTTTGTTTTTTTAATCTTAAATCATAGATTTTGGTGTTGGGTATATTTATTAACACAATACTTGTTTTTAGTTTTGCTTTTAATAAATGTGACAAAAGGTCGACATGAGTTTTTCACTTTTTTTTTCATTTTGTGAACTTTTTCATACTTTACAATCCAGGTGGACTACAACTGGGAATGAGCCGAGCGCAGCGAGGCACTTTGCCCGAAGAATGGCAAGCAAAACGAGCCATGCAAGGGGACACAGTGCACTAATTGGGGTTCCCAGTTACTCTATGAAGAAAACAACACTAAAAAAAGTGAAAAAACTCATGTCGACCTTCAGTCATGTCGACCTAAAGTACCTATCGACCTAGAAACCATGTTGACCTACTTACTGTCGACCAATAGTGGTTGACCTAGACACTGTCAACCTAATTGCGGTCAACCTTGCATACCACACCCGTTTCCCAACCATGTGCTTGTCTATAGAACCCTCTTTGTATTTGTCTGAAAAGTTGTATGTACAGAAGAGATGTCTCTTACCCTCTGGACACCTGGTGCAGCAGTAAAAAAGGGGGCACAGCTTCATGGTAAGGGGCGGGGTGTCAATGGAGGGGCGAGGCTTCGTGCCCCATCATCCGTTTTACGATCCTTGGGGCCAAAAAAGGGGTGGGGTTTCACAGGAAGGGGCGGGGCTTTGTGTCCTGACCCCATTTTTCTTCACTTGAGGGGATCTGAAGGTGCGGGCTGCCTCCCACGGAGTGCTGTTTCTGCAGTGCCGGCTCCTGCTCAGTGACAGGAGCCGAATGCGGCACATAATGTAACAGTGCAGCACTCGGCTCCTGTCACTGAGTAGGAGCCAGCATTTTGGTGTCACCCCTCGGCGGGTGGCACCCGGGTGCGGGCCGCACCCCCCACACTTCCATTGTGACGCCAGTAATGTACAGCTCTCTAAGGGAAAGTTTCAATTAGTTACAAGCATCAGAACTTTGTGCCATTTGTGACTGTGCACATAATTGAAGGAGACAAATCTCTCAGAGATATGAGCAAAACGTGCAAGATTTTCATACCAGATTACTGTATTAGTGTGCAGGGTTCAGCTGGAACCTCAACACTAATTGAATCTCCCTGCTTATTTAATAGGTACAGCAGTGGTACTTGTGCCACAGCAATAATTGTTCTGTTATTGCCAGGGGTAAATTGGGATGGAAAACCACTCCAGGAAATTTATGGAAGCAGCCCTAATGGGAGTGCGGTCTGATGAGGGGGTGGGGTCTATTGTGGGGGACGGGATCACTCCTCATAGGGCCTCATTGTACGCAGTTGCGGCCGTCCTTGTGTCTTTTGCTGCAGTTGTGTCTCTGACCAAAGGCGGATTGGGAACTAAAAGGGGCCTTGTCAATTTTTTTAGAAGTGACCCAACATGGGCAGCACATAAGTATAACATATCGTGCAGGAATGTCGGTCTACCAGTAATCTTCCTGGTGAGCCCTATGGCCAATCCGCCCCTGGTTATTGCCATCTCTGGTTGTCGATAACAGGTGAAACAGAGGGAGATTTAGCAAAGCTTGGAGTGTAATAAAGTGGAGTGAGATAAAGTAGCAACCAATAAGCTTCTAACTTTCTACTTACAGGCTGTGTTTGAAACATGAATGGTTCGTACTTTATCTCTCTCCACACTTTGATAAATCTTCCCTTAATTCTGAATGGATAAGATTGAACATTCACCTGAGCACCAGGAGACCTGTTTGGCTTAAATAAGCAGTTCCAAAGCACAAAAAAGGCAGAATCATATCAAGGTTGGATTCTGAGAATGCAGACAGAAAGCTGATGCTTGTGGGTACAGTAGAATAATTACATTATAAGCTAAATGTTTTTAAAAGTTTAAAATTCTTCTGGTCTTAACGAGCTGCCGGGTAGCTTGTATTTTAGACTACAGCAGAAGAGATGGGATCTGGCCAGTTGCAATCTCATGGAAATAGATTCTGGTAAACAGGGCACAAACTATTTGAATCAGATCTTGGATCTGACAAGCATGCACTGTTAGGCATTGTACTGTAACAGCTCAAGGTACGGTCTACCAGTGGCGGAACTAGCGAGCAGTGGGTCCAGGTGCAACAAAATGCATTGCCCGCCCCCTCCCCCCTCATCCCGTCCAAGTCCACCTCCTCACCCCTGGAGAGGATCAGGTGAGGGGGACCTGCTCAGGGCCAGGGACCAGGAAAATGGATACTTAGCAACAGTGCCATAACTAGACATTTTAGTGCTGTGTGCAAGAAACGGCATCGGGGCAGTGCGCGCCGTAGGCGTGCGCAAAAAATATAGGGGCATGGCTTCATGGGGAAAGGGTGTGGCCACAAAATAATACCAATTCATATTACGGTGCACAGTAGTCTCCATTATTCAAATTACGCCGCACAGTAGCACCACTACACCAGGTAGACCCTTTTTCACATTACGGCAGAAAAATTCCCCTTTTTGCACATTACAGCAGACAGCATCCCCTTTTTACACATTATGGCAGACAGTGTCCCATTTTTACACATTACAGCAGACAGTGTCCCCTTTTTACACATTACGGCAGACAGAGGGGGACATGTACTAAGGAGTCATAAAAGTGGAAAAGTGAGCCAGTGGAGAAGTTGCCCATGGCAACCAATCAGAATTGACGTAACATTTATAATTTGCATACTTTAAAAATATACAGAATAGCTGATTGGTTGCCATGGGCAACTTCTCTACTGGCTCACTACTCCACTTTTATCACTGCTTAGTAAATGTCCCCCAGAGTCCCCCTTTTTTTTTTTACACATTACAGCAGACAGCAGTGACGTGCGGTGAGGTCTTTGGCTGGGGAGGCATAATATATATATATATATATATATATATATAATTTTCACATCAGATCTTAGTCCATTTTTGCACCTCCCTGCAGCCCATCATAGGTGTGCGCAGCTAATTTTATTAGGGGGTGCACTGCCAGAGAGGCATGTTTAGCACAGTCTCTTGTGCGTGTCTAGCACCACCCAGGGACATGTCTTGCACTGTTTTACATTCTCTCAGTAAAATCACATGGCTTAATCTAATTTGTCCCTAGTTCCTAATATTACAAGTAGATATAATCCACCCCAGGAAAAAAAAATGAAACATAATGGTGTGACCACCAGCTGCTACGGACTGTCTGCTACGGCATAACGCTGAGTACTAGCTGCCGCTGCATCCTATCGCTGCTTACACTTTCCCAACCTATCCCTGATACAGTGGCGGAACTAGCAAATGATGGGCATACGTGCATATACATTCCCCTCCCCCTGCCCCCCACACACTCCCCACCCCTTGCAACCCCCAGCACCTACACCCTGATTTTGATTATACCACACAGTATGAGCCAAATTCACATTACGCCGAACAATATGAGCCAAAATTCACATTACGCCACACAGTATGAGCCGAAATTCACATTACGCCGCACAGTATGAGCCGAAATTCACATTACGCCGCACAGTATGAACCGAAATTCACATTACGCCGCACAGTATGTGTTACGTTCTTGGTGCTCAGAATGAAAGCACCAGAACGTGACGCTGAAATAAAGGCAAGGTGTAGTAATAGCCCCTAGCAGCCTACCTCTGTTGTTTCACCCGCGTGGTCAGTTTAAGCCTGCAAGATTGCGGTTTCTTGGGCCTACGGCAGCCGCGTTTGAAGGGTGGATTAGGTCTGCCCAACTCCGATGCCCCCAGGTCTTAATGTGAGACAAGGCGTAAACCGAGATGGGATGATAACAAGGGGACCTCTAACTAAACCAAACTGAGAGCTAGGGGCTACAAAGAGACCTAAAACTAAACGTATATGCGGCACAGCCGCCAGGATAAACAACAACAAAGAAAATTCTGTCCACACGCCGACACAATACTGTTGTGTACCGGCGGTGACAGCATATGCAGAACCCTCTGCAAAACACCAGTAACTAGTATAACTAAAGAATACAGCGGCCTTGGCCGACGGACGCGGCAAAGCCGCTACTCACGAAACCGGTACAAATACTGGCAAACAGACAGGAACCCCCAATGTAGCTGACACAGGCTCTCAGGACCGGAGGACAGGCAGAGTTCCAACAACTGAGCAGTGGACACCAAGGAACAGGATGTGGGATCAGGATCAGGAACAGACAAAGCCACTGGACTTCAGGACAGGAATGCTTCAAGGCAAGACACTGGATCAGACACTGGATCAGACACCGGATCAGACACTGGATCAGAATGCTTCAAGGCTGGAAGCAACTAGACAGAAACTGGACAGAAACTATCACCGGCGTCTGTGTAATGCACTGAGACAGAATATAACAAGGATTTCTTCCAATCACAGCAGGGACCCTGATTAATTATGTTGTGCAGCTGCCCTGTTGCACGACTCCAAACTGACAGGTGTAATTAACAGACAGGTGAGGCTAAACACATGGAAACAGGCTGCAATTACACAGACTCACCACCGGCGGCTAACAAGAGTCTTTCTAAACCAGATCAAAGGAAATCCTGGCCTGCAAGAGAACTATAACATTAAATACATAAATGGAAAACAGGAATGAACCACTACTTGTGGTTAAGGGAGGGCTCCGGACACCCCATGACACCCACGGGGAACAGAAACAGAAGTATAACATGAAATACATAACCAAAATGCAAAACAGGAATGAGCCACTACCATGGCTCATAACAGTACCCCCCCTTGAGGAGGGGTCAATGGACCCCAAAATTCAGGTTTTCCAAAACAAGGGATACACTAAAAAACCTGACACTGGAAGAAACAGACAATGACAAGAAACAGAAACAAGCCGGGGGGGGGAGGGGGCACAGCTTGTAACAGTGCCCCCCCCCCCCCCTTGACGGTGGCCACAGGACAGGAAAAAAAATATATATATTTTATTTTTTTATATATATACAACAAGGCAAGAGTCAGCAATATTTCTTTTCTTCTTCTTCTTCAACTTTTTCCCCTGTGCCTGCTTGAAGACACCAGGAAAGGAAGACATCTCTGGCTCAAAATAATCTTCAAAATATAAAGGTTGAGCAGTCAGATGATTCTTCCCTTTCCTACTAGAATGCCCAGGCACATAAGAAATCTTATCATTTTCAGAATCTGAGAACAGACCATAGATTGGTTCCATTCCCCTAGGTACTGAAACTTTAGGAGAATTCCTGTGGGGAGAAGACAGGAAAGCACATCCAGCAGCAATGGTAATAGGCTGTGATTTTTGTGCTGACTGGCTGGAGTGCTTCACTGTGACCAAGTCATTATAGACCTTCCTCGAGACTGAGACTTTCTGAACCCCACCTGGAGCAGAACCCCTCTCTGGGACCGGGCCGTCAGCCTCCCTCTCTGGGACCGGGTCGTCAGCCTTCTACCACTTTCTTTGGAGGTGGACGGGCAAAATCCAAAAAAGCCTGCACCCAGGACCAGAGACCTGCTTCTGGTGCCTCAAAATCCTCAGCATGACGGTGGACCTCAAAGCCTGGAGGATGGGCTGGTGGGTGCGAGACTCAGACGTTTCATCCATGTCTGGGTGTCATCTGGCCTGGATCCCTGGGTACAGGATATTGTGTCCCAGGGGTACAGACTGGAGTTTCAAGAACTCCCACCTCACCGATTCTTCAAATTAGGCTTTCCAGCTTCGCTGACAGGGCTATATTACAGGAAGCCATCCTAAAATTAAGAATATCACAGGTCATTGTCCCAGTTCCACCTCATATGCAAAACAGGGGTTATTATTTAAACCTTTTCGTGGCACCGAAACCGGATAGTTCGGTCAGACCAATTTTGAAATTCAAAATGGAGTCTCTCAGAGCAGTGATTTCATGTCTGGAGGAGGGAGAGTTTTTGATATCCCTGGTTATCAAGGATGCATACCTCCACATTCCGATTTTGGACACTACCATTCGGCCTCTCCACGGCACCGAGGGTGTTCACCACGGTGATGGCAGAGATGATGGTTCTCCTCTGCATACAGGGGGTGAACATAATCCCATATCTGGACGATCTGCTGATAAAGGCAACATCCAGGGAGAGGTTGTTGCAGTCCATTGTTCTCACGATCATATGCTCAGGGAACATGGTTGGATCCTGATTTTTCCAAAATCACATTTGGATCCGACCAGGAGGTTGTCTTTTCTGGGAATGATCATCGACACAGAAGTTCAGAGGGTCTTTCTTCTGGAGGAGAAAGCGATGGTGATACAAACAATGGTCCAGGATGTCTTGAAGCCAGCTCGGGTTTCGGTTCATCAGTGCATTCGCCTTCTGGGGAAGATGGTGGCCTCTTACGAGGCTCTACAGTACTGAAGGTTTCATGCTCGGCTCTTCCAACTGGATCTCCTGGACAAGTGGTCGGGATCTCATCTACACATTCACCAGAGAATACGTCTGTCGCCAAAAGCCAGGATTTCAGCCCTCTGGTGGCTACAACTACCTCACCTTCTGGAGGGACGCAGCTTTGGGATTCAGGACTGGATCCTTCTAACCATGGATGCAAGTCTCCGTGGCTGGGGTGCAGTCACTCAGGGGGAATCCTTCCAAGGAAGGTGGTCAAGCCTGGAATCAAGCCTACCAATAAACATTCTTGAACTAAGAGCCGTCTACAATGGTCTTCTCCAAGCGGCCTATCTTCTGCGGGGTCGAGCCATTCAAATACAGTCGGACAATGTAACGACAGTGGCTTACATAAACCCACAGTGCTGATCGAAGAGCAGAGCTGCAATGTCAGAGGTAACAAGAATCATCCTCTTGGCAGAAAAACACGCGTTGGCGCTGTCAGCAATCTTCATTCTGGGAGTAGTCAACTGGGAAGCGGACTTCCTCAGCAGACACGATCTCCATCCAGGAGAGTGTGGACTCCATCCGGAGGTGTTCACAGAGGTAACAGATCTCTGGGGTGTACCTCAAATAGACATTATGGCCTCTCGTCTCAACAAGAAGCTTCGGCGGCATTGTTCCAGGTAGAAGGACACGCAAGCCGCGGCGGTGGACGCCATAGTGACTCCGTGGGTGTTCCAGTCAGTGTACGTGTTTCCTCCACTTCCACTCATTCCAAGAGTTCTAAAACTCATAAGGAGAACAATAGTTCAGGCGATCCTCATTGCTCCGGACTGGCCAAGAAGGGCTTGGTACGCAGATCTTCTGGAACTACTGCTAGAAGAGCCGAGGCCTCTTCCTCTTTGGGAGGACCTGCTGCAGCAGGGGCCGTTCGCTTATCAAGACTTACTGTGGCTATGTTTGACGGCATGGAGGTTGAACGCCAGATATTAGCTCGGAAGGGCATTCCAAACAAGGTTATTCCTACCCTGATACAGGCTAGGAAAGGAGTAACGTCTAAACATTACCATCGTATTTGGAAAAAATATGTCTCTTGGTGTGAGTCCAAGAAGTTTCCTACGGTAGAGTTTCAACTGGGACGGTTTTTCCTCTTCCTGCAAGCAGGTGTGGATATTGGCCTGAGATTGGGATCTGTAAAGGTCCAGATTTTGGCCCTATACATTTTCTTCCAGAAACAGTTGGCATCCCTCCCGGAGGTTCAGACCTTTTTGAGAGGGGTTCTGCACATTCATCCTCCCTTTGTGCCACCTACGGAACCATGGGATCTTAACGTGGTGCTGCAGTTTCTCAAATCGGATTGGTTTGAGCCTCTACAGGAAGTTGAGGTCAAGTTTCTCACATGGAAGGCTGTCACTTTGTTGGCCCTAGCTTCTGCTAGACGTGTGTCGGAGCTGGGGGCTTTGTCTTTTAAGAGCCCCTACTTGATCTTCCATAAAGATAGAGCGGAGTTCCAAACACGTCAGCAGTTCCTTTCGAAGGTTGTGTTGGCATTTCATATCAACCAACCTATTGTGGTGCCAGTTGCGACTGACTCCTCAATTTCATCAAAGTCCTTGGATGTTGTAAGGGCTCTAATAATCTATGTGAAGAGGACTACTCATCACAGAAAATCGGACTCTCTGTTTGTCCTGTATGATCCCAAGAAACTTGGGTGTCCTGCTTCTAAGCAGACAATCTCTCGCTGGATCAGGTTCACTATCCAGCATGCGTATTCTACGGCAGGATTGCCGTGTCCTACGTCTGTTAAGGCCCACATACGGTGTGTGCTTCCTGGGTGGCTGCCCAGGGTGTCTCAGCTTTACAGCTTTGCTGAGCAGCTACTTGGTTAGGGTCGACCATGTTTGCAAAGTTTTACAAGTTCGATACCTTGGCCGCTGAGGACCTGAAGTTTGGTCAATTCAGTTCTGCAGGAGCCCTCACGCTCTCCCTCCCATTCTGGGAGCTTTGGTACATCCCCATGGTACTAATGTGGACACCAGCATCCTCTAGGACATAAGAGAAAATAGGATTTTAATTACCTACCGTAAATCCTTTTCTCGTAGTCCGTAGAGGATGCTGGGTGCCCGCCCAGTGCTTAGTTATCCTGCAGTGGTGACTTGATTCAGTAAATCTTTGTTCTTAGTTAAGTACTATTTTGTTACTTGGTTAAGTAATGTTTTTCAGCTGTTGCTGAGTTCCAAGCTAGTTAGCTTGGTTTGCCTTGTTGTGTGAGCTGGAGTGAATCTCGCCACTATCTGTGTAAAATCCTTCTCTCAAAGTTGTCCGTCTCCTTGGGCAGTTTCTAGACTGAGTTTGATAGGAGGGGCATAGAGGGAGGAGCCAGCCCACACTCTCAAACTCTTAAAGTGCCAGTGGCTCCTAGTGGACCAGTCTATACCCCATGGTACTAATGTGGACCCCATCATCCTCTATGGACTACGAGAAAAGGATTTACTGGTAGGTAATTAAAATCCTATTTTTGTACATAATGGCAGATAGCGTCCCCTTTTTACACATTACGGCAGACGGCGTCCCCTTTTTTACACATTACGGCAGACAGTGTCCCATTTTTACACATAACGGCAGACATCATCCCCCTTTTTACACATTAAGGCAGAGTTCCCTCTTTTACACATTGCAGCAGACAGCCCCTCTTTTTACACATTACGGGCAGACAGCATCCCCTTTTTTACACATTATGGCAGACAGCGTCCAGCGGACCACGTCCCCTTTTTTACACATTACGGCAGACAGCGTCCCTTTTTTACACATTACGGCAGACAGCGTCCCCCTTTTTACACATTAAGGCAGGCAGACAGAATAGATAGATAGATAGATAGATAGATAGATAGATAGTGTCACAACTGAGGGTTTTGGCTGACAGGAGAAAGCCTCAGTTGTAGGGGCCGAGAGGAACTTAAACTGGGGAGGTTTAATCAGACCCCTGGACATGTAAGTGTTAAAAGGAAACCCGAAGGTGTGACCATGACAACCAGGTAAAAGTCAAAATAAAAGTTTATTAACAGACTCCGTGTAAACAAACAGCATTCAAGGTAAATAATGGCAATGATAAATAATATGATTCCTGGAGCACTCTGACCATGAAATGGTTACACAGGACACTGGTAGGTAAGAACAGCTGTTACAGTCCTTAGATGGAATAACCTTACCAGGCCTGGCTGTAGTAGTGAAGATATCCAAGGAACATGCCAGTAAATGGAACAGATGAAGTTGGTAACTTGAATCAGCTGTTGTAATTGCTGGATGGAACCAGCCAGGTGGTAAGACATGGAGTGGATGCGGAATGGAATCAGCCAGATGATAAAGTCACTGAATGAATGCTGGGTGGAACCAGCCAGGTGATGAAACACGGAGTGAATATAGTAAGATGCTAGGGAGCGTGGAAACAGAGGAATTGAAGGATGATTACCGGTGGTAATGGATACTGCTGGAAGCAGATGAAATAGCTGGAAGCTGGAAACTGGATCAGCTACGGAGGACTGCAGAGTCAGGCTGCACCGCAGGATGGTAGGCAGGTGCGGGTCTCTTTGGTGGATGCTGGAGACAGGAGCTGGAACCTGGAAACACAACTACAGGAGAGAGACTTGAACAAGGTATGACAAACAAAGCACTGACCATTTCCTGGCCCAGGCACAGGATACTTATACCTGCAGCAATGCAGGCATTGGCTGGGCAATTATGCAGATTTCCAGAGGCAGTGGATTGGAGGAACTGAGACATGTGATTGGATCCAACATGGCTGCGCCCATGTTAGAACTTGGAGGGAAAGCTAGTTTGGAAACCATGTGGAAACATAGCAGTAATGGCGGCGCCGGCCGCAGAGGACAGGAGACGCCAGATTGACAAGTGTATGCTGAGACTCGTGGATGACAGCGGAGGCCACGGCAGACATGAAGCACCACTCTGACAACTTGCAATTATAACACAGGAGCGGAGGCCGCGGAGGACGGGAGACGTCATGCAGGATTCAAACATGGCGGCGCTGTGACAGCGTCTCCGCATGACAGGAGGGATATGCAGCATGTAGAGACAGATGGGGTCCGGCCTTGGAATGCTGAGCCAGCCTCAGGAGACATCTGAAAGGCAAGTAATGGCGTCCAGATACCTGGATCGTGACAGCACCCCCCCCCCCTTTAGGAGTGGCCCCAGGACACTTCTTAGGTTTTAAAGGAAACTTCGAGTGGAAATTCCGGACCAAGGCAGGAGCATGGACATCAGGCGCATTGGTCCAAGAGCGTTCTTCAGGACCATAGCCCTTCCAGTCAATAAGATACTGCAACTGACCGTAACGGAAACGTGAGTCCAGAATCTTGGCCACCTCATACTCGACTCCCCTTTGAGTCTGAACTTTAGGAGCTGGAGGAAGTGCAGAATGAAACCGATTCAGGATCAGCGGTTTCAACAAGGAAACATGGAATGTCCTGGGTATTTTTAAGAAGGGAGGTAACTGGAGTCTGTAAGCAACAGGATTGATGACTTGTTCAATTTTAAAAGGACCGATGTAGCGAGGAGCAAATTTCATGCTGGGAACTCTCAACCTCAAATTCTTCGTGGACAACCATACTCGATCACCCACCTTGAGAGCAGGTACCGCTCTACGCTTCCTATCGGCAAACTTCTTGTACCTAAATGAGGCTTTAAGCAGGGCTGCGCAGACATTCTTCCAGTTGTTTGAAAACTGACGCAAGGTGACATCTACTGCTGGAACAGAAGTTGCTGGAAGCGGTTGGAATTCTGGAACCTTAGGGTGAAATCCATAGTTGATGAAGAATGGTGTTGAGGAGGATGAGGAATGGTATTGATTGTTGTGGCTAAACTCGGCCCAAGGAAGGAGTTGAACCCAGTCATCTTGGGAGGAAGACACATAAATGCGGAGGAAGGCCTCCAAGTCCTGATTCACCCTCTCGGTTTGACCATTGGTCTGAGGATGGTAAGCTGTAGAAAACTTTAACTTGACTTGGAGGGCTTGACACAAACTTCGCCAAAATTTGGCTACAAATTGTACTCCACGATCGGAGATGATCTCTTCAGGAAGACCGTGAAGTCGGAAGATCTCTTGGATAAACACTTGGGCCAACTTGGAAGCTGACGGGAGACCGGTGAGGGGTATGAAATGTGCCATCTTGGTGAACCGGTCAACTACCACCCAGATGGTATTAAACTTATTGCATATAGGCAGATCTGTAACAAAGTCCATCGACAAAGGGGTCCACGGTCGATTGGGAACAGATAATGGAACCAGTTGCCCCGCAGGAGACTGGCGGGGAACTTTGTGTTGGGCACACTTTGGGCAAGAGGCAATAAACTCCTTGACGTCCTTCTTCAGAGTTGGCCACCAGTAGGACCTAGAGATAAACTCAAGGGTTTTCTGAATGCCTGTATGTCCGGCAAAACGGGAAGCATGGGCCCAATGCATGAGCTTCGTCCTTAACACCGGCTTCACAAAACTTTTCCCTGGTGGGGGCGTAGAGTCCATCCCTACCGTGGAGAATGCCAACGGATTAATAATAGGATGCTTGTCTGAAGACTCTGATTCGTTTTCTTGCTCCCAAGAGCGGGAAAGGGCATCGTCCTTGCGATTCTGAGAGCCCGGACAGAACTGGAGTTTAAAGTCGAACCTGGAAAAGAAAAGTGCCCATCTGGCCTGACGAGGGTTAAGACATTGTGCGCCTTTCAGGTATAAAAGATTCTTGTGGTCGGTAAGTATCGTGATTGAATGAGAAGCTCCCTCCAACAGATATCTCCACTCCTCAAAAGCGAGCTTGATGGCTAGCAACTCCTGGTCGCCAATGGCATAGTTGCGCTCAGCTGGGGAGAACTTCCGGGAGAAGAAACTGCAGGGATGTAGATGGCCATCTTTAGCCCTCTGGGATAACACCGCTCCTACTCCAACGGAGGAGGCATCCACCTCTAAGATGAAAGGAGAGTCGGTGTCGGGCTGTTTCAGAACTGGTGCAGAGATGAAACGTTGTTTTAGAAGATGAAAAGCTTGCGTAGCTTCTTCAGACCACTTGGATGGGTTAGCACCCTTCTTGGTTAATGCAGTGATAGGCGCCACAATGGTGGAAAAGTCTCGTATGAACTTTCTGTAATAATTGGCGAACCCTAAGAACCTCTGGACCCCTTTGAGGGTTAAGGGTATCGGCCAATTCTGGATTGCTTGTAGTTTCTCAGGATCCATCTCTAGTCCGGAACCGGACACAATGTAACCTAGGAACGGAATGGATTTAACTTTAAAGACACATATCTCCAATTTGCAATAGAGATGATTGACACGGAGACGGGACAGAACCTCCTTTACCCAGAAACGATGTTCCTCTAGATTATTGGCAAAGATGAGGATATCATCTAGATAAACCACGACATGGCGGTATAAGATGTCTCTGAAGATCTCATTCACGAAATGCTGGAAGACAGCTGGAGCGTTGCTCAATCCGAAGGGCATGACGAGGTACTCATAATGTCCATCACGGGTGTTAAAAGCGGTCTTCCACTCGTCACCCTCATGGATCCGGATGAGATTGTAGGCACCCCTCAAATCCAACTTTGTAAAGATGGTTGCTCCGCTGACTCTATCGAAGAGCTCTGTAATCAAAGGTAAAGGATACCGGTTCTTGACGGTAATGTCGTTCAGACCTCTGTAATCGATGCACGGTCGCAGACCACCATCCTTCTTCTTAACGAAGAAGAAGCCTGCGCCAGCTGGAGAAGAAGAAGGTCGGATAAAACCTTTCGCCAGGTTCTCTTTGATGTACTCCTCCATGGAGTGCGTCTCAGGCAGAGACAACGGGTAAGTTCGGCCTCGAGGTGGAACCTTCCCTGGAATGAGATCAATTGGGCAGTCCCATTCTCTATGAGGAGGAAGGATATCAGCAGAAGCCTTACTGAACACGTCCGTGTAGTCTTGATATGGAGGAGGTGGAACATCAGACGACCTGGGGAAAGAAGAACAAACAGGAAGCACTTTGGACAAACAAGTCTTAGCACAGGAGGGACCCCATGCTAGTATTTGCGTAGTCGTCCAGTCAATCGACGGATTGTGGAGACGGAGCCACGGAAGGCCCAAAACCACTGGATGTGTGGCTCTTGGAATCACTAGGAAGGAAATAAATTCTGCATGAAGAACTCCCACTCTCAGACGAACTGGTAGAGTCCTTAGAGAAATAACTGCGTCGAAAATCTTGCTGCCATCTACTGCAGTTAAGGAGATGGACGAAGGAAGTCTCTTTGTGGGTAGGTACCACCGTTTAACATAAGCTTCGGTTATGAAATTCCCAGCTGCTCCGGAATCAAGGAGGGCAATGACGTTCCTGTAACGTTGAGCAATTTGGAGCGAGACTGGGAGATTACAATCATGAGGAGATGGAGAGGAGATCATTACTCCTAGCCGGCCCTCTCCTTGGCGAGCTAGGATTTGGAGTTTCCCGGACGTTTGGGACAGGCATTGATAATGTGAGACGGAGCTGCACAATAGAGACAGAGAGACTCAGAGAGACGTCTTCGGCGCTCAGCGGGAGATAGACGGGAACGGACAATTTGCATGGGCTCATCCTTGGATGGAGACGGTTGACGAAGAGGAGGAGCAGAAGATTTTGGAGCCGACGATCTTCCTCGCTCGGTTGCTCTCTCTCTGAAACGTAGATCAACCTTCGTGCAAAGAGAAATTAGCTCATCCAACTTAGAGGGCAAGTCTCTGGTAGCTAACTCATCCTTGATGCGTTCTGATAAGCCATGCCAGAATGCAGCATACAGGGCCTCGTCGTTCCATGCCAGTTCGGATGCCAGGATTTTGAACTGTATGAGATACTGTCACACAGTACGTGTTCCCTGGCGTAAACGGAGAATCTCAGATGAAGCAGAGGTTACCCGGCCTGGCTCGTCGAAGATGCGCCTGAATGTTGCCACAAAGTCCGTATAGGAGGAAAGCAGGGGATCAGACTTCTCCCATAAAGGTGATGCCCAGTCAAGGGCTGAGCCGCTGAGAAGGGAAATGATATAGGCAATTTTAGTACGGTCGCTGGGGAAATTGCCAGGCTGAAGCTCAAAGTGGATTTAGCATTGGTTAAGAAATCCCCTGCAGAACCTTGGAGATCCGTCAAATTTTGCTGGCGTTGGGAGATGAAGACGTGGAATGGAAATGGGTGAGGTGGGTGGGATTACAGCTGGTGTCACTGTTGTGGACGCACCGGACGTGCCAGGTCCACGGAGGGTCGTTTGAATCCCGTCCAGCCGCGTAGAGAGATCCTGGAGACAGCGGATGATGTGGCCTTGTGCAGTCTCCTGATGTTCAAGTCGGGCTGCCAGTTCTTGCATCGGCCTGGCCACTTGATCCTGGTCTCCGGCTGGATTCATCTGGTCAGTGCTTACTGTCACAACTGAGGGTTTTGGCTGACAGGAGAAAGCCTCAGTTGTAGGGGCCGAGAGGAACTTAAACCGGGGAGGTTTAATCAGACCCCTGGACATGTAAGTGTTAAAAGGAAACCCGAAGGTGTGACCATGACAACCAGGTAAAAGTCAAAATAAAAGTTTATTAACAGACTCCGTGTAAACAAACAGCATTCAAGGTAAATAATGGCAATGATAAATAATATGATTCCTGGAGCACTCTGACCATGAAATGGTTACACAGGACACTTGTAGGTAAGAACAGCTGTTACAGTCCTTAGATGGAATAACCTTACCAGGCCTGGCTGTAGTAGTGAAGATATCCAAGGAACATGCCAGTAAATGGAACAGATGAAGTTGGTAACTTGAATCAGCTGTTGTAATTGCTGGATGGAACCAGCCAGGTGGTAAGACATGGAGTGGATGCGGAATGGAATCAGCCAGATGATAAAGTCACTGAATGAATGCTGGGTGGAACCAGCCAGGTGATGAAACACGGAGTGAATATAGGGGGTCATTCCGAGTTGTTCGCTCGCAAGCTGCTTTTAGCAGCTTTGCACACGCTAAGCCGCCGCCTACTGGGAGTGAATCTTAGCTTATCAAAATTGCGAATAGCAAAATAGCGAATAGACACCTCTTAGCAGTTTCTGAGTAGCTCCACACTTACTCGGCATCTGCGATCAGTTCAGTGCTTGTCGTTCCTGGTTTGACGTCACAAACACACCCAGCGTTCGCCCAGACACTCCTCCGTTTCTCCAGCCACTCCCGCGTTTTTCCCAGAAACGGTAGCGTTTTTTCGCACACACCCATAAAACGGCCAGTTTCCGCCCAGAAACACCCACTTCCTGTCAATCACATTACGATCACCAGAACGAAGAAAAAACCTTGTAATGCCGTGAGTAAAAAACCTAACTGCATAGCAAATTTACTTGGCGCAGTCGCACTGCGGACATTGCGCATGCGCATTAGCGACTAATCGCTCTCATTGCGAGAAAAAAATAACGAGCGAACAACTCGGAATGACCTCCATAGTAAGATGCTAGGGAGCGTGGAAACAGAGGAATTGAAGGATGATTACCGGTGGTAATGGATACTGCTGGAAGCAGATGAAATAGCTGGAAGCTGGAAACTGGATCAGCCACGGAGGACTGCAGAGTCAGGCTGCACCGCAGGATGGTAGGCAGGTGCGGGTCTCTTTGGTGGATGCTGGAGACAGGAGCTGGAAGCTGGAAACACAACCACAGGAGAGAGACTAGAACAAGGTATGACAAACAAAGCACTGACCATTTCCTGGCCCAGGCACAGGATACTTATACCTGCAGCAATGCAGGCATTGGCTGGGCAATTATGCAGATTTCCAGAGGCAGTGGATTGGAGGAACTGAGATATGTGATTGGATCCAACATGGCTGCGCCCATGTTAGAACTTGGAGGGTAAGCTAGTTTGGAAACCATGTGGAAACATAGCAGTAATGGCGGCGCCGGCTGCAGAGGACAGGAGACGCCAGATTGACAAGTGTATGCTGAGACTTGTGGATGACAGCGGAGGCCGCGGCAGACATGAAGCACCACTCTGACAACCTGCAATTATAACACAGGAGCAGCGGCAGAGGCCGCGGAGGACGGGAGACGTCATGCAGGATTCAAACATGGCGGCACTGTGACAGCGTCTCAGCGTGACAGGAGGGATATGCAGCATGTAGAGACAGATGGGATCCGGCCTTGGAACGCTGAGCCAGCCTCAGGAGACATCTGAAAGGCAAGTAATGGCGTCCAGATACCCGGATCGTGACAAATAGATAGATAGATAGATAGATAGATAGATAGATAGATAGATAGATAGATAGATAGATCGATCGATCGATAGATAGATACACTGCTCAAAAAAATAAAGGGAACACTTAAACAACACAATGTAACTCCAAGTCAATCACACTTCTGTGAAATCAAACTGTCCACTTAGGAAGCAACACTGATTGACAATCAATTTCACATGCTGTTGTGCAAATGGAAAAGACAACAGGTGGAAATTATAGGCAATTAGCAAGACACCCCCAATAAAGGAGTTGTTCTGCAGGTGATGACCACAGACCACTTCTCAGCTCCTATACTTTCTGGCTGATGTTTTGGTCACTATTGAAAGCTGGCGGTGCTATCACTCTAGTCTACAACCCACACAAGTGGCTCAGGTAGTGCAGCTAATCCAGGATGGCACATCACTGCGAGCTGTGGCAAGAAGGTTTGCTGTGTTTGTCAGCGTAGTGTCCAGAGCATGGAGGCGCTACCAGGAGACAGGCCAGTACATCAGGAGACGTGGAGGAGGCTGTAGGAGGCAACAACCCAGCAGCAGGACCGCTACCTCCGCCTTTGTGCAAGGAGGAACAGGAGGAGCACTGCCAGAGCCCTGCAAAATGACCTCCAGCAAGCCACAAATGTGCATGTGTCTACTCAAACGATCAGAAACAGACTCCATGAGAGTTGTATGAGGGCCCGACGTCTACAGGTGGGGGTAGTGCTTACAGCCCAACACCGTGCAGGACGTTTGGCATTTGCCAGAGAACACCAAGATTGGCAAATTCACCACTGGCGCCCTGTGCTCTTCACAGATGAAAGCAGGTTCTCACTGAGCACATGTGACGGGCGTGACAGAGTCTGGAGATGCCAAGGAGAATGTTCTGCTGCCTGCAACATCCTCCAGCATGACCGGTTTGGCAGTGGGTCAGTAATGGTGTGGGGTGGCATTTCTTGGCATTCCCTCCATGTGCTCGCCAGAGGTAGCCTGACTGCCATTAGGTACCGAGATGAGATCCTCAGACCCCTTGTGATACCATATGCTGGTGCAGTTGGCCCTGGGTTCCTCCTAATGCAAGACAATGCTAGACCTCATGTGGCTGGAGTGTGTCAGTGGTTCCTGCAAGACGAAGGCATTGATGCTATGGACTGGCCCGCCCGTTCCCCAGACCTAAATCCAATTGAGCACATCTGGGACATCATGTCTCGCTCAATCCACCAACGTCACGTTGCACCACAGACTGACCAGGAGTTGGTGGATGCTTTAGTCCAGGTCTGGGAGATCCCTCAGGAGACCATCCGCCACCCCATCAGGAGCATGCCTAGGCGTTGTAGGGAGGTCATACAGGCACGTGGAGGCCACACACACTACTGAGCCTCATTTTGACTTGTTTTAAGGACATTACATCAAAGTTGGATCAATCCTCCATGGGTTAATAAATTTGATTTCTATTGATAATTTTTGTGTGATTTTGTTGTCAGCACATTCAAATATGTAAAGAACAAAGTATTTAATAAGAATATTTCATTCATTCAGATCTAGGATGTGTTATTTTAGTGTTCCCTTTATTTTTTTGAGCAGTGTAGATAGACAGAAAGAAAGAATAGATTATACTTACTGTCTCCGCTGGCAGTCAGGCTCCTCGGTGCAGCAACTTCTGGCAGATCTTCTCGGCAGCGGTGGCCCGCAGCACACAGCGGCAGGCAGCATGTTATGAGTCAGTTTGACTCATTACATGCCGCGCTGGCTTTAGGCCCCTTGACAGTGGAGGGCCCCAGTGCAAGGCACCGCTTGCACTGGTGGTAGTTCCGCCACTGGGGTCTACTCAGGTGGCTTTCCAGTGGGTAAGAAGAGGGGGTTTTGCTACAGCAAGTAAACTGTTAGTCTATCTGAGGCACACTTGTGTTTATATATTCATGTATTCATGTATGAGATGATAGTTAAAACTTAACTTTTATTCTATACACTTAAGAGATCAGGATGAAATTGACATACAATAATGGCTGTGTTTCTTTTGTTATGTATAGCTCTGAAGAGGTAATAGTAGACAAAGAGGGAGAAATTTTACATGAGTAGATGAGACGTTATCAGAGCAAAAATATGTTCTATATATGTGTTGTACTCTTGTATTAAATCTGGGGGATTATGGGGCAAATTCAGTATGAATCGCAAGTAGCGATTCGTACGGAATATTGCTGAGGGGCCACGGGCACATGCGCAGCAGGCCCTACTGTGCATGTGCCCGCAATTTCTGTGGGGGGGCCGCAGAAATTATGATTGCCTCTGTCTGTCAATCAGGCAGAGGTGGTCGCGGGGCGGAGGGGGGGCGGCAATGCTCGGTTTTCTGGGTGGAAACGGTGCGTTGTGGGGGCATGCCAGCCCAAATAGTGGGCTGGTAAACGCGAATGGGGGCATGTCGGGGGTGACATCACATGCAGCCGCTGCCACAACAAAAATGGCGCCGGGACTCCTGCGGCCGCAACTAAGCTGCACCAGCAGGAGTCATCCTTAATTTCTGCTAACAAACACAAATTGTGTGCTGTTTGCAATTTCTGCTTGAAGTAGGGGAGGAGGCACTGGTTAGCATGCTGGGCTGCCTTGCCCAGAGCTGGGCGGCCCCCAGCATGTGTGCTAATGGTTAGCAAATTCTGCTGATTAGCAGAATATGCTAACTTTACTGAATTGGCCCCTATATCCTAATTTGTGTAGAGGATGAACAGGGGGATGTATTTCTCCAAACACCCAATGGAAAGCCTGTAACATTGAATAGGTCACCAATAAATTTTTATCTACAATGCAGGTGTGTATTATGGACCGTTCATAAGGGTTCTAGACAGTGTGAGTGTGTTATCAGAAAGAGATACCGGAGACTAACCACTTCTGCTTTTGAGAGCAATGAGAGAGTGGTAAAGTCATATTTCTGATAGCAAAGGAAGTATAGTTGTGCACTTCTGCTTTCCACAGTGGGGGCAGTAGTTCTATTATTTCATTTATCTACAGCACTTGGTATTCCTAAGATGTCTCCCTACCTCGTACTGACCAAGCTCAACACTGCTTGGCTTCCAAGATCAGATGAGATCGGGCATGTCCAGTGTGGTATGACTGTAGGTGTTGAAAAGGACTTTCTGCCAGATGTCTATTACCGTTTTGTGGATACGAGAGTGTTTTTAAGAAGTAGACTCAGAGACGTAATGAAGTATAGTGTCAGTTTAATGATACTTACTGAGAGTTTGTAATTTATAGAGAGAAGCAAGTAAAGTGGTACACTTTTGCTGTCGAAGGAATAGATTCTATTACTTTGATAAGCATTGCAGAGTATCGTCCCAACATCTGGACGAGAGAGTGTACATAGAAAATAATTGGAGCTAGACAGTATATGCAAGGGGTTCACTACGATCTGCCGGCGGTCGGGCTCCCGGCGACCAGCATACCTGTGCCGGGAGCCCGACCACCAGCTTACCGACAGTGTGGCGAGCGCAAATGAGCCCCTTGCGGGCTCGCTGCCCTCGCCACGCTACGGGCACGGTGGCGCGCTACACGCGACACTCTATTTTATTCTCCCTCCGGGGGGTTGTGGACCCCCACGAGGGAGAATAAGTGTCGGTATGCCGGCTGTTGGGATCCCGGCGCCGGTATACTGTGCGCCGGGATCCCATCAGTCGACATACTGAATACCACCCTATGCAAGTATATGCAGGTAAGTATACTGGGGATCTCACAATTGTCTTGTATCCTTTACAATTGTACAATCAAGATCCTTTGTTTGTACCAGTCTAAGCTATAAAGTGGTACTACACAGAGTCATAAGCATTGAAAAAGAACTAAGCACCCTCACAATCCATAGGCATGGATCCAGCTGGTAAATATTCAGTGGGTGAGTGTCTCAACATTTACAGGTAAGATAAGTGCATTGATTAGCTACTGACTTAATTATCTCAGTGTGAGAGTATGAGCATAAACACTAATACCCCTTTCAGATATGCTCCAAATTCCTGGAATTTTGCAAATGAATGGGCATCAACCCGGGATTTTGGTATGTCTGAAAGGCACAATCCCGGGAACGTGTTCCCGGGTCGCCAACCCTGCAATTGACCTGGGATTTTACCGGGTCTTTCTTCCCGGATTGGCTTCCTCGGTTAAGTCTGAAAGGTGCAACCCGGGAATTTGCTCTCTGGCTGCATGAAAAATGTTTTCATTGGTCATGAAGGTCCACCTGATGCCAGCTGATGACCTCATCAGCGGGCAGCCAGAGAGGAACAAATGCCACAGCTGCATGAGAGGAAGCAGAGAGTTTTGCTGTGGCAGTGCCAGAGTGCAGAAGGTACACAGAGCTGTGCATGTATGTGAGCCAGTGCCAGAGGGTGACAGAGGAACACAGAGCTGTGCAGAGAAGTCTGCAGAAGTGTGCCAGAGGGTGCCAGTGAAAAGACCATTTTGTTCATAATGTCTAACTGGAAGGATGAGGAGGTCCTGGATCTAAAACATGTGAGGGGTGAGGAGGAAATAAAATCACAAAAAAACAGGCACTGTTAAGGATGCCATGATCTATGGCAACATTGCAAAGAGCCTGTCCAGCAGAGGTATTGTGAAGACACAACAGAAAGTTCTTATCGAACTAAAGGCCCTTAAGAAACAATGGCCATCATTCCGAGTTGTTCGCTCGCAAGCTGCTTTTAGCAGCTTTGCACACGCTAAGCCGCCGCCTACTGGGAGTGAATCTTAGCATAGTAGATTTGCGAACGAAAGATTAGCAGATTTGCGAATAGACAGTTCTTAGCAGTTTCTGAGTAGCTCGAGACTTACTCTGCCACTGCGATCAGTTCAGTCAGTTTCGTTCCTGGTTTGACGTCACAAACACACCCAGCGTTCATCCAGACACTCCCCCATTTCTCCAGCCACTCCCGCGTTTTTCCCAGAAACGGAAGCGTTTTTTCGCACACACCCATAAAACGGCCAGTTTCCGCCCAGAAACACCCACTTCCTGTCAATCACACTACGATCACCAGAACGAAGAAAAAACCTCGTAATGCCGTGAGTAAAAACTGAATAGCAAATTTACTTGGCGCAGTCGCACTGCGGACATTGCGCATGCGCATTAGCGACTAATCGCTCTGTTGCGGAAAAAAAATAACGAGCGATCAACTCGGAATGACCACCAATATACCAAGATCCATGACCACAATCAAAATTGCAGTGGTATGGGAAGGATGGAGTAGCCCTTATATGAACGGTGCAGTACCGTGTTTGGCCATACAGCAATAACAATCCCGTTGCTCTATCTTCATCTAGTGATGCTGACACGCTGGCTATACCATCAGCTGCGACTCCATCATCTCCAGAGTGCAGCCAGCATAGCCCGGAATCATCGCAAATCCTATTTGATGATGATCCAGATGGTGATTCGGATGTCACCATTATAATCGATCCAAACAAGGCCGCAGATGTGAAAGTATCGTCACAGAACAAGGGGGACGATTCCCTACCACAGACCCAGGGAGACAAGCCTACCCTATGCTCAAACAGTAAATATTCTGTATTATCATTGTCAAAGACATATTTAACATATAGTATATGACAATAGTTTTATGTAGTATACTAACAGTAATGACTATGATATTATGTGACGTAATAGGGTGTTGTTATTATTAAACTGTACCTGTTGCTGCGTTCAAATTGTGCTAGCTTATGGTAACCACAAGCACAGATGTACTAATATTTTTCATAAATCTATTTGTCCAATTTACACTTCTGTGCTATATCCCATTGTTAACGAGTTATAGGGAGTCGCACAGATATAATATATTAAACCTAATCTATTGTGTGTAGCAGTCTTTTCCCCATTTCAAGAAATTGTTGTTTAGATCACACAAGATATCTGTCAGGGGGTGCTCCTAGGAATATAATTTAACATGCAGTATTTATCGAGAAGAGAAAGTATTTGTTATTAGGGCACACACAGACTATTACATCTAAATTACTTTAAGTCATCAACCCCATAGGTGGATGACCACTGTTTATTAAAATATAACTTTTATTGAGTATTCATTAATAGCTTAGCGAAATATGTGCAAGTGAAAAGGAAAAATGTGTGTTAATAAAGTGATAATAAAAGGCTAAACCAAAGAAATTGTGTGCTTAGTACTTAATCTCCCATAATGGGATGTATCTCATACAGTATGCTGCTAAAATAGGGTATGCATTTAGCTACTGTAACAATATCTATTACCAGAAAGGATAGAATTGTGTCTATTTAACACTCTATATTTATCATGAGATAATCTCAGTGTTGTTTCTGTGCCTGTACTCTATTGCCACAAAAACATTGGGGGTAATTCTGAGTTGATCGCAGCAGCAAGTTTGTTAGCAATTGGGCAAAACCATGGGGGTCATTCCGAGTTGTTCGCTCGCAAGCTGCTTTTAGCAGCTTTGCACACTCTAAGCCGCCGCCTACTGGGAGTGAATCTTAGCTTATCAAAATTGCGAACGAAAGATGCGCAATATTGCGAAAATACTTCTCTGTGCAGTTTCTGAGTAGCTCGAGACTTACTCTGGCAGTGCGATCAGTTCAGTGCTCGTCGTTCCTGGTTTGACGTCACAAACACACCCTGCGTTCGCCCAGACACTCCTCCGTTTCTCCAGCCACTCCCGCGTTTTTTCCAGAAATGGTAGCGTTTTTTCGCACACACCCATAAAACGGCCAGTTTCCGCCCAGAAACACCCACTTCCTGTCAATCACACTCCGATCACCAGAACGAAGAAAAAACCTCGTAATGCCGTGAGTAAAATTCCTAACTGCATAGCAAATTTACTTGGCGCAGTCGCACTGCGGACATTGCGCATGCGCAGTAGCGACTAATCGCTCCTTTGCGGACAAAAAAATAACAAGCGAACAACTCGGAATGACCCCCCCATGTGCAGTGCAGGGGGGGCAGATGTAACATTTGCAGAGAGAATTAGATTTGGGTGGGTTATTTTGTTTATGTGCAGGGTAAATACTGGCTGCTTTATTTTTACACTGCAATTTAGATTTCAGTTTGAATACACCCCACCCATATCTAACTCTCTCTGCACATGTTATATCTGCCCCTCCTGCATTGCACATGGGTTTGCCCAACTGCTAACAAATTTGCTGCTGCGATCAACTCCGAATTAGGCCCATTGTATTAGATGGTGTACGCATCACCAAAAGCAAATAACTCGGGTTCCCTATGATTAAGCTGTAAATGCAAAATGGTCGTTAGGCAGTGCAGCACACTTAAAACTGTGTCCGTTCTTTTAATGGCTAAACCAATGTTTTATGGGTATTAAAGCCCTCCAAATGTTTAATGATTGTGTGTTGAAAGTATATGTCCTATGTAATTAATTGTGTACCATAGACAAGTCAGTGTATGCAGCCGCGAACAGCGGGGCTTACATATTAGAAAAGATCACTGATACTGTGTCTAGCCTGACGCGTGTGGTGATTTCGGAGACCCCCTCGCATTAGGAGAGATACAAATCAGTTTATGTGCCAACCATATTGTGTATCATAGATGTGCATTATCAGGGCCGGCTCTCGGCCTACTAGCACCCTGAGCGAGAAAATTTCAAAGCGCCCCCTCCCATCCTCTATGCGCGCTCTCCTGGAAAAGTGGGTGTGGTCTCTGGAAAAGTGGATTGGCCTCGCAACTTCATATTATCAAACTATAAATTAATATATTTTCACATCCCTCTATGCACACAATCGGCAGCCTTACACATAACAGCCACAGTAGTGTTCCTTACACACAATGTCTCCAGTATAGTGCCAGCTACACATAATGTCTACAGTAGTGCAGTGCCAGATAGACATGACATACCCGCCAGCAGTGCCAGATAGACATAACATGCCCCGCAGCAGTGCCAGCTACACATGACATGCCCCGCAGCAGTGCCAGCTACACATGACATTCCCCCCAGCAGTGCCAGCTACACATGACATTCCCCCCAGCAGTGCCAGCTACACATGATAGTGTTAACTCTAGGATTTTTTTAGGGCAGGGTGCTGATCACGGGGAGGGCACATTTTGCATTCGGGAGGGCACATATTTAAGTTAGAAGGGCAAAATTATGTACATACCGTAATGCGTGGTGCTCCCCCGGCGAAACCATGGACAGTGCGCGCCTTAGGCGCGCAGCAAAAATTTAGGGGTGTTGCTTCGTGGGGAAGGGGCATGGCCACATAATAGTGACAATTCGCATTACACCACATAGTAGTGCAGCTAATACACATTGCACCAGGTAGAACCTCCTATACACACTGCGACAGGTAGAGCACATTATACACTTGCGCCAGGCAGAGAACGTTATACACTTTGCGCCAGACAGAGCACGTTATACACTTTGCGCCAGGCAGAGCACTGCGACACATTGCACCAGGTATTGCACTGAGACACGGGAACACTTCATGATATGCCCTCCACCCGTGCCAGCTACACATGATATGCCCCCCAGAAGTGCCAGATAGACATGACATGCCCCCCAGCAGTGCCAGATGCACATGACATGCCCCCTAGCAGTGCCAGATACATAAATTCCCCCACAGTGCCAGATATGCCCCCACAGTGGCAGATACATAAATGCCCCCACAGTGCCAGATACATTAATGCCCCCCACAGTGCCAGATATGCCTTCACAGTGCCAGATAAATGACCCCACAGTGCCAGATATGCTCCCACAGTGCCAGATACATTAATGCCCCCACAGTGCCAGATAGGCCCCCTACAGTGCCAGATACATTAATGCCCTCCACAGTGCCAGATACATTAATGCCCCCACAGTGCCAGATATGCCCCCACAGTGCCAGATAAATGACCCCACAGTGCCAGATATGCTCCCTACAGTGCCAGATACATTAATGCCCCCACAGTGCCAGATATGCCCCCTACAGTGCCAGATACATTAATGCCCCCCACAGTGCCAGATACATTAATGCCCCCCACAGTGCCAGATATGCCCCTACAGTGCCAGATACATTAATGCCCCTCATAGTGCCAGAACATTAATGCCCCCACAGTGCAAGATATGCCCCCACAGTGCCAGATACATTAATGCCCCCCACAGTGCCAGATACATTAATGCCCCCACAGTGCCAGATACATTAATGCTCCCCACAGTGCCAGATACATTTAATGCCCCCCACAGTGCCAGATACATTAATGCCCCCCACAGTGCCAGATACATTAATGCCCCCCACAGTGCCACATATGCCCCCAGAGTACTTGCTGTGCCAACTATGAGGGAGGGGGAGTGCTGCTGTAGATCTGTGCGCACTGTGCGAGCCGGTGCCTGAAAGTGATCTGTGCATGCTGTGCAGCGCCGGTGTCTGACATCAGACGCTGATGCCGCATAGTGCGCACAGATCACTTTAACATAGACCCCCTACAGCACGCCTCCTAACAGACAGGAGGCGGCGCGGGATGGACAGCTGCTGCAAACTACAGGACATGGCCGGCTCCAGGCTCCAACATGGCGGTGCCATCATGCGGCGCCCTTTAAGGGTGGTGCCCTGCGTGGGCGCTCGAGTCGAATATGCCTGGAGCCGGCCCTGTGCATTATTTGGAATCAATCCCACATTAGAGATTAGCCGGCAGGTGCGGCCCGCGGATAGCGAGATACACATGGTAGCCGCTCCTGCTGTCAGTGTGCATAGCCCCAAACACATGTGTGGAGATCTTCTGGACCCGCATTTGAAGAGAGGAGCAACATATTATATGTTACATTACACCTATTAAGTAGAGATGTGTGGTGGGCACTTTTCATGTTTTGTGTTTTGGTTCTAATTCCCTGCTCGTGTTTTGGTTTTGGCTTGGTTTTGCCAAAATCAACCTTTCGGGTTTTGGTTTTGGATCTGGATGATTCTGGGGAAAAAACATAAAAACAGCTAAAATCACATAATTTGGGGGTAATTTTGCTGCTACTGTATTATTAACCTCAGTAACATTAATTTCCACTCATTTCCAGTCTATTCTGAACACCTCACAATATTGTTTTTAGTCCAAAAGGTTGCACTGAGGTGGCTGGAGGACTAAGCTAAGCGACACAAGTGTGCAGCACAAACACCTGGCCCATCTAGGAGCGGCACTGCAGTGGCAGACAGGATGGCAGATGTAAAAAATAGGCCCCAAACAGCACATGATACAAAGAAGAAGAAGAGGTGCAATGAGGTAGCTGGATGACTAAGATAAGCGACACAAGTGTGCGGCACAAACACATGGCCCATCCAGGAGCGGCACTGCAGTGTCAGACAGGATGGCACTATTCAAAAACTAGGCCCCAAACAGCACATGATGCAAATAAGAAATAGAGGTGCAGTTAGGTAGCTGCACGACTAAGAGCAATCAATCTCTCCTTGCACAAACTGGCTCTACAGAGGCGAGATGTTGACCTCATCCTCATCCTCCAATTCCTCAACCCTTTCACTGTGTACATCCTCCTCCTCCTCCTCCTCCTCCTCACAAAGTATTAATTCGGCCCCACTGGAATCCACCATCACAGGTCCCTGTGCACTTTCTGGAGGCAATTGCTGGTCAAGGTCTTCCCGGAGAAATGTATAATTCATTTTGATGAGCATCATTTTCTCCACATTTTCTGGAAGTAACCTCCTATGCCAATCGCTGACAAGGTTCCTGGTTGCAATAAACACTCTTTCGGAGTACACAATGGAGGGGGGAGGGCAACTTAGGTATAATAAAGCCAGTTTATGCAAGGGCATCCAAATTTAATATTTTTCCTGCCAGTATACGTACGGACTGTCTGACATGCCTACTTGGATGTTGTCACTCATATAATTGTGCACCATTCTTTCAGTGGTGACAGAATCATATGCAGTGACAGAAGACATGTCAGTAATCGTTGGCAGTCCTTCAGTCTGGACCAGATGTCAGCACTCGCTCCTGACTGCCCTGCATCACCGCCAGCGGGTGGGCTAGGAAATCTTATCCTTTTCCTTGCAGCCCCAGTTGCGGGAGAAAGTGAAGGAGCAGCTGTTGACGGGTCACGTTCCACTTGAGTTGACAGGAGCAGCTCTTGACGGGTCACGTTCCACTTGAGTTGACAATTTTCTCACCAGCAGGTCTTTGAACCTCTGCAGACTTGTGTCTGCTGGAAAGAGAGATACAACGTAGGCTTTAAACCTAGGATCGAGCACGGTGGCCAAAATGTAGTGTTCTGATTTCCACAGACTGACCGCCCTTGAATCCTGGCAAAGCAAATGAAGGGCTCCATCCACAAGTCCCACATACTTTGCGGAATCGCTCCATCTTCGCTACTCCTTCAATTTCTCCAGCTGCTTCTGCAAAAGCCTGATGAGGGGAATGACCTGACTCAAGCTGGCAGTGTCTGAACTGACTTTACTTGTGGCAAGTTCGAAGGGTTGGAGAACCTTGCACAAGACGGAAATCATTCTCCACTGCACTTGAGTCAGGTGTATTCCCCCTCCTTTGCCTATATCGTAGGTGGATGTATAGGCTTGAATGGCCTTTTACTGCTCCTCTATCCTCTGAAGCATATAGAGTGTTGAATTCCACCTCGTTACCACCTCTTGCTTCAGGTGATGGCAGGGCAGGTTCACGTGTGTTTGATGGCACTCCAGTCTTCGGAACACGGTGGCTGAATGCTAAAAGTGGCCCGCAATTTTTCAGGCCACCAGCAGCATCTCCTGCACGCCCCTGTCATTTGAGAAAAAAATTCTGCACCACCAAATTAATTGTATGTGCAAAACATGGCGTGCTGGTGCAGATGTAATGGAATTTGCCCAGATGTAATGCACGCACAATATTGGTGGCATTGTCCGATATCACAAATCCCCAGGAGAGTCTAATTGGGGTAAGCTAGTGTGCAATGATGTCCCTCAGTTTCTGTAAGAGTTTGTCAGCGGTGTGCCTCTTATGGAAAGCGGTGATACATAGCGTAACCTACCTAGGAACGAGTTTGTATTTGCGAGATGCTGCTACTGGTGCCGCTGCTGTTGTTGCTGTCGGAAGCCATACATCTACCCAGTGGGCTGTCACAGTCATATAGTCCTTAGTCTGCCCTGTTCCACTTGTCCACATGTCCGTGGTTAAGTGGACAGTGGGTACAACTGCATTTTGTAGGACACTTAGGACACTTTTTCTGACATCTCTGTACATTCTCGGTATCGCCTGCCTAGTGAAGTGGAACCTAGATGGTATTTGATACCGGGGACACAGTACCTCAAACAATTCTCTAAGTCCCACTGAACTAATGGTGGATACTGGACGCACATCTAACACCAACATAGCTGTCAAGGCCTCAGTTATCCGCTTTGCAAAAGGATGACTGCTGTCATATTTCATCTTCCACACAAAGGACTGTTGGACAGTCAATTGCTTAGTTGAAGTAGTACAAGTGGTCTTCCGACTTCCCCTCTGGGATGATGATCGACTCGAAGCAGCAACAACAGCAGCTACAGCAGCAACAGCAGGTGTACCACTCAAGGATCCTCCGGAGGAATCCCGGTTAGGAGAGTACTCCTCAGTCTTGCCAGTGACATGGCCTGCAGGACTACTGATGTTCCTGACTGAGGAGGAACTTGATGTTGAGGGAGCTGGTGGTGTGGCTTGCAGGAGCTTGGGTACAAGAGGAAGAAGGGATTTAGGTGTCAGTGGACTGCTTACGCTCTTACCCAAAGTTTCACAACTTGTCACTGACTTATGATGAATGCGCTGCAGGTGACGTATAAGGGAGGATGTTTCTAGGTGGTTAACATCCTTACCCCTACTTATTACAGATTGACAGAGGCAACAGATGGCTTGACACCTGTTGTCCGGATTTGTGGAGAATAATTCCACACCAAAGAGGTGGCTTTTTTGGTATTTTGCCCAGGCATCACAATAGGTTTCTTCATCCCACGAACAACAGGTGTCTCCCCCGTTGCCTCATTTAAACAAACCACATCACCATCAGAATTCTCATCGTCATCGTCAACTTACTCCTCAGCACCAGCAACACCCATATCTTCATCCTGGTGTACTTCAACAGTGACATCTTCAATTTGAATACCAGAAACTGGACTGTGGGTGCTCTTTTCAGCCCTTGCAGGGGGCGTGCAAATGGTGAAAGGAGCCACCTCTTCCCATCCAGTGTTGGAAAGGTTAGTCATCACAACCGCCGACACACTTGGACTCTCCTTGGGGATTTGTGATACCATCTTAGAACTCACAGTTCTTTTCTGTGCTTTTTCCAGCTTAACTCTTTTTATTTTTCTAGCGGGAGGATGAGGGCTACCATCATCAAGTGAAGCTTAACCACTAGTCATGAACATAGGCCAGTGCCTTAGCCGTTCCTTGCCACTCCGTGTCGTAAATGGCATATTGGCAAGTTTACGTTTCTCCTCAGATCATATAAAAAAAAAATTTGGGGTCTTTTTACTGAACTTTGCCTTTTTGGATTTTACATGCCTTCTACTATCAAATTGGCCTTGGCAGACGACATTGATGGCATTTCATTATCTATGTCATGACTAGTGGGAGCAGCTTTAGCACTAGGAGGAAGCGGTTCCTGATCTTATCCTATTTTATCCCCCAAATTTTTGTTCTCTATTATTTTTCTGGAGTTGTATAACAATATGCAGCACAAGAGAGCGTACCTCTACACCACACAGTGCAAACCCTGTGAAAATAATTTGGATTAATATTAACAACCCCTTTATTTGGAGTAAATAATACACAGCACAGGACAGCACCACTGAACCTATTTATATGGCGGCACCACTGGACTGGATTTATATGGAATTATATTGATTTATATGGAATTATACGGCAGGATCACCGGATTTATACGCCAGTACCACTGGATTTAAACGCCAGTACCACTGGAATTATACGGCAATATCACTGGAATTATACGGCAGTATCACAGGAATTATACAGCAATATCACTTGAATTATATAGCAATATCACAGGAATTATGCACCAGTATCACTGGAATTATACACCAGTATCACAGGAATTATACGTCAATATCACTGGAATTATACGGCAATATCACTGGAATTATATGCCAGAATCACGGGAATTATACGGCAACATCACTGAAATTATACGCCAGTATCACAGGATATATACACCAGCATCACTGGAATTATATGCTAGTATCACTGGAATTATACAGCAATATCTCTGGAATTATATGGCAATATCACAGGAATTATATGCCAGTATCAGTGGATTATACGGCAGTATCATGGGAATTATACATCAATATCACTAGAATTATATGCCAGTATCACAGGAATTATACGGCAATATCATAGGAATTATACGCCAGTAACACAGGAATTATATGCAAGTGTCACTGGAGTTATACGCTAGTATCACAGGAATTATATGGCAATATCACTGGAATTATACTCCAGTATCACGGGAATTATACGGCAATATCACTGAAATTATATGCCAGTATCACTGGAATTATACAGCAATATCACTGAAATTATACACAAGTATCACGGGAATTTTACGCCAGTATCACGGGAATTATACGCCAGTAACACTGGATATATGGCAGCAGAGGACACCACCACTGTGACTGGTTACTGTACTGATGCTACACAAGACACTACCCCTGGTCTGATGCAGGAAAACACAGCACCACTGAAAGGAACTTATAAAGCTACACCGGATGTAAGGCAGCAGAGGACACCACCACTGTGACTGGTCACTGGACTGATGCTGCACAAGACACTACCCCTGGTCTGATGCAAGACAACACAGCAAAACTGCAAGGGACTTATACAGCAACACTAGGGACATATAGCAGCAGAGGACACCACCACTGTGACTGGCTGGACTGATGCAGTATAAGGCACTACACTGGACTGAGCACAGCACTGGAATCGTCACCCCACTTTTCCGCTCACACAGACACTGAGGACAGAGACACGTCCTCTCACTACACTCTCCGAGACTGGAGTGTAAATGGCGGCGGCGCGCGGGTCCTTATATGGAATCCAAACCCCACGAGAATCCGACAGCGGGATGATGATGTTTTTCCTCGTTCTGGTTTTCGAGTCAGGCGGGAAAACCCGAGCCTGACTCGGATCCGGACTCGTGTAGGGAGGTTCGGTAGGGTTTGGATCTCAGGGATCCGAACCCGCTCATCTCTACTATTAAGTATAGGGGATGATCAGCTACGACAGTGAAATACTGCAGGGTAAATAGGTACACCTTTGGAATTATCACTGTGGATGAACCAGCGGGTGTGAGCCGTGGACAGTGGGACACGTGTGTGAGTGGATCCCACTCTCAGTGTACTGTACACGACCCCATATATACATGTGGAGACCTTTCAGCTCTATATACACTAAGAAGGTTAATGCACTGCATGTTACATCACATCTAAGAATCATAGAAGACGGTCAGTTATGATAGCGAAGGGCCATTTGATCAACTGCAAGCTGGGATCATACATTCACTGATGGGGAACACTGAGTGTGTATCTGTCTGTACACATAGGCAGATAGGCAGTACACATGAGCAGCCTTCTGTGATTCACTGATAAACGATGCATGAGATATGAGACATGCAGTGTTGCTGACTACCCATTAGTGTGTGTATATAGAAGCACCATCAGGATACATTTATATGATATTAATGATTAAGGCTGAGTGGGGCACTTGATCACACTGTTGAGTGAGATACCTATTGGGAACTCAGAATAATCATCGACAACTGATGCCGGTAAATTTGACACTACATTATATATTGGAGTATATGACCTGATATGCACGTTATTACAGGTTGAGTATCCCATATCCAAATATTCCGAAATACGGAATATTCCGAAATACGGACTTTTTTGACTGAGAGTGAGATAGTGAAAACTTTGTTTTTTGATGGCTCAATGTACACAAACTTTGTTTAATACACAAAGTTATTAAAGATATTGCATTAAATGATCTTCAGGCTGTGTGTATAAGGTGTATATGAAACATAAATGAATTGTGTGAATGTACACACACTTTGTTTAATGCACAAATTTACAAAAAATATTGTCTAAAATGACCTTCAGGCTGTGTGTATAAGGTGTATATGTAACATAAATGCATTCTGTGCTTAGATTTAGGTCCCATCACCATGATATCTCATTATGTATGCAATTATTCCAAAATACGGAAAAATCCCATATCCAAAATACCTCTGGTCCCAAGCATTTTGGATAAGGGATACTCAACCTGTATATAATATAGCAAAATAAAACTATCATAAATTTCTAATATGATGAGTTGACATGATTTTGTCTAATACTGTAACAAATGCATACTAGGGCTGTTTTGACTTGTAATTAAAGACAATGCAATAGATGGAATGTTTATTCCTTATTATTGACATGCATTGTCTATAACAGAAAGGGACATAAGATAGGCCTGATAATAGTTATTTGCTTTTGGTGATGCGTACACCATCTAATACAATGTTTTTGTGGCAATAGAGTACAGGCACAGAAACAACACTGAGATTATCTCATAAACAATATAGTGTTAAATAGACACAATTCTATCCTTTCTGGTAATTGATATTGTTACAGTAGCTAAATGCATACCCTATTTTAGCAACATATAAGATACATACCAATATGGGAGAATAAGTACTAAGCACACAATTACATTGGTTTAGCCTTTTATTATTACTTTATTAACACACATTTTTCTTTTTCACCTGCACATATTTCGCTAAGCTATTAATGAATACGCAATAAAAGTTTTTCATAATCAGTGGTCATCCACCTATGGGGTTGATGACTGAAAGTAATTTAGATGTAATAGTCTGTGTGTGCCCTAATAAGGAATACTTTCTCTTCTTGATAAATACTATATCCCATTGATTGACTCACCCTGCTGCTCCTGATATACCCCTCGGTCTGCAGGCATTGGCTGGAGTGGAAACGAGGAGGTGCGGCCAAGCTCCGGATTGGCTGCCACACTAGTCAGAGGAAAACTGTCATGGCGGCACCCATGCTGCGGCCCGGCGGGAACGCGGCGTGCTTGCACACCTGCTGACAACAGGAACGCTCCCAGGCCCAGGATGGCATCCAGCAACAGGGAGACCAGCGACAGCAAGACGTAGGGACCCCGGACGGACACCGCACCGACGGACAGATGCAGCTGTGGTAAGTCGATTCCTGACAGTACCCCCTCCTTTATGGGTGGGCACCGAACACCCACATGGCTTGGAAGGATGAGTTCTGTGGAAGACACGGACCAACCTTGGAGCATGGACATCTGCAGCATTTACCCAACTCCTCTCCTCATGACCATAACCGGACCAGTCAATGAGATATTGCAGACGACCGTACCGGCAACGAGAATCCAGAATCTTCTCAATTTCGAACTCGATGCCCCGCTGAGTTCGTATTCTGGGACCAACTGGAAGAGCTCTTTGGAAACGATTCAGGACTAAAGGTCTGAGGAGAGAGACATGAAAAGCGTTAGGTATTCGTAAAGAAGGAGGCAATTTGAGTTTGTAGGCCACAGGACTGATAACTTTTTCAATGGAGAAAGGACCAATGAAGCGTGGTGCAAAGTTCATCGACGGTACTCTAAGACGAAGGTTCCGAGTGGAAAGCCAAACCTTGTCATTGGGTTTTAGGCTAGGAACTGCACGTCTTTTGCGGTCGGCAAAGAACTTATATCGACTGGAAGGTTTTTTGAGAGAGGCATGAATCTTCCCCCAGATTGATGAGAACTGACTTAAAACAGAGGTGGCTGCAGGAACATCGATGTTAGGAAGGTCTTGGAAATCTGGAACACGAGGATGTTGTCCATATACAGCAAAAAACTGAGTCGTTTCGGTGGCAGTGTGGTAGCGGAAGTTGTGAGCAAATTCAGCCCACGGTAGCAGGTCCACCCAGTCATCTTGTGAAGATGACACATAAAGTCTTAAAAAGGTCTCCAACTCCTGATTTACCCTCTCCGTTTGCCCATTCGTCTGAGGGTGGTAGGCTGACGAAAACTTGAGGTTGACTTGCATGGCAGAACAAAGGGCTCTCCAAAATCTTGCCACGAACTGAACTCCACGGTCGGATATAATTTCAGTTGGTAGTCCATGTAAACGGAAAATCTCCCGTAGGAAGATTTGAGCAAGTTTTGGAGCAGAAGGAAGACCCTGGAGTGGAACAAAATGGGCCATTTTGGTAAACCTGTCGACCACTACCCAGATGGTATTAAATCCTTGAGAAGAGGGAAGGTCAGAGATGAAATCCATGGACAAGTGTGACCAGGGACGGCTGGGAACTGATAACGGCTGTAACTGACCTGCCGGAGACTGACGGGGAGTCTTGTGCTGAGCACACTTGGAGCAGGACGCCATGAAGTCCTTGATGTTGACCTTCATCTTTGGCCACCAGTAAGTGAGGAACTTGAAAGTCTTTAGGACACCAGGATGCCCAGTGAATTTAGAGTGATGAGCCCAAGACAGCAACTTGGGACGGAGCTCAGGAGAAACAAAAATCTTGCCAGGAGGCGGAACAGGAGTAACTTGAGACGAGGCAAATACAACTGGATTTAGAATGGAATGCGGAACTGGATCGGACGTCTCTTCTTCGGATTCCATAGATCGGGACAGAGCATCTGCTTTGGTATTCTGAGAACCTGGGCGGAAATTAAGCTTGAAGTTGAAACGGAAGAAGAACATAGCCCACCGGGACTGGCGAGGATTAAGACACTGGGCTGCTTTTAAGTAGAGCAAGTTCTTGTGATCCGTGTAGATGTTGAATGGAAACTTTGCCCCTTCCAGGAGATACCTCCACTCCTCGAGGGCCAGCTTGATCGCCAGTAACTCTTGATCACCGATGGAATAATTAGCTTCCGCAGGAAGGAATTTGTGAGAGAAGAACCCACAGGGATGAATCTTCCCATCAGCTCCAATTTGGGAGAGAACAGCTCCAACTCCCACTGTAGAAGCATCTACCTCCAACTCGAATGGCTTGTCAACATCTGGTTGCGACAGAACTGGAGCTGACATGAAAGCCTGCTTGATTTTTTGAAACGCAGCTAAGGCATCTTCTGACCAGTTGGAATGATCTGCCCCCTTTCGAGTTAAGCTTGTAATAGGAGCAATGAGAGTTGAGAATCCTCTGATGAATTTCCTATAATAATTAGCGAATCCCAGAAATCGCTGAATGGACTTGAGAGTACTCGGAATAGACCAATTAGCAATAGCCTCTAACTTTGTCGGATCCATCTGGAGATCCGATCCAGAAATTATATACCCTAAGAAGGGTATAGAAGGAACTTCGAAGGTACATTTAGACAACTTGCCGTAGAGACGGTTCTCACGAAGACGTCGGAGGACCTCACGAACTTGTAGGTGATGAGAAGAGAGATCTTGGGAGAAGATGAGGATATCATCCAGGTAAACTACAAGATATTTATACAGAACATCACGGAAGATTTCGTTAACAAAGTGCTGGAACACTGCTGGGGCATTGCTCAACCCGAATGGCATTACTAGGTACTCGTAATGACCATCCCGAGTATTAAAAGCTGTCTTCCATTCGTCACCACTTCGGATTCTGATGAGGTTGTAGGCACCGCGGAGATCCAACTTGGTGAAGATGCGGGCTCCCTTGACTCTATCGAATAACTCAGTGATGAGAGGTAATGGATAGCTGTTTTTGACGGTAATATCGTTGAGACCCCGGTAATCGATGCATGGACGTAATCCTCCATCTTTCTTTTTAACAAAGAAAAAGCCCGCACCAGCGGGTGAAGACGAAGGGTGGATGAACCCTTTCTGTAAATTCTCCCTGATGTATTCACTCATTGCCTCGGTTTCAGGAACGGATAACTGGTAAGTACGCCCTCTAGGTGGCTTCTTGCCGGGAATAAGGTCAATGGGGCAATCCCACTCTCTATGGGGCAGCAGAACATCAGCGGCCTTTTCACTGAAGACGTCAGAGAAATCTTGGTAGGCCACAGGAAGACTTGACTGGATTTTAACTTCAGACGACCTTACAGGACGAACTTGGGCTAGACAGGACTGACGGCAATGTGAACCCCAAGAAGTCAGTTGCAGTGTGGACCAGTCAATCTGCGGATTATGTAGCTGGAGCCAGGGCATACCCAAAACGATCTCCTGGGTTGCCTGAGGGATGACTAGGAACTTAATTAACTCTGAATGCAAGAACCCGACTCCCAGCACCACTGGCCTGGTTTGATGAGAGATGTAACCCTTGGAAATTCGGCTACCATCCACTGCAGTGATATAGACTGGATAGGTGAGTTCATAGACAGGTAGACGGAACTTATCAACTGCAGCTTGAGTAATGAAGTTTCCAGCAGCTCCACAGTCCACTAATGCGGTTGCAGATTGGAGTCCAGCCGTAGTCTCTAAAGTCACAGGAAGAATAAGGTCTTGGTTTGAAGGAGCTTGTCTAGAAGATCCCAACTTGACTCCTCCTTTACAAGTCAGGATCTGGCGTTTCCCGAACGCGCTGTACAAGAATTAATTTGGTGACCTGTAGCCACACAATAAAGACACAGTCTCTCTCGAAGTCTTCTTGACCGCTCCTCAGGGGTTAAGCGGGACCTATTAATTTGCATAGGCTCATCAGAAGGTGGAGGCTGAAATTGTGCTGAAGGTACCATTCTTGGCTTGCGAGGCTCACCACGAGCACGCTCACTATTGCGTTCGCGAATGCGAGAGTCCAACTTGATGCACAAGGAAATTAACTCTGGTAATTGCTTAGCAATGTCACGAGTAGCCAGTTCGTCTTTGATCCGATCCGAGAGTCCATGCCAGAAGGCTGCTACCAAGGCTTGGTTATTCCAGTGAATCTCTGCGGCTAATGTCTGGAACTGGATGACGTATTGGCCCATACTACGGGTACCTTGATGAAGTTGGATAAGATCTGCAGAGGCTGATGTTGCACGACCCGGTTCATCAAAGATGCGTCTGAAGATTGACACAAATTCGGTGTAGTTATTCATCAGGGGGTCAGCACGTTCCCACAGAGGAGACACCCAACTCAAGGCTGATCCAGAGAGCAGAGAAATGATGTAGGCAACCTTGGATCTTGGCGTGGGGAAATTGTGTGGTAACAACTCGAACGGGATTTCACACTGATTAAGAAACCCGCGACATAGCTTCGGACTGCCATCATATTTGCTGGGCACAGGCAGGTGCAAGAGTGACACTGAAGTCGATGCAGCTGGTGAGGAAGAGCCCACAGCACTTGCAGGTGCAGGGGTAACTGGAACTGAAGAAGCAAGTACACTAGGCAGAGATTGTTGTAATGTATCCAGACGGGATGACATTCCTTGCAGGAACTGGAACATCTGCTGCTGCGCAGCCTCTTGACCATCCAAACGGGAGACCAGATTTTGTAAGGCCCCTGACCCCACATTCTGACCACCATCCGAGTCCATCGGTCCTGGACTTACTGGCAGGTTCGGTTTGGTTTGTGTCCCCGGAGGGGGCACTAGTGGGTCAGTGGAGGTAGGATGGAAGAAGTGAGGAGGCTGGATTGGATTCCTGCGCATGTGCGCGATGTTGTTTATTAAGCAAAAAGGTTTAAACAATATGGCAGCAGGAATACTTGCAATAACAAACAATAAATGTAATGGATATGGTGCAGCATGGAAGCTGAGAGTCTATGGCAATAACAGTATGGCTGAATAATTGATCAAGGGATCGATATGCTGGTATGGGAACCAGAGATAGTTAGACCGTGGAGCCAGCAGAGATGGTAATAATGGTAGCAAGCCTGGTAGCAAATGCAGGAGACAGGTGTAGAGTTCACAGTGCTGTTGGAGATTACACTGGCAGCTTGCAGGCTGATGCACAGGTGGAGATGATGGGATCCACCTGGAGAGAGAGTCTCTACTGCAGAGGGCTGGAGCACACTGTAGCTGTGAAAGGTGTGGAGCCTGATAACAGATGCAGGGATTGCTGGTGCTTGTAGTTCCACGGTGGTATCGGAACAGGTTGGAAGGCAAACAGGAACACCGGGGAACTGGAGAGCGGATCCAGACACACAAGTCGCAGGAGTGACACAAAGTCCAGGACAAGGATTGATTCACCCTGCTGCTCCTGATATACCCCTCGGTCTGCAGGCATTGGCTGGAGTGAAAACGAGGAGGTGCGGCCAAGCTCCGGATTGGCTGCCACACTAGTCAGAGGAAAACTGTCATGGCGGCGGCCCGGCGGGAACGCGGCGTGCTTGCACACCCGCTGACAACAGGAACGCTCCCAGGCCCAGGATGGCATCCAGCAACAGGGAGACCAGCGACAGCAAGACGTAGGGACCCCGGATGGAGACCGCACCGACGGACAGATGCAGCTGTGGTAAGTCGATTCCTGACATGCATGACCCACTAAAACCATTTACAACACTATTTCAGTGTATGTTTACCGCACAAGGAAACAGACACCCATTTTGTCTCTCCTCCGCAATCTTGAACAGATCCGAATTGGCAAACACATGAGCATCATGTGCACGACCAGGCCAGCCAATAAAGACATGAGTAAAGCTGGGAAATACAGATTTTATATTGTTACAAATATACAAATATAGTCCCTTTACACTGCATGCAAGTAAACATCCAAATAAAAAATATGAAAGTGACTTATCAACATCTATGGTCAACGACCGCTTGTATAATAATCAAATACAACCCCTTCCTGTTGTGGTAGTCAGCTGGGCTGTCTGGGGGAGCTATTATGGGGATCTGGGTGCCATCAATCGCTCTGACACACTGTGGGTAACCCAGACACACTCTCATCCAGTCGCTGCCCCTGGGGAAGGGCAATAAACCAGTAATACAAGTTGTCCAGGCTTGCCTTGGTCACCTCACATACCAAAACACACACGGTGGAGATCCCAACTCCGAACAAGCAGGAGATGGTGCGGTACTCACCAGGGATGGCATACAACCACAAAACAATTGCTAATCTCCTGCTTGGGGAAATGGGCTGTCTCCAGCGGGTGGTGTTCCTGGTAAGTGCCAGGGTGAGGAGTCCTAGGAGGTAATTAAAAGTGCCATGCGACATCCTAAAATGTGCCTTCCACTAGTTCTCTGAAAATGCATCCACCGTAGTCCATGTCAGCGATCTCGAGCACAGTGCGCTAGATGACCCTCCGGTTATCTACAATATGGACGAGATGCTGGTCATGATCAAGGCCCTCCTCCGGCGTAAATAAGGTCGGCAGTTGGTCTCTCTCTCCTCCAGAAAAATCTCCCTTCTCCTTTTCAGCTCACTCTGTGCAATTAAGAACAGGGTGATCATCTTCATGAGAGCATCATTTGCTGTGTAAATCAGCAACTTCACCACAGCAAGCAAACTCTCCATGCTACACTAATGGTTATGGGGCATAGTCACACACTATGGTTATTCTAAAAAAGAGGGGTTAATCGGAACGGCAGTCAGCAACTTCAGTCAAAATTTTATACAAAATAATCGTGCATAGGAGACCACAAATAGGTTGAACCCGATGGACAATTGTCTTTTTTCAACCTTAGATACTATGTTACTATGTTACTATGTTATTGTGTGCCTGCAAACAGTCCCCTTAAAATGATGAGACTGCCCTCAAAACTGGAAAAAACAGCTTATGTCTGAAAGGGGCCAACTCGGGAATTTCCCGGGTCTGTGGTGTAGTGTGAAAGGGGGTCTGTACAAAAACCTGGGTTTTTTCTGAAGAGAAAATCCCGGGTCTGAAGCAGTGAAATTCCTGGGTCATATATCTGAAAGGGGTATAAGTGGCTTATGTAAGTGAATAGCAATTATCCTTTGTACACGTGTACATGGTATAGTATTTTCTATAATGGTAATATGCAGAGTAATAAGTTTTACCTGCAAATGTCTCTGCAGTGTGCATGTTATTTCAGAGTTGCACAGAAAAATTAAGAATACAAGATGAAAAATAAATTGCTTGGTGCAGTGCTGGAATAAATAAGTGACTCAGTATTTACACAGATAAGTAGTAGTATACCTACAGAACAAAATAATTTGGTGACTCAGTGGTATACTGTTGGCAGCCTTCTCTGTAGGGAATAACATATGGTACTAGGATTGTATCCAGCATAACATGAAGTAGCATAGAAACATAGAATTTGATGGCAGATAAGAACCACTTGGCCCATCTAGTCTGCCCTTTGTTTTTATCCTTTAGGTAATCTCAACCCTTTTTGAACCTTAAATCTTTGTAAGGATATTCATATGCCTATCCCAAGCATGTTTAAATTGCTGTACAGTCTTAGTCTCTACCACCTCTGGTGGGAGACTATTCCACTTGTCCACTACCCTTTCTGTGAAGTAAGTTTACCTTAAATTTCCCCTGAACCTGACTTCCAGTTCCGGTCTGATGCTGTGAAGTCGCACCACAGCAGAGCTCCGATAACCCCCGACTACAGTATCGATATAAAGACTGTTTTACAGTTTCCACAGAGCGCCTAACCCTGACTACAGTTAGCGGCAGTGATACAAGAGGAGTCGTTAGCGGGAGACGGCTTTTTTGACCCACTGTCACCAAGCCGCATAATTACCCCAGTAACGCCACCAGCATCCCCCCCCCCCCCCCCCCCGAGAGCAGAATAAACAGAGCTGACAGCCAGGGACGGCTACTGAGAGCCACCGTCTTACAACCGAGTTCACACACAGGCGACATAACCAGCAACTAGCGGGTCCGACGCTTGCAGAGCTGCCAGAAGGAGACGGATAGTACGTGACGCTGTCATACAGCCGGGTGTACTTTCCAGAGAAGCCGCTAATATCTAGCAGAAGCTGAGTGATCGGAGCTGCCAGCGGGAGAAGGATTGTACGAGCCACGGACAATTAGCTGGGGGAAATATCCTAAAATCTTCTGGGACGCTGCCAGCACAGGTACAGCCTTCCTTACATGACACACTCTGATTATTGATAATAGCACTGAACTGCAATGGGCCATTGTCAACTAGCAGACACTTCTGTCTAAGTTATGCTCTGGACAAGTTTAATTTTCCCTGCATATTATACAGGGAGATCTAATAGCTGCTTTGGTCTGTTCCCTCTCACCTCCACATTCTACTACTACTGATGGACTGATTCTTGTCCCCCAGCTCTCTGGTGAAAACACCCGCATCTGCTCTCCCTGTTAAGCAGGAAAAAAGAAGAGCCAATACAGCTATGGCGCCTGGCATCACTACCCCCCCCTTCTTCTCCAGCTCCCAAGAAATTGATAGCACCACAAACTTTCTCTGGTACACCAGCAATTGTTTGGTCTCCTGATTCACCGATAACATATTCTGATTTGATGGAAGCTATAACGCAAGCCATGGCCCCACTATTTTCTAAGGTGGTATCTGATACTTCACTTAAATTGCAACACCTTTCACATAAAGTCTCCGTCAATGAGAACAGAATTGGAGGTCTTTGTCATGATATGGCAGAAGTTCAGGGATGTATTAAACGTCTTCAAAAAGACAATTACCAGCTGTGGATGAAGCTAGACGACGCAGAAAATAGATCTAGGGGAAATAATATTAGACTGGTTGTACTACCAGAATCGGTCAAAGGGGATGATCTTGCCCAGTTTGTATGATCTACCTTACCCGACTTACTTGGCATCACTGAATATTGTCAAGATCTAGTTATTGAACGTGTACACCATGTGGGTCCTCCTCCTCGTTCCCCTAATGGTCGTCCACATGTCACATTATTTAGATGTCTCAACTACCTTCACACAGTTGCCATTTGGACAGTGTCAAGGAAACTTCGAGCCATTCAGTGGGAAAATAATCGATTGCTTATATTTCAAGATTTCTCAGCTGAACTGACGAGAGCTCGGAAAGCCTTCAATTCCATTTGCACGAAACTGGTGTCCGATAAACGTAGATTCTCCATGCTTTATCCAGCCAAACTTCGCATTTATATTGGAGATAAGCATATCGATTTTACCAATCAGAAGACGCGGCTGCGTTCCTTAGTGAAGAATCCACAGAAGAACACGTGGACATCACTGATGTTCCCACAGATACAGCTACTTGATTTCATGTTTTACTCTAGAGTTATTGATATCCCTCTTTGATTCCTTTATATTCTTCCTGATGTCAGAAGTATTTTTACGTTTTTAGCTCTGTTATCCCCTATTCAGATAGGTCTCTACAATGGTTTTCCTTATGCCTTACTGTCTTAGTCCCATATTTAGTATAATCTGGTGTCTACACAGGCTTTCTTATTATACTAATAGTCTTTTCGTTCTTATAACAAATATTTTGGCATATGATTATATACCCTTTTTATGCTAACCTTACATATTGATATATGTTATTATTTTTATTTTTTCTATACCTGCTAGCATAGCTCTCTTATATTACTATGCCCTATGATACCCAGATACTAATGTCAGGAAGTTATCTGGAGTATTGCACCGGATAAGAAAATATGCATATTCATATTACTGTTTTCTTACTTTATTTACTGTTCGGAAGTTTGTTTGCTTGTCAAACCCTTTTCACATTTCATGATGTTCCCACAAATTACTCCTATGTCCCTCTCCTTCCTATCCCCGTTTCCTGCCTCCTATTTCTGATCTATGCTATACTTTTCAACAACACAATATTGTTACTGATTACCCCTTTCTGGTTTATAAATGACTGACCTTAAAATTGGTACATTGAATGTTGGTGGTATCAACTCCCCGGCTAAACACTGTAAAATTATTTTATATTTAACTAAATCTGTTATTAATATTGCTTTTTTGCAGGAAACCCACCTAACACAACAAAAATCCGTGAAATTGCAAGTGTCATATTGGTCCCTCATAGTGGCTGCTCCATTTAATTCTAAATCCAGAGGAGTTGCTCTATTAGCAAAATGTAACCTTAGCATTCAAGTCCTCTCCTCTGACATAGACCCTAACGGCCGTTTCCTAATTGTCAAATTGTCCATAGACTCATATGTCTTTACCTTATGTAATATATATGCCCCGAATATATATAATAAAACCTTCTTCCAGATGCTCCTAGTTAAACTTACTCCCTACATCAATGATAATCTTACTGTTTGTGGTGATTTTAACTTAATTTTCTCCTCTTACTTAGACCTTTCCAATATTTCTAAAACGCCCCATCCCCTGCCTAAACTTGGAATTCCTCATTTCTCTGATAGCTTGCAATTAATCGATATTTGGCGTGCACTTCATCCTCTCGAAAGAGAATTTTCTTGCCATTCCTCTGCCCATGATACATTCTCCAGAACAGACTATATGTTTATTTCACAACATTTATTCCCAACAGTAACAGATTCGGCCATTGAGTCCATCGTTATATCTGACCATGCATTGCTCTGGTTCTCTTTCATATTACGACCAAAACACACTTCGATTCCCCAATGGAGATTCCCATCCCATTTGTCTAACTCTGCAAAATTTGGTGACTCCTTGAAAGGGGCTTGGGATTCTTTCCATTTCTCGAATAAATAACACTCTGAAACAAACAGACCCTCCCTTATTTTGGCAAACAGATAAATCGGTACTTAGAGGCAATATTATTTCATACTCTACTGACGTGAAGAAAAAATATGCTCAGTCATACTTAGAAATACAACGTTCTCTTTCTGAAGCCTATCAAGCTTTCAAAACATGCCCCTCATCATCCACAAAATCTATGTACTTAACGTTGAAACTTAAATTTAATGAATTTCTTTCATCAATGGGTAATAAATATAAATTCAAAGTTGACTTTTGCTTTAATAAATTTGGAAACAAAATAGGTAAGCTCCTTACAAATATTTTAAAAGGCACCTCCTCTCCTATGATAGATCATCCTTTAAAACTTCTGGACGTCTCCCTAACTAATGATCCTCAATGCATAGCTAATATCATGAAATCATATTATGAATCTCTTTATTCTGATCCCACATTTCCTTCAAATGAGACTTCCCAATCTTGGTCTTTTCCTCAACTACCTCAGATCCCCTCTGACTTTCTTATTTCTCTATCTGAACCAATCACTTTGGAAGAAGTTTGCCTCACTATTAAACACTTGAAACCTAACAAAGCCCCTGGGCCTGACGGATTTTCGAGTGAGTTTTATGAATTATTATTGGACAAAATTGACACACATCTTTTAGCATTGTACAATTCTATAATTCACTCTAAGACCCTCCCCTTATATTTGAATAGTGCTATAATAAAAGTTCACTTAAAACCAGGTCGTGACTCTTCTTTACCAAGTTCTTATCGTCCTATCTCTCTATTAAATTTAGATTATAAAATCTTTACAAAAATCCTGGCAGACAGTCTTAAATTTTCTCTCCCTCATATAGTTCATCCAGATCAATCTGGATTCATTTGGGGCCGTCACTCCGTGACTAATGTGCGTAAAGTGCTTTCTGTAATTCAAAATTCAGCAACTCTTCCTTCACCCGCTCACAGTATCATACTAGCTTTAAATGCAGAAAAAGCTTTTGACCTTCTGACATGGTCTCATCTTTTTAAATCTTTGAAGCTTTTTGGTTATCCTCCCTCATTTATTTCCCTCATACAGACACTATATATCTCACCTGTCTCTCAACTTTATTGTAATGGTAATTTATCCACCCCTTTCACTGTTTGTCGGGGCACTCGTCAGGGATGTCCCTTTCCCCCATTACTTTTCGCTTTAGCGATTGAGCCCCTTGCAATTTGCCCAGGCAGGATTTAAGATAAAAACCTCTAAATAAGAAATTTTAACCATATCTGATCCAAGTACTGTCACACTACTTTCGTCTAACTCTCTCTTTTTATTCTTACTCAAAAAAGACATTAAATATCTTGGTCTGCACATTCCTTCTAATCTTTCTTCATTATATAGACTCAATTATACACCAACCCTTTCGAAAATGTATTCACTTTATGATTCTTGGGTAAATTTGCCACTTTCAATTTTAGGACGGGTTGCAGTTGTTAAATGCATTATCTTTCCCAAAATTTTCTATTTACTACAAATGCTACCGATTGGAATATCTGTCTCAGATCTGAATGAAACGTTTTGATCAAATTACCTCAAAATTTTTATGGCAAAATAAATGTCCTAGAGTTGCGCTTCATAAATTACAGACTCATAAGTCTATTGGAGGTATGTCGCTTCCAAATCTAAAACTATATACTTTAGCTACTCATTTTAGATATATTTCCGATTGGCTACTCTCTAAATCCTCTTATACCTCACACTCTTTAGACTCAGGACTTTTTAGTCCATATTCTCCCAGTGCTCTCCTTCCCTCCAAGAAATCTAACATTCCCACCCATATTCTACATCATATTATGTTTCACGACACTTATTCAGCTTGGCTGACTATTAATAAAAAATTAGCGAGAAACTCATCTTCTGCTCCGTACAATACACTTTGGGGTAACCCTTCATTTTACCCATCACTTTATAATCCGATATTTCTCACTTGGAAAGACAAGGGTTTATCCCTTACCTCACAGGTCTTTGATCCTGGAGGAAATATATTGACTTTCTCTGCTCTTCAGACACAATACCTTTTACATACGCTCCACTGACCCTATTACTTCTCTTCTACGTTCACTTAATAATATCCCCTACCGTACTAAATATCTTTATTCTATTCTTTTACCTTTTTCCAACACTAAACCATGGTAATCACTGGCGTTATCATGGCAATCTGATATCCCTGAAGTTGATTCCACTTTGATACTCACTACATATTGTCAAAGGACTCTTAAATATTTAAACTCTTCATATCTCCAGTAAGTGCACTGGAAAACTCTACATAGAGCCTACATTTCCCCTGCACAAAGACAACATATCTCACCAGACACATCTAATGCTTGCTTAAAATGTCATCTTTCTCATGTTTCTTTTTTCCATTGTTTTTGGGAATGCGGTAAGATACGAAAATTTTGGAATAAGGTAATCTCCTTCCTAAATTCTTTATTTTCTTCACATGTCTTCCCTGATCCATTAGCCTGTTTATGTGCAAACTTCAAAAATTGGCTTACCAATTGTAACCTCAATCCTCATAGCCCATTATTGGTGACCATTGTACACTTGCAAAGAAAATTATTCTTATACACTGGATCTCCTCTTCTTCCCCTACCTTACAAAAACTCAAACTAAAGTTACTTCAACTTCTCTATTTTGACCGAAATAACACTTTTGCTGATATTGACAAACATGTAGAAAAAATTTATGTTACATGGTCTCCTTTTATACAAACTTTAGATTTGTCCACTCAAGATAGCATTATGAAAGTCTATGAAAACATGGAATGGCAATTATTACGTGTTCTTGCTTCTTCTTGATACCACCCTAACATTAATTCACTTTGTATTCCCACCTCAATTTTTATATCTCATGACTGATATCATTTTCTTACTCAAGATCAGATACTTTTCCCCCCTTCCCTCTACCCTTCCTTCCCTGTCATTCTCCCTCCCCTTTTTTGTCTTCATTATTGATGTTGTTATTGTTTCTGAGACAGTAATATGTTTGGATCCTCATATATATTATACCACATTTTATATTTGTTGCTGCTTTCTGTTGGTCTATTTCATTTCTTTCTTACTGAATGTGCCAACATAATGAATACCAATGTGTATCTGGATTCTTTTGTTTTGTTGTTTAATAATACATCTCTTTTGTATTGTATACACCTTTATCTTTAAACAATATAAATTGTATTTAAAAAAAAAATTCCCCTGAACCTGCCTCCCTCCAGTTTTAGTGTATGTCCTCGAGTTCTAATACTCCTCTTCCTTTGAAGAATGTTTCCCTCCTGAACTTTGTTAAAACCCTTGGTATAATTGAAAGTTTCTATCATGTCCCCCCTTTCCCTTCTCTCCTCCAAACTATACGTGTTAAGATCTTTTAGCCTTTCTGGGTAAGTTTTGTGATGTAGGCCATGCACCATTTTAGTTGTCCTTCTTTGTACACTCTCTAATGTATTTATATCCTTCTGGAGATATGGTCTTCAGAACTGGACACAGTATTAAAGATGAGGCCGTACCAATGACCTATACAGTGGCATTATTACTTCTTTTTTCCTGCTACTGATTCCTCTGGCTATGCAACCAAGCATCCGATTTGCCTTTCTCATTGCTTTGTTGCATTGCTTTTCTGCCTTTAAGTCACTTGAAATAGTGACTCCTAAATCCCTTTCCTCTTCAGTAGTTTCCATTATAGTACCCGTGATACTATATTTAGCCTTTGGGTTTTTGAGACCCAAGTGCATGATTTTTAATTTTTTAGCATTAAACTGTAGTTGCCATGTTCTGGGACCATTTCTTAAGCCTAGCTAGGTCATCAATCATTTGTTTTACCCTTCCCGGTGTGTCTACCCTGTTGCAAATCTTTGTATTATCTGCAAAAAGGCATACTTTCCCCTTAATACTATTTGCAATGTCACCAACAAAGATATTAAAGAGAACTGGTCCAAGTACAGATCCCTGGGTTACTCCACTGGTAACAATTCTTTCCAAAGATTGCACTTGAATTACTACAACTGTCTGTTTCCTATCCTGCAACCAGGTTCTTATCCATTTAACTGTTTTATAATCCACCCCCACACTTTCAAGTTTATTTAGCCGTCTGCGATGTGGGACAGTGTCATATGCCTTACTAAAGTCTAGATATGCTACATCTACAGCTCCCCCTTGATCTATTATTTTCATCACAGAGTCAAAAAAGTCAATAAGATTTGTTTGGCATGATCTCCCACCAGTAAATCCATGCTGTTTTGGATCTTGTAAGTTGTTTGATTTAAGATATTCCACAACTCTTTATTTTAATAGTTTTTCCATTACTTTCCCTACTACTGATGTAAGGCTTACTGGTCTGTAGTTACTTGCTTCTTCCTTGCTTGCACTTTTGTACAGTGGAACTACATTCGCTCTTTTCCAGTCCTCTGGAATGGCACCTGTATTTAGTGACTGGTTAAATAATTCTGTTAATGGTGCCACCAGCACATCTTTTAGCTCTTTGAGTATCCTTGGGTGTATCCCATCTGGCCCCATTGATTTTTCCACTTTTAGTTTTGAAAGTTCTGTTAGGACCTTCTCTTCAGTAAATGTAGTTTCATCTACCTTATTTTTATGAATGTCCTTGCAGCTTAACTGTCGCCCCTTCTCCTTCTGTAGTAAATACTGATCAAAAATAATGATTTAGGTGATCTGCTATTGCCTTGTGTCCCTCCACCAAATTCTTACTCTCTGTTGTCAAAGTCAGAAAAATATCACGCTGCACATTGCCATATATGCACCTCATGCGTGTGCCCGCTGCACGAGCATGAGCTCTCCCGTGCGTGCGTATACTCGCAGTCGCGTGCACTCGCAGGCGCACGGTATGCACATTTACGGTAGAGTTTGTGTGCGTCTAGCGGGTGACTCAATCGTAACATATTTTAGTCATATAATGTATTTTGTAGATTATGGTCCCTTTGATAGAATCTGAAAGTTTAGTTAATATAGCATGTTCGGGGACAAAGAGATTCCTCTTTGTTTGATACGAAGGGTCAGACAGGGGTTACACAGTGGTGTTTAGTATCCATCGGAAGAGAATATAATTAGCAATATTCCGGTGTTGGTTTGAAGCGGATTACTCGCTCGCGCGTATAGTTATGGACATAAGAAGTTTATGGACATTTACTATATTTGCACTTTATTACCCATGCGGCGGGAAACCCAGTTTCCCTCCCACCTGAGCAGTTTGAAATAGTCACAGCCCACCTGTATGAACCAACCTATGACCTTTTGTTATAATGCAGAGACGAATTCCTGTGTCCAATGAACAATAAGAATGTAGGGACCATTGTACTGTATTGTGTGTAGTGTATAAAAAGACAAGCCGATCTGGGCCAGCTCTCTACTCTTCTCAACGGTTCTCATCACTGATAATCGGGAGCTGGATATCCAGAAAGGCGCTTGCGATTGTTCCCCTTGTGCGTAAGTTCTCTGCAACCATATTTATCTCCTATTTTGTTGTAAGCCATTCTCTCTCTCCTTCCCCCTTAAATGTAATTGTGTCTTTGTTATATTTTAACGTGTAGTAACTCGGTTAGGTATTTTATGTTAATTTGGTAGTGTATAACTTGTATTGTGTATTCTTTTGCGATTGAACGTTCATTCTCTCCCTTAAAAGGTGTTAGACCCTTAGACCGGTATTTGAGTGTTTATTATATTGCTAAAGGGTTCTCAGAGCGTAAGAATCGCTCATACAGCTTTTAAACTAACAAAGTTACACTGTGTTGCATTTACACCTTATCACTGCACAAAGGTTTACAATTTAAGTACATTGTTTATGATATTGTTACAAAGGTTTAACGCTGTGAGCGTCAGCGCCGCTTGTGATCTCCTCGTGGTCTCGAGCGTCCGCTACACTGATAGCGTATCATTACGGTAGTCGGCAGCCTATAGCGTGCTTGCCTTTACGCTTTAAGCCGTGAGCGAACGTGCCGCTCGTGCGTCTCGTCCACGGCTATGCGTTTGTTACGCTACGTGCGTACTCTTACGGTATTCCATACGCCAATTGCGTACTGTGTTCATTAACCTTTTATAGTGTTTAATATAGGATATATTATAGGCTTAATCAATTGGGGACTCGCCCGCTCTTCACATATCTGCACTAGGTAATTTCAGCAGACATTATCGGTCAGCAAAGGGCGGGAGGTAATATTCCTCGTAGTGCTGACCAGATAAGCGTCTGCTTCGCTTAGTAAGGAGTGCTGAAGGAATCCGGAACTGGAAGGTAGGAACAGTACGTTATTGTCTTTTAAAAAGTGTTTAGTTTCTGTTTTGCGAACGTACGCATAAGCACACACACCTGTATTTCTTGTTTAGTATTATTTGTCCGTACCTCATTCTCCTGATTGCCACACACTAGTGATAAACGTGCTGAGACATTTGGTGTTATTAATAGTTAAAAGAAAAAAAGTAATATTTAAGGGAATAATTGTAAAAGGCACGCACACAATCTTGCCTAGAATACAAGGGAGATTTGAGTGGTGTTTAGTGAAGGATTACTGTTAAAGATCATTCACATTGATAAACGTGTAGTGTGTTACTGTGGACGTACTTGGTCTGCGTACACGTGTCCTTACAAGGGCAGGGCGTACGCAACGCAAGGGTCGACGCACGGAGCGTATATCACGCAACGGAGCGTACGGATACGCCCACATAATACAAAACGCACAATAGTATTGTTTTAATAGGCGATAAGGAAGTAACGCGAAAATAACACAAATCTATCTCAAATCCAAAAGTTTAAAGTTAAAAGAAAAAGACTTTCTCTGTTGCAATTCTTCTGGGTTAGACTATTACTGAATGAAAGGAATTCTGTACAGAAATAAGAGTGTTCGAATGTAAGAGTGTGTATATATAAGATTTCTCTTTTATTACGGAAGTGGGAACCATAGGCCAGTAGAAAGAGGTACACCAGCGAGAGTGATATCGTGGGGTGGCTTGGGAGGCGTCCCTTGTTAGTCTCGACATATTAATGAGCAGTAGAGTCTGCTGTACATAACAGACCAGGAGGTCACAGACCAGGAGGTCACAGACAAGGAGGTCACAGAACAAGAGGTTCAGGTACAGCAGACTAGAAGTAGAGAAGCACAACCAAAGAGGGTTGGTGCGAGACCCATATAGGCCAACAAAGCTCAGGGCTGAAGGAATTCGCAGCAGAAATTTTCGATTCCACTGATCGTTCCGCACATAAGATTAGTTGCTTGTGTGCAGATACGATTGTACCGCATGTGATTGTGTGCATTAGCGTGTCTTGAATTCATAAGAACGCTACTTGCACATTGTTAACGTGATTTGTGTAATTTTTTTATTTTAAGGAAAGTAGCCTGATCACTCAGGGACATTCCAGCGACTGATACTTGCTGGGGAGGGTAAGACACTCCCACACGCCCGAGCAAGTAGACGTACTTAGGTGCCCTAGGTTGGGTACGGAACCTCTGGGAACTTTGGTCGCCGTATTGGCCAGCATGGGCGGAGTTAAGTGGGCGGACCTCGTTGCAAAACCCCCACCGCAGCCTTACCCCGGACATTTTGGTTTTCTGTAAGGGTTGCCGAAGACCCTGATTTGAAGTCAGAGGTAGTGAAAGCAGCACCTGCAGAGATGGGGGCCAGTTGTTCAGGTAAGGGGCGATCAACCCAGGTTCAGGTTGATTTGGTAAACCAACCAATCGGGTCGGCAAGGTATATCATGTGTGAGAAATATGGTCATCACACAGAAATGTTGTGCAATGAATGGGAAAGGATGACTGTGCATGACGGGGAAAAGTTTCCCCGGGTAGGTAGTTTTAACCCAGAAGTATTACAGAATTTAAGGAGAAGAGTTTGCCTGATCAAATCTTCAAAAAGGCGTATTAGACATTGTGATTATTTAACATTGTGGCAACAGGAAGGTGAAATACAAAGGGGGTTGGTGCAAGCCACTGGATCTAACCCTATCAGGAAACTGATAGCCACTGCACCCCCACCACCATACATACCTGGAGAGAAATTGGTTGCAGAGAATGGCACTCAGGGTCATGTTAAATGTATAGAAGTTAAAGATAATGTAACTAAAGTAATCAATGCTAACACTAATCCGTGCAAGTTGTACCCTGTTTTGAACTTTCCCCAGGATTGTGACCAAGAGGATGAGCCCACAACAATATCAGCACTCTCCCTAGCAGCCACCATATCAGAAACAACAGTAGGCATGACCCAACCCGTAAGATTAGTATCAAAGGCCCCTAGCGGAGGGACAGGTGAGGTCGTATCGACTGGTAAGTACGGCACCATACACTATGCTGAAACCATTTCACCACATGTTGTAGAATCTACTCAGAATGATGTTGTTGGACTTAATCCTGTTAGGGTAATAGCAGTGCCAAATGGGAAAACTGACACTTCAGGAGCAACTCCTGTCAGGAACATCACCATGCACTGTCCCTTTTCCTGAGCAGAATTAAGATCAATGATGTCTGAATTCCCTGATCCTAGGAAGACTTAGTTGCATGTCAAAAGTATATTAGGGAGCTAGGAAATTCTGCAGAGCCAAATAACAAAGATTGGAGGACAGTTTTGAGGGCATGTTTACCCCCCAGTGTTGATCTGTTAAAGTTTATCGCTGATTGCAAGTTAGATGAGGAAGTACCACTAACAGACGAGTATAATCAGGATAATGTAAAGAGAATCAACTTACAGTTAGGGGTATATTTTCCTGCAGTAGTAAAGTGGAATAAAATCTTTACAATAAAACAAAAAGAAGGTGAATCCACACCAGAGTATTTTCACCGGGCTCTGCAGGATATGGCTATGTACACTGGTATAGATGACATTAAAACTAATGTACACCACAGGGAAGTAGCTGTTTCAGTATTAATGGACGGTCTAAAAGAGGTTTTAAGGAATAGAATACAAACCACTAGGCCTGATTGGAGAGGTATGTCGGTAGATGCATTGGGAGAGGCTGCTGCTGGGCATGATCGGAATATCATCAGACACAGGGAGTCACAGAGTGATAAATTAATGGCTGTAAGCATACAGGCTCTTACTACTGGGCCACCACCTCAGCCCAGAACTGTGACCCCTGTGGGTAAGTCAGGAGGTATAAAATGTTATAGTTGTCACAGAGAGGGACACATGTCACGTGATTGTAAAACAAAACAAAGGCAAAATTCATATCAATCCCCTAGATAACGACCTGATACGAGACATTGGGATCAAGGACCGAAAGGGCGGAGCTATGAGCCACATGCAGGGGAAACAAAAAGGTATCCCCCAAGAAGAGACTGGCAAATCTCTGATAGTTCCCATCTACCCCCACCACAAGTAATTGCTGCCAGCGCGATTCAGGGAGGTCACCATACCCAATAGGGGTGTGGCCACACCTGTAATCTGCAGCCAGTGAAATTGATTGCAAGTCTTGGAAGTGAACCCGAGATCACAATTGATGTAGCTGGTAAATCATTAAATTTCCTTGTAGATACGGGGGCGGCCAAATCAGTGATAAATTCGACAGTGGGCATGAGAACCACTGGTAAGACAATTCCAGCCATGGGAGTAACGGGAGTAGTACAGCACTATCCTGTTAGCAAACCAGCAGAGATTACAATAGGGCCTTTGCATACCAAGCATTCCTTTTTGCTGGCTGCATCGGCACCGACTAATCTCCTGGGAAGAGATTTATTGTGTAAAATGGGGTGCGTCATTTATTGTACTCCTGAAGGTGTATTGTTAGACATACCTGAGAATCACGCTCAGGAAGTACGAGACATGCTAGACTCCCCATCAAAATTAATGTCACATACCGTTATGATAAATAGGAGTTCATCCCAGGTAGAAGAAATGACATCCCAAATACCAGAGTAACTTTGGACTAAAGATGGACAAGACACTGGATTAATGGCAAACGTAGCTCCAGTCGTTGTACAAGTAAAAGATGGTAGGATAGCTCCAAAAATCCCACAATACCCTCTGAAGCCAGAGGTGGAGTTAGGAGTATACCCCGTAATAGAGCGCTTGCTACAACAGGGCATTCTGGTAAGAACATCCAGCACTGCCAATAGTCCCATCTTCCCTGTGAAAAAGAGTGGGGGAAGAGGTTACAGGCTAGTGCAGGATCTAAGGGGGATTAACAAAATAGTTGAGAGTCAGTTCCCCGTAGTGCCAAATCCAGCTGTCATCCTTATGCAAATCCCTCCCACTGCAAAATTTTTCACTGTTATTGACCTCTGCTCCACCTTCTTCTCGGTACCTCTGCACCCTGACAGCCAATATTTGTTTGCATTCACATACAGAGGAGTCCAATACACATGGACTCGATTACCACAAGGTTTCATAGACAGCCCAAGTATATTTTCACAGGCTTTGCATGATTGTTTACAGTCTTTCCAACCAGAGAGTGGATCAATATTGATACAATATGTGGATGATTTACTACTATGTTCAGATTCACTGGAAGCATCCCTGAAAGATACGAAACAGCTCCTGTTTCATCTTTCAGACACAGGACACAAGGTTTCCAAAGACAAGTTGCAATTATGCCAGACTAAAGTAAAATATTTGGGACACTGTCTGACACAGGGACTGAGACACCTGACCGCTGATAGAATCCAAGCAATTCGAGACATGACTCTGCCACAAACCCAGCAACAGATCAGAACGTTTCTAGGAATGTGTGGGTATTGCCGTAACTGGATCCCAGGTTTTTCCATTCTAGCATTACCTTTGCAGGAGATGGTCTCATCAAACAAGCCTGATCGGATTTCGCATACAGACGAATCCGAGATGGCATTTGAGAGACTTAAACAGTGCCTAACGCAGGCACCAGCATTAGGTATGCCAGACTATGGGAAACCCTTTGAGCTGTACGGAACAGAAAGTGCTGGTTGCGCGGCAGGCGTCCTAACCCAAAAGCACGGTGATGCCAACAGGCCGGTAGCATACTACAGCGCTCAGTTAGATACGGTAGCGCGATCCCTCCCCACATGCTTGCGAAGTGTCGCTGCGATAGCATTGCTAGTAACGAAAAGCGAAGATGTAGTGCTAGGACACAACCTCACAATCCATACACCACATGCAGTGTCAGCCTTGCTGAATTCGGCTCAAACTAGACACGTCTCATCAGCACGGTTTACAAGATGGGAATTGGCATTAATGGCCCCCGTAAACATCACCATAAAGAGATGCAGTGCATTAAATCCGGCAACGTATCTCCCAGGTGTGCCTGGACAGGCACAAAGGGTGGAGGATGAGAGTAATAGTGAAGGAGGATTTAAGACAGGGGATGACACGCATGATTGTATGGAATATTTGACCCAAAATTTCACGGCAAGGCCTGACATCAGTGACAACCCACTGGAAGATGTAGATCTTACTTTCTACACTGACGGTAGTTGTCACAGACAGACGGACTCAGGAGACTTGTGTACTGGATACGCAGTCGTAGATGACCAAGGCACCATAGAAGCAGAACCGCTAGGCCCACCTCACTCAGCCCAAGTTGCTGAACTGGTTGCCCTAACCAGAGCATGTGAATTGGCTAAGGGCAAATCAGCCAATATCTATACCGATTCTAGATACGCATTCGGAGTAGTCCATGATTTCGGAGCCCTATGGCGCCTCAGAAATTTCATGACGGCAGCTGGTACACCGGTAGCGCATGCAGCCCACATCAAAAGGCTTCTAACAGCGATACAGGAACCCGACAGAGTGGCTGTTATCAAGTGTAAAGCACATACATATAGCCAAGACCCGGTATCACTTGGTAACAGCCGAGCAGACGAAGCTGCTAAGTTAGCAGCTGGTACCCCCAGACAAACAGACACCACACAACTGATGGCATTTAATACCGTCAACACACAGAAATTGTGTGAAATGCAAAATTTGTGTTCCACACAGGAAAAGGCAGTTTGGAGGGCAAAAGGATATGGCCAGGAGTCCTCAGGACTCTGGACAGATGGGCAGGGTAAACCAGTGGCACCCAGAGCATACCTTCCAAGTTTAGCGGAAGCAGCACATGGGCTGACTCATCTAGGCAAGGAAGGGATGTGCAAGTTGGTAAGAGCATATTGGTGCGCCCCAGGATTTTCTTCCCATGCGGGAAAAAGGGCAATGACATGCCTCACCTGCTTGAGGAAGAATATCGGAAAGGCAATACCAACAGAACCATCTCATATCCCACCTACAGGCGGCCCTTTTCAGGTGATACAAATTGATTTCATACAATTCCCCCCTTGTCGAAATTTGAAGTATGTACTAGTTTGTATAGATGTGTTTTCAAATTGGGTCGAAGCATTTCCTGCGGCCACAAACACCGCTATGTTTACTGCTAAGAAAATTGTGCAGGAATTTGTGTGTAGATACGGTATCCCTAGAATAATTGAAAGTGATAGGGGTACCCATTTTACAGGTGATGTCTTTCAAGGAATGTGTAAGTTGATGGGAATTGATAGTAAGCTGCACACTCCGTACCGCCCCCAGGCGAGTGCGAAAGTAGAAAGAGTGAACAGCACTATTAAAAATAAATTGAGCAAAGTTATGGCGGAAACAGGATTGACATGGCCAGAAGCTTTGCCCATTGTATTATATAGCATCAGAACCACTCCCAGGTCCCCTCTTAATCTGTCCCCTTTTGAAATTCTGTTCGGTCGACAACCGCATGTTATGATTAACCCTCAGGATGATTTGAAGTGTAACAATGAAGTGACTGTAAAGTATTTGGTTAAGATGAGTAAACAGCTAAGGAATCAGAATGATAATTTGAAGTTAGTGATTCCTGATCTGCCAGATAGTAATTGTCATGACATTGAACCTGGGGATTATGTAATGATACAGAATTTTCTACGCTCAGGTTGCCTTATTGACAGATGGGAAGGACCATACCAAGTCTTATTGATTAGCACGACAGCATTGAAGGTTGCCGAGAGAGAGACTTGGGTTCATTCGTCCCATTGTAAGAAGGTTGCTGAGGGAGGCAGACACACATCACGAGAGCTACTGTGTTCTGGGGCTTATAACCCACCAAAAACCCTATTCCTGAACGCCCCTTCTGCCTCTACCTGCTTCCCTGTCCCCCCTGGACCCTTCTGAGGTGCCCCTGTCTGTGTCGCGGAGTCGGGGAGCGGTATTTAGAGCTCCCGCGGATTGCGGCCTACGGGAGCTCCAGGAGCCGGGGCCTCGATTTATTCCCCGATCCCGGAGGAAGTTCCAGGGACCCCGAGATCGGGCCGTGAGCTCCCCCTTGACCGCCGGCACCCGCATTACTGAGAGCCGTGACGGGACGTGACCGCTGGCTGCTATTTACCTGCCTCCGCTGCTGGGAGCCGCTGAGACCTTCGGCGGCTGGACGGAGCCGCAGGACGCCCGGCGGCCATCTTAGGTGAGGCTCTCCGGCTCCCTGCTCTCTCTCTCCTGCCGAGCGCCGGGGCTCGTGGTCGCTGGGAGGTGCGGCTTGCGGGTGAGGGCCGTGCGGCTGAACCCTCGGCTGGGGGTGACGTCATCAAGTCCGCCTGACCGCTGCTGGCAACTGCTGGCAACTATTGTATAAATTCATAACTTTCTGCCCATTTCCTGCTTCCCCTGGAGCTGTCACATCAATCTCAGCCTCTGCAGTCTATTATAGCCGGTTGGCCCCCCCTGAGCATACTGATTCTTGGGGATCATTCTGTGACTAGTGGACCCCTGGTGCTACGGGCCACATATGCATATATACATATATATGATTCAACCGGGCTAAGTGCTGATGCGGCGTTGCTGTGGCCAGATGTAAAGACCGTTAAATATGTGTCTGCTTCCCTGATGTTGACCTAGGACCATGTGGGGGCTACTGCACGGCGATGATCCACGCATCTTTATATTGCCGAGCCATGTGACTTGGGTGATACTGCACTACTTTCATTACAGACCGATCTCATGGTGAGAGGCATAAAGAAAAAAAAGGCCAAGATCAAGCCAGACGCGGCCCCAACACCAGCGGCCCGTCATTCGTCGGATCTACGGCAGTTCTTAACTTCACCGACCACAGACCCAGCCGCCTCTTTATCCGTTCCGACCTCCCCTTCTTTACACACCCCGGAGGGCGACATGTCGTCCCCCAGGAACACGCAACCCCCGTTAGCCTCTTCTTCGACCGCAGAGATCAGCGAGATTCTGTCTCATGTCAGATCGCTTCCCACGAAACAAGACTTTTCGGCTCTTGAGACTCGCTTGCTATCTACCATCAAGCAAGAAGTAACTGCGATCAGACACGACATGTCTCAACTTGGGGCACGTGTGGATATCCTGGAACGACACGAGACATCTAGCGTTGACACTTTAACCAAATTTCGGGAGGTGCTTTCTCATCAGCAGAATGATATATCTTTTCTTAAATCACGTATAGAAGATATGGATAATCGCGGAAGGCGGAATAATATCAGGGTCAGGGGTCTCCCTGAAAGCGTTCAACAGGCTGATCTGCCGAATGCTTTAACGGCAATATTTGGAGAGCTTATCGACTTGGATTCAAACAAAGACATAGTCTTTGATAGGGCCCACCGTGCTCTCCGTCCTCGTGGCATACCACCGGAAAAGCCCCGAGATGTGATTTGCAGGCTCCACTATTATGCCCAAAAAGAAGAGATAATGAGAAAGGCCCGTCAGCTGGATGGTGTTGATTTGCAAGGATATAGGATTCGGTTGTTTCCGGATCTCGCATGGTCGACCCTACAACAACGCCGAGCCTTAAAACCCCTTACTGATTCTCTTCGGAAACTTGAAATGAAATACAGATTGGGCTTCCCTTTTTCTCTTCAGGTTACTATCAACGGCAAAGTAGCCACTCTCTCCAGACCTGCGGATTTACCGGCCTTCTTTACGACCCTAGGCATACCACCAGTGCTCTTACCTGATTGGGTGGCTTTTCATCAACAACCCGACATACCTGCCGTGATCCCTCCAGATGATGTGTGGCATCAAGTGCGATCCCCGCGGATGCGGGGGACTCATCCTGCTAGTTCACAATCCTCTGAGCCTCCATGACTGGGGGGGGGGGGTGTCTGGACTTGTCTTTGTGAAGTTGCTCCTGTTATTGCTAGCGTATACTAGGTTTTGCTCCGTTGCGCTTCAACGCGTTGCTCACGTGCGTGATTGGAGAGGTTATGTCCCATGTGGACGTGTATTCTCCTGTTGCTCATGTCAAACATTAGGTTCTCTTCCTTAAATAGTGCTATGTGTTGCCCACACGTGGGATCGGTTTTTGTAACTTTTGTAATTTTTGTAACGTTGTAAAGTTGTAATGGTTTCATGGATGAGTGATGGGGTAACGTCGTTATGTTATTTTGTTCTTGTTTAAGCTACATTCATTATTGCTGCGACGATACTCATATACATAATTGCTCAGCTTTCATGAAACTTGGTTAGATGGTTTAAAGATTACACGTATGTATATGTGTATATATATATGTATATACATGCTTACATATTTTTTTTTAATTTTTTTTTTTCTACTTTGTTTTTCTCTGTATGTTTCACCTGTGCCTGTGCGCATTCCTCGGTAATACTTTATATTTGTTTAGCTTCTATTTTGTGGATGGTCGCTGTCCTGGGCCCCCCGAAGGACCCCATTATGCTGCATCCCCTGTTTCTTTGGACTGGGAGTCGGCAGGATTCCGCTCCTGTCCTTTTTGCAGCTGTCCTTTTTCTAGTATTCTCATCTCTGCTTAATATTATGGTACTTTGCAGCGTGGTTTTCCACTCTGCATCTTCTTTTTTTCCTCTCTCTGTTCTCCCTCTCTTTCTATTTCTTTCCCTTGCTGCTCTTCCTTTCCCCCCTCCAGTGTCTGTCGGAAGGATGACTATTGTGAAGCCCTTAGGTGTGCCGTAACGATGGGGGCAAATGATTTACATATCACTACCCTTAATGTTAAAGGGCTAAATGTTCCTGAGAAAAGGTCTAAACTCCTCAAATGGCTTAGAGATGAGAGAGTTGACGTTGCTTTTATTCAGGAAACGCATTTTAAGATGGGACATGTGCCGTCCCTAAAATGTCACTACTATCCTCATGTTTTCCTGTCCAATAATTCTGCCGGCAAGACATTAGGCGTAGCTGTATTATTGGCTCGCCACCTGCCTATCCTTAATGTTACCTCCCATAGAATAGCTGAAGGTAGGGGGTTGCTGGTGAAATGTGACATATACGGCCAACGCTTTTCTTTTTTGAACATATATGCTCCCAATGCTAAACAACCTTCCTTTTTGTCCTCGATTTTGGATAATGCAGAGCCTCTTATGGAAGGGGTGGTGGTGATGGGAGGCGACTTCAATTGGACATTAGATCCCCTTCAGGACAATTCTAAAAAGGTTTCCTGCAGGCCGGAGAGGGAGCATAGGGGGGTGAGACGCGCCCTGCTCGACCACCAGCTGATTGACACATGGAGACTGACACATTCTGCTGAGATAGATTATTCCTTTTTCTCACACCCACATCAGACATATTCCAGAATCGATTACCTGTTTCTGAGTCACCGACACCTACATCTCCTTTCTGATGCTTCTATAGGACAAATTGTGTGGTCAGATCATGCCCCAGTTAACCTCACATTGCGCTTGCCTCCCAGCACACATCGCCAATGGTCCTGGCGTTTTAACGACACTTTTCTGCAAGACGCGGACTGTCGGTCCCGTATCGACAACGCCTTAGATTCCTATATCTGTACCAATGACCTAGACGACATTTCTAAAGTGTCGGTCTGGGAGGCACATAAATGTGTCATTAGAGGGGTTTGTGTCCAGATGGGATCTTTCCGCAAAAAGCAGAGGGAGAAACTCCGGGGTGAATTATCGTCTAAGATACAATCTCTCGAGCTTCTACACAAGAAATTCCAAACCCCACAACATTATGCTGATCTTGAAGCTGCCAGGGCCGATCTGAATAAGCTACTCTCTGACAGAGTCAAATTTTCTTATCGGAAGTGCCGTAGCAGATACTATCAATGGGGTAACAAACCCGGGAAGTTACTGGCCAAAGCCCTTAGAGAGCAACGTGCTCTTACTTTTATACATTCAATTAAAAATAGTCACGGTCAGCCCCAACATGAGACACCTCACATCGCTAGGGCTTTTAGGGCATATTACTCCACTCTGTATAACCTTTCCGGTCCGAACGGTAGAGCGGATAAGTTGCCCCATCAAATAGCCATAGCTGAATACTTACGTGACTTAGACTTTCCCACGCTATCCATAAAAGAAGTGGAAGAACTAGATGCCCCTTTCTCTACTGAGGAGGTTAGGAAAGTCATTGAATCTTCTCCCAACGGCAAGAGTCCTGGCCCTGATGGGTACACCATTGCTTATTATAAAGCTTTCAAGGAGAAATTGGTACCTCTACTCACGAGAGCCTTTAATACTATATCAGAACACTCGCCCTTCTCCCCGCAATCTCTCGAAGCCCATATTGCAGTTAAACCTAAGGAGGGTAAAGACCCCAGTCTTTGCTCCAGTTATCGGCCAATTTCACTATTGAATATAGATGTAAAACTCTTTGCCAAACTGATTGCAAACCGCCTTAAACTATTATTACCTAGTTTGATACATGGAGATCAGGCTGGTTTTGTTTTAGGCCGAGAAGCCAGAGATAACACCTCAAAAGTGCTCAACATGATTCACTATGCTGGCCAGCTTTCGTCCCCATCAATCATACTGTCGACTGATGCTGAAAAAGCGTTTGACAGGGTGGACTGGGACTTTTTGTCTGGCATACTGAAACATCTAGGGCTCGGTAATACCTGTCTTCATAGAATCCTATCTCTTTATACTTCCCCGTCCGCCAAAATTAGGATTAACGGTTCCCTTTCTGATTCCTTTTCTATTACCAATGGCACACGTCAGGGCTGCCCACTATCCCCATTGCTTTTTGTCCTATGCATGGAAACATTAGCTCGAAGCATTAGGGCTAATCCGAATATCTCCGGTTTGCTGGTAAAAGGGACTGAATACAAATTGGCCTTATATGCCGACGATTTACTCGCTGTAATTTCGAAACCAGTAACCTCTTTACCAAACCTTATGGTTGAATTTGAGAAGTTCTGAGCCCTCTCTAACTTCAAAATAAATTATTCCAAATCTATTGCCATGAATTTAACTACTCCTTCTGATGTAGTAGAGGGTCTGAAGCATGCCTTCCCTTTTACTTGGCATGATCACAAATTAAAATATCTGGGGGTGCTGCTGTCCAATGATTTATCTAAATTATTCTCCCTGAATTTTAGCCCCTTGTTGGCGAAGCTTCGCCTAGACTTCCAGAAATGGAAGAAATTAAGATTATCATGGTTTGGCAGGATCAACGTTGTCAAAATGAACGCCCTCCCTAGGATATTATTCTTTCTCCAGACCCTTCCAATACATATCCCCCTACTTTGGTTACGTGACGTACAGAATCTTATTCGTGCATTTGTTTGGGGATGCAATACACCCAGGTTTAAACACGACATTTTATTTAGGAGAAAACACCAAGGGGGGCAACAACTCCCACATATTTCTAACTACTACCATGCAGTACATTTGAATAGGATTTTGGAGTGGTCGCGTGCTAAAGATCGTAAACAATGGGTTCTTCTGGAGGAAGGATGCCTTCCACATTATATCGAAATTGCACCTTGGCTTCCTATCCTTCCGAAGGTCACCCACCCCACGGTCTCCCCCACGATCAAATTATGGGCCACACTGAGATCTCAGAGCCATATATCCTCCAAATGGTCCCCTTTAACCTCCTTTCTCTATAACTCCGAATTTGTTCCGGGTCTCCACGAGATAGCTTTTGCTCCATGGGCAGAGGCTGGGATTTTCAGGGTCGGTCAGCTGGTGAGTTCGGGTAGGGTGCGCTCATTTTCAGATGTTCAGTCTCATTGGAACTTACATAGTGCTGAGTTTTGGAAGTTCCTGCAGGTTCATCATTTCATAACATCTTCCAAGAACCTTTCTGATATAATTAGGGATCTCACCGGGTTCGAAAAAATATGCGTTTCTCCTAGCTCTCCCACGCATACCATCTCACAAATTTATGCGCTTATCATGGAAGACTTTTTTCCGCAACCTCCTACCTTCATGGCTTCCTGGGAGAAGGAACTACCAGGGCTACCTACACAGATCAACTGGGATTCCGTATTTCGTAACGCCCAAGCGAGCTCTTTATGCTTATCGACATTAGAGACCCTCTATAAACTCATATATAGATGGTATAGGACTCCTCAGGTTCTTAATAAAATGTTTCCCTCCCTCTCGAATCTGTGCTGGAGATGTAAAAATGCCCCAGGGAGCTTTGTGCATATCTGGTGGGATTGCCCTCTTATAATTCCATTTTGGGTAGAGGTATTCAAGTGCTCCGAACTGATAGTGGGGGACGTGATCCCGAAAGACCCGGGTTTCTGGCTCCTCAATCACACCTCCGCGGGAGCACACTCCTATAAACACTCCCTATTGAGACATCTTAGCAATGCAGCAAAAGCGGTTATTCCAACTCTTTGGAGATCCACCTCACCACCCTCGATTAAATTATGGTTTGCAAAGATCGAATACTTTTTAGACATGGAAGACCTTATCTCCTTCTCATCTGGGAAAACCGTTAACTTCACAGCTATCTGGTTCCCCTGGTACGACTTTAAGGACTCTTCTATGTATCGGTCATACATGGCTACATAATCCCCCTCATATTCCGTGTACGGTGTCTTTCTAATATGTCTCAGATCTGTAATTGATAATGTTCCCCCCCTTATCTTCCAAAGAACTTGTCCTTCCTGCGCAGACACTCTTACCTGACTCTACCTTTCTTAACTTTCCCCTTTTTCCCTTTTTTTCTTTTTCTCCCCTCTCTTTCTCTCCTTTCCTTTTATCCTAAGCTGTTTTATTAAAACGTTCTCCCTTTATATGCTCTGATGTAAGCTTTGCAGACAACTTATTTCCACACTTTGGGTGCTTCAAACGTATTGTACTGACATATATGATATGCAATGATTCTGTACCCTTCTTTGGAAATGTATTGTTGTAATGATCTGTCTGCTGCCTTGATTAATAAAAACAGTTTACATAAAAAAAAAGAAGGTTGCTGATCCAGAGAGGTCCCGTGATAAAGAACAGACGGTGGAGGAAGTTGTATCACTGGAGTGTCTGTTTCAGGAGGACTGAGACGGCACCTGAGCATTGAGAATAATAAGATCGGAGGCAGTTGTCGATTCCCTGTTCCCTTTTATTGTTTTTCTCCACTTCCCATCCCATCTCCCTCAATTATTTCTTTCCCCCTTCTCATCCTTCTCCATTTCCTCCTATAAGATGGACTTGCCCCAAGAGACTGTGATCCGGATTTTCCTGTTGACCATGATGTTGACCAGAGCAGTCTGTTCCGGTGAGAGTACCATGGAGGTCGAGAGAGGTTCTGGAATGGGTTCTGATGACAAAGTTGGAGGCGTAGATTTCCAAGAACAACATAATCATCAAGCAAAGGCGAGTATCAGAAAACGATCCGATAGCATTGACAATAGGAGGAATTGTGAAGGATTGTTAGCTGAAGAGAACTGTATCTGTAGACTCTGTGACAGTGTAGTTGAGGATGGGTGCATCAAGAAATGTCAGTCCAGTTTTAATATCCACATGGACCGGCATCCATTGAGTGACTATCACTCCTTAATGGGTAAAGTGTTAAACCAGACAGATTGTTGGGTATGCTCTCAAGTACCTCAAGGCCATAGCAAATCAGGATTAGTGCCATTCCCTTTAACTATAGGGGAGGTACTTGAGCTAAGTGGTGGGAGGCCGGTGGACAGGAGGTTTAATATCTCCAGTCCTCCTAGTTTGAAGCTCCACCAATATCATGTGGATAGATCCCTAGTATGTTTTAACATTTCCAATCCCCGAAAGCCGGGAAATTGGGAAGTGTCATGGAATAACCAAACCATGACCTTTTCATACAGAGCTGATAGAATGCCTACAGATACAGAACTTATACGCCACATAGCCGGTAGTGGAAAATATTTCCGATATAGGTATACCTTAGGAAGTAGGATCATGAGAGTTGGAGAAGTATCACCAGGATACTGTGCACATATCGTACAAACTGATACGTGTACTAAACAGATGGGAGAATTAGGGTTAGGAGATTTCATATGGAAAATGTGTAATATGGTTATGTCCTACTCCGTCCCATATGTTCTCCCCGATGATGCATATTTCATATGCGGGAGGAAGGCGTATAAGTGGCTTGCCCCAAACTCAGAAGGGTTATGTTATATTAGAAAGGTACTGCCTGAGGTAATGACCGTATCCCACACTAAAATGAAGGATATTCACCGCAGTGCCCAAGCTCCTTATACTCACACTCATTACGAGCACATCGTTAAACGGCACCTGATAGAAAGAACAGAGCATCCGGCCTCTGACCTGATCCATGAATCCACCGGGATTCAATTCCTAATTGCGTTAGATATCACTCGTACCGCCAGAGGAGTGATAAATTATAAATATATATCTGCGCTTGCAAATTTATTAGACAATATCACTGAAATGTATGATGACACATTCAGGTATACCGGAAGGGAGCTCCAAGCTTATAAAACAGAACTGGTTCAGCATAGGATGGTTCTTAATTATCTCACGGCAGTGACGGGTGGATATTGTGTCACACTGGCAACGCAGTACGGCGTAAAATGCTGCACTTATATTACGAATAGCACCGAGGACCAAAAGATGGACGACATTCTCCAATTAAAGTGGGAGTTCCGCAGGAGACACAATCTCACCCTCGCTGCTGTGGGTAATGAGCTGACCGGTTGGGTGTCATGGTTGAACCCGCGAAATTGGTTCTCTGGTTTAGGAGAATGGGCTCAAGGAATTATCATGGATGTAGGGAAATTTCTTTTGTGTATTCTGGGTGTCATCATATTGGTCGGTCTGATATTTAGATGCGTTCGGGTTTTAACAAAGTGTAAACGTAGCGCCCGAGTGATGAGTTTAAGAAGTGAAGATACTGTAATAACAACGACTGATTTGGTTTATGACCCAACGATGGAGACAATGTTGTGATGAAAATGTGATTCCACGGTCCGTTTCTTTCACCCGTTTCTCCTTTGTTTTTCTCCAAGGTACAAAGACATCCGCTTGGAAGAAGAATTTGACAACCTTTTACACAGACAAGTGATGGACAATGCCATAGACCCCCAATATCCCTAGCAATTTTAAAATTTTACGATAGCCCAACACTTTTGTAAGCCTATGGACATTGAGAAAGCTTTTGCTCGCATTTTGGCAAAAGCCCAAAGAGACTACAGTCAACATGTACATCAAGACAAGACACCAGACAAGACTTCAATCAACAAATGTATATTAAACTCACATAGTTTACGACTGCATTTACCATAATTGCTTCTTATCTTCATCTCTACAACCTTCAGGTAATGACACACATAGTCGATAGGGAATATAGGCACAGATATCAGCACTCACATATCCCCCCATTCATGTATCATCAACTAAAATGTGCTCCCCCATTTTGTTGCAACCAAAAGCCGAAAAGAGCTCGGTAAAGTTTGACAGCCCATCCACAGACCCGTACCACGGGATAAGAAGGAATTCAAATGTATACTTCGCAATACCTCGAAGCTTGATTTAAAACACGTTCGGCACGATGATACATGACCCCTCAAACATGGACTCATACATACATGCTTCTACTATCTCACTAGATCATACCCAATCATAGAAATGTATTATACATGACATATATTTTTCTCTTTTTGAACTGTTTTAGGAAGTGGCAGTTATTGGTGACTGCCAAAGGGTGGACTGTCAAAGTCAGAAAAATATCACGCTGCACATTGCCATATATGCACCTCATGCGTGTGCCCGCTGCACGAGCATGAGCTCTCCCGTGCGTGCGTATACTCGCAGTCGCGTGCACTCGCAGGCGCACGGTATGCGCATTTACGGTAGAGTTTGTGTGCGTCTAGCGGGCGACTCAATCGTAACATATTTTAGTCATATAATGTATTTTGTAGATTATGGTCCCTTTGATAGAATCTGAAAGTTTAGTTAATATAGCATGTTCGGGGACAAAGAGATTCCTCTTTGTTTGATACGAAGGGTCAGACAGGGGTTACACAGTGGTGTTTAGTATCCATCGGAAGAGAATATAATTAGCAATATTCCGGTGTTGGTTTGAAGCGGATTACTCGCTCGCGCGTATAGTTATGGACATAAGAAGTTTATGGACATTTACTATATTTGCACTTTATTACCCATGCGGTGGGAAACCCAGTTTCCCTCCCACCTGAGCAGTTTGAAATAGTCACAGCCCACCTGTATGAACCAACCTATGACCTTTTGTTATAATGCAGAGACGAATTCCTGTGTCCAATGAACAATAAGAATGTAGGGACCATTGTACTGTATTGTGTGTAGTGTATAAAAAGACAAGCCGATCTGGGCCAGCTCTCTACTCTTCTCAACGGTTCTCATCACTGATAATCGGGAGCTGGATATCCAGAAAGGCGCTTGCGATTGTTCCCCTTGTGCGTAAGTTCTCTGCAACCATATTTATCTCCTATTTTGTTGTAAGCCATTCTCTCTCTCCTTCCCCCTTAAATGTAATTGTGTCTTTGTTATATTTTAACGTGTAGTAACTCGGTTAGGTATTTTATGTTAGTTTGGTAGTGTATAACTTGTATTGTGTATTCTTTTGCGATTGAACATTCATTCTCTCCCTTAAAAGGTGTTAGACCCTTAGACCGGTATTTGAGTGTTTATTATATTGCTAAAGGGTTCTCAGAGCGTAAGAATCGCTCATACAGCTTTTAAACTAACAAAGTTACACTGTGTTGCATTTACACCTTATCACTGCACAAAGGTTTACAATTTAAGTACATTGTTTATGATATTGTTACAAAGGTTTAACGCTGTGAGCGTCAGCGCCGCTTGTGATCTCCTCGTGGTCTCGAGCGTCCGCTACGCTGATAGCGTATCATTACGGTAGTCGGCAGCCTATAGCGTGCTTGCCTTTACGCTTTAAGCCGTGAGCGAACGTGCCGCTCGTGCGTCTCGTCCACGGCTAAGCGTTTGTTACGCTACGTGCGTACTCTTACGGTATTCCATACGCCAATTGCGTACTGTGTTCATTAACCTTTTATAGTGTTTAATATAGGATATATTATAGGCTTTATCACTGTCATAGACATATACTGTATATATATTGGCATGAGCTGCTATAGTAATAACCAAAGTTATTAAGTGTACAGTACCATGTGCCTTTGTAGTTGGAACCGCCAGAGATGGTTGGGAAGCAGTGTTCTCCTGCACGTGGGAGAGGAGACAGCTACTGATGCCATGCTGCCGGCGATACCGGAAGTCAGGGGTTGCACCAGAAGTGGACGCACGTTTTGCTCGGGCAGCTTGTTCACCTGATTGTTTGATCAGACAGCCCCTGTGTGAAGCCTAAAACAGCAGCGCTGACCAATGGGGACGTAGGTAGGCATCCTTACATTATAGGGTGATTGACAGGTGTATGGGAAGTGTATATCCATTAGACTTGGGCTATAAACTGAAAAATTGGCATTCACTCTGGACCCGTTTGGACCACTGTCTGCTAGTGTTATTGGTATTGGCTGTTATGCATATAATCTCTGGGTTGATAGTTTATTATGCCAGAAAGGGGGAAGTTTATGGTGAAATCTGGTGTGTGAAGTGGGGATAAGGAAAGTTGCTGAGGGCTTTAGAGCAGAATGAAGTGGTCTGCATAGTTGCTGGGATGAGTGTTCTCAAAGGATGTGAGTGTATAGACTGGGTAGTGATCTTGATGGGCATTGTTCCACAGAAGGTTTGGAATTTTGGTGGAATTATCAAGAGAATTAAGTGGTAGGTTATGCCATGGTGAGGATGTGTACATTTGGGTATGGGCTTATGTTGCTTGGGGCAATTAAAGTTGTGGTCATACCAGTTCAAAGAAGACGTGTTGAGTGTATATGATAGTTACATATTTTGGATTATTATGACATTGGATATAGTGATGTGGAAATAGTGGAGGGGTACAAGGGCACAAAATGGGATTAAACAATGAACACATATAATTGTGGGATTGTGCCTAAAGCATGATGGGAGAAAAAAATTGGATGTGTTGGGGTGACCGGGATGGTGATTAAAAGATAGTGGTGTCAATGCAGAAGAGGTGGGTTAGAAGCAAAAGGTGGGCGGACTGCGCACAGATGTACACTGTGTTACGGGTAGTGCTGCTAATGTTTAACAAGTCGGTCCCTTCTTGTTGTAACAATAATGTCCAAATGTGTGTTTACACTGCGCTCAACCCCGATTTCTAGTTATCAATGTATGTATATGTATAAACAAATAATGCACTGTTTGAATACGTTGCACAATTAACGTTTATTATATTGCAATATAAGTTGTTAGTAACGAGGTTCTGAAACTCTGTTATAATAGATTGTCCAAACTGAGCATATTGAGCATGCTGTGCTGTGCTGGGTTTAATTAAGTAATAAACTGAATGTCCAGGGGCACAGTACCTCTTGGGGATGTTGTTTGGAAACAAAAGGTGGAAGAAAAAATTATAACTGAAGGGGGAAAAAAATTTGAAAAAAGGAAGAAGAAAAAAGTCAGTTTGTTTAAAATCCAGACTGCGGTGTCCCACTGGTCTGTATATGAATTAATGCACTTATAGGATGTATGCCTTATTGGAAGCTTTAGACAGTTTTGAAGGATAAAATCAAAGAAGAGGGACTCCGGACTGGCTTTCCCCCCTGGCTCCTGTCACCGGCACTGTGACTGTGATCAGTCACACGCCGGAGACCGGTCAGCCTGGGTTCACTGCCTGTCTTGGGGGGGGGGGGGGGGGGAATGCGCGCACAGCGATCGCTCTCAAGAGCGGTTCGTTGCTACACTCCCTCCACCTACAGAGACTCACCTTGATTCTCCTCCTCCGCTGCTAACCTCATCAGTGTCAGGCTCTCTCCTTGGTACTTCTCTTCTGATCGTAGCTGTCAGACGCCCAGCACAGGACTAGTCTGCCCCGCATGTCAAGCCCCTTCCCCCCCGCACTTGTTCGCACCCGGCGAGTAGATCCCTGCCTATGCAGCTTAGATGCGGTGGCAGGCAGCTACCCGCCATGTTTTGGGTCACAGTGGCTGTGTGTGATGTCATGCAGCTGCCACGCCCCACCCCAGCAACAGTCCGGAAATGCCTGCATTGTCTGGACTGCACCCCCCAATGGCATGCCCCCTCCCACCCTGCGACCTGTCAATCAGGCAGAGGCGATCGCAGCAGTGAGATGCTTTTACATCTCACTGTGAGTGCACGCGTAGTGCAGCCGATGTGCATGTGCACTATACAAAGTGCTTCAGGCTGCAATTGCTGCAGTTGCAGCGATCGGTTATGAATTAGGCCCTTTGTGCACTGTCGGCGGAAAGTGTGAACTTTGTTGGTGAAGTAGGATATTGGTTGAGATATGTTTTCTATAGATATCTGTTGCAAGCATATTGTTAACAATCTGATAATATAGGTATCATGGAGACATGGTGTGATGATTCTCATGGTTAGGCAGCTAACTTGGAGGGTTATACTCTGTTCAGGAGAGACAGGAGAGACAGGTCTATTAAAAGAGAGGGTGGTGTATGTCTTTATGTTAAACCATTTCTAAAACCGTACTTAAAGGAGGTAATTTACGAGGGAACTGGGGATAATGTGGAATCATTATGGGGGTTGAAATTTCTATGGGAAGTAAATCTACACAAAAGCTTTTAATAGCGACATGCTATAAACGGGTGGTCTTCAAGTTGCCGATTGTCGGGATCCCGGCGCACAGTATACCGGCACCGGAATCCCGATAGCCGGCATACCAACAGTTTTTCTCCCTCGTGGGGGTCCACGACCCCCCTGGAGGGAGAATAAATAGCATAGCGCGCCACCGTGGCGAGCACAGCGAGCCCGCAAGGGGCTCATTTGCGCTGGCCACGCTGTCAGTATACCACGCCGGTATGCTGGTCGCCGGGAGCCCGGCTGCCGGCATACCATAGTACACCCGCTATAAACCGCCTGATATTATGTGACTGAGGAAGTGCAACTCTTGATGCAAATTGAGAAAGCTGTAGGACAAGGGGAGGTCCTAATCATTGGGGATTTTAATTATCCAGACATAAATTTGGCCAGTGAATCATGTGATACAACTAGGGGAATCAGGTTTTTAAATATGCTAAAAGATAACTATTTGTTGCAAATAGTTGAGAAACCAAACAAAGTAAAGACTATACTGGACCTAGGCCCTCATTCCGAGTCGTTCGCTCAGTAATTTTCTTCGCATCGCAGTGAAATTCCGCTTAGTACGCATGCGCAATATTCGCACTGCGACTGCGCCAAGTAATTTTACAATGAAGATAGTATTTTTACTCACGGCTTTTTCTTCGCTCTGGCGAACGTAGTGTGATTGACAGGAAATGGGTGTTACTGGGCGGAAACAGGCCGTTTTATGGGCGTGTGGATAAAAACGCTACCGTTTCCGGAAAAAACGCAGGAGTGGCCGGAGAAACGGGGGAGTGTCTGGGCGAACGCTGGGTGTGTTTATGACGTCAAACCAGGAACGACAAGCACTGAACTGAACGCAGATGCCGAGTAAGTCTGAAGCTACTCTGAAACTGCTAAGTAGTTTGTAATCGCAATATTGCGAATACATCGGTCGCAATTTTAAGAAGCTAAGATACACTCCCAGTAGGCGTAGGCTTAGCGTGAGCAACTCTGCTAAATTCGCCTTGCGAGCGATCAACTCGGAATGAGGGCCCTAGTACTAACTAATAATGTGGAGATAATAGCAAATACCACAGTAATGATCACATTCTATATTAGTTTTCAAAAGCAGCATTTTAAGGGTTCAACTAAGACTCTTAACTTTTAAAAAGCTAATTTTAACATGCTGAAACATGCACTAAAGGACATAGATTGGGAAACTTTATTTCAGGGAAAGAACACTGCTAAAATGTAAGATGTTTTAAAATGTTGCTAGACAAATTCACTCATAAGTTCATCCCCATGGGCAGTAAACATAAGAGTATTAAATTCAAACCAATGTGGCTAAACGTAAGGCAAAGGAATAAATGGATTTAAAGAGGTGAGCATTCAAAGCTTTTAAAACAGATGGGAAGGCGGAGTCATTTCAGTACTACAAGGAATGTAACAAAAAATGCAAAAAGCAAATCAGAGTAGCTAAAATAGAAAATGAAAAGCAAATTGTTAAGGAGAGTAAAACTAACCCGAATAAATTTATTTAAGAATATAAATGGTAAGAGGCTAAAAAAAGAAAATATAGGACCATTAAAATGCAAACTGGTAGTCTTGATAAACTATGACAAAGAAAAAGCCGAAATATTGAGCACATTTTTTTCCTCAGTGTTTACTAGAGAGGACCAGATGGTGGGATTAATAAGTAACAATAATATTAGTAATGATAAACACCCATTGCTTAATACTTGTCTGTCTGAGGAAGTAGTCCATGAGCGATTAAAAAAATTAAGACTAATAAATCTCCTGATTCAGATGATCTTCATCCTAGGGTTCTTATGGAGCTAAACACTGAAATAGTAAGGCCACTGTTTCTGATTTTCACTGCTTCAGTTACATCAGGCATGGTACCAAAGGATTGGTGTATAGCAGAGGTAGTCCCAATATTTAAAAAGGGTATTAAACTTCATCCTGGTAACTATAGACCGGTTAGTCTGACATCTATAGTGGGGAAACTTTTGGAAAGTATACTAAGGGATAGCATACAGGTGTACTGGGAGAACTCCCAGATTATTAATAAGAACCACCATGGTTTTGTTAGAAATAGGTCATGTCAAACTAATTTGATTAGCTTTTATGAGAAAGAAAGCGACAATCTTAACTAGGGTAATGCAGTAGATGTGGTCTATCTGGATTCTGAAAAAGCTTTCGACACAGCGCCTAACAGGAGGCTGATTTTCAAATTAAGGGAGCTTGGTATAGGAAACACTATTTGCACTTGGGTGAGTAAATGGCTGGATAACAGGGAACAACGAGTAGTGGTTAATGGGATGTTTACCACCTGGGCTAAAGTATTCAGTGGAATACTGAAGGGTTCCGTGCTGGGGCCACTATTAACATATTTAGAATGATCTAAGAGAAGAACTAGAATACACAGTGTCAATTTTTGCAGATGGTACTAAAATATGCAGGGTAATCAATTCAGATGTGGATGTGGAGTCTCTTCAGAGTGATTTATTTAAACTGGAAGTTTGGTCAATGAAATGGAGTATGAGGTTTAATGTGTAAAAATGTAAAGTTATGCACTTTGGGACTAAGAATAAACATGCAACCTACCAATTAAATGGGGAAAATATAGGGAAAATGGTATTAGAAAAGGATTTGGGGGTGTTCATTGATAGTAGATTTAGCAGCAGTAACCCAATATCAAACTGCAGCAACAAAGGCAAATAAGGTATTAGCATGCATAACAGGGGAATTAAGGCAAAAGAAGAGATTGTAATCCTCCCACTACATAAATCATTGGAGTAATGATTTGGAGCATCTGGAGTAATGTATATACAGTAGTTCTGGGCTCCACAATATAAAAGAGACAAATTAGAACTTTAAATGGTTCAGAGGCAAGCTACCAAATTGATTAAGGGGTTGGAGACACTGGACTTATAGAAGCAAATTTCTAGGTTAGATATGTATTCACTAGAAATGAGATGACTAAGAGGAGATATGATTAACATTTACAAATTTATAAAGGGACAATACACAGAGCTATCATGTGATTTGTTTATTAAGAGACCTCTACACAAAACACGCAGACACCCACTAAGGCTTGAGGAGAGGAAATTTTGTACTCAGCGCAGGGAGGGATTCTTCACTGTGAGGGCTATACGAATGTGGAAAGTTGTAATGGCGGACTCAGTCAATGCGTTTAAAAATGGGTTAGATGGGGGCATAGCTTGGCTCTTAGAGAGGAAGGCAGCATGGCCACTGAGCTCCATTCTTGGCGCTAGTTCCACATTCTGTACTGGCTGCCCTCTCCATTGCTAATCCCCCCTGGTTTTCCACCTACTAGCCCCCAGTGCCATAGTGACTCTCTTGCAGTCAGCCGCGGCCTCACAGGCATTCCCCTCCGCACCTGCAGCCTCACTGATTGACCCGGATGCCAGCCTCATCTGGAGGGCTGCTCCCCACTTGGAGCTGCAGGTCCATCTTCATTCGCATGAGGGGTGCTTCCAGCTGAGTTCTGCCGCCATTTGGTGAGTTTTCCACCGCCGCTCTCCCATTGGTCTTGGCTAGGAGGGAGACCTGGATGCACAACCTGCACAGTTGCTGTACCCCGGCAGAGGGTTCCCGGCACCTGCACGCTGACGGACAGGCAGACAGGTGGACAGCCATAACACCTTGACAGGTACTCCATTTCTGGGGCATTCTCTATTTTTTTTGTCCCTGCTGGTGCAATTACAGCCTGGGCTGCTTCTGTACACGCAGCCCGAAACCCTTATTCAGCTGATAGCCACAATTGTAGTGCTTCTCATATTGCCCTGCATGAGACTACTTCTTTATATTACTTTCGGACCTTGTTCATGGAGAAATTTCTACATAACCATTTTGCCCTAATGCTGGGATTAATCATGCCTGCCAGTATTCTGTGACTTTGATTGGGGGGTATCCTCATCAACTTCTGTAATATACCACCGATATCTATGATATCTTCACCTTGCTGAACACTTGTACTGGGACCCTGCCACTTCTTGCTGTGATATCTGAATTGTCTCTTTTTCTGTTGCTGCTACCTAGTGGCTATGAGTAAATCTACTAAACGCCTCACTCCAGATTCTATTACACATACTCGCTCTGGAAAAATGGGGGATACCACTACACTTAAAGACGTTTCTGCCACATCTTTCTTATTAACCTCTGCCTCCCCACAGTCCACCAAAGACTCATTGCCCAGTCCTACAATGGCACTTAATTATGAAGCTATGGTACAGGCTGTAAAGGACACAGTCAAGCCTATTGTGGAGGCTCAAGCGAACAAGTTTTCTGCAGCCATTAGGAAATTGAAATGACAACTGAATTCTACAGATATTCAGGTCATAGCTAACCAGACAAAAATTGAGGAACATGAACAAGCGTTGTTTAATATGCAACAGGAATTGGATCATGTGTGCACTATTAATCATCAACTGCTAAAAAAGTTTGACAATTTAGAAAATCATTCAATACGTAATAATCTTCACATCGTGGGGCTCCTGGAACATCTTAAGGGCCCAGAATTGTGTCACTTGACTATATTAGTACGGGCTTTTTGCACCTCCTGGACTTAACTTCTGTGCTCCCAACTTTGTAGTGGAAGGGGCTCATAGGCTTGGCCCACTCCGTGATTCATGGAAGCCACATACGGTTATCTTCCAATGCTTTAATTCAGCCCACAAGTCTGCTATTTGGGCGGCGGCCTGCAATAATGGTAAAATTGAGTGGCAACAACACCGCCTTTTAATCTTCCAAGATTATTCCGCCAAAGTCTCCCTGGCTCGGAAGGAGATGACTCCTGTATGCTCCAAATTGTTTCAGGCACAATGTATATTCACTTTGCTCTTCCCGGCCAAACTCAAGATCTTCAGTGACTCTGGTTTCAAAGACTTCACATCATTGGCCTTTCTGGAGGAAGGTTATGCATTGGGATCGTATTTCTCTGAGTAATTCAACCAACGTTTTTATTAATCTGTGTTTATGTGCCCTTTTATTTTATGTTGCAGGTTTGTCTGCACTGCTCAGTTGAATGGTTCTATTATGTGATTTCAAAGTTTTCTATCTAATATGATTGATCGCTGAATCTGCGCTTATCGTTTTACTTATATGTTTTTACTGATCTTTTGCAATGGCTGCACAGTACCTCATATAGCTAACCTGCTAGTCATAGTTTAGTTTTGTTCTTTACTACGAAAAAGTAAAAAATGAGGTGCCTCTATGCGCTAGAAAAGAGCAGCCTAAGCAGTATTTTGACAAGGAATCACAAACAGTTCCCCACAACAGACACAGTGCAAAAACAATACAAAATACAGCGCCTGGGCGCTCACAGAGAAACACTTCCCTTGATGTTTAAAATGAGAAGCGTCTTGAAGTTTCTCTCCTCTCAAATGTTCCTAGGAGGTTCTTGTGCATGTAAGAGAAAACAAATATACACCGCACTCTTCGTGTATTACTTCCAAATATTATTAGTTCAATCCCCCTTCCTATGCAATATGTGCCCGGTTGGTTAAGTGTTGGGGGGGAGTCCCCCTTCCAATCCACTTACACAACTGAATGGTATATCAGCATTTAAGAAAACAATGTTGTGATGTTTGTCCTGCTTGCAAGACGTTTCTTAGTTTAACGGGGATTTTTTTATCGTGTTTCGGCCCTGTTCTAGGGTCTTTGTCAAGGTATGAGAGACCCTATTCTAACATTCCTTTTATACTAACCTAATCATGTATGTGACACAGGTGTGTAAACTGCAGGGCAATGTCCTGGAATCTGTATAATAATATATAATTACTCATATGAGTACCTAAAAACAATATGTAAATTCATAGTCCCGGGCGTCAATATAAAACAGGAAACGGAAGTGACATCGGTTGCGGGGGTGACGTGGATCGACTTCCTGCCGCTCAATTTCTAATACAGACAGGTGAATCTTTCATATAATCAGTCCAAATCCGGTCCGGCGGTGATCATCTTCCTCGGGTGTGACATATATCCTGCTGATGATCTCCTCCGTCCGAAATGCCACACTCAAGATGGCCGTCTGGCGACTTCCGTCCTAAGACGCAGTTGCGGATGCCCCACTTCCGGTCCTTTTCTCAATTCAACAGCATTGTATTGCATGAATACCAAATTTAGTTTCTATCACACCTGCCGTTCCATCTACAATAAGAACTATGTTTTACTAGTCAAATTCAGGATAATACAAAAAAATGCATATTACACAACATAAAAACAGAATGCAGAACCACCCTACATTAAATCTCATAAAAATCAAAAAACCTCATAAAAACCATTTAATTTCAAAATCCTGGTTTAACCCCATTGGTGCCAGGGTTTTATATGTGTAAATGAATTTCATTTCAGTTTGTGCTAAACGGGCCGCCACATTCTTATCCCTTTCAGTGGGTTTAATATGTTTAATCCCAAAAAAACCTTTTATGTGGCTTGTCGAACACTTATGCACCATTTTAAAGTGTGCAGACAGAGAGTGGGTCTCCAGGCCCTTACGGATGTTTCTTAAATGCTCTCCCAGTCTGACCTTTAGAGGTCTAGTAGTTCGCCCAATGTACACCTTATCACAGTCACAAACTATAGCATAGACCACGTTAACAGTGTTACATGTAATAAATTCCATGATTTTACAATCTTGATCATTTATCTTAATTGTTTCATATTTAGATGTAGAACCCCCACTAATATTACGACACCCTATACAGTCGCTACATCTATAAAAGCCTTTGGATCTATTGTATCCTGGCCTTTTAACTTCCGGATGTATACTTTTGACTAATTGTGATTTAATACTGGGTGCTCTCCTGTATATATGCAAAGGTTTGCTAGGTAGATGGGGTCCTATTACAGGATCCAACTTTAGAGTGGTCCAGTGTCTCTTGAAGATCTTCTCGATTTCCCTATGTTGGGCATTATAGTCGGCAGGGACGTGTGGTAAGCTAAATAGCTCAGGAGGCACTGGCTAGCACCAGAGCCAGATTTACATGTAATATATGAGCCAAAACGTACATGTGGGCAATATGCACAGGTGCAGCAGTATAAACTCCTGGAAATTTGGCGAGTTTTGATCAGAGATGTGCGGAAACGTTAGCCAGGTGAGGCACTGCCTCACCTGCCATAGACTTTTTACTCCAGAGTTTTGGCTATAAAAATTATTAGAATAATGCAAATAACATATTTCAAACTTATTCTTTGTATTTTTCATATACTTTATGCAGTCAAAACTCTGGCACAAACGTAAGTATGTCAGGAAAGGCTCTGCCTCACCTGCCTCACCCCACCGCACGTCACTGATAGTCGGTGACAAAGGCCCATTGGGTATCTGTATTTTCCTCTCTAATTTTTTTACGTGGGCACAATAAGTCCATTCTACTGGTGGCCCTAGCTTCTCCCAAACCTTTTTCTACCTTTGTTCTATCATAACCACAGGAAAGGAAAGATTTTTTCATATCCTCAGCCTGAAGTTCAAAAATAGCGTCCTCAGTGCAGTTGCGTCTTAATCTTTTAAATTGGCCCCCCGGGATGGAAGTGAGCCAATTTCTATGATGGCAACTGTCTGCGAAGATATACGATGAACAATCCGTAGGTTTTTGATATGTTAGTGTACATATTTGGTTATCCTTAATGTAAATGGTTATATCAAGGAAATTAATTCTTTCTGTCTCTATGTCAAACATCAATTTAATATTAAGGTCATTGTTATTTAGATGTGCACAAAAATCATCTAAAGTTTCCTTATTTCCCTTCCAGATGAAAAAAATATCATCTATATAACGGGACCATAGCACCTGGTTCGCCCCATATTCGCCATTCCAAACGTGCTCTTCCTCCCAACGACCCAAAAACAGGTTTGCATAGCTTGGGGCGAACCTGGTGCCCATGGCAGTCCCCGTTAACTGTACAAAGAACTCTCCCTTAAATAGGAAGAAATTGTGTTCCAGTATGAATCGAATTCCTTTCAAAAGAAATTCCTGCATGGAGGGGACTATATCTGAGGTAGTGAGAAAGCTTTGTGTGGCTCTAATGCCCTTTTCATGGTTTATGATCGTGTAAAGGGAACTTACATCTGCACTCACCATATAATATCCTTCTTCCCATGTAATATTCTCTAGCCTATTTAGGATATCCCTGGTATCCTTCAAATGTGATTTATTTCGGTATACCATTGGCTGTAGGTGAGAATCAATGAACGCCGATAGGTTGGCAGTCAATGATTCCACTCCCGAAACTATTGGTCTACCGGGGGGATTTTTTGGGTCCTTATGTATTTTAGGCAATACGTAAATAACCGGTATTTTGGGGTTCTCAGTGATCAGGAACTTACACACTGTATCACTGATTGTACCATAATCCCTATACATATGTATAATATCCGTAAGTTCTTTGCTATACTGTTCAGTGGGGTCTTTCTTGATCTTCTTGTATGTAATGCCATCTCCTAGCTGTCTGTAAACCTCAGCTTCATATGTTGTCACATCTAGGAGTACAATTCCCCCCCCCTTATCGGCGGGTTTTACTACCAGCTCATCGTTGTTTTTCAATTCCTCTAACGCTAACCGTTTTTTTTTGGTGAGATTGAAGTTAATCTTCCTTTTATGAATTTTTTCTGCATCTTTAAGTATCTGTGCAGTAAACGTCTCTATAAAACCCCCCTTCAAATAAGATGGATAGAAGGTGGACTTGGGTCTAAATTTAGAACCCTCCTCCACACTTGGATATGAAAAAAAAATTTACGGTTAGTTTTCGTATATACTTCTGAATGTCCACAAACAAATTAAACTCATTGACTTTATTCGCCGGGGCATACTTCAATCCCTTTTCTAGGACCGACTTCTCATGATGCTCCAGAATATGGGAACTGAGATTAAAAATTTTAATCCTACCCTCCTCTACCTCTGGTTCTTGCTCATTATTATCTTTAGTTACATTTTCCTCTCGATTATTTTTATTTCTTACAGTGTTCCTGTTTCTCCACTTCTTTCTCCCCCCTCTTTTCCCTCTTCTAGTCTTTTGGGGAGGTATATCCGTTATCTTTGGATCGGTCTCCTCCGACCCTCTCCTAAAAAAGGTCGAGGTGATCGTGGACTATTCATGGAGTGGAGGGGGTCAAATCGATTGGAGGTGGGTGTTATCCACCAGTCCTCCCTGGGGTCATTCACTCGCTGATCTTTATACCTGAAATTATTTTCTCTCCATGCCGGAGTTTCTCTATTTCTCCATTCCCCTCTATTGTACATATTCCCCCTATGTTCTTGTCTCGATTCTCTATTGGAATATCTAGTGGGTTCATGAAGATAATTATTATATCCCTTATTTCTATTATTTCGGAATGGTGTTCGTACCTGTCTATTTTTCCATACCTCCTTACCCACTGGTCTCTCAATCTCCTTCCCGATTTTTTTCCCTTTTTCCTTCACATCTTTACTGTTGTTACTGTCCCTAGTAAATTTCTTAAGTTTTCTCTCCTTCAAGGTTTTTTCAGTTTTAATGAGTTTTTGTTCTATCCTTTGTTCTAATATCCTATATTCTGGCAGTTGGACAAATGGGATAACTAAGGTTTTATTTTTATTAATATTATCCTCTAATCTATTCAGATCATCTTTCCTTTTCCTTATAATTAAATCCATTAGTGCAAAGGAGCACTTCCTAGTGATATGATCCCATTCTTGTATGAAGGGCTCCTCTGCATCAATGAATGAGGGTTTTTTATCAATCTTTAGACCCTGCGGTATCATCTGGAGGGAGATATATTTCTCTAACATCGCCACCTCCCACCAGGCATGGCTTTCTTTAATGAGATCTTTTTCTAACGTTCTCATGATGTTTTCCAAATTTTCATCTCTAAACTCCTCATTGTTACTGGAGTTGTCAAATAAAGAATCCAACCTCTCCCTCCTACTTTCTCTGAGTGAGAACATGATACTAAAGCAGCACTAAGGACACCTCTGATTGTGAAGAATGACAATATGAAAAAGTAAAAAATGAGGTGCCTCTATGCGCTAGAAAAGAGCAGCCTAAGCAGTATTTTGACAAGGAATCACAAACAGTTCCCCACAACAGACACAGTGCAAAAACAATACAAAATACAGCCCCGTTAAACTAAGAAACGTCTTGCAAGCAGGACAAACCTCACAACATTGTTTTCTTAAATGCTGATATACCATTCAGTTGTGTAAGTGGATTGGAAGGGGGACTCCCCCCCAACACTTAACCAACCGGGCACTTATTGCATAGGAAGGGGGATTGAACTCATAATATTTGGAAGTAATACACGAAGATTGCGGTGTATATTTGTTTTCTCTTACATGTACAAGAACCTCCTAGGAACATTTGAGAGGAGAGAAACTTCAAGACGCTTCTCATTTTAAACATCAAGGGACTTGTTCTTTACTACGGTTTGATGAGTGCTTAAGCCCTGGATCTTTTCCTAATATCCCATGTGTATGACTTGGGAAAAGTTTTTCAGCCTACTGTATTTTGTACTTCTGTTGCAAAATGGGTTTAGAGTTTTCTCCCCCTTTGTTCCCCCTCTCACCCATCCCCTTTCCCCAAGAGCAGAACTGAAGTACATGTATGTCATTCTCTTATGTTGTACCTTACCATCTTTACTTTAAATTCTCAGGAAGTCCATTCATTATTTGATGTTGAAATGTGCTCACATTCCTGTGGTTGTTGTGCTTTCAAAGGGTCTGACCACTGTGGAATGTTTATTCTCTCCTACGACATCCCAGATGCTTGAATTGAAGATTTACTCCTGGAATGTTTAGGGAATAAAATCTCCGGGGAAGAGACGTAAGATTCTATCTTATCAAAACATACATAAGGCTGATGTTTCCTCTTAAAGGAAACTCGTCTCACTGCTCCCGAGCATGACAAACTTTCTAAGCTGGGTCAGAAAATTGTAGCTTATGCCTCTTTTTCTTCTAGGTCCAGAGGTATAGCCATTCTGGCAAAAAAAAAGTCCTTGTCTATTACAGTTATCCATCAGCAGTCAGACCCTGAGGGTTGCTATTTCCTGCTCAGGGTAAAGATTTGTGGTGTACAATATGTATTCTGTAACATTTACACTCCTACTATCTATTGTAAAGCCTGTTATACATTGATTACCAATCTTTTACTACCTTATTTAGATTCTAATGAGGTTTTAGGTGGCAACTTTAATATTGTGTCCTCTCAGTTCATAGATCGCCAGCCCATGCATGCCTCTTACTTTCGCCCTCATATATTTGGTATCCCGTATCTAATCCGTAATCTTCACCTAGTAGATAAATGGAGGCTCCAACACTCGGTTGATAAGGAATTTACCCTTTATTCAGACCCCCATTCAGGATAGATTATTTTTTACCTTCTGTGAATTTTAAATTATTTCCAAATAAACATTTCAATGCCAGCGTTAATATATACTGCGAACACAAGGTGCATCTTATAACCATATATGATAAAAGTGCGCTGAACGTCGCAACACTTTATCCCTTAAGAGAAAGCAAGCAGTCGCACACACATTGTAAGCTGAGGTCCAACGCTCAGAGATATATATATTTGATATTAAAAGGGGTATGCATACAAAATTACATATGTACAGTATATCATTAGGTATACCATGTATACATATGGTTACAGAGTTACAGTTATAAAAGAAGCAGTTGTAGTTACATATAAATCAGTTACATCCAATATACAGTACATACGCTTCGTTTCACTGGTCCCAGGCAGCCAGTCATCATGTAGAAGACTTCTGATAAGGGTGTGTGTGTGTGTGTGTGTGTGTGTGTGTGTGTGTGTGTGTGTGTGTGTGTGTGTCAGAGAGCTGAATGAGAATGTATATGAGAGCTCCCTGCTTCTAGGTCCCTATGTTTATACAGTAAAATAATAGGTGTATACAACAGTGGGTTTCATATTCTTCCATTGGTCCAGGAGAGGGAGGTCTCTCATTCATGATGTGTTATTGGTCAGTTCATATGCAAGCATCGTCCAGATTGAAGATGCAATTATAGGGGTTAGTCACTGGTTTTTGCTGCACACATGCTATCTTTCAGGAAGTGATTCTGTCCACTATTTTGGAAGAAAAACCGTATGTTACTTTTAAGAAGGCATCAAATTTACAAACCTTTTTAGCGCCTTGTCATTATAGATCCCTGGGCTCTAATTTGGTTACCAACAGTAATAATAATAGTAATAAAAATTCCAGGTTACAAAAATCTGTAAAATTGATTGGGTGCTTTAAATGCAGGAGAAAGAGGTGCATCATGTGCCAATTTATCATGGATGGAGCTACTTATGTATATTCACACACACACGGGACTCAGTTTGAAGTACAAAGTAGTATAGATTGTCAGACTAAATATGTCATATATGTTATTAATTGCATCTGTGGTATCCAGCATGTGGGCCAAACAACACGCATGCTCTGTATAAGATTTATAGAACATAGAAATAACATCCTTAGAGGTCATAGTCACCATAGCTTAGTGAGACATTGTCACAGAAGTGCATGGTGGTGATATCAAATCAATAAAAGTACAGGGTTTAGAATATGTTAAACCCACAACTCGAGGTGGTGACAGATATAATCATCTCTGTAAATGTGATGCTTTCTGGATATACACTCTGGGGACTCTTTTTCCTAAAGGTCTCAAGGTCTCAATGACTGTATTGAACTTAATGACATATGAGTGTGTATGTGTATACTTCAGTATAATGGTGGTCTCCCTACCATCTAATGACGAAGGTTATCATTAGGATGTCCTGTATACTCCTGAATATCTTTCCAATATACTCCTTATGTCTGGGGGGACTATTATTGCATGTATGCTATGCACTCTATTATGAGTACAAATCTTTTTATCTATACATGAAGATTGCATCCATTTACATAACATTTCCTCTCTAGGGATCGTTACGTTAGTATTTTAATTTTTTACTATGTATCTTATCATTTTCTGCATTGGCATAATGGAAGCGCAACCATTAATTATGTTCTCCCATATATATTCTCTATTCACTTATCATTAGGATTATATGTAGCAATTATTGTATAAGTGATGTTGGGCCAAATTCGGGGATATGTACAATAACAGCAACTAAAATAATAAAAGAAGAAATTAATACTTGATAATAATTGATATTAACCATAGAAAAAAGTGCATTCTCTTTTTTAAACAAATATATATATATAAATTTTTTAAATGATTCCCAGGTGAGATTCGAACTTGCACCTTAGTGCTCACTGGTACTGGCTATTAGTGTGCTGAGCCACAGCGGCTCCACTAATTATGAGTATGCTGGAAGTTGTACTTAACCCTGAAAAAAGACCCATTTAAATTGTTTCTATTTCTCTCCGTGACGCACATATTATCATTTAGGATGGAAATGTATTGTTTCCCCTTTTTTTATTCATAATGGTTTAGATGGTTATATGTATAATTCTATGTAATTCTGCATTGTATGTAAATTTCTGTACTACTGAACCATTGATACAATGAAAACCACACGTTTTAATTAAAATTCCTGTTATACACCTGCTTGGGGTTGACCTGCAGGATGAGGGAGCACCTGTTGATAATTACCATATGGGCTTAATCAGCACCGATTGGTGGATAATGCCTTTAAATACCTGGGACTCCCTAGTATCAGGATTACCTTCTGAGGAAACCGACAGCCAGCAACGTCGGAGAAACGCGTAAAGGTGATAGCCACTTCACCCACCTTGTTACCAGCTTTCAATACCGGCATTGCCACTGTGGTGATTACTTGTGCCGCGGACAGCTGCTTCATCCCAGCTTTGGGATCCACCTCCTTGCAGATCACCTTTTTTTTTTTTGCCGGCCGCTCTGTCCCAGCCAAGTCAGGGACGAATCATCTGCAGACCGCACATGCTGCTTGCGACTGCGCTTCCCCAGTCCGGGATTCACCGTCTTCTACATCGCTGCCTCAGCCCTTGTGCTATAGGGTCTGGCAGCATCTCCCTGCATTCCACGGCTACAAGTGCACCGTTTGGAGTTCAAAGGATGGGAGGCACAAAAATGCTAGCGGTGAGATAATTTATGTACCAATCACGGGGGCTGTGACTGCACTACATGGATGAGGAGGATCATTAAATTATATCCAGCAGAGTGTCAAGCTCTACTTCGGCACATATCTCCACTATATCTAAAAGGCCAGTACCCTTAATAAGGTATACATCCACATTTATTCTTCAATACAGGGAGCCATTCATTGGTCCGGGACATTTATCTTTGTCCATGTAAGAATCTTTGGACATCTATAAATATGTTTAAATTGGGACTGGTCATGGACATAAGTCTACTGGTTTATAATGGTTCAAGTGATGTGATGTGGTTTTATTATTATAACAAATTTTGATCTATTTATCAGTTAGACTTTTTAATCATAATAAATTGTTTTTATATTATATTATTTTCGCGCTCTCTTATATAGTCAAGTCTATATATTCATTCTATTTATCTTTTCAGTTGTTTCAGACCCTGTGTGAGAGCTGCAAAAATAAGTTAAATATATTAGTGTGGTTATTCTATATCTATAACGCCTGTTCCGAATTTTCCTAATTGGCTTATTTGGTATATGTTTATTTGTCTATTTGTTCTGTGATACTCAGGCAGCTTTGATATGGCATCACGGAGAGATATAAATGATAGGAATGCGAGACGTAACTCCATTTTCAGTAAGGCCATGAGTAAAGATTTTGAAAATTAAAGAGTTAATCCTTTGGATATGAAACAGCTGTTTGGTAAACTTGAAACCTTGCTGAAAACGGAAACGAGGCATTGGTTGGATAAAATGTTGTTAATCAAATATAAAAATGAAAGGATGATACCTAGAGGACTTAGAGTTTTTAAATCCTGCTCATTTAAAGATGATGAAGTTCTTACCCAGAAATGGAATGACATCTTAGATGAATGCTCTTTCTCCCTTATTGATTTATTGATTTCACATCGGGAAGAGAAAGTACAATCTACTTCGGTAGAAGTCAGTAATATTCAAAAACTATTGGAACCTTTCAGTGTGAGGTCTGATTATAGAGATCAGGATTATACTGTCAGTTGTAAAATTGAAGAATTTGAACAAGTCCTTATTGCTACTAAAAATAAAAAATTTCAGAGTGAACAATTTGACTATAAACAAGGCCAAGTCAGGACATATAATAGAGTCCCTAGGACAGATAGATTTAGGCCACGTGTCCTGTCCACTAGAGCTAGATGTAACAATAGATCTAGATCCAATACTAGATATCAGGCTATGAATAACCAACAGGTGAATAGAGACAGTTCTTCTTATAGAGGGAAATCTAATTTGGATTCTCAATCTCAACAATCATTTAAACATGAATTCAAAAGAAATTCTTCTGGTAAAACATCATCTCATAATCAGAATTTCTCCTCTACTTTGCAGGATGAGCAGGGAGCGAGACCTAAAACACAACAAAACAGTAAGAAATCCAGTTCAGGGCATTTTTTAGATCAGGATCTTTATCCCATCTGGAAACACAAAAATCGCTTCAGTGCAATACAGCAAGAAACCCAAAGAGAAAAGAATTAGAACTAGAGGAGTTAGAGGAGGCAGAAGGAAACGCCTCCAAGAATGCAAGAATCGGTTAAGACACAAAGGTCTGTTTAACCTTTCATCCCGCATTCTTACTGAGAGTGAAAAAGCTATTATACCAAAGGGTCTTAAATTTGCCCCTGCACAGAAACCGGACTTTTTTGGTCTCTTTATTGAATTAAATAGGTACACCAGAGACCTTTGTAGAAAAAGATATTTTACTCAGAAAAATTTTAAAAAAAGAGGTACACCAGGTACATCCCTATTGTATTGGATTCGGAAGATGCTGTGGGATTGAATGCATTAATAGAATTAGAAGAAGAGAGCGGTAATGCAGGTCATTCTACCACTCAACTCTTTAGTGTGGATAGAAATATGGGGAAAGGTATAGGATTCAAAAAGAAATCTGAATTTTATCCCCTACAACACATGAGTGGGAATATAGAAGCCTTCTATAATCTGACTCTACAGGATTTTCAAGGGCTCTGTGCCACTTCTAAATCTACACTGCGGAGGAAGGACAATTTACACCCCCGAGAGAGATCAGCTCTCAAAAGTCTTATGGGGGATAGTAGCATTATCATAAAAGCTGCAGACAAGGGGGGTGGAATTGTGATACAGGATCGTAAGGATTACTTGACTGAAGCTCTTAGACAACTTAAAAATATTCAATTTTATACTGTATTGAAGGATGATCCTACCATACAGTACCAGTTGGAAATGAAATCATTTCTTGATACAGCCATGAGAAATGGTACTTTATCCAAAAATGGATATGCTTTTTTGTTTAATAAATTCCCCATCATCCCCACTTATTATCACCTCCCCAAGATACACAAGTCCCTCCAAACACCTCCTAGGCGCCCTTTAATTTCTGGTGTTGGTTCCCTCACGTCCAATTTATCTGCTTTTGTTGATTTTTATTTACAACCACATGTGCACACCCTTAAATCCTATATTAGAGATTCCACCCACTTCATAAACATGATTAAGGATGTAAAGTGGAAAAAGGATTACATGTTCTTAACATGTGATGTTGAATCTCTGTATAGTAATATACCCCACCAAAAAGATATAGTGGCCACAGAATTCTATCTAAAATCTGATGAATCCATTGATGATTCACTTTGTCAATTTATATTGGAAGCCATCCAATTAATTTTGTCACACAATTATTTCACTTTTGATGGTCAATTTTATTTACAGGTCCTCGGTGTGGCGATGGGGGCCAGGTTCGCCCCAAGCTTTGCCAACTTGTATATGGGCCGATTAGAAGAATCCCTCATTGGGGGGGGCTTTTGGGGCGAACCTGGTGCTATATGGTCGCTACATCGACGACCTGTTTTTTATTTGGGATGGAGATTTACAATCCACGGTTTCCTTTCTCACATATCTTGGTTTACAGTTTACCAGTACTGCGCACTCATCACATATTAATTTTTTGGATATAGATATTAGAATTGAGCATGATAGCTTAGTCACATCCACCTTCCGTAAAGAGGTTGATACCAATAATTTTTTGAACTATAGAAGTTGTCACTTCCACCCATGGCTTAATAATATACCTAAAAGCCAATATCTTAGGATACGTCGCAATTGTTCTCAGTTGGAACAATTTGAGACACAGGCCGCAGAACTTGCTACCTCTTTTAGAGAGCAGGGGTATACAGCTAAATTATTGGAAGAAGCTCTAATGGAAACTCGTTCTAGAGATAGGGAATCAGTTTTGGCATCTAAATTAGATGTGGAATGTACACCTGACACTGATCTACAACAACCCAGATTCATTACCAAGTTCAATATGTGTTCCAGAGAACTTAAGAAGATCATTAATAAAAACTATCCTATATTAAAAACAGATAGGATTCTGTCCACTATTTTGGAAGAAAAACCGTATGTTACTTTTAAGAAGGTATCAAATTTACAATGCTTTAAATGCAGGAGAAAGAGGTGCATCACGTGCCAATTTATCATGGATGGAGCTACTTATGTATATTCACACACACACGGGACTCAGTTTGAAGTACAAAGTAGTATAGATTGTCAGACTAAATATGTCATATATGTTATTAATTGTATCTGTGGTATCCAGCATGTGGGCCGAACAACACGCATGCTCTGTATAAGATTTATAGAACATAGAAATAACATCCTTAGAGGTCATAGTCACCATAGCTTAGTGAGACATGTCACAGAAGTGCATGGTGGTGATATCAAATCAATAAAAGTACAGGGTTTAGAATATGTTAAACCCACAACTCGAGGTGGTGACAGATATAATCATCTCTGTAAATGTGAGGCTTTCTGGATATACACTCTGGGGACTCTTTTTCCTAAAGGTCTCAATGACTGTATTGAACTTAATGACATATGAGTGTGTATGTGTATACTTCAGTATAATGGTGGTCTCCCTACCATCTAATAATGAAGGTTTTCATTAGGATGTCCTGTATACTCCTGAATATCTTTCCAATATACTCCTTATGTCTGGGGGGACTATTATTGCATGTATACTATGCACTCTATTATGAGTACAAATCTTTTTATCTATACATGAAATATTTAGATTGCATCCATTTACATAACATTTCCTCTCTAGGGATCGTTACGTTAGTATTTTAATTTTTTACTATGTATCTTATCATTTTCTGCATTGGCATAATGGGAGCGCAACCATTAATTATATTCTCCCATATATATTCTCTATTCACTTATCATTAGGATTATATGTAGCAATTATTGTATAAGTGATGTTGGGCCAAATTCGGGGATATGTACAATAACAGCAACTAAAATAATAAAAGAAGAAATTAATACTTGATAATAATAAATATTAAACATAGAAAAAAGTGCATTCTCTTTTTTAAACAAATAAATATAGAGACATTTTTTTAAATGATTCACAGGTGAGATTCGAACTTGCACCTTAGTGCTCACTGGTACTGGCTATTAATGTGCTGAGCCACAGCAGCTCCACTAATTATGAGTATGCTGGAAGTTGTACTTAACCATGAAAAAAGACCCATTTAAATTGTTTCTATTTCTCTCCGTAATGCACATATTATCATTTAGGATGGAAATGTATTGTTTCCCCTTTTTTTATTCATAATGGTTTAGATGGTTATATGTATAATTCTATGTAATGTGCATTGTATGTAAATTTCTGTACTATTGAACCATTAATACAATGAAAACCACACGTTTTAATTAAAATTCCTGTTATACACCTGCATGGGGTTGACCTGCAGGATGAGGTAGCACCTGTTGATAATTAACATATGGGCTTAATCAGCACCGATTGGTGGATAATGCCTTTAAATACCTGGGACTCCCTAGTATCAGGATTACCTTCTGAGGAAACCGACAGCCAGCTACGTCGGAGAAACACGTAAAGGTGATAGCCACTTCACCCACCTTGTTGCCAGCTTTCAATACCGGCATTGCCACTGTGGTGATTACTTGTGCCGCGGACAGCTGCTTCATCCCAGCTTTGGGATCCACCTCCTTGCAGATCACCTTTTTTTTTTTTGTTGCCGGCCGCTCTGTCCCAGTCAGGGACAAATCATCTGCAGACTGCCCGTGCTGCTTGCGGCTGCGCTTCCCCAGTCCGGTATTCACCGTCTTCTACATCGCTGCCTCAGCCCTTGTGCTATAGGGTCTGGCAGCATCTCCCTGCATTCCACGGCTACAAGTGCACCGTTTGGAGTTCAAAGGACGGAAGGCATAAAAATGCTAGCGGTGAGTTAATTATGTACCAATCACGGGGGCTGTGACTGCACTACATGGATGAGGAGGATCATTAAATTATATCCAGCAGAGTGTCAAGCTCTACTTCGGCACATATCTCCATTATATCTAAAAGGCCAGTACCCTTAATAAGGTATACATCCACATTTATTCTTTAATACAGGGAGCCATTCATTGGTCCGGGACATTTATCTTTGTCCATGTAAGAATCTTTGGACATCTATAAATACGTTTAAATTGGGACTGGTCATGGACATAAGTCTACTGGTTTATAATGGTTCAAGTGATGTGATGTGGTTTTATTATTATAACAAATTTTGATCTATTTACCAATTGGACTTTTTAATCATAATAAATTGTTTTTATATTATATTATTTTCGCGCTCTCTTATATAGTCAAGTCTATATATTCATTTTATTTATCTTTTCAGTTGTTTCAGATCACTGTGTGAGAGCTGCAAAAATAAGTTAAATATATTAGTGTGGTTATTCTATATCTATAGCGCCTGTACTGAATTTTCCTAATTGGCTTATTTGGTATATGTTTATTTGGATGTGAATAAACCATATATGCTTTTTCATCTGATCCTGGCATATCTCATATTTATCTTGCGATCACATTTGTTGTTTCCTGCCCAGTTGGACATTTCACACTGCCTACATGGAACACAATCAAAAAAATATATACAGTAAGTGAAGGAGTAGGTGCTATTGACCACCAAATGTTGCTAATTACGTTTTTCAAAACAAGGAGTAGTACTATATTTTTAGTACCACAATTTTTATTATAAAGTGCATATGCAAACACTTAAAATCAAATAAAAAACAAACATTAAAACACAATAAATTGTTTAAAGTGTCGGTGCTGGTTTTAGGTGCTTAAAGTATCTCACCAATGATTTGGGGTGCAGTGGGCTAAGCTTAATTTTAAAAGCAAAGAATAGAGGTCCCATGCTGGAAACACGGCACCACCGCAGTTGGCATAAACATTCCCCAAGGCAAGTCTTTCAGGCACCGATCCACTTCTGAAACCACAGCAAGTCCGTGCAATTGTGGTACCAAAAATAAAGTACTACTCCTTGTTTTGAGAAAGGTAATTAGCAACATTTGGTGGTCAATAGCGCCTTCTCCTTCACTTACATATTTATTTGATATTGTTCAAGGAGATTGGTGTTTCTTCTTTTCAAGTTTAGGAGGCTGCTTTTAACCACCTAACCTGTGCAACAGGAGGTACAAATTATATATTTTAGTTACACGGGACACCATGGCTACTGGATCTTCTACCACAGAAACTAAACAGTGCTGTAAGATGAGAAACTTTTCTACCTTTCCTTTCTGTGGCACAACAGTACGATAGACCTGTCCCGTGTATCCAGTGCTCGCTCCAAAAAAAGAACCTCATTTTGAGATAAGGAACAGATGACAAAACATATCTTTTTGTTTTTTATATAATTAATACTTATTTTTTCTAGGACTAATATCTAATACCGTTCTTTCCAGAAATCACTGCTATTTTGATTATTGTAATACTCAAATTTTTGCATATATTGCTTTATTTACGATACCCTACAGGATTTTTAGGTTTTAACCTTATGTTTTTTCCATAAATTGATGATATAAATAGTATAAATTGTATAATCTACAGTTGAGTAAAGTACTAAGCATTGAAGGTTAGAATTGTATAGGGTTGAACTGGTGCAATAGCTGCTACAAGTATTTTGTGTTGCAATGTATGTGTTTAAGAGATGACTGACACTGAGTAAATGTGTGCTAATGTAAACTGAACTCTGTTCCCGTACTAGGAGCAAGAGAGTACACTTCTCATGTCCGCATTTATTGAAGCCTGGATAGGCAATAAATCTGTGTGAGTTTTTCTTGCCCAAGGTATGGTGAAGGTGTGAGGAGAAAACTGTGTGAGGCCGTTCTCATAGCAGGTATTGTAAGGACTTGATAGGAAATAGATCTAAGTGAGTTTTCTTGATGGAAATGATAAAAGTCTGAGGCAAAAGAGGTCTTGTACTCCATCAGATGTGATGCTTGTGGGTATACTTAACTGTATTGAAAATAATTGATTCATCTCCTAGCTGTGGCAGGAGACTCCATTTGCTTGTGAGAGCCAGTTTTTGAGGAGATATATGTGCACAAGTGTAAGACAAATGGGGCAAAATCAGTACACAAAGAGGAAATTCATCTGAGTACACCGGCTAATGTTATGTGCTGTAAGCATGGTGAAATTGCGGTGAAATATTTGAATGAATGGAATAAGAGAACACAGAATTATTTAACATTTCCTCTTACAGAGAACACAGAATTATTTAACATTTCCTCTTACAGGTACCTTTGACGCAAATGTTTTAAATAATTTATGAAATAAGTTGAAAAGTAATGAATGAAAATCTTATTGTTTGTCGGTAGCTGAAGCACTTTTATTATCACCTCCAAAAGAACACCCCCCGCCTTATGCAGCAAGAACTATGGTCTTGAAAACAGAGACAGAGGAAATTGGAGAAAGGAAAAGGCATTATACCCATACTTGCATCAGATTATGCAGAACACACAGAGTCATGGAGCACTGGCAATAGACACTTCCCAGATCATTGCCACTACTCCTTCCTCTATAAGTAGAGCAGAGGGTGCATAGTCTGCAGAAAACCCCCAAGTTGCTACTGCCATTTCTTCCCTCTTTGATAACACTACACTACAGGAATCTTCAGTTCATGTTCAGTCACCAGACTCTTCTGGTGCATGGACACTGGACTACATTGTAACACCTTTAGGCAAAGGTAGAGGTCAACGCATGATACCGCAGTCCTCGTCCCCTGCAGAGCCTGGTGTGTCACAGCCAACCCTATACCTGGTCAGGCTTATTACAGCCCCTTCAGCTGGGGGTGCAGGGCTGGCTATTACATACTCAATGCATGTCCCGTGGACCGCATCAGACCTTAGAACCCTAGCAGAAAAGATGCCAGATCCCAGGAAGGATCCCAAAGCTGCTTGGGATCATTTAATTCTAACTAGAAATATTCACCAGCCCACATATATAGATGTTTTACAATTATTACCTGCATTGTTTAAACCCAATGATTACACATCCCTGATGCAGCAATTAAAATGGGATGCTACTGCTGATGAGCTTAATAGTGATCAGCTAATTACCAAATGGTTAGAATTAGAAATGGCATTTAACAAAACATTACCTGCCATAATTGATTGGACAAAGATCATGGGAATTGCCCAGGACCCAAAAGAATCAATCGCAGTTTACACTGCCAAATTCTTTAAAACTGTCAAATGCCACAGTGGCATCTCTGACATACACGTGAAACCAGACCTAGCTCCTTTATTAATCACTTCCTATGTAGAATGATTAAAAAGACCTATACAATCCAGACTTAAAACCCAGTCTTCTGATTGGAAAACCAAAACCCTTGCTAATATTATCGAATGGTGTAGACATGATGAAACTAATTTAGTTGAAAAGGATACAAACAGACAGCAGAAATTATTGAATGTACAGATCAAAGCAGCTGAGCAGATGGCTCAGCCAACTCACAGGACATTCTCCAGTGGGAGGAAGCCAGCTTCCCGGAGAGCTTCAGTGTGTTACAACTGTCATGAAATAGGACACTTATCCTATGATTGCAAAAGACACCCCATGCAAAGGGAGACTAAAATCCTCAGACAATTGCAGTGATTTTAGACAGTGTCCTGGGAATAGAGATTGACATGAGGTCAATGCTTCAGTGAATCCAGTGTTATCTACAGATAAACATGATCCCATGGTAAATTTAATCATAAATATTAAGCCAATACCTTGCTTGATAGACACCGGAGCTTCTATTTCATTAATAGCAGGTAGCCAAGACTTTACTACCTCTGACAAAACTGTCACTGCAGTAGGAATATCAAAAAGTCCTGTTGAAACGGTGCTTTCAGAGCCCTGGACTGTCACGCTAGGTCCTCTTACAAACACACACTCTTTTTTGTTATCCACTAGTGCCCATCAGTTTGCTTGGTCGCGATCTGCTCGCAAAACTTAGATGTTCTATCAGCTGCTCGTCTGATGGAGTTTATCTGCAGATATTGTCCTGAATCAACCATAGTATCTGTATGTGCCTCATGCAGTAGCGACCCTACTTACATGTAAACAAGCACAGCATTTAACCATTTCAAGGCTCACTGACTAGGAATTAGCTTTGCTGGCACCCAGTAATCTCATTATCCAGCGCTGCAATACATTGAATCCCGACACCCTTCTGCCTATAAGGTTTTAGTCTTTACAGACTCATAGAAAGGAGGGGGAAGGTGGGGCACACAATACACACACGATTGCCTTACAATTGTGGCACAGAAGTTTTCTCCACGTCCCGACCTTACTGATGAACCTAACCCTAATGCAGATTTAACATTGTTCATGGATGGAAGCTGCCTAAGATGAGAGGATGGTAGCCTCGGGTCTGCATATTCTGTTTGCACATAGACTGATACGTTGGAGACCAGATCCCTGCCAGCTCCTCACTCAGCTCAAAGTGCTGAGCTTGTAGCTTTAACCAGAGCTTGCAAACTAGCAAAGGACAAAATTGTAAATATTTACACTGCCATGTCAAAAGAACAAGTATATGTGATGTCTGAAATATGTATACCTTATACCAAACATTGATTTCTATGCAATTAACTTCTAGTCCTCAGGAAATCTCCACCTGGGAGTGGGAAGGGTGCCAGTCAGATGCTGATGGTTTTTGACGCAGCAAAGAAAGAAAGCCAGTGGCACCCAGATCTCTTTTACCTGCATTGGCTCAGGTCACTCGTGGTCTGACCCATGCATCTAAAACTGCAGTGATTACTTTAGTCAGGACTTACTGGTATGCCCCTGGATTCTCTGCATTGGCTTCTAAATTTTGTCAAGGTTGTCTAATTTGTCTCCAGGTAGAAAAGTGCCTACAATATCATCACACCTTTCTGCAACAGAGGGACTATTTCAGGTAGTACAAATTGATTACATTCAGCTCCCAAAGGTAAGACAATTGCAGTATGTTCTGACTTTAACAGACCTGTTTAGCGGGTGGGTGGAGTGTGGCCTGTAGCCATGGCAACAGCTATTATTACAGCCAAGAAGATAGTGCAGGAATTAGTCTGTAGGCATGGACTCCACCAGGTTATCTCTTCTGACCAAGGTACGCATTTTGCAGGAAGGGTATTCAAAGTAATGTGTGAAATGATGGGCATTAAGCAACAACTACATGTGCCCTATCACCCCCAGTCAAGTGCAAAAATGTAAAGATTATATCAGACTGTAAAGAATAAATTGCAAAAGTGTACCAAGCAAACTTGACTCTTGTGGCCTGAGGCCTTGCTACTTGTTTTGCATTATATCCGAACCCCGCCCACTGGACCATTACACCTTTCCCCATATGAAATCTTATTTGGGAAGTTGCCTAATCTTATGATGGTTCCAGCTCCAGGCCTTTCTACAGCCCAATATGTGACTGTTAAATACTTGATTAACATGAGTAGACAGATCAACAGCCAAGCAGTACTACGGCCTGCCATGAATTGATGCCTGGTGACTTTGTGATAATAAAAAACTTTTTAAATTTCAGTTCTTTGTCCAAACGGTGGGAAGGACCATTCCATGTGCTGTTAATGACTCCAACAGCGGTGAGAGTCGGCAATTGATCCACCTGGGTACATGCATCGCACTGCAAAAAGGTCCGCTCTGACCCACCCTGAAGTGAACCAGAGGACATTCTGCAGACACCTGTGTTGCTCACAGGACCGTGACCACTAGAAAGGATACAATAAAGCCCCTGGTGAGTTGCCACCTAAGTCGAAAGGAAGCAAAGCTTCTCTACCCATGAAGAAAATGAAGATACTTTGGATCCTGTTCTCTGTCTTAACTCCTGTCATGGCGGAGACTCACATCACAGACTATGGACATGAGATAAAAGGAAAGAATGCTATACTTGCCATCCATAAGTCCTTTGCTAGAGTTGTCCATTGCTAGAGTTAACAATGAGACTGAATGTTGGGTGTGTACACATTTGCCAATGACAACTTAGTCAGGGATACCCTTAATAGCCATTCCAGTAACTTGGAAAGGATGGGGAAGATATACATTTAGAAATATTTATGGTAATGTCAATAACTCCATGTTTAGAACTTGGGTGGGAAGTGTGGACATTCATGGCCTGAACCCCTATAGTAAGATAGGTAACAACACCCATTCTTTCCTCTCAGCACTACTCACTAATGTAAGAGTGATGGGTGTCACACTACCAAGAGGTTTTTACTTGTTCTGTGGGAAAAATGCTAACTTGTGGTCAGCATTAGGAGGATCAGGTAAGTGTGTCCTTTCTAAGGTAGCCCCCATGCTAAGAGTCACAAGAAAATTACACGGAGTCCCACATAATATTGATTATAGGGAAGTATTTTACAGGGTAATGAGAGGTATAGTGTATAAAAATAGATGGGAACAATTCTTCTGTTCGCTTTTCCCCCAGGTAGGGGTAGGAATTCTGTCAGAAAGACTGGAAGCTTATACTCACTATATGGAGAAGATAGTAAATGAAACCAGTCATGCCATATGAGAAATGAATGAAGAATTAGCTCAATTGCGTAAAGTAGCTTTGCAAAACAGGTTTGCTTTAGACCAAGTGCTGGCCTCAGAGGGAAGGACATGTGCCTTGACAGGACGGGAGTGTTGTACTTACATTGCAGATAATTCAGATATAGTGGAAGGACACATTAGAAAAGTGGAAAAGATGCAGGAAGGAATAAGGAAGATAGGAGGAGAAGGAAGGGATCCTTTTGGATTCCTAGGGAGAGGTATATCAGCTCTGATAGCTGGATTCTTACAGTATGTAGTAATCGGTGGATTGATAATATTGCTTTTTTTTACCTGTGTTTGAAGTGTATACTGATTTTCCTTAGTAAGGGGTGTCAGAGTAGTTAAAAATCTGCAATTGGTCCACTTCCCTCTGCTCCTCAGCCCACTGTCTATGTTCCAATGTCCAGAGGGGTGATGCCCATTAGTCAAAATTTTCTGCCGCTTGAGCCTGAAGCACCTCCCGTTAGCACTAGAGATGAGCGGGTTCGGTTTCTCTGAATCCGAACCCGCACGAACTTCATGTTTTTTTCACGGGTCCGAGCAGACTCGGATCCTCCCGCCTTGCTCGGTTAACCCGAGCGCGCCCGAACGTCATCATGACGCTGTCGGATTCTCGCGAGACTCGGATTCTATATAAGGAGCCGCGCGTCGCCGCCATTTTCACACGTGCATTGAGATTGATAGGGAGAGGACGTGGCTGGCGTCCTCTCCATTTAGATTAGGGTTGAGAGAGAGAGAGAGAGATTGACCTGAGGCTGTGATACTGTAGAAGAGAGTGCAGAGTTTAGTGACTGACGACCACAGTGACCACCAGACAGTGCAGTTGTTTGTTTTATTTAATATATCCGTTCTCTGCCTGAAAAAAACGATACACACAGTGACTCAGTCACATACCATATCTGTGTGCACTGCTCAGCCCAGTGTGCTGCATCAATGTATATATATATCTGACTGTGCTCAGCTCACACAGCTTATAATTGTGGGGGAGACTGGGGAGCACTGCATTGCCAGTTATAGGTTATAGCAGGAGCCAGGAGTACATAATATTATATTAAAATTAAACAGTGCACACTTTTGCTGCAGGAGTGCCACTGCCAGTGTGACTAGTGACCAGTGACCTGACCACCAGTATATATAATATTAGTAGTATACTATCTCTTTATCAACCAGTCTATATTAGCAGCAGACACAGTACAGTGCGGTAGTTCACGGCTGTGGCTACCTCTGTGTCGGCACTCGGCAGCCCGTCCATAATTGTATATACCACCTAACCGTGGTTTTTTTTTCTTTCTTTATAGTCATACTAGTTACGAGTATACTATCTCTTTATCAACCAGTCTATATTAGCAGCAGACACAGTACAGTGCGGTAGTTCACGGCTGTGGCTACCTCTGTGTCGGCACTCGGCAGCCCGTCCATAATTGTATATACCACCTAACCGTGGTTTTTTTTTCTTTCTTTATACATACATACTAGTTACGAGTATACTATCTCTTTATCAACCAGTCTATATTAGCAGCAGACACAGTACAGTGCGGTAGTTCACGGCTGTGGCTACCTCTGTGTCGGCACTCGGCAGCCCGTCCATAATTGTATATACCACCTAACCGTGGTTTTTTTTTCTTTCTTTATACATACATACTAGTTACGAGTATACTATCTCTTTATCAACCAGTCTATATATTAGCAGCAGACACAGTACAGTGCGGTAGTTCATGGCTGTGGCTACCTCTGTGTCGGCACTCGGCAGCCCGTCCATAATTGTATATACCACCTAACCGTGGTTTTTTTTTCTTTCTTTATACATACATACTAGTTACGAGTATACTATCTCTTTATCAACCAGTCTATATATTAGCAGCAGACACAGTACAGTGCGGTAGTTCACGGCTGTGGCTACCTCTGTGTCGGCACTCGGCAGCCCGTCCATAATTGTATATACCACCTAACCGTGGTTTTTTTTTCTTTCTTTATACATACATACTAGTTACGAGTATACTATCTCTTTATCAACCAGTCTATATTAGCAGCAGACACAGTACAGTGCGGTAGTTCACGGCTGTGGCTACCTCTGTGTCGGCACTCGGCAGCCCGTCCATAATTGTATATACCACCTAACCGTGGTTTTTTTTTCTTTATACATACATACTAGTTACGAGTATACTATCTCTTTATCAACCAGTCTATATATTAGCAGCAGACACAGTACAGTGCGGTAGTTCACGGCTGTGGCTACCTCTGTGTCGGCACTCGGCAGCCCGTCCATAATTGTATATACCACCTAACCGTGGTTTTTTTTTCTTTCTTTATACATACATACTAGTTACGAGTATACTATCTCTTTATCAACCAGTCTATATATTAGCAGCAGACACAGTACAGTGCGGTAGTTCACGGCTGTGGCTACCTCTGTGTCGGCACTCGGCAGCCCGTCCATAATTGTATATACCACCTAACCGTGGTTTTTTTTTCTTTCTTTATACATACATACTAGTTACGAGTATACTATCTCTTTATCAACCAGTCTATATTAGCAGCAGACACAGTACAGTGCGGTAGTTCACGGCTGTGGCTACCTCTGTGTCGGCACTCGGCAGCCCGTCCATAATTGTATATACCACCTAACCGTGGTTTTTTTTTCTTTCTTTATACATACATACTAGTTACGAGTATACTATCTCTTTATCAACCAGTCTATATATTAGCAGCAGACACAGTACAGTGCGGTAGTTCACGGCTGTGGCTACCTCTGTGTCGGCACTCGGCAGCCCGTCCATAATTGTATATACCACCTAACCGTGGTTTTTTTTTCTTCTTTATACATACATACTACTACGACATCTCTTTATCAACCAGTCTATATTAGCAGCAGACACAGTACAGTACGGTAGTTCACGGCTGTGGCTACCTCTGTGTCTGCACTCGGCAGGCAGTCCGTCCATAATTGTATACCACCTAACCGTGGTTTTTTTTTCTTTCTTTATACATACATACTAGTTACGAGTATACTATCTCTTTATCAACCAGTCTATATTAGCAGCAGACACAGTACAGTGCGGTAGTTCACGGCTGTGGCTACCTCTGTGTCGGCACTCGGCAGCCCGTCCATAATTGTATATACTACCTAACCGTGGTTTTTTTTTCTTTCTTCTTTATACATACATAGTTACATAGACATCTCTTTATCAACCAGTCTATATTAGCAGCAGACACAGTACAGTACGGTAGTTCACGGCTGTGGCTACCTCTGTGTCTGCACTCGGCAGGCAGTCCATAATTGTATACTAGTATCCATCTCCATTGTTTACCTGAGGTGCCTTTTAGTTGTGCCTATTAAAATATGGAGAACAAAAATGTTGAGGTTCCAAAATTAGGGAAAGATCAAGATCCACTTCCACCTCGTGCTGAAGCTGCTGCCACTAGTCATGGCCGAGACGATGAAATGCCAGCAACGTCGTCTGCCAAGGCCGATGCCCAATGTCATAGTACAGAGCATGTCAAATCCAAAACACCAAATATCAGAAAAAAAAGGACTCCAAAACCTAAAATAAAATTGTCGGAGGAGAAGCGTAAACTTGCCAATATGCCATTTACGACACGGAGTGGCAAGGAACGGCTGAGGCCCTGGCCTATGTTCATGGCTAGTGGTTCAGCTTCACATGAGGATGGAAGCACTCAGCCTCTCGCTAGAAAAATGAAAAGACTCAAGCTGGCAAAAGCAGCACAGCAAAGAACTGTGCATTCTTCGAAATCCCAAATCCACAAGGAGAGTCCAATTGTGTCGGTTGCGATGCCTGACCTTCCCAACACTGGACGTGAAGAGCATGCGCCTTCCACCATTTGCACGCCCCCTGCAACTGCTGGAAGGAGCACCCGCAGTCCAGTTCCTGATAGTCAGATTGAAGATGTCAGTGTTGAAGTACACCAGGATGAGGAGGATATGAGTGTTGCTGGCGCTGGGGAGGAAATTGACCAGGAGGATTCTGATGGTGAGGTGGTTTGTTTAAGTCAGGCACCCGGGGAGACACCTGTTGTCCGTGGGAGGAATATGGCCATTGACATGCCAGGTGAAAATACCAAAAAAATCAGCTCTTCGGTGTGGAGGTATTTCACCAGAAATGCGGACAACAGGTGTCAAGCCGTGTGTTCCCTTTGTCAAGCTGTAATAAGTAGGGGTAAGGACGTTAACCACCTCGGAACATCCTCCCTTATACGTCACCTGCAGCGCATTCATAATAAGTCAGTGACAAGTTCAAAAACTTTGGGTGACAGCGGAAGCAGTCCACTGACCAGTAAATCCCTTCCTCTTGTAACCAAGCTCACGCAAACCACCCCACCAACTCCCTCAGTGTCAATTTCCTCCTTCCCCAGGAATGCCAATAGTCCTGCAGGCTATGTCACTGGCAATTCTGACGATTCCTCTCCTGCCTGGGATTCCTCCGATGCATCCTTGCGTGTAACGCCTACTGCTGCTGGCGCTGCTGTTGTTGCTGCTGGGAGTCGATGGTCATCCCAGAGGGGAAGTCGTAAGCCCACTTGTACTACTTCCAGTAAGCAATTGACTGTTCAACAGTCCTTTGCGAGGAAGATGAAATATCACAGCAGCCATCCTGCTGCAAAGCGGATAACTGAGGCCTTGACAACTATGTTGGTGTTAGACGTGCGTCCGGTATCCGCCGTTAGTTCACAGGGACTAGACAATTTATTGAGGCAGTGTGCCCCCGTTACCAAATACCATCTAGGTTCCACTTCTCTAGGCAGGCGATACCGAGAATGTACACGGACGTCAGAAAAAGACTCACCAGTGTCCTAAAAAATGCAGTTGTACCCAATGTCCACTTAACCACGGACATGTGGACAAGTGGAGCAGGGCAGGGTCAGGACTATATGACTGTGACAGCCCACTGGGTAGATGTATGGACTCCCGCCGCAAGAACAGCAGCGGCGGCACCAGTAGCAGCATCTCGCAAACGCCAACTCTTTCCTAGGCAGGCTACGCTTTGTATCACCGCTTTCCAGAATACGCACACAGCTGAAAACCTCTTACGGCAACTGAGGAAGATCATCGCGGAATGGCTTACCCCAATTGGACTCTCCTGTGGATTTGTGGCATCGGACAACGCCAGCAATATTGTGTGTGCATTAAATATGGGCAAATTCCAGCACGTCCCATGTTTTGCACATACCTTGAATTTGGTGGTGCAGAATTTTTTTTAAAAACGACAGGGGCGTGCAAGAGATGCTGTCGGTGGCCAGAAGAATTGCGGGACACTTTCGGCGTACAGGCACCACGTACAGAAGACTGGAGCACCACCAAAAACTACTGAACCTGCCCTGCCATCATCTGAAGCAAGAAGTGGTAACGAGGTGGAATTCAACCCTCTATATGCTTCAGAGGTTGGAGGAGCAGCAAAAGGCCATTCAAGCCTATACAATTGAGCACGATATAGTAGGTGGAATGCACCTGTCTCAGGCGCAGTGGAGAATGATTTCAACGTTGTGCAAGGTTCTGATGCCCTTTGAACTTGCCACACGTGAAGTCAGTTCAGACACTGCCAGCCTGAGTCAGGTCATTCCCCTCATCAGGCTTTTGCAGAAGAAGCTGGAGACATTGAAGGAGGAGCTAACACGGAGCGATTCCGCTAGGCATGTGGGACTTGTGGATGGAGCCCTTAATTCGCTTAACAAGGATTCACGGGTGGTCAATCTGTTGAAATCAGAGCACTACATTTTGGCCACCGTGCTCGATCCTAGATTTAAAGCCTACCTTGGATCTCTCTTTCCGGCAGACACAAGTCTGCTGGGGTTGAAAGACCTGCTGGTGACAAAATTGTCAAGTCAAGCGGAACGCGACCTGTCAACATCTCCTCCTTCACATTCTCCCGCAACTGGGGGTGCGAGGAAAAGGCTCAGAATTCCGAGCCCACCCGCTGGCGGTGATGCAGGGCAGTCTGGAGCGACTGCTGATGCTGACATCTGGTCCGGACTGAAGGACCTGACAACGATTACGGACATGTCGTCTACTGTCACTGCATATGATTCTCTCAACATTGATAAAATGGTGGAGGATTATATGAGTGACCGCATCCAAGTAGGCACGTCACACAGTCCGTACTTATACTGGCAGGAAAAAGAGGCAATTTGGAGGCCCTTGCACAAACTGGCTTTATTCTACCTAAGTTGCCCTCCCACAAGTGTGTACTCCGAAAGAGTGTTTAGTGCCGCCGCTCACCTTGTCAGCAATCGGCGTACGAGGTTACATCCAGAAAATGTGGAGAAGATGATGTTCATTAAAATGAATTATAATCAATTCCTCCGCGGAGACATTGACCAGCAGCAATTGCCTCCACAAAGTACACAGGGAGCTGAGATGGTGGATTCCAGTGGGGACGAATTGATAATCTGTGAGGAGGGGGATGTACACGGTGATATATCGGAGGGTGATGATGAGGTGGACATCTTGCCTCTGTAGAGCCAGTTTGTGCAAGGAGAGATTAATTGCTTCTTTTTTGGGGGGGGTCCAAACCAACCCGTCATATCAGTCACAGTCGTGTGGCAGACCCTGTCACTGAAATGATGGGTTGGTTAAAGTGTGCATGTCCTGTTTTGTTTATACAACATAAGGGTGGGTGGGAGGGCCCAAGGACAATTCCATCTTGCACCTCTTTTTTCTTTTCTTTTTCTTTGCATCATGTGCTGATTGGGGAGGGTTTTTTGGAAGGGACATCCTGCGTGACACTGCAGTGCCACTCCTAAATGGGCCCGGTGTTTGTGTCGGCCACTAGGGTCGCTAATCTTACTCACACAGTCAGCTACCTCATTGCGCCTCTTTTTTTCTTTGCGTCATGTGCTGTTTGGGGAGGGTTTTTTGGAAGGGACATCCTGCGTGACACTGCAGTGCCACTCCTAGATGGGCCCGGTGTTTGTGTCGGCCACTAGGGTCGCTAATCTTACTCACACAGCTACATCATTGCGCCTCTTTTTTTCTTTGCGTCATGTGCTGTTTGGGGAGGGTTTTTTGGAAGGGACATCCTGCGTGACACTGCAGTGCCACTCCTAGATGGGCCCGGTGTTTGTGTCGGCCACTAGGGTCGCTAATCTTACTCACACAGCTACCTCATTGCGCCTCTTTTTTTCTTTGCGTCATGTGCTGTTTGGGGAGGGTTTTTTGGAAGGGCCATCCTGCGTGACACTGCAGTGCCACTCCTAGATGGGCCCGGTGTTTGTGTCGGCCACTAGGGTCGCTAATCTTACTCACACAGCTACCTCATTGCGCCTCTTTTTTTCTTCGCGTCATGTGCTGTTTGGGGAGGGTTTTTTGGAAGGGACATCCTGCGTGACACTGCAGTGCCACTCCTAGATGGGCCCGGTGTTTGTGTCGGCCACTAGGGTCGCTTATCTTACTCACACAGCGACCTCGGTGCAAATTTTAGGACTAAAAATAATATTGTGAGGTGTGAGGTATTCAGAATAGACTGAAAATGAGTGTAAATTATGGTTTTTTAGGTTAATAATACTTTGGGATCAAAATGACCCCCAAATTCTATGATTTAAGCTGTTTTTTAGTGTTTTTTGAAAAAAACACCCGAATCCAAAACACACCCGAATCCGACAAAAAAAATTCGGTGAGGTTTTGCCAAAACGCGTTCGAACCCAAAACACGGCCGCGGAACCGAACCCAAAACCAAAACACAAAACCCGAAAAATTTCAGGCGCTCATCTCTAGTTAGCACCATTTGAGCAAATGAGATAAGTGACCCAAGGGCCATTTATGAGAAAGTGGATAGCAATGTGTGACAAAGGAATTTGTCAGAGGGAGGAATTGTCAGAGAAATTTGGACCCCTTATGATGGGACTGAATGGTTATAGGATTAAACTTTGTGTATCAATTTAATTTTGGGTGCAGGAAACATATTCTGAACAGTATATAAAGTGTTCTTTCTCCTCGCACCTGTTTTTAACTAATTGTGCTTTCTGTGCATGACTTGCCTAAAAGAGCCTCTTTCCATCATTAGGGGGCTAAGAGTGGTGGATAGTGCTCTATTACTAACTTGTGGCCCCTAAGTGACTGCCCAGGGGACTTTCCATGCTCATAATTAAGAATAAGTATCGTATCTGGATGACAGTAATAAAGAAGGATTGTGTTCGCTGTCATGTAGCCATTTCTGATGTAATGTGTATTGTATACTATATAAACTGTGAGCCCTGTAAACCAAATTGTCTCTCTGAGCCTGCATGCTCTCAGACACCCATCTGGGCCTGGATGCAAATAAACCATATATGCTTTTTCATCTGACCCTGGCATATATCATATTTATCTTGCGACCACATGGCAGACTACACTCTTTTCAAAAACTGAAATATATTTTTGCCGTCCCTAATTCCCTTTTTTTTTTATTTACCTTCAAATAAGACATTATATTCATAGCAAAGTTACACCAGAATCGTACGATATGCTACTTCATTGTAGTACCCCCTCCTCTCTGAATTCTTTATTACATTTGGCCCAACAGGTGAAATTCAGAATTCTTTTTTTTATAATGATCTTCTACCCTCAGATACAGAATTACTGTGGGGCAAGGTGTGGTCGGCATGGACACGTGATTTTCTGGATTTCCCTTCCCCTGCTGTAGCTTTCAAACAATTTTCTTATATACTGAAGTGGGTGAAGTTGGCCAAATAACAGGAAATTCATATTAAATTTCTCAATATGGCTTATGTCTTCCAAGCCCAATATGGACATTTTAATAACTCGATCTCTACTAGCTTCCCAAAATGTTCTGTTTCATCAGCTACCATCATACATAACATTTGTCAATGCCCTAAAATTAAAAGATTCTGGTGTATGTTACAAGCATCTGTATTACTACACTCCAGCAGCTAGATTCCTGCATGTATCCCTGTATTCAGCCTCAGCTGCTGCATAACTAGTTGTTTACCTCTGTGTGTCTAGCTTTTCAGCTGCACATCCTTTAGTTTAATCATTACCTCTCTGGATTCCTGGGGCAGATTGGAGCAGCCACATATAAATTCTCTTCCTGGTCACTCCCAATCTGCTGGTGATAGTTCCTGATACATGTGAGAACCTGTCAGCCCTCTGAACTCCTGAGATTCAAATACCCTGTCTAGATTGTTTCCCTGATTGGATCCAGCTTGCCTAGAATTCAGGTTTTGTGTGGAACTTCCACACAGACTCTTGCCTTTCGCACTTATTTCATTATTTTTACCACCTTATGTATTGTTGCATTTACTGTATATACGGTTTGGTTGCTTATATCACCTTGTGCATTGTTGCATTTATATACAATTTGGTTACCTAAATCATCCTCTGCATTATTGCATTTACATACAGTCTGTGTTCTATACCATCCTGTGCATTGTTGCATTTACATACAGTTTGTGTTAATTATTATTCCAACCTGTGCATTGTTGCACTCACGTGCATTTGTTTATAATCTCTGTCTGTGCAATCAACAGTGTTGTCAGGGTTGTGTTCAGTGATCGTCTCACCATACTGAATTTACTCTTGCCCAGCCTCCAATAGTCGCCTTGTCCTTACATAAGACCTGGGGGCATCTGAGTATGAGGTGGACCTAATTCACCCTGGAAAGGCAGCTTTTAAAGGTGAAGCTTGAGCAAGGATAATTGCGTGAGCATCACCAAGAACCACCTAGTAGTCCTTAGAACACCATAGTCCACGTGACAGTGCAAAGTTCATAATTTCATTCACACAATTCTGAACTGTAGTCTTCCTTTTTCTTGGAAGCCTCTGTTGTTGGCTAATTTCACCCCATGGACTTCAGGTACGGTGCAGAATAGCATGTTGCCACTGCTGACTACACTTACCACCTTGGCCAGATTGTTGATACTGAGACAATGGTTTGAGAAATTAGCTCCTTCTATTGAAATGCTGAAGGCAGAATTGTTGATATAGTTGCATTATGACAGATGTACAGTCTGCTATGATATTGAGAAGGGTGTGGCAAAATTCCATACTAATTGGGAATTGTACCTAACATTGCTCCCGTCAGTCAACTCCATGTCTATTATAAAGATACCGTATTTGAAATCAACACGTGGTCGCTTCTGAGAAACATTTCTTAGTACTTTTGATTATTCTACTCATATTTGCTTGATGTCCTCTTTCTATTCAGTTCTGGCTCTTTCCCCCTATTCCCTTTTCCCCTTCCTCCACCCACCTCCACAAAAAAAAGAAAAAATTACAAATATTTATTTGTGTCTTGATAATGATGTACTTTAATGCTATTTGCTGTATAATTTGCATATCCTTTGCTTCATTCTTTTTTTTACTTACTCTCAATAAAATTGTTATACAAAAAAAATGGTTTAGATAAATTTCTAGTGGAAAAAGATTTCTGTGGTTATAGCCTTTAACCCAAATAGAATAGGGAATATAATATAATTAAAGTTGAACTCGATGGACTACTGGTCTTTTTTCAACCTCACAAACTATATTACTATGTTAGAATCCCTGTAGATTCTGAGATCCAGGAAAGATATACTTTCTTTACTGTGCTCATAAGTAAATGTAAGATTTTAAATTGTTATGGTTGATGCTTTGTATGAATTCTGTAAATTAATCTTGTGTGCTGACCCAAATCATAAGGATGTCATCGATATATCATATCCATAGGATGATATGTTGGCTACAGTATATCGATGTTGGTCTTCATGAAACACAATTTCTTTCTCACACCAACCAAGGAAGAGGTTGTAATAGGTGGGGGCACAAGCCACACCCATAGCTGTTCCTCTTTCCTGGGTGTAGAAGTATTTGTTAAAAGTAAAACAGTTTTTGAAGAGGACAAAGTCCAGGAGTTTGAGCAGAAATTAATTGAAGTCATTCATTCCATTCATCTGTAAGAAGACTCTCATGGCTCAGATGCCCAAGCCACATCTAATGCTTGTGTACAAAGCTTCCACATCCATGCTGATAAGAAGATGCATTACCTCCAGATAGATGATATTGATTTTCTTTTAGTATGTCGGTTGTGTCATGTATGTATAACAGAAGGCTGAGAATGTATTCTCTGAGGTGGACATGTAGGAATGTGCAAGCTTTTTCTAACAGTCCTCCATTTCATGAGACATTTGGGTGTCTGGGAGAGTGTTGCAAGTTCTTGTGCACCTTCGTTAACAGGTAAATTGTTGATACCCTGGGGTTGTGTATCTTGAGGTATTCATGTTCAGCTTTCTTGATGGTGCCAAGATGTAGTGCTTAATTAATGATTCTCATGTACATCTGTGTGAGAGTCTGTTGGATAAAATAGCCTTTTTGTATAACATGATGAGTTATTTAGTTGTCTGTTGCCTTCTCTTATGTACATATCCTTAGTCCAAAGTATCACATTACCTCCCTTGTCAGATGGTTTCACAAATATATCATGCCATGCCTTGATTTCTTTGATGGCCATTCTTGCTTTTGGTGACAGGTTCCCATTGGATCTATGATGTTTTTTCTTTTCAGAGCCTGTCCAAATCCATTGAGGTCAAACTGATGAATACTTTTACTTTAGGACATATTTTTTCCCTTTGGAGAAAAAAGTGGTTCATTTCTTATGTTTCCCCTGATGTTGTTGGTTCCATTAGTTATTCTAAGGCCATGAGTATTTCAGCTTTTTCAGATGTCCAAGTTTCCATGTTTTGTGGGTTAGTGGTGTTTTCTGTTATTAGTTGTTTATTCAAATGGAATTTGGTGAGTAATAATTTGCATCCACATAGGTGTAAGTCAGTTTGCCATCAGAATTTATTGAATTTTTTAGTTGATGACAAGGTAAGACCTTTTCCGAAAACCTCTATCTGGTCTTCTGTAAGGGTATGTGTGAACAACTTAATAATCTTTAGTAGGTTTGAGTCTGATATTGCTTTCAGTTTTTCCTTACAGGATATCGATTTGGGGAGGGTGATCTCAATCTTTCTCTTCCCCTTCTTCTGGCTCCACATTATTTTTCTTTTCCTTGTGTGGGGCATCCTCTTGAGCCACTGGTTTGGTCTAAAAAATGGGAGCGTGAGCTTTTGTCTCCTCTTGAGGTGGAAATATTTCTTTGATCAGAGAGTTGTTCTTCAAAGTCATCTAAGCTGGACAGTTCTTTTTCAGAGGATTTATAATTTATTTATTAGCAGTTTCTTATATAGCGCAGCGTATTCCATTGCACTTTACAATTAGAACAACAGTTTTAGAACAAAACTGGGCAAAGACAGACAGACAGACTTAAAGGTAGGAAGGCCCTGCTCACAAGCTTACAACTTATAGGGAAATAGGCAATGATATGCAAGGATATATGCTACCTATTGCATAATGGTCCACCAGTTTGCTAGGTTCTTAATGGGTTGTATAATATGATCACCCAGCAATGTTGGAAGACAAAATAAGTGAAGTTATGTGGACTGTACAGAGAGGATGTAATTGGATAGGGAAGCATTGAAGGTTATGTGAGTGGGTCTGGAATATGGTTGGCTTGTCTGAAGAGATGAGTTTTCAGGTAACGTTTAAAGGTTTAGAGACTAGAGGAGAGTCTTATTGTGCGTGGGAGGGCATTCCACAGAGTGGACGAAGCCCGGATAAAGTCCTGTAATTTTGAATGGGAACAAGTAACACATGTGGATGAGAGATGCAGATCTTGTGCAGAGTGGAAATGTCTGGTAGGGAGATATTTTGAGATGAGTGAGGAGATGTCTGATAGTGAAGTTTGCTTAACAGCCTTGTATGTAAGTAAAAGTATTTTATATTGAACACGGTAGAATACCGGTAACTGACAGAGCGGATCAGCAGACAAAGAACATCTAGTGAGGAAGATTAGCCTTGCAGCTGCATTTAAAATGGATTGTAGTGGTGAGAGCCTATGTTTGGGAAGATTAGTAAGGATACTATTACAACAATCAATGCGGGAGTTGATGAGTGCATGGCTTAGAGTTTTTGCAATGTCTTGTGTGAAATAAGGGCGTATTTTGGATATGTTTTTTTAGGTGCATGTAACATGATTTAGAGACATATTGAATGTATGGAACAAAGGACAGTTCATAGTCAAGGGTGACACCTAGGCAGCGAGCTTGTGGGGTAGGGTAGATAGTCGCATTGTCAACAGTTATAGAGATCTCAGGTTGGTAACTACTCTTGGCTGATGGGAAAATAATTAATTCTGTTTTGGAAATGTTGAGTTTGAGATGGCAAGATGACATCCAAGATGAAATGGCAGACAGGCATTCAGTGACACTAACCAATACAGATGTGATAAATCTGGGGAGGATAGGTAGAAGTGAGTATCATCAGCATACAAATGATACTGAAATCCAAAGGAGCTGATTAGTTTACCAAGAGATGAGGTATAGATTGAGAACAGCAGAGGACCCAAGACTGAGCCTTGTGGTACTCCAACTGATAGAGGTAGAGAAGAAGAGGATGATGGAGTCCCTGCACGGCCTAACAGATATTTTCGTTTCATCGGTCTTGTCCATTTGAATATCTTGTCACAGTTAAAATCTCTCTTATCCCTGGGAGAATTTATTTTTCTTTTGTTCAATAATTGTATTCTTGTACGTGTCAAAGTCCTTTTTTATTTTTTCAAAACAAGTTTGGAATTTGGTGTTTTGTTCCCATTGTTCCAGACTTTCACCTAGCCTGTCAATTTCCTTGGAGCATTCATCCAGGACCAAGTTATTGTATTTTATCAATATAAACATTAATTCTTGGTATTATTTTAATAAGCTATTTTCCCATTCTTGCTTGAGGTTATTAGTAAATAAGTCAAATTATGGAAATTATTTTGGTCTTAAACCCCTGGGTACGATTTTTTTGTTTACAAGCTGGTTAGATCCCAATTGGTTCTTGTCTGTCGTTGTAAAGTATATTTCAGTTTGAGAAAGTCATCTTCTCAGTTTGGTTCGGGGTCATCTGGGGTTACCTCTGAAGAAATTATGCTGCCCAAGTTGTCAGTTCTGCATTTAGTATTTAGTTTATTTTTTAGACTAAAACTCATGTTTGTGTATATGTGTCTATAGAGTTAATATATGAAGATTAGAGACACAGGGGGAGTGTAAGTGCATGTAATCCTTCCGTGCAAGATTCTGGAGCTGAGAAAGTGTAAGATTCAGTGTTTTTTGTGGGGTTAGAATCTGCACAGGAGTGGATTAGTAGTAGCGTATCTATGTATGCAAATTTATATATGAATGTAATATACCAACATATATTCTGCAGGAGTTTTCAAGCACTGGATTGGTGGTGCTCCCAGATAGTAGTTCAGAAAAACTGTGTTCAAGAAGAGGGGGTTTTGCTAGAGCAAGTAGACTGTTAGTCTATCTGAGGCACACCTGTGTTTATATATTCATGTATTCATGTATGAGAGGACAGTTAAAACATAACTTTTATTCTATACACTTAAGAGATCAAGGCGATATTGACATACAATTAAAACATTATTAAATAAGTCAAATGTTCTCCTTCCGATATTTTTTTTCTTCAGAAATAATGGCTGTGTTTCTTTTATTATGTATAGCCCTGAAGAGATAATATAGACAAAGACAGGAAAATTTTACATGAGTAAATGAGACATTATCAGAGCAAAAATATGTTCTATATATGTTCTACTCTTGTCCTATTAAATCTGGGGGATTATATCCTAATTTGTGTAGAGGAATAACAGAGGGCTGTATTTCTCCAAATGGGTGCAGTATGTGATGCCGACAGCCGGGATCCCGGCGCCCAGCATACCGGCGCCAGGATCCTGACAGCTGGCATGCCGGCAGCTGGGCAAGCACAAATGAGCACCTTGTGGGCTCGCTACACTTGCCGCGCTATTTATTCTCCCTCCAGGAGGGTCGTGGTCCACCAAGAGGGAGAATAGTTGTCGGTTTGCCGGGTATCGGTATTCCGGCACCGGTATACTGAGTGCCGGGATCACAACAGCCGGCATACTGAATACCAACCCTCCAAACACCCCACAGAAAGCCCTTATCATTGAGTAGGTCACCAATATATTTTTATCTGCAATGCAGGTGTGTATTATGGACTGTTCATAAGGGTTCTGGACAGTGTGTGTGTTATCTTAACCACTTAACTGACTTTTTTTTCGACAAAAAATGCTCAGTAATTGTTGGGTTTTTTTTTATAAGTGAATTAGATGAAGAACATGAATTTAACCTCATTCAAAATGATTTTAGTTACAAAAAAAAACAAAACCTATTTTTCTCAAACATCGGAACATCAGTCGGAAAGATCGTTGTTGTACACTTTCCCAGGAGCTGCCATTGTCTGCAGCCGCTGTGGTGGGGTCCTGCCGTGCTGACAGATCAGCAATGATCGGCAGCACGGCAACACTCAGGGGAGCATGCAGCGGAGGGGAGTTTCCCTTCCCTGCTGCTTCTAACACATTATCTGACTGGTCGTATCCTGTGTGACCAGGTCACTGGTATGGTTGCATATGATGCGACCATGCCAGGCAAGTGGTTAAAGAGATACCAGAGACCAACCACTTCTGCTTTTGCTCATCTATTTGACCATCGAATGAGCAATGAAAAAGTGGTAAAGTTTTTCTGAACTATTATCTGGGAGCACCACCAACCCAGTGCTATCAAAACTCCTGGAGAATAGCCATATATTGGTATATTACATTCATACATAAATTTGAACATACATAGATACACTACTACTAATCCACTCCAGGCTGTGCAGATTGTAAACCCACAATAAACGGCATTCCAGTGGTTGTAAAATGCAAATGGCACCACAGGGGTCACCATGGCAAAGAAACTGAAGGAACAGGAAGGAAATGTTCAACAGTTCCTGTGGGGATTTGCCTACTACATTAATAATTATCATTTGAAGGAGTTCTGGAAATTATAGCACATACAAATTTTATTTCACTAGCTCCAGAGTTCCATAACATTTTCTAAACATACTGTTTCTGCCCAGTATGGACCAGTCCTTGTTTTGCTAGAAGGGGACACAGTATTGAAAAGACCAGGGTGTGCAGAAGCTTGTGCAGCAGAAATTCCAAGAAAAGGGATAATGATGCATAACCAAGCCCTCCAGCGGATCTGGGGTTTATCAAGACCAGTCACCACAAGAATATGTAACTCCTTTCATGCCAAAAAGGGGTGCTTTTCTAAGTGCATGCTCACTAAAGGTTGGATGGTCTGGAGGTTTTTTTTGAGTGTTTAAAGCACTTGGGGACAGATTATGGAATTGCACCCTGGCTATCATCAGAGAGACACACACAAAAAAGAACACTGGTAATGAGAACAATTATAATAAACTCTATAATTTAACATGGAGTAAAACTTAGGTTCTTAGGACAATTTTTGGCCAAAATGTGGGCCCAACTACCATGGCCAGGTGACCTCTCCTGGGCCTTCATATGTGTGAAGTACTGTATTACACAAACTGTACTTCTTGTCCATGCCAGACTATAGCTTGTTGCATGCTGAATCATGCATCCTTCATGGCTGGTGACAAATGCTTTAAAGTAAAACATTTGGAACCCCACAGAAATCCTGTGTTTGCCATGGCACCTATATTTGGAAACATGTGTCCCTGTAAGAGTGTGACATGGCAAACATACAAAAGCTGGATCAAATTAATTTTCATGACCTGATAAGGATTTAGGAATTACAGAAGATCCTGAACATAAAATCTACACAGGAGATGCCCCACCATCCGAAAGAGTATTTACCAATACCCCTTGAAGCTTTACCAAGAGGTGAAAACTATTTTGTACCAAATTTTAGAACTGTATCAGGTGATACAGAAAAATAAGAGTCCTTGGGCTAACCGATTGTGTTGGTAAAAAAGAAAGATAGCACAATATCAAGAATATTGCAGATAGTTGAGCCCCTATACACCATGCTTTGAGGGTTCACCACCATTGACAAATCAGTAGTGTGGGGAGAAGTATAAGAGAATACTTTTGTATCCTTAAAAGAAGCCCTTATCCAGGCCCCCATGTTTGGTTCCACCAAGTGGGAGAACAGCTTTAGCAACTGTGGGCTGAAAATGCTTTGTAGTAATAGAACAGAAATGGGTGATGATGTTCTGCTGTGGTGCACCTATCTAGAACAAGAGCTTCATCTAGTGAAAAAGGTAGTCATACATTAATACATGGTCTAGAGGTTGATAGAAGAGGCACAAGTGAATGGGGAATACCTAGGTACTGTTATAATGAACAAGTGGTTATAATGCTCCAGTATTTCTCACCTCATTCACAAGAGAAGGCTGATAGGGAATATTGAACTTGTCTCTAAGTTGGAGTGGCTAAACCAACAGAGCAAGATGCCCCTATACAGATGATGTGAATGACATTATGTCATGTGTTGGTGATGACCAAAAACTTTACAAAATTCACTGTTGTTTTGTTCTCTACCCAGTATCAAACAACAGAAGCTATGAGGCTGCACTTCAACATTTAATCTAGCAGTTTGAACTGTACTGAGAAGATTCATTCTGACCAGCTAACTTGCTTCCAGCTGAGACTAATGGAGGGTCTCTGCCATATTTATGGGATTCCTCAGTCCTGGACTTTGCCCTATCATCCAGGTTGGAATAGGGTCTGTGAAAGATTCAGTTGAACTCTACTACAGATGCTAGAATCCTTACAATGTGACCAAATATATAGTGCTTGGACCATGTTCAAGAACTGGGTCTTGCCTATAACAACAAGGTCCATCATAAGAGGAATTTCTCACCCTTTTTCTTGCTATTTGAACAACCAGGTAGGCAGGCGCAAGATCTGGGGAGGGTTGCCTTTGTTAAAGAGGGTTGTTCTCCCAGTGGAACATGAATGCATGGATGGCATCTGCAAGCCACACATAAGTTAGAAGATGGATGACATGGACATTTGAAAACTACCAATTATAGTAGTTAGCAGAGGAATACTGTATATTGCATCTTGTTTTCACTCTGGCCTGAGATCTAGTGAAGCTGAGCTGTCCTGAGTGAAGCCACCCGACAGCAAATTGTCTGAGCAGTAAGGAGTTCTGTCTTATGTTGTTCATCAACAAAAGTAAACAAGATAAACCATTACACTAAGGTAATTACATTTTACACATCTCAATTTAACAAAAAAGCCAACTACTACTGTTTAGTAAGAAGACCTGTTTAATATTACAATATGTAGAGGAGCAGATTTTGGCCAGCCAATTAGTTTATGAAGGTCACAATTAAACCATAATCTGAATTTGGAATAAACTCATATTTTTAAATGTTGATTTTGACCAAGAAATTGTACTAAAAGTATTAACGAATTTCACTTTATAAAGGAATCATGAAATTCTTATAGATCTTTTATAATTACATTTTTATTTGAGCTGTTACTGAAAAAAATGTGAAGTTACCAAAAATCTAACTATTTAAAGAAACACCATAGATGAACTGAACCATTGGAGAGCCATTCATCTCTCTTGTGAAATTAAGTGTATCCACCAAAGTGTTACTATGTCTTATAAATTAAAGACTAGAGATTTATTAAAATTAATTGTCTGTATGACATAATAGCTGGGGTGCACAAAGGGATCTTACCAATAGGGATTGCATGGTTTATTTAATCTTTATTTTAGATTACATGGTTAGCAGGGGGTGATTTACCACATTCCTCTGTTCATCGCCATGCAATTCTTTTAGCTCTGACCATCATTTACTTAGCACGTCTCTGCATTTGGTGAGTCTTACATTTCCTACAGTGTTCCACTCACTCATGCCTTCAGAGCTGCCTTCTATTTCCAATTTCCATGGGACGTCCAAGGTACAGAGTTAAGGAGCTGCCCATGAAAAAAATTGACAGTATTTTTCATTATTAAGAAAACTGCACAATAAAATTCCAATTTCTCTTCAATGATTCTCTTACGATGCATTTATATTTCTTTGGACATCATAAGTAAATATTTACTGTGAAATAGTATTTAATTTGCTAAATATTATTTTAAAATCATGACATGAATGGTTTATAGCGCTCCAATATTCAATAAGACAGCACTATAATGTGTTCATATGCATAATCTAAATTTTATAATATCAACAACTATACTCAATATAGACCTTAATTACTACAATGTGGAAACAAAGTTTTACACTGATTTACTTTTGCATATGGTTATTATTGGTGATACTTGTGGAATGCTATCACTAGTCTGTTAGCTGGAGCTTTCTGAAATAATAGTTTTTAGTTACATGAATATAGTGCACATATCTTAATATTAGTCTTAACTTTAACATTATATGAGGAATATATACACATTCTATGTTTGTTGTTAAAACTACTATTGGGCTTTTCCTTTTATAGCTTGCAAGTTCCGTGCAGAAGTGTCACACTATCACAGCCACCAGATGATCAGTAATTCTGTCTGGGAAACTGATAACAAACTGCCCCACGATATGCCATGAATAGCAGTATTGGCTACATGAATATATATATAAAACAAAAAAAAGAATCTATTTAAAAACATTACTTTCTAAAACATACAGAAATTTATTTTCATATACGTTATCTCTAATTATAAGGAAACTAATGAGAAATGGATATATTAACTTTGATACTTTTATAGCTTTGAATCAAATTTGCTGTGAAATAAATTGAAACATCACAGCACTTCATTGGGGTTGTTTTGGGCACAATAACAATGTAATAATATATTTTTTCATTATTTTACGAAAGGTCACTCCATAATAAAAGTTCTATAACTAACTGAAATTGCAATACTGTATATTAATAATAAGCCTATATAATAAGTCATATAATAACATAAAGTAGTATCTGTATTATTTCCTAAAGCACTCCACCACAGGAATATTATTAATAGATCTTATCTTATAGTTAAAGAGAGGAGCAAATCTACGTATACTGTATTAAAGAAGTATTCAAAAAGAAAACATGTTCTTCACATTTCTAAAAAATTTAATATTTCAGAAAAAATCCGTATTCAAAAAGCTTTTCTTGTAATATGATTGAAATTCATTGGAGAAATAAAGATATTAGCTCAAATTGGTCAAGGTAGAAATGGAATAAATTAATGATTTAAATACGTTAAATCTCAATGAGCTAAGTTCTGATTTCAAACAATTTAGTTTTTTTTTGAATGAAGAGTAATTATTGCAAAACTAAGCACTTATACCAGTTAATTGTTATTTATTATTTTTTTATCAATCTAAGCCATTACAACAGTGGAATTTCCTGTAACCTTAACCACTGAAAAAATATAAAAACAATTTAATTTCATTTGGCAGAAAAAATATCTTGTTATTTAAGATATTTTCCTGGAGATACTTCTACACTATCACTGATGCTGTACCACAAACTATATACAAAATGAAATTGTTTACTCACATTACAGAATAAATAACAGATTGCTTGTTGCCAAAAATGCTGTAAAAATAACATTATTGCTAAAAATATTATGTTGCTTTCCAGTTTTCCTTATCAATAAAGAGATAAATCCTCAGTCCACCAAATGATTCCGTATTGTGTCTGGATATATAATCACTCTAGAAACAGAAGATTAACAATGTATAGACATTGTTTTAACCACTCTTCACTCACAATTTAATAGTTTAACAAATAATATTTTTGAAAAACCATGGTACTGTAGACATATAGTTGGTGATTTAATTCACATTAACAGATGGATGTTCTTGTTACAAAATTATACAATGACCAATCAACAACAAATTCCCCAAAAGTTTGCACAGAACAAAGAATTGCAGATTCACTCATTTACAAAACAGGAAGATTCATAAATGAAATATCTGAAATGATAAAGATACCATCAGACAACAATGACCCAAAAATGTATTTACTCGTTTAAATATATACATATCAGATTATTATTGTAAAACATTCTTCCCTCATAATTCTTTACTTCATTTAAAATTTGAAACAATAAATTGCCTGAAAAAAATCTGTATCATCAATCTTCTAAATGTACCTTAATAATTAGGGCATTGAATAATTATAATTTATGGTATTCTTGTCCCATACTTCCATCACTTTGGGAAAAAGGTTTCAACCTTGATTTACAAAATTTTGGATGAACTTGCAAATACATTAAAATAAAATAATCATCAAAACATGAGTCTAAAATATATGATCACTAGAAATCACAATTGACTTATCCTTGCATAGACCATTGATTTCATGGTTAAAACAATAGATCAAATAGAAAATATTTAAGTAGCATAAAATATTTTACATTTAAACAAAGTTACTATTTATATTGGAATGTTTTGCTTTCTTTTATCTTGGTATTTTTTTAAGCTTGTGTGTATTTATTGATATTAATTGTCAGTATGGCTTTTAGGTAATCAATTCTGATTCTGGGTTACTAGTTTGTAAACATTAGGAGCTAGTTATTGCTCTATTTTTAGATATGGGTAAGAGACACATTTTACTTCTTAATGTGCACTGACTGTAGATAGTTAGTTAGTTAGTTAGTTAGTTAGTTAGTTACATACATATGCCATACTATACTTATTTTATCTGCTCTTTTAGGGTAAATTTAAGTGCTCCAGGCCAAAATTTAGGAATTGACTTGAGTTACATTTTGGAATCATCCCCTTATAAACCAGGAAGTCACTCATATAGACTGCATATCATTGTCATAAGAACAATATACAAATATGATGTGGGTCTATGATGTGGGCCTACTCCACTTGCTGGACCCCACAGTTTTATTTTTTACTTTATCTGACATACCAGATATATGACGAAACAATCTAGTTACTGCATGTAAATTAATACAATTAATAAAAACATCACGCAACTGTAAGTATAGCTTTTGAGTTTTGTTGCAATTGAAAGAAGTATTAGTAGGGACTATGTTTTCCACCTGATTGGAAAAAAGGACATATGACACTATATTATTTACATTTGTTTATTTTGTAGCATACAAATTTGAACATATTAAATTTGGACATTGATTACAGGACTTGATATAAAATACCAAAGAGAGTCTCATCCCACCGCCTAAGGACAATATTTCAGTTTTTTAATGTTATTTTAACATTGCATTCTATGTATTTAGCATGTGATAGCTCCAATACATATTACACATTTAATACATTTGTTTCCAAAGTGTGGGGACATTTTTGCGAGGCAGCATTCATCACAGAGTTTTGGAAATATTTTACACATGTTCACAGTGGACTCATTTGAGCATTTTTGTTTAATTTGACCAAAAAATGTATCTGTTGAATTGTTGAAGGTAGTGCTGCCAAGTGATCACCGATATATTTTAAAGTAAGGGATTTTGATGTTTAAATGATTTCTTACTCCAAGATGTGCAGAGTGCATTGAGAGAGTTCAACTTCTTCTTTGGATAAAGGGCATGCCCACGAACATGGATGGGGCAACCTAAAAATCCAAGTACAGGTAAACAGAGTATGTGCTTTTTTATTTTATACTATCAGAAAAAACATGTAACTAGACCCAGTGAGCACTATCTATTTTACGGTGCATGTCAGATGGGTGCAAGGTCTGCAATGCACCCCAGAACAAATTCTTTGAATGCTTGGGGCTTACACTAAATGAATGAAGAAATCAATAGACTTGTAACATCATTACGGAGAAAAGGGGCCCATGCAGAAACTTGGAGAAAAGCTCCCTCATTTGATAAAATACATCTGGTGACCAGGTTTACTTGAAAATCAAGAACTTAAAAGACTCAACTATTAGCACTCAAGTGCTAATCATGAGAACTCCCTACTGCTGGATTAAGCTGCATCATTAACATAATCAATGCATGTTCTCCACCCACTGTTTTGACTGCTTGCTTGCTTAGTCCACTGGCATTGGCCTGGGGGGGGGGGGAATTAATTTCCACCTCCATGGCGCGCATGCTGCAGAGGTGTCATTCTGTCTCAACAGCTCTCGGGGCGCCTCAGGAGCTGTTTTCTTGTAATTTTCTTTCTGCCTCCTTGAGTTTATCCTTTGTCTCTCATAGACCTGCAGTTTGCCACAGTGGCCCTTACTGTAAACAGTTGATTTGGTCCCACCTACATGTGATTCAGGATGTTTATCATGGATACTTTACATTACCCCTGGCACTATCTTTTATCACTTAGGACTGACTGCCCAAAGAGAATTACTGTTCTCATGGAGCCCTTCTCCACTTTGGGCTTCAAAGTTCTAGTTTGAAAATCTTCTACTACCACTGAGATGTAAGTACAGATGTAACACCCCTGGGTTGGTGGGTATGTTTAAGTGTTTCAGAGAAGCTTCAAAGGTGTTGGGTGGATATGTGACAGACTTTTCCCTTTGAAATGTTCTTCCCCATACCTTGTTTGTAGTACCTTGCTCAGGGAGGTAGGATAGATTGATACAAAACAGGAGTGAGTTAGCAATTCCAACACGATGTCTTTTATTGAGCTGCAATGAACTCTAGATTGGGGATGATGATTGGTTAATTGGCAAAAATATTAGATAATCACAAGAAGAATAGGGCATAAAAAGACGATAAAGAGATTACAATTGACTACAGTTCAAATCACATTGGATAATTCAAGAATGCAAAATACAATCAATCAAATCACGGATATTTGCATATTACAATAATAAACCACAATGTGGTGATAAGAGTAATGAAAAATACATTTTCACAATAACAGTTGCTAAATTCCTAGCTTTCCCTAACCACTTTGGTATAATCTTCACGGGAAAATAACATTGGAGCTCTCTTTAAATCCTGCTATGCCACAGTTTTGCAATGAGGGGAATGGCACATGTGAACACAAGTAATCCTGGGTTAGTAAGAATCTCACTTTAACTCAGACTTATTCAGAGAGGATTAAGCTAGCGAAGGTATTGTAGTGTTTCTCAACAAATACAGCTTATGTTGTAATAAGGATGGCAAATAAACTCAGTCCTTCCAGATAAAGTAACTCAATTCAATTTGCTTAAATGACTTAGTCTCTTTCTCTTCCATGATCACTAAATATCTCTCAATGGGGAGGGTTTGTCTTAACTGTACTAAAACAGGGGCTGGCTGGTATAATGTGGCATTGTAGGGCTGTATTACACTGATTGTTCCATTTACAATGTCAGCATGTGTTATGATTCCAGCACTCCTGACCAGAGGAGATCTTATAACAATGACCAGAGCGCTGGAATGGAATGCTGGTAACGGGAGCAGGAAAGACTAGTTGCCCCTGGCGCCCTAACTCTATTGTCTCACCCGTGCTATCGGAGATCCCTTGCGAGACTATGGTTTCTTGAGCCCATGGCAGCCACGTTTGAAGGGCGGATTAGGTCTGCCCAACTCCGGTGCCCCCCCGGTCTTAATGAGATACAAAGGGAAATCCGAGGCAGGATGATAACAAGAGGACCTCTGACTGACAACAGGCCAGGGGCAACAAGCTAACTAGCAAAGGCCTGAAGTATGTGCGGAAAAACCGCCAGGGAAAAGGACAACCAAAAATCCACTTGTCCAATACTCCTACCCAGCACCGCCGGATACCAGAGTGGACCTGTGGAAGCGGAACCCTCCGCAAAATGCTCCAAAACACAAATAATAAATGGTAAGCGGCCAAGCCGCAACACACGGCAACGCCGCGACTCACGAACACCACTGGATGTTAAACGGTGATCAGTCAGGACTTCAGGAACAAGATGACAACTTCCGAGTACAGGATTACTGAAGACAGGAACGACCGGATACAGCAAGACTGGAAACAGACTCTCAGCAAACAAGGACAGCATGCAGGAAGCTATTACCGGCGTCTGTGAGAAGCCCTGGGAGTGCATATAAACAGGAGTCCTCCAATCAGCTGCTGACAGGGCTGATTACATAAATGCCGTGCAGCTGCCTTGCTGCACGGCCAGGAAACAGGTGCACAATCATTTAAACTGGACCCAGCAACGGGGAACGCGGTCCGCCAGTGGCGTCCCCGTTGCTAGGGTCCGTGCGGCTCAGTGCGCCCGGTGTCTAGTGTTGCCAGGGAGCCGGCGGCTGTACGCGTACGGCGTCCCTGGTTGCTAGGCGCCGGGCCGCACCGACGAGCGGACCCTGGCGCCTAACAGTACCCCCCCCTTGAGGAGGGGTCAAGGAACCCCTAAAGCCAGGCTTCCGAGGAAATTCCCGAAAAAATGCCCTCTTGAGCCTCGGGGCATGAAGATCCTTATCCAGGACCCAAGACCTTTCCTCTGGACCATAGCCTCTCCAGTGAACCAGAAAATAAAGCTTGCCCCGGGACAATTTGGAATCGAGAACCTTCTCCACCAGGAACTCCTGTTGTCCCTGTACATCCACTGGAGATCTTCCCTGAGAGATCTTCCGAGGAAATCTACTGGAAGAAACGTATGGTTTCAACAGGGAGCAATGAAACGTATTTCCAATCCGGAGAGATCTTGGTAAACGTAACCGGAAAGCAACTGGGTTGACTTTTTTAATAATATGAAATGGTCCAATAAATTTGGGTCCCAATCTAGCCGAGGATTGTCGAAGTCTAATGTTACGAGTCGACAACCATACCCTATCTCCCACCTTAAAAGTGCAAGGACGTCGGAGCCTGTCAGAAAAATTTTTCTCTCGAAAGGCCGCTTTTCTGAGAGCAAGGTGCACTTTTTTCCAAATGGCTCTGAGATGGGAGGTTAAGGTTAGCGAGGAAACTGAGGAATGTTGAAAAAAAGAATTAGCTCTGGGGTGAAAACCAAAAACTGAAAAAAAATGGAGACACATTAGTGGAGGAATGACAAGAATTATTGTAAGCAAACTCCGCCAATGGAAGAAACTCGGACCAATCATTCTGGAGTTTGGCTGAGTACAAACGCAAATACTGTTTCAATGATTGGTTAACTCGCTCGGTTTACCCGTTGGATTGGGGGTGGTAACCGGATGTTAATGACAATTTCATCTTTAATGAAGCACAAAAACACTTCCAGAATTGTGCAATGAATTGTGGACCCCGATCAGAAACAATATCAGTGGGCAACCCATGAAGTCTGAAAACATGGCGGAGAAACAAAACTGCCAATCCTTGGGCAGATGGCAGTCGGGGAAGAGCAATGAAATGAGCCATCTTGCTAAAATGGTCCACTACCACCCATATGACTCGGAATCCGGCTGAAAGGGGAAGGTCTACCACAAAATCCATGGAAATATGAGACCATGGCCTGAGGGGAACATTCAAGGGCATAAGTTGCCCGATAGGCAAGGAACGGGGAACCTTATGCTGTGCACAAACCTGACATGAAAAAACAAACTCCTTAACGTATTTAGAAAGACCAGGCCACCATACTGAGCGGGAGACTAACTCCAAAGTCTTAGAGATCCCCGGATGCCCGGAAACTTTGTTATCATGGAACTCAGTCAAAACAGTAGCTCTTAAAAACTCAGGGACGTAAAGACGACCAGCAGGAGTATTTCCAGGAGCTTGGTGTTGAAGCTGTTTTAACTGGGTAAATAAATCTTGTGTGAGGCCTGCCCAAATGACTGAAGATGGAAGTATGGGAGTAACAGGACTGTTATTGTGAACTGGAAGAAAACTGCGTGACAAGGCATACGCCTTGGTATTCTTGGAATCTGGCCTGAAAGTGATAATAAATTTGAAACGAGTAAAGAATAAAGCCCAACGAGCCTGCCGGGCATTCAGCCGCTTAGCTGATTCGATGTATTGCAGGTTTTTATGGTCAGTCAATACTGTAATAGTATGTGTTGCTCCCTCCAGCCAATGCCTCCACTCCTCGAAAGCCCATTTTATTGCCAGTAACTCCCGGTTACCAATGTCATAGTTGGATTCAGCGGAGGAGAATTTCCTGGACATAAAGGCACAAGGATGTAGTTCCAGAGACTCCGGATCCTTTTGAGATAGGATAGCCCCCACTCCAACCTCCGAGGCATCAACCTCCACAATGAAGGGCAATTCTGGATTGGGATGTCTGAGGACTGGAGCCGAGACAAAAGCTTGTTTCAGGGCCCGAAAGGACAACTCAGCTTCACGCGACCAGTTGGTAGGATCCGCTCCTTTCTTTGTCAGAGCCACAAGGGGAGCAACCAGGTCGGAAAAAGAATGAATAAACCTCCTATAATAATTCGCAAACCCTAAAAAGCGCTGAATTGCTTTTAAATTGGTGGGTTGCGCCCAACCAAGGATGGCCTGGAGCTTCTTAGGTTCCATGAAAAATCCCTGAGGGGAAATAATGTACCCTAAAAAAGATACTTCCGTGACATGAAACTCACATTTCTCCAGCTTGGCATATAGATGATTCTCACGTAACTTTTGAAGAACCTGACGCACCTGGGTAACATGTTGTTCAATTGAGTCAGAATAAATCAGGATGTCGTCTAAGTAAACGACCACGAATTTCCCTAGGAAGTCACGGAGCACATCGTTAATGAGGTCCTGGAAAACTACTGGAGCATTAGACAAGCCGAACGGCATCACCAGGTACTCGTAGTGACCCGACTGAGTACTGAAGGCCGTCTTCCACTCATCTCCAGACTTGATTCGGATGAGATTATACGCTCCTCTTAGGTCAATTTTAGAAAAAATCACAGCCGAACGCAGCTGATCAAAGAGGACAGAAATCAGCGGCAGAGGATAAGTATTTTTAACTGAGATTTTATTCAGGGCTCTAAAGTCAATGCAAGGTCTAAGCGAGCCATCCTTTTTCTCCACAAAGAAGAAGCCTGCACTTAAAGGGGATTTTGATGGCCTAATGAATCCTTTCCCTAGGCTCTCCTTAACATAATCATTCATGGCCGCAGTTTCTGGCCCGGATAAAGCATATAACCTTCCCTTTGGCAATGCGGCACCAGGAATTAGCTCAATAGCACAATCATAAGGCCGATGTGGAGGCAGAATGTCTGCATTGCCCTTGGAGAACACATCAGCAAACTCTTGGTATTCCACGGGAATGAGTTCAGGAATGGCAGCTGCTATTCTGACTGGAAACGTAATACATTCCTTATCACAGAAGGTACCCCATTGTGAAATCTCCCCCGACCGCCAATCAATGGTGGGATTATGAAAGGCCAGCCAAGGGTGACCCAGAACCACTGGAACTGCTGGGCAATGGGTAAGGAAGAACTCGATTTTTTCAGAATGAAGAGCTCCTACCGTAAGTAGTACAGGGGGTGTACAGAGGGTAATAACCCCATTGGACAGTGGACTCCCATCTAAGCCATGCATGGTGACACACCTACCCAAAGATAACTGAGGAATGCCTAAGGCCTTAGCCCAAGTTAAATCCATAAAGTTTCCTGCAGCTCCACTGTCAACAAAAGCCGACACCGAAGAACTGAGGCTGCCAAAGGAAACTTTAGCTGGGACTAAAAGGGAGTTATTCGAGGAGATAAGCTGCAGACCTAGGTGAACCCCCTCACAATTCACCTGGTCGAGGCGTTTCCCGACTTGTTCGGACAATTACGAGCAAAATGTCCCTTACCCCCACAGTACAAACAAAGACCAGAGTTTTGCCTTCTGGCTCTTTCTTCAGGAGACAGCCGGGAGAGACCCATCTGCATGGGCTCCTCTACGTCCTCAGGAATTGAATATACACATGGAGTTGACCTGACAGGAGCTCCTTTTTCAGCCCTCCGCTCTCTGAGACGACGATCAATCTTAATAGAAAGCTCCATGAGTTTATCGAGAGTCTCAGGAGCGGGATACTGAAGGAGACTGTCTTTTATAGACTCTGATAAGCCGAGGCGAAACTGCGCAGGGCTGGGTCATTCCAGCCACAGTCATTCGACCAACGGTGAAACTCCGTACAATAAACCTCTGCAGGATTCCTACCCTGTCTGAGAGCGCGCAACTGACCTTCAGCGGATGCCTCTCTATCAGGGTCATCATACAATAGCCCTAAAGACCCAAAAAAGGCGTCTACTGACAACAAGGCCGGATCCTCTGCTTTCAAACCAAAAGCCCTGGTCTGAGGATCCCCCTGGAGCAAAGAAATAATAATCCCAACCCGCTGAGATTCAGTACCCGAGGAGATCGGTCTTAAATGAAAATAAAGTTTACAGGATTCTTTAAAATTAAAAAACTCTTTCCTATCACCAGAAAAACGGTCAGGCAAATGCATCTTTGGTTCAGGGACTACCCTCGGGGAAGTTCGCTAAAGATCTTCCTGCGACTTCACCCGAAGGGAAAGATCCTGAACCATCTGAGTAAGTTCTTGAATCTGGCTGACTAAGAGCTGACCAGGATTTGGTCCTAAACCTGTTGGATTCATGAGGCCGATAAACTCTTACAAAACTGAATGAGAAAAAAATTAAACCCTGTTTAATTTTAAGTTTTGGTGTGGCCGGTAATAATGTTATGATTCCAGCACTCCTGACCAGAGGAGATCTTATAACAATGACCAGAGCGCTGGAATGGAATGCTGGTAACGGGAGCAGGAAAGACTAGTTGCCCCTGGTGCCCTAACTCTATTGTCTCACCCGTGCTATCGGAGATCCCTTGCGAGACTATGGTTTCTTGAGCCCATGGCAGCCACGTTTGAAGGGCGGATTATGTCTGCCCAACTCCGGTGCCCCCCGGTCTTAATGAGAGACAAAGGGAAATCCGAGGCAGGATGATAACAAGAGGACCTCTGACTGACAACAGGCCAGGGGCAACAAGCTAACTAGCAAAGGCCTGAAGTATGTGCGGAAAAACCGCCAGGGAAAAGGACAACCAAAAATCCACTTGTCCAATACTCCTACCCAGCACCGCCGGATACCAGAGTGGACCTGTGGAAGCGGAACCCTCCGCAAAATGCTCCAAAACACAAATAATAAATGGTAAGCGGCCAAGCCGCAACACACGGCAACGCCGCGACTCACGAACACCACTGGATGTTAAACGGTGATCAGTCAGGTCTCCAGGAACAAGATGACAACTTCCGAGTACAGGATTACTGAAGACAGGAACGACCGGATACAGCAAGACTGGAAACAGACTCTCAGCAAACAAGGACAGCATGCAGGAAGCTATTACCGGCGTCTGTGAGAAGCCCTGGGAGTGCATATAAACAGGAGTCCTCCAATCAGCTGCTGACAGGGCTGATTACATAAATGCCGTGCAGCTGCCTTGCTGCATGGCCAGGAAACAGGTGCACAATCATTTAAACTGGACCCAGCAACGGGGAACGCGGTCCGCCAGTGGCGTCCCCGTTGCTAGGGTCCGTGCGGCTCAGTGCGCCCGGCGTCTAGCGTTGCCAGGGAGCCGGCGGCTGTACGCGTACGGCGTCCCTGGTTGCTAGGCGCCAGGCCGCACCGACGAGCGGACCCCGGCGCCTAACAGCATGTGGCAAATGAATACCTGGGCTTGGCACTTGGTTTGCCTGTTGTTTGTGACAATATCAGTCACTGTGTACTCACTCAAAACTTCTGTGATAAAGGTACTCACTATCTGGACCTGTCTCAGCAGTTCCTTATTGCACAAGTTGGCTGTGGCATCCACACCTTTCAGTAGGCCTGGCAGTGTCCAGTCTCTACCCGCGACGACTCACACTCGCTCACCCAGCTCTTTGCTTCCCAGTAGCACCCTGCTGCTTCTGCTCTGCAGCTCTGCTCTCACAAGCCAGTGTGACCATGCAGTTTGCATCTGTTACTCAGCTCCCACTCCACTCCTCACTCAGTGTGAGCATATGTTCCTGATGAAGGTATGGGTTATTCCACATGGAAACACTTTGAGCTGATTTTAAGGACCCTAAACTCCTACTGGATTCTGTTTGGTTGGACACTCCATATCTGGACCAGCTTCCAATACTGAGAGGACCAGTGCAATCACACATCGCTTCATCTGTTACTAATAAGAATACTCAACAAGCAGGAATACATGGACTGCACATATGTGTTGGGGTAACAACTTATCTCTGCTTGGTATTATACCAGATCTAGTTATTTGCATTGATTATATTTGGAATCAATATATATCCCTACTAATCTCTACAACAAATGAGGAACTGAGACTGATTAAAGAATATACATATACTGAGATCAGTCATATTATTCACTGGAGCTTGGCAGCCAATATTTACTTGTGTCCTTTTATATAAATTTTTCTATTGTGGTTTTATATTAAATATTTTGAATTTCAACTGATCACAGTTTATAGTGTTTATATTTGTCCCTAAACCCCAAGTGCTACTTTTATCCATAGATACATATATATCTATATGTATCGCCCCGCTCATCATGTCTAGCACCTCCAACCACTTCCAAGCATCTCCTCCTTCTTCTTTCCACAAGGCTCCTCTGCTCCCAGACTGCCTTGTCCAATCCACACTCGCCATGTGGAACATGTGATAGGACCAGGGTCCTTCCTTAACCCCTGCTGTATCAGCACTTCACCTTCTATGCTGCACTGTAAGTTTATTTTTAATGGGGCACACACACCACTTTCGGGTGCCACACAGATGCCACAGTACATACAGTAGTTCAGTATGACGAGAGCAAAATATACTTTAGATCAAAAGACAAAAAGAGTTACATTATATTTTCTAGAGTAATAAATCTAATGCAATGAAACTGTATACAGCTACACTCTCCCGTTTATGTTAAACATGATTTGTTGTCTGTTTGCATCCTGCAGACTTCACATCTACATTATTATTGATTTTTTTGGAGCAATATGGAAAGTCCTAACCAATCATCAGTGACAGAATTCATCTTTCTGGCATTGGCAAAATCTACCAGATACCCGGCTCTACTCTCTTCCATTTTCCTGTTATTGTATTTATTCATTATTTCTGGGAATATATTAATGATTTTGGTGATAAAAGTTGACGCTAAGCTCCACACACCAATGTACTTTTTTGTTTTCAATTTGTCTTGTTTAGACATTTGTTATACTACGACCATAGTCCCCCAGACTCTGAGCAACTTGTTGAACAGCAGACATAGTATCTTGTTTCCCAATTGCGTCATCCAAATGTTTTGTATGATTATTTTTGGTGCACTACAAATCCTAATTATAACAGTAATGGCATATGATCGCTATGTTGCTATAGCTAATCCTCTGCGTTATAAAATTATAATGAGATGGAACACATGTACAATGCTTTTAGGCATAACATGGATAACTAGCTTTATAATAGGCTTTATAGCAGTTTATTCTGTTTTCAGGCTCCCATTTTGTGGCAGACATAAGATTGACCATTTCTATTGTGATGTAGGACAGGTTTTGCTCTTGACCTGTTCTAATACAACAAGCCACAGGCTAAGTGAGTTGATAACCTTCTTTACTGGGTTTGGCTTGTTTACGATCCCATTTCTTCTCCTGGTTACATCCTATGTGTATATTATTTCTGCTATTCTGAAAATCCGCACTAATGAGGGCCGACGGAAGGCCTTCTCCACCTGCTCATCACATCTCACTGTGGTTGTAGCTGAATATGCTTGTCTTGGATTTATTTATTTCCGACCGAGTGAAGCTTATTCATTGGATAAGGACAAGGTATTTGTAATTACCTTTACATTTGTCACTCCTATAATAAACCCTGTTGTCTACACTGTTAGAAACAAAGCAATTAAAAAAGGATTCATGAAATTAACTTCCACAAAGATATTTTGAGAACGTCACAGCAAAAACTGGTATACCCATTCTCCTGCAGATAGAAGACCTCTTGGCCTAAAGGTTCCTGGCAATCTCTTCAATGACCAGATCAGTTTTGATCTCTAGTGTAACCCTTATTTTGGGTTAGTCCAGCAAATAGATGATGATCTGACTGTAATATATCTTATAACTACTATATATATATATATGCACATATATAAAACTGTGTTCAGAATTGGGATATAAGTATTATATACTTACTATCCATGTTTAAAATGCAATTTTATATATATATATATATATATATATATATATATATATATATATATATATATATGTTTTACACCGAGAGCCCAGCACTCACCTTAAGTTCATTCACCTCTATACATTCACCTCTATTCATTCACCTCTATACATCAGAACAGAAATAAATAATGGGGTTTTAGTTTGTGGATTGTACAATGCATTTAAGCTTGCAGCCCAAGTTCACGGGACACCATTTCACTGCAAGTCCTACTCTATCACCTTGACTTTTAAAACCTAGCCATTGCTATCACATCAGAGACAAATTAAAATTGTGCTTCCAGGTTTAAAGCTCACCTGCCAACTAACTTATGGCTTTTAAAAGTGAGTCAGTCACTCACACAGCTTAGTAATGACCACTAGGGAAGCAGCTGATGCAGGTTAAGAGTAAATGAGCTTAGAAGGGGTGCATGAGAAAGATATGATCACAGAAAAGGTTCATTAAAAATTAACCACATATATACATATACAGGGAATCACAGCACTTGCCATACCCAGAAATGGGGTGCACACCTGCACTCACCACCCACAGGCCGGGGTGCAATGTCCTGTGATCACATTTCTTAAATAATATTACACAGAGAGCCCAGCACTCACCTTAGTAAGTTCATTCACCTCTATACATCTGAACATAAATAAATAATGGGGTTGTACTTCATGGATTGTACAATGCATTTTAGCTTGCAGCTCAACTTCACGGGACCCCATCTCAGTCCTATTCCATGGCCGGATTGGGATCAAAAATCAGCCCGGAAAATTTATGGAAGCAGCCCTCACAGGGGTGGGGTCTGTTGAGGGGGTGAAGTCTGTCAAGTGGGCAGGAATACTGCTCAGAAGGCCTGATTATATGCAGTTATTGAAAGTACGCGCTTCAGATGCAAAATTTTAGTATACATACTGTGCCAGGTAGAGCATGTAATACATATTGCACCAGATAGAGCACATTCTACACTTTGTGTCAGGTAGAGCACGGTATACACTTTGCACCAGGCAGAGCGCATTACACACATTGCACCAGGTAATGCACATTATACACATTGCACCAGGTAAAGCACATTATACACATTGTACCAGGTAAAGCACATTATAGATATTGCACCAGGCAGAGCACATTATACACATTGCACCAGGCAGAGCACATTATACACATTGCACCAGGTAGAGTACGCTATACACTTTGCGCCAGGCAGAGCACATTACACACATTGGACCAGGTAAAGCACATTATACACATTGCACCAGGTAAAGCACATTATACACATTGTACCAGGTAAAGCACATTATAGATATTGCACCAGGCAGAGCACATTATACACATTGCACCAGGTAGAGCACGTTACACACATTGCACAAGGTAGAGCACCTTATACATATTGCACTAGGTAAAGCACATTATACACATTGCACCAGGTAAAGCACATTATGCATATAGCACCAGGCAGAGCACGTTATACACATTGCACCAGGTAGAGCACGTTATACACTATGCGCCAAGTAGAGCACATTATACACATTGCACCAGGTAGAGCACGTTATACACTTATACATAACTGCAGCAGAGCCTGTCACTCCTGATAGATGTTACAATGGCCCCAGTGCCATCCTAAAGAAGTTAGACAGGCAATTTGTTAGAGGCGGCACTCACCGGACTTATACATACAAATAAAGACACTGTACTACCTCCAGCACAGTACTAACGTTTCAGAGTTTAACCCTTCATCAGAGTACTCTGATGAAGGAATAAACTTTGAAACGTTTAATCTCTATCTACTGCTACCATCTGCTCCCGGACTTCAGAAGTTACCAGCGGTTAACATGTGTAGATGTATGTAATATATCTGCTGGAAGTGTATCTGGATCGGCAGTGGAGCTGTGTACCATAACTGTCGTGGTGAACCTGGGACATGGCATTGGCTTCACTCTCCTAAACTTGCCCCCAGACTCTCATTGGATACTTTCACAGGAGTCTGGAGGCGTGTATACTCCCATCAGTCGAGAGTCCTATTAATCTGGGTCTTCCGTGGCTATGCAAGCATGCTCACACATTAGACCGGAGTGAACCCCAAATCTTGCCATGTCGATCTCAGTGCCATCAGAGATACTTGCCGACGATTAGATCTCCACATTATGTCATTCAGAATTCAACCATATCCACAGGTGATCCTCTGCCAGCCTTCAAATATATGTTCAGCAAAAAAGCCGCTGAAACATTGCCCGCTCATCAGGAATGGGACTGCTCTATTAATCTGTTACATGGGAAAATGCCTTCTCGTGGAGTATTTTCTTTCTCGCTTCTAGAAACCCAGGCTGTGTAGAAATACATCAAGGAGAACCTTGGACGTGGGTTCATTAGAGAGTTCAAGTAACCCAGAGCAACTATTCTCTTCTTCATTAAAAATAAGGATGGAGTTCTGAGACTGTGTATTTATTACCGAGGTCTGAATGCCATCACTATCAAGGACTGGTACAGGGGTACCAGTCCTTGATGGTGATGTTGTTCAGACCCAAGTACTCCTTATCCTGATACCCCTTACCCTAGATCTTCTCGGGACCTTTAACTTAATTAGAATCTGGTCTGGGGATTACTGGAAGATGGCCTTCAACACTGTGAATGTCACTACAAGGGGAGGCATTTGATATGCTGGCTGATGGGATCCCGGCGCCAGAATCCTGACAGTCGGCATATCGACAGCCGGCATACCAACAACTATTCTCCCTCTTGGGGTGTTCACGACACCCCTGGAGAGAGAATAAATAGCATGGCGCGTAGCGCACCAAACTGCCCTCAGTGTGGCGAGCACAGCGAGCACGCAAGGGACACTTTTGCGCTCACCCTGCTGCCTGCATGCCGGCGGTCAGGATGCTGGCGCCAGTATGCTGGGCGCCGGGATACCAAGCACCGGCATAACGTAGTACACCCCACTACAAGTACTTGATCATTCTTTTTGGATTATGCAATGCATTAGCTGTTTTCCAAAAGTACATGAATAACATCTTCTGAAACCTTTTGTTCGAGAAGAAGTATTTGGATGAAATCGTGATATTCTCTGAGGATATAGCAAATCTCCGCGAGCATCTATGTGAAGTGCTTTCTCGACTCAATGCTATCCAGTTCTTCTGCAAATTAGAGAAATGCTCCTTTAAGCAAAAAGAACTGGCATTTCTAGGTTACATCATTTCGGGCTCTAGTCACCTGATGGACCCAAAGAAACTCTTCGCCATTATCATTTGGTTTCATCCAACTACAGTAGGTTAAAGGTGATGCAATGCTTCCAGGGGTTCTGCAACTTCTACTGACAGTTCATCACGAACTATTCATCTGTTGCAGCTCCCATTACCACATTCACCAATAAAGGCCAAGATATCAGAATATGGCCTCCTGAAGCGGAAGAAGCATTCTCTAAACTAGAGCAGTGTTTTATCTCGACACCTGTAGATGTGACAGGGCTCATCTTACTCGCAAACAGGTTGTGGCTGCAAATGTGCTGTGATTATGACTATTCTGTTTATGGGAGTGCCCGCATCCATTGGATCCTATTGATGGCGAGTGTATGCATAACGCACGTGCACATCTGCAGGCACACTAATCATGGCAAACAACCCACATTTGCTGTGATTAGCCTGTAAAATGAGCCCTGTAAAATCTGTATTTTAAGACAGTCCAACTGTGATCAGCCCTTCTTGGAGGTGGATACCTCTACCATTTGGGCTGGTGCTGTGCTATCACAAATAAATGAAAAGTGAAAGTGGTACTCTTGTGGCTACTTTTCCTATAAGTTTTTGGTTACTGAAAATAATTATGCCATTGTGGATAAAGACTTATTAGCCATCAAGCTGGCCCTGCATGAATGGCAATATCTGTTAGAGGGGACAACATTTCTGGTGACAGTTTACATTGACCACAAGAACCTAACATCAAACAGTTCACTGCCTGAATTACCGTCAGTCCAGATGATCGTTATTGTTCTATTGCTTTAACCTGGTTATCACCTACCACCCATGCAGCAAAAACATTAAAGCTGATGTCTTGTCAAGGGCATTCAGTTCCATCAAGGAGGATAATGTTTGGGAGGATATGCCCATTCCGAATCCTGCTTGTGTTGTAGCAGTAACCAGCAAGGTCAAGATTCCACCGGGGAAAACATTTGTAGCATCATAAATCCGTGCAAAGCTACTCCAGTCGGCACATTCAGCACATTCACCAGTTATGCAGGTGTGAAGTGAACTCTGCAGCTATTCTTTAGGGATTATTGGTGGCTGACTGTTTGTTGTGTTGTTAGGGACTTTGTGGCAGCTTGTCCTACCTGCGCTCAACTCAAGGTTCCACTGCACTCTCCCTTGGGATCCTTGCATCCACTACCAGTGTGTAATCATCCTTGGACCCACATCTCAATGGACTTTGTTACAGATCTGCATTCCTGCCAAGGTTTCAATACCATCTAGTTAGTGGTGACCAGATTCTCCAAGGCCATTCACTTTGTTCCATTAAAGGGTCTACCCTCAGCCCCAAGACTGGCAGAGCATCAATAAGGAAAATCTTCAGGTTGCACAGGTTTCCCAAGGACATTGGGGGTCTATTTACTTAGCCTTGGATGGAGATAAAGTGGATGGAGATACAGTACCAGGCAATCGGCTCCAAACTGTCATATTTCAAACCCAGCCTGTGACATGGCAGTTAGGAGCTGATTAGCTGGTACTTTACCTCCATCCACAGCTTAGTAAATAGACCCCATTGTCTCTGACTGAGGGGTACAATTTACCTCTAATTTCTGGAGAGCACTATGTAGTAAGTGCATAGGGTGTCAACCTGAGCTTACATTCAGCCTACCATCCTCATAGTAATGGACAAATGGAGCAAGTGAATTAAGATCTGGAGACATTTATTCTGATTTACATTTCTGCCAAACAAGACGACTGGTACTCCCTGTTACCATGGGCTAAAAACACTCACAATAATCATAAGACATCTGGTTACTCTCCATTCTTCATTCAGTATAGTTTGCACCCTGTGTTATCAGAGTTGTCAGCCTATCAGTAGGTATCACTCCCAGCAGTCCATGGTACCGTGAATCATTTCTTCAACATTTGGAGACAGGTGAAGAGGAACATGTGTAAAGCTTCTTCATTGTACAAACATTTTGCCAACAGGATGAGGAGGAAGGTTCCTCTGCTGAAACCTGGTTATAAAGTTTATAAAGTTTGGTTATCAGCTAAACACTTGCGATTGAAGGTGCCCTCCATGAACTTCGCTCCCAGATTTATTAGCCCCTTCAAGATTCTCCAAGTGACCAATCCAGGGACATACTGTCTAAAGCTTCCTGGCATACTCAGGATACCTAGGGTGTTCCACATATCCCTCTGGTTCTCAATCAGTTCATGACACCCTGCAGTCATCCTTCAACTATCCCAGTGGATCACCAAGAGGTGTACAAGGCAAAACAATTCCTGGATTTCAGAGTATCTCAAGGCACAGTTCAATTCCTAGTGGATTGGAAAAGATATGGTCCTATAGAATGTGGTTGGTTCAAGGCCCCAGATAATCATGCACCTCAACTCCCCATTGTTTGGTGTCCACCTCTAGAGGGGAGCAAGTGTCAAAGCACACTGGAACCTGGAACTCTCTTACCAGGTCTGGCAGCACTGGTCTTCAGCAGCTCCAGATAGGCAGCAGCTTGAGGTCCCCAGTGCCTGTTGCAGCAATTCCTCTTTGCTGGCAGCTGCTACAGGGCAGGTAGCATTTTCTTTCCTCTGGCTGCTGTTTTCAGGTGACTGCGGCTCCCATAGAGGTGTACATAAGATGGAGTCGCTGAACACAGGACAGTGCCACAGTATAGGCTCCCAAACCCTACTACAGCATCAGCCTTTTTCTACTTGTAATCTCCATTAAACTTCATTTCTGGTTCCTTTTGCCATCTAAGATTCCTGTCACCGTGCTCTATTACTGGTTCCTGTCCCATTCCTGGTACCAATATCCTTGTGCTTCACTCCATGTTCCTGTTGAACGACTTTACTACAGTTTGCTGCTCCAGTGTCTGCACAGTATTCTGCATTCTTCAGAGTCTATTCCAGTGCATGCCAGCCCTGTACCTGGGAACTCAGACAAAGGGTTAAGCGCACTGTTAAGTCCAAATACCCTTGCTGGGGCCCGTGGTGAATACCACCGCCATGTTAGACTCTGTGCCTCTGTTCTGGATCTCTGCCAAAACCATGGTCTTTGCTCTCATCCACTATCCATCCATGACTCAACTGAGGAGGAGCTGCATTCCCTCAGCCACGGGATGAGCAAGTTGCCTGGGGCTGTTTTCACGGTGCTGCCTGGTATTCAGTGCTAAAAAAAAGTTACCACTGCACAGTCATTAACACTGCATCTACATATATATCTGCCAACGAACCCAGCACAGCCCAGCCCAGCATGTATTGTAAAAATTCCCTTATATAATCCATGGCAATAGCCCTATTCTGAAGTCAATTGGTAGATTTCAGGAATCTGATTATTGTGTTGGGTTTAACCCCATTATATATTGCCACCAAGATCACAATTTCACTACAATGGTACTGTGGTGACCCAAGTAGGTATACTGATAGAGAGACAATTCATTGTTAAAAGTACACATTTTAATAATGATAAAATACACTCACAAAGAATGTTGTGATAGAATGAAATATTACAATCAGCATTCAACTATAAATATACCATATGGTTCTATTGCATAGGCCGTGCCTTTCTCTGGCATACTGTACTTTTGCATTGCAAGCTTCGATTGCAGAACTGTGACGTCACTGCTTCAGCGTCTCAGCCAGGTCAACCCAAGCGTGTTTCATCCAGTGGACATGTTTGTGGGTGTATTTTACCTTTATTAAGATTTGTGCTTTTAAAGATGTACTTTATTATTGTGCTGCTCTGCTTCTCTCTTCATACTAGCAGATATGTTCCGGGACAAGGGGAGCTCCATTGTGAACAGGATTTCTTCTAGACTACTAATGTCTGCATACTAAGAGTATACTAAAGTTTCCCTCATTAAAACAGTGTACTAACAAATATAGCTAGTACAATTGTAACACGGATTAAGGGTTTAACCTTAATATGCAATATGTGAGGTAAAAGTTGCTGTAATTAAAGTGATAACTCTATACTGAGAGAAACAAACATGAAACATATATTTATAAATGGCTAATTTAATGTATTTACACCTCAGAGGATTATAAATATATATACATTTATTAAAAATGTCATATTAATAGTTTATTTATTTACACTTAACTGATATGTACAATTAAAATGTATGTATATACACAATGGTGGCAAGTGACTTAGGGGACATTCTAGCAACTCCTCTCTCCTAGCTGTCAATCACCCAGTGGGGTGATTGTCAGTGGGAGTGACCTATCACCCAGGCCTATCACCCAGAGTAAGATGGGGTGATTGCCAGTGGGCGGGGCCTTACCTCACTGCAGGGTATAAAAGCTGTCAGTTACAGATGACAGCCAGACTGGGGTTCCCTCCCTCCCGTGCTCACTCTCTTCCTGTGACCTGGCTGGTCTTGCTGTAAACATCAGACTGTAAACATGCTGCCGTGCACCGGTGGGGGGGAAGCTGACGCTAGAGAGGGAGCCAGGTCCTGCTGCAGGGGCTGCATGCTGCTGTTGGCTACTTGTGCTAAAATTTTACCATACAGCCCCTGTTGTGTGCTGAATAAAAATGACAATGGCCCTCATTCCGAGTTGTTCGCTCGCTAGCTGCTTTTAGCAGCCGTGCAAACGCTAAGCCGCCGCCCTCTGGGAGTGTATCTTAGCTTAGCAGAAGTGCGAACGAAAGGATCGCAGCGCGGCTACAAAAAAAAGATTGTGTAGTTTCTGAGCAGCTCCAGACCTACTCCGACCTTTCGATCACTTCAGACTATTTAGTTCCTGTTTTGACGTCACGAACACGCCCTGCGTTCGGGCAGCCATGCCTGCTTTTCCCCCGGCATGCCTGCATTTGTATCTGACACGCCTGCGTTTTTCCACACACTCCCAGAAAACGGTCAGTTACCTCCCAGAAATGCCCACTTCATGTCAATCACTCTGCGGCGAGCAGTGCAACTGAAAAGCGTCGCTAGACCTTGTGTGAAACTACTTCGGCTGTTGTGAAAGTACGTCGCGCGTGCGCATTGCGCCGCATACGCATGCGCAGAAGTGCCTTTTTTTGCCTCATCGCAGCGCAGTGACCGAAAACAGCTAGCGAAAAACTCGGAATGACCACCAAAGTCCTTTTTTGTCTCAAAGGTATTCCTTTGTTAAAACAGTTCCATGAACACGAATGATCAGTCTGAATTTTAATTGATCAGCTGCTCCTCCTCTGTCCCTGAATTCTCAGGAATAATAGGTCTGTGTAATTAAATAAATAAGAGGGTGCTCTATCGTGCATGCAAAAATGTTTAATAAACGGATTATTGTCACCTTAAAACCAAGATTCAGACATTGCTCGTACCAACTAAACAGACACTGGACTTAAAACCACATGGCATAGTACATCACCGCAATGGTGTGAATCCAATGCAAGCTGCTCCTACATGTGCCGGGACCTGCACAACTGCACAGCGCACCACCGCTCACTTCACAACGACAGCACGCCGGGACCCGGAGCCGCAGGACACAGAGAGGATCACCAGGTAAAGATAGCGTCAGTCAAGCCACGCCTTCGTCAGGAGAATTCAGTGCAGTTACTGAAAATTAATGTCACTGGACAGTGGAAGAAGAGGATTTGTTTGCATCTAGAATAAATTTCATTGTATCAAGCAGTATTCCTTGTGTAAGTGGTCAAGTACTAATTAACTCATATCTCACACTACTTTGCTTTACAATTTAGAGATATTACCTTTGTACATATTTGAGGTTTTCCCAAGTAGGCCCTTTATTATATAGCGGAACATATATATATACTTGGGTGGAGGCACATAGCTAATTATTGTGTAGCTCCCCAAAGTATAGTGAAATGGGGGTTACACAATAAAAACAACTGCTGTGGACTTAACACAACATGGCTTTTCTATACTACACCGGATGGCTCAATCCACCAGACTGCACCTGCCTTAGCTAGGAGCTTCAATTCATGCCACCAGGTGTCAAACAAGCATGTAATGTTCACACAGTTCCAATGCACATAAGCAGGGGGGGCACAGCCTGAACATAGCATGTTGAAGTGGCTTCAGCCCGAGTGCTTCTAGGAGACATCTCTCTCTACTGTGGATGTTCATTTTTTGACTATAGTAGTGCTCTAGTTAATGTTTTGCCCCATACAGTAACTGTATCTTAGTTAATGTGATACACCACAGGAGTGCCCTAGTTAATGTTATATCCTAAAGTAGTGCTCTAGTTAGTTATACCGCACAGTAGTGTCTAGTTAATGTTATGCCCCTTAATAGTGCCCTAGTAAACAACATGTCCCATAACAGTGGTCTAGTTAATGTTGTGCCCTGGGTAATATTATATGCCACAGTAGTGCCCATTTAATGTCTTTCCCCATATTACTGACCTAGTTCATTTTATGCCCCATAGCAGTGCCCTAATGAATGTTATGTCCCATAGTAGGGTCCTAGTTAATGTTGTGCCTCATAGTAGTGTCCAAGTTGATGTTATGCCCCATAGCAGTGCCCTATTTAATGTTATGCCCCATAGTAGGGTCCTAGTTAATGTTATGCCCCATAGTAGAGTCCTTATCAATGTTATGCCCTACATATTGGCCTAGTTAATGTTATGCACCATAGTATAGTCCATAGTAATGTTATGCCCTACATATTGGCCTAGTTAATGTTATGCACCATAGTTAGTGTTATGCCCCATAGTGGTGCCCTAGATAAAGTTATGCCCCATAATAGTGCCCTAATTAATTTTATGCCCCATAGTAGTTTTCTAGCTAATGTTATGCCCCATAGTAGTGTTTTAGGAAATGTTATGCATCATAGTAGTGTTCTAGTGAATGTTATACCCCATAAAACTGCCTTAATTATTTGCCTTTCATTTTTCACCATATTTGAGATAGTGATGCTTTAAGTGCACCATCCTGTCAGGGTCTGGGTTGCAGGGACGCTCTGGGGTCTGGACTTACGGGTTTGCGTGCTTTGGACTCAGGGGTCTCTGGACTCAGAAGAGGTTCCATTAGAAAACCGGAAGTGCCGCGGCTACCATCCTGGATTTGGGCTCAGGGTCTGTTTGGAAACTGGAAGTGCCACAGCCGCCATTTTGGATTTTCCTCAGGTGCCCTGTTTGCTCCAGTTGTCTGTTGACTGTTGCTGCTGACACTGGCCAATCAGGAGGCAGCAGAGGGTATTTTGTTGGCCTCAGCTCAAGCAGCAAGTGCTAGTGCACCACCGACTACTTATCTCACGACTCGGATTCACCACACACCTCAGTCTTGACACATCCAAATTGGTAGCTTCTAAATCATAGATAATAGACCTACATCTGCAGGGAACTTCAAGGCTGAGATAATTGCATTTTACATTGAGTGTAAGGACAAGGAAAGAGGATGGGGAGACCTCCTAAATTCTTAATACAGAAAATTCTACTTTGTGTGAAGATCTTAATTTCAGCAACATATCCCTTTCTGAGACATTCCTAATCTTGAAACTCAATCTCCACCCCCAGCTCACTTCATAAAGGCTCTAATTAAGGAGAAACCTACTCTATGAGAGTTCTGGATTTACTGATTAGCACAGCTGTGCCTGTGTGGGTGAAACCGGAGTGTGAGAGATGAATCATATTAATGTGGGGCATTACTGAGATGCACAGACACAGAGTACTGACAAGTGACTATTTTTAGGCCTGCAATAGGACAGATTCAATTGCTTAGCAACTAATTCTGGGAACTTGGTATCTTTTGAAAAATTCTGTATCAAACATGAAGATTAAATGTTTTCTGCTGGCTCCCATGAACTCTCTTCCAATCCATAACCTTCCCAATTAACAAGAAATCATAGGTGTTTTCTTCTTGACAGTCCAATATATTCTGCAATGGGAACTCATCTTGACCGTGTATCTTAACTGGCGGTATTGAGGTCTGAGTAGTAGGAGATACCAAAATATCTTGGGATACATAGATTACTGAATGGACTCCTCATAGTATTAGGCAAATAAACATTGACAAGAACCATAAAAAGAACACTTAAGGGGTGCTTTAAGAGAGGAGGGGAGGCCGTGTGCAGACTGTGTGTGGGCTCCTTCTCTCTGCAGCGCAGGAGTCTCTGTGAAAGTCTACCTGAAAATATGGTGCTCATTATGTTCCCGGAGACAAATCTGTACTGTGTGTGCGCAAATCACCGTACAAATCATCGCCACACCATTTTCTGAGTGATTTTTCATGCAGCAGCACCAACGTGGGACTCCGGAGGTAAAAGTGATTAAATATGGATGCACGGTGTTCAGTGTGGGCACACACTGCACCTATTATAGAAATACCTCCAAATATAAATATAAATTTCAATATGTTTATTGAAATGGTTCAATAAACGTATGAGCAAACTTTGTAGATTTCATAAACTCTAGCTTTCTCATGGACAACCACACACTATGGGGCTGCTTCTGAGTTGGGAACAAAACAATACAAATGCAAAAGTAGAGATGTGCAGAAGTAGAGATCCCATTCCGGTTCTCCTCAGGAGCTCCATTTATATTGATTTTTATCAATCATTATCAACTTTTTTTATACATTTTTAATCCAACCAAAAATCAAATCTAAACCAAAAAACTTGAGGCTGGATTTGCCAAAACCAAAACATGATGATAAACTAAAACCAAAACCAAAACACGTTGGTCTGTGCACAATTCTTTAAAAAAAAGTATGTAACTTTGCTCTGGCCCAACCATCATTCTAGAGAACTAATCTGGCACTGATCAAACCAACTGCAAAGCCGAATGCAAATCAACAAACACTTCCTTGTGGTTTTCTATTGCCCAAAACATACCACATGTAATGTAAGCATCACAAACCCCTGGTAAAAACACTGGCCACACTCATATCCAAACACACTATCAGTTTGTAAAGAATAATTAATAGAGGGGGGTTTCCAAATGCAATCCACAATTTGCCAGTCTGCAGAATATTGGAGCAACTGCAGCAGTCTGGAGGAGCAATAGAAGAACCTGGTAACGTCCTTAGACATTAGTGTAGACATTGGTCTTTTTATACACTCGATTCTATATGGAATACAGTATTAATATTTAACACTATAGATGGTCTCTAGTATAGGCTGTATTAAACATTTTAATAATATAAATAAGTGGTGAGGAAAAGCCTAAACATACCATAATAAATAAATACCTATACACAAACATAATAAAACCAGTACTGCTCTTTCTAAGCACACATTCTCCCACCTCATGGTAAGAATCCTGTCTCTTCTTCCTGGTAGCTACTATCTGGTCCAGTTCACTGACTGAGCACTCAGATCCACACACACAGCAAACTCTGTAGAAGAAGCTGCTACCACTGGGCATGTGCAGCAGCTCCGCTCTCTCCCTTAAACTACATGTTGTGGCGGCAGCTCTAGTAATTGTATTATATACCATTGCTATTGTGGTCATAATGTGAGCCACTTGCCAAGAGGAAGGTGGTTTCCAGGCATCCAGAAACCCCCCTGAGTTTGCCAATGAGTGGTTAGCAGGAGATAGGAGGATCAGAGTATGGTGAGTGATAGAAGTGATTTCTGAAAGTTGTGGCTTGTCTTTTTCTGTACTGTCCTGTCCTGTCATTTTGAAGTTTGACTCCTTTTTTGGCTACTATCATTTATTATTTTAGTCTTTGTCAGTGTTTCTGTGTGTGTGTGGTTGAGTGTTTGTGAGTAATTGTTAGTGTATTGTGTTTTGTTATTATTTACTTTTTAACAAACATAGAGGGTGTTAATCTGGGTACACACTAGAAAATGTGCAAACAATGCTATATTGTCAACAATTTCCCTTGAAATCCCGGACAAATGATATTGGGGGTCATTCCGACCTGATCGTAGCTGTGCTAAATTTAGCACAGCTACGACCACTGACACAGACATGCGGGGGTCGCCCAGCACAGGGCTAGTCCGTCCCGCATGTCAGGCCCGGCCCCACCGCACAAGTACAAAAGCATTGTCGCTGCTTTTGTACTTGTAGAGTAACTCCCAGCCAGCACAGCTCCTGCGGCTGGCTGGGAGTTACTAGTCACTGCCAGGGTCACAGCGGCTGCGTGTGATGTCACGCAGCCGCTGCGGCCCACCCCCCCACCCCCACATGGTCCGGCCATGCCTGCGTTGGCCGGACCGCGCCCCAAAAACGGTGGCCAAGCGGCGCTGTGCTGCCCCCTCGCTCCCTCCCACCCAGCGACCGCCTCTGCCTGTCAATCAGGCAGAGGCGATCGCTAGACAGCGACGCCTGTCGGCCATCTGGCATGCGCAGTTCTGACTTGATCGCACCGCTGCCAAAAACTGCAGTGTACAATCAGGTCGGAATGACCCCCATAGTGCATACACACTGTGTAATCTTGCTAATGACCAAACAATATATCGGGTGTTGTTTGGTAGTTTGTTCCTTAACTATATATCAGGTATAAATGTAGGTAGTCCGTGCACACTGCATGATGTGCTAATCATCGTTAACAACATCTTCAGATTGAGCAGCATGTAGGGCCGACCAAAAGACTCGACGAACAACTCACAGGATCGTGCAATCGTGCATACATATTGGACGATGTGGACGATTTATTGTTGTGATTCGTTGTTGAATGACAAATCATTAAAATAATCGTCTAGTGTGTACCCAGCTTTAGAAGAAGGTCTACAGAGGAGAGGGAGGTGGAGACTGCAGGAGTGGAGCGAGATAATTAGGAGAAAGGGTTCAGTGGAGGAGAGTGATCCTGAAATAGAGGAGTGTTATGTATCAGTGTCTTAGCATTACTTACCAAACCCAGTACTGTCATATGAGCATACTCTGCAAGTCTCCAATCGCATCATTGCTCTCTTCTGACTCTGCTGGTTCAGTAATTCTCATTGCACCTGTGGTTACCAGACTGCAGCTACAAATTGCACAAGTGTTACTAGCTTCTGTTTAATACACTCTAATTTTAATTGCAGTAATCCTGTTATTCTGACTTGTTATAGTGGTATAGTGGAGTCCCAGTCCATCTGTGCAGCCGATCTCCACCTGTATCAACGCCACCGTTAGATAGAAACATAGAATTTGATGGTAATGTAGATAAGAACTTCTTGGCCCATATAGTATGCCTTTTTTTCATTTATCCTTTTGGCAACTATCTATATAAATGCAGGGAAGCCGTCAAGTTGTACAGTTAATTCTTTATCATAAGATGGCAGAACATTGATATTTAATGTTGCAAATCCATTGTATTATCACTTGGCGCATATGACATTAAACAGAAACAATTAATAAATAAATAATAGAATCAGAAATACTTAGGTTGCATCAGAAAATGTAATAGCTGGTACTACATGCCATGGAAAAAGCATATACCTGTTATGCCCTATATAGATTTTGTTTACAAGTGATTTTAACTGTACAGTGCAATGCTTAGCAACTGACTGCAATGTCTCTAGTAGCTATACAGCAAGCCTTTTCCTAACAATGCATGCCATAAAGCAGCTGTATAAGGGATAAGCCTGTGTCTGAGGGTAAGTGGCAGATCATTCTGTAGGATACAGGTTACTGGGGCAGTGGGAGAACTACTGCCAGCTCCCTGTCACTCACCACAACCTAGTGCGCAGACCTGGTTTGCACACGCACCGTCATGAAACACCTCCTCCTGGCCGCCCTGCGATACATACCTGAGATGAGAATGAATTAGGGAGGAGAACCCACCAGAGCACTCCCCTTCACATCCCAAACTGCTAAGGGGTGGCAGAGTCAGATCGGCAGAAAGGAAGCTGGCAGTAAAGGTGCTCAGTGTTGGGAGGACAGACACACGCAGTGGGTATATAGAGCCTTGTGTGTCAACCCTCAAATTCTGCCTTTTAACCCTCACCATTCATCACTGCTTGGCATCATACCACACTCACAAAAATACAAAAACACAGCCTGCAAAGTGACAGATAGGAGCTGATTGCTTGTTACTTATCTCTCTCCACTTTATCGCTCTCCAAGGTTTGATACAACTCCCCCTATAACTACAATTTTCAATAATAACACTCCCAAATATTGAATAATGCAACATGATTGCTGTGTTTTCAATGTTTGATACTTCTACTCCCAAAATATATCTAAATGCCATACATACAGATACAGGGCCTAATTCAGGTGGTCATTCCGAGTTGTTCGCTCGCTGCTTTTAGTAGCATTGCAAACGCTAGGTCGCCGCCCTCTGGGCGTGTATCTTAGCTTAGCAGAATAGCGAACGAAAGAGTAGCAGAACTGCTACTACTAAATATTTTCTTGCAGTTTCTGAGTAGCTCCAGACCTACTCCTAGATTGCGATCAGCTCAGTCCGTTTAGTTCCTGGTTTGACGTCACAAACACGCCCTGCGTTCGTCCAGCCACTCCTCCGTTTCTCCAGCCACTCCTGCGTTTTTCCCTGACACGCCTGCGTTTTTTAACGCTGAGTTACCACCCAGAAACGCCCCTTTCCTGTCAATCATTCACCGATCAGCAGTGTGACTGAAAAGCGCCGCACGAACACCAGCAAATCTACTACGTTTTGTGTAAAATAACTTAGCGCATGCGCTCTGCATGCCATGCGCATGCGCATTTAGCAACAAATCGCAGCATAGCGAAAATCGTCAACGAGCGAACAACTCAGAATGACCACCTCAGACCTGATCGTAGCAGCAATTTTGTTAGCAGATGGGCAAAACCATGTGCACTGCAGGGGGAGGGGGGAACAGATATAACATGTGCTGAGAGAGTTAGATTTGGGTTTGGTGTGTTAAAACTGAAATCTAAATTGTAGTGTAAAAATAAAGCAGCCAGTATTTACCCTGCACAGAAACAAATTAACCCACCAAATCTAACTCTCTCTGCATATGTTACAGCTGCCTCTGCAGTGCACATGGTTTTGCCCATTAGAGAACAATTTTCCTGCTGCGATCAGATCTGAATCAGGCCTTTAGACATTATCTCTGTAGGGTTAGTTTGAACCCCAAGTCCCTGTGTGGGTTTCCTGTACGCGTTCAGTTTACTCCCAAGTTCCAAAAACGGGATGTAGCTAATATCGCGGCGATCGGGATCCCAGCAGTCAGAATAGCAACGCCGAGACACCGGACGCCAGAATGCCGGCAGCTGCGCCAGGGCTATTCCCACTCATGGTGGTCCAACCCCAAAAAACATACTGGTAGGATAACTGCCTTCTGACAACAGTATTCTTAGTTTACTGTAAGTTTATATGTGCTCATGCTGTATATTATTTAGGCCAGAGGTTCCCATACTGTGTGCCATGGCTCTCTGGAGTGCCTCGGAACACTTGCAGGGGTGCCCTGAGTTGGTGGTCCAGGACCAATTCAAATTATTCATGGTCAATATAATAGGCAAAACCAGTGCTGGTGGCTGGCAGTCATAAAATATGTGGCCAAACAGAAGCAAATATTGTCCCTCACCACACAAGTGACCCTAAGCAGGACATATAAACACAATCTACTTAATGCAATAAGAAATTTTTGACCTAGGGGTGCCGTGAAAAAAATTCTGATATTCTAGGGTGCCGTGATTCAAAAATTTTTGGAAACCACTGATTTAGGCTATACATCACAGCATATAGGGGGTCATTCCGAGATGTTCACTCGCTAGCAACTTTTTGCAGCGCTGCGATCAGATAGTCGCCACCTATGGGGGAGTGTATTTTAGCTTTGCAAGTGTACGAACACTTTTGCAGTCAACGGCACTAAAAAGTTTTTTGCAGTTTCTGAGTAGCTCTGGACTTACTCAGCCGCTGCGATCACTTCAGACTTTTTGGTCCCGGAATTGACATCACAGACCCGCCCTGCAAACGCTTGGACACACCTGCGTTTTTCCAAACACTCCCAGAAAACGGTCAGTTGACACACATAAATGCCCTCGTTGTGTCAATCACCTTGCGATCCGCTGTGCGAATGGATTCTTCATTAAATCCATCGCCCAGCACCAATCCTCTTTGTATCTGTACGACGCGCCTGCACAATGCGGTGCATACGCATGCGCAGTTTTGCCAAGATTTAACCTGATCGCAGCGCTGCAAAAAGTTGCTAGCGAGCTATCAACTCGGAATGACCCCCATTATGTTGACACTCTGTAAAGTATAATAATGTCATCAATGCATTTGTAAAACTGATTTGCGCAGAAGAGACACTGGTGGTCATTCCGAGTTGTTCGCTCGCTAGAAGTTTTTAGCAGCCGTGCAAATGCTATGCCGCCTCCCACTGGGAGTGTATTTTAGCTCAGCAGAAGTGCGAACGAAAGGATCGCACAGCGGCTGCAACAAAAATTGTGTGCAGTTTCAGAGTAGCTTCAGACCTACTCAGCGCTTGCGATGACTTCAGACTGTTCAGTTCCTGTTTTGACGTCACGAACACGCCCTGCGTTCTCCCAGCCACGCCTGTGTTTTTCCTGGCACGCCTGCGTTTTTCCCAACACTCCCTCAAAACGGTCAGTTGACACCCGCAAACGCCCTCTTCCTGTCAATCACTCTGCGGCCAGCAGTGCGACTGAAAAGCTTCATTAGACATTGTGTGACACTACATCGTTCGTTGTAATAGTACGACGCGCATGCGCATTGCACCACATACGCATGCGCAGAAGTGCTGCTTTTTTGCCTGATCGCTGCGCAGCGAACGAAAGCAGCTAGCGAACAACTCGGAATGACCACCCCTGTAATCTCTATAAATATTGATTTGTTCTGTTTCACTATATACCACCAGTAATGGAAATGTTACATTACAGTGAGTTAAAGTGTAAACTTGGCTCCAGCTGTTCACAAGTACTAAAGAGAAAAATATTTTTTATTTTTCAAATCCCCAGATGACTTTTATTATTAATTTTCCATAGTGAGTGTTAATGAACATAATTACTTGATTACTGTGTCTTTATGGACGTTTATCATCTGCGCATAGAGATGTTTCTTTTTTTAATAATGAACTAAGGGACTCATTAAAATGGAAACAAATCACCAGGCACAGGAGGAACTCCATGTAGATGTATACCAGTTAGTTAGCTAGCACATTGTCAACACTAATTTCTGTAAACAATATTGTTCAGCGATAGCTTTTTTTTAGCCTTCATTTTCAAAATATATTTTGGGTAAAAAAATAGTTGGTTTATTACAGTGCTTTATTAGTTTTACTTATAGACTTTAATATCTGTGGTTTTTTTCAAGTATTTTAAAACAATAGAAACATGAAGAATAATGTATTAATAAACAATAACATATTAGAGTGGTATAAAATCAGTATCAGCTACAATTCAAATAAAACATTACAAAACATAGATACAATACAAGATAGGTTAAAATGTGGGTGTCATGCTAAGGGCGATGGGAAGTATATAAACAGTGGATAAGAATTCCTAAACCATATTAGGAGCAAGTAAATCACGAAATCTCCCAAAATATGCATACATTATTTTTCTCTTACATCCTAGAGGATGCTGGGGTCCACATTAGTACCATGGGGTATAGACGGGTCCACTAGGAGCCACTGGCACTTTAAGAGTTTAATAGTGTGGGCTGGCTCCTCCCTCTATGCCCCTCCTACCAGACTCAGTGTAGAAAATGTACCGGAGGAGCCGGTCACAGCTAGAGGAGCTCAATAGGAGTTTTACTAGTTTTATTATTTTTCTTAGAGATAGGCACAGGGAGGCTGCTGGCAACAGCCTCCCTGCTTCGTGGGACTCTCCAACCCTGAGAGGTTAATGGCCACTATCTCCGCTGACCGGACACTGAGCTCCTGAGGGTGATGATCGTTAGCCGCCCGAGGTGACCGCTCACTCCTGCAACATTCGCCACCCCCTAACAGAGCCAGAAGATTCCGGTGGCAAGTGAGTCACCGGCGACCCGACAAGCGGGGAGTCGGTGTGAATGGTGGCAACAGGGTAGGAGCACAGTACTAACTGCACACCGGAGAGCTCAGCGGTACACAGTGCGGCGCTTTGAGGGGCGCCCTGAGCCAGCGCATACACCCAACACTGGTCACTCAAGGCTGTCAGGGACCCCGGTAATACTGCCATCCATACCTCAGGCCAGTATAAAGAATTGAAAGTGCGGGAAGGCACGCCATGTTCAAGGGGCGGAGCTTCTCCTCAGGGCGGACCCAGAGGCATCAAGCGCCATTTTCTCTCTGCAGATACAGCTACAGAGACGCTGACTGGGAGTGCTGTCCCTCCACATGACTCCAACTATCCTGTGCGGTACCAGGGGGTTGTAGAAGGGGGGGGGAGTCTGTAAATTACAGTGTAGTCTAAGAGTACACAAGTCAGCGCCAGGTATTTTGTTTACAACTGCCTAATTAAGCACTGTGTGTGTGCTGACTCCAAGCTCTGTGTGTCTCTGAAGGTACTTGGGAAGAAAACTGTGTCTGACTTTCCGTGTGTGTGTGTGTGTGTGTGTGTGTATGCTCTCTCACATAGCCATGTCCAGGGACTCTGTCTTATGCTGCAGAGGAAGTTTCTTCTCCAGAGGAATCCATTCCCTGTACCCAGGAATGTAATGTCTTGTCTCAGGCTTCTATCTCTGAGCCAGAATGGCTGACTTCAATTAAGGGAATGATCTCTCAGATTGCTACTAGGGTGGCTCATGCTGAGTCTGAAACTCAGGTTTTAAAGAATTCTATGGCAGTTTGGTCAGCTTCTGTTTCTATTCCTTCTAAAGCCCCTAGCATATACCCAAAGAAATGTGCGTTTGCCCAGATTATGCAAGCCAACACGGATACCGACTCTGACACGGCAGACGGTGATGGGGATGTACTAAGGGGGGCATCCCTTGCAAAGGGGGTGCAGCTCATAATTGAGGCCATTAGAGATGTATTAAACATTACTGACACACCACCTGAGCAGGTTGAGGAGGCTTACTTCACAGACAATAAGAAATCCTCGCTAACCTTCCCTGAGTCTAAAGAATTAAACGTTCTATTTGAAAAATCCTGAAAACCCCGGACAAAAAATTCCAGATTCCCAAGAGGGTTCTGGTTGCTTTTCCCTTCCCTGAGGAGGATAGAAAAAAATGGGAAAACCCGCCCATAGTTGACGCATCTGTTTCCAGGCTGTCAAAAAAGGTAGTGTTACCTGTTCCCGGATCTACCGCGTTAAAAGAGCTGGCTGATCGTAAAATTGACACTGCGCTCAAATCCATATACACTGCTTCAGGGGTGGCGTTAAGGCCTACTATTGCCTGTGCATGGATTTCTAAAGCTATAGTAAAGTGGTCAGGCACGTTCAGCGATGCAAGTATTCGGGTACGGGTTGGTACGGAGTACCCTTAAGAATTTTGCCGTGGGTACGCCGTACCCACACCGACGGGCCACCACTCGCTACCGCTGATGTGATGGGAGGAGAGCGCAGCCTGCGCCTCTCCTGCCCCTCAATGTCTTAGTTCAAATCAGCACTGCCCGTCAGCCAATCACAGCTCGCGGAGCTTTGATTGATTCACGGATCGGCGCTGAATTGAACTCACCCGCACCCACCGGAGACTGAGGGGAAGGAGAGGTGCAGACTGCGCTCTCCTCCCCTCACACACGGGAGACAGGACAGCAGCAGCGGTGAGCATGGGAAGGGGGGGCTGCTTCATGAATACCTGGCACTGGGGGCATATCTGGCACTGGGGGGGGCATGTATACCTGGCACTGGGGGCATATCTGGCACTGGGGGTGCATGTATACCTGGCACTGGGAGCATATCTGGCACTGGGGGGGCATGTATACCTGGCACTGGGGGCATATCTGCCACTGGGGGGCATGTATACCTGGCACTGGGGGCATATCTGGCACTGGGGGGGGCAGCTATACCTGGCACTGGGAGCATATCTGGCACTGAGGGCATATCTGGCACTGGGGGGACATGTGTACCTGGCACTGGGGGCATACCTGGCACTGGGGGGACATGTATATCTGGCACTGGGAGCATATCTGCCACTGGGGGCATATCTGGCACTGGGGGGACATGTGTATCTGGCACTGGGGGCATATCTGGCACTGGGGGGACATGTGTATCTGGCACTGGAGGCATATCTGGCACTGGGGGGGACATGTGTTTCTGGCACTGGGGGCATATCTGGCACTGCGGGGACATGTGTATCTGGCACTGGGGCATATCTGGCACTGGGGGGCATTTATGTATCTGGCACTGGGGGGCAATGTATATCTGACACAGTGGGGGCATTTGTGTATCTGGCACTCTGGGGGCATTTGTGTATCTGGCACTGTGGGGTAATGTGTATCTGGCACTGGGGGGCAAAGTGTATCTGGCACTGTGAGGCAATGTATATCTGGCACTGTGAGGCAATGTATATCTGGCACTCTGGGGGCATTTGTGCATCTGGCACAGTGAGGCAATGTGTATCTGGCACTGTGGGGCAATGTATATCTGGCACTGTGGGGCAATGTATAGCTGGCACTCTGGGGGCATTTGTGTATCTGGCACTGTGTGGCAATGTATATCTGGCACTCTGGGGGCATTTGTGTATCTGGCACTGTGGGGCAATGTGTATCTGGCACTGTGAGGCAATGTATATCTGGCACTGTGAGGCAATGTATATCTGGCACTGTGAGGCAATGTATATCTGGCACTCTGGGGGCATTTGTGTATCTGGCACAGTGAGGCAATGTGTATCTGGCACTGTGGGGCAATGTATATCTGGCACAGTGGGTCAACGTGTATCTGGCACTATTGGAGTCATATGTGTATCTGCCCCTCCCCCATATTTGTATCATGCCCACATTTTCATTGGTCACGCCCCATATGGCATTTGGCCACACCCATTTTGTGGGCGCCTGTAAGACATTTTTTCTACTTGCACCACTGGGCACGTTACTAGAAGACTTAGATACAATGGATAGAAGTGACATTGAACTGATTTTACATAACATACAGGATTCTGTGGGTTTCATTGTGGAGTCCATGAAGGACCTGGGTATGCTAAATGCAAGGATATCTTCCATGTCGGTCTCAGCTCGCAGGGGACTCTGGCTACACCAATGGTCTGCAGACGTGGAATCCAGGAGAAGTGTGGAGAACCTACCCTTCAGAGGTCAGGCTCTATTGGGGGAAGCGTTGGATGCGTGGATTTCCACGGCTACCGTGGGTAAGTCACCTTTTCTTCCCTCAGCTGCTCCTTCTATGAAGAAACCCTTTTCTTCCTCGGCATCGCAGTCCTTTCGGACCGCTAAGACAAAAAAGTCCAAGCCTCCTACCACTTTCTTTAGAGGTGGTCGGGCAAAATCCAAAAAGTCTGCTCCTGCAGGCTCCCAGGACCAGAAGCCTGCTTCTGGTTCCTCAAAATCCTCAGCATGACAGTGGACCGCATGGTGAGTGCAAGACTCAGACATTTCAGCCACGTCTGGGTGTCGTCCGGCCTGGATCCCTGGGTACAGGATATTGTGTCCCAGGGATACAGACTGGAGTTTCACGAACTCCCGCCCCACCGATTCTTCAAATCAGGCTTGCCAGCTTTACTGACAGAAAGGGCTATCCTACAGGAAGTCATCCGAAAATTGGAAAAGTCAGAGGTCATTGTTCCAGTTCCACCTCATATGCAACAAATGGGTTACTATTCAAACCTTTTCATGGTACCATAACCGGATGGTTCGGTCAGACCGATTTTGAACTTGAAATCATTATTTGAGGGAGTTCAAATTCAAAATGGAGTCTCTGAGAGAGCGGTGATCTCAGATCTGGAGGAGGGAGAGTTTCTGGTAACCCTGGATATCAAGGATGCGTACCTCCACATCCCGATTTGGCTGCCGCATCAGGCTTATCTTAGATTTGCACTGTTAGACAGTCACTATCAGTTTCAGGAACTGCCAGTCGGGCTCTCCACAGTACCGAGGGTGTTCACCAAGGTGATGGCAGAGATGATGGTTCTCCTCCACAGACAGGGAGTGAGCATAATTCCATATCTGGACAATCTGCTGATAAAGGCATCATCCAGGGAGAGGTTGGTGCAGTCCATTGCTCTCACAACCCATCTGCTCAGTGAGAATTGTTGGATCCTGAACTTTCTGAAGTCACATTTGGAACCGACGAGGAAATTGTCTTTCCTGGGGATGATCCTCGACACGGAAATGCAGAGGCTGTTTCTACCAGTGGAGAAAGCGTTGGTGATACAATCGATGGTCCGGGATGTCTTGAAGCCTGCCCAGGTATCGGTTCATTAGTGCATTTGTCTTCTTGGAAAGATGGTTGCCTCCTACGAGGCTCTACAGTGCAGCAGATTTCATGCTCTATCTTTCCAACTGGACCTCCTAGACAAGTGGTCGGGGTCTCATCTACATATGCACCAGAGGATACGTCTGTCGCTGAAAGCGAGGATTTCACTCTTCTGGTGCCTGCAAATGCCTCACCTTCTGGAGGGCCGCAGGTTCGGGATTCAGGACTGGATCCTTCTTACCACAGATGCAAGTCTCAGTGGATGGGGTGCAGTCACTCAAGGGGAAACATTTCAAGGAAGGTGGTCAAGTCTGGAATCCAGTCTTCCAATTAACATTCTGAAACTAAGAGCCATGTACAACGGTCTTCTCCAAGCGGCACATCTTCTGCAAGATCGGGCCATTCAAGTGCAGTCGGACAATGTAATGATGGTGGCCTACATAAACCAACAGGGCGGAACGAAGAGCAGAGCTGCAATGTCGGAGGTAACAAGAATCATCCTCTGGGCAGAAAAGCATGCTTTGGCGCTGTCAGCAATTTTCATTCCGGTAGTGGACAACTGGGAAGCAGACTTCCTCAGCAAACACGATCTCCATCCAGGAGAGTGGGGCTTCCATCCGGAGATGTTCACGGAGGTGACAAATCTTTGGGGTGTACCTCAAATAGACATGATGGCCTCCCATCTCAACAAGAAGCTTCGGAGGTATTGTTCCAGGTCAAGAGACCTGCGAGCAGTGGCTGTGGACGCCCTGTTGACTCTGTGGGTGTTCCAGTCAGTGTATGTGTTCCCTCCACTTCCACTCATTCCAAGTATCCTAAAGCTCATACATTCCAAGTATCCTAAAGCTCATAAGAAGAACAAGAGTTCAGGCAATCCTCATCGCCCCAGATTGGCCAAGAAGGGCTTGGTACGCGGACCTTCTGGGTCTACTGCTGGAAGACCCGAGGTCTCTCCCTCTTCGGGAGGACCTGCTGCAACAGGGGCCATTCGCCTATCAAGACATTTGACGGCATGGAGGTTGAACGCCAGATATTACCTCGGAAGGGCATTCCGAACAAGGTTATTCCTACCCTGATACAGGCTAGGAAAGGAGTAACGTCTTAGCATTACCATTGCATTTGGAAACGGTATGTATCTTGGTGAGAAGAAGTTTCCTACGGTGGAGTTTAAACTGGGACGATTTTCCTCTTCCTACAAGCAGGTGTGGATATGGGCCTGAGGTTGGTATCCGTAAAGGTCCAGATTTCGGCCTTATCCACTTTCTTCCAGAAACAGCTGGCTTCCCTCCCTGAGGTTCAGACTTTCTTGAAAGGGGTTCTGCACATCCAGCCTCCCTTTGTGCCACCTACGGTACCCTGTGATCTTAACGTGGTGTTGCAGTTCCTCCAATCAGATTGGTTCGAGCCTCTACAGGAGGTTGAGGTCAAGTTTCTCACGTGGAAGGTTGTCACTTTGTTGGCCTTAGCTTTTGCTAGACGTGTGTCGGAGTTGGGGGCTTTGTCTTGTAAAAGTCCCTACTTGATCTTCCATGAAGTTAGAGCTGAGATCCAGACACGTCAGCAGTTCCTTCCGAAGGTTGTGTCACTTTTCATATCAATCAACCTATTGTGGTGCCAGTTGCTACTGACTCCTCAATTCCATCAAAGTCCTTGGATGTTGTAAGGGCTCTGAACTTTTATGTGAATAGAACTGCTCGTCACAGAAAATCAGACTCTTTTTGACCTGTATGATTCCAAGAAAATTGGGTGTCCTGCTTCTAAGCAGACGATCTCTCGCTGGATCAGGTTCACTATCCAGCATGCGTATTCTACGGCAGGATTGCCGTGTCCAAAATCTGTTAAGGCCCACTCTACTCGTAAAGTGTGTTCTTCCTGAGTGGCTGCCCGGGGTGTCTCGGCTTTACAGCTTTGCCGAGCGGCTACTTGGTCTGGGTCGAACACGTTTGCTAAGTTCTACAAGTTCGATACTTTGGCCTCTGAGGACCTAAAATTTGGTCAGTCAGTTCTGCAGGAGCCTCCGCGCTCTCCCTCCCGATCTGGGAGCTTTGGTACATCCCTGTGGTACTAATGTGGACCCCAGCATCCTCTAGGATGTAAGAGAAAATAGGATTTTAATTACCTACCGTTAAATCCTTTTCTCGTAGTCCGTAGAGGATGCTGGGCACCCACCCAATGCTTCGTTATCCTGCAGTGGTTACTTGATTCAGTACTGCTTTGGTCTTAGTTAAGTACTGCGTTGTTACTGGGTTCTGTAATGTTATTCAGCTGTTGCTGAGTTTTCAAGCTAGTTAGCTTGGTTTGCCTTGTTTGTGTGAGCTGGTGTGAATTTCGCCACTATCTGTGTAAAATCCTTCTCTCGAAGTTGTCCGTCTCCTCGGGCACAGTTTCTAGACTGAGTCTGGTAGGAGGGGCATAGAGCGAGGTGCCAGCCCACACTATTAAACTCTTAAGGTGCCAGTGGCTCCTAGTGGATCTGTCTATACCCCATGGTACTAATGTGGACCCCAGCATCTTCTAGGGACTTCGAGAAAAGGATTTACCAGAAGGTAATTAAAATCCTATTTTTCTACCCATGCCCGATACTGTCATATACTCCATAAAGCCGTGGGTATTTAATCTACCGGATACCATTTGTTCTCTAAAAAACTTTATATAAATGATGGTGACTTCCATAGAAGTAATGCGGATTGCTGTAAATATACAGGATAGAAGTTTAAACCACATAATAAACATATGAACATGTCAACTAAGATAGCCTAGATAGGAGTAACATGTGACCAAATGGATACACAAGCAACTGGTTTCCCTCAACCAATATTATTGAGAATGCAGTTTATGAATTCATTAGAATCTTATGGAATTTTTGTAGCACTAGCACGACTTTATTGCTCTAGCAACGCATACATATTATTGTCCTCGTTTCATTCAAAAATAATATTGGGCCCTTAATATTTGTAATATTATTTGGTATTAATTTGTCTGCAATAATAAAATAATTAAGCCCTGTTCTCAGTCCTGTGCTGAACCCTTTTTTGGCATTTGCGCTAGGCATATTCCAAAATCAATATTCCAATTAAAAAAAATTTATGCAGCACCCATAAAAATTATACTATGTTTCTCTCATATGTAATGAAACAATAGAGGTGTCTCTGGCAAGGATTTAGTCATAATGTTGATGTTTACATAATGTCGACACCAATATATTGAAATGTCGACACTGAGCATGCCAACATTTACAGAATGCTGACTTGTTCACAATGGGACTGAAGGACAAGGGTTAGGCTGCAGCAATGGAGGGTTAGGGATAGGCTGTGTGGGGATAGTGTTAGGGTAAAGCACTAGGGGAAGATTAAGATTAGGCTATGAAAGGGGAGATTAGGGTTGGGCAGTAGGGGGCAAGATTTTGGCAGATGCCCCATAGCACCATCGCTAGTTGCGCCTCTGACCCAGCACCCCTCTCCCAGCACAGCACCCATCATCCAGCAGCAAAGATTGCAGCAGCAGCCAGCAGCACCCATCACCCCTCACTCACAGCAGTCCTCAACAGTAGAGCCATAACTAGACATTCTGGTGCCCTGTGCCAGAAAGAACATTGGTACCCCCACCCCCTATATTTCAAATAGGGACAGCATGCACCCCAAAAAAGGGGCAAGGTCTTGCTGGGAAGGGGCATGGCCACACAATAGTACCCCCAATGCAAATGATACCACACAGTAGTGCAACCTTATTCTTATTACATCACATGTTAGTGTCCCTTATTCATGTTATGTCACACAGTAGTATTCCTTATTCACATTACGTTACACAGTAGTGTTCCTTACTCACATTACGTCACACAGTAGTGTTCCTTATTCACATTATGTTACACAGTAGTGTTCCTTATTCCCATTACATCACACAGTAGTGTTTCTTATTCACATTATGTCACACAGTAGTGTCCCCTTACCTTAAACACGTTATGCCTCACAGTAGTGCCCCGTATTCACGTTATGTCACACAGTATGTCTGTTATGCACATGGCAAGCCACGCAGTGGTTAACATGGAAACCACCATAAGTCTCATTCCTCAGCCTGATGGTCAGAACCTAATGCTCACCAACTGGAAATAGTATCTGGAATAGAGATGTGCGGGGACCCTCATGTTTTGGTTTTGCAGAAAAAACTCTCAGTGTTTTAGCTTTGTGTTTCTGTTTTGGAAAACCACCCTCAGGTGTTTTGGTTTGGATTAAGATGTGGTTTGGGATTTCCTGAAAATTGATAAAAACAGCTAAAATTATGTAATTTGGACCTATTTTTTCCTACAGTATTAACATTAATTTCCACACATTTCCAGTCGATTTTGACCACCACACAGTTTACAATATTGCTCAATAATATTGGCCAAAGGCTGTAGCGAGCTGATTGGCTAAATTAAATAACAGAGCAGTGGCACAAACACATGCCAGTTACTTTAAAAGAATATAGCATATCTATTAAACATTACACAGCAGTGGCAGACAGGATGACCGTTTAATAAACTATACAACCCCGTAGAATGTTTTCATTAATCAAGAATTACAGTAGATTAGAGGCCTGAAAGCAGCACAGGGAAATGGACTTGGAGTATGTAGTGGAAGGCAGGTAAAACATTGATTGCTTATTTAATGACTTAATTGATAAAGTGATTGATTAAAAAAGGAAAAAAGAGAGATGTTGAATAAATTATAAAACAACCAAGCATCAGAACATAAGATTTGACTGCTTAATTCTGAATGAGTAAATCCTATTAATTCTGATTTAAATGTAATTTTGATTGATGATTTATTAACATTGAAAAAAGAAAAAAGAAATCAGGAGGAAATTATTTTTTAAAAATAAAAAGCATACTAATGTGATGCTTGAGAACTATTTTGAATTGATTGATGAACTTTGATTAATTATTCCTTAAAATTTAAAAAAGAAAAATAGAATTTAGGAATAATGATTAGAAAAGAAAAAAAACAAGCATCCTAATGTTAAGTTTGAAATCTAATTATTAATTTCTAAAGCAATTGCAAATGGATCCATGCAGCAAATCACAGGAGTCAGGAAAACACAAGATATTTAAATGACCTTGTGAGAGACAATTCTCCTAAAATACAGTGATAATGAAAAGGAAAGTGGTGCACTGTCCTTGTGCCCACCCACCCACCCTTTTACTGTACAGTATGTTAAAGGACTTGCATAGTTTAACAAACCAAGCCACTTTTGTGGCAGCAGTACTTAGTTTAGTAGTACTTAGTTTACCCAAACCACATCTCTGTGGTTTGGGTAAACTAAGCTACCAATAGACTAAAGGCAAATAACAGTTCTCATGAGCTCAGCAAATCACGGTTTGCCCATAGGAGTGAATGGAGATGCTCGGGTCCATTCATCCCTATGGTGGGAACTGATTAATTAGAAAAACCATAAGTGTCAGCCACAATTGATCTTGTGGTTTCCCCCTCTAACCACAAGGTCAATTAAGTGGTTCCCCATAGGAATGAATGGAGCCAAGAGTCTGCAATCACTCCTATGGGCAAACTGCGATTGGCTGAGCCCTGTGAGATCAAGCCAATCAGGAAGCTGCTACTATGGCAGTGGCTTCTGATTTGCTGGCAGGTTCCTATACTGTCATTAGTCACATAAATGGCACACATTTGCATAGTAGAAGTGTGTATGTGAAAACAAAACATACACTTGTACTTGTCCAGTCTGGTCCGGGTTAGCTGCAGTTTGTTATTTTTAAACCCTGGGATGCCTACATGGACAGAAGAGAACCAATTTACACTGGATATAGGTGAGTATACAGTTTTATTTATAGGTCACCTATGGTTTCTACGAGGACAAGGGGACTGATTCTCTATGTGAGATGTAGGTAAGTATATGTGAGTGTGCATGTATGTTTAATTAAAGCTATACTGTCACGGTGTGTGTCTTGTCTTTATTGGAATATTTGGAATATTGGAATTACAGGTACCGGTGGGCCCTTTAATGCCTCGCATGCTGGTACTTGTGGTTCTCCAAGTACCAGCATATGGGTATTTTTGCTGGAACCTGTAATTCTACAGCAAAAGACATTATTTATTCTACTTTTTACACTTAATGGCTATCAGCCCGCCATCCACGGCCCACAGATGGCAGGGACAGTCCCAGGCTTCATCCCTGGACCTTGGGTACCTGAAGGGGGGGTGACCCCTTTATTGGGGGATCCCCGCTCCCAGAGAATGCCAGCCAGGGCTGACTAGTTGGGGGAGGGTAATTCCACAGCCGCGGGGACTTGTATAAATGTGTTTCCCATCTGTGGCATTATCTCCTTGACTAGTGGAGCCCGGTGCTGGTATCAAAAAAATGTATGTACGTACTTTTTGCCTTATATCTTTGGAACCAAGCTGGGTCCAAGAGCCTGGTGCTGGTTTTTAAAATACTGGGTACCCCTACCAATTTTTCCCTCAGTATTTTAACAACCAGAACTGGCTCAAAGAGCCTGGGGCTGGTTATAGTCAGGAGGGATGACCCGACGCAATTTGTTTTCTATTCTTTATTACACTGTTACACAGTGAAGCATGCATGGATCTCACTGATCCATGCATGATTCTCCAAACATGCCAGCCAGAAGCAGATCTATTTGTAAGTTTTATTTGTGTATAAATTCCATCCTTTTTTAAGCAGTGTTTGGCTATTGTTGGCAGTGATTGAGAAAACGAATCCTTAGTAAATTTCCATGTTCTGTGTGGTGTATGTGAAAATCCAACCGTATTTGGCCAATGGCCTATTGATTTGTATTTATGTGGACAGCTGTGTATCTCAATACAAACTGTTAGAACTCTGCCATGAATGGTGTTTTGTAAATGAATGAGTTGTATTTTTGGATGAAAATGCAAACTCCAATGAAATCGGGAGCTTAGTAGATTTCCCTATAAGAGTATACACATCATCTCGGGTGAACAGAACAACACTATTGTTATTCATAGTCACATTTGGAACATGTCATACTCATAATCATCCTCATCATCACCTTCCTCACTTTTGTTAATATCATAATTTTGATCAAACAATATTAGCTCAACCCCATTGGAATCCACCATTACAGAAGAAGTTTCTGTTTGTTGTAATTGACAGAACAGGTCTTCCCCATAGAATTTGTAGTTGATTTTAATGAACATCACTTTCTCCACATTTTTTGGAAGTTACTTCCTACACCAATCGCTCACAAGCTTCCCAAACTGCTGCTCACAAGCTCACAAGCTTCCCAAACTGCTTATTATTATTTTATAGGGGTTTTTTATATTTTGGTAAATAATTTACATGAACTCTATGCAAATGACATTACAGGGATTAGGTGCCTAGATGGTAACTATCCCTACCTCTACTATCTTTTGTCTCACAATTGGAACAGATGCATTGACAAATGTAAGGATTTGGGTAAAAACTAGTGATGAGCGAGGTTCGGTTTTACTCGGTTTTACTCGGTTTTACTCGGTTCTCAAAACGGCATCTTATTGGCTATCCAAAACACGTGACATCCGTGAGCCAATAAGATGCCGTTTTGAGAACCGAGTAAAACCGAGTAAAACCGAATCCGCTCATCACTAGTAAAAACTAGAATTTTTCTGTAGTATAGACAGATAGGCGGTACACATCAGACAGACACCCAGTATGAAACACAATACAGCTAATATAATATAATAAACACTGAGTTACTTGAATAATTGGTCTTCTTCAATAATAATAGTAATAATAAAAATAAATATTTTCTAGTACAGACAGATAAGCGGTATGTATCAGGCAGGCACCAAGTATGTAACAACACCCAGCTAATATAATATGATACATGCTGCAGTGTATGTGTGTGTGTGTGTGCACTGTGTAGTGTGTGTGACAAACACTGACAATAATGATACCTGCAGATGCTGACAGCCAGTCACCCTTCCCAGTTCCCAGACAAAACTAATTAAGAAGTATGCATGTATTATACAAATAAATAAAACCCTGAGTCCACTCCAATCCTACTTCAAATAGCACCCTTATGGCATTTTAATGGTGTGCTAATAAATGTTAATTTTTTTTATTTTTAAAAAAACTGCTTCAGCCTTCAGCCCCAACCACACCCTCTGCCTCCGCTCTCCAGTGTGAAATGGCTCCCGATCATGAGGGAGGGACTTTTATATGGAATCCAAAACAAATGCGATCTGATTCAAGGGAAATCCAAAACACACAAGATCCAAAATATCGATTTTACTTGTTCTGGGATCCAAGTGTCTTGCGAAGAACCTGAGCCAGGATTCGGAATAAGGAAATTTTCCATATCCTTGAAGACATCTATGGGGACCTTGTCTGCTATTGTAAAAAAACAGAACAACACTCTGACCTTCCTACAGGTGCATGCAGATGCACTGATAAAAGATTATCACACAAATTGTGGTCCATACACAGTGGCCCTTCAAATTCTTAATCCCACTCCTGTGTTGGCTAAAGACAAAAAATAAACCTGGAGACTTACATTGCGGATTTGAAAAGGGCTTTCATTGTGATATATGAGGAAGCTTTATATTTAAGACAGGAGGAACAACAGCAAAAAGACAGTAGAGAGTATGATGATAGATAACCCTGTTGCACAGTAAAGTATAGTTGCAGGTGACCCTCACAGAGGAGATACCAGAGGACCCCACTGTTAAGGAAACATTGGGCAAAATTGTCCTCAGGTTGTATATGAGCCATCATTAAATTATATTTTCTCATGGTTATGGGACCACCCATGAGGGAAGAAGATGAGGTGAGGCCAAGTATCATCAATTCAACTAAATTGATAGTACAGTGTCTTATAGCGGTGGATTGGCAGAAAGATAAAGACCACTGTTGTCATGGAAACCATTTCCCAGATGATCACTATATCTGAGGTGGGTCTCTATAAACATTATGCTCACTTGTGGTAGTCCACTGTTGAAAATGTGTCACCCTAACACCCTACAGCCAACAATCTTTACATACTTGTTTTAGTTTTGTGGATGGAGAAAGACCTTTGTGGCTAATATCTTGGAAAGAAGGGTCTCATCTTGGTTAGTAACTCAGATTACATAACATGTAATCATAATTTGGATGAATTTCCTTCACAGTTGGACCAGATATTGCTACAAGGGCCTACTGTATTGGAATTAGCTGGATGTGCAGAAGTTTGTGCAACACACATTCCAAGAATAGTGCAGTAGTGCAATAGGACAATGGTTCAGTACCCAGTCCTCCAGTAGATCCACAGAAGCTCTGGGTCAACACCAGTAAGTGAACTCCTTCCCTCCCACAAAGTGGTGATTCCCCAGGTGCATGTTCACAGAAGGTTGGATGGTCTAGAGATTCTGTTTGAGCCTTTAAGCCCCTATGGATTCACACATACACATGCTCCTCCATTACCAGGTGTTAGCCATTCTCAAGGGCAGTGTTATCAGGAGAAGATAATTTATTCTTCAACCTTATTATGAATAAGAGGCTCTAAATCCATTTTGGAATGGCACCCATCACTGGGAATGGATGGATGTCCCTGGAAGAGTGTGACGTTTTGGATCAAATGTTGTGGGAGATGCCTATTCATGACATGATAAGGATTTAGGCATAACAGTAGAACTTGAACACAAAATCTGCAAAGGACATGCTCCACTTCCAGGAACTCTACCAAAAGATGAAAACTTTTGTGCAAAATGTTGGAAAATCTGGTGATACAGGAATCCTTGTGCTAACCAATTGTGTTGGTGATAACAAAAAGACTGCACATTATCAAGAATTTTGCAGATAGCTGACACCTACACACACTACATTTATATGGTTAAAAAAGCCCTAACCCAGGCCCACATGTTGGGTTCAACCAGTATCAAGTAGCCCGACATCCTGCACATGAGCATAAATCCACAAGGCCTGGGAGCTGTGCCCACTAAAACTCAAGATGGGCAGGAACAAGTAATAGCATACAGTAGTTTGATTCTTTGGGAGTCAGATTAATCCAGATTAATAAATGGGTGAGGGTATTCTGCTGAGGTGCACTTACCTAGAGCAAGAGCTTCATCAGGTGAAGCAGGTATTAACACCTAAAGTCATGGCAAATCAGTTGGTAGAAGAGATATACGTGAATAGGGAACAACTGGGGAGTATGGAAACATACTAGTGATTTAAGATGCCATACTTCTCACATGGTTTACAAGAAGTGGTTGACATGGTGTATTGAACTTGCCCCTAAGGTGGAGTGGCTAAACCCACAGAGCAGAATAACCCTATCCAGATGGTGTGAACCAGCAGATCCCTGGAAGTTTTGATGATAGATTATATGATGACTGATCACTTTACAAAATTCCCTCTCATCTTGCTGCTTACTCAGGATCAAACATCTAACCTACAACTCTATCCTAGAACATTTCATCCAGCAGTTTGACTGTCCTGAGAAGATTTGTTTTCACAGGGGAGCAATCTTCCAGAGGAGACTGATTGAGAGTCTCTGCTAAATTTATGGGGTTCAGATGTCCTATCAGCCAGAGGGGAATGGAGTCTGTGAAAGATTCAATTGAATTCTCCTGCAGATGCTACACATTAAGTGAGAAGAAAAGACAGTGGGTGGACCATGTAAAGAACTGATATGAGCCTATATCAACAGAGTCAAATTATATAAGTGTTTCCTCTCCCTAATTCATGCTATTTGGATGACCAAGTAGGTAGGCACAAGATCTGGGTTGGTTTGCCTTTGTCGAATACAGCTGTACTCCCAGTGGATCATGGATACATGGACGGCATCCAAAAGTCAACCATAACTTGGAACATGGATGACATGGACAACATTTAAAAGTGACTTAGCAGTTCAGCGGAGCCTTGGGCCTTGGGTACACTTTAGCCTGTGATAGTGCTGAGCTGGTCCAAATGAAGTCAACCAAGAGCAAACTGAGCAAAGGGGTTCTGCATTACATCACCATTACACTAAGAAAAGAACATTGTACACGTGAATTAAACAAAAAGCCAACTACCACTGTTTGGCAGAAAGACTTTTGTAACATTACAATGTTCCATGTAGAGGAACAGATTCTGGTCAAACAATCAGTTTGTAAAGGTCATGATGAAACCAGATTCTGACTTTGGAACAAACTTTTATTTCTAAATGATGGTTTTAAACAAGAAATTATACTATAAGTAATACCAAATTTCACTATACAGAGGAGTCCTTAAATTCTTAAATGAACTTTTTGAATTACCTTTTGTTTGAGCGGTTACTAAAAAATTCACAAAAAAATATTTTTTTAAAGAAAAAATATACATTTGCCATTGAAGATTCACTAATTTCTCTGCTACCATGTCTTACAAATTAGATGATTTATTAAAATTAATTGCCTGTCTGGCTTAGGGGCAGGGGTACCCCAAAGGAATTTTACCAATAGAGACTTCAATATTTATTTAATCTTTACTTGTAGATTACATGGTTAGCAGTGGGGGTGGTTTATCACTTTCCTCTGTTCATCACCATGGAAGTCTTTCGGCTCTGACCATCATTTCCTCAGCACATTTCTGCTTTCCATTTGGAAAGTCCTAAATTTCATACAGTGTTCTACTCACTCACCCCTCCAGAACTGCCTTCTACTGTACTTCTAATTTCCATGGAAAGCTCAAGGTATTAAAAAACTGCCCATAAAAAGGTTTTGTCAGTATTCCTTAAAATGAACAAACTATACAATAAAATTCCTTTTCGTCTAAGATGATTCTCTTACCATAAATTTCTTTGGGCTTTATAAGAACATATTTATGGTAATAATATTTAAAGTGCTTAATAGTATCAAATAATCATGACATAATGGATTTATAGTGCTACATGGTCCAAAAGACAGCTCTGTGGGAATAATGTGTGCAACCTCTGAACAGCTGTGTGCATCTGAAAATAATTTGATCACATTGACAACTATACTCAAAATATACCATAATTTACATTGATGTACAGTATGTGTGCATACGAATAAAGTAATATTATCTGGGTAACTTGTGGAATGCTTATCACTAGTCTGTTAGCTGGATCTTTCTGAAGTAATAGAATTTTTATTAACATGCTTATACAGGTTGAGTATCCCATATCCAAATATTCCGAAATACGGAATATTCCGAAATACGGACTTTTTTGAGTGAGAGTGAGATAGTGAAAACTTTGTTTTCTGATGGCTCAATGTAACAAACTTTGTTTAATACACAAAGTTATTAAAAAATATTGTATTAAATGACCTTCAGGCTGTGTGTATAAGGTGTATATGAAACAAAAATGAATTGTGTGAATGTACACACACTTTGTTTAATGCACAAAGTTATAAAAAATATTGGCTAAAATTACCTTCAGGCTGTGTGTATAAGGTGTGTAAGTAACATAAATGCATTCTGTGCTTAGATTTAGGTCGCATCACCATGTTATCTCATTATGGTATGCAATTATTCCAAAATACGGAAAAATCCTATATCCAAAATACCTTTGGTCCCAAGCATTTTGGATAAGGGATACTCAACCTGTAGTACATATACCTTAATATTAGTCATAGCTTCCATAATATCTAAGGAATATATTCGCACACTATGGGGCAGATTTGTTAATAAAACTTCTAAAACAGACAAGTGGAGGAGTTGTGGAGTCAGATTCTATAATCTTCTAGGATGCAATAGAGAAAGCATAGCTAAAAACTGATTGGTTGCTATGGGCAACATCTCCACTTCTTATTTTTAGTAAATCTACCCCGTCTGATTATTATTATTATTATTATTATTATTATTATTATTATTTAGGTACCATTGGTGTTTTCCTTTTTTATCTGCAAGTTCCATGTGTAGGTGTCACACTGCCCCAACCACCAGATGATCAGCAATGCTGTTGTAAAAATACCCCACAGAATACCCTGAGTAGCAGCATCGGCTACAGGAATACATATTACAAATGGAAAAACCTCAATTTATTTATTAGCAAAGATACACATGAATGGCTTTGAAGCATATTTTCTGAGGGGTAATACAATCAGAGGTGTCTAGTTTCATATATGTTAGCACACTACTAAATTATATTGCCTGAGTAAATAGACAATGCAGTACTGTACAGCAATAAAAACATATAGTACAGTAATTGCACTTTACACAAATATGCAATAAACAATTAACAACAAAAAACTACTTCTAAAGTATTTCTAAAAAGAAAATAGAATTGCTGATAACATCACTAACAACACAGTAAGCACCATGAATGAAATATCTGAAATGAATAATATAGCATTTGAAATCATTGACCTCAAAATGTAATTTAAACTTATTTTTATAAGTTTATTGTGGTAAAACACCTTTATACTCCTTTAATCAATTTGAAAGATTAGCCTTTAAAAATAAATTCCAAAAAAATTAATTATCATCAATTAAAACAAAATCTTCCATTAAGCTGGGCATGCACTATACAATTATCTGGCAGATTATCTGGCAGATCTGACTGGTTGGATTGAAAATCTGGTAATGGATGAGAGCAAAAACTATAATTCATACAAATTGATTAAAGCTGTCATTTAACCAATTTCTCTGAATGACAGATTTCTCTGATGCCCATTTTCCCATGTTTGGGAGCAAATGGTTGATTGTCATTTGCTCTCATCCATTACCAGATTTTCAATCCAACCAGCCAAATAATTGTATATTGTATGTCCAGTTTTACATACTGAAGATTACTGTACATTTAGTTGCATACCTACTTTAGCTGTACTTTTTGGTTACATTTAAGCTCTCTAGGCCAATGTTTATGAATTGATTTGAGCTACATTTTGTAATGAGTCCACTATACATATGGAAGTCACTCATATAAACTGAGTAACAATATCATAACAATACCCAACACGAGATGTGGCTTCACTGCACTCTCTAGATCCCACTATTATGCTTTTTTACGAAGTATAAGTAGCAATATATATCACTGCCTGATTGGACAAAAGCACTGTTTAAACTAAGACATTGCTTATTTTCTGCACCCTTTAAAAAAAAAAAAAAAAAAAAGGTTGAAACGCGTAGGTAGTTTTCACCTTGTGGTGAGAATAGATCTCTTGTTAAAGATTGGATAAATTTATCCTTCCAATAATTTTGCAGTGTATTGTATTTAATGTTTAATTGCACACTTGTAACAAGATTTTAAAAAATTCGGTAAAAGATAATATGTTAGATCCTTTCTTATTTTTGTTTCTACTCAATATGAGACCCACCTCAACTAAGCTTTGACATCACCATTGAGATTCAGATACAGTAGGAAATATTGGTTGTAGTATTCTGGGATTTGGGAGTAATGTATGTGTTGCCTTAAAATATACAGTATCAAGTGAGTATATTCACGATGGGGATATACCATGGTGGAAGCTGTGCAGGATATTGAGAATAAGACAAAAGTTTCATATCAATTTTGACTTTTGAACAATTTTTTTTTAGGAGTGATTCTATTTTGAGCAATTCACTTTTCACATTTTGTTGAGCAGTGTTTTAAGAAATAATAAAATAATAATAAAATATGACACTACTGTAATTATTCTCATTTATTTTCTAGAATACCAATTTGAACATATGAAGTTTGGACATTGATTAAAGGACTTGATAAAAAATATTGATGAGATTCCAATCCTACCACCAAGATAATATTTCTATGTGTTTTTAATGTTCTTTTAACATTGATTTCTATGTATGCAGTATATGAGAGCACCTACAGTACAGTATTCCACTTGTTTGTTACATTTGTTTCTAAGTATAGTGGCATTTTTGTGTATTAGCGAGGCAGCATTCATTAGAGAGCTTAGGAAGTATTTGGATTCATGTAAGTATTTTTAATTCAACCAAAAAATGCATTGTTGAAGGAAATACTGACAAGTGATCACAGTTATATTTAAAAGTAAGAGGTTTTGATGTTTAACATGATCTCTTACCCTTACAAGATATAGAGAGCATTGAGAGGCTTGGTGTAAATGGCATGCGCACCACCACGGCTGGGACAACCTAAAGCTTTGAGTACACGTAAGCAGAGGATGTGCAATTGTTTTATTTTCTAATGTTAGGGAAAACTTGGAACTAGTTGTAAATTGACAGTGGATCAGACCCAGTAAGCTAGCTATTTTTTTACGGTACACGTCAAGGCGTATCTATTAAGGATGCAAGGTGATGATGCACCTCAGTACAAGGTGTGAAGAAAATTGCAAGAAATTATCGCACGCTAGGATTTTTTGCTATGCTGCGATCAGGTCAGAACTGCGCATTCGTATGCACCACAATGCGCAGGCGCGTCGTACGGCAAGCGGATAGCAATAAATCAAATTAAATGAAATTTCATACCCTAACAATAAAGTACTGAGTAATGTTTGAATTGTGCACCTGCAGCCTGCAGCCTTGTCTTTTAATGCAGGACATGAAAGGTCTCCGCAGGGTTGCACCTCTCATTGTCAGTGTGCACTCCAGGATCCCATCTGCCTGGTAGTAGCACCCACGCCCACCTGTCCCATATATTGGTTTTAATTAGGTTCCTGACATTTTTCAGACTACATGTAGAGCAAGGTGAGTCCTGCACAAATGTATATTAGAATGTCAGATGGGGTGGATCTATGTGGTGCGGGTCCCCCTGGACTGCTGTGGCTGGTTGGCCTCAGGAGCAACATAGGTTAACACTTAATTTTATATTTCCTTTCATCCCTATTGTGTGTGCTGTTTCAGTGTAACTCATTTCCCACCTTCACTTCTCATTACTTTGCCTCTCACTACTTTATTTCTCACTCACTTTATTTCTCACCATGTTACATGTCACTATTTTACCATTACTTATTTTCAGCAGCTTCTCTAACTAACCTACCTATCTTCACTTTTTTTCACTATATATTTTTTCACTAGAGTGTTGCCCTGGGGTCACTCAGCTGCTTGGGTTTGGGGTGTCCGACGCCCTGAACTTGCCTGTTTAATGAAGTTACCTGGACACTGGTGGGCAAGCTGTTATTTATGGACATAACTATGTGAAGAACCACATTCAAAATGCAAAATTTTATTGCAATGATTATTATGAAATAAGTGGTAATGTTTGAAATGTGCACCTGCAGCCTTGTCTTTGTATACACTGGTAATCTGCTACTGTATGTATCTTTAACGTTACACATTATTTGTTGTCTATTTGCATCCTACAGACCAAACATCTACACTATGTTTGACTCAATATGGAAAGCCCTAACCAATCATCAGTGACAGAATTCATCTTTCTATCATTCGCAAAATCTACCAGATACCCGTCTCTACTCGCCACTATTTTTCTCCTATTGTACTTAGTCATTATTTCTGGGAATATATTAATGATTTTGGTGATAAAAGTTGACCCTAAGCTCCACACACCAATGTACTTTTTTGTTTTGAATTTGTCTTGTTTAGACATTTGTTATACTACGACCATAGTCCCCCAGACTCTGTGTAACTTGTTGAACAGCAGACATAGTATTTTATTTCACAATTGCGTCATCCAAATGTTTTGTATGATTAGTTTTGGAGCACTACAAATCTTAATTGTAACAGTGATGGCGTATGATCGCTATGTTGCTATAGCTAATCCTCTGCGTTATAAAATTGTAATGAGATGGAATACATGTACAATGCTTTTAGGCATAACATGGATAACTAGCTTTATAATAGGCTTTATATTAGTTTATTCTGTTTTCAGGCTCCCATTTTGTGGCAGACATGAGATTGACCATTTTTATTGTGATGTAGGACAGGTTTTGCTCTTGACCTGTCCTAATACAACAAGCCATAGGCTAAGTGAGTTGATAACCTTCTTTACTGGGTTTGGCTTGTTTACGATCCCATTTCTTCTCCTGGTTACATCCTATGTGTATATTATTTCTGCTATTCTGAAAATCCGCACTAATGAGGGCCGACGGAAGGCCTTCTCCACCTGCTCATCACATCTCACCGTGGTTGTAGTTGAATATGCTTGTCTTGGATTTATTTATTTCCGACCTACTGAATCTTATTCAATGGATAAGGACAAGGTATTTGTAATGACCTTTACATTTGTCACTCCTATATTAAACCCTGTTATCTACACTGTTAGGAACAAAGCAGTTAAAAAAGGATTCATGAAATTAACTTCCAAAAAGTTATTTTGAGAAAGTGCGGCTACAAGACCTCTTGGCCCAAAGGTTCCCTGACAATTTATTCAGTGGTCAGATCAGTTTTGATCCCTTACATAAAGTATAACAATATACAGTCAAGATCAAACCCTCTTGGTCCATTTGGTGGTACCCTACTTTGACAGTCAATACCTATTTTTTAATGGCTCATCGCAGTCTAACACTTGTCTTTGTTCACTCAAGAGCAGATTTCAGCTAGACTTGCAACTTTTCCTGCTAGATTAGACACAGGACAAAATGACCATACATTGTCAAACATAATGAATAAATGCAACTTACTCCAGCCTCTTTTGTAAGCATAAATGTGTCTGTAGGTGCATACTGGCACCATTAGCCTTCATCCCCCATACAGTTCCAAAACCGAAACAACCACTTAAGGGGGACCTCATTCTTAAATTTGGAAGTGACCTGTTGATGATTAAAGCGACCTGTTGATCATTTGTCAGCACTGCATATTACAAATGCTCTCAAACTATTTTAATCTGTGCCACTCTTTGACAATGAAACATTTTGCATAACCCTAAGCGGCTGGCCCCACATACATTATGTGTACTATGATAAGATAAGATAAAATACTTTATTTGTCATTGGTCAAACAAAAATTTGTACAGAACAATGAAACTACAACCAGATCAACGCATATGCAAATCAGTCAGCATAGGTTAAATATCAGAATTCCCCAAACTGGTGCATTCTTACTACAACTGAAGGGAAGAAACTATTTCTAAACCGTGAAGTCCTGGTTTTAATACATCGGAAGCGCCTTTTTGATGGTAATAGGACAAACAGGCAATGGAATGGATGCTCACAATCTTTTAAAATGCTATTTCCTTTCCTCATACTATACCTAATAAATAACTCCTCCACTGTAGGCAATTCAGTGCCAATGATATACCCAGCTGTCCTAACTACTCGCTCCAACAATTTTCGGTCCACTGAGGTACAATTACCGTACCAATCAGATATACAATAAGTTAAAATACTTTCAATTACACAACAATAAAAATTCTATAAATATTTTTTCGATAGTGTAGCAGCCTGAAGTTTCCTCAAAAAAAAAAACAATCGCTGTTGTGCCTTCTTAACCATAGATACAACATTACCACTCCAAGTTAAATCATCGTTAATAATAGTACCCAATAATTTAAAACATTTCACCCTTTCAACCTCCAGTTTAGCAATAGATAAAGGCAACAGACTAGCTCTCGCTGTTTTTCTAAAATCAATAATGATTTCTTTGGTCTTTTTTTTATTTAACAACAGACTATTGGCCTCCCCCCAACTAACCAGCCTATCCACCTCCTCATGATACATAGTCTCATCTCCATCCGATATAAGCCCCACTACTGTCGTATCATCGGCAAACTTTACAACTAGATTTGATTGAAAATTAGAAGCACAATCATACGTAAAAAGTGAGAATAAAAAGGGACTTAAAACACAGCCTTTAGGGGTACCAGTACTAATCATAGTAGTAGTAGATATTAAATTGCCCAGCCTCACTTGTTGTGGCCTATCAATAAGAAAATTTAGAACCCAGGAAATCCTAGTGTAAATAATTTCTTAATCAGAGCACCGGGGGATGATAGTATTAAATGCTGAACTATAGTCAATAAAAAGTATTCTAACATACGAGTTGGGCCTTTCCAGATGAAAAAGAAGGGAATGGACAACAGAATTTAATGCATCTTCCGTTGACCTCTTTTGTCTATACGCAAACTGATATCTATCAAAATCAGGGGGGATAAAACTCTTCATACGTGATAAAACTAATCTCTCAAAACATTTCATGATTAACGGGGTCAAAGCAATTGGTCTATAATCATTTAAATCAGTAACCTTAGAGGTTTTTGAAACCGGAATTACTACTGTATTTTTAAAACAAGCAGGGACTAAACACTGTGAAAGAGACAGATTAAAAATATAAGTAAAAATATAACTAATTCCATCGACACACCCTTTCAATACTTTCCCTGGTATACCATCCGGACCAGGTGCTTTCTGGACACTAACACCTAACAGACAATTTCTGACCTCATCCTCAGAAAAAACGAATGCCTTATCAGAGCAACACGTTAACAAATTAGTAGCAACAGTTTGATTGGCTCTATCAAAACGAGCATAAAAATAATTCAATTCCTCCAATAAACCAACATCAGTGTGCCCATCAAGTGAGGATTTCACCTTCCAGTCTGTCAAACTCCAGATTCCATCCCACATGCTTCTAGAGTCAAAATCATTCTCAAACTTAGACTCGATTCTCGCTGCATAATCCCTTTTTGCTCTAATAATTCCTTTGTTAAGGGTTAATCTAGATACTCTATAAGATGCCTGATCATTAGCCTTAACGGCTTGATTCCTAGCATTCAATAATGAACGCACCTCCCCATTCATCCACGGCTTCTCATTCGAAAACTGCTTAATACTCTTCTTAATGGTAACATTCCCAATGCACCAATATAAATATGAGAGTACTGTAGAAGCCAGATAATCAACATTTACATGAGAATTTTCAACAGACTGAGAAATAAATAGTTCCCAGTCGGTTGTCTCAAAACAATCCTGTAGCCTAGACATAGCATCCTCTGGCCAAATACAGACAGATCTATTTTCCATTTTCCTACGTTTCACTAATGGGATATACGAGGGAATAAGGGGTGTGGTATTGAAAGTCGACAGTAACTAGGTCGACAATGTCTAGGTCGACCACTATTGGTCGACAGTAACTAGGTCGACAGGGTCTTTAGGTCGGCATGTTCTAGGTCGACAGATCAAAAGGTCGACATGAGTTTTTAATGTTATTTTGGTGTCGTTTTCTTCGTAGAGTGACTGGGAACCCCAATTAGTGCACCGCGTCCCCTCGCACGGCTCGCTTCGCTCGCCATGCTTCGGGCATGGTGCCTTCGCTTCGCTCGGCACAGATTACCGTTCCAATCATAGTCCACGTGGATCGTTAAGTATGAAAAGGTTCAAAAAAAGAAAAAAAATGTGAAAAACTCATGTCGACCTTTTGACCTGTCGACCTAGAACATGTCGACCTAAAGACCCTGTCGACCTAGACACCCTGTCGACCTAGTTACTGTCGACCAATAGTGGTCGACCTAGACATTGTCGACCTAGTTACTGTCGACTTTCAGTCCGGATCCCGGGAAGAAGATACATAGACACATGGTCAGAAAGTCCAACATGGGGACACATAATAGTCTTATATGCCTGTTTAACATTGCTATAGACCTGATCAAGAATATTATCACCCCTATTCGGAACAAATAAATTTTTATAACATTTTGGCAATACCGCCTTTAAATTTGCTTTATTAAAATCACCAGCTACTAAAAAAACTCCATCCGGATAAATCCCCTGCCTCTTTGAAATAGCACTATGAGGAAGGGACAGGTAAGTATCTGTATATAATGAGGACGGGGGAGATTAGTGTGTCCTGATATCTGTGCATTTGAAGGCAGGGGCAAACGCAGGATTCGTAAGGGGGGGTTTCCTTCCATATGTGCACGCGTGTACGTATTCAATATATATATATATATATATATATATATTGTGGTATGGTCTGGCACTCACACCTGAGTAGTAATTACTGGGGTGATCCTTTAGAGAACGTACATCGCATAAATAGCAGCTAAGAGTACATGATTTTGCAAAGGTGAATAAATAATACAATGTGCAAAATGTACACATAAAGTATATACAGAACAAATACACACATAAATACACACACAGAATATATACATACACGTAGAACACATACACACAAACAGTATACACAACACAAACACACACTTACACTGTCACTGACACCTGGAGCGTGCCCTGAGGTCGGATTCTGCAGGAGAAGATCATTGGTTGCTGGCAGAGCTGGGGGCCGGGCAGTGTCCGGGAAACATTCATAATTAGGCTCCGCCCCCTTGCGGCTATATGCCGCGATTCACGGGTCGTTTGGGAGGGGGTGGAGCCAATATGACACCATTCTATGTGAAATGTCATATTGGCTCCGCTTCGATAGCTGGCCACTGGTCCCCGCCAGATTTTTAAAAATACATTTGGTCCTTCAGGGGGGGTTTCTGGGTACTCAGAAACCCCCCCTGCATGCGCTAGTGGAAGGGGATGGTCAGTGTTTCCTAATGTCCTTATGTCTGTGTATTAGGGTAGAAGAAGCTAGTGCAGGTGGACACTCTCTGACCCTTCTCAAAAGTATTCATGTTACCTTTCTGTGTACTACTCTTTGGTGCCCACAACTTGTCTTCACAATCAGAACAATGTGAAATAGCTCATCCTTCCAAGCTGCCCCTGCACTCTTGACAAAGTCATGACTGAGAGGAACAACCACTCAAAATTTGGACAGCCCCACTAGAATCTGGACTGTTTTTCCATCCTGTTTTTGCAGGTTTCACTATGTGCTGCTACTCATGTCTTAATCTGTGTTGCTACTTATATGGATATTAAGATAGATTGCCCCCATCAACAAATACATTTCACCGTTAAATAATTAAATATTTCCTATGCAATGTTAAACAATTAGCACCCACCATCAACATTAAATTAATTATCCAGGCCCCATCCCTATTACATTGAGTCCTCTCTCCACAATTACTTTATTCGTCCATCACTTTACGTTACAGAAGCAGATTTTTCTATCTCTCTTGCTTCCAATAAACTGTTTCCCCCTGTTTCATTATTCTACTACTCCTGAAGCCATTTATCAACCCTGTAACATTACCCCCATAGCCATTGAGCTCCTTGTAACAGTAACCTTTGTGACACAACTAACCCCTGTAGTCATTATCCTTGGGTAACTTTATGCATTTATGCATATTTTGAAGCCTCTCTTGGTCATTGTATAAGTGTAGCACTATCCCATTACCCATGTAACCATAACCCTTGGTATAGTAGCATTTTCCTATTACCCCTATAGCCACTGATCCCCCTTTCCTGTAGTATTATCACCCCAACTGCCATAAATGCTCCTATAGAATTATCCCCTCCCCTGTTGTCAGTGCCTCCCACTGTATTTTGTCAGTCAATGCAGGCTGCTATTGAACTGACTGCTGCACCAGGAACACAACAGCTCTTCTCTTGAGTGCGCAAAGAAAATGGAGTGAAAACCATATGTGCAAAACTATTTTTTCTTTTGAGAACCTCTGTGGCCCCACAATGTGGTGTTCATGCCCCATGTTGGGATATCAACCAACAGTTTGAGAACTGCTGTACCAAAGAAAGCTTCAGATCTGCCAAACATTGTAACCTAGAGAAAGCCCTAGCGGCTGAAGTATATCCAGTAGTTACAAATTTTACACTATATTAAATTAGGACACAGAAACAGTAGTTTGTTTAAAAATATATTTTTTTTTAAATAAGTGTTAAATTTAATCTATTGGAAATAAAATTTTACAGGTGATGTATAAACACGAGCAAACAGGTTATGCCAGGACTATGCAATTCACAGTCATAGCAATTACCCTTGTGCCCTATATTTCCGAATGTGAACACTGACTTAGTTATTGACCTCTTACATGTGGTATCCATATATTCCATATTTATGTTATTGACGCCATCTCCACTCCTCAATTTTCATGTACTTTGCATTTTTTACTCCACTGGACCCGTTTGCCATGCTTAGCACCACCACGACTGACCCCAAAACTTTCATCCGCCACCAGAGATCTTCCAAACTATGAACTTCACTATCATAACAAAACTAAATAAAACCACCAATCACCTCCTGAACCCCTTTATAAAGACATGCCACTATCAATCCTAGGCCTTCACACTGTACGTCAAGCCTGATTCCGATATGTTCAGTATTGCACAGCCACAGGGAAGTGGCTATGCAATACCATATAACTGAAATGCTAAAGCAACAGGAAGGTTTTGTAGGAAAAAGATTCCACCTGGCAGCATCTGTGATCCAAGTGCTGCGTCCATAGAGGCAGGACCGCAGAATGGTGGTCCTGATGTGTATCTATCGGTGTAAACCGAAGCTTAATCAGACTGGCCATGGGAAGTTCTCTGCCAAGTCCAGGAAGTCTACATCCAACTATGCAGAAACTGGGCTTGGCTTACCTAAACAAATGGGGCAACATGTCCCCATTTTGTAGAATTATCACATTCTACACATGTGCATAATAGGTCCAGTGTATGCGCAGTGCATCCCCCACCATTTTTATACATAAACCTTAGGGTTTGCATACAAATCCAAATCAGGCCCACAGTCCAGTTGATACAGGTACACATATTTCTAGCACAGCATATGGTGCCACCTCACCAATCTTAACTTTTACAACTAAGAAGATTAATGAAGAATTGTTCCATATGAAACAATGACTGGTGCCAAACTGTAAAGAAGTGTTAACTGGATATTGTAGACATAGATGAATAGCTGTGAAGACTTGTTACTGAGGCTTAAAAGGCTGAACTGAAGAACTGTGTAGAATTGTCTTTGAATAATGCAAAATGTAGATACAATACTGAAAGGAGTACTTGCAGGTTGTGAAGATTATATTTGAAACACTGAGAAGAGCTGCAGCAGACGACAACAGTGGAGAATGGGTTAAGCTGAGTGATGAGAGAACGAGGACCAGGATTAAGTAGAAACTTCCACAGGCTGTGTGATTATAGCAGGCAGTCACTGAACAAACAGGGTAACCTCTCACGGGCCTCCGGGAAACCACTTGTTGCCACTTGGAGAGCGATTGACTGACAGCACAGCAGGGAGCTGGTGGATCACTTGCGGTGAAGGCTGCAGGCAAACCTCTGGGAGTGGAGGCAATATCAGGGCCACTGGAATCACACAGAAATCCTCAGGGAGATCACAGAGCTAGGGTACAGAGTAGCTACAACAAAGCACAGGTCAAGAGTGAAATAATCCCAGCCTACTTATAGGCAGCACAAGCACAGCATTGGCTAACACTTACCCACAGGTGCTCACAGGCGCTGCATTTCGTCTCCAATATGGCCACCTCCTATACTGCAGACACACAGAGGCACCTCTGGCCATTTGGTCCCTGCACTCCCGGCTCCCAGAATCTGCATAACCTCTGCCGCCGATTACGCCGCGTCCCCACTTGGCCGCACTGCACTGCGAGCAACCACGCCGGCACTGGACGGACACCCAGAACCAGCAGCGGTGAGTGATCGGTTCGTGACACAACAATCTGGAAGAGGTTAGAGACAAATCAGATGTAAAAAAAAAACCACTGTCACTCATGAGCATGTTTCAAGAGATTTGAATTTCAGTGAGAGTAAACTGAGCCAAAAATAGAATGATTCTATTACTTTACCAAGGAGCATTTTTTGTGTTTTTACAGTACCCTATATTTTTGTGGTAATGTTAAGGCCATGGAGATCAGCTCTGAGGATGGATTGATGATGTGAAGAAGGAGGGGGAATTGGTAGTTCACTCAGTTTGGCCAAACACTCTACTCAACTCAGGGGTCAATAAAAAAATCTGCCCACCTTTGAGTTCCCAGGAAATGTGAGTGGTTATTGTCTGAAGAGTACTGCATTTGTAAATACTGTGGCCTCATAATTCAAGAAGGGTGCATACAGTTCAACAGTAATCTTTATTTTGACAGACACCCTCTAAGTCACTGTCATGCATTAGTGGGAACACTTTTAGATTTAGGTGATTGCTGGAGGTGCTCTCATGTACCTCAGGGACAAGACAATGTGGTATTAAATACTGATACTGTCTAGTCAATAGCCAAGCAGTTACTTCTTTTGAACAGAAGAGGACTCTGGGCTTGGGTAGGTCTACTACCTTAGAAGCACAGTTTGGTGTCAAGTGTTGCACTTATATCATTAACAATACCAATTACCCTAAGGAAATAATTACTTGGATGAGATCTTACAGTTATAATGGAGTTTCATAGAGCTAAAAATGCTTCTCTTTCTGTAGTGGGGAAAAGTTAGTAGTTTGGGTCACATGGTCAAATACTGTCAAATTGGTTCACAGTTTTTGGCAATTGGGTGAAAGAAGTAGATTCACCTTTGGGTAAGCTCATTATTCTTATAGTTAGTCTCCTGATAATAATGTATTCATTATATGTATTGTAGGTGTGTTTTTTCTATGCTCAAGTGTGGAAAAAGAGTAACCATGGTAACAACTGAAAGTCATACCATTGACAATAGGGTTATGGTACTGATGGGTTTACCGAGCCGGAAACAGGGGTACTGCATTATGATCCCAAATTAGAGTATATGATGTGATAGTTTATCTGGACTATCAAAGAGTTGACTGTTAAAGATAAATTCAAATATTGGACAAATAAATCAATCTGAATTGCTTAAAAATAGTTTTCCCTGTGTGTGACGTGATCACATATTTCCGCAAATGCAGTTGCATGTAATTGTTTTGCAATGGCAAAAAGTGACCACATGGCTTGTTGTATTAATATCACTGTATTCCCATAGTGACTCACTGCACAATATAATAGACGTGGGTATTACTAATGGCAGGGCTATCATTAATCAGAAAGGACTGAAGACAATTAGAGTTGCTCAATAACAATCAATACCAAAGCAATACTGACTTTAGACATTAGATATACTTAGTACACTGCCCCAATATTCATTTACTGATACCCCTTTTCCACTAGCTGTTTTTACCCGTGTTTTTGAACGGGGGCACGCATCGACACGGGTTTTTAGTAGTTATGAGCGGGTTCGGTTCGTCGGAATCCGAACCCCCCAGACCTTCACCCTTTTTACACGGGTCCGAGGCAGACTCGGATCCTCCCGCCTTGCTCGGTTAACCCGAGCGCGCCCGAACGTCATCATCCCGCTGTCGGATTCTCGCGAGATTCGGATTCTATATAAAGCCGCGCGTTGCTGACATTTTTCACTCGTGCATTGGAAATGATAGTGAGAGGACGTGGCTGGCGTCCTCTCACTTTGTTTCAGGGGGCTGCAGTGCAAATATCTTTATTCTGGGGACCAGCAGTATTATAGGAGGAGTACAGTGCAGAGTTTTGCTGACAGTGACCACCAGTATTATACGTTGTCTGCCTGAAAAACGCTCCATATCTGTGCTCAGTGTGCTGCATATATCTGTGCTCACACTGCTTTATTGTGGGGACTGGGGACCAGCAGTATTATAGGAGGAGTACAGTGCAGAGTTTTGCTGACAGTGACCACCAGTATTATACGTTGTCTGCCTGAAAAACGCTCCATATCTGTGCTCAGTGTGCTGCATATATCTGTGCTCACACTGCTTTATTGTGGGGACTGGGGACCAGCAGTATTATATAGGAGGAGTACAGTGCAGAGTTTTGCTGACCAGTGACCACCAGTATTATATGTTGTCTGCCTGAAAAACGCTCCATATCTGTGCTCAGTGTGCTGCATATATCTGTGCTCACACTGCTTTATTGTGGGGACCAGCAGTATTATGGAGGAGTACAGTGCAGAGTTTTGCTGACCAGTGACCACCAGTATACGTTGTCTGCCTGAAAAACGCTCCATATCTGTGCTCAGTGTGCTGCATATATCTGTGCTCACACTGCTTTATTGTGGGGACTGGGGACCAGCAGTATTATATAGGAGGAGTACAGTGCAGAGTTTTGCTGACCAGTGACCACAAGTATACGTTGTCTGCCTGAAAAACACTCCATATCTGTGCTCAGTGTGCTGCATATATCTGTGCTCACACTGCTTTATTGTGGGGACTGGGGACCAGCAGTATTATATAGGAGGAGTACAGTGCAGAGTTTTGCTGACCAGTGACCACCAGTATACGTTGTCTGCCTGAAAAACGCTCCATATCTGTGCTCAGTGTGCTGCATATATCTGTGCTCACACTGCTTTATTGTGGGGACCCAGCAGTATTATGGAGGAGTACAGTGCAGAGTTTTGCTGACCAGTGACCACCAGTATACGTTGTCTGCCTGAAAAACGCTCCATATCTGTGCTCAGTGTGCTGCATATATCTGTGCTCACACTGCTTTATTGTGGGGACTGGGGACCAGCAGTATTATATAGGAGGAGTACAGTGCAGAGTTTTGCTGACCAGTGACCACCAGTATTATATGTTGTCTGCCTGAAAAACGCTCCATATCTGTGCTCAGTGTGCTGCATATATCTGTGCTCACACTGCTTTATTGTGGGGACCAGCAGTATTATGGAGGAGTACAGTGCAGAGTTTTGCTGACCAGTGACCACCAGTATACGTTGTCTGCCTGAAAAACGCTCCATATCTGTGCTCAGTGTGCTGCATATATCTGTGCTCACACTGCTTTATTGTGGGGACTGGGGACCAGCAGTATTATATAGGAGGAGTACAGTGCAGAGTTTTGCTGACCAGTGACCACCAGTATACGTTGTCTGCCTGAAAAACGCTCCATATCTGTGCTCAGTGTGCTGCATATATCTGTGCTCACACTGCTTTATTGTGGGGACTGGGGACCAGCAGTATTATATAGGAGGAATACAGTGCAGAGTTTTGCTGACCAGTGACCACCAGTATTATACGTTGTCTGCCTGAAAAAACGCTCCATATCTGTGCTCAGTGTGCTGCATATATCTGTGCTCACACTGCTTTATTGTGGGGACTGGGGACCAGCAGTATTATATAGGAGGAGTACAGTGCAGAGTTTTGCTGACCAGTGACCACCAGTATACGCTGTCTGCCTGAAAAACACTCCATATCTGTGCTCAGTGTGCTGCATATATCTGTGCTCACACTGCTTTATTGTGGGGACTGAGGACCAGCAGTATTATATAGGATGAGTACAGTGCAGAGTTTTGCTGACCAGTGACCACCAGTATACGTTGTCTGCCTGAAAAACGCTCCATATCTGTGCTCAGTGTGCTGCATATATCTGTGCTCACACTGCTTTATTGTGGGGACTGGGGACCAGCAGTATTATATAGGAGGAGTACAGTGCAGAGTTTTGCTGACCAGTGACCACCAGTATTATACGCTGTCTGCCTGAAAAACGCTCCATATCTGTGCTCAGTGTGCTGCATATATCTGTGCTCACACTGCTTTATTGTGGGGACTGGGGACCAGCAGTATTATATAGGAGGAGTACAGTGCAGAGTTTAGCTGACCAGTGACCACCAGTATTATACGTTGATCTATTACTGGCATATAATTCCACACATTAAAAAATGGAGGACAAAAATGTGGAGGGTAAAATAGGGAAAGATCAAGATCCACTTCCACCTCGTGCTGAAGCTGCTGCCACTAGTCATGGCCGAGACGATGAAATGCCATCAACGTCGTCTGCCAAGGCCGATGCACAATGTCATAGTAGAGAGCATGTAAAATCCCAAAAAATACAGCTCAGTAAAATGACCCAAAAATCTAAATCAAAATCGTCTGAGGAGAAGCGTAAACTTGCCAATGTGCCATTTACGACACGGAGTGGCAAGGAACGGCTGAGGCCCTGGCCTATGTTCAAGGCTAGTGGTTCAGCTTCACCTGAGGATGGAAGCACTCATCCTCCTGCTAGATAACTTAAAAGAGTTAAGATGGCAAAAGCACAGCAAAGAACTGTGCGTTCTTCTAAATCACAAATCCCCAAGGAGAGTCCAATTGTGTCGGTTGCGATGCCTGACCTTCAAAACACTGGACGGGAAAAGGTTGCGCCTTCCACCATTTGCACGCCCCCTGCAAGTGCTGGAAGGAGCACCCGCAGTCCAGTTCCTGATAGTCAAATTGAAGATGTCACTGTTGAAGTACACCAGGATGAGGATATGGGTGTTGCTGGCGCTGGGGAGGAAATTGACAAGGAGGATTCTGATGGTGAGGTGGTTTGTTTAAGTCAGGCACCCGGGGAGACACCTGTTGTCCGTGGGACGAATATGGACATTGACATGCCTGGTCAAAATACAAAAAAATCACCCCTTCGGTGTGGAATTATTTCAACAGAAATGCGGACAACTGGTGTCAAGCCGTGTGTTGCCTTTGTCAAGCTGTAATAAGAAGGGGTAAGGACGTTAACCACCTAGGAACATCCTCCCTTATATGTCACCTGGACCGCATTCATCAGAAGTCAGTGACAAGTTCAAAAACTTTGGATGACAGCGGAAGCAGTCCACTGACCACTAAATCCCTTCCTCTTGTAACCAAGCTCCTGCAAACCACACCACCAACTCCCTCAGTGTCAATTTCCTCCTTAGACAGGAAAGCCAATAGTCCTGCAGGCCATGTCACTGTCAAGTCTGACGAGTCCTCTCCTGCCTGGGATTCCTCCGATGCATCCTTGAGTGTAACACCTACTGCTGCTGGCGCTGCTGTTGTTGCTGCTGGGAGTCGATCGTCATCCCAGAGGGGAAGTCGGAAGACCACTTGTACTACTTCCAGTAAGCAATTGACTGTCCAACAGTCCTTTGCGAGGAAGATGAAATATCACAGCAGTCATCCTGCTGCAAAGCGGATAACTCAGGCCTTGGCAGCCTGGGTGGTGAGAAACGTGTTTCCGGTATCCACCGTTAATTCACAGGCAACTAGAGACTTGACTGAGGTACTGTGTCCCCGGTACCAAATACCATCTAGGTTCCATTTCTCTAGGCAGGCGATACCGAAAATGTACACAGACGCAGTGCCGTAACTAGGCATTTTAGCGCTGTGTGCAAGAACTGACATTGGCGCCCCCCCCCCCTCGTACAAGATAGGCGCGAAAAAAATATATAGGGGCGTGGCTTCACGGGAAGGGGCGTGGCAACAAAATAATAGCAATTCATACTACGGTGCACAGTAGTCTCCATTATTCAAATTACGCTGCACAGTAGCGCCACTACACCAGGTAGAGCCCCTTTTATACATTACAGCAGACAGTGTCCCCCTTTTTACACATTGCGGCAGCCAGTCCCCCTTTTTACACATTGCGGCAGCCAGTCCCCCTTTTTACACATTGCGGCAGCCAAGATCCCTTTTTACACATTGCGGCAGACGGGACCCCTTTTTACACATTGCGGCAGATGGGACCCCTTTTTACGCATTGCGGCAGCCGGGACCCCTTTTTACGCATTGCGGCAGCCAGTCCCCCTTTTTACACATTGCGGCAGACGGGACCCCTTTTTACACATTGCGGCAGATGGGACCCCTTTTTACACATTGCGGCAGATGGGACCCCTTTTTACACATTGCAGCAGATGGGACCCCTTTTTACACATTGCAGCAGATGGGACCCCTTTTTACACATTGCAGCAGATGGGACCCCTTTTTACACATTGCAGGAGAGAGAGAGAGAGAGAGACATACTTACCTTCTCCCCGCTGACAGGCTCCTCGTGCATCTCCCTCTCGGTGCAGTGTAAAGTCAGTTGAGAAGGAGGAGGAGGGAGGGGGAGCAGAGAGCCGCAGCAGCGCTATTTGATTGGTAGTAAGCGCTGCTGCAGCATCCCCCTCTCCTTCTGTATTGGCTGCCCGGCGCTGCTGTGGATGCTGGGATGCATCCACAGCAGCGCCAGGCAGCCAATACAGAAGGAGAGGGGGATGCTGCAGCAGCGCTTACTACCAATCAAATAGCGCTGCTGCGGCTCTCTGCTCCCCCTCCCTCCTCCTCCGCTGCTCGGCGCTCCTGTGACTGTCTTCTCTCCTCCAGCGCGGCGCACGGCGCAGTTCAGAGGCGGCATGTAATGAGTCAATTTGACTCTTTACATGCCGCTGGCCGTTGCGCCCCCAGGGCAACTGCACTGTGTGCCAAGCCCCCTTGGCACACACGTAGTTACGGCCCTGCACAGACCTCAGAAAAAGAGTCACCAGTGTCCTAAAAAATGCAGTTGTACCCAATGTCCACTTAACCACGGACATGTGGACAAGTGGAGCAGGGCAGACTCAGGATTATATGACTGTGACAGCCCACTGGGTAGATGTACTGCCTCCTGCAGCAAGAACAGCAGCGGCGGCACCAGTAGCAGCATCTCGCAAACACCAACTCGTTCCTAGGCAGGCTACGCTTTGTATCACCGCTTTCCATAAGAGGCACACAGCTGACAACCTCTTACGGAAACTGAGGAACATTATCGCAGAATGGCTTACCCCAATTGGACTCTCCTGGGGATTTGTGACATCGGACAACGCCACCAATATTGTGCGTGCATTACATCTGGGCAAATTCCAGCACGTCCCATGTTTTGCACATACATTGAATTTGGTGGTGCAGAATTATTTAAAAAACAACAGGGGCGTGTAAGAGATGCTGTTGGTGGCCCGAAGAATTGCGGGCCACTTTCTGCATTCCGCCACCGCGTGCCGAAGACTGGAGCACCAGCAAACAGTCCTGAACCTACCCTGCCATCATCTGAACCAAGAGGTGGTAACGAGGTGGAATTCAACCCTCTATATGCTTCAGAGGATGGAGGAGCAGCAAAAGGCCATTCAAGCCTATACATCTGCCTACGATATAGGCAAAGGAGGGGGAATGCACCTGACTCAAGCGCAGTGGAGAATGATTTCAACGTTGTGCAAGGTTCTGCTACCCTTTGAACTTGCCACACGTGAAGTCAGTTCAGACACTGCCAGCTTGAGTAAGGTCATTCCCCTCATCAGGCTTTTGCAGAAGAAGCTGGAGACATTGAAGGAGGAGCTAAAACAGAGCAATTCCGCTAGGCATGTGGGACTTGTGGATGGACCCCTTCATTCGCTTAACCAGGATTCACGGGTGGTCAATCTGTTGAAATCAGAGCACTACATTTTGGCCACCGTGCTCGATCCTAGATTTAAAACCTACGTTGTATCTCTCTTTCCGGCAGACACAAGTCTGCAGAGGTTCAAAGACCTGCTGGTGAGAAAATTGTCAAGTCAAGCGGAACGTGACCCGTCAACAGCTCCTCCTTCACATTCTCCCGCAACTGGGGGTGCGAGGAAAAGGCTAAGAATTCCGAGCCCACCCGCTGGCAGTGATGCAGGGCAGTCTGGAGCGAGTGCTGACATCTGGTCCAGACTGAAGGACCTGCCAACGATTACTGACATGTCGTCTACTGTCACTGCATATGATTCTGTCGCCATTAAAAGAATGGTGGAGGATTATATGAGTGACCACATCCAAGTAGGCACGTCAGACAGTCCGTACGTATACTGGCAGGAAAAAGAGGCAATTTGGAGGCCCTTGCAGAAACTGGCTTTATTTTATCTAAGTTGCCCCCCCCCCCTCCAGTGTGTACTCCGAAAGAGTGTTTAGTGCAGCCGCTCACCTTGTCAGCAATCGGCGTACGAGTTTACTTCCAGAAAATGTGGAGAAGATGATGTTCATCAAAATGAATTATAATCAATTCCTCCATGGAGACATTCACCAGCAGCAATTGCCTCCAGAAAGTACACAGGGACCTGAGATGGTGGATTCCAGTTGGGACGAATTAATAATCTGTGAGGAGGGGGATGTACACAGTGAAAGGGGTGAGGAATCGGACGATGAGGAGGAGGTGGACATCTTGCCTCAGTAGAGCCAGTTTGTGCAAGGAGAGATTGATTGCTTCTTTTTTGGTGGGGGCCCAAACCAACCAGTCATTTCAGTCACAGTCGTGTGGCAGACCCTGTCGCTGAAATGATGGGTTCGTTAAAGTGTGCATGTCCTGTTTATACAACATAAGGGTGGGTGGGAGGGCACAAGGACAATTCCATCTTGCACCTCTTTTTTCTTTCATTTTTCTTTGCATCATGTGCTGTTTGGGGACTATTTTTTGAAGTGCCATCCTGTCTGAAACTGCAGTGCCACTCCTAGATGGGCCAGGTGTTTGTGTCGGCCCCTTGTGATGCTTAGCTTAGCCATCCAGCGACCTTGGTGCACCTCTTTTTTTCTTTGCATCATGTGCTGTTTGGGGACTATTTTTTAAATCTGCCATCCTGTCTGACACTGCAGTGCCACTCCTAGATGGGCCAGGTGTTTGTGTCGGCCACTTGGGTCGCTTAGCTTAGTTACACAGCTACCTCATTGCACATCTTTTTTTCTTTGCATCATGTGCTGTATGGGGACTATTTTTTTGAAGTGCCATCCTGTCTGACACTGCAGTGCCACTCCTAGATGGGCCAGGTGTTTGTGTCGGCCACTTGGGTCGCTTAGCTTAGTCATCCAGCGACCTCGGTGCAAATTTTAGGACTAAAAATAATATTGTGAGGTGTGAGGTGTTCAGAATAGACTGAAAATGAGTGGAAATTATGGTTATTGAGGTTAATAATACTATGGTATCAAAATGACACCCAAATTCTATGATTAAAGCTGTTTTTGAGGGTTTTTTGTAAAAAAAAAACACCCGAATCCAAAACACACCCGAATCCGACAAAAAAATTTCAGGGAGGTTTTGTCAAAACGCGTCCGAATCCAAAACCAAAACACAAAACCCGAAAAATTTCCGGTGCACATCACTAGTTTTTAGGAAATGGGTCAACACGGGTTGAGTGACCCGGGAATCCTACCCGGCTATTTACCTGTGTAGAACACGGTAATGACGCGGATAACGGTGCAGTGGAAACGGTCATTACATGTGTTTTCAGACCTGAGTAACGCTCTGAGACGCTGATTGGTGCTTCTGGGGCACTGGAAGATGATGTCATCCCTGGGAGACACACTGGGCACATGCAGGCACCGCAGCAGCAAACAAACGCGGATGCACATCTATTGCAGCAGCTACAACACTACGCTGGGCACATGCAGGCATTGAGGCAGCTTGCAAACAAAACACTCTGAAGTCACGCTGGGTACATACAGATATTTTTATTGCAGCAGCTTCCAAACAAACAGACAATATACAGCAGCAGAAGCTCCAGCACAGCAACATGGCTAGCCATACCTGGTCAGACACAGAGATCAAAGAGCTGCTTAATATTAGGGGAGAGGAAGAAATTAGAAGGCAGGTGACTGGAACAGTTAAGGATGCTATCGTCTACAAGAACATATCCCTTATGCTGGCAGAAAGGGGCATCCAAAAAACCCAGCAACAAGTCGTTAACAAATTATAGGCACTACGCAGACAATTCACCAAAGTACACGACCATAACCGCAAGAAAAGTGGTGCTGGGCGTATGGAATGGGCATATTATGACCTCTGCTATAGTGTCTTCGGCAAAACTGCGATAACAAATCCCATAGCACTATCGTCATCCAGCTCTGCCAGTCGCCAGATGTCAGTCGACGAGGACTGTGACGAAACACAGCACAGCCTTCCCAGCTCACAATGCAGCCCATCATCCCCGATGCTTATATCGGACAGCAGTTTCGAAGACTCGACCGTCAATGATGATTCCATCAGTGCCACTATTGAGGACGTACCACAGTCTCAGGCGGAGACGTTGCAACCCCCCAAGACCACGACTTTGTGCTCAAATAGTTCGTATTACCATTACAAATACAGTTGCAGCAGTCCCTATACAAAATCTATGTAAAGGTATGGTAATGTTGCTAGTGTGCAGGTGGGAGAAGGCCACAAACACGTATATGCTACCACTGCTATTTGTTAATAGAATCATGGTAATGTTGCAGAGTATAGCTAGTGTGCAGGTGGGAGAAGGCCACAAACACGTATATGCTACCACTGCTATTTTTATATTGTTGCTTACATTCTGTTTCATCCCCTTCACAGTCTACAACGTTCCACAGCGGAAAAAGAAACTGAACAAAACAGAACAAACGGTCAGAGCAATGAAGTCCATTATCGTGGATCACCTGCGTGAGGCGGATAGTGAGCTCAATGCCCAGGAAGATGCACGGCTTGAGAGATTTCTTGCGTCAGAAAAAGAAATGCATCAAACTTTTATGAGGCAGTTAATGACCATGCATGATAGGCAGATGACATTTTTTGAACGTACGTTTGCACGTACCATAGGGAATACCACACAAGCACAACAGCAAGACACAGCCTACCCACAGCACCCATATGGTCCATACAACTATGAGCCTCCCTCAAATCCCCCAACACAAATCCCGCAATCCTCAGAATATCGGGTATATAGACAACTGCCTTAGAGCAGTGGGTGATAAAACAATGTTTGTGTTTTAAGGTTCTGTTTGCACTGTATCCTCAACCCTGATACCTACAAATCCAAACATTATTTTGATTTTACAGAGTGCCCTGTTGGCACTTTAAACTTTTATATTGTTACATCAGAAAATCGGCAGTAAGAGCCAGATATTGGGGCTACCTTTTATATTGTTACCTCAGAAAATGTGCGGCAGTGTGATCCAAATATTGGGGGTACCCCGATACCTGCCAAACCAAACATTAGGGGTTTTTTTTTACAGAGTGCCCTGTTTGCACTTTACTCTTTTATACTGTTACCTCAGGGCAGGTGTCTTCACCATGCGGCCCTCTAGCTGTTGTGGAAACACATAGCAACACATGCTGGTACATGTTGTTCCACAACAGCTGGAGGGACACATGTTGAAGACCCCTTGCGTTATGTGGAATTTTACAGTGTCATGGTTGCACTTAAATATTTTATATTGTTACCTCAGAAAATGTGTGCCAACTGTTTAAAAGAAAACATATAATAACAACTTTTGAACCAAATTTTTATAACTGAATAACAAAATAAACAAAAATTGTTTGCACACAAAAACTTTCTAGCCGTTTCTAGCCAATTTGGCTCCCAGTGCGAGATTTAAAAATGCACCGCCCCCCCCATTCACATAAGAAAAAATGCACACACACCCCCCCCATAGATAGAGGAAAAGTATGCGCGCGCCTAAGGCGTGCACGCTCCCGGCAAGGGGGTGTGACCTCGTTAGAATGGGCGTGGCTTTGTTAAGATGGGTGTGGCCTCATCTGATCTCATCATCATGGCCACCACACGATAAAAAAAAAAAAGTCCTCATTTTACACATTACAGCAGGCACGCGACCCCATTTTACACAGCACGGCAGGCAAGTGTCCCCATTTTACACAGCACGGTAGGCAAGTGTCCCCATTTTACACAGCACGGTAGGCAAGTGTCCCATTTTACACATTGCGGCAGGCACGTGCCCCCATTTTACACATTGCGGCAGGAAAGTGTCCCCATTTTACACATTGCGGCAGGCACATGCCCCCATTTTACACATTGCGGCAGGAAAGTGTCCCCATTTTACACAGTACGGCAGGCAAGTGTTCACATTTTACACATTGCGGCAGGAAAGTGTCCCCATTTTACACATTGCGGCAGGCACGTGCCCCCATTTTACACAGCATGGCAGGCAAGTGTCCCCATTTTACACATTGCGGCAGGCACGTGCCCCCATTTTACTCATTCCGGCAGGCAAGTGTCCCCATTTTACACATTACGGCAGGCAAGTGTCCCCATTTTACACATTCCGGCAGACAGGTGTCCCCATTTTACACATTCCGGCAGACAAATGTCCCTATTTTACACATTCCGGCAGACAAGTGTCCCCATTTCACACAGTACGGCAGATGGTGGTGGGGGGGAGGGAGAGAGAGAGAGGGAGAGGGGCTGACTTACATTTGAAGCGGTTCTTCCCGCTCTTCAACCGCCTCTCCCTCGTCTGCGCAGCGCTGGCCGTCTTGGCTCCCCCTTCTCCATCCTCCCGAGTGCCCAGCTCGGGGGGCGGGGTTTTGCGGAATGACGCAATTGCGTCGTGACGTCACGACGCAAACGCGTCATTTCGCGAAATCCCGCCCCCCGAGCTGGGCACTCGGGAGGAGAGGGGAGGGGGGTTTGAAAGTGCTCAGGAAGTGCTGCGGCGGGCGCCCCATGCGGCTGCACGGCTCGCCCGCCGCAAGAAACGGCACTGGCAACATTGTTTGAAGATTAGCTGCAATGGTGGCCCTTATGCACTCGCTGGCAGCGTCATGCCCCCCCACCAAGCCTAGTGCATCATGTACAGTGACCCCCGCCCCATGATCATGTACATTCCACTCGGGGAGAAAGTTTCCTTTTGAATCTCACATATGTTATGGAGAATGCAGCAGGCTGCTACTATATCTGGCATTATTTTCAAGTCCACATCATTCCTCTTCATGAGGCAGCGCCAGCGTCCTTTTAAACGCCCAAACGCATTCTCCACTGCCATACGGGCCGAACTTAGGGCATGGGTATATGATGTCTGTTCAGGGGATAAGTGAACATGCTGGGTGTAGCCCTTCATTAGCCAGCGCTGTAATGGGTATGCTGCATCACCAATGAGGTGGACCGGGATGTCCACACCATGTACGATCACCGATTTCTGTTAATAAAACATTAATATTATTACAGGGGTAAAACTTGACTATTGGTTTATGGGCGAACATTAGTTTAAGTAGTAAATAATCTTACCTCTCGAGGGAAAAGCCATCCACCAAGCTTGTCCTCAGCAATACTGTAAAGATCGGAGTTGGCGAGAACCCTTGCATCATGTGACCGTCCGGGCCACCCTATGAAGACATCTGTGAAACTAAAAATAAAGGTTTATGCATTATCATAAAACAGGCCAAGCCTATTTCAAACACATTAGTGAAACAGTGCTTACCAGTATTTGTGGTCCACTACAGCTTGCAGAACAATGGAATGCCAACCCTTACGATTGTAATAGTCTGCTGGGTTGTCACGGGGAGCGATGATGGGGATGTGGGTCTCATCTATGGCACCAGCACACTGTGGGTAGCCACGCTTCTTAAACCCTTTTATAGTCGCATCTAGCCGCTATCCTTGTGGCAAGGAAATAAAGCGATGGTACATGGTATCCAGCAATGCCCACGTGACCTGGTAGACAATCTTGCAGACCGTGCCAATCCCTACTCCAAATAAACTGGAAACTGTGCGATACTCTCCAGGGGTAGCATACCACCAGAGAGCAATCGCTAATCTCCTGGCTGGCTCAATGGGCTTCCGGAACCTGGTGGTCTGCATGGTTATTGCGGGGGACAGTAGTTCCAAAACATACTCGAATGTAGCGCGAGACATCCTGAAGTTTTCCATCCACTGCTCCTCCTGATATGCTAGAATGGTCTGCATGAATGCTTCTCCATGTCTGCGATCTCTCACCCACATTCTTCGGCTTGGTGTAGAGTTCATTGTTATGAGAGAAATAACAACAGTGGATGACATACGCGCTCTCCTCCTTTTCAAATATTTGCGTTGATAGGTAGCCCTCTCTGCAAAGAATTGTGCTCTCCTTCTCCAGCTCTGCAGTAGGTATCACAAGGTGAAAAGCTGCATCAAGCTGTCTATAGCAGAAATAAGCAGCAGTAAACTGCAAACAGTCTGCGACTCCATGCTAGACACAGCTACTGCACCGGCGTCCATTGCTGCAATGCTGTGAGCAGGCCCCACCCCTCCCTTTTGGTCCTTTTGATGACATCATCTTGATGAGACAGTAAAAAGTCCATTTGTAATGACAGCAATAGGCTTTTACAGAGTTTACCCGGGTTAGGTGGATACAGATCAGACACGGGAATAACCCGTGTCGAAGTGTAGTGGAAACGGGGTGGCCGACACGGGTTGTAGCCATGTTAAACATCCCGGATCGGACACGTACTTAGGTGGAAAAGGGGTATGAGTCTTTGTTCATATTTAGCAGGTTCTTGGGATGTCAAACATTGTTTTTTGCCTCTCTCTATTTTTAATTTAACATTGTATTGGTTATTAAACAATCCTCATTGTCCATGTCTGTGCTAAATCCACTAGCTATTGTTCTTATTTCAACATTGTAGCAATGACCATTGTCCTGGTATATTAGAATAACAAACAAGCGTTCTCATTTAGGTTGCAAAATCTTAGTCTTGTGAACCTGAGGCTAAATACATGCTCAATCACAAGGTTCCGGATGCCAACAGAGACTCTGTCCACCAACTAACCACTATGTTCTTGGAAGATCCTGACGCCATTACCTATTGGAGACTGACCTGTGTACCTGAAATGGGTTCAGTTCAGGAGGCTGGCAGATAAGATGCCGGCAGTCTAAATACCTACCCCGGCATCCTGACTGTTCTAAATCCCGTCAGGGGCTCCGTACTAAAGGAACCCTAATCCTAACCCTCCCTCCCCACAGCCTAACCCAGGCATGTCCAAACTGCGGCCCTCCAGCTGTTGTGAAACTACTCATCCCAGCATGCCCTGACACAGCTTTAGCATTCTCTGACAGCAAAACTGTGTCAGGGCATGCTAGAATATGTAGTTTCACAACAGCTGGAGGGCCGCAGTTTGGACATGCCTGGCCTAACCCTTCCCTCCCTGCAGCCAAACCCTAACACTCCCCGACATACTTATGATTGGGATCCCGATGGTCGGAAATTCTGGAGCATGCATTCCAACAGGTGTCAGGATTCCAGCACTGGCATCCTGACCAGTGGGATGCAAACGCCGGCATGGTGACTACATCCATCTGAAACATGTTGTTTGCAATGAAGTCATTTATTACCCTTTCCTTTGTATTTATTGTACTACATGACCTGCTAGACTAGCCGTGCATGCAAGTCTTGATGATATTTTGCTCTGCTTTGCCTTTTTTTCCTGCAATCTGATTATTTTTGTAAAATCTGTTTATTTTATGTGTGCGATCCCGTTGCATATTAATAAATAGATTTTGTGCTTTGGAATCACAAGCGATCAAGTTGGATAATCACTTATTTGCCTTTAATAAGCACTAAGCACTTTCTAAGCACTAAGAATACTGATAGTCAATTCAATCATGATAAACTCTACAATTAACATGGAGTATAAATTAAGTTCTTAGCACATTTTGGTGAAAATGCATTCCCATTTACCACGTCAAGGTGAATCCCATCAGATGGGTCCCTAACATCCCTAAGGCTAACACATTAATTCAATTTATCAAAGATTTACCATAATAGTACCCATTCTAATATGTAGACAATAATGCAGGTACCGATGCTTAATTAAAATCACCTAAGGGCAGATGGGTAGGGTCCTAGTAACCAACAGAAGGTTCTCTACTTTCAAGTATACTTTATACACACAAATACAAAGGATGGCACACCCTAAGTGTAAACATAATTAGAGGTGTAACCATTATGAAAGTGCCATGCTGCAGAAAATAAGAAAATACAGGTGCACATTCTAAGCACTAAGAATATCAGGGAACATATGGTCTATTAAGATATGTTATCAACACACAACTACAAGTCTTACTTTTCATTTTATTGATTTTGTCTAAAAGTCCAATTAGTATCACTCAGTAATGCGGTGATGCCATCAGGATAATTCTACAACAACCGGTCACCAGTATGCTCACTTTTTCATTAGTTTGTAATTATTTTCTTTCAGGATTAACATGTTCACTTGTCACTTCCTCCTGCTAGACCTCCACTTCATGTCCTGGGGACATGTGCCGCAGTTCTCCGTCCCCCTATCTGGGTGCTGCTAGGGTGGTGGAAGTAAATGTGAAGGGGGTGGGTAAATGTGAATGTGATCTGCAAGAGGCAGGATTCCTCCCACAGCAACTGGCACCTTTGGGGAGAGACTTCTACTTTAATGCACACTCCTCACAACTGCTTTTATTATACAAGGTAACAAATGGAAAGGTAACAGGGGACATTTTACATGGACAAAGTGACATAAATCTCTAGGTCGATGGCTGCATAGTATATGCACATCAGGTGGGCGTGGCTTGGGGTACCAGTTAAGCCAGTGGGCCTATCAGGTCTCATATCTTATTAGGTGACACGTAGGTCTCTCATTGGTCAGGGAGACTAACTGATCCTAACTGCCTCTTTGCCAAGAGACGTTGACCAGAGAAGTACACTGATCATGTTGTCTCTGTTAATTTGTGTGAAATTTGGTGTTTTATGCCCTCCTTTTTCTGTTCCGTCTCTGATATTTTGGAAGGTTTTCTGGGACTAATAATAAGTTGTTTGACGAGAGAGGTGAGGGTTACGCAGTCAGCCGTGCTTTCATACGCAGTATATCTGCATCACCACTGCCAGATGGAAGGGCTACTGGGCCTGTGCATGGAGGTAGTACCTGCCGCAAGGACGGTGTTACCATGATGAAGCCCTTGGGAGCCAGTAGCTGCAGAGATCAGAGACTGACAGTCAGGTCTGACAGGGAGGTTGTGATTCTTTGCACCTTGGCTGCTGGTCCCGGTGGTCCAGGGTGCAGGGGGGCACTGATCGCAGATTTCGTCATGACCATCAAGCCACAGCTGCTGGTGAGTTGGCTGAGCAGGTCATGGGTTTCATGGAGGACAGGCCTCGTGGAAGGGGGAGAGGCATTATGTTCTCATAGCGTTTACGTGGTAAGAAAGTCTGGGCATCGGACACAGGGAGAGTATATGGCAAGAAGCGTCATCACATAATTTTATTCCCCCATCTGAGCAGGAGATAGTGGTAGGCTCGGCAGACAGTCGCATTGGGCAAGGTCCTGCTGGGTATTTCTAAGCAAGAAAAAAGAGGAAAAGAGAGACTTTGTTTCCCCCAGCACCCTGAATGATAACAGTAACCAGATAGAAATCCCACATAATATTAGAATTCAGAGATCTTGGTTACACATATTTGTGCAAATGTGTGACTAAGCCCCAAAGCTGCATCAAAGCGTCTCTGTATACTTGGGGTCCCTAGCGCTATATCTAGGTGCAGGGTGTGGCACCCCAAAACACCAGCATAAGCCAGAAAGCCCAGGGCACCATACCAGTGAAAAAACTTTAGTGTTAATAAATTAGTATTTAGGAAGCCGAAGCTATAGAGAAGGTGATACAAAAATGAAATGTAATTAAAATAGAGAAATAGTGTTGAAAAATTAAAAGTGAAAAGTATTAATAGAATTTAAAGGTATGCCACACTAAAGCCGACCAGCTTAGCCAGTCCAGAGGCACCACACCCCACACGTCCATTACCCCAATCTGGGTCTATGATTAACCAGCAAGGAGCCACATGATAATGGCTCCTTACTACAATATGTCTAAGCTAAGAGCTACCTACCTTGGAGCAACCCCATAATGCTCCATGTGGCATGTCAGGGCCTGCACCTCCTCCTAATGCAGGAACCTCTCTGCCTCTCACAACAGACATATATACTGGTAGATGCTCAATCAGCTTAAGGATATTATTCAGGTGCTCAAAAGGGGGGGGGTATTTCTAAGCAAGAGAAAAAGAGAGACATTGTTTCCCCAGCACCCTGAATGATAACAGTAACCAGATATAAATCCCACATAATATTAGAATTCAGAGATCTTGGTTACACATATTTGCGCAAATGTGTGACTAAGCTCCAAAGCCACATAAAGGCGTCTCTGTATATTTGGGGTCCCTAACGCTATATCTAGGTGCAGGGTGTGACACTCCAAAACACCAGCATAAGCCAGAAAGCCCAGGGCACCATACCAGTGCAAAAACTACAGTGTTAATAAATTAGTATTTAGTAAGCCGAAGCTATAGAGAAGGTGATACAAAAGTGAAATGTAATTAAAATAGAGAAATAGTGTTGAAAAATTAATGAGTGAAAAGTGTTAATAGAATGTAAAGGTATGCCACACTAAAGCCGTCCAGCTCAGCCAGTCCAGAGGCACCACACCCCACAACTCCATTACCCCAATCTGGGTCTATGATTAACCAGCAAGGAACCACATGATAATGGCTCCTTACTACAATATGTCTAAGCTAAGATCTACATACCTTCTCTAGCTTCGGCTTCCTAAATACTAATTTATCAACACTATAGTTTTTTCACTGGTATGCTGCCCTGGGCTTTCTGGCTTATGCTGGTGTTTTGGGGTTCCACACCCTGCACCTAGATATAGCGCTAGGGACCCCAAATATACAGAGACACCTTGATGCGGCTTTGGGGCTTAGTCACACATTTGCACAAATATGTGTGTCCAAGATCTCTGAATTCTAATATTATGTGGGATTTATATTTGGTTACTGTTATCATTCAGGGTGCTGGGGGAAACAATGCCTCTCTTTTTTTCTAGCTTAGAAATACCCCTCCCTTTCGAGCACCTGAATGATATCATTAAGCTGATTGAGCATCTACCAGTATATATGTCTGTTGTGAGAGGCAGAGAGGTTCCTGCATTAGGAGGAGGTAACTTTTTTTCGTAAAAAGCGAAATTCCTAAGAAAGGGGTTTCCGGTATGGTTTTCCTTTACCGATTGGGGTACAGGTAAGGAGTGGGTTTTTTTTGCGCAACTTGCGCTCTGCATACCAATTGCCGCATGTGCTACAATCAAAGGTGGATCAGGAAGTTGAGTTGGGGTGCATAGTTGGTCCTTTTGATAGTCTCCAGTGGGAGTAGTGCCTAAAAAGCCCCCGGAAAGGTCAGACTGATTCAACATTGGTCTTACCTGATGGGCTCCTCAATTAATGATGCCATACCAGAGGAGTCATCCTCTAGTCGTTTGAGGCGGCTTTAGGTATTTTTGCTTAGATGTGTGGAGGAGGTTATTTGCCTGGTTTGGCTGGCAGAAGTGTATGCGGGTTGCAGACCTTCAGGAGCTGAGGCCTAGCTGAGACATTTGGATCGGACTCCTGTGACTAAATACCAATTTTCTTGGGTTTTGAAATGCTGTATCCTAGCTATCGGGCTCCGGCAGATAGTTTCAGAATGCATTCATTCAGAATTAGTGCAGCCTCATCGGCAGCAGCTAGTGGTAGTTCCATGGATGCAATCTGCGCTTTTGGCAAATGGAATTCTAATGCGTCTCGCAGATACATTAGATTTTAACCGGTCTTCTTTTCCTGACTTGGGGATTAGCCACTCGCCAGTTAATGGGGGTCTTGAGGAATTTTTATTTCCTTCCGGGTGCCTTAAGCCTTGGGGGTCATCACCGCTCGGAAGGTTTTCGTTTTTGCCTCTCATCAAGTCAGGAATCCCCCCCACTCCCACCCTCCCTCTCCCTCCTCACACTACTCATTCATGTGTGTTGGTCACCCTAGTGTTGTCACAAAATAGATGGTGTCACGATCCAGGTAATTCCTTGTCAGTATTTACCTTCCAAATGCCACTTGAGACTGTCCCAGCATTCCAAGCCTGGATTCCCTCTGCACTGTCTGCATGCAGCACGCTGCATCTCATTGTCTCAAGTCTCTTCACTGTGATTCTGGCAGCTGCATGGTTAAAACTCACATGCAAGTTACAAACAGTCTTTCCCTCCAAGTTCAAACATGGGCGCAGCCCTGTTTGTTTTGATCACATTTTACTTTTCAGCCTATCAGCTGCACTCTGGTTTCTGCCTAATTATCCAGCAGCTGCACTCTAGACTCTGCTTAATCAGCCAGCCAATCCCTGTTTCCCAGCTGGTATAAATATCCTGTTATTGGGCTGGAAAGTGGTCAGTGCTTCAGTTGTCAAACCCAGTGATAGAAGTCTCTCCTGCTTGTGGTTGTCTGCTATTGTTCCATGGATTCCAGCTCCTGTGTTCAGCTCCACTAGAGACTCGCACCAGCTACCACCTTGCGGTGCAGCCTGACTCTGCAGTGTTCCAGCATTACATCCTGTCACTGGCAGTTACCCGACACCGGCTTCCAGCGGTGCTCTGCCCTGCCAGTAACCATCAGTGTTCCGCCATCGATCTCCAGTCACCATCGGTGTTCCGCTATCAATCTCCAGTCGCCATCGGTGTTCCGCCATTGATCTCCAGTCGCCATCGGTGTTCCGCCATCGATCTCCAGTCACCATTGGTGTTCCGCCATCGATCTCCATTCCATCATCGGTGTTTCTCCATCGATATCAAGCATCTCCTGTATATGCTCTCAAGCATCTCCTGTATATGCTCTCAAGCATCTCCTGTATATGCTCTCAAGCATCTCCTGTATATGCTCACAAGCATCTCCTGTATCTGCGCTCACAAGCATCTCCTGAATCTGCGTTCACAAGCACCTCCTTTATATGCTCTCAAGCATCTCCTGTATATGCTCTCAAGCATCTCCTGTATCTGTGCTCACAAGCATCACCAGTATATGCTTCTAAGCATCACCTACATAACTCCTCGTTCTCAAGCTACAGTTTGCATTCCAACATTATTAACACAGCTCTTCAGTGCATTGGTGTGGTAAAGGACTCACCATCTCCAGGTCCTTTAAGACTGTTCTATTGTACCACACCTAGAGACTTCCTATGTGCATCTCTGAGAGCTGTGACTTGTCGTCCTGTTACCATACTGCTGACTGTCGCTATCATTTGTGAGCTGAGTTCATTTAATAAACCTGTTGAACATATCCTCTGTTGTCGTGATCACGCCTTCGGGCTTTAGGTACTGCAGGTTCACGCATGTCCAGGAGTCCTATCTGGCCTCTCACATTTAAGTATACCTGAGCCCCTACAACTGAGGCTTCCAGTAGTGAGCACCAGCCCTCAGTTGTGACAGTAAGCACTGACCTAATGGATCCGGCCGGAGACCAGGTCCAAGAGACTAGCCCAATGCAAGAGTTTGCAGCCCGCCTTGAACATCAGGAGGCGGCACAGGGCCATGTGATTCGCTGTCTCCAGGACCTCTCTTCTCTGCTGGATGGAATCCAAACAACCCTTCGTGGTTCAGGGGTGTCCAGTGTGCCGACTGCTGTACCATTGATGGTATCCCCACCCACCTTTCCCGTTTCTGTAGCCCAAAGTGGGGCATCTGTTTCTGCAGCCCCAGGAGGGGCATCCGTGTCTACAGCCCCAGGAGGGGCGTACGTGTCTATAGCCCCAGGAGGGGCGTCCGTGTCTACAACCCAAGGAGGGGCGTACGTGTCTTTAGCCCAAGGAGGGGTATCCAATGTTCAAGCTCTAGTAGGGGCATATGAGCCTTCATCTCAAAAAGGAGTATCTGATCTGTCAACCCCAGGAGGGGTACTGGAGATAACAACCCTGAGAGAGATGTCTGATTTGTCAACCCCAGGAGGGGTCACCAAAGTTTCAGCCCCAAGGGAAGTATCCAGAGCCAAGTTCCCAGATGGAAATTTTTGTGCTACAGATGCAGTTATGAACTCCTGTTTGCCATCTTCAGAGAGCACCACCCTGTTGGCATCCAGCATGGACCAGGTCCAGGATGGTCTAACTGAACACTCGGATACCACTCATTCCAGTTCTAACCGGATTCTGACTCCTTCAGTTCCAGCTGATTCAAATGTCTCCAGACTCAATCCAGTTCCATCCATCTGTCTGAAGATTCCTTCAGTTCCAGCCGATTCCAATACCTCTGGACCCAATCCAGTTCCATCTGTAGGTCCAAAGACTCTTTCGGTTCCAGCCGATTCCAATATCTCTGGACCCAATCTGGTTCCATCCGTAGGTCCAAAGACTCATTCAGTTCCAGCTGATTCAATTGTCTCCAGACTCAATCCGGTTCCATCCATCTGTCTGAAGATCCCTTCGGTTCCAGCTGATCCAATATCTCTGGACCCAATCCGGTTCTATCCATAGGTCCAAAAACTCCTTCAGTTCCAGCTGATTCAACGGTCTCCAGACTCAATCCGGTTCCATCCGTCTGTCTGAAGATTCCTTCGGTTCCAGCCGATTCAAATATCTCTGGACCCAATCCGGTTCCATCCGTAGGTCCAAAGACTCCTTCAGTTCCAGCTGATTCAACTGTCAATCCGAAGACTCCTCCAGTCCCAGCTGGTTCAAGCTTTTCCGGACCCAATCCGGTCCCATCCGTCTGTCTGGATCAGCCTCCTTCGGTTCCAGTCGATTCCAGCACCTTTGGATCTAATCCGGTCCTATCCGTTGGTCCAAAGCCTCTGCCGGTCTCAGCCGGTTCAAGTTTGTCTGGACTCAATCTGGTCTCGTCCATAAGTCCGGCACAGTCTCCTCTGGTTCCAGCCAGTCCAAATTCATCAGGATTCAATCTAGATCCTTCCGTTTGTTCAGGTAAAGAACTTATAAGAAGTGTCATGGGGCCACTCCTAAAGGGGGGTGCTGTCACGATCCAGGTAATTCCTTATCAGTATTTACCTTCCAAATGCCTCTTGAGACTGTCACAACGTTCCAAGCCTGGATTCCATCTGCACTGTCTGCATGCAGCACGCTGCATCTCATTGTCTCAAGTCTCTTCACTGTGATTCTGGCAGCTGCATGGTTAAAACTCACATGCAAGTTACAAACAGTCTTTCCCTCCAAGTTCAAACATGGGTGCAGCCATGTTTGTTTTCATCACATGTTACTTTTCAGCCTACCAGCTGCACTCTGGTTTCTGCCTAATTATCCAGCAGCTGCACTCTAGACTCTGCTTAATCAGCCAGCCAATCCCTGTTTCCCAGCTGGTATAAATATCCTGTTCCTGGGCTGGAAAGTGGTCAGTGCTTCAGTTGTCAAACCCAGTGATAGAAGTCCCTCCTGCTTGTGGTTGTCTGCTATTGTTCCAGGGATTCCAGCTCCTGTGTTCAGCTCCACTAGAGAATCGCACCAGCTACCACCTTGCGGTGCAGCCTGACTCTGCAGTGTCCCAGCATTACATCCTGTCACTGGCAATTACCCGACACCGGCTTCCAGCAGTGCTCTGCCCTGCCAGTAACCATCGGTGTTCCGCCATCGATCTCCAGTCACCATCGGTGTTCTGCCATCGATCTCCAGTCACCATCGGTGTTTCTCCATCGATATCAAGCATCTCCTGTATATGCTCTCAAGCATCTCCTGTATATGCTCTCAAGCATCTCCTGTATATGCTCTCAAGCATCTCCTGTATATGCTCACAAACATCTCCTGTATCTGCGCTCACAAGCATCTCCTGAATCTGCGTTCACAAGCACCTCCTTTATATGCTCTCAAGCATCTCCTGTATATGCTCTCAAGCATCTCCTGTATCTGTGCTCACAGGCATCACCAGTATATGCTTCTAAGCATCACCTACATAACTCCTCGTTCTCAAGCTACAGTTTGCATTCCAACATTATTAACACAGCTCTTCAGTGCATTGGTGTGGTAAAGGACTCACCATCTCCAGGTCCTTTAAGACTGTTCTATTGTACCACACCTAGAGACTTTCTATGTGCCTCTCTGAGAGCTGTGACTTGTCGTCCTGTTACCATACTGCTAACTGTCGCTATCATTTGTGAGCTGAGTTCATTTAATAAACCTGTTGAACATATCCTCTGTTGTCGTGGTCACGCCTTCGGGATTTAGGTACTGCAGGTTTACGCATGTCCAGGAGTCCTATCTGGCCTCTCACATTTAAGTATACCTCAGCCCCTACAACTGAGGCTTCCACTAGTGAGCACCAGCCCTCAGTTGTGACAGACGGTCATATTATTTGTTTGTTTTAGCACCTGGCAGGGTTTTTTTTAGGTTAAATTGTATAATTAAGCATTCTAGAGGGATTGGTTAGGTTGTTTGTTTTATTAGGAGTGTCTGTTATGCTTCTTTTAATCTGCTTTCAAGACTGCGATTGGATGATTATCCAATATGGCTGATGGTCCACTCATTCATGTATTGGGCTTCCGGGTCCGCAGCTGGAGTTGACTGTTGGAGCTCCCTTGAGTTTGGAATGGTTCGCTGGATTGGTCATAGGAGACTCTATTGGGCCAAATTCTTGAAGATCTCTGGGAAATGGTCTGTCATTATGGATGCCCTCTTTTGGTTGTGGTCCATCTAGGGGGAAATTACTTGACATCAAGGTCCTCCCTTGACATACAAACAACCATCAGGTGAAAAATGGTCGGCCTGGTGGGGCGATTTCCATTCATCCGCTTCGGGTGGTCGGAAATCATCCCGAGGCTGGTTTGGCATGGTGCCATTCACCCAACCACTATTGAGTTGATCCGGCGCTGGGTGAACTCCATAGAGGGCAGGGCATTGGCCAAGGTAGGAGGCTTTGTGGTGAAGCATCCTTGCCTAGTTATTACGTACCCTTACCTGTTCATGTCAGATGGGGTCCATCTGTCTGAGCAGGGGTTGACCATATTCCTACAGGATTTCATGGAGATCACTCGGGCTTGTCAACCTAGATCTCAGCCAGACCGATGGGTGTAGATCCCAGCTAGACTGAAGGGTGTAGATTTGGCTCAGGCACTGCGTAGTTTTAGTAGGTCTGAGTAGTGGTATGGTGGCAGGGTTCTGGGAACCTTTGGTGGGAGGGATGGCCTATGGGTTGTTTTTGTGACCAAGTCTGTTATGCTCTGGGGTGTCTTGTGGTGGAGATCCCCATAGGGATTGGGGGTACCGTCAGGCCAGGCTGACTCCCCTTTCCCTATGAGTTGGTATATTGGCAGGCCCCCCACGTTGGGGCAGGGTGGCATAGGCAGAAGACCACCACCCTGCGGCAGTTGTCCCAAAAAGGAGGGCGGCAGAAGGCCGGTATGTTGAGGAGACACCCCTCTTTTTGAGTTGCATAGGAGATCGGGCTGGAGCTTGGGCCCTCCTCCTGGTTGAGTTGTTTGTTATACATGGTTTATTATTACACATTCATCAATGAAATAGTCCGTCCCTTTCCTGGCCACCATACCTATTTAATAACCTTAAATAAAAAGCTGACCTATTGGTTATTCTGCAATTTGGTAGTCCATCTCAATTATTTCGTAGGTAGAGTGCTTGAGAATGCATGGAAGTATGGAAGCATTAGGCCGATAGAGGTTTATGGTTGGAAATAAAGTATTAACAATTGCAGTAGGATAGTGGAATAGACAGACAACCAAACAAGTAATCAAATGAATACACTATCCACATACAGACTGTATCTGATATGACCAGAGAATTCTATGCTCAGTAAACAATTAATTTAGTCAAACAGAGCTCAAAAACTCAAACTGACTCAAACCTTGTTATGCAAAGACTTCCAGAACTGAGCTATGAACTGGGGACCCCAGTAGGATACAATATTGGATGATATGCCATGCAGACTAAGGATGTGTTCAGCAAACAATGGGGCAGATGTATTAACCTGGAGAAGGCATAAGGAAGTGATAAACCAGTGATATGTGCAAGGTGATAAAGGCACCAGCCAATCAGATCCTAACTGTTAATTTACATATTGGAGCTGATTGGTTGGTGCCTTTATCACCTTGCAAATATCACTGGTTTATCACTTCCTTATGCCTTCTCCAGGTTAATACATCTGCCCCAATGATGCTAACTCTTTAATTCTGGAAAGCCTGTCAAAGGTATAAAATGCACTATTTTGATGAACTGTCTTCCATTACCCATACAGTATTCAGAACTTTGATTAATGGAAACTAAACAATAAAATTCATAGATACATGTCAACTTGGCTTTTCAGACATAGGCAAAAGTGTGGATTGACCCCTTTGACTTTTACATTGAGCAATGAGCACACATGTCTTCACTAACCTTCATACAAAGATCACCACCAAATACAACAGGATGTCTTAACAGTTTTGCCTGATGGCAGGCAGACCCTAGATATTTCCCTTAGGTGTTTCTGTCAACACTGCTGCTCTTAGGTTTTCAGGAAAAAATATATACTCATCGGTGTCTTAGAAGGTGCCTGTCTCTGAGGTTCCATTAATCATACAGATACATCACAAGTGACATGACAATTTTGTCAGCAGTGTTGCTGTAGAAAATGAGACTGCCATAAGATTCTAAGGCCCTGTACGCTAATGTAGCTGCAAGTGCTATTTTCTCTGCAGTGCAATTGCAGATATCAGCAAGTGAAGTGGGATGTAGTTATGTGACCGGCAGCCATGCTGATTAGCAGGGACTATTCCCATAGATACCCATAGAGTGGGAATAGAACCTGTGGCAAGTGCAGCTCGCCACCGAGCCCGCAAGGGATTGTTGCGCTGGCCCCTACCCCCCCCCCCCGGCATTCCACTGCTGAGATTCCGCAGTTGGTATGCTGACCGCCAGGATCTCCATTGGCGATAACGCATACCCAACACAGGGAAGCTGCTGCCCGGAAATGTAAAGAGATGGCCACTGTAGCTACCACAAATCAGTTGCCATTGCGTACACGTACGCAGCCTATATTCAAGAACATCGGGCTGAAGGGTAGACCTATGTATACACAGACTGGACCCGGCTGTCGTCACGCAGGTGCCATGTGTTCTACATTAAGGCATGCAGCTGACGTCAGATACAAGCTCCCGAAAACGGCCATGACACGTCTGTATTTTAACAACCACTCCCCACTAACACCATGTTAACACCCCCAAGTGGTCACTTGCTGTCAATCACTTTGTGAAGGAGTCCTCATTGTGTGCGGGTTCACAACGACACCTTGTGAATGCAGCACATGTGCAGTCTGACGATAATTGCTCCATTGTGTGGAACATTACTTATATCTACCAACACAAAATGTTGAGGGGGGGGGGGCCTACCGGGCAGATTTTTTATGCAGTGTATAGAAACCTCCAACCAGTATCATCATTCCCCAAAGGCTCATTTAATAGCCAACAAATCCAATTCCCCACATTGTAAATCATCTCAGCAGTTGAACATAGTGGAGGTTCCCTGCAAGTTTGGGGCTGCATTTCAGCAAATGGAGTTGGGGCTTTGGTCAGGATTAATGCTGAGAAATGCAGACAGGTAATTATCCATCAACAATATCATCAGCAAGGATTCTGCTGGTTTTATATCTCATTGGTTCCAGTTTTTATAACTGCCATAGATGGAAGTAGATTCTGTATGGCAAAATTGAGTTCTGGACTGTCCCTCTAACTCTTCAAGTATGGGTCCTACATAAAGAATCACTAGTACTACTAATTCCATCATCTTAGGGCTCCCTGGTTTCATTTGCATTCACTACATGTAGATTGGGCTTCTGCTTCTGGCCTGGGAACACTCATGCCAAGCATGTTACATACATAAAATAAATTCTGCTTGAGTTCTCCCAACATTTGTTCCTACTATGACTCCATCAGACCAATATTCTGCTTTTCAATATATTTTTTGTACAAAATGGTACAAGGTCCTAAAACTTCCACAATTATGGATCTTCTTACATGGAGGACTCCTCCTCGTGGGTGTGTTTATCCTCTCCAATAGAAGCTGGGCTATTTTTAACTGAGAGAAGAGATTGGGATCTCTGGTCTTGTATGATTATGAGGCTTTTAACTCAGCCAGTTTGAAAAAAAAAATGCTCAGGGTGTACCAGGTGAGGCCATTTTTCATGAGTAATGCTACAACATTATTTCAGAATATTTTAATAAATTCTAATAATTATATCTTCTGGGATATACTTTATCAGTTTAAAGTTGTGTATCTTGATGACATCTAGAACTACTCTAATGATATTTCTTCATACCATGCACACATTGCACAGGTCCTTTTCTGCCTCTTGAAATACCAACTCTTTTGGAAACTTTCTTGGATACACTCAATTGACCACAACCCACCAGTCTCAAGGATATCAAGCACTTCCTTGGATTTGCAAACAATTACCGGCAATTTGTCTCATGATATTCTATCTTTGAGGTGCAATTACTGCTCTTATTCAGAAGAATGTGAACACCTTGCTCTGAAATAGGCTTTTTCCACTGAACCCATCATTAGACAGTTGGCTATGTCACAAGCCTTCTTTCTTGAAATTGGTGCGTTCTCCATAGTGGTAGGGGCTAATCTACCTAATGGTATTTCACTGGGAAACTAGATTCCATCTGAAAGAAAAAATACCATTGGTGATAAGAAACGTCTGCTTATGATACTCCCATTGGAACAGTGTGATGGTGTACACTGATCATCACAAATTGCTGTATGTTTAGACTGGGCCACGTTTGTCCAAGTGTTCTGTTTATGCCAGGATTTATGTAACCCCATATTATTTGTGTACCTACTAATTTGTGCTTCCTCTCCTGCTGCAAATGTCATCTTACAAGCTTTTGGCAGCTCCAGGTCCAAAGACAAGTCAGTACATCTGATGCCCTTTCACATCTGAAAATGTCACCACAAAGCAAATCTATTATAAAACACAAGTCATCCCACATGAATGCCTTCAATACGTTCAATCTCTACTTTGCCTGGATCATTTAGATTTACCGTCATGAAAAATGGAACTTTAGTTATTCATGTCAGGCTCAGGGTCGCACCAATCACACAGTGTTATGGACTGTCTTCTTTTCACTCTTCATCCATCATTTTGCCCAAAATGTCAGTAGCCCATAATGGATGCTACTTTTACTCCCTAATGAATAAATGTTTTGTGGCATCACTCAAGAACCTTTTGCACTGTGTCATAAATGAATCCAAAGCGTTAAATCCAAAGTATTACCATAAATTAGAAAATTAACACTAGAGATTTATTAAAGTTAATTGCCTCCCTGACGTAAAGAAAGATGTAAGCAAGGGGATCTAGTCAAAAGGGATTCCGCTGTATATGTAATTTACATTCGTAACATGGGTTACAGACTTGACCGTCATTTACCTATCTGCATTTGGTGAGTAATACATGAGTCCTGCTTCTTCACTCACCCATAGTTACCTACTGTCGCTAATATCCAGGGAGAATCCCAAGTTTTAAAGATTTGTCCCTGTAATTTTTGTTCATTGGTATGTTTACATTTTTCAGTACTATCTGCACAATATTATTCCTCTTTTCTATTTAGTAAAATTATTTAAAATTCTAAAAATCAAGTTCTGTGCTTTTGTAGTGGCACAATATATAAATGTATTCCTGCTGAGTACACGAAATCCAAAGTAATATTATTATTATTATTATTATTATTATTATTATCTTTTATTTATATGGTGCCGCATGGGACCCAGTTACCGAGTACACAGACAAATAAGCAAAACAAGAATACAGTTCAAGACAATGTAGGACAAGTACAGGGTATATAAACATAGCTGGGTCAGCAGACGACACTGAAATAAATATCAGGGCGGCAAAAAACTGGGGGATTTGGTGCAGGTGAAGGGAGTATTCAAAAGAAGACAGGTTAAGTCAGAGATGGAAAAGCGCATGAGGAAAGAGGGCCCTGCTCGTGAAAGCTTACATTCTAAAGGGGAGGGTATTACACTGTACACTGTAATGCATAAAGATACAGTAATACTACCCGGGTTTATTATAGATTACTAGTCTTTTAGCTGGATCATTCTAACATCAAGAAGAATAAAGTTTTGAATGCCTTGCATACTGTATATTGTATATACTGTTCTTATATATGAAGTTTCTAAGGGTGTATACTATATGATAACCATAGTTAAACACCATGTACTGTAGTCCATTTATTATGAGCGAATATTATTTTTTATCACCACTTATCGCAGTGATAAAAAATATTGTATAACCACAAAGGGCAGTAAGGATGGTGTAATGGTTAGCATTACTGCCTCTCAGAACTGAGGTCATGGGTTTGATTCCCACCTTGGCCCAAACTGTGTGGAGTTTGTATATTCTCCAACTGCTTGCATGGGTTTCCTCCGGGTACTCTGGTTTCCTCCCACATTCCAAAAATATACTGGTAGGTTAATTGGCTCCAAACAATATTAACCCTAGTGAGAATGTGTGTGCGTGTACATGTGGTAGGGAATACAGACTGATGTGAATGGATAAAATATCCTCTGTAAAGTGTTGCGGAATATGTGTGTGCTATATAAATAACTGGTAATAAAATAATAATAAATTGATTTTACCTCATCTGGATATCACCAGATATAAAATACTGAGTTCTCTCTTGCTGGTTACCTGAGCATGGTGAAATGTCACCACTTGCTCAATATTATTATCATTACTTTTTTTATATGTACTTGGCTCCAATTTATAGTAATACTAAAAACACACATCACAGATAAATACTTTTATGACTTTCATTTATCTGTAATACTTTTATTCTGCTCCACAAAATACACAATACTCTAATATTGAAGATAGAAGTGTACGTGCCCATCCACGTGACACAACCTTGCAGCAAATCAGACAGTGTATACTATAATGTGTTACTGTAAAACACAGAAGCCACATCACATGGGATACTATCCCGGCGGTCTGGATTCCGGCGCCTTCACATACTGTCGTGTGACTTGCGGATAAAGTTTTTCAGCATCCAAGGCAAATTTTTATCTTTAAAGTTTTATCTTTCAGAAATGATTCACACAAATAATACTGCAATGCATCCGCAAGTTGTATGTAAGTATTATAAATTGTATAAACCTTTTTCTTAGTTGCAGCAAGTGGATGCAGGATTTTCTCCTCAACAGAAAAAGCATTACACTAGTAGTGAGTAGTATACTCCAGGGACGTAAAGACTAAAAAGCCTTTTTTTTTCCATATGCCTCATTAATATTTAATAACATGCTTTGTAGAAATTACCATTCATTTTTCTGCTGCCTTACTGTTAATTTTTTTATTTTATTTTTTATTTTAAATCAGCTTTCTGGCTTTTCTACAGAACAGGATAAAGGCTTGCAGATTGCTGCAAATGTGCTATAAGGTACACACAGCACCACTTATACATTTACACTGGGGGTCATTCCGAGTTGATCGCACGCTGCAACTTTTGGCAGCTCGTGCGATCAACTAGACGTCGCCTATGGGGGAGTGTTTTTTTGCATAGCAAGGCTGCGATCGCTTGTGCAGCCCTGCTATGCAAAAAAAGTTTTGTGCAGAACAAGACCAGGGTAAAAGTTACTTACCCTGTGCGATCAATCCAGCATTGCAGGTCCCGAAATTGACGTCAGACATCCGCCCTCCAAATGCCTGGACACACCTGTGTTCACCGCACCACTCCCAGAAAACGGTCAGTTGACGCCCCGGAAAGCAATCGCTTTCTTTGTTCAGCTTGTCGCTGCCCAGCGACGGCTGTCACTGGGCAACGATGCACCTGCGCATTGCGGCCGCCACGCATGCGCAGAACCGACCCGTTTGCACCGCTGCGAAAAACAGCAGCGTGCGAACGGGTCGGAATGACCCCCACTGTGTAAAGCAATGCTGTGTGATAAATGGTAGGGGCCTTAGCATCATACTTGCCTACTTTTGAAAAATAATTTCAGGGAGATTGTGAAAGTAACACCTATCAGCACGGGCGCGTACTTCTACATCGGAGAGGCGTGTCATGAAAACGACATATCCAAATGTAAACGAGCCCCAAAGTTAGTAAGATCTATTTGTTGAAGAAAAGACACTGATATTTTGCAGGATTTGTTTTGTGTATTGTGTTTTACAAGAGCTTCCATATACTGTAAGTGGCCACAAGAAACCTTATGTAAAATGCATGTAGACATAGGGATCACTGTGCCACCAATGCAGGGAAATTGTGCTGATGATCCCATATAAATGTATATGTATATCTCTGATTTCTTTTTTCCCCCCAAGAATGTAACAGTTGCATAATGGGGGTAAGGTACAATCAAGGAGATTGCTGGTCTATTTAGGGAGTCAGGGAGATTGCTGCTATTTCAGGGAGTCTCCTGCAGAATGAGGGAGGGTAGGCAACTACGATTAGCATTGAATATTTGTGCCTAGAGGGCAAGTACAGAGCATTGGCCTACAAGCATCGGCCCATGCTGGTTTTAGGAATACTGTAGAACATAAAGGGTTAATTTATAAAAAAGGAAATGGCAGGAGTTTATTGTTGGTTAGCCCTTTGTAAGAGTGAGGGGAAGCATATTTACTAAGCATCAATTCAGAACTCCTTGTTCTGTTAAAGTCATGAAAAAGGTAAATTAGAGAAAAATGATATGAAAGTGAACAGAAAGTATGCAGCTTAGATAGCACCAAAGCAAGTGACACACCAACAGCTTGCAATTAGTAAAGAGGAAAAGAATAGGTAGATATATATAGGCGCTCCTTTCTGAAAGATGTATACTACATTCAATTCAATGAGGATTTGTAGTTCAACATATTACTATGCACTGTATCAACCTTTTATCAACAGTAAGTACACTGCATTGATTTACAAAGAAAAATACATTTATTGATCATAAAAGTGACAAAGATGCAAACTTCATAAAACACATAACAATTGCACAGATTGTGTAAAGTGCAACAGTGAGAAATAGGAATGGGAGTCCCCTTGGCTCATACCCTCAATGGTTGGTGGTGTGAGCGAACATTCAGGTAACTAAAGGTTCCGGATTGCAGGCAGGTTTAGCCACCTAGCTCAGCCTGGTCATCTGTAGAGTCCAATGTGGGGGCCATTCAGCATAACATAGGCCCCTGATAGCTGGGATTCCCCCTGGCGGCGTTGTCAGTGGTCGGGATTCTGGCGTCGGTATCCTGACTGTTGAGATCCCGACTGCCGGCAATGCAACTGCATCCCATATATATCTACCTATTCTTTCCTTTTAAAGCCTTCATCAGATATCATTACCAGGACAGAAACATTTTAAAAATATGCTGTGTTCTTGAAAAAAATAGATGAAAAAAAGCAGTAATTTTGTCATTATTATACTTACATTAAATAAAAAAGTACTCCATTATACAGGGTTCACTGTGGCTCATCAGGGTGAATGACAATGATGAATAATATAATTAACAAGTCCTGTAAGAATACATAAACTATCCATTTAAAAAAATTATAATAATTTAAGTATATAAGGAAACAGATGGTCCCCATCTGAAATGTTATTTATGACAAACAAATAATAAAACTATATCCACATGGGATTTGAGAAACAAGAACTTATTGGCCTTTGGCTAAAATTTATTAGCAATTCAAAACAAAATGTAAACAACTCGAAGCTAGGTACACACTATACAAATATCTTTCTGATCAGTCGATAATTGTCTGAACGGACTGATAATTGAATATTGTGTATGCAGGAGTATTAGAGAATTTTTAAACCAATAAAATCTGAAAGCCCTATATCATGCTACAGTATATCGGTGGTCATTCCAAGTTGTTCGCTCTTTGACGTTTTTTGCAACGCAGAGATTAGGTTGAAAATGCGCATGCGCTTAGTAATTTAACACAAAACTTAGTAGATTTACACAGGCTCGAGTGACGATTTTTCAATGCTCGAGTGATCGTAGAGTAATTGACAGTAAGTGGGTGTTTCTGGGCGGAAACTGTCCGTTTTCAAGGAATGTGCTAAAAAACGCAGGCGTGCCAGGTAAAAACGCAGGAGTGGCTGGAGAAACGGGGGAGTGGCTGGCCGAATGCAGGGCGTGTTTGTGACTTCAAACCAGGAACTAAACGGACTGAGGTGATCGCAATCTAGGAGTAGATTTGGAGCTACTCAGAAACTGCAAGGAATTATTTAGTAGCAGTTCTGCTAATCTTTCGTTCGCTATTCTGCTAAACTAAGATACACTCCCAGAGGGCGGCGGCCTAACGTTTGCAATGCTGCTAAAATCAGTTAGCGAGCAAACAACTCGGAATGAGGTCCATCATGCCCAACCTCCCAATCCCATTACAGAGATACAAATACATACTATAGCAAGGAAGAAATTGCTCAGTGTATACTAGAGATGTGCACCGGAAATTTTTCGGGTTTTGTGTTTTGGTTTTGGGTTCGGTTCCGTGGCCGTGTTTTGGGTTCGAACGCGTTTTGGCAAAACCTCACCGAATTTTTTTTTGTCGGATTCGGGTGTGTTTAGGATTCGGGTGTTTTTTTCAAAAAACCCTAAAAAACAGCTTAAATCATAGAATTTGGGGGTCATTTTGATCCCAAAGTATTATTAACCTCAATAACCATAATTTACACTCATTTTCAGTCTATTCTGAACACCTCACACCTCACAATATTATTTTTAGTCCTAAAATTTGCACCGAGGTCGCTGGATGACTAAGCTCAGCGACCCAAGTGGCCGACACAAACACCTGGCCCATCTAGGAGTGGCACTGCAGTGTCACGCAGGATGGCCCTTCCAAAAAACACTCCCCAAACAGCACATGACGCAAAGAAAAAAAGAGGCGCAATGAGGTAGCTGTGTGACTAAGCTCAGCGACCCAAGTGGCCGACACAAACACCTGGCCCATCTAGGAGTGGCACTGCAGTGTCACGCAGGATGGCCCTTCCAAAAAACACTCCCCAAACAGCACATGACGTAAAGAAAAAAAGAGGCGCAATGAGGTAGCTGTGTGAGTAAGCTAAGCGACCCTAGTGGCCGACACAAACACCTGGCCCATCTAGGAGTGGCACTGCAGTGTCAGGCCGGATGGCCCTTCCAAAAAATACTCCCCAAACAGCACATGACGCAAAGAAGAAGAAAAAGAGGCGTAATGAGGTAGCTGTGTGACTAAGATAAGTGACCCTAGTGGCCGACACAAACACCTGGCCCATCTAGGAGTGGCACTGCAGTGTCACGCAGGATGGCCCTTCCAAAAAACACTCCCCAAACAGCACATGACGCAAAGAAGAAAAAAAAGAGGCGCAATGAGGTAGCTGTGTGACTAAGATAAGTGACCCTAGTGGCCGACACAAACACCTGGCCCATCTAGGAGTGGCACTGCAGTGTCAGGCAGGATGGCCCTTCCAAAAAATACTCCCCAAACAGCACATGACGCAAAGAAGAAAAAAAAGAGGCGCAATGAGGTAGCTGTGTGAGTAAGCTAAGCGACCCTAGTGGCCGACACAAACACCTGGCCCATCTAGGAGTGGCACTGCAGTGTCAGGCAGGATGGCCCTTCCAAAAAATACTCCCCAAACAGCACATGACGCAAAGAAGAAAAAAAAGAGGCGCAATGAGGTAGCTGTGTGACTAAGCTCAGCGACCCAAGTGGCCGACACAAACACCTGGCCCATCTAGGAGTGGCACTGCAGTGTCACGCAGGATGGCCCTTCCAAAAAATACTCCCCAAACAGCACATGACGCAAAGAAGAAAAAAAAGAGGCGCAATGAGGTAGCTGTGTGAGTAAGCTAAGCGACCCTAGTGGCCGACACAAACACCTGGCCCATCTAGGAGTGGCACTGCAGTGTCACGCAGGATGGCCCTTCAAAAAAACACTTCCCAAACAGCACATGACGCAAAGAAAAAAAGAGGCACAATGAGGTAGCTGTGTGACTAAGCTCAGCGACCCAAGTGGCCGACACAAACACCTGGCCCATCTAGGAGTGGCACTGCAGTGTCAGGCAGGATGGCCCTTCCAAAAAATACTCCCCAAACAGCACATGACGCAAAGAAGAAAAAAAAGAGGCGCAATGAGGTAGCTGTGTGAGTAAGCTAAGCGACCCTAGTGGCCGACACAAACACCTGGCCCATCTAGGAGTGGCACTGCAGTGTCACGCAGGATGGCCCTTCAAAAAAACACTCCCCAAAAAGCACTTGACGCAAAGAAAAAAAGAGGCGCAATGAGGTAGCTGTGTGACTAAGCTCAGCGACCCAAGTGGCCGACACAAACACCTGGCCCATCTAGGAGTGGCACTGCAGTGTCAGGCAGGATGGCCCTTCCAAAAAAACACTCCCCAAACAGCACATGACGCAAAGAAAAATGAAAGAAAAAAGAGGTGCAAGATGGAATTGTCCTTGGGCCCTCCCACCCACCCTTATGTTGTATAAACAGGACATGCACACTTTAACCAACCCATCATTTCAGTGACAGGGTCTGCCACACGACTGTGACTGAAATGACGGGTTGGTTTGGACCCCCACCAAAAAAGAAACAATTAATCTCCCCTTGCACAAACTGGCTCTACAGAGGCAAGATGTCCACCTCATCATCATCCTCCGATTCATCACCGTGTACATCCCCCTCCTCACAGATTATCAATTCGTCCCCACTGGAATCCACCATCACAGCTCCCTGTGTACTTTGTGGAGGCAATTGCTGCTGGTGAATGTCTCCATGGAGGAATTGATTATAATTCATTTTAATGAACATCATCTTCTCCACATTTTCTGGAAGTAACCTCGTACGCCGATTGCTGACAAGGTGAGCGGCGGCACTAAACACTCTTTCGGAGTACACACTTGTGGGAGGGCAACTTAGGTAGAATAAAGCCAGTTTGTGCAAGGGCCTCCAAATTGCCTCTTTTTCCTGCCAGTATACGTACGGACTGTGTGACGTGCCTACTTGGATGCGGTCACTCATATAATCCTCCACCATTCTTTCAATGGGGAGAGAATCATATGCAGTGACAGTAGACGACATGTCCGTAATCGTTGGCAGGTCCTTCAGTCCGGACCAGATGTCAGCATCAGCAGTCGCTCCAGACTGCCCTGCATCACCGCCGGAATTCTGAGCCTTTTCCTCGCACCCCCAGTTGCGGGAGAATGTGAAGGAGGAGATGTTGACAGGTCGCGTTCCGCTTGACTTGACATTTTTCTCACCAGCAGTTCTTTGAACCCCTGCAGACTTGTGTCTGCCGGAAAGAGAGATCCAAGGTAGGTTTTAAATCTAGGATCGAGCACGGTGGCCAAAATGTAGTGCTCTGATTTCAACAGATTGACCACCCGTGAATCCTTGTTAAGCGAATTAAGGGCTCCATCCACAAGTCCCACATGCCTAGCGGAATCGCTCTGTGTTAGCTCCTCGTTCAATGTCTCCAGCTTCTTCTACAAAAGCCTGATGAGGGGAATGACCTGACTCAGGCTGGCAGTGTCTGAACTGACTTCACGTGTGGCAAGTTCAAAAGGTTGCAGAACCTTGCACAACGTTGAAATCATTTTCCACTGCGCTTGAGACAGGTGCATTCCACCTCCTATATCGTGCTCAGTTGTATAGGCTTGAATGGCCTTTTGCTGCTCCTCCAACCTCTGAAGCATATAGAGGGTTGAATTCCACCTCGTTACCACTTCTTGCTTCAGATGATGGCAGGGCAGGTTCAGGCGTTTTTGGTGTTGCTCCAGTCTTCTGTACGTGGTGCCTGTACGCCGAAAGTGTCCCGCAATTCTTCTGGCCACCGACAGCATCTCTTGCACGCCCCTCTCGTTTTTTAAATAATTCTGCACCACCAAATTCAAGGTATGTGCAAAACATGGGACGTGCTGGAATTTGCCCATATTTAATGCACACACAATATTGCTGGCGTTGTCCGATGCCACAAATCCACAGGAGAGTCCAATTGGGGTAAGCCATTCTGCGATGATCTTTCTCAGTTGCCGTAAGAGGTTTTTAGCTGTGTGCGTATTCTGGAAAGCGGTGATACAAAGCGCAGCCTGCCTAGGAAAGAGTTGGTGTTTGCGAGATGCTGCTACTGGTGCCGCCGCTGCTGTTCTTGCGGCGGGAGTCCATACATCTACCCAGTGGGCTGTCACAGTCACATAGTCCTGAGTCTGCCCTGCTCCACTTGTCCACATGTCCGTGGTTAAGTGGACATTGGGTACAACTGCATTTTTTAGGACACTGGTGAGTCTTTTTCTGAGGTCTGTGTACATTTTCGGTATCGCCTGCCTAGAGAAATGGAACCTAGATGGTATTTGGTACTGGGGACACAGTACCTCCAACAAGTCTCTAGTTGCCTCTGCAGTAATGATGGATACCGGAACCACGTTTCTCACCGCCCAGGATGCCAAGGCCTCAGTTATCCGCTTTGCAGCAGGATGACTGCTGTGATATTTCATCTTCCTCGCAAAGGACTGTTGGACAGTCAATTGCTTGGTGGAAGTAGTAAAAGTGGTCTTACGACTTCCCCTCTGGGATGACCATCGACTCCCAGCAGCAACAATAGCAGCGCCAGCAGCAGTAGGCGTTACACGCAAGGATGCATCGGAGGAATCCCAGGCAGGAGAGGACTCGTCAGAATTGCCAGTGACATGGCCTGCAGGACTATTGGCATTCCTGGGGAAGGAGGAAATTGACACTGAGGGAGTTGGTGGGGTGGTTTGCGTGAGCTTGGTTACAAGAGGAAGGGATTTACTGGTCAGTGGACTGCTTCTGCTGTCGCCCAAAGTTTTTGAACTTGTCACTGACTTATGATGAATGCGCTGCAGGTGACATATAAGGGAGGATGTTCCGAGGTGGTTAACGTCCTTACCCCTACTTATTACAGCTTGACAAAGGCAACACACGGCTTGACAAATGTTGTCCGCATTTCTGTTTAAATACTTCCACACTGAAGAGCTGATTTTTTTTTGTATTTTCACCAGGCATGTCAATGGCCATATTCCTCCCACGGACAACAGGTGTCTCCCCGGGTGCCTGACTTAAACAAACCACCTCACCATCAGAATCCTCCTGGTCAATTTCCTCCCCAGCGCCAGCAACACCCATATCCTCCTCATCCTGGTGTACTTCAACACTGACATCTTCAATCTGACTATCAGAAACTGGACTGCGGGTGCTCCTTCCAGCACTTGCAGGGGGCGTGCAAATGGTGGAAGGCGCATGCTCTTCACGTCCAGTGTTGGGAAGGTCAGGCATCGCAAACGACACAATTGGACTCTCCTTGTGGATTTGAGATTTCGAAGAACGCACAGTTCTTTGCTGTGCTTTTGCCAGCTTAAGTCTTTTCATTTTTCTAGCGAGAGGCTGAGTGCTTCCATCCTCATGTGAAGCTGAACCACTAGCCATGAACATAGGCCAGGGCCTCAGCCGTTCCTTGCCACTCCGTGTGGTAAATGGCATATTGGCAAGTTTACGCTTCTCCGACGACGATTTTATTTTAGATTTTTGAGTCCTTTTTTTACTGATATTTTGTGTTTTGGATTTTACATGCTCTGTACTATGACATTGGGCATCGGCCTTGGCAGACGACGTTGATGGCATTTCATCGTCTCGGCCATGACTAGTGGCAGCAGCTTCAGCACGAGGTGGAAGTGGATCTTGATCTTTCCCTATTTTTGGAACCTCAACATTTTTGTTCTCCATATTTTAATAGGCACAACTAAAAGGCACCTCAGGTAAACAATGGAGATGGATGGATACTAGTATACTTATGGATGACGAGCGACTGCCGACACAGAGGTAGCTACAGCCGTGGACTACCGTACTGCGTCTGCTAGTATAGACTGGATGATAATGATATAAAAAATATATATATATCACTACTGCAGGACAGGTATATATTGTATAATGACGGACCTGCTGGACACTGTCAGCACTGCAGACTCCTAAACTACTAGTATGAAGAAGATAGAAAAAAAAAAACCACCACAGGTAGGTATACAATTATGGATGAGCGACTGCCGACACAGAGGTAGCTACAGCCGTGGACTACCATACTGCGCGTCTGCTAGTATAGACTGGATGATAATGATATAAAAAATATATATATATCACTACTGCAGGACAGGTATATATTGTATAATGACGGACCTGCTGGACACTGTCAGCACTGCAGACTCCTAAACTACTAGTATGAAGAAGATAGAAAAAAAAAAACCACCACAGGTAGGTATACAATTATGGACGAGCGACTGCCGACACAGAGGTAGCTACAGCCGTGGACTACCGTACTGCGCGTCTGCTAGTATAGACTGGATGATAATGATATAAAAAATATATATATATCACTACTGCAGGACAGGTATATATTGTATAATGACGGACCTGCTGGACACTGTCAGCACTGCAGACTCCTAAACTACTAGTATGAAGAAGATAGGAAAAAAAAACCCACCACAGGTAGGTATACAATTATGGACGAGCGACTGCCGACACAGAGGTAGCTACAGCCGTGGACTACCGTACTGCGCGTCTGCTAGTATAGACTGGATGATAATGATATAAAATATATATATATATATCACTACTGCAGGACAGGTATATATTGTATAATGACGGACCTGCTGGACACTGTCAGCACTGCAGACTCCTAAACTACTAGTATGAAGAAGATAGAAATATAATGAATGACGGACCTGCTGGACACTGTCAGCAGAATGCGTTTATAGAATAAAAAAAAAAACACCACACGAGTGTTTAACTTTTTCAGGCAGACAATATACTGGTGGTCACTGCTGGTCAGTCACACTGGCACTCTGGCAGCAAAAGTGTGCACTGTTAAATATGTACTCCTGCTATAACTGCTCCCCAGTCTCCCCCACAATTAAGCTGTGTGAGCAGTGAGCACTACTCAGCACAGTCAGATATACATAGATGATATTATCATGCAGCACACTGAGGCTGAGCACAGATATGGTATGTGACTGTGTATCGTTTTTTTTCAGGCAGAGAACGGATTATATTAAATAATAAATAAAACTGGTGGTCACCACTAGTATAACTATCAGCAAAACTCTGCACTCTCTGAGTACTCCTAAATTCCTAATGCTCCAGTAAATCAAGTGTCTCACTCTCTATCTAAACGGAGAGGACGCCAGCCACGTCCTCTCCCTATCAATCTCAATGCACGTGTGAAAATGGCGGCGACGCGCGGCTCCTTATATAGAATCCGAGTCTCGCGATAGAATACGAGCCTCGCGAGAATCCGACAGCGGGATGATGACGTTCGGGCGCGCTCGGGTTAGCCGAGCAAGGCGGGAAGATCCGAGTCTGCCTCGGACCCGTGTAAAAAGCGTGAAGTTCGGGGGGGTTCTGCACATACTATTAACGTGTACCCGACTTAATACTCATTTAGGAGAAACTGACTTTACATGCAGGCTACTTTGCCTATACCTCTTTATATTTATTTTGTTAGCTTTCCCAATCTTAATTGATAATGTATCCTTTTCTCATTCTGTAATGGTTTACAATGTGTTATGCAACACAAGCGACGATCACTCTCCACCTCGCAATGCCATATGCTTCAGGCAGTTAATCACTTTCATAACATTTAATTACAGGAGCGATTAAGCACTCATTCATAAGATTTTAGGTGTTTCGGACAATAAAGGCTCATTGTTCTTTTGTTCCTTTGACGACAATTTTTTATTATATTGATTAAAATCACTTTCTGTTTTCTTAAGCAACAATCCCATAAAGTCAAATTGCACAGAAAGAAAATCTCCCCTAACCTTATACAGGCTTGCATCCTATAGACTTTACAAACGCTTTATGTTTGATTTCATAGAACAATATGGTAAGCCCTAACCAATCACTAGTGACGGAATTTATCTTTCTGGCATTTGCAAAATCTACCAGATACCCGGCTCTGCATGCCACAACTTTCCTGCTCATTTACTTAGCCATCATTTTCGGGAATGTATTAATGATGTTGGTGATAAAAGTTGACCCTAAGCTCCACACACCAATGTATTTTTTTGTTTTCAATTTGTCTTGTTTAGACATTTGTTATACTACAACGGTAATCCCCCAGACTCTGAGCAACTTGTTGAACAGCAGACATAGTATCTTGTTTTGTAACTGTGTCATCCAAATGTTCTTCATTAGCATTTTTGGAGCAGTGCAAATATTACTCATAACAGTAATGGCGTATGATCGCTATGTTGCCATAAGTAACCCTCTACGCTATAAAATTGTAATGAGGTGGACTACATGCGCAATTCTTCTAAGTATAACCTGGGTAGCTAGCTTTATAATAGCATTTTTAATGGTTTACTCTGTGTTCAGACTTCCTTTTTGTGGCATGTATGAGATTGACCATTTCTATTGTGATGTAGGACATGTTTTGGTCTTGACTTGTCCCAATACACTAAGCCACAGGTTGAGTGAGTTGATAACCTTCTGTACTGCGCTCGGTTTGTTTGCCATCACGTTTCTTTATCTACTCACATCCTATATATATATTATTTCTGCTATTCTGAAAATCCGCACTAATGAGGGCCGACGGAAGGCCTTCTCCACCTGCTCATCCCACATCACCGTGGTTGTAGTTGAATACGCTTGTCTTGGATTTATTTACTTACGACCCAGTGAAGCTTATTCCATAGATAAGGACAAGGTATTTGTAATGATATTTGTATATGCTACTCCTATATTAAACCCTGTTATTTACACCATTAGGAACCAAGCAGTAAAAAAAGGATTCAGGAAATTAACTTCCTCTACATTTTAATGGAGCTTCAGAAATCATAGTTTGCTATTTTGGGGCCTATTAATTAATATTTGGTGAAAATATTAAGTATCCCCCAAATCTATCTACTGGGGACCACAGTAAATGTCTCCAATATCTGCTCTGGTCACCATATTTTTACAACAAAAAGAAGCCGCTATAGAAACCTATGGAGAGTGCTTTCTAGCCAAGTTTACTAAGATCTGGAACGCAAAGTTGGTAAAACTCTAAAACCAGTTTCGGTTCAAATGTGGCAGAATTCATAAACAAAGCACTAGCTCAAAAAAAAGCAAACATATTAAAACACATATATACTGTAAATAACAATAAATTGATTTAGCTCCCATATCCTTCTTTATCACATTAATCCTCCTTAAACATTTTTCATCTCCACTAAACTAATTTTTATTTTATTTTAGAACCAATATTAAAAACCCATTTACATTCTCATAATACCATGATTCAGGTGTTATTAAATGAATGCCACTTTCTTCCCTTTTATTTTATGCTGGAAGCCATATTCTGCATTCTGAGTTCCTAAAGGGGGGTTCCAGTTACCTGGAAACCTCTCTTCTCCCAGCCAGTATCTCAAATTATGACTACAATAGCAGTATTATATAATACATTACAACTGTAATACTGTATTACATATAGTGCATTATCCACTGTATAAGGAGACCAGTGTTCATATATGTCCAGGGCTGGTGCTAGGTTCATCTGCTGCTTCCTCATACTGGCTCTAATGCTCCACCAAGTGGAGACTTAGGTTGTGGAATAGTGTCCACATACTGTACAGAAAAATACATTTTGCTCAGACGGGTCGGCTTTACTACAGCATCTATTTGCTCACTGTGATTGCTGGCCCAGTATATGTCTGGTGTATTAGATACACTACACTTTGTATGAGGCAGACTATAGCTTGCCATCTTTTGACATTTGAAGCACTCAGGGGTCTATTCATGAAGCAGTGAAAAGTGTGGAGAAGTGAACCTGTGGAGAAGCTGCCCATGGCAACCAATCAGCTGCTCCGTGCAGTTGTACAGTATGCAAATTATAAATGTTACTTTAATGCTGATTGGTTGCCATAGGCAACTTCTCCACTGGCTCACTTCTCCACACTTATCACTGTTTCATGAATAGACCCCTTATTCTGTTGCTGTCTTTTTCCTTCACTCAGAGCTGGAGCATGTGCCCTGGGCAACTTAAGTGTTCCCCAGCCCCATGTCTCCGCATTTTACCTTGTGCTGAGCAAAAGCAGAATAGAATCTTCTCTTTTTGGGAGTGTGGTGCAGAGCTGTGACAACACAACCCAGCACCCAGAGCCGGATAAAGGCAATGGGGGGCCCGGAGCACTACAGACAGTGGGGCCCCTAATAAAGAGGCAGGCAGATTAATTATATAATCACAGGTATACATACACATATATACAGAGAGAAAGCAGGCCGGCACTCCAATTGTACATTTAATACTTGCCAAGGTGCTCTCCCAAGTGACGAACACCCATAGTACAGCAGTGACTTAATACAGAAAGAATCACACGACTAACAAGTCCTTCTTACTCCAACGTTTTGGTGTTGCCACTTAAAAGTGGCAACATCAAAATGTTCGACTAAGAAGGACTTGTTAGTCGTGTGTTATTCTTTCTGTATTAAGGTGGTCATTCCGAATTGATCGCAGCCAGCAACTTTTTGCTGCTGGTGCGATCAACTAATCCACGCCTATGGGGGAGTGTATTTTAGCTCAGCAGGGCTGCACAAGCGAACGGAGCCCTGCTGAGCTAAAAAAGTTTTGTGTTGCTGAGGAGTAAGGCTGGTTATACTTACCCTGTGCGACGGATCCAGCGACGTTCCTCCCATCTTTGACGTCAGACATCCGCCCTCCGTTTGCCTGGACACGCCTGCGTTCGGACGACCACTCCTCGAAAACGGCATCCAACGGTGAGTATCCACCCTGGAACGCCTCTCCGCTATCAATCTTATTGCGTTCGGCGCTGCATCTTCTTAGTCCGCTGTGCGCGCCTCTGTCGCCGGGCAACAACACTCGTGCACAATGCGCACGCCGCGCATGTGCAGTTCCGACCCCTTTGCACTGCAGCGAAGAACCCCCTAAGTCCAAAGAGTGCCTCCATCAGTTACTGCTATATATATATATATATATATATATATATATATATATACACACACACACATACACACTATATAGTATATATACACACGCACACATAGACACTATATATATATATATATATATATGCTGTCAATCACGGTGAGTGTTCTGCCCCTCTCAGCGCTACAATTCTGCAAGTCTTCACCTGTGCTGCCTCCGTCACTGGCACTTTCAGACTAGTGCATCCACAGTCAGCATTAACCCAATGTACAATTAAAAAAACAGGAGTACCCGGAAAATTTGCAGGGCAGCGGGAGGCTCGGTTAAAAAATGGGAGCCTTCCGCTAAATGCGGGAGGGTAGGCAACTATGATGTATCCAGCAGTTAAAATAGTGGAGAAGTGAACCAGTGGAGTTGCCCATAGTAACCAGTTAGCTGCTAGTGCTACCTGTCATTTTATAGAACATGCTTTATAAATGAAACCTCAAAACTGATTGGTTGCTATGGGCAACTTCTCCACTGGTCTATGATAAAGATGGAAGCCATATTTGTTCATAAGACTCCATTTATAATTGACATCTGATAATCTGTTCCTAATTGTTTAGCTTAGTGCTGATACAGGAAAAAGTACTAGACAATTGTACTTTGTTTGAACCCATATTGTGAAGTTATGACCTTTATCTAAGATATATTTTATGGTAATTTCCTAGCAGAAATATAATGTCAGCAGCTAGACATGTGAGCTTCAAAGGGTATTTGTCAGTTTGCAGTATAGCAGGTGTGAAAACATAACCAGACATATGTAGGTTTCGAGGTTAGCAAAAACCCCCAGTTATTCCACTTAAGAGCACATATAAAAAATATAGACGTTGGCAAACATATTACGTATAAGATAGAAGTTTTATTAGCCAATAGGATTAAGCTTCGTGTCAGGAATCGACGACACGATATGTTAATTTGTATCACTTTATAATGTACTGCTGGTAGGAAATAAAGCTCTCTCTCTGCTCTATTACTTTCCACTTTACACACGTGTGGCTAGTTATTACAAAGGTTATTTTGTTGACTGGTCACTGGCTGCAGCCGTGTATGAACCTGATGCTGACTGACTGAATGCGTGCTTGAACTTGGTTAAGCAAGGGGCGCCCTTTCCTGGGGTTACCTTTATCATCTATTTAGTCACTCTTTTCACTGCTTAGTACATCAACCCCACTGTTTTTCACTGTTTTTTCATATTGTTTTGCAACAGTCCATGTGCACAGGATCAGCAGTCAGTGCCGGAATTAACAACAGGGCAACCTGGGCGGTCACCCAGGGGCCACCACACACAGAACCTGTCAGCAATTGTTGTAGAGATGAATCAGTGATGTAGAAATGCAAAATCTGGACTAGGTACAGACTTGCCTAGTTGTAGTTGCTCATACAAACAGAACAACATTTGGGAAATAAATATAAAAAATACAGATGCGGCACTGAGTATTATATGCAGGGCTATTTTTCGTCCGGAACACTCCAGAACACTGTTCCTGAAGGTGTTCTTCAAAATGACGTCACCTGGAACAACATTCCGGAACGTCCTGGCCGTTGCTCCATTAAAGTTTTGGAGGGTGGGTGCGGGCATAAGTAATTATATTGCTAGTCCCCGCAGCCCCTGCAGTGGATTGAGATGCGCTGAGGGCTGCAGAATGGCTTACATCTATAGCAGCATAAAAAAAAACACCAAAAATGGCCATGGCCACATTTGACCTCTAGCGCCTGTCTCCTTGGTGGCGGGCATTTTAAGAGGTTATTTTGTTACAGTGCTATAGACAGAAGCGCTTCCGCAGCCCCCAGCGCATCTCAAACCACTGCAGGGGCTGCGGGGGACTAGCCATATACTTACTGATGCTCGCACTCACCCTCCAAAACTTTAATGGGGCAGCTTCCAGGACATTTACTGGGTCTGCGGGAGCTATACTCACAGCCGCCATCCGCCCTCACCCCTGACAACACGCATGAAACTTCTGACAACACACGTGAAACCCCTGATACCGCGCATAAAACCCCTGGCAATGCACATAAAACCCCTGGCAACACGCAGGAGACCCCTGGCAACATGCATGAAACCCCTGGAAATGCACATGAAACCCCTGGCAATGCGCAGGAGACCCCTGGCATGTGCATTAAACCCCTGGCAGCAAGCATGGAACCCAGAGCATGAAACCCCCGACAACATGCATGAAACATAATTAGAAGCCTTACTGTTTGGCATACTTTGTAAGGGGCATTTTTGTCTGTAGGGCATAAAATGGTGTCATGGAAATAACTGTGTGTGGCATAATATGTAATTGGCATTACGGTGTGTGGCATAATGGGTGTTACAGTATGTATCATAACGTGTAATAGACATTACGGTGTGTTGCATAATGTGTAATAGACATTACAGTGTGTGGCATAATGTGTAACAGACAATACGGTATGTGGCATAACGTGTACTAGGCATTATGGTATGGCATAATGTATGGCATAATGCGTAATGGGCATTACTATAAGGAGGAAAAAATAGGGTTTTAATTACCTACCGGTAAATCCTTATCTCGTAGTCCATAGAGGATACTGTAGATCCATTTAGTACCATGGGGTATAGACGGGTCCACTAGGAGCCATGGGCACTTTAAGAATTTGATAGTGTGGGCTGGCTCCTCCCTCTATGCCCCTCCTACCAGACTCAGTCTAGTAAACTGTGCTCAAGGAGATGAACATACTTTGAGAGAGGGATAAAAAAGGATAGTGGTGAGATTCCGAACCAGCACACACAAACAAGAGGAAAGCCATGCTAACCATACTTGAAACAGGAACAGCAACAGCTGAACGAAACAACAATACTTAACCAAGTAACAGTGCAGGAAAAACAAAGCATCGGGCGGGCGCCCAGTATCCTCTACGGAGTACGAGAAAAGGATTTACCGGTAGATAATTAAAATCCTATTTTCTCTTACATCCTAGAGGATACTGGGGATCCATTTAGTACCATGGGGAAGTACCAAAGTTCCCAAACCAGGTGGGAGAGTGCTGAGGTTCCTGAAGAACTGATTGACCAAACTGAAGGTCCTCAGAGGCCAAAGCATCGAACTTGTAGAACTTTGCAAACGTGTTTGAACCTGACAAAGTAGATGCTCGGCAGAGCTGTAAGGCCGAGACACCCCGGGCAGCCCCCCAAGAAGAACCCACTGACCTAGTGAGTGGGCCTGTACAGATTTAGGAACCGGCAATCCTGCCATGGAATAAGCATGCTGGATAGTGAGCCAGATCCAGCGCGCAATTGACTGCTTTGAAGCAGGACACCCAATCTTATTGGGATCATAAAGAACAAACAGCAATTTTCTGTGACGAGCTGTTCTCTTCAAATAGACCTTCAAAGGCCATCCAAAGACTTTGAAGTACACAGCAGAGGTGTCGATAACAACCAGAATCACAATAGGTTGGTTGATGTGAAATGCAGACACCACCTTAGGAAGAAATTGCTGATGAGTCCTGAGTTCAGCTCTGTCCTCACGGAAAATTAAATAGGGGCTCTTGTGAGACAACGCCCCAGCTCCGACCCACGTCTTGCTGAAGCCAAGGCCAAAAGTGTGACAGTCTTCAATGTAAGATATTTTAAGTCTACCTCCTGTAATGGTTCAAACCAGTCAGATTAGAGGAACTGCAGCATCAAGTTGAGATCCCAAGGTGCCGTGGGAGGCACAAAGGGAGGTTGGATGTGCAGGACACCTTTCAAGAACATCTGGACCTCAGGGAGAGAAGCCAATTTTTTCTGAAAGAAAATGACCAAGGCCGAAATCTGGACTTTTATGGAGCCCAGACATAGGCCAACATCCACACCCGACTGCAGAAAAAGCAGGAAACATCCCAGATGAAAATCTACCGCAGAATATTTTCTGTTCTCACACCAAGAGATGTATTTGTTCCAAACACGGTGGTAATGTTTAGATGTTACCCCCTTCCTGACTTGGATCATAGTCAGGGTGACCTTGTCAGGGATGACTCGCCTGGTTAGAATCAGCCGTTCAACTTCCATGTCATCAAACGTAGCCTTGATAGACGAATGGGCCCTGTTTCAGAAGATCCTCTAGAAGAGGTAGAGGCCACGGATCTTCAAGGAGCATCTCCAGAAGGTCCGCGTACCAGGCCCTTCTTGGCCAGTCCAGAGCAACGAGAAATGCTTGAACCTTTTCCCTTATTATTCTTTTCAGAATTTTTGGGATCAGAGGAAGTGGAGGAAACACGTACACCATCTGATAGACCCATGGAGTCGTCAGAGCGTCCACTGCCACTGCCTGTGGGTCTCTCGACCAATACTGCTTGAGCTTCTTGTTGAGATGAGAGGCCATCAAGTCGCTTTGCGGATATCCCCATCGACATGTCAAGCACCTGAACACTTCCGGGTGAAGGCCCCACTCCCCCGGGTGCAGGTCGTGTCTGCTGAGGAAGTCTGCTTCCTAGTTGTCTACTCCCAGAATGAAGACTGCTGACAATGCCACAGCATGTTTTTCTGCCCAGAAGAGAATTCTTGACACCTCTGACATTGATGCTCTGCTTTTCGTAATGCCCTGTCGGTTTATGTACATCACTGCCGTCACATTGTCAGTCTGGACCTGAATGACCTGTTTGCGAAGAAGATATGAGGCCTGCAGAAGGGTGTTGTATATGGCCCTGAGTTCCAGAATGTTGATTGGAAGGACAACTTCCTGACTTGACCATTTTCCTTGAAACTGCAACCCCTGGGTGACTGCTCCCCAACCTCTGAGGCTTGCGTCTGTGGTAAGCAGAATCCAATTCTGAATCCCGAACCGTCAGCCCTCGAACAGGTGAGAAGTCTGTAGCCACCACAGTAGGTAGATCCTGGCCTTTGGCGACAAACGGATCCTCTGGTGCATGTGAAGATGTGATCTGGACCATTTTTCTAACAGATTGAGCTGGAAGGGTCTTGCATGGAACCTGCCATACTGAAAAGCCTCGTAAGAGGCCACCATTTTTCCCAGAAGGCAAATGCATAGATGCACTGATATCCAGGTTGGCTTCAGGACATCCTGAACCATCAGTTACAGAAGGGCGTGGGGTTCCCTGGACCTGCAGTGGCTGGGCACCCCGGGGCACCGCAATCTAACATTTATTTCAATACACTATGGCACTTATAGTTTGTTTTATATGTGTAACACTTTCACACAAATTTCTTTCACTTTTCACATTACTTACACATGCAGCAGTAGCTGCTCCTACCCACTTAACTCTTTGTTTGTATCACTCTTGCAGTGCACTGGGGTTGTCTGGCTGAGTGGCTTTGGGGTGTCCTGCCCCCCGGACCTGAACCCCTGTAGTTAGTGCTAGAGACTTACCCAATGAGAGGCTACCTTGGTGCGGTGGATAAGCTCATAGCCCTGGCCAGGAATATGCTAAATGCCTCTGGTTATTACAGGTTGAGCTAGTGTGAGATAGTGCACCTGCTACTTTTTCCCTCTGTACATCCTGAACCATCGACTGGATTACCAAAGCCTTTTCCAACGGAAGAAAAACTTTCTGTGACTCTGTGTCCAGTATCATTCCCAGAAATGGGAACCTCTGAGCTGGCTCTAAAGTGATCCAGGAATAGTTTGGTCATGAGGCCAATGCTGTTCAACAACCTCTCTCTGGACGGTGAATTTATCAGGAGATCGTCCAGGTAGGGAATTATGTTCACTCCTGCTTGCGAAGTAGAAACGTCATCTCTGTCCAGGGCCGCCATCAGGGGGGTGCTGGGGGCACAGCTGTCCCGGGCCCAGCTTCTCTGACAGAGAGAGGAGGTCCCGGGATGCTCATGCAGCCACCTTCCCATCCGCCGCTATCCCCACCTTTCCGCGGTCGTCCCCGCTGTTCTGCCGCTGTCTTCTGACCCACCAGCAGCTCTGTATTGAAAACTTTCCTCCCAAAATGGCCACTGCCACAGAGGAGACATTTATTCAATATACTAGAGGAGCCCTCTAGTATCTTGAATAACTGTGTCCTCTGAGGCGGTGGCCATTTTGGGAGGGACGTTTTCAATGCAGCTGCAGTAGGACGGAGGAGAGCAGCAGAACAGCGGGGATGGAGGTGGGCAGGCAGCGGCATCAGCATCCTGGGCCCTCCCGACAGCGGCACATGTATGCATGCATGTGTGTGTATATACATATACACACACACAGGTTAACTGGTGCAATTCTAAAGCTGACTCCTCCATAGTGGAAACAGTTAACGACCGTAAATAGAATTTCTACAATGTGTCCAAATAATAAACTGCAGGTTCAAAATTAACATCAAACCAACCAACATAATAAGAAAAATTAGGTGAAATCTGGAAGTGTCTGATGGGGAATTTAAAAAGTTCAACAACAAAAAAAATAAAAAATATTCCTAACTTAAATACACAGGTTGAGACTCGAGGGGGTGGCTTCGAGTCTACATAGCAATGTATTTTGATTTTTTTTAAATATACATTTATTTTTATTTAACTTTTTTTTCTGGGGGGGAAGCCCTGCCTATTTTGTCAGTCCCGGGCCCCACAATTTCTGATGGCAGCCCTGTTTCTGCCATCACCATTGTAAGGGCTTGAATTTTAAAGTGCTGCTTGGATTTGTAAGTGTGAGTTGGTAACAGCAAAAGGTGAGTTCTGATTATTCTCTGTCTATCCATATAGAGATAGTAATATTGTGAGAGAAAGTTAATCTGAATCGGATTGTTTGTATCTATACTGGTTTTGTTTCTTTTGGAGGGAAAGAAAAAAAAAAGTGTGAGGGGAAAGCCAAGGGGAGGGGGTTGAATCAGGTGTGAGTAATCAGGAGGAGGAGGGGCTGACTAAAGCAGCTGGCTGAGCCTATATAATCAATGTTTAGACTCATTGGAGCTTGCTCATTGTAAGGGCTTGTATTTTAAAGTGCTGCTTGGATTTGTAAGTGTGAGTTGGTAACAGCAAAAGGTGAGTTCTGATTATTCTCTGTCTATCCATATAGAGATAGTAATATTGTGAGAGAAAGTTAATCTGAATCTGATTGTTTGTATCTATACTGGGTTTGTTTTTTTGGAGGGAAAGAAAAAAAAAGTGTGACGGGAAAGCCAAGGGGAGGGGGTTGAATCAGGTGTGAGTAGTCAGGAGGAGATGGGGCTGAATAAAGCAGCTGACTGAGCCTATATAATCAATGTTTAGACTCATTGGAGCTTGCTCATTGTAAGGGCTTGTATTTTAAAGTGCTGCTTGGATTTGTAAGTGTGAGTTGGTAACAGCAAAAGGTGAGTTCTGATTATTCTCTGTCTATCCATATAGAGATAGTAATATTGTGAGAGAAAGTTAATCTGAATCTGATTGTTTGTATCTATACTGTTTTTTTGTTTTTTTTGGAGGGAAAGAAAAAAAAGTGTGAGGGGAAAGCCAAGGGGAGGGGGTTGAATCAGGTGTGAGTAGTCAGGAGGAGGAGGGGCTGACTAAAGCAGCTGGTTGAGCCTATATAATCAGTGTTTAGACTCATTGGAGCTTGCTCATTGTAAGGGCTTGTATTTTAAAGTGCTGCTTGGATTTGTAAGTGTGAGTAAGTAACAGCAAAAGGTGAGTTAGAATACAGAAAAAGGTGAGTTTTATAATACACAATCAGGAACACAAATACTTGCAGTACCATTAAACTTCTGGTGAGACTGCAAGGGGCTGACCTTGTGAGCGAGTGAGAGGGTCTCTTACTTGGAGTAGCAGAGGGGCTGTGATTGTACGTGGGTGAGGGGATTTTTTTTTTTTTTAGCAGGAGCTGTAAGCCGAGTGAAAAGGAGGTGCAGTGAGCTGGAACAACTGCAACTGCTAAGTGGAGTATCGGTGCCGCAGGAGAGAGTACTACGGCTGCATAAAAGTGAAGGACCAAGAACCGCACAAAGATAGATAAGTATAAACCAGCTTAATTATTGTATAAGTGAGATTGTTTGTCTTCTACTTTTTCTTATTGCTTCTTTTCTGTGAGAGTAACAGGGAGTTAGACCTTACAAACAATATGGGAGGGGCTGTGATTGGGGACCTCACTCAGTGCATGTCGTGCAAGATGTATGCACACCTGGAGCTACCGGCCCAGTGTGATTACATCTGCATGGTTGCCCTGGAAGCCCAGGTAACTGATCTAGAGCAAACCGTTACGCGACTGAGGGAGATTAACAATCTCGAGCAAAGTTTAGACAGAACAGTGTAGGAGTTGCGGGAGGGGTCACTGGTAAAAGAGGATGATGATCAGGTAGCCAGCTGGGTCACAGTTAGAAGGAAGAAAAAGAGGGGGAGGCTCGACATCTCCGAACTATCAAACCGAACAAATTTGCCCGACTGGACAAGGAATCGGAGGATGATAGTGAAGAAATGACGGTGCCGGAGGAGACTGCTACCTCTAGCATCCAGAGGAGCGGTCCCTCTGGCGCAGTTGGGATAAAAGATAGTGAGGTACCTAGTCAGTTGGTGGTGGTAGGGGATTCTATCATCAGGAAGGCAGATAGGGCAATCTGCTACCGGGACCATGATCGCCGTACAGTCTGTTGTCTCCCGGGTGCTCGGTTACGGCACATCGCAGACCGGGTAGATAGATTGTTGAGAGGGGCTGGGAAAGACCCGGCGGTCTTGGTGCACATTGGCACCAATGACAAAGTTAGCGTAAGGTGGGATGTCCTTAAGAAAGACTATAGGGACTTAGGAAAGAAACTTAAGGCAAGGACATCTAAGGTAATATTCTCCATAATATTACCCGTGCCACGCGCTAGTCCAGGGAGGCAGAGGGAGATTAGGGAGGTAAATGTGTGGCTTAGGGATTGGTGCAGGAAAGAGGGGTTTGTGTTCCTGGAATACTGGGCGGACTTCTCAGTCAGGCGCCATCTCTTTTGTCGTGACGGATTGCACCTGACTGAGGAGGGTGCAGCGGTGCTGGGGGGAAGGATGGTTAGAAGGTTAGAGGAGATTTTAAACTAGGAGCCTGGGGGGAGGGTTTAGCTAGAAACTACGGGTCATGCAGTGAGAATAGTGGGGATGGCGGTAGTAAACGAAATGGGGGAGAAGTTGGGGGGAGGGTAAGAGCAGGCGGTAAGGTTACTAACATGGGTACTAAAAGAGATTTTACCAAATCACTAACCAATGACGATTACAGGTCATCATTGCTACATAAGGTGAAAGATGTCCCTAACGCAAGGGAAAATACTTATCTTAGTTGTATGTATGTAAACGCTAGAAGCATTACTGGGAAAAAGGGCGAACTAGAAATACTTGCAGCAAGCAATCAGTATGATATTATAGGCATTACTGAAACTTGGTGGGACGAATCTCATGATTGGACAATCTAGAGGGCTATACACTGTTTAGGAGAGACAGACTTAATAAAAAGGGTAGAGGGGTGTGTCTTTACGTGAAGCCGTTTTTAAAACCTGATATACGGGAAGATATTCAGGAGGGGACTGTAGACACTGTCGAGACATTATGGGTAGAAATTGCATCCGGGGAAAAAGGAATAAAAAAGTTAGTATTGGGTGTATGCTATAGGCCGCCTGGTATCAACGCATCTGATGAGGAATTGTTACTAAAGCAAATTGAAAGAGCAGCAGGAGTAGGAGACATAGTAGTGATGGGAGATTTTAACTATCCAGAGATAAACTGGAAAAACGATTCATGTGATACTGCTAGGGGCAATATGTTTTTAAACACACTTAATGATAACTACTTAGTTCAACTAATTGAGGAACCAACTAGGTACAATGCAATCTTAGACCTGGTATTAACAAACAATGGGGATTTGGTATCAGGTATTATAGTAGGGGAACCCATAGGAAACAGCGACCACAATATGGTCACATTCAATATCAGTTTTCATAAACAGCCCTATACTGGCTCAACTAGGACTCTAAACTTTAGCAAAGCGAATTTTGAAAAGATGAGGGTATTGTTCAGGGATATTGAATGGGAAGGTTTGTTTTTAGGAAAAAATGCTACGGAGAAATGGGAGGTACTAAAATTCCTGCTAGCTAAAAACACACTCAAATTTATTCCTACGAGCAGCAAAAAAAGGAATAAAAATCATAAACCGATGTGGCTTAACAAAAAGATAAAGGAACTTATGGGCAAGAAAAGGAGAGCATTTAAAAAATACAAATCTGACGGGGAAGCAGAGTCATTTCAGCACTATAAGGAATGTAACAAAATATGCAAAAAGGAAATAAGAGCTGCTAAAGTAGAAACTGAAAAACTAGTAGCAAAGGAAAGCAAAGCGAATCCCAAAAAATTATTTAAATACATTAATAGCAAGAGACTAAAGAAGGAGAGTATAGGCCCTTTAAAAGACAAGTTGGGAGTCTTAAGCAAAAATGATAATGACTTAGCGGACACACTAAATGAGTTTCTTTCAACAGTATTTACTAGAGAGGACCCAATTCAGGGACTAACACATAATCTCAATAATGAGAATATCCCACTGATAGGTACTTATTTATGCGAGGAAGTAGTCTGTGACCGATTAAAACATTTAAAGATTAATAAGTCACCAGGTCCCGATGATATTCACCCACGGGTTCTAATGGAGCTTCACTCTGAACTTGCAAAACCGCTATTTTTGATCTTTAAGGATTCAGTAATATCAGGTATGGTTACCAAAGACTGGCGTATAGCGGAAGTAGTGCCTATATTCAAAAAGGGAAGTAAAGCTGAACCAGGTAATTATAGACCAGTTAGTCTTACATCTATAGTGGGGAAAGTATTGGAAGGTATTCTAAGAGATAGTATTCAGAAGTTCCTTGAAGTCAATAAGGTCATTAAAAGGAATCAACATGGGTTTATGAAGGACAGATCCTGTCAAACCAATTTACTTGGCTTTTATGAAACAGTAAGCGCAAACCTAGATCAGGGTAAAGAGGTGGATGTAATCTTTTTAGATTTTGCCAAAGCATTCGACACTGTACCACACATGAGACTTATCTACAAGCTACAAGAATCAGGGCTAGGAAGCACAATATGCACTTGGGTCAAAAACTGGTTAGATAATAGGGATCAGCGCGTTGTGGTTAATGGATCTTTTTCAACTTAGACTGAAGTGCTAAGTGGTGTGCTGCAAGGCTCAGTATTAGGACCGCTATTGTTCAATATTTTCATTAACGACCTAACAGAAGGTCTAGAGAGCACGGTGTCAATTTTTGCAGATGATACCAAATTGTGTAAAGTTATAAATGCGGAGGGGGATGCTGAGTCGCTTCAGAACAACTTAGTTAAATTAGAAGCTTGGGCAGCGAAATGGAGAATGCGCTTCAATACAGACAAGTGTAAGGTAATGCACTGTGGTAACAAGAACAAAAATAACACCTACCTACTAAATGGGGTAAAATTAGGGGATTCTGTACTGGAAAAGGACTTAGGTGTCCTCATAGATAGCAAACTAAGCAGTAGTACCCAAAGTAGGACTGCAGCAAAGAAGGCTAATAAGATATTAGCATGCATAAAACGGGGAATTGATGCTAGGGACGAGAGTATTATACTCCCGTTATATAAATCACTTGTGAGGCCACATCTTGAATACTGTGTACAATTCTGGGCACCTTACTACAAAAAGGATATCCTGGAGCTAGAAAAGGTTCAAAGGTGGGCGACCAAACTAATTAAGGGTATGGAGACGCTGAAATAGGAGGAAAGGCTTGCAAGACTAGGCATGTTTACACTGGAAAAGAGGAGATTAAGAGGGGACACGATCAACATTTACAAATATATAAGGGGACATTATACAGATCTTGCACAGGACCTGTTTTTGGTTAGATCAACACAGAGAACTCGTGGACACTCGCTCAGGTTAGAGGAGATTCCGCACAATACGGCGTAAAGGCTTTTTTACGGTAAGGACGATACGTGTTTGGAATTCCCTGCCTGAGGGAGTTGTAATGGCAGACTCAGTCAACACTTTTAAGAATGGGTTAGATAAATTCCTAATGGATAAGGATATCCAGGGTTACGGGGCATAGTCACACACTATGGTTATTATAAAAAAGAGGGGTAAAACGTAACGGCAGTCATCAACTTCAGTCAAAATTTTCTACAAAATAATCGTGCATAGGAGACCACAAATAGGTTGAACTCGATGGACAATTGTCTTTTTTCAACCTTAGATACTATGTTACTATGTTACCCTCGGTGCCGTGAAGAGACCAAAAGGTAGGGCCTGGAACTGGTAGTGACAGTACTGCAGTGCAAACCATAGATAAGCCTGGTGAGGCGGCCAGATCGGAATGTGAAGGCACGCATCCTTGAAATCCAGAGACACTAGAAACCCCCCCCCCTCCCCCCCTCCTCCAGACCTGAGATCACCGCTTGATAAGATATCATCATATCTTGAATTTGAGCACTCGCAAGTACGGGTTCAACAATTTTAGATTTGAAATCGGCCTTACCGAACCATCCGGCTTTGGTACTACAAACAAGTTGGAATAATATCTCGTTTTGTAGATGAGGTGGAACTGGAACAGTGACCTGAGTCTGTACCAGCTTTTGAATGGCATCCTGTAAGGTTATACTTGCCTCTTGTGAAACTGGTAAGCCTGATTAGAAGAATCTGTAAGGTAGGAGCTCCTGAAACTCTAGTCTGTAGCCCTAGGAAATAAGATCTATGACCCAGGGATCCTGGCATGATGTTGTCCAGATGTGACTGAAATTTTTTAGTCGGGCTCCCACCTGCCAGTCTTATAGGCATCACGGTCCACCATCATGCTGAAGGCTTTGAGGCAGCAGAGCTTGAGCTCTGTTCCTGAGAACCAGCAGCTGCTGTTTTCCGTGGTTTACCTCTAGCGCCTCTGGAGGCTGTGGAAGAATCTCTGGCTTTGCCCTTAATCTTGGTATTCCGAAAGGACTGTAGGTTAGGTCCTGAGTAGGCCTTCCTGGCTGGGGGAGCTGCAGAAGGAAGATACATGGTCTTACCCACAGTAGCTTTGGAGAGCCATTTGTCTAGTTCATCTCCAAATAAGGCCTCTCCTGTGAAGGGTAGGCCTTCCACGCCTTTCCTGTAGTCCACGTCCGCAGCCCACCGGCGTAGCCATAAGCCCATGCGTGCTGACACTGCCATAGCAGTGATGCGTGCATTAAGCAAACCTACTTCTTTTATGGCTTCCAAAATTTAGCACAGCTACAATCAACTCGGAATGACCCCCATGGTTTTCCCCAACTGCTAACAAGTCTGCAGCAGCGATCAGGTCTGAATTAGGCCCATAATGTAAATGTGACAGCACACACACACAGAAAAAGGTTAAGAGCACAATTAACCCACAAAGAGCCCTTCCAGGGAGACACAGAGAAATTATGGAGCCAGCAAACCGCACCCTTATCGCTAATGCCAAGTTAAGCCGGGTCGCAGAGTAAGTACTCAGATTGGGGGCTTAGTACACTAATAATCGCTCCCCCCCTGCTATGACCCCCTGGTACCGCTGAGGTAATCTGGAGTCACTCCGGAGGAGCTGCGCGTCCCTGTCAGTCAGCATCTGTGTCCACTGCAGAGGGAAAATGGCGCTGGTGAGCTGCTGGATCTGCTCATAGTGAAGTCCCACCCCCTCAATGGCGCGCGGTCTTCTCATTTTTTTTATACTGGCTGAGGTAATTTGATGTTTAAAATAGAGCCATAACCGTTTTAAGTCTGTGTATGCCAGTGTGGGAATTGTGTACAGTGTACTGAGACTCAGTTCGCCCCCTCGGAAGCTGTGCGTCTGCACTGTGTACTGAGTCTGGAGATGCAGTCCGCCCCGGTTAGAAGCCGTGCGTCTCCGTACCCTCATGCCGCCATAATGGCCAGTGACCTGCTAACCGGGACGCCGGGGTAGTACTCACCACTCTTCTTTCTTCTGGCTCTGTTAGGGGTGGCGGCGTGCTGCGGTGAATGTATGCTCGCCGTGGTGGAGCTTGCGAATAGTTCCCTCAGGAGCTAGTGTCCTGTCAGCAGGGAACGGGACCATTAAGCCTTCAAGAGGATGGGCCGTGCCCCCCCCCCCCCCCCCCCCCCAAGTCCCACGAAGCAGGCAGGCTAGTGCCATCCAGTCCTATCTGAAAATAACAAACAGAAAAATAAACGCAGAAAACTCTTCAGGAGCTTCCATAAGCGTGACCGGCTCCTCCGGGCACATTTTCAAAACTGAGTCTGGTAGGAAGGGCATAGAGGGAGGAGCCAGCCCACACTATCAAATTCTTAAAGTGCCCATGGCTCCTAGTGGACCCATCTATACCCCATGGTACTAAATGGATCCCCAGTATCCTCTAGGACGTAAGAGAAATTACAAATAAAGGGGCATGAATCAGGATTTTTTTTTTCCTGTAGTAGGCAATGTCTGGCTGTGTGGCTTGCAAAACTGGGGTATAAGGTAGTCTTTTCCTGCAAGGTCATGCCCCTTGCAGTAAAGCCATGCCCCTTACAGCAAGGTCACACCCCTTATTTGCTGTGCGAATCTATGGCGCACAAAAATTCTTTATTCTTGCAAAGGCCACCCCCCCACACTGTAGCACCTCCCACATTACCCACAGGACCGTCCACCACTTCCCACCCATGGGAGTTCCTGAACCTATTTTTCTACAAAAATAGCACTGATAATATGTACATAAAGAAAAGCCCGGAAGCACAAGCTCTGACCTAGTGGTTTGATCTTATAACTGACCAACTGGATCTGTACGTAATGGGCACAATGCCTCTGCCTAATTTTATTATTTTCATTGCTTGGTTATAAGCCCTCATTTGATAATTGCCAATTTAATATAATAATAAAAATAATAATAATAAATAGCCATGAACTATGACATTTTGTTTTATTTTCAATTATGTATGCATACAGTAGCGGATCTTGCCATGGGCAAGCAGGACTTTTGCCCGGGGCGCCGCCTTCTGGAGGGCGCAGGGCACCATCCGGAGGGCGCCGCACCAGGGCAAGATCCGCTGCTGCTGTGCACCCGCTGCCTGTTGCCCCCCGCTGCCGCTGTGAAGAGAAACTAGACGCGTACGCGTCTAGTTTCCCTTCGTGGAGAGGTCCTTTACTGTGCGGTGCGCGATGACGTCATCGCGCACCGCACAGCAAAGGTCCTCTCCACAAAGGGAACTAGACGCGTACGCGTCTAGTTTCCCTTCGTGGAGAGGACCTTTGCTGTGCGGTGCGCGATGACGTCACCGCGCACCGCACATCATTTCAGTCTGTACAGGGGGCGTAAATGACCACGCCCCCTGTACGTAGCCACGCCCCCTATTGTCCCCCGGGGCGCACAGCGCCCAAGAACAGGCCCTGTATGCATAGTTACTAATAATGACAGTACAGGGGCACTCTGTGCATGTCCTACCCATTTACTCTCCACTCAAGATGTGGGATGGTACAGTACAGTGGACATGTTTTGCAGTTACTGGTAAATTTCGGTCTGACTGTACTAAAACAAGCAGTAAGGTGCTGCTCCCAAACAAGTGCCGCCCCAACACTACATACAGAAAGGGAACCTGTGCACCATTTCTTTTGTATTGTGCATATATTTTAATGTATGCACAATACAAAAATACGCTTGGTGCCGGCAGACCGTAAATGGCTTCATGCATTTCATCCCAGCATTTTTTTATATTTAATATGTTTTTAACGGTTTCTATGTGTTTATATATCTTAAGATATGTGATGCATCATATTATGTATTGTACTACATGATATTTATTTATTGGTATGTAAATCTGACTAGTTTTTTTTATAGAGTCAACATTGTGTATGCTCTGAACCAATGACAGACCACAAAAGGATATTTAAACCATGCCCTCACTACCATACTGTTACATCTTGAAAAAGACTCCAGTATTTAAGTTGAAACGCGTTAGTGATGTGACAGGTGTTAGGATTACTAGGTTTCTCTGTGTGTGCATACCTGAAATGAGGTCAGCTGAAGCCAGGTGAAAATTAAAACAAGGTTTATTGTAGAAAAGAACCAGTAAAATATCAGCATACAGAAACTGGATCCTTGATTAACATGGAACAGAACACAATATTCCCAGATAATTGTAATGGCTTGTTATGGAAACAGGGAGGATGATTATGCTCGAATATAGGTATAGTCCAGGTTAATTACAGAGGTGAAATAAACATGAAGAAATCCGGGTTTAAACCAAGCAGGGGGAAAATAACATACCAAAACGTAGTAATCAGGCAGGGGTGGAAACAGACTGCAAATAATAATACAGGAATGCAGAGGTTGATCCAGCAGGGTTAGAAGTCTTGTAGCAAGGCATGTGTAATAGCAAACTGCAGGAAATGTCTCCAAGATGTAGGTATGGCAGAAGCAGGACAGGATAACTGGAGAGAGCCTAGTCACACTCCAGACGGAACCACAATGATCTGCACATGAATGCTGGTGAGCTGGAGCTAAATAGCAGCACAAGGTGTTGGCCACAGCTGCTCAAAATCAGGTAATCAACCTGCAAGGACAGAGTGTGCAACTGCCATTCAGACCTAAGGCAGCAAGTGAGACCCCTAGAGGCAGGAATGAGAATGCAAGGCAACACAAACACACAGACATTCCTAACAACAGGAGGCTACCAATCCTGGTTGGGGGAACATGAAGGACATCGTTGTGCCGCCTACAGCTCTACAAACTCCTGATCCTGGGAGATGTGGACCAGTGACATGCAAGAACTGTATAGGTGTAGTCTTTTACACCCACTTTCTTTGGTTTTCTTTTACTCTCTACCAGTGGTGGATTTTTGCTTATACATGTGTTTTATGGATTTTAAGCCTGTTTTGTAACCACAAACGGTATCTCACTATTATTCCCTTTGCTTTGTTACATATGGATACTTGATGCATGGGAGTACAAGGAATTCCAGATTTACCGCAGTGAAGGTGAAATCATATGATTTCTTTTTTCAGAAGCCTAAACTCAAGGACTAAAATTATAAAGACATACACTGCTTCAAGTGAACCATCAAGTGGTAATATTGACTTTGTGATTTCTCTATTTAGAGGTTTTTTTATTTCATGTTTCTGGATCTAACTGGTTTTTGTGCTCAGTGATTATTGTGTACTTTCTATCTGTGTTTTGGGGTTACCCTGAGGATTACCCCTTTTTTCATGATACAGCTGCATTTACATTGAAGTGCAGGATCCTACGCTCCATACATTCATTACCCTCACTCCTACACCTGTCCCTTCAGCCAGGCACCCTCACTCCTAAACCTGTCCCTTCAGCCAGGCACCCTCACTCCTATACCTGTCTCTTTTTCCAGGGAATATCACTCCCACATCTGTCCCTTCATCCAGACACCCTCACTCTTACACCTGTCCCTTCAGCCAGGTGCCCTCACTCCTATACCTGTCTCTTTTTCCAGGGAATATCACTCCCACATCTGTCCCTTCATCCAGGCACCGTCACTCCTACACCTGTCCCTTCATCCAGGAGACCCTCACCCCAACACCTGTCCCTTCAACTAGACACCCTCACTAATACACCTGTCTCTTCATCCAGAAACCCTCACCCTCACCTTTACATCTGTCCCTTCATCCAGGCACCTTCACCATTACACTTGTCCCTTCTTACAGGTAGCCTCCCCCCCCCCTCCCCGACCTAAAAACATATATATTTTGTGCGTGCCCCTGACTAGAGGGCCTGGCCTTGTTAAAATGGCCATGGTCTTATTAAAATGGGCATGGCCTCACAGGAAAAGACTACCTCGGCTACCACACCATATAAGGCTGCACACTGTAATGCCCCTTGCACCATATTATGCCCTCTGCACATATTATGCTATTACGCCACACACCGTAATGTCCGTGATTCATTATGCCCCACAGTAAGACTGCTAATTACTTTTACATTACCTGCCCGCTGCCAAGAGTTTCATGCTCAGGATTCCATGCTTATTGCCAGTGGTTTCATGCTCTGGCTGTCATGCTTGTTGCCAAGGGTTTCATGCTCTTGCTCTTATGCTCGTTGCCAGGGGTTTCATGCTCTGGCTGTCATGCTTGTTACCAGGGGTGTGTAATGCTCATTGCCAGGGGTGATGCTTGCTGGTGCTGAAGGCCAGCGCCAGCGGCTCACTGCTAGTCCTGCACCCTCTCTTCCCAGCCATAGTACTCCACTTGCTGGGCAGAGTTTTGCAAAATGACATGGTTGCATCACAGCACAACTGCATAATTTTTAGAAACTCTGCCGAGCAAGCAGAGTGCGATTTGTCAGGCTCCGGAGCCTTACCACCGGCGGGTGCTCCCGCGGGTTACCATCCCGCTGGTTGGCGCAGCTGCGGCAGCAGGGAGCTGCTGGCGGTGGGTCCTTCTGGACGGATGTGCGGCTGCCAAGGGCCGGGGGCCGAGGGTCTGGAGAGCCGGGCGCTGCGGAAAGGTCCTCTAGTGGTGACACAGTATAATGTGTCAGAGACAGAAGCTGGCTAAAGCTGTGTGCTAACAGCTAAGTATGTCTCCTGTGCTGGGGGCAGCCATGTTGGAGACCAGAGTATTACCAATGAAGTTCCCAATCTGTGTCCAGCCAATCCTGCGTGTTCTCCCCTTACAAAAGGGGGCTGGCTCAGAGGGAGAGTGCCAGTGCTTCATGTTACCTCCTTGTGAAAGGTTCTCCAGCTCTGTGCTCCCAGGTTACTTCTAGTTCCCTGGTCCTGGTTGCTCTCATCCATCGGTTACCTAAACGCTGCTGCAGTCCTGCTGTCTAAGTCCGTTGCCACTCGTGGAAGCGCTCACGGGGTCCCAGGTCGTAGAGGAGCTCCAGGTGCTAACGGCGGTTCCCGCAGATGTCTTCATTTCTTTAAAGTCCAAGTTCTTCAGCCTCGCCTTACAATCACAAACCACAGTCCTCATTTCTTCAAAGTCCAAGTTCTTCAGCCTCATCTTTCAATTACATACCACAGTCTTCAGTTCTTCAAAGTCCAAGTTCTACAGCCTCGTCTTTTAATCATAAAACACAGTCTTCAGTTCTTCTTTACCGGAGTTCTTCAGCTTCACTCTTCAAGTCATTTAACCAAAGACTCTAATTCTTCCAGTTTCTTCAATTGCTCCAATATTTGTGTACAGCCTGATTGTTCATTAAAACTACAGTTATCTTCCTACGAAGTCTTCCTTTTCTTTATGCCCTCCGGCCAACGATTAACACTCAGTTAGGCTGCCACCCCATGAGGAGGAATTACATTCAGATACCTCGTTTACTCTCCTCACAGGTAGCTGTCCCTTCAGAGAAAACTCGGTTGTCGGAACCCCAACTTACACCGAGCGTAAGAATGCCAAATTGATTTCTCACAAATATTTAAAATGCCCGCTATGATATATATTGTAAATGCCTGCACCTCTTATTACCATATACGATAAAAGTGCGCTGTACTTCTTAAAACACTGTATCCCATAAGAGAAAACAATACACCCACACATTATCTGAGTTTCAAAGCTCATTGAAGTATATATTTGCTATTAAAAGGATATGGATTCAATATATATTACAAAGTACAGTATACCTATAGTTACATGGTTACACTCACACAGTAAGCAGTTAAAACATACAATTACATACAGTTTCATACAGTTTCAGTTACATGCCAGCGATACAATTACCATATCTTTCTCATATAAATTTGTCCCTCCATATGACTCTCTCTCTCTCTGTAAAATCATGCAAGACCTCCATCATCGTCTCAGACCTTACAGCCACTCTCAGACCAAAACAAAAACTACTTTCCTGTGTGACCAGCAAAATGTGTTAACTAGTTTCTTGGGGAGGGGTTCATGATGAGTCACTATTCTCTTTGTATATGCTGATCAGGTTCAGCCTTGAAGACATCCAAAGGGCTGGCCGGAGTTCCCTGTCCACTGTAACATTCATTGTTCTAACAAAGTGATTTTAGCTTTTATACATGTAATCATAACTATTCGCTGCAATGTCCTACAACTTCATAACAAGTATCAAATTAATCTACACATTAAGCTGGTTGTTTTAATAGTAAACATGACCGGTCTATCTTGTTTAGTTCAAATAATACACATTCATGACATTACTTCATTAGATAATTTTAAATCATCATGATGTCTGGCGCTTGATATTATTATAATTATGTACTGTATGAAATAAGTGTCGAATCCATCTCTGTGGCATGTCTGTGTAAATGCGTGTGTTACCATATATGGCTGTGCTCGCTGCGCGTATTTACAAGTATAGCGACTTAAATGTGTGTAGTTTGTATGTTCTATTTATGTAATATTTTTGACTTCGACAAGCGTGACAGTAAGCACTGGCCCAATGGATCCGGCAAGTGAGCAGGCTACCGGGGGCGATGCCTCTGTGGATATTCCTTCTCGTCTAAATAAACAGGAGGCCATGCAGGCACAGATTGTACAGTTCATGCAGAATATGTCCACTCGTTTGGATTCTCTTCACACAGCCATTTCCACATCTCGGACTCCAGTTCCAGCTTCCAATCCACCAGCACCTAATCCTCTAATGCTGATTCCAGTTCCTCGTTTAGAACTACTGCCACCCAGTAAATTTGACGGTAGTCCAAAGCAATGCCGAAGGTTCCTAAATCAATGCGAGATCCAGTTTGAGCTTCAGTCAGCTAAATTCCATCTGATTGGACCAAAATAGCATACATCATTTCACTTCTGACCGGACCAGCTCTGGATTGGGCTTCACCATTATGGGAAAGAACTGATCCCATACTCTCGAATTACCCTGAATTCGTGAGCAACTTTTCGTAAAATCTTTGACGAGCCAGGCCGGACCACCTCTGCCTCTTTGGAGATTCTGCGTCTGCGTCAGGGAACCCGCTCCACCCAGTACGTGATCCAGTTCCGTACTCTGTCTTCCGAAGTGGGCTGGAATGAAGAGGCTCTCATTGCCGCCTATTGGAATGGTCTCGCCGACAAAATTAAAGATGACCTGGTCACTCAGGATGTGCCAGTTAAGCTCGAGCAGCTTATTTCTTTATGTAACAAGATGGATCTAAGATACAAGGAGCGCTGTCTTGAGAGAACAAGGTTCGAGTGACCCAAATCCCGGGCCTCTCCCACTCCTAGACCATCCTCACTGTCTACTGAAGAACCCATGCAGGTCAACCGTTCTCGTCTCACCAATGAGGAACGTCAAAGACGCGGACAGGGAAACCTCTGCATGTATTGTGGGGCGACCGACCACTTTGTTAAGTCTTGTATTCAACGACCGGGAAACTCCCGCTCCTAGCTTATGCAGGAGAGGTTAAGCTAGGAGCATTCCCTACCAATTTACCAGGAAGGAATCACTGTTGGCTGTATGTCTGGAACTTCCCTCTACCTCCTTTCATGTTACAGCACTTTTGGATTCTGGAGCTGCAGAAAGTTTTGTTACTTCCACCTTAGTCCGACAGTCTGAAATACCAACCACTTGTTTGGAGCGAGCTATCTCTATCACCTTGGTTGACGGAAGTTATATCCCTGAAGGGATCATCACCCACCGTACAGTTCCTCTAAAGATGAAAGTTTGTATTCTCCATTCTGAAGTTATCTCTTTCCTGGTAATTCCCAAAGCCTCTCAAAAAATAATCATAGGATTCCCATGGTTTCAGGAGCACAACCCCCGCTTGGATTGGCAAACTATGGAATTACTCGCCTGGGGGGAGTCATCTTCTCAAAGATGTTTATCCACCATCAAGCCCTACATTCCACTGATCTCCCAGATGCCTATCAGCCATTTCTGGACATGTTCAGTAAGCAAGGGGCAGATACCTTGCCTCCCCACCGAAGTTGGGACTGCCCTATCGATTAATGCCGGGTAAAACACCTCCCAGAGGCCGAACGTACCCTTTATCTCTCCCAGAAACCCAAGCGATGTTTGAGTAGATACAGGAGAATTTGTCCAAAGGGTTCCTTCGCCCTTCCTCTTCTCTAGCAGAGGCAGATGTTGTTTTTTTTTGTTAAGAAGGACAGGGGCCTACGGCCTTGCATCGACTACCGGGGCCTCAACGAAATTACAGTTAAGAACAGATACCCCTTGCCCTTGATACCCGAACTATTTGACCGTGTAAAAGGGGCTAACATTTTCACCAAATTGGACCTGCGGGGAGCTTATAACCTTATACGCATTCGTACAGATGAGTGGAAGACTGCGTTCAATACTCGCGACGGGCATTACGAATATCTGGTGATGCCCTTTGGCTTATGCAATGCTAAAGCAGTCTTCCAGAATTATGTCAACAAGTTATTCCGAGATCTCCTCTATAAGTGCCTGGTTGTGTATCTGGACGATATTCTAATATTTTCCAAAGATCTGAAAGTCCATCGGGAACAAGTCAGAGAAGTCTTGAGACGTCTAAGGGAAAATCAACTCTTTTAGAAACTAGAGAAGTGCACGTTTGAGGTTCCCTCCATCCCTTTTTTAGGTTACATCATTTCCGGGAGGGAATTACAGGTGGATCCTGCCAAAGTCCAAGCAATCAGAGATTGGACCCTTCCTACCACTCTGAAGGGAATCCAGCATTTTTTAGCCTTCGGCAATTTCTATAGGAAGTTTATTAAAGATTATTCCTCCATCATTGCCCCGATTACAGCACTAACAAGAAAAGGGTCTAATTCTGCAGCTTTTTAGTTTCTAAAAGAGGCCTTCATGTCTGCTCCTATCCTTTGGCAACCTGATCTCAGTCGTCCTTTTCAGGTGGAGGTGGATGTTTCTTCAGTAGGAGTGGGGGCCGTCATATCCCAGTACTTCGAGGATCAGAAAGCTCATCCTTGTGCTTATTTTTGTGCTTATTTTTCCCGAAGATTCTCTCCGGAAGAACAAAACTACGCCATTGGAGAACAAGAATTGCTTGCCATAAAACTTGCTTTTGAAGAGTGGAGGTACTTACTGGAAGGAGCTCAGCACCCAATCTCAGTAACCACAGATCACAAAAATCTTTTATTACTTCAGACCGCCCGATGTTTAAACCCACGGCAAGCCAGGTGGGCACTGTTCTTTTCATGTTTTTCTTTCAAGCTCAGTTATCATCCCGGGTCTCTTAATCGGAAAGCAGATGCACTTTCTCGTTCATTGAATTCAGATGAGTCCACAAATCTTCCGGACAGACAATTCATCCTAGATCCTGCCTCCTTTGCTGCAACTCATACTACTCCGCTTTCGCCACCGGGAAAAACCTTCATTGCACCAGAACTCAGGAAAAAACTGCTCACGTGGGCTCATACCTCACCGTGTATGGGACACGCAGGTAGCCTCAAGACTCTTAAGTTCATCCAACGCTCCTATTGGTGGCCTTATCTGAAGACGAATGTTTTGGAATTAATAGCTGCCTGCTCAAAGTGCGTCCAACATAAAAGTCCAAGAGGATCACCATTGGGTCTTCTTCATCTGCTATCGGTTCCACAAAAACCCTGGACACACATCTCCATGGACTTTATAACTGACCTACCTGTCTCCAGAGGACGAAACCCCATTTGGTCATTGTGGACCAATTTTCCAAAATGGCGCACTTTGTCTCACTCACAGGTCTTCCAACCACTCCACAACTATCAAAAATGTTCATATCAGACATCTTCTGGTTACATGGACTTCCACAAGAGATAATTTACGATCGAGGGCCTCAGTTTGTAGCTAAATTCTGGAGAGCACTGAGTTCAGCTCTTGGAATGGAATTAAGTTTCTCTTCTGCATACCATCCCCAAATGGATGGCCAGACTGAGAGAGTGAACCAAGACTTAGAGACTTTCCTACGACTCTTCATGTCTCAGGACGATTGGCTGGACTATCTTCCATTTGCTGAATTTGCTCACAATAATCTCTACTCATTCCACACCCTTTTATGTGAATTATGGACTTCATCCACGTGTTCCTGCTTTCCAATCTCTTCCAGCTCTCGAAGTACCTGCTGCAGAGTTAACCCTTCAGCAATTCACTAAGATGTGGAAACAAGTTCATGAGGCTCTGCTTAAAACGTCCACTAAATACAAGTTTTTTGCAGATCGGAAATGGAAGGCTGTCCCTAGTATCAAAGTGAGTGATCAAGTCTGGATTTCTACTCGAAACTTAAGACTCAAGGTCACTTCCAAGAAATTTGCCCCCAGATTCATTGGACCATATCCTGTTGAAAAAGTATTGAATCCAGTAGCATACAAAGTGACGTTGCCTTCATACTTGAAGATCCCAAATGCATTTCACATCTCTTTACTGAACCTCTCATACTGAACCGTTTTCAGGCTGCGCTCCCTAGACCTCCAATGTGCAAGCTGCTCAGGGAGAAGAATTTGAAGTTCATAGGATCCTTGACTGTCGTAAAAGATATGGTCGTCTCCAATATCTTATTGATTGGAAGGGATATGGACCGGAGGAAAGGTCCTGGGTTTCTGAAGAGGATGTCCATGCTCCAAAATTAGTCCGGGCCTTTCATACCAAGAATCCGATGAAAGCACAAGGGTGTTCAGAGCCCACCCTAAAAAGGGGGGGTACTGTCAGGCTCCGGAGCCTTACCTCCGGCGGGTGCTCCTGTGGGTTACCATCCCGCTGGTTGGCGCGGCTGCGGCGGCAGGGAGCTGCTGGCGGCGGGTCCTTTTGGACGGATGTGCGGCTGCCAAGGGCCAGGGGCCGAGGGTCTGGAGAGCCGGGCGCTGCAGTGGGGATCGCTGCGGTAAGGTCCTCTTGTGGTGACACAGTATAGTGTGTCAGAGACAGAAGCTGGCTAAAGCTGTGTGCTAACAGCTAAGTATGTCTCCTGTGCTGGGGGCAGCCATGTTGGAGACCAGAGTATTACCAATGAAGTTCCCAATCTGTGTCCAGCCAATCCTGCGTGTTCTCCCCTTACAAAAGGGGGCTGGCTCAGAGGGAGAGTGCAAGTGCTTCATGTTACCTCCTTGTGAAAGGTTCTCCAGCTCTGTGCTCCCAGGTTACTTCTGGTTCACTGGTTCTGGTTGCTCTCATCCATCGGTTACCTAAACGCTGCTGCAGTCTTGCTGTCTAAGTCCGTTGCCACTCGTGGAAGCGCTCACGGGGTCCCAGGTCGTAGAGGAGCTCCAGGTGCTAACGGCGGTTCCCGCAGACGTCTTCATTTCTTCAAAGTCCAAGTTCTTCAGCCTCGCCTTACAATCACAAACCACAGTCCTCATTTCTTCAAAGTCCAAGTTCTTCAGCCTAGTCTTTCAATCACAAACCACAGTCCTCATTTCTTCAAAGTCCAAGTTCTTCAGCCTCGTCTTTCAATTACAAACCACAGTCTTCAGTTCTTCAAAGTCCAAGTTCTTCAGCCTCGTCTTTTAATCATAAAACACAGTCCTTCAGTTCTTCTTTACCGGAGTTCTTCAGCTTCACTCTTCAAGTCATTTAACCAAAGACTCTAATTCTTTCAGTTTCTTCAATTGCTCCAATATTTGTGTACAGCCTGATTATTCATTAAAACTAGTTATCTTCCTATGAAGTCCTCCTTTTCTTTACGCCCTCCGGCCAACGATTAACACTCAGTTAGGCTTCCACCCCATGAGTAGGAATTACATTCAGCCACCTTGTTTACTCTCCTCACAGGTAGCTGTCCCTTCAGCCAAAGCTTTTTTGTCGGAAGTTGAACCCCAACTTACGCCAAGTGTGACACTATTGACTGTGGGATTACTGTGCTGGATTGGCCAGCAAACTCGCCTGACCTGAACCTCATTGAGAATCTATGGGGCATTGCCAAGAGAAAGATGAGAGACATGAGACCAAACAATGCAGAAGAGCTGAAGGGCGCTATTGAAGCATCCTGGTCTTCCATAACACCTCAGCAGTGCAACAGGCTGATATAATCCATGTCACACCGCATTGAGGCAGTAATTCATGCAAAAGGGGCCAAAACCAAGTACTGAGTACATATGCATGATTATACTTTTCAGAGGGCCGACATTTCTGTATTTAAAATCCTTTATTGATTTTATGTAATATTCTAATTTTCTGAGATTTTGGATTTGGGGTTTTCTAGCTGCAAGCCACAATCATCAAAATTATAACAAACAAAGGCTTGCAATATCTCACTTTGCATGTAATGATTCTATATAATATATTAGTTTCACTTTTTAAGCTGAATTACGGAAATAAATGAACTTTTGCACAATTTTCTAATTTTCTGAGTCAGCGCAATACCTTATTGTTTTTAAAATATTCTTTTTTCTGAGTTTCACCTGTATTAGTCTAATCATATTTAAATTAAAAACTCTGGAGTATAACAGGTGAGGCTTTACCTTCCCTGACTACCCTGACTGCACGTCACTACTGCAGGGGAACCAGCTGTAAGAACCATATACAGGGGCAAACGCAGCATTTATTTAGGGGGGTTTCCGTGGGTGTGTATCTGTGAATGTAATGTATGTATGTGTGTATAACATATATATATATATATATATATATATATGTATATACACGCTGTCAGCTTTCGTATATATGTATATATATATATTTATGTGTGTGTATATATATATATATATATATGGGATGCAGTTAAAAAACAGGCTGTCAGGATCTCGGTGTTTGAGAGACCGACATGCCAGAATCCTGACAGTCGGTGAAATACCGATGAACGGAATCCCGATATCCGCAGGGTATTCCCACTCAGTTAGGTGCTCCACGCCACCAACCGAGTGGGAATATAATCTGTGTCGAGCAAAGCGGGCAGCTGGGCCCGCAGCAAGCCCATGAGGGGTCTCACCGCCTCGCTTCTGACAGACGGGATGTCACTGTCGGTATACTGACAGCCGGCATCCCGTGCGCTGGTAAAACATACTGATACATTTTTATATATATATATATATATATATATATATATATATTATTATTATCCTTTATTTATATGGCGCCACAAGGGTTCCGCAGCGCCCAATTACAGAATACATATACAAATAATCAAACAGGAAAACAGCAACTTACAGTTGATGACAGTATAGGACAAGTACAGGGTAAATAAACATAGTTACATCAGCAGATGACACTGGAATAAGTATCAGGTGGCAGAAGACTGCTGGATGTGGTGCAGTTGAAGATTATTAAAGTAAGAAAGGATAAGCACATGAGGGAAGAGGGCCCTGCTCGTGAGAGCTTACATTCTAAAGGGGAGGGGTAGACAGACAGGGGTGACACAGATGGGGTACATAGAGAGCGTAGAACAGAGGGTTAGGATGAGATTTGGCTGGGTTTGGTGAAGAAGTGGGTCTTGAGAGATTGTTTGAAGTTTTGTAGAGAGGTGGAGAGTCTGAGGGGGAGAGGTAGGGAATTCCAAAGAAGTGGTGTAGCACGTGAAAAATCTTGGAGGTAGGAGTGGGAGGAAGTAATCCGTAGGCAGGAGAGTCGGCGTGCATTAGCAGAGCGAACAGGATGGGTGAGAGTGCAAAGGGAGATAAGGTCAGAGATGTAGATGGGAGAGGAGTGGGTGAGGGCTTTGTAAGCGAGTGTGAGAAGCTTGAAATGGATTCTGAAAGGGAAGCGGAGCCAGTGAAGGTCTAGTAAGAGAGGAGAGATGGACGTAGTGCGTTTGGTGAGGAAGATGAGCCTGGCAGCAGCATTGAGGATAGATTGGAGTGGAGAGAGGTATTTGTCAGGAATGCTAGTCAGGAGCAGATTACAGTAGTCCAGTCTGGAGATGACCAGTGAGTGGATAAGAGTCTTAGTAGCATCCTGGGTCAGAAAGGGTCTGATCCTGGAAATATTTTTTAGATGAAAATGGCAGGTTTGTGAGAGGTGCTGAATGTGTGGTTTGAAGGAGAGGGAGGAGTCAAGGATTACTCCAAGACAGCGCACTTGGGGGCTAGAGGAGATAGTAGTGCCATCAATAGATAATGAGATTGTAGGAGGTGAGGTTATGCGGGAGGGAGGAAAGATGATCAGCTCTGTCTTAGACATGTTAAGTTTAAGAAAGCGCTGGGACATCCAGGAAGAGGTAGCAGAGAGACAGTTGGAGATACGAGTGAGGAGAGCAGGGGAGAGGTCTGGAGAGGAAAGATAGATTTGGGTGTCATCAGCATAGAGATGATATTGGAAACCAAAAGAACTAATGAGCTTACCTAGTGAGGACGTATAGAGAGAGAAGAGGACCAAGGACAGAACCTTGGGGTACCCCTACAGTTAGTGGAAGTGAGGGGGAGGTTGAGTCATGAGAGGAGACAGAGAAAGAACAGTCAGAAAGGTAGGAGGACAGCCAAGAGAGGGCAGTGTCACGCAGACCAATGGAGTGAAGAATTTGCAGTAGGAGAGGATGGTCCACAGTGTCAAAAGCAGCAGAGAGATCAAGTAGAATAAGTATAGAGTAGTGTCCCTTAGATTTAGCAGCATGGAGGTCATTGCATACTTTTGTAAGGGCAGTTTCAGTGGAGTGGAGAGGACGGAAGCCAGACTGGAATAGGTCAAGCAGTGAGTGTGAGGAAAGAAAGGAAGTAAGGCGGTTGTAGACAATACGTTCAAGGAGTTTGGAGGCATAAGGGAGGAGAGAGATGGGTCGGTAGTTGGAGAGAGTGTTTGGATCAAGTGTAGGTTTTTTAAGAATAGGAGAGATGAGTGCATGCTTGAAGGCAGAGGGGACAGTGCCTGATGAGAGGGACAGATTGAGAAGGTGGGAAAGATGGGAACAAGCAGAAGGAGAGAGGTAGCGGAGGAGGCGGGAGGGGATAGGGTCAAGTGGGGAGGTGGTGAGGGGACAGGAACGAATGAGGGCCATGACTTCCTCTCCAGATGCATGGGAGAAAGATGTCAGAGTAGGTGCGAGGGATGGGGAGGGTTGGTAAGGGATGGGAGAAAGCTGGTTACTGATGGTCTGGTGTGATGTGATGTCCTGACGTATGGAGTCAATTTTGGATGTGAAGTAAGTGGCAAAGTCAAGAGCAGAGAGTGAGGAAGGGAGACGAGGTGGAGGTGGGCAGAGGAGTGAGTTGAGAGTGGCAAAGAGGCGCCGGGGGTTGGAAGACTGGGAGGAGATGAGGTTCTTGAAATATGACTGTTTAGCAAGAGAAAGGGCAGCACTGAAGGATGAGAGCATAAGTTTGAAATGGAGGAAGTCTGCCTTAGAGCGTGATTTCCTCCAGTGTCGCTCATCAGTACGTGAGCATTTTTGCAGATATCTGGTGCATTTGGTGTGCCAGGGTTGAGGTGTTAATTTGCGAGGGCGAATAGTGGTTGGTGGAGCAACAGAGTCAAGAGCAGAAGTAAGGGATGCATTGTATGTGGAAGTGGCTTGTTCAGGGCATGAGAGAGAGATAATAGGAGAGAGAAGTGAATCAAACAGGGAGGAAAGGAATGTGGTGTCAATAGCTTCAATGTTACGCTTAGTGATGGTAGCCTTAGGAGGTAGAGATGGGGAAGTCGAGAGAGATAGGTTAAAGGAGAGCAGGTGGTGGTCAGAGAGGGGAAATGGGGAGTTGGAAAAATCAGAAATATCACAGCGGTGAGTGAAGACCAGATCCAGTGAGCTCCCATTCACATGGGAGGGTGAGGAGGTCCACTGGGAGAGACCAAGTGAAGAGGTGAGGTTAAGGAGTTTAGAGGCAGGGGATTGTGTGGGGATGTCAATAGGGATGTTGAAATCGCCTAGGATAATGGAGGGAATGTCAGAAGAGAGGAAGTGAGGAAGCCAGGAAGCAAAGTTGTCGATGAATTTGGAAGCAGTGCCAGGGGGGCGGTAAATGACAGCTACTCTAAGATGGACTGGTTGGAAGAGGCGTATGGCATGGACCTCAAATGTAGAGAATGTAAGGGATGGTTCTGGTGGTATGAGTTGGTAGGAGTAACTAGAAGGTAAAAGGACCCCAACACCACCCCCATGGCGACCCCCAGGTCGGGATGTGTGTGTGAATGTGAGGCCCCCAGCAGAGAGAGCAGCAGGAGAAGTAGTGTCAGAGGGCGTAATCCAAGTTTCAGTAATGGCTAGTAGGTGTAGGGAGTTGGAAATGAAAAGGTCATGAGTGGGGACCAGTTTGTTACAAACAGATCTGGCATTCCAGAGGGCACAGGATAGGGGGTATGAGTTTGTGGGAGAGATGTGAATGAGATTATCAGGGTTGCTGTAGCGATGAGGTGAGATTAACTTTGAGGGCAGGGATGATGAGAGAGTAGTGATGGTGCGGGTGCCTGAGCTGGGAGGGGAAACTGCAGGAGGTGGGCAGGGAGGGAGGTCAGTGTGATGTGGATGGGGGTATGGGGAGGTGACAGGAAATGGAGAAAGGGAGCAGGGCTGAGTTGTTGGGTAGCAGGACCATGGGGCAGAGGTAAATGAAAGTGGGGTAACAGGAAAGGAGGGGGAAGGAAACAGAGGGATGGAGGGGAGACAGAGGAGGAGGTGTAGGAGACTAGGGTGGAAGGATAAAGATACATTATTAGGTAGACACTGAATGATGTGGGGAGTATAAGAAAGCCTTGACATAGTGTTAAGTAGGTAAATAGGTTGAGGGAAAGTGGAAGTAGGAGAGGAGACTGTAAGGGAATCAGAGCAGAAGAATTGCAGAAATGCAGGTGAGAAAAGCAGTGTAGGCTCAATGGGTGTAGATTTAGTATGAAATGAGTCAAAAGCGTAGATAAAGTGGGTGCAGAAATGTATTTGGGCTGCAAGAAATGAAAGGATTGTGAAAGGGTTAAGAAGCAATGGTAATTCTGTTAGATTTTTTAAGTGTTTGTAGATGAGAAGATGAACTCACAATTGTCCCAAAGAAGATCTTTGTGATCCTGATTATGGATGGAAACCAGATCTTACATATGTTCTTTTCTGCAAATGGATTGCATAGTGTTCACAGAGTGAAAGTTGGAGGGTGATAAATTTGCATATGCAGTTGATATTGATAAGTAGTTCATCTGTTGTTGTTTGATGTTTTCTTTCAGTTTTTCGTCCAGTTTAAGTCCAGGCTAAGTCCAGGCTTTGATATTAAAATTATATATCTGCTCCCTTTGAGCCTCCTCCCTTAGAGTCCTACACCCTGGATCAATCAGCCAGGCTTAATCAGCCAAGTATACTCTAATATGAATATATATCTAATATATATATATATATACATACCACACACATTTATACATACACAAACGCACATGCATACATACACAAATACATATACCTCCCTGTAAATACACATACACACACATACTTCATATACAGTATTGGTGGTATACATACCACCAGGGGCAGGGAGCAGTGGGAGGCACGAGCAGACTATTTTGTGAGGAGGGAGAGAGCTGCTGCGGCTGAGCATGTGCAGCCAGCAGCTCTCCCTGGACTTTCTGTATGCAGAGAGCTACGTAGCTCTCTGCTTCTGCAGTAGCTCTGTGGACGCGGTCGCGATTGCTGCTTTTACTGAGACAGAGACACTGATGTCTCCGTCTCACAAATAAGCATTTGGCTCATCAGGGGGGGTTTCCAGGTACTCAGAAACCCCTCCTGCGTGCGCTACTGATATAACAGTATTAAGTTAACATGATTTTGCTGCCAGTGTGCTCAGCATTTTGCTTTTACTTTGTGTTTCAATTTTTTCTTTAAAGAAATAGACTAGATCTCAACCACTTCAGAGTTTTTGGAGATCCAGTTGAAAACTTTGCTCAATAGGCTTCATCTATATTAGAATATGGGATAGCTCTTGTTTCATAGATAGTTCCAGGGGTTAAAGTGAGCCGGAACGGGGCAGAACTGCGTTCCGTCAGTTCCATTTGGAGACGGAATGCAGTTCCGCCTCCTCTGGCTCACCTCAACCCATGTGTTCCCGGCGCCACAGCAGGGAGATGACGGGCGCCCGCTGAGATTGTGTTACCAGTGGGTGCCCGTCTCCCTGCACAGCGGCAGCCGGAGGCAGGAGCTCACTACTGAGCTCCGGTTTCCGGTTCTATCAGTGTGCACTATGGGAGAGACGTCATGACGTCTCTCCCATAGTGCCGAGGAGCGGACGCACAGAAGACTGCAGCGGCCGGACACGGAGCGGGGCTTGGTGAGTATGGTGTGTTGTGTTTGTCTTTTCTTAATTTGTGTAGCGGTGCATCTGTGGGGGGGTAGCATTACTACTGGGGGGCAAACTACTGAGGGGGGCATTACTACTGGGGGGCAAACTACTGAGGGGCATCTACTGGGGGCAAACAACTGGTGGGCATTACTACTGGGGCAAACTACTGGGGGCATTACTACTGAGGGGCATCAACTGAGGGCAAACTCTGGGGGGGCATTACTACTGTGGGCAAACTACTGAGGGGCATCTACTGGGGGCAAACAACTGGGAGGGCATTACTACTGGGGGCATTACTACTGGTGGCAAACTACTGGGGGGCAAACTACTGAGGGCATCTACTGGGGGCAAACTACTGGGGGCATTACTACTGGGGGGCATCTACTGGGGGCAAACTACTGGGGGACATTACTACTGTGGGGAAAACTACTGGGGGCAAACTACAGGAGGGCATTACTACTGGGGACAAACTACTGAGGGGCATCTACTGGGGGGCATTACTACTGGGAGGCAAACTACAGAGGGGCATCTACTGGGGGCAAACTACTGGAGGCATTACTACTGGGGGATATTACTACTGGGGGGCATCTGCTGGGGGCAAACTACTGAGGGCAAGCTACTGGGGGCAAACTACAAGGGGGCTAACTACTGGGGGCAAACTATAGGAGGGCATTACTACTGGGGGCATAACTACAGGGGCATTACTACTGGGGGTGTAACTACAGGGGCTAAACTACAAGGGGGCATAACTACAGGGGCTAAACGACTGGGGGCATTACTACAGGCAACATTACTTCTGGGTGCAATATTACACAGGGGCATTACCATTAAGGGCATTACTACTGGGGGCACTACTAATGAGGGCATTGTAAAGGGGGCACTTCATAAGGGGCATCACTCCTGGGGACATAAGGGGCACTGCTTTTGCGGGCATTGCATAAGGGCCACCACTACTATGGGCTCTATAGAAGGGGCACTACCAGTGTGGGCACTACCAGTACAGTGGACATTGCATAAGAAGCACTACTACTGTGGGCATTGTATAAGGGGCGCTACTGCAGTGGGCAATATGTGTATTACGGGGTGCTACTACTGTGGGCATTATTACTATTGTGTGACCACGCCCCTTTCTTTTTGAGACCTCTCCCCTTTTTTTGCTACGCCGCGCGCAATACCTTTATTACATGGGCACCGTGGTGAGGGGGGGTGAGTTCCACCACCTCTCTAGGACCACTTTAAGCACTGGGATCCCACTATTTTATGTTTGGACTGCATTGCAGCCCCACCTCTGGAGCCACTACTGCCACACACTGCAGGATATCAGGAGCTTGAGGCTGAGATGTTATGTCTTGACCAAAGAATTCAATAATCGAAGGAGCGTGTTTCTGACCACGATTTCTCAAGTTTATCGACAAAACAGCAAAGCGATCATTCATACACACTATTCCATAAAACACGCCGAGCATCTAATTACTTGCAAATTAGTCTAATAATTGTATAGTATGTACCTTGCTTTAACCTTTAGAACTAAAGAGATGACATAAGTTTAAATGTTGTTTGTTTAACAGTAAAAAGGTAGAAAAATATATTAAAAATGTTGCAAATAGTTTTATTATCTTATTATTTAGTGGGGGAAATGAAAAGAAGCTATGCACTGAGATCTCTACTGATTTTGTAATTTACAACAAGTGACAGGTTTTTCTCTACTGAGCCAAAAGAAGATAAAAACCTACCTGCCTCAAATAAGGAAAACGTTTATTTATTGCTTAATACTATATATATATATAAATATATATACAGGTTGAGTATCCCATATCCAAATATTCCGAAATACGGAATATTCCAAAATACGGACTTTTTTGAGTGAGAGTGAGATAGTGAAACCTTTGTTTTTTGATGGCTCAATGTACACAAACTTTGTTTAATACACAAAGTTATTAAAAAATATTGTATTAAATGACCTTCAGGCTGTGTGTATAAGGTGTATATGTAACATAAATGCATTCTGTGCTTATATTTAGGTCCAATCACCATGATATCTCATTATGGTATGCAATTATTCCAAAATACGGAAAAATCCGATATCCAAAATACCTCTGGTCCCAAGCATTTTGGATAAGGGATACTCAACCTGTATATATATATATATATATATATATATATATATATACAATACACAAAACCCGGCACTCCACCTAAAAACTGGAACTAGTCCTAGTGCCCTCACAACAGATGAATAGGAGATAGCAATGGTGCGGCACTCAGAGACATTTTTCATCAAGAAATAAAACACACGGACACGGCGGTCACTGATTCAACGTTTCAATCCCCACGGGATTTTTGTCAAGAATACAGATAATCCCAAAACAAGCTTACCTTATACCCCCCGAATACATGTGAAGCTGCACGGATTGGCCGCGTTCTCCAGCCCGGGCGTCCGTCCCGGACACTGGCGCTGGAACATGACGTCAGCGCGCACTTGCACGCCGCACGTCGCACAGTTGTTGCCATAGAAACATCTAAACAACACGGAAGACATGAATGCATTACGATTACAACAGTGTATATACATACATATGCAATTTATAACAAAACCACAAATAGATTAAACCATAGCAGAGTAAGACCAGTATTTGTATGCTCCGCAGCACAATTATATATATATATGTTCCGCAGCACAATTATATGTCACACCAAAACTACAACAACTTACCAATAAAGAAATAGCCACAAAGATACAGCCATAAAAATATCGATAAGCCAATACAGATGTAGACACAAAAGTGCCCTAACATTAATCCGTAAAAAATGGCTCTATAACCCCACGATACTGTACTCTAGAACGTCATATGTTAAAGTGGAGTGTTAGCTGTATAACTGTCTCTCTCTCACATTTCATTGAACAAAAAGAAAAAGAAAAAGAAAATAATAAAAAAATATATAATAAGAAAAATAAAAAAATAATAAAAAGAGAGTACACCACTTTACATAAAACTAGCAAAAGAGATGGAATCATTAAGCCATCTAGGGGCAATAACATTAAGCCTACGAATCCATTCTGCCTCTCTTTTTAACAATAAGGAATTACGGTCACCACCTCTCCGTAGTGGCGGAATGTGATCGATCATTCTATACCTCAAACTATGTGAAGGGTGTTTTGCCTTGTCCCTTTGGACAGCGCTAGTCTAATGGAAGAGCGATGTGCGCTCATTCTCTCTTTAAATTTCCTCTGGGTTTTTCCAACGTAGGACAGCCCACATGGGCACACCAATTGGTATACCACATGTGTGCTGTCACAGGTAAGATGGTGAAGGATTTTATATTTAATTCCCAGATGCGGGTGACAAAAGGTGTCCCCTGTCAAAAGAAAATTGCAAGTAGTGCAAGGACATCTAAAACAACAATTTCTTTTTTTGGCCAAAAAATTCTTACTAGTGTCAGTTTGATAATTAAAGACATCAGCTTTAACCAATACATCCCTTAGATTTTTTGGCCGAGAGTAACATGACATCAGAGAAGTCTGGGATAATCCCAGCTCTTTGTCTGAAGAGACAATGGGCCAAACTTTCTTAGATAAACGATTAATTTCTGATGAACTGGTATTATACTGATTAACCCAATGTAGTCGTTGTTTCTGTGGTTTAGAAGTATCTTTTTGTAACAAATCTTGTCTACATAGGGCCATCGCTTTTGCTTTGGCACTATGTAGATTATCAAGATGGTACCCTCTCTGTAAAAATTTGCTGATGAGTCAATCAATTTGTGACGATGCTATACCATCGTCAGTATTAATCCTTCTAATCCGAACCATTTGCGAAAATGGCAGCCCCATTTTTAGACTCAAGGGATGACAACTTTGGAAATGCAGTAAAGTATTTCTATCTGTATCTTTGGTGTATAATGTTGTATTAATCAAGCCATTTGCTAATTGAATTTTCACATCCAGGAACTTAATCTCTGATTGGCTCATGACATATGTCAGTTTGACTGGAGAAGGAGACATATTATGACCCACAAGTAGCGTATTCAATTCCGCTTCAGACCCAAGCCATATGAAAAAAAAGGTCATCTATAAATCTCGTATAGAACAATATGTTTCCAGCAATTACAGGATTATCAAAAAATAATGCCCTCTCAACACCAAACATATACGAATTTGCGTAACTGGGGGCCACAGAAGATCCCATGTCACACCCAGTTACTTGTAGGTATAGGTTGTTGTTGAATAAAAAAAAATTCTTAGTTAATACCAATTCAAGCATTTGTAGCAAAATATTCACATGAGAGGCATCATAATCACCAAATGTAGATAACAAATCTCGTACAGAGTTAATTCCCTCACTATGGGGTATAACAGTGTAGAGCAGGGGTGGGCAATTATTTCAGCTGGGGGGCTGCTTAACACTTCCAGCGAATATTCGAGGGCCACACACAAAATACTCAAAAAGAGTCCCCTTTTTACACATTACGGCAGATAGCGTCCCCCTTTTTACACATTACAGCAGACAGCGCCCCCGTTTTTACACATTACGGCAGACATCGTCCCCTTTTTACACATTACAGTAGACAGCGCCCCCGTTTTTACACATTACGGCAGACATTGTCCCCCTTTTTACACATTACGGCAGACATCGTCCCCCTTTTTACACATTACAGCAGACAGTGCCCCCGTTTTTACACATTACGGCAGACATTGTCCCCCTTTTTACACATTACGGCAGACATCGTCCCCCTTTTTACACATTACAGCAGACAGTGCCCCCGTTTTTACACATTACGGCAGACATTGTCCCCCTTTTTACACATTACGGCAGACATTGTCCCCCTTTTTACACATTACGGCAGACTGCGTCCACTTTTTACACATTACGGCAGACTGCGTCCCCTTTTTACACATTACGGCAGACATCGTCCCCCTTTTTACACATTACAGCAGACAGTGCCCCCGTTTTTACACATTACGGCAGACATTGTCTCCCTTTTTACACATCACAGCAGACAGTGCCTCCGTTTTTACACATTACGGCAGACATCGTCCCCCTTTTTACACATTACGGCAGACAGCATCACCCTTTTTTACACATTACGGCAGACGGTCCCTACCCCCCTATCCCCTCCCTCCCCTAAACCCATATTGTAGTTTTTAACTCAGCTGCCTCCCCACCCCTAAACCTATATGGCAGCTTAAGCAGTGATCCAGGGTCTGGCAGGACAGGGGGTTTACCTGTTCGTCACAGTGGCAGACGATCCCCGCTGTCCGATGATGCCACCTGGAGTCACCGCTGATGTGGCCTCTCTTGCTCCCGCTCGCTGGCCGCTGCTTCTTCTCCTCGCTCCTGCTTACTGCAGTGCCCGCCCCCCGTGCCGCCCAGCGCGCTTGGTAACAGAGGAAATCCCGGTCAGCTGACCCTGTGACGTGACCGGGATTTCCTCAGCGGCGCCTCGTCTGAGAGCAGTGCGACAAGCGGCCTGTCGGGCTGCTTGTCATTGCACTCTAATGGGGCGCAGCGGGCCAGGTACGATCGGTCCGCGGGCCGCATCCGGCCCGCGGGCCGCCTGTTGCCCACCCCTAGTGTAGAGGCTAGAGACATCAGCTGTTACCAGCCAAGCACCATCAGGAATATTATTCAAAGAATTCAATTTGTTCAATAACATTGTGGTATCAAGTAGAAAATTAGAGTGTCGCTGGACTAAGGGTTGTAGTACAGAGTCCAAATAAAGGGAGGTCGGTTGAAATAATGAACCTCTAGCCGACACTATGGGGTGGCCAGGCGGGGGAAGTAGTCCCTTATGAATCTTAGGGAGCGTGTATAAGAGCGGTATCACTGGATACTTAGGAAGAAGAATGTCAAAGATAGCATCATCAATCAGCTTAGAGTCTCTTGCTAAAGTAAGGACTTCACGTAATTCATGAGAGAATTGTGTAGTAGGATCACAGCTCAGTCTCTGATACACATTACCATCTTCTAGCTGGCGGTTGATTTCACTGGTGTAGTCTTGTAGATCTTGTAGAACTATACCGCCCCCCTTATCCGCAGGACAGATCACCAATTGGTGGTTTTTAGATAATGATTTAATGGCCTCCTGTTCAAGGAGGGTTAAATTTGGGTATGTGGATTTTCTATTTGTAGACACAAATGTAGCGCCTTGATCCAGTAATCTTACAAAGGTTTTAATGGAGGCATTATTGGATGGGGGATCAAAGCTAGATTTTGGCTGTAACCGCTTCAGTTGTGCAGGTACCTTTGATCTAACGGATTGTTCCACAGTGGCTTCTTTCTTGTTGAAAAATTCTTTTAGTTTTAATTGCCGAAGTAAGCAAGATTTTTCAACCTGCCATCTGAAATCATCGAATTTTGCTGTTGGTATAAAAGATAGTCCCTTAGACAATAGACTTTTTTCACTTGCACTTAATTCATAAAATGAGAGATTAAAAATTATTTCCTCCTGGATTGTATTGGTGGTTTTGTGCTCGGGTTTGTTTCGTCTGTTCTGACCCCCTCTCCTAGTGAATCTCCTAGATTTAATCTGATCATTTTTCTGGTAGCTACTGCTAAAGGGATGACCTCCTTATTCCTGTTCCTTTTATTTACTTTGGTTTTGTCCAACTCACTGGCTGAACTATTGCCTTCCTGAGAGGATTCAGTGTCAAGGGTATTTTTCGGGTAACGATTCCTCCGAAAATAAGGTTTTCTGCCAGGACCTCTATTCCCTTTAGAGTTGTCACTGCCCGTGAGCCACCTATAGACTTGATGATGTTCATAGTCAAGGTTCACCTTCTGTTATTTTTCTCTTTTGAACTTTAATACATCTCTCTTGTAAATCGTGAGTTGATTACCAAGTTTAGTCAGCCAGTCAGTCTCAGTATCAATCTGCAAGCACGGTAGGTGTTTTGACTCAAATTCAATAATTTTGCTCTGGGTAATAAGATACTCCTTCTTAGATTGCTCAATGACCAGCAAAATCAGGTCAAACGAGCACTTATTGAGGATGTTAACCCATTTTTTGCAAAAATTAGGATCAAAACGACCAATAGTCGGGCAGTTCCGTACTCTGAATCCCCTAGGAATTTGCTTGGCTCGGTAATAATCACTCAATGAAACTCCATGCAAATGGTAGTCAATTTCACGCTTCTTAAGATTAAGGAGGTCACGGTAGATGATATCGTTAGATAGAGATTCAATTTGGTCAGCCATATGTTCACTATGCAAGATGCCATCTGTGTCAGACTCTGAATAGCTAAAAACATCATGCAGTGGTACAAGTAATGGATTAAAATGATCATCCAGTGCATCCATTGATTCCGCCATTTTTAGCCACCAGATATAAACAAAAGTGCAGTCCGTGCAGATTTGTAATGTGCAAAAAAGTTAATGTGCAAATATATAATAGAAAGTGCAAGTGCAAATAGAGTAACCAATTAAATAGCAGCAGTTAATAAAGTGCAAGTCCCAGCTGCTCATAAAAACAGACACATTTCACAGGCAGGTATTCCTTTTGAGGTCAAGAAGTTGGGGGTGCCATAGTCCAGTTCAAAGAACTCATATACAATACACAAAACCCGGCACTCCACCTAAAAACTGGAACTAGTCCTGGTGCCCTCACAACAGATGAATTGGAGATAGCAATGGTGCGGCACTCAGAGACATTTTTCGTCAATAAATAAAACTCACGGACACGGCGGTCACTGATTCAACGTTTCAATCCCCACAGGATTTTTGTCAAGAATACAGATAATCCCTAAACAAGCTTACTTTATACCCCCCGAATACATGTGAAGCTGCACGGATTGGCCGCGTTCTCCAGCCCGGGCGTCCGTCCCGGACACTGGCGTGGGAACATGACGTCAGCGCGCACTTGCACGCCGCACGTCGCACAGTTGTTGCCATAGAAACATCTAAACAACACGGAAAACATGAATGCATTACGATTACAACAGTGTATATACATACATATGCAATTTATAACAAAACCACAAATAGATTAAACCATAGCAGAGTAAGACCAGTATTTGTATGCTCCGCAGCACAATTATATATATGTTCCGCAGCACAATTATATGTCACACCAAAACTATAACAACTTACCAATAAAGAAATAGCCACAAAGATACAGCCATAAAAATATCGATAAGCCAATACAGATGTAGACACAAAAGTGCCCTAACATTAATCCGTAAAAAACGGCTCTATAACCCCACGATACTGTACTCTAGAACGTCATATGTTAAAGTGGAGTGTTAGCTGTATAACTGTCTCTCTCTCACATTTCATTGAACAAAAATAAAAAGAAAAAGAAAATAATAAAAAAAAATATAATAAGAAAAATAAAAAAATAATAAAAAGAGAGTACACCACTTTACATAAAACTAGCAAAAGAGATGGAATCATTACCTCTAGGGGCAAAAACCCGAGCACAAAACCACCAATACAATCCAGGAGGAAATAATTTTGAATCTCTCATTTTATGAATTAAGTGCAAGTGAAAAAAGTCTATTGTCTAAGGGACTATCTTTTATACCAACAGCAAAATTCGATGATTTCAGATGGCAGGTTGAAAAATCTTGCTTACATCGGCAATTAAAACTAAAAGAATTTTTCAACAAGAAAGAGGCCACAGTGGAACAATCCGTTAGATCAAAGGTACCTGCACAATTGAAGCGGTTACAGCCAAAATCTAGCTTTGAACCCCCATCCAATAATGCCTATATTAAAACCTTTGTAAGATTACTGGATCAAGGCGCTACGTTTGTGTCTACAAATAGAAAATCCACATACCCAAATTTAACCCCCCTTGAACAGGAGGCCATTAAATCATTATTTAAAAACCACCAATTGGTGATCCGTCCTGCGGATAAGGGGGGCGGTATAGTTCTACAAGATCTACAAGACTACACCAGTGAAATCAACCGCCAGCTAGAAGATGGTAATGTGTATCAGAGACTGAGCTGTGATCCTACTACACAATTCTCTCATGAATTACGTGAAGTCCTTACTTTAGCAAGAGACTCTAAGCTGATTGATGATGCTATCTTTGACATTCTTCTTCCTAAGTATCCAGTGATACCGCTCTTATACACGCTCCCTAAGATTCATAAGGGACTACTTCCCCCGCCTGGCCGCCCCATAGTGTCGGCTAGAGGTTCATTATTTCAACCGACCTCCCTTTATTTGGACTCTGTACTACAACCCTTAGTCCAGCGACACTCTAATTTTCTACTTGATACCACAATGTTATTGAACAAATTGAATTCTGTGAATAATATTCCTGATGGTGCTTGGCTGGTAACAGATGATGTCTCTAGCCTCTACACTGTTATACCCCATAGTGAGGGAATTAACTCTGTATGAGATTTGTTATCTACATTTGGTAATTATGATGCCTCTCCTGTGAATATTTTGCTACAAATGCTTGAATTTGGTATTAACTAAGAATTTCTTTTTATTCAACAACAACCTATACCTACAAGTAACTGGGTGTGCCATGGGATCTTCTATGGCCCCCAGTTACGCAAATTCATATATGTTTGGTGTTGAGAGGGCATTATTTTTTGATAATCCTGTAATTGCTGGAAACATATTGTTCTATACGCGATTTATAGATGACCTTTTTTTCATATGTCTTGGGTCTGAAGCGGAATTGAATACGCTACTTGTGAGTCATAATATGTCTCCTTCTCCAGTCAAACTGACATATGTCATGAGCCAATCAGAGATTAAGTTCCTGGATGGGAAAATTCAATTAGCAAATGGCTTGATTAATACAACATTATACACCAAAGATACAGATAGAAATACTTTACTGCATTTCCAAAGTTGTCATCCCTTGAGTCTAAAAATGGGGCTGCCATTTTTGCAAATGGTTCGGATTAGAAGAATTAATACTAACGATGGTATAGCATCGTCACAAATTGATTGGCTCATCAGCAAATTTTTTTACAGAGAGGGTACCATCTTGATAATCTACATAGTGCCAAAGCAAAAGCGATGGCCCTATGTAGACAAGATTTGTTACAAAAAGATACTTCTAAACCACAGAAACAACGACTACATTGGGTTAATCAGTATAATACCAGTTCATCAGAAATTAATCGTTTATCTATGAAAGTTTGGCCCATTGTCTCTTCAGACAAAGAGCTGGGATTATCCCAGACTTCTCTGATGTCATGTTACTCTCGGCCAAAAAATCTAAGGAATGTATTGGTTAAAGCTGATGTCTTTAATTATCAAACTGACACTAGTAAGAATTTTTTGGCCAAAAAAAGAAATGGTTGTTTTAGATGTCCTTGCACTACTTGCAATTTTCTTTTGACAGGGGACACCTTTTGTCACCCACATCTGGGAATTAAATAAAAGATCCTTCACCATCTTACCTGTGACAGCACACATGTGGTATACCAATTGGTGTGCCCATGTGGGCTGTCCTACGTTGGAAAAACCCAGAGGAAATTTAAAGAGAGAATGAGCGCACATCGCTCTTCCATTAGACTAGCGCTGTCCAAAGGGACAAGTGATCAACCGGTGGCTTGCCATTTTCTAACGGCAAAACATCCTTTACATAGTTTGAGGTATAGAATGATCGATCACATTCCGCCACTACGGAGAGGTGGTGACCGTAATTCCTTATTGTTAAAAAGAGAGGCAGAATGGATTCATAGGCTTAATGTTATTGCCCCTAGAGGGCTTAATGATTCCATCTCTTTTGCTAGTTTTATGTAAAGTGGTGTACTCTCTTTTTATTATTTTTTTATTTTTCTTATTATATATTTTTTTATTATTTTCTTTTTATTTTTATTTTTGTTCAATGAAATGTGAGAGAGAGACAGTTATACAGCTAACACTCCACTTTAACATATGACGTTCTAGAGTACAGTATCGTGGGGTTATAGAGCCGTTTTTTACGGATTAATGTTAGGGCACTTTTGTGTCTACATCTGTATTGGCTTATCGATATTTTTATGGCTGTATCTTTGTGGCTATTTCTTTATTGGTAAGTTGTTGTAGTTTTGGTGTGACATATAATTGTGCTGCGGAACATATATATAATTGTGCTGCGGAGCATACAAATACTGGTCTTACTCTGCTATGGTTCAATCTATTTGTGGTTTTGTTATAAATTGCATATGTATGTATATAAATACACTGTTGTAATCGTAATGCATTCATGTCTTCCATGTTGTTTAGATGTTTCTATGGCAACAACTGTGCGACGTGCGGCGTGCAAGTGCGCGCTGACGTCATGTTCCCGCGCCAGTGTCCGGGATGGACGCCTGGGCTGGAGAAAGCGGACAATCCGTGCAGCTTCACATGTATTCGGGGGGTATAAGGTAAGCTTGTTTTGGGATTATCTGTATTCTTGACAAAAATCCTGTGGGGATTGAAACGTTGAATCAGTGACCGCCGTGTCCGTGAGTTTTATTTCTTGACGAAAAATGTCTCTGAGTGCCGCACCATTGCTATCTCCTATATATAAATAAATATATATATATATATATTCTCTTTCAGGCTTTCCCAAACTCTGCCCTCGAAGCACCCTAACAGACCAGGTTTTATGGATATTTATATCTGTGGACAGATGGTATAATCTAGAGATGAGCGGGTTCGGTTCCTCAGGATTTGAACCCCCCCCCCAAAAAAACTTCACCCATTTTACACGGTTCCGAGGCAGCCTTGGATCTTTCCACCTTGCTCGGTTAACCCGAGCGCGCCCGAACGTCATCATCCAGCTGTCGGATTATTGCGAGACTCGTATTCTATATAAGGAGCCGCGCGTCGCCGCCATTTTCACTCCTGCTTTGGAGATGATAGCGAGAGGACGTGGCTGCGTTCTCTCAGTTTCTGTGTTCAGTGTGCTGCAAATATCTGTGCTCAGTGTGCTGCAAATATCTGTGCTCAGTGTGCTGCAAATATCTGTGCTCAATGTGCTGAAAATATCTACGTTCTCTACCTGAAAAACGCTCCATATCTGTGCTGCATTGTAGTATATAGTAGGAGGACAGTGCAGAATTTTGCTGACCACCAGTATATATATAGCAGTACGGTACAGTAGTCCATTGCTCTACCTCTTTGTCGTCAAGTATACTATCCATCCATACCTGTGCTGCATTTTAGTTGTGCGCAGTATATAGTAGGAGGACAGTGCAGAATTTTGCTGACCACCAGTATATATATAGCAGTACGGTACAGTAGTCCACTGCTCTACCTCTGTATCGTCAAGTATACTATCCATCCATACCTGTGCTGAATTTTAGTTGTGCACAGTATATAGTAGGAGGACAGTGCAGAATTTTGCTGACCACGAGTATATGTATAGCAGTACGGTACAGTAGTCCACTGCTCTACTTCTGTGTCTTCAAGTATACTATCCATCCATACCTGTGCTGCATTTTAGTTGTGCGCAGTATATAGTAGGAGGACAGTGCAGAATTTTGCTGACCACCAGTATATATATAGCAGTATGGCACAGTAGTCCACTGCTCTACCTCTGTGTCGTCAAGTATACTATCCATCCATACATGTACTGCATTTTAGTTGTGCGCAGTATATAGTAGGAGGACAGTGCAGAATTTTGCTGACCACCAGTATATATATAGCAGTACGGTACAGTAGTCCACTGCTCTACCTCTGTGTCGTCAAGTATACTATCCATCCATACCTGTGCTGCATTTTAGTTGTGTGCAGTATATAGTAGGAGGACAGTGCAGAATTTTGCTGACCACCAGTATATATATAGCAGTACGGTACAGCAGTCCACTGCTCTACCTCTGTGTCATCAAGTATACTATCCATCCATACCTGTGCTGCATTTTAGTTGTGCACAGTATATAGTAGGAGGACAGTGCAGAATTTTGCTGACCACCAGTATATATATAGCAGTACGGTACAGTAGGCCATTGCTATTGATATATTACTGGCATATAATTCCACACATTAAAAAATGGAGAACAAAAATGTGGAGGGTAAAATAGGGAAAGATCAAGATCCACTTCCACCTCGTGCTGAAGATGCTGCCACTAGTCATGGCCGAGACGATGAAATGCCATCAACGTCGTCTGCCAAGGCCGATGCCCAATGTCATAGTAGAGAGCATGTAAAATTCAAAAAACAAAAGTTTAGTAAAATGACCCTAAAATCAAAATTAAAAGTGTCTGATGAGAAGCGTAAACTTGCCAATATGCCATTTACGACACGGAGTGGCAAGGAACGGCTGAGGCCCTGTCCTATGTTCATGGCTAGTGGTTCAGCTTCACATGAGAATGGAAGCACTCATCCTCCCGCTAGAAAAATGAAAAGACTTTAGCTGGCAAAAGCACAGCAAAGTACTGTACGTTCTTCTAAATCACAAATCCCTAAGGAGAGTCCAATTGTGTCGGTTGCGATGCCTGACCTTCCCAACACTGGACGGGAAGAGGTGGCGCCTTCCACCATTTGCACGCCCCCTGCAAGTGCTGGAAGGAGCACCCGCAGTCCAGTTCCTGATAGTCAAATTGAAGATGTCACTGTTGAAGTACACCAGGATGAGGATATGGGTGTTGCTGGCGCTGAGGAGGAAATTGACAAGGAGGATTCTGATGGTGAGGTGGTTTGTTTAAGTCAGGCACCCGGGGAGACACCTGTTGTCCATGGGACGAATATGGCCATTGACATGCCTGGTCAAATTACAAAAAAAATCACCTCTTCGGTGTGGAATTATTTTAACAGAAATGCGGACAACAGGTGTAAGCCGTGTGTTGCCTTTGTCAAGCTGTAATAAGTAGGGGTAAGGACGTTAACCACCTAGCAACATCCTCCCTTATACGTCACCTGGAGCGCATTCATCAGAAGTCATTGACAAGTTCAAAAACTTTGGGTGACAGCGGAAGAAGTCCACTGACAACTAAATCCCTTCCTCTTGTAACCAAGCTCCTGCAAACCACACCACCAACTCCCTCAGTGTCAATTTCCTCCTTAGACAGGAAAGCCAATAGTCCTGCATGCCATGTCACTGTCAAGTCTGACGAGTCCTCTCCTGCCTGGGATTCTTCCGATGCATCCTTGAGTGTAACGCCTACTGCTGCTGGCGCTGCTGTTGTTGCTTCTGGGAGTCGATCGTCATCCCAGAGGAGAAGTCGGAAGACCACTTGTACTACTTCCAGCAAGCAATTGACTGTCCAACAGTCCTTTGTGAGGAAGATGAAATATCACAGCAGTCATCCTGCTGCAAAGCAGATAACTCAGGCCTTGGCAGCCTGGGTGGTGTTAAACGTGTGTCCGTTATCCACCGTTAATTCACAGGGAATTAGACAATTTATTGAGTTAGTGTGTCCCCGGTACCAACTACCATCTAGGTTCCATTTCTCTAGGCAGGCGATACCGAGAATGTACACAGACCTCAGAAAAAGAGTCACCAGTGTCCTAAAAAATGCAGTTGTACCCAATGTCCACTTAACCACGGACATGTGGACAAGTGGGGCAGGGCAAACTCAGGACTATATGACTGTGACAGCCCACTGGGTAGATATATTGCCTCCCGCAGCAAGAACAACAGCGGCGGCACCAGTAGCAGTATCTCGCAATCGCCAACTCGTTCCTAGGCAGGCTACGCTTTGTATCACCGCTTTCCATAAGAGGCACACAGCTGACAACCTCTTACGGGAACTGAGGAACATCATCGCAGAATGGCTTACCCCAATTGGACTCTCCTGGGGATTTGTGACACTGGACAACGCCACCAATATTGTGCGTGCATTACATGTGGGCAAATTCCAGCACGTCCCATGTTTTGCACATACATTGAATTTGGTGGTGCAGAATTTTTTTAAAAACGACAGGGGCGTGCAAGAGATGCTGTCGGTGGCCCGAAGAATTGCGGGCCACTTTCGGCATTCAGCCACCGCGTGCCAAAGACTGGAGCACCAGCAAACACTCCTGAACCTGCCCCGCCATCATCTGAAGCAAGAGGTGGTAACGAAGTGGAATTCAACCCTCTATATGCTTCGGAGGATGGAGGAGCAGCAAAAGGCCATTCAAGCCTATACATCTGCCTACGATATAGGCAAAGGAGGGGGAATGCACCTGACTCAAGCGCAGTGGAGAATGATTTCAACGTTGTGCAAGGTTCTGCAACCCTTTGAACTTGCCACACGTGAAGTCAGTTCAGACACTGCCAGCCTGAGTCAGGTCATTCCCCTCATCAGGCTTTTGCAGAAGAAGCTGGAGAGATTGAAGGAGGAGCTAAAACGGAGCGATTCCGCTAGGCATGTGGGACTTGTAGATGGAGCCCTTCATTTGCTTAACCAGGATTCACGGGTGGTCAATCTGTTGAAATCAGAGCACTACATTTTGGTCACCGTGCTCGATCCTAGGTTTAAAGCCTACGTTGTATCTCTCTTTCCGGCAGACACAAGTCTGCAGAGGTGCAAAGACCTGCTGGTGAGAAAATTGTCAAGTCAAGCGGAACGTGACCCATCAACAGCTCCTCCTTCACATTCTCCCGCAACTGGGGCTGCGAGGAAAAGGCTAAGAATTCAGAGCCCACCCGCTGGCGGTGATGCAGGGCAGTCTGGAGCGAGTGCTGACATCTGGTCTGGACTGAAGGACCTGCCAACGATTACTGACATGTCGTCTACTGTCTCTGCATATGATTCTGTCACCATTGAAAGAATGGTGGAGGACATTCACCAGCAATTGCCTCCAGAAAGTACACAGGGACCTGAGATGGTGGATTCCAGTGGGGACGAATTAATAATCTGTGAGGAGGGGGCTGTACACAGTGAAAGGGGTGAGGAATCGGACGATGAGGAGGAGGTGGACATCTTGCCTCTGTAGAGCCAGTTTGTGCAAGGAGAGATTGATTGCTTCTTTTTTGGTGGGGGCCCAAACCAACCAGTCCTTTCAGTCACAGTCGTGTGGCAGACCCTGTCGCTGAAATGATGGGTTTGTTAAAGTCTGCATGTCCTGTTTACACAACATATGGGTGGGTGGGAGGGCCCAAGGACAATTCCATCTTGCACCTCTTTTTTCTTTCATTTATCTTTGCATCATGTGCTGTTTGGGGACTATTTTTTAAATCTGCCATCCTGTCTGACACTGCAGTGCCACTCCTAGATGGGCCAGGTGTTTGTGTCGGCCACTTGGGTCGCTTAGCTTAGCCATCCAGCGACCTTGGTGCACCTCTTTTTTTCTTTGCATCATGTGCTGTTTGGGGACTGTTTTTTAAATCTGCTCAATACATGTTGCATGGCCATGCATGAACGCTTTATATACTAATTGGGAGGCAAGTCTGAGAAGCCACTAATTATTCTACAGAGTTAACAACTGCTAAGTGCAAGTACTAATCCTAATTTTAACAAACGCATGACTTGTGTGTTACATTGGGCTTATGGGGGAAATTGAAAATGAGCTGAGTGCTTAGGTGGTACAAAGTATCACTGAAGAATATAGGAAAGAGACTTTGTTGCTTATAAGTTCTTGGTGCAGCTGCACATGTCATTATCTTAAACAGTGAATTTTAAGTAATATTGAAATATAATAGTTTTTTATGCTTCTTATTTTTAATTTTTATTGTATTGCATTGATGCTGGCCGGTATCAACTATAGTGATATGTTATAAAATATTCTATAATAAAATCTACTAACAGATTAAATAGCGCTTCCCTATTGTTTTTCTTGTATTTTTTAAATCTGCCATCCTGTCTGAAACTGCAGTGCCACTCGGGTTTTGTGTTTTGGTTTTGGATTCGGTTCCGCGGCCGTGTTTTGGATTCGGACGCGTTTTGGCAAAACCTCCCTGAAAATGTTTTGTTGGATTCGGGTGTGTTTTGGATTCTGGTGTTTTTTTACAAAAAACCCTCAAAAACAGCTTAAATCATAGAAATTGGGGGTCATTTTGATCCCATAGTATTATTAACCTCAATAACCATAATTTCCAGTCTATTCTGAACACCTCACACATCACAATATTATTTTTAGTCCTAAAATTTGCACCAAGGTCGCTGGATGACTAAGCTAAGCGACCCATGTGGCCGACACAAACACCTGGCCCATCTAGGAGTGGCACTGCAGTGTCAGACAGGATGGCACTTCAAAAAATAGTCCCCAAACAGAACATGATGCAAAGAAAAAAAGAGGTGCACCAAGGTCGCTGTGTGACTAAGCTAAGCGACCCAAGTGGCCGACACAAACATCTGGCCCATCTAGGAGTGGCACTGCAGTGTCAGACAGGATGGCAGATTTAAAAAATAGTCCCCAAACAGCACATGATGCAAAGAAAAAAAGAGGTGCACCAAGGTCGCTGGATGGTTAAACTAAGCGACCCAAGTTGCCGACACAAACAACTGGCCCATCTAGGAGTGGCACTGCAGTGTCAGACAGGATGGCACTTCAAAAAATAGTTCCCAAACAGCACATGATGCAAAGATAAATTAAAGAAAAAAAGAGGTGCAAGATGGAATTGTCCTTGGGCTCTCCCACCCTTATGTTGTATAAACAGGACATGCACACTTTAACAAACCCATCATTTCAGCGACAGGGTCTGCCAAACGACTGTGACTGAAATGACTGGTTGATTTGGGCCCCCACCAAAAAAGAAGCAATCAATCTCTGCTTGCACAAACTGGCTCTACAGAGGCAAGATGTCCACCTCCTCCTCATCGTCCGATTCCTCACCCCTTTCACTGTGTACATCCCCCTCCTCACATATTATTAATTCGTCCCCACTGGAATCCACCATCTCAGGTCCCTGTGTACTTTCTGGAGGCAATTGCTGGTGAATGTCTCCACGGAGGAATTGATTATAATTCATTTTGATGAACATCATCTTCTCCACATTTTCTGGAAGTAACCTCGTACGCCGATTGCTGACAAGGTGAGCGGCTGCACTAAACACTCTTTCGGAGTACACACTGGAGGGGGGGCAATTTAGGTAAAATAAAGCCAGTTTGTGCAAGGGCCTTCAAATTGCCTCTTTTTCCTGCCAGTATACGTACGGACTGTCTGACGTGCCTACTTGGATGCGGTCACTCATATAATCCTCCACCATTCTTTCAATGGTGACAAAATCATATGCAGTGACAGTAGACGACATGTCAGTAATCGTTGGCAGGTCCTTCAGTCCGGACCAGATGTCAGCACTCGCTCCAGACTGCCCTGCATCACCGCCAGCGGGTGGGCTCGGAATTCTTAGCCTTTTCCTCGCAGCCCCAGTTGCAGGAGAATGTGAAGGAGGAGCTGTTGACGGGTCACGTTCCGCTTGACTTGACAATTTTCTCACCAGCAGGTCTTTGAACTTCTGCAGACTTGTGTCTGCCGGAAAGAGAGATCCAACGTAGGTTTTAAATCTAGGATCGAGCACGGTGGCCAAAATGTAGTGCTCTGATTTCAACAGATTGACCACCCGTGAATCCTGGTTAAGCGAATTAAGGGCTCCATCCACAAGTCCCACATGCCTAGCGGAATCGCTCTGTTTTAGCTCCTCCTTCAATCTCTCCAGCTTCTTCTGCAAAAGTCTGATGAGGGAAATGACCTGACTCAGGCTGGCAGTGTCTGAACTGACTTCACGTGTGGCAAGTTCAAAGGGTTGCAGAAACTTGCACAACGTTGAAATCATTCTCCAATGCACTTGAGTCAGGTGCATTCCCCCTCCTTTGCCTATATCGTAGGTAGCTGTATAGGCTTTAATGGCCTTTTGCTGCTCCTCCATCCTCTGAAGCATATAGAGGGTTGAATTCCACCTCGCTACCACCTCTTGCTTCAGATGATGGCGGGGTAGGTTCAGGAGTGTTTGCTGGTGCTCCAGTCTTCGGCACGCGATGGCTGAATGCCGAAAGTGGCCAGCAATTCTTTGGGCCACCGACAGCATCTCTTGCATGCCCCTGTCGTTTTTTAAATAAATCTGCACCACCAAATTCAATGTATGTGCAAAACATGGGACGTGCTGGAATTTGCCCACATGTAATGCACGCACAATATTTGTGGCGTTGTCCGATGTCACAAATCCCCAGGAGAGTCCAATTGGGGTAAGCCATTCTGTGATGATGTTCCTCAGTTTCCGTAAGAAGTTGTCAGCTGTATGCCTCTTATGGAAAGCGGTGATACAAAGCGTAGCCTGCCTAGGAATGAGATGGCGTTTGCGAGATGCTGCTACTGGTGCCGCCGCTGTTGTTCTTGCTGCGGGAGGCAATACATCTACCCAGCGGCCTGTCACAGTCATATAGTCCTTAGTCTGCCCTGCTCCACTTGTCCACATGTCCGTGGTTAAGTGGACATTGGGTACAACTGCATTTTTTAGGACACTGGTGACTCTTTTTCTGAGGTCTGTGTACATTCTCGGTATCGCCTGCCTATAGAAATGGAACCTAGATGGTATTTGGTACCGGGGACACAGTACCTCAAGCAAATCTCTAGTTTCCTGTCAATTAACGGTGGATACCGGAAACACGTTTAACACCACCCAGGTTGCCAAGGCAAAGGACTGTTGGACAGTCAATTGCTTGCTGGAAGTAGTACAAGTGGTCTTCCGACTTCTCCTCTGGGATGACGATCGACTCCCAGCAGCAACAACAGCAGCGCCAGCAGCAGTAGGCGTTACACTCAAGGATGCATCGGAGGAATCCCAGGCAGGAGAGGACTCGTCAGACTTGACAGTGACATGGCCTGCAGGACTATTGGCTTTCCTGTCTAAGGAGGAAATTGACACTGAGGGAGTTGGTGGTGTGGTTTGCAGGAGCTTGGTTACAAGAGGAAGGGATTTAGTTGGCAGTGGACTGCTTCAACTGTCACCCAAAGTTTTTGAACTTGTCACTGACTTCTGATGAATGCGGACCAGGTGACATATAAGGGAGGATGTTCCTAGGTGGTTAACGTCCTTACCCCTACTTATTACAGCTTGACAAAGGCAACACACGGCTTGACACCAGTTGTCCGCATTTCTGTTGAAATAATTCCACATCGAAGAGGTGATTTTTTTTTGTAATTTGACCAGGCATGTCAATGGCCATATTCGTCCCACGGACAATAGGTGTCTCCCCGGGTGCCTGACTTAAACAAACCACCTCACCATCAGAATCCTCCTTGTCAATTTCCTCCTCAGCGCCAGCAACACCCATATCCTCATCCTGGTGTACTTCAACAGTGACATCTTCAATTTGACTATCAGGAACTAGACTGCGGGTGCTCCTTCCAGCACTTGCAGGGGGCGTGCAAATGGTGGAAGGCGCCACCTCTTCCCGTCCAGTGTTGGGAAGGTCAGGCATCGCAACCGACACAATTGGACTCTCCTTGGGGATTTGTGATTTAGAAGAACGCACAGTTCTTTGTTGTGCTTTTGCCAGCTTAAGTCTTTTCATTTTTCTAGCGAGAGGATGAGTGCTTCCATCCTGATGTGAATCTGAACCACTAGCCATGAACATAGGCCAGGGTCTCAGCCATTCCTTGCCACTCAGTGTCGTAAATGGCATATTGGCAAGTTTACGATTCTCCTCAGATGCTTTTAATTTATATTTTTGGGTCATTTTACTGAACTTTTGTTTTTTGGATTTTACATGCTCTCTACTATGACATTGGGCCTCGGCCTTGGCAGACGACGCTGATGGCATTTCATCGTCTCGGCCATGACTAGTGGCAGCATCTTCAGCACGAGGTGGAAGTGGATCTTGATCTTTCCCTATTTTACCCTCCACATTTGTGTTCTCCATTTTTTAATGTGTGGAATTATATGCCAGTAATATATCAATAGCAATGGCCTACTGTACCGTACTGCTATATATTATATACTGGTGGTCAGCAAAATTATGCACTGTCCTCCTACTATATAAACTGCGCACAACAACTAAAATGCACCACAAATATGGATGGATAGTATACTTGACGACACAGAGGTAGGTAGAGCAGTGGACTACTGTACCATACTGCTATATATTATATACTGGTGGTCAGCAAAATTATGCACTGTCCTCCTACTATATATACTGCGCAAAACTTAAATGCACCACAAGTATGGATGGACAGTATACTTGACGACACAGAGGTAGGTAGAGCAGTGGACTACTGTACCGTACTGCTATATATTATGTACTGGTGGTTAGCAAAATTATGCACTGTCCTCCTACTATATATACTGCGCACAACAACTAAAATGCACCACAGGTATGGATGGATAGTATACTTGACGACACAGAGGTAGGTAGAGCAGTGAACTACTGTACCGTCCTGCTATATATTATATACTGGTGGTCAGCAAAATTATGCACTGTCCTCCTACTACTGCGCAAAACTTAAATGCACCACAGGTATGGATGGATAGTATACTTGACAACACAGAGGTAGGTAGAGCAGTGGACTACTGTACCGTACTGCTATATATTATATACTGGTGGTCAGCAAAATTATGCACTGTCCTCCTACTATATATACTGCGCACAACAACTAAAATGCACCACAGGTATGGATGGATAGTATACTTGATGACACAGAGGTAGGTAGAGCAGTGGACTACTGTACCATACTGCTATATATTATATACTGGTGGTCAGCAAAATTATGCACTGTCCTCCTACTATATATACTGTGCACAACAACTAAAATGCACCACAGGTAAGGATGGATAGTATACTTGACGACACCGAGGTAGGTAGAGCAGTGGACTACTGTACCGTACTGCTATATATTATATACTGGTGGTCAGCAAAATTATGCACTGTCCTCCTACTACTGCGCAAAACTTAAATGCACCACAGGTTTGGATGGATAGTATACTTGACGAAACAGAGGTAGGTAGAGCAGTGGACTACTATACCGTACTGCTATATATTATATACTGGTTGTCAGCAAAATTCTGCACTGTCCTCCTACTATATATACTGCGCAAAACTTAAATGCACCACAGGTATGGATGGATAGTATACTTGACGACACAGAGGTAGGTAGAGTAGTGGACTACTGTACCGTACTGCTATATATTATATACTGGTGGTCAGCAAAATTATGCACTGTCCCCCTACTATATATACTGCGCACACCAACTAAAATGCACCACAGGTATGGATGGATAGTATACTTGACGACACAGAGGTAGGTAGAGCAGTGGACTACTGTACCGTACTGCTATATATTATATACTGGTGGCCAGCAAAATTATGCACTGTCCTCCTACTATATATACTGAACACAACAACTAAAATGCACCACAGGTATGGATGGATAGTATACTTGACGACACCGAGGTAGGTAGAGCAGTGGACTACTGTACCGTACTGCTATATATTATATACTGGTGGTCAGCAAAATTATGCACTGTCCTCCTACTACTGCGCAAAACTTAAATGCACCACAGGTATGGATGGATAGTATACTTGACGACACAGAGGTAGGTAGATCAGTGGACTACTGTACCGTACTGCTATATATTATATACTGGTGGTCAGCAAAATAATGCACTGTCCTCCTACTACTGTGCAAAACTTAAATGCATCACAGGTATGGATGGATAGTATACTTGACGACACAGAGGTAGGTAGAGCAGTGGACTACTGTACCGTACTGCTATATATTATATACTGGTGGTCAGCAAAATTATGCACTGTCCTCCTACTACTGCGCAAAACTTAAATGCACCACAGGTATGGATGGACAGTATACTTGACAACACAGAGGTAGGTAGAGCAGTGGACTACTGTACCGTACTGCTATATATTATATACTGGTGGTCAGCAAAATTATGCACTGTCCTCCTACTATATATACTGCGCACAACAACTAAAATGCATCACAGGTATGGATGGATAGTATACTTGATGACACAGAGGTAGGTAAAGCAGTGGACTACTGTACCGTACTGCTATATATTATATACTGGTGGTCAGCAAAATTATGCACTGTCCTCCTACTACTGCGCAAAACTTAAATGCACCACAGGTATGGATGGATAGTATACTTGACGACACAGAGGTAGGTAGATCAGTGGACTACTGTACCGTACTGCTATATATTATATACTGGTGGTCAGCAAAATAATGCACTGTCCTCCTACTACTGTGCAAAACTTAAATGCATCACAGGTATGGATGGATAGTATACTTGACGACACAGAGGTAGGTAGAGCAGTGGACTACTGTACCATACTGCTATATATTATATACTGGTGGTCAGCAAAATTATGCACTGTCCTCCTACTACTGCGCAAAACTTAAATGCACCACAGGTAAGGATGGACAGTATACTTGACAACACAGAGGTAGGTAGAGCAGTGGACTACTGTACCGTACTGCTATATATTATATACTGGTGGTCAGCAAAATTATGCACTGTCCTCCTACTATATATACTGCGCACAACAACTAAAATGCATCACAGGTATGGATGGATAGTATACTTGATGACACAGAGGTAGGTAAAGCAGTGGACTACTGTACCGTACTGCTATATATTATATACTGGTGGTCAGCAAAATTATGCACTGTCCTCCTACTACTGCGCAAAACTTAAATGCACCACAGGTATGGATGGATAGTATACTTGAGGACACAGAGGTAGGTAGAGCAGTGGACTACTGAACCATACTGCTATATATTATATACTGGTGGTCAGCAAAATGATGCACTGTCCTCCTGCTATATATACTGCGCAAAACTTAAATGCACCACAGGTATGGATGGATAGTATACTTGACGACACAGAGGTAGGTAGAGCAGTGGACTACTGTACCGTACTGCTATATATTATATACTGGTGGTCAGCAAAATTATGCACTGTCCTCCTACTATATATACTGTGCACAACAACTAAAATGCACCACAGGTATGGATGGATAGTATACTTGACAACACAGAGGTAGGTAGAGCAGTGGACTACTGTACCGTACTGCTATATATTATATACTGGTGGTCAGCAAAATTATGCACTGTCCTCCTACTATATATACTGCGCACAACTAAAATGCACCACAGGTATGGATGGATAGTATACTTGACGACACAGAGGTAGCTAGAGCAGTGGACTACTGTACCGTACTGCTATATATTATATACTGGTGGTCAGCAAAATTATGCACTGTCCTCCTACTACTGCGCAAAACTTAAATGCACCACAGGTATGGATGGATAGTATACTTGACGACACAGAGGTAGGTAGAGCAGTGGACTACTGTACCGTACTGCTATATATTATATACTGGTGGTCAGCAAAATTATGCACTGTCCTCCTACTATATATACTGTGCACAACTAAAATGCACCACAGGTATGGATGGATAGTATACTTGACAACACAGAGGTAGGTAGAGCAGTGGACTACTGTACCGTACTGCTATATATTATATACTGGTGGTCAGCAAAATTATGCACTGTCCTCCTACTACTGCGCAAAACTTAAATGCACCACAGGTATGGATGGATAGTATACTTGACGACACAGAGGTAGGTAGAGCAGTGGACTACTGTACCGTACTGATATAATACTGGTGGTCACTGGTCAGCAAAATTCTGCACTGTCCTCCTACTATATACTACAATGCAGCACAGATATGGAGCGTTTTTCAGGCAGAGAACGTAGATATTTTCAGCACCCTGAGCACAGATATTTGTAGCACACTGAGCACAGATATTTGCAGCACACTGAACACAACTGAGAGAATGCTGCACGTCCTCTCCCTATCATCTCCAATGCACGAGTGAAAATGGCGGCGACGCGCGGCTCCTTATATAGAATACGAATCTCGCGAGAATCCGACAGCGGGATGATGACGTTCGGGCGCGTTCGGGTTAACCGAGCAAGACGGGAAGATTCGAGTCCGCCTCGGAACCGTGTAAAATGGGTGAAGTTCGGGGGGGGTTCGGATTCACTAGTTCTAACAAATCCTCTTCAGCCTGCATCCTGGCCTATGCAGAATCAGGGTTTTTTTCAGTTTAAGGGTTACGTACTGGAAACCTCTTTCCTGTTGGCATTGTTTAATAAAATCTGGTTGCAGAGGCGTAACTGTGGGAGTCGGCTCCTACCAGGCTCCTGCTATGTAGGGGGGCATCTCCTCACCTGTTTCTTGTTCAGCAACACCATTCAATTAACTTAATTGACAGCCGGCGCTATCTCTTCCGTGGCCGACTCCCCTCCCTCACTAGTCCCTTCACCTTACAAGTCACACCCTCTTTATTATAGATGCACATTTTAAAGCTGTCATACCCAGGATTAGATATCAAGACCTATTACACTGGAAGCAGGCACCCTACTGTATAGGAACATTTATCTATATATGGGGAGGAGGAAGGCACTACTATTTATCTTGCCTCCGGGCAACTGGGAGAAACTTACGGCACTCTCTGGTTGATTAAGGTGAATTTTCTTCTGTGAATATTTATATGTTGTATATAGAACTTTCATCAAGGATGTTACTGTTGTCCAAATATAAGAGCATTACTAAAACTGGCCCAAATATTGGCAATGAAGAGGCGACAAGAGCAAAAGAGCCAATCCTTCTATTACTGGTTAATAACATAACATGAACGAAATGTGTATGCCTGGCAGTAGTAAAAGAGAAGCTTGGGAATGGAAGTACTGAGGGCATCTACTGGATGACGTTGAGAAAGCGCTTTTAAAATTTTTAAATGATGAATACGTAGCATAAGGTTCTTAAGTCAGTTTCTGTTTCACCCCACTTAGAAATTGAAGTTTTCAGTAACAAAAAAAGAGTAGATTGGAGGATGCATCAGAATAGAGTTATAGTTAGGTCCTAGACTTGTTAATATAAAAACTATGAAATACTCATAAACTCTTCCTGACACAAAGCCAGTTAATCTCTGGTGAGCTAACATATTACTAGCCAGTAGCCAATCAGGATAGGTCACTTATTTGTGAGTAGCTATGCAATTTATGAGAGTATTGTAGTAGGGATGCCATTGATGGCATATAACTATTCTATATAGTACCAGCAATGGTTTTACCAGTTGTGTTTTGCACATTTGCAGCACAGCACTTGCCAGGGGCTCTAAAAAGAAAGGGAATAAAAACATAGGGTCCATGGCTACCACTGATGGTAGGAAACCATCTGTCCATTTACATTTCTATAATGGGTGTAATGTGTGCGGTGCACATGGGTCCCTGGGTCCAGAGGGCCCACACCGCACCATGGGGGTCATTCCGAGTTGATCGCTCGCTACGGATTTTCGCAGCGCAACGATTATGGCAGAACGGAGCTAATCTGCGCATGCATATGCACCGCAATGCGCAGGCACGTCGTACAAGTACAAAGAGCTTTGTGGTTTTGCACAGGTTTTAGCAACGCTTCCAGTCGCACTGGCGGACGCAAGGAGATTGACAGGAAGTGGGAGTTTCTGGGTGTTAACTGACCATTTTCTGGGAGTGTTTGGAAAAATGCAGGCGTGGCCGGGCGTTTGCTGGGCGGGAATCTGACGTCAATACAGGGACCTTCGTCGCAGCAATCATCACACAGAATAAGTAACTACAGGGCTGGTCTTGATATGCACAAAATGTGTTTGCTGCCGCTCGGCTGCACAGGCGTTCGCACTCCTGCAAAGCGAAAATACACTCCACCGTGGGCGGTGACTATGCGTTTGCATGGCTGCTAAAAGTAGCTAGCGAGGAACACCCGGCTTGGCGCAGCATGGAGTAGGAGCTTAGCCTGCATGCTCCCGCATAATGGGGGTAATTCCTAGTTGATCGCAGCAGGAAATTTTTTAGCAGTTGGGCAAAACCATGTGCACTGCAGGGGAGGCAGATATAACACATGTGCAGAGAGAGTTAGATTTGGGTGGGTTATTTTGTTTCTGTGCAGGGTAAATACTGGCTGCTTTATTTTTACACTGCAATTTAGATTGCAGATTGAACTCACCACACCCAAATCTAACTCTCTCTGCACATGTTATATCTGCCTCCCCTGCAGTGCACATGGTTTTGCCCAACTGCTAACAAAGTTCCTGCTGCGATCAACTCAGAAATACCCCCTATGGGGGTCATTCCGAGTTGTTCGCACGCAAGCTGCTTTTAGCAGCTTTACACACGCTAAGCCGCCACCTACTGGGAGTGAATCTTAGCTTCTTAAAATTGCGAACGAAAGATTCTCTAAATTGCGACCACACACCTCTTAGCAGTTTCTGAGTAGACTTCCAGACTACTCAGTAGTTTCCAGACTTACTCGGCATCTGCGATCAGTTCAGTGCTTGTCGTTCCTGGTTTGACGTCACAAACACACCCAGCGTTCGCCCAGACACTTCTCCGTTTCTCCAGCCACTCCCGCGTTTTTCCCAGAAACGGTAGCGTTTTTTCGCACATACCCATAAAACGGCCTGTTTCCGCCCAGAAACACCCACTTCCTGTCAATCACACTCCAATCACCAGAACGAAGAAAAAACCTCGTAATGCCGTGAGTAAAATTCCTAACTGCATAGCAAATTTACTTGGCGCAGTCGCACTGCGGACATTGCGCATGCGCATTAGTGACTAATCGCTCCGTTGCGAGAAAAACATACCGAGCGAACAACTCGGAATGACCCCCTATATCCGTTATTTATCCGTTTCTGCCTGATGCTGCCTACTTAAAAAACACACCTACTTCAGCCCCACTCGCTGGTGAATCTCCTGGCACACTGACTTCCGTCTGCGGACCCGTGCTGCCGCCGTAGGACGGTGCACTGCTGTCTGCGGTGACCCGGCGCTAATCCTGGCAGCCATCTTAATAGCGTGTTCCAGGACGGCTGCTCCACACGCTGCCTTACACTCCCTGGCTGCTCACCTCAGACCTGCGGCGCCTGTACGACCGCCGGCTGCCCCTCCGCTCCTTCTTCCCCTGCTGCTGGAGCTCCGTTGTGACACCGGGGCCGGCGCTGATCTCCGACCACCTGCCACGTGGTGTCTCTGGGGAGAAGTTCTCTCTGCTGCTGGAGGTTCCTGTCCAGCCTACAGCCTCTAACCTGCTTCCTCTCTGCTTGCACTTCGATTGCCACTGTGGGGAGTGTGTCCTGACCTGCCAGCCGAGTGATCCCTGCTCAGTGGGACTGCACTGCATCTGTCTACTGTAAGGTACTCTGCTGTGTCATCCTGCTTTACGCCCCTGCTGTTTGGGACTGTATGCCTGCTTTAGACCACAGTTATAGGCTGCATAGGGCACAGTGCTCCGGCTTATGCATATACATTATTAATTTACCCGGCCCTCCTGCTTGATAATCACAGAGGCTGCATCACTTCACTACTATCTGCACCGGGGCTGCGTCTGTTTGCCCTCACAGACGTGTGCTATTGCTACTCCTCCATACTTGTTATCTTACCCGGATCTATTTGCATCCCACACTAGTCCTGTGCTTCGTATCGGGTAACACAATGGGGAAAACAGGAGCGGCTGCAAAACTGCAGAAATATGCGAGGGAATCCTCTTCCTCCCAATCTACTCCCTCAACATCTCGTAACCCTCCTTCACCGCACTCTGAGAGTGATGATATGGCCCAGACCGACTCGACACATTCTACGCAGAAAATAATACAGGCCATTGCTGCCTCTGAGCAACGTGTCTCTGATAAAATTGAGCGTGTTCAGATAGATGTTTCTTTCCTTCGCCAGGATCTCCAAAAGATTTGTGAAAGTGTGAGCAAGATGGAACATCGCATCTCAGACTTGGAGGATGCCACTTCTCCGCTTAAAAATAGGGTGGACGACCTGTCCACGCAGTTGTCATCGGCACATGCTAAATTATCCGATATAGAAGGAGGGGTTCGGCGGAATAATGTTCGCCTGGTCGGGCTACCTGAGAGGGCGGAGGTAACGTCTCCGAAGAAATTCTTTGAGGACTGGCTGATTAAGGTATTTACACGTGAAGTCTTCAGTCCAGAATTCGCAGTAGAAAGGGCGCACCGTCTTCCATCACGACCTCATCCACCTGGCTCTCCTGCTCGGACATTTATTGCCCGTCTTCTTCATTTTAAAGATAGGGACACTATACTCCTTCTGGCTCGACTCCAAGGCCCACTGCAGTTTGACAACCATACGATCTCAGTCTTCCCGGACTTTTCTCTCGAAGTTCAGAAATCCCGTGCCCAGTTTTCTCTTGTCAACCGTAAACTTCGGGATCGGAATATCCAATACTCAATGTTGTTTCCAGCTCATCTGAGGGTTGTATTCAATGATACCATGCACTTCTTTTCAAGCCCGAAAGATGTGGAGGCCTGGCTGGAGCGGAGACCTCCGGCTCCCGAATGAACTTGTGTTGGTCATATGATAATGGTGTGTGGTAACTATTTCAGCATGAAACCTACGGTTCTTAATGTCTTTACCTTTAAGGGCTGATGTGTGATAATTATCTGCTTTGTGTGTGGTTTTTTGAGGGGGGGTTTTCTCTCCATATAGCATCAGGCTGCAACTCCCGTTAAGTTTGATGTGCGGGAGCTCCTTGCTGTAGATAGCTTAGGGGTTTAGTCCCACAGTTTTTTCTAATTGGTTCAGTTCGATCCAATTTAGTTTAATTTTAGTTTTTTGTTAGGGATCAGATCTGCCACTAGGTTGTTTGCTGGCCATACAGGGTGGGTGTGGGTTGGGATGTATTTTTCTTCTTCTTTGTGCAACTGGTCATTCTGTTAAACCTTGGTGGAACTGCTTGGCTTTTCAGGTGTCATATTTGGAGGGTGCTCGGCCTCGGCCTCCCGGTGTTATTCGGGTTTTCTATGCAAAAGGGTGTAGTTCTGTTATAATCTGGTCTGCTGTGCTTCATATCTCACATACTCTGTTTTTTTTATTCTCTATGATTTCCCTCCTTGTGTCCATGTAGTGTGGTTCTCGATATGGGTTCCAGCACTGATTCTGTGGGGAGGGACACGATTCGGCTGTTGGGTTGGAACGTCCGTGGTTTAAACGACAAAATTAAGCGCTCTCTTGTTCTGAAGCAACTTCTAAAATATCAAGCCAACATAGTATGCATATCTGAAACTCACCTATGTGGAAATAAGGTTATGGCCATTAAAAGACCCTGGGTGGGATGGACCTATCACTCCACCTTTTCCTCCAGCGCCAGAGGGGTATCGGCCCTGGTTAAGAAATCGGTACACTTTCACTTGGAGGATACTAAGGTGGACCCTCATGGTCGTTATGTTTTTTTACGGGGCTATTATACATCACACACTCTATCATATTCTGGCTATATACATCCCCCCTCCTTATAACAGTGAAGTCTTGTGTAAGGCAGCTGACTTTGTTGCTCAATCTCCTGACACACCAGTTATTAGTATGGGCGACTTCAATAATGTCATGGACTTGTCTATTGACCGTTGGCGGGAATCCCGCAAATCTACTTTCCCCCCCTCTGCCCCGACCCCCTTCGCAAGACTTGTTGCTGAGCTTGGCTGGATAGATGTCTGGAAACTGCGAAACCCTACTACGGCCCATTATTCCTGTCAGTCCGCTGCTCACCACACACTGTTCCGGATAGACCTATGCGTTATTTCCCCGAGTTTGTTGCCTAGAATATCTGAACTAGTATATTTATCCAGGGGTATATCAGACCACTCTCCAGTTTTATTAAAGTTGTCCATGGCACATGATAGGGGCACTAGCTTGTGGAAATTGCATCCATTTTGGTTAAATTTAATGGGAGAAGGGTCCGACCTTGTTTCAGAATGGAATAACGTCCTTACTTACAATCCCCCTGATTCCTGTCCCGCTGTCAGGCATGACGCATTTAAAGTATATATCAGAGGCACCTTTATTAAGAGGATTGCTGGCATTAAATCGTTTAACAGGAGGGAGGAAGCGAGACTTGAACAGGCTTGCCGTCATTTGGAATCTGTAAATACAAAGTCACATTCCCAATCGGATCGTGGGGCATGGCTGGATGCACAGAGAGAATGGTCCGCCTATCTCTTTGATAAATCCAAACGCAGGCTATTGTTTTCTAGTCACAGGCAATATTTTCAGGCGGAGCTGAGGGGCAGTTACCTGGCCTTTTTGGCCAGGGATGAGTCCCAATCCCGTACTGTTCAATGCATCGCTGATGGGAACGACAGTCTCTGTTATTCGGGAAAAGATATAGCAGGGGTTTTTCAAATATTTTACTCCAAACTGTACTCGTCTGGGGTCTCCCATTCTGATGATCAGATACAGTCCTACCTCTCGCGGGTGAATTTACCTAATTTGTCGTGGGAGGCGCTTGAACTACTCGAGGCTCCTTTTACCCTGGAGGAGGTCGAGCGCACAGTGTCGTCGCTCCCCTCGTCCAGGGCACCCGGTGGGGATGGTCTCCCAGTGGAGATATATAAAAAATGTAACTCCCTTTTTTGTCCGTATTTATTAGATTTATTTAACACTCTGTTTGAGACTGGTGAACTCCCTCCGTCCATGTCTGAGGCCACTATTATAGTATTGCCCAAACCAGGGAAGGATCCCAAAGTTCCCGAATCTTACCGCCCCATTTCATTACTGTCCTCTGACGTTCAAATCCTGGCTAAGATGCTTGCCATTCATCTAAACACTGTCATTGGTTCTGTTATACACCAGGACCAAACGGGATTCATGCCGGGGAGGTCCACTGTGCAGAACTTACGTAAATTATTCTATCATCTGCAGAGGGGTGACTTGCTGGGTTCGGAGGCAGTGGTGGTGTCTCTCGATGCCGCTAAGGTCTTCGACTCGGACGAATGGTCTTACCTGTGGCAGGTACTTTGAGGTTTTGGCTTTGGCCCTACGTTCATCAAATGGGTTCAGCTGTTGTACTCCTCTCCCGTGGCCCGTGTCTCTGTTAACAGGTATACTTCAACCTCATTCTCTCTGGCCAGGGGCACGCGTCAGGGCTGCCCGCTGTCCCCAGCCCTGTTTGCACTGGCTATAGAGCCGTTAGCTTGTATGATACGGGATAATCATAATATTCAAGGATTTGTGGTCGGTTCTGCAGTAGATAAGGTGGCTCTCTACGCCGACGACCTGCTACTGTTCCTAAGAGATTCAGATGTCTCTCTCCAGTCTATGCTCCACACAGTTAATGAATTTGGGGAATACTCTGGTTTGCGTGTAAACTGGGACAAATCCTCTATCTTTCCCATTTCAGGACATATTCCGGAGACGGTGTGTGTGTCGCACTCATTACAATGGACTTTTAAATTTAAATACTTGGGTGTTTGGGTCACTGGGCCAGCATCAGAATACGTCAAGTGGAATATTGATCCTATCACAGCTTTTTTTAAACAAAAAAGCCATACATGGAAAGCACTACCGTTGACGGTATTGGGGCGCATTAACCTCTTCAAGATGTCTATGCAGCTTAAGTACCTGTACGTTTTGCAACACTCCCCCATTTATATACCTAAAAAAATATTTGCCAGTATTGATAGTCTAATCTCTTCCTTTATCTGGGGTCATAAACCGACAAGGATAGCCATAAAAATACTTTGTAAGTCTAAATCCGCTGGAGGGGTGGGCTTACCTAACCTTAGGCTGTACTATTTAGCTGCCCAGTTAGTTCACCTCTCCGTATGGGTCACAGGGACGGGTGGTCCGACCATACAAGGGTACTTGAATGAACAGATGGGTCCCCTCTTCACTCCCCTCCTTTTCTTGCTTTCTGGCTTGTCTGTTTCGGGTCTTCCTCCTGTTCTGCGACAGGCTCTTTTAGTCTGGAGGCAGGTACACAGCCTCTATGACTGGTCGGATTTGGAAGTAGACTCACCCTTATGGTTCAATAGCTTCTATATGGAACTTCAAAAGCTGTCCACAGATAATACATGGGTAAAGAGTGGAGTGGTATCCTTGGGACAATTGTATGTAGATGGTCACCTTAAATCATTCACACAACTACAGGCAGATTTTGGGCTCCCGAGAGCAACTTTATTCTGATATTTTCAATTAAGGCATGCAATACAGACCCAATTTAGAACTGCCCCTTCCATCTCACCCTCACCGATTAAACTTATGTTACAACTAGTGATGTGCACCGGAAATTTTCGGGTTTTGTACTTTGGTTTTGGATTCGATTCCGCGGCCGTGTTTTGGATTCGGACGCGTTTTGGCAAAACCTCCCTGAAAATTTTTTGTCGGATTCGGGTGGTTTTTTACAAAAAACCCTCAAAAACAACTTAAATCATAGAATTTGGGGGTCATTTTGATCCCATAGTATTATTAACCTCAATAACCATAATTTCCACTCATTTCCAGTCTATTCTGAACACCTCACACCTCACAATATTATTTTTAGTCCTAAAATTTGCACCGAGGTCGCTGGATGGCAAAGCTAAGCGACCCAAGTGGCCGACACAAACACCTGGCCCATCTAGGAGTGGCACTGCAGTGTCAGACAGGATGGCAGATTTAAAAAATAGTCCCCAAACAGCACATGATGCAAAGGAAAAAAGAGGTGCAATGAGGTAGCTGTGTGACTAAGCTAAGCGACCCAAGTGGCCGACACAAACACCTGGCCAATCTAGGAGTGGCACTGCAGTGTCAGACAGGATGGCAGATTTAAAAAATAGTCCCCAAACAGCACATGATGCAAAGAAAAAAAGAGGTGCAATGAGGTAGCTGTGTGACTAAGCTAAGCGACCCAAGTGGCTGACACAAACACCTGGCCCATCTAGGAGTGGCACTGCAGTGTCAGACAGGATGGCAGATTTAAAAAATAGTCCCCAAACAGCACATGATGCAAAGGAAAAAAGAGGTGCAATGAGGTAGCTGTGTGACTAAGCTAAGCGACCCAAGTGGCCGATACAAACACCTGGCCCATCTAGGAGTGGCACTGCAGTGTCAGACAGGATGGCAGATTTAAAAAATAGTCCCCAAAACAGCACATGATGCAAAGAAAAAAAGAGGTGCAATGAGGTAGCTGTGTGACTAAGCCAAGCGACCCAAGTGACCGACACAAACACCTGGCCCATCTAGGAGTGGCACTGCAGTGTCAGACAGGATGGCAGATTTAAAAAATAGTCTACAAACAGCACATGATGCAAAGAAAAAAAGAGGTGCAATGAGGTAGCTGTGTGACTAAGCCAAGCGACCCAAGTGACAGACACAAACACCTGGCCCATCTAGGAGTGGCACTGCAGTGTCAGACAGGATGACAGATTTAAAAAATAGTCCCCAAACAGCACATGATGCAAAGAAAAAAAGAGATGCACCAAGGTCGCTGGATGGCTAAGCTAAGCGACCCAAGTGGCTGACACAAACACCTGGCCCATCTAGGAGTGGCACTGCAGTTTTCTAGCGAGAGGATGAGGGCTTCCATCCTCATGTGAATCTGAACCACTAGCCATGAACATAGGCCAGGGCCTCAGCCATTCCTTGCCACTCCGTGTCGTAAATGGCATATTGGCAAGTTTACGCTTCTCATCAGACGCTTTTAATTTAGATTTTTGGGTCATTTTACTGAACTTTTGTAGTATACTTGACGACACAGAGGTACAGCAGTGGACTACTGTACTGTACTGCTATATATATATATATATATATATATATACTGGTGGTCAGCAAAATGCTGCACTGTCCTCCTACTATATACTGCGCACAACTAAAATGCAGCACAGGTATGGATGCATAGTATACTTGACGACACAGAGGTAGAGCAGTGGACTACTGTACCGTACTGCTATATATATACTGGTGGTCAGCAAAATTCTGCACTGTCCTCCTACTATATACTGCGCACAACTAAAATGCAGCACAGGTATGGATGCATAGAATACTTGACGACACAGAGGTAGAGCAGTGGACTACTGTACCGTACTGCTATATATATACTGGTGATCAGCAAAATTCTGCACTGTCCTCCTACTATATACTGCGCACAACTAAAATGCAGCACAGGTAAGGATGGATAGTATACTTGACGACACAGAGTTAGAGCAGTGGACTACTGTACCATACTGCTATATACATATACTGGTGGTCAGCAAAATTCTGCACTGTCCTCCTACTACATACTGCGCACAACTAAAATGCAGCACAGGTATGGATGCATAGTATACTTGACGACACAGAGGTAGAGCAGTGGACTACTGTACCGTACTGCTATATATATATACTGGTGGTCAGCAAAATTCTGCACTGTCCTCCTACTATATACTGCGCACAACTAAAATTCAGCACAGGTATGGATGCATAGTAAACTTGACGACACAAAGGTAGAGCAGTGGACTACTGTACCATACTGCTATATATATACTGGTGGTCAGCAAAATTCTGCACTGTCCTCCTACTATATACTGCACACAACTAAAATGCAGCACAGGTATGGATGCATAGTATACTTGACGACACAGAGGTAGAGCAGTGGACTACTGTACCATACTGCTATATATATACTGGTGGTCAGCAAAATTCTGCACTGTCCTCCTACTATATACTGCGCACAACTAAAATGCAACACAGGTATGGATGCAGAGTATACTTGACGACACAGAGGTAGAGCAGTGGACTACTGTACCGTACTGCTATATATATAGGTGGTCAGTAAAATGCTGCACTGTCCTCTTACTATATACTGCGCACAACTAAAATGCAGCACAGGTATGGATGCATAGTATACTTGACGACACAGAGGTAGGTAGAGCAGTGGACTACTGTACCGTACTGCTATATATATACAGGTGGTCAGCAAAATACTGCACTGTCCTCCTACTATATACTGCGCACAACTAAAATGCAGCACAGGTATGGATGGATAGTATACTTGACGACAGAGAGGTAGAGCAGTGGACTACTGTACCGTACTGCCATATATATATATATATATATATATATATACTGGTGGTCACAGCAACATTCTGCACTGTCCCCTCCTACTATATACTACAATGCAGCACAGATATGGAGCGTTTCTCAGGCAGAGAACGTAGATATTTTCAGCACACTGAGCACATATATTTGCAAGCACACTGAGCACAGATATTTGCAGCACACTGAGCACAGATATTTGCAGCACACTGAACACAGAAACTGAGAGAACGCAGCCACGTCCTCTCGCTATCATCTCCAAAGCACGAGTGAAAATGGCGGCGACGCACGGATCCTTATATAGAATACGAATCTCGCGAGAATCCGATAGCGGGATGATGACGTTCGGGCGCGCTCGGGTTAACCGAGCAAGGTGGGAAGATCCGAGGCTGCATCGGAACCGTGTAAAATGGGTGAAGTTCGGGGGGGTTCGGATCCCGAGGAACCGAACCCGCTCATCACTAGTTACAATGTTTGCCCACTAGGGGCAAAGTCTCATCACTGTACGCATCATTAAATAATAGAGTCCTACCTGCATCTTTGGATCTACTTAAACTGAGCTGGGAGAGTGATGTGGGCCCTTTGTCAGACGAGCAATGGTTACAAATTTTAAGCTCCACCAGGTCAGCCACCCCTTGTATCAGATATCAACAGGTGCACTTTTTTATCCTTCATAGGGTTTACCATACCCCTCAATTACTCCAACGAGCTGGCCTGAGGCCTGATGCTCTGTGCCCTAAATGCCGGATGGCAGACACTGGGTTTTGGCATCTGTTATAGGAATGTCCGAAAGTTTACAGCTTTTGTACTCAAATTTGGTCTGACATACTAACTACTGACCCATCTCTTCCTCAACTTAACCCCAGGGCCTGTCTTTTCGGCTTGGATCTAGAAGAAACCTATTCACTACTCACATATCAGTATGTCCTATGCCTATCCACATTAGCCAAAGTAGTTATTGCACGCTCGTAGTTTGCGGAGGCCTCTCCCAAATTATTGGAGTGGAGGGCTCTGGCGGCTTTAGTCATAAAACATGAAAAACATATGTACTTATCCCGTAACTCAATGTCCAAATATCACTGCAAATGGGATAGGTGGACTCGGGTACACTCGGATGGAAAAATGGTGGAGCCCGTTGGCATGCAGAGTGTATAGTGTTTGGGGGGAGAGGGGGTTTTGTTGGGTTTTTTTTTTGGCCGAGGCCGACGCCTTCTGAAACCCTCTGACTTCTCTGTATTCCTTATGGTAATATATTTTATATACATGTTCCTGCATTTGTTTGTGACTTCTCTCTTTCTTACGTATAATACTGACCTAATAGCGTTATTGATGTGATGATCTTACCAAGCATTCTGTTATCTTTTCTCCTCTTTCAATCGACTTCAGTGTGATTAACGTGAATAATTGTATACACTTCCTCGTTTAGTAGCTATATCATTTCTGGAAATTATAGTTTACCTGCTCATTTTTACACTCGGCTGCAATTGGGCTTATGGTGATGTAAACTGTTATTTACTATGTAAATAATAACAAATGACCAGTGTACTGTACTGTTTTGTGCGTTAATTGTTTTTGTTCTATCTTTATTTCTGTACGCAAATATAAACTCAATAAAAAATGACATGATTAAAAAAAAAAGTAGCTAGCGAGCGATCAACTCGGAATGAGGGCCCATGTTTTATTACTTAACTGTCCGGAGTCAGACACTGCAGCGGCGGCAAATTGTGCTGCGCATGCACAGTAGTGGAATTAGTCTCTGCAACATGGCAGGTGCCATGTTTCAGAGACCTGTGCATGCGCAGTAGATTCTGGCAGAATGCTAGAGCCTAATACACCGTGGAGAGGAGGGGGCCCACCCGGAGTCTGCAGATTGGCATTCTCCTCAGTTAAATGCCCCTGCATCTGGCTCACCTTCAATGGTAAAAAGTATTTGTCATCGACGTATATCCTATATTGTAGTATAACCCTAGATCAATGGATCTCAAACTCTGTCCTCAGGACCCCAAACAGTTCACATGTTCGTCACCCAGCAGCTGCACAGGTGTAGTCATTACTCACTGAAACGTTTTAATAGATCCACAAGTGGGACTAATTATGTCATTTGGGAATCAGTGTGGACACCTGGAAAATAAGAACTGTAAGGGGTCCCAGTGGCAAACGCAGGATTTTAAAAGGGGGGTTTCCAAATAATTGGGTATAGACCAATGAAAAAAAGTCTAATCGGATTAAGCCTGCAACATATACTTTATTGCATACTTCAACGACCCCCCTCCCTACCCTACATAGACTGATGCACCACGACCCCCCTCCCTACCCCACATAGACTGATGCACCACGACCCCCCTCCCTACCCCACATAGACTGATGCACCACGACCCCCCTCGCCCCCAACATAGACTGATGCGCCACGACAACACCCCCTTCCCCACATAGACTGATTTACCATGACCCCCCTCCCCCATGTAGACTGATGCACCATGACCCCCCCCCACATAGACTGATGCACCACGACCATTCCCTCCCTTCCCCACGTAGACTGATGCACCACAACCCCCCTCGCCCCCCACATAGACTGATGCGCCACGACAACACCCCCTTCCCCACATAGACTGATTTACCATGACCCCCCTCCCCCATGTAGACTGATGCACCACAACCCCCCCCACATAGACTGATGCACCACGACAACACCCCCTTCCCCACATAGACTGATTTACCATGACCCCCCTCCCCCATGTAGACTGATTTACCATGACCCCCCCCACATAGACTGATGCACCACGACCATTCCCTCCCTTCCCCACGTAGACTGATGCACCACAACCCCCCTCGCCCCCCACATAGACTGATTTACCATGACCCCCCTCCCCCATGTAGACTGATGCACCATGACCCCCCCCCACATAGACTGATGCACCACGACCATTCCCTCCCTTCCCCACGTAGACTGATGCACCACAACCCCCCTCGCCCCCCACATAGACTGATGCGCCACGACAACACCCCCTTCCCCACATAGACTGATTTACCATGACCCCCCTCCCCCATGTAGACTGATGCACCACAACCCCCCCACATAGACTGATGCACCACGACCATTCCCTCCCTTCCCCACGTAGACTGATGCACCACAACCCCCCTCGCCCCCCACATAGACTGATTTACCATGACCCCCCTCCCCCATGTAGACTGATGCACCACAACCCCCCCACATAGACTGATGCACCACGACCATTCCCTCCCTTCCCCACGTAGACTGATGCACCACAACCCCCCTCGCCCCCCACATAGACTGATGCGCCACGACAACACCCCCTTCCCCACATAGACTGATTTACCATGACCACCCCTCCCCCACGTAGACTGATGCACCACAACCCCCCCACATAGACTGATGCACCACAATAACCCCCGCTCCCCCACATAGACTGATTTACCATGACCCCCCATCCCCATGTAGACTGATTTACCATGATCCCCCCTCCCCATGTAGACTGATTTACCATGACCCCCCTCCCCCACATAGACTGATGTACCACAAACACCCCCCTCCCACACAATATATCAGCATGCAGGCACCCTAATCATTCCGCACCCCCCCCCCCCCCCCCCACCTGTATAGACTGGCAGCATAGGCTCCATGACAATCCTTTCCTCCCCTACACACTTAGTCAGACAGGCGACACATACAGGAATCATAGACAGACAGCACCATCCCGCACATGTATCAAAGTATAATTTATTATGAAAACCGGCGCCCACCCCTCCCGGTTCCCGCACTAATGCTGGCCGATGTCAACATATTTTATTAAGTACAGGCGCCCGCGGCCTTCCTCCTACCCCAAACCCCCCACCCCTCCTCCGGTTCCCGCACTCATGGTGATCATGTCACAGATAGCATAATGTATTATTAAATACCGGCGGTGCCGGCCCCGGCATATTCACGCACATCACAGACCTGGTCCCTGCTGTGCTGGAGTCTGCACTGAGTAAGTCCCGTTGGCTGGCCGCTGGCGGGATGTGAATACACACTATGCGCCTCTCCCCTCTCAGCCTGAGAGGAACTGCAGCTCCCCCTACATGCAGTAGCCAGCCTCTCAGTGTGCAGCCGCGCAGGGAGAGACACTGAGAGGCTCAAGCTGCAGTCAGAACGCCGCGGTGTACTAAAAAAAAAAAAAAAATCGTCAAACTGCTGTGCAATAGATCAGCGGCTTGGGGGGGTTTCTAGGTACTCGGAACCCCCCCCCCCCCTGCGTGCGCGTGTGGGTCCTGAAAACAAAGTTTGAGCACCTATGCCCTAGATGACCAGGCCCAGGTTGAGCATACTGAGCTTTTAGAAAATGAAAGTAAGGTATTTAGTTGGGTTTTATTTTTTTGTATTAATATTTTCTGCAGCGGGGTACACTGTGTTCCACAGGGAATACATCAGGGTGTAGAGTTGTATCTTGATCCAGAGGCACCAACAGGCTAAAGCTTTTCCCAGGATGCATTGCATGGCCTCATCTATAACCCCGCCTCCGGACCAGGGCTGGCAACAGAAATCTTGGGGCCCATGTACAGTGAAATCTCTGGGGCCCCCTCAGAATAGATAGATAGATAGATAGATAGATAGATAGATAGATAGATAGATAGATAGATAGATATTAAAGTGCAACAGAATTTGCTGCGCTATATTAGAAACTGTTTATATATATATATATATATATATATATTTATATATATATATATATATTTATATAAATATATAAATATGTATAGCTCTCCTTCCTCCCCCACACACACTACAGTCTGTGTCTCCCTCTCTCCTTCCTCCCACACACCCCACAGCTGTCTTTCCCCAATGATTCCATGCTGCATTTCCAACTTCCTCAGCCTATCCCAAAGCCCTGTATTCCCTCACCAATCCACTCTTACGCCATGGAGAAACTCACCTGCGCTGCACTCCCCAGTACCCAGGCCCGAACATGACACAGCAGGAAGCATGCAGCCCTCACACCCCACTAGAAGAGACCGATGCAGGGCACGGAAATCCTGGCCAGCTGCTGCCATGTCCTGTAACTGCCTGCATCAGAGCCGGACCCGGAAGAGCAGGTGAACACTGCAGATGCTGCACAGTCACTGTGCGTGAGAGGCTCCTGTCTCTCTGGGGCAATGCACACACTCCCTACAGCTCGCTGCCCTATTTGTACAAGATGGCTCACATAACTGCCGGGCACTAAGCGGCATATCTTAGGGGCCCCTCTGATCCTTGGGGCCCAGTACAGTTGTCCCCTTTCACCAGCCCTGATACTTGAAGGCTGATAAGGAGATTAATCCAAAATGTGGTTAAACAACCGTTCACCACTGCAGGGAGAGACCACACAGCAATCAGACACAGAACCCTCTACTCACTCTCACAGGTATTTTCTGATGTGGAGACACACTTTCCTGAATTTGATCCTTGCAATGCACATTGCATCAGGGATCATCTAACACTGGCTCACAGGATGGTTTTCCCCACACCTATACTTTGCTTCCGGCAGCGCTCCCTCACTCCCGCTGTCATCCACTGACTGTCCACTCATCGAAGACAGTGGACAGCAGAAGTTTGTGTTTCTTACAGCGCTGTACTGCTCTCTCCTTTATTCAATACCTATTATGGAAGAGAATATGCTACAAATTAATTAACCCTATTCTACACACAGCACGGCACTGCCGGGATTCATGAGTTGAATGCATACCTGCCAACATTTGGATCTTTGAAGTCGGGACTCCTGGCCTTGCGTGGATGATGTTATTGTGAGCCATGCCTCCAATTTCCGTCACAGTGGGGGCACGGCCAGCGCTCTGTGAGCTGCTGGCCACGCCCCCAGCCCCTCTGCCTCACTGGACACTGTGCGTATGCACACAGCGTCTATTCACCGCTGCTCTGCTCTGAGCTGAGCAGAGCAGCGAGTGATAGGGAGCCTACCAACTGCCCCACCCCCCCACCACCACCATGGGACACTGCGGCCCGTGAGAGGGACATCAGGACAGACCCAAAAAACGGGACTGTCCCGCAAAAATCGGGACACTTGGGAGATATGTGAATGTATACTGTATAAAGACAGAATGCTGTTGAGTCTTTATTTAAAAAAAAGGAACAGAAATCAGTGATTTATACCCACCAATAATTCCTTGTCTTCATAGTGACCCCATCAGTGGCGCACGCAGGGGGGGTTTCCGAGTACCTGGAAACCCCCCCATGATGAGCCAACATTTTTATTTTTGAGACGGAGACAGCAGTGTCTCCGTCTCAGTAAAAGCCGCGATCGCGTACCCGACTGCGACAGCGGAGCTGCTCTAGCAGAGAGCTGTGTAGCTCTCTGCATAGAGAGTGTCACAGGGAGGGGGAGCTGCTGGCTGCGCATAGTCAGCAATAGCAGCTCCCTCTGAAGTCCACACAGTGCTACCTGTCAGAGTCACCGTCAGCAACGGGCGGAGGCAGTCACTGTCAGCGGCGGAGATGCAGGAGCTCGGCAATGTGAGCATGTATATTTATTTTTTACTTTTTGTGAATACACACTGGAATACAGCTATACTATATATGTACATGTGGTGTAGTATGTGTTGGCAGCATCGGGCTTCCGGCGACCAGCATACCGGCGCCGGAATCCCGACCGCCGGCATACCAATAGCTGGGCGAGCGCAAATGAGACAACCAATACTAAATCAAGCGCTCTGTCACTCCAATCAATATGCTGCCAGTAACATAGGGCTACTCACCCCTATTAGATTAAAAAATCAAACAAGCAACAAAGAAACTAGTGTTACAGCGCATATGGATTAGAACTAAAAGGATTTTTTATTAAAACATATATATATATATATATATATATATATAAATCTATAAATAATATGCAATTTGTACCACCGGCCGGTCAATGTACCATTACAATAATAAATTCACATATGAACTGGATACAACATGTATTTTAGCAAATTACTCTGTATCCACTTAAAATTCTTAACAACACCTGTTGTAGTACCTAAAATGTAGCTTTTCCGATGTTTACTGAAGCTTAATAGCACACACAGTTCTTCTCTGTGTAACTATATAACAGTCACTTTTGCGAAAAAAATGAAATAGGGTTTTTCCTCACATTAAATGTGGGCTTTTTAGCTGTCCCATTTATATAGCCAAAGTCCGTTAATAAAGTGAAACAATGCTTCCTCTAAAAGCGTGTCTGGCCAGACAATTAAGCAGTACGATCTCACCACTCCTATTTGTGGATTCTTTCACCAAGAAAATCCTCCCCGGCTGCTGGTGCTTTTAACCTTTATCATGCAGTCATCTCTGGGGGATCATAAATAGAGGTGAAGGATCCCTGGAGCGTTATAGCTGGATATCGAGATCTCCGGATGCAGCGGTACGAACAGCAATTAGGTGAGTAAATGACGCGTTTCCCCGCCTCCCTCCGGGTTCAGCGGCTTCATCAGAATGAATGTAATGCCTCCCTTCACTCTATTTAAGCTGGGCGCTTAATTGTCGGACTGCCCGTCATGCTGCCGTCTCAGTCTCCTGGGCGCTTCAAGCCTCGTTCTGGCTATGGAGCTCATACCGGCTTTCAGGCGCATAGCGGCTTCAGATCCCCTCATAGTTTCAGTCCCACATCTGCAATCAATCACTCATTTACTATGTCCAAAGCATGATGTAGGTGCCTAACAAATTAGTAGAGGATTTCATGTGCAGCCCTGAAGTAGTAATCATTCTGTCTGCATTTCTTAACATATCATTTCCTTATAGAGTGTAAAGGAGAACAACATTTACTTTTAAAAACATACTAATAGCTAAAATAATACAATGTCAGTATACATATAATTACTATATTTATATATATATCTCTAGGAGACATGTCAAAAAGATTGATATTTTCAAATATATAAAAGAAATATAATAAAAAGAATGCATCTCAGCACACATAAATTGTTCAATCAATCAATTCATGTGTGCATGTAAGAATATATGCATATATATCTAAGTTTGGCATAATCGTCCACAGAAAGGTAGGTTATTAATTTATATCGACTAAGCTACCTGTATGTAACTATTATTTATTTATTATTTATCCTTTTCACATATCAATACGAAGAGAGGTACATTTAGAAAATGAACATTTATATGATCTTTATATATATATATGTTCTTTGCTGGCTTCCATTTAAATAATCTATGGCAGATCTAATATCCAATACATATTTAATATCCAGTACACATTTCTTGTGTGTATGTGTAAACAAATGCATACATGTATACACACCGACAAGTGTGTGCAAACGCATGTCTATATGTCCACACAGACACCAAGAGAAAGGAAAATCCAACTGTACGATATGCGAAATAGGTCATAATAAACATAAGAGAGGAAAGTTCATATATGACACATGAAAATAGAGAGAGAAGAAAATAATATATAGGGCGGATCAAATTTCTATGATCAGAGTATAGATTCTCTCTTAACGCTACCAAAGCAAAGGGCATTAATCCAGTCAAAAGGGAGGAAAAGGGAGTAAAAAAGGAAAAAAAACCAGAGTCTAACAAAGAGAGAGGGAGACGAGATATTACTCTAAATGTTATTTAACTCAATGGCGTCGTTGAGTCCGTTCGGGACCATAGAGTCTAGTCTAAATATCCAGAACGCCTCACGTCTGCACAACCTACCAACCTATCTCCCCCTCTATTTGTTTTCTTCACCTGTTCAATAGCTATTACTGATACACTCTTCATATCACCATTCTGACATGATGTAATATGGTTAGACAGGGGATGTAATTTATTACCACTCTGTATATTTCGTTTGTGTTCCATGTATCTAACGTGGAGCGTACGAGTCGTTCGTCCCACATATTGTTTCCCACATTTACAGCTCAAAATATAGATGACATAGGAAGATTGACAGTGTAAAAAATTCTTAATTTCAAATCTATCCCCAGAAATGAAAGAGGAGAATTCTGTAGTTTTCCTTGGCGAGTTGTTACACATAAAACACCTACTATTCCCACACCTATGGTAACCTACAGGTTTCTTTGGAAGCCATGATTTGTCCATAGTTGGTTCTTTTGCCATTACAAAATGGCTCTGGACTAATTTCGTTTTCAGATTTTCAGACTTCCTAAAAATCACCTTTCCCTGTGGGTTTATTTCATCTTTAAGAATGTCATCTTGCAATAAAATAGGTGTGTTCTTTTTTATGATGTTTCTAATTTCTTTAGAACAGCCATTAAACTGGATAATAAAACCGATATTCTTCTCTTCCCTACTAGGGTCTTTGATCTGTCGTGCGTGTCCCATTCGTAACAATGCTTGTCTATCTATAGAATTGACCTCTTCATAGGCCTTCTGAATAATTTCCTTAGGATACCCTTGTCCTGAAAAAGTGTTCATCAATTTAGTGGCTTGTTGTTGATATGTAGTTTCTAGAGTGCAGTTCCGTTTTGTGCGAATTAGTTGACTTTTTGGTATATTGTTTTTCCAAGTATTTAAATGTGAGCTTTCGTAGTTAAGATATTTATTCTTATCAACTGGTTTTTTGTAAATTTCCTTTATCAGTCTATTATCTCTCACCGAGAATGTGATATCCAAATAATTAATTTGTGTAAAACTAAAAGTGGCAGTGAACTTTAAACCAAACTTATTATTGTTAAGACTAGTGATAAAAGATTGTATAGAGTCTGTATCCCCATTCCAAATAATAAACAGATCATCTATAAAACGTACATAGAGGACCAGGTTCACCTCGTAGCGTTCAACCCACACATGGTCGTCCTCAAAGGCGCCCATGTATAGGTTCGCATAACCCGGGGCGAACCTGGTCCCCACAGCAGTCCCCTGTGTTTGTAAATAATACCGTGAATCAAAAGTAAAATAGTTGTGCTCTAAAATAAATTTAATAGATGAGATCAGAAAGTCACATAGAGAGTCTGGTAGATGATTTCTCCTATGAATACTATCCTCTATTGCTCTTATACCCATATCGTGAGGTATATTAGAATACAATGACTCTACATCTAGAGTTAATAAGTGATAATTTTCTTTCCATGATATCGAATTTACTTTGTTTAAAAAGTGTTTAGTGTCTTTAATATAAGACTTCAGACTCTCTACGTGACTCTGCAAATAAAAATCAACATAAGCAGATAAATTATTAGTGAGAGAACCCACACCCGAAATAATAGGACGCCCGGGTGGTTGGTGAAGTGACTTGTGAATTTTGGGCAAATAATAAAAAGTGGGAGTGACAGGATACTTGTTAAATAAAAACCAAAAAGTTTCTTTGGATATCACACCCTCGGCGAGAGCAAAATCCAACAACATTCCTAGATCTTTTTGATATTGTGGGGTGGGGTCCTTCTCCAACACTCTATAAAACTTCTCATCTTTAAGCTGTCTCAGAGACTCTTGTATACAATCTATAGTGTTGAGGATAACTATCCCACCCCCATCAGCATGCTTAATAGTTATGGTTTTGTCGTCACACAAAAGTTTAATAGATTTCCGTTCACCTATAGTTAAATTATCTTTCAAGAATTTTTTATCTGCCCGTTCACACATATCACGGAACTGCTGTAATGTACTCTTATAGAAACATTCTATAAAGGGCCCTTTATATTGTAAAGGGTAAAACTCTGATTTATTCCTAAATACTCTTTCCCGATTGGTGGCATAAATTTTTACACATTGGGTCTGTTCCACTGCTGATTCTAGTTCTAATTCCTCCAGATTTTTAAGTGCATCGGTTTCTTCTATATCCAACAATAAAGGAACACCTAGCTCTTTTTTTTATTTTATAGCTTTTAATGCAAAATATCTCTTTCTACTTAGGTTTCTCACGTAACGATTCAAGTCCACAAATAAAACAAAAATGTTGGGTTTTGTAACAGGGGCGAAGTTGAGGCCTCTTTCTAAGAGTCGAATTTCATTAGCTGTTAGTACTTTAGTGAATAAATTATATATCCCCTTATTATCTCCTACTATTTCATGTAAAAAGGTTTCTTTTTGCTTATTTCTACTTCTTCTTCTCCCTCCTCTATGGCCTCTCCTTGTTCTCTTGATCGTTTTATCGGGAGTTTGCGGTCGTCCCTTAGGGAACCCTTTAATAATTGGCGTTTCCCTAAAAAATGTGAGGTATGTGGTGAAGCCTCCCATTCTTCCTCAGTCTCTGAGGGACCACTATAAAACCGTCCTCTAGATTTATTGTTTATTGGGGAGTGATATTCCTCCAATATCTCAAATCTATTCTTCGTTGGTATTTGGTATGTATTACGCATTTGATAGAATTGGGTTTTAGGTTTTTCAGCCCAAACTCCTGTACATACTACAACAATCCCCAATATACATCCCCCAGAAAACTTTCAAACAGATAGATGGTTTGATGTCCTCTTTGGTCTGGGCTAGTAAACGGGCACGGTTAAAACTTAATACTTTGACCAGGCCCAAAAATTCAGGGGGGCTGGCTCTTCCCAACTTCCGTTTTTATTACCTGGCAGCACAATTAGCACATCTATGGGAATGGGTTAATGAGTCTGACACTTCGAGTCTGCACTCACAGTTGGTGTTGCAGGAGTACTCGGGTGGTTCCCCACTGAGACTGCTTCTCTGTGGAAGCGTCAAAATGTCGGCACTACCAATCATTAAACAATATATTACTGTTTGGAGGCTGGCGCACCAGATATTGCAAGGACAGGGCATAGACCCTGACACTCCGCTGGACAATAAATATGGATTGCCGGAGGTGTGTCAGCTTCAAGTCAGGGAGGTATGGGAACCATGGGGAGTAACTTCACTGGGACACTTATACACTGACGGGTTTTTTAGATCCTTCCAGCAGATTCAACAGGAATTTAACGTCCCCTCTGCGTATTTTTTTCGCTTCCTTCAATTACGGCATGCTATGTCTGCCCAATTCCCCGATGGCCCGCCAGCGCTTACTGATTCCCCGGTCAAATTGCTATTGCAGACGGTGGGATCCGGTCATTTAGTCTCCAAAATATATGGCCGTTTACTTCAAATGCATCATATAGACCCCCTTAGCTCCCTCAAGACCAAGTGGGAATCTGATGTAGGTCCAGTGTCGGACGATATATGGGAGGGTGCTCTGGGATCGTGCAGGCTTTCAACATCATCTGTCCGATATCAACAAATTCAGTTGTTCGTGCTACATAGGGTATATATGTCCCCTCTGAGACTGTCGCATATAGGGGGATCCCACAGTTCAAAATGCCCCAAATGTGGCAGTCTGGGAGCAGACTTTTGGCATATGATATGGCTATGTCCCTTGGTGTTGATCTTTTGGGAGGAGGTTATACGTGCCATAGTTGTTACGGGTATCCCCTCTACCGTACTTACACCTATCTCTTGTATATTAGCAACTATAGATGAGGAAGCTCTAGAGCCGCCCAGTCGACGCTATGTTGCAAACCTCTGTGCTTTAGCCAAGGTTTGCATAGCCAGACTGTGGATGGCTAATGAAGCCCCAGCCCCGCAATCCTGGATTGCTCTGGTTAATACCTCTGTCGCACATGAAAAATTTGTATATCTGGCCAGGAATGCGGAAAAAAAGTTTATTGCTATATGGGGAAAGTGGATGAGCTCTCGCTATTTCGCTTCAAGGTTGAATGCTGCTGAACCCTAGATTTAGTTAACTAACCAATATGAGTGTTTTCTGTGGGAGATCCCTGGGGTGAGTGGACCGTGGCCAGCCGGGTTCAAAGGCATGATACTGCCGTGACAAAGTATAATACGATGTATGTACAATATATAGTAAATCTGGGTCATCACTGCTCTGTTGCTATATAGGACTTTGAATGAGATATATAACACCACGTCACACTATGCTCTTTTTGTAATACCGTAAGCATGTTGTTGATTTTATTACCCTTTTTTTTTTTTTTTTTTATCTGTTTAAGTGTTTTAGTTTGGTTGATTTATGTTTGTTATGTTTGCCACAGGCAATGTTTAAATGTTAAAGCATTGTAAAAACCAATAAAAACTTATTGAATTTAAAAAGAATTGGGTTTTAGGACCTCTCTGTCTTGAATTATAGTGGGGTGAATTCTCTTGATAACGATCATTCCTCCCATTATAGGAATTCCTTTTTTCCCCTAAATTCTTGATGTTGGTAATTAGAATAATAATTACTCTGCTGTGATCGACCCTTATTATTCATTAGAACTTTATTACCTCCACCTCTATAGCTATACACCTCTCCCTTGTCATAATCTTGAATATCTCTGTCAAGTTTGCTTTCTTTCCTTTCAATTAAACTTTTTTTCAAAGTCCTCTATCTTTTTATTAACCCTTGTATCTCTTTCCTTAAATTCTACACTGCCCTCAAACTTCTTCAACTGGGTATGTATACTCTCTATTACCTCCTGAGTACTTCTGACTTTCTCCTCTCTATATTTTATTAATAATTTCATAAGTTGTTTTGAACAAAGGTCTAGTGCTTCGTTCCAATCTTTCGTAAATTCTGAATCATTTTTAAATGTGGAAGCTTTCAAGATCCTTAAACCTCTTGGGACCAGATTCTGGTCAAGATATTTCTGCAAGGTAATCTGGTCCCACCAATGTTTAGTCTCTGATATACACAGGTCTTCCAACATGTTAAAGAGCCTGTGCATATCAGCTCCATCTGTTCTGGAGTTATTTACTTGTGTAGATGTAATTCCATTAAGGTATAAATTCCTCCTTTCCATTCTTTCAGATATACATTTTAAAGATGACATGTCTCCTAGAAATATAACTGTGACAAGCTGCCCGATTGTGAGTAGAAAACAATACAAGACAACCAATACTAAATCAAGCGCTCTGTCACTCCAATCAATATGCTGCCAGTAACATAGGGCTACTCACCCCTATTAGATTAAAAAATCAAACAAGCAACAAAGAAACTAGTGTTACAGCGCATATGGATTAGAACTAAAAGGATTTTTTATTAAAACATATATATATATATATATATATATATATATATAATATATAAATATTATGCAATTTGTACCACCGGCCGGTCAATGTACCATTACAATAATAAATTCACATATGAACTGGATACAACATGTATTATAGCAAATTACTCTGTATCCACTTAAAATTCTTAACACCTGTTGTAGTACCTAAAATGTAGCTTTTCCGATGTTTACTGAAGCTTAATAGCACACACAGTTCTTCTCTGTGTAACTATATAACAGTCACTTTTGCGAAAAAAATGAAATAGGGTTTTTCCTCACATTAAATGTGGGCTTTTTAGCTGTCCTATTTATATAGCCAAAGTCCGTTAATAAAGTGAAACAATGCTTCCTCTAAAAGCGTGTCTGGCCAGCCAATTAAGCAGTACGATCTCACCCCTCCTATTTGTGGATTCTTTCACCAAGAAAATCCTCCCCGGCTGCTGGTGCTTTTAACCTTTATCATGCAGTCATCTCTGGGGGATCATAAATAGAGGTGAAGGATCCCTGGAGCATTATAGCTGGATATCGAGATCTCCGGATGCAGTGGTACGAACAGCAATTAGGTGAGTAAATGACGCATTTCCCCGCCTCCCTCCGGGTTCAGCGGCTTCATCAAAATGAATGTAATGCCTCCCTTCACTCTATTTAAGCTGGGCGCTTAATTGTCGGACTGCCCGTCATGCTGCTGTCTCAGTCTCCTGGGCGCTTCAAGCCTCGTTCTGGCTATGGAGCGCATACCGGCTTTCAGGCGCATAGCGACTTCAGATCCCCTCATAGTTTCAGTCCCACATCTGCAATCAATCACTCATTTACTATGTCCAAAGCATGATGTAGGTGCCTAACAAATTAGTAGAGGATTTCATGTGCAGCCCTGAAATAGTAATCATTCTGTCTGCATTTCTTAACATATCATTTCCTTATAGAGTGTAAAAGAGAACAACATTTACTTTTAAAAACATACTAATAGCTAAAAAAATACAATGTCAGTATACAAATAATTACTATATTTATATATATCTCTAGGAGACATGTCAAAAAGATTGATATTTTCAAATATATAAAAGAAATATAATAAAAAGAATGCATCTCAGCACACATAAATTGTTCAATCAATCAATTCATGTGTGCATGTAAGAATATATGCATATATATCTAAGTTTGGCATAATCGTCCACAGAAAGGTAGGTTATTAATTTATATCGACTAAGCTACCTGTATGTAACTATTATTTATTTATTATTTATCCTTTTCACATATCAATACGAAGAGAGGTACATTTAGAAAATGAACATTTATATGATCTTTATATATATATATATATATATATATATAGGGGGGAAAAATTATTGCGCCACTTGTGTACAACACCAAATAATCCACATATAGTTAAAGTAAATGACACTCCCTAGGAATTAGCACAGGGCGTCAGCTGTCCCCCAGAAAACACAGGGATGGTAGTTCCCTGAAACAATGAATAATACACACAGGGGGGTGGGGGATATAGCGACCGTCGGTGTCTTAAAATAGTTCAATAAATGTGGATAAAAAGTGTATCTAAATGAGTAACCAGATCAAAAAGTGAATTAAAAAAGGGGAGATGTTTATTTAAACACTAAAACAGACAATAATTACTAAAATTTAAACAGCAATACTTCTTAAAAAATGGGATAAAAACAATATACACAATGCTTAAAATACCAGTTAAAATATGTTAAAAGTATGTAAAACAATTTTAACTTAACTTGGTATGAGGTCACTGCCAGGTAGCCCAACGCGTTTCGTCATTTAGACTTCATCAAGAAGTATTGCTGTTTAAATTTTAGTAATTATTGTCTGTTTTAGTGTTTAAATAAACATCTCCCCTTTTTTAATTCACTTTTTGATCTGGTTACTCATTTAGATACACTTTTTATCCACATTTATTGAACTATTTTAAGACACCGACGGTCGCTATATCCCCCACCCCCCTGTGTATATATATATATATGTTCTTTGCTGGCTTCCATTTAAATAATCTATGGCAGATCTAATATCCAATACATATTTAATATCCAGTACACATTTCTTGTGTGTATGTGTAAACAAATGCATACATGTATACACACCGACAAGTGTGTGCAAACGCATGTCTATATGTCCACACAGACACCAAGAGAAAGGAAAATCCAACTGTACGATATGCGAAATAGGTCATAATAAACATAAGAGAGGAAAGTTCATATATAACACATGAAAATAGAGAGAGAAGAAAATAATATATAGGGCGGATCAAATTTCTATGATCAGAGTATAGATTCTCTCTTAACGCTACCAAAGCAAAGGGCATTAATCCAGTCAAAAGGGAGGAAAAGGGAGGAAAAAAGAAGAAAAAAAACAGAGTCTAACAAAGAGAGAGGGAGACGAGATATTACTCTAAATGTTATTTAACTCAATGGCGTCGTTGAGTCCGTTCGGGACCATAGAGTCTAGTCTAAATATCCAGAACGCCTCACGTCTGCACAACCTACCAAACCTATCTCCCCCTCTATTTGTTTTCTTCACCTGTTCAATAGCTATTACTGATACACTCTTCATATCACCATTCTGACATGATGTAATATGGTTAGACAGGGGATGTAATTTATTACCACTCTGTATATTTCGTTTGTGTTCCATGTATCTAACGTGGAGCGTACGAGTCGTTCACCCTACATATTGTTTCCCACATTTACAGCTCAAAATATAGATGACATAGGAAGATTGACAGTTTAAAAAATTCTTAATTTCAAATCTATCCCCAGAAATGAAAGAGGAGAATTCTGTAGTTTTCCTTGGCGAGTTGTTACACATAAAACACCTACTATTCCCACACCTATGGTAACCTACAGGTTTCTTTGGAAGCCATGATTTGTCCATAGTTGGTTCTTTTGCCATTACAAAATGGCTCTGGACTAATTTAGTTTTCAGATTTTCAGACTTCCTAAAAATCACCTTTCCCTGTGGGATTATTTCATCTTTAAGAATGTCATCTTGCAATAAAATAGGTGTGTTCTTTTTTATGATGTTTCTAATTTCTTTAGAACAGCCATTAAACTGGGTAATAAAACCGATATTCTTCTCTTCCCTACTAGGGTCTTTGATCTGTCGTGCGTGTCCCATTCGTAACAATGCTTGTCTATCTATAGAATTGACCTCTTCATAGGCCTTCTGAATAATTTCCTTAGGATACCCTTGTCCTGAAAAAGTACTCATCAATTTAGTGGCTTGTTGTTGATATGTAGTTTCTAGAGTGCAGTTCCGTTTTGTGCGAATTTGTTGACTTTTTGGTATATTGTTTTTCCAAGTATTTAAATGTGAGCTTTCGCAGTTAAGATATTTATTCTTATCAACTGTTTTTTTGTAAGTTTCCGTTATCAGTCTATTATCTCTCACCGAGAGTGTGATATCCAAATAATTAATTTGTGTAAAACTAAAAGTGGCAGTGAACTTTAAACCAAAATTATTATTGTTAAGACTAGTGATAAAAGATTGTATAGAATCTGTATCCCCATTCCAAATAATAAACAGATAATCTATAAAACGTACATAGAGGACCAGGTTCGCCTCGTAGCGTTCAACCCACATATGGTCGTCCACTATGAGGGGATCTGAAGCCGCTATGCGCCTGAAAGCCGGTATGAGCTCTATAGCCAGAACGAGGCTTGAAGCGCCCAGGAGACTGAGATGGCAGCATGACGGGCAGTCCGACAATTAAGCGCCCAGCTTAAATAGAGTGAAGGGAGGCATTACATTCATTCTGATGAAGCCGCTGAACCCGGAGGGAGGCGGGGAAACGCGTCATTTACTCACCTAATTGCTGTTCGTACCACTGCATCCGGAGATCTCGATATCCAGCTATAACGCTCCAGGGATCCTTCACCTCTATTTATGATCCCCCAGAGATGACTGCATGATAAAGGTTAAAAGCACCAGCAGCCGGGGAGGATTTTCTTGGTGAAAGAATCCACAAATAGGAGTGGTGAGATCGTACTGCTTAATTGTCTGGCCAGACACGCTTTTAGAGGAAGCATTGTTTCACTTTATTAACGGACTTTGGCTATATAAATGGGACAGCTAAAAAGCCCACATTTAATGTGAGAAAAAACCCTATTTCATTTTTTTCGCAAAAGTGACTGTTATATAGTTACACAGAGAAGAACTGTGTGTGCTATTAAGCTTCAGTAAACATCGGAAAAGCTACATTTTAGGTACTACAACAGGTGTTGTTAAGAATTTTAAGTGGATACAGAGTAATTTGCTATAATACATGTTGTATCCAGTTCATATGTGAATTTATTATTGTAATGGTACATTGACCGGCCGGTGGTACAAATTGCATATTATTTATATATTTATATATATATATATATATATATATATGTTTTAATAAAAAATCCTTTTAGTTCTAATCCATATGCGCTGTAACACTAGTTTCTTTGTTGCTTGTTTGATTTTTTAATCTAATAGGGGTGAGTAGCCCTATGTTACTGGCAGCATATTGATTGGAGTGACAGAGCGCTTGATTTAGTATTGGTTGTCTTGTATTGTTTTCTACTCACAATCGGGCAGCTTGTCACAGTTATATTTCTAGGAGACATGTCATCTTTAAAATGTATATCTGAAAGAATGGAAAGGAGGAATTTATACCTTAATGGAATTACATCTACACATGTGCATAACTCCAGAACAGATGGAGCTGATATGCACAGGCTCTTTAACATGCTGGAAGACCTGTGTATACCAGAGACTAATGTATACTAGAGACTAAACATTGGTGGGACCAGATTACCTTGCAGAAATATCTTGACCAGAATCTGGTCCCAAGAGGTTTAAGGATCTTGAAAGCTTCCACATTTAAAAATGATTCAGAATTTACGAAACATTGGAACGAAGCACTAGACCTTTGTTCAAAACAACTTATGAAATTATTAATAAAATATAGAGAGGAGAAAGTCAGAAGTACTCAGGAGGAAATAGAGAGTATACATACCCAGTTGAAGAAGTTTGAGGGCAGTGTAGAATTTAAGGAAAGAGATACAAGGGTTAATAAAAAGATAGAGGACTTTGAAAAAAGTTTAATTGAAAGGAAAGAAAGCAAACTTGACAGAGATATTCAAGATTATGACAAGGGAGAGGTGTATAGCTATAGAGGTGGAGGTAATAAAGGTCTAATGAATAATAAGGGTCGATCACAGCATAGTAATTATTATTCTAATTACCAACATCAAGAATTTAGGGAAAAAAAGGAATTCCTATAATGGGAGGAATGATCGTTATCAAGAGAATTCACCCCACTATAATTCAAGACAGAGAGGTCCTAAAACCCAATTCTATCAAAGGCGTAATACATACCAAATACCAACGAAGAATAGATTTGAGATATTGGAGGAATATCACTCCCCAAGAAACAATAAATCTAGAGGACGGTTTTATAGTGGTCCCTCAGAGACTGAGGAACAATGGGAGGCTTCACCACATACCTCACATTTTTTAGGGAAACGCCAAATATTAAAGGGTTCCCTAAGGGACGACCGCAAACTCCCGATAAAACGATCAAGAGAACAAGGAGAGGCCATAGAGGAGGGAGAAGAAGAAGTAGAAATTAGCAAAAAGAAACCTCTTTACATGAAATAGAAGGAGATAATAAGGGGATATATAATTTATCCACTAAAGTACTAACAGCTAATGAAATTCGACTCTTAGAAAGAGGCCTCAACTTCGCCCCTGTTACAAAACCCAACATTTTTGTTTTATTTGTGGACTTGAATCGTTACGTGAGAAACCTAAGTAGAAAGAGATATTTTGCATTAAAAGCTATAAAATCAAAAAAAGAGCTAGGTGTTCCTTTATTGTTGGATATAGAAGAAACCGATGCACTTAAAAATCTGGAGGAATTTGAACTAGAATCAGCAGTGGAACAGACCCAATGTGTAAAAATTTATGCCACCAATCGGGAAAGAGTATTTAGGAATAAATCAGAGTTTTACCCTTTACAATATAAAGGGCCCTTTATAGAATGTTTCTATAAGAGTACATTACAGCAGTTCCGTGATATGTGTGAACGGGCAGATAAAAAATTCTTGAAAGATAATTTAACTATAGGTGAACGGAAATCTATTAAACTTTTGTGTGACGACAAAACCATAACTATTAAGCATGCTGATAAGGGGGGTGGGATAGTTATCCTCAACACTATAGATTGTATACAAGAGTCTCTGAGACAGCTTAAAGATGAGAAGTTTTATAGAGTGTTGGAGAAGGACCCCACCCCACAATATCAAAAAGATCTAGGAATGTTGTTGGATTTTGCTCTCGCCGAGGGTGTGATATCCAAAGAAACTTTTTGGTTTTTATTTAACAAGTATCCTGTCACTCCCACTTTTTATTATTTGCCCAAAATTCACAAGTCACTTCACCAACCACCCGGGCGTCCTATTATTTCGGGTGTGGGTTCTCTCACTAATAATTTATCTGCTTATGTTGATTTTTATTTGCAGAGTCACGTAGAGAGTCTGAAATCTTATATTAAAGACACTAAACACTTTTTAAACAAAGTAAATTCGATATCACGGAAAGAAAATTATCACTTATTAACTCTAGATGTAGTCGTTGTATTCTAATATACCTCACGATATGGGTATAAGAGCAATAGAGGATTGTATTCATAGGAGAAATCATCTACCAGACTCTCTATGTGACTTTCTGATCTCATCTATTACATTTATTTTAGAGCACAACTATTTTACTTTTGATTCACGGTAATATTTACTAACACGGGGGACTGCTATGGGGACCAGGTTCGCCCCGAGTTATGCGAACCTATACATGGGCGCCTTTGAGGACGACCATGTGTGGGTTGAACGCTACGAGGCGAACCTGGTCCTCTATGTACGTTTTATAGATGATCTGTTTATTATTTGGAATGGGGATACAGACTCTATACAATCTTTTATCACTAGTCTTAACAATAATAATTTTGGTTTAAAGTTCACTGCCACTTTTAGTTTTACACAAATTAATTATTTGGATATCACACTCTCGGTGAGAGATAATAGACTGATAACGGAAACTTACAAAAAACCAGTTGATAAGAATAAATATCTTAACTGCGAAAGCTCACATTTAAATACTTGGAAAAACAATATACCAAAAAGTCAACAAATTCGCACAAAACGGAACTGCACTCTAGAAACTACATATCAACAACAAGCCACTAAATTGATGAGTACTTTTTCAGGACAAGGGTATCCTAAGGAAATTATTCAGAAGGCCTATGAAGAGGTCAATTCTATAGATAGACAAGCATTGTTACGAATGGGACACGCACGACAGATCAAAGACCCTAGTAGGGAAGAGAAGAATATCGGTTTTATTACCCAGTTTAATGGCTGTTCTAAAGAAATTAGAAACATCATAAAAAAGAACACACCTATTTTATTGCAAGATGACATTCTTAAAGATGAAATAAACCCACAGGGAAAGGTGATTTTTAGGAAGTCTGAAAATCTGAAAACGAAATTAGTCCAGAGCCATTTTGTAATGGCAAAAGAACCAACTATGGACAAAAATTATGGCTTCCAAAGAAACCTGTAGGTTACCATAGGTGTGGGAATAGTAGGTGTTTTATGTGTAACAACTAACAACTCGCCAAGGAAAACTACAGAATTCTCCTCTTTCATTTCTGGGGATAGATTTGAAATTAAGAATTTTTTACACTGTCAATCTTCCTATGTCATCTATATTTTGAGCTGTAAATGTGGGAAACAATATGTGGGACGAACGACTCGTACGCTCCACGTTAGATACATGGAACACAAACGAAATATACAGAGTGGTAATAAATTACATCCCCTGTCTAACCATATTACATCATGTCAGAATGGTGATATGAAGAGTGTATCAGTAATAGCTATTGAACAGGTGAAGAAAACAAATAGAGGGGGAGATAGGTTGGTAGGTTGTGCAGATGTGAGGCGTTCTGGATATTTAGACTAGACTCTATGGTCCCGAACGGACTCAACGACGCCATTGAGTTAAATAACATTTAGAGTAATATCTCGTCTCCCTCTCTCTTTGTTAGACTCTGGGTTTTTTTCCTTCTTTTTTACTCCCTTTTCCTCCCTATTGACTGGATTAATGCCCTTTGCTTTGGTAGCGTTAAGAGAGAATCTATACTCTGATCATAGAAATTTGATCCGCCCTATATATTATTTTCTTCTCTCTCTATTTTCATGTGTCATATATGAACTTTCCTCTCTTATGTTTATTATGACCTATTTCGCATATCGTACAGTTGGATTTTCCTTTCTCTTGGTGTCTGTGTGGACATATAGACATGCGTTTGCACACACTTGTCGGTGTGTATACATGTATGCATTTGTTTACACATACACACAAGAAATGTGTACTGGATATTAAATATGTATTGGATATTAGATCTGCCATAGATTATTTAAATGGAAGCCAGAAAAGAACATATATATATAAAGATCATATAAATGTTCATTTTCTAAATGTACCTCTCTTCGTATTGATATGTGAAAAGGATAAATAATAAATAAATAATAGTTACATACAGGTAGCTTAGTCGATATAAATTAATAACCTACCTTTCTGTGGACGATTATGCCAAACTTAGATATATATGCATATATTCTTACATGCACACATGAATTGATTGATTAAATAATTTATGTGTGCTGAGATGCATTCTTTTTATTATATTTCTTTTATATATTTGAAAATATCAATCTTTTTGACATGTCTCCTAGAGATATATATAAATATAGTAATTATTTGTATACTGACATTGTATTATTTTAGCTATTAGTATGTTTTTAAAAGTAAATGTTGTTCTACTTTACACTCTATAAGGAAATGATATGTTAAGAAATGCAGACAGAATGATTACTATTTCAGGGCTGCACATGAAATCCTCTACTAATTTGTTAGGCACCTACATCATGCTTTGGACATAGTAAATGAGTGATTGATTGCAGATGTGGGACTGAAACTATGAGGGGATCTGAAGCCGCTATGTGCCTGAAAGCCGGTATGCGCTCCATAGCCAGAACGAGGCTTGAAGCGCCCAGGAGACTGAGACGGCAGCATGACGGGCAGTCCGACAATTAAGCGCCCAGCTTAAATAGAGTGAAGGGAGGCATTACATTCATTCTGATGAAACCGCTGAACCCGGAGGGAGGCGGGGAAACGCGTCATTTACTCACCTAATTGCTGTTCGTACCACTGCATCCGGAGATCTCGATATCCAGCTATAACGTTCCAGGGATCCTTCACCTCTATTTATGATCCCCCAGAGATGACTGCATGATAAAGGTTAAAAGCACCAGCAGCCGGGGAGGATTTTCTTGGTGAAAGAATCCACAAATAGGAGTGGTGAGATCGTACTGCTTAATTGTCTGGCCTGACACGCTTTTAGAGGAAGCATTGTTTCACTTTATTAACGGACTTTGGCTATATAAATGGGACAGCTAAAAAGCCCACATTTAATGTGAGGAAAAACCCTATTTCATTTTTTTTTCCGCAAAAGTGGCTGTTATATAGTTACACAGAGAAGAACTGTGTGTGCTATTAAGCTTCACTAAACATCGGAAAAGCTACATTTTAGGTACTACAACAGGATACAGAGTAATTTGCTATAATACATGTTGTATCCAGTTCATATGTGAATTTATTATTGTAATGGTACATTGACCGGCCGGTGGTACAAATTGCATATTATTTATATATATATATATATATATATATATATATATGGTTTAATAAAAAATCCTTTTAGTTCTAATCCATATGCGCTGTAACACTAGTTTCTTTGAGCGCAAATGAGCCCCTTGCGGGCACGGTGGTGTGCTACGCGCGCCACGCTATCTATTCTCCCTCCAGGGGGGTCGTGGACCCCCAAGAGGGAGAAAAGTTGTCGGTATGCCGGGGGCCGGTATGGTGGTAGTCGGGAGCCCGGCCACCGGCAACCTGAAAACCACCCATGTACATGTATAAACCTGTGGTTTAGAATATCAATTACTTAAAAAGTCCTGGTCTAACCCTCCCCCTACCCTACTAAACCCTCCCTTTTAGGTGCCTAACCCTAACCTCCCCCCCCCACCACAGCCTAACCCTAACCCCCCCTTCCCCCGGTTGACACATAAACCTATCTCACCCTCAACCTAAACCAAACCCCCCCACCCCCCGCACCCTAACTCTAAGTTCCCTGGGGGTCGACTAAACCTAACCCCCCCTCCATCCCCGGTGTAATACTTACCCACCCCACTGTGTCGACGGTCGGGATACGGTGTCCTGTCCGGGCCCCTTTTGGGATTCCGGTGCGGCATTCCGTTGTGTGTTGGGATTCTGGTGCATCCCATATTATATATATATATATATATATATATATATATATGTGTGTGTATTGTATGTGTGTGTATATATATATATATATATATATATATCACATACTGTATCAGGAAACCCCCCTTTGGAAATCCTGCGTTTGCCTCTGCCCATGGCAGTCTTAACAGTGGGATATCATCCCTCCCTCCATAGTTTAGACAGGAAGTTTTCCAGAGACTGCGCATCTACTGGTATATAGCCTTACTCCTCCATTAAATCGCTACCTGGAAAACACTACACAAAGGAAGGGTATTTTATAGTCTGCCATGGGGTCACTATGAAGAAAAAGAATTATCGGTTAGTATAATTCTCTGATTTCTTCTATGTTCCCCCACGGCAGCCTTAACAGTGGGACATACCAAAGCAGAATATCGGGAGAGCAATAAATATAATATATAAAAGAATATCTTCTTTACTCTGCAAGAGCTCCCTGCAGAACATGCCCCCCAAAGTGGGCATCCATAATATTGAAGGCATAATGACCCATGAAGGTATGCAATGAAGACCAAGTAGCTGCTGCACAGATATCTTTCACTTATTCTTGAGCCTTCTTAGCCCATGAAGTTGCCAATGCCCTAGTAGAGTGTGCCGTGATTACTTATGGAACTTTCTTATCTCTACAATTGTATGCACAGGTGATCAGTTCTCTAATCCATCTTGCTATGGTTTGTTTCGTGGGAGCATAACCTTTCTTTATTCCCTCTGGCAGGAAAAACAGATGCTTAGCGCTCCTGAAACTTTTCACTCTTTCTAGATAAATAGAAATTGCCCTGACAAGGGTGGTCATTCCGAGTTGTTAGCTCGTTGAAGATTTTCGCTATGCTGCGATTTGTTGCTAAATGCGCATGGTACGCAGGGCGCATGTGCTTAGTTATTTAACTAAAAACTTAGCAGTTTTGCTGTTGTTCGTGCAACGCTTTTCAGTCGCACTGCTGATCGGTGAGCGATTGACAGGAAAGGGGCGTTTCTGGGTGGTAACTCAGCATTTTCCAGGAGTGTGCTAAAAAACGCAGGCGTGTCAGGTAAAAACGCGGGAGTGTCTGGAGAAAAGGGGGAGTGGCTGGCCGAACGCAGGGCGTGTTTGTGACATCAAACCAGGAACTAAACGGGCCGAGCTGATCGCAATCTAGGAGTAGGTCTGGAGCTACTCAGAAACTGCAAGAAAATATTTAGTAGCAATTCTGCTACTCTTTCGTTCGCTATTCTGCTAAACTAAGATACACTCCCAGAGGGCGGCGGCCTAGCATTTGCACTGCTGCTAAAATCAGCTAGCGAGCGAACAACTCGGAATGAGGGCCAAGATCCAGCGTATGCCGTTCTTCTTCCTTGCTATCTCTAGGTGAAGGATGGAATGATGGTAGTATAATCTCTTGATTTAAATGAAAAGATACCACTTTAGGGAGGAAGGATAGGTTGGTCCTCAGAACCAGTCCATCTGGAAATATATTCAAATAAGGCTCTTCTGCCCATAGGGCATGAAGTTCACTCATTCTGCTGGCTGAAGTGATAGCTGCCAGAAAGCAACTTTCCATGTTAGGAATCGTAGAGGTACATCCTGTAAGAGTTCAAATGGATGAATCATTAAGGTGTTTAAAACTTGATTTAAGTCCCAGGGAGTAACAATTTATTTGATCAGAGGTCTCATCTTTTTAATGGCTGTACAAAATCTTTTAATCAACTTGTCTTCTGCCAATCTTTTATCTAACAAAACGGACAAGGCCGATATTTGCCCTTTAACAGTTGATATTGACAATCCTTGCATAAAACTATCACAGAGAAACTGCAACACCTGCAGTGTTTTGCCATGTATTAAGTTATTATTGGATCCCATCCATTCAATAAACTTTCTCCAAACTTTATAATAAGCTTGTGAAGAAACTTTCTTCCTTGCTTGTATGAGGATTTTCACTACTTGATCAGATCAGATAGGCCTTTGTTTTTTAACATCTTCCACTTAATTTCCATGCCGTTAAACTGATTTTCTGTAGATGTATATGGTATATAGAACCTGACTCAACAGATCTGGTCGGAATGGCAGCGTCCATGGTTTCTGAACCGATAATTTAATGGCGGTTGCAAACCATGCCCTTCTTGGCAAAAAAGGAAAGACAGCCACCACTTGTACTGGGTGGTCTTCAGTATGCCGACTGACGGGATCCCGGCGCACAGTATACCGGTGCCGGGATCCCGACAGCCGGCATACCGACACTTATTCTCCCTCGTGGGGGTCCACGACCACCCTGGAGGAAGAATAGTGTGGCGCGCGTATCGCGCCACCGTGCCCGTAGCGTGGCGAGCGCAGCGAGCCCGCAAGGGGCTCATTTGCGCTCGCCACACTGTCGGTAAACCGGCGGTCGGGCTCCCGGCGCCGGTATGCTGGTCGCCGGGAGCCCGACCGCCGACATACCATAGTGAACCCCTTGTACTTGGTCCTCCATAATCTGACTCCATAATATGACTCATGCTATCAGAGGAAACAGTGGGAAGACAAAACCTAGTTGGAAGGTCCACAGTACTGAGGGAGCATCTATTCCGCTTGTTCCTGTAAGATAATATCTGGAGAAGGATCTCACCTTCTTGTTCAAGTGTGTTGCGATGAGGTCCACATCTGCCTGACCAATCCTGTTCATCACCTGCTGAAATATATCACTGTTTAGTTCCCACAATCCAGGAAGAATCTCCTTCTGACTTAAAAAAATGAACTTCTATCCTTCACTATTGCCATGGACATGGATTTTTAAAGTGTGCTTTTTTTTCTTGGAATTAATAAATTTATATCTTTACTACAGTATTTGAGTGCCCTTTACCTGCAATAGTAAATATCCTGGACCTAAGAAGGAACAGACTTAAGGGAGCACCATTTTAAGATTAATGGAGGAGTGTGCATTTGTTTACGGTATATATATATATATATATATATATATATATATATATTATCTAGGCTAATTGCCAATAGAATAAACTGGATAGACTGTTTTCTAATTCATATACCTTTGTTTATACTGTGCGTATATGCATGTATATACTGGTGCAGAATACTTTGACCATTTTTTTGTATGGTTTGTATACTTGCCACTAGAGAACCACACTACAAACCACACATAAAATTTCCAAAAACACATCTGATTTAGCAAAACCGTACATTAATAAATAACTCTGAGCCCTTAAATTGGGAACGTAGGGAGACAGGTAAGCCATTTGCAGGAGTATGTGTTGCTGTGAGGTGGGAGGAGAATGTGTTGTTAAATAACACTATTGAGATCTTTGGCATAACAGAAATATGGCCTAGTTGCCAAGATGTTCTAATACAGCACAATATAGTATTTTATTGTATATATATATATATATATATATATATATATATATATATATATATATAAAACACCCAACGGGGTCCATCAGAACAAGGAGTCTGTTCACCCCTATTTTACAGAATTAGTAAACTATGGCATAAATTTTATCACCACCGTCGTGAACATGCTTACCTGAACCCAAATGTACTAATGTACATATTTTTCTTGTTACTTGACTTATGTAATAAAGGTGCACTGTGTAAATGAGATTGATGAATGGCATTCCCCTAGCTACAGGATGAGATGGATGGATGAATGGATGGTGGATTTAACTCTGAGATGTGCTGCTGTACACATTGCCTGGAATTACAGTAAAGCAACTAATTTTCCAGCACACCATGGGTCCTATTCAGGTTTGTTAGCAAAAAAAAAAAACCAGCAACTGGTCGAAACCATATTGCACTGCAGGTGGGGCAAATGTAACGTGCAGAGAGAGTTAGATTTGGGTGTGGTGTGTACAAACTGAAATCTAAATTTCAGTGTAAAAATAAAGCAGCCTGTATTTACCCTGCACAGAAACAATATAACCCACCCAAATCTAACTCTCTCAGCACATGTTACATCTACCCCACATGCAGTGCACATGGTTTTGCCCAGTTGCTTGCTTTTTTGATTTGCTAACAAAAATGAATAACACCCCCCCCATGTTAGTGTGCAGCAACATGAGCGAGGTCACGTTTACGATATGCCGCAATTAATGAGCATTCATACAGCACATTACACACATCTCTCTGAACTGAATTAGCCCCAATGATGAAAATTTTTCTTCTCAGGATTGCTTGCAGCATCCTGTCACAATGATTTAATGTGTGACCTGGCTCAAATGTGACATAGACCACAATTTTCCAATCAGGTGTAGGTGGATCTTTGGGATAGATCCTAGAGTGGTTAAGGAACAGCAATTATCACCAAGGAAATGCCCAGTATTTCCCTCTTTTACTGTGTACCAATACAAAATAGCACAGAGAGTAAAAGGTCTAATCACCCTTAAAGTATGAGTTGTGAGAGTGGTTCAGATATTAGGGCCGTGCTGAGACTCTGGCGTTAGAATGATGCAGTAGAGAAAACCAAGGGGGCATCTAAATCTATGCCAGGCATTCCCAACCTCTGTCCTCAGGGCACTCTAACAGTACAGGCTTTGGTGTTTCCAGGCCTCCTCACAGATGGTTAAATCAAAGTAACTGAGGTACTAAATAAGGCACCTGTGCTCAAGCCTGGATATCACTAAACCCTGGACTGTTAGTGTGCCTTGCGGACAGAGGTTGGGAATGACTGCACTAAGCCGGCAAGTAAATTGAGATTAGCAGCTTAGTGTGTGTATGATAATAACCACACAAAACCTGGAAAAGTACTCATTTAGATGTTATCGTCTTGGTGTGGGTGTGGATTGTTGCATCGACAGGTTCTAAGCCGCCAATGTTTCAGTCGACCACTATAGGTCGACAGGTACTAGGTCGACAGGGTTGGAAAGATGACAGGGGTTCTAGGTCGACATGGTCTAGGTCAACAGTTCAAAAGGTCGACAGGAGTTTTTCATGTTTTTTTGGTGTCGTTTTCTCCGTATAGTGACCGAGAAGTCCAGTTAGTGCACCGTGTCCCCTCGCATTCGGGCAAGGATTACCGTTCCAGTCGTAGTCCACGTGGATCATTAAGTATGAAAAAGTAAAAAAAAAGAAAAATAATGTGAAAGTCATGTTGACCTTTTGACCTGTCGACCTAGAACATGTCGATCTAGAAACCATGTCGACAAAGTGACTGCCGACCAATGGTGGTCGACCTAAACATTGTCGACCTAGACAGTGTCGACCTTCAGACCGGATCCCATATAGGAGACAGGAGTCTCCTGTCTAATTATTGCTGCTTTAAATTTAGCAACTAAATCGCCGAAATCAAGCCAGTGCCTGCAACTTGCAGGGTATTGCAGTTGGACCTATATGTACTTTTCAGTGCCAGTGCTAGGGGTTCGAGCTGAAATGCTGGCAGCTAGAATACCGGCCGCAGCATCGCAATAGTTAAAATCCTAACAGGGTTGGTCTAAGTATACTAACACCCACCCCCTTCCAGCAGCCTAAACCTAATCCCCACAGCCTAAACCTAACACCCCCCCCTCACACACACACACACACACACACTGCTTAACTCATTCGGGATACTGGCTGTAGGGATTGTGATCCCATTCGGGTGGCAGGATTTCAACTGACGTGATCCTGACTGGATCCCAGTGCTAGGGTGCAGCCCAAAACTACTTGCACAAGTACTTGGTGAAAAACAAATCTCTGTTCTGCTGGCACTTACCTTTATTGACATCAAAGAATCCTCTATCCCCAGTACGACTAAGGAGTGCAGATGAAACACATCTCCATCCAAACATGTATTTTTACATTGATGGATCCCTACTTTAGTGATAAATTTACTGTTGCAATTCACAAAATTGACCTGTTATAATAAATCAGCAGTAAGGGCCCTGATTCATGATAGCCTTCACCGGGTGTTGAGTGCTCTGGTGGTAGGCTTCAAAGAAGTCTCCATTTAGAAATATACTGCACCTGCACTGAGTATTCCATGCAGAAATTATTTCCCAGCATCTCCATACTGGGCCTGCATGAACTGACAGGTGCACATACTACTTCCCAAACCAGCAGAAACGGAGTTACATGGAATAAAAATAAATACATTTAAAAAAAGTGATGATTACCTTATTGCAGTTTTGTGAATGACCATAAGACAATGATCCCAGTAACATTGGGAGCACAGTGATCATCTACGATGTCTAAACTTAAATATAGAAACAAAACATAGAAACATAGAATTTGACGGCAGATAAGAACTACTTGGCCCATCTAGTCTGCCCCTTTTTTATCCTTTAGGTAATCTCTACCCTTTTTGAACCTTAATTCTTTGTAAGGATATTCATATGCCTATCCCAAGCATGTTTAAATTGCACTACAGTCTTAGCCTCTACCACCTCTGATGGAAGGCTATTCCACTTGTCCACTACCCTTTCTGTGAAGTAAGTTTTCCTTAAATTTCCCCTGAACCTGCCTCCCTCCAGTTTCAGTGTATGTCCTCGAGTTCTAATTAGAGATGAGCGCCTGAAATTTTTCGGGTTTTGTGTTTTGGTTTTGGGTTCGGTTCCGCGGCCGTGTTTTGGGTTCGAACGCGTTTTGGCAAAACCTCACCGAATTTTTTTTGTCGGATTCGGGTGTGTTTTGGATTCGGGTGTTTTTTTCCAAAAACACTAAAAAACAGCTTAAATCATAGAATTTGGGGGTCATTTTGATCCCAAAGTATTATTAACCTCAAAAACCATAATTTACACTCATTTTCAGTCTATTCTGAATACCTCACACCTCACAATATTATTTTTAGTCCTAAAATTTGCACCGAGGTCGCTGTGTGAGTAAGATAAGCGACCCTAGTGGCCGACACAAACACCGGGCCCATCTAGGAGTGGCACTGCAGTGTCACGCAGGATGTCCCTTCCAAAAAACCCTCCCCAAACAGCACATGACGCAAAGAAAAAAAGAGGCGCAATGAGGTAGCTGTGTGAGTAAGATTAGCGACCCTAGTGGCCGACACAAACACCGGGCCCATCTAGGAGTGGCACTGCAGTGTCACGCAGGATGGCCCTTCCAAAAAACCCTCCCCAAACAGCACATGACGCAAAGAAAAAAAGAGGCGCAATGAGGTAGCTGTGTGAGTAAGATTAGCGACCCTAGTGGCCGACACAAACACCGGGCCCATCTAGGAGTGGCACTGCAGTGTCACGCAGGATGTCCCTTCCAAAAAACCCTCCCCAAACAGCACATGACGCAAAGAAAAAAAGAGGCGCAATGAGGTAGCTGACTGTGTGAGTAAGATTAGCGACCCTAGTGGCCGACACAAACACCGGGCCCATCTAGGAGTGGCACTGCAGTGTCACGCAGGATGTCCCTTCCAAAAAACCCTCCCCAATCAGCACATGATGCAAAGAAAAAGAAAAGAAAAAAGAGGTGCAAGATGGAATTGTCCTTGGGCCCTCCCACCCACCCTTATGTTGTATAAACAAAACAGGACATGCACACTTTAACCAACCCATCATTTCAGTGACAGGGTCTGCCACACGACTGTGACTGATATGACGGGTTGGTTTGGACCCCCCCAAAAAAAGAAGCAATTAATCTCTCCTTGCACAAACTGGCTCTACAGAGGCAAGATGTCCACCTCATCTTCACCCTCCGATATATCACCGTGTACATCCCCCTCCTCACAGATTATCAATTCGTCCCCACTGGAATCCACCATCTCAGCTCCCTGTGTACTTTGTGGAGGCAATTGCTGCTGGTCAATGTCTCCGCGGAGGAATTGATTATAATTCATTTTAATGAACATCATCTTCTCCACATTTTCTGGATGTAACCTCGTACGCCGATTGCTGACAAGGTGAGCGGCGGCACTAAACACTCTTTCGGAGTACACACTTGTGGGAGGGCAACTTAGGTAGAATAAAGCCAGTTTGTGCAAGGGCCTCCAAATTGCCTCTTTTTCCTGCCAGTATAAGTACGGACTGTGTGACGTGCCTACTTGGATGCGGTCACTCATATAATCCTCCACCATTCTATCAATGTTGAGAGAATCATATGCAGTGACAGTAGACGACATGTCCGTAATCGTTGTCAGGTCCTTCAGTCCGGACCAGATGTCAGCATCAGCAGTCGCTCCAGACTGCCCTGCATCACCGCCAGCGGGTGGGCTCGGAATTCTGAGCCTTTTCCTCGCACCCCCAGTTGCGGGAGAATGTGAAGGAGGAGATGTTGACAGGTCGCGTTCCGCTTGACTTGACAATTTTGTCACCAGCAGGTCTTTCAACCCCAGCAGACCTGTGTCTGCCGGAAAGAGAGATACAAGGTAGGCTTTAAATCTAGGATCGAGCACGGTGGCCAAAATGTAGTGCTCTGATTTCAACAGATTGACCACCCGTGAATCCTTGTTAAGCGAATTAAGGGCTGCATCCACAAGTCCCACATGCCTAGCGGAATCGCTCCGTGTTAGCTCCTCCTTCAATGCCTCCAGCTTCTTCTGCAAAAGCCTGATGAGGGGAATGACCTGACTCAGGCTGGCAGTGTCTGAACTGACTTCACGTGTGGCAAGTTCAAAAGGCATCAGAACCTTGCACAACGTTGAAATCATTCTCCACTGCACTTGAGACAGGTGCATTCCACCTACTATATCGTGCTCAATTGTATAGGCTTGAATGGCCTTTTGCTGCTCCTCCAACCTCTGAAGCATATAGAGGGTTGAATTCCACCTCGTTACCACTTCTTGCTTCAGATGATGGCAGGGCAGGTTCAGTAGTTTTTGGTGGTGCTCCAGTCTTCTGTACGTGGTGCCTGTACGCCGAAAGTGTCCCGCAATTTTTCTGGCCACCGACAGCATCTCTTGCACGCCCCTGTCGTTTTTTAAAAAATTCTGCACCACCAAATTCAAGGTATGTGCAAAACATGGGACGTGCTGGAATTTGCCCATATTTAATGCACACACAATATTGCTGGCGTTGTCCGATGCCACAAATCCACAGGAGAGTCCAATTGGGGTAAGCCATTCCGCGATGATCTTCCTCAGTTGCCGTAAGAGGTTTTCAGCTGTGTGCGTATTCTGGAAAGCGGTGATACAAAGCGTAGCCTGCCTAGGAAAGAGTTGGCGTTTGCGAGATGCTGCTACTGGTGCCGCCGCTGCTGTTCTTGCGGCGGGAGTCCATACATCTACCCAGTGGGCTGTCACAGTCATATAGTCCTGACCCTGCCCTGCTCCACTTGTCCACATGTCCGTGGTTAAGTGGACATTGGGTACAACTGCATTTTTTAGGAGACTGGTGAGTCTTTTTCTGACGTCCGTGTACATTCTCGGTATCGCCTGCCTAGAGAAGTGGAACCTAGATGGTATTTGGTAACGGGGGCACACTGCCTCAATAAATTGTCTAGTTCCCTGTGAACTAACGGCGGATACCGGACGCACGTCTAACACCAACATAGTTGTCAAGGACTCAGTTATCCGCTTTGCAGTAGGATGACTGCTGTGATATTTCATCTTCCTCGCAAAGGACTGTTGAACAGTCAATTGCTTACTGGAAGTAGTACAAGTGGGCTTACGACTTCCCCTCTGGGATGACCATCGACTCCCAGCGGCAACAACAGCAGCGCCAGCAGCAGTAGGCGTTACACGCAAGGATGCATCGGAGGAATCCCAGGCAGGAGAGGACTCGTCAGACTTGCCAGTGACATGGCCTGCAGGACTATTGGCATTCCTGGGGAAGGAGGAAATTGACACTGAGGGAGTTGGTGGGGTGGTTTGCGTGAGCTTGGTTACAAGAGGAAGGGATTTACTGGTCAGTGGACTGCTTCCGCTGTCACCCAAAGTTTTTGAACTTGTCACTGACTTATTATGAATGCGCTGCAGGTGACGTATAAGGGAGGATGTTCCGAGGTGGTTAACGTCCTTACCCCTACTTATTACAGCTTGACAAAGGGAACACACGGCTTGACACCTGTTGTCCGCATTTCTGGTGAAATACCTCCACACCGAAGAGCTGATTTTTTTGGTATTTTCACCTGGCATGTCAACGGCCATATTCCTCCCACGGACAACAGGTGTCTCCCCGGGTGCCTGACTTAAACAAACCACCTCACCATCAGAATCCTCCTGGTCAATTTCCTCCCCAGCGCCAGCAACACCCATATCCTCCTCATCCTGGTGTACTTCAACACTGACATCTTCAATCTGACTATCAGGAACTGGACTGCGGGTGCTCCTTCCAGCACTTGCAGGGGGCGTGCAAATGGTGGAAGGCGCATGCTCTTCACGTCCAGTGTTGGGAAGGTCAGGCATCGCAACCGACACAATTGGACTCTCCTTGTGGATTTGGGATTTCAAAGAACGCACAGTTCTTTGCGGTGCTTTTGCCAGCTTGAGTCTTTTCAGTTTTCTAGCGAGAGGCTGAGTGCTTCCATCCTCATGTGAAGCTGAACCACTAGCCATGAACATAGGCCAGGGCCTCAGCCGTTCCTTGCCACTCCGTGTGGTAAATGGCATATTGGCAAGTTTACGCTTCTCCTCCGACAATTTTATTTTAGGTTTTGGAGTCCTTTTTTTACTGATATTTGGTGTTTTGGTTTTGACATGCTCTGTACTATGCCATTGGGCATCGGCCTTGGCAGACGACGTTGCTGGCATTTCATCGTCTCGGCCATGACTAGTGGCAGCAGCTTCAGCACGAGGTGGAAGTGGATCTTGATCTTTCCCTAATTTTGGAACCTCAACATTTTTGTTCTCCATATTTTAATAGGCACAACTAAAAGGCACCTCAGGTAAACAATGGAGATGGATGGATTGGATACTAGTATACAATTATGGACGGGCTGCCGAGTGCCGACACAGAGGTAGCCACAGCCGTGAACTACCGCACTGTACTGTGTCTGCTGCTAATATATAGACTGGTTGATAAAGAGATAGTATACTCGTAACTAGTATGTATGTATAAAGAAAGAAAAAAAAGCCACGGTTAGGTGGTATATACAATTATGGACGGGCTGCCGAGTGCCGACACAGAGGTAGCCACAGCCGTGAACTACCGCACTGTACTGTGTCTGCTGCTAATATATAGACTGGTTGATAAAGAGATAGTATACTCGTAACTAGTATGTATGTATAAAGAAAGAAAAAAAAACCACGGTTAGGTGGTATATACAATTATGGACGGGCTGCCGAGTGCCGACACAGAGGTAGCCGCAGCCGTGAACTACTGTACTGTGTCTGCTGCTAATATATAGACTGGTTGATAAAGAGATAGTATACTCGTAACTAGTATGTATGTATAAAGAAAGAAAAAAAAACCACGGTTAGGTGGTATATACAATTATGGACGGGCTGCCGAGTGCCGACACAGAGGTAGCCACAGCCGTGAACTACTGTACTGTGTCTGCTGCTAATATATAGACTGGTTGATAAAGAGATAGTATACTCGTAACTAGTATGTATGTATAAAGAAAGAAAAAAAAACCACGGTTAGGTGGTATATACAATTATGGACGGGCTGCCGAGTGCCGACACAGAGGTAGCCACAGCCGTGAACTACTGTACTGTGTCTGCTGCTAATATATAGACTGGTTGATAAAGAGATAGTATACTCGTAACTAGTATGTATGTATAAAGAAAGAAAAAAAAACCACGGTTAGGTGGTATATACAATTATGGACGGGCTGCCGAGTGCCGACACAGAGGTAGCCACAGCCGTGAACTACTGTACTGTGTCTGCTGCTAATATATAGACTGGTTGATAAAGAGATAGTATACTCGTAACTAGTATGTATGTATAAAGAAAGAAAAAAAAACCACGGTTAGGTGGTATATACAATTATGGACGGGCTGCCGAGTGCCGACACAGAGGTAGCCACAGCCGTGAACTACCGCACTGTACTGTGTCTGCTGCTAATATATAGACTGGTTGATAAAGAGATAGTATACTCGTAACTAGTATGTATGTATAAAGAAAGAAAAAAAAACCACGGTTAGGTGGTATATACAATTATGGACGGGCTGCCGAGTGCCGACACAGAGGTAGCCACAGCCGTGAACTACCGCACTGTACTGTGTCTGCTGCTAATATAGACTGGTTGATAAAGAGATAGTATACTACTAATATTATATACTGGTGGTCAGGTCACTGGTCACTAGTCACACTGGCAGTGGCACTCCTGCAGCAAAAGTGTGCACTGTTTAATTTTAATATAATATTATGTACTCCTGGCTCCTGCTATAACCTATAACTGGCACTGCAGTAGTGCTCCCCAGTCTCCCCCACAATTATAAGCTGTGTGAGCTGAGCAGTCAGACAGATATATATAATATTATATATAGATAATAGATGATGCAGCACACTGGCCTGAGCCTGAGCAGTGCACACAGATATGGTATGTGACTGAGTCACTGTGTGCTGTGTATCGCTTTTTTCAGGCAGAGAACGGATTATATTATGTACTCCTGGCTCCTGCTATAACCTATAACTGGCACTGCAGTAGTGCTCCCCAGTCTCCCCCACAATTATAAGCTGTGTGAGCTGAGCAGTCAGACAGATATATAATATATATAGATGATGCAGCACACTGGCCTGAGCCTGAGCAGTGCACACAGATATGGTATGTGACTGAGTCACTGTGTGCTGTGTATCGCTTTTTTCAGGCAGAGAACGGATTATAAATAAAAGTGGTGGTCACTGGTCACTATCAGCAAAACTCTGCACTGTACACTACTGAGTACTCCTAATGCTCCCCAAAATTAGTAAATCAAGTGTCTAAACGGAGAGGACGCCAGCCACGTCCTCTCCCTATCAATCTCAATGCACGTGTGAAAATGGCGGCGACGCGCGGCTCCTTATATAGAATCCGAGCCTCGCGAGAATCCGACAGCGTCATGATGACGTTCGGGCGCGCTCGGGTTAACCGAGCAAGGCGGGAAGATCCGAGTCGCTCGGACCCGTAAAAAAAAACATGAAGTTCTGGCGGGTTCGGATTCAGAGAAACCGAACCCGCTCATCTCTAGTTCTAATACTCCTCTTCCTTTGAAGAATGTTTCCCTCCTGAACTTTGTTAAAACCCTTAGTATATTTGAAAGTTTCTTTCATGTCCCCCCTTTCCCTTCTTTCCTCCAAACTATACATTTTAAGATCTTTTAGCCTTTCCGGGTAAGTTTTGTGATGCAGGCCATGCACCATTTTAGTTGCCCTTCTTTGTACACTCTCTAATGTATTTAATTTATATCCTTCTGGAGATATGGTCTCCAGAACTGGACATAGTATTCAAGATGCGACCGCACCAATGACCTATACAGTGGCATTATCATTTCTTCTTTCCTGCTACTGATTCCTCTCCTTATGCAACCAAGCATCTGACTTGCCTTTCTCATTGCTTTGTTGAATTGCTTTCCTACCTTTAAGTCACTTGAAATAGTGACTCCTAAATCCCTTTCCTCCTCAGTAGTTTTCATTATAGTACCCTTGATACTATATTTAGCCTTTGGGTTTTTGAGACCCAAGTGCATGATTTTGCATTTTTTAGCATTAAACTGTAGTTGCCACGTTCTTGACCATTTCTCAAGCCTAGCTAGGTCATCAATCATTTGTTTTACCCCTCCCGGTGTGTCTACCCTGTTGCAAATCTTTGTATCATCTGCAAAAAGGTATACTTTCCCTTTAAAACCATTTGCAATGTCACCAACAAAGATATTAAAGAGAACTGGTCTTTAATATCTTTGTTGGTGACATTGCAAATGGTATTAAAGGGAAATATGTCTACGTACATAAAACTGTTGGGGGATAGACGTTAAAGGACTTTAAGAGGGGGGAAAAAACACACCAAAAATAGGAATTTAATACCTACCGGTAATTCCTTTTCTCCTAGACCGTAGGGGAAACTGGGATGTAAGAGTTACCATGGGGTATAGATGGGTCTATTGGAACCTGGCACATTAAAAATTCTCCAGTGTGCTGGCTCCTCCCCTCTATGCCCCTCCTGCAGACTCAGTCTAGGAAAACTGTGCCCGAGGAGACGGACATACTTTGAGAGGAGGAAAACAGATGAGAAAAAGTGGTGATATACGAACCAGCACACAACATAACAAGAGGATAGCAGTGCAATCCACAACTAGAAACTAGGGACAGCAACAGCAGATCCAAACAGTAAACACACAAGAACAACTCTTGCAGGAAAATTCAAAGCACAGAGGCGGATGCCCAGTATCCCCTATGGACTAGGAGAAAAGGAATTACCGGTAGGGGACACTGGGATGGTAAGAGATACCACAGGGATGTCCCAAAGCTCCCAGAATGGGCAGGAGAATGCTGAGACCCCTGCAAACTGTGCAACCAAACTGAAGGTCCTCAGTAGCTAAGGTATCGAACCTGTAAAAAACTTTACAAAAGTGTTCGAACCAGACCAAGTAGAAGCTCGGCACAACTGCAAAGCCGAGACACCACGGGCAGCCGCCCAGGAATAACCCATTGACCTTGTGGAGGGGACCTTAACAGAACACGGCAGCGGCAAGGCTGGCAAAGAGTAAGCCTGTTGGATAGTCATCCGGATCCAATGAGTAATGGACTGCTTTGAAGTAGGACAGCCAATCTTATTAGTGTCACAGAGAACAAACAGAGAATCAGATTTCAGGTGACGAGCAGTTTTTTTGACATACACCTTCAAAGCCCGAAAATCATCCAAGGATTTTGAGGCAACTGATGTGTTAGACAACACAGGAACCACAATCGGCTGGTTGATGTGAAATGCTGACACAACCTTAGGCAGAAACTGTGGACGAGTCCGGAGCTCCGCTCTATCCATGTGAAACACCAGATAAGGGCTCTTACATGATAACGCCCCCAATTCCGAGGCACGCCTCACTGAGGCCAACAACATGACAGTCTTTTAGGAATGTCTGGACTTCCAGAATAACAGACAACTGTTTTTGGAAGAAAATAGAGTAGGCTGACATCTGAGCCTTGACGGATCCCAAACGAAAGCCCATATCCACTCCTGCTGCAGGAAGAGCAAGAACCTTCCCAGATGAAAATCCACAGTGGAGTACTGTCGACCCTCACACTAGGAGACATACTTCTTCCAGATGCGGTGGTAATGCTTAGATGTGACCACCTTCCGAGCCTGGACCGTAGTTGAGATAACCTGTCCAGGAATCCCTCTCCTGGCTAAAATCTCCTTCTCAACTTCCTTGCCATCAAACGTAGCCATGGTAAGTCTTGATAGACGAATTGCCCATGCAGAAGATCTACCTGAAGCGGCAGAGGCCAGGGCAGTTCGAGAGACATGGCCAGGAGGTCCGCATACCAGGCCCGGCGAGGCCAATCCGGTGCAATCAGAATTGCCTGAATGCTTTCCTTTTTAGTCTCTTGAGGACCCTGGGAATGAGAGGAATCAGAGGGAACAGATAGATGAACTGATAAATTCACAGCGCCGTCAGAGCGAACACCACTGCAGCCTGTGGATCCCTTGTCCTGGAGCAGTATCAAAGCAGCTTCTTGTTGATTGGAGAAGCCATCATGTCATTCAGTGGGCAGCCCCACTGCTGTACTAACAGCTGAAACACCTGTGGGTAAAGGCCCCACTCCCCCGGATGCAGGTCGTGCCTGCTGAGAAAGTCTGCTTCCCAGTTGTGCACTCCTATAATGAAGATGGCCGACATGGCCCTGGCATTGTGTTCCGCCCAGAGGAGTATCCTGGACACCTCTCACATTGCGACCCTGCTTTTTGTACCTCCCTGTTTGTTTATGTATGCCACCGCCATGGCGTTGTCTGACTGAACCTGTATGGCCTGATGTTGGAGGAGAGAAGCAGATTGTAGAAAGGCATTGTAAATTAAGTTCCAGAATGTTTATCAGAAGAGAGGCCTCTTCAGATGACCACCTTCCATGAAACTAAGCCTCTTGGTTGACAGCACCCCAGCCGCGGAGACTCGCATCCATTGTCAATAAAACCCAAGCCTGAATTCCGAAGTGTCGACCCTCTACCAGGTGGGGGTCTGTAACCACCATAAGAGGGAAATCCTTGCTCTTGGTGACAGGGATATCCGCTTTTGCATGTGTAGGTGGGAGCTGGACCATTTGTTCAGCAGATCCAGCTGGAAAGGAGGGCATGGACTCTTCCATACTGGATGGCCTCATATAAGGCCAACATCTTACCCAACAGCCGGATGCAGAGATGCACCGAGACTTTCGGAGGTTTCAGAACGGAGCGCACCATTGTTTGAATTGTCAAGGCTTTGTCCATAGGAAGGAACACCTTCTGAGACACAGTGTCCAGGATCATCCCCAAGAACTGCAGTCTTCTGCAGATTGAGAATTCACCCGTGATACGTCAGAAGCCGTGTAGTCAGTGCGATGCTTTCTAACAACCGTGCTTTGGACACAGCCTTTATGAGGAGATCGTCCAAGTATGGAACTATGTTCACACCCCTTACACGGAGGTGTAGCATCATCTCCACCATCACCTTTGTGAACACCTATGGAGCCGTGGATAGGCCAAATGGTAGGGCCCGTAACTGGAAGTTATCTTCCTTCAGTGCGAACCTGAGGTAAGCCTGATGAGGCGGCCATATTGGGATTTGAAGGTCTCCAGGGATACCAGGAATTTCCCCTCTTCCAGGCCTGAAATAAACACTCTGAGGGATTCCATCATGAACTTGAATACCCTTAGGTATGGGTTCAGGGATTTGAGGTTCAAGATTGGCCGGGCCGAACCGTCCGGTTTCGGTACCGTGAACAGGCTGGAATAAAAGTCCATATTTTTGAGTAGAGGGGGAACTGGAACAATGACCTGCATTTGTTGCAGTCGTTGGATGGCCTCTAGCAAAGTAACCGTGGACATAGGTGAAGCTGGCAAGCCGGACCTGAAGAATCTGCGAGGAGGGAGCTGTTGCAACTCCAACTGGTATCCTTGGGAGACCAGGTCTCTCACCCAATGATCCCGGCAGGATTCCACCCAAACATGGCTGAGCACACACCGGAACTTCCACTTGAGGCTGGAGCCAACCGTCACGCGGAGAACTCTGTTACAGGAAACCAGCGGCCGCTGGTATGCGTGCTTTACCTCGGTTTCCCCGAGCAGCGTTGGAAGCACCTCTGGCTTTACCCCTAAATCTGGCCACACACAAGAACTGGAGAGAGGGGCCGGGGTAGGCACGTCTAGCCGGAGGAGCCACTGACGACAGATAAGTGGACTTACCGGCAGTAGCCCGTGAAATCCACTTGTTCACCAAACAAAGCCTCCCCTGTGCAGGGAAGGTTTTTAACACTCTTTTTGGATCCATAGCAGTAGAGCTTGAGTTGATAATGCCAATCTCCTTAATTGCCTCACTCTTGAAGTTACCGGAGGATCGTGCCCATTTATAAATTAATAGCAGTGTGTATATAATTACACTGAATTTCCGCTACACACAGAAACAGTATTATATATGAGACATTTTAAAGAAGGATCAGTTCATTTTATCCCATATCTGGCACAAACCCCACATTGTCTCTTTTATTTAATATTACTGAGATCCAGCCAGCAGCATAAGAATAAAGCCTTCTTTAAAATGTCTCATATGTAATACTGTTTCTGTGTGTAGCGGAAATTCAGTGTAATTATATACACACTGCTATTAATTTATAAATGGGCACGATCCTCCGGTACTGACACAAACTGCAACTTAGTTAAATACGGTTAGCAGTGAATGTGCTATCAATATGTCCTGTATGAACACAATTTAATATTGTGCAGCACAAGTGACAATTGCTGCTAATACGTATATGCAATACCAACCTATATATGTAAACTACTTCATGCAGTATTAATTAGAGATGAGCGCCTGAAATTTTTCGGGTTTTGTGTTTTGGTTTTGGGTTCGGTTCCGCGGCCGTGTTTTGGGTTCGAACGCGTTTTGGCAAAACCTCACCGAATTATTTTTGTCGGATTCGGGTGTGTTTTGGATTCGGGTGTTTTTTTCAAAAAACCCTAAAAAACAGCTTAAATCATAGAATTTGGGGGTAATTTTGATCCCAAAGTATTATTAACCTCAAAAAACATAATTTACACTCATTTTCAGCCTATTCTGAACACATCACACCTCACAATATTATTTTTAGTCCTAAAATTTGCACCGAGGTCGCTGTGTGAGTAAGATAAGCGACCCTAGTGGCCGACACAAACACCGGGCCCATCTAGGAGTGGCACTGCAGTGTCACGCAGGATGTCCCTTCCAAAAAACCCTCCCCAAACAGCACATGACGCAAAGAAAAAAAGAGGCGCAATGAGGTAGCTGTGTGAGTAAGATTAGCGACCCTAGTGGCCGACACAAACACCGGGCCCATCTAGGAGTGGCACTGCAGTGTCACGCAGGATGTCCCTTCCAAAAAACCCTCCCCAAACAGCACATGACGCAAAGAAAAAAAGAGGCGCAATGAGGTAGCTGACTGTGTGAGAAAGATAAGCGACCCTAGTGGCCGACACAAACACCGGGCCCATCTAGGAGTGGCACTGCAGTGTCACGCAGGATGGCCCTTCCAAAAAACCCTCCCCAAACAGCACATGACGCAAAGAAAAAAAGAGGCGCAATGAGGTAGCTGACTGTGTGAGTAAGATTAGCGACCCTAGTGGCCGACACAAACACCGGGCACATCTAGGAGTGGCACTGCAGTGTCACGCAGGATGTCCCTTCCAAAAAACCCTCCCCAAACAGCACATGACGCAAAGAAAAAAAGAGGCGCAATGAGGTAGCTGTGTGAGTAAGATTAGCGACCCTAGTGGCCGACACAAACACCGGGCCCATCTAGGAGTGGCACTGCAGTGTCACGCAGGATGTCCCTTCCAAAAAACCCTCCCCAATCAGCACATGATGCAAAGAAAAAGAAAAGAAAAAAGAGGTGCAAGATGGAATTATCCTTGGGCCCTCCCACCCACCCTTATGTTGTATAAACAAAACAGGACATGCACACTTTAACCAACCCATCATTTCAGTGACAGGGTCTGCCACACGACTGTGACTGATATGACGGGTTGGTTTGGACCCCCCCCAAAAAAGAAGCAATTAATCTCTCCTTGCACAAACTGGCTCTACAGAGGCAAGATGTCCACCTCATCTTCACCCTCCGATATATCACCGTGTACATCCCCCTCCTCACAGATTATCAATTCGTCCCCACTGGAATCCACCATCTCAGCTCCCTGTGTACTTTGTGGAGGCAATTGCTGCTGGTCAATGTCTCCGCGGAGGAATTGATTATAATTCATTTTAATGAACATCATCTTCTCCACATTTTCTGGATGTAACCTCGTACGCCGATTGCTGACAAGGTGAGCGGCGGCACTAAACACTCTTTCGGAGTACACACTTGTGGGAGGGCAACTTAGGTAGAATAAAGCCAGTTTGTGCAAGGGCCTCCAAATTGCCTCTTTTTCCTGCCAGTATAAGTACGGACTGTGTGACGTGCCTACTTGGATGCGGTCACTCATATAATCCTCCACCATTCTATCAATGTTGAGAGAATCATATGCAGTGACAGTAGACGACATGTCCGTAATCGTTGTCAGGTCCTTCAGTCCGGACCAGATGTCAGCATCAGCAGTCGCTCCAGACTGCCCTGCATCACCGCCAGCGGGTGGGCTCGGAATTCTGAGCCTTTTCCTCGCACCCCCAGTTGCGGGAGAATGTGAAGGAGGAGATGTTGACAGGTCGCGTTCCGCTTGACTTGACAATTTTGTCACCAGCAGGTCTTTCAACCCCAGCAGACCTGTGTCTGCCGGAAAGAGAGATCCAAGGTAGGCTTTAAATCTAGGATCGAGCACGGTGGCCAAAATGTAGTGCTCTGATTTCAACAGATTGACCACCCGTGAATCCTTGTTAAGCGAATTAAGGGCTGCATCCACAAGTCCCACATGCCTAGCGGAATCGCTCCGTGTTAGCTCCTTCTTCAATGCCTCCAGCTTCTTCTGCAAAAGCCTGATGAGGGGAATGACCTGACTCAGGCTGGCAGTGTCTGAACTGACTTCACGTGTGGCAAGTTCAAAGGGCATCAGAACCTTGCACAACGTTGAAATCATTCTCCACTGCACTTGAGACAGGTGCATTCCACCTACTATATCGTGCTCAATTGTATAGGCTTGAATGGCCTTTTGCTGCTCCTCCAACCTCTGAAGCATATAGAGGGTTGAATTCCACCTCGTTACCACTTCTTGCTTCAGATGATGGCAGGGCAGGTTCAGTAGTTTTTGGTGGTGCTCCAGTTTTCTGTACGTGGTGCCTGTACGCCGAAAGTGTCCCGCAATTCTTCTGGCCACCGACAGCATCTCTTGCACGCCCCTGTCGTTTTTTAAAAAATTCTGCACCACCAAATTCAAGGTATGTGCAAAACATGGGACGTGCTGGAATTGGCCCAGATTTAATGCACACACAATATTGCTGGCGTTGTCCGATGCCACAAATCCACAGGAGAGTCCAATTGGGGTAAGCCATTCCGCGATGATCTTCCTCAGTTGCCGTAAGAGGTTTTCAGCTGTGTGCGTATTCTGGAAAGCGGTGATACAAAGCGTAGCCTGCCTAGGAAAGAGTTGGCGTTTGCGAGATGCTGCTACTGGTGCCGCCGCTGCTGTTCTTGCGGCGGGAGTCCATACATCTACCCAGTGGGCTGTCACAGTCATATAGTCCTGACCCTGCCCTGCTCCACTTGTCCACATGTCCGTGGTTAAGTGGACATTGGGTACAGCTGCATTTTTTAGGACACTGGTGACTCTTTTTCTGAGGTCTGTGTACATTTTCGGTATCGCCTGCCTAGAGAAATGGAACCTAGATGGTATTTGGTACCGGGGACACAGTACCTCCAACAAGTCTCTAGTTGGCTCTGCAGTAATGATGGATACCGGAACCACGTTTCTCACCACCCAGGATGCCAAGGCCTCAGTTATCCGCTTTGCAGTAGGATGACTGCTGTGATATTTCATCTTCCTCGCAAAGGACTGTTGAACAGTCAATTGCTTACTGGAAGTAGTACAAGTGGGCTTACGACTTCCCCTCTGGGATGACCATCGACTCCCAGCGGCAACAACAGCAGCGCCAGCAGCAGTAGGCGTTACACGCAAGGATGCATCGGAGGAATCCCAGGCAGGAGAGGACTCGTCAGACTTGCCAGTGACATGGCCTGCAGGACTATTGGCATTCCTGGGGAAGGAGGAAATTGACACTGAGGGAGTTGGTGGGGTGGTTTGCGTGAGCTTGGTTACAAGAGGAAGGGATTTACTGGTCAGTGGACTGCTTCCGCTGTCACCCAAAGTTTTTGAACTTGTCACTGACTTATTATGAATGCGCTGCAGGTGACGTATAAGGGAGGATGTTCCGAGGTGGTTAACGTCCTTACCCCTACTTATTACAGCTTGACAAAGGGAACACACGGCTTGACACCTGTTGTCCGCATTTCTGGTGAAATACCTCCACACCGAAGAGCTGATTTTTTTGGTATTTTCACCTGGCATGTCAACGGCCATATTCCTCCCACGGACAACAGGTGTCTCCCCGGGTGCCTGACTTAAACAAACCACCTCACCATCAGAATCCTCCTGGTCAATTTCCTCCCCAGCGCCAGCAACACCCATATCCTCCTCATCCTGGTGTACTTCAACACTGACATCTTCAATCTGACTATCAGGAACTGGACTGCGGGTGCTCCTTCCAGCACTTGCAGGGGGCGTGCAAATGGTGGAAGGCGCATGCTCTTCACCTCCAGTGTTGGGAAGGTCAGGCATCGCAACCGACACAATTGGACTCTCCTTGTGGATTTGGGATTTCGAAGAACGCACAGTTCTTTGCGGTGCTTTTGCCAGCTTGAGTCTTTTCAGTTTTCTAGCGAGAGGCTGAGTGCTTCCATCCTCATGTGAAGCTGAACCACTAGCCATGAACATAGGCCAGGGCCTCAGCCGTTCCTTGCCACTCCGTGTGGTAAATGGCATATTGGCAAGTTTACGCTTCTCCTCCGACAATTTTATTTTAGGTTTTGGAGTCCTTTTTTTTCTGATATTTGGTGTTTTGGATTTGACATGCTCTGTACTATGACATTGGGCATCGGCCTTGGCAGACGACGTTGCTGGCATTTCATCGTCTCGGCCATGACTAGTGGCAGCAGCTTCAGCACGAGGTGGAAGTGGATCTTGATCTTTCCCTAATTTTGGAACCTCAACTTTTTTGTTCTCCATATTTTATAGGCAGAACTAAAAGGCACCTCAGGTAAACAATGGAGATGGATGGATTGGATACTAGTATTGGATACCTGCCGACTGCCGACACAGAGGTAGCCACAGCCGTGAACTACCGCATTGTACACTGGTTGATAAAGAGATAGTAGTATACTCGTAACAACTAGTATGACACTATGACGACGGTATAAAGAATGAAAAAAAAACCACGGTTAGGTGGTATATATTATAATAATAATACAATTATGGATGGACGGACTGCCTGCCGACTGCCGACACAGAGGTAGCCACAGCCGTGAACTACCGCACTGTACACTGGTTGATAAAGAGATAGTAGTATACTCGTAACAACTAGTATGACACTATGACGACGGTATAAAGAATGAAAAAAAAACCACGGTTAGGTGGTATATATTATAATAATAATACAATTATGGATGGACGGACTGCCTGCCGACTGCCGACACAGAGGTAGCCACAGCCGTGAACTACCGCACTGTACACTGGTTGATAAAGAGATAGTAGTATACTCGTAACAACTAGTATGACACTATGACGACGGTATAAAGAATGAAAAAAAAACCACGGTTAGGTGGTATATATTATAATAATAATACAATTATGGATGGACGGACTGCCTGCCGACTGCCGACACAGAGGTAGCCACAGCCGTGAACTACCGCACTGTACACTGGTTGATAAAGAGATAGTAGTATACTCGTAACAACTAGTATGACACTATGACGACGGTATAAAGAATGAAAAAAAAACCACGGTTAGGTGGTATATATTATAATAATAATACAATTATGGATGGACGGACTGCCTGCCGACTGCCGACACAGAGGTAGCCACAGCCGTGAACTACCGCACTGTACACTGGTTGATAAAGAGATAGTAGTATACTCGTAACAACTAGTATGACACTATGACGACGGTATAAAGAATGAAAAAAAAACCACGGTTAGGTGGTATATATTATAATAATAATACAATTATGGATGGACGGACTGCCTGCCGACTGCCGACACAGAGGTAGCCACAGCCGTGAACTACCGCACTGTACACTGGTTGATAAAGAGATAGTAGTATACTCGTAACAACTAGTATGACACTATGACGACGGTATAAAGAATGAAAAAAAAACCACGGTTAGGTGGTATATATTATAATAATAATACAATTATGGATGGACGGACTGCCTGCCGACTGCCGACACAGAGGTAGCCACAGCCGTGAACTACCGCACTGTACACTGGTTGATAAAGAGATAGTAGTATACTCGTAACAACTAGTATGACACTATGACGACGGTATAAAGAATGAAAAAAAAACCACGGTTAGGTGGTATATATTATAATAATAATACAATTATGGATGGAGGGACTGCCTGCCGACTGCCGACACAGAGGTAGCCACAGCCGTGAACTACCGCACTGTACACTGGTTGATAAAGAGATAGTAGTATACTCGTAACAACTAGTATGACACTATGACGACGGTATAAAGAATGAAAAAAAAACCACGGTTAGGTGGTATATATTATAATAATAATACAATTATGGATGGACGGACTGCCTGCCGACTGCCGACACAGAGGTAGCCACAGCCGTGAACTACCGCACTGTACACTGGTTGATAAAGAGATAGTAGTATACTCGTAACAACTAGTATGACACTATGACGACGGTATAAAGAATGAAAAAAAAACCACGGTTAGGTGGTATATATTATAATAATAATACAATTATGGATGGACGGACTGCCTGCCGACTGCCGACACAGAGGTAGCCACAGCCGTGAACTACCGCACTGTACACTGGTTGATAAAGAGATAGTAGTATACTCGTAACAACTAGTATGACACTATGACGACGGTATAAAGAATGAAAAAAAAACCACGGTTAGGTGGTATATATTATAATAATAATACAATTATGGATGGACGGACTGCCTGCCGACTGCCGACACAGAGGTAGCCACAGCCGTGAACTACCGCACTGTACACTGGTTGATAAAGAGATAGTAGTATACTCGTAACAACTAGTATGACACTATGACGACGGTATAAAGAAAGAAAAAAAAATACCACGGTTAGGTGGTATATATTGTAATACAATTATGGATGGACGGACTGCCTGCCGAGTTCCGACTGCCGACACAGAGGTAGCTACAGCCGTGAACTACCGCACTGTACTGTGTCTGCTGCTAATATAGACTGGTTGATAAAGAGATAGTATACAATACATACAACAATATACTACTATACTGGTGGTCAGGCACTGGTCACCACTAGTCACACTGGCAGTGGCACTCCTGCAGCAAAAGTGTGCACTGTTTAATTTTAAATTAATATAATATTATGTACTCCTGGGGGCTCCTGCTATAACAACCTGCAGTGCTCCCCAGTCTCCCCCACAATTATTATAAGCTTTGCCTTTTATACATTGATGTGCAGCACACTGGGCTGAGCTGAGTGCACACAGACTGAGTCACACTGTGTGACTGGCTGCTGCTGTGTATCGTTTTTTTTCAGGCAGAGAACGGATATAGCAGAGAACGGATATATTAAAATAAATAAAAGTTAACTAACAACAACTGCACTGGTCACTGTGGTAAACTCTGTCTGACTCTGCACAATCTCTCTCTCTCTTCTAATCTAATTTCTAATGGAGAGGACGCCAGCCACGTCCTCTCCCTATCAATCTCAATGCACGTGTGAAAATGGCGGCGACGCGCGGCTCCTTATATAGAATCCGAGTCTCGCGAGAATCCGACAGCGTCATGATGACGTTCGGGCGCGCTCGGGTTAACCGAGCAAGGCGGGAGGATCCGAGTCTGCTCGGACCCGTGAAAAAACCATGAAGTTCGTGCGGGTTCGGTTTCAGAGAAACCGAACCCGCTCATCTCTAGTATTAATAGCAGTAGTTGGTATCAGAGATTGCTGAGATATATAAAACAGACAGACAGTTTTGAACACAGTACAGAGAGACTTTTTATCAAAGCATATCCCCACTAGTTCTCTCTAATACCTAGGCTATTCATACTATATTATACAAGTATTTTTACTTTGTATGACAGTCTTTGATTCCAGGCCTGAGTCACGTACTTTCAACATTGTCTCACTACTTAGCTATAACATCAGAATCAAGTTTATTATATTTACAGCCTTAAGGGAAGGAGTGGTGACTTATTGTTGCATATTTTTGAAACATAGGGGTATATTTACTAAGATTCGTATTAGTACCGATTTGGAGTGAGAATCATCACAAATGACATCGAAAGTGTATTTGTGCAACTTTTTGAATTTGTTACGCCTCATTTACTAAGCTGTCGTATTTGTATTTTTCGTGTTTTACGATGTCGATGTCATTCGTGGTTTTGTAAGGTATAATGCGGCCGATTTAGAGGTTTGTCGGCCGTGTTCTGAGATTTTTGTTACGACTGCGTCACATTTCGGTTACGGCAGTGTTTGTCCGTTCACTGCCGCGTTTTTTTCCTAAGTTTCGTTTTTGTCACTCGTCCGTGATTGGTTTGATTCGTGATGGAGGAGTGTCTGTGCACATTACTATAAAAACGCCCCAAACCGGCCGCACCTCGTGGGTTTAGCTAGTGGAGAGGAGAGAGGAAGGTGTGTTAGGAGTTGGAGAGTTTTGTGGAGTTTGTGGAGGATTTGAGGTGGAGTTTTGTGATTGTTGAGTGCTGTGTGTGTGTGTGTGTAAGTAGTCTTGTCATACTAGTTGTGTAGTTATTTAAAAGTCTGTCTATTTTTTTGGCTATTTTTTTTTGTTACGTCTATTGTCATTGTTTGTGAGTGAGTGAGTGAGTGAGTGAGTGAGTGAGTGAGTGTGTGTGTGTGTGTGTGTGTGTGTGTGTGTGTGTGTGTGTGTGTGTGTGTGGTGTGTAGTGGTAGTGGAGGAGTGTGTTATTTGTTTTATTTTCTCAGTGTTATTTGTGGTTTGTCCAGATTATGTCCCAGTCAGAGGTGAGTGTGGTGGAGGAGGTGAGTGAGGTGGAGGAGGTGAGTGAGGTGGAGGAGGTTAGTGAGGTGGAGGAGGTTAGTGAGGTGGAGGAGGTGAGTGAGAGGGGGGAGGTTAGTGAGGAGGAGGAGGGGGAGGTTGTTGCTGCGGCTTCCACTAATAGTGATAGAGATGGTGTTGTGGCTCCGCAGCCACGCACCACTACAAAGAAGGGCCGCAATGTTAAGTTCAGTTACGCTGAAAATATAGCTCTGGTGCGGGAGCTGATGAGGCATCATCGCCAGTTGTTTGGGTCTGATGCAGCAAAGGTGTCGACCCGCAGGAAGACTGTTCTGTGGGGGAAGGTTGTTGCTGCTGTGAACAGTGAGGGTGTGGTGAGGCGGACCGAGGACACCTGTCGTAAACGCTTCTACGACATCAAGCGCCGTGTGAAGGCGAAGGAGGCAAAATCTGTCCGCCAAACCGGGGGTGGACACCCCTTCTGAGCGTCTTATAGAGATTGGGAGGAGCCTGTGCGTACGCTGATTCCGCCTGAGGTGGTTTGTGCCACTCATGTCCGGGATTCGGACCGCCCAAGGCAGGATGGTGAGTTTTTTTAAAATTCTGCCTTTATTTGAAACATCTGTGCTTTGTCCTTAGTTGTGTGAAATGTATTTACGCTAATTGTGTTTGTAATTTGTTTATTTCTTCTAATGTGTTGGTGATGTAGTGCAGGCCTGGCCAACCTGTGGCTCTCCAGCTGTTGTCAAACTACAAGTCCCATCATGCCTTGCCACAGTTTTGAACTTAGTGAATGACAAATGTGTTGGCGGGCATGCTGGGATGTGTAGTTTCACTACATCTGGAGAGACACAGGTTGGCCCGGGCTGGTGTAGTGTGACTCTTAATTTTGTTTTTTTTGCCATTATGTTTTGTCAATGTTTCTGCCTGGTTGTGTTGGCCATTTTCTGCTGTCTGCTTTTCCAAGTAAATGTTAGTCGGAGTTTATTAATGAAGTGTGATGACTGTTTTTTATGCATATGTTTTCAAATAATTGCATTTTCAATGGATGTATGCTTATTTTGTGTTGTTCTGGGTTATCATTTGTGTTGATTATGTGTATTTGCATGCATTTGTAGGTTTGATGATTTCATTTTAGTGCAGATATTTGTGGCTACTGTTTTTTTTTTCCCCGTTTGAAATTGGTAACTGAGCATGCAATATTGTGGCTGTGTAAAGCTACGACGTATGTGTTTTAAGTAGTATAATATTAGGCATTATTTGCATTTGTGTATGTATTGTATGGTTAATTTGTTTTGCATTTAAAGTATACACACCCAATGTAGTCATGCATTCAAGGCTAAGCATCGCTTAGTTTAAGTCACAGCAGCTACCACATATGTTTTCATCCCAAAAAGAATTTTGCATAAACAGAACAACCAAAGAGTATGTTCATATCGACATTCTTCTTCTTTCTACAGCACGCCAGAGAAGCAGCACAGCCAGGCCACATCTAACACTGCCTAGAGCTGCAGATGGTGGGAATGCAGGTAAGTTTAACTGTAACCACATATTCTGCAAACACATAGAAAAACAAAATGATAATGAAGATCTTATCACACAGGTTCTTCGTCTGTTCCGCCTCCACTAAGGCGCCCATCACAGGGCACCGTTACTGTGGCTCCAAGGCCACCCAAGAGGCCCCGTGTTGATACTCCAGCTCCTGCTCCTGCCCCAGCATCACCACCCCAAAGGCGCATCTCTGCAGTGTCTGCCGTGCCACCACTCGCTCTTTTGGCCAGCCCCCAAAGTGAGGATCCACAATCCCCACAGTTGTCTGGTGAGTAAATAGATTTTATTATTGAAATTAAGTTAGAAAACAGTGGAGTAGATTTAATAACCAGGAGAAGGCATAAGGAAGTGAAAAAACACTGTTATGTGCAAGATGATAAAGGCAGCAGTACAAAATTTAAAAAAAATGTGAAGGTACATTTTGGAGCTGCTTGCCTTGTGACTTTACCACCTTGCACATATCACTGGTTTCTCACTTCCTTATGCCTTCTCCAGGTTTATACATCTGCACCACTGTTAGTACTGTAAAAACAAAACTCAAAATGACCACTCATACTTGCAATAATAAACAACTACAAGCAGATGGTGTTAACGTAATTTTAGGATGTTAATTGACAAATTTGAGGATGCCCATATCAACACATTTATGCAATTGCTTTTTTGCTACCTAAATAAAATTTAAAAAAAATAAAAAAAAATAAAAAAGGTTTGACATGGGCAAAAATACCACTTCTAAACATAGGGCACCTTAAAAATTTGAAGAACATTGTTAATGTGTACATTTTATACCACTATATTAGTAAACGTAAGCTTCATAATCCCAAAAAAATGTAGTACTTTGATTTTGTTAGAGTTCATGGAGTTTAAACAGTAATTATGACTCTGAATCCTACAATTTCAACAAACTTTAAACAACTGAGTAGTATACGCTTGGAGCCACATCATTTAACTAAAAGGTGACCAACATAGTTAAGTTTATTCCACAATCTATTGAGCTATTACATTAATATTATGAAGTAATGCATGTTGATAAAAAACTATTGTAAGACCAATGCGACATATGTACTAAATAATGCCTGTGTTCAACCCCATACAGACCCAGCCATCATGAGCGACGATGTCCAGCAGGACCGTGACCAGGAGACCTTCACACTCCACCTGCAGCCCATCGATCCAACACAGGCAAACATGCCTCAGGACATACCCCAACCACCTCAAACATCCCAAAGCCCCCAAATGAGCACAACACCAGGCCCAACACAAATGGGCCCAGAGTTTTGGTCAAGTTGGTCCTCACAACAGGCACAACACTACGCGTGCCTCACCACCCAAACCCAATAAATGTCAAGTCTGCCCCATCATTTGCCAAGACTGAGTCGCAACTCAGGCAGACTCATAGTGCAGGTGGGCCGAATTGCGAACACTATGGAGCAGATAAGGGCAGACAACACCCAAATGCAGGCAAACCTTCAGCGCATCTTGGATGATCAGCAGCGGCAGCAACAAACACTTATCCAGATGATACAGCATAACCAATTAATCAATGACAATCTGTCTCGAATGATTGGAAACAACACTGCCGCTAATACGCAGCTAACGGCAAGTTTGAACATTCTTAGCCAAAGTCTAAGTGTGTTGGGCCCACACCATGTGACCTCGAGCTCAGGGACAACAACCCCAAGCCACACCCCAGTTCGACGCTCAAGTCGAAGCTGCGCCCACGAGCCACCACAATCCTCCGCACCCAGCACCCAAAAAAGAAAAAAATAATAATGACTGGCCAGAATATGGTGGCCATTTAATTAGTTAAATTTTCTGTTATGCCAAAATTGGTATGTTGTTAAAAATAAATTGTTAACACCAAATATGTGTATTGCTTAATTAGCAACAAAAACAAACACCACATTAGTGTCTAGGGCCAGATGAGTATTGGTATAAATATATTGCCTGCCCCTAGGTGTCCTCAGCTCACCGTATGTCTAATCTATGACACCCAGCACATTGGCCATGGCCGCAAGATCACATAAAGCTACCCTGACTGCAGGCCACTGTGACTCCTGGGTAGGGAAGCAGAGAGAGGCATCTATGTAGCCAGCCAAGACATCCAAAACCTGAGTGGGCCTTCAAAAAAAAAGGTGAGTGTCATGACCTGTAAGCAAATCCAAATTGAGTTAAATTACATTACAGAAGCAACACTTAGACGTAGACGTGTATGTATGTTTTCAATCACCTGAATTACATATTTCTAGAAGGTGGCCTGTGAAATACTAATTACTTTGCAACTCACAGGCTGGAAGCTGCCAGTAGCCATAAAGTGCAACACAGGAAGGAGTTTGTGCAGGCCTGAGACAGGGCGAGAGCGTACTGTCTCAGGGTCTAGGGTCAGTTTGACCAGATCATACAGAGTGAAATTAGTTATAACATTTAGTCTGAGCATCTGTATAACATGGTCATCAGCAATTTAGTTCTCGTTTAAACTACCACTAAAAAATAAAGGCATGCCCAGCCTACGCAAAACATGTACAACCTGCTGACCCTGTTGATTTTCCTGGCCTGGGTTTATTGTAGCCTCATGGAGCAGTGTCAGGTATCCCACAGCAAACAATACAGCAGTACAACACACAGTAGCAGCCATTTCAGATTGAGAGTGTTGAGAAATGTGTTGGGGCCCCTTTTAAAGGGCAAAAACGTCAGGTGTGAGTAATGTAGAATTGACAACACATGTAAACACGCTTCTCAAAAGCAGGTCTACTTTTTTTTAGGCTTTTTGTACGATTAGTAAATTATTACGACCGCAAAACCATTTTCACGGTAGAAAATACAAATATGAATGCTTAGTAAATGACCGAGTTCTATATCTAATCAGCTGCGTTTGACCGATGGTGTATTCATTCGTACTTTTACTACACAGCCGTAATTAAAATACGAATGCACTCTTCACTGCCGTGATTTGAGTTTAGTAAATTCCCGAGATGACACTTTGAAGAAAAAACACCATCTCGGTCAAAATCGGGACCTTAGTAAATATACCCCACAGTTACAATTTGAAGTAACAGTTTGTGACTCAAAAGGAAGACAGCATATATTTTTCTCTGTCACAGTACATAGGGGGTAATTCCAAGTTGATCGCAGCAGGATTTTTGTTAGCAATTGGGCAAAACCATGTGCAGTGCAGGGGAGGCAGATATAACATGTGCAGAGAGAGTTAGATTTGGGTGGGGTGTGTTCAATCTGCAATCTAATTTGCAGTGTAAAAATAAAGCAGCCAGTATTTACCCTGCACAGAAACAATATAACCCACCCAAATCTAACTCTCTCGGCACATGTTATATCTGCCTCCCCTGCAGTGCACATGGTTTTGCCCAATTGCTATCAAAAATCCTGCTGCGATCAACTTGGAATTACCCCCATAGGCTCCAGCTATTACAAAAATTGCAGGTCTCATATGAACATAGCACTGATACAGTGCTGCATGAATACATGTATGTGAATGCACAATTGAAATAAATACAAGAAAACAGACTAAGGGAAGAACACAATAGCTTTGTTTTTAAATCTTTATTCACATATTGTTTAATTTCTCTTACTTCACATTTTTTTTTCTCTCTATGAATTTTAATATTTTGCTCCATTCTTAATAAAGGACAATTGAGTCCCATATAAATATAATATATTAAAAAAAACTTATACATCGATTTAGATTATTGAGCATTTAAGCCTTTATTTGACATTGTTGCTGTGGATATATATGCTTTACAATAATAATTATATTAAAATGTATCAGTTGGATGAGTGCACCTAAAACTTACCTGGTTTCTTTTTCCTTTCCCCTCATTTAAACCAGTTGGTAGCACCTCTGTAAGCCTTCAAATTTTCTTTTCATATATATATATATATATATATATATATATATATGAATCCCTAAAATAGGATTAAACTAGACATGATGAAAAGCATCCCAACTTTATGATTCATGTATAATTTATTTATCTCGGTGCGGGTTACCCTCCAGATCTGGTAGGAGCCTCTTGCTAGACCAGTATTGGAACCTCGAAGCTCTAGGTCAGCCGTGACAAGATGTTCTCGAATCCTCACGAGGAGTCCAAGTGTTTATTCTTCTCCCGCCATGGATAGAATAAAGTGAATGTCAACCCCTGGTCTGCACGGGGCCCTGTCACAAAGGATCGTATACAGGAAGCTAAGTGATATTTTAATTATATGCTTTGATGATATTTGCATTACATACGCATGGGGGAGTGCTTGTATTCAGAAATGGTTGGTTACCTTGTTATCCAATATAATTACCCTGGGGAGAAATGGGATATTCCTTGGGTCTTATCTAGAACATTGCAGCTTGCTGCCGTGCGACTACAAGAGGTATGCACTGACTCCGAGAAATACTGGAGTATCTTCCCTATGAAGGGATAATCTGGTTTGGGGATGACTTGGTTAAGTTGATCTAGGCAGATACCACTGGTAAGTCTACCTTTCTTGTGCTATGTTCCATCACAACGGTTGGTGATACATTTTTTGTGGGATGCAGTCATTTTGACCGGTTGGATACCGTTTTTATTCCCCTTCTTTGTAGGTAGAGGGAGGTGAAAGGTAAGAGGTCTGCAACCTTTTCAAATTCTCAGAACCTGATATCGTCCTCTGTTTCTACCACATCCACCGCAGGTCGCTGGGTCTATCTTGCTGAAGCCCACACTGGTGGGAACTCGTCTAATAACTCTTCAGTCACTCCTGGAATTACTTGACACAGTGAGTTAAGAATAGAGTCCAAAGGGGGACATACTAGAGTTTCCAGATGATTCCCCTCAATGAATATTCAAATAGATCTTACCGATTCTCCTCTGGAGAGGTAGTATGCGCCGCCATACAAGAGTTGGGTCAGGATCAGGACATTGTCCTGCAGTCCCTGTCATAAAAAAAAAAAAAAGCTGTACTTCAAGCTTTTTCGTGCTGCTGAGCCCGGACAGCTCGGTCGGACCAATCACAAAAAAGATTTCTAATCAAGACATTGAACTACAAGATGGAATCTCTCAGGGCAGGGATCTCCAACCTGTAAAAGAAGAAAGAGGGTTTACATGCGGTGTCATCCTCATTAAGCTTACCTGGTTTTGCTATTTAGGATTGTCAATGCAATTTCACCAGAGTGAAGGCAGTATGATGGTTTTCCTTCTATAGTAAGAGCCATTATTATTCTGTACTGGGACGCTCTCCTGTCTATGGTGAGGTCAAGAAACAAGTGGTACAATTCGTTGTGTCTCTCTGACAGTTCTTCAACACAAAGAATCGCTGTTCATCCCAACGACGCAGAGGTCGGAGTTGGGAAAAAGAGTAGATACTGATCTGTTAAGAGTTTGTTTTTTCCTGCGGAAAGAGATCTGATGATCCAGAGTTGGATCAGATTTGCAACAGTGTAAACCCGTCGATACGTTCCGTTGATGCAGAAGATGGTTACGGCCTACAAGGTCATTCGGTGAGCAGGTCAAATGCCAGAGTTGTTTTTGCGGGACTAGTTGGACATGTGGTCCGGGTCTTACCTGCACATGCACCGGAAAATAATCCTATTTTCCAGGACCAGGATATATCTCCTGTGGTGGCTTCACAGTTCTCATCTCCTAAAGAGACGAAGGTTCGGGATCCAGGATGAGATCCTGGTGTCCATGGATACAAGTCTCCGAGGCTGGGAAGCAGTCTTTCCAGGGGGAAAGGTCAAGCCAGGAAGCTTGTCTGCAATAAGCTTTCTTGAATTAAGAGCTATTTACAACGGAACATCTTCTTCGTGTTCTGCCCGTCTTAATTCTGTCGGACGACTAAACAGCAGTGGCGTAAGTAAGCTGCTAGGGCGGAACGAGGAGCAAAGTGGGAATGGTAGAAGCCGCAAAAGTTTCCGATGAGCGGAAAGGCATGTAAACGCTCTATTAGAGGTTGTCATTCCGGGTGAAGACAACGGAGAAGTAGACTTCCTCAGCAGACACGATCTCCATCCAGGAGAGTGGGGTCTTCATCAAGAAGTTTTCACAGAAGTGACAAGTCTTTGGGGAATTCCTCGATTAGACAGGTTGGCTTCTCGCCTCAACAAGAAACTTCAGGGATATTGTTCCAGGTCAAGGGACACTCAAGCTATAACAGTGGACGCCCTCGTGACACCTTGGGTGTTTCAGTCGGTCTATGTGTTCCCTCCACTTTCACTCTTTCCAAAGGAGATAAACGTAAGAAAAACAAAGGTTCAGGTGATCCTCGTTATTCCAGACTAGCCAAGGAGGGCTTGGTATCCAGATCTTCAAGACTTACTCATAGAAGATCCCTGACCTCTTCCTCTATGAGAGGACCTGTTACAGCAAGGATCGGACGTGTATCAAGACTTACCGGGACTGCGTTTGACGGCTTGGCGGTTGAACGCCATATCCTAGCCCGAAAGGGTATTGCCGGTGAAGTCATTCCCACATTGCTTCAGGCTAGGGAAGAAGTAACGGTGAAGCTTTACCACCCTATTTGGAGGAAGTATGTGTCTTGGTGTGAATCCAAGAAGGCTCCTGTAGAAGAATTTCAGCTGGGTCATTTTTCTCCATTTTTTGCAAGCAAGTGTGGATGCAGGCCTAAAGTTTGTCTCCATTAAAGAATTGGCCACCTTTCCAGAAGTTCGGACTTTTGTGAAAGGAGTGCTGCACATCCAACCTCTATTTGTGCCCCAGTGGCACCATGGGACCTTAACGTGGTGTTACAGTTTCTTATGTCACACTGGTTGGAACCTTTACAAAAGGTTGGGTAAAAATGTCTCACTTGGAAAGTGGTCATGCTATTGGCCTTGGCTTCTACAAGTCGGAATTGGCGGCTTTGTCTCACAAGAGCCCCTATTTGATCTTCCATGTGGACAGAGCAGAACTGAGAACTCGGCAATACTTTCTGGCAAAAGTGGTTTCTGCGTTTCACAGGATCCAGCCTATTGTGGCGCCTGGGGATACTTAAGCCTCGGCTGATTCGAAATCTCTCGATGTAGTTAGAGCTTTGAATATTTATGTAGCCAGAATGGCTCAGATTGGGGAAACAGAGGCTCTGTTTATCCTGTATGCTCCCAACAAAATTGGGGTTCCTGCTTCTAAGCAGACTGTTGCGGGCTAGATCTGTGATACGATTCGGCATGCTCATTCTATGGCTGGATTGCTGGTACCGAAGTCGGAGAAGACCCATTCTACCAGGAAGGTGGGCTCTTCTTGGGGCAGATGCCCGAGGATTCTTGATGGTTCAACTTTGCCGAGCAGATACTTGGTCGGGTTCAAACACTTTTGCTAAGTTCTACGAGTTTGATACCCTGGCTTATAGGGACCTCTTGTTTGCTCAATTGGTGCTGCAGAGTCGTCCGCACTCTCCCGCCCGGTCCTTTTCTCTTAGTCCATAGAGGATGCTGGGCGCCCGTCCCAGTGCGTACTGTATCTGCAGCTCTTGGTTGTCATTACACTCATGTGGTGTTTCTTTTCAGTCAAGTCTGTTGCTGCTGTTATTCATGCCATGGCATGCGGTATGTGATTACTGGTCGTGTTACACACAGGTTGTGTTACATTTTCGGTCAGCATATTGCTGTATGTTTTTTCCATGCCGTCAGCTGGTGTTCTATTGAATGCCACATTCTGCTGCATGTTCGAGGTGTGAGCTGGTATGACACTCACCGTGTTTAAACAATAAATTCTTTCCTCAAAATGTCCGTCTCCCTGGGCACAGTTTTCTAACTGAAGTCTGGAGGAGGGGCATAGAGGGAGGAGCCAGTTCACACCAATTCAAAGTCTTATAGTGTGCCCATGTCTTATACAAACAAAAACAAATGTTTCCGCACCGGTATGAGACTTAATCCCCATATAACATATTAGTTTTAAATTCTGTGTATATTTTTAGGGGACGTGCTACCTGCTACCTAGAATACCTATATTACTATCAAAAAAGAAAAAGAAAAAGAGGTAGCATTGTGATGCACATAGTCGAAAAGCTAAAAGAACTGTTTAATGGTAAATTAAAACGTAACTTATATTATGATATTTTAAATAAACTCCCCACCTATCTAAAAAGCGAAATATTTAAAAAATAGAGAATAGTAGGATATCAAGTATTAAAATCTAGCGCTGGGGCGCCTGATATGACTCCTATTAATGCTCAATAAGCGGATCGCTTATTGAGCATTAAGATAGGTGGGGAGTTTATTTAAAATATCATAAGAAAAGTTACGTTTTAATTTACCATTAAACAGTTATTATAGCTTTTCGACTATGTGCACCACAATGCTACCTCTTTTTCTTTTTTGATAGTGTGCCCATGTCTCCTGCGGATCTCGTCTATACCCCATGGTCCTATTGGAGTCCCCAGCATCCTCTACGGACTAAGAGAAAAGGATTTACCGGTAGGTATTAAAATCATATTTATTCTCCCCCTATGGGTGTCATGGACACCCACAGAGGGAGAATATGTCGGGACTGTGCTGGTCGGGATCCCGGTGTCGGTATTTCGACTGTCGGGATACCATTCGGCGGGATCTTGACCGCATCCCGTTTATACAGCAGAACACACAGACAGGAGAAGTGAATAACACAGTGTTAAGTTCGTTTAACTTACAAGAAAAAGCAATACCTTAAATACAGAAATGTTCAGGCTGCTGCAACATCTAAGCGTCTGTGGGTTAAACCTCTATGAAATGCAACCGTCACGCTGTAAGCGCAAAATAGCTACATGTGCGGCCTATACACTTTAACCCCTAACAGGAAAGGAATACTACACCAATTGTATATGTTATGTTGTGGTCCAATGCAGCAACAAATATTTACTTAAAAGGGGGTTCACAGAGAAATACAACAATACAAGAGAAAAAGGCTACAACCAATGGGTACATACATTTGTTCGCCTGCGCCATCCAGTTCCGGTCCTCAGTCAATCTGGATAGATGACCTTCAGAGAATAGACTGAGCCCGGCCAGCAGGCTTGGTTTTTATACAATGGTCCAAAGCATGAAACAAAGGAAACTGTAATCTCTTCATCCATAGGTTAAATGGCTGGTCAGTTACAGTACATGAGGGGTCATAGGTCGGTTTGAATAGGTGGGCGATGCCTGGTCCAGGTGCACTTGCAGATGTCCTCCAATGGGTTCCCGCCGAATATCAAGAGTACAGTAAATACAGTGTAATATTAATATTGTACTCCTGCGCATATCTATGCACAGGAGCGTGCTACTTTCTGCAAACTGCCATCGGAATATTGCCCTTGAAATACTGTACAACTGGATACCAAACACCACCTCCTAACCTAATTCTGTCCCCTCATATCCTGTAAAGTTGAATATCTCTATTGTTCCATTTCTAAAGTAAATTTAACTTGTTGGTGTGGTGTGTGTGGGCTATGTGTAAATTATGCACTACGTCGATGAAATGTCAGTTATGTCTTTGTGGCTTTTCCATGCAAATGCGTATGCTACCGTATTTACTCATACCACGCGCTAATACGCAGGACTTCGTGAGCCAATGTACGCAGCGTGCGGGCATGTGCACGCACGGCAGAACAAGCACACGCACGGAGGCCACTCTGTGTGTTGTTTGTACTTGATGCATGTGGGTATAATATTTTCGACTTCGACAGTCCACCCTTTGGCAGCAAACAATAACTGCCACACATAACTAAGAAAACTGAAAATATTACATATACATTTTATACAAAGTTCGGGTGACCGAGGGAAGATTTGTAGGTGGGAAATGTATAGTCTAGTGGGATAGGAAAAAGCATGTATGTATGAATTAATGTCTGAGGGGCATGTATCATCGTGCCGTATATGTTCTAAGTAAGCTTTGCGGTATTGTGAAGTATACATTAAATCCTTCGATCCCGTATTAAGGGTCTGTACATGGGCAAACAAACACTACCGAGCTCTTTTCGGACAACAGCCATTAGCCCTCACCTTTCCGGCTTCTTATACCAACAAATGGGGAGCACATTTATCTGATGATACATGGAGGGGAGTCGTATGTGTATGCTACTATATGTGAATTACATTTATCGACTATGTGTGCCATTAATTGAAGACTGCAGAGATGAGGGTAAGACATATAAAAATATATTAACATAAATTTGGGTATTGTTGAAATCTTTTCCGGTTGGATGTTTCTGGGTAGAGGGGAAAACAGAAAAATGGTGAAAGAAACAGGCCATGAAATTCATTTACAATCCTTATCACAACACTGTTTCTACAGATGGGTCACGCCCTCGCTCCTTAGACTCATCAAATTTTTCCTGTTTGTGCCGCGTCAAAATTCGAACACATCTGAATATCAGACCAATAATTATGACAACACCCAGGATACAGAGGAGAAACTTTCCCACACTTGCAATTACATTTTGCGCCCACTCTCCTAACCCAGAGAACCATTTGAGTGGGTTCAACCATGAGGCCCAGCCGGTCAATTCATTACTACTAATATTAATATAGACAGGGCGCTTGTGACAATGTATTATGTGTTTTGCAACAATTAAATGTTGCCAATACTGCTGTGCAATACCTGTAGAGAAAAAAAGGGGGGTTAGTTTAAATGTTAACAGCTCTTTTGCTTTTTAGCAGTCCTTGTGGTTTGTGAGGGTTCCGATATTGCCGTTTTTCAGACTGTAGTTCTGCTTCCAACGCATTTCAGGCTCCAGGCCCTTTATCGAGGATCCTCGATAAAGGGCCTGGAGCCTGAAACTCGTTGGAGATCCTCAATAAAGGGCCTGGAGCCTGAAATGCATTGGATCCTCGATAAAGGGCCTGGAGCCCGAAACGCGTTGGTGGCAGAACTACAGTTTGAGTGTACTCTTTCACACAGAGCACACTGAAGAAGCCGTCACCCCAGCCGGGATCCCGAGCAGCTACAGCGCACAGCACGGCACACGGGAGACGCGGCCGGAGTGAGCGGCATTGCGGAGGAGGGAACCTAGCCGCCTGGAGACAAGACCACATCCCACCACCCGTAAGAATAAGGTGGGTAGAATAGGGACAGTTAGGTCTTGAACTTATGTGCAGAGACTACTCCTGAAAAAACGGCAATATCGGAACCCTCACAAACCACAAGGACTGCAAAAAAGCAAAAGGGTTGTTAACATTTAAACTAACCCCCCTTTTTTTCTACAGGTATTGCACTGCAGCATTGGCAGAATTTAATTCTTTCAAAACACATAATACATTGTCACAAGCGCCCTGTCTATATTAATATTATTAGTATCCAATTTTTCTTGTTCAGGGCTGCTCAAACACTTAAATCCCGGCTACAGCGCGGCCTTTCTTTTTTCTTTTTATATTGGGTCAATTCATTACCCACAGCCGTCAAGGTAAGGTTGTGTTTCCTTCTGAACTCCCACTTCAACTGCAAGATCTCGTCCATCTTTTGATCGATGATCTCCGTTGTGTCTTCAGTACTATTCGTAATATACGTACAGCACTTCACACCATATTGAGTTGCCAGAGTAACACAGTACCCACCTGTCACAGCCGTGACATAATTCAAGATCATCCTGTGCTGGACCAGGTCCTTATTGTAGGCCTGTAGCTCCCTACCCGTATACCTAAAGGTGTCATCATACATCTCGGTGATATTATCTATCAAGTTCGCCAGCGCATGGATGTACATATAATTTATAGTTCCTCTGGCAGTACGGGTGATATCTAATGCGAGAAGAATTTGAATCCCGGTGGATTCATGGATCAAATCAGAGGCTGCGTGCTCTGTCCTATCTATGAGGTGTCTATTGACAATGTGTTCGTAATGTGTATGAGTATAAGGAGTCTGAGCGTTGCGGTGAATGTCTTTCATTTTGTCGTGTGCAATGGTCATAACCTCTGGTAGTACTCTGCCAATATAACACCACCTTTCAGAGCTCGGAGTTAGTCACTTGTACGCTTTCCTTCCACATATGAAGTAGGCATCATCTGGAAGAACATCAAGGGACAAAATGCAACAAAACCATATCACATATTTTCCTTATAAAGAAACCGGTCCCCAGTTCTCTCATTTGCTCAGCACAAGTATCGGGCTGGATGATGTGGGCACAATACCCCTGCAACACTTTTCCAGCCCACATGGTTTTGATCCCACGTGTATACCTGTATCGAAAATACTTCCCACTTGCGGCTATCTTACGTACAAGTTCGGAGTTGATAGGTATTTTATCAGCTCTATGTGAAAAGGTAATTGTCTGGTTATTCCATGTCACTTCCCAATTTCCTGGTTTCCGGAAATTGGCCACGTTAAAGCACAACAGTGACCTATCTACGTTTACTGGTAGAGCTTCAAGCTAGGGGGCCTAGATATATTGAATTTCTTGTCTCCCTCCCCCCCCTCCCCACCCCCCCCCATAATTCGAGTACCTCATCTATTGTTAAAGGGTATGGCATAATCCTGACTTACTCTGTCCTTGAGGTACTTGTGAGCACACCCAGCATTCTGTTTGGTTTAAGACCGTACCCGCTAATGAGTGGTAATCACTCAAAGGATGTCCGCTCATGTTGATATTACTGTTTGACTGACATCTCTGGATGCACCCGTCTTCGACTATATTATCGCAGTGCGCACATATGCAGTATTCATCAGACAATAACCCTTCACATTGCCTCCGAGCTCCGTGACTACCAGATCTCTTACCGATATCAGCTTTGACCAAAGTGATGCGCTGATCCTGGGGTCCTACGAATCCGTACTCTCCATCAGAAACCATTCCAAATCCTTGCTTGACGTCTCTGGGGCCCTCAGAAAAACAAATTGTCCTGTTCAAAAACAGAGTCACAAGAAAAAGCTGGAACACAGTCTCTTGGTGTGGATCCATTTTGTTAAGGAGCAAAAATAGAATAGGGGAAAAAGAAAAATGTAGTGGGGGGTGAAAACTGTTACGACAATCTTCCTTGATTTTGCTGCTCTCCACGCTCAGGTGCCGTCCAATAGTCCTGCATCTCAGCTTTCCCGGAATAGATTCTCTAGTGATACGAGGTTCTCTTTACCTTTCTCTTTGTCACGAGTTTTCTCCGGGTCAGCGACCTTCTTGCAGTGGGACGAGTGGACCCCAGTCTCTCTCTCGGCAACCTTTAGTGCTGTCGTGCTGGTCAACAAAACTTGATACGGTCCTTCCCACCTGTCAATGAGGCAACCTGAACGTAGAAAATTTCAAATCATCACATAATCCCCAGGTTCAATGTCATGACAATTACTGTTTGGTAGGTCAGGAATCACCAGTTTTAGATTCCTTTGCTGGTTTCTCAGTTGCTGGCTCATCCTAACCAAATATTGTACAGTTATTTCGTTATTGCACTTCAAATCATCCTGGGGGTCTATCATTACATGGGGTTGTCGTCCAAAAAGAACTTCGAAGGGTGAAAAGTTAAGCGGTGACCTGCGAGTGGTTCTGATGCTGTACAACACTAGTGGCAGTGCTTCTAGCCACAACAGTTCAGTTTCAGCCATCACTTTGCTCAACTTGGCTTAATAGTGCTGTTCATTCTCTCCACCTTCGCACTGGCCTGTGGCCGGTATGGAGTATGCAGCTTACTATTAATACCCATCAGTTTGCACATGACCTGAAAGACTTCACCTGTAAAATGTGTACCCCTATCACTTTCATTCTAGGGATACCATATCTACACACAAATTCCTGCACGATTTTCTTTGCAGTGAACATGGCAGTATTTGAGGCAGCGGGGAAGGCTTCTACCCAGTTTGAAAAGACATACTAATACATACTTTAAATTACTACAGGGTGGTAACTGTATGAAGTCGATTTGTATTACCTAGAAAGGTCCGTCTGTAGAAGGGATATGGGATGGCTCCGTTGGTATTATCTTACCAATATTCTTCCTCAAGCAAGTAAGACATGTCATTGCTTTCTTACCTGCATGAGCAGTGAACCCTGGTGCACTCCAGTTGGCTCTTACCAATTTGACCATAACTTCCTTGCCCAGATGAGTCAGACTGTGTGCCACCTCAGCTAGGCTTGGGAGATATACCCTGGGGGCCACTGGCTTACCGTGTCCATCTCTCCAAAGTCCTGAGGACTCCTGACCATATCCCTTCACCTTCCAGACTGCGTTCTCCTGTAGGGAACACAAATTTTGCATTTTTATTAATTATTGTGTATTTGTTGTGTAGGGTAAAAACATCTCTAGAGGAGAGAGAAGAGAAAAAAAAAGAAAATGTCAGGTTTGCGTTCACCAATGGGCTGTCATGCCATCATGCATATCAGTGTCTGTACACAATTTCCCTTCACCAGTATTCTCATTCTCCACCCTTTGTGCATGACAAGGCACACTGCAGTAATACCGGTGCCATCGTGCTGGTGAGATATACCGGGTTCGAGCAGCACTCTGGAAGACCGATAAGGCATGTGGTGTATGAACTGTAATCAGGTCCATGTATTGTACCCTCCTGTAGGTGAACGTAAAAGGTGAAGAGGAAACTGTGAAGAAAAACAGAATAGAGGTTGGTAACATAAGTTTTGTAGAGTTGAAAAGGATTTTATTAAAATGACAGCTGGATTGGGCACTATGGGGAATTGATTCCCTACTTAGTCTACTCCCCTTTAAAGTTTGTGTTTGTTGTATCACTACTGGGACTATCCCAGCCATCAATCCAGTGTCCTGTCCATCCTAAGTTCATAGGGAACCCGGTATTTTGCGAGATAATTTCCTCTACCTGTGATGGACATGAATCTAGAACAGTGGAATGCAACATTAGTCTTTGAGGGTATCTAACATACCTTGTACTTCCTGAGCGGGAGCACAATATATTTATTTCACATTTAACAAAATCTCTGTCGATTAAGTTAGTCAGTGGCCACTGCTGCTAGGAAAAAAAGAAAAGGTTTAGCATCATAGAGGCCCAATCGTAACTTCAGCAGGTTTTGTCAAAGGGTAATGTTGCACTTGTCTTCTTCCCTTTTGCCGAATTAGAGTTTTCTATATGGCTTTAAAGTCTTACTATATGTCCCTTGGTCCTGTCTATGGGTTTGATAACGTGGCTCGTGTTCTTTGTGTAGGGGGTCTATATTTACTATGTGTCCCATTACTCCTACAACCCCTGGCAAGATGCCCCTCCTTTCTACAAACATAACATATTCTTGCTCGTTTACAGTCTTTAGGGGCCTCGGACCTTGGTTGATTGGACATCCCTTTAAGTGCCTGTAAGCTTACTGTCCTCAACCTCTCCTCCTGCTGTTCTCTGCATCTGGAGATATTCCTGTCATGCTCAATAGCAGACTCCCTGAGAGTATCTACTGTGACCCCTCTCCAATTAGGCAAAGAAGTCTGTACCATGACTTTCAATGTCTTATTGAGCCCGTCCATTAGCGCAGAGACAGCCACCTCCCTGTAATTCGCATTGTTCCTTATATCCGATACCCCAGTGTACTTAGCCATAGTTTGTAAAGCTCTATGGAAATACTCAAATGCAGTTTCATTTTCTCTCTGATTGAGAAAACGTTGCTCCATTTTTCAATTGCAGGGAAATGTAATCCTAGTTGTTCATTGATTCATTTCACGTTTTCCTGATTGTATTCGTCAGTCAGAGGATCGTCTGACTATATCTTACAATCCGTGATAAATTCTTGAGTGTCAATATTAGAGGGTAGGCACGCTTTCAAAAGTGTCCGCCAATATTTGTTGTAGGTTCATGGGTATTACCCAGATCCTTAATAAACCTCTGACATCTGGCTAAATCTCTCCGGGGATAAGGGAATTCTGAAATGATTGACTGCAGTTCTGATCTGGTCCACGGGCAATACCTTGCAGTATTCCTGATGAGGGTTATTCCCTGGCTACCGGGCCTCCCATTGGGAGTTGCTATTACCAAGACAGGATGTAACCCAACCACTCCGTTTCTAATTGGCTCACTGTGAGGCGTTACCGTCTCTGCGTAATGAACAATCTCACACTTACCGGTGGCTGTGATCTCACCCGTCCCTTCAGTGGGAGACGCCGTCACTGTTCCTACTGGTTGGGCCGTGCCCACCTGAGTTTCCTGCAAGGTGGCTGCTTGGATGAGGGCTGAGATTAGGCTGGATCCATCATCTTCCTCTGACCTATAACCTTGGAGAGAACTTAAGACAGGGTGCAATATGCATGGGTTAGGGTTAATACAAGTTACATGAATGTTCCTATCATTTGTCGATGTACCATTGGTTGTAGCTGTTTTCTCCCCATCGACATGTGTCGGTGATGGTGTGTCTGCAATCACATTCCTGTCCGGTTTGGAACTTGCTGTGCGAGCCGCTCCCTTTGCACATCTCCCTCTTGTTGCCACAGATTTAAACAGTCGCTATGTCTAATCCTTTGTTTCCTAGATTTGATCAGACATATTCTAATCCTTACGCTCTGTAGTACCTCTGGTTCAAAACTACCCATCCTAGGAAATGATGCCTTATCCCCCAAAGTCATACATCTCCATTCATCACAAAAAGCCTCTACGTGCGGACATTACTAACCTTGCGCAACCTTTAGGCCCTACTTCTTCTTCAGCCTGAACCCTGACTGCTGAACGCCCCTCGCTTGTCCACTTGGTTCCCATTGTGGGCCTTTTTTCACAAACACCAAATGAACAATGCAAGCAGACGGTGAAAGTTCTTATTGAGTGCTTTCACTCACTCCAGTCCCTGCTGGCCTGTACTCCGACCCACTCCAACAGTGGAAAACCCGGTGTACCCAACCTTCGGACTGCTATCAGACCCTTCAGCACCGTAATTTTTTTTGGTGGAGGTTCTGTTGGAATATTTTCCTGAGAGGGCCAGCAAAAAATTCAATTTCTGTATCTTTCCACTGGAATTTTTATAGGGTGAGAAACATACTATTGATAACCCTTTCCAGTGAATGTCTACCAGGGAGATTTCCTGAAGAACATCAGTGAAAAACCCCTTGTTTACACAATCACGTCTGCGTATGCTTTACAAAGCGCCTATGACACACCTGCGTAAAATAACGCAAATAGTATCACGTTGCGCTGCGCATAACGCACGGACGTGCTGTGCAATCGCACGGCCTATAGATACTAGTTATCTACATGCCCTACGATCACGGTAGTCGATTTTAAGCCGCGCTCCTCAGCCAGAGCGTAACACTAAAACACTTCACAAATCACAAACTTTTACGCTCCTCCAACATGTTGTAGTACGTGCCAAACTTCGTTAAATGCGCTAGGTTGCGACCCTTTCTCGCAGCTGAGCCCCTACTAGCACAGGCGTTTTGTCCACGGGATCCGGTTTTTCGAGGTTCAATACGTCCACTCCTACTTTCAGCTCACACAAATACAGAATGTTTTTCTGTACAGAAAAATATCACTCCCTTTGACTGATAGCCTGTTCCAGAGGTAGTACACTTTAAACAAAATATTAGAATAATCGGATTTTAAAATCGGATAGTTATGTGCTATAGTATGAATGTATTCTATCCCGCCTTAAATGTAACTTCTATTGTGCGGTTACAACTTGTGCTTGCAACTCTACGCAACTTTGCATAAACACGCGACCGTGTGTGTCCCTACACCATGTGCGTGCTCCTATAAGTTTTCCTCACGTACCGTACCACGTGTACAAACGTGCGTTCGCAACTCAATAAACCACACTATCTCGATAAATGTCAGCAACAAAACAAATACTATTGCTCACTAACACAACACACAATTGTTCCTTACATTCGCCGGAAGTCACCCACAAAGATGATCCTCTTTTGAATGTATACCTAAACGTTTAGGCTGGAACTGCGTTTCGCGTTTTTATAATTACTACCTTAACACACTAATTCAAATATATATATATATATATATATATATATAAAATAAATGTATCCGATTTGACACAGATCTACAATGACTATTATAACATACGGCAACAATATGTGAGAATGTATGCAAAGTATCGGTATGCTTTTGTAGGCGCTTTTGCGCCAAAAGTTACACACAAAAAAAATAAACGGCTTTTTTCCTGTTTGTCCCTTGGTTCACACCAGCACCTCTAAGACTAAACAGCACAGACTTGGTCTAACAACACAAGATAGTTTTGAACACAATGCAAAGTTACTTAAGATGCGTCTCCACCCTTTGTTGCTAGATCAAAGTCTGTGTGGCTTGCAAGTCTATAAGCATGTGGTGAACCGGACAGAGCCCTCAATTGTTAAGTTCGTTTAACTTACAGGAACAAAAAGCAATACCTTAAATACAGAAATGTTCAGGCTGCTGCAACATCTAAGCGTGTGTGGGTTAAACCTCTATGAAATGCGTACACGTTGCGTAAGCACACCGTCACGCTGTAAGCACAAAATAGCTACACGTGCGGCCTATACACTTTAACCCCTAACAGGAAAGGAATGGTACACCAATTGTATATGTGGTCCAACGCAGCAACATATATTTACTTAAAAGGGGGTTCACAGAGAAATACAATACAAGAGAAAAAGGCTACAACCAATGGATACATACATTTGTGCGCCTGCACCACCCAGTTCCGGTCCTCAGTCAATCTGGATAGATGACCTTCAGAGAATAGACTGAGCCCGGCCAGGAGGCTTGGTTTTTCTACAATGGTCCAAAGCATGAAACAAAGGAAACTGTAATCTCTTCATCCATAGGTTAAAGGGCTGGTCATTTACAGTACATGAGGTGTCATAGGTCGGTTTGAATAGATGGGCGATGCCTGATTCAGGTGCACTTGCAGATGTCCTCCACTGGGTTCCCGACGAATATCAAGAGTACAGTAAATACAGTGTAATATTAATATTGTACTCCTGCGCATATCTATGCGCAGGAGTGTGCTACTTTCTGCAAACTGCCATTGGAATATTGCCCTTGAAATACTGTACAACTGGATACCAAACACCACTCCTAACCTAATTCTGTCCCCTCATATCCTGTAAAGTTGGATATCTCTATTGTTCCATTTCTAAAGTAAATGTAACTTGCTGGTGTGGTGTGTGTGGGCTATGTGTAAATTATGCACTACGTGGATGAAATGTCAGTTATGTCTTTGTGGCTTTTCCATGCAAATGCGTATGCTACCGTATTTACTTATACCACGCGCTAATACGCAGGGCCTCATGAGCCAATGTACGCAGCGTGTGGGCATGTGCATGCACGGTAGAACAAGCACACGCATGGAGGCCACTCTGTGTGGTGTTTGTACTTGATGCATGTGGGTATAATATTTTCAACTTCGACAAGAGACCTGGTGTAAGCCTGGATGGAGTGCAACAGAGAGGGAGAGAACTAGCACACCATTGCCTCTATCAGCTAAAGCAGTGCTTTGCCAGGCAGAAAACTAGAGCCTTAATAAGGTAACAAGTTTTTCATGTATATACATGCAATATATTGCTCCCTCCCTTTCTACAAAACCCCCTGGCATCAGTAACAAGGTGTTTTTGAGGGTGATTGGAGCAGCGCTTCCGTGCAACGAGCCTGTAGTGTAATGCAGCAGGAAATGGTGCCTCTGAGCTGCTGGTCCCGCTCTCCGGGAAGCCCTGCCCCCTTAATGGCGCACAGTCCCTGCAAAGTTTATACTGGCAAACACTCCTTTTCTACAGAAAACTGTTAAATCCCCTTTAATGCGTCAGCGCCAGTGTGGGAATCTGCAGCAGGCACCGCAGCGCCGAGTGCCGTCACGCCCTTATGTCGCCATTGTAACCGGGACATTGCTTTCTGCACTCACCACTCCAGCATCTTCAGCTCTGTTAGGGATGGTGGCATGCTGTTGGGAATGCGCGCACACCCTGGGGGTAATGTGAAACAACACCTCAGGAGCTATGTCCTGTCAGCGGGGATACGGACCATTAACACTTCATGAGGTTGGTCAGGTCTGGTCCGGTCTGATCTCCCCCCCCCCCCATCCCCCCAAGTCCCACAATGCAGGCAGACTGGTGCAAGCCAGTGCTGCCTGAAAATAATAAACTAAAGATTTGAAGAAAACTCTGGAGCTCCAGAGAATGCACCTGGCTCCTTGGGCACATTTTTCTAAACTGAGTCTGCAGAAGGGGCATAGAGGGGAGGAGCCAGCACAGTGAAGAATTTTTAAAGTGCCAGGCTCCAATGGACCCCATCTATACCCCATGGTAACTCTTACCATCCCAGTATCCCCTAGGACATGAGAGAAGTAGGATATTTGTACATCTTAATACAATATGGAGGGTATATGTAAGGTTAAAGGACAACGGACTCCCCCACTTTTATAGACTACTAGAGTATCCCCATATTTTTTAGTTATAACATCTCAGTTTTATATGACACTTGATTATAACAGGTACAGGTCGAAAAAAATCTCCCAAAGTTTAAAGGTTAACAAAAAGGCATGGTAAATGCTATTCAAAATGTTCACAATCTAGAATTGCATAGAATGCAGGTTATATTCAATTGGTTTTGAATATACCGTCCAGATGGTAGCCTACACTCGCAATACGTATCTGTATGCTATTTCCAGGGCCGTTTCTAGCCAATTTGGCTCCCAGTGCGAGATTTGAAAATGCGCCCCCCCCCCCCTCCATTCACATAAAAAAAAATGTGCCCCCCCCATAGATATAAAGAGTAAAAGCATGCGCGCGCCTAAGGCGCGCGCGCTCCCGGCAAGGGAGCGTGGTCTCGTTAAAATGGGCGTGGTTTTGTTACGATGGGCGTGGCCTCATCTGATCTCATCATCATGGCCACCACAGGATAAAATAAAAAAAGTCCTCATTTTACACATTACAGCAGGCACGTGACCCCATTTTACACAGCACGGCAGGCAGGTGTCCTCATTTTACACAGCACGGTAGGCAAGTGTCCCCATTTTACACATTGCGGCAGGAAAGTGTCCCCAATTTACACATTGCGGCAGGCACGTGCCCCCATTTTACACATTGTGGCAGGAAAGTGACCCATTTTACACATTGCGGCAGGCACGTGCCTCCATTTTACACAGTACGGCAGGCAAGTGTCCCCATTTTACACATTGTGGAAGGCACGTGCCCCGATTTTACACAGTACGGCAGGCACGTGCCCCCATTTTACACAGTATGGCAGGCACGCGTCCCCATTTTACACAGTACGCAGGCAGGTGTCCCCATTTTACACAGTACGCAGACAGGTGTCCCCATTTTACACAGTACGCAGACAGGTGTCCCCATTTTACACAGTACGCAGACAGGTGTCCCCATTTTACACAGCACGCAGGCAGGTGTCCCCATTTTACACAGTACGCAGACAGGTGTCCCCATTTTACACAGCACGCAGGCAGGTGTCCCCATTTTACACAGTACGCAGACAGGTGTCCCCATTTTACACAGTACGCAGGCAGGTGTCCCCATTTTACACAGTACGCAGGCAGGTGTCCCCATTTTACACAGCACGCAGGCAGGTGTCCCCATTTTACAAAGTACGCAGGCAGGTGTCCCCATTTTACACAGTACGCAGGCAGGTGTTCCCATTTTACACAGTACGCAGGCAGGTGTCCCCATTTTACACAGTACGCAGGCAGGTGTGCCCATTTTACACAGTACGCAGGCAGGTGTCCCCATTTTACACAGTACGCAGGCAGGTGTCCCCATTTAACACATTATGGCAGGCAAGTGTCCCCATTTAACACATTATGGCAGGCAAGTGTCCCCATTTAACATATTATGGCAGGCAAGTGTCCCCATTTAACATATTATGGCAGGCAAGTGTCCCCTTTCTATACATGATGGCAGGTGGCAGAGGGGGGGTAGAGAGAGGGAGAGGCTGACTTACAGTTGAAGCGGTTCTTCCCGCTCTTCGCCGCCTCTCCCTCCTCTTCGCGGCTCCCCCTCCTCCCGAGTACCCAGCTCGGGGGGCGGAGTTTCGTGGAATGACGCGATTTCGTCGTGACGTCACGACGCACCGCGTCATTCCACGAAACTCCGCCCCCCGAGCTGGGTACTCGGGAGGACGGAGGAGGTGGGAATGGATTTTAAAGTGTTCAAGAAGTGCCGCGGCGGGCGCCCCGTGCGGTTGCACGGCTCGCCCGCCGCAAGATACGGCACTGGCTATTTCTGAAAGTGAGCTCCTTCACTTGTGAGCAGAACAACGTTTGCAGGAACATTTTGAAGGATATCCTCACTTTCAGAAAATGACTACAAATGTGTATTGTGAATGGAGGCCACCGTATGGACGATATCATATTCAAAACCATATGAAAACAAACTGTATTCCATGCACTTTTAGATTATGAACTAACATATTCAATAGCATTTACCATGTCTTTTAGCTTGGAGGTTTTTCTGACTCACCCTGTATTAGTAAGCAGGTGAACAGAAGGTCTTCACTTTTCTAGGGAGCAAGAACAGAGTAGTTTTCCACTGAATCAGTACATGCTTTAGAGAGGATTTCACATGACTACAGTATGGAACAAACAAAATGGAGAATTTAAACTATACTGGAGTTTTCTGTAATTCCTACAGAAAGAGCAGAAATAACTACTGGTAATTCCATCTTCTACACTCCTGCAGAACATTGCACTCAAATAACTGCTGGTGAATATATACTTGTCTAGGTTTATTGTAAATGAGAGCTGCAGATTATCACTACTGATTGCACTGAAATAGTAATTAGCAAATTGGGTGTTAAGAATTATAGCATTGCTATAGGCATAAGGCATCTGCTTTTATATTAGATTGCACATGATGGGTTGCTATTGATAAATTGGAATGTTATCTCCTGAGTATAGGCATGAGGGCATGACTGTGATAAATCTCGGTTGGTTTGTTCGCTTGTTTTCTTAAAACTTTTATTACTAGTCATTGCTGGGGGAGGGTTCATTGGAGTTTGGGTGTAATCAGTGTATTCACATGCTTGGTCCATTACTTAAAGAGCATGAGGAAGGCTTAGGCCATAGGCTTGTGGGCCATTACTTCAAAGGACATTATTCAAAGGATAACTACAAATTTAAAAATAATTTCAACGTTAAACCGAAGGAAAACAGAAGGACAACAATCAATCCACAATCTGGACCACTGAAGGACAGCTTTCAAACAAATGTGAGTCCAGTTCCTCTACACATCAAACTACTCCAGCCTGAGTAACCCATACTTATAACTTAAATCTGTGTTAAGGGCCCTACTCACTGGCCGACCCGCCGCCGAGCTGCCCGACGGCGGATACGGCCGACGAGCGACCCGGCGGCGGGGTGGCAGTGACGGGGGGAGTGAAGTTTCTTCACTCCCCCCGTCACGCGGCTGCATTGAAGTGCAGGCAAATATGGACGAGATTGTCCATATTGGCCTGCATGCACAGCCGACGGGAGACCAGCGATGAACGAGCGCGGGGACGCGCATCGTTCATCGCTGGAGTCTCCACACTGAAAGATATGAACGAGTTCTCGTTCATTTATGAACGAGATCGTTCATATCTTTCAGAAAATCAGCCAGTGTGTAGGGCCTATTAGGAACGCTACTAGACCTTTCCACTTCATCCGCAACTACTCAAATTTATGGCTATAGCTTACCAAAACCATCTGATTTCTCACCTGTACCAATGTTATCTGTCTTTTTACACTATGAAAAGACATCCCCAATCTGCTCACTACAGCTCTCTCTTATGCAAACTCATGTATGTTTTTTGATGTAATGATTGGCTTGTAATTGGCATTGCATGTGTGGGGAAGTTGCACAGTGAAACATAGTTTATTATTGCATGCTCTCTGGTGTTTACCTCCTTTGATCATTTGGTCATTGTGGTCAGGTGTACTATATCTTTACATTTAGGGAGGTGTATTCATGGTGTAAAGGACACAGTGTGATTCCCGATTAGTAAAAAATATATATATATATATATATATCAAACACTGAGCAACATCCCCAAACAGGTAATTTCAACTTTAAACTTGTCATTTATTTTGTACAGTCTGGACATGGCTACTAATAACAAATGCGCAGACAAAATTCTTAAAGCTATGTGTGCAAATGCTAGGAGCTTAGGAGACAAAATTCCAGAGCTAATTGCGATAATGACAAGCGATAACCTGGATTTTGTGGCAATTATAGAGTCATGGTGCAATGAAAATCATGACTGGGACATAGCTATACCAGGATACAATTTATTTAGGAAGGATAGAATAGGAAGAATAGGAGGAGGGGTAGCAATGTATGTGAAAAAAAGCATAAATGCTACTTTAATACAAAATATTGAAGACAAAACTGAGGCCCTTTGGGTCACCATAGAAACCGGGGAGAAGGATGTTATTCGCATTGGGGTGATCTATAGACCACCAGGCCAGGGGCAGGATTTGGACAGGAACCTATTGTTGGACATCACTAAAATGGCTTTAAAGGGAGAAGTCATAATCATGGGCGACTTTAATTTACCTGATGTAAATTGGGAGGGGTCTTTTGCAAGTTCAGCTACAAGTGGCAAATTTCTACATTCCTTACAGGGAGCATCTCTCAAGCAATTGGTGATGGAGCCCACTCGCAAAGATTCAATATTAGATTTAATTCTTACAAATGGTGATAGGATATCCGACATATATGTGGGTGAGCACCTGGGATCCAGTGATCATCAAGCAGTATGGTTTAGTATAAAGACAGGATCCAACTCCTGTCACACAAAAACAAAGGTGTTGGATTTTAGAAATGCTGATTTTGCAAAAATGGGGAGATGTTTAAGTGATTCATTGGCGGACTGGTGGAACTTGGAAGGAGTGCAGGAGAGGTGGGAAAAACTGAAAAGTGCAATACTAAGTGCAACTGATCTTTGTATCAAAAGGGTTAGGAAAAGCACCAGGAAAAGGAAGCCAGTGTGGTTCACAAAAGAAGTATCAACTAGTGTGAAAGCAAAAAAGATGGCTTTTAGGAAATACAAACAGACTCAAAATAATAATGACAAAGAGGTGTATCTTGACAGACGGAAGGATGCTAAGAAAGTGATCAGACGTGCAAAGGCAGAAGCTGAGGAAAAAATGGCCCAGTCAGTAGATAAAGGGGGCAAAACTTTTTTTAAGTATATAAGTGAAAGGAGAAAATCAAATGGAGGAATAATAAGACTTAAGACAGAGAGTGAGCATTTGGTGGAGGGTGACAAGGCAATAGCAGATCACCTAAATAATTAATTTTGCTCAGTATTTACTACAGAAGAAGGGATGGGGCCACAGTTAAGTTGCAAGGACATTCATAAAAATAAGGTAGTTGAAAGTACATTTACAGAGGAGAAGGTCCTAACAGAACTTTCACAACTAAAAGTGGATAAATCAATGGGACCAGATGGGATACACCCAAGGATACTCAAAGAGCTAAAAGATGTGCTGGTTACACCGTTAACAGAATTATTTAACCAGTCACTAAATACAGGTGCTATTCCAGAGGACTGGAAAAGAGCAAATGTAGTTCCACTGCACAAAAGTGGAAGCAAGGAAGAAGCAAGTAACTACAGAACAGTAAGCCTTACATCAGTAGTGGGGAAAGTAATGGAAAAACTATTAAAATAAAGAGTTGTGGAATATCTTAAATCAAACCACTTACAGGATCCAAAACAGCATGGATTTACTGGTGGTAGATCATGCCAAACAAATCTTATTGACTTTTTTGACTCTGTGACAAAAATAATAGATCAAGGGGGAGCTGTAGATGTAGCATATCTAGACTTTAGTAAGGCATTTGACACTGTCCCACATTGCAGACTGCTAAATAAACTTGAAAGTGTGGGGGTGGATTATAAAACAGTTAAATGGATAAGAACCTGGTTGCAGGATAGGAAACAGACAGTTGTAGTTAATGGAGTGCAATCTATGGAGGGAAATGTTACCAGTGGAGTACCCCAGGGATCTGTACTTGGTCCAGTTCTCTTTAATATCTTTGTTGGTGACATTGCAGATGGTATTGAAGGGAAGGTATGCCTTTTTGCAGATGATACAAAGATATGCAACAGGGTAGACACACCGGGAGGTGTAAAACAAATGATTGATGACCTAGGTAGGTTTGAGAAATGGTCAAGAACGTGGCAACTACAGTTTAATGCTAAAAAATGCAAAATCATGCACTTGGGTCTCAAAAACCCAAAGGCTAAATATAGTATCAAGGGTACTATAATGGAAACTACTGAGGAGGAAAGGGATTTAGGAGTCACTATTTCAAGTGACTTGAAGGCAGGAAAGCAATGCAACAAAGCAATGAGAAAGGGAAGTCAGATGCTTGGTTGCATAGGGAGAGGAATCAGTAGTAGGAAAAAAAGAAGTGATAATGCCACTGTATAGGTCATTGGTGCGGCCCCATCTGGAATACTGTGTCCAGTTCTGGAGACCATATCTCCAGAAGGATATAAATACATTAGAGAGTGTACAAAGAAGGGCAACTAAAATGGTGCATGGCCTACATCACAAAACGTACCCGGAAAGGCTAAAAGATCTTAAAATGTATAGTTTGGAGGAGAGAAGGGAAAGGGGGGACATGATAGAAACTTTAAAATATATCAAGGGTCTTAACAAAGTTCAGGAGGGAAACATTCTTCAAAGGAAGAGAAATATTAGAACTCGAGGACATACACTGAAACTGGAGGGGGGGAGGTTCAGGGGAAATTTGAGGAAAAATTACTTCACAGAAAGGGTAGTGGATAAGTGGAATAGTCTCCCATCAGAGGTGGTAGAGGCTAAGACTGTAGAGCAATTTAAACATGCTTGGGATAGGCATATGAATATCCTTACAAAGAATTAAGGTTCAAAAAGGGTTGAGATTACCTAAAGGATAAAAAAAAAGGGGCAGACTAGATGGGCCAAGTGGTTCTTATCTGCCGTCAAATTCTATGTTTCTATGTTTACTGCAAACTTCGTTAAATATCAGCACTCAGCCACTGAAGGCAACGACTGTACAAGTGCAAAAAGCATTATCCCCACATTCATTTCAAAGGCACAAATAGATCTACAAATATGCTGCATTTCTCATACGTCATTGAGGATACTGGGGTCCACTTCAGTACCATGGGGTATAGACAGTTCCGCAGGAGCCATGGGCACTCTAAGACTTTTCAAAGGGTGTGAACTGGCTCCTCCCTCTATGCCCCTCCTCCAGACCTCAGTTTTAGAAATGTGCCCAGGCAGACTGGATGCACTTCAGGGGAGCTCTACTGAGTTTCTCTGAAAAGACTTATGTTAAGTTTTTTTATTTTCAGGGAGGACTGCTGGCAACAGTCTCCCTGCTTCGTGGGACTGAGGGGGCTGAAGTAGGAACCAACTTCCTAAAGAGTTTCATGGCTCTGCTTCTGGCTGACAGGACACCATTAGCTCCTGAAGGGTACTGAATGCTAGCTGTGCCTAGATGCTCACTCCCACAGCACGCCGTCACCCCCTTGCAGAGCCAGAGGTCAGAAGATAGGTGAGTGTTAGAAGAGAGATCTTCAATCAAAGTGACGGCTAAAGGTACTGCGCGCCATGCTGCCCACACAACACAGGCACTGCAAGGTGCAGGGTGCTGGTGGGGGCTCCCTAGGCAGCATGAAACCTTATAAAACTGGTAGAAAAGGGGCATAAGATGCCGAGGTACAGCCCTACCCCCGCCAGTATAAATATACTTATCAAAATCTCTGAGGAGAAACGCGCCATTGCGGGGGCGGAGCTTCCTCCTCAGTCAGCCAGCACACTGCTCAGCGCCATTTTCTCTCTCTCCTCAGGCTGCAGAGACAACGCTGGTCCTCCTCCACTACTGAATACTAGAGATGAGCGGGTTCGGTTCCTCGGAATCCGAACCCCCCCGAACTTCGGATCTTCCCGCCTTGCTCGGCTAACCCGAGCGCGCCCGAACGTCATCATCCCGCTGTCGGATTCTCGCGAGGCTCGTATTCTATCGCGAGACTCGGATTCTATATAAGGAGCCGCGCATCGCCGCCATTTTCACACGTGCATTGAGATTGATAGGGAGAGGACGTGGCTGGCGTCCTCTCCGTTAGAATAGATAGAGACACTTGAGTTGATTACTTAGTAATTTTGGGGAGCATTAGGAGTACTCAGAGTGCAGAGTTTTGCTGATAGTTACTAGTGACTGACCACCACCAGTTTTATTTATTATTTAATATAATCCGTTCTCTGCCTGAAAAAAAACGATACACAGTCACATACCATATCTGTGCTCAGCCTCAGTGTGCTGCATGATAATATCATCTATATGTATATCTGACTGTGCTGAGTGCTCACTGCTCACACAGCTGAATTGTGGGGGAGACTGGGGTGCAGTTATAGCAGGAGTACAGTGCACACTTTTGCTGCCAGTGTGACTGACCAGTGACCACCAGTATATTGTCTGCCTGAAAAAGTTAAACACTCCTGTGGTGTTTTTTTTTTTTTATTCTATAAACGCATTCTGCTGACAGTGTCCAGAAGGGCCGTCATTCATTATATTATATAAATATTTACCTGCAGTAGTGTTATATTTTTTTTGTTCATCTCTATCATCTTTATCATCTCTATATTAGCAGACGCAGTACGGTAGTCCACGGCTGTGGCTACCTCTGTGTCATCAGTGCTCGTCCATAATTGTATACCTACCTGTGGTGGGGTTTTTTTTTTCTATCTTCTTCATACTAGTAGTTTAGGAGTCTGCTGACAGTGTCCAGCAGGTCCGTCATTATATTATATATACCTGCAGTAGTGATATATATATTTTTTTTATATCATTATCATCTCTATACTAGCAGACGCAGTACGGTAGTCCACGGCTGTAGCTACCTCTGTGTCGTCAGTGCTCGTCCATAATTGTATACCTACCTGTGGTGGGGTTTTTTTTTTCTATCTTCTTCATACTAGTAGTTTAGGAGTCTGCTGACAGTGTCCAGCAGGTCCGTCATTATATTATATATACCTGCAGTAGTGATATATATATATTTTTTATATCATTATCATCTCTATACTAGCAGACGCAGTACGGTAGTCCACGGCTGTAGCTACCTCTGTGTCGTCAGTGCTCGTCCATAATTGTATACCTACCTGTGGTGGGGTTTTTTTTTCTATCTTCTTCATACTAGTAGTTTAGGAGTCTGCTGACAGTGTCCAGCAGGTCCGTCATTATATTATATATACCTGCAGTAGTGATATATATATATTTTTGATATCATTATCATCTCTATACTAGCAGACGCAGTACGGTAGTCCACGGCTGTAGCTACCTCTGTGTCGTCAGTCACTCGTCATCCATAAGTATACTAGTATCCATCCATCTCCATTGTTTACCTGAGGTGCCTTTTAGTTGTGCCTATTAAAATATGGAGAACAAAAATGTTGAGGTTCCAAAAATAGGGAAAGATCAAGATCCACTTCCACCTCGTGCTGAAGCTGCTGCCACTAGTCATGGCCGAGACGATGAAATTCCATCAACGTCATCTGCCAAGGCCGATGCCCAATGTCATAGTACAGAGCATGTAAAATCCAAAACACAAATTATCAGTAAAAAAAGGACTCAAAAATCTAAAATAAAATCGTCGGAGAAGCGTAAACTTGCCAATATGCCATTTACCACACGGAGTGGCAAGGAACGGCTGAGGCCCTGGCCTATGTTCATGGCTAGTGGTTCAGCTTCACATGAGGATGGAAGCACTCATCCTCTCGCTAGAAAAATGAAAAGACTTAAGCTGGCAAAAGCACAGCAAAGAACTGTGCGTTCTTCGAAATCACAAATCCACAAGGAGAGTCCAATTGTGTCGGTTGCGATGCCTGACCTTCCCAACACTGGACGTGAAGAGCATGCGCCTTCCACCATTTGCACGCCCCCTGCAAGTGCTGGAAGGAGCACCCGCAGTCCAGTTCCTGATAGTCAGATTGAAGATGTCAGTGTTGAAGTACACCAGGATGAGGAGGATATAGGTGTTGCTGGCGCTGGGGAGGAAATTGACAAGGAGGATTCTGATGGTGAGGTGGTTTGTTTAAGTCAGGCACCCGGGGAGACACCTGTTGTCCGTGGGAGGAATATGGCCATTGACATGCCTGGTGAAAATACCAAAAAAATCAGCTCTTCGGTGTGGAAGTATTTCAACAGAAATGTGGACAACATTTGTCAAGCCGTGTGTTGCCTTTGTCAAGCTGTAATAAGTAGGGGTAAGGACGTTAACCACCTCGGAACATCCTCCCTTATACGTCACCTGCAGCGCATTCATCATAAGTCAGTGACAAGTTCAAAAACTTTGGGCGACAGCGGAAGCAGTCCACTGACCAGTAAATCCCTTCCTCTTGTAACCAAGCTCACGCAAACAACCCCACCAACTCCCTCAGTGTCAATTTCCTCCTTCCCCAGGAATGCCAATAGTCCTGCAGGCCATGTCACTGGCAAGTCTGACGAGTCCTCTCCTGCCTGGGATTCCTCCGATGCATCCTTGCGTGTAACGCCTACTGCTGCTGGCGCTGCTGTTGTTGCTGCTGGGAGTCGATGGTCATCCCAGAGGGGAAGTCGTAAGACGACTTTTACTACTTCCACCAAGCAATTGACTGTCTAACAGTCCTTTGCGAGGAAGATGAAATATCACAGCAGTCATCCTGCTGCAAAGCGGATAACTGAGGCCTTGGCATCCTGGGCGGTGAGAAACGTGGTTCCGGTATCCATCATTACTGCAGAGCCAACTATAGACTTGATTGAGGTACTGTGTCCCCGGTACCAAATACCATCTAGGTTCCATTTCTCTAGGCAGGCGATACCGAAAATGTACACAGACCTCAGAAAAAGACTCACCAGTGTCCTAAAAAATGCAGTTGTACCCAATGTCCACTTAACCACGGACATGTGGACAAGTGGAGCAGGGCAGACTCAGGACTATATGACTGTGACAGCCCACTGGGTAGATGTATTGACTCCCGCCGCAAGAACAGCAGCGGCGGCACCAGTAGCAGCATCTCGCAAACGCCAACTCTTTCCTAGGCAGGCTACGCTTTGTATCACCGCTTTCCAGAATACGCACACAGCTGAAAACCTCTTACGGCAACTGAGGAAGATCATCGCAGAATGGCTTACCCCAATTGGACTCTCCTGTGGATTTGTGGCATCGGACAACGCCAGCAATATTGTGTGTGCATTAAATATGGGCAAATTCCAGCACGTCCCATGTTTTGCACATACCTTGAATTTGGTGGTGCAGAATTATTTAAAAAACGACAGGGGCGTGCAAGAGATGCTGTCGGTGGCCAGAAGAATTGCGGGACACTTTCGGCGTACAGGCACCACGTACAGAAGACTGGAGCAACACCAAAAACGCCTGAACCTGCCCTGCCATCATCTGAAGCAAGAAGTGGTAACGAGGTGGAATTCAACCCTCTATATGCTTCAGAGGTTGGAGGAGCAGCAAAAGGCCATTCAAGCCTATACAACTGACCACGATATAGGAGGTGGAATGCACCTGTCTCAAGCGCAGTGGAGAATGATTTCAACGTTGTGCAAGGTTCTGCAACCTTTTGAACTTGCCACACGTGAAGTCAGTTCAGACACTGCCAGCCTGAGTCAGGTCATTCCCCTCATCAGGCTTTTGCAGAAGAAGCTGGAGACATTGAAGGAGGAGCTAACACTGAGCGATTCCGCTAGGCATGTGGGACTTGTGGATGGAGCCCTTCATTCGCTTAACAAGGATTCACGGGTGGTCAATCTGTTGAAATCAGAGCACTACATTTTGGCCACCGTGCTCGATCCTAGATTTAAAACCTACCTTGGATCTCTCTTTCCGGCAGAGACAAGTCTGCAGGGGTTCAAAGAACTGCTGGTGAGAAAATTGTCAAGTCAAGCGGAACGCGACCTGTCAACATCTCCTCCTTCACATTCTCCCGCAACTGGGGGTGCGAGGAAAAGGCTCAGAATTCCGAGCCCACCCGCTGGCGGTGATGCAGGGCAGTCTGGAGCGACTGCTGATGCTGACATCTGGTCCGGACTGAAGGACCTGCCAACGATTACGGACATGTCGTCTACTGTCACTGCATATGATTCTCTCACCATTGAAAGAATGGTGGAGGATTATATGAGTGACCGCATCCAAGTAGGCACGTCAGACAGTCCGTACGTATACTGGCAGGAAAAAGAGGCAATTTGGAGGCCCTTGCACAAACTGGCTTTATTCTACCTAAGTTGCCCTCCCACAAGTGTGTACTCCGAAAGAGTGTTTAGTGCAGCCGCTCACCTTGTCAGCAATCGGCGTACGAGGTTACTTCCAGAAAATGTGGAGAAGATGATGTTCATTAAAATAAATTATAATCAATCCCTCCATGGAGACATTCACCGGCAGCAATTGCCTCCACAAAGTACACAGGGAGCTGTGATGGTGGATTCCAGTGGGGACGAATTGATAATCTGTGAGGAGGGGGATGTACACAGTGATGAATCGGAGGATGATGATGAGGTGGACATCTTGCCTCTGTAGAGCCAGTTTGTGCAAGGAGAGATTAATTGCTTCTTTTTTGGTGGGGGTCCAAACCAACCCGTCATTTCAGTCACAGTCGTGTGGCAGACCCTGTCACTGAAATGATGGGTTGGTTAAAGTGTGCATGTCCTGTTTATACAACATAAGGGTGGGTGGGAGGGCCCAAGTACAATTCCATCTTGCACCTCTTTTTTCTTTCATTTTTCTTTGCGTCATGTGCTGTTTGGGGAGTGTTTTTTGGAAGGGCCATCCTGCGTGACACTGCAGTGCCACTCCTAGATGGGCCAGGTGTTTGTGTCGGCCACTAGGGTCACTTATCTTAGTCACACAGCTACCTCATTGCGCCTCTTTTTTTTCTTCTTTGCGTCATGTGCTGTTTGGGGAGTATTTTTTGGAAGGGCCATCCGGCCTGACACTGCAGTGCCACTCCTAGATGGGCCAGGTGTTTGTGTCGGCCACTAGGGTCGCTTAGCTTACTCACACAGCTACCTCATTGCGCCTCTTTTTTTCTTTGCGTCATGTGCTGTTTGGGGAGTGTTTTTTGGAAGGGCCATCCTGCGTGACACTGCAGTGCCACTCCTAGATGGGCCAGGTGTTTGTGTCGGCCACTAGGGTCACTTATCTTAGTCACACAGCTACCTCATTGCGCCTCTTTTTTTTCTTCTTTGCGTCATGTGCTGTTTGGGGAGTATTTTTTGGAAGGGCCATCCGGCCTGACACTGCAGTGCCACTCCTAGATGGGCCAGGTGTTTGTGTCGGCCACTAGGGTCGCTTAGCTTACTCACACAGCTACCTCATTGCGCCTCTTTTTTTCTTTGCGTCATGTGCTGTTTGGGGAGTGTTTTTTGGAAGGGCCATCCTGCGTGACACTGCAGTGCCACTCCTAGATGGGCCAGGTGTTTGTGTCGGCCACTTGGGTCGCTGAGCTTAGTCATCCAGCAACCTCGGTGCAAATTTTAGGACTAAAAATAATATTGTGAGGTGTGAGGTGTTCAGAATAGACTGAAAATGTGTGGAAATTATGGTTATTGAGGTTAATAATACTTTGGGATCAAAATGACCCCCAAATTCTATGATTTAAGCTGTTTTTTAGGGTTTTTTGAAAAAAACACCCGAATCCAAAACACACCCGAATCCGACAAAAAAAATTCGGTGAGGTTTTGCCAAAACGCGTTCGAACCCAAAACACGGCTACGGAACTGAACCCAAAACCAAAACCCAAAAAATTTCCGGTGCACATCTCTACTGAATACAAGTATCAGGGTGCAAAACAGGGGGGGGGGGGGGGACAGTGAAATTGGTGCTTTACATTGTGTATTTACATTATAAAAAAGCGCTGCATGTCAGTGGGCATTTTATGTTTCACAGGCATTGTGTTACTGGCGATGGGTTTGTGAACTGTCTTCTCCTATCTGTGTCCTTCTGACAGATTTTACTGTGGGTCTGTCCCCGATAAGTCCCGGAGTGTCTGTGGTGTGTTGGTACACGTGTGTGACATGTCTGAGGCAGGGAGTTCTTCCCCTGAGGGAGCCATTTTAGGGACACAGAGTTGTAATGTGGTGGCGCTGCCGGCACACCATGAGCCTGAATGGGTGAAAATAATAAGTGATAGTGTGAATCATATCAGTAGGAGATTAGATAAGTCTGAGTCTCATACAGAAAGCTGGAGAAAATCAATGGAAGACGTGATTTTTCAGGGTTCTGCTTTCTCATCCGCAGGCGACCCCTCTGGGTCACATAAGAGACCGTTTGCAAACATTGTACATACTGATACCGACATGGACTCGGATTCTTGTGTTGACGATAGTGATTCCAGGGGGATAGATCCTAAATTGGCAAAAAACATGCAATATATGATTGTTGCTATAAAGGAGGTCTTAGAAGTTACAGAAGCCCCTACTGTACCTCAGGAGAATACTTATTTCTATAAGGAAAAGAAATGTAAGGTAACTTTCCCTCCTTCCCACAAGCTAAAATAAGAATTTACTTACCGATAATTCTATTTCTCATAGTCCGTAGTGGATGCTGGGACTCCGTAAGGACCATGGGGAATAGCGGCTCCGCAGGAGACTGGGCACAAAAGTAAAAGCTTGAACTAGCTGGTGTGCACTGGCTCCTCCCCCTATGACCCTCCTCCAAGCCTCAGTTAGGATACTTTGCCCGGACGAGCGTACATAATAAGGAAGGATATTGAATCCCGGGTAAGACTCATACCAGCCACACCAATCACACCGTACAACCTGTGATCTGAACCCAGTTAACAGTATGATAAACGAAGGAGCCTCTGAAAAGATGGCTCACAACAATAATAACCCGAATTTTGTAACAATAACTATATACAAGTATTGCAGACAATCCGCACTTGGGATGGGCGCCCAGCATCCACTACGGACTATGAGAAATAGAATTATCGGTAAGTAAATTCTTATTTTCTCTAACGTCCTAAGTGGATGCTGGGACTCCGTAAGGACCATGGGGATTATACCAAAGCTCCCAAACGGGCGGGAGAGTGCGGATGACTCTGCAGCACCGAATGAGAGAACTCCAGGTCCTCCTCAGCCAGGGTATCAAATTTGTAGAATTTAGCAAACGTGTTTGCCCCTGACCAAGTAGCTGCTCGGCAAAGTTGTAAAGCCGAGACCCCTCGGGCAGCCGCCCAAGATGAGCCCACCTTCCTTGTGGAATGGGCTTTTACAGATTTACAGATTTACAGATTTACAGATTTACAGATTTTGGCTGTGGCAGGCCTGCCACAGAATGTGCAAGCTGAATTGTACTACAAATCCAACGAGCAATCGTCTGCTTAGAAGCAGGGGCACCCAGCTTGTTGGGTGCATACAGGATAAACAGCGAGTCAGATTTCCTGACTCCAGCCGTCCTGGAAATATATATTTTCAGGGCCCTGGCTACGTCCAGTAACTTGGAGTCCTCCAAGTCCCTAGTAGCCGCAGGCACCACAATAGGCTGGTTCACGTGAAACGCTGAAACCACCTTTGGGAGAAATTGAGGACGAGTCCTCAATTCTGCCCTATCCGTGTGAAAAATCAGGTAAGGGCTTTTATAAGATAAAGCCGCCAATTCTGAGACACGCCTGGCTGAAGCCAGGGCTAACAGCATTACCACCTTCCATGTGAGATATTTTAATTCCACAGTGGTAAGTGGTTCAAACCAATGTGATTTTAGGAACCCCAAAACCACATTGAGATCCCAAGGTGCCACCGGGGGCACAAAAGGAGGCTGTATATGCAGTACCCCTTTGACAAACGTCTGGACTTCAGGCACTGAAGCCAGTTCTTTTTGGAAGAAAATCGACAGGGCCGAAATTTGAACCTTAATGGACCCTAATTTTAGGCCCATAGACAGTCCTGTTTGCAGGAAATGTAGGAAGCGACCCAGTTGAAATTCCTCTGTAGGGGCCTCTTTGACCTCACACCACGCAACATATTTTCGCCAAATGCGGTGATAATGTTTCGCGGTTACATCCTTCCTGGCCTTTATCAGGGTAGGGATAACTTCTTCTGGAATGCCTTTTTCCTTCAGGATCAGGCGTTCAACCGCCATGCCGTCAAACGCAGCCGCGGTAAGTCTTGGAACAGACAAGGTCCCTGCTGGAGCAGGTCCTTTCTTAGAGGTAGAGGCCACGGGTCCTCCGTGAGCATCTCTTGAAGTTCCGGGTACCAAGTCCTTCTTGGCCAATCCGGAACCACGAGTATAGTTCTTACTCCTCTCCTTTTTATGATTCTCAGTACTTTTGGTATGAGAGGCAGAGGAGGGAACACATACACTGACTGGTACACCCATGGTGTTACCAGAGCGTCCACCGCTATTGCCTGAGGGTCCCTTGACCTGGCGCAATATCTGTCTAGTTTTTTGTTGAGACGGGACGCCATCATGTCCACCTTTGGTTTTTCCCAACGGTTTACCATCTCTTGGAAGACTTCTGGATGAAGTCCCCACTCCCCCGGGTGAAGGTCGTGTCTGCTGAGGAAGTCCGCTTCCCAGTTGTCCACTCCCGGAATGAACACTGCTGACAGTGCTATCACATGATTCTCCGCCCAGCGAAGAATCCTTGCAGCTTCTGCCATCGCCCTCCTGCTTCTCGTGCCGCCCTGTCTGTTTACGTGGGCGACTGACGTGATGTTGTCCGATTGGATCAATACCGCCTGACCCTGAAGCAGGGGTTTTGCTTGACTTAGGGCATTGTAAATGGCCCTTAGTTCCAGAATGTTTATATGAAGAGATGTTTCCATGCTTGACCACAAGCCCTGGAAATTTTGTCCCTGTGTGACTGCTCCCCAGCCTCTCAGGCTGGCATCTGTGGTCACCAGGATCCAATCCTGAATGCCGAATCTGCGGCCCTCTAGTAGATGAGCACTCTGCAGCCACCACAGAAGAGACACCCTTGTCCTTGGCGACAGGGTTATCCGCTGATGCATCTGAAGATGCGATCCGGACCATTTGTCCAGAAGATCCCACTGAAACGTTCTTGCATGGAATCTTCCGAATGGAATCGCTTCGTAAGAAGCCACCATTTTTCCCAGGACCCTCGTGCACTGATGCACTGACACCTGGCCTGGTTTTAGGAGATTCCTGACTAGCTCGGATAACTCCCTGGCCTTCTCCTCTGGGAGAAACACCTTTTTCTGGACTGTGTCCAGAATCATTCCTAGGAACAGGAGACGTGTCGTTGGAATCAGCTGCGATTTTTGAATATTTAGAATCCACCCGTGCTGACGTAACACTAACTGAGATAGTGCTACTCCGACTTCTAACTGTTCCCTGGACCTTGCCCTTATCAGGAGATCGTCCAAGTAAGGGATAATTAAAACGCCTTTTCTTCGAAGAAGAATCATCATTTCGGCCATTACCTTGGTAAAGACCCGAGGTGCCGTGGACAATCCAAACGGCAGCGTCTGAAACTGATAATGACAGTTTTGTACTACAAACCTGAGGTACCCTTGGTGAGAAGGGTAGATTGGGACGTGGAGATAAGCATCTTTGATGTCCAGAGACACCATATAGTCCCCTTCTTCCAGGTTTGCTATCACTGCTCTGAGTGACTCCATCTTGAATTTGAACCTCTTTATGTAAGTGTTCAAGGATTTTAGATTTAAAATTGGTCTCACCGAGCCGTCCGGCTTCGGTACCACAAACAGCGTGGAATAATACCCCTTTCCCTGTTGTAGGAGAGGTACCTTGATTATCACCTGCTGGGAATACAGCTTGTGAATGGCTTCCAAAACTGCCTCCCTGTCGGAGGGAGACTTTGGTAGAGCAGACTTCAGGAACCGGCGAGGGGGAGACGTCTCGAATTCCAGTTTGTACCCCTGTGATACTACCTGCAGAATCCAGGGGTCCACTTGCGAGTGAGCCCACTGCGCGTTGAAATTTTTGAGACGGGCCCCCACCGTGTCCGAGTCCGCTTGTAAAGCCCCAGCGTCATGCTGAAGACTTGGCAGAAGCAGAGGAGGGCTTCTGCTCCTGGGAAGAGGCTGCCTGGTGCAGTCTTTTTCCTCTTCCTCTGCCCCGGGGCAGAAATGAGTGGCCTTTTGCCCGCCTGTACTTATGGGTACGAAAGGACTGAGTTTGAAAAGACGGTGTCTTTTTCTGCTGAGAGGTGACCTGGGGTAAAAAGGTGGACTTTCCGGCCGTTGCCGTGGCCACCAGGTCCGATAGACCGGCCCCAAATAACTCCTCCCCTTTAAACGGCAATACTTCCATATGTCGTTTGGAATCCGCATCCCCTGACCACTGTCGCGTCCATAACGCTCTTCTGGCAGAAATGGACATAGCACTCACTCTTGATGCCAGGGTGCAAATATCCCTCTGTGCATCACGCATATATAGTAATGCATCCTTCAAATGCTCTATAGTTAGTAATATACTGTCCCTATCCAGGGTATCAATATTTTCAGTCAGGGAATCCGACCACGCCACTCCAGCACTGCACATCCAGGCTGATGCGATTGCTGGTCGCAGTATAACACCAGTATGTGTGTATATACCCTTCAGGATATTTTCCAGCCTTCTATCCGCTGGTTCTTTGAGGGCGGCCGTATCAGGAGACGGTAACGCTACTTGTTTAGATAAACGTGTGAGCGCTTTATCTACTCTAGGGGGTGTTTCCCAACGCGCCCTAACCTCTGGCGGGAAAGGGTATAGTGCCAATAATTTATTAGAAATTAGCACTTTTTTATCGGGGGAAACCCACGCTTTATCACACACCTCATTTAATTCATCTGACTCAGGAAAAGCTACTGGTAGTTTTTTCACTCCCCACATAATACCCTTCTTTGTGGTACTTGTAGTGTCAGAAATGTTCAATGCCTCCTTCATTGCCGTGATCATGTAACGTGTGGCCCTACTGGACATTACGTTTGTCTCCTCACCGTCGACACTGGACTCAGTATCCGTGTCTGGGTCTGTGTCGACCCACTGAGGTAACGGGCGTTTTATCGCCCCTGACGGTGTCTGAGACGCCTGGACAGGCACTAATTGATTTGTCGGCTGTCTCATGTCGTCAACAGTTTTTTGTAAAGTGCTGACATTGTCACGTAGTTCTTTAAATACAACCATCCAGTCAGGTGTCGACTCCCTAGGGGGTGACATCACTAATACAGGCAATTGCTCTGCTTCCACATCATTTTCCTCCTCATACATGTCGACACAATCGTACCGACACCCAGCACACACACAGGGAATGCTCTGATAGAGGACAGGACCCCACTAGCCCTTTGGGGAGACAGAGGGAGAGTTTGCCAGCACACACCAGAGCGCTATATATATATATATATATATATATATATATATATATATATATATATATATAGGGATAACCTTATACAAGTGTTACTCCCTTTTATAGCTGCTGTTTATAATTTAGCTGCCAATAGTGCCCCCCCTCTCTCGTTTTTACCCTGATTCTGTAGGGACTGCAGGGGAGAGTCAGGGAGCCGTCCTTCCAGCGGAACTGTGAGGGAAAATGGCGCTTGTGTGCTGAGGAGATAGGCTCCGCCCCTTCACGACGGCCTTATCTCCCGCTTTTTTCTGGAAAACTGGCAGGGGTTAAATACATCCATATAGCCCAGGAGCTATATGTGATGTATTTCTTTTGCCTTCCTAAGGTATTTCTGTTTTTATTGCGTCTCAGGGCGCTCCCCCCCAGCGCCCTGCACCCTCAGTGACCGGAGTGTGAAGTGTGCTGAGAGCAATGGCGCACAGCTGCAGTGCTGTGCGCTACCTTAGTTGAAGACAGGAACGTCTTCTGCCGCCGATTTCACCGGACCTCTTCGTTCTTCTGGCTCTGTAAGGGGGCCGGCGGCGCGGCTCCGGGACCCATCCAGGCTGAACCTGTGATCGTCCCTCTGGAGCTAATGTCCAGTAGCCTAAGAAACCCAATCCACTCTGCACGCAGGTGAGTTCGTTTCTTCTCCCCTTAGTCCCACGATGCAGTGAGCCTGTTGCCAGCAGGACTCACTGAAAATAAAAAACCTAAAATAAACTTTTACTCTAAGCAGCTCAGGAGAGCCACCTAGCATGCACCCTTCTCGTTCGGGCACAAAAATCTAACTGAGGCTTGGAGGAGGGTCATAGGGGGAGGAGCCAGTGCACACCAGCTAGTTCAAGCTTTTACTTTTGTGCCCAGTCTCCTGCGGAGCCGCTATTCCCCATTGTCCTTACGGAGTCCCAGCATCCACTTAGGACGTTAGAGAAATACTCTTTTTGAGGGCGTTTGGGTGAATCTTGAAAATAAATTTCATATTCCCAAAAGGATTCAGATTGCTTATTCTTTTCCATTAGAGGACAGGAAAAGATGGGAGTCACCCCCGGTGTTAGACAGTGCACTATCAAGGTTAACAAAAAAGGTGATTCTCCCTGCACCTGGGACGGCTTCACTAAATGAGCCGGCAGACCGCAAAATGGAGACCACGTTAAAATCTATTTATGTGGCCAATGGTACGCTGCCCAGACCCACCATTGCTTGCGCGTGGGTGAGTCGTGCTATTGAAAAATGGTCAGATAACTTGACATCGGAAATTGACACGATTGATAGAGACGAGATACTAGGTAATATCAAAGACGCTGCCGCATACATGCTGGAAGCTATGAAGGATATTGGACTCTTGGGTTCAACAGCCACTACCATGGCAGTATCGGCTCGGAGGGCGTTGTGGATTCGCCAGTGGAATGCTGATGCAGATTCCAAAAGAAATATGGAGGCTCTCCCGTATAAAGGTGAGGCCTTATTTGGTGATGGGTTGGATGCGTTAATCTCGGCGGCTACCGCAGGTAAGTCAACATTCTTGCCTTATGCTCCTGCACTGTCGAAAAAGACACATCACTCTCACATGCAGTCCTTTCGGCCCAACAAATACAAAAAGGCCAAAGGTTCCCCCTTCTTTGCAGGTAGGGGAAGGGGAGAAGGAAAGAAATCTGCAGCGTCTCCAGCATCCCAGGAGCAGAAGTCAACCCCTACTTCTGCCAAATCTGCAGCATGATGCTGGGGCTCCCTTGCGGGAGTCCGCTCGGGTGGGAGCACGTCTGAAACTTTTCAGTCAAATTTGGATTCAATCTGGCCTGGACCCATGGGTCTTACAAATAGTGTCCCATGGGTACAAACTGGAGTTTCAAGACGTCCCCCCATCCCGATTTTTCAAATTGACCTTGACAGCTTCTCTTCCAGAAAGAGAGGCAGTAACAACGGCAATTCAAAAATTATGTCAGGATCAGGTCATTGACCTAGTACCCTTGTCACAGCAAGGAGAGGGTTTTTATTCAAGCCTCTTCATAGTTCCGAAGCCGGACGGCTCGGTCAGACCGATTTTAAACCTGAAAAATCTGTATCTCTACCTGAAAAGGTTCCAGTTCAAGATGGAATCCCTGAAGGCAGTGATTTCCAGTCTGGAGGAGCGGGACTCCATGGTATCAGTAGACATAAAGGATGCTTACTTGCATGTTCCCATTTATCCTCCTCACCAAGCTTATCTGAGATTCGCAGTACAGGATTGCCATTACCAGTTCCAGACGTTGCCGTTCGGGTCTCTCCACGGCACCGAGGGTATTCACCAAGGTGATGCCGGAGATGATGGTCCTCCTTCGCCAAAAAGGAGTCAATATAATTCCTTATCTGGACGATCTACTGATAAAAGCGAGATCCAGGGAACAGTTGGTGCAGAACATCACACTCCCTGTCAATGCTCCAACACGGTTGGATCATGAATTTTCCAAAGTCACAGTTGGAACCAACGACAAGATTGTCCTTTTTAAGGATGATTCTGGAAACAGAAGTACAGAGAGTATTTCATCCAGTGGAAAAGGCTCTGGAAATCCAGAAATTGGTCAAACAAATATTGAAATCAACAAGCGTGTCGATCCATCAATGCATTCGGTTGTTGGGGAAGATGGTAGCGGCCTAAGAGGCCATACAGTTTTGCCGATTTCATGCCAGAGTGTTCCAGTGGGACCTGTTGGACAAGTGGTCCGGATCCTACCTATACATGCACCGGAAAATAATCCTGTCCCCCAAAGCCAGGATTTCGCTCTTGTGGTGGCTACACACCTATTAGAGGGACGCAGGTTCGGGATTCAGGACTGTGTCCTGGTAACCACGGATGCAAGTCTCCGAGACTGGGGAGCTGTCACACAGGGGGAAAGCTTCCAAGGAAAATGGTCAAGTCAGGGAGCCTGCCTTCACATAAACGTTCTGGAATTGAGAGCCATTTCCAACGGCCTTCTACAAGCGGTACATCTTCTTCAAGATCATCCCGTGCAGATCCAGTCGGACAATGTAACAGCAGTCGCGGAACAAAAAGCAGAGCGGCAATGGCAGAGGTGACAAGGATTCTCCTCTGGGCAGAAAGACATGTAAGAGCTCTGTCAGCAATTTTCATTCCGGGAGTGGACAACTGGGAAGTAGAATTCCTCAGCAGACACAATCTCCATCCAGGAGAGTGGGGCCTCCACCAAGAAGTCTTCGCAGAGGTGGCAAATCTTTGGGGAGTTCCTCAAGTAGACATGATGGCATCTCTTCTAAACAAGAAGCTTCAGAGATATTGTTCCAGGTCGAGAGACCCTCAAGCAATAGCAGTGGATACACTGGTGACCCAGTGGGTGTTTCGGTCGGTATATGTTTTCCCTCCATTTCCACTCATTCCGAAAGTTCTCAAGATAATAAGAAGAACAAGAGTTCGAGCAATCTTCATTGCCCCAGACTGGCCAAGGAGGGCTTGGTATCCAGATCTTCAGGAGTTACTCATAGAAGATCCTCGGCCTCTTCCTCCTCGAGAGGACCTACTACAGCAGGGGCCATGTGTGTATCAAGACTTACTGCGGCTACGTTTGATGGCATGGCTGTTGAGCACCGGATCCTAGCCCAAAAGGGTATTCCCAAAGAAGTCATCCCCACTCTTATTCATGCCAGGAAAGGAGTAACGTCTAAACATTACTACCGTATTTGGAGAAAATATGTGTCTTGGTGTGAATCCAAGAAGGCTCCTACGGGAAGAGTTTGAGTTGGGACGTTTTCTCCATTTTCTGCAGGCTGGTGTGGATGCGGGCCTTAGATTGGGGTCAATCAAGGTCCAGATTTCGGCCTTATCAGTTTTCTTTCAAAAACAGTTGGCCTCATTTCCAGAAGTTCAGACGTTCGTGAAAGGAGTTCTGCACATCCAGCCTCCATTTGTGCCTCCAGTGGCACCATGGGATCTTAATGTGGTTTTGCAGTTCCTTCAATCAGATTGGTTTGAACCTCTGCAGGAGATAGAATTGAAGTTTCTCACTTGGAAAGTGGTGATGCTTTTGGCCTTGGTATCCGCAAGGTGGGTGTCTGAGTTGGGGGCCTTGTCTCACAAGAGCCCTTACCTGATCTTCCATGAAGATAGGGCAGAGTTAAGAACTCGTCACCAATTTCTTCCAAAGGTGGTTTCGTCCTTCCACATAAACCAACCTATTGTGGTGCCAGTGGCTACTGACACTTTCACTGAGTCAAAGTCTCTAGATGTGGTTAGAGCTTTGAAGATTTATGTCGCAAGAACAGCTCGGATACAGAAAACAGTCTCTGTTTGTCCTGTATGCTCCCAGCAAGATTGGGTGTCCTGCTTCTAAGCAGACTATTACGCGCTGGATCAGAGGTACGATTCAGTACGCTCATTCTACGGCAGGATTGCCGATACCGAAGTCGGTGAAGGCCCATTCTACTACGAAAGTGGGCTCATCCTGGGCGGCTGCCCGGGGCGTCCCGGCTTTACAACTTTGCAGAGCAGCTACTTGGTCAGGGTCAAACACATTTGGCCGATAAGGACCTCAAGTTTGGTCAATCGGTGCTGCAGGGTCATCCGAACTCTCCCGCCCGTACTGGAGCTTTGGATGCTGGGCACCCGACCCAGTGCGTACTTTACCTGCAGTTTGTTCAGTTTAGTTACACAAGTTGTTACATTTGTTTTCAGCATGTTGCTGCAAATAGTTCATGCCTGTTGGCATGTTATGTTGAATGCCATGTTGTGCGGCATGGTTGAGGTGTGAGCTGGTATGAATCTCACCATTTGTATAAAAGTAAATCCTTTCCTCGAAATGTCCATCTCCCTGGGCACAGTTCCTATAACTGAGGTCTGGAGGAGAGGCATAGAGGGAGGAGACAGTTCACACCCTTTGAAAAGTCTTAAGAGTGCCCATGGCTCCTGCGGAACCGTCTATACCCCATGGTACTGAAGTGGACCCCCGTATTCCAAATACTTTCTTTACGGCTGCCTGAAGCATCCCTGTCCTCGGCCTTACACACTCATCAATGCCTGACGTCTCTCCAGCCCAGCAACATTTCATTCTCCGAACGAATCATCAACTGCACTACGGGACGCCTGCGCCCGCCCGTGTCTAGAGACTGCACAGCTTTGGTTCCAGACGCCCGCATCAGCCCGCCGGCCTGTGCACATTCACCGGACGGTGCTATACTGCTTTGTGGCCTATCAACTGTATCCCACTCTTGGACTTACTGCCTCTGGAATTTGGACTTCTCTCACCGGCTAACAACTACCACAAGCTGATCGCAACGGGAGATGTCCACACCCGCCTGTGTCCTGTACTTCTCAAGCACGACCGCCTGATCTACTTCTTACTCCGATGGTGACTCTATGTAACAGGACTCAGGATATTTCTTCTGTCAATCACCACTGGTAATATCCGTATTTCCTACCATCCTTTTTCCCACATTCTTCACTGTGACAGGATTTTCTTGTATTTCATCATTATCTGTGCAGCTTTTTTTTTTCAGCTCATGCAATATTATTACTCTCTTTTATATGCCTATGTACCTATCACCGTCTAATTATTAAGAGAAATATGTGCTGTGTGCAGCTATCTGTTCAATTAATTTTTGATCATATTCACCTATTCAGACAATTGTTTATATTGTCCTTATGCAATCTCAGCCTCTTAGTGGCATTCTGTGTATTTGCTACAATGTTCATTACTATCAGCTACATGCTACATAAGTATCATTATTGTTGAAACCTCCTAGCACAGAATACCATAGGCGTAAAGTCGGCTTTATTTAATTGCTACACTGTTATCATTTTTTCCAAATTTGGGCATATATTACTGTTTTTCACGTGCTGGACTTCTGTATCTGGTTTCAGAACCAACTGCCCCAGATAATATCAGATATCACTTTATCCAGCTCATCTAAGAATGTCATTATATTTTGCTTGATTATAGCGGCAGATAAATTGATATTGTCTAATCAGATCTGATATAGTTTCTCTATTTAGCATTATAGAGCATATTCTTCTTTCACTTTTTTCAGTCTTTTCTATCTTTCATGGACTCTCACCACTGATTCAGGGTTCGCCCCTGTCTAACATTGGCAGCAGATCCATCTTATCTCTGATACTTCTTGGATACTATGTAATTCGTGAACTCTCATCAGTGATTCCAGAAGCTTTGGATCATCATTCATTGTCGTCTCTACTATCATACCACACTGGTAACGCCCAAAACCGTTCGATCTTGGAAGCTAATCTGTGTAGGGCTGGGTCAGTACTCAAGTGGGCGACCCTTGAGGAATACTCAGTTTAGTAGAGAAAAGACTGGCCTAATATGCTCAGAGTCTAACACTGACAGCAGAATCACTCTGCCATCTCACTCCTTACTTTTCCCTTTCTTTCTCTATGATAGCTGGGTACATTACGCCATTAGGCATCTTAACCATACTAGTATTGGGCTAGTGCATTTAAGTGTCTTATCTGTCACTTAAATTGGTTGGGTTAATCCCCCATAAAGACTTTGGACACCGGCAGCCGGAATTTATTATGCTAGAATTAGCATCCAATTATCATTGATTATATTATAGTACTGCACTATCCTATTTAGTATCAGCAAACTTACTGCTACTAAGTTCACTTGTTTGATTACCATTTTGATGCCATTGACCACTGAACACATTTTATTGTTGTAATACTAATAAAAGTTAATTTTTAGATCAATTTTCCTATTTTTCATATGTTAATTCAAGTTAAGAGTGCGCCCACAAAAGAGTCTCTTTTTTCTCCTTCTGTTGTTTCAAGTTGCCATTGACTCAGGGTGCACCACCAAATCAAAAATAAGAAAACAGGGTTTTCTTTATATCTTTCTATTTTGGTTATTACATTGATTTGTGATATCTATTACACACCGGTGCTGTATTCCCCCAAAAATACTGAAGTGGACCCCAGGATCCTCTACGGACTAGGAGAAAATGATTTACCGGTAGGTATTAAAATCCTGTTTTTTCTTGTAAAAGGAAACTGTGACTGAGCAGGAAATAACCAAATGACGCTCCATCTCGAGGCCTACATAATGCTTCCCCCATATGTTAAAATAAGTAATAGTATACTATCAAAGGCATAAGCAGATTATGGTGATCATATAATCAGAAAACAAAATGTTAAATGATTTCCTTGTGGCGCACAGACCAATGGCTGGACAGCTATGTGTGTCCTAAATAGGGGATGAGGTTGCACCAGCCACGTAACCCCAACCCCTAAATAGATTGTCTTTACAGGACACTTGCAGCCTTTGGTCAGAGTTGTCACTCAGCAACTGGTGTAAAGAATATTTAAAACAAAAAAATTAGCAATTCTACAAAAAAAAAAAACAACACTATCGGATGGCATTCTGCAAATAACCTGTCTCTTTACAATGAAAGGGCACGAGGTCATGTTGGAGCAGGGTGGGTGTATTTTAATTTTCCTTTATGTGCTCTCACAGGAATTACACCTGGTATTTTTTCCATTGCTACTTAATAAAAACTTTCTGAAAATAGAATATGCTGGAAATCATTGTTTTTGCATCTCCCCTGCAGAATGCCACAATTTGGACAAAATTATACAGTATTTTAAAAGATATACAAATAGTGTTTAAAAATAAAATAAAAATCTGATAGGAAAAATAGGATTTTAATACCTACCGGTAAATTATTTTCTCGTAGTCCATAAAGGATATTGGGGACACATTAGTACGATGGGTATAGACGGGGTCCAAAGGAGCCAGTGCACTTTAAATTTCTTCCACTGGGTATGCTGGCTCCTCCCCTCTATGCCCTCTCCCACAAGCAGTTATAGGTAAAACAGTGCCCGAGGAAGAAATGACATACATGAGAGAAGTAACATAACAACAATAAGTGTGGTGAGATTTACACACCAGCACACCATAACATAACCGGGCCAGCAACGGCTGGCAACATAACAGCTGAACAGGTAACACAGAACAGAAAACCTGCAGAAAGTCACCGCACAGAGGCGGGCACCCAATATCCCTTATGGACTACGACAAAAGGATTTACCGGTAGGTATTAAAATCCTATTTTCTCTAGCATCAATAAGGGATATAGGGGACACATTAGTATGATGGGGATGTCCCAAAGCTTCCAGAATGGGCGGGAATGTGTGGAGACATCTGTAGCACAGCCTGCCCAAACTGGGTATCCTCTTTGGCCAGGGTATCAATTTTGTAGAACTTCACAAAGGTGTTCTTCCCTGACCAGGTAGCGGCTCGGCATAGTTGCAGGGCCGAGACTCCACAGGCAGCTGCCCAGGAAGAGCTCACCGACCTTGTAGAGTGGGCCATCAGAGACTTAGGAACAGATAAGACTGCCGACACATAGGCCTGTTGGATAGTAAGTCGAATCCAACGAGCAATGGACTGCTTTGAAGTAGGGCAATCCTTCTTCTGCGCCTCATAGAGCACGAACAAGGAATCTGTCTTTCTGATCTGAGCCGCCCTCTTGTCATAGATTTTCAAGGCTCGCACTGCATCCAATGCCTCCAGAAGGGCAGAAGTGCCAGAACTGGACGGAATCACAATAGGTTGATTCAAGTGAAATGCAGAGACCACCTTCGGCAGGAACTGCTGTCTAGTCCTGAGCTCCGCTCTGTCCTCATAAAAGACCAAGTATGGACTTTTACACTGTTATGTTTAAATACAGAAAGGAGGATCACAAATGATATGTGATCTAAGGTGTGGTGATTACCTGCAGGAATAATCACCAATAATGTTTTCAAGTGACTGTACATATATAAGGGGTAATTCCAAGTTGATCGCAGCAGAATTTTTGTTAGCAATTGGCCAAAATCATGTGCACTGCAGGGGAGGCAGATATAACATGTGCAGAGAGAGTTAGATTTGGGTGTGGTGTGTTCAATCTGCAATCTAATTTGCAGTGTAAAAATAAAGCAGCCAGTACTTACCTTGCACAGAAATAAAATAACCCACCCAAATCTAACTCTTTCTGCACATGTTATATCTGCCTCCCCTGCAGTGCACATGGTTTTGCCCAATTGCTATCAAAAATCCTGCTGCAATCAACTTGGAATTACCCCCCATAATTTTGTATTCTTTCAGCTTAGATGTGACAAAATGGCTGACAGGCAATGTCCTGCATTTAACCTCCATACATCCAGGCTGGGGAAGATCTGCAGACCATAAAGTTTGAGATGACATGTGAAATGACCAGACCAGAGGTTATAAATACTGATAAGAGGGAGATGGCCGGATCAATTACCTGATGGAAAGTAAAAGAAGTCCACATGTTTAGATAACTAAGCCAAAACGTCCTGGCTAGTCATAAAGCTGTCCAGAGGTGACACTCAAGGCCTGTGTGGCTCACGCCTACCTGTTGCAGTGTGTGTGTGACAGGTACAGCTAAAGACGCCTGCAACGTCCGTAATACGTTGAAAAGTCTTTGCTGGTGGCAGCTGAAGGTATTTAAGTAATACCGTGTGTCAAAAGTAACCCCGCGCGTCACATGTGGCAATTCTCAAATTGGCATATTTGTGGAATTGGCCGGCAGCGTCGTGACATACACGATAAGGCCCCCAATTCCGAGACACGTCTAGTAGAAGCCAGGGCCAGTAACATCACCATCTTCCACATGAGGTACTTGTCTTCCACTATCATCAGAGGTTCAAACCAGGAGGACTGCAGAAAACATAACACCACATTCAAATCCCAAGGTGCCGTAGGCGGCACAAACAGAGGTTGTATATGAAGCACCCCTTGCAAGAAGGTCTGAACTTCTTCTGGAAGAAGATGGAGAGAGCTGAAATCTGGACCTTAATGGATCCCAGACGTTAGCCTTTATCCACTCCAGTTTGCAGCAAATTAAGGAATCTTCTCAAGTGGAAGTCTGCAGATGGATATGTGCGTTCTTTGCACCAGGAGACATATCTCCGCCAGATATGATGATAGTGTTTTGACGTCACAGGTTTTCGGGCTTGCATCATAGTGGCAATGACCTTTTTGGAAAGCCCTTTGTGAGCTAGGATGTTCCGCTCAACCTCCATGCCGTCAAATGAAGTAATTGTAAGTCCGGGTAGACGAATGATCCTTGCTGAAGAAGATCCCTTCTTAGTGGCAGAGGCCAAGGGTCTTCTATGGACATGTCCAGGAGAGCCGCGTACCATGCTCTTTAGGGACAATCCGGGACAATCAAGATTGCTTGCACTCTTTGATGCCTGTTCCTCTTGAGCACCTTTGGGATCAACGGAATCAGGGAATAGGTAGACCAGCTGGTAAGGCCAAGGCAATGTCAGCGCATCCACTGTGCACACATGAGGGTCTCTGGTCTGAGCGCAATAGCAGCGAAGCTTCTTGTTGAGGCGAGACGCCATCATGCCGATCTGTGGGCAACCCGACCGGTTGATGATCCATTAAAACACCTGAGGGTGGAGTCCCTACTCCCCCAGGTGGAGATCATGGCGACTCAGGAAGTCCGCTTCCCAGATGTCCACTCCCAGAGTGAAGATTGCAGACAGTGCTCTTGCATTTTTTTCCGCCCAGAGGAGTATCCTTGACACTTCTCGCATGCAGGCCCTGCTTTTTGTCCCTCCTTGTCGATTGATGTATGCCACGGCCGTGGCGTTGTCCGACTGAACCTGGATTGCCAGATTCCGAAGCAGAGGGGAGGCATGAATCAGAGCATTGTAGATAGCACGAAGTTCCAGGATGTTGATCGGAAGTAGGGCCTCTTGGGCAGACCACCTGCCCTGGAACTGTGCCCCTTGGGTGACAGCACCCATCCCCTTAGACTCGCATCCATCGTGAGGAGGACCCAATCCTGAATCCCGAAGTGTCGACCTTCCATCAGATTGGAAGACTGTAGCCACCACAGGAGAGAAATCCTGGCCTGGGGTGACAGCTGAATCATCCGGTGCATCTGGTGATGGGAACTGGACCATTTGTTCAGGATGTCCAACTGGAAGGGTCTGGTATGGAACCTTCCATACTGTATCGCCTCGTACGAGGCCACCATCTTTCCCAACAATTTTAAGCAAAGATGAATGGATATTTGAGCAGGTCGGAGAATCATGCGAACCATTTCCTGGAGCGTTCACGCTTTGTCCTCTGGAACACTCATTGTACTACAGTATCCAGTAGCATACCCAGTCACTGGAGCCGCTGAGATGGTTCCAAGTGAGACGTTCTGAGATTTAGTGTAAAAAAGGATGACTCTGCACAATGAGGCTATGTAGATGAAACTGTCCAGGGCGTGCTGCTCGTTCTGGTGGGTGTCCCAACCCACCTGTATATTAAATTGAACAAGTATGTGGATAAACCACGAGTGAACTGCGCTCAGCCCCTAATGTGTGAAATGTATTAATATTGAGTGGGTAAAGATATGCACCACGGGGAGCAGGGGGCAAAAGAGGACAGACCAGTCCGGAGATCCGTTTTATCCTACTTATGCGATCACCGTTAGCTCAGGGCAGCGTGAAGACCAAAGAGGAAGTACTATCATCCACCCCCACTTTTTGCTTAATTTAAGAATAAAGGCACACGACGAGCAGATGTGTGGGATGCCGCAATCTGCATTACAGACTGTATGAACTTTTGAAGAGACTGTTCTTCCATTCTGCATCATCATTCATCTTATTTTAGCACCAATAGTACTGAAATAAACCACAGTGGTACAATAAGTACCCATTTGTACCAATTGTCAGTTTTATTTTTCTAACACATTTCTCCCCTTACATACTGGGTCTCCACATATCTACATCAATTGTGCCATCTATCTGTCATTTTTTACGACAAGCAGTGCACTTTAACTGCATATCTTTACTCTACCCACTCAATATTAATACATTACACACATTAGGGGCTGAGCGCAGTTCACTCGTGGTTTATCCACATACTTGTTCAGTCTGGAGATTTAGGATACACCCGTGGTGAGACAGAAGTTGTATCATGCGATCTATATGGAGCAAGAGAAGCTCCCGGGAATTCGCTTTTATCAGGAGATCATCCAGGTAAGGGACAACGTTGACCCCTGGACTCTGAGTTGAAACATCATTTCCGCCATCACCTTCGTGAACACCCTCGGAGCAGTAGACAGGACGAAGCATAACGCCTGGAACTGGCAGTGATTGTTCAGCAGGGCGAACCCCAGATATGCCTGATGAGGAGGCCAAATCGGGATATGGAGGTAGACGTCCTTGATATCCAGGGATAACAGGAATTCCTGTGGTTCTAGGCCTGTGATCACCGCTCTTAAAGATTCCATCTTGAATTTGAAAACCTTCAGTAAGGATTCAAGGACTTTAGATTAAAAATGGGTCTCACAGACCCGTCTGGTTTTGGTACTACGAATAGGCTGGAGTAGTAACCTTGTCTCTGTTGATGCAGGGGCACTGGAACAATGACCTGGGACTGGACCAACTTTGTGATGGCCAGTAGCAGCGTACCACGCATATTTTCCAAAGCTGGTAAGCTTGATTTGAAAAATCGTTGGGGAGGAGCACCGTCGAACTCCAGCTTGTAACCCTGAGAGATGAGGTCTCTTACCCAGACATCCTGGCAGGAACCTTCCCAAATGTGGCTGAAGTGATGTAACCGAGCCCCCACCACGAGATCCTCTCGGGGTAGGCGGGCACAGTCATGCTGAAGCTTTTGCAGAAGCTGAACTGGTGCTCTGTTCCGGAGAGCCGGCGACAGCTGGTTTCTTAGGCTTACCTCTGGTGCCTCTAGCTGCGTTGGAGGCACCCCTGGTCCTAGATCGAAATCTGGTGGACCGAAAGGACTGGATCGACAGTCCCGGGTAGGAACGTCTAGCAGGGGGAGCCCCAGAGGGAAGAAACGTGGCTTTATCAGCAGTAGCCTTGGAAATCCATGCGTCCAATTCACCTCCAAAGAGCTATTCACCTGTAAAGGGAAGAGATTCCACATTGCGTTTGGAGTCAGCGTCTGCAATCCACTGATGCAACCATATGGCTCTGCATGCAGATACAGCCATAGCAGTGGTCCTATCATTAATATTGTCAATCTCTTTTAGGGAGTCACAGAGGACTCTAGCAGTGTCCTGAATGTGTTTGAGGAAAGTAACTGTAGTAACCAAGGTCATATCCCCCGAGAGACCCTCCTGAATTTGAGTAGCCCAGGAATGAATTGCATGTGTCATCCAGCAACCTGCAATGACTGGTTTTTGAGATACACCCACAGCAGTGTAGACACATTTCAGTGTGGCCTCAATTTTCCTATCCCCTGGGTCCTTTACTTTAGAGGATCCTGGGGCAGGGAGTACCACCTTTTTGGAAAGGCGAGAGACAGAGACATCTGCAGCTGGAGATTCTTCCCAGAACTTTCTGCCTTCGGGGGCAAAGGGGAAGAAATGCAAATATCGTTTTGACACCTGATATTTTTTATCAGGAGTTTTTAAACAAATCATCTAATTCCTTGGAACCAGGAAAAGTGACTATCAGTTTGTCTTGTGGGAGGAAAAAATAGGATTTTGGTACTTACCAGATAAATCCTTTTCTTTGAATCAACAGGGGGCACTGCAGTACTCTTGGTGATATGGACGGGGCGTTAGCAGGGATAGGCACATTTAAATATTTAAATTAGTAACTCTCCACCCCCTCCATACTCCCAAAGGTACCTCAGTGTTTTTTACTGAGCCGAAAAGGAGCGATAGAGAGGATGAACAATAGAGAATTACATATAACATTACAACCTAACGGACAACAATAAGTTGACACATAATGTAACGGACAACTAAACAGTTGGCACAATAATAGATATCACCTTAACATTTGAACAAGTCAGTGAGAATGTGTTACCACAAGATCCACTGAACTTACCACCAGACAGGTAAAAACTGCTTTGGGCGGGCATCCAGTTCCCCCTATGGATTCAAAGAAAAGGATTTATCTGGTAAGTACCAAAATCCTATTTTCTTTTTCATCCACTAGGGGTCACTGGAGCACTCTTGGGACGTACCAAAGTTTCCCCCTTGGGCGGGAGAGCTGTTTGGCACCTGTAACACTAGACAGCCAAAGCTAGATGCTGATGCCGCAAACTTGTAAAAGCGCACAGAAGTGTGCACTGATGACCATGTAGACGCACGGCAAAGTTGCATCATGGAAGCTCCACGACCTGCTACCCATGAAGTTCCTACAGAACGTTTGGAATGAGCTGAAACTGATGTAGGCAATTGTAGCCTAGCATGAAGGTAAGCCTGACATATGGTCAGCTTAATCCATTTCGATAAGGTCTGCTTGGAAGCTGGCCAACCCATCTTGACTGCATCATACAGAACAAACAATGTATCCGTTTTACGTACTGTTGATGTTTCGGGTCACATAAACGCGGAGCACACGTACCACATCCAAAGTAGCTGGAGTTCCTGAACCTTCTGATAACACAGGAACTACGATTGGTTGATTGATCTGAAAAGAAGATACCACCTTTGATAGGAAAGCGGGATTCGTCCAAAGTTCCGCTCTATCACCATGAAACACCAAATACGGTGGCTTGCATGACAAGTCACCCAATTCTGAAACATGCCTTGCTGAAGCTAAGGCAAGAAGAAAAACTGTTTTCCAAGTTAGAAACTTAACATCCACTTGTTTTAAGGGTTCAAATATAGAAGACTGTAAAAAAATCTAAAACCAGATTCAAGTCCCATGGCGCTGTCGGTGATATAAATGGAGGTTGTACTCTGAGGACACCTTGCAGGAAAGTGTGCACTATTGGCAAAAGGGCCAATTGCCTTTGAAAGTAAATTTACAAGGCAGAAACCTGCACCTTTAGTGTAGATAACCGTAATCCTCCATCTAACCCAGTCTGTAAAAATAGCAAAGGACAGGATAACTTGAAAGAAGATGTCGGAAACTTTGGAGCTACACACCACCCTATATAAGCACGCCAAATCCTGTGATAATGAGCTGCTGTAACTGGTTTCCTAGCACATAATATGGTTGGTATAACCGATTCTGGAATGCCCTCTCGTCTGAAGAGGGCAGTTTCAACAGCCACCCCGTCAAATGCAGCCGCGCTAAATCGGGGTAAAGAAACGGACTCTGTTGCAGCAGGTCCGGACGTAGTGGCCACGGATCGGCTGCAATAGACCACAGAGATCCGAAAACCACGCTCTCAGAGGCCAATGAGGCGCCACTAGTATGACTCTCGTGGACTCTCTTTTGATCCGCTTTAGCAACCGAGGTAGCAGCGGAAATGGTGGAAACGGATACACGGGTCTGTACGTCCACGCGATTGTAAGAGAATCCACCACCCCTGCCTTTAGATCTCTTGTTCTGGACACATACTGGGGTGTCTGATGATTTTGGCCAGATGCCATTGGATCCACCTGTGGGTAACTACACCGCTGGACCAACATCTGGAACATTTCTGGATTCAATGCCCATTCTCCTGGATGAAAATCTTGACGGCTGAGATAATCCCCCTCCCAGTTTTCCACTGCTGGAATAAACACTGCCGACAATACCACTTGGTGATGCTTGGCCCAATTCAGTATTCGAGCAACTTCCCGCGTGGCCATGCGACTTTGAGTTCCTATTTGTTTGTTGATGTGACTGCCGTTGCGTTGTCTGACTGGACTTGGACAGTCTGAGACTGGAGAATGTGCACTGCCTGTCACAGCGCATTGTAAATTGCCCTGAGTTCTAGGACATTTATTGACAGTAATCTATCTCGGTCTTACCAGAGACCCTGAAGCTGACAATATTGGACCACTGCTCCCCAACCTCTGAGACTTGCGTCCGTTGTCAGAATTATCCAATTCCAGACTCCAAACTTTTTCCTGCGGCGATATTGTGAACTTGGAGCCACCAGAGTAGTGATACTCTGGCCCTTGGAGACAACCGCACCATCTGATGAATTTGGAAATGAAAGCCTCACCACTGTGCTAGAATATCTAGATGAAAAGGACGTGAGTCAAATCTTCCAAACTGGAGAGCTTCGAAAGGCGCCATCATCTTTCCTAACAGTCGAATGCACAAATGCACTGAGACTGTCCGTGGTCTGAGTACGTAACTGTACAAGATGATGAATACGTCATGCTTTCTGTTCTGGCAGGTAAATTCGTAGATCCGCCGTATTCAGAATCATTCCTAGAAATTGAATTCTTTGACATGGGACCAGGCTTGATATGTTGAAGTTGACAAACCAACCGTGCTGAACCAGTACACTGTACATGAGTAAGGCATGTTGAAGGAGTATTTGTGGAAACAGCGCCTTGATGAGAAGGTCATTTAATTACAGTACCATTATGACTCCCAGGGATCTGAGATGAGCTATCATCACATCACCTTTGTGAATAACAGGCGCTGATAAGAAGCCATGAAATTGATAATGGTTTTGTTGTACTGCAAACCTTAAGTATGCCTGATAGAGTGGCCAAATGTCTAAGTACGCATCCTTGAGATCCAACGAAATCATGAATTTATGTGGTTGTAAACCTGAAATCACTGACTGCTGGGATTCCATCTTGAACCCGTAATAAGTGACGTACTGATTTAGCCCTTTGAGGTTCAATGTAAGTCTGACCGAGCTGTCCGGCTTTGGTCTTACAAAAAAATTGGAATAAGAACCTTGACCCTGTTAGTGAATGAAAATTGCTGAATCCACGAGAGACTGAATCGTGGACTGCAGAACCACCTTTTTGTCTCCTGAGGCAGGCCTGTCTTGAAAACCCGCATTGATGGTAGACAATCGAACCCAATTGTGTAACCTTTGTCTACAAAATTATCGAACCACCCATCCGGGGGAAGTCTGAGACCACGCTAAGTGAAATGTGTGAAAGCGCGCTCTCACCACTTGAAAGGGTGAGATGGCTGCAAGTCCATTATACCACTTTTTTTTTTTTTTTTGTAAGTTGGTTAGTGGTTTTTGAAAACCACGTCCTCTACCACATGTACTGTATACGGTTGTTCCTTGTGCACAGCCACAAAAGACGTGAGGTCTAAAAGATCTGAACGCTGGTACAGAATACTATTCTACTTGCCCAACTAGTGACCAAAGTGTCCTATAGTCGCACTAATGGATTCTCAAATCCGATAACGGACTTGTTTAACAATCATAGATGGCGTAGCCAAATACTCAGCCGAATCACAAATGTGATCGGTAAAAAGTATAAGCTAGTCTGAGAAAAATAACTTTTTTTTTTACAGGCCTAAGCTGAGCGGTTTAGGCCAGGCTTCTACAGTATTGTTACCCAAACTCCAAATAAAGTAGGTCTAAGCAACACCCCTGCTGCTGTATAAATGGACTTTAGCATGGACTCTAGCTTATGCTCAGACGGATGTGTAAACGTTGTTGCAGCATGAACTGGAATGGTCATGTTAGCAAACTGAACACTTTAAAATGACTCTGTGTTTACTGGCCCCAGTCTCACTGTCTCTGTGAAATGTAGCACCTGGCGTATCGGCCGGCTGAGGCTATCAGTAACCTCACTAATGGACTCCAAGCCCACTTGACCTGTCACCTTCTCTTATTGAGATGCCAGGTCTGGCATGAAATCATCTGCTGTACGATGAAACAAAAGAGGACTACGGTTAGAATTATAACTGGCCCTCATTCCGAGTCGTTCGCTCGGTATTTTTCATCGCATCGCAATGAAAATCCGCTTAGTACGCATGCGCAATATTCGCACTGCGACTGCGCCAAGTAATTTAACAATGAAGATAGTATTTTTACTCACGGCTTTTTCATCGCTCCGGCGATCGTAATGTGATTGACAGGAAATGGGTGTTACTGGGCGGAAACACGGCGTTTTATGGGCGTGTGGATGAAAACGCTACCGTTTCCGGAAAAAACGCAGGAGTGGCTGGAGAAACGGGGGAGTGTCTGAGCGAACGCTGGGTGTGTTTGTGACGTCAAACCAGGAACGACAAGCACTGAACTGATCGCACAGGCAGAGTAAGGTTGAAGTTACTCAGAAACTGCAAAGTAGTTTGTAATCGCAATATTGCGATTACATCGGTCGCAATTTTAAGAAGCTAAGATACACTCCCAGTAGGCGTAGGCTTAGCGTGTGTAACTCTGCTAAATTCGCCTTGCGACCGATCAACTCGGAATGAGGGCCACTATACATAGACTTTGGAAGACCTGCAAGGTTCTTGAAATTTCCTGAGCCTAGAGGCTGCTCAGACAGCATTGAACACGGATCAGATCTTGCTGATTGACGGTCATTTCATGCCGCGGACAATTTTGTTGCGCTAATAGTTATCATGCACACCGTCAGACAGTAATACACACAGTAAGACAGTGAAACATCTGCAAGATTCAGTAAACAATATCTATTATGTATGTGATTTACTGAAGAAAAACCCACTAATACCCCTGCCCCCTTCAGTGGCAGTGAGTTGTAGGACAGACACTCAAATTCCTGTAGAAACAGGAAGTTAGTATAAAATGGTGTCCACCATGTGCTGTGTTTTGTAACATATATTGTACACTACCTATGTAAAACAGAAACACATTTCATATTATTGGCTTAATAGTCTGTTGTGTAATAGAGAAACAATTCACAGCATAGCTTAATAGTTATAACTATTGCTGAGTGAAATATATGTAATATATTGAAATATATATAATACATAAACACAGGTCTAAGTATAAGCTGAATAGCTTGCTTTTCTTTAAGCACTGCTGTTTGAACTATGGCCCTCATTCCGAGTTGTTCGCTCGCTAGCTGCTTTTAGCAGCATTGCAAACGCTAGGCCACCGCCCTCTGGGTGTGTATTTTAGCAGAATAGCGAACGAAAGATTAACAGAACTGCTACTAAATAATTCCTTGCAGTTTCTGAGTAGCTCCAGACCTACTCCTAGATTGCGATCACCTCGGTCCGTTTAGTTCCTGGTTTGACGTCACAAACACGCCCTGCGTTCGGCCAGCCACTCCCGTTTTTTCAGCCACTCCTGCGTTTTTACCTGGCACGCCTGCGTTTTTTAGCACACTCCCTGAAAACGCCAAGTTGCCGCCCAGAAACACCCACTTCCTGTCAACCACACTACGATCACTCGAGCGTTGGAAAAACGTTGCTCGAGCTTGTGTAAATATCCAAAGTTTTGGGTTAAATTACTTAGCGCATGCACGCTTCGTACCATGCACGTGCACATTTTCAACCTAATCGCTCCATTGCGAAAAACGGCAACGAGCGAACAACTCGGAATGACCACCTAATGTAATATATAGACACAGATCAAAGGAGAGGCTTAATAGGTTGCTGAGTAAAAAGAAAACCAGGGCACAGTAGAGGCTGAATAGTCTATTTACATCCCCTTCTAATCATTACTTGTGATTAAATGCTGGCTAGGGAGTGCCATTACCTTTTGTCAGGCTCAATAGCCTACAGACTGCCCAATATGTATTAGCCCTCCCCTGTCTGTAAACTCTCCCACTGCCTTCCTCCCGAGCCGCGGAGCTGTTGTATGCCTCCGTACAGAGAACAGAGCTGGCGGTCCGCGGCAGCAGCTCTCCCACTGCCTGAGAGCTGTCCACGGCCACTGAGATAGCAGTGAGGACCGAGCCGCGACAGCATGGACGCTGTGCGTGGCCGAATGCAGGGAAGAGTGTACAGCTAGCGGTTAGCGTAAGTTAACCGCGTAAGGTGTACGGGGAGCAGCGGTCACCCAGCGGCGGCAGCATGGGTGACCGCGGCTGGGCTGGGGGCTTTCACAGTGCTACAAGCCGTGTTGCTGCTGTCCTCCACCCCCGCCATGACTATAAGCAATCTCCCCCTTAGCAATGCAGGGATCAGAGCTGGCAGGCCGTGACAGCAGGATGAGGGGGCCAGTGGCGGCTGCTAGGTAGTCCGCTGCTGGCTGTGCAGCGTGCTGGGAAACGGGCGACTGGCGGTAATGGTAGGCAGCAGAACATGTAATTTACAATAAACTTTACAGACCCCACATGGCGGGCAGCCAACCCCCCCACCCCCAGCAATACACAGCAAGCAGCGGCAGTGTGAGCTGCCTGACCACTCATTACCTGGATACAGTGGAGGCTATGACGGGGTTTCTCATCACAAGCTCTGTCCAGCTCTATGGCGGTGCTCCTCTCTTGAGTGCCGACAAGCCAATAGCTGCATGTAGCAGCACCAACAATCCCAGACCCAAGCTTCTTTATAAGCTGGGAAGGGATTGTGTGTAAAAATGAAAAATAAAAAATAGAAATAAAGTGGAGAATTCTCCACGTGTGTCTATCCCGACTGAGCACAGAAAAAACACTGAGGTACCTTTGGGAGTATGGAGGGGGTGGAGAATTACTAATTTAAATATTTAAATGTGCCTATCCCTGCTAACGCCCCGTCCATATCCCCAAGAGTACTCCAGTGGCCCCTAGTGGATGAAAAAGAAATGACTGATTTGTAGCATCCTCCAGGGGGTGCTTTAGCACCTCCCTTACAGCCAAAATGAGGGGTTCAATAGCCTGTGCAGGGGTGGAATCCCCACTTATTGGATCCACATCATCCTGTATATCATCATTATCTGATAGGAGCACAGGTAAAGCACATTTATGTGCACCTGAAGTAAACAGTGGGGGATTAGCCCTGGCATCTACACTTGCTACTGCTTGTTGCAATTCTAGTGTTTTATTGGCATTAGCAGTTAATTGAGATGACATATCAGACATCATATTTTTGATAGCACCCCGCCAGGAAGGCTAGTGACTCAACCCCCCAGTCAGCATTTTGTGATGACGAACTACACTGCTCACATGATAAGGAGCCAGATGAGGGAAGATCTGGCATCACATACACTACATAATTTTTGTTTCACCATTATGGCATAACAACAACACATACAACACAGACGGAGTTACAAACAAGCCTACCCTATTGCATGTGAGAGGAGAAAAATAGGAAGAGGACACCAGCACACCAATGCTGCAGAGTCTCAATGAGGCTGTCAGCATTTTTATATAGATATATCAGTTAAAATGTTTCTAACTAGGATTCCGCTAGAGGAATATTGTACACAAATAGTGGCTCTCCCCCTACTCAAACTCCCTGTACCAGTGATCCAGCGTGTGACAAACCGGAGGAGCGGTGTGAGGCTGCTGCTGCTTATGCAGAGGAAGGCGTCAAAATGCAGCTGAGCCCGCTCTGATATAGCCCCGCCCCCTGTAATAGCACCAGAGCAACTGTTACATATTTATACTGGCTATGTCTCCTAAATGCGCTCTACGATCACATAAACGTTAAGTCCAGCTAATGTCAGCCAGTGTCACGCAGGGGATACAGCGGGTCCCCCCAGGAGGGACCCGTATGCCTCACCATGAACAGGAGGACCTCCCTAGCAGTGCCACCGGTGTGTACTCACCACCAACGATCACCTTCAGGCAGCATTAAGGGTGTGCGGCATGCTGTGACTGCGACAGCCAAGATGCAGTGCCCCGCTGAACAAACAGCCCCTTAGGACGGTGGTCCTGCAGCGGAGAAGCAGCTCTGCACCTCACGAGGCCGGTGACCACGACGACCACCACCACCCCCCCCACCCCCCAACTCCCACGGCGCAGGTATGCTGTTGCCTAATCAGCATACCGAAAAAGAAGATTTATGGTAAACTTACCATTGTTAAATCTTTCTGCGAGGTACACTGGATTCCACAGGGAATAACATTGGGGTGTAGAGTTGGCTCTTGAGCCAAGGGACCAACAGGCTAAAGCTTCGACTGTTCCCAGGATGCACTGCACCACCTCCTCTATAACCCTGCCTCCAGGCCCTGGAGCTCAATTTTTTTAACCAGTCCAATGCAGCAGAAGGTAAGACAGACGGTAGATGTTAGTCACATAGAACCACGTTCTCACGCCGGGAGAAGGGACTAGCAGCTAATGCCATACAAACCCAAAGAAGCCAAGTGCATCAGGCTGGGCGCCCTGTGGAATCCAGTGTACTTCACCGATATTTAACAATGGTAAGTCTACCATAAATCTCCTTTTCTGCAGCGGGGTACACTGGCATTCCACAGGGAATAACATTGGGGATGTCCTAAAGCAGTTCCTCATGAGAGGGGACGCACTGCAGCGGGCACAAGAACCCGGTGTCCAAAAGAAGCATCCTGGGAGGCGGAAGTATCAAAGGCATAGAACCTGATGAACATGTTCACTAAGGACCATGTAGCAGTCTTGCACAATTGTTCTAGGGATGCACCACGGCGGACTGCCCAAGAAGATCCAACAGACCGAGTAGAATGGGCTTTGATAGCAGCAGGAGCTGGGAGCCCAGCCTGAGCATAGGCTTGTGCAATCACCATTTTAATCCATTTGGCCAAGGTTTGCTTATTTGCAGGCCAGCCCCATTTTTGGTTTTCACAAAGTACAAAAAGAGAATCTGACCTGATAGAGGCAGTCCTTTCCACATCAATACGGAGAGCCCGTACCACATCTAAAGACCTTTCTTAGGAGGACAAACCAGAAGAGATGAGGGCCGGAACCATAATCTCCTGGTTAAGGTGAAAAGATGATACCACTTTAGGCAAATATCCTGGGTGAGGTCAAAGAACGGCCCGGTCATGGTAAAAAAAATCAGAAAGGGTGGACGTCGGGACAAAGTGCCTAAATCAGACACCCCCCTAGAAGAGGCAATAGCCAATAGGAACACGACCTTAAGCGTAAGGCATTTAAGGTCCACAGACTCAAGAGGTTCAAATGGAGACTCTTGTAGGGCAGATCTACAGGAGGGACATAGGGAGGCTGAATCCGTAGAAAACCCTGAGTGAAAGTTATTTTTCTCTGAAACCACACCGACAAGGCAGAAATATGAACCTTGAGGGAGACCAGACGAAGGCCCAAGTCCAGGCCTTGTTGAGGAAAAGCCAAAAGTCTGGAAGTTTTGAACGTATATGCATCATAATTCTTAGCCGCACACTATGTGAAGTAAGAATTCCAGACCATGTAATAAATCCGAGCCGAAGCTGCTTAACGGGCTTTCAACATAGTTTGAATAACCGCCTCAGAGAATCCTTTTACTCTCAGGAGTGATGCTTCAAGAGCCACGCCGTCAAAGCCAGTCTGGCCAGGTCCAGGTAGACACAAGGGCCCTGAACGAGGAGGTCTGGGCATTGAGGAAGTAGAAGAGGACGCTCGATCGATAGACTCTGCAGGTCTGAAAACCAATGCCGTCTGGGCCACGCTAGAGCGACTAGAAGTAGTATTCCTCCTTCTTGCTTGAACTTCCATAGTACCCTGGGCAGGAGTGACACTGGAGGGAAAACGTACGGCAGCCGAAAGTTCCATGGAATTGCCAGTGCGTCCACGAACACTGCATGAGGATCCCTTGTCATTGCTCTGAAGACCGGAACCTTGTGATTGCGTCGAGATGCCATCAGGTCAACATCAGGTAGGCCCCACTTGTCGACTAGGAGTTGAAAGACTTCGGGATGAAGACTCCACTCTCCCACGTGCACGTCCTGACTGAGGAAGTCCGCTTCCCAGTTGAGGACTCCCGAAATGAACACTGCCGATATGGCTGGCAGATGGCGTTCCACCCATTGGAGGATTTTTGACACTTCCATCATTGCCATGTAGCTTCGAGTGCCGCCTTGATGATGTATGTACGCCACCGTGGTGGCGTTGTCTGCTTGTACTTGTACAGGCCTGTTCTGTACCAGAGGCAGGGCCAGTGTCAACGCATTGAACACTGCCCGCAATTCCAGAATGTTTATCAGGAGAAGAGCTTCCTCCCTGGTCCACCAACCCTAAAGAGAGTGTTGCTCCAACACCGCGCCCCAACCTCGCAGACTGGCATCCGTTGTCAGGATGACCCAGTTGGAGATCCAGAAGGGACGGCCCCTGCTCAAATGTTGGTTCTGTAGCACCCAGCTCAGTGACAGACGAACCTCTGGAGTCAAGGAGATCATTTGAGATCTGATCCGATGAGGCAGGCCGTCCCATTTGGAAAGGATTAACCTCTGCAGAGGGCAAGAATGAAATTAAGCGTACTCTACCATATCGAAAGCAGACAAAATGAGGCCTAGTACTTGCATTGCAGAGTGTATCGACACTCTCTGGCGAGTGAAGAAACATCTAATTGATCTTGCCCTGAAGTTTCATGACCTTCTCCGGAGACAGAAACAGTCTTTGGCTGTGTGTGTCCAACAGCGACCCCAGGTGCACCATGCTCCGAGCAGGGACCAGCGAGGACTTCTTGCTAATGATGAGCCACCCATGGTTTTGAAGAAATTTGACCAACATCTCCAGTTGACTGAGGAGGACATCTTGGGAGTTCACCAGAATCAGAAAGTCGTCCAGATATGGCAGGATTCTGGTTCCCTGATGACGGAGAAAAGCCGTCATCACGGCCATTACCTTGGTGAAAATCCGAGGTGCCAAGGCCAGTCCAAATGGCAGAGCCTGGAATTGAAAATGAAGGTTGCCAAAAGCAAATTGCAGATATTGCTGATGCGAAATGGTAATAGGTATGTGCAGATAAGCCTCCTGTATGTCCAGGAATACCATATAGTCCTTGGGTTCCATGGCCAGCACAATAGAGCGCAGAGATTCCATACGGAATTTGGACACACTCACAAACTTGTTCAATGATTTGAGGTTGAGGATAGGCCAGAAAGACCCATTCGGTTTCAGAACTAGAAACAGAGTCAAATAGTATCTCCTGCCTCTCTGTGACAGGCACTACCACTCCTGTTTCCAGGAGGGATTGTACAATCAGGTGTAGAGCTTGCGCTTTCAACGGATCCGAAGGGATAACCGTTGAACAGAACTGGTGAGGGGGCAGTCTCTTGAAAGAGATTGCGTACCCGTGAGAGACAACTTCCCGCACCCAGGTGTCTGAAGTGGTCTTTAACCAGGCCTGGGCGAACTGCAGAAGTCGGCCTCCCAGCCTGGGGACCCCCAGGGGGAGGCCCGCCCCATCATGCAGCAGGCTTGTCTTGTTTGGAAGCAGGCTGACTGGTGGCCCAGGATCGTTTCGATTTGGGCTCAGTGGTTTTGGAAGTACGAGCCTGTCTCAGGTACGCCTGACCTGTTGCTTTACTTGGAGGTCGAAAGGAACGAAAAATGGTACTCTTAGCCTTCTGAGCAGAAGGATTAGTACTTGGGAGAAACGCAGTCTTGGCCGTCACCAAGTCGGTCACAGTCTTATTCAGATCTTCCCAAAACAGGATGCCTCCCTTGAAAGGGAGTAACTCCAAGGTCTTTTTAGAGTCCAGGTCCACTTTCCTGGACCTTAACCACAGAATTCGGCGAGCCAGGATAGACGTAGTAGAAGCCTTGGCTGCCATGACCCCTGAATCAGAGGCCGCCTCCTGAATACAGTAAGAGGCTGTGGTAATATACTACAGTTATTGTCTGGCAGTGTAAAAAAATTCTGAGGTAGCTCCTCCTCTATTGCCTGAACCCATGCTTCAATTCCTTTTTCCGCCCAAGAGGCAGCCATAGTGGGTCTATGTACAGCAACGGTAAGAGTGTAAATAGACTTCAGGCATCCCTCCACACACTTATCTGTTGGTTTCTTCATTGAGGTGACAGGCAGAGTAGAGGACACCACAAGATGGGCGACATGAGAGTCCACCGGCGGTGGAGTTCCCCACTTGTTGCTCAACTCTGCAGGGATAGTATAACGAGCTAGCATCTTTTTAGACAGGGAAAACTTATTTCCTGGAGATGACCAGGATTCCTGATGTATGTCAATTAAGAGGTGAGAATGTGGTAAAACTACTTTAGCAACCTTCTGACGTTTAAACTTATCAGGTTTCTTAGATGCAACAGGAGGCTCAATGTCATCATCAATTTGGAGAATCAGCTTGATAGCGTCCACAAGGTCAGGAACATCAACCTGGGTTACAGATTCCTCATCAGCAGCAACTGTATCAGTGTCTGACGGATCAGACTATTCCCCATCTTCATCGGAAGTATTATCGGAAATATTAGTGGATTGTGAGGAAGAAATGGCCCGCTTAGATGACCCCTTGGCCCCAGAGGGACGTGGGGTGGACTTTTGTCTAACCAAAGTCTGATTTAATTGCTGTAACTGGGTAGACAAAGTCTCTGCCCAATTTCTCCTATGTCCACAGGTATCCACAGGATAACTTTGGGATATGCCGAAGCGACGGCGGAAATGGCACCAAATAGTCACAAGCTTTCTGGCCTCCCAGGATGCATCGGGTTCCTCCATATAATCCAGCCCACCGACTCAGTCAAATCAGTTGTTTTCACAGCAATTAGGCAGGAGCATCATGTAGTAGAACCCTTTACAGGCGATAAGAACACACATGCACTCCCTTCTACGCAAGAGGGAAGAGGTTTAGAGATTGTAAAGATCCTCAAATCAGGTGTGACAGGGTGGGATCCCTGTGGATACCTGTGGACATAAGAAAAATTCCGTTATCAACAGTAAGTTCTTACCATAACGGTATATTTCTCCGGCTAGGTCCACAGGATAACATTGGGATTCCCAAAGCCATTATTAGTGGTGGGGACGCTCCTGATTAGCCAGGAGAAGCTTTTGCCCGAATTCCACGTCAGAGGCAAAAGTATCCAAGGCATAATGTCTAATGAATGTGTTAATGGAAGACCATGTGGCTGCTTTACAAATCTGTTCTGCTGAAGCACCATGTTGTGCTGCCCATGAAGGACCTACCCAACGTGTAGAGTGCGCAGAGACATTAGCCGGAGCAGGGAGATCAGCACGAGAATATGCTTCTGAAATCGTCATTCGAAGCTATCTTGCTAGGGTCTGTTTTGTAGCAGGCCATCCTCTTTTGTGAAATCCGTAGAGAATGAAGAAAATCTGTCTTTCTGATGGCACTAGTACGAGCTACATAAATTCTTAATGCACGGACTACGTCCAGCGACGCTTCTCCCGCAGAAAGTCCCGATACCTGAAAAGCCGGGACTACAATTTCTTCGTTCAGGTGAAACTTTGAAACCACCTTCGGAAGATAACCAGATTTAGTGCCGACAACTACTTTATCTGGATAAAAGATCAGAAAAGGAGACTTACATGACAGTGCTCCTAAATCTGACGCCATTGCCAGTAGAAAGAAAACTTTAGCCGTCAACCATTTAAGATCTGCTCTCTTAAGTGGTTCAAACGGAGCCCCCTGAAGGATTTTAAGAACCAGATTTAAATCCCAGGGTAATGCAGGAGGAACAAACGGTAGTTGAATGTGCAACATTCCCTGAAAAAAAGTACGCACATCCTGTAGGTTAGCAATCTTTTTCTGAAACCATACAGTTAATGCTGATACTTGAACTCTCAAGGAAGCCACCTTTAAACTAGTGATGAGCGGATTCGGTTTTACTCGGTTCTCAAAACGGCATCTTATTGGCTATCCAAAACACGTGACATCCGTGAGCCAATAAGATGCCGTTTTGAGAACAGAGTAAAACCGAATCCACTCATCACTACTTTAAACCCTCATCCATTCCTGCTTGGAGGAAATCCAAAATCCTGGATACTTTAAAAGATCTTGGATCCATACCTCTTTCGCAACACCAATGAATATAGGCCTGCCATATTCGATGATAAAATAAGAATTTACTCACCGGTAATTCTGTTTCTCGTAGTCCGTAGTGGATGCTGGGAACTCCGTAAGGACCATGGGGAATAGCGGGCTCCGAAGGAGGCTGGGCACTCTAGAAAGATCTTAGACTACCTGGTGTGCACTGGCTCCTCCCACTATGACCCTCCTCCAAGCCTCAGTTAGGTACTGTGCCCGGACGAGCGTACACAATAAGGAAGGATTTTGAATCCCGGGTAAGACTCATACCAGCCACACCAATCACACCGTACAACTCGTGATATGAAACACAGTTAACAGTATGAAACAATAGAGCCTCTCAACAGATGGCTCAACAATAACCCGATTTAGTTAACAATAACTATGTACAAGTAATGCAGATAAACCGCACTTGGGATGGGCGCCCAGCATCCACTACGGACTACGAGAAACAGAATTACCGGTGAGTAAATTCTTATTTTCTCTAACGTCCTAGTGGATGCTGGGAACTCCGTAAGGACCATGGGGATTATACCAAAGCTCCCAAACGGGCGGGAGAGTGCGGATGACTCTGTAGCACCGAATGAGAGAACTCCAGGTCCTCCTCAGCCAGGGTATCAAATTTGTAGAATTTTGCAAACGTGTTTGCCCCCGACCAAGTAGCTGCTCGGCAAAGTTGTAAAGCCGAGACCCCTCGGGCAGCCGCCCAAGATGAGCCCACCTTCCTTGTGGAATGGGCATTGACAGATTTTGGCTGTGGCAGGCCTGCCACAGTATGTGCAAGCTGAATTGTACTACAAATCCAACGAGCAATAGTCTGCTTAGAAGCAGGAGCACCCAGCTTGTTGGGTGCATACAGGATAAACAGCGAGTCAGATTTTCTGACTCCAGCCGTCCTGGAAACATATATTTTCAGGGCCCTGACAACGTCTAGCAACTTGGAGTCCTCCAAATCCTTAGTAGCCGCAGGCACCACAATAGGCTGGTTCAGGTGAAACGCTGACACCACCTTAGGGAGAAACTGTGGACGAGTCCTCAATTCTGCCCTATCCATATGGAAAATCAGATAAGGGCTTTTACATGATAAAGCCGCCAACTCTGACACTCGCCTGGCTGAAGCCAAGGCCAATAACATGACCACTTTCCACGTGAGATATTTCAGATCCACGGTTTTTAGTGGCTCAAACCAATGTGATTTTAAGAAACTCAACATCACGTTGAGATCCCAAGGTGCCACAGGAGGCACAAATGGGGGCTGAATATGCAGCACTCCTTTCACAAATGTCTGAACTTCAGGTACTGAAGCTAGTTCTTTTTGAAAGAAAATCGACAGAGCCGAGATCTGTACCTTAATGGAGCCCAGTTTTAGGCCCATATTCACTCCTGCTTGCAGGAAATGCAGAAATCGACCTAGTTGAAATTCCTCTGTTGGGGCCTTTTTGGCCTCGCACCAAGCAACATATTTCCGCCATATGCGGTGATAATGCTTTGCCGTAACATCTTTCCTGGCTTTAATAAGCGTAGGAATGACTTCCTCCGGAATGCCCTTTTCCTTCAGGATCCGGCGTTCAACCGCCATGCCGTCAAACACAGCCGCGGTAAGTCTTAGAACAGACAGGGGCCCTGCTGCAGCAGGTCCTGTCTGAGCGGCAGAGACCACGGGTCCTCTGAGATCATCTCTTGAAGTTCCGGGTACCACGCTCTTCTCGGCCAATCCGGAACCACGAGAATTGTGTTAACTCCTCGCTTTCTTATTATTCTCAATACCTTTGGTATGAGAGGTAGAGGAGGGAACACATAAACTGACCAGTACACCCACGGTGTCACTAGAGCGTCCACAGCTATCGCCTGAGGGTCTCTTGACCTGGCGCAATACTTCTCTAGTTTTTTGTTTAGGCGGGACGCCATCATGTCCACCTGTGGACGACCCCATTGATTTACAATCATTTGGAAGACTTCTGGATGAAGTCCCCACTCTCCCGGGTGGAGGTCGTGCCTGCTGAGAAAGTCTGCTTCCCAGTTGTCCACTCCCGGGATGAACATTGCTGACAGTGCTAGTACATGATTCTCCGCCCATCGGAGAATTTTTGTGGCTTCTGCCATCGCCGTCCTGCTTCTTGTGCCGCCCTGTCGATTCACATGGGCGACTGCCGTGATGTTGTCTGACTGGATCAGCACCGGCTGGTGTAGGAGCAGGGATTTTGCTTGACTTAGGGCATTGTAAATGGCCCTTAGTTCCAGAATATTTATGTGAAGGGCAGTCTCCTGACTTGACCATAGTCCTTGGAAATTTCTTCCCTTTGTGACTGCCCCCCAGCCTCGTAGGCTGGCATCCGTGGTCACCAGGACCCAGTCCTGTATGCCGAATCTGCGGCCCTCCAGAAGATGAGCACTGTGCAGCCACCACAGAAGAGACACCCTGGTTCGTGGAGACAGGGTTATTAAACGATGCATCTGAAGATGCGATCCGGACCACTTGTCCAACAGGTCCCACTGAAAAATCCTGGCATGGAACCTGCCGAATGGAATTGCTTCGTAAGAAGCTACCATCTTTCCCAGGACCCGCGTGCAGTGATGCACCGATACCTGTTTTGGTTTTAGGAGGTCTCTGACTAGAGAAGACAACTCCCTGGCTTTCTCCTCCGGGAGAAACACTTTTTTCTGGGCCGTGTCCAGAATCATTCCCAGGAACATTAGACGTGTCGTGGGGACCAGCTGTGACTTTGGGATATTCAGAATCCAGCCGTGCTGGCTCAGCACTTCCTGAGATAGTGCTACTCCCACTAACAACTGTTCCTTGGATCGTGCCTTTATTAGGAGATCGTCCAAGTATGGGATAATTAAAACTCCCTTTTTTCGAAGGAGTATCATCATTTCCGCCATAACCTTGGTAAATACCCTTGGTGCCGTGGAGAGTCCAAACGGCAGCGTCTGGAATTGGTAATGGCAGTCCTGTACCACAAATCTGAGGTACTCCTGGTGAGAATTGTAAATGGGGACATGCAGGTAAGCATCCTTGATGTCCAGGGATACCATGTAATCCCCCTCGTCCAGGCTTGCAATAACCGCCCTGAGCGATTCCATCTTGAACTTGAATTTTTTTTTTATGTATGTGTTCAAGGATTTCAAATTTAAAATGGGTCTCACCGAACCGTCCGGTTTCGGCACCACAAATAGTGTGGAATAGTAACCCCGGCCTTGTTGAAGTAGGGGTACCTTGATTATCACCTGCTGGGAATACAGCTTGTGAATCGCTGCTAGCACTGCCTCCCTGTCTGAGGGAGCAATCGGCAAGGCGGATTTTAGGAAACGGCGGGGTGGAGTCGCCTCGAATTCCAGCCTGTATCCCTGAGATACTATTTGAAGGATCCAGGGATCCACCTGTGAGCGGGCCCACTGATCGCTGAAATTCCTGAGGCGGGCCCCCACCGTACCTGGCTCCGCCTGTGAAGCCCCACCGTCATGCGGCGGACTTGGAAGAGGAAGCGGGGGAGGACTTTTGTTCCTGGGAACCTGCTGTTTGCTGCAGCCTTTTTCCCCTGCCTCTGCCTCTTGACAGAAAAGACCCTCCTTTTCCCCGCTTGTTTTTCTGGGACCGAAAGGACTGAACCTGATAAAATGGCGCCTTCTTAGGCTGTGAGGGGACATGGGGTAAAAATGCTGACTTCCCAGACGTTGCTGTGGAAACTAGGTCGGAGAGACCATCCCCAAATAATTCCTCCCCCTTATAAGGCAAGACTTCCATGTGCCTTTTGGAATCTGCATCTCCAGTCCACTGGCGAGTCCATAAGCATCTCCTAGCAGAGATAGATAATGCACTTATTTTAGATGCCAGTCGGCAGATTTCCCTCTGTGCATCTCTCATGTATAAGACTGAGTCTTTTATATGGTCAATTGTTAGCAGGATCGTGTCTCTGTCTAACGTGTCAATATTTTCTGACAGTTTATCTGACCACGCAGCGGCAGCACTGCACATCCATGCTGACGCAATAGCTGGTCTGAGTATAATGCCTGAGTGTGTATATACAGACTTCAGGATCGCCTCCTGCTTTCTATCAGCAGGTTCCTTAAGGGCGGCCGTATCCTGGGACGGTAGTGCCACCTTTTTAGACAAACGTGTGAGCGCTTTATCCACCCTCGGGGGTGTTTCACAACGTAACCTATCCTCTGGCGGGAAAGGGAACGCCATTAGTAGCTTCTTAGGAATTACCAATTTCTTATCAGGGGAAGCCCACGCTTCTTCACACACTTCATTTAATTCATCTGACGGGGGAAAAACTACAGGTAGTTTTTTCTCCCCAAACATAATACCCTTTTTTGTGGTACCTGGATGTAAATCAGAAATATTTAACACCTCTTTCATTGCCTCAATCATGCAGTGAATGGCCTTAACGGGCATTAAATTTGACTCATCGTCATCGACACTGGTGTCAGTATCCGTGTCGACATCTACTTGTGCCACCTGAGATAACGGGCGTTTCAGAGCCCCTGATGACTTTTGAGACACCTGGACAGGCACGAGCTGAAGACTCGGCTGTCCCACAGTCGGCATGTCGTCAAATTTTTTATGTAAGGAGTCTATACGTGCACTCATTTCCTGCCATAATACCATCCACTCAGGTGTCTGACCCCCAGGGGGTGACATCCCTGCTAAAGGCATCTGCTCCCCCTCCACATCATTATCCTCCTCAAACATGTCGACACAGCCGTACCGACACACTCCACACACACAGGGAATGCTTAAACAGAGGACAGGACCCACAAAAGCCCTTTGGGGGGACAGAGTAAGAGTATGCCAGCACACACCAGAGCGCTATATATATATACAGGGACTAACTGAGTTATGTCCCTAATAGCTGCTTTTTATATAATATACTGTATACAGTGCCAATTTTAATGCCCCCCCCTCTCTTTTCCCTCTTACTGTACTGTAGAATTGCAGGGAAGAGCCAGGGAGCTTCCTTCCAGCCGAGCTGTGAGGGAAAAATGGCGCCAGTGTGCTGAGGAGATAGGCTCCGCCCCTTTTTCGCGGCCTATTCTCCCGCTTTTTATGGGATTCTGGCAGGGGTATTTACCTCATATATAGCCCCAGGGGCTATATATTGAGGTATTTTAGCCAGCCAAGGTGTTTTTATTGCTGCCTCAGGGCGCCCCCCCCAGCGCCCTGCACCCTCAGTGACCGGAGTGTGAAGTGTGTATGAGGAGCAATGGCGCACAGCTGCAGTGCTGTGCGCAACCTTGGTGAAGACAGGATGTCTTCATGCCGCCGATTTTCCGGACCATCTTCTTGCTTCTGGCTCTGTAAGGGGGACGGCGGCGCGGCTCCGGGACCGAACATCAAGGCTGGGCCTGCGGTCGATCCCTCTGGAGCTAATGGTGTCCAGTAGCCTAAGAAGCCCAATCCGGCTGCAAGCAGGCGAGTTCGCTTCTTCTCCCCTTAGTCCCTCGCTGCAGTGAGCCTGTTGCCAGCAGGTCTCACTGAAAATAACAAATTCTAAGACTATAACTTTCTAAGAGCTCAGGAGAGCCCCTAGTGTGCATCCAACCTCGGCCGGGCACGAAATCTAACTGAGGCTTGGAGGAGGGTCATAGTGGGAGGAGCCAGTGCACACCAGGTAGTCTAAGATCTTTCTAGAGTGCCCAGCCTCCTTCGGAGCCCGCTATTCCCCATGGTCCTTACGGAGTTTCCAGCATCCACTAGGACGTTAGAGAAATAGGAGCTGAAGAAGGCTTTCTTGCTCTAAGCATGGTTTGAATTACCTGTGAAAATCCTCTAGATTTTAGGATAGAGGTTTCAACAGCCACGCCGTCAAAGACAGCCGTTCCAGCTGGCTGCGATAACAAGGCCCCTGCATTAGTAGATCTGGACGTTGAGGAAGCAGAATTGGAGCTTCCACGGACATCCTTAGTAGATCTATGTACCAATGCCTTCTGGGCCAGGCTGGAGCTATTAGAATTATGGCTCCCCTTACTTGCTTTATTTTCCTCACCACCCTGGGTAACAGGGAGATTGGAGGAAACAGAGATGCCAGATGAAATTCCCATTTCACTGTGCGTCTACAAGGATCGCCCCGGAATCCTTTGTTCTTGATCCGTATGCCGGAACTTTGTTGTTCAAAAGGGACGCCATGAGATCTATCTCTGGCAGACCCCATCTGTTTACTAGAGTTTGAAATACTTTCGGGTGTAACGCCCATTCGGTCTCCTGAATGGTGTGTCGACTGAGAAAGTCTGCTTCCCAGTTCAGCACTCCTGGCACAAACACTGCGGACAATGCTGGAAGATGGAGTTCTGCCCATCTTAGTATGTGAGTTACTTCCTCCATCAATCTTTTGCTGTGAGTTCCTCCCTGATGGTTGAGGTACACTACTGCTGTTGCATTGTCTGAACGGATCTGGACCGGTCTTCCTTGCAGAAAGTCCTTTGCCTGAACCAGAGCCATATATATGGCCCTTATCTCCAACAGATTTATTGGCAGGCAACTTTCCCTTGTGGTCCATTTTCCCTGGAACCAGAAATTTTCGAACACTGCTCCCCAGCTTTGAAGACTGCCATCCGTTGTCAGTATTTGCCAATCTACTATCCAAAAGGGTCTCCCCTTATCTCAGGGATGGGGAACCTTCGGTCCTCCAGCTGTTGTTGAACTACACATACCAGCATGCCTTGCTACAGTTTTGCTATTTGGCCATGCTAAAACGGTTGCAAGGCATGCTGGGATGTGTAGTTCAACAGCAGCTGGAGGGCCGAAGGTTCCCCATCCCTGCCTTATCTAGATGGTCCGTCTGTAGCCACCAGGCTAATGACCTTTTTATGTTTACTGGAAGCTTTATCATCTGTCTTTTTATTGTCTGATGTTTTCCATTCCATCTGGTCAGAATGAGGTGTTGTAGAGGTCTGGAGTGGAATTGTGCATATTCCACCATGTCGAATGTTGACACCATCATACCCATCAATCGCATTGCTGCATCAACTGATATTGTCTGACTGTGTAACAACTTGCACCTTGGATATCTTTTTCCAAGGTAAAACTATTCTTTGTAGACTTGAATCCAATATGGCCCCCAAATGAACCATCCGTTGTGACTGATTCAGAGACGATTTTTCCCAATTTATGAGCCATCCATGTCCTTGTAGACAGACTATCGTCTGTTGGAGATGGCTTAAGAGTAATTCCTGGGCTTGTGCCAGGATTAAAAGATCGTCGAGGTATGGAAAAATTCTTATCCCCTGTTTACGGAGATAAGCTGCCATAACCACCATCATTTTGGTAAATACCCTGGGGTTGCCGCTAGCCCAAAGGGCAAAGCCTGGAACTGAAAATGTTGCTGGAGGATGGCAAACCTGAGGTAACATTGATGGGATCGTGCTATGGGCACATGTATGTAAGCATCCTGTATATCCAAAGATGATATGCAATCTGCTGGTTCCACAGCCAAAACTATGGAACGTAACGTTTCCATGTGGAACCATGGAACCCAAATGTATTTGTTTAGCATTTTGAGGTTGAGATTGAGAATTGGTCGGAATTACCTATTTGGCTTCTGAATCAAAAATAGATTGGAGTAAAAACCCTGTCCCCGTTGTGTGTGGGGAACTGGGATAATTACCCCAGACTGAAGCAATTTCTGAACTGCATCTTGCAGGGTGTTGGCCTTCGACTCTATACGAGACGGGCTGGTGCAAAAAAAATAAAATAAGATTTTACTCACCGGTAAATCTATTTCTCGTAGTCCGTAGTGGATGCTGGGGACTCCGTAAGGACCATGGGGAATAGCGGCTCCGCAGGAGACTGGGCACAGCTAAGAAAGAATTAGGACTACCTGGTGTGCACTGGCTCCTCCCACTATGACCCTCTTCCAGACTTCAGTAAGGATACTGTGCCCGGAAGAGCTGACACAATAAGGAAAGGATTTTGAATCCCGGGTAAGACTCATACCAGCCACACCGTATAACTCGTGATATTAAACCCAGTTAACAGTATGAACATAACTAAAAGGGCCATCTGTTGAGAGGCTCTGTTAACAATAACTATATACAAGTATTGCAGACAGTCCGCACTTGGGACTACGAGAAATAGATTTACCGCTGAGTAAAATCTTATTTTCTCTAACGTCCTAGTGGATGCTGGGGACTCCGTAAGGACCATGGGGATTATACCAAAGCTCCCAAACGGGCGGGAGAGTGCGGATGACTCTGCAGCACCGAATGAGAGAACTCAAGGTCCTCCTCAGCCAGGGTATCAAATTTTTAGAATTTTGCAAACGTGTTTTCCCCTGACCAAGTAGCAGCTCGGCAAAGTTGTAAAGCAGAGACCCCTCGGGCAGCCGCCCAAGAAGAGCCCACTTTCCTCGTGGAATGGGCTTTTACAGATTTAGGCTGCAGCAGGCCAGCCACAGAATGCGCAAGCTGAATTGTGCTACAAATCCAGCGAGCAATAGTCTGCTTTGAAGCAGGAGCACCCATCTTGTTTGGTGCATACAGGATAAATAGCGAGTCAGTCTTCCTGACTCCAGCCGTCCTGGAAACATAAATTTTCAAGGCCCTGACTACGTCCAGTAACTTGGAGTCCTCCAAGTCCCTAGTAGCCGCAGGCACCACGATAAGGTGGTATTAGCTTTTCACTTGAACCAACCTAGGAAGAAACTGGGGACTAGTCCTCAATTCTGCCCTATCCATATGGAAAATCAAATAGGGGCTTTTGCATGACAAAGCCGCCAATTCTGCCACCCGCCTTGCCGAAGCCAAGGCCAAAAGCATGACCACTTTCCACGTGAGATATTTTAAATCCACGGTTTTGAGTGGCTCAAACCAATGTGACTTTAGGAAACCCAACACCACGTTGAGGTCCCACGGTGCCACTGGGGGCACAAAAGGAGGCTGAATATGCAGAACTCCCTTGACAAATGTCTGAACTTCAGGCAGTGAAGCCAGTTCCATTTTGGAAGAAAATCGATAGAGCCGAAATCTGGACCTTAATGGAACCCAATTGTAGGCCCATAGTCACCTCTGACTGTAGGAAGTGCAGAAATCGACCTAGCTGAAATTTCTCCTTTGGGGCCTTCCTGGCCTCACAGTACGCAACATATTTCCGCCATATGCGGTGATAATGGTTAGCGTTCACTTCTTTCCTAGCTTTAAATAGCGTAGGGATAACTTCCTCCGGAATTCCCTTTTCCTTCAGGATCCAGCGTTCAACCGCCATGCCGTCAACGCAGCCGCGGTACGTTTTGAAACAGACAGGCCCCCTGCTGCAGCAGGTCCTGTCTGAGCGGCAGAGGCCATAGGTCCTCTGAGATCATTTCTTGGAGTTCTGGTTACCAAGCTATTCTTGGCCAACCCGGAACAATGAGTATAGTTCTTACTCCTCTCCTTCTTATTATTCTCATTACCCTGGGTAAGAGAGGCAGAGAAGGGAACACTTACACCGACTGGTACACCCACGGTGTTACCAGAGTGTCCACAGCTATCGCCTGAGGGTCCTTGACCTGGCGCAATATCTTTGTAACTTTTAGTTGAGGCGGGACGCCATCATGTCCACCTGTGGCCTTTCCCAACGGTGTACAATCATTTGGAAGACTTCTGGATGAAGTCCCCACTCTCCCGGGTGGAGGTCGCTCCGGGAATGAACACTGCTGACAGTGCTAACACATGATTTTCCGCCCATCGGAGAATCCTTGTGGCTTCTGCCATCGCCATCCTGCTTCTTGTGCCGCCCTGTCGTGTACATGAGCGACCGCCGTGATGTTGTCTGACTGGATCAGCACCGGCCGGTGTTGAAGCAGGGGTCTAGCCTGACTTAGGGCATTGTAAATGGCCCTTAGTTCCAGAATATTTATGTGTAGGGAAGTCTCCTGACTTTTCCATAGCCTTGGAAGTTTCTTCCCTGTGTGACTGCCCCCCAGCCTCGAAGGCTGGCATCCGTGGTCACCAGGACCCAGTCCTGTATGCCGAATCTGCGGCCCCCTAGAAGATGAGCACTCTGCAGCCACCACAACAACGACACCCTGGCCCTTGGAGACAGGGTTATCCGCCGATGCATCTGAAGATGCGACCCGGACCACATGTCCAACAGATCCCACTGGAAAATCCTTGAATGGGACCTGGCGAATGGAATTTCTTCGTAAGAAGCTACCATCCTTCCCAGGGCTCGCGTGCATTGATGCACAGACACCTGTATACGTATTAGGAGGTCTCTGTCTAGAGACGACAACTCCTTGGACTTCTCCTCCGGGAGAAACCCTTTTTATCCTGTTCTGTGTCCAGAACCATACTCAGGAACAGTAGACGCGTCGTAGGAACCAGCTGCGACTTTGGAATATTCAGAATTCAGCCGTGCTGTTGTAGCACTTCCCGAGTTAGTGCTACTCCGCCGAACTGCTCCCTGGACCTCGCCTTTATAAGGAGATCGTCCAAGTACGGGATAATTATTTCGGCCATTACCTTGGTAAATACCTCGGTGCCGGGGACAGACCAACGGCAACGTCTGGAATTGGTAATGACAATCCTGTACCACAATTATGAGGTACTCCTGGTGAAAAGGGTAAATAGGGACATGCAGGTAAGCATCCTTGATGTCCAGTGATACCATCCAGGCTTGCAATAATCGCCCTGAGCGATTCCATTTCGAACTTGAACCTTCGTATATAAGTGTTCAAGGCTTTTAATTTTAGAATGGGTCTCACCGAACCGTCTGGTTTCGGTACCACAACATTTTGGAATAGAAACCCCGGCCTTGTTGAAGGAGGGGTACCTAGATTTCACCTGCTGGAAGTGCAGCTTGTGAATTGCCGCCAGTACTACCTTTCTCCGAGGGCAGCAGGCAAGGCTGAGGTGAGGTAACGGCAAGGGGGAGTCGCCTCGAACTCCAGCCTGTATCCCTGTGATACTATTTGCAGAACCTAGGGATCCACCTGTGGGCAAACGAGGATACGAGGTCCCAGAGACCATCCCCAACAATTCCTCACCCTTATAAGGCAGAATCTCCATGTGCCTTTTATAGGCAGCATCACCTGTCCACTGCCGGGTTTCTAATACCCTCCTGGCAGAATGGACATTGCATTAATTCTGGATGCCAGCCGGCAAATATCCCTCTGTGCATCCTTATATATAAGACAACGTCTTTAATATGCTCTATGTTAGCAAACTATTTTCCCTGTCGTAGAGTATTAATATTATCTGACAGGGTATCAGACCACGCTGCAGCAGCACTATTTATGCTGAGGCGATTGCAGGTCTCAGTATATAACCTGAGTGTGTATATACAGACTTCAGGATAGTCTCCTGCTTTTTATCAGCAGGCTCCTTCAAGGTGGCCGTATCCTAAGACGGCAGTGCCACCTTTTTTGACAAACGTGTGAGCGCCTTATCCACCCTAAGGGATATCTCCCAACGTGACCTATCCTCTGGCGGGAAAGGGTACGCCATCAGTAACTTTTTAGAAATTACCAGTTTCTTATTGGGGGAACCCACGCTACTTTACACACTTCATTCATTCATCTGATGGGGGAACAAAACACTGGCTGCTTTTTCTCCCCAAAAATAAAACCCCTTTTATGTGGTACTTTGGTTCATGTCAGAAATGCGTAACACATTTTTTATTGCCGAGATCATGTAACGGATGTTCCTAGTGGATTGTGTATATGTCTCAATCTCGTTGATACTGGAGTCAGACTCCGTGTCGACATCTGTGTCTGCCATCTGAGGTAATGGGCGCTTTTTTGAGCCCCTGATGGCCTTTGAGACGCCTGGGCAGGCGCGGGCTGAGAAGCCGGCTGTCCCACAGCTGTTTTACGTCATCCAGCCTTGTAAGGAGTTGACATTGTCGTTTAATACCTTCCACCTATCCATCCACTCTGGTGTCAGCCCCACAGGGGACGACATCCCATTTATCGGCCTCTGCTCCACCTCCACGTAACCTTCCTCATCCCACATGTCGACACAGCCGTACCGACACACAGCACACACACAGGGAATGCTCTGACTGAGGACAGGACCCCACAAAGTCCTTTGGAGAGAGAGAATGCCAGCACACACCAGAGCGCTATATAATGCAGAGATTAACACTATAACTGAGTGATTTTTCCCCCAATAGCTGCTTGTATAAACAATATTGCACCTAAATTTAGTGCCCCCCCCCCCTCTCTTTTTTACCCTTTGAGCCTGAAAACTACAGGGGAGAGCCTGGGGAGCTGTCTTCCAGTCTGCACTGTGAAGAGAAAATGGCGCCAGTGTGCTGAGGGAGATAGCTCCGCCCCTTTTCCGCTGACTTTTCTCCCGCTTTTTTATGGATTCTGGCAGGGGTATTTATCACATATATAGCCTCTGGGGCTATATATTGTGATATATTTGCCAGCCTAGTAAGTGGAACCGATTCCTTACCTTCTCCCCATGCTCCGGCCACAGCCTGGTAACGTCTGCTGGACCTGCTAGAACATCCGTCACAGACGCCCGCCGAGACAGCACTAATACCTGAAGGTAAGCGTTGTTGCGACCCGTGGAGAGTTGTTGGAGCGACTTTCTAGCATGCATTTAAGACGCTGTTAAGAAAGATCCCTCAAAACATAGTAAGACTATAAAAATAAAATAATAAAAGCTTAGGGCTGCTTTAACAGCAGCTCTGTGACCATGGTCCGGCTCCTGATGCACCAAACAAAAAACTGGTTTGACTGAGTCGGTGGACGGGATTATATGGAGGAGCCCGATGCATCCTGGGAGGCCAGAAAGCTTGTGACTATTTGGTGACATCTCCGCTGTCGCTCTGGCATATCCCAATGTTATCATGTGGATAACCTGTGGACCCAGCCGGAGAAAGCTGCCCAAGGTGGGTCTTGATTGACCACAGGTGCCACAGACTGACTGGAAGATGTATGACCCCCCAGCGCCTGAACCAGCAGCTAACACTTCCTCCACTGGTGAATCCGTGACGACAGCACTGCATGATGCAGGAGCGTCCGCGGATTTCCCACCCTGTGTAGCAGACATCATGTGGGATGTAGCCTTAGGATGTAATCGTACAATATAGCCAGACAAACAGAAAAAAACACAGCAAGTAATCCCGTTTTGTGACAGTTAAAACAGCACAAACCGAGGATATAAGTGGTGTGGGGTGACTTAAAAACACAGTGAGAAATATAAACAGTATACCCTGTGTAGCACTATATATTATGAGACTCTGACGCACCTAGTTCCCCAGGGTACAGAATATAGTGATAGCAAACGTGTGATACACAAGAGTGTAATCCACACAGCAGCTATAGGCACACTCAGTCACAGGTACAATGCAGGAATTATCACATATAACAATAAAACTGCACTGGACTAGTAATTACATATAGATATGCATGTATACAGATATAACAATGCACAGTAAACACTGGCTGTATATCACAGAATACTTGCACTAAATATTTAGATAGCAGTACACTTGTTCTTAACGAACACTTTCTAAAATGACATGTAGAATTTAAAGTGTCTGTAAATGCACAGCGCTGATGATACAGGCGGATTTTCAGAGGAGACCGTGCCCAGCAGTCCGGGAGATCAGCCCAGTTATGTAATGGTGCCAAAATCTCTTCAGGGAGTGAGGGAGGGAGAGATGCAGCTCCAGGGCAGGTACACCAGCAGCAGATGACGCCCAGAGCTGAGGGAGGGGCTACAGGTCAGCACCTTATCCCCTCTGCTGGACTTCACCACCGGGTACTGTGGAGCCTTTTGCAAATGGAGTCTAATAAATCCAACCTGTGCTCCTTGCCCTGGTGGATATAGTGGGGTCCCTGTGCGACAGTGTCCACGCCAGCGGCGAGGTCCGTCTGCTGGGGCCATGACCGGATCCCAATTTACCTTACCTCCCCCCTTCAAGTGCAGCCACGCGATCCTGGAGAATAACAGCAGCGGTGTTTCTGAATAAAACCGGTGTCTCTCCGCTGCAAGCACCCGGGAACCAGGCCGCGGGAGTATGCAGCATCACTGAGAGAGGTGATGAAGCCAGAGCACAGCATACCATAAAGACATAGAAATTGCTGAAGACCTTGAAGTCTAAAAAGCTCTTTTCAGGGCTGCCTAGCGCAGACCCACCTGTTAGTGACCTGCACTGCTGGCACCAATTTACAAACTGAGCTCCAGTGCCTGGAGGCGGGGCTATAGAGGAGGCGGTGCAGTGCATCCTGGGAACAGTCAAAGCTTTAGCCTGTTGGTGCCTCGGATCAAGATCCAACTCTACACCCCGATGTTATTCCCTGTGGAATACCAGTGTACCCCGCTGCAGAAATAATGAAGTTTTAAAATAAATTGAAGAAATCTCTCTGGAGCTCCAGAGTGTGCATCCTCTCCTGAGGGCACTTTTTTCTAAACTGCCTGTGGGAGTGGGTATAGAGGGGAGGAACCAGCACACCCAATGGAAGAAATGTAAAGTGCACTGGCTCCTTTGGACCCCGTCTATACCCATCGTACTATTGTGTCCCCAATATCCCTTATGGATGCTAGAGAAACAAGAACAACATGCTCCAACTGAATGTGGCACACATAAAATGTCTGAGGACATCCACATACAGTGCCGTGCATTGCTTCTTTCCATATAATGCCAGTAACTGACCGGAAATGATCATCTTTCATAAGGAACCAGGAACACTAATCACAAGAGGACAAAGTACAGGATTTGCTACGTTCACATTTATAAGCATTAGCGCTGTTATAAGTAACTGAAATGATCTGCTGACACAAGTCATTTAAATATTATAGAAAGTAGCATCCCGGTTTTGTTTCAGAGCACTCAGTGAAATTTTGGGGAACAGAAACTGAATCATGAAGAACGGCTACTTATTTACTGGTGAGTAATCCGCTCTACTTGTGCAACTCAAAGGAGTAAACAGATGTTATTGTGTAATCATTTAAAATAATTGTTATCAAGATGAGTATGTGTAACTACAGTAACTACAGGACAATTCATGTTGTTAGTAGACAAGTACCGTGGCAGTTCCGATTCATACTAACAGATGCCAATGTGATTTACTACAAAGGAGTAGACAAAGTGAAAACTGGTACTCGCACATAAGGCATTGGTGGCATTTAAGATCCGATTCAGAGCTGATCTCTGACATGCGGGTGGGAAGGAAGGGACGCCTAGCACAGGGCTAGTCCGCCCCGCATGTCAAGTCGCCCCCGGTCACAGAGGTGCGAAAGCTATGCACGGCGGCAATGCTCGCACCTGGAGAGTAGCTCCCTGCCTACGCAGTCTAGCTACCCGCCATGTTTTCGGTTGCAGCGGCTGCGTGTGACATCACGCGGCCGCCACGGCCCTTTGCAATGGTCCGGACAAGCATGCATTGTCCGGACCGAGCTCCCCCAACAGCGTTTTAACGCTGCTGGCATGCCCCCTCCAGCCTCTGCCTGTCAATCAGGCAGAGGCGATCTAAGCAGTGAGATGCCATTGCAGAGATCGGGTCTGAATTAGGCCCTTAGTGTGTAAGTGCTGATGTAGCTGTAACAAGTACACAGTCTGCATATTTGCCTTGCATGTATAGACTGTTAAACCAATGCCCTCATGCAACAACACCCCAACAGTCAGTACGGTTACAAGAAACATCACTACACTCCTTTGCTGTACAGTTTATTTATTTTCTTTATGAATAAGAGGCCAAAAACGTATGTACACAGAGAATCCAAAGAAACCCAAAGCAAATCTGCATGAAGTGCAGCGTTTCCCCTTTACCTGAGGCTTTGGTTTCAGCATTCTCCAGAGGAGATCTGGGGGAGGGGGGGGCATCAAGACAATCACAGCGACAGTGATTACTTGGTGTGCACAGTCCCAGCTACATGCACCTGGCATCGAATTCCTCATTTTATGCAGGAACAACTGATGTTTTGTCAAGTCTCCTATTTAAAGCGGTTCTAGAACTTGGCGTGTTCTTTGTCCAGGTGGCTTAATACTTTGATTACAATAACACGTATTGCAAGCTTAGGAGATAGACAGGAATATTAGAATACTCGGCTGCACTCCACACCCAGACACTCTGCATTAAAACTCTTTGCTGTAGACACCCATACCCATGCATCATTCCCCATGGCACACGTCCACCATAACCTACATCTGCAAACCTATGGCCACATTAAACCACTCAAGACCAAGTGACTTCTCATAAATGCACAAACTCTCCAACACTATGTGCACAGCTTTGGCAGACCAGACATTGGCAGTCATGCAGGGCCAACTACACACTCCTAGTTGCAGTGTGTCCTATAGTGAAAGAGGGATGTGTGCCATACTGAGTTTGTGTGCTCAAGGTGAATCAATAAGTCACACATGGCCTTCCAGCCAGCTGCCTGAGGATCTCTCAGAACTGAGTGTTAGAGAAGCAAAGCCCATGTTAAAGCAGCATGTTATGTTCAAACGTGAAAGTGTGACAAACCAAGCCTGTCCGAGCATGGCCACACTAAGCTTCACATCAGTGAGCAACACCAAACCACAACTGGTGACTTCCAGTCTAAATCCCCCCTAGGTTATGTACAAATTGGGATTGTAGCATGTGTTTTGATATGGTATGTTCCAAAACAGGCACACAATAAAAGATATTTAGAACAGTGTTTCAATCATGCGTTCTGCACCAAGTCATTAGTACATAGCACTGGTTACGATCTGATAAATGCATCGAGCCAAGGACATAAGATGCTGCTAGTCCTCTAAACCTCCTTATACGTCTACTAAACTAAACACTCTGCCGAGGAAAGCAATAAAAAAAGCAACTGAAAGGCATATATAATGAATGTACACTCATCTTTACATATAAAGCCCTCTGCAGTAAGCTCATCCCAAGCCATACTTTTAAAATACACATTGACTGCATACCCAACCATCCATTCCTCTCAATCCCCTACGGAGCAATCCACACCGTTCCCCAGCATTACACATAAAAGCACTGCACTGTTGCATTTTATTGGTTGTTTCGGTTTGAAATCAAGGCATATTGTTGTTTTAAAACTAAGGTACCAGGCTATGCACAGATCAAATTTTGTGCTCAATTTTTTTTTTTTTCCAACAAGTTTATGTGCAAATATGCTGATGGGTACCAGATTTTCCTGTTGACAATTTTGTTTTCCCTGCAAGCATGCAATGCGTTGCGATGCAATAACAAAAAATAAAAAATAATTAAAAATAAAAAAAGGAGAGAAAATATTAACTACATATATGCCATCTTATCCAAAACCCAGATTAGTAACTATACACTCGCTCGAGATTTTTAAGACCTTTCTTCTGTTTCGATTAACTTTTCTGCCCTGACACTGTGATAATGAGCGAGTCTCAATCCCGTGTTGATGCAACATGGAGGAAAGAAGGGGGAGACAAATCCATCTCTATAAAGGTGCAAGGGAGAAAAGAAAGAACATAAGGTAGTTATGCATTTTATCTTTTAGCCTCTGAGCTGCAAAATGATAGAGCAGCACCCAGGTTCTTCCATTCAGGGAATCTGTTACACTCAGACTAAAAATTCAAATGCAATGGAATAAGGTGAAACTGTTCGGGGTAGAAGTGAGCACGTTGCTTGCAAAGTCCACGGGATGCTGAATACTCTCGCAGCAAATGCTGGGTTTGGGCTCCTTCCTCCCCCTCCCCCCTTCCACTTCAGGCCTCTTGCTGTGCGGGTCTCTTCAGGTCCCGAATCTGTTTCACTAGGTAGGTTTTCTCATCGTTAAATTGCTCGTCCTCAGTGCGGTCATTCTGGAACTTGCTGAGGAATTCAATGAGTTTGCTCTGGTTCTTGAGAAGGATATCCAGTACAGGCTGCGTTTTGTTCGGGTTGGCTACAAATACCTGTAGATTAAAGGATGGTAGAAGAAAAACATGAGATCTCATTCCAGTAAAATGGAAACAATGTGACAAAGATCTGAACTGTTTTGCTGACCCAGTTATTTACTTTGTAATAGAAAAATCATTGGTCAGATTAAGAAGAGGAACCACTTCTGAAAATGTTCATAAAAGTAGGGACAAAGGCCAGTATTCAATTCTATTCACCCCCTTCCATACCCGTTGTGGTTCTGCTGATGGGCGTGGTATCATCATTTCAGCTGGGTTAGCGAGACACACAACCCTTTATGCAGCTAAACTGGATAACTATGGGCGCGATAACTGGGATCACTTTAGAAAGGAGATTGGCTGGTATTCAAATGATATATCATGCCCAAAGTGTTTTACATTACTACGTCCTCTCATCTGACATATTAAAATAACAATATAGTGGATGTGTAGAATTACTATTTGTCCATATTACCCGTACAGATCAAAAATGTTGTCCCTCCTGTCATACATAAATTATATTCCAGTTCCGTCTGGTAACACATCATCACATCTCAGTTCCATCTCTCTGGTAAAGCACCATCACACCCCAGTTCCATCCATTCAGTAACGCACCGTGACATCCCACTTCCATCCATCCAATAACGCACCATCGCAACCCAGTTCCACCCCTCTGGTCGTAAATATACGTTATGGTAAGAACTTACCGTTGATAACGGTATTTCTCCTAGGTCCACAGGATAACATTGGGATATGATGGAGCGACAGCGGATTGGTACCAAACGATCACAATTTTTCAGGCCTCCCAGGATGCAACGGGCTCGTCCATATATCCCCGCCCACTGGCTCAGTCAAATCAGTTGTATTCCAAAGCATTTAGGCAGGAGCATTATGTAGAACCCTATTCAGGCGAGAAGACCACACATGCACACCCTTCCACGCAAGAGGAAAGAGGTTAGTGAGTATAAAGATTCTCAAATCAGGTGCGTCAGGGTGGGATGATCCCTGTGGAAACCTGTGGACATAGGAGAAATACCGTTATCAACGGTGAGTTCTTACCATAACGTATATTTCTTCGGCAGGGTCCACAGGTTATCCACAGGATAACATTGGGACTTCCCAAAGCAATTTCTAGTGGTGGGGACGCTCCTGATTAGACAGGAGAACCTTTCGCCCAAATTCAGCATCATGAGAGGCAAAAGTGTCCAAGGCATAATGTCTAATGAATGTGTTAATGGAAGACCATGTGGCTGCCTTACATATCTGTTCTGCTGAAGCACCATATTGTGCTGCCCATGAAGGACCTACCTTACGTGTAGAGTGAGCAGAGACATTAGCCAGAACAGGGAGATCAGCTCGAGAATATGCTTCTGAAATAGTCATTCGAAGCCATCTTGCTAGCGTCTATTTAGTCGCAGGCCATCCCCTCTTGTGAAATCCATAGAGAACGGAGAGAGAATCTGTCTTTCTGATGGCACTGGTAGGACCCACGTATAATCTTAATGCACGGACTACCGCCAGCGACGCTTCTCCCGCAGAAAGTCCCGATACCTGAAAAGCCGGAACTACAATTTCTTTGTTAAGGTGAAACTTAGAGACCACCTTAGGAAGATAACCAGACTTAGTTCTGAGAACTGCTTTATCTGGATAAAAAACAAAAATCAGAAAAGGAGACTTACATGACAGCGCGACAGCGAACCTAAATCTGACACTCTTCTAGCTGATGTCATAGTCAGTAGAAAGAGTACTTTAGCTGTCAACCATTTAAGATCCACTTTTTTTAAGTGGTTCAAACTGAGCCCCTTGAAGGGCTTTGAGGACCAGACTTAAATCCCAAGGTACTGCAGGAGAAACAAAGGGTGGTTGAATGTGCAGCATTCTCTGGAAAAAAGTACGCACATCCTGTAAAGTGGCAATTTTCTTTTGAAACCATACAGTCAATGCTGATACTTGAAATCTCAAGGAGGCCACCTTCAACCCCTTATCCATTCCTGCCTGAAGGATTTTGGATCCATACTTCTTTAACTGCACCAATGAATATAGGCTTGCCATATTCGGTGATAAATGCGAGCTGAGGAGGGTTTCCATGCTCTGAGCATAGTTTGAATTACCTGTTGTGAAAAACCTCTTGACTTCAGGATAGAGGTTTCAACCACCACGCCGTCAAAGACAGACGATCCAGATGCCTATGATAACAAGGACCCTGAATCAGTAGATCTGGACGTTGAGGGAGCAGAATTGGAGCATCCAATGACATCCTCTTCAGATCTATGTACCAATGCCTTCTGGGCCAAGCCGGTGCTATTAGCATCACGGCACCCTTTGCTTGCTTTATTTTTCTCATCACCCTGGGTAGCAGGGAGATTGGAGGAAACAGATATGCCAGGTGAAAATCCCATTTCACCGATAATGCGTCCACAAGGATCGCTCCGGGATCCTTTGTTCTTAACCCGTATGAACTTTGTTGTTCAGACGGGATGCCATGAGATCCATCTCTGGCAACCCCCACTTGTCTATCAGAGTCTGAAAGACTTCCGGGTGTAGAGACCATTTGCCTGCTTGAATGGTGTGTCGACTCAGAAAATCCGCTTCCCAGTTTAGGACTCCTGGAACAAACACTGCGGACAATGCTGGAAGATGGAGTTCTGCCCACTTTAGTATGTGACTTACCGCCTTCATTGCTTTTTTGCTGCGAGTTCCTCCCTGATGGTTGAGGTACGCTACTGCTGTTGCATTGTCCTAGCGGATCTGGACTGGTTTTCCTTGCAGAATGTCCTTTGCCTGAACCAGTGCCATGTATATGGCCCGGAGCTCCAATAAGTTTATTGGCGGGCGACTTTCTTCTGTGGTCCATTGTCCCTGGAACCATAATCTTTAGGACACTGCTCCCCAGCCCTGTAGACTGGCATCCGTTGTCAGGATCTCATAATCTGATATCCAAAAGGGTCTCCCAATGTCTAGATGGGATGTCTGTAGCCACCAGGCTAATTACCTTTTTACCTTTACTGGAAGTATCATTCTTTGTTTCTTTATTATTTCTGTACTGCTTCTTGCAGAGCTCTTGCCTTCGCCTCTATATGAGATGGGCTGGTGCAAAAAAACCTTCGAGGAGGCTGCTTCTTGAAAGGAAAAACATAACCCAGAGATACCACTTCTTGTACCCAAGCATCTGTTGTCAATTGCTGCCATATTTGTGCAAACTGAAGAAGTCGGCCCCATACCTTGGGGTCCCCCAGGTGGAGGCCTGCACCATCAGGCTGATGGTTTCTGTTCTGGTTTGAAAGCTGGCCCTCTGGTGGCCCATTGCTTCTTTGCTTTACCAGACTTATTGTACTGGGTCTGTTTAGAATCATTTTTGCCTTTCGTTTTACCTTGCCACCGAAATGGACGAAACCCTGAACCTCTAGGCCTAGGGTTATAGCTGGCAGGAAACCTGACCTTCTTGGATTCGGCTTCCGACTCCAGAATATCTGTCAATTCCTTACCAAACAGGATATTCCCAACAAAAGGCAAAGCTTCCAGAACCTTCTTGGATTCTGAATCAGTTTTCCATGTACGTAGCCAAATTGCTCTGCAAGCAGCTACCGTTAAGGCTGACACTTTGGAAACAATTGTACCCATATCCATTGCTACTTCTTCTAGGAATAGTGCAGCCTGTTTCATATGAACTATATGGGTTTCCTGCTCCCTAGTAGGTGCTGAAAGCCCGTTTTCCAGTTCATCAGCCCATTCAACTACCGCTTTTGCCATCCAGGCTGAGGCCATAGCTGGCCTTATGACTGCCCCTGACAGAGAAAAAATGTTTTTCAAAAAACCATCCACTCTTCTGTCTGTGACATCATTTAATGATGTTGATGGTAACGGCAAAATAGATTTTCGCACTAATCGAATGACGTGCGTATCTACCTTAGGAGGCACTTCTCTTTTTAAACAGTCCCCAGTTGGAAAAGGGTATGGGAATCCCATTTTTTTAGAATTCTATATTTTTTTTTGGGTGTAGCCCAAGCTTCCTCCATAATTTCCGTCATTTCTTCTGAACCTGGAAACTCAACCCTAACTGTTTTGGGACGTTTAAACACAGGTGCTTTAGTTTTTATTATTGGCTCTGCTGAATCCTCTAGAGACAGAATAGCCTTCATTGCTCCAATTAACTCAGCTATATCCTCTGAGCTGAAACCTTCTACCTGTTCTTCATATGGTGAAGTAGAGTAAATGGAGTTATCCTCATCTGATGTATCATCCTGTGTGGCCTGTGAATTTAATGATATATTTACCCTTGGTTTTTCAGCTTGTTGATTTGTAGAAGCTGTTGGGGCTATACCATAAGACGGGAGCTGCATGTATGGGTTAATAGTATACCCTATTCCTGAGGTTGAAGCTGTAGGGACCAACCTGTCAGCTATACTGGCTAGAGTTTGTGCAAACATAGACCAAGGTTGATCTATTTGTCGTTGAACAGGGATCTGCCTTGCAATCTGCTGAAACGCAAAACAATTTGCACATAACCCATCATGTGCCAGATGCTGAGCTGATAACCCCACAGGATAAACATGTTATAAGTGTTGGCGTTACTGTTAATGTAACCTCATCACCTTTGCCGCTCTTAGACATGATAAATAATCAGCTTTACACAGTATACTACACAATCTGTTACTGTGATCACTTTACTTGTATTGAAGTGATCTCAATCTGAGCCCAACCCAAGCACCAGCATTGAGGCTCAGAACGGACACTGACAAACATATATAAAGTCAGCAATAACACTAGCAGTCAGTCACATGTTATATATTAGTCATTTGAGCATATTTATCAACTACGAACACGTTTCAAGTATGTAGGAGTACATTTACTGAATTCTGTTCTATACAGTTTATTTAGCGTATTTAGACGCATTTGCGAATAAAACCACAGTAATGTACACAGAATCATATGCAATAGGCACTAAAGTTAACTATTCATACTAACAAAAAGTAGATAGAATTTTAGTGCTGTAAAACCCTTACTCCGTAGAGCGGGATACAGGGAGACTCACACCACTTCCACGATCGATCAATACGTTTGCGAACGCTGAGTGGATCCAGACGCTACTAGTGTACACTGCCGCTCCGGCACTTTTTAGTGAACATAGACGCTCAGCGACCCTCTCTCTAGCGGTAACACTTAGTGTACACGGACGCAGCGGCCTATGCTGCGACAGAGTCACCTCGTGGCAGCGTCTGAGACGGAAGTGAGGCAATCAGCTCATGGCGGGAGACCGACGGAAACTGGTCGTGAACTGGACCAACCCTAGGGATCGCAGCCTTAAACTAATCCTGGTGCTTACTGATTTCTAAGGCCTAGCGCTGGAGCACCCGTGGTGGCGGCGCACCAGCTACTGTTTGGTAGTCTCCTCCCAAACAGTGCGGCTGTGTCCGTATTCCCCTTCTAAGCGGAACTGATGCCTTACCTTCTCCCCGTGCTCCGGCCACAGCCTGGTGACGTCTGCTTGGACCTGCTAGTATATCAGACACAGACCCCCGTCGAGACAGCACTACCGTGGGTAAGCGTTGTTGCGACCCGGCGGAGAGTTGTTGGAGCGACTCTTTCCAATATGCGTGTAAGACGCTGTTAGTAAAGATCACTCAAAACAATGTCGTAAGTCTATAAAAATAAAATAAAAAAGCTTAGGCCTGCCAAACACAGCAGCCCTGTGACCATGGTCCGACTCCTGCCGTACCAAACAAAAAACTGATTTGACTGAGCCAGTGGGTGGGTATATGTGGACGAGCCCGTTGCATCCTGGGAGGCCTGAAAGCTTGTGATCGTTTGGTACCAATCCGCTGTCGCTCCATCATTTCCCAATGTTATCCTGTGGATAACCTGTGGACCCTGCCGGAGAAATACAAATTCAGAATGGGTTCTAGCTCTGCATTCGCACATTTGAGCTCATTTTCTCAGTATATGGAGAGCAAATTCACAGAAGTGCTGCACAAAGGGGGATATTGTTGAACTCTACATCTGCCCCAAAGTGTTTTACATTACAAAGCCATTTCACCGTACATAATAAAATAACAGAATACAGAGGAATGTGCAAAATAACTATCTGAATCTCCCATATAGATCAATAATATTGTCCCTACTTCAGCACCTTAAATACATGGAAAGCTTCAAATTGAATGTTGCGGCTCTTATCTCGCAGCAGATTCATCATCAGCTTGAGGTTCTCGGGTTTACTGATATACTTTGTCATGATGGTAAAGTTGTGTCGGTCCAACAAAAGTTCGCCAAGTAGCTGCAGAGAGAAACAAAGGAGAGAAAGTGGAAGAAGTGAAAAGAGAGCGAGGAGGGTGAGAGATGTTAAATGATTATAAGTACAGCAGAGAAATGGAAGAAGAAATAAGATATTTTAAATAAGGGTTATTTTACCATACTGCATAAATTCTACACAGGAACTTAAGAAAAACTAAATGAAAATAAAAATAAACACCAAAAATGTTGTATATTGTTTATCAGTGGTAGGAAACATAACCACCATAGGGGGTATATTCAATTAAGGTCAAAACTGCCGCCTTGTCGAAAAGACAGCAGTTTTTGACTTTTTCAGGTCAGAAGGGGTTCCGACCTATTCAGTCCCCAGCTTTTTTATTCGACAAGTCGGGGAATTCGACTTGTCGAATAGTACGTGAATCGGCGGTATAGCTGCCGATTCAAGTGCTTCTGAGGGAAACGGGGGCCAAATTCGACAGGTTTTGGCCCCGTTTACAACCATCTCAGTCAGACTTTAAAAAAAAATGTTGGACTGAGATGAGGGACCCGAGGAGGAGGAGAGGGGGAAGAGCCGCAGGCAAACGGGGGACAACAGCACTGCAGGACGATGTGGCACAGCCGCCACTCATGGCAGCGTCCACCCGGCTCCAGCAAGTGAGGTCCCGCTTGCTGAAGCCGGGTGGACGCTACCGTGAGGTCTGGCGGCTGTGCCACGTCCTGCAGCGCTGCTGTTCCCCGTCTCCCCCCTCTCCGGTCCCTCATCTTAATTCGACTTTTTTAAAGTCGAATTGAGATGGGCATTGAAAAGCCCTTGTCGGATCCAATCCGACTAATGCATGTCGGAATGGATCCGACCTCAATTGAATATACCCCATAGCCTCCTAAATGGCCTTGGTGTCACAGAAGTATCTGATCACTGATCAGACCAACAGCAAGAAATGTTCATTCAGCCCAGATAAAGGAAAACTACAACTGGCCAATCATGTTACGGAGCAGATTATACAATCTAGAAACAGACTAACATGCTACATATACTTTGGATATGTAATGGCCCTACCTATTGCTCCCCACCCCACATCGTCATCTACATTGTTTAGTAATCTAACAAAACTGCTTCACTTGTGAACAGAACATTTAAAATTACCTTCAATGACTGTCTCTTTGTAACATAGTTTTCGGAATGCAGCAACTTCTCGTATTCACTAAAGAACTGAAACAAAAGGTAAGATTTTTAGCAACTCTCCGTGGGGTGCAGTACATATATAAAGAACATGCTTTGGAGGTCCCCAACATTATGCAGTAAGTGGAAGTGTGCAGCAAACAACATACAGAGTTGGTACAAAGCACAAAGACAGAATATATATGTGTGCAGAATAAAACTGAAGTATAATATAAGCAAGGAGAGTACCACAGAGTTTGGTATACATCTGCAAAATAAAGCAAAGCGCGATTACTCTCTGTGCGTCTTACCCGGTCATAATGCTGCTCAAGAAATTCAGCACTTAGGAGCTTGTGTCTAGTCAACAGGTCCTGGCAGAAAACAAAACACAGTAAATCAGAGTGAAAAGCAGAAATCAGCATGGTGACCGCCATATATGTGCAGCAAGACTTCAAGTTTGATCAAGAATGTCATTTCATTTAACTACTTGTAATCCATGGTTGCTTTTACCTTAAATGTAGCAAAGGCATCTGATGCAATATCGAACGTTGACATCTCCACATATCGGAAGAAGTCATAAAACTGCTCGGACCACAAAATAATCTTGGCAAGTGGCTCGTGCCTGATACATTCTCGCAGCATGATCCCACAGTTCAAAGCGATTTCTGGGGACTCATACCTGGGGATGCCATAACATCTATTTAGAAATTTGATAGCCAGAAAAACAGAACTCAGACTCAAGTACTATATGAGATAATAAGATTTTACTCACCGGTAAATCTATTTCTCGTAGTCCGTAGTGGATGCTGGGACTCCGTAAGGACCATGGGGAATAGCGGCTCCGCAGGAGACTGGGCACAACTAAAGAAAGCTTTAGGACTACCTGGTGTGCACTGGCTCCTCTCAGTAAGACCCTCCTCCAGACCTCAGTTAGGATACTGTGCCCGGAAGAGCTGACACAAATAGGAAGGATTTTGAATCCCGGGTAAGACTCATACCAGCCACACCAATCACACCATATTACTCGTGATACTATACCCAGTTAACAGTATGAAATATAACTGAGCCTCTCAACAGATGGCTCAACAATAACCCTTTAGTTAGGCAATAACTATAAACAAGTATTGCAGACAATCCGCACTTGGGATGGGCGCCCAGCATCCACTACGGACTACGAGAAATAGATTTACCGGTGAGTAAAATCTTATTTTCTCTGACGTCCTAAGTGGATGCTGGGACTCCGTAAGGACCATGGGGATTATACCAAAGCTCCCAAACGGGCGGGAGAGTGCGGATGACTCTGCAGCACCGAATGAGCAAACTCTAGGTCCTCCTCAGCCAGGGTATCAAACTTGTAGACTGTTGCAAAAATGTTTGAACCCGACCAAGTAACAGCTCGGCAAAGTTGTAAAGCCGAGACCCCTCGGGCAGCCGCCCAAGCAGAGCCCACTTTCCTCGTGGAATGGGCTTTTACAGATTTAGGGTGCGGCAGTCCAGCCGCAGCATGTGCAAGTTGAATCGTGCTACAGATCCAGCGAGCAATAGTCTGCTTAGAAGCAGGAGCACCCAGCTTGTTGGGTGCATACAGGATAAATAGCGAGTCAGTTTTCCTGACTCCAGCCGTCCTGGAAACATACTTTTCAGGGCCCTGACTACGTCCAGTAACTTGGAATCCTCCAAGTCCCAAGTAGCCGCAGGCACCACAATAGGTTGGTTCACATGAAAAACTGATACCACCTTAGGAAGGAATTGGGAACGAGTCCTCAATTCCGCCTTATCCATATAAAATACAGATAAGGGCTTTTGTATGACAATGCGGCAAATTCTGATACACGCCTGGCCGACGCCACGGCCCACAGCATGACCACTTTCCACGTGAGGTATTGTAGCTCCACGGATTTAAGTGGCTCAACCCAATGCGGCTTCAGGAAATCCAACACCACGTTGAGATCCCACGGTGCCACTTGAGGCACAAACGGGGGCTGACTATGCAGCACTCCCTTAACAAAAGTCTGAACTTCAGGCAGTGAAGCCAGTTCTATTTTGGAAGAAAATCGATAGAGCCGAAATCTGGACCTTCATGGAACCCAATTTTAGGCCCATAGTCACCTCTGACTGTAGGAAGTGCAGAAATCGACCTAGCTGAAATTTCTCCTTTGGGGCCTTCCTGGCCTCACAGCACGCAACATATTTCCACCATGTGCGGTGATAATGGTTTGCGTTCACTTCTTTCCTAGCTTTAAATAGCGTAGGGATAACTTCCTCCGGAATGCCCTTTTCCTTCAGGATCCGGCGTTCAACCGCCATGCCGTCAAACGCAGCCGCGGTACGTCTTGGAACAGACAGGCCCCCTGCTGCAGCAGGTCCTGTCTGAGCGGCAGAGGCCATGGGTCCTCTGAGATCATTTCTTGGAGTTCTGGTTACCAAGCTCTTATTGGCCAACCCGGAACAATGAGTATAGTTCTTACTCCTCTCCTTCTTATTATTCTCATTACCCTGGGTAAGAGAGGCAGAGAAGGGAACACATACACCGACTGGTACACCCACGGTGTTACCAGAGCGTCCACAGCTATCGCCTGAGGGTCCCTTGACCTGGCGCAATCTCTTTGTAGCTTTTTGTTGAGGCGGGACGCCATCATGTCCACCTGTGGCCTTTCCCAACGGTGTACAATCATTTGGAAAACTTCTGGATGAAGTCCCCACTCTCCCGGGTGGAGGTCGTGTCTTCTGAGAAAGTCTGCTTCTCAGTTGTCCACTCCGGGAATGAACACTGCTGACAGTGCTAACACATGATTTTCCGCCCATCGGAGAATCCTTGTGGCTTCTGCCATCGCCATCCTGCTTCTTGTGCCGCCCTGTCGGTTTACATGAGCGACCGCCGTGATGTTGTCTGACTGGATCAGCACCGGCCGGTGTTGAAGCAGGGGTCTAGCCTGACTTAGGGCATTGTAAATGGCCCTTAGTTCCAGAATATTTATGTGTAGGGAAGTCTCCTGACTTGTCCATAGCCTTGGAAGTTTCTTCCTTGTGTGACTGCCCCCCAGCCTCGAAGGCTGGCATCCGTGGTCACCAGGACCCAGTCCTGTATGCCGAATCTGCGGCCCCCTAGAAGATGAGCACTCTGCAGCCACCACAACAGCGACACCCTGGCCCTTGGAGACAGGGTTATCCGCCGATGCATCTGAAGATGCGACCCGGACCACTTGTCCAACAGATCTCACTGGAAAATCCTTGCATGGGACCTGGCGAATGGAATTTCTTCGTAAGAAGCTACCATCCTTCCCAGGGCTCGCATGCATTGATGCACCGACACCTGTATACGTATTAGGAGGTCTCTGTCTAGAGACGACAACTCCTTGGACTTCTCCTCCGGGAGAAACCCTTTTTATCCTGTTCTGTGTCCAGAACCCTACCCAGGAACAGTAGACGCGTCGTAGGAACCAGCTGCGACTTTGGAATATTCAGAATCCAGCCGTGCTGTTGTAGCACTTCCCGAGATAGTGCTACTCCGCCGAACAACTGCTCCCTGGACCTCGCCTTTATAAGGAGATCGTCCAAGTACGGGATAATTATTTCGGCCATTAACTTGGTAAATACCTCGGTGCCGGGGACAGACCAACGACGTCTGGAATTGATAATGACAATCCTGTACCACAATTTTGAGGTACTCCTGGTGAAGAGGGTAAATAGGGACATGCAGGTAAGCATCCTTGATGTCCAGTGATACCCTGAAATTCTCCAGGCTTGCAATAATCGCGCTGAGCGATTCCATTTTGAACTTGAACCTTCGTATATAAGTGTTCAAGGCTTTCAATTTTAGAATGGGTCTCACCGAACAGTCTGGTTTCGGTACCACAACATTTTGAAATAGTAACCCCGGCCTTGTTGAAGGAGGGGTACCTTGATTTCACCTGCTGGAAGTACAGCTTGTGAATTGCCGCCAGTACTACCTTTCTCCGAGGGAAGCAGGCAAGGCTGATGTGAGGTAACGGCGAGGGGGAGTCGCCTCGAACTCCAGCCTGTATCCCTGTGATACTATTTGCAGAACCTATGGATCCACCTGTGGGCAAGCCCACTGGTCCCTGAAGTTCCCGAGACGCGCCCTTACCGCACCTGTCTCCACCTGTGGAGCCCCAACGTCATGCGGTGGACTCAGAGGAAGCGGGGGAAGATTTTTGATCCTGGGAACTGGCTGCTGGTGCAGCTTTTTCCTTCTTCCCTTGTCTCTGTGCAGAAAGGAAGCGCCTTTGACCCGCTTGCTTTTCTGAAGCCGAAAGGACTGTACCTGAAAATACAGTGCTTTCTTAGGCTGTGAGGAAACCTGAGGTAAAAAATTTTCTTCCCAGCTGTTGCTGTGGATACGAGGTCCCAGAGACCATCCCCAAACAATTCCTCACCCTTATAAGGCAGAATCTCCATGTGCCTTTTATAGGCAGCATCACCTGTCCACTGCCGGGTTTCTAATACCCTCCTGGCAGAATGGACATTGCATTAATTCTGGATGCCAGCCGGCAAATATCCCTCTGTGCATACTTTATATCTAAGACGACGTCTTTAATATGCTCTATGTTAGCAAACTATTATCCCTGTCTTAGAGTATTAATATTATCTGACTGGGTATCAGACCACGCTGCAGCAGCACTATTTATGCTGAGGCAATTGCAGGTCTCAGTATATAACCTGAGTGTGTATATACAGACTTCAGGATAGCCTCCTGCTTTTTATCAGCAGGCTCCTTCAAGGTGGGCGTATCCTAAGACGGCAGTGCCACCTTTTTTGACAAACGTGTGAGCGCCTTATCCACCCTAAGGGATATCTCCCAACGTGACCCATCCTCTGGCGGGAAAGGGTACGCCATCAGTAACTTTTTAGAAATTACCAGTTTCTTATCGGGGGAACCCACGCTACTTTACACACTTCATTCATCTGATGGGGGAACAAAACACTGGCTGCTTTTTCTCCCCAAAAATAAAACCCCTTTTATGTGGTACTTGGGTTCATGTCAGAAATGCGTAACACATTTTTCATTGCCGAGATCATGTAACAGATGCTCCTAGTGGATTGTGTATATGTCTCAACCTCGTCGACACTGGAGTCAGACTCCGTGTCGACATCTGTGTCTGCCATCTGAGGTAACGGGCGCTTTTTTGAGCCCCTGATGGCCTTTGAGACGCCTGGGCAGGCGCTGGCTGAGAAGCCGGCTGTCCCACAGCTGTTTTACGTCATCCAGCCTTCTATGTAAGGAGTTGACATTGTCGGTTAATACCTTCCACCTATCCATCCACTCTGGTGTCGGCCCCACAGGGGGCGACATCCCATTTATCGGCCTCTGCTCCACCTCCACGTAACCTTCCTCATCCCACATGTCGACACAGCCGTACCGACACACAGCACACACACAGGGAATGCTCTGACTGAGGACAGGACCCCACAAAGTCCTTTGGGGAGACAGAGAGAGAGTATGCCAGCACACACCAGAGCGCTATATAATGCAGGGATTAACACTATAACTGAGTGATTTTTCCCCCAATAGCTGCTTGTATAAACAATATTGCGCCTAAATTTAGTGCCCCCCCCCTCTCTTTTTAACCCTTTGAGCCTGAAAACTACAGGGGAGAGCCTGGGGAGCTGTCTTCCAGCTGCACTGTGAAGAGAAAATGGCGCCAGTGTGCTGAGGGAGATAGCTCCGCCCCTTTTTCGCTGACTTTTCTCCCGCTTTTTTATGGATTCTGGCAGGGGTATTTATCACATATATAGCCTCTGGGGCTATATATTGTGATGATTTTGCCAGGCAAGGTGTTTATATTGCTGCTCAGGGCGCCCCCCCCCCCAGCGCCCTGCACCCATCAGTGACCGGAGTGTGAGGTGTGCATGAGGAGCAATGGCGCACAGCTGCAGTGCTGTGCGCTACCTTGGTGAAGACTGAAGTCTTCTGCTGCCGATTTTCCGGAACACTTCTTGCTTCTGGCTCTGTAAGGGGGCCGGCGGCGCGGCTCCGGGACCGAACATCAATGGCCGGTTCCATGCGGTCGATCCCTCTGGAGCTAATGGTGTCCAGTAGCCTAAGAAGCCCAAGCTACCACCAGTTAGGTAGGTTCGCTTCTTCTCCCCTTAGTCCCTCGCTGCAGTGAGTCTGTTGCCAGCAGATCTCACTGTAAAAATAAGAATTTACTTACCGATAATTCTATTTCTCGTAGTCCGTAGTGGATGCTGGGGACTCCGTCAGGACCATGGGGATTAGCGGCTCCGCAGGAGACAGGGCACAAAAGTAAAAGCTTTAGGATCAGGTGGTGTGCACTGGCTCCTCCCCCTATGACCCTCCTCCAAGCCTCAGTTAGGATACTGTGCCCGGACGAGCGTACACAATAAGGAAGGATTTTGAATCCCGGGTAAGACTCATACCAGCCACACCAATCACACTGTACAACCTGTGATCTGAACCCAGTTAACAGCATGATAACAGCGGAGCCTCTGAAAAGATGGCTCACAACAATAATAACCCGATTTTGTAACAATAACTATGTACAAGTATTGCAGACAATCCGTACTTGGGATGGGCGCCCAGCATCCACTACGGACTACGAGAAATAGAATTATCGGTAAGTAAATTCTTATTTTCTCTGACGTCCTAAGTGGATGCTGGGGACTCCGTCAGGACCATGGGGATTATACCAAAGCTCCCAAACGGGCGGGAGAGTGCGGATGACTCTGCAGCACCGAATGAGAGAACTCCAGGTCCTCCTCAGTCAGGGTGTGCCCCTGACCAAGTATCAGCTCGGCAAAGTTGTAAAGCCGAGACCCCTCGGGCAGCCGCCCAAGATGAGCCCACCTTCCTTGTGGAATGGGCATTTACATATTTTGGCTGTGGCAGTCCTGCCACAGAATGTGCAAGCTGAATTGTACTACACATCCAACTAGCAATCGTCTGCTTAGAAGCAAGAGCACCCAGTTTGTTGGGTGCATACAGGATAACAGCAAGTCAGTTTTCCTCCAGCCGTCCTGGAAACTATATTTTCAGGGCCCTGACAACATCTAGCAACTTGGAGTCCTCCAAGTCCCTAGTAGCCGCAGGTACCACAATAAGCTGGTTCGGGTGAAACACTGACACCACCTTAGGGAGAAACTGGGGATGAGTCCGCAGCTCTGCCCTGTCCGAATGGACAATCAGATATGGGCTTTTTTGAGACAAACGCCGCCAATTCTGACACTCGCCTGGCCGAGGCCAGGGCCAACAGCATGGTCACTTTCCCTGTGAGATATTTCAAATATACAGATTTGAGCGGTTTAAACCAATGTGATTTTAGGAATCCCAGAACTACGTTGAGATCCCACAGTGCCACTGGAGGCACAAAAGGGGGTTGTATATGCAGTACTCCCTTGACAAACTTCTGGACTTCAGGAACTGAAGCCAATTCTTTCTGGAAGAAAATCGACAGGGCCGAAATTTGAACCTTAATGGACCCCAATTTGAGGCCCATAGACACTCCTGTTTGCAGGAAATGCAGGAAACGACCGAGTTGAAATTTCTTCATGGGGCCTTCCTGGCCTTACACCACGCAACATATTTTCGCCACATGTGGTGATAATGTTGTGCGGTCACCTCCTTCCTGGCTTTGACCAGGGTAGGAATGACCTCTTCCGGAATGCCTTTTTCCCTTAGGATCCGGCGTTCAACCGCCATGGCGTCAAACGCAGCCGCGGTAAGTCTTGGAACAGACATGGTACTTGCTGAAGCAAGTCCCTTCTTAGCGGCAGAGGCCATGAGTCCTCTGTGAGCATCTCTTGAAGTTCCGGGTACCAAGTCCTTCTTGGCCAATCCGGAGCCACGAGTATAGTTCTTACTCCTCTACGTCTTATAATTCTCAATACCTTGGGTATGAGAAGCAGAGGAGGGAAGACATACACCGACTGGTACACCCACGGTGTTACCAGAACGTCCACAGCTATTGCCTGAGGGTCTTTTGACCTGGCGCAATACTTGTCCAGTTTTTTGTTCAGGCTGGACGCCATCATGTCCACCTTTGGTCTTTTCCAACGGTTCACAATCATGTGGAAGACTTCCCGATGAAGTCCCCACTCTACCGGGTGGAGGTTGTGCCTGCTGAGGAAGTCTGCTTTCCAGTTGTCCACTCCCGGAATGAACACTGCTGACAGTGCTATCACATGATTTTCCGCCCAGCGAAAAATCCTTGCAGTTTCTGCCATTGCCCTCCTGCTTCTTGTGCCGCCCTGTCTGTTTACGTGGGCGACTGCCGTGATGTTGTCCCACTGGATCAATACCGGCTGACCTTGAAGCAGAGGTCTTGCTAAGCTTAGAGCATTGTAAATTGCCCTTAGCTCCAGTATATTTATGTGGAGAAAAATCTCCAGACTTGATCACACTCCCTGGAAATTTTTTCCCTGTGTGACTGCTCCCCAGCCTCTCAGGCTGGCCTCCGTGGTCACCAGCATCCAATCCTGAATGCCGAATCTGCGGCCCTCTAGAAGATGAGCACTCTGTAACCACCACAGGAGAGACACCCTTGTCCTTGGAGATAGGGTTATCCGCTGATGCATCTGAAAATGCGATCCGGACCATTTGTCCAGCAGATCCCACTGAAAAGTTCTTGCGTGGAATCTGCCGAATGGAATCGCTTCGTAATAAGCCACCATTTTTCCCAGGACTCTTGTGCAATGATGCACTGACACTTCCTGGTTTTAGGAGGTTCCTGACTAGCTCGGATAACTCCCTGGCTTTCTTCTCCGGGAGAAACACCTTTTTCTGGACTGTGTCCAGAACCATCCCTAGGAACAGCAGACGTGTCGTCGGAAACGGCTGCGATTTTGGATATTTAGAATCCACCCGTGCTGTCGTAGAACTACTTGAGATAGTGCTACTCCGACTTCCAACTGTTCTCTGGACCTTGCCCTTATCAGGAGATCGTCCAAGTAAGGGATAATTAAGACGCCTTTTCTTTGAAGAAGAATCATCATTTCGGCCATTACTTTGGTAAAGACCCGGGGTGCCGTGGACAATCCAAACGGCAGCGTCTGAAACTGATAGTGACAGTTCCGTACCACGAACCTGAGGTACCCTTGGTGAGAAGGGCAATTTGGGACATGGAGGTAAGCATCCTTGATGTCCAGGGACACCATATAGTCCCCTTCTTCCTGGTTCGCTATCACTGCTCTGAGTGACTCCATCTTGATTTGAACCTTTGTATGTAAGTGTTCAAAGATTTCCCATTTAGAATAGGTCTCACCGAGCCGTCTGGCTTCAGTATCACAATATAGTGTGGAATAATACCCCTTTCCTTGTTGTAGGAGGGGTACTTTGATTATCACCTGCTGGGAATACAGCTTGTGAATTGTTTCCAATACTGCCTCCCTGTCGGAGGAAGACGTTGGTAAAGCAGACATCAGGAGCCTGCGAGGGGGAGACGTCTCGAATCTCCAGTCTGTACCCCTGGGATACTACTTGTAGGATCCAGGGGTCCACTTGCGATTGAGCCCACTACGCGCTGAAACTCTTGAGACGACCCCCCACCGCACTTGAGTCCGCTTGTACGGCCCCAGCGTCATGCTGAGGACTTGGCAGAAGCGGTGGAGGGCTTCTGTTCCTGGGAATGGGCTGCCTGCTGCAGTCTTCTTCCCTTTCCTCTATCCCTGGGCAGATATGACTGGCCTTTTGCCCGCTTGCCCTTATGGGGAAGAAAGGACTGAGGCTGAAAAGACGGTGTCTTTTTCGGCTGAGATGTGATTTGGGGTAAAAAGGGTGGATTTTCCAGCTGTTGCCGAGGCCACCAGGTCCGATGGACCGACCCCAAATAACTCCTCCCCTTTATACGGCAATACTTCCATGTGCCGTTTGGAATCTGCATCACCTGACCACTGTCGTGTCCATAAACATCTTCTGGCAGATATGGACATCGCACTTACTCTTGATGCCAGAGTGCAAATATCCCTCTGTGCATCTCGCATATATAGAAATGCATCCTTTAAATGCTCTATAGTCAATAAAATACTGTCCCTGTCAAGGGTATCAATATTTTCAGTCAGGGAATCCGACCAAGCCACCCCAGCGCTGCACATCCAGGCTGAGGCGATCGCTGGTCGCAGTATAACACCAGTATGTGTGTATATACCTTTTTAGGATATTTTCCAGCCTCTCAGCTGGCTCCTTGAGGGCGGCCCTATCTGTAGACGGTACCGCCACTTGTTTTGATAAGCGTGTGAGCGCCTTATCCACCCTAAAGGGTGTTTCCCAACGCGCCCTAACTTCTGGCGGGAAAGGGTATACCGCCAATAATTTTCTATCGGGGGAAACCCACGCATCATCACACACTTCATTTAATTTATCTGATTCAGGAAAAACTACAGGTAGTTTTTTCACACCCCACATAATACCCTTCTTGTGGTACTTGTAGTATCAGAAATATGTAACACCTCCTTCATTGCCCTTAACATGTAACGTGTGGCCCTAAAGGAAAATACGTTTGTTTCTTCACCGTCGACACTGGAGTCAGTGTCCGTGTCTGTGTCGACCGACTGAGGTAAATGAGCGTTTTACAGCCCCTGACGGTGTTTGAGACGCCTGGACAGGTACTAATTTGTTTGCCGGCCGTCTCATGTCGTCAACCGACCTTGCAGCGTGTTGACATTATCACGTAATTCCTTAAATAAGCCATCCATTCCGGTGTCGACTCCCTAGAGAGTGACATCACCATTTCAGGCAATTGCTCCGCCTCCTCACCAACATCGTCCTCATACATGTCGACACACACGTACCGACACACAGCACACACACAGGGAATGCTCTGATAGAGGACAGGACCCCACTAGCCCTTTGGGGAGACAGAGGGAGAGTTTGCCAGCACACACCAAAAACGCTATAATTATACAGGGACAACCTTTATATAAGTGTTTTTCCCTTATAGCATTTTAATATATATATATACATATCGCCAAATAAGTGCCCCCCCTCTCTGTTTTAACCCTGTTTCTGTAGTGCAGTGCAGGAGAGAGCCTGGGAGCCTTCCCACCAGCATTTCTGTGAGGGAAAATGGCGCTGTGTGCTGAGGAGAATAGGCCCCGCCCCCTTTTCGGCGGGCTTCTTCTCCCGTTTTTCTGAGACCTGGCAGGGGTTAAATACATCCATATAGCCCCCAGGGGCTATATGTGATGTATTTTTAGCCAGAATAAGGTACTATCATTGCTGCCCAGGGCGCCCCCCCCAGCGCCCTGCACCCTCAGTGACCGCTGCTATGAAGTGTGCTGACAACAATGGCGCACAGCTGCAGTGCTGTGCGCTACCTTATGAAGACTGAAGAGTCTTCTGCCGCCGTTTCTGGACCTCTTCACTTTTCGGCATCTGCAAGGGGGGTCGGCGGCGCGGCTCCGGGTCGAACCCCAGGGTGAGACCTGTGTTCCGACTCCCTCTGGAGCTAATGGTGTCCAGTAGCCTAAGAAGCCAATCCATCCTGCACGCAGGTGAGTTCACTTCTCTCCCCTAAGTCCCTCGTAGCAGTGAGCCTGTTGCCAGCAGGACTCACTGAAAATAAAAAACCTAACAAACTTTTACTCTAAGCAGCTCTTTAGGAGAGCCACCTAGATTGCACCCTTCTCGGCCGGGCACAAAAATCTAACTGAGGCTTGGAGGAGGGTCATAGGGGGAGGAGCCAGTGCACACCACCTGATCCTAAAGCTTTTACTTTTGTGCCCTGTCTCCTGCGGAGCCGCTAATCCCCATGGTCCTGACGGAGTCCCCAGCATCCACTTAGGACGTCAGAGAAATAAAATACCTAAAAATAAGATTTTACTTACCGATAAATCTATTTCTCGGAGTCCGTAGTGGATGCTGGGGTTCCTGAAAGGACCATGGGGAATAGCGGCTCCGCAGGAGACAGGGCACAAAAAGTAAAGCTTTTCCAGATCAGGTGGTGTGCACTGGCTCCTCCCCCTATGACCCTCCTCCAGACTCCAGTTAGGTACTGTGCCCGGACGAGCGTACACAATAAGGGAGGATTTTGAATCCCGGGTAAGACTCATACCAGCCACACCAATCACACCGTACAACTTGTGATCTAAACCCAGTTAACAGTATGATAACAGCGGAGCCTCTGAAAGATGGCTTCCTTCAACAATAACCCGAATTAGTTAACAATAACTATGTACAATTATTGCAGATAATCCGCACTTGGGATGGGCGCCCAGCATCCACTACGGACTCCGAGAAATAGATTTATCGGTAAGTAAAATCTTATTTTCTCTATCGTCCTAGTGGATGCTGGGGTTCCTGAAAGGACCATGGGGATTATACCAAAGCTCCCAAACGGGCGGGAGAGTGCGGATGACTCTGCAGCACCGAATGAGAGAACTCCAGGTCCTCCTTAGCCAGAGTATCAAATTTGTAAAATTTTACAAACGTGTTCTCCCCTGACCACGTAGCTGCTCGGCAAAGTTGTAATGCCGAGACCCCTCGGGCAGCCGCCCAAGATGAGCCCACCTTCCTTGTGGAGTGGGCCTTTACAGATTTAGGCTGTGGCAGGCCTGCCACAGAATGTGCAAGTTGGATTGTGCTACAGATCCAACGAGCAATCGTCTCCTTAGACGCAGGAGCACCCATCTTGTTGGGTGCATACAATATAAACAACGAGTCAGATTTTCTGACTCCAGCTGTCCTTGCAATATATATTTTTAATGCTCTGACAACGTCCAGTAACTTGGAGTCCTCCAAGTCACTTGTAGCCGCAGGCACTACAATAGGCTGGTTCAGATGAAATGCTGACACCACCTTAGGGAGAAAATGCGGACGAGTCCGCAGTTCTGCCCTGTCCGAATGGAAAATCAGATATGGGCTTTTGTAAGATAAAGCTGCCAGTTCTGACACTCTCCTGGCCGAAGCCAGGGCTAGAAGCATGGTCACTTTCCATGTGAGATATTTCAAATCCACCTTCTTTAGTGGTTCAAACCAATGAGATTTTAGAAAGTCCAAAACCACATTGAGATCCCACGGTGCCACTGGAGGCACCACAGGAGGCTGTATATGTAGCACTCCCTTAACAAAGGTCTGGACTTCAGGGACTGAAGCCAATTCTTTTTGAAAGAAAATCGACAGGGCCGAAATTTGAACCTTAATAGATCCCAATTTGAGACCCATAGACAATCCTGATTGCAGGAAATGTAGGAATCGACCCAGTTGAAATTCCTCCGTCGGAGCACTCCGATCTTCGCACCACGCAACATATTTTCGCCAAATTCGGTGATAATGTTGCACGGTTACTTCCTTCCTTGCTTTAATCAAAGTAGGAATGACTTCTTCCGGCATGCCTTTTTCCTTTAGGATCCGGCGTTCAACCGCCATGCCGTCAAACGCAGCCGCGGTAAGTCTTGAAACAGACAGGGACCCTGCTGAAGCAAGTCCCTCCTTAGAGGTAGAGGCCACGGATCTTCCGTGATCATCTCTTGAAGTTCCGGGTACCAAGTCCTTCTTGGCCAATCCGGAACCACTAGTATCGTCCTTACGCCTCTTTGCCGTATAATTCTCAATACTTTTGGTATGAGAGGCAGAGGAGGAAACACATACACCGACTGGTACACCCAAGGCGTTACCAGCGCGTCCACAGCTATTGCCTGCGGATCTCTTGACCTGGCGCAATACCTGTCCAGTTTTTTGTTGAGGCGAGACGCCATCATGTCCACCATTGGTCTTTCCCAACGGGTTACCAGCAAGTGGAAGACTTCTGGATGAAGTCCCCACTCTCCCGGGTGAAGATCGTGTCTGCTGAGGAAGTCTGCTTCCCAGTTGTCCACTCCCGGGATGAACACTGCTGACAGTGCTATCACATGATTCTCTGCCCAGCGAAGAATCCTTGCAGCTTCTGCCATTGCACTCCTGCTTCTTGTGCCGCCCTGTCTGTTCACATGGGCGACTGCCGTGATGTTGTCCGACTGGATCAACACCGGTTTTCCCTGAAGCAGAGGTTCTGCCTGGCTTAGAGCATTGTATATTGCTCTTAGTTCCAGAATGTTTATGTGAAGAGACGTTTCCAGGCTCGTCCATACTCCCTGGAAGTTTCTTCCTTGTGTGACTGCTCCCCAGCCTCTCAGGCTGGCGTCCGTGGTCACCAGGATCCAATCCTGTATGCCGAATCTGCGGCCCTCCAATAGATGAGCACTCTGCAACCACCACAGAAGAGACACCCTTGTCCTTGGAGACAGGGTTATCCGCAGGTGCATCTGAAGATGCGACCCTGACCATTTGTCCAACAGATCCCTTTGGAAAATTCTTGCGTGGAATCTGCCGAATGGAATTGCTTCGTAAGAAGCCACCATTTTTCCCAGGACTCTTGTGCATTGATGTACAGACCCTTTTCCTGGTTTTAGGAGGTTCCTGACAAGCTCGGATAACTCCTTGGCTTTTTCCTCCGGGAGAAAAACCTTTTTCTGAACCGTGTCCAGAATCATCCCTAGGAACAGCAGACGAGTTGTCGGCATTAACTGGGATTTTGGAATACTCAGAATCCACCCGTGCTGTTTTAGCACTTCTTGAGACAGTGCTAATCCCATCTCTAGCTGTTCTCTGGACCTTGCCCTTATTAGGAGATCGTCCAAGTATGGGATAATTAATATGCCTTTTCTTCGAAGAAGAATCATCATCTCGGCCATTACCTTTGTAAAGACCCGAGGTGCCGTGGACAATCCGAACGGCAGCGTCTGAAACTGATAGTGACAGTTTTGTACAACGAACCTGAGGTACCCCTGGTGTGAGGGGTAAATTGGAACGTGGAGATACGCATCCTTGATGTCCAAGGATACCATAAAGTCCCCCTCTTCCAGGTTCGCTATCACTGCTCTGAGTGACTCCATCTTGAACTTGAACATCTTTATGTACAGGTTCAAGGACTTCAGATTTAGAATAGGCCTTACCGAGCCATCCGGCTTCGGTACCACAAAAAGAGTGGAATAATACCCCTTCCCTTGTTGTAGAAGAGGTACCTTGACTATCACCTGCTGAGAGTACAGCTTGTGAATGGCTTCCAAAACCGTCTCCCTTTCGGAGGGGGACGTTGGTAAAGCAGACTTCAGGAAACGGCGAGGTGGATCTGTCTCTAATTCCAACCTGTACCCCTGAGATATTATCTGCAGGATCCAGGGATCTACCTGCGAGTGAGCCCACTGCGCGCTGTAATTTTTGAGACGACCACCCACCGTCCCCGAGTCCGCTTGAGAAGCCCCAGCGTCATGCTGAGGCTTTTGTAGAAGCCGGGGAAGGCTTCTGTTCCTGGGAAGGAGCTGCCTGTTGCTGTCTCTTCCCTCGACCTCTGCCTCGTGGCAGATATGAATAGCCCTTTGCTCTCTTATTTTTAAAGGAACGAAAGGGCTGCGGTTGAAAAGTCGGTGCCTTTTTCTGTTGGGGAGTGACTTGAGGTAGAAAGGTGGATTTCCCGGCTGTAGCCGTGGCCACCAAATCTGATAGACCGACTCCAAATAACTCCTCCCCTTTATACGGCAAAACTTCCATATGTCGTTTTGAATCCGCATCGCCTGTCCACTGTCGCGTCCATAAAGCTCTTCTGGCCGAAATGGACATAGCACTTACCCGTGATGCCAGTGTGCAGATATCCCTCTGTGCATCACGCATATAAAGAAATGCATCCTTTATTTGTTCTAACGACAGTAAAATATTGTCCCTGTCCAGGGTATCAATATTTTCAATCAGGGACTCTGACCAAACTACCCCAGCACTGCACATCCAGGCAGTCGCTATAGCTGGTCGTAGTATAACACCTGCATGTGTGTATATACTTTTTTGGATATTTTCCATCCTCCTATCTGATGGATCTTTAAGTGCGGCCGTCTCAGGAGAGGGTAACGCCACTTGTTTAGATAAGCGTGTTAGCGCCTTGTCCACCCTAGGAGGTGTTTCCCAGCGCTCCCTAACCTCTGGCGGGAAAGGGTATAATGCCAATAATTTCTTTGAAATTATCAGCTTTTTATCAGGGGCAACCCACGCTTCATTACACACGTCATTTAATTCTTCTGATTCAGGAAAAACTATAGGTAGTTTTTTCACACCCCACATAATACCCTGTTTAGTGGTACCTGTAGTATCAGCTAAATGTAACGCCTCCTTCATTGCCAAAATCATATAACGTGTGGCCCTACTGGAAAATACGGTTGATTCGTCACCGTCACCACTGGAGTCAGTGCCTGTGTCTGGGTCTGTGTCGACCGACTGAGGCAAAGGGCGTTTCACAGCCCCTGACGGTGTTTGAGTCGCCTGGACAGGCACTAATTGATTGTCCGGCCGTCTCATGTCGTCAAACGACTGCTTTAGCGTGTTGACACTATCCCGTAGTTCCATAAATAAAGGCATCCATTCTGGTGTCGACTCCCTAGGGGGTGACATCCTCATATTTGGCAATTGCTCCGCCTCCACACCAATATCGTCCTCATACATGTCGACACACACGTACCGACACACAGCAGACACACAGGGAATGCTCCTAACGAAGACAGGACCCACTAGCCCTTTGGGGAGACAGAGGGAGAGTTTGCCAGCACACACCAAAAGCGCTATATATAACAGGGATAGCCTTATAATAAGTGCTCCCTTATAGCTGCTTTATATATATCAAAATATCGCCATAAATTTGCCCCCCCTCTCTGTTTTACCCTGTTTCTGTAGTGCAGTGCAGGGGAGAGACCTGGGAGCCGTCCTGACCAGCGGAGCTGTGAGAGGAAATGGCGCCGTGTGCTGAGGAGATAGGCCCCGCCCCTTTTCCGGCGGGCTCGTCTCCCGCTATTTAGTGAATCCAGGCAGGGGTTAAATATCTCCATATAGCCTCTGGGGGCTATATGTGAGGTATTTTTAGCCTTTATATAGGTTACATTTGCCTCCCAGGGCGCCCCCCCCCAGCGCCCTGCACCCTCAGTGACTGCGTGTGAAGTGTGCTGAGAGGAAAATGGCGCACAGCTGCAGTGCTGTGCGCTACCTTTAGAAGACTGCAGGAGTCTTCAGCCGCCGATTCTGGACCTCTTCTGACTTCAGCATCTGCACGGGGGCCGGCGGCGCGGCTCCGGTGACCATCCAGGCTGTACCTGTGATCGTCCCTCTGGAGCTGATGTCCAGTAGCCAAGAAGCCAATCCATCCTGCACGCAGGTGAGTTCACTTCTTCTCCCCTCAGTCCCTCGTTGCAGTGATCCTGTTGCCAGCAGGACTCACTGTAAAATAAAAAACCTAAGCTAAACTTTTTCTAAGCAGCTCTTTAGGAGAGCCACCTAGATTGCACCCTTCTCGGCCGGGCACAAAAATCTAACTGGAGTCTGGAGGAGGGTCATAGGGGGAGGAGCCAGTGCACACCACCTGATCTGGAAAAGCTTTACTTTTTGTGCCCTGTCTCCTGCGGAGCCGCTATTCCCCATGGTCCTTTCAGGAACCCCAGCATCCACTAGGACGATAGAGAAATATACTTTCTTTCTAGGAGCTCAGGAGAGCCCCTAGTGTGCATCCAGCTCAGCCGGGCACAAGAATCTAACTGAGGTCTGGAGGAGGGTCTTAGTGGGAGGAGCCAGTGCACACCAGGTAGTCCTAAAGCTTTCTTTAGTTGTGCCCAGTCTCCTGCGGAGCCGCTAATCCCCATGGTCCTTACGGAGTCCCAGCATCCACTTAGGACGTCAGAGAAAGTGGGAAAAAAACTATAAAAAAAAGAAAAAAAAAAGAAGGACAATAGGCGTAAAATGCTACAAACCCAGTACAGAAATAATGAGGATATTTAATTCTAGAGAACATGAATGCAATATCAAAAATCACTGGGAATTATATTTCAATGTCTAATGTACAGTAGGCAGAAGCAAGTTGCTCTAGACCAGTGATTCTCAAACTCGGTCCCCAGGACCCTACACAGTTCACGTTTTCCAGGTAACCCAGCAGGTACACAGGTGTATTTATTACACACTGACATATTTTAAAAGGTCTACAGGTGGTGCTAATTATTTCAATTGTGACTGTGAGGAGACCAGCAAAACGTGCACTGTGTGGGGTCCTGAGGACAGAGTTTGAGAACCTGTGCTCTAGACTGCAGCAAAACATCCCCCTTTAGTAATCAACCTGCCATATACTACAATGACTCCCTTCTATCTAGGCTACAAAGGCCAATACTGTATTACTCAGTCCATACCCTTTCAATAGCATGAAGAGAATATTCTGCTGGGTGCATATATACTCCACTGTTGGGGTTCGTGTTCCAATCTGCCTTCGTAAAATATTGTTGAAGATCTGAGCCACGTCTTTCTTTCCCTGGAAGGAATGCACTGTAAGTCTTGGGCAGGTAAGTGAAATTGTAATGTGCATTATACTGTTGTCCCTACACACCACCCATGGGAGATGTACAGTAAATGTCTCAGCAAGCAATTTCCAACACAGCCATTTGTGAAGATGAAAAAGATGTCACTGCTTCAATGTTTGTGGTAAAACACTGTAGATCACTATTTGTCTAATACCTCAAAGTCTATGAGCTGCAGATCAGCCACAAGAGTCCCCAGGAGGCCACTGTTGTACAATTCCTGAGCTAGCTGGGCTACAGCTTCCGTCTGAGGTTCCTTCTCGTTTGTTCCATACAGGATCTCCTTCATGGCCACCAGGTTTTTAGACACTTCTTCAGTTGCCTGTGAAAGAGAGGAGGCAGTGAGCGATGGCACATTTGGTGACATGCAGGGGAGATCAGAGCCTTCTTCATGTTACAGAACGTTACACAGATACATTCAGAATTTCCCCAGCACCACAGATTCCACCTAAACAGTCATTCTAGAGACAATCCATGCAAACAGAGACATACGTCTATGAATAGGACAACTTCAATGCTAACATACTATGGAATACTGTAGGTTAAAGAGGAACCTGTTAAAAAGTAGGATCTATAATATCTGAAGAGAGTTAGTATCCAGACAGACAATATTACTACATTTATGTGACTAAGAACACAAATGGAAACACAAGCAATAAACTGCCTTATTATACAAAAGTAAATGTGGATGACTTGGGTGCCATAATCCATAGATATATATGAGAGAACACCATAAGTCTGCTGAATGGATAGAACTTTATATTATATAACATCTTTAAATGGTATTAATCTGTTGCCAATATGGTTAAAAGTGCATGCACTAGTATCCATGTGGATTCTGATTTGCAAGTGCAGAAATAAAACATGACAGCAGTCATGTATTTGACAAACAATTTTACACTGCTGGGAGAACCACGACTGCTATGGGGCCGGCGCACTTCATGGCGGGATAAGCAGCTGCACATCCTGCACCCATTTCTTCAGAAGCTTTTCACACTGGCCGATATATGGGCTACATTATTGCTACATTAGTAAAACAGTTATTAGGCGCTAGTACTGGTGTCTGGGCACACACATCTAAGGACTTGGTAAACATTACCCTGTTAATACAACTGAGGTGAAGCAATATACCCCTCTGTGTTCTTAGTCACATTACAGAGCGTTGCAATGTGGGGCTGCTTAAACACAGGCAGATGCCCACATGCACACTATACATCTTCACGGGAGACCAGGTTGAAGGTCTCCTGATACGTCGATGTGGCATTAGAGGATTGTCCATTGGAAGGTTAGTATCTCCATCATTGTGAGGATCGTCCTCCACCAAAAAACCCTACTAATAAAACTTTGCGACAGTGCAAATATATTAACCGATAAAATTGCAGTTCTGTCCATCTTCTGCTTCCCAAACGAGTTCCTTTTGGCTTTAGGCCAAGCCACTTTCTTTGGATCCTTGCTTCTGCTGCTAATGTGCAAGTCATCGGAAACATGGGTGGAAAGCGAGATGTTTGAACCAGGAGTGGGACGGGTAAGAGAATTGGTATGGAAGGTGGGGGAAGTTGTGTGAGGTGATAGCAGCTGTGAAATGAAACAGCACAATAAAGCAATGTATAAAATGTGCACAGGAATAGCCACAATAGCACGAATGTAAAGGTGACACTTCATTCATGTGTCATGTGAAACTTCATTCCTAAACATGCATCATCCTAAACATACAGTGTCACATGCATAGCAAAACATGATTTGTGTAAGACAAGAAGATTCAGGTCCTTTCTGCTGGAATGTCCCTTATACCTCTATCACACAGCACCAATAACCCTGTATCGACCCAGTATATTGCCAGGTCGACGCGGGTCGCTGTGCGGTGTGAAAGGGTCAGTCCCGAATTCCCAGATTGGCTGACCCGGTAATTCAACCCGGGAATAAAGAAGGGTTATTTCCCAGGTTTATACCGGGTCAGGTGCAATGTGAACAGGTTTCCCAGGTCGTGGCGACCAGATACCCGTCCACAGCATATATTATCTCATCTCCTAGCGCCGCCTCCACACCCGCCCCTGATGACGCCACTGTCCCCACCCCCGATGGCAACCTGACACGGCAATATGCCGGGTTGTGAAGCCAGTTTTCAGGGTCCAATGCTGGGTCGCACCCGGGAAGGACCAGTTTCTAATTCCCGGGTACGCCCTGGCATTTGCAATCTGAAAGCGGTACGAGATGCCTACAATGGTCAAAACGGTTATATGGCTGTAAACGTACATACATTCAGCTGCGAACTGCAATGTTTCTCCCAGGCTGCATGTGCGCTACGAACGGAGCAACAATTGAATTGCTCTGCTGGACGCCATCTAGTGGCAGCTGGGGAGACCGACAACTGAATTCTCCCTAAGAGTTCATGTTCTAAGATAAAAGTAAAGTCAAATAAATGTAGAGTTAAGGAGAAACAGGTATACTAATATCTATGAAAGAATTGGTGATATACATAATAATGCTACCCTAAACTCTAATGAGATTTATAAACATCAGTGTGTCATGTATAATTAAAAACAATACATATATGTTCTGCATAGTAGTTCAATGTGAGACACGTACTCTGTGAGCACCTAATCAGACACAGACTTCTAGCAACAAAAGGAAAACAGGCAGTGTCTGCTGCCGACTATATGACAGGACCATGGTATAGGTGCCTGTGACCCGGGTGTGTGGGTAGTTACAAGGCAGTCACCTACTATAAAACAGGCTGTAACGAGAGGTGTGAGACAGCAACAGAAGAAGGAGGGAACTATTTGGGATACAACAAGGAGCTTCTGGAATTAGATGTGAATCACTTCCTGAGCTCTCACACCCACTGTGCAGGGACAGTACAGATCTATGCTATAGACTGCAAGCTTGGGAGCAGGGCCTTCCTACCTCTGTCTGTTATTACCCATTATCATTAATGTTTCCAAATCGCAACAGAAATTGCTGCGCTGTATCAGAAACTTAAGAACTAAATGACCACGACTTCCGACTAGCTATCTGCATGGGTCGGAATTTGGGTTACAAAGTGTATCTGAAATAATTTTTGATACGGTCTGGACTTGCCTAGAGATCTGTGCGGTCAGCACCAAAACCCCACCCAGACTACCAACTAATAATATACATACCGGAGAGATCAGATTGTATATTTATTTTCTTAAGTGACATGAGATTTACCACTATTAACAAATGTGCTCATTTCCAGATGATAATATCCCGGTGACTTGAAAATCACCAAACCTTATGCAGATCTAACAGTGGGCCTGAATAATGTGGATTCCACTAGATATGTGACATCAGTACAACATCCTGCTACCTCAGGAGCGCCCATGCTACTGATGAACTGACAATACTGAAGGGTGCAAACAATGGGGCAGATGTATTAACCTGGAGAAGGCATAAGGAAGTGATAAACCAGTGATATGTGCAAGGTGATACAGGCATCAGCCAATCAGATTCTAACTGTTAATTTACATATTAGAGCTGATTGGCTGGTGCCTTTATCACCTTGCACATATCACTGGTTTATCACTTCCTTATGCCTTCTCCAGGTTAATACATCTGCCCCTTTATTCCTAACATACTCTAATTAGGTACCACAGGAGTGTAATCAAAACAAATGTATTTCAGTAATTTGTTCATCACTGCATGCGTGCCTGAGGAAGAGGAAGACTGCACAGAATCACATCTCCAAACCACAAGAAAGTCCCAAGATGGAAGCAACCCACACATGGTTAAGTGGAAAAAACACATCCCTTCTATTACACAATGAATTACATCATACGCTTGTTTATTAATATACGCCATATAAAAGCAGAAGCTGAACTTTTCTATTAAATATAGATCACTAAAAGAAGGCTGTTAGAACGCTAAATGCAATTTATAAACTAATTAAACCTTCAAACTTAGGAGTCAAGTACACCTTGAAATATTTAGAAGGCTCTTATAACAAAGTACAGTCATTAAGACTGTAAAATCCTCACTGTAGAAGGAAGAACAAGTTTCTTAAGTGTTCAGTTAAAATAGCAAATAAAAAGGCACGTCTAATGACTGCATAGAAAAAGGCATTGGGTAGAGTGTAACAAAATTGTGTGATCTTCAATAGCCTGTTAAGATCTCCTATAAAAAAGGGAACACCAGCTCACCACCCCCAAGCACTGCTTTCTGATCACCGTTATCATGCCCTCTTTCCCATTCCATAATTCGGCCCAATATACTGTTGCCTTTCCAAGCACTCCCGCATTGCAACAAGCAACGAGAGCAGTGGAGTATTGGAGAGTGGATGCAGAGACTGATTAAACACATGCATAGAAAAACTGGGCCGGATTCGGATTTGGAAGCAAAGTAAAAAAAAAAAAAAAAGTAACAAATGGGCAAAACCATGTTGCACTGCAAGTGGGGCAGATGTAACATGTGCAGAGAGAGTTAGATTTGGGTGGGTTGTGTTTAAACAAATATGAATAGCAGTGTAAAAATAAAGCTGTGAAACATTTGTGCACTACATGCAAAAGCAGCCAGTATTTACTAGGGTGCATCAAACGCCCCAACACTCGGAATGCTTGCTGTCCCTATTCTTAAAATGTTCCTTTTTAGCATAGAAACAACTGTGCAAATTTTTTTTGATGCACGATTTGACTAGGGTGGTCCACCTCCACACCCAAAAATGGTCTGTATCTTGGTACTAAAGCACGTGTATTGTATTATACAAAACTACTAACTTTAGAAAAACGAAGCCAACTTTTGTATGTGTGCCATGAATGCGTGTCTTACATTGATTTACGAACATAAGAACATAACAAAGAAAGGGAACAGCATGAAGCCTCATGGGCCTATCGTGGCTGTTCCCATCCAAATCACAAAACATTAATCAAATCATTATTTCTTTTTCAGATTGGTCACATCAGAAATAGATTCATGGTTCATGTTTAACATTCTTCAGTTAAACAGTGATTTTCTTACGAAAGACATTGGTGAATGGAAAGAATCTGATGCTTATCAGAATTCACAAAACAATATTCAAGCATTGAATGTTGTCAATGATTGTGCTGAACGTGGTGTCAAGCTTAGTTCAGACTTCTTATCGGCTAAGAAGCAAGAGCACTATCAAAATGTACTCCAAGTAGTTGCAGATGATCGCAGAGAGACCAAACTTACGTAAGCCCAGCGGCCAGCAATAAGAGTTTCAACTTTGTAATAAGCCAACTGTAACATGTTGTTCACTGTTCCGTCACTAATTCTGCTTATATCTCTTTGTTTAGTTGTTAACAATGAATAAATCACTTTATCATTAACCTACTAAATTGTTTTAAGTCCTTATATCAGAGAAGTTAAAACAAGTGTTATTGAATTTAAAATAAATATAAATCTTTAATCTTCAGGGGCATGGTGGGCCACATAAATATCATCTCAGATTCTTCAAAATTTGCATGCAATATATCCTTAACAATTCTAAAAAATGTAGCATGGGGACAAATAATTTTTCTTACTTTTAAAAATTCATGGGGCGTTTGATGCACCCTAGTATTTACCCTGCAAAGAAAAAATATAAATGTATTTGCTCCTCTTGCATTGCAACATGGTTTGTTCCAGATAATGGGGCAGATGTATTAACCTGGAGAAGGCATAAGGAAGTGATAAACCAGTGATAAATGCAAGGTGATAAACGCACCAGCCAAGCAGCTCTTAACTGTTAATTTACATATTGGAACTGATTGGCTGGTGCGTATATCACCTTGCACTTATCACTGGTTTATCACTTCCTTATGCCTTCTCCAGGTTAATACATCTGCCCCAAAGTTACTTGCTCTTTCTGCCTTGCTACCAAATCCGAATCAGGCCCACTGAAGCTTAGGCTGGCATTGAGGTCTCCATATACTATTCACACAACACACGTCTGAACCACAGAGATGACATACAAATGGAACAGAAAGGAAAGCTGGACAACTTCTTTCCATGTGAGATCACATACAAATGGAACAGAAAGGAAAGCTGAACAACTTCTTTCCATGTGAGATCACATACAAATGGAACAGAAAGGATAACTGGACAACTGCTTTCCATGTTAGTTTGCTCTTTTATTGGTGTGGTGGTCTTTAGCAATATTTTACCTATTAAACCAAGAGCAATAAAGACTAAATTATGCATGCTGAAATGACGGCTCTAACAGCCCAGTCATCTGAATGTAGTACAGGTGTGGGGTCTCTTACAGAGCTGGTACAAATCACTCCTTCCCAAATAACTCTGGAAACCGTCACCACAGCAGGATAAGACTTGCTACTTTATCCTAGCCCTCTATCAGTGAGCTGTATTAATTATAGCATGGGGAAATAGGCTCACTGTAGTCTGTTTCCCTATGCTATAATTAATTCAGCCTTAAATACTACTGTATAATTATTCTAAGCTTTGAGACAGTTGATGTGTGAAGCTGGTTCCACTGTAGCTGACACAAATTGTAAACAAACGGATAATTAATGCTTCCATTTATACGCCCATGTGTATATTTGTATATATGTATGTTTTTATTATATCAGCTCAGCTGGCTTTATACGTAAGATTGCAGCCACTGGAAGGAGAATGTTCTATTTTGAGAATAGTAATGTCACATACAGGAAGAAGTGTTAACTTGTAATCTATCAGCAACTATAAATCATTACAAAAATGGTGACTTCACACGTGCAGCAAATACTGATGAGTCATAAAAATCTACCATAAAGTAATGATTTTATATACAGGTTGAGTATCCCTTATCCAAAATGCTTGGGACCAGAGGTATTTTGTATATGGGATTTTTCCGTATTTTGGAATAATTGCATACCATAATGAGATATCATGGTGATGGGACCTAAATCTAAGCACATAATGCATTTATGTTACATATACACCTTATACACACAGCCTGAAGGTAATTTTAGTCAATATTTTTTATAAATTTGTGCATTAAACAAAGTGTATGTACATTCACACAATTCATTTATGTTTCATATACACCTTATACACACAGCCTGAAGGTCATTTAATACAATATTTGTAATAATTTTGTGTATTAAACAAAGTTTGTGTACATTGAGCCATCAAAAAACAAAGGTTTCACTATCTCACTCTCACACAAAAAAGTCCGTATTTCGGAATAATCCGTATTTCGGAATATTTGGATATGGGATACTCAACCTGTATTACAATACACTAACAAAGTAAGAAAACCAGTCATGATAGAACCACCCTTTCCAAATATTCTACTTATGGGGTCACATGAATTTAGGGGCAATAAAGCACACTTATCAGATTTGGAGTTTAAGAGAAGAGATAGTATCTGGATCAGTGACCAAAACTATGCAACCTCAAAGTCAAACAAATATTTCAAGTCCTTTCCCAAAAATTTTAAGAAAATGAAAAGCAAATGGATTACATTTATAAAAGGTTCATACGCTTTGTAATTGCAAGCACACTTCAAAAAGGTAACTAATTGTGGCTCCACTTAAGTAAGAAAACGAGTTTTATGGTAAGAACTTACCTTTGTTAAAACTCTTTCTGCGAGGTACACTGGGCTCCACAAGGATAGACATAGGGGTGTAGAGTAGGATCTTGATCCGAAGCACCAACAGGCTCAAAAGCTTTGACCTTCTTCCCAAGATGCATAGCGCCGCCTCCTATATCACCCCGCCTCCGTGCACAGGAGCTCAGTTTTGTTAACCAGCCCAATGCAGTAGCAAGTAAAAGAGACGACAACTGCCAGTTGCCACAAACACCACACTCTACCGACAGGAGAAGTGTCAGCGGCTAATGCCATAGCAACCCAAAGAAGCTAAGTCCGTCAGGGTGGGCGCCTTGTGGAGCCCAGTGTACCTCGCAGAAAGAGTTTTAACAAAGGTAAGTTCTTACCATAAAACTCGTTTTCTGCTGCGGGGTACACTGGGCTCCACAAGGATAGACATAGGGGATGTCCTAAAGCAGTTCCTTATGGGAGGGGACGCACTGTAACGGGCACAAGAACCCTGCATCCAAAGGAAGCATCCTGGGAAGCGGTAGTATCGAAGGCTTAGAGCCTTCTGAACGTGTTCACAGAGGACCACGTAGCCGCCTTGCACAATTGTTCAAGGGTCGCACCACGATGGGCCGCCCAAGAAGGTCCAACAGGCCGAGTAGAATGGACCTTAATGTGATCAGGAGCAGAGAGACCAGCCTTCACATAAGCATGTGCAATCACCATTCTAATCCATCTGGCCAGAGTTTGCTTGTGAGCAGGCCAGCCCCGTTTGAGAAACCCAAACACAACAAAAAGAGAATCAGATTTCCTATTTGGAGCCGTTCTCTTCACATAGATACGGAGAGCCAGTACCATCCAAAGACCGCTCTTTGGGAGACAGATCAGGAGAAACAAGTGCCGGAACTACAATCTCCTGATTAAGGTGGAACGAAGAAACCACCTTAGGTAGATAGCCGGGACGAGTCCTAAGAACCGCCCGGTCACGGTGAAATATCAGATATGGGGAACTACAGGACAAGGCACCCAAATCCGACACTCTTATAGCTGAAGCAATAGCCAGCATAAACACCACCTTAAGGGAAAGCCACTTAAGGTCAGCTGAACCAAGAGGTTCAAACGGAGACTCTTGTAACACCCCCAAAACCACCGACAAGTCCCAAGGAGCCACAGGTGGGACATAGGGAGGTTGGATACGCAACACGCCCTGAGTAAAGGTATGCACATCAGGTAAGGTCGCAATTTTTCTCTGAAACCACACCGACAAGGCAGATATTTGAACCTTGAGGGAGGCCAGACCAGTGGCGGATTTAGCGGGGGGGCGATTAGGGCGAACGCCCCCCCTACACATACCGGCACCGGGATGGAGGCCGGGTCCCGCCGCGGTGTTGGGAACGGGGTGGAGAGCGGTGCAGCGCGGCGGGGGAAGGGGAGAGAGAGCGTCCTGACGCGCATACAGCGGCCTCTGTTCTGACCACGCCCCCTCCTCCCTGTACGCGCGTTAGGACGGGCGCGCTCTCTCCCGGCCTCGATCCGACTCCTCATGCTGCTGGCTGCTGCGGACAAAATATGAGTAGGTGGCCAGGAGGACATCAGAGAATGTAATAATTGTTTCCTTATGGTTTCTATATACAAACTATCCAGCTATTCATATGCACATCATTTTCTAGGCATGCACTGTAGAGATCACTCGCTGCACCAGTGTAAGTTAATTAGGGGGTAGGATTCCCCTTGCCCCCAGTGCCTGCATTATTTTGGCTCATTCAGTGTACTGTAATGTGAATTTCGTGTGATTGCCAATCAATGTTGCTAGGATTTGTAGTATTGTTCTCTTCTGCAAACGCAGGAAACATGAAAGCTCTTTCCTGGCTCATTCAGTGTACTGTAATGTGAATTTCGGCTCATTCTACGTGCTGTAATGTGAATTTCGACTCATACAGTGTGCTATGATGTGAATTTCGTCTCATTCTGCGTGCTATAACATGAATTTTGGCTCATTCAGTGTGCTATGATGTGAATTTCGTCTCATTCTGCGTGCTATAATGTGAATTTTGGCTCATTCTGCGTGCTATAATGTGAATTTCGGCTCATTCAGTGTGCTATAATGTGAATTTCGGCTCATTCAGTGTGCTATAATGTGAATTTCGGATCATACAGTGTGCTGTAATGTGAATTTCGGATCATACAGTGAGCTATAATGTGAATTTCGGATCATACAGTGTGCTGTAGAAACAGAATTTGTCGGCAGATAAGAACCACTTGGCCCATCTAGTCTGCCCCTTTTTTTTTTTTTTACATTATTTTTATCTGTAACCTTATCTGATCCTTATTTCTTTGTAAGAATATCCTTATGTCTATCCCATGCATGTTTAAATTGCCCTACTGTCTTATCCTCTACCACCCCTGATGGAAGGAATGGCGATTCGCCAGTCTGTATCACCAGTGCGCAGGGTTCTCTCCACTAACTGGCAACATTTTATTAGTAATGGCAACAATAGGAAATTTTAGAAGCGAACGGGAAGGGCATTACTAAGTGGGAGGGGCTATGATTAGGGGGAGGAGTCATAATTCTTAAACCGCCCCCCCTAAAAGTTAAGTCTAGATCCGCCACTGGGCCAGACGCAGGCCTAAGTCCAGGCCCTGCTGAAAAAAAGCCAACAACTTGGCTATACTAAACTTGGAAGCGCCATAATCGTTAGATGCGCACCAAACAAAGTAAGAATGCCAGACCCTATAGCAAATCCGAGCAGAAGCCGGTTTCCGGGCCCGCAACATAGTTTGAATGACCGCCTCAGAAAACCCTTTAGCCCTTAAGACAGAAGCTTCAAGAGCCACGCCGTCAAAGACAGCCAGGCTAGGTCCTGGTAGACAAAGGGGCCCTGAACGAGGAGGTCTGGGCGTTGCAGAAGTAAAATTGGACGCTCTGACGATAGGCCTTGCAGGTCTGAGAACCAGTGCCGTCTGGGCCACGCTGGAGCTATGAGAAGCAGAATTCCTTTTTCTTGCTTGAACTTCCGAATTACCCTGGGCAGGAGTGACACCGGAGGGAACACGTACGGCAGCCGAAACCTCAACGGTACCGCCAGCGCATCCACGAATGCTGCTTGAGGATCCCTTGTCCTTGCTCCGAAGACCGGAACCTTGTGATTGTGTCGAGACGCCATCAGATCTATGTCTGGAAGGCCCCACCTTTCCACTAGGAGTTGAAACACTTCTGGATGGAGGCCCCACTCGCCGGCATGTACGTCCTGACGACTGAGAAAGTCCGCTTCCCAATTCAAGACTCCCGGAATGAATACTGCCGATATGGCCGGTAGATGGCGTTCTGCCCACTGTAGAATTCGTGAGGCTTCCTTCATTGCTAGGCGGCTTCGAGTGCCGCCTTGACGATTTATGTAAGCCACTGTGGTGGCGTTGTCCGACTGTACTTGAACAGGACGGTTATGAATTAAATGCTGGGCTAGGTTCAAGGCATTGAAGACCGCCCGCAACTCCAGAATATTGATCGAGAGGAGGGACTCCTCCTTAGTCCACTGCCCCTGAAGGGAGTGTTGCTCCAGCACTGCGCCCCAACCTCTTAGACTGGCATCTGTCGTCAACAGGACCCAGTCGGATATCCAGAACGGACGGCCCCTGCACCGTTGCTGGTCCCGGAGCAGCGACAGACGGACCTCCGGAGTCAATGAGATCATGAGACCTGATCCGGTGAGGCAGGCCGTCCCATTTGGCTAGAATCAGCCTCTGGAGAGGGCGAGAGCAAAATTGAGAGTACTCCACCATGTCGAATGCCGACACCATGAGACCCAGCACCTGCATCGCAGAATGTATCGACACTTGCGAACGAGATAGGAAGCAACGAATCCTCTCCTGAAGTTTCAGGACTTTCTCCTGAGACAGGAACAACCGCTGGTTGTGAGTGTCCAATAGTGCTCCCAGATGCACCATGCTCTGAGCAGGGATCAGGGATGACTTCTTCCAGTTGATGAGCCACCCGTGGGCTTGCAGAAACCGGACCGTCACATCTAGCTGACGCAGGAGAAGTTCTGGGGAATTTGCCAGGATTAACAAGTCGTCCAAATACGGTAGTATCCTGACCCCTTGACGGCGGAGTACCACCGTCATCACCGCCATGACTTTTGTAAAGACTCGCGGAGCCATTGTTAAACCAAAAGGTAACGCCCGAAACTGGTAATGGCAGTTGCCAATCCCAAATCTCAGGTATTGCTGATGAGACACTGCTATAGGAATATGCAGGTAAGCATCCTGTATATCCAGGGAGACCATGAAGTCCCCAGGTTCCAAGGCCAGAACTATAGAGCGAAGGGTTTCCACCCGGAACTTGGAAACCTTCACAAACCTGTTCAATGTCTTGAGGTTGAGAATGGGCCGGGAGGACCCATTCGGTTTCGGGACTAGAAACAGCGGAGAATAGTACCCCCGGCCCCTCTGCGCAGGAGGCACCTGTACTACGACTCCTGTATCCAGGAGGGTCTGTACCACCGAATGTAGAGTGTTTGCCTTTGTCTTGTCCAACGGGACATCTGTCTGGCAAAATCGATGAGGGGGTCGGTTTTTGAAGGCTATGGCGTAACCTCGTGTGACGACTTCCCGTACCCACGCATCTGAAGTGGTCTTCAACCATTCCTGGGTATACCCTAGAAACCGGCCCCCCACCCTGGGATCCCCCAGAGGGAGGCCCGCCCCGTCATACGGCAGGCTTATCTGTCTTGGAAGCTGGTTGACGGGCCGCCCAGGCTCTTTTGGGCTTAGGCTCACCAGGTTTGGAAGTGCGGGCCTGCTTGTTGTACGCCTGACCTTTTGCTTTACCTGAAGGACAAAAGGGGCGAAAGGAAGTACCTTTAGCCTTCGACACAGAAGGAGCAGTACTTGGCAGACAGGCAGTTTTGGCAGTAGCCAAGTCAGCCACAATCTTATTTAAATCCTCCCCAAACAGAATATCTCCCTTAAAAGGGAGTACCTCCAGGGTTTTTCTAGAGTCCAGATCCACAGACCAGGATCGCAGCCACAATATCCGGCGAGCCAGGACTGACGTAGTAGAGGCCTTGGCTGCCAGGATACCGGCATCAGAAGCCGCCTCTTTAATACAACGAGAAGCTGTGACAATATAAGACAAGCATTGTCTAGCATGGTCAGAGGAGATTTCAGCATCTAACTCCAAGGCCCATGCTTCAATGGCCTCTGCAGCCCAAGTAGCTGCAATAGTGGGCCTTTGTGCAGCACCCGTGAGGGTGTAAATCGCTTTCAGACAACCCTCCACACGTTTATCCGTAGGCTCTTTTAGAGACGTGACGGTGGTGACCGGCAGAGCTGGGGAAACCACCATCCTAGCCACATGTGAGTCCACTGGAGGAGGCGTTTCCCAATTCTTAGACAGCTCCGGTGCGAGGGGATAGCGAGCCAGCATCTTCTTTTGAGGCACAAACTTTGTACCCGGGTTTTCCCAGGGTTCCTGACGTATGTCAATTAGGTGGTCAGAGTGAGGTAAAATAAGATTTTACACTTACCGGTAAATCTATTTCTCGTAGTCCGTAGAGGATGCTGGGACTCCGTAAGGACCATGGGGAATAGATGGGCTCCGCAGGAGGCCTGGGCACTTTAAGAAAGACTTTGGACTCTGGGTGTGCACTGGCTCCTCCCTCTATGCCCCTCCTCCAGACCCCAGTTAGAGAAACTGTGCCAAGAGGAGATGGACAGTACGAGGAAAGGATTTTTGGGAATCCCAGGGCAAGATTCATACCAGCCACACCGTATAACTTTTGATAACTACCCAGTTAATAGTATGAACAAACAACATAGTCTCGGTCTAAACCGATGAAACTATAACATAACCCTTATGTAAGCAAAAACTATATACAAGTCTTGCAGAAGAAGTCCGCACTTGGGACGGGCGCCCAGCATCCTCTACGGACTACGAGAAATAGATTTACCGGTAAGTGTAAAATCGTATTTTCTCTAACGTCCTAGAGGATGCTGGGGCTCCGTAAGGACCATGGGGATTATACCAAAGCTCCCAAACGGGCGGGAGAGTGCGGATGACTCTGCAGCACCGAATGAGCAAAGGCAAGTTCCTCCTCAGCCAGGGTATCAAACTTGTAGAACTTAGCAAATGTGTTTGAACCCGACCAAGTAGCAGCTCGGCAAAGCTGTAAAGCAGAGACCCCTCGGGCAGCCGCCCAAGAAGAGCCCACCTTCCTTGTGGAATGGGCTTTTACCGATTTAGGATGCGGTAACCCTGCCGCAGAATGAGCTTGCTGAATCGTGTTACAGATCCAGCGCGCAATAGTTTGCTTTGAAGCAGGAGCACCCAGCTTGTTGGGTGCATGCAGGATAAACAGCGAGTCCGTTTTCCTGACTCCAGCCGTCCTGGCTACATAGATTTTCAAAGCCCTGACTACATCCAGTAACTTGGAGTCCTCCAAGTCCCGAGTAGCCGCAGCACCACAATAGGTTGGTTCAAATGAAACGCTGATACCACCTTAGGGAGAAATTGGGGACTAGTCCTCAATTCTGCCCTGTCCATATGGAAGATCAGATAAGGGCTTTTACATGACAAAGCCGCCAATTCTGACACACGCCTAGCCGAAGCTAAGGCCAATAGCATGACCACTTTCCACGTGAGATATTTTAGCTCCACGGTCTTAAGTGGCTCAAACCAGTGGGATTTCAGGAAATCCAACACAACGTTAAGATCCCAAGGTGCCACTGGAGGCACAAAAGGGGGCTGAATATGCAGCACTCCCTTAACAAACGTCTGAACTTCAGGCAGTGAAGCCAGTTCTTTTTGAAAGAAAATAGATAGGGCCGAAATCTGGACCTTTATGGACCCCAATTATAGGCCCATAGTCACTCCTGACTGTAGGAAGTGCAGAAATCGCCCCAGCTGGAATTCCTCTGTTGGGTCCTTCCTGGCCTCACACCAAGCAACATATTTCCGCCATATGCGGTGATAATGATTTGCGGTCACATCCTTCCTAGCTTTTATCAGCGTAGGAATCACGTCATCTGGAATGCCCTTTTCCGTTAGGATACGGCGTTCAACCGCCATGCCGTCAAACGCAGCCGCGGTAAGTCTTGGAACAGACAGGGCCCCTGCTGTAACAGGTCCTGTCTGAGAGGCAGAGGTCATGGGTCCTCTGAGATCATTTCTTGTAGTTCTGGGTACCAAGTTCTTCTTGGCCAATCCGGAACGATGAGTATAGTTCTTACTCCTCTCTTTCTTACTATCCTCAGTACCTTGGGTATGAGAGGAAGAGGAGGGAACACATAAACCGACTGGTACACTCACGGTGTCACTAGTGTGTCCACAGCTATCGCCTGAGGGTCCCTTGACCTGGCGCAATATTTTTTTTAGCTTTTTTTTGAGGCGGGACGCCATCATGTCCACCTGTGGCCGTTCCCAACGGTTTACAATCTGCGTGAAGACTTCTGGATGAAGTGCCCACTCTCCCGGGTGGAGGTCGTGCCTGCTGAGGAAATTTGCTTCCCAGTTGTCCACTCCCGGAATGAACACTGCTGACAGTGCGAGCACGTGATTCTCCGCCCATCGAAGAATCCTTGTGGCTTCTGCCATCGCCATCCTGCTTCTTGTGCCGCCCTGGCGGTTTACATGGGCGACCGCCGTGATGTTGTCTGATTGAATCAGCACTGGTTGGTTTTGAAGCAGGGGCTCTGCTTGACTCAGGGCGTTGTAAATGGCCCTTAGTTCCAGTATATTTATGTGTAGTGAAGTCTCCTGACTTGACCACTGTCCTTAGAAGTTCCTTCCCTGAGTGACTGCCCCCCATCCTCGGAGGCTTGCATCCGTGGTCACCAGGACCCAGTCCTGTATGCCGAATCTGCGGCCCTCGAGAAGATGAGCACTCTGCAGCCACCACAGCAGAGACACCCTGGCCCTTGGGGACAGGGTGATCAACCGATGCATCTGAAGATGCGATCCGGGCCATTTGTCTAACAGATCCCACTGAAAGATCCTTGCATGGAACCTGCCGAAGGGAATTGCTTCGTAAGAAGCCACCATCTATCCCAGGACTCGCGTGCAGTGATGCACCGACACCTGTTTTGGCTTCAGGAGGTCCCTGACCAGAGATGACAATTCATGGGCCTTCTCCACCGGGAGAAACACCTTCTTCTGTTCTGTGTCCAGAATCATGCCCAGGAAAAGCAGACGCATCGCAGGAATCAGCTGCGACTTTGGGATATTCAGAATCCAGCCGTGCTGTTGCAACACTTCCCGAGAAAGTGCTACGCTGACTAACAACTGCTCTCTGGACCTCGCCTTTATAAGGAGATCGTCCAAGTACGGGATAATCATAACTCCCTTCTTTCGAAGGAGTATCATTTCGGCCATTACCTTGGTAAATACTCTCGGTGCCGTGGACAAACCAAACGGCAACATCTGGAATTGGTAATGACAATCCTGTACCACAAACCTGAGGTACTCCTGGTGAGGTGGGTAAATGGGGACATGCAAGTAAGCATCCTTGATGTCCAGCGACACCATAAAATCCCCCTCTTCCAGGCTTGCAATAACCGCCCTGAGCGATTCCATTTTGAACTTGAACTTCCTTATATAAGTGTTCAAGGATTTTAAATTCAGAATAGGTCTCACCGAACCGTCTGGTTTCGGTACCACAAACATTGTGGAATAGTAACCCCGTCCCTGTTGAAGGAGGGGAACCTTGATTATCAACTGCTGGAGGTACAGCTTGTGAATTGCCGCCAGTACTACCTCCCTTTCCCTGGGAGCAGCTGGCAAGGCTGATTTGAGGTAACGGCGAGGGGGAGTCGCCTCTAACTCCAGCTTGTATCCCTGAGATACAATTTGTACAGCCCAGAGATCCACCTGTGAGCGAACCCACTGGTTGCTGAAGTTTCGGAGACGTGCCCCCACCGTCATGCGGTGGACTTAGAGGAAGCGGGGGAGGATTTTTGTTCCTGGGAACTGGCTGCCTGGTGCAGCTTCTTTCCTCTACCCCTGCCTCTGGGCAGAAAGGATGCGCCTCTGACCCGCTTGCCTTTCTGAGGCCGAAAGGACTGTACATGATAATACGGTGCTTTCTTAGGCTGTGAGGGAACCTGAGGTAAAAAAGTTGACTTCCCAGCTGTTGCTGTGGACACGAGGTCCGAGAGACCGTCCCCAAACAATTCCTCACCCTTATAAGGCAAAACCTCCATGTGTCTTTTAGAATCAGCATCACCTGTCCACTGCCGAGTCCATAATACTCTCCTGGCAGAAATGGACATTGCATTAATTCTAGATGCCAGCAGGCAAATGTCCCTCTGTGCATCCCGCATATATAAGACAACGTCTTTTATATGTTCTATGGTTAGCAAAATAGTATCAATGTCGAGGGAATCAATGTTGTCTGACAGGGTATCAGACCATGCTGCTGCAGCACTACACATCCATGCTGAAGCAATAGCAGGTCTCAGTATAGTACCCGAGTGTGTATACACAGACATCAGGATAACTTCCTGCTTTCTATCCGCAGGCTCCTTTAGGGCGGCCGTATCCTGAGACGGTAGTGCCACCTTTTTTTGATAAGCGTGTGAGCGCCTTGTCCACCCTAGGGGATGTTTCCCAACGTTTCCTGTCCGTTGGCGGGAAAGGGTACGCCATCAGTAACCTCTTAGAAATCACTAGTTTCTTATCGGGGGAACTCCACGCTTCCTCATACAATTCATTTAATTCATCAGATGGGGGAAAAGTCACTGGCTGCTTTTTCTCCCCAAACATAATACCCTTCTTGGTAGTAACCGGGTTAACATCAGAAATGTGCAATACATTTTTCATTGCAGTAATTATGCATCGGATGGCTTTTGTAGACTGTGCATTTGTCTCATCCTCATCTACACTGGAGTCAGACTCCGTGTCGACATCTGTGTCTACCATCTGAGCTAGCAGGCGTTTATGAGCCCCTGATGGCCTCTGAGACGCCTGGGCAGGCGCGGGCTGAGATCCCGGCTGTCCCAAGGCTGCTGCGTCATCGAACCTTTTATGTAAGGAGTTGACACTGTCGGTTAAGACCTTCCACATATCCATCCAATCCGGTGTCGGCCCCGTCGGGGGCGACACCACACTTATCTGCCCCTGCTCCGCCTCCACGTAACCCTCCTCATCAAACATGTCGACACAGCCGTACCGACACACCGCAAACACACAGGGAATGCTCTGACTGAGGACAGGACCCCACAAAGTCCTTTGGGGAGACAGAGAGAGAGTATGCCAGCACACACCACAGCGCTATATAACACCGGGATTTACACTATAATGAGTGATTTTTCCCAATAGCTGCTTATTATCCTATTTGCGCCTAAATTTATGTGCCCCCCCCTCTCTTTTTTACCCTTCTTGTACAGGATACTGCAGGGGAGAGCCTGGGGAGCGTCCTTCCAGCGGAGCTGTGAAGAGAAAATGGCGCTGGTGTGCTGAGGAAGAAGGCCCCGCCCCCTCAGCGGTGGGCTTCTCCCGCGTTTTGTATAGCTTAATGGCGGGGGGTTTTACACATATACAGTTTTCCAGACTGTATTATGTGTATATAGTGCCAAAAGGTATTCTTATTGCTGCCCAGGGTTGAAAGGATGCAGCCCTTGCAAAGCAAAATCTGGAAGCTATTGCAGATATACAGTATGATAGAAAGTCTTGTGATTTGATGAGGATGAAGTGGAACCTTTTGGTCTGAATGCAGAGAAACATGTATGGCTCAAATCAAACACTGCATTTAAGCCAGTGAACCCCATTCTCATCACGCAGTACAGTGGTAGCAACATGTTATGGGGATGCATTCAAGCTGGCAATTTAATTATCGACTAAAACTGCTACACAATGCAACAAAACCTCAAATGCTGGAAATGTTTAGTTTCAACAGTACAATGACCAAAAGCACACTGCAATAGGAACACATACTTTCATTTGTATTCTATTTTTTGCAGGGTAATATAATTCTGATCTGCTGAATCTCAGTCATACATTCAGTCATTGTACCTTTGTTTCTTGACATACATGTTCCTGGGATTGGAACCTATGTTTTACCTCCTGATGTAGGGACTTCCTACATATCACCATAGTAGGCATGTTATCTAGCACTGTGTGCATACACTCACAGTAGAACGTGAAAAACTGCCAAGGACATAAGAGAAATTAGGGCTGCAAAAGAAAAAAGCTTATAGAGGCGAAATGTCATTTTCTTTCACTATTACCCGTTTTATTTCTGGTCCCAGCTCCATGTACATAAACTACCAATTCACTTATTAATGGCCATCCCTATAAATTTGCATTCGTTCTGTACTGAATTAGTTGAAATAAACTATATAAAATACTTTATCTGGAAACATTTAATTTGATAGTATCATGCAAAAAGGGCAATGGCATTTTACCTTCTCTGCTTTCTTGTCCGATATGTCCTGTTTCTCCAGTACTGCTATACTTTCCTTCAGATTCTTCACTATGTCTGCAGGAGACTTGTGGGACTTCCCAAAGGGAAATGGCATGTTTGCTAGGATAACACTGCTTTACAATCCTGCACCTCCTGCGGGACAAAACACAGAGACAAGGACATCAGCGGTTTCATGGCATACAGAGACTAGGACATCAGCGGCTGCGTGGCATACAGAGACTAGGACATCAGCGGCTGCATGGCATACAGAGGCTAGGACATCAGCGGCTGCATGGCATACAGAGACTAGGACATCAGCGGCTGCTTGGCATACAGAGACTAGGACATCAGCGGCTGCTTGGCATACAGAGACTAGGACATCAGCGGCTGCTTGGCATACAGAGACTAGGACATCAGCGGCTGCTTGGCATACAGAGACTAGGACATCAGCGGCTTCATGGCATACAGAGACTAGGACATCAGCGGCTGCATGGCATACAGAGCCGGGACATCAGCGGCTGCATGGCATACAGAGCCAGTCCATCAGCGACTGCATGGCATACAGAGCCAGTCCATCAGCGACTGCATGGCATACAGAGCCAGTCCATCAGCGGTTGCATGGCATACAGAGCCAGTCCATCAGCGGTTGCATGGCATACAGAGCCAGTCCATCAGTGGTTGCATGGCATACAGAACCAGTACATCAGTGGATGGAATGGCATACAGAGCCAGTCCATCAGCGGATGGAATGGCATACAGAACCAGTACATCAGTGGATGGAATGGCATACAGAACCAGTACATCAGTGGATGGAATGGCATACAGAACCAGTACATCAGTGGATGGAATGGCATACAGAACCAGTACATCAGTGGATGGAATGGCATACAGAACCAGTACATCAGTGGATGGAATGGCATACAGAGCCAGTACATCAGCATTTGCATGGTATACAGAGCCAGTACACTAACATCTTGTGGCCTTAACGACCATGCTGATTAATGAGGCTAATTTCAAGGTGGGAGTAAAAGCAAGAAAAGCAACTTTATATCTGGAACAAACCATGTTGCAATACGAGGGGTACAAATCTATTTGATTTACATGCAGGGTAAATACTGGCTGCTGTTGCATGTGGCCAAAAATATTAGGCTGCTGTATTTTTACACCTTGATTTAGATTTTAGTTGGGACACACCTCACCCAAATCTCTCTGCACATTTTACCCCCCAGCAGTGCAACAGGGTTTTGCCCATGTGCATAATTACTTTGCTTCCAAATCAAACAGCACCAGAGTTTATTTTATATGTTTATAAGAAATGTAATCCACATCTGCTGCATACCGCAGATTCATACACTGGCTCCCCAGGTCCTCTAGGAATCTAATTCAAGCTACTGGCCATTACCTACAAAGACTGCAAGCACACCTCCTCATACATGTGAAGGCTTGCTACACATGTATGCATTTGTGGCTTTTAAATCTACAGATCCTAGTACGATAGGCTGTACAGATAATGTAGGACACTTCAGCTCTCTGTAAGGGAATGGGACTTTAGTAAGAGTTGCGCTGGATTACCAAGAGAACAATGAATTCTATTGTGGTCTGACTGGTCAACCTTCTAGTGTGTTATGAAAGGATTTTTTTTTATTTTACATTCTAATAGTGATGTCTGTCTCATCCACCCCTGTACTGTAGGACTACCCAACACAACCAATGGGAGATACATCACAATGTGTTAGGTTACCTTCCAGTCTTATCAGCTCCAATTTCATGGTGTGTCCCTTGTTCTAAATCACCTTGTTATTTTAAAACTTGGTCTCCATGAGCTCTACGTACCGTATACCTTTTATATAGTATAGTGTTTTTATATCCTATTTCTATTTTCTTCTCTAAGCTATACATGAAGTGTTTTCTAACAGTAGGCATTCCTAGAACACTGACCCGGATTGTGGAATAAATAAAAGTTTGACAAAAGGACTAGGATTTATTATGGAATAGCATATTAAATTAATTCCTATAATCTAAATAAGCCCTCTACACTGATCTGCTCAGATTTGTCATTTTAGTTGCAAATTTAAAGCAAAACCGCTACATTTGTTTAACATGATCTTCCAAACATCACATCTATGTTGCCTTGGAAACTGTAAGTTGTTTGTAGCAAAAATTCCAAATTTCTTTTTAAATGATCCTGCTGGTTTACACACCACTGAAGCAACACCAGCAAGTATTTGTGTACTACAGTCTACAGTGGTTCTCAAACTCTGTCTTCAAGGCACCCCAACAGTCCAGGTTTTAAGGCTATCCATGGGTAAGCTCAGGTGACTTAATTAGTACCTCAGTCAGTTTGATTATACCAACTGTGCACAAGCACTGTTAGCCTTAAAACCTGGACTGCCAGGGTGCCTTGAGTACCGAAATTTGGGAAAACCTGGTGCAATATTAATACCTTCTCCAATCACCTGGGTTCTACCCACCAGCAGTAATTGGTTAGAAAGTTTAGTTTAACGCCACTGCAAGGGCTACTTTTGGTAATTTTAATACTCTCTAGGATGTGTGTATCTGTACCCATTCACTTGTCTACTTTAAATATGAGAGGTCAGTAACATCTATCCTATAATATTTGCCTATACCATACAATAGTGTATAACTTCAGTCTAATGTAGGCAACCTCTTTGAATTTTCAACAGTAAATACAAAGCAACGACTGTTTTGCAATTTCTCCATTTACTTCAATTTACCCCTTCAGATTTAACCTTATTACTCTGCATCTTGATGGTTTTTTTTACCTTCCTTACTAATGTGTATATATAGGGGGAATTCAATTGTTTTTTGTTGCTCCGTTCAGGCGCATATGCCCCGAGGGCCCACTATCTCTACTCGCCCCCTCCTGAGGGGGCAAGCAGAAACATGTGAAAAGTCAGGCTTTTGCACAATTTCCCTTTCTCGCACAATAGTTTAGACGAGTTTGGTAGCAGCTTTCAAGGCTAATCTCGGTCTATTTAGGTGCGACCAGCATGAAAAATGAGTGGGCGCCAGCACAATTGCACATAACCCGAAGCGAAAGGCGATGTGGCACTCTAAAATAATTTAATCTCCCCCGAAGAACATTTGTAAAGCTGTTATACCATATGTGCAGTTTATTTGAATAATTACATATTTTCTGCACAGACCCATTATATAAATCTAAATTAACAATCACCTAAATCATTTCTAATTCTACTACGACCTATTTTTTTTACCAATATACAATGGTGAAACACTATTAGGTGGACATTAATAAATCTACTACAAACTCTCATTTGTAAGAGAGAAAAATAAGAATTTACTTACCGAAAATTCTATTTCTCGGAGTCCGTAGTGGATGCTGGGGTTCCTGAAAGGACCATGGGGAATAGCGGCTCCGCAGGAGACAGGGCACAAAAGTAAAGCTTTCCGATCAGGTGGTGTGCACTGGCTCCTCCCCCTATGACCCTCCTCCAAGCCAGTTAGGTACTGTGCCCGGACGAGCGTACACAATAAGGGAGGAATTTTGAATCCCGGGTAAGACTCATACCAGCCACACCAATCACACCGTACAACTTGTGATCTAAACCCAGTTAACAGTATGATAACAGCGGAGCCTCTGAAAAGATGGCTCACAACAATAATAACCCGATTTTTGTAACTATGTACAAGTATTGCAGATAATCCGCACTTGGGATGGGCGCCCAGCATCCACTACGGACTCCGAGAAATAGAATTATCGGTAAGTAAATTCTTATTTTCTCTATCGTCCTAGTGGATGCTGGGGTTCCTGAAAGGACCATGGGGATTATACCAAAGCTCCCAAACGGGCGGGAGAGTGCGGATGACTCTGCAGCACCGAATGAGAGAACTCCAGGTCCTCCTTAGCCAGGGTATCAAATTTGTAGGATTTTACAAACGTGTTTGCCCCTGACTAAATAACCGCTCGGCAAAGTTGTAAAGCCGAGACCCCTCGGGCAGCCGCCCAAGATGAGCCCACCTTCCTTGTGGAATGGGCATTTACATATTTTGGCTGTGGCAGGCCTGCCACAGAATGTGCAAGCTGAATTGTATTATACATCCAACTAGCAATAGTCTGCTTAAAAGCAAGAGCACCCAGTTTGTTGGGTGCATACAGGATAATAGCAAGTCAGTTTTCCTGACTCCAGCCGTCCTGGAACCTATATTTTCAGGGCCCTGACAACATCTAGCAACTTGGAGTCCTCCAAGTCCCTAGTAGGTGCAAGGCACCACAATAAGCTGGTTCAGGTGAAACACTGACACCACCTTAGGGAGAGAACTGGGGACGAGTCCGCAGCTCTGCCCTGTCCGAATAGACAAACAAATATGGGCTTTTTTGAGAAAAAAACCACCAATTTGACACTCGCCTGGTCCAGGCCAGGGCCAAGAACATGGTCACTTTTCATGTGAGATGCTTCAAATCCACAGATTTGACTGGTTTTAAACCAATGTGATTTGAAGAATCCCAGAACTACGTTGAGATCCCACAGTGCCACTGGAGGCACAAAAGAGGGTTGTATATGCAATACTCCCTTGACAAAGTTCTGGACTTCAGGAACTGAAGCCAATTCTTTCTGGAAGAAAATTGACAGGGCCGAAATTTGAACCTTAATGGACCCCAATTTGAGGCCCATAGACACTCCTGTTTGCAGGAAATGCAGGAATCGACCGAGTTGAAATTTCTTTGTGGGGCCTTCCTGGCCTCACACCACGCAACATATTTTCGCCACATGTGGTGATAATGTTGTGCGGTCACCTCCTTTCTGGCTTTGACCAGGGTAGGAATGACCTCTTCCGGAATGCCTTTTTCCCTTAGGATCCGGCGTTCCACCGCCATGCCAACAAACGCAGCTGCGGTAAGTCTTGGAACAGACATGGTACTTGCTGAAGCAAGTCCCTTCTTAGCGGCAGAGGCCATAAGACCTCTGTAAACATCTCTTGAAGTTCCGGGTACCAAGTCCTTCTTGGCCAATCCGGAGCCATGAGTATAGTTCTTACTCCTCTACGTCTTATAATTCTCAGCACCTTAGGTATGAGAAGCAGAGGAGGGAACACATACACCTACTGGTACACCCACGGTGTTACCAGAACGTCCACAGCTATTGCCTGAGGGTCTCTTGACCTGGCGCAATGCCTGTCCCGTTTTTTGTTCAGACGGGACGCCATCATGTCCACCTTTGGTATTTCCCAACGGTTTACAATCATGTGGAAAAAACTTCCCGATGAAGTTTCCACTCTCCCGGGTGGAGGTCGTGCCTGCTGAGGAAGTCTGCTTCCCAGTTTCCATTCCCGGGATGAAACACTGCTGACAGTGCTATCACATGATTTTCCGCCCAGCGAAAAGTCCTTGCAGTTTTTGCCATTGCCCTCCTGCTTCTTGTGTCGCCCTGTCTGTTTACGTGGGCGACTGCCGTGATGTTTTTCCCACTGGATCAATACCGGCTGACCTTGAAGCAGAGGTCTTGCTAAGCTTAGAGCATTATAAATTTACCCTTAGCTCCAGTATATTTATGTGGAGAAAAGTCTCCAGACTTGATCACACTCCCTGGAAATTTTTTCCTTGTGTGACTGCTCCCCAGCCTCTCGGGCTGGGCTCCGTGGTCACCAGCATCCAATCCTGAATGCCGAATCTGCGGCCCTCTAGAAGATGAGCACTCTATAACCACCACAGGAGAGACACCCTTGTCCTTGGATATAGGGTTATCCGCTGATGCATCTGAAGATGCGATCCGGACCATTTGTCCAGCAGATCCCACTGAAAAGTTCTTGCGTGAAATCTGCCGAATGGAATTGCTTCGTAGGAAGCCACCATTTTCTACCAGGACCCTTGTGCAATGATGCACTGTTTTTAGGAGGTTCCTGACTAGCTCGGATAACTCCCTGGCTTTCTCTTTCGGGAGAAACACCTTTTTCTGGACTGTGTCCAGAATCATCCCTAGGCACAGCAGACGTGTCGTCGGGATCAGCTGCGATTTTGGAATATTTAGAATCCACCCGTGCTGTTGTAGCAGTATCCGAGATAGTGCTACTCCTACCTCCAACTGTTCCCTGGACTATGCCCTTATCAGGAGATCGTCCAAGTAAGGGATAATTAAAACGCCTTTTCTTCGAAGAAGAATCATCATTTCGGCCATTACCTTAGTAAAGACCCGGGGTGCCGTGGACAATCCAAACGGCAGCGTCTGAAACTGATAGTGACAGTTCTGCACCACGAACCTGAGGTACCCTTAGTGAGAAGGGCAAATTTGGGACATAGAGGTAAGCATCCCTGATGTCCCGGGACACTATATAGTCCCCTTCTTCCTGTTCGTTATCACTGCTCTGAGTGACTCCATCTTGATTTGAACCTTTGTAAGTGTTCAAAATTTTTTTTTTTTTTTAGATTTAGAATAAGTCTCACCTAGCCTTCTGGCTTCAGTACCACAATATAGTGTGGAATAATACCCCTTTTCTTGTAGTAGGAGGGGTAATTTAATTATCACCTGCTGGGAATACAGCTTGTGAATTTTTTCCCATACTGCCTCCTTGTCGGAGGGAGACCTTGGTAAAGCAGACTTCAGGAGCCTGCGAAGTGGAAACGTCTCGACATTCCAATCTGTACCCCTGGGATACTACTTGTAGGATCCAGGGGTCCTGTACGGTCTCAGCGCCATGCTGAGAACTTGTCAGAAGCGGTGGAACGCTTCTGTTCCTGGGAATGGGCTGCCTGCTGCAGTCTTCTTCCCTTTCCTCTATCCCTGGGCAGATATGATCTTATAGGGACGAAAGGACTGAGGCTGAAAAGACGGTGTCTTTTTCTGCAGAGATGTGACTTAGGGTAAAAACGGTGGATTTTCCAGCAGTTGCCGTGGCCACCAGGTCCGATGGACCGACCCCAAATAACTCCTCTTCCTTTATACGGCAATACACCTTTGTGCCGTTTGGAATCTGCATCACCTGACCCCTGTCGTGTCCATAACATCTTCTGGCAGTTATGGACATCGCATTTACTCTTGATGCCAGAGTGCAAATATCCCTCTGTGCATCTCGCATATATAGAAATGCATCCTTTAAATGCTCTATAGTCAATAAAATACTGTCCCTGTCAAGGGTATCAATATTTTTAGTCAGGGAATCCGACCAAGCCACCCCAGCTCTGCACATCCAGGCTGAGGCGATCGCTGGTCGCAGTATAACACCAGTATGTGTGTATATACTTTTTATGATATTTTCCAGCCTCCTGTCAGCTGGTCCTTGAGGACGGCCCTATCTATAGACGGTACCGCCACTTGTTTTGATAAGCGTGTGAGCGCCTTATCCACCCTAAGGGGTGTTTCCCAACGCGCCCTAACTTCTGGCGGGAAAGGGTATACCGCCCATAATTTTCTATCGGGGGGAACCCACGCATCATCACACACTTTATTTAATTTATCCGATTCAGGAAAAACTATGGTAGTTTTTTCACATCCCACATAATACCCTCTTTTGTGGTACTTGTAGTATCAGAAATATGTAACACCTCCTTCATTGCCTTTAACGTGTGGCCCTAATAAGGAATACGTTTGTTTATTCACCGTCGACACTGGATTCAGTGTCCCTGTCTGTGTCTGTGTCGACCGACTAAAGTAAACGGGCGTTTTAAAACCCCTGACGGTGTTTTTGAGACGTCTGGACCGGTACTAATTTCGGCCGTCTCATGTCGTCAACCGACCTTGCAGCGTGTTGACATTATCACGTAATTCCCTAAATAAGCCATCCATTCCGGTGTCGACTCCCTAGAGAGTGACATCACCATTACAGGCAATTTGCTCCGCCTCCTCACCAACATCGTCCTCCTACATGTCGACACACACGTACCGACACACAGCACACACACAGGGAATGCTCTGATAGAGGACAGGACCCACTAGCCCTTTGGAGAGACAGAGGGAGAGTTTGCCAGCACACACCAAAAACGCTATAATTATATAGGGACAACCTTATATAAGTGTTTTCCCTTATAGCATCTTTTTTATATATTTCTAACGCCAAATTAGTGCCCCCCCTCTCTGTTTTAACCCTGTTTCTGTAGTGCAGTGCAGGGGAGAGCCTGGGAGCCTTCCCTCCAGCCTTTCTGTGAGGGAAAATGGCGCTGTGTGCTGAGGAGATAGGCCCCGCCCCTTTTTCGGCGGCCTCGTCTCCCGCTCTTAACGGATTCTGGCAGGGGTTAAATATCTCCATATAGCCTCCGGAGGCTATATGTGAGGTATTTTTAGCCAAAATAGGTTTTCATTTGCCTCCCAGGGCGCCCCCCTCCCAGCGCCCTGCACCCTCAGTGACTGCCGTGTGAAGTGTGCTGAGAGGAAAATGGCGCACAGCTGCAGTGCTGTGCGCTACCTTTAGAAGACTGAGGAGTCTTCTGCCGCCGATTCTGGACCTCTTCTTATTTCAGCATCTGCAAGGGGGCCGGCGGCAAGGCTCCGGTGACCATCCAGGCTGTACCTGTGATCGTCCCTCTGGAGCTGATGTCCAGTAGCCAAGAAGCCAATCCATCCTGCACGCAGGTGAGTTCACTTCTTCTCCCCTAAGTCCCTCGTTGCAGTGATCCTGTTGCCAGCAGGACTCACTGTAAAATAAAAAACCTAAGCTAAACTTTTCTAAGCAGCTCTTTAGGAGAGCCACCTAGATTGCACCCTTCTCGGCCGGGCACAAAAATCTAACTGGCTTGGAGGAGGGTCATAGGGGGAGGAGCCAGTGCACACCACCTGATCGGAAAGCTTTACTTTTGTGCCCTGTCTCCTGCGGAGCCGCTATTCCCCATGGTCCTTTCAGGAACCCCAGCATCCACTAGGACGATAGAGAAATTAGGATTCTACCATGTGTGTTTGTTTCCCTAATTAACTGCTTGAGAGCAGCCCCACGAAAGGCAACACTCAGCTGACAACCAAAGAGATTCCAGTCTACTAAGGCATACTGACATAACCAGTAATTACCGGCGTACGTCATTGGTATCTGGGGTATTTAGTTATTTTGTCATCCTATCCCCCCCTTCCCCCCCCCCCCCCCCCAGAGTTGTCCATATAATTACAATCCTCTGTGCAGTGCCTTATGTTAAAGTTTCCACTTTCTATTCTGTACATATAAAGCAACGGCAACTGCCTTTTCTTCCTACCGTCTCTTACAGGATATAACAAAGAATAAACATGAGCTAGACATGGTTCTCAGTATAGCATGACTCAGTTAAAAGCTACGAGATGTACAGTAACTGGGCATAGTTTGTTTTCAAGACTAAATATGTGTACAGATAAGATTCACACCTTGTCCCTCACTTGTCAATACAAGTACAAATTTCCTTGTCTCTAAGGAGGAATGGGGATAACTTTTTCAGCTGTCTAAATGACCTCTAATGAATATAATTAGGAATGAATATTCCTTAGAATACATTTTTCCTCTAGTAAATGGCACGTTGATAGTAGTGTACTATGCAAGTCACATTAAAGGACATTAAACAGTGCCTGCATATTGTGCATTGTATACATCACTATGGCCAAGACCCACATTAAAGGAACGCACGATCAGCACCTGAGAGTAGATAACAGTCAGTCACTTGCTGAAAGAATACACATGGCTGAAAAGCAGAGAGCTGCAAGAGACTAGTAGTTGCTGCCGCTCAGCCATAGGCAGTAACCAAAGGATCCCCACAGTAATAAGATATAATGTTAATACGGCACACTTCTTAATAACCATTTGGTAGGATATAAATATATCTCAGGTCTTCAATTAAAATAAAGTAAACTCCTTAACCAATAATCCTGTACTGACTGGAGCTGGTTCTAACGGAACCCAGATCACTGATCAGCTGACAATTTGAGGAAAGAAGGGTAGGGATATACATTATAACTATTATTATTATTACTACGGTGCAGCAACCGCAGTCTGAAAGGAAACAAGGTTCAATTCCAGTTTTCTGCTGTAAAATTTTACACAAGTCACTCAGACCACCGTTGCTACCAATTTAATATAAAATGAAACTCAATACGCACCCGCGTACCATTCACTTCTATGGAAAAGCCGCAGCTGCAAATGGATTGCAGCCTCCTCGCGGGAGCAGCCGCAGCTTCCCCATATTGCGAATGGATCACGGGTGCAATCATACGCTCGCACCCGCGAATCTCATAAATCGGCAGTTGCGCTGAGTACACTACACAGCAAGGTTGTAACAGGACACATCTGTATATATGAATTACATATGAAAACTACTCATTCCACAGTAAATTTATATAGTTTAAATTAAGTTACAAAATTAGGTTTATTTAGGTTTTAACAGTCAAAATAGGTAATTTTAGGTACTAACACACAGATTAAGTAACTTTAGGTCCTGTAGACATTAAAGGGGGTATTCAATTAGCACTGGAAAGCTCGGAGCAGTTGAATTCGCCCCCCCTGCCTATTCAATTGCAGGCCGTTTTCGCCCATTTTTAACCAATGCCGTTTCACCTTTTTTTTTTTGTGTGTGAAAAGGCATTGGTGAAAAATGCCTCAAAATCGGTGAAAACGGCACTCGTTTTCGCTGGCGCAGGTGAGAAAACATGTGGATTCGGCACATGTTTTTCATTACTGCTGAATTTTCACCTAGGCGAAAAAACAGCCCTGTTATTGAATAGGGTGAATCCCCATTCACCCTAAAAATAGCAAAGAGTCCTGTTTCTTCACAAAGGCGAAAAAAACGTACCCAATTGAATACCCTAAGTATGTTATTCTAATCCTTTTCCATTACAAGGAGTAAGTTAGAACCTAAGAATACAGGGCTTACTCATTAATGTATAGAATTAGGGAGTACAAGAATTGAAAATAAATGGATTACCTTTGGATTTAAGATGACATTATTGGGCATAATATTGAAGGCTAAATTACATGCATGTTTACCTGTAGGGATACTTAATGTCTCCCAATTTTTGAGTGGGCAGCCAGTCTCGGCAAATCTCAAAATAAGGGTGTTGAAAATCTGCAAAACACAAAACAAAAATAATTTACAGGCAGTTCCTAATTTTATTCGATTTAGCAGATTTACACGGCTAAACTCAGTGCTTTTGAGCGAGTCAAAAGTAATGTGTGCCCGATCGGAGTAACAAATGAATGGCTTGACGGGCACCCGATAAAACGATTTAATTTCCCCCTATATTATCAGCCACATGGACTGGAGTCAGTTTTGACAGAAAACCCACAAAAAATCTATGGGAAGCAGGGAAAATTCTACAGAGTTGTTGGCAGGCGGCTAGAACGTGGCAACACGCAGCCATCGCTCAAAACTGAATCTCCAGAAAAACACAACAAATGAATCACTAATGCCACCAATACGCAGACCCAGAGCTGGCACAGATGAAATAAGAAAACATTCAGCATATTTAGAAATGAGGCAACAACCTAGTTCAGGTCACAAAGAGGAATACAAGTGCCTGTCCTTTACCAAAGCCATTTATATGAGATAAACCCACTTTAACAAACATAGGAGGGTTGTGCAACTTCAATTGCTTACTCTGCCACCAGATACATCCATCTATAGATTGTAGAGCACAGCTAAACGTTAATGGCAAGTTACTCTGGTATACGTTTAATGTGCCGGCTGTCGGGATCCTGGTGGTCAGAATACAGCTGGAATACCGGCGCTACAGTACTATTCCGACTCGTATATAAAAAACCATCAGCCCAAAACACCTGGAACCATGACTCATCGGACCACACCACATGTTGCCAGCACTCCAGGGTCCAATTAGTCACAAGCCCAGGTGAGGTGCTGTGTCTGGTGTTGTAGATTTAACAGGGGCACTCTGGTGGATCTTCTGCTACCAGATCTCATGGAAGCTAAAGAACGCTGCACTGATCTGCTGGATAAGAGACTTGTAAAATTGTGCTACAGTAGCTCTTATCTGGGATTGGACCAGATGAGCTAGCCATCACTCCACACATGCATCAATGAGCCTTGGGTGTCCATGATCCGGTCGCAGGTTCACCAGTTGACCTTCCTTGGACCATTTTTGGTATGTACTAACCACTGCATACTGGGTACACCCCACAAGACCTGGCAATTTGAAGATAGTCTGACTCAATCGAGCCATCACAATTTGGTACTTGTCAAAGTTGCTCAGATCCTTATTCTTGCCCATTTTTCCTGCTTCCAACACATCAACTTCAAGAACTGAGCTGCTCACTTGCTGCCTAATATATCCCACCCCTTGACAGGTACCATTGTAATGAGATACTCACTTCACTTATCAGTGGTTTTAATGTTATGCATTCATAGATAGACATCACATTTTTTTACATATATCAGGTCTACGTCTGGTAGGTCCCACTTGTCCCCTAGGAGTTGAAACACCTCCATATGAAGGCTCCACTCTCCGGCGTGTACGTCCTGACGATTGAGGAAATCCGCTTCCCAGTTGAGGACACCCGGAATGAACACTGCCGATATTGCTGGCAGATGGCGTTCCGCCAACTGAAGAATTCTGGAAACTTCCATCATTGCTTTTTGCTTCAAGTGCCGCCTTTGACGATTTATGTACGCCACCACGCTGGTGTTGTCCGACTGTACTTGAAAAAGGCCTGTTCCTTAACAGAGGCAGGGCTAGTGTTAAGGCACTGAACACTGCCCGCAGTTCCAGAATGTTGATGGGGAGGAGAGACTCCTCCTTGGTCCAGCGACCCTGGATAGTGTGTTGCTCGAACACCGCGCCCCATCCCCGCAGACTGGCGTCTGTCGTCAGGAGGACCCAGTGGGGATTCCAGAAGGGATGGCCCCTGCTCAACTGTTGATCCTGGAGCCACCAGGACAGGGATAAGCAGACCTCCGAAGTCAGGACCATCATTTGAGACCTGAGCCGCTGAGGCAGACCATCCCCCTTGGATAGGATTAACCGTTGGAGAGGGCGAGAATGGAACTGAGCATACTCCACCATGTCGAAAGTCGACACCATCAGGCCTAGTACTTACATCGCCGAGTGAATAGACACTTTTTGGCGAGAGAGGAAGTATCTGATCCTGTCCTGAAGCCTCAGGACCTTCTCTGGAGACAGAAACAGCCTCTGGCTGTGCGTATCCAGCAGGGCCCCCAGGTGCACCATGCGCCGCGCAGAGACTAGGGAGGACTTTTTCCAATTGATAAGCCATCCGTGGGCTGTGAGGAATTGCACCGTCAGCTGGAGATGACTCGTCCAGATACGGCAGGATCCTGATTCCCTGTTGACGGAGATAAGCTGTCATCACGGCCATCACCTTGTTGAAAATCCGAGGGGCCGTAGTCAGTCCAAATGGCAGAGCCCTGAATTGATCATGCAGGTTGCCAATAGCAAACTGCAGATATTGCTGATGCGAAATGGCAATAGGTATATGCAGGTAAGAATCCTGTATATCCAGGAATACCATGTAGTCCCCAGGTTCCATGGCCAGTGCAATGGAGCGCAGTGTTTCCATACGGAACTTGGAAACTCTCACAAACTTGTTCAGTGACTTGAGGTTGAGAATAGGCCGGAAAGACCCATTGGGTTTCGGTACTAAAAACAGGGTCGAGTAGCAGCCCCTCCCTGTTTGGGAGATCGGCATCGGCACCACCACTCCTGTCTCCAGGAGGGATTGGACAACCAAGTGTAGAGCTTGCGCCTTCAAGGGGTCCGAAGGGATGACCGTTGCGCAGAACTGGCGAGGGGGACGGCTCTTGAAAGAGACCGCGTACCCGTGAGAGACAACTTCCTGCACCCACGCGTCTGAAGTGGTTCTTAACCAGACCTGGGTGAACTGCCCGCCCCTTCATGCTGCAGGCTTTTCCGGCTTGGAAGCAGGTTGATGGGCAGCCAAGGATTGTTTAGATTTGGGCTTACCGGTCTTGGAAGTATGAGGCTTGCTCGAGTACTCCTGACCCTTTGATTTACCTGAGGTCCGAAAGGAACGAAAAGTAGTACTTTTAGCTTTCGGAGCAGAAGGAGCAGTATTAGGAAGGCACGCAGTCTTAGCATAGGCTAAGTCAGTCACGATCTTATTAAGATCTTCTCCAAAAAGGATGTGTCCCTTAAAAGGGAGCACCTCCAGATTCTTCTTAGAATCTAGGTCCACCTTCCAGGGCCGCAACCATAGAATCCGGCGAGCCAAAATAGACGTAGTGGACGCTAGAATACCTGACTCAGAGGACGCCTCTTCAATAAATGGGAGGCGGTGGTAATATGAGACAGACACTGTTTGACAATGTCAGAAATATCCTGAGGTAGCTATTCCTCCAGTACCTGGACCCATGCATCAATAGCTTTTGCAGCCCAGGAGGCCGCAATAGTGGGCCTGTGAACTGCCCCAGTTAGATGAGCGTGTGGAGGGATGCCTGAAGTGTATTTATTCCCTGTCGACTCCTTCAGGGAGGTGACAGTGGTGACAGGCAGAGAAGAGGATACATGCGACATGCAAGTCGACCGGCGGTGGAGTTTCCCACTTGTTAGTTAACTCCGCAGGGATAGGAAAACGAGCCAATATTTTCTTGGATAGGGCAAACTTCTTTCCTGGAGAGACCCAAGCCTCTTGACGTATGTCAATTAAAAGGTCAGAGTGAGGAAAAACTACCTTTGCCACCTTCTGACGCTTGAATTTATCAGGCTTTTTTGATGCTGTAGTGGGATCAGCTTCATCATAAAATCTGGAGAACCATTTTGATAGCTTCCACTAATTCAGGGACATCAACCTGAGGTACACGCTCCCCATCAGAGTCCGCTAAGTCAGAATCAGTCGGATCAGTATAGGCCCCATCTTCATCAAAAGAAGTATCTGAAACATGAGTGGATTGAGATGAGTTAATCACATGTTTAGAGGACCCTTTAGCCCCAGAGGGCTGAGATGTAGACTTCTGTTTAACCAAGGATTTATTCAAAACCTGTATCTGGTTAGATAGTGTGTCCGCCCAAGGCAGGTTAGCTACAGGGACAATTTGTGGCTGCAATGGCACAGGCAGTCCCACAGGGGGTGTAAGACGTGTTACCAAAGTATTTAACATACAAGAAAAGGTGGCCCACGGTGGCTCTTGGTTGGCCACGGGGGCCACAGGTGGAGTGGGAAATGTAAGGGACCCAGTACCCACATACCCAGCAGCAGGTTCCCCTCTCTGTAAATCTGTGGAAGCAGCACTACCTGATGCAGGAGCGTCCACGGAATTCACGCCCTGTGTGGCAGACATTATGAGGAATGTAGCCGTGGAGCACAGAGTACAATATAGCCAAACAATAGTAATACCGCAATCCCCTGATTTATGTGCTAATAAAAGCAGGACACAAACATAGAAATGAATCGGTATGGGGTGACTGAAAATACACTGAGATGTATAGACTGTGTAGCACTGTCAAAGTCAGAAAAATATCTCTATGCACACTACCATATTTGCACCTCACACAGGTCCGTGCTGCGCATGCGTACGCTCTCCCGTACGTGCGCATACTCACAGTCGCGGGCACCCGCAGGCGCATGGTATGCGTATTTACGGTAGAGTTTATGCGATCGTAGCGTGTGGACTCAATCATTACATATTTTCACTAATAATGTATTTTGTAGATCATGGTCCCTTTGATAGATTCTGAAAGTTTGGTTAATATAGAATGTTCATGAACAGAGAAATCCCTCTTTGTTTGATACGAAGGGTCAGACAGGAGTAATACAGTTGTGTTTAGTATCCATCGGAAGAATATTTAATTAGAAATATTCCGGTGTTGGTTTGAAGCAGATCAATCGCTCGTGCGAATAGTTATGGACATAAGAAGTTTATGAACATTTACTTTATTTGCACTTTATTACCCATGCGGCGGGAAACCCAGTTTCCCTCCCACCTGAGCAGTTGGAAATAGTCACAGCCCACCTGTATAGCCAACCTATGACCTTTTGTTATAATGCGAAGCCGAATTCCTGTGTCCAATGAACAATGAGATTGTAGGGACCATTGAATTGTATTGTGTGTGGGGCATAAATAGGCAGGCCGACCGTATCCAGTTCACTCTCTTCAACGGTTCTCATTGCTGATAATCGGGAGCTGGATATCGAGGCGCATGCGATCGTTCCCCTTATGCGTAAGTTTTCTCCGTAATCATATTGTCTTACTGTGAGCCATCTCTCTCTCTCTATCTCTCACTCTCTCTCTATCTCTCTCGTATTTTCCTTTAAATTGTATTGTATTGTATTTCCTGTGTAGTTATCTGGTTAGTTGGTTTATGTTATATTGTAGTGTATCATTTGTACTGTGATTCCTTTTGCAAGTATAATAGTTATAATACATATAATAGGTTTTGGACCCTAAGCCCAGGTATCTGTGTATTCTTTATAGTGTTAAGTATTCTCTGAGCGTCGGTGACGCTCAAGCAGCTTTGTAGTTAATCAGGTTACACCAGGTTGCACTTACACTCTGTCTCCACACTAAGGTATACTGTGTATCTCATTGTTAAAGGTATAGATATAAAGGTTTTAACGTTGTAAGCGTCTGCACCACTGGTGATCTCCTCGTGGTCCCGAGCGTACGCTACGCTATAGCGAATCATTACGTTAGTCGGCAGCCAATAGCGTGCCTGCCTGTGATCACTGGGCCGTAAGCGAACGTGACGCTTGAGCGACTCGACTACGGTTGAGCGATCGCTACACAACTTGCGTACCCTTACGGTACTTCTTACGTAGATAGCGTACAGTGTTCTTAGACCTCTTAAAGTGTTTTATATACGATAAATATTTAGCTTTATCAATTGGCGGCTCGCCCGTCCTTCACATATCTGCACTAGGTAGATCAGCAGACATTATCCCTCAGCAAAGGGCGGGAGGTTGTATCCCTCGTAGTGCTGACAGGATAAGCGTCTGCTTCGCTTAAGTAAAGAGTGCTGAAGGAATCCGGGAACCGGAGGTAAGAACAAAACGCTAGTGTCTTTTAAAACTGTTTATTTTTCTGTCTTGCGTACACACGCACGCACACATATATATCTGCATTTCTTTTTCTTTTTCATTTTCGTATATCACTCTCCTGTCTGCCAGTTTTATAGTTGATAGAAGTGCTAAAAGAGAGTTGCCGTTATTTCATAGTTTAAGAATAGATAACATAGTTAAAGGATAGACAAACACACAGTTTTGCCTGGGAGATAAGGCGAAGTCAGTGTGTTGTGTGGTAGATGATCAAGGATCATCTACATTGATAAAAGTATAAATTGTGTTACGGTGGATCTTTGCTTTGCGTATACGTGTCTATAACAAAGACTTGCGTACGCAATCCAAAGGCCGACGCACGCAGCGTACGTTACGCAACGGAGCGTCCGGTTACGCCCACGTAGCTCAAGTCACGATAAGTTGATAAATAACGCAAAGCGATAAATAACGCGAGGCGAGAAATAACGCAAGTCTATTTTTGGGTGTCCGAAATTTTAATTAACAGATCCTGCTCCTAATTGGTAACACACCTGATCTGAAGAAAAATTTCTGCGCAGAAATAGAAATAGAAACAAAAGTGTACATGTGATGAGTGAGTGTTTTTACAATTTTTAAAGGTTGAACCACAAGAAAAGTCGAGTCCTCGTGAGGTACATGCGTGTAAGTGACGTGCACGGTGGCTAGGGAGGCATCCCTGGTTAAATATACAATTTTGAGCATTAGAGTATAGCAGACCAGGAGGTCGTACTGTAACAAGACCAGGAGGTCATAACAGACCAGGAGGTCCAGGTACAGCCGACAAGGAAGTCCGCTATACAGTTCACAGGCACAACACCGAAAAGGGTTGGTGCAACACCCATATAGGCCATATAAGCTCTGGCTGAAGGAATTCGCAGTCGTAAGTTTCGATTCCATTGGTCTTTCCGTACATAAGCTTAGTTGTTTGTGTACTGAACGACTGGACCGCACGTAAGTGTGTGCAGTAGTTAGTAATCTGACCTAATACCATTAGAGTAAAGGGGTCACAAACGCTATTTGTACACTCTAACGTGATTTGTGTAATTTTTTTATTTTAAGGGAAGTTTGCTGCTCACTCAGGAACTATCCAGCAACCAATAGTTACTGGAAAGAGTAAGTGTTCTTCGGATAACCCTCGCAGGTTCCAGTAAATAGAGGTTCAGGTCGCAGGGGCCCTAGGTCGAGTACGCCAGCACCATATCGGTGTGATCAGGTCGTATTGGTCGGCGTGGGCGAGTGAGTGGGGTACTCGGTAAACCGCCACCGTCAGCCTATTGTTGACATTTGGTTTTGCGTAAAGGGTTGGCTAAATAAAGCAACACTTTCGAACTATGGGGGCCACTTGTTCAGGTAGGGGGCGATCAACCTCGGTTCGGGTTGATTCAGTGGTCCGACCAATTGGGTCGGCCAGGTATATAATGTGTGAGAAATAGGGAAGTCACACAGAAACTTTATGTGATGAATGGGAGAGAATGACTGTACATGACGGGGAGAAATTCCCAAGAGTAGGGAGCTTCAGCTCAGAAGTGTTACAAAATTTAAGGAGGAGGATATGTCTCATAAAATCAACAAAGAGACGAATCCAGCATTATGATTATTTACAGTTGTGGCAACAGGAAGGTGAGATACAGAGAGGTTTGGCTCAGGCGGCGGGATCTGGCTCTAACAGAAAACTGATTGCCACGGCCCCACCGCCACCATATATATCAGGAGAGAAGTTGATTGCGGAGAAAGACGCACTAAGGTGTAACACAAAATCACTTAGTAACTGTGTAAATGTTAATGATAATGTTAACCCATTAACCCATGCAAGTATTAACCCGTGCAAGTTGTACCCTGTTTTGAACTTTCCTCAGGAGTGTGATCAAGAGGACGAATCGGCAACGATTTCAGCGCTCTCTCTAGCAGCCACCATAGCAGAGACCACAGTAGGCACAGCTCCACCCACGAGATTAGTAAAGGCCCCTAGCGGAGGGATAGGTGAGGTCGTATCAACTGGTAAGTACGGCACCATGCATTATGCTGAGACTATTTCACCACAGCCTGTAGAATCTACACAGAATGAGGTTGTTAGAATTACACCTGTTAGAGTAATAGCAGTGCCAAATGGGAAAACATCAGGAGCCACTCCCATTAGGAACATTGCCATGTACACCCCATTTTCCCGAATGGAATTAAGGACCATAGTGTCTGAATTTCCTGACCCTAGAAAAGACTTAGTTGCCAGTCAAAAATACATCAGAGACTTAGGTAACACTGTAGAGCCCAACAATAAAGACTGGCAGATATTGCTGAGAGCATGTTTACCCTCAAATGTCGACGCAACTCAATTTTTAGCTGATTGCGGACTAGATCATGATGTACCTCTTACAGATGTGTACAACCAAGATAATGTGAAAAGAATAAACTTGCAGCTAAAAGAGTATTTCCCAGCAGTAGCTAAATGGAATAAGATATTCTCCATTAAACAGAAGGAGTCAGAGACAGCTGCAGAGTATTTTCACAGAGCATTATTAGAAATGGCAAAATACACAGGCATAGAGGACATTAAAACAGACACAAACCATCGGGAAGTAGCAGTATCGGTACTGATGGATGGTTTAAAAGAGTCATTGAAGACTAGGGTACAGACCACACAACCATGTTGGCGAGGTCTGTCTGTGGCTACTTTGAGAGAGGCTGCTATTGATCACGATAGAAACATCACCAGACACAGGGAGCAACAAGGTGATAAATTAATGTCAGTAAGTATACAGGCTCTGACCACAAGGCAGCCTTTGTTTGTATCACCAAATCCTGTGGGTAAGTCAAGTATGGTTACTTGTTATTCTTGTCACAAACAGGGACACATGGCACGAGATTGTAGAGTAAAGAATCCACGAAACTCATACCAACCCCCTAGACAACGACACGACACCCGACATTGGGATCGGGGTCCACAGAAACGGAGTTATGAGCCACATACAGGGGAAACAAAAAGATATCCCCCGAACAGAGACTGGCATGCCTCTGGTAGTTCCCAGCTAACTCCCTCACAAGTAGTTGCTGCCAGCGGGATTCAGGAAGGTCACCATACCCAATAGGGGTGTGGCCATACCTGTAATCTGCAGCCAGTAAAATTGATTGCCAACCTTGGAAGTGAACCCGAGATCGCAATTAATGTAGCTGGTAAAACTTTAAACTTTCTTGTAGACACAGGGGCGGCCAAGTCAGTGATAAATTCGACAGTGGGCATGAGAACCACTGGTAGGACAATTCCAGCCATGGGAGTAACAGGAGTAGTCCAGCACTACCCTGTTAGCAAACCAGCCGAGATTACAATAGGGCCTTTGCATACCAAGCATTCGTTTTTGCTGGCTGCATCGGCACCAACCAATCTCCTGGGAAGAGACTTACTGTGTAAAATGGGGTGCGTCATTTATTGTACTCCTGAAGGTGTATTCTTGGACATACCTGAGAAACACGCTCAGGAAGTGCGAGACATGTTAGACTCCCCATCAAAATTAATGTCACATACCATTATGACAAATAGGAATCCATCCCAAATAGAAGAGATGACATCTCAGATACCAGAGTCACTTTGGACAAAAGACGGACAAGACACTGGATTAATGGCAAACGTAGCTCCAGTAGTTGTACAAGTAAAAGATGGTAGGATAGCTCCAAAAATCCCACAGTACCCTCTGAAGCCAGAGGTGGAGTTAGGAGTTTACCCAGTAATAGAGCGCTTGCTACAACAGGGCATTCTGGTAAGAACGTCCAGCACTGCTAATAGTCCCATCTTCCCCGTGAAAAAGAGTGGGGGGAGGGGTTACAGACTAGTGCAGGATCTAAGGGGGATTAACAAAATAGTTGAGAGTCAGTTCCCCGTAGTGCCAAATCCAGCTGTCATCCTAATGCAAATCCCTCCCACTGCCAAATTTTTCACTGTTATTGACCTCTGCTCCGCTTTCTTTTCGGTACCTCTGCACCCTGACAGCCAATATTTGTTTGCATTCACATACAGAGGAGTCCAATACACGTGGACTCGATTACCCCAAGGTTTCATAGATAGTCCAAGTATATTTTCTCAGGCTTTGCATGATTGTTTACAGTCTTTCCAACTAGACAGTGGATCAGTATTGATACAGTATGTGGACGATTTATTACTGTGTTCAGATTCACTGGAAGCATCTCTGAAGGATACGAAACAGCTCCTGTTTCATCTTTCAGACACAGGACACAAGGTGTCCAAAGACAAGTTACAATTATGCCAAACTAAGGTAAAATATTTGGGACACTGTCTAACACAAGGACTGAGACACCTGACCGCTGATAGAATCCAAGCAATTAGAGACATGACTCTGCCACAAACCCAGCAACAGATCAGAACGTTTTTAGGAATGTGTGGGTATTGCCGTAATTGGATCCCAGGGTTTTCCATTTTGGCGTTACCTTTGCAGGAAATGGTCTCCTCAAACAAACCTGATAGGATTTCGCATACAGACGAGTCCGAAACAGCATTTGAGAGACTCAAACAGTGCCTAACGCAGGCACCAGCACTAGGTATGCCAGACTATGGGAAACCCTTTGAACTATACGGAACAGAAAGTGCTGGTTGCGCGGCAGGTGTACTAACCCAAAAACACGGTGATGCCAGTAGGCCAGTTGCATACTACAGCGCTCAGCTAGACACGGTAGCGCGATCCCTCCCCACATGCTTGCGAAGCGTTGCTGCGATAGCATTGCTAGTGACAAAAAGCGAAGATGTCGTGCTAGGCCACAACCTCACAATCCATACGCCACATGCAGTATCAGCCTTATTGAATTCTGCCCAAACCAGAAACGTCTCATCAGCGAGGTTTACAAGATGGGAATTGGCACTAATGGCCCCCGTAAACATCACCATAAGGAGATGCAGTGCATTAAATCCTGCAACGTATCTCCCAGGTGTGCCTGGTCAGGCACAAAGGGTGGAAGGTGAGAGTGATGGGGAAGGAGGATTTAATATAAAGGAAGATACACATGATTGTATGGAATATTTGACCCAAAATTTTACCGCAAGGCCTGACATCAGTGACAACCCACTGGAAGATGCAGAACTCACGTTCTACACGGACGGTAGTTGCCATAGACAGTCAGACTCGGGAGACTTGTGTACTGGATACGCAGTCGTAGATGACCAAGACACCATAGAAGCGGAACCGCTAGGCCCACCTCACTCAGCCCAGGTTGCTGAACTGGTCGCCCAAACCAGAGCATGTGAATTGGCTAAGGGTAAGTCAGCCAATATCTACACCGATTCTAGATACGCATTCGGGGTAGTCCATGATTTCGGAGCTCTATGGCGTCTCAGAAATTTCATGACGGCCGCTGGTACACCGGTAGCGCATGCAGCTCACATAAAAAGGCTTCTAACAGCGATACAGGAACCCGACAGAGTGGCTGTTATCAAATCTAAAGCACCCACCTATAGCCAAGACCCGGTATCACTTGGTAACAGCCGAGCAGACGAAGCTGCTAAGTTAGCAGCTGCTACCCCCATACAGACAGACACCACACAATTGATGGTATTTAATACCATTAACACACAGAAGTTGTGTGAAATGCAAAATTTGTGTTCCACACAGGAAAAGGCAGTCTGGAAGGCAAAGGGATGTGGCCAGGAGTCCTCAGGACTCTGGACGGATGGACATGGTAAACCAGTGGCCCCCAGAGCATATCTTCCATGTCTGGCTGAAGCAGCTCACGGGCTGACTCATCTAGGCAAGGAAGGGATGTGCAAATTGGTGAGAGCATATTGGTGCGCCCCAGGATTCTCCTCTCATGCGAGTAAAAGAGCAATGTCATGCCTTACTTGTTTGAGAAAGAATGTTGGAAAGGCAATACCTACAGAACCATCCCATATCCCACCTGCCGGCGGCCCTTTCCAGGTAATACAAATTGACTTTATACAATTACCCCCTTGTCGGAATTTGAAATATGTACTTGTTTGTATAGATGTTTTCTCAAATTGGGTCGAAGCATTTCCTGCGGCTACAAATACCGCTATGTTTACTGCTAAGAAAATTGTGCAGGAATTTGTATGTAGATATGGTATCCCTAGAATAATCGAAAGTGATAGGGGTACCCATTTTACAGGTGATGTCTTTCAAGGAATGTGTAAGTTGATGGGAATTGATAGCAAGCTGCACACTCCGTACCGTCCACAGGCGAGTGCGAAGGTCGAAAGAGTGAACAGCACTATTAAAAATAAATTGAGTAAAGTGATGGCAGAGACAGGATTGACATGGCCAGAAGCTTTACCCATTGTATTGTACAGTATCAGAACCACTCCCAGGTCCCCTCTTAATCTGTCTCCCTTTGAACTCTTGTTTGGTCGACAACCGCATGTTATGATTAACCCTCAGGATGATTTGAAATGTAACAATGAAGTAACTGTAAAGTACTTGATTAACATGAGTAAACAGTTAAGGAATCAAAATGATAATCTGAAGTTGGTGATTCCTGATCTACCTGATAGTAATTGTCATGACATTGAACCTGGGGATTATGTAATGATACGGAATTTTCTACGCTCAGGTTGCCTTATTGACAGATGGGAAGGACCATACCAGGTCTTATTGACTAGCACTACAGCATTGAAGGTTGCTGAGAGAGAGACTTGGGTCCATTCATCCCACTGCAAGAAGGTTGCTGATCCAGAGAAGTCCCGTGATAAGGAACAGACGGTAGAGGTTGTATCACTGGAGTGTCTGTTCCAGGAGGACTGAGGCGGCACCTGAGCCTTGAAGACCGAGAGCTGTTGTCGACTCCCCACTCCCTTTTATTATTTTCCTCCACTTCCCATCCCCTCTCCCTCAAATTTCTTTTTCCTCCTTCTCATTCTTCTCCGTTTCCTCCTATAAGATGGACTTGCCCCAAGAGACTGTGATCCGGATTTTCCTGTTGACCATGATGTTGACCAGAGCAGTCTGTTCCGGCGAGAGTACCATGGAGGTCGATAGAGGTTCTGGAATGGGTTCTGATGATAAAGATGGAGGCGTAGTTTTCCAAGATCAACCTAACCAACAAGCAAAGGCGAGTATCAGAAAACGATCCGATAGCATTGACCATAGAAGAAATTGTGACGGATTGTTAGCTGAGGAAAACTGTATCTGTAGGCTCTGTAACAATGTCATTGAAGATGGGTGCATTAAGAAATGCCAATCCAGTTTTAATATCCATATGGACCGGCATCCATTGAGTGACTATCACTCCTTAGTGGGTAATGTGTTAAACAAAACAGATTGTTGGGTATGCTCTCAAGTACCTCAAGGTCATAGCAAATCAGGGCTAGTACCATTTCCTTTAACGATAGGGGAGGTACTTGAGTTAAATGGTGGGAGACCGGTGGACAGGAGGTTTAATATCTCCAGCCCTCCTAGTTTGAAGCTCCACCAATACCATGTGGATAGGTCCCTATTATGTTTCAACATCTCCAATCCCAGAAAGCCGGGAAATTGTGAAGTGTCATGGAGTAACCACACCATGACCTTTTCGCATAGAGCAGATAGAATGCCTACAGATACAGAGCTTGTACGCCACATAGCCAGTAGAGGAAAATCTTTCCGGTATAGGTACACCTTAGGAAATAGGATTACGAGAGTTGGAGAAGTATCACCAGGATACTGTGCACATATCATACAACCTGATACGTGTATTAAGCAGATGGAAGAATTAGGATTAGGAGAGTTCACCTGGAAGGTGTGTAATATGGTTATGTCCTTCTCCGTCCCATATGTTCTCCCCGATGATGCATATTTCATATGCGGGAGAAAGGCGTACAAGTGGCTTGCCCCAAACTCTGAAGGATTGTGTTATATTGGAAAAGTATTGCCTGAAGTGATGACTGTAACACATGATAAAATGAAAGACATACATCGTGGTGCCCAAGCTCCTTATACTCACACCCATTACGAGCACGTTGTTAAAAGGCACCTGATAGAGAAGACAGAGCATCCGGCCTCTGATCTGATAAGTGAATCCACCGGGATTCAATTCTTAATCGCGTTAGATTTCACCCGCACCGCTAGAGGAGTGCTAAATTATAAATACATATCGGCGCTCGCCAATTTGTTAGATAATATCACTGAAATGTATGATGACACGTTTAGATATACTGGAAGGGAACTTCAAGCTTATAAAACAGAACTGGTGCAGCATAGAATGGTTCTTAATTACCTCACAGCAGTGACAGGCGGATATTGTGTTACATTAGCAACACAGTACGGCGTGAAGTGTTGCACGTATATCACGAATAGCACCGAGGATCCGGTCGAGGTCATAGACCAAAAGATGGACGATATTCTCCAATTGAAGTGGGAATTTCGCCGAAAACACAATCTCACTCTTGCTGCTGTAGGTAATGAGCTGACTGGTTGGGTGTCATGGTTGAACCCGCGAAATTGGTTCTCCGGTTTGGGAGACTGGGCTCAAGGAGTCATAATGGATGTTGGGAAGTTTCTCCTATGTATCTTAGGTGTTGTCATATCGATTGGATTGATATTTAGATGCGGTCAGGCTTTAATGAAGTGCAAACATCGTACCAGGGTAATGAGTTTGAGGAGTGAGGAAACTGTAATTAACCTGGATTTGATTTATGACCCAATGATAGAAACAATGATGTGATGAAAATGCGATTTCTACGGTCCGTTTCTTTCACCTGTTTTTCTGCTTTTCTCCAAGATAAAAAGACCCACTTGGACGAGGAAGTTGACGAGACGCTATACAGACAACGGATAGACCAAAGAAGAAGTTTTGACCACTTGAGATACGGACATTTGATGAACTTTGCCATGGATCCCCAGTTTCCCTAGAATTCTTAAACTTACGCTAGCCCAACATTTTTTGTAAATCTAATGGCATTGACAAAGCTTTTTGCTCACACCTAATGGGCAACACAGCGCAAAGAAGACGACTTTCAACTGATACCGAACAAAACTTCAACCGACAGATGTACATTAACCTGACATAGAATACCACCGCATTTACCGTAATTATGTCTTTTCTTCATTTCTACAACCCTCAGGTAATGACACACATAGTATAGGGAATACAGGCACAGATATCAGCAATCACATATTCCCCCATTCATGTATCATCAACTAAAATGTGCTCCCCATTTTGTTCAAAATCCGAAAAGAGCTCGGTAAAGTTTGACAGCCCATCCACAGACCCGTACCACGGGATAAGAAGGAATTCAAATGTATACTTAGCAATACCTCGAAGCTTGATTTACAACACGTACGGCACGATGATACATGACCCCCCAAACATGGACTCATACACACATGCTTCTGCTATCTCACTAGGTCATACCCTCTTCCCACCTACTCCTCTCTCCTCCCTTACCCAACCATGGAAATGAATTAACCCCTGACATATATTTTTCTCCTTTTGAAATGTTTTAGAAGGTGGCAGTTATTATTGACTGCCAAAGGGTGGACTGTCAAAGTGAGAAAAATATCTCTATGCACACTACCATATTTGCACCTCACACAGGTCCGTGCTGCGCATGCGTACGCTCTCCCGTACGTGCGCATACTCACAGTCGCGGGCACCCGCAGGCGCATGGTATGCGTATTTACGGTAGAGTTTATGCGATCGTAGCGTGCGACTCAATCATTACATATTTTCACTAATAATGTATTTTGTAGATCATGGTCCCTTTGATAGATTCTGAAAGTTTGGTTAATATAGAATGTTCATGAACAGAGAAATCCCTCTTTGTTTGATACGAAGGGTCAGACAGGAGTAATACAGTTGTGTTTAGTATCCATCGGAAGAATATTTAATTAGAAATATTCCGGTGTTGGTTTGAAGCAGATCAATCGCTCGTGCGAATAGTTATGGACATAAGAAGTTTATGAACATTTACTTTATTTGCACTTTATTACCCATGCGGCGGGAAACCCAGTTTCCCTCCCACCTGAGCAGTTGGAAATAGTCACAGCCCACCTGTATGAATCAACCTATGACCTTTTGTTATAATGCGAAGCCGAATTCCTGTGTCCAATGAACAATGAGATTGTAGGGACCATTGAATTGTATTGTGTGTGGGGCATAAATAGGCAGGCCGACCGTATCCAGTTCACTCTCTTCAACGGTTCTCATTGCTGATAATCGGGAGCTGGATATCGAGGCGCATGCGATCGTTCCCCTTATGCGTAAGTTTTCTCCGTAATCATATTGTCTTACTGTGAGCCATCTCTCTCTATCTCTCACTCTCTCTCTATCTCTCTCGTATTTTCCTTTAAATTGTATTGTATTGTATTTCCTGTGTAGTTATCTGGTTAGTTGGTTTATGTTATATTGTAGTGTATCATTTGTACTGTGATTCCTTTTGCAAGTATAATAGTTATAATACATATAATAGGTTTTGGACCCTAAGCCCAGGTATCTGTGTATTCTTTATAGTGTTAAGTATTCTCTGAGCGTCGGTGACGCTCAAGCAGCTTTGTAGTTAATCAGGTTACACCAGGTTGCACTTACACTCTGTCTCCACACTAAGGTATACTGTGTATCTCATTGTTAAAGGTATAGATATAAAGGTTTTAACGTTGTAAGCGTCTGCACCGCTGGTGATCTCCTCGTGGTCCCGAGCGTACGCTACGCTATAGCGAATCATTACGTTAGTCGGCAGCCAATAGCGTGCCTGCCTGTGATCACTGGGCCGTAAGCGAACGTGACGCTTGAGCGTCTCGACTACGGTTGAGCGATCGCTACACAACTTGCGTACCCTTACGGTACTTCTTACGTAGATAGCGTACAGTGTTCTTAGACCTCTTAAAGTGTTTTATATACGATAAATATTTAGCTTTATCAGCACTATATATGTATATTTATATTCAAATAAATGTGGACCCTGACGCACTTATCCTCACAGGGTTCAGAATATAGTAATAGCAAGGGTGTGATACACTGGAGAAGGAGAGCACACTCAGTCACAAACACAATGCAGGAATAATGTACACAACAATAATACTGCATTGGACAGGCAATTTACATACAATAGCAGATATGTATATGCAGAGAGATAATAAGATTTTACTCACCGGTAAATCTATTTCTCGTAGTCCGTAGTGGATGCTGGGACTCCGTAAGGACCATGGGGATTAGCGGCTCCGCAGGAGACTGGGCACAACTAAAGACAGCTTTAGGACTACCTGGTGTGCACTGGCTCCTCCCACTAAGACCCTCCTCCAGACCTCAGTTAGGATACTGTGCCCGGAAGAGCTGACACAATAAGGAAGGATTTTTGAATCCCGGGTAAGACTCATACCAGCCACACCAATCACACCGTATAACTCGTGATACTATACCCAGTTAACAGTATGAAATATAACTGAGCCTCTCAATAGATGGCTCAACAATAACCCTTTAGTTAAGCAATAACTATAAACAAGTATTGCAGACAATCCGCACTTGGGATGGGCGCCCAGCATCCACTACGGACTACGAGAAAAATAAGAATTTACTTGGGACGAAATTTGAACCTTAATGGACCCCAATTTGAGGCCCATAGACACTCCTGTTTGCAGGAAATGCAGGAATCGACCGAGTTGAAATTTCTTCGTGGGGCCTTCCTGGCCTCACACCACGCAACATATTTTCGCCACATGTGGTGATAATGTTGTGCGGTCACCTCCTTCCTGGCTTTGACCAGGGTAGGAATGACCTCTTCCGGAATGCCTTTTTCCCTTAGGATCCGGCGTTCAACCGCCATGCCGTCAAACGCAGCCGCGGTAAGTCTTGGAACAGACAAGGTCCTTGCTGGAGCAGGTCCCTTCTTAGAGGTAGAGGCTACGGATCCTCCGTGAGCATCTCTTGAAGTTCCGGTTACCAATTCCTTCTTGGCCAATCCGGAGCCACTAATATAGTGCTTACTCCTCTCTATCTTATCAATCTCAGTACCTTGGGTATGAGAGGCAGAGGAGGGAACCCATACACTGATTGGTACACCCACGGTGTTACCAGAGCATCTACAGCTATTGCCTGAGGGTCCCTTGACGTGGCGCAATACCTGTCGAGTTTTTCCCAACGGTTTATAATCATGTGGAAGACTTCTGGGTGAAGTCCTTACTCTCCCGGGTGGAGGTCGTGCTGAGGAAAACTGCTTCCCAGTTGTCCACTCCCGGAATGAAAACTGCTGACAGTGCTATCACATGGTTTTTCGCCCCGCGAAGAATCCTTGCAGCTTCTGCCATTGCCCTCCTGCTTCTTGTGGCACCCTGTCTGTTTACGTGGGTGACTGCCGTAATGTTGTCCGACTGGATCAACACCGGCTGACCTTGAAGCAGAGGTCTTGCTAAGCTTAGAGCATTGTAAATGGCCCTTAGCTTCAGGACATTTATGTGAAGTGATGTCTCCAGGCTTGACCATAAGCCCTGGATATTCCTTCCCTGTGTGACTGCTCCCCAGCCTCGCAGGCTGGCATCCGTGGCCACCAGGACCCAGTCCCGAATGCCGAATCTGCGGCCCTCTAGAAGATGAGCACTCTGCAACCACCACAGGAGGGATACCCTTGTCCCTGGTGACAGGGTTATCCGCTGAAGCATCTGAAGATGCGACCCGGACCATCTGTCCAGTAGGTTCCACTGGAAAGTCTTGCGTGGAATCTGCCGAATGGGATTGCTTCGTAGGAAGCCACCATTTTTACCCAGAACCCTTGTGCATTGATGCACTGAGACTTGGTTCGGTTTTAGGAGGTTCCTGACTAGCTCGGATAACTCCCTGGCTTTCTCCTCCGGGAGAAACACCTTCTTTCTGGACTGTGTCCAGGATCATCCCTAGGAACAGAAGACAAGTCGTCGGAACCAGCTGCGATTTTGGAATATTGAGAATCCAATCGTGCCGCCGCAACACTACCTGAGATAGTGCTACACCGATCTCCAACTGTTCCCTGGATCTCACCCTTATCAGGGAATCGTCCCAGTAAAGGATAACTAAAATTCCCTTCCTTCGAAGGAATATCATCATTACTTCAGTAAAGACCCGGGGTGCCGTGGACCATCCCTACGGCAGCGTCTGAACTGATAGTGACAGTTCTGTACCATAACCTGAGATACCCTTGGTGAGAAGGGTAAATTTTGACATGAAGGTAAGCATCCTTGATGTCCCGAGACATCATGTAGTCCCCTTCTTCCAGGTTTGCAATCACTGCTCTGAGTGACTCAATTTTGAATTTGAACCTCTGTATGTAAGTGTTCAAAGATTTTAAAATCGGTCTCACCGAGCCGTCTGGCTTCGGTACCACAATAGTGTGGAATAATACCCCGTTCCCTGTTGCAGGAGGGGTACCTAAATTATCACCTGCTGGGAATACAGCTTGTGAATGGCTTCCAAAACTGCCTCCCTGTCAGCGGGAGACGTCGGTAAAACAGACTTTTGGAAACGGCGAGGGGAATACGTCTCGAATTCCAATTTGTACCCCTGAAATATTACCTGAAGGATCCAGGGGTCTACTTGCGAGTGAGCCCACTGCGCACTGAAATTCATTGAGAACGGGCCCCCACCGTGCCTGAACCTGTAAAGCCCTAGCGTCATACTGAGAGCTTGGCAGAGGCGGAAAAGGGTTTCTGTTCCGGGGAACTGGCTGATCTCTGCAGCCATTTTCCTCTCCCTCTGTCACGAGCAGAAAAGAGGAACCCTTTTGTCCGCTTGCCAACCAGGACTGCGCCTGATAATACGGCGTCTTATTTTGAGAGGCGACCTGGGGTACATCCCCTTTTTTAAGGCAATACTTCCAAATGCCGTTTGGAATCCGCATCACCTGACCACTTTACTGGTATAATTGGACAACGCACTTATACTTGATGCCAGTCGGCAAACATTCCGCTGTGCATCATGCATATATAGAAATGCATCTTTTAATTGCTCTATAGGCAATAATATACTGTCCTTATCTAGGATATCAAATTTCCAGTCAGGGAATCCGACCACGCCAACCCAGCACTGCACATCCAGGCTGAGGCGATTGCTGGTCGCAGTATAACACCAGTATGTGTGTAAATACATTTTAGGATACCCTCCTGCTTTCTATCAGCAGGATCCCTAAGGGCGGCCATCTCAAGAGAGGGTAGAGCCCTTGTTCTTACAAGCGTGTGAGCGCCTTATCCCCCCTAGGGGGTGTTTCCCAACGCACCCTAACCTCTGGCGGGAAAAGGTATACTGCCAATAACTTTTTAGAAATTATCAATTGTTATCGGGGGGAAACCCACGCATCATCACACACCTCATTTTATTTCTCAGATTCAGGAAAACTACAGGAAGTTTTTCCTCACCAAACATAATACCCCCTTTTGGTGGTATTTATATTATCAGAAGAGTGTAAACTTTTTCCATTGCCTCAATCATGCAATGTGTGGCCCTATTGGAAATCACGGTTGTCTCTTCACCGTCGACACAGGAGTCAGTATCCGTGTCGGCGTCTGTATCTGAGGTAACGGGCGCTTTAGAGCCCCTGTATGAGACGTCTGGACATGCACAAGCTGAGTAGCCGGCTGTCTCATGTCAACCACTGTCTTTTATACAAAGCTGACACTGTCACGCAATTTCAACAGTACATCCACTCAGGTGTCGACCCCCCAGGGGGTGACAACACTATTACAGACACTCTACTCGGTCTCCTCATCATTTTTCTCCTCGTACATGTCGACACAAACGTACCGACACACAGCACACACACAGGGAATGCTCTGATAGAGGACAGGACCCCACTAGCCCTTTGGGGAGACAGAGGGAGAGTTTGCCAGCACACACCAGAGCGCTATATATATACAGGGATAACCGTATATAAGTGTTTTTCCCTTTATAGCTGCTGTATTGTTTATACTGCGCCTAATTTGTGCCCCCCTCTCTTTTTTAACCCCTTTCTGTAGTGTAGTGACTGCAGGGGAGAGCCAGGGAGCTTCCCTCCAACTGAGCTGTGAGGGAAAATGGCGCCAGTGTGCTGAGGAGATAAGGACGCCGAGAAAGGGGCGGAGCCTATCATCCGTTTTCTTGTATGTTTTGGCAGGGGTTAAATGCATCCATATAGCCCAGGAGTTATATGTGATGCATTTATTTTAGCCATAAAAGGTTTTCTATCGATTTATTGCGTCTCAGGGCGCTGCCCCCCCAGCGCCCTGCACCCTCAGTGACCGGAGTGTGAAGTGTGCTGAGAGCAATGGCGCACAGCTGCGGTGCTGTGCGCCTACCTTTATCTGAAGACAGGAAAGTCTTCTGCCGCCGATTTTTCCGGACCTCTTCGCTCTTCTGGCTCTGTAAGGGGGCCGGCGGCGCGGCTCCGGTGACCCATCCAGGCTGAACCTGTGATCGTCCCTCTGGAGCTAATGTCCAGTAGCCTAAGAAGCCCAATCCACTCTGCACGCAGGTGAGTTCGCTTCTTCTCCCCTTAGTCCCTCGATGCAGTGAGCCTGTTGCCAGCAGGTCTCACTGAAAATAATAAACCTAAACTAAAACTTTCACAAAGAGCTCAGGAGAGCCCCTAGTGTGCACCCTTCTCGTCGGGCACAGAAAATCTAACTGAGGCTTGGAGGAGGGTCATAGGGGGAGGAGCCAGTGCACACCAGGTGATCCTAAAGCTTTCTTTAGATGTGCCATGTCTCCTGCGGAGCCGCTATTCCCCATGGTCCTTACGGAGTTCCCAGTATCCACTAGGACGTCAGAGAAATACAGATAAGGGCTTTTGTATGACAAAGCCGCCAATTCTGATACACGCCTGGCCAAGGCCCACAGCATGACCACTTTCCACGTGAGGTATTGTAGCTCCACGGATTTAAGTGGCTCAACCCAATGCGACTTCAGGAAATCCAACACCACGTTGAGATCCCACGGTGCCACTTGAGGCACAAACGGGGGCTGACTATGCAGCACTCCTTTAACAAAAGTCTGAACTTCAGGCAGTGAAGCCAGTTCTATTTTGGAAGAAAATCGATAGAGCCGAAATCTGGACCTTAATGGAACCCAATTTTAGGCCCATAGTCACCTCTGACTGTAGGAAGTGCAGAAATCGACCTAGCTGAAATTTCTCCTTTGGGGCCTTCCTGGCCTCACAGCACGCAACATATTTCCGCCATATGCGGTGATAATGGTTTGCGTTCAATTCTGTCCTAGCTTTAAATAGCGTAGGGATAACTTCCTCCGGAATGCCCTTTTCCTTCAGGATCCGGCGTTCAACCGCCAGGCCGTCAAACGCAGCCGCGGTACGTCTTGGAACAGACAGGCCCCCTGCTGCAGCAGGTCCTGTCTGAGCGGCAGAGGCCATGGGTCCTCTGAGATCATTTCTTGGAGTTCTGGGTACCAAGCTCTTTTTGGCCAACCCGGAACAGTGAGTATAGTTCTTACTCCTCTCCTTCTTATTATTCTCATTACCCTGGGTAAGAGAGGCAGAGAAGGGAACACATACACCGACTGGTACACCCACGGTGTTACCAGAGCGTCCACAGCTATCGCCTGAGGGTCCCTTGACCTGGCGCAATATCTTTGTAGCTGTTTGTTGAGGCGGAACGCCATTATGTCCACCTGTGGCCTTTCCCAACGGTGTACAATCATTTGGAAGACTTCTGGATGAAGTCCCCACTCTCCCGGGTGGAGGTCGTGTCTTCTGAGAAAGTCTGCTTCTCAGTTGTCCACTCCGGGAATGAACACTGCTGACAGTGCTAACACATGATTTTCCGCCCATCGGAGAATCCTTGTGGCTTCTGCCATCGCCATCCTGCTTCTTGTGCCGCCCTGTCGGTTTACATGAGCGACCGCCGTGATGTTGTCTGACTGGATCAGCACCGGCCGGTGTTGAAGCAGGGGTCTAGCCTGACTTAGGGCATTGTAAATGGCCCTTAGTTCCAGAATATTTATGTGTAGGGAAGTCTCCTGACTTTTCCATAGCCTTGGAAGTTTCTTCCCTGTGTGACTGCCCCCCAGCCTCGAAGGCTGGCATCCGTGGTCACCAGCACCCAGTCCTGTATGCCGAATCTGCGGCCCCCTAGAAGATGAGCACTCTGCAGCCACCACAACAGCGACACCCTGGCCCTTGGAGACAGGGTTATCCGCCGATGCATCTGAAGATGCGACCCGGACCACTTGTCCCACAGATCCCACTGGAAGATCCTTGCATGGAACCTGGCGAATGGAATTTCTTCGTAAGAAGCTACCATCTTTCCCAGGGCTCGCGTGCATTGATGCACCGACACCTGTATCTGTATTAGGAGGTCTCTGTCTAGAGACGACAACTCCTTGGACTTCTCCTCCGGGAGAAACCCTTTTTATCCTGTTCTGTGTCCAGAACCATACCCAGGAACAGTAGACGCATCGTAGGAACCAGCTGCGACTTTGGAATATTCAGAAACCAGCCGTGCTGTTGTAGCACTTCCCGAGATAGTGCTACTCAGACGAACAACTGCTCCCTGGACCTCGCCTTTATAAGGAGATCGTCCAAGTACGGGATAATTATTTCGGCCATTACCTTGGTAAATACCCTCGGTGCCGGGGACAGACCAACGGCAACGTCTGGAATTGGTAATGACAATCCTGTACCACACTTTTGAGGTACTCCTGGTGAAGAGGGTCAATAGGGACATGCAGGTAAGCATCCTTGATGTCCAGTGATACCCTGAAATTCTCCAGGCTTGCAATAATCGCGCTGAGCGATTCCATTTTGAACTTGAACCTTCGTATATAAGTGTTCAAGGCTTTCAATTTTAGAATGGGTCTCACCGAACCGTCTGGTTTCGGTACCACAACATTTTGGAATAGTAACCCCCGCCTTGTTGAAGGAGGGGTACCTTGATTTCACCTGCTGGAAGTACAGCTTGTGAATTGCCGCCAGTACTACCTTTCTCCGAGGCAGCAGGCAAGTCTGATGTGAGGTAACGGCGAGGGGGAGTCGCCTCGAACTCCAGCCTGTATCCCTGTGATACTATTTGCAGAACCTAGGGATCCACCTGTGGGCAAGCCCACTGGTCCCTGAAGTTCCCGAGACGCGCCCCTACCGCACCTGTCTCCACCTGTGGAGCCCCAGCGTCATGCGGTGGACTCAGAGGAAGCGGGGGAAGATTTTTGATCCTGGGAACTGGCTGCTGGTGCAGCTTTTTCCTTCTTCCCTTGTCTCTGTGCAGAAAGGAAGCGCCTTTGACCCGCTTGCTTTTCTGCAGCCGAAAGGACTGTACCTGAAAATACGGTGCTTTCTTAGGCTGTGAGGAAACCTGAGGTAAAATTCTTTTCTTCCCAGCTGTTGCTGTGGATACGAGGTCCCAGAGACCATCCCCAAACAATTCCTCACCCTTATAAGGCAGAATCTCCATGTGCCTTTTACAGGCAGCATCACCTGTCCACTGCCGGGTTTCTAATACCCTCCTGGCAGAATGGACATTACATTAATTCTGGATGCCAGCCGGCAAATATCCCTCTGTGCATCCTTTATATGTAAGACGACGTCTTTAATATGCTCTATGTTAGCAAAATATTATCCCTGTCTTAGAGTATTAATATTATCTGACAGGGTATCAGACCACTCTGCAGCAGCACTATTTATGCTGAGGCAATTGCAGGTCTCAGTATATAACCTGAGTGTGTATATACAGACTTCAGGATAGCCTCCTGCGTTTCATCAGCAGGCTCCTTCAAGGTGGCCGTATCCTAAGACGGCAGTGCCACCTTTTTTGACAAACGTGTGAGCGCCTCATCCACCCTAAGGGATATCTCCCAACGTGACCTATCCTCTGGCGGGAAAGGGTACGCCATCAGTAACTTTTTAGAAATGACCAGTTTCTTATCGGGGGAACCCACGCTTCTTTACACACTTCATTCATTCATCTGATGGGGGAACAAAACACTGGCTGCTTTTTCTCCCCAAAAATAAAACCCCTTTTATGTGGTACTTGGGTTCATGTCAGAAATGCGTAACACATTTTTCATTGCCGAGATCATGTAACGGATGTTCCTAGTGGATTGTGTATATGTCTCAACCTCGTCGACACTGGAGTCAGACTCCGTGTCGACATCTGTGTCTGCCATCTGAGGTAACGGGCGTTTTTCTGAGCCCCTGATGGCCTTTGAGACGCCTGGGCAGGCGCGGGCCGAGAAGCCGCCTGTCCCACAGCTGTTACGTCATCCAGCCTTTTATGTAAGGAGTTGACACTGTCGGTTAATACCTTCCACCTATCCATCCACTCAGGTGTCGGCCCCACAGGGGGCGACATCCCATTATCGGCCTCTGCTCCGCCTCCACGTAACCTTCCTCATCCAACATGTCGACACAGCCGTACCGACACACCTCACACACACAGGGAATGCTCTGACTGAGGACAGGACCCCACAAAGTCCTTTGGGGAGACAGAGAGAGAGTATGCCAGCACACACCAGAGCGCTATATAATGCAGGGATTAACACTATAACTGAGTGATTTTTTCCCCAATAGCTGCTTGTATACATATATTGCGCCTAAATTTAGTGCCCCCCCCTCTCTTTTTAACCCTTTGAGCCTGAAAACTACAGGGAAGAGCCTGGGGAGCTTTCTTCCAGCTGCACTGTGAAGAGAAAATGGCGCCAGTGTGCTGAGGGAGATAGCTCCGCCCCTTTTTCGCAGACTTTTCTCCCGCTTTTTTTATGGAATCTGGCAGGGGTATTTATCACATATATAGCCTCTGGGGCTATATATTGTGATTATTTGCCAGCCAAGGTGTCTTATATTGCCCTCAGGGCGCCCCCCCCCCAGCGCCCTGCACCCATCAGTGACCGGAGTGTGAGGTGTACATGAGGAGCAATGGCGCACAGCTGCAGTGCTGTGCGCTACCTTGGTGAAGACCGAAGTCTTCTGCCGCCGATTTTCCGGACTCTTCATGCTTCTGGCTCTGTAAGGGGGACGGCGGCGCGGCTCCGGGAACGAACACCAAGGTCGGGTCCAGCGGTCGATCCCTCTGGAGCTAATGGTGTCCAGTAGCCTAAGAAGCCCAAACTACCACCTGTTAGGTAGGTTCGCTTCTTCTCCCCTTAGTCCCTCGCTGCAGTGAGTCTGTTGCCAGCAGATCTCACTGTAAAATAAAAAACCTAAAATATACTTTCTTTCTAGGAGCTCAGGAGAGCCCCTAGTGTGCATCCAGCTCAGCCGGGCACAAGAATCTAACTGAGGTCTGGAGGAGGGTCTTAGTGGGAGGAGCCAGTGCACACCAGGTAGTCCTAAAGCTTTCTTTAGTTGTGCCCAGTCTCCTGCGGAGCCGCTAATCCCCATGGTCCTTACGGAGTCCCAGCATCCACTTAGGACGTCAGAGAAATAACAATGCACAGCAGTACTGGATGTATATCACATAATAATTGTTCCAACTATTCTGTCAGCAACACACTTATTTCTTAACTAACACAGTCAAAATGACAGGTAGAATACTCAAGTGTCCTGTATAAGCACAGCGCTGGAACAGGCAGCTATACAGAGGAGACAGCACACAGCAATCCCATAGAGAGCGGCCCTTAGCTAAAAATGGCGCCAGGTCTCAGCAGGGAGTGAGGGGAAAGTGAAAGCAGCTACAGGGCAGGAACATCTGCAGTAGATGGCGCCCGGAGCTGGGGGGAGGGGCTACAGGCAGCACTCTATCCCCACAGTGCTGGACTTCACCACCGGTACTTAGTGGAGCCTAAAATATATGCCTGTGCTCAGTTTATTGCAAGCCGCACGGTCCGTCTTCCATGGGCCGCGCGAGAATCGCGATTTGTACCCGGCGGGTCCCCCCGGGACACCTCTTACCTCCTCACCAAGCCCTGCAGCCACGCGATCCTGGAGTTGATGCAGCGGCGGTGTGCAAAAAAATCCGGTGCGTCTCCACTGTAAGTACCCGGGAACCAGGCCGCGGGAATATACAGCGCCGCAAAGGGGAGGTGATGGAGCTGCAGCACGGCATGTCTCCCAGACATAGAAGTGCTGCGGCTCAGTCAGCATAGTAAAATCTTTCTTCATTTTTCAAAGTCTTCAGGGCTGCCTGAGGCAGCCCTCTCCGTTAGTGACGTGCACTGCAGGTGTCAGGAATCGACTCACCACAGTTACATCTGTCCGTCGGTGCGGACTCCGTCCGGGGTCCCTACGTTTTGCTGTCACCCGACTCCCTGTCGCCGGACGTCATCCTAGGCCTGGGAGCACTCCTGTTGTCAGCAGGCGTGAGAGCACGGCGCGTTCCCGCTGGGCCGCGGCATGTGCGCCGCCATGACAGTCTCCATCAGTCTGAGTGCGGCGGCCAATCCGGAGCTTGGCCGCACCTCCTCGTTCCACTCCAGCCAATGCCTGCACACCAGGGGGTATATCAGGAGCTGCAGGATGAGTCTGTAGTGGTCCTGAACTTTGTGTCACTCCTGCGACCCATGTGCCTGGATCCTCCGTGTTCCTGGTTACCTTCCTGGATCCTCCGTGTTCCTGGTTACCTTCCTGTTCCTCCGTGTTCCTGGTTACCTTCCTGCATCTCCGTGGAACTACAAGCATCAGCAATCCATGTGTTTACTATCTGGCTTCACACCTATCTACATCCACAGTGTGCTTCAGCCTCAGCAGTAGAGACTCTCTCGCTCCAGGTGCATTCCATCACCTCACCTGTGAAGCAGCTTGCTAGCTGCCTGTGCCTCATCAACTGCACTGTGAACTGTTACCAAGTCTCCTGCATCTGCTACCAGGTTTGCTACCCATATATCACCATCTCTGCTGGCTCCACGTTTTAAACAACTCTGGTTTCCATACCAGTGAACTCATTCATCATACTGTCATATTACATTTGCTATAGACTCTCAGCTTTTACGCTGCACCATTATCATTGCATTCCTTACTGTTTATTTCTGCTGCCTTATTGTGTGAACTTTTCAGTTAATAAAACATCATTGCGCCCATGCGCAGAAACCCAATCCAGCCTCCTCACTTCTTCCCTCCAACCTCCACTGACCCACTAGCGCCCCCTCCGGGGACACAGACAAAACCGAACCCGACAGTAAGTTCAGGACCGATGGACTTGGACGGTGGTCAGAGTGTGGGGTCAGGGGCCTTACAAAATCTGGTCTCCCGCTTGGATGGTCAAGAGGCTGTGCAGCAGCAGATGTTTCAGTTCCTGCAAGGAATGTCCTCCCGGATTGATACACTGCAACAATCCCTGCCTAGTGTACCTGCTTCTCCAGTTCCAGTTACCCCAGCACCTGCAAGTGCTGTGAGTTCTTCTATGTCGGCTGCATCAGCTCCAGTGTCACGCTTGCACCTGTCCGTGCCCAGCAAATATGGTGGCAGTCCGAAGCTATGTCGCGGGTTCCTTAACCAATGTGAAATCCAGTTTGAATTATTATCACACAATTTCCCCACGCCAAGATCCAAGTTTGCCTACATTATCTCACTGCTCTCTGGTTCTGCCTTGAGTTGGGTGTCTCTTCTGTGGGAACGTGCTGACCCTCTGATGAACAACTACGCTGAATTTGTGTCAACCTTCAGACGCATCTTTGACGAACCGGGTCGTGCAACATCAGCCTCTGCAGATCTTATTCAGATTCGTCAAGGTACCCGGAGTATGGGCCAATATGTCATCCAGTTCCAGACGTTAGCCGCAGAGATCCAGTGGAATAACCAAGCCCTGGTAGCAGCCTTCTGGCATGGACTTTCGGATCGGATCAAGGATGAACTGGCAACCCGTGATATCCCTGAGCAATTGTCTGAACTAATCTCTCTGTGCATCAAGTTGGACTCTCGCATTCGCGAACGCAACAGTGAGCGTGCTCGTAGTGAGCCTCGCAAGTCAAGAATGGTACCTTCAGTACAATTTCAGCCTCCACCTTCTGATGAGCCTATGCAAATTAATAGGTCCCGCTTAACTCCTGAGGAGCGGTCAAGAAGACTCCGTGAGAGACTGTCTTTATTGTGCGGCTACAAGTCACCAGATTAATTCTTGTACAGTGCGTTCGGGAAACGCCAGATCCTGACTTGTAAAGGAGGAATCAAGTTGGGATCTTCTAGACAAGCTCCTTCAAACCAAGACCTTATTCTTCCTGTGACTTTAGAGACTACGGCTGGACTCCAATCTGCAACTGCGTTGGTGGACTGTGGAGCCGCGGGAAACTTCATCACTCAAGCTGCAGTAGATAAGTTTCATTTGCCTGTCTGCGAACTCTCATATCCAGTCTACATTACTGCAGTGGATGGTAGCCGAATTTCCAAGGGCTATATCTCTCACCAGACCAAGCCAGTGGTACTGGGAGTCGGGTTCCTGCATTCTGAATTAATAAAGTTTTTAGTTATTCCTCAGGCAACCCAGGAGATTGTGTTGGGTATGCCCTGGCTCCAACTACATAATCCGCGGATTGATTGGTCCACGTTACAACTCACTTCCTGGGGTTCACATTGCCGTCAGTCCTGCTTAGCTCAAGTTTACCCTATAAGGTCTTCTGAAGTCAAGTCCCAGTCAAGTCTTCCTGTGGCCTACCAAGATTTCTCTGACGTCTTCAGTGAAAAGGCTGCTGATGTTCTGCCGCCCCATAGAGAGTGGGATTGCCCCATTGACCTCATTCCCGGCAAAAAACCACCTAGGGGGCGTACGTATCCGTTATCTGTTCCTGAAACCGAGGCGATGAGCGATTACATCAGGGAGAATTTACAGAAGGGATTCATCCGCCCCTCATCTTCACCCGCTGGTGCGGGCTTTTTCTTTGTTAAAAAGAAGGATGGAGGATTACGTCCATGCATCGACTACCGGGGTCTCAATGACATTACCATCAAAAATAGCTATCCATTACCCCTCATCACTGAGTTGTTTGATAGAGTCAAGGGAGCCCGCATCTTCACCAAGTTAGATCTCCGCGGTGCCTATAATCTCATCAGAATCCGTAGTGGTGACGAATGGAAGACAGCTTTTAATACTCGAGATGGTCATTACGAGTACCTGGTAATGCCCTTCGGGTTGAGCAATGCCCCAGCAGTATTCCAGCACTTCGTTAACGAAATCTTCCGTGACGTTCTGTATAAGTATCTTGTAGTTTACCTGGATGATATCCTCATCTTCTCCCAAGATATCTCTTCTCATCGTCTACAAGTCCGTGAGGTCCTCCGACGTCTTCGTGAGAACCGTCTCTACGGCAAGTTGTCCAAGTGTACTTTTGAAGTTTCTTCCATACCCTTCCTGGGGTATATAATTTCCGGATCGGATCTCCAGATGGACCCGACAAAGTTGGAAGCTATTGCCAATTGGTCCATTCCGAATACTCTCAAGTCCATTCAGCGATTCCTGGGATTCGCTAATTATTATAGGAAGTTCATCCGAGGATTCTCAACTCTCATCGCTCCTATTACCAGCTTAACTCGGAAGAGGGCAGATCATTCCAACTGGTCAGAAGAAGCTTTAGCTGCATTTCAAAAAATCAAGCTGGCTTTTATGTCTGCTCCAGTTCTGTCTCAACCAAATGTTAACAAGCCATTCGAGTTGGAGGTGGATGCTTCCACAGTAGGAGTTGGAGCTGTTCTCTCCCAGAAGGGAACTGATGGGAAGATTCACCCTTGAGGATTTTATTCTCGTAAATTCCTTCCTGCAGAAGTTAACTATTCCATTGGTGACCAAGAACTACTGGCGATCAAGCTGGCCCTTGAGGAATGGAGGTATCTCCTGGAAGGGGCCAAATTTCCGTTCAACATCTATACGGATCATAAAAATCTGCTTTACTTAAAGGCAGCCCAGTGTCTTAATCCTCGCCAGTCCCGGTGGGCTATGTTCTTCTCTCGTTTTAACTTTAAGCTTCATTTCCGCCCAGGTTCCCAGAATATCAAAGCAGACGCTTTGTCCCGATCTATGGAGTCCGAAGAAGGGACGTCCGATCCAGTTCCGCATTCCATCCTGAATCCAGTCGTATTTGCTTCATCTCAAGTTTCTCCTGCTCCGCCTCCTGGTAAGACTTTTGTTTCCCCAGAACTTCGTCCCAAGTTGCTGTATTGGGCTCATCAGTCCAAATTCACTGGGCATCCTGGTGTCCTAAAGACCTTCAAGTTCCTCTCCGAGACATACTGGTGGCCGAAGATGAAAGTCGACATCAAAGACTTTGTGGCATCCTGTCCTAAGTGTGCGCAGCACAAGACTCCTCGTCAGTCTCCAGCAGGTCAGTTACAGCCATTATCTATTCCCAGCCGTCCCTGGTCACACCTGTCCATGGATTTCATCTCCGACCTTCCCTCTTCTCAAGGATATAATACCATCTGGGTTGTGGTTGACAGGTTTACCAAAATGGCTCATTTTGTTCCTCTCCAGGGTCTCCCATCTGCCCCAAAACTTGCTCAAATCTTCCTACAGGAGATTTTCCGTTTACATGGACTGCCCACTGAAATTATATCCGACCGTGGAGTTCAGTTCGTGGCAAGGTTTTGGAGAGCCCTTTGTTCTGCCATGCAAGTCAGCCTCAAGTTTTCATCGGCTTACCACCCTCAGACAAATGGGCAGACAGAGAGGGTAAACCAAGAGTTGGAAACCTTTTTAAGACTTTATGTTTCATCTTCTCAGGATGACTGGTTGGATCTGCTTCCGTGGGCCGAATTTGCCCACAACTTCCGCTACCATACTGCTACAGAAACAACTCCATTCTTTGCTGTATATGGACAACATCCTCGTGTTCCAGATTTTCAAGATCTTCCTAACATTGATGTTCCTGCCGCCACTGCTGTTTTGGGTCAGTTCTCTTCAACCTGGAAGAAGATTCATGCTTCCCTCAAGAAAGCTTCCAGTCGATATAAGTTCTTTGCTGACCGTAAAAGACGCGCAGTTCCCAGTCTGAAGCCTGGTGACAAGGTTTGGCTCTCCACTCGGAACCTCCGTCTTAGAGTGCCATCGATGAAGTTCGCACCGCGCTTCATCGGTCCCTTCACCATCGAAAGAGTCATCAGTCCTGTGGCTTACAAACTCAAATTGCCTCCTTCGTTACGAATTCCTAATGCCTTTCATATCTCTCTCCTCAGACCGTTAGTCCTGAATCGCTTCCAAAAAGCTCTTCCAGTTGGTCCCAGAATACGAACCCAGCGGGGCGTAGAGTTTGAGATAGAGAAGATTCTGGATTCTCGTTGCCAGTACGGTCGTCTGCAATACCTCATCGACTGGTCCGGTTATGGTCCTGAGGAAAGAAGCTGGGTGAATTCTTCAGACGTCCATGCTCCAAGGTTGGTCCGTGTCTTCCACAGAACTCACCCCTCCAAGCCACGTGGGTGTTCGGTGCCCACCCATAAAGGAGGGGGTACTGTCAGGAATCGACTCACCACAGTTACATCTGTCCGTCGGTGCGGACTCCGTCCGGGGTCCCTACGTTTTGCTGTCACCCGACTCCCTGTCGCCGGACGTCATCCTAGGCCTGGGAGCACTCCTGTTGTCAGCAGGCGTGAGAGCACGCCGCGTTCCCGCCGGGCCGCGGCATGTGCGCCGCCATGACAGTCTCCATCAGTCTGAGTGCGGCGGCCAATCCGGAGCTTGGCCGCACCTCCTCGTTCCACTCCAGCCAATGCCTGCACACCAGGGGGTATATCAGGAGCTGCAGGATGAGCCTGTAGTGGTCCTGAACTTTGTGTCACTCCTGCGACCCATGTGCCTGGATCCTCCGTGTTCCTGGTTACCTTCCTGGATCCTCCGTGTTCCTGGTTACCTTCCTGTTCCTCCGTGTTCCTGGTTACCTTCCTGCATCTCCGTGGAACTACAAGCATCAGCAATCCCTGTGTTTACTATCTGGCTTCACACCTATCTACATCCACAGTGTGCTTCAGCCTCAGCAGTAGAGACTCTCTCGCTCCAGGTGCATTCCATCACCTCACCTGTGAAGCAGCTTGCTAGCTGCCTGTGCCTCATCAACTGCACTGTGAACTGTTACCAAGTCTCCTGCATCTGCTACCAGGTTTGCTACCCATATATCACCATCTCTGCTGGCTCCACGTTTTAAACAACTCTGGTTTCCATACCAGTGAACTCATTCATCATATTGTCATATTACATTTGCCATAGACTTTCAGCTTTTACGCTGCACCATTATCATTGCATTCCTTACTGTTTATTTCTGCTGCCTTATTGTGTGAACTTTTCAGTTAATAAAACATCATTGCGCCCATGCGCAGAAACCCAATCCAGCCTCCTCACTTCTTCCCTCCAACCTCCACTGACCCACTAGTGCCCCCTCCGGGGACACAGACAAAACCGAACCTGACAGTAGGCACCAACTTTAAAACTGAACTCCTGTGTACGGAGGAGGAGTTATATAGAGGAGGCAGTGCCGTGCATCCTGGGAACAGTCAAAGTTTTTAGCCTGTTGGTGCCTCGGATCAAGATACAACTCTACACCCCGATGTTATTCCCTGTGGAATACCAGTGTACCGCGCTGCAGAATGAACTGCTTATACTACCGGAGACAGCCAAAGACAATTAATGGTGTAAAAACAACATAGCAAGTTAATGTTTTTCTAAGTGAAGGCCAATTATGTTTCTACAAGAAACTTGCAGAACAGTTAAGCGCCACTTGACAGTATGAAAGCTATAGATAACTGCATCAGTTAAGCAGTGAATACAAAGCTACCATTTGTTATGCAACAGAGAAAAGTGATTGAATGAGTAAAACTAGATAAGAAACGCAGCCCTACCAGGTAAGTACATTAAATCCAACAGTAATACAGTGAACATGTTACCTTTTATAGGTGACATGATTAGGAGCAGTATTGACACATGCACACTGTATAAAAGGGAGCAGTACAGACATACATCATACATACACACATTATAATAGTGTTCCTGCGGGTCTAGTACGGTATGGCAGCGCTCGGGATCCCGGCGCACAGCACACCGGCACCCCGACCGCCAGCATGCCGACAGCGGGGTGAGCGCAAAAGAGCCACTTTCGGGTTCCCTGCACAGGCGCGCCACGCCCTTTATTCTCCCTCCAGGGGTGTTGTGGACCCCCCAGGAGGGAGAATGGTTGCCGGTATGCTAAGCATCAAATGCCTCCCGTTCCTGCTGGGATGTGGGCAGGGCGCAGAAGTGCCTGAAGCAGCACGTACGCACGCACGCTCGAAAAGGGTGCACGGCCAGCTGGGGACTGGTGTGACCACCACCGGCGTCACTATTGGGGGTGGTGTGGCCCCCTTAATATCACTAATGGAGGCATTCCCAAGCCGTTGGCGTCATTAATGGGAGCGTACCCAGCACTTACAAAGGTGCTGGGCTTCCCCCAAGCTCTCCCTTTAATGTGAATAGATGCTGTGCATGCATCGGGCAGGCTGTTTTAGCAGGGCCGCACTAAAGATTCAGAGAGCATTTTTTCCTTTAAAAACAGTCTAGCGTGAACACTATACAACACGAAGTAGTATAGACACGCACATTGAGTAACGGAAAAGTATAGACACACTGTATAACGTTGTAGTATAGACAAACACACTGTATAACGGAGTTGTATAAACAGACACAAACTGTATAACGAAGTAGTAAAGACATACACTATATAATGGAGTAGTAAAGACACACATACTGTATAAAGTTGTAGTATAGACATACATACACACTGTATAACTAGTGTTCATTCTAGTATCCTGCCCCTGTCACAACCCATGCAGTTTCTTTTTCATGCCTGAGGTGTCAATACTTGCTCTGGTGCTTCTAGAACACTCTGGTCTGTATCTGAGATACAGACCACAGTGTGCTAAAAACACCAGAGCGACACCCCAGGCAGGAAAGAGGAACGGCACGGGTTGAATGAACACTAATAACGCGTAGTACAGTCATATACACACACTTTATAACTGAGTAGTATCGACATGCACACACTGTGGAACAGGGATCAGTATAGACATACACACACTGTATATCAAGGCGCAATATAGATTTATGCAGAATGTATGACAGGGAGGAGTATAGACCCAATGTATAAAGGAGTAGAATACACTACTGTATAACAGTAGTATAACAGGCAGTAGAACAAACATACTCACTGTATAACAGGGAGCAGTATAGACAGACAGACACACACACTGTAACAGGGAGCAGTATAGACACACACACTGTATAACAGGGAGCAGTATAGACACACACACACACACTGTATAACAGGGAGCAGTACAGACACACACACTGTATAACAGGGAGCAGTACAGACACACACACACTGTATAACAGGGCGCAGTATAGACACACACACACACACTGTATAACAGGGCGCAGTATAGACACACACATACTGTATAACAGGGAGCAGTATAGACACACACATACTGTATAACAGGGCGCAGTATAGACACACACATACTGTATAACAGGGAGCAGTGTAGACACACACACACTGTATAACAGGGAGCAGTATAGACACACACACACACTGTATAACAGGGAGCAGTATAGACACACACACACACTGTATAACAGGGAGCAGTATAGACACACACACACACTGTATAACAGGGAGCAGTATAGACACACACACACTGTACAACAGGGAGCAGTATAGACACACACACACTGTACAACAGGGAGCAGTATAGACACACACACACTGTATAACAGGGAGCAGTATAGACACACACACACTGTATAACAGGGAGCAGTATACACACACACTGTATAACAGGGAGCAGTATACACACACACTGTATAACAGGGAGCAGTATACACACACACTGTATAACAGGGAGCAGTATAAAAACACACACGCTGTATAACAGGGAGCAGTATAAACACACACGCTGTATAACAGGGAGCAGTATAGACACACACGCTGTATAACAGGGAGCAGTATACACACACACACACACACACACACTGTATAACAGGGAGCAGTATAGACACACACACACACTGTATAACAGGGAGCAGTATAGACACACACACACTGTATAACAGGGAGCAGTATAGACACACACACTGTATAACAGGGAGCAGTATACACACACACACACACACTGTATAACAGGGAGCAGTATACACACACACTGTATAACAGGGAGCAGTATAGACACACACACTGTATAACAGGGAGCAGTATAAACACACACACTGTATAACAGGTAGCAGTATAGACACACTGTATAACAGGGAGCAGTATAGACACACACTGTATAACAGGGAGCAGTATAGACACACACTGTATAACAGGGAGCAGTATAAAAACACACACACACTGTATAACAGGGAGCAGTATAAACACACACGCTGTATAACAGGGAGCAGTATAGACACACACGCTGTATAACAGGGAGCAGTATAGACACACACGCTGTATAACAGGGAGCAGTATAGACACACACGCTGTATAACAGGGAGCAGTATAGACACACACGCTGTATAACAGGGAGCAGTATAGACACACACGCTGTATAACAGGGAGCAGTATAGACACACACTGTATAACAGGGAGGAGTATAGACACACACACTGTATAACAGGGAGCAGTATAGACACACACACACACACACACTGTATAACAGGGAGCAGTATAGACACACACGCTGTATAACAGGGAGCAGTATAGACACACACGCTGTATAACAGGGAGCAGTATAGACACACACGCTGTATAACAGGGAGCAGTATAGACACACACGCTGTATAACAGGGAGCAGTATAGACACACACGCTGTATAACAGGGAGCAGTATAGACACACACGCTGTATAACAGGGAGCAGTATAGACACACACGCTGTATAACAGGGAGCAGTATAGACACACACACTGTATAACAGGGAGCAGTATAGACACACACACTGTATAACAGGGAGCAGTATAGACACACACACTGTATAACAGGGAGCAGTATAGACACACACACTGTATAACAGGGAGCAGTATAGACACACACACTGTATAACAGGGAGCAGTATAGACACACACACTGTATAACAGGGAGCAGTATAGACACACACACTGTATAACAGGGAGCAGTATAGACACACACACTGTATAACAGGGAGCAGTATAGACACACACACTGTATAACAGGGAGCAGTATAGACACACACACTGTATAACAGGGAGCAGTATAGACACACACACTGTATAACAGGGAGCAGTATAGACACACACACTGTATAACAGGGAGCAGTATAGACACACACACTGTATAACAGGGAGCAGTATAGACACACACACTGTATAACAGGGAGCAGTATAGACACACACACTGTATAACAGGGAGCAGTATAGACACACACACTGTATAACAGGGAGCAGTATAGACACACACACTGTATAACAGGGAGCAGTATAGACACACACACTGTATAACAGGGAGCAGTATAGACACACACACTGTATAACAGGGAGCAGTATAGACACACACACTGTATAACAGGGAGCAGTATAGACACACACACTGTATAACAGGGAGCAGTATAGACACACACACTGTATAACAGGGAGCAGTATAGACACACACACTGTATAACAGGGAGCAGTATAGACACACACACTGTATAACAGGGAGCAGTATAGACACACACACTGTATAACAGGGAGCAGTATAGACACACACACTGTATAACAGGGAGCAGTATAGACACACACACTGTATAACAGGGAGCAGTATAGACACACACACTGTATAACAGGGAGCAGTATAGACACACACACTGTATAACAGGGAGCAGTATAGACACACACACTGTATAACAGGGAGCAGTATAGACACACACACTGTATAACAGGGAGCAGTATAGACACACACACTGTATAACAGGGAGCAGTATAGACACACACACTGTATAACAGGGAGCAGTATAGACACACACACTGTATAACAGGGAGCAGTATAGACACACACACTGTATAACAGGGAGCAGTATAGACACACACACTGTATAACAGGGAGCAGTATAGACACACACTGTATAACAGGGAGCAGTATAGACACACACACTGTATAACAGGGAGCAGTATAGACACACACACTGTATAACAGGGAGCAGTATAGACACACACACTGTATAACAGGGAGCAGTATAGACACACACTGTATAACAGGGAGGAGTATAGACACACACACTGTATAACAGGGAGCAGTATAGACACACACACACACACACACACTGTATAACAGGGAGCAGTATAAACACACGCTGTATAACAGGGAGCAGTATAGACACACACGCTGTATAACAGGGAGCAGTATAGACACACACGCTGTATAACAGGGAGCAGTATACACACACACACACACTGTATAACAGGGAGCAGTATACACACACACTGTATAACAGGGAGCAGTATAGACACACCCACTATATAACAGGGAGCAGTATAGACACACACGCTGTATAACAGGGAGCAGTATAGACACACACACTGTATAACAGGGAGCAGTATAGACACACACACTGTATAACAGGGAGCAGTATAGACACACACACTGTATAACAGGGAGCAGTATAGACACACACACTGTATAACAGGGAGCAGTATAGACACACACACTGTATAACAGGGAGCAGTATAGACACACACTGTATAACAGGGAGCAGTATAGACACACACACTGTATAACAGGGAGCAGTATAGACACACACACTGTATAACAGGGAGCAGTATAGACACACACACACTGTATAACAGGGAGCAGTATAGACACGCACACTGTATAACAGGGAGCAGTATAGACACGCACACTGTATAACAGGGAGCAGTATAGACACGCACACTGTATAACAGGGAGCAGTATAGACACACACACTGTATAACAGGGAGCAGTATAGACACACACACTGTATAACAGGGAGCAGTATAGACACGCACACTGTATAACAGGGAGCAGTATAGACACGCACACTGTATAACAGGGAGCAGTATAGACACACACACTGTATAACAGGGAGCAGTATAGACACACACACTGTATAACAGGGAGCAGTATAGACACACACACTGTATAACAGGGAGCAGTATAGACACACACACTGTATAACAGGGAGCAGTATAGACACACACACTGTATAACAGGGAGCAGTATAGACACACACACTGTATAACAGGGAGCAGTATAGACACGCACACTGTATAACAGGGAGCAGTATAGACACGCACACTGTATAACAGGGAGCAGTATAGACACGCACACTGTATAACAGGGAGCAGTATAGACACGCACACTGTATAACAGGGAGCAGTATAGACACGCACACTGTATAACAGGGAGCAGTATAGACACACACACTGTATAACAGGGAGCAGTATAGACACACACACTGTATAACAGGGAGCAGTATAGACACACACACTGTATAACAGGGAGCAGTATAGACACACACACTGTATAACAGGGAGCAGTATAGACACACACACTGTATAACAGGGAGCAGTATAGACACACACACTGTATAACAGGGAGCAGTATAGACACACACACTGTATAACAGGGAGCAGTATAGACACACACACTGTATAACAGGGAGCAGTATAGACACGCACACTGTATAACAGGGAGCAGTATAGACACACACACTGTATAACAGGGAGCAGTATAGACACACACACTGTATAACAGGGAGCAGTATAGACACACACTGTATAACAGGGAGCAGTATAGACACACTGTATAACAGGGAGCAGTATAGACACACTGTATAACAGGGAGCAGTATAGACACACACACTGTATAACAGGGAGCAGTATAGACACACACACTGTATAACAGGGAGCAGTATAGACACACACACTGTATAACAGGGAGCAGTATAGACACACACTGTATAACAGGGAGGAGTATAGACACACACACTGTATAACAGGGAGGAGTATAGACACACACACTGTATAACAGGGAGCAGTATAGACACACACACTGTATAACAGGGAGCAGTATAGACACACACACTGTATAACTGGGAGCAGTATAGACACAAATACACTGTACAACAGGGTGCAGTATAGACACAAATACACTATATAACAGGGTGCAGTATAGACACACACACTGCATAACAGGGTGCAGTAAAGACAAACACACTGTATAACAGTGTGCAGTATAGACACACACACACACACACTGTATAACAGGGAGCAGTATAGACACACATACTGTATAACAGGGAGAAGTATAGACACACACATTGTATTATAAACCCACCCACACACAATGAATATAACAGGGAGTAGTAGACATATACTATGTATAACTGGGAAAATTACAGACACATACTTTATATAGCGGGGAGTAGGACAGTCACAGTGTATACCAGTGCCATACACAGGCAGTTTATTATGTGTACAAAGGGTATGCCGGGTATGTGGGGGAGAATAGGTGGTATTATATACACAGGGGAGGTTAAGACTGGATGATGAGAGCAAACAGGCCATATATTATGAATACACAGGGTAGGCTGGGGATGGCAGATGAGGGCACAAAGGTGATATATAATGTACACAGCTAGGGATGGCAGATGAGGTCACATAGGCAGTATATTATGTCTGTACTGGGTAGGCTGGGTGTAAGGGCACACAGGCAGTATATTATGCATACACAGGATAGGCTGGGGATGTAAGATGAGGGCAAACAGGCAGTATACACACAAGCAGTATAGTATGTGTACACTGGCAGTAGGCTGGGGGGTGAGGACACACAGGCAGTATATTGTGTACGCACAGAGAGGCTGGGGATATGGGGTGAGGACACACAGGCAGTATATTCTATGTACACAGGCAGCAAGATGGGGATGGCGGTGAGAGCACACAGGTAGTATAGTATGTACACACACACAGGCAGTAGGCTAGGGATGGGGGGGGGTGAGAACACACAAGCAGTATAGTATGTACACACAGACAGCAGGCTAGGGGTGTGAGGGCACACTGGCAGTATAGTATGTGTACACAGGAGGCTGAGGGGTGAGAGCACATTGGGCACACTGGCCGTACGGAATACTCACAAGTGACCTATTGAGCTCCAGACACAGGGGCACGCCCTCTGCCGGGCTCTGTGGTGTCAGTTTGCGGGGTCTCCCTGGTTGGGGGTCACTCAGCTTGGGGCTCACTATACGGCTGTACAAGGGTCCTTTCTTCTCCGGTCGGTTACAGGACAATCTCTATAGCTACTTCCGGGGTGTCTGGGATCCCGTAGCGCGGCTGGGGCGCCCCTCCAGTGTCCTTTCGCTCCCGGGTGTCTCTGCTGAAGGGCCACTCCGGGGGTCTCTCTTCTCTCGGGTCACTCCGGGCGGCTCCTCCCGTCTCTATGGTGCTAAGACTACCGCTTCCGGCGCCTCTACCATGACGTCACTTTGGCGGCGACATCCGTGAGAAACGAGCCGGAGGACTGGCTTAGATTGGACTCTATGACAGTAGTGGGTAGAGCGGTCGCTATGGTTTGTAGCTCTCTTAGGAGCGCCTCCGTGCGGTCCGTATATGTAATAATGTTATGTACACGGCCACGCTGGGAATTGTATATGGATAGACCATTAATTGTGAACTTGTCCATAATATGTAGAGTGACGTCATTGAGGAACCTCTTTTGTGATGTCAGGAGCCTACGTTTCCACTTCTACGTTAGTTTATGAAACATTGTGACAGTGCAAACTGGTTTTGCCTTCAACATTTTTTGTCACATTTAAATCTAACAGTTAAATCGCTGACATCTCGCCGCTTGCCGCTTCTTGCAGGTTATTGGGCTTTTGTCTGGTTGAAGGCAGGATGAGATGGGTGTAAGGTGGTCACATTCACAAGGGTTGCTCTAGTATGGGTGCAGAGTTCCATGCAAAATTATTAGTTATTTACTCCATACTTGCCTACTTTTGAAAAAGCATTTCAGGGAGATTGTGAAAGTAAAGGCCCATACACACTGGGCGATTTTGAGCTGAAAGCAGCTCGCTTTTGGTGTTTTGAGCTGCTTTCAGCTCAAAACCGCCCAGTGTGTATGCCCAAACGATGAGCGGTGAGCGCGCCCCCGCTTCATCGCCAGCGGCCGCCGTTCATATGCTGATGAACGGAGAGGTGAGCCGCTGTCCATAGCGTCCTGCTATGGAAAGTTGTTCACCCCCCGCTGACATCGCTGGGCAGGGGGGAAAAGCGCTCAGTGTGTATGCACTGAGTGCTTTTCAGCCCAGCAATGTCAGCGATCATCGCTATGCATACACGCTGGGCAAAAACGCTCAGTGTGTATGCACCTTAACACCTATCAGTGTGGACATAGGGGGTCATTCCGAGTTGTTCGCTCGTTGCCGATTTTCGCAACGGAGCGATTAAGGCGAAAATGCGCATGCGCATGGTACGCAGTGCGCATGCGCTAAGTATTTTAGCACAAAACTTAGTAGATTTACTCACGTCCGAACAAAGAATTTCCATCGTTGAAGTGATCGGAGTGTGATTGACAGGAAGTGGGTGTTTCTGGGCGGAAACTGACCGTTTTCTGGGAGTGTGCGGAAAAACGCAGGCGTGTCAGGGGAAAACGCGGGAGTGTCTGGAGAAACGAGGGAGTGGCTGGCCGAACGTAGGGCGTGTTTGTGACGTCAAACCACTGTCCTTTGTTCCACACATTCAATCTGTCTCTAAATCATGTTACATGCACCTTAAAAACATATCCAAAATACGCCCTTATCTTACACAAGACACTGCAAAAACTCTAATCCATGCACTCATCATCTCCCGCATTGATTATTGTAATAGTCTCCTTACTGGTCTTCCCAAACATAGGCTCTCACCACTTCAATCCATTTTAAATGCAGCTGCGAGGCTAATCTTCCTCGCCATACGTTCTTCATCTGCTGATCCGCTCTGTCAGTCCCTCCATTGGTTACCGGTATTCTACCATGCCAAATATAAAATACTTTTACTTACATACAAGGCTATTAACCAAACTGCACCATCATACATCTCCTCACTCATCTCAAAATATCTCCCTACCAGACCTCTCCGCTCTGCACAAGATCTACGTCTCTCATCCACACGCATTACTTGTTCACACTCAAAATTACAGGACTTTACCTGGGCTTCACCCACTCTGTGGAATGCACTCCCACGCACAATAAGACTCTCCTCTAGTCTCCAAACCTTTAAACGTTCCCTGAAAACTCATCTCTTCAGACAAGCCTACCAAATTTCAGACCCACACACATAACCTTCAATGCTTCCCTATCCAGTTACATCCCCTCTGTACAGTCCACATAACCTCACATTTTGTCTTCCAACATTGCTGGGTGATCATATCATACAGCCCATTAAGAACCTAGCAATCTGGGTGACCATTATGTAATAGGTAGCATCTATCCTTGTGTATCAATGCCTATTTCCCTATAGATTGTAAGCTTGCGAGCAGGGCCTTCCTACCTCTGTCTGTCTGTCTGTCTGTCTGTCTGTCTGTCTTTGCCCAGTTTTGTTCTATAACTGTTGTTCTAATTGTAAAGCGCAACGGAATATGCTGCGCTATATTAGAAACTGCTAATAAATATATAAATAAACCAGGAATGAAACGGGCTGAGCTGATCGCAGTGTAGGAGTAAGTCTCGAGCTACTCAGAAACTGTTATGAAATTTCTATTCGCAATTCTGCTAATCTTTCGTTCGCAATTCTGCTAAGCTAAGATACACTCCCAGAGGGCGGCGGCCTAGCGTGTGCAATGCTGCTAAAAGCAGCTAGTAAGCGAACAACTCGGAATGAGGGCCATAGACTGCTACATCTGAGAGACGTGTCATAAAAACGACTTACATTTAAATGTAAATGAGCTCCAAAGTTAGTAAGATCTACTTGATGAAAAGACACTGATAATTTTCAGGGCTTGCTTGTGTATTGTGTTTTACAAGAGGTTTCATATAAGTGGCCATGAGAAACCTTATTTAAAAATGCATGTAGTTATAGGGATCATTGTGCCTTATAACCAAAGCAGGGAAGTGGCACTGATGAGCCCATTTGAATGTATGTATCTCTGATCTCTCTTTTTCCCCAAGAATGTAACAACTACATAATGGGGGTAAGGTGCAATCAGGGAGATTGCTGGTCTATTCTGGGAGTCAGGGAGATTGCTGCTATTTCAGGGAGTCTCCTGCAGAATGCGGAAGGGCAGGCAACTATGATTTACTCCCAAAAAAGGGCTACCCAAAATAAACAGCCTAGTATTATTATACTGTACTTCAATACATACTTGCCTACTTTTGAAAAAGCATTTCAGGGAGATTATGAAAGTAACACCTATCAGCACGGACGTGTACTCAAGGGCGTAGCTACCATAGATGCAGAAAGTGCAGCTGCTATAGGGGCCCAGAGCTGAGAGGGGCCCATCTTCCCTGTCAAAGTTACGTGTGTTATATACAATTTTCACCAATTGGTGGTACATAGGGGCCCTTACAAACTTTTGTCTTCAGGCCTACAATATATCTAGTTTACTTAGTTATGTCCCTGGCCTGCTTATTGCAATGTGGTATAAAATGAACTGAACGGCATTATAATGTATCATACTACTGTGTGATCTGGAGCACTGTAATGTGGCACAATATGAAGTGGAGGCACTATAGTGTGGCATAATATGAACTGGGCCACTGTAATATGTCATCATTTGAATGGGGGGTGGGTACTATGTAAATTAGGGAACTACTTCGGTTCATAAAATAGACTAGGCAATGCTATGGGGATTACATTATCTAAGGCACTACTATGGGTCAGAAAATGAACTAGAGCACTATTATGGGGCATAAAATGAACAAATGCTGCAGAAAAGTGTGTCTCTAGAAGCATTGGGACAGGGGCCCCTTCAAAATGTTGCTATGGGGCCCACAAAGTTCTGGCTACGCCCCTGCGTGTACTGCTATATTTAAGAGGCTTGTCATAAAAATGACATATCCAAATGTAAATGAACCCCATAGTTAGTAAGATCTACTTGTGAAAAAAAGACACGGATATCTTGCAGGATTTGTTTGTGTATTGTGTTTTTAAATAAGGTTTCTCGTGGCCATGTACTGTAAGTGGCCACGAGAAACCTTATTTAAAATGCGTGCAGTCATAGAGATCATTGGGGCAGATGTATTATGCCTGGAGAAGTGATAAAGCAGTGATAAAGAAGTGAAAGGTGATAACGCACCAGCAAATCAGTTCCTATCATTTTCAAACCTGTAATGATTGTCTGGTGCGTTATCACCTTTCAATTATTACTGCTTTATCACTTCTCCAGGCTTAATACATCTGCCCCATTGTGCCTTATAACTAGAGATGTGCGGCGGGCACTTTTTGTGTTTTGGTTTTGGTTCTGATTCCCCGCTCATGTTTTGGTTCTGGGTTGGTTTTGCCAAAACTACCCTTTCGTGTTTTGGTTTTGGTTTTGGATCTGGATGATTTTTGAAAAAAACATAAAAACACAGAATTTTGGGGTAATTTTGATCCTACTGTATTATTAACCTCAATAACATTCATTTCCACTCATTTCCAGTCTATTCTGAACATCTCACATCTCACAATATTGTTTTTAGGCCAAAAGGTTGCACCGAGGTGGCTGTATGACTAAGCTAAGCGACACAAGTGTGCGGCACAAACACCTGGCCCATCTAGGAGTGGCACTGCAGTGGCAGACAGGTTGTCAGATTTAAAAAATAGGCCCCCAAACAGCACATGATGCAAAGAAGAAAAAGAGGTGCACCGAGGTTGCTGTATAACTAAGCTAAGCGACACAACCACCTGGCCTATCTAGTAGTGGCGTGCAGTGTCTGAATGTCGAAAGTGGCCCGCAATTTTTCAGTCCACTGACAGCATCTCCTGCACGCCCCTGTCATTTTTTTAAATTCTGCAATTGGTGGATTTATACGGCAGTACCCCTGTACTAATACAGCAGTAGCCCTGGACGTATACGGCAGTGTCAGACAGGATGGCACTTTAAAAAACCATGCCCCAAACAGCACATGATGCAAAGATGAAAAAGAGGTGCACCATTGTTTCTGTATGACTAAGCTAAACGACACAAACACCTGGCTAATCTAGGAGTGGCACTGCAGTGTCAGACAGGAGGGCAGATATAAAAAAAAAAAGTCCCCAAACAGCACATCATGCAAAGATGTAAAAGAGGTGCAATGAGGTAGCTGTATGAGTAAGCTAAGCGACACAAGTGTGCGGCACAAACACCTGGCCCACCTAGGGTTGGCACTGCAGTCCCACTGCACTAGTGGGGGATACCGGACGCACGTCTAACACCAGCATAGTTGTTATGGCCTCAGTAATCCGCTTTGCAACAGGGTATATATATATATATATATATATATATACGGCAGTATCACTGGACTGGACTTATACGCCAGTACCACTGTAATTATACGGCAGCATCACTGGACTTATACGGCAGTACCGCTGGACATATATACGGCAGTATCAATGGACATATACGGCAGTATCACTGGACTGGACTTATACGCCAGTACCACTGTAATTATACGGCAGGATCACTGGATTTATACGGCAGGATCACTGGATTTATACGACAGAATCACTGTAATTATACGGCAGGATCACTGGATTTATACTGCAGTACCGCTGGACATATACGGCAGTATCAATGGACATATACGGCAGTATCACTGGACATATACGGCAGTATCACTGGACTGGACTTATACGCCAGTACCCCTGGAATTATACGGCAGGATCACTGGACTTTTACAGCAGGATCACTGGATTTATACGGCAGGATCACTAGACTTATACGCCAGTACCACTGGATTTATATGGCAGTACCTTTGGACATATACGGCAGTATCAATGGACACATAAGGCAGTCTCACTGGACATATATACGGCAGTATCACTGGACTGGATTTATATGCCAGTAACACTGTAATTATTCAGCAGCATCACAGGAATTATATAGTTACATAGTATCTAAGGTTGAAAAACGACAATTGTCCATCGAGTTCAACCTATTTGTGGTCTCCTATGCAGGATTATTTTATATAAAAAAATAAAAATAAAATACATTTTTTTTTACTGATACTGAAGTCTGCCGTTGCGTTATATCCCTTGCACCATAACCCTGAATATCCTTATCCATTAGGAATTTATCTAACCCATTCTTAAAGGTGTTGACAGAGTCCGACATTACAACTCCCTCAGGCAGGGAATTCCATATACGTACTGTCCTTACCGTGAAAAAGCCTTTACGCCTTATTGTGCGGAATCTCCTCTCTAGCCTGAGCGAGTGTCCACGAGTCCTCTGTGTTGATCTAACCAAAAACAGGTCTGTGTATTGTCCCCTTATATATTTGTAGATGTTGATCATGTCCCCTCTTAGTGTCCTCTTTTCCAGTGTAAACATGCCTAGTCTTTCAAGCCTTTCCTCGTATTCCAGCGTCTCCATGCCCTTAATTAATTTGGTCGGCCGCCTCTGAACCTTTTCTAGCTCCAGGATATCCTTTTTGTAGTAGGGTGCCCAGACTTGTACACAGTATTCAAGGTGTGGCCTCACCAGTGATTTATATAACGGGAGTATAACATCCTCGTCCCTTGCATCAATTCCCCGTTTTATGCATGCTAATATCTTATTAGCCTTCTTTGCTGCAATCCTACTTTGGGTACTGCTGCCTAGCTTGCTATCAATGAGAACACCTAAGTCCTTTTCCAGTACAGTATCCCCTAATTTTACCCCATTCAGTATGTAGGTGTTATTTTTGTTCCTGCTACCACAGTGCATTACCTTACACTTGTCTATGTTGAAACGCATTCGCCATTTGGCTGCCCATGCTTCTAATTTAACTAAGTCGTTCTGAAGAGACTCAGCATCCTCCTCTGTATTTATAGCCTTACACAATTTGGTATCATCTGCAAAAATTGACACCATGCTCTCTAGACAGAAAAAGATATATATGGGCACCAATGCGCTAATCACAAATGTTCATATAAAAGTCCAGATATCTTACATCAGAGATGTATCAGAAGTATTTAGTCTCTGTTCCAAACTTCCTCCCAGAATGGCCGGTGCACCGTGTGGAAAAAGAGCCATAAATGGGAATTTATCCTCTTGTCCTCACATATGCATCCTCACCACAGAGATAGATGTCACCTTTAAATTGTCCAGAGATAAACTAAAAATAGTGCAAGTACAGCCGAATGCAAAGTTAAAAATGATATTTTAATATAAATGCACTCACAATAAACAGAATAACAAAAGCATGTAACCACTATTGTGGGTTAGGACATTTGCCAGGCATTCGTGCAGTTACCCTCCCAGATCTTAGATAGGATGATGCGAATCAGCGGTCCGGATACACTGAACCCCACTCTCAGGAAACTGTCACCGCCAGGAATTGTCCTCAGAACACCAGTCACCACGAGGGTAACTGCACGAATGCCTGGCAAATGTCCTAACCCACAATAGTGGTTACATGCTTTTGTTATTCTGTTTATTGTGAGTGCATTTATATTAAAATATAATTTTTAACTTTGCATTCGGCTGTACTTGCACTATTTTTCGTTTATCTCTGTACAATTTAAAGGTGACATCTATCTCTGGTGAGAATGCATATGTGAGGACAAGAGGATAAATCCCCATTTATGGTTCTTTTTCCACACGGTGCACCGGCCATTCTGGGAGGAAGTTTGGAACAGAGACTAAATACTTCTGATACATCTCTTATGTAAGATATCTGGACTTTTATATGAACATTTGTGATTAGCGCATTGGTGCCCATATATATCTTTTCTGTCTACTATTTGGGGACCTGTGAGGAGTCCTTCTTTGGTGTACTAAAGCTGCTGTTCACGGTTGGCGCTGTATACAGTTAATATTTTTTAGAGTTAACCATGCTCTCTAGACCTTCTGTTAGGTCGTTAATGAAAATATTGAACAATAGCGGTCCTAATACTGAGCCTTGTGGCACACCACTTAACACTTCAGTCCAATTTGAAAATGATCCATTAACCACAACGCGCTGCTCCCTATTATCTAACCAATTTTTGACCCAAGTGGATATTGTGCTTTCTAGCCCTATTTCTTGTAGCTTGTAGATAAGTCGCATGTGTGGTACTGTGTCGAAAGCATTGGCAAAGTCTAAAAAGATTACATCTACCTCTTTACCCTGATCGAGGTTTGCACTTACTGTTCCATAAAAACCAAGTAAGTTGGTTTGACAGGATCTGTTCTTCACAAATCCATGTTGATTCCTTTTAATGACCTTATTGTCTTCAAGGAACTTCTGAATACTATCCCTTAGAATACCTTCCAGTACTTTCCCCACTATAGATGTAAGACTAACTACTTCCGCTATACGCCAGTCTTTGGGAACCATACCTGATATGACTGAATCCTTAAAGATCATAAAAAGGGGTTTTGCAAGTTCAGAGTGAAGCTCCATTAGAACCCTTGGGTGAATTCCATTGGGCCCCGGTGACTTATTAATCTTTAAATGTTTTAATCGGTCACAGACTACCTCCTCACTTAAATAAGTACCTATCAGTGGGATATTCTCATTATTGAGATTGTATGTTAGTCCCTGAATTGGGTCCTCTCTAGTAAATACAAAAAACTCATTTATTTTGTCTGCTATGTCGTTATAATTTTTTATTAAGACTCCCAGCTTGTCTTTTAAAGAAATAGAAGGGCCTATACTCTCCTTCGTTAATCTCTTGCTATTAATGTATTTAAATAATTTTTTGGGATTCGCTTTGCTTTCCTTTGCTACTAGTTTTTCAGTTTCTACTTTAGCCGCTCTTATTTCTTTTTTGCATATTTTGTTACAGTCCTTATAGTGCTGAAATGATTCCGCATTCCCATCAGATTTGTATTTTTTAAATGCTCGCCTTTTCTTGCCCATAAGTTCCTTTATCTTTATATTAAGCCACATCGGTTTATGATTTTTAATCCTTTTTTTGCTGCTCATAGGAATACATTTGAGAGTATTTTAAGCTAGCTGCGATTTTAATACTTCCCATTTCTCTGTAGTATTTTTTCCTAGAAACAAACCTTCCCATTCAATATCCCTTAAAGATTCCCTCATCCTTTCAAAGTTGGCTTTGCTAAAGTTTAGAGACTTAGTTGAGCCAGTATAGGACTGTTTTTGAAAACTGATATTGAATGTGACCATATTGTGGTCGCTGTTTCCTATGGGTTCCCCTACTATAATACCTGATACCAAATCCCCATTGTTTGTCAATACTAGGTCTAAGATTGCATTGTACCTGGTAGGTTCCTCAATTAGTTGAACTAAGTAGTTATCATTAAGTGTGTTTATAAACATATTACCCCTAGCAGTGTCACATGAATCGTTTTTCCAGTTTATCTCGGGATAGTTAAAATCTCCCATCACTACTACATCACCTACTCCTGCTGCTCTTTCAATTTGCTTCAGTAACAATTCCTCATCAGATACATTAATACCAGGCAGCCTGTAGCATACAACCAATACTAACTTTTTTATTCCCTTTTCGCCGCATGCAATTTCTACCCATAACGACCCGACAGTGTCTACAGTCCCTTCCTGCATATCTTCCCGTATATCAGGTTTTAAAAATGGTTTTACGTAAAGACACACCCCTCCACCCCTTTTATTTAGTCTGTGTCTCCTATACAGCGTATAGCCCTCGAGATTGACTATCCAATCATGAGATTCATCCCACCAAGATTCGTCCCGCCAGTATCACGGGAATTATACGGCAATATCACTGGAATTATACGGCAATATCACTGGAATTATCTGGCAATATCACAGGAATTATACCTCAGTATCCCGAGAATGATACGGCAATATCACTGTATTTATACGCCAGTATCACGGGAATTATATGGCAATATCACTGTAAGTATACGGCAATATCACAGGAATTATACGCCAGTATCCCGAGAATTATACGGCAATAACACTGTAATTATATGCCAGTATTACGGGAATTATACGGCAATATCACGGGAATTATACGCCAGTAACACTGGATATATGGCAGCAGAGGACACCACCACTGTGACTGGTCACTGGACTGATGCTGCACAAGACACTACCCCTGGTCTGATGCAAGACAACACAGCAAAACTGCAAGGGACTTATACAGCAGCCAGCAGCACTGGGGACATATAGCAGCAGAGTACACCACCACTGTGAGTGGCTGGACTGATGCAGCATAAGACACTGACTACACTGGACTGAGCAGCACAACACCACTAGAATCGCCACCCCACTTTCCCACCCACACAGACACTGAGGACGGAGACACGTCCTCTCACTACACTCTCCGAGACTGGAGTGGAAATGGCCGCGACGCGCGGCTCCTTATATGGAATCCAAATCCTGCGAGAGTCCGATAGCAGGATGATGACGTTTTTCCTCGTTCTGGTTTCCGAGTCAGGCAGGAAAACCCGAGCCTGACTCGGATCCGGGCTCGTGACGTGCACTGATGAGCCCATTTGAATGTATGTATCTTTGTTTTTTTTTCCCCCAAGAATGTAACAGCTGCATAATGGGGGTAAGGTGCAATCAGGGAGATTGCTGGTTTATTTAGGGAGTCAGGGAGATTGCTACTATTTCAGTGAGTCTCCTGCAGAATGCGGGAGGTTAGGCAACTATGCTTCCTAAATTATGCCTAACAAGTCTGGTGCAATGAACTGCTATGTAATTGTAAACAGTGTTTTATACTAATGTATGTTATGTGTGTATGTGTGTTTTTGTTATGGCTTTTCCTTTTATGTTATTTGGCAAAGCATTGTAAACCGCAAACAATTCCTAGTATACGTGAGTATGCATGGCCAATTCTGAATCAGTAGTCACCCTCATCTTGATTATAATGACCACTGTTTTACTGTAGTTTAACTTGCACACTTCCACCCTACACCTAAAAGTGTTGCCAGTCCAAGGGCTCATAGCTGAGGAAGGTATTCACAAAATCAGGGGAACAGACAGCGAATGCCAGCACCAGAACTAGGCTATGACAAGCCGGGCTGGTGACTATAGCAGGTAAACTCACAATGTGGAGTCTCTCTGCCATATTTTTCACAGGCACTAGTCTCTTTAGCAGGGGGATAAATTCCCTGCAGGATACGAGCCCACAAAAACAAATGCAAACAAAGTAGAGAAAATGGGTTGGGGGGGGGGGGGGGGGGTTGATGGTGGACTATAGTTCCCAGCAGGCCCCAGGATGTTGATATACTGGTACTTGTTTTAAAAATGCTGGGATGGTTTGTCAGCCATGCGTATGCTGGTACGTGTAGTTATGCAGGCATGACAGGCCTTGCTGGGACTTGTAGTCCACAGCAAAAAAAACAAACCTGTATCTTTCCTTTGAATTCACCGTATACATCCATGGTGATCTTCATCGTCATCAGCACAAGTAATTGAACCAGCCCTCAGGCACCCAGAAACGATAGGTCCACTGACAGATGTTAACAGTAAGGACACCTGCACTCTAAAGTCATGATGGGTGATGAGTGGCTTCCTTAGGGAGGCGTCCAGTCTATAGTGTAATCAGAGTAAGAAAAAAGGGAGCTAGATGGAAAGTTCGGCCACTAAACATCAATGTTTTTTAGCCTTATACCATCAATGTTTAGGCAGAAAACATCAGATCCTGAGGCTTAGGCATACTTACCTACATTCTGGCTGCTCTCTGCGGGAGAGAGCAGCCAGGTCGTCTCAGAGGGCGGGCAGGGGAGGCTGTGACATGGATGAAGGGGTGGACCGGGGGCGGAGTCACGATGACACTGCCTTTAAGCCACGCCCCCCGCTCTGTAATGCCGCGATCTCCGGCATTACACTGCAGGGGGCGTGGCTATGATGACGCAATTCAGCAAGAATCGTGTCATCAACTGCCCGGACCGCCCACTTTACACACTAAGTGGGCGGACGGGCAGGGGGACCCCGCGAATCGGGAGACTTGCCTGCTCTTCCGGGGGGCCAGGAGGGTCACCCGATTTTCGGGAGCCTCCCGGCCATTCCGGGAGAGTAGGCAAGTATGGGCTTGGGTGACCTTTACAGGAGGCCTTCCTGTACTCTCAAGCCTATTTTTTTCTTCAGTTGGACAAAAGCATGTTATTTCATGATGTGATGTACATACACCTTCCCAACCAGCAGCCAGATATTACTGTCACCTTCTTGACAGGCTAATGCTACAGGCCCAGATAAATTCCTGACAGGGCATGGCCTCACAGTCTTCAGTTTCTATTATAGTGATCCCTATAAACCACAGATCATCATCATCATCTGACTATTTTTTTTTTTATTAGCCTACCTGTATGTTTTTGGATTGTGGGATGAAACTGGAGTACACAGAATAAACGTGTGCAAACGTGATTAGAATATGCAAACTCTGCAAGGGATGTAGTCTGGGGCGTAACAACCAGAGGCAATGGAGACGCCAGCCTCCGGGCTCCAAGCCCTGAAAGGGCATCTGCATGTACAGCAGCACATGTGTGGTTCACAGCGGAATACAGTTGTGAACGCTGCTCTTCCAACAGAACTCTGCAGCATAGCTGCTGCTGCTGCAGAGCAGAGGCATCAACTCTGCACTACTGCCCCCTTGCCGGAAGCTCCGCTGCTTGAAAAGGGGATGTGGCCTAACAAAATGGGGCATGGCTTCATGGGGATCCCCGTTCCGTCGATCCTGGGGTGTGTCCAGCATCCTCGGAGATGCTTGCTGCCCCCAGAGACTGGTCTATGTGTGTGCCAGCTCTTCATATATGACAGGAGCTCAGTGCTGCAGGAGAATATCACACCAGCACTCATCTGCTGTCACTACAAAAGAGCGGGTCCCTGGGTGCGAGCCGCAAGCCCCATACCCCCACAATCAGCTCTGCTGTACTGTGAGATGGGACCCACCAATGAATGCTGATTCTGCTGCAGATTGGCTGAATCTCGTGAGTCTGACTCTGCCCACCGGCCTTTGTCACCAGGGTTGGACTGGCCCATAGGGGTACAGGGGAACCACTGGTGGGCCCCACTGCCAGGGGGCCCACCTCCTCCTCTAGGGATCAGGTTCCAGACTGTGCACTTGAATTGTACATTGGCCCTCATTCCGAGTTGTTTGCTCGCTAGCTGCTTTTAGCAGCAGTGCAAACGCTAAGCCGCCGCCCTCTGGGAGTGTATCTTAGCTTAGCAGAAGTGCGATCGAAAGGATTGCAGCGCTGCTACTAAAAAAAGATTGTGCAGTTTCATAGTAGCTGGAGACTTACTCCTAGCTAGCGATCACTTCAGTCTGTTTAGTTCCTGTTTTGACGTCACAAACACGCCCTGCGTTCGGCCAGCCATGCCTACGTTTCCCCAGCCACTCCTGCGTTTTTATCTGGCACGCCTGCGTTTTTACATACACTCCCTGAAAACAGTCAGTTACCACCCAGAAACACCCACTTCCTGTCAATCACTCTGCGAACAGCAGTGCGACTAAAAAGCGCCGCTAGACCTTGTGTGAAACTACATCGGCTTTTGTGAAAGTATGTCGCGCGTGCGCACTGCGCCCCATACGCATGTGCAGAAGTGCAGCTATTAAGTTACCTAATCGCTGCGCTGCGAACGAAAGCAGCTAGCGATCAACTCAGAATGAGGGCCATTATACATATTATCTACAGTGCATTGCAGTTATTAGTCTGGTACATTATCATGCATACACTAGCAGTATTTACTATATATATTTATCATGGGGCCCATACCATGTTTAGCCAAGCCTCTGTGGCAGCTAGCCACACCTCTAAGCATGGGCCTCTACCACTGCATTCCCCCGGTGGGCCCTCCATGCCCCAGTCCGACACTGTTTGTCACACAGCGTAGCTGGAGCCCTGCCAATTTACTGCGGGCTCTGGTCCCTGTAGACCATTCGAGAGCGATATCTATATAATTCTGTAAGTCGTATGTGTTGTAATATAAATATATATACACATGTGTGTGTGTGTGTGTTTGTGTGTGTGCAACGTGAGCAGTACAGGGACAGTGTGCGGGGGAGGTTGGATGATGGGGACAGTGAGCTGTGTTGAAAGCAAAGTGAGGGGTAGGGGTAGGGCCGGCTCTAGGCCTACTAGCACTCTGAGTGAGATTCTTTGAGGCGCCCCCCTCCTTCGGCGCGCAAGCTTCTGGGAAAGTGGGCGTTGCCTTGCAATTATATATTTCTCTGACGTCCTAGTGGATGCTGGGACTCCGTAAGGACCATGCTGGGACTCCGTAAGGACCATGGGGAATAGCGGCTCCGCAGGAGACAGGGCACAATAATAAAAGCTTAAGGATCAGGTGGTGTGCACTGGCTCCTCCCCCTATGACCCTCCTCCAAGCCTCAGTTAGATTTTTGTGCCCGGCCGAGAAGGGTGCAATCTAGGTGGCTCTCCTGAGCTGCTTAGAATAAAAGTTTAGTTTAGGTTTTTTATTTTCAGTGAGTCCTGCTGGCAACAGGCTCACTGCTACGAGGGACTAAGGGGAGAAGAAGCGAACTCACCTGCGTGCAGAGTGGATTGGGCTTCTTAGGCTACTGGACATTAGCTCCAGAGGGACGATCACAGGTACAGCCTGGATGGGTCACCGGAGCCGCGCCGCCGTCCCCCTTACAGAGCCAGAAAAGACGAAGAGGTCCGGTGAAATCGGCGGCAGAAGACATCCTGTCTTCAGACTAAGGTAGCGCACAGCACCGCAGCTGTGCGCCATTGCTCTCAGCACACTTCACACTCCGGTCACTGAGGGTGCAGGGCGCTGGGGGGGGAGCGCCCTGAGACGCAATATAACAGAATATACCTTAGGTGGCAAAAAGAATACATCACATATAGCTCCTGGGCTATATGGATGTATTTTAACCCCTGCCATTTTTACACAAAAAAGCGGGAGATAAGGACGTCGTGAAGGGGCGGAGCCTATCTCCTCAGCACACAAGCGCCATTTTCCCTCACAGCTCCGCTGGAAGGACGGCTCCTTGACTCTCCCCTGCAGTCCTGCTTCAGAATCAGGGTAAAAAAGAGAAGGGGGGGCACTTTTGGCAGCAAATAACGATATAAACAGCAGCTATAAGGGAGTAACACTTATATAAGGTTATCCCTGTATATATATATAGCGCTGGGTGTGTGCTGGCAGACTCTCCCTCTGTCTCTCCAAAGGGCTAAGTGGGGTCCTGTCCTCTATCAGAGCATTCCCGGTGTGTGTGCTGTGTGTCGGTACGCGTGTGTCGACATGTATGAGGAGGAAAATGATGTGGAGGCGGAGCAGTTGCCTGTGTTAGTGATGTCACCCCCTAGGGAGTCGACACCTGACTGGATGATTGTATTTAAACAATTAAGTGATAATGTCAGCACTTTGCAAAAAACTGTTGACGACATGAGACAGCCGGCAAATCAATTAGTGCCTGTCCAGGCGTCTCAGACACCGTCAGGGGCCCTAAAACGCCCGTTACCTCAGAGGGTCGACACAGACCCAGACACAGATACTGAGTCTAGTGTCGACGGTGACGAGACAAACGTAATGTCCAGTAGGGCCACACGTTACATGATCACGGCAATGAAGGAGGCATTGAACATTTCTGACACTACAAGTACCACAAAAAAGGGTATTATGTGGGGTGTGAAAAAACTACCAATAGTTTTTCCTGAGTCAGATGAATTAAATGAGGTGTGTGATAAAGCGTGGGGTTCCCCCGATAAAAAACTGCTAATTTCTAATAAATTATTAGCACTATATCCTTTCCCGCCAGAGGTTAGGGCGCGTTGGGAAACACCCCCTAGGGTAGATAAGGCGCTCACACGTTTATCTAAACAAGTAGCGTTACCGTCTCCTGATACGGCCACCCTCAAAGAACCAGCTGATAGAAGGCTGGAAAATATCCTAAAAAGTATTTACACACATACTGGTGTTATACTGCGACCAGCAATCGCCTCAGCCTGGATGTGCAGTGCTGGAGTCGCATGGTCGGATTCCCTGACTGAGAATATTGATACCCTGGATAGGGACAATATTTTGTTAACTATAGAACATTTAAAGGATGCATTGCTATATATGCGTGATGCACAGAGGGATATTTGCACCCTGGCATCAAGAGTAAGTGCTATGTCCATCTCTGCCAGAAGAGCATTATGGACGCGACAGTGGTCAGGGGATGCGGATTCCAAACGGCACATGGAAGTATTGCCGTATAAAGGGGAGGAGTTATTTGGGGCTGGTCTATCGGACCTGGTGGCCACGGCAACGGCTGGAAAATCCACCTTTTTACCCCAGGTCACTTCACATCAGCAGAAAAAGACACCGTCTTTTCAAACTCAGTCCTTTCGTTCCCATAAGTACAAGCGAGCAAAAGGCCACTCTTTTCTGCCCCGGGGCAGAGGAAGAGGAAAAAGACTGCACCATGCAGCCGCTTCCCAGGAGCAGAAGCCCTCCCCTGCTTCTGCCAAGTCTTCAGCATGACGCTGGGGCTTTACAAGCAGACTCAGACATGGTGGGGGCCCGTCTCAAGAATTTCAACGCGCAGTGGGCTCACTCGCAAGTGGATCCCTGGATTCTACAGGTAGTATCGCAGGGGTACAAACTGGAATTCGAGGCGTTTCCCCCTCGTCGGTTCCTGAAGTCTGCTTTACCAAAGTCTCCCTCCGACAGGGAGGCAGTTTTGGAAGCCATTCACAAGCTGTATTCCCAGCAGGTGATAATCAAGGTACCCCTCCTACAACAGGGAAAGGGGTATTATTCCACGCTGTTTGTGGTACCGAAGCCGGACGGCTCGGTGAGACCAATTTTAAATCTGAAATCCTTGAACACTTACATAAAAAGGTTCAAATTCAAGATGGAGTCACTCAGAGCAGTGATAGCGAACCTGGAAGAAGGGGACTATATGGTGTCTCTGGACATCAAAGATGCTTATCTCCACGTCCCAATATACCCTTCTCACCAAGGGTACCTCAGGTTTGTAGTACAAAACTGTCATTATCAGTTTCAGACGCTGCCGTTTGGATTGTCCACGGCACCTCGGGTCTTTACCAAGGTAATGGCCGAAATGATGATTCTTCTACGAAGAAAAGGCATCTTAATTATCCCTTACTTGGACGATCTCCTGATAAGGGCAAGGTCCAGGGAACAGTTAGAAGTCGGAGTGGCACTATCTCAGGTAGTGTTACGTCAGCACGGGTGGATTCTAAATATTCCAAAATCGCAGCTGATTCCAACGACACGTCTACTGTTCCTAGGAATGATTCTGGACACAGTCCAGAAGAAGGTGTTTCTCCCGGAGGAGAAGGCCAGGGAGTTATCCGAGCTAGTCAGGAACCTCCTAAAACCGGGCCAGGTCTCAGTGCATCAGTGCACGAGGGTCCTGGGAAAAATGGTGGCTTCTTACGAAGCGATTCCATTCGGAAGATTCCATGCAAGAACGTTTCAGTGGGATCTACTGGACAAATGGTCCGGATCGCATCTTCAGATGCATCAGCGGATAACCCTGTCGCCAAGGACAAGGGTGTCTCTCCTGTGGTGGCTGCAGAGTGCTCATCTACTAGAGGGCCGCAGATTTGGCATTCAGGATTGGATCCTGGTAACCACGGATGCCAGCCTGAGAGGCTGGGGAGCAGTCACACAGGGAAGGAATTTCCAGGGCTTGTGGTCAAGCATGGAAACATCTCTTCATATAAACATTCTGGAACTAAGGGCCATTTACAATGCCCTAAGTCAAGCAAAACCTCTGCTTCAGGGTCAGGCGGTGTTGATCCAATCGGACAACATCACGTCAGTCGCCCACGTAAACAGACAGGGCGGCACGAGAAGCAGGAGGGCAATGGCAGAAGCTGCAAGGATTCTTCGCTGGGCGGAAAATCATGTGATAGCACTGTCAGCAGTGTTCATTCCGGGAGTGGACAACTGGGAAGCAGACTTCCTCAGCAGACACGACCTTCACCCGGGAGAGTGGGGACTTCACCCAGAAGTCTTCCACCTGATTGTAAACCGTTGGGAAAAAACAAAGGTGGACATGATGGCGTCACGTCTAAACAAAAAACTGGACAGATATTGCGCCAGGTCAAGGGACCCTCAGGCAATAGCGGTGGACGCTCTGGTAACGCCGTGGGTGTACCAGTCAGTGTATGTGTTCCCTCCTCTGCCTCTCATACCAAAAGTACTGAGAATCATAAGAAGGAGAGGAGTAAGAACTATACTCGTGGTTCCGGATTGGCCAAGAAGGACTTGGTACCCGGAACTTCAAGAGATGCTCACGGACGAACCGTGGCCTCTACCTCTAAGAAAGGACCTGCTACTGCAGGGGCCTTGTCTGTTCCAAGACTTACCGCGGCTGCGTTTGACGGCATGGCGGTTGAACGCCGGATCCTGAAGGAAAAAGGCATTCCAGAAGAAGTCATCCCTACTCTGGTCAAAGCCAGGAAGGACGTAACCGCAAAACATTATCACCGCATTTGGCGTAAATATGTTGCGTGGTGTGAGGCCAAGAAGGCCCCTACAGAGGAATTTCAACTGGGTCGTTTCCTTCATTTCCTGCAAACAGGACTGTCTATGGGCCTAAAATTAGGATCCATTAAGGTTCAAATTTCGGCCCTGTCGATTTTCTTCCAGAAAGAACTGGCTTCAGTACCTGAAGTTCAGACATTTGTAAAAGGGGTGCTGCACATACAGCCTCCTTTTGTGCCTCCAGTGGCACCTTGGGATCTCAATGTTGTGTTGAGTTTTCTAAAGTCACATTGGTTTGAACCACTTTCCACTGTGGACTTAAAATATCTCACATGGAAGGTGTCGATGCTGTTAGCCTTGGCTTCAGCCAGGCGTGTGTCAGAATTGGCGGCTTTATCATATAAAAGCCCTTACTTAATTTTTCATTCTGACAGGGCGGAATTGAGGACTCGTCCTCAATTTCTACCTAAGGTGGTTTCTGCATTTCACATGAACCAACCTATTGTGGTACCTGCGGCTACTAGGGACTTAGAGGACTCTAAGTTGCTTGACGTTGTCAGGGCCTTGAAAATATATGTTTCCAGGACGGCTGGAGTCAGAAAATCTGACTCGCTGTTTATCCTGTATGCACCCAACAAGCTGGGTGCTCCTGCTTCTAAGCAGACTATTGCTCGTTGGATTTGTAGTACAATTCAGCTTGCACATTCTGTGGCAGGATTGCCACAGCCAAAATCAGTAAAAGCCCATTCCACAAGGAAAGTGGGCTCATCTTGGGCGGCTGCCCGAGGGGTCTCGGCTTTACAACTTTGCCGAGCAGCTACTTGGTCAGGGGCAAACACGTTTGCTAAATTCTACAAATTTGATACCCTGGCTGAGGAGGACCTGGAGTTCTCTCATTCGGTGCTGCAGAGTCATCCGCACTCTCCCGCCCGTTTGGGAGCTTTGGTATAATCCCCATGGTCCTTACGGAGTCCCAGCATTCACTAGGACGTCAGAGAAAATAAGATTTTACTTACCGATAAATCTATTTCTCGTAGTCCGTAGTGGATGCTGGGCGCCCATCCCTAGTGCGGATTGTCTGCAATACTTGTATATAGTTATTGTTACATAAATTCGGGTTATTATTGTTGTGAGCCATCTTTTCAGAGGCTCCTTTGCGTTTATCATACTGTTAACTGGGTTCAGATCACGAGTTGTACGGTGTGATTGGTGTGGCTGGTATGAGTCTTACCCGGGATTCAATATCCTTCCTTATTATGTACGCTCGTCCGGGCACAGTATCCTAACTGAGGCTTGGAGGAGGGTCATAGGGGGAGGAGCCAGTGCACACCACCTGATCCTTAAGCTTTTATTATTGTGCCCTGTCTCCTGCGGAGCCGCTATTCCCCATGGTCCTTACGGAGTCCCAGCATGGTCCTTACGGAGTCCCAGCATCCACTACGGACTACGAGAAATAGATTTATCGGTAAGTAAAATCTTATTTTCGTTATCAATCTATAAATATATATTATCACCCCCCACACCCCTCTACATGAACACACACACAAAATTGGCAGCCATACACATAATGCCCACATTAGTGCTCCTTACACATAATGGCCACAGTAATAGCTGCTTACACATACTGCCCACACATAAGGTCCACAGTAGTGGCAGTTACACATAATGCATACAGTATAGTGCCAGATACACATAATGCCCACAGCAGTGCCAGTTACACATAATGCCCACAGTAGTTCTAGATACACATAATGCCCCCAGTATAGTGCCAGTTACCCAGTTAGTGACGCTCTATCTGTCCGTCCTTTTTGCAGTGCAGTAAATTATAGGTCAGAGTCCCACCAGACCTAGGGGTCCATTCATCGAAGTATATTTGCGGCTATAGCCTCGGAAACACCCGTTTTCGGAGGTTAGTCGCAAGTATAAGGTACTGTGGCCCTCATTCCGAGTTGTTCGCTCGCAAGCTGCTTTTAGCAGCTTTGCACACGCTAAGCCGCCGCCTACTGGGAGTGAATCTTAGCTTATCAAAATTGCGAACGAAAGATTAGCAAAATTGCGAATATACACTTCTTAGCAGTTTCTGAGTAGCTCCACACTTACTCGGCAACTGCGATCAGTTCAGTCAGTTTCGTTCCTGGTTTGACGTCACAAACACTCCCAGCGTTCGGCCAGACACTCCTCCGTTTCTCCAGCCACTCCCGCGTTTTTCTCAGAAACGGTAGCGTTTTTTCGCACACACCCATAAAACGGCCAGTTTCCGCCCAGAAACACCCACTTCCTGTCAATCACATTACGATCACCAGAACGAAAAAAAAACCTCGTAATGCCGTGAGTAAAATACCTAACTGCATAGCAAATTTACTTGGCGCAGTCGCACTGCGGACATTGCGCATGCGCATTAGCGACTAATCGCTCCGTTGCGAGAAAAATATAACGAGCGAACAACTCGAAATGACCCCCTGTATCTCCTGAATGTATGTAGGAGGGACTGCAGCAGGTATCTCTGATACCTGTGGTGATCCCTCCATTGCCTCCTGCAGGTGCATGCTGCCAAATTACCAATATCTGGAATGCAAAGCATTCCGGATAATGGTCCCCAGAGCTACTGCCATCTGTAGATGGCAGTAGCCCATTGTAGCCTATGCGCTATTCACCGCACTTGTGGCAGGGCAGAAGATTCCCCCAGAACCGTCCCCGGAAGTGGTCCCTGTGCAGTGTGGTCCTTTCAGAGTCCTTGTCCTGGCCTGCGGGTGCTGGTATTACATCCAGACAAAGAGATGCGATACTGGGTGGTAAGATGCCGCCCAGATCGCATTCAATATGCGATCAATTATTAATAGCACCCCTAGACACTATTGGTCTGATGGGACTCTGACCCACCAAGGCAATCGCAGCCCTGAGATGCTGTTAGCATTTCACTGGACTCCTGGGGTGCCCGAGTGCACTCCGCAAAGGGCTACAGGCTGCGATTACTGACGCTGCAGCAATCCAGTCTCAATAAGGCCTAATACCCCATAATGACAACGTAAAAAAAAGTTTTTTTTAGATTTTTGCAAATTTATTAAAAATAAAAACTTAGAAATCACATGTACATAAGTATTCACAGCCTTTGCCATGAAGCTCAAGATTAAGCTCAGGTGCATCCTGTTTCCACTGATCATCCTTGAGATGTTCCTACAGCTTAATTGGAGTACTTTTGGTACTTTTGGCAGTGTGGGCAGGTTCCAAGTCCAGCTGTGGTAAATTCAGTTGACTGGACATGATTTGGAAAGGCATACACCTGTCTATATAAGCAAGCATGAAGTCAAAGGAATTATCTGCAGAGCTCTGAGACAGGATTGTCTCGCGGCACAAATCTGGGGAAGGGTACAGAAAAATATCTGCTGCTTTGAAGATCCCAATGAGCACAGTGGCCTCCATCATCCGTAAAATGGAAGAACTTCGGAACCACCAGGACTCTTCCTAGAGGTGGCCGGCCGTCTAAACTGAGCGATCGGGGGAGAAGGGCCCTATTCAGGGAGGTGAACAAGAACCCGATGGTCACTCTGTCAGAGCTACAGCATTCCTCTGTGGAGAGAAGAAAACCTTCAAGAAGGACAACCATCTCTGCAGCAATCCACCAATCAGGCCTGTATGGTAGAGTGGCCAGACGGAAGCCACTCCTTAGTAAAAAGCACATAGCAGCCCACCTGGAGTTTGCCAAAATGCACCTGAAGGACGCTCAGACCATGAAAAACAAAATTCTCTGGTCTGATGAGACAAAGATTGAACTTCTTGGCGTGAATTCCAGGCGTCATGTTTGGAGGAAACCAAGCACCACTCATCAACAGGCCAATACCATCCCTACAGTGAAGCATGGTGGTGGCAGCATCATGCTGTGGGGATATTTTTCAGTGGCAGGAACTGGGAGACTAGTCAGGATAGAGGGAAAGATGAATGCAGCAATGTACAGAGACATCCTGGATGAAAACCTGCTCCAGAGCGCTCTTCGCATCAGACTGGGGCGACAGTTAATCTTTCAGCAGGACAGCGACACACACAGCCAAGATATCAAAGGAGTGGCTTCAGGACAACTCTGTGAGCGTCCCAGCCAGACCGCAGACTTGAATCCAATTGAACATCTCTGGAAAGATCTGAAAATGGCTGTGCACCGACGCTTCCATACAACCTGATGGAGCTTGAGAGGTGCTGCAAAGAGGAATGGGTGAAACTGCCCAAAGATAGGTGTGCCAGGCTTTTGCCATCATATTCAAATAGACTTGAGGCTGTAATTGCTGCCAAAGGTGCATCAACAAAGTATTGAGCAAAGTCTTTGAATACTTATGTACATGTGATTTTTTTAATTTTTTTATTTTTAATAAATTTGCAAAAATCTGAAAAACACTTTTTTCACGTTGTCATTATGAGGTATTGGGGGTCATTCCGAGTTGATCGCACACTGCCGATTTTCGCAGAGCAGCGATCAGGTTACCACTGCGCATGCGTATGCACCGCAATGCGCACGCGCGTCGTACAGGTACAAACAGCATCGTTACTGGGCAATGCTTCTAGCGACAAATCCATTTGCACGGGTGATCGCAAGGAGATTGACAGAAAGAGGGCGTTTATGGGTGTCAACTGACCGTTTTCTGGGAGTGGTAGGGAAAACACAGGCGTGTCCAGGAATTTGCAGGCGGATGTCTGACCGGACAGGCTGAAGTGATCGCAAGGGCGGAGTATGTTCAGACCTACTCTGAAACTGCAAAAAACTTTTTCGTCCTGGCTCGGCTGCACATGCGATCGCAAACTTGCAAAGCGAAAATACACTCCCTCGGGGGTGGCGACTATGCATTGGCACGTCTGCAAAAAGTAGCGAGCGATCAACTCAGAATGACCCCCATTGTGTGTACAATTTTGAGGGGAACATTTATTTATTCCATTTTGGAATAAGGCTGTAACATAACAAAATATGGAAAAAGTGAAGCGCTGTGAATACTTTCCAGAGGCACTGTACATATATAAATGCAAAAATAAAAGTCAGAATAAATGCAGTATCCCCCTTCCCCGAAGTTCCACCCCCCCCCTCCCCACCCACACACACTTTTGTTTCTCATTGTTTTTTAATCTCTAATATTGGCCCTCATTCCGAGTTGTTCGCTCGCTAGCTGCTTTTAGCAGCCGTGCAAACGCTAAGCCGCCGCCCTCTGGGAGTGTATCTTAGCTTAGCAGAAGTGCGACCGAAAGGATCGCAGTGTGGCTACAAAAAAAAAGATGGTGCAGTTTCTGAGCAGCTCCAGACCTACTCCAGACCTACTCCTATCTTGCGATCACTTCAGACTATTTAGTTCCTGTTTTGTCGTCACGAACACGCCCTGCGTTTGGCCAGCCACGCCTGCGTTTCCCCAGGCACGCCTGCGTTTGTATCTAACATACTCCCAGAAAACGGTCAGTTACCTCCCAGAAACGCCCACTTCATGTCAATCACTCTGTGGCGAGCAGTGCGACTGAAAAGCGTCGCTAGACCTTGTGTGAAAATACTTTGGCTGTTGTGAAAGTACATTGCACGTGCGCATTGCGCCGTTTGTTGCCTGATCGCTGCGCAACATCTGAAACCAGCTAGCGAACAACTCGGAATGACCTCCATTGTGTGTAGTATTTTATACCAAAAAAACGGTCGCTTGACAACTTCTATTGTGCTAGTACGAATGTTCTGCCCTTATATTCTCTGGATTGCTCAGTGCCGTCTTTTGCATAGTCATTTTTGTGCTATTTAAAAAATGCTTTTGTTTTTTGCATAAAGTACTTTTGATTCCGTTGGGAAATGTACAGTTGATTTTTTTGTAAATGTTTTTTCTTTGCCCTCTACCTTTATAAAAAAAAAAGTGGGAAAAAAAAATCAGAATACAAGCAAATTAAAAAAAGGTTGCTAGCATCCCAACCAATATACAAAGTCAATCCTTCCAAGGTTATGCAGCAGGTTTCTTATGCAGTATATATACCAATAGCACCTCCTGTTTAAATGTAAGGGTGACCAAGACAGAGCAGAAACAGACTTCTGCTTCAACCATGAAAACAGTGGGGTAGATATATGAAAGGGCATTTTTGGTGCCATTTTTTGTGTGCTGATACTGTTTCTCCCCTATGCATTAAGGAGCAGATGTGTGTGCCACACATCTGCTCCTTAATGCAAAGGGGAGAAACAGTATGAGCACACAAAAAATTACAGGGGTGCTATTGCGCCCATGTCATCGGCGCTGCTATCTTTAAGCTGTGCCACCCAATGTATAAATACCATTCCGACAGCTGCAGCTATCGATTTTGACAGCTGCAGTTGTTGTTACCCCACTACCACAGCAAGAACAACTCTGTCCCTGGGCTGCTGACTCTGTCCTGTACATGGGAGATTTCGCAGTACTAGTAAGATCTAACGCATTCCCTGTGGAGCCAGCCTGGGGGAGAGACACAGTGCATCAGCACTAGGCTAATGCGCTGTGGGCACTGGCAGGGAATCACTGGATGTAGATTTTAATACATCTCATCGGTACTGCTCCCTGCTTCGCCTCGGTAAAGAGGCAGGAAGAGCTATAGCGGCACGATATGTGCCTCTATAATACATCTCACCCAAAATGTGTAATTATCCAATTGGTGATATCAGTCACTTTATTAATTATATTCAAATGATCCTCAGTTTCTGCTTATTTTCTATATTATCTGGGGGGTGATACAGTCACCTCAGTTTCAGGGGTGCTGCAGACCTATCTCTGAATAGATAGATTTGACTAACATTTATTATTATTTGTACGTTTTTATTCTTAAGCATTACAATAATTCTGATTCTGATAATCTATTTTTATTATCTATTGTACATTCAGCGCTGTTTTTTGACCCTGCAAGCTAAATGTTGGTTCCATAGGGTTAATGATGCTGCTTCTCTAGGTCCTCCGCTCTGGGAGGCAGCAACACTCACCTACCCCTAGTTACAGCCCTTTGTGGATGACTTTTGGGTTGATTTATCAAGCAGTGGGCTAGTGAATCAGATTCTACCTATATTTTATAAAATGTACTTAATGAATGCTACCTGGAAGCTGATTGGTTGTTGTGGGTAACTTCTTCATCGGTCCACTTCTCCCCGCTTTGCATTGCTTAATACATAAAAAAAAAACATCCCCATTCTATCAGGATTTTTAAGTCTAAGGGTTTGGCCCCTTACCCCCAGATGTGTGATTCCCAGTATTATTCTCCCCATCCTGCCCACTTCTGTGGGTAGGATGCAGAAGGACCACTCACACTTCCTTTATCTGGTGCACGGAGAGCTCAGGGCGATATTCCGCTTCAGTTGCAGTTTTGCTAATTTAGCAAAACTGCAACTGCTAGCACTTGCATGTTGGGGGCCGCCCAGCACAAGGCAAGGCCGCCCAGCATGCTAATGGACGCCGGCGATGTGATCACAATTCAGTTGCGATCGCATTGCAGACCCCCAAAATAAGGGAAGCCCCCTGCCTGCACAGCCTGGCTGTGAAGGCAAGTGCAGCGCAATCAACTTTCCTGTTGCAGCAGCCACATGTGATGTCACACAGCCGCCCTGAAAACGGCCTGGACCGGCCCTAATTTGTGGCATCGTAGCCCCGCAACGCTGCGTCGCTGCCCCACGGACACACCTCTGCTTGTCAATCAGGCAGGGGCATTTGCATCACTGCAATGCGATCGCTTCTCCCGGCCCCACGCACGCTCAGAACAGGCCCTGCTCATACGCGCTGACCCTATATTCATGAAAATGCGATCGCATCGCACCTGCGATCCAACCTAAATAAGGCCCCCTGTCTGACGGTCAGAACTCTCCGTCTGAGGAGTTGCTGCACATGGACGGTAACTCCGATTTACAAAGTTGTCTCTATATAAAAAAAATAATAATTTTTGAGCGATCAGAGGTTTCTGAGTACTCATAAACCCTCCTGTGTGTGCCACTGCCAATCAGTGCTGAATATTACACGTTATATGTGTTAAGGGCCTAATTCAGAAATGTAAAATATCTCCATGTTAACACACATCTCAGATCTGGGCTTACGATGTCACTCACAGTGCCCCAAAACCTGCAGCATGATTGATATTCTGCTGGCATCTGGGGGTACTAACGGGCATCATTTCAGAAAAAGGAGGCATGTCTGCAGTGCGATTTCACCAGACAGCCTAAAGGGGGTTACACACGGGGAGATCTATCACAGAACGCTCAGCACACATCTCTCCCTCCCTCAGCACATAGCGCGATGTGCTGAGCAAGTATGGAGTGAGGGGGGGGGGGGGGGGGGTGGAGCTCACTTCACACAGGGGTGAAGTGAGCCACCTGACTACATTGGGCCAATGTGGAGTCAGCGATAGCGACGCATGGGGCCGCGCATCGCTAACGCACACAGAGTGATGTGTGCTTCTTTTGTAAGCAATCTAGTCAAATTGCTTAGAATTTAAGCACACATCGCTACGTATGCACCCCCCTTAAGTAACCTCAGAGTTAATTGTTACCGCTACAGCCTTGTTATATCAGTATTACCATGCAGGGATGGTGGCAACATATGATACATTTATAACACAGCACCTGCCCCTGCAGTTTACAGAACTAACTACCAGTGAGTAACCACAATTTGCATCAATGGTGGTTTTTTTTTACATTTATTGTTGTAATATGAGGCTGTGGTTACACCATAATTCCCACATAAGAATTGTATTTAATAAAGGTGTATGTGGGAATTACCATATCTACATAGGGTATGAGGAGTATCATATATTAGAACAATATTTATTGAAATAAACATCCTGGATAAGGATAGTGAATTCCCAATCTGATTCATTTATTCTATTTAGCACCATTGCATTAAACCTGTAGAAGGAGAGAAAGTACATCACTTACTTTATGTCAATTTACTAAGCAATTTCTAATATGTAGATGCATGATGTGAACAATAATACAACCAATATATTTGTTAGCGATATCAGTGTTTCTCTGACGTCCTAGTGGATGCTGGGAACTCCGTAAGGACCATGGGGAATAGCGGGCTCCGAAGGAGGCTGGGCACTCTAGAAAGATTTATGACTACCTGGTGTGCACTGGCTCCTCCCACTATGACCCTCCTCCAAGCCTCAGTTAGATCTTGTGCCCGGCCGAGGTTGGATGCACACTAGGGGCTCTCCTGAGCCCTTAGAAAGAAAGTATAGATTTAGGTTTTTTATTTTCAGTGAGACCTGCTGGCAACAGGCTCACTGCAGCGAGGGACTAAGGGGAGAAGAAGCGAACTCACCTGCTTGCAGCCGGATTGGGCTTCTTAGGCTACTGGACACCATTAGCTCCAGAGGGATCGACCGCAGGCCCAGTCCTTGGTGTTCGGTCCCGGAGCCGCGCCGCCGTCCCCCTTACAGAGCCAGAAGCAAGAAGAGGTCCGGAAAATCGGCGGCAGAAGACATCAGTCTTCACCATGGTAGCGCACAGCACTGCAGCTGTGCGCCATTGCTCCTCATACACACCTCACACTCCGGTCACTGAGGGTGCAGGGCGCTTGGGGGGGGCGCCCTGAGCAGCAATAAAAACACCTTGGCTGGCAAAAATACCACAATATATAGCCCCAGAGGCTATATATGTGGTAAATACCCCTGCCAGAATCCAGAAAAAAGCGGGAGAATAGGCCGCGGAAAAGGGGCGGAGCTATCTCCCTCAGACACACTGGCGCCATTTTCTCTTCACAGTGCAGCTGGAAGAAAGCTCCCCAGGCTCTCCCCTGTAGTTTCAGGCTCAAAGGGTTAAAAAGAGAGGGGGGGCACAAAATTTAGGCGCAATATTGTATATACAAGCAGCTATGGGGGAAAATTCACTCAGTTATAGTGTTAATCCCCACATTATATAGCGCTCTGGTGTGTGCTGGCATACTCTCTCTCTGTCTCCCCAAAGGGCTTTGTGGGGTCCTGTCCTCAGTCAGAGCATTCCCTGTGTGTGTGCGGTGTGTCGGTACAGCTGTGTCGACATGTTTGAGGAGGAGGCTTATATAGTGACGGAGCAGAGGCCGATAAATGTGATGTCGCCCCCTGTGGGGCCGACACCAGAGTGGATGGTTAGGTGAAAGGTATTAACCGACAGTGTCAACTCCTTACATAAAAGGGTGGATGACGTAACAGCTGTGGGACAGCCGGCTTCTTAGCCCGCGACTGCCCAGGCATCTCAAAGGCCATCAGGGGCTCAAAAATGCCCGCTCATTCAGATGGCAGACACAGATGTCGTCACGGAGTCTGACTCCAGTGTCGACAAGGTTGAGACATATACACAATCCACTAGGAACATCCGTGACTTGATCCCGGCAATAAAAAATGTGTTACACATTTCTGACATTAACCTCTAAAAATGGGTTTTTATGTTTGGGGAGAAAAAGCAGGCAGTGTTTTGTTCCCCCATCAGATTAATTAATGAAGTGTGTGAAAAGCGTGGGTTCCCCCTGATAAGAAACTGGTAATTTCTAAAAAGTTACTGATTGCGTACCTTTTCCCGCCAGAGGATAAGTTACCCTGGGAGATATCCCCTAGGGTGGATAAGGCGCTCACACGGTTGTCAAAATAGGTGGCACTGCCGTTTTAGGAACGGCCACTTTGAAGGTACCTGTTGATAAAAAGCAGGAGGCTATCCTGAAGTCTGTATTTACACACTCAGGTACTAGACTGAAACCTGCAGAGCGTGCTGCTGCAGCGTGGTCGGTGACCCTGTCAAACATACTAGTATGCTAACATGAGAACATATTAAAGACGTCGTCTTATATATGAGGGATGCACAGAGGGATATTTTGCCGGCTGGCATCCAAAATGAATGTAATGTCCATTCTGTCAGGAGGGTATTAGAGACCTGTCACTGGACAGGTGATGCTGACTTTAAAAGGCGCATAGAGATTCTGCCTTATAAGGGTGAGGAATTATTTGGGGATGGTCTCTGGGACCTCGTATCCGCAGCAACAGCTGGGAAGAAATATTTTTACCTCAGTTTTCCTCACAGACTAAGAAAGCACTGTATTATCAGGTACAGTCCTTTTGGCTTCAGAAAAGCAAGCGGGTCAAAGGCGCTTCCTTTCTGTACAGAGACAAGGGAAGAGGGAAAAAGCTGCACCAGTCAGCCTGTTCCCAGAATCATAATTCTTCTCTCGCTTCCTCTGAGTCCACAGCATGACGCGGGGGCTCCACAGGTGTAGCCAGGTACGGTGGGGGGCCGTCTCAAAAATTTCAGCGATCAGTGGGCTCGCTCACAGGTGGATCCCTGTTTCATTCAAGTAGTATTTCAGGGGTACAAGCTGGAATTCGAGATGTCTTCCCCCTGCCGTTTCCTCAAATATGCCTTGCCGACAACTCCCTCAGGCAGGGAGGCTGTGCTAGAGGCAATTAATAAGCTGTATTCCCAGCAGGTAATACTTAAGGTGCCCCTACTTCAACAAGGACGGGGTTACTATTCCACACGGTTTGGGGTACCGAAACCGCATGGTTCGGTGTGACCCTTTTTTATATTTAAAATCCTTGAACACATACATAAAAAAATTCAAGTTCAGGATGGAATCGCTCAGGGCGGTTATTGCAAGCCTGGACGAGGGGGATTACATGGTATCCCGGGACATCAAGGATGCTTACCTGCATGTCCCCATTTACTATCCTCGCCAGGAGTACCTCAGATTTGTGGTACAGGATTACCATTACCAAGTCCAGACTCTGCCGTTTGGACTGTACATGGCACCGAGGGTGTTACCAAGGTAATGGCCGGAATGATGATACTCCTTCGAAAAAGGGGAGTTTTTAATGATCCCGTACTTGGACAATCTCCTTATAAGGGCGAGGTCCAAGGAGCAGTTGCTAGTCGGGGTAGCACTATTTTGGAAAGTGCTACAACAGCACGGTTGGATTCTAAACAGTCCAAAGACACAGCTGTTTCCTACGACACGTCTACTGTTCCTGCGGATGGTTCTGGACACAGACCAGAAATAAGTGTTTCTCCCGGAGGAGAAAGCCAAGGAGCTGTCATCTCTAGTCAGAGACCTCCTGAAGCCAAAACAGTTATCGGTGCATCATTGCACGCGAGTCCTGGGAAAAATGATAGCTTCCTACGAAGCAATCCCATTCGGCAGGTTCCATGCAAGAACTTTTCAGGGGGACCTGTTAGACAAGTGGTCCGGATCACATCTTCAGATGCATCGGCTGATAACCCTGTCTCCAAGGACCAGGGTATCTCTACTGTAGTGGCTGCAGAGTGCCCATCTTCAAGAGGGCCGCAGGTTCGACATACAGGACTAGGTCCTAGTGACCATGGATGCCAGCCTTTGAGGCTGGGGGGCAGTCACACAGGGAAGAAGCTTCCAGGGACTTTGGTCAAGTCAGGTGACTTCCCTACATAAATATTCTGGAACTGAGGGCCATTTACAATGCCCTGAGTCAGGCAAGGCCTCTGCTTCAAAACCGTCCGGTCCTGATCCAATCAGACAACATCACGGCAGTCGCCCATGTAAACCAACAGGGCGGCACAAGAAGCAGGATGGCGATGGCAGAAGCCACAAGGATTCTCCGATGGGCGGAAAATCATGTGTTAGCACTGTCAGCAGTGTTCATTCCCGGAGTGGACAACTGGGAAGCAGATCTTCTCAGCAGACACGACTTCCACCCGAGAGAGTGGGGACTTCATCCAGAAGTCTTCCAAAGGATTGTACACCATTGGGAAAGGCCACAGGTGGACATGAAGGCGTCCCGCCTCAACAAAAAAACTATAAAAGATATTGCGCCAGGTCAAGGGACCTTCAGGCGATAGCTGTGGACGCTCTGGTAACACCGTGGGTGTACCAGTCGGTTTATGTGATCCCCCCTCTGCCTCTCATACCAAAGGTACTGAGAATAATAAGAAGGCGAGGAGTAAGAACGATACTCGTGGTTCCGGATTGGCCAAGAAGAGCCTGGTACCCAGAACTTCAAGAAATTATATCAGAGGACCCATGGCCTCTGCCGCTCAGACAGGACCTGCTGCAGCAGGGGCCCTGTCTGTTCCAAGACTTACCGCGGCTACGTTTTGATGGCATGGCGGTTGAACGCCGGATCCTAAAGGAAAAGGGCATTCCGGAGGAAGTCATTCCTACGCTGATTCAAGCCAGGAAAGATGTAACTGCAAAACATTATCACCGCATATGGCGGAAATATGTTGCTTGGTGTGAGGCCACAAAAGGCCCCAACAGAGGAATTTCAACTAGGTCGATTTCTGCATTTCCTACAAGCAGGAGTGTCTATGGGCCTAAAATTAGGCTCCATTAAGATACAGATCTCGGCTCTGTCGATTTTCTTCCAGAAAGAATTAGCTTCAGTACCTGAAGTTCAGACATTGTAAAAGGAGTGCTGCATATTCAGCCCCCGGTTGTGCCTCCAGTGGCACCTTGGGATCTCAACGTGGTGTTGAGTTTCTTAAAATCACATTGGTTTGAACCACTAAAAACCGTGGATCTAAAATATCTCACGCGGAAAGTGGTCATGTTATTGGCCTTGGCTTCGGCCAGGCGTGTATCAGAATTGGCGGCTTTGTTATATAAAAGTCCTTATCTGATTTTCCATATGGATAGGGCAGAATTGAGGACTCGTCCCCAGTTTCTCCCTAAGGTGGTATCAGTTTTTCACTTGAACCAACCTATTGTGGTGCCTGCGGCTACTAGGGACTTGGAGGATTCCAAGTTACTGGACGTAGTCAGGGCCTTGAAAAATTATGTTTCCAGGACGGCTAGAGTCAGGAAAATTGACTCGCTATTTATCCTGTATGCACCCAACAGGCTGGGTGCTCCTGCTTCTAAGCAGTCTATCGCTCGCTGGATCTGTGACACGATTCAGCAGGCGCATTCTGCGGCTGGACTGCCGCATCTTAAATCAGTGAAGGCCCATTCCACAGGGAAGGTGGGCTCATCTTGGGCGGCTGCCCGAGGGGTCTCGGCTTTACAACTTTGCCGAGCTGTTACTTGGTCAGGGGCAAACACGTTTGCAAAATTCTACAAAATTGATACCCTGGCTGAGGAGGACCTGGAGTTCTCTCATTCGGTGCTGCAGAGTCACCCGCACTCTCCCTCCCGTTTGGGAGCTTTGGTATAATCCCCATGGTCCTTACGGAGTTCCCAGCATCCACTAGGACGTCAGAGAAAATAAGATTTTACTCACCGGTAAATCTATTTCTCGTAGTCCGTAGTGGATGCTGGGCGCCCATCCCAAGTGCGGATTGTCTGCAATACTTGTATATAGTTATTGCCTAACTAAAGGGTTATTGTTGAGCCATCTGTTGAGAGGCTCAGTTATATTCATACTGTTAACTGGGTATAGTATCACGAGTTATACGGTGTGATTGGTGTGGCTGGTATGAGTCTTACCCAGGATTCAAAATCCTTCCTTATTATGTCAGCTCGTCCGGGCACAGTGTCCTAACTGAGGCTTGGAGGAGGGTCATAGTGGGAGGAGCCAGTGCACACCAGGTAGTCATAAATCTTTCTAGAGTGCCCAGCCTCCTTCGGAGCCCGCTATTCCCCATGGTCCTTACGGAGTTCCCAGCATCCACTACGGACTACGAGAAATAGATTTACTGGTGAGTAAAATCTTATTTTTATTTCACTTGTACACTTTTTTCACAATTTTCATGTCACCTTAGAGTTTACTTGCTAGTTTATCTTAAGGAATTTTAATAAAAGTTACATTTAAATATTTTCTGGATCCCTATAGAATTTTCTGTTATTATTATTGCATTAGATTACTATTCAGTCCGTGAGTGCCCCATATAGGAATACTGTTATTACTGCTCTTGTTTTTGCATATTTTTTTTTTTTTAAATTCTTTATTTTTCATTTTGTAATATAGAACATTTTTCCAAATATGTCAACACACATATCAAAAATAGAGCGTATACAACAGTCTCATATCTTGTCAGCTGTAAATATACAAAACATCAATAAATGGTTGCGAAAAGAGAAATTAACAGATTCATATACGTTATCCTAAACCGTGCAACGTTCATAAAAAGTTACAGAATCTGGAATAAAGAGCAACCTCGGAGCAATATTGCATAGTAACACAGTATTTAGACAAAGTGTGAGGTCGCAAAAAAACATCAAAAACAGACAAAAAGAGGGGGGAGACAAGGGAAAGAAGGGAGGAAGGAGAAGAAAAATGGGGGGGGGGAGGGGGGCAACAAGCCACGGACGTAAAGACATTTAGAGGGCAGTATGAGGGCCCCATGGGCTTCCATTTTCAGTGTGTATTCAGGGTGCATAGTCAGCATAGGTCTTAGTGGTCTTAAAGTCAATCCAAAGAAACCAGGTTGCCACATAGTCCGAATATTTGTCTAAGGCAGCAGAATAAACATCTTCCATGTACATATAGAAGTCAATGCGCTGGAACCACTCCCATATTGTCGGTGGGTTAGTGGATTTCCAATGCACCGGGAGTATAGCTCTTGCCGCATTATTTAAATGCTTAAGAAGGGATTTCTTGTAGCGAGAAGGGGGTATATCTGAATGTGATAGTAGCCAGAAGTCCGGACCCAGTGGGACCTGGCTTCCCAAAATCTTTGTTGATAGGTCCATAATTGTGTTCCAAAATGGGATAATTAACGGACAGTCCCACCATATGTGGATCAATGTGCCAGTATCCTTACTGCATCTCCAACATAGGGGAGAGACTGAGGGGTAAATTTTATGTAAGAGAGACGGGCATCTATACCATCTAGTCAGTAATTTGTATTGTGTTTCCACAATGTCCAAACTAGTGGAGCACTGTGCCATAACCCTGCAATGTGTGTCCCATTGAATCTTGATTCCCCGATGTTTCAGATCTTTATCCCAGGCGTCACAGAAAGAGGGGACCGTGAGAAAAGAACTCTGTCGAAGAATCTTATAGATGCCTGACACCACATGTGAGGGGGCTATCTCCTGACTGCACATGGATTCAAAGGGAGTGAGAGCCTTATAAAGGTCTGTCGTCTCTCGCTGTGATGTAACAAAATGGTGTACCTGAAGGTAGAACCAATAGTCTTTAGCGGGTATATCGCCCGTTTTCTGTATTTCAGCGAACGTTTTGAGTTTGCCATGTGCAATCAAGTGAATCACCCTAGTCACACCCGCCTCCCCCCATCTAGAAGCAATCTCATTGGACCTGCCCGGGGGGAATAATGGATTGTCGAATATAGGCATAACGGACGTTTGTTTAGACGTGAGTCCCATTTTATAACGAAGTGTCCGCCATAGAGCCAATGTGGGCCCCACAGTAAGATGTGGTGAGCGACCAAACCTAGGGGACCAGGGCACTGCCTGTAGGTTAAGATTAGTGGAAGAAGATTCCAGGTCGACCCACTGTTTCCTCTGGGAAGCAGGGCGAGACCAGTCTATAATTCTATGTAGTAGTGCGGCATGGTAATATGTGGAAATCATAGGTAATTGTTGCCCGCCTTGTGATTTCAGCCTAGATAAATGGCTATGCTTGAACCTAGGCTTCCGGCCGTCCCAAATGAAATGGCTTATTGCCTTGTGTGCTTCGGCTAAGAATTGTGGGGGAAGTTTCAGAGGGATGGTTTGGAAAAGGTATAGCAACCTGGGGAGAATGTTCATCTTTACTATATTTATACGGCCTAGCCATGAGAATCTCTGCGTGAGCCAGTGCTTCATCTCCTGTCGCAATTTGCGCAATAAAGGAGTGTGGTTAATACTAGCTATAGTAGTGAGTGTCGATGGGATTTGAATTCCTAAATATGTAATATGGGATTTTTGCCATGTGAATTGGAATGATTGCGATAAGGAGGATACCGCAGCAGGTGAGAGCGTGACATTCATTGCCATGGATTTTGAATAATTAATTTTAAAATTCGACATGTCTCCGAATCGTATGAATTCTTTCATAAGGTTGGGTAGGGAAATCAAAGGATTTGTTATGACCGCCAATAGGTCGTCTGCAAAGAGGGCCAGACGATGCTCAATTTTGCTCACTCGCAGGCCCGTGATACTAGGGTTGGATCTAATTGCCCGAGCCAGGGCCTCCATGCATAGAACAAAAATTAAGGGTGACAGCGGGCAACCCTGACGTGTGCCATTGGAGATTGATATGGGTTCAGAAAGAACGCCATTCACCCTAACCCGGGCCGACGGGGCTTTATATAATGAAAGGATTCTCTGCAAAAAAACATCTCCTAGACCCAAGCGTCGGAGCACTGCCTCCATAAAATCCCAATCCACCCGATCAAAGGCCTTTTCTGCGTCTGTGGAAAGAAGCATGAGGGGAGTATCAGTTATCTGCGCATGCGCTATCAGATCAATGACTCTAATAGTATTGTCCCTTGCCTCTCTGCCCATAACAAAGCCGACCTGATCAGGGTGTAGTATATCTGGCAGTAATGGTTTAAGGCGATTAGCCATAAGTTTTGCGAACAATTTAATATCTACATTTAATAACGATATCGGTCTATAGTTGGAAGGGAGTGTCGGGTCTTTAGAGTCTTTTGGGATGACAGTAATATGGGCGCTTAAGGACTGGCCTGATAGAGGAGTCGTTGATGAAATGGCATTGCAGGCCTGAAGAAGAAGGGGGCTGAGTTTCTCCTGAAAGGCCTTGTAATACGTGACTGGAAAGCCATCCGGCCCTGGGCTTTTACCGTTAGGAGATGACTTTAGGGCAGCCAGCAGTTCTTCCCCAGTAAAAGGATCGTCTAGGGCCTGAGCAATGTCTGTCGGGAGAGTCGGGAAAGTGATTTCGTCTAAAAAAATTTGTATGTTGCGTATGTGGTCTTTGCGTGCAGTTGATGTCCGCGTGGAGGTCAGATTGTATAAGGCTGAGTAATAATTGTGGAAAATCTCCGCTATCTCTGTATCAGAGGCCCGAGATATCCCGTCAGCGCCTGTGAGTTTAGATATGTACGTTAAAGATCTCTGAGCTCTAAGAGCACGTGCCAGGAGTTTACCGGGTTTGTTTCCCCATCTATGATATTTATGTCTGCATTTACGGAACGCCCTGCGGGTACCGTCACTAAGTAAAGTATTAAGAGCTTGTCTCGCTGTTTGGAGTTCGGCATAAGTATCCGACGCCAGCGTAGACTTGTGGGCCAGTTCCAGTTTTTTTATTTTTTCTAGTAAGGCATTTCTACATTCAACCTTCTGTTTTTTCAGACGTGAGCCTAATTGTATGCATTGGCCTCTGATCACACATTTATGTGCTTCCCATAGTACAACCGGGGATACATCGCCAGTTGTGTTCAAAGAGATGTAGTCATCTATTGCTGTCTCAATTTGGGCTCTACAAACAGGGTCCCGGAGGAGTTGTTCATTGAATCGCCAGCGCCAGTGTTTGGGGGGAGGATGGCGGAGAGAGAGTGTGAGCGTAATTGGGGCATGATCCGATATTGTTATTTGGCCGATGGTCGCATCAATCAATAGATCTAGATGAGCATGGCTCACGCAGAGGTAGTCTATTCGGGAGTATGTATTATGTGGGGGTGAGTAAAAAGTATAATCTTTATCTGAAGGATGCAAAAGACGCCAGGTATCAACTAGTTGAAAATCATGTAGAACAGCTCTAAATCGTCTGGATTCTTTAAGCGTGTTCCGCGGGGACCCAGAGGAGGAATCCAGGCGAGGTTCAAGGACCCAATTAAGATCACCTCCCACTACCAAAGTGCCCATCAGGTTTTGCTCGATTAGTTCTAGTGATTCTTTAAGAAATCGAGTTTGGCCTCGGTTAGGAAGGTAGAGATTTACGAAGGTAAATGTCTGATGTGCTATAGTTTTTGCATATTTTATTCCTGGATGTATCCATTGTCAGACTGGGGCATGAAGAGCCCACCAAGGGAATACAGTGATAGGGACCCATACTTAGGGGTGTGGCCAGCCTAGAGATGGGGAGTGGCCGACCTACACAGAGGCTTGGGGAATCATAAGAGTGTGTATGGTCTGGGCCGCTTTATAAATATACAGTATATGTAGTAAATACTGCTAGTGCATGCAGATAATGTACCCAGTTGACAACAGCAATGCCCTGTAGGTAAAATACAGTACAACAAAGCCCTGTGCAGTATAATATAACATATGTATAATGTATAATTCCAATTCACATTGTGGATCCTGATTCCTGGAGGAGGGGTTGGTGCGCAGACAGTGAGGCCCACCGGGGGTTTCCCAGGTGGGGCAGTCCAACCATGGGCCGTGCACCTCCCCAGAATAAATAATTGAATTTAGAAGGATAATATAATTTGGGGAAAGGATGATTGGAAGAAATTGAGGGTCTTTGCAAACATTTGTTTTTTCTTTGTAACTTCAGGGTTACTCAGGGTCTGATGGTCACGCAAATGATCCAGTGCTGCAGCAGCAGATAACACAAGCCAACAGTGGGCTCCTAGGTTTTTTATGTGTTTTTTGTAAAGAATATTTTATTGATAGATAGATAGATAGATAGATAGATAGATAGATAGATAGATAGATAGTGAGACAGTAGTCAAATGACCTATGCAGAGGCCCAGCAAAAATAATTGGTACAACAATAAAAAAAAAACAAGACCTTAAACAAATAAGGACCGATAGTTCATGTGTACCTGAGTAAATGGTCTCATCCAAAATGTTTGTGTGGTAGAGTAGATCGCGTAGAAGAGAAAGAAGTGTGAGGAAAGAATAAAAAAATAATAGATGGGGGGGGGATTTTAACTCAGCTGGATACTTCTATACAAATGTTAGGTAGCAAGCCAGACATAGGGGTAATCTGTCCATGCCTAGAATTAAATAGGGAGGGTGGCAGGACGGGATGCCGACGATCAGGAGACCAGAGCTGGAATCCCGACACCTGTCAGATTTAGGCTACAGGAAGGGAGGGTTAGGCAGCGGGAAGGGGGGGTAGTTTAGTTTATCACCCCTGTTGGGATGTGGACAGTCACGATGCCAGGGTCGGTATTTGGACCACCGGCATCTGGACTGCCGATCTCCTGTACTCAACCCGCAGGGACATATCATAAAAATGCTGGGGGAACCTGAATATGGGAAATCCATGGCTCCCAAGTTTTGGTAAAGCTTTCATAGAATGAATATGCCAAACCTTAGCTATGCTCCCCCACGGTTAGGACCACTGTTTATTTCCAAGCAGTTGCCAGTTGACATGTAGCAGCTAGGGCTAGATGCTGAACAATTTGTATTGATATCAAGTGACAACAGGCACACACAGCGGTAGAAGAAAATATTTAGGATTGAGGGGTATAGATCAGCCTAATATAGAGGGTAATTCAGATCTGATCGCTGGGCAGCGATTTTTACAGTCCTGCGATAGGATAGTCGCCGCCTACAGCGGGAGTGTATTTTTGCTGTGCAAGTGTGCGATCACATGTGTAGCAGAACTATACAAACTGATGTTGTGCTGTCTCTGCGCAGCCCAGGACTTACTCAGCCACTGCGATCACATCAGGCTGTTCAGGACCGTATTTGATGTCAGACACCCTCCCTGAAAACGCTTGGTCCCGACTGCGTTTTTCCAAACACTCCCTGAAAACGGTCAGTTGCCACCCACAAACGGCCTCTTCCTGTCAATCTCCTTGCGAACGCCCGTATGAATGGATCCTTCACACATTCCCGTTGCATGGGCGCCGATGCCCGTTGCAGCCATGTGACACACCGGCGCAGTGCGGTGCATACTCATGCGCAGTTTGGATCTGATCGCCCGCTGTTCGAAAACGCACAGCAGCGATCAGATCTGAATGACCCCCATGGTGCTAGCAACAGTACTAATCTCTCTCCAATATAAAACAAGTTTAGGGCAGCTCCACCATATGTGCAGAATAGCCCCAACGTCTGACCTGGGTGCTTCCTTTCCAACCTGGAGGGAACATAGGGGCTAATTCAGATCTGATGGGTGCTGTGCATCAGCAGCGATCAGGCCTGAACTGCGCATGCACTGGCACCGCAGTGCGCCAGCGAATACCAGACAGCTGAAGGCTGTCTTTAGCTAGCGTTCGCCTCGGCCTGACTGACAGGCAGAGGCGGTCGCTGGGCGGGAGGGGGTGGGTTTTGTGGGCGTGGTTCGGCCAACGCAGGCGTGGCTGGATCATGCGGGGGGCGGGCTGAATGATGTCAGCGACCCGGGCAGCGACGAGTAGCTCCCGGCCAGCGCGCAGGAGCTGCGCTGGCCGGGAGCTACTCCTGAAATACAAAAGCATCGCCGCTGTGCGATGCTTTTGTACTTCTGCAACGGGGCAGGGACTGACATGCGGGGCGAGCTAGCACTGTGCTGGGCGTCCCCCCGCATGTCAGTGTGCCTGATCGTAGCTGTGCTAAATTTAACACAGCTACGATCAACTCTGAATCACCCCCATAGTATCATCAATAAAACTATTTGTAAGCATTCTCTTTAATTTATGTTTTTTGCATCATTTCACACAGCTGCTGTGTACAAAGACGCAGAGGCTGTGTGAATAGCATCCACCACTGAATTAGTCCCTAAACATAAACATGAGATATAAACAGATCCATCAAAAGGTGAAGAAAAAAGCATATCAAGCTATTGCAGTCTACAGAGACAATAAACAGCCAATGCAATTGAATGTGTCAGCCATAATTGCTCCTGTATTGCAATATGCGGGTATTCGCCCGAATGCTTAGTGATCATTATCAGTGCGAACACCCAGTCATGCCCCTTCAGCCACAAGCGGAGCTGTGAGAAAAAAACGACGCAATGCGTGAGACATGGGTGTGGAAATGTCCTTTACTCATGCACAATTGGACCCTATTCAGCACAAATCGCAAAATTGAGAAAACGTCGGCGATGACCACTTCCATCCTCTTGCGTATGCCAATTTGTGGGGCGACCTTGCTGGCGCAGCTGAATAAACTCTTTGATGATCTGGTATTTGCATATAGTTCTGCGATCACTTCACGCATTGCGATGCATTAACAATTTCTGCTATGGGCATTTTTTCTCTATTTCTGGGCAGCAACTATTTGATCGCAGCAACAGCTTTTTAGCAAGCTTTGCTATCCATCTCTTCTAATCACATTATCTACTTTAATGAATGTAATTGATTAATGGAGCACTGCTATCAGCCTAGTTCACCTGTTGCTCAGTAGTGTTGTTTTATAATGACAACTGTTCCGATTCTATCACTATTGTCACAGAGATTTACATTTCCTGTAGCACTGCTGTCCTACGTCACTGTTGACCTTGTCATTTTATTTCTTTATTATTTGGTTCCCATGTGGTTCTCTAAAGGTACTTGCACAGCTCACTGCCATTTGGTATTGACTGTAAATAAGTAACATCTATGTGGGAAAGACAGGAGAGGCTCAATTTGTGCAGGATTAATGTTGTGTGACATTCTCCCTGCATCAGGCTCTATTCAGGCATTTAGCTGTCTGTTCTGTCCACTAGGTGTCGCTGCAAATTCTTAATGCTGGCAGTGCTATACCTAGAAGCCTGTCGTTGAGCTGGGTATGTTAAGGTCGACAGTCATTAGGTCGACCACTAATGGTCAACATTGACATGGTCGATATGGACAAATGGTCGACATAGGACATGTCGACACACGAAAAGGTCGACATGGCTTTTTTAAAAAAGTTAGATTTTTAACTTTTTCAGACTTTACCATCCACGTGGACTACAGTTGGGAACGGTAACCTGTGCTGAGCGCAGCGGTAGCAGAGCGAGGCACCTGCTCACCATGCAAGGGGATGCGGTACACTAATTGGGGTTCATGTTACGGAAAAAATGACACCAAAAACAGTTAAAAAATCCATGTCAACCTTTTCATGCGTCGACTATTAGTTCATGTCAACCAATATTATTATTATAGCACACACATATTCCACAGTGCTTTCCAGAGAATATTTGGCCATTCACATCAGTCCCTGCCCCAGTGGAGTTTACAATCTATATTCCCTAGCACATGTACACACAGACACATTCACGCTAGGGTTAATTTTGGTTGGGATCTAATTAACCTACCAGTATATTTTTGGATTGTGGAAAGAAAGCAGAGTACCCAGAGGAAACCCACACATGTACGGGGAGAATATACAAACTCCACACAGTTAGGGCCATGGTGGTAATTTAACCCATGACCTCAGTGTTGTGAGGCAGTAATGCTAACCATTACATCATCCGTACTGCCCTAAATAGTGGTCAACCTAATGAATGTCAACCTCAACATGGTCGACCAGTCATACAGAACCGTTGAGCTGATAGAGCTGCCCACAATATTAACTGTATTATCTGGTTTAACCTATGAGAAGAATCAACACAACTAATCCCATAGATTATATACAGTATTAGCATTAGGAGAAAACATACTAACTACTAAACCAATGAATTTATTTCATTCTGCATTGACTTACACCTTTCAGATCACAATGCCGGGTCCCACACGGAAATTGGAAACGGGTCCTTCCCGGGTGGGTCCCGGCGTTGGACCCTACACACCACAATCCCGATCCGGCAATATGCCCGGGTCGGGTTGCCATCTAGAAGTGCCCCTGGCCAACAGATTTAGATTTGGGTGGGTTATATATTTTTTTCTGTGCAGGGTAAATAATGGCTGATTTTGCATGTAGCCCACTAATACTAGACAGCTTTATTTTTACACTACAATTTAGATTTCAGTATGAACACACCCCACACAAATCTAAATCTCTCTGCACATGTTACATCTGCCCCACCTGCTTGCTTTTTTTATTTTTTTTATTATTATTTATACGTGGTTAAGCATAGTAATAAAACATTACATGGACACATGGGACAGGTGGTCATCAGAACCAATGTCCAGCATAAACCACAAGTTTTCAAATAAACAACAAAGTTAATCAAAAAAGAAAGAACAGTTACATTCAAGTATGGAATTCGGGGGGGGGGGGGAGAAGGGAAAGGGGGACAGGGGGGAGGGGGGAAACCACGGTATAATCTGTGCACAGTATATATCCTGGAAATAGTAAGATCAGAAGAAAGAGGGAGAGGGGGGTCAAGGGGGAGACGAGAGAAGATTAGAAAAAGGGAAGGAAGAGGAGAGAGAGAGAGAGAAAAGAAAAGAGGAGGAGAGAGGCCTGGAGGAGGAACAGTAGGCAGTGCCCATAGGTCTGCGGAGGAAGTTAGGAGCAAGAGGGGGATGATGGCAATCTACGTTCAGCAGCGAGCCAGGGGGCCCAGACCTGCTCAAAAATGTGACCCCGGTCGTGGAGATAGTATGTAATCTTTTCCATTGAGGCAATGTGCCAAATTTTAGTTTTAAGGTACGGGAGAGAGGGTGGGGAGGGGTTCTTCCAATTAAGAGCTATCAGCGACTTTGCCGCCGTTAGGATATGTGTGGCCAGCTTTTGGGAAAATGTATTGAGCAACGGGGGAGGGTAACATAGCAAAAAGATCCAAGGATCTTTCAGCACAGGAGAATCCAAAAGCGAATTGAGGAGGGAGTGGACTAGGTTCCAGAAGGAAGCAATGGACGGGCAGGTCCACCATATGTGGAGCATAGTGCCTCTAGCCCCGCAGTTCCTCCAGCAATTAGGGGAGGAAGACGGAAAGAGTTTGTTAAGTCGGTCAGGGGTGTAGTACCAACGGTAGTAAACTTTGTAGGCCGTTTCCTTAAAAGCAGTAGCAATAGAGCATTTAGCAATCCCCAGTCTCATGTCATCCCAATCTTCACTCTCTGGTGGGGGCCCAAGATCACGTTCCCATGCGAGCTCGTGGGGCCGGGAGGGGGGAAGGGAAGAATCTAGTAAAAGGGAGTAGAGTTGGGAGATTAAGCCTTTGGAGAGATGGGAGTTAATGCATAAACCTTCAAAGGGGGTGAGGACACGAAGCAAGGCGGAGGAGGGGAGAGAGCCTAGGAAGTGGCGGATTTGTAAAAATTGGAAGGGATTAAGTGGGTACGAAGGGGTCGTTTGTTGGAGGTCAGGTAGGGACAGCCATTGGCCCCGATCGGCAAAATTGGTCGGGAATTTGAAGCCCAGCATTATCCATAAACGGAACCTCACAGTTGAGAGTCCAGGAGGAAACATAGGGTTCTGCCAGATAGGGGTCAAGGGCGAGGGGGTAGTGGTGAGACCCATCTTCAGGGAGAGGGAGTCCCAAATTTTAAGGTTAAATTTAATAGTGGGGAGAAGTTTAGAGGTTGGGGGTCGGGAGGTGGAGGGCAGACCCCATAAGGGGGTCAGGTCCGAGAGGCTAATGAAGGCTGCCTCAATATCCAGCCAAGATACAGATCCCGGAGGAGCATAAGAGGTGACAATATGGGATAAGTGGGAGGCGAGATAGTAAAGTTTGATATCAGGAAGGCCCCTGCCTCCCGCAGAGGTTGGCCTTTTTTCAGGGTATTGGCGGCGATGCAGGGGGGGGTCTGTGATTCCAAATAAAACGCACAAGGGCTCGTTGGATAGTGCGAAGAAAGGAGGCCGGGACTGCTACTGGGAGGGTCTGGAAAAGATAAAGCCATTTGGGGACTATGGTCATTTTAACCGCTATGATCCTGCCCAGCCACAAAATAAAAAGACTGTTCCAGGAGGTCAGGTCAGCGAGTGTGTTGGTGAGGAGGGGTGGCAAGTTTTCCCGGAAGAGAGAATCATAGCGAGAGGTCAGGTAAATCCCCAAATATTTAATCTTTGTGGGCTGCCATTTAAAATTAAAGTTAGCGCGAAGGGACTCAGCCTCTCGATGAGGGATATGAAGCAGCATAGCCTCGGATTTGGAGTAGTTGATCTTATACCCTGATATAAGGCTATAAGAATGCAGGACTGAAAATAAGTTTGGGAGTGAGATAAGGGGTTGGGTCAGAGAAAGTAGGATGTCGTCAGCGAAGAGGGAGATTTTAGGGTCGATACGGCCTACTTGTATTCCGTGTATATCTGGATGAGCTCTAATTTGAGAAGCAAGGGGCTCAATAATGAGGGCAAAAATTAGCGGTGAGAGGGGGCAAACCTGACGTGTACCATTTGAGATGCTAAGTGGGGCTGATGGGACACCATTGATTAAAACTGTGGCAGAGGGGGCGGAGTATAGTGCCAGGACGCCAGTGAGAAAGCCACCGGACAAGCCATAGGCCTCCAGGGCGGCTCTCAGAAAACTCCAGGAGATCCGGTCAAATGCCTTTTCAGCATCTAAGGAGAACATGATAGTGGGGGATCTCCTGGAGTTCGAGATATGTATAAGATCAATAGCACGTCTGGTGTTATCTCTCGCCTGACGGCCCGGGATAAACCCCACCTGGTCGTAATGGACAAGGGAGGGGAGGTATGGGTTAAGGCGGTTGGCCAGGATCTTAGCGAAGATTTTCAAGTCCAAGTTCAAGAGAGATATAGGGCGGTAGCTAGCGCAGTTAAGGGTATCCTTGGCTTCTTTGGGGATCACCACAATTCTAGCCTCCAACATCTCAGGGGGAAAGGGGTCGCCATGGACAATCCTATTGAACAGGGACTGAAGGTGGGGGGAGAGAAGAGCAGAGAATTTTTTGTAGTAAAGAGCTGTGAACCCATCCGGGCCCGGGGATTTACCAATTTTTTGCATGAGTATAGTCTGAGCAATTTCTTCCACCGAGATCTCACTGTTAAGATGCTCCATGGCGTCCTGGAGCAATCTAGGCAAGTTAGAAGCAGAAAGAAAGTGAGAGACTAGATCGGAGTGGGGCAGAGGGGAGGAGCCAGGTGAGGGGGGTGGGAGGTTGTACAGGTCAGCATAGTAGGATTGGAAGGCAGCTCTAATGGCAGTGGGGTCTTGGACAAGTTGATTGAGAGAGTTTCTGATAGAGACAATATTAGTTTTGGCTCTCGTGGAACGGAGTCGTGCCGCTAGGATCTTGTCCGCCTTGTCTCCCTTCTCATAAAAGGATTGGCGAAGCCACTTAAGACGTTTGGCCACCCGTTCAGAGAGAAGGAGATCAAGTTCCGCCTTAACAGTGCGAAGTTCGGACAAGACAGCCTGGTCGGAGGACGCCTTATGCTGGGTCTCAAGTGAGTGGAGTTTAATAGAGAGTTTGTTAAACTGGGTGAGGGATTGTTTTTTAGTTTTTGAAGCTAGGCTGATAACGTGTCCACGAAGAACTGCCTTGTGTGCCAACCAGAGAGTAGACCTAGAGATATCAGGGGTATCATTCAGGGTAAAATAGTCGGAGATCGTGTCCCGAAGATGGGAACGTATCTCCGGGTTGTGGAGGAGGGAGTCGTTAAGGCGCCATGTCATGGGGCGAGGGCGTGAGACCAGACCTGAGAGATCGCAGGTGATAGGGGCATGATCGGACCAGATCAGTGGATGAATATGGGCATCGTGGAGATTTAAGGCGAGATCGTGGCTGAGCAGGACCATATCAATGCGGGAGTAGGAATTATGAGGAGCAGCGTAAAAGGTATAGTCACGAGCAGAGGAGTCTTTTATCCTCCAGGAGTCATAGAGAGGCTGGGATCGCATGAGACGGAGGAGGGATCTAAAGCGGAGGGAGTCCGAAGAGGAAGCAGTAGGGGGAGAGGGAGAGCGGTCTATCTGTGGATTTAAAACGGAGTTAAAGTCCCCAGCAAGTATGAGGTCGCCTTGCCGGACTCGAGTAAGGAGGTTATCTAGCTTTGTAAAGAATCGTTCCTGTCGTTGGTTAGGGGCATAAACGTTGGCTAGGGTACAGAGGTTGTTATTAAGTTTCCCCACCAAGACAAGAAACCGGCCATCTTTGTCGGCATATGAGTCTAGAAGCTCAAAGGTGAGGTGGCGGGCAAATAAAATTGCAACCCCCCCGTTTCTTGGCCGAATGGTCGCAGGCATGGATAAAATCAGGGTATGGTTTACATTGCAGCGTAGGATGGGAGTCATGTAGAAAGTGAGTCTCCTGTAGGAAGACCAGGTCACTTTTATGGAGTGTAAGGGAGGCAAAGAGCTTACCTCTCTTTTGGGGGCTATTCAAGCCCTTCACATTAAAAGATAGTACCCGGAGACCTATGGGCAAGCAACAAAGAGGTAGGCAGATTAGAAAGAGCGGAGAGCACTGAAAGTAGAGGAAGGAGGGAGAAAGATAGAGAAGAAGGATATAAAGCGAGAGAGAGTGTGGTCAGAAGGGAGGGGGGAAGGAAAGGAAACCGGGAGGGGAGGGAGGGTGGTTGGTCATCCGGCAGTAGGGGCCAGGACCGGTGGTGCTGACAGGGGAAAGGGATACTAGGTGTCGGGAGGGCACCTAGGTCAGCAAGAGGGCTCAAAGCCCTAAGGGGGTGCGGCATGGGGTCCGGACAACAGATCACAAACCACTTAGCGAAAGGTAGGAGGCAAACCTCCCCTGGGAGGACCTGAGGGAAAAAGCTGGGGAGAAGACAGGAACAGAGGACAGATGGAGCGCCAGCTCCAGAAAGGAAGGGAGGGGGGGGGGGGGGGTAGATAGAAAACAAAAAGCCAGGTTTCAGCATGTTAACATATCAGCAGCATAACATTTTAACAGGAGGTAACAACAGAACAGCCGTGAGGTAACTAAGGGGCCGGGAAATCAGGATACGGGGGGTCTAAAGTGGAACAGCTCCCCGGGTAGGGGAGTGCGACCAGGAAGGGTCGACCCAATTAAGTAGAGAAGACATTGAATTAGAGAACTGAAAGTCCATCAGGGAACTGGAGGTGGAGCCTGGGGGGCCGCAGAGGCCGGGACCGTAAACCACTCAGATCGAGGGGGCTGAAGCGGGTCCCGCTGTATCCGTGGCGGCAGGCGTTGAGTATGGATATCCTGTTCGGCGGTGTGGATGCCCAGCTTGGAGAGCAGCGTTTGAGCCTCGGATAGATCCCTGGCCGTGAGGAGCTTCCCTTGGTGCCAAACCAGGATACGAAAAGGGAAACCCCAGCGGTATTTAACATTATGACGGGAGAGCAGGGAAGTAACGGGTTTGAAGTCTCTGCGTTTGGCCAGAGTGAGCGGGGATAAGTCTTGGAAAATCTGAAGGGGGGTATTCTGGAAAGTCACAGATCCCAGCTGCCGGGCCTCCCTCATGACAGCCTCCTTCGCAGTGAAGTAGTGCAGTCGGAGGATGACATCCCTGGGCTGGGAGGAGTCCTGAGAGCGAGGTCGCAGGGCTCGATGCGCTCGATCCAGGAGCAGATGTTCTTCAGGGGTGTCAGGTGACAGATGTGCAAAGAGGCGCTTGAGGTAGAGGTCAAGGTGGGCCGCCTCGACCTCCTCAGGGACACCCCGGATCCTCAGGTTGTTTCTCCTCGCCCTATTGTCCTGGTCCTCATGCTCCTCCCGCAAGCTGGCAACATCTTGGCGGAGTTGATGGAAGTCGGTCTCAACCGTTTGTTGGAACGACACCACCTCCTCCACTCGTCGTTCAAGTTGATCGGTTCTGGAGCCGATGTCGGCAATATCGGATTTCAGGGAGTGGAGAGCCTGGACTGAGGTTTTAACATCCCGCATCTCCTTAAGGAGGGAGAGAAAGTCCTTGCGGGTGAGGGGCGTGAGATCATCGTCCTCGGCCTCCGAGTTGGAGGGACCATGGGGGGGTTCGGGAGCATCAGGCCTGCTCTTGGCCTGGGTGCTTTTTTTGGTAAGGAATGGTGTGAGGTCGGACCCCTGTGACTTTTTGCCATCCCTGGGCATCGTGAACATATGAAAAAGGGGGTGGACAGCAGGGTGGGAAGTAGAGGTGGCGCTTCAGCAGTGAAGCTCAGGACCAGGGAAGGTAAGGCGAGGGCCCTAGGGAGGCGTCATGGTGTGGTCAGCCGAGCACGGCAGACGGGGTAGGTCCAGGGAGTCCCAGGAGAGCAGAGGGCCCACGTGGCCCCGGAGAGGAGCCAGACAGGCAGAAGTCGCAGGAGGCAGGGCTCCGTGGAGGACCACCCCCGTTTAGGGACCGCGGAGATGAGCCCCGGGCACGGACCAGCCAGTGACCGGGGCAGCACCGGGGCCAGACAGCAGGGGGAAGGGGGGTCTGCGGTTAGTAGCGGCAACGGCCCCCAGGTGGAGTATGATGTGGGCTCCAGAGGGCTGTAGCAGGGGGGATCACTATCTGCCGGTATTAAGGGAGATGGGCCTGGAGGCCTGCAAGATGGCCGCCACTAGTGTACCACACAGGGAGCTGCAGAGTGTACCAGCGTTGTCCCGGAGCCCCCCAGGAGGGTCCCCGCCGTCTGGGGGCACCAGGGGGTCTGGGGCAGCCAGCAGATATGTGCGGAGGAGGGAGGGGTCCACCGGGCGCCCGCGGGAACCCTTCGTGTTTCCCGGGCCCGGAGCTCTCGGCCGGGCCGCCGCCAAAATCGAGGCCCCGGCTTCAGATCGGGGAGAAGGCCTCAACCCCCGGGAGCCGCCGGAAGCCTCCACAGCACTCAGGATCAGGTCTCAAGGCAGGGGCAGGGGCCATAGTGGGCCGTACATACCACAGGGATCCCGCCGCCTGCCGTCAATCTCGGGCCTTCCCGGCTGCAGAGCCAGCCCCCCGGCGACCTCCAATGAGACGGCCGCCGCTCGTACTGCGGCCTCCAGGGATCGTCCTCCGGCCGGACAGCCCCGACACCCAGTCTCCAGGTGTGGGTATGGGGGGATGTAGACAGGACGGCAGAGAGGCAGCGGCTCCCAGCGATATCGCGGCTCCGGTCTGCTGCTCCAGCCCGGCTCCAAACTCGAGCCCCTGGCTTCAGGCTGGGGGAAGGCCGCAATCCGCAGGAGTGCTTAAAAGCACTCCCCGACTCCGCGGGTCCCCCACAGCAGCTGCGGACACACACAGGGGGTCACGGCAGGCAGTCTGGGGCAGCCCAGTGCAGGTCAGGGGAAGGAGAGGGGAATTAGGAGGTCTGTGTGTGCAGGAGCTGGAGAGAACACGTCCACTCTCCAAGACGACCAGGCCACGCCCCCACCTGCTTGCTTTTTTGCTTTATTTCCAAACATGAATCAGGCCTTATGTTAAGCATACCTCCCAACTGTCCTGATTTTCACTGGACAGTCCCGTTTTTTGGGACTGTCCCGCTGTCCCACCCGCGAGCCGCAGTGTCCCGCACTGGGGGGGGACAGTTGGAAGACTCCTGTCACTGCTGCATGTGCACAGTGTCTATTCACGAGTGACAGAGGGAGAGCGACAGAGCGCTGGGCATGTCTCTTCAATGATGGACAAGGGGCATGGCTTACAATCGCGGCATCGCCACAAAGCCACGCCCCGTTTCCCAAAGCCACACCCCTTTTTCTGAAGCGTGTCCCTCTTTGAAGAAGAGAAAAGTTGGGAGGTATGTGTTAAGTATATAAAACTCAGAATGAATGTCTGTGAACAAATTTAATGGTTGGGCTTAAATAACAAGATCAAACGGTAACCAGGATGGTTGGTCAATAACAGCACATTTACCAGTGTAGTCTTTGGATAAAGCTGCTTTTCCAGCCACATACAGCAAATTCAATTTGTGCAAAATCAGATTTTGACCAGAATGGTGGAAGATTTGACCAATTCAGCAATGTTTGTTTCATTTGGTAAAAACAATTAACTTCCCAATTCAATTACCAGGTCTGATGATAATATATATTCTACTACCAGGAATCATTTACTGGCTGTTGACCTATTATAAATCACATAGAGACATGTATTGGACAAAAACAATTGGTCACAGCTTTAGTTTCCATACAGTAGAGCACAGGAGAACGAAGCAGTGAGCAAGGTTATCCTAGTAATATATCCTACAGGTAGGCTGAGTGGGTGGGGAATCCTGAGTGCTACCTTCATTCCGAACCAATCATTCTAACCCTATCCTGGCTAGCTCAGCCCCATTGGTGCTAAGGTGTGAAAAGTTAGGATAGGTATGCCTGTCCATTCCCCTTGCCTCTCGCCATTGGCCTGCGGGCCGTGGCACCCATCCCACTTACAAGGGCTTTAGCGCCATTGCGACACCTTCACTCCTAATTTTTTTAACAGAAAAGTGTGCTGCCAAAATGTTTAGCTGTGGACATATTTGCCCATTATATTACGCTCACCATTGCTACATTTATAGCACTTCTAAATGGGGTGCAAAGAAAAAGTAGCGATGTTGCTGGACACGCCACTTTGCGGACATCAGGTGGAGCCGTGGTGACATTACTCACATTATCATGCTTCCTGCACGTTACCCTTGGATGAAAAAGTAGGTGAGTGTGGCTGTCGGTTGGAAATAAGGGATGCATACCATATTAAGTTTAACACCTATGGTATGGTACACCCAAGGGAACTCAGTTATAGTTAAGGTGTGTACTCATGGTGAGATTGGGGCTAACCCTGATTCTCACTATGCGACAGGGGCTAGGTCGGCATCACAAGCACATAATGAGTGTGCTTGCGATACTGACTATGGCCCTCATTCCGAGTTGTTCGCTCGGTATTTTTCATTGCATCGCAGTGAAAATCCGCTTAGTACGCATGCGCAATGTTCGCACTGCGACTGCGCCAAGTAACTTTACTATGAAGAAAGTATTTTTACTCACGGCTTTTTCTTCGCTCCGGCGATCGTAATGTGATTGACAGGAAATGGGTGTTACTGGGCGGATACACGGCGTTTCAGGGGCGTGTGGCTGAAAACGCTACCGTTTCCGGAAAAAACGCAGGAGTGGCCGGGGAAACGGTGGGAGTGCCTGGGCGAACGCTGGGTGTGTTTGTGACGTCAACCAGGAACGACAAGCACTGAAATGATCGCACAGGCAGAGTAAGTCTGGAGCTACTCTGAAACTGCTAACTCGTTTGTAATCGCAATATTGCGCGTACGTCGGTCGCAATTTTAAGAAGCTAAGATTCACTCCCAGTAGGCGGCGGCTTAGCGTGTGTAACTCTGCTACATTCGCCTTGCGAGCGAACAACTCGGAATGAGGGCCTATGTGCGATTTTGATTAAGTGTCAATTTTGACTATCTTTTCTACGAGATAGTCAAAATTGTCTTGCCTGCACAGTCTATCTAGGCTTGCGATGCAGACCGCGTGGGACCATGCATCGGCATCGCATCGGGATCGCAAGGTGAGTTTCACCTTGCGATCTGCACTAACTTTTGTTACGATTTTGACTATATAGTCAAAATCGTAAGAAAATATCTCACTGTGTGTACACACCTTTAAAAGTAAATCCATCTGCAAGATGTAGTTCTGCCTCTTGGGAAAACCATGGAGAGCTGCCAAGGATGTGAGGGGGGGATTTAAAATGTTAGATTACAGTTGGGAGGGGTGTGTCCTAGCTCATCTCTACATCTCGGGGTAAAATGAAGCTGCCCAGTATTAGTGTACAACATGCACAAGCAAAGCAGGCAATATTTTCCCTACAGCCAATACTAATCACTGCTGCAACCCTTGCACAACATAGTGTGACCGGGTACAAATTTGCATCCTGCACCTGGTTTTACTACATGCTGTATATAAGACCCTAGGGGCTGATTCCGAGTCAGCTGCGGTCACGGTCGTCCTTGCCTCTTTGGCTGCAGTCGCGGCTGTGACTTGATGCTAATGAGGCTGCAAAGTCCTTCCTGGCTGTATAGTCATACCTCTAATTGTGAACAGAGACACCCACTGGCATCATCTTTAGACACCACCATCACTACCACCATCGAAACCTGCCCCAGCCCCATGGTAGGTGTAAGTTCTCCATCTGAGTATGGCCTCCTATGTAGGTGGTTGAGCATCTTTCCACTGTTATGCATCACAAGATGCAATATCTCTGTACATATATTTAGCCACCCCCTGTTACCTCCCAATCATCATCCAGGAACGCCATCTTCTGCTACTGTACATTTAAATTTGAGCTGCAGCTCGCTACGAACAAAAACGGAATGCGTGCACAGTGCGACTCAGATGCAACATTGGGTCCAACATTGCTGCTGCTGCTGCATCCACCTCAAAATAAAGCCCTATGTGTCATCTGGGAATCAGATTTTACTGATCTCTGCTTTATCCATTTGAGGAGCAACATGTTACCTTTATTTACATTTACTGCCAGTTGACAACCATTGTGGTCACTCTGGGGCCCATCCCGAGCTGGGCATATGCCTTCTAACATAAATGTGTACTGTGTCTTGCTACGACGGCATAGTTGACTAAGGGGACAGGATATGCATCAAAGATGTCTGTGCATCCTGCTTTGTGAATCGTTGATTTGCGTCTCCTTATCTTTTTATAAGCATATTTCATGAGGCAGCTGGAGGGATAGTGTAACTATATGCAATGACGATTATGACTATTTGCAGCACTAGCTGCTTTTATCATTATTATCCTTTATATAACACTACAAGGGGTCTGCAGCGCCTTACAAAGTACATGAACAGAAACAGTATGAACAAAACAACAACAAAAAAACAGATTTAAAGTACAAAATATTGTAGAACATGGACAAAGGCCCTCATTCCGAGTTGATCGCTCGCTAGCTACTTTTAGCAGCCGTGCAAACGCATAGTCGCCGCCCACTGGGGAGTGGATTTTATCATAGCAAGGGAGCGAACGCCTGTGCAGCAGAGCGGCTGAAAACACATTTCTCTGACGTCCTAAGTGGATGCTGGGACTCCGTAAGGACCATGGGGAATAGCGGCTCCGCAGGAGACTGGGCACAACTAAAGAAAGCTTTAGGACTACCTGGTGTGCACTGGCTCCTCCCACTATGACCCTCCTGCAGACCTCAGTTAGAATATTGTGCCCGGCTGAGCTGGATGCACATCTAGGGCTCTCCTGAGCTCCTAGAAAGAAATTATATTTTAGGTTTTTTATTTTACAGTGAGATCTGATGGCAACAGACTCACTGCAGCGAGGGACTAAGGGGAGAAGAAGCGAACCTACCTAACATGTGGTAGCTTGGGCTTCTTAGGCTACTGGACACCATTAGCTCCAGAGGGATCGACCACAGGACCCGACCTCGATGTTCGGTCCCGGAGCCGCGCCGCCGGCCCCCTTACAGAGCCAGAAGCAAGAAGTGTTCCGGAAAATCGGCGGCAGAAGACTTCTGTCTTCAACAAGGTAGCGCACAGCACTGCAGCTGTGTGCCATTGCTCCTCATGCACACCTCACACTCCGGTCACTGATGGGTGCAGGGCGCTGGGGGGGGGCGCCCTGAGGGCAATATAATACACCTTGGCTGGCAAATCATCACAATATATAGTCCCAGGGCTATATATGTGATAAATTACCACTGCCAGAATCCATGAAAAAAGCGGGAGAAAAGTCCGCCGAAAAAGGGGCGGGGCTATCTCCCTCAGCACACTGGCGCCATTTTATCTTCACAGTGCAGCTGGAAGACAGCTCCCCAGGCTCTCCCCTGTAGTTTTCAGGCTCAAAGGGTTAAAAAGAGAGGGGGGGCACTAAATTTAGGCGCAATATGTGTATACAAGCAGCTATTGGGGGGGAAATCACTCAGTTACAGTGTTAATCCCTGCATTATATAGCGCTCTGGTGTGTGCTGGCATGCTCTCTCTCTGTCTCCCCAAAGGACTTTGTGGGGTCCTGTCCTCAGTCAGAGCATTCCCTGTGTGTGTGCGGTGTGTCGGTACGGCTGTGTCGACATGTTGGATGAGGAAGGTTACGTGGAGGCGGAGCAGAGGCCGATAAATGGGATGTCGCCCCCTGTGGGGCCGACACCAGAGTGGATGGATAGGTGGAAGGTATTAACCGACAATGTCAACTCCTTATATAAAAGGATGGATGACGTAACAGCTGTGGGACAGCCGGCTTCTCAGCCCGCGCCTGCCCAGGCGTCTCAAAGGCCATCAGGGGCTCAAAAAACGCCCGTTACCTCAGATGGCAGACACAGAGGTCGGCACGGAGTCTGACTCCAGTGTCGACGAGGTTGAGACATATACACAATCCACTAGGAACATCCGTTGCATGATCTCGGCAATGAAAAATGTGTTACACATTTCTGACATGAACCCAAGTACCACATAAAAGGGGTTTTATGTTTGGGGAGAAAAAGCAGCCAGTGTTTTGTTCCCCCATCAGATGAGTGAATGAAGTGTGTAAAGAGCGTGGGTTCCCCCCGATAAGAAAATGATAATTTCTAAAAAGTTACTGCTGGCGTACCCTTTCCCGCCAGAGGATAGGTCACGTTGGGAGATATCCCCTAGGGTGGATAAGGCGCTCACACGTTTGTCAAAAAAGGTGACACTGCCGTCTTGGGATACGGCCACTTTGAAGGAGCCTGCTGATAAAAAGCAGGAGGCTATCCTGAAGTCTGTATATACACACTCAGGTACTATACTGAGACCTGCATTTGCCTCAGCATAAATAGTGCTGCTGCAGCGTGGTCTGATACCCTGTCAGATAATATTAATACCCTAGACAGGGATAATATTTTGCTAACATAGATCATATTAAAAACGTTGTCTTATATATGAAGGATGCACAGAGGGATATTTGCCGGCTGGCATCCAGAATTAATGCAATGTCCATTCTGCCAGGAGGGTATTAGAGACCCGGCAGTGGACAGGTGATGCTACCTTTAAAAAGCACATGGAGATTCTGCCTTATAAGGGTGAGGAATTGTTTGGGGATGGTCTCTGGGACCTCGTATCCACAGCAACAGGTTTCCTCACAGCCTAAGAAAGCACCGTATTTTCAGGTACAGTCCTTTCGGCTTCAGAAAAGCAAGCGGGTCAAAGGGGCTTCCTTTCTGCACAGAGACAAGGGAAGAAGGAAAAAGCTGCACCAGACAGCCAGTTCCTAGGATCAAAAATCTTCCCCCACTTCCTCTGAGTCCACCGCATGACGCTGGGGCTCCACAGGTGGAGACAGGTGCGGTGGGGGCACGTCTCGGAAACTTCAGGGACCAGTGGGCTTGCCCACAGGTGGATCCCTAGATTCTGCAAGTAGTATCACAGGGATACAGGCTGGAGTTTGAGGCGACTCCCCCTCGCCGTTACCTCACATCAGCCTTGCCTGCTGCCCTCGGAGAAAGGGAGGTAGTACTGGCGGCAATTCACAAGCTGTACTTCCAGCAGGTGAAATCAAGGTACCCCTCATTCAACAAGGCCGGGGTTACTATTCCAAAATGTTGTGGTACCGAGACCAGACGGTTCGGTGAGACCCATTCTAAAATTGAAATCCTTGAACACGTATATACGAAGGTTCAAGTTCAAAATGGAATCGCTCAGCGCGATTATTGCAAGCCTGGAGAATTTCATGGTATCACTGGACATCAAGAATGCTTACCTGCATGTCCCTTTTTACCCTCTTCACCAGGAGTACCTCAAAATTGTGGTACAGGATTGTCATTACCAATTCCAGACGTTGCCGCTGGTCTGTCCCTGGCACCGAGGGTATTTACCAAGGTAATGGCCGAAATAATTATCCCGTACTTGGACGATCTCCTTATAAAGGCGAGGTCCAGGGAGCAGTTGTTCGTCGGAGTAGCACTATCTCGGGAAGTGCTACAACAGCACGGCTGGATTCTGAATATTCCAAAGTCGCAGCTGGTTCCTACGATGCGTCTACTGTTACTGGGTATGGTTCTGGACACAGAACAGGATAAAAAGGGTTTCTCCCGGAGGAGAAGTCCAAGGAGTTGTCGTCTCTAGACAGAGACCTCCTAATACAAATACAGGTGTCGGTGCATCAATGCACGCGAGCCCTGGGAAAGATGGTAGCTTCTTACGAAGAAATTCCATTCGCCAGGTCCCATGCAAGGATCTTCCAGTGGGATCTGTTGGACAAGTGGTCAGATGCATCAGTGAATAACCCTGTCTCCAAGGGCCAGGGTGTCGCTGTTGTGGTGGCTGCAGAGTGCTCATCTTCTAGGGGGCCGCAGATTCGGCATACAGGACTGGGTCCTGGTGACCACGGATGCCAGCCTTCGAGGCTGGGGGGCAGTCACACAGGGAAGAAACTTCCAAGGACTATGGAAAAGTCAGGAGACTTCCCTACACATAAATATTCTGGAACTAAGGGCCATTTACAATGCTCTAAGTCAGGCTAGACCCCTGCTTCAACACCGGCCGGTGCTGATCAAGTCAGACAACATCACGGCGGTCGCTCATGTAAACCGACAGGGCGGCACAAGAAGCAGGATGGCGATGGCAGAAGCCACAAGGATTCTCCGATGGGCGGAAAATCATGTGTTAGCACTGTCAGCAGTGTTCATTCCCGGAGTGGACAACTGGGAAGCAGACTTTCTCAGCAGACACGACCTCCACCCGGGAGAGTGGGGACTTCATCCAGAAGTCTTCCAAATGATTGTACACCGTTGGGAAAGGCCACAGGTGGACATGATGGCGTCCCGCCTCAACAAAAAGCTACAAAGATATTGCGCCAGGTCAAGGGACCCTCAGGCAATAGCTGTGGACGCTCTGGTAACACCGTGGGTGTACCAGTCGGTGTATGTGTTCCCTTCTCTGCCTCTCTTACCCAGGGTAATGAGAATAATAAGAAGGAGAGGAGTAAGAACTATACTCATTGTTCCGGATGGGCCAATACGAGCTTGGTACCCAGAACTCCAAGAAATTATCTCAGAGGACCCATGGCCTCTGCCGCTCAGACAGGACCTGCTGCAGCAGGGGGCCTGTCTGTTCCAAGACGTACCGCGGCTGCGTTTGACGGCATGGCGGTTGAACGCCGGATCCTGAAGGAAAAGGGCATTCCGGAAGTTATCCCTACGCTAATTAAAGCTAGGAAAGAAGTGAACGCAAACCATTATCACCGCTGTTATGCACACCAGTGCCAGCAGGAATGTACTGGTGTCTGAACGGTGAGGGATGCAAAACAAATGAACTCACAGACAGACTGGGGAATATGACATTACATACACAGAAGGTGATAGGGTAACAAAATAAACACAAAGTGAACAGAGAAGCCCAAAGGCTAAGAAACTGGGTGTCTCCCTAGTATTAGGAATGCTCAAATGGAAAGAAGCGAGATGTAGTGATTTAATACGTAGAGAACCCGAAATGCTGTTGCTAAGGGCAACAGCAAAACCCTGAAGGGTTACCAACGGGTGTGGCAGTAAACTCCTTGGTCAGAGATGGAATAATAGACACAAGGAGAGTCTCCACAATCCTAGTCCTCACTTGCAGTGCACTGGTTCAGCTTACTGCCACTAAACTGACACCTGAACACCTTGCACAGTGAGAAAGGATTTTGGCAGGCAAGTCTGAGAATACAGCCGCAAACTTGCTAGGTTCACAGAGTAGCAAAAGAACCCCAGCAGGTTAAACGACTGACTCCAGTCTTACTGCTAGGTCTGGATTGGCAGAGTGTAATACCAAATCCCAAGGCCTATTTGCAGTAAGCAACAAACAAATACAAAGTTTACACAGTACTAGCTAGCTTTCAGGAACTGACTAACCAACAAAGATTCAGCAGAATCTGCCTAACCTGAGAAGAGGGTTTATATAGCAGGTGCTGTCCACGCCCCACTCAGACCTCACAGACTGTGAGCACAAAAACCAGCACCGGATTCCCTGCCGTGCACAGAGCCTGTAACCACTACACAGCAAAAGACCCGAACCGGAGTATCAGCTACGCTCAGGTTACTCCGCTAGCACTTGTCTCCCGGTTGCCATGACGACGTGGCAGCACAGAGCAGGAGACCCTAACAGTACCCACCCTCTGACGAGGGGTCAAAGAACCCCTACCACCGGGTTTATCGGGGAACTGCGAGAAGAAAGAGCGTAACAGTCTGGGGGCATGAAGATCACAACTGCGCACCCACGACCGCTCCTCCGGGCCATACCCCTTCCAGTGCACCAAAAATGACAGCCGACCCCGAACCATCTTGGAGTCAAGAATCCTTTCAACAACAAACTCCCTCTGGCCACGTATCAGAAGAGGGGAAGGTCTTCCACTGGCAGAAGGATTACTAATCGACTGTTTTAAAAGGGAACAATGAAATGTTTTATTGATACCCAAAGAACGGGGTAGATCTAACTGAAATGCCACCAGATTGATAACCCTAGTGATCTTATAAGGACCGATGAACCGGGGGCCTAACTTATGAGATGGCTGTCTCAACTTCAAATTCTTGGTAGACAACCAGACGAAGTCTCCTAATTTGAAGCTGCAGGGTCTTTTCCGCTTATCAAAAACCCTTTTGGTCACTAATGACACAGACACAAGGGCTTTCTTCACTTTCCTCCAAATACCTCTAAGGACCGAAACCACAGAGGAACCACCAGGCGTGGAGTCCAGGGGGTCAAAAGAATTGGCCTTAGGATGATGCCCATACACACAAAGGAAGGGAGAGATCTCTGTAGCAGAGTGAGCCGCGTTGTTATAGGCAAACTCCGCCATGGACAGATGAGCAACCCAGTCAGTCTGACACTTGGAGACATAACACCTGAGGAACTGCTCCAAGGACTGGTTCACCATTTCAGTCTGCCCATTAGACTGCGGATGGTAGCCTGACGACAAGCTGACAGAAATCTGGAGATCGGAACAAAATGCCCTCCAGAATTTGGCCACAAACTGGGATCCGCGGTCAGAGACCACATCAAGTGGCAACCCGTGGAGGCGCACAACATGCAGCATAAATAATTCAGACAGGCGTCTGGCCGATGGCAGCCCAACCAATGGAACGAAGTGCGCCATCTTCGAAAACCTGTCAACGACAACCCAGATGGCTGTCATCCCCGAGGATTTGGGCAAGTCCACTACAAAATCCATTGAAATGTGGGTCCATGGCTTAGATGGAATAGAGAGTGGATGTAATGGGCCAACAGGAACCCCTCTAGGAGTCTTATTTCGGGCACAGATGTCACATGCCCGAACCCACTGATCCACATCCCTAGCCACCGAGGGCCACCACACCGCCCTAGATAGCAACTCCCGAGTTCTGGCAATACCCGGGTGACCTGCCGACTTCTTGGCATGGAATTCCAGGAACACTCGCTGTCTTAACCTAGGAGGCACAAACAAAAGACCTACCGGAAGGTCTGGAGGAGCCTGCTCCTGTGCTCTAAGGACTAATGACAAGAGGTCCTGGGTAATGCCCACTTTAATACATGATGGGGACACAATGGGCAATGGCTCCTCGGTGGTCTCCTGGATTGGAGCAAAACTCCGCGAGAGCGCATCAGCCTTGATGTTTTTTTGACCCAGGGCGATATGTTATCAAAAAATTAAAGCGAGCAAAAAACAAAGCCCATCGTGCCTGCATGGCATTGAGGCGCTTCGCTGACTCTAAATATGCCAAATTCTTATGGTCGGTGAGAATTGAGACCACAAACTTAGCCCCCTCAAGCCAGTGTCTCCACTCCTCAAGTGCATCCTTAATAGCCAACAATTCCCGGTTACCCACGTCATAATTCATCTCGGCAGGCGAAAATTTACGGGAAAAGTAAGCACAGGGATGAAGGCAATTATCAGACACCCCCATCTGAGAGAGCACTGCCCCAATACCCATCTCAGAGGCATCCACCTCCACCACAAAAGGACGCTCTGGATCTGGGTGTCGCAGCACCTTGGCCGAGACAAATGCCCTTTTGAGACGGGCAAAAGCCGCTTTGGCCTCTCAAGACCAGTGAGCAACATCCGCCCCTTTCTTAGTGAGTGCCACCAAGGGCGCCACTATAGACGAAAATCCAGCGATAAATCGTCTATAAAAATTCGCAAAGCCCAGAAAACGCTGAAGCGCCTTCAAACTAGTGGGCTGCACCCAATCCAGGACTGCCTGTACCTTGGAACCCTCCATTTGGAAACCTTCTGGGGAGATAATATATCCTAGAAATGCGATTTGCTGAACTTCAAATTCGCACTTCTCCAGCTTCGCCCCAAGCCGGTGGTCTCTGAGTTTCTGGAGGACTAAGCGTACATGCTTCCGATGTTCCTCCAGGGAATGGGAGAAGATTAGGATGTCATCTAAGTATACAACTAAGAATCTATCCAAATATTCCCTGAGCACATCGTTCATGAAGTCCTGGAAGACTGCCGGGGCATTACAGAGCCCAAAAGGCATCACCAAATATTCATAATGCCCTGAGTGGGTATTAAAGGCAGTCTTCCATTCATCCCCCTCTCTTATTCGGATTAGATTGTACGCACCGCGTAGGTCAATCTTAGAAAAAATGGTGGCAGTACGAAGCTGGTCAAACAAGACCGAAATGAGAGGCAGTGGGTATGAGTTTTTAAACGTGATACGGTTCAATTCCCTGAAGTCGATGCAGGGTCGCAACGAACCGTCCTTTTTACCCACGAAGAAGAACCCCGACCCAACTGGAGACTGTGAAGGTCTGATAAATCCCTTAGCCAAGTTCTCCTGAATGTACTCTGCCATAGCCTGAGTCTCAGGACGTGACAGGGAGTACAACCTGCTCTTGGGAAGCTTAGCATTCGGCAACAAATCAATGGCACAGTCATAGGGGCGATGGGGAGGTAGTACCTCTGCAACTCTTTTGGAGAACACGTCCGCAAAATCTGCATAACATCCTGGCAATCCTGGAAAACTTAGCTGCGAAAGCCTGACTGGAAGGCTCAAGCAACTCCTGAAACAATCAGTACCCCAACTAAGAATCTCCCCAGAGACCCAGTCAAATTGAGGATTGTGGGCCCTTAACCAGGGTAACCCCAACACCAATGGGGCAAAAGTACAGACAGTCACATAAAAGGACAATTTTTCAGAGTGTGTGGCTCCAATAAACAAAGAAATCTGGCTAGTACAAGAGGTAATTTTACCCTGGGATAATGGTTCCCCGTTTAACCCACAAATCTCAATTTCCGATGCCAAGGGTACTAAGGGAACAAAGTGTTTCAGGGCGAATTGGCGGTCCATAAAAACCCCGTCGGCCCCACTGTCCACAAAGGCCTCAGTCTTGACAGTTTGACCGAGGATCTTCAAGGTCACCGGAATGATAAAAGTCTTCTTGGGAAATTCTGACTTCTGGCCTGACAGGATATTTCCCATCACCCTCAGGCCCTGAAGTTTTCCGGCTTTTCTGGGCATGATACTACCACATGACCTTTATTCCCACAGTACAAACATAACCCCTGCTGTCTCCTCCGCGTCTTCTCACGCGAGGAGAGGCGGGTAGCCCCAATCTGCATAGGCTCCTCGGAAAATTCCTCAGAGTCTGAGGTTCCCTTGGGAAAGAAGGAAACCTCGGTCTCCCTTTCAAGCCTGCGCTCTCTCAGCCGTCTAACCACCCGAATGGATAACTGCATGAGCTGATCCAAGCTATCAGGCAAGGGATATTGTACCAGTTGGTCTTTTAACTGGTTAGAAAGACCTCTTCGGTACTGGTGTCTCAGGGCTGGGTCATTCCACTGGGTATCATGGGCCAACCTCCGAAACTCCGTACAATAAACCTCAACTGGCCTTCGCCCTTGCTTAAGGATCGAAATCTGAGCCTCGGCTGAGGCCGTCTTGTCAGGGTCATCATACAACATGCCCAGTGCCGTAAAAAAAGCATCAACACTTTTAAGCGACGGACAGTCAGGCTGCAACCCATATGCCCAGACCTGTGGGTCTCCTTGTAGCAAGGAAATCACTATGCCCACCCGCTGAATCTCCGACCCAGAAGACTGAGGCCTAAGCTGGAAATATAGCTTGCAGCTCTCCTTAAAACAAAAGAACTGCGAGCGATCTCCAGAAAAACGATCCGGGAGATTTACTTTCGGCTCTCTAACCCCTGAAGGTACTGCTGCTGCGGGAGCTCCGCCAGCGGCCTGTGAGGTGTGCATTTTAATGGACAAATCATTAAATTGTCGAGTCAGGACCTGCACCTGATCGACCACCTGTTGCAAAGTATTTTGAGGGGTATGCTCCATATTCCCACAAAATTTCAACAGGAGTATTGGGCTGCTGAATATGTTATGCACACCAGTGCCAGCAAGAATGTACTGGTGTCTGAACGGTGAGGGATGCAAAACAAATGAACTCACAGACAGACTGGGGAATATGACATTACATACACAGAAGGTGATAGGGTAACAAAATAAACACAAAGTGAACAGAGAAGCCCAAAGGCTAAGAAACTGGGTGTCTCCCTAGTATTAGGAATGCTCAGATGGAAAGAAGCGAGATGTAGTGATTTAATACATAGAGAACCCGAAATGCTGTTGCTAAGGGCAACAGCAAAACCCTAAAGGGTTACCAACGGGTGTGGCAGTAAACTCCTTGGTCAGAGATGGAATAATAGACACAAGGAGAGTCTCCACAATCCTAGTCCTCACTTGCAGTGCACTGGTTCAGCTTACTGCCACTAAACTGACACCTGAACACCTTGCACAGTGAGAAAGGATTTTGGCAGGCAAGTCTGAGAATACAGCCGCAAACTTGCTAGGTTCACAGAGTAGCAAAAGAACCCCAGCAGGTTAAACGACTGACTCCAGTCTTACTGCTAGGTCTGGATTGGCAGAGTGTAATACCAAATCCCAAGGCCTATTTGCAGTAAGCAACAAACAAATACAAAGTTTACACAGTACTAGCTAGCTTTCAGGAACTGACTAACCAACAAAGATTCAGCAGCATCTGCCTAACCTGAGAAGAGGGTTTATATAGCAGGTGCTGTCCACGCCCCACTCAGACCTCACAGACTGTGAGCACAAAAACCAGCACCGGATCCCCTGCCGTGCACAGAGCCTGTAACCACTGCACAGCAAAAGACCCGAACCGGAGTATCAGCTACGCTCAGGTTACTCCGCTAGCACTTGTCTCCCGGTTGCCATGACGACGTGGCAGCACAGAGCAGGAGACCCTAACAACCGCATATGGCGGAAATATGTTGCGTGCTGTGAGGCCAGGAAGGCCCCAAAGGAGGAATTTCAGCTAGGTCGATTTCTGCACTTCCTACAGTCAGGGGTGACTATGGGCCTAAAATTGGGTTCCATTAAGGTCCAGATTTTGGCTCTATCGATTTTCTTCCAAAATAGAACTGGCTTCACTGCCTGAAGTTCAGACTTTTGTTAAGGGAGTGCTGCATAGTCAGCCCCCGTGTGTGCCTCCAGTGGCACCGTGGGATCTCAACGTGGTGTTGGATTTCCTGAAGTCGCATTGGGTTGAGCCACTTAAATCCATGGAGCTACAATACCTCACGTGGAAAGTGGTCATGCTGTTGGCCTTGGCGTCGGCCAGGCGTGTATCAGAATTGGCGGCTTTGTCATGCAAAAGCCCTGATCTGATTTTTTATATGGATAAGGCGGAATTGAGGACTCGTTCCCAATTCCTTCCTAAGGTGGTATCAGTTTTTCATGTGAACCAACCTATTGTGGTGCCTGCAGCTACTTGGGACTTGGAGGATTCCAAGTTACTGGACGTAGTCGGGGCCCTGAAAAGTATATGTTTCCAGGACGGCTGGAGTCAGGAAAACTGACTCGCTATTTATCCTGTATGCACCCAACAAGCTGGGTGCTCCTGCTTCTAAGCAGACTATTGCTCGCTGGATCTGTAGCACGATTCAACTTGCACATTCTGCGGCTGGACTGCCGCACCCTTAATCTGTAGAAGCCCATTCCACGAGGAAGTGGGCTCTTCTTGGGCGGCTGCCCGAGGGGTCTCGGCTTTACAAATTTGCCGAGCTGTTACTTGATCGGGTTCAAACATTTTTGCAAGAGTCTACAAGTTTGATACCCTGGCTGAGGAGGACCTAGAGTTTGCTCATTCGGTGCTGCAGAGTCATCCGCACTCTCCCGCCCGTTTGGGAGCTTTGGTATAAACTAGAGATGAGCGGGTTCGGTTCCTCGGAATCCGAACCCGCCCGAACTTCATGTTTTTTTTCACGGGTCCGAGCGACTCGGATCTTCCCGCCTTGCTCGGTTAACCCGAGCGCGCCCGAACGTCATCATGACGCTGTCGGATTCTCGCGAGACTCGGATTCTATATAAGGAGCCGCGCGTCGCCGCCATTTTCACACGTGCATTGAGATTGATAGGGAGAGGACGTGGCTGGCATCCTCTCCATTTAGATTAGAAGAGAGAGAGTGAGATTGATTTGAGACAGAGACACTTGATTTACTGGAGCTTAGGAGTACTGTAGAGAGTGCAGAGTTTAGTAGTGACTGACCACAGTGACCACCAGACAGTGCAGTTTTATTTAATATAATCCGTTCTCTGCCTGAAAAAAACGATACACAGTGACTCAGTCACATACCATATCTGTGTGCACTGCTCAGCCCAGTGTGCTGCATCATCTATGTATATATCTGACTGTGCTCACACAGCTTATAATTGTGGGGGAGACTGGGGAGCAGTGCCAGTTATGGGTTATAGCAGGAGCCAGGAGTACATATTATTAAAATTAAACAGTGCACACTTTTGCTGCAGGAGTGCCACTGCCAGTGTGACTGACCAGTGACCTGACCACACTGACCACCAGTATAGTTAGTAGTATACTATATTGTGATTGCCTGAAAAAGTTAAACACTCGTCGTGTGACTTGTGTGGTGTTTTTTTTTTTATTCTATAAAAAACTCATTCTGCTGACAGACAGTGTCCAGCAGGTCCGTCATTATATAATATATACCTGTCCGGCTGCAGTAGTGATATATATATATATTTTTTATATCATTATCATCCAGTCGCAGCAGACACAGTACGGTAGTTCACGGCTGTAGCTACCTCTGTGTCGGCACTCGGCAGTCCATCCATAATTGTATACCACCTACCCGTGGTTTTTTTTTCTTTCTTCTTTATACATACATACATACTACATCTCTTTATCAACCAGTCTATATTAGCAGCAGACACAGTACAGTAGTCCACGGCTGTAGCTACCTCTGTGTCGGCACTCGGCAGTCCATCCATAATTGTATACCACCTACCCGTGTTTTTTTTTTCTTTCTTCTTTATACATACATACTACATCTCTTTATCAACCAGTCTATATTAGCAGCAGACACAGTACAGTACGGTAGTCCACGGCTGTAGCTACCTCTGTGTCGGCACTCGGCAGTCCGTCCATAATTGTATACCACCTACCCGTGGTTTTTTTTTCTTTCTTCTTTATACATACATACTACATCTCTTTATCAACCAGTCTATATTAGCAGCAGACACAGTACAGTAGTCCACGGCTGTAGCTACCTCTGTGTCGGCACTCGGCAGTCCATCCATAATTGTATACCACCTACCCGTGGTTTTTTTTTCTTTCTTCTTTATACATACATACTACATCTCTTTATCAACCAGTCTATATTAGCAGCAGACACAGTACAGTACGGTAGTCCACGGCTGTAGCTACCTCTGTGTCGGCACTCGGCAGTCCGTCCATAATTGTATACCACCTACCCGTGGTTTTTTTTTCTTTCTTCTTTATACATACATACTACATCTCTTTATCAACCAGTCTATATTAGCAGCAGACACAGTACAGTAGTCCACGGCTGTAGCTACCTCTGTGTCGGCACTCGGCAGTCCATCCATAATTGTATACCACCTACCCGTGGTTTTTTTTTCTTTCTTCTTTATACATACATACTACATCTCTTTATCAACCAGTCTATATTAGCAGCAGACACAGTACAGTACGGTAGTCCACGGCTGTAGCTACCTCTGTGTCGGCACTCGGCAGTCCGTCCATAATTGTATACCACCTACCCGTGGTTTTTTTTTCTTTCTTCTTTATACATACATACTACATCTCTTTATCAACCAGTCTATATTAGCAGCAGACACAGTACAGTAGTCCACGGCTGTAGCTACCTCTGTGTCGGCACTCGGCAGTCCATCCATAATTGTATACCACCTACCCGTGGTTTTTTTTTTCTTTCTTCTTTATACATACTACATCTCATTATCAACCAGTCTATATTAGCAGCAGACACAGTACGGTAGTCCACGGCTGTAGCTACCTCTGTGTCGGCACTCGGCAGTCCGTCCATAATTGTATACCACCTACCCGTGGTTTTTTTTTCTTTCTTCTTTATACATACATACTACATCTCTTTATCAACCAGTCTATATTAGCAGCAGACACAGTACAGTAGTCCACGGCTGTAGCTACCTCTGTGTCGGCACTCGGCAGTCCATCCATAATTGTATACCACCTACCCGTGGTTTTTTTTTCTTTCTTCTTTATACATACATACTACATCTCATTATCATCCAGTCTATATTAGCAGCAGACACAGTACAGTACAATAGTCCACGGCTGTAGCTACCTCTGTGTCGGCACTCGGCAGTCCATCCATAATTGTATACTAGTATCCATCCATCTCCATTGTTTACCTGAGGTGCCTTTTAGTTGTGCCTATTAAAATATGGAGAACAAAAATGTTGAGGTTCCAAAATTAGGGAAAGATCAAGATCCACTTCCACCTCGTGCTGAAGCTGCTGCCACTAGTCATGGCCGAGACGATGAAATGCCAGCAACGTCGTCTGCCAAGGCCGATGCCCAATGTCATAGTACAGAGCATGTCAAATCCAAAACACCAAATATCAGTAAAAAAAGGACTCCAAAACCTAAAATAAAATTGTCGGAGGAGAAGCGTAAACTTGCCAATATGCCATTTACCACACGGAGTGGCAAGGAACGGCTGAGGCCCTGGCCTATGTTCATGGCTAGTGGTTCAGCTTCACATGAGGATGGAAGCACTCAGCCTCTCGCTAGAAAACTGAAAAGACTCAAGCTGGCAAAAGCACCGCAAAGAACTGTGCGTTCTTCGAAATCCCAAATCCACAAGGAGAGTCCAATTGTGTCGGTTGCGATGCCTGACCTTCCCAACACTGGACGTGAAGAGCATGCGCCTTCCACCATTTGCACGCCCCCTGCAAGTGCTGGAAGGAGCACCCGCAGTCCAGTTCCTGATAGTCAGATTGAAGATGTCAGTGTTGAAGTACACCAGGATGAGGAGGATATGGGTGTTGCTGGCGCTGGGGAGGAAATTGACCAGGAGGATTCTGATGGTGAGGTGGTTTGTTTAAGTCAGGCACCCGGGGAGACACCTGTTGTCCGTGGGAGGAATATGGCCGTTGACATGCCTGGTGAAAATACCAAAAAAATCAGCTCTTCGGTGTGGAAGTATTTCACCAGAAATGCGGACAACATTTGTCAAGCCGTGTGTTCCCTTTGTCAAGCTGTAATAAGTAGGGGTAAGGACGTTAACCACCTCGGAACATCCTCCCTTATACGTCACCTGCAGCGCATTCATAATAAGTCAGTGACAAGTTCAAAAACTTTGGGCGACAGCGGAAGCAGTCCACTGACCAGTAAATCCCTTCCTCTTGTAACCAAGCTCACGCAAACCACCCCACCAACTCCCTCAGTGTCAATTTCCTCCTTCCCCAGGAATGCCAATAGTCCTGCAGGCCATGTCACTGGCAATTCTGACGAGTCCTCTCCTGCCTGGGATTCCTCCGATGCATCCTTGCGTGTAACGCCTACTGCTGCTGGCGCTGCTGTTGTTGCTGCTGGGAGTCGATGGTCATCCCAGAGGGGAAGTCGTAAGCCCACTTGTACTACTTCCAGTAAGCAATTGACTGTCCAACAGTCCTTTGCGAGGAAGATGAAATATCACAGCAGTCATCCTGCTGCAAAGCGGATAACTGAGGCCTTGACAACTATGTTGGTGTTAGACGTGCGTCCGGTATCCGCCGTTAGTTCACAGGGAACTAGACAATTTATTGAGGCAGTGTGCCCCCGTTACCAAATACCATCTAGGTTCCACTTCTGTAGGCAGGCGATACCGAGAATGTACACGGACGTCAGAAAAAGACTCACCAGTGTCCTAAAAAATGCAGTTGTACCCAATGTCCACTTAACCACGGACATGTGGACAAGTGGAGCAGGGCAGGGTCAGGACTATATGACTGTGACAGCCCACTGGGTAGATGTATGGACTCCCGCCGCAAGAACAGCAGCGGCGGCACCAGTAGCAGCATCTCGCAAACGCCAACTCTTTCCTAGGCAGGCTACGCTTTGTATCACCGCTTTCCAGAATACGCACACAGCTAAAAACCTCTTACGGCAACTGAGGAAGATCATCGCAGAATGGCTTACCCCAATTGGACTCTCCTGTGGATTTGTGGCATCGGACAACGCCAGCAATATTGTGTGTGCATTAAATATGGGCAAATTCCAGCACGTCCCATGTTTTGCACATACCTTGAATTTGGTGGTGCAGAATTTTTTAAAAAACGACAGGGGCGTGCAAGAGATGCTGTCGGTGGCCAGAAGAATTGCGGGACACTTTCGGCGTACAGGCACCACGTACAGAAGACTGGAGCACCACCAAAAACTACTGAACCTGCCCTGCCATCATCTGAAGCAAGAAGTGGTAACGAGGTGGAATTCAACCCTCTATATGCTTCAGAGGTTGGAGGAGCAGCAAAAGGCCATTCAAGCCTATACAATTGAGCACGATATAGGAGGTGGAATGCACCTGTCTCAAGTGCAGTGGAGAATGATTTCAACGTTGTGCAAGGTTCTGATGCCCTTTGAACTTGCCACACGTGAAGTCAGTTCAGACACTGCCAGCCTGAGTCAGGTCATTCCCCTCATCAGGCTTTTGCAGAAGAAGCTGGAGACATTGAAGGAGGAGCTAACACGGAGCGATTCCGCTAGGCATGTGGGACTTGTGGATGGAGCCCTTAATTCGCTTAACAAGGATTCACGGGTGGTCAATCTGTTGAAATCAGAGCACTACATTTTGGCCACCGTGCTCGATCCTAGATTTAAAACCTACCTTGGATCTCTCTTTCCGGCAGACACAAGTCTGCTGGGGTTGAAAGACCTGCTGGTGAGAAAATTGTCAAGTCAAGCGGAACGCGACCTGTCAACATCTCCTCCTTCACATTCTCCCGCAACTGGGGGTGCGAGGAAAAGGCTCAGAATTCCGAGCCCACCCGCTGGCGGTGATGCAGGGCAGTCTGGAGCGACTGCTGATGCTGACATCTGGTCCGGACTGAGGGACCTGACAACGATTACGGACATGTCGTCTACTGTCACTGCATATGATTCTCTCAACATTGAAAGAATGGTGGAGGATTATATGAGTGACCGCATCCAAGTAGGCACGTCACACAGTCCGTACTTATACTGGCAGGAAAAAGAGGCAATTTGGAGGCCCTTGCACAAACTGGCTTTATTCTACCTAAGTTGCCCTCCCACAAGTGTGTACTCCGAAAGAGTGTTTAGTGCCGCCGCTCACCTTGTCAGCAATCGGCGTACGAGGTTACATCCAGAAAATGTGGAGAAGATGATGTTCATTAAAATGAATTATAATCAATTCCTCCGCGGAGACATTGACCAGCAGCAATTGCCTCCACAAAGTACACAGGGAGCTGAGATGGTGGATTCCAGTGGGGACGAATTGATAATCTGTGAGGAGGGGGATGTACACGGTGATATATCGGAGGATGATGATGAGGTGGACATCTTGCCTCTGTAGAGCCAGTTTGTGCAAGGAGAGATTAATTGCTTCTTTTTTGGGGGGGGTCCAAACCAACCCGTCATATCAGTCACAGTCGTGTGGCAGACCCTGTCACTGAAATGATGGGTTGGTTAAAGTGTGCATGTCCTGTTTATACAACATAAGGGTGGGTGGGAGGGCCCAAGGACAATTCCATCTTGCACCTCTTTTTTCTTTTATTTTTCTTTGCGTCATGTGCTGTTTGGGGAGGGTTTTTTGGAAGGGCCATCCTGCGTGACACTGCAGTGCCACTCCTAGATGGGCCCGGTGTTTGTGTCGGCCACTAGGGTCGCTTATCTTACTCACACAGTCAGCTACCTCATTGCGCCTCTATTTTTCTTTGCGTCATGTGCTGTGTGGGGAGGGTTTTTTGGAAGGGCCATCCTGCGTGACACTGCAGTGCCACTCCTAGATGGGCCCGGTGTTTGTGTCGGCCACTAGGGTCGCTTATCTTACTCACACAGTCAGCTACCTCACTGCGCCTCTTTTTTTCTTTGCGTCATGTGCTGTTTGGGGAGGGTTTTTTGGAAGGGCCATCCTGCGTGACACTGCAGTGCCACTCCTAGATGGGCCCGGTGTTTGTGTCGGCCACTAGGGTCGCTTATCTTACTCACACAGTCAGCTACCTCATTGCGCCTCTTTTTTTCTTTGCGTCATGTGCTGTTTGGGGAGGGTTTTTTGGAAGGGCCATCCTGCGTGACACTGCAGTGCCACTCCTAGATGGGCCCGGTGTTTGTGTCGGCCACTAGGGTCGCTTATCTTACTCACACAGTCAGCTACCTCATTGCGCCTCTTTTTTTCTTTGCGTCATGTGCTGTTTGGGGAGGGTTTTTTGGAAGGGACATCCTGCGTGACACTGCAGTGCCACTCCTAGATGGGCCCGGTGTTTGTGTCGGCCACTAGGGTCGCTTATCTTACTCACACAGTCAGCTACCTCATTGCGCCTCTTTTTTTCTTTGCGTCATGTGCTGTTTGGGGAGGGTTTTTTGGAAGGGACATCCTGCGTGACACTGCAGTGCCACTCCTAGATGGGCCCGGTGTTTGTGTCGGCCACTAGGGTCGCTTATCTTACTCACACAGCTACCTCATTGCGCCTCTTTTTTTCTTTGCGTCATGTGCTGTTTGGGGAGGGTTTTTTGGAAGGGACATCCTGCGTGACACTGCAGTGCCACTCCTAGATGGGCCCGGTGTTTGTGTCGGCCACTAGGGTCGCTTATCTTACTCACACAGCGACCTCGGTGCAAATTTTAGGACTAAAAATAATATTGTGAGGTGTGAGGTATTCAGAATAGACTGAAAATGAGTGTAAATTATGGTTTTTGAGGTTAATAATACTTTGGGATCAAAATGACCCCCAAATTCTATGATTTAAGCTGTTTTTTAGGGTTTTTTGAAAAAACACCCGAATCCAAAACACACCCGAATCCGACAAAAAAAATTCGGTGAGGTTTTGCCAAAACGCGGTCGAACCCAAAACACGGCCGCGGAACCGAACCCAAAACCAAAACACAAAACCCGAAAAATTTCCGGCGCTCATCTCTAGTATATAAACCCCATGGTCCTTACGGAGTCCCAGCATCCACTTAGGACGTCAGAGAAAATAAGATTTTACTCACCGGTAAATCTATTTCTCGTAGTCCGTAGTGGATGCTGGGCGCCCATCCCAAGTGCGAATTGTCTGCAATACTTGTTTATAGTTATTGCCTAACTAAAGGGTTATTGTTGAGCCATCTGTTGAGAGGCTCAGTTATATTTCATACTGTTAACTGGGTATAGTATCACGAGTTATACGGTGTGATTGGTGTGGCTGGTATGAGTCTTACCCGGGATTCAAAATCCTTCCTTATTGTGTCAGCTCTTCCGGGCACAGTATCCTAACTGAGGTCTGGAGGAGGGTCATAGTGGGAGGAGCCAGTGCACACCAGGTAGTCCTAAAGCTTTCTTTAGTTGTGCCCAGTCTCCTGCGGAGCCGCTATTCCCCATGGTCCTTACGGAGTCCCAGCATCCACTACGGACTACGAGAAATAGATTTACCGGTGAGTAAAATCTAATTTTTGTGCAGAACAAGATCAGCACTGTAGTTACTTATTCTGTGCGATGATTGCTGCGACGAGTGGCACGGTAATGACGTCAGATACCCACCCAGCAAACGCCCGGCCACGCCTGCGTTTTTCCAAACACTCCCAGAAAACGGTCAGTTGCCACCCAGAAACTCCCACTTCCTGTCAATCTCCTTGCGTTCGCCAGTGCGACTGAAAGCGTCGCTAGAACCTGTGCAAAACCACGATGCTCATTGTATTCGTACTCCTCGCGTGCGCATTGTGGTGCATACCCATGCGCAGATTAGCCCTGTTTTGCCATAATCGGTGCGCTGCGACAATCCGTAGCGAGCGATCAACTCGGAATGAGGGCCAAAGTTTCTAAGCATTGCTGTATCAGCAGTCATGGTACCCAAATAAGCAGCGCCGGCTAAATCCAAAGGTTTGGTGCTGTTGTAGGCAGTTAGGAGGAGATGATGGTATAAGTGATGGAAGGAAAGGCACATGAGGGCAGAGGGCCCTGCTCATGAGAACTTACAGTCTAAAGGGAAGTCAGGCAGATGGGTGACACTGATGGGAAAGACAGTGAGAGAGTAGCATGCAGTAGTGGGTAACAAGGACAGCTGAAAGACTGTGATAAAGAAGTGGGTCTTGAGAGCCTCCGATGAGGATGTTGATAAATCGGCCCCTGTATGTGGCACTTGCACAAGTAAAATTGAACAATATTGCAAGAATTGTACAGAAATATAAGACATAATACTATAGCATTGAAGTTTTTTAATAAATATGTTTAATAATATTATTGCAGTATTTTGTGTTAAGCATTATGTTTAATAATATGTTTTGCATTATCATTTCATATAAGCCAATACAAAAATATATTCATTTTAGGAAACTATTATGGGAGAATATTTGACTCCATTTGGGCATCTTAAGGGGTTCTCAAGTATTGGACATTCTAGTGTCAACCAGTGCCGGATTTTATTTTTATCTAGGAGCTGCAAAGTCGTCGTCCTCCGCAGTAAAAACTGCCACCCTGGGTCCATCCACAGGCCACCATTCCCACTGAAAGCCTAACTCATACATCCCAACTTCTCTTTGCGCCATGGAGGGACAACTTTACATGCCTAAGGCCAGGGACGTGCAGGGGAGGCAGTGCCACCCCTGTCATTAATGATTAAAATAATACAAAGAAGATACTTATGACACATATTTTGTGTTATAAGTATCATCTTTATATTATCTTAATCATTTTAGTACCTTAAATTGGTTTGAGAGGCACCGATAGCAGTGCCTCCCGTTGGCAATTGGAACGGGATTAATCGGGAGGGCGGGGCCAGGCACTTGGGCTGTAAAAGCCCATTAAAAACAATGGCGAAAGCGGCACCTCTACAAGTGCCTAATTGACAGGGACACCACGCCTATGTCAGCGAGGCAGCAGTGATTGGACAGCGGATCCAGTGCTGGATCCGCTGTCCGATCATCCATACGCGGCGGGCGGAAGCGGCGGTGGGACCCGGTGGTGACTGGCGTTGAAGCCGTCCGGGCTACAGCAGCGGTGGTCCTGAAGGCAGTAGTGGTGCTCGTGCGGCGGCAGAGACGGAGGACAGCACTCTTCCCTCTCCCTCCCAGCCAGCAGCAGCGGCACTGTCCCGGACACCCAGGTGAGACAGGGGGCCGGGCGTTGCACTGATTTTATATATATATATATATATATATATATATAATCAGTGCCTTCCCAGCATATGATCTAACCGCACGTCACTGCCTACGTCACGCATCCAAAATTAGTGGGTGTGGCATCCCTGTTAGGAGGTGTGGCAGCCCCATTAGGGGGCGTGGCTTCACAGCAAGCACCGCAATCGCATGCCACACTCCCATTTTCATAACTATGGGTGCATGAACAGCACTCAGTGAGCTGCTGGCCATGCCCCCTGTCCCTCTCTGCCAGGGAATAGACGCTGTGTGCATGTGCACAGCATCTATTCACCGCTGCTCTGCCTAAGAGCAGTGAGTGACAGGGGGGATCTCCCAACTGCCCCTCCCCCCCCTCCCCGACTGCGGGACACTGGAACCTGCGGGTTGAGTAGCGGGACAGACTGTGAAAAATGGGACTGTCCCACCAAAATCGGGACAGTTGGGAGGTATGCTACCTGACAAACACTCACAGGACAGGCAGCTCCAGGGAGAGGTGTTTTCTCCCCCAGGGACTGCCAATTCGGGCCATGAATAATAGCGGGAGGGCTTCCAATAGGAAGCCACTCCCTGCATTACCACAGCCTTACCCGGCTTCTATGGACTGCAGCCGATGCTGTGCTAGAAACCAGTGTTTTGCGCATGCACGGTCCTGCAGCCTGCCATGTCCATTGTGCGCCGGGACAGGAGGACACTGCTTGTACAAATGTGCAGGTCCCGAAGCCTTCACTGTGCAGTTGCTGGTACTGGGGAGGTGGCGACACTGCTCGTGTGCATCCGCAGGTCCCCGTGCCTGCCAGACTAATACAGGCTTCCAGACTGTGGATTGCAGCACAGACATCCTCCCTCCTCAAAGAGTGTAGGAGCCTCCGCTGTACTTACCCTAATTCAAGATTTTTTTAAATGCTTTTTATTAGTCTTCGTGGTATATAAAATCACAAAAAAGATTTTCTTTTCTTTAAGCTAAAAAACTATACACCAGTATATATCATGAACCTGCAACACCAAAAATCGCCCTATTATCATGGTACCGTATTTTAACTGTAAAAGATTTGTCTTTATTTTCCTTGCAAAAAAAGGTGAAAAGAAAAAACAAATGTCTGGTATGGGTCCAATTTGTTCTCATCATGTTACTCACTGTATTTTTTCTCCAGGCAAAAAAAAATCCTCTATGTTGAAAACAATAAATTTTTAATGCCTATTTATGGATATACAGATGTGTCCTCATACCAGTCACGCCAAACAGCCCCTCTTGGCTTGGTAGGTCGCACGAAACTCTGCTAGCGTCGGGTGTCTCTTTTGCCAAACTGCAACTAGGAAGCACCAGGAGACTGTTCTGAGTATTGTGATATATGACACTTGTGTATCTGTGTGCGTCTGCGACTCAGTCTGTACCATAGTTGCCTACCCTCCCTCATTCTGCAGGAGACTCCCTGAAATAGTAGCAATCGCCCTCACTCCCTGAATGGTCCCTCAATCTCCCTGAAAAAAAAGAAATCATAGATACATACATTTAAATGGGATCATCAGTGCCATTTCCCTGTATTGGTTATAATGATCCCTATGGCTACATGCATTTTAACGGTTTCTTGTGGCCACTTACAGTATATGGAACCTCTTGTAAAATACAATACACAAACAAATCCTGCAAAATATAAGAGTATTTTCTTCAACAAGTAGATCTTACTAACTTTGGGGCTTATTTACATTTGGATGTAAGTCATGTTTATGACGCGCCTCTCAGATGTAGCAGTACACGTCTGCGCTGATAGGTGTTACTTTCACAGTCTCCCTGAAATGCTTTTTCAAAAGTAGGCAAGTATGGTCTGTACACAGTGCTATAATATAGCAGCCGCAGCGTTTTTACAATACAAGTTCCACTGTGCTCTGTAAACATCCTAGTGATATTTGGTGGACCCCTTTCTTTGAAAGTAAAGCATTCATAACCTAGAACCAGAAATAACGACACGGAGACTTGAATTTTGGCAGAAAATTGCTAGCTATTTATTTGTCCCTATCCATTAGCAAACCTGTAATAAAGAAATTAATTTAATATGCCGCTCCAGCCGGCATATGGTGGCGGCCCAAAAGAACGGCTCAATTAACCTAAATTAACCTTAAATAACTAATCCTATAAATTTACTAAAACTTATCATAAACCGGTAATAGGTGACAACTCAACCCCCACAGTGACTACCCACCGCTCCTGGGTGCCCTGCCGCTGCCTTCCCGGACGGGTGGTCAAGCGGCCATAAGTCGATGGAGGTGAGTGCACCTAAACCACAACAAACTGTAAAACACTACAGTTTTCCCTACAATACAAAACTGCCGTTCTTTTCCGCCAACAGCGAAAGACTCATCCCCAAAGTCTTTCGCACCGCCACCATAAACCTACCCTAACTCCTGCAAAGCGAAACCTAGATCCTCCAGAAAAAACATCATCCCCTCATTGGATAGATGTACTCCATCATGCCGGAAAAGGTGGCTGTCTCTGAACCGAATCCTCGGGTGGCGAACCACCCTCCCTCCGTGGGACAGCACCCACTTTGCCACCGCCCCGTTCACCTTTTTCCGGGCCTCGTCAATCTGGCGCCCATCCGCCACACCCCTCCAACAAAATCTTGGCACCATCATTGAAAAAACCAACACACAATTGGTCCATGTTGCGGCTACACTTGCCAGATCATGTATCATGGCCCACCGCAGATCCAAGGATGTCCTCTTCCCCAGGTCGTTGCCACCTAGATGGACAACCAAGACCCTAGGGACTCCATGCTTGCTGGCCTGACTCACTAACCTACTCCTCAGCTCACCCCACATCATTCCTCGCCAGCCAAGCCATCTGACACCCTGTGCTCCAAGCAATGCCTGAGCCCCCTCCGAGGCCACAAACCTGGCCGCCCAGTAAATGTAAGAGTGGCCAACCACCCAAATGGCCAAATTGTCGTCAAACCATCCTGAAGGGGAAAAGAGGGGTAAAATTGATTACTAAGAGGCTTATTAATTGTTTACACTGAAGGATCTGCCAAAAAGAAAAAACTTTAGATCTCGCTATTGCAGCAGTCACGGCCTAGCCGAACTGCACCATGCTTCGTTGCCAATTTAAAGCGCAATTACAGACACAAAGGGGAAAGATCAAATAAAACAAACGAAATAAAACAGGGAGGGGGGGGGGTATAAAATGGGAAACACATGTAATAACTCAGCTGGAGGTGAAAGCGTAAAGACCTGCTGAGGGACTCTGATTATGTCACAACTGAGGGCCTGAGCTGACGGGAGGCAGCCTCAGTTGTAGGGGCTGAGATGTACCGGAACCTGGGAGGTTGTATCAGACCCCTGGACATGTAAGTAACATGAATAATAACTGCCCGAAGGCGTGACCACGACAACTTGGATAAAAGTCAATGATGTTTATTATGACAACTCCGCAACACAGCAGCAGTAAAAGAAAACGTAAAAGTCAGCAAAGAATAAATACAGTTCCTGGGTACTACAGGATGGCAGGAGCCACAGGGCACTGGTAGTGTGAGATAGTTCTTATGATCTTCTAGATGGAAAGTCCTTACCAGGCCCGACTGTAGCAATGGAGATAACCCAGGATTGTGCCAGCTGGTGTTCCAGGAAAAGCTGGGTTGCTGAAGATAAAACAGCTGCTGTGGATACTGGCTGGAACCAGACTGTTGTTAGCACGGAGTGGATACTGGCTGGAACCAGTTAAATAATAAATGAACTTGGGAGCGATGAAATATGAACTGAAATGTAGAACTTGAGAGCGGAGAAATAATAATACCGGTGGAGAGTGGTAAAGTGTAGAAAGGACACCGGCCCTTTAAGGGAAGCTGTACTCTGCTGGAAGCTGAGCTGGAAGCAGGTAATGTTGTAGCTGGAAACAGATGAATCCACAATGGATTGGAGAGTCAGGCTACACCGCAGGTGGAATGCTGGTGCGGGTCTCTATGGTGGAAGTCTTGAGACAGGAGCTGGAACCTGGAAGACAATCACAGGAGAGAGACAAACAGGAACTAGGTTTGACAACCAAAGCACTGACGCCTTCCTTGCTCAGGCACAGTGTATTTATACCCGCAGCAAGGAAGGGATTGGCTAGGCAATTATGCAGATTATCAATACTGAGAATAGATTGGTGGAAATGATCAGCTGACAGAATCCAAGATGGCTGCGCCCATGCAGACACTTGGAGGGAAGTTTGGTTTGTAATCCATGTGGTAATGAAAACAGTAATGGCGGCGCCGGCCACCGGAGACAGGAGGCGCCAGGCTGACAGATGCACATCCAACCACGCGGACACAGCGGAGGCCGCGGCTGACGTAATCGCCACTCAGACACTCTGCATGCAGAAGTTCAGGGACGGCGGCGGAGGCCGCGGGAGACGCCATGCCAGGTGTAATGTGGCGTTTACTGTGACAGCGTCCCAGAGTGACAGGAGAGGATACAGGAATGTACACATCAGGATAACAGATGGGATCCGGACCTGGAGCGCTGAGCCAGCCTTAGGAGGCATCTGATGGGTAAGAAATGGCGTCCAGATACCCGGATCGTGACAGCACCCCCCCCCTTTAGGAGTGGCCCCAGGACACTTCTTTGGCTTTTGAGGAAACTTGGAATGGAATCTCCGGACCAAGGCAGGAGCATGGACATCAGAAGCATTGGTCCATGAACGTTCCTCAGGACCATAACCCTTCCAGTCAATAAGATATTGTAGTTGACCGTAACGGTGACGTGAGTCCAGGATCTTGGCCACTTCATACTCAACGCCTCGTTGAGTTTGGACTTTCGGAGTTGGAGGAAGTGAGGAATGAAACCGATTCAAGATCAGCGGTTTCAACAGGGAAACATGGAATGTCCTGGGTATTTTTAAGAAGGGAGGCAACTGGAGTCTGTAAGCAACAGGATTGATGACTTGTTCAATCTTGAAAGGACCGATATAGCGAGGTGCAAACTTCATACTGGGAACTCTTAACCTCAAATTCTTCGTGGATAACCATACCCGATCACCCACCTTGAGAGCAGGAACTGCTCGACGCTTCTTATCCGCAAACTTCTTGTACCTGAACGATGCCTTGAGCAGAGCTGATCGTACGCTCTTCCAGATATTGGCAAACTGATGCAAGGTGATATCCACTGCGGGAACAGAAGTTGCTGGAAGCGGTTGGAACTCAGGGACTTTAGGGTGGAATCCAAAGTTAGTGAAGAATGGTGTTGAAGCAGATGAAGAATGATACTGGTTGTTATGACAGAACTCGGCCCAGGGAAGTAATTGAACCCAGTCATCTTGAGAGGAGGACACATAGATGCGGAGGAAGGCCTCCAAGTCCTGATTCACCCTCTCGGTTTGACCATTGGTCTGAGGATGGTAAGCCGTGGAAAACTTTAGCTTGACTTGGAGGACTTGACATAAACTTCGCCAGAATTTGGCTGTGAATTGAACTCCTCGATCTGAGATAATTTCTTCAGGAAGACCGTGGAGTCGGAAGATCTCTTGTATGAATACTTGAGCCAACTTGGAAGCTGACGGAAGACCGGTGAGAGGAATGAAGTGTGCCATCTTGGTGAACCGGTCAACTACCACCCAGATGGTATTGAACTTGTTGCACATGGGTAAGTCTGTAAAGAAATCCATCGACAAGTGGGTCCATGGTCGACGGGGAACGGATAGTGGAACCAGTTGCCCCGCAGGCGACTGGCGGGATACTTTATGTTGGGCACACTTTGGGCAAGATGCAATAAACTCCAAGACGTCCTTTTTCAGAGTTGGCCACCAATAGGACCTAGAGATAAACTCCAGGGTTTTTTGGATACCTGTATGTCCGGCAAAACGGGAAGCATGGGCCCAATGCATGAGCTTCTTCCTTAGCATCGGCTTCACAAAACTTTTCCCTGATGGGGGCGTAGAATCCATCCCTACCGTGGAGAATGCCAACGGATTTATAATAGGATGCTTGTCTGAAGACTCTGACTCATTTTCTTGCTCCCATGAGCGGGAAAGGGCATCGGCCTTGCGATTCTGAGAGCCCGGACAGAACTGGAGTTTAAAGTCGAACCTGGAAAAGAAAAGTGCCCATCTGGCCTGACGAGGGTTGAGACATTGTGCGCCCTTCAGGTATAAAAGGTTCTTGTGGTCTGTAAGTATGGTGATTGAATGAGAAGCTCCCTCCAACAGATACCTCCACTCTTCTAGAGCGAGCTTGATGGCTAGCAACTCCTGGTCGCCAATGGCATAGTTGCGCTCAGCTGGGGAGAACTTCCGGGAGAAGAAACTGCAAGGGTGTAAATGGCCATCTTTAGCCCTCTGAGATAACACCGCTCCTACTCCAACGGAGGAGGCATCCACCTCTAAGATGAAAGGAGAGTCGATGTCAGGCTGTTTCAGAACAGGCGCAGAGATGAACCTTTGTTTTAAAAGATGAAATGCTTGCATGGCTTCTTCAGACCACTTGGACGGGTTAGCACCCTTCTTAGTGAAAGCAGTAATAGGCGCCACAATGGTGGAAAAGTCTCGTATAAACTTTCGGTAATAGTTGGCGAACCCTAAGAACCTCTGGACCCCTTTGAGGGTTAAGGGTACCGGCCAATTTTGGATTGCTTGTAGTTTCTCAGGATCCATCTCTAGTCCGGAACCGGACACAATGTACCCTAGAAACGGAATGGACTTGACTTCAAAGACGCATTTTTCTAATTTGCAATAGAGATGATTGACACGGAGACGGGACAGAACCTCTTTAACCCAAAAACGATGTTCCTCTAAATCGTTGGCAAAAATGAGGATATCGTCTAGATAGATCACGACATGACGGTATAGAATGTCTCTGAAGATCTCATTGACAAAATGCTGGAAGACAGCTGGAGCATTGCTCAATCCGAAGGGCATGACGAGGTACTCATAATGTCCGTCACGGGTGTTAAAGGCGGTCTTCCACTCGTCACCCTCACGGATCCGGATGAGATTGTATGCACCTCGCAAGTCCAGCTTTGTAAAGATGGTAGCTCCGCTAACTCTGTCAAAGAGCTCAGTAATCAGGGGTAAAGGATAACGGTTCTTGATGGTAATGTCGTTCAAACCTCTGTAGTCGATGCACGGCCGCAGACCACCATCTTTCTTTTTTACAAAAAAGAAGCCTGCGCCGGCTGGAGAAGAAGAAGGTCGAATGAACCCCTTTGCTAGGTTCTCTTTAATATATTCCTCCATAGAATGCGTCTCAGGCAGAGACAACGGATAAGTTCGGCCTCGAGGTGGAACCTTCCCTGGAACGAGATCAATCGGACAGTCCCATTCTCTATGAGGAGGAAGGATATCAGCAGAAGCTTTACTGAACACATCCGTGAAATCTTGATATGGAGGAGGTGGAACATCAGACGACCTGGGGGAGGAAGAACAGACAGGCAATACTTTAAACAAACATGTCTCAGCACAGGAGGAACCCCATGCCAGGATTTGCGTAGTCGTCCAATCAATTGTAGGATTGTGAAGACGGAGCCATGGAAGGCCCAGGACCACAGGATGTGTGGCTCTTGGAATCACTAAAAAAGAAATAAGTTCGGAATGAAGAACTCCCACTCTCAGACGAACTGGTAGAGTCCTTAAAGAAATAACTGCATCAAAAATTTTGCTGCCATCCACGGCAGTTAAAGAAATGGACGAAGGAAGTCTCTCGGTGGGTAGGGACCACCGTTTAACATAGGCTTCGGTAATAAAGTTCCCAGCTGCTCCGGAATCAAGGAGGGCAATGACGTTCCGATAACGTTGAGCAACTTGAAGCGAGACTGGGAGATTACAATCTTGAGTAGATGGAGAGGAGATCATTACTCCTAGCCGGCCCTCTCCTTGGCGAGCTAGGATTTGGAGTTTCCCGGACGTTTGGGACAGGCATTAATGGTGTGAGACGGAGCTGCACAATAGAGACAGAGAAACTCGGAGAGACGTCTTCGGCGCTCAGCAGGAGTTAAACGGGAACGGCCAAGTTGCATGGGCTCATCTTTAGATGGTGACAGTTGACGAGGAGGAGGAGCAGAAGATTTTGGAGCAGATGATCTTCCACGCTCAGTTGCTCTCTCTCTCAAACGTAAATCAACTTTCGTGCAGAGTGAGATTAGCTCATCTAACTTAGAAGGTAAGTCTCTGGTAGCTAACTCATCTTTAATACGCTCAGATAAGCCATGCCAGAATGCAGCATACAGGGCCTCGTCGTTCCATGCCAGTTCGGATGCCAGGATCTGGAACTGTATCAGATATTGTCCTACAGTACGTGACCCCTGGCGTAAACGGAGAATCTCGGATGAAGCTGAGGTTACCCGGCCTGGCTCGTCGAAGATGCGCCTGAATGTTGACACGAAGGCAGTGTAGGATGATAGCAGGGTGTCGGACCTCTCCCATAACGGTGATGCCCAATCAAGGGCTGAGCCACTGAGAAGAGAAATAATGTAGGCAATTTTTGTACGGTCACTGGGAAAATTGCCAGGTTGTAGCTCAAACTGAATCTCACACTGGTTGAGAAATCCCCTGCAGAATCTTGGAGATCCGTCAAATTTTGCTGGCGTTGGAAGATGAAGACGTGGAGCAGAAATGGGTAAGGTGGGTGGGGTTATAGCTGGAGTCACTGTGGTTGACGCACCAGACGCGGCTGATCCACGGAGAGTTGTCTGAATCCCATCCAGCCGAGTAGAGAGATCCTGGAGACAGCGGATGATGTGGCCCTGTGCAGCCTCCTGATGTTCTAGTCGGGCTGCCAGTTCTTGCATCGGCCTGGCCGCTTGATCCTGGTCTCCGGCTGGATTCATTAGGTCAGTGCTTACTGTCACAACTGAGGGCCTGAGCTGACGGGAGGCAGCCTCAGTTGTAGGGGCTGAGATGTACCGGAACCTGGGAGGTTGTATCAGACCCCTGGACATGTAAGTAACATGAATAATAACTGCCCGAAGGCGTGACCACGACAACTTGGATAAAAGTCAATGATGTTTATTATGACAACTCCGCAACACAGCAGCAGTAAAAGAAAACGTAAAAGTCAGCAAAGAATAAATACAGTTCCTGGGTACTACAGGATGGCAGGAGCCACAGGGCACTGGTAGTGTGAGATAGTTCTTATGATCTTCTAGATGGAAAGCCCTTACCAGGCCCGACTGTAGCAATGGAGATAACCCAGGATTGTGCCAGCTGGTGTTCCAGGAAAAGCTGGGTTGCTGAAGATAAAACAGCTGCTGTGGATACTGGCTGGAACCAGACTGTTGTTAGCACGGAGTGGATACTGGCTGGAACCAGTTAAATAATAAATGAACTTGGGAGCGATGAAATATGAACTGAAATGTAGAACTTGAGAGCGGAGAAATAATAATACCGGTGGAGAGTGGTAAAGTGTAGAAAGGACACCGGCCCTTTAAGGGAAGCTGTACTCTGCTGGAAGCTGAGCTGGAAGCAGGTAATGTTGTAGCTGGAAACAGATGAATCCACAATGGATTGGAGAGTCAGGCTACACCGCAGGTGGAATGCTGGTGCGGGTCTCTATGGTGGAAGTCTTGAGACAGGAGCTGGAACCTGGAAGACAATCACAGGAGAGAGACAAACAGGAACTAGGTTTGACAACCAAAGCACTGACGCCTTCCTTGCTCAGGCACAGTGTATTTATACCCGCAGCAAGGAAGGGATTGGCTAGGCAATTATGCAGATTATCAATACTGAGAATAGATTGGTGGAAATGATCAGCTGACAGAATCCAAGATGGCTGCGCCCATGCAGACACTTGGAGGGAAGTTTGGTTTGTAATCCATGTGGTAATGAAAACAGTAATGGTGGCGCCGGCCACCGGAGACAGGAGGCGCCAGGCTGACAGATGCACATCCAACCACGCGGACACAGCGGAGGCCGCGGCTGACGTAATCGCCACTCAGACACTCTGCATGCAGAAGTTCAGGGACGGCGGCGGAGGCCGCGGGAGACGCCATGCCAGGTGTAATGTGGCGTTTACTGTGACAGCGTCCCAGAGTGACAGGAGAGGATACAGGAATGTACACATCAGGATAACAGATGGGATCCGGACCTGGAGCGCTGAGCCAGCCTTAGGAGGCATCTGATGGGTAAGAAATGGCGTCCAGATACCCGGATCGTGACAGATTAGACCAGATTAGCCGAATTGTAGATTAGAATTCAGTCCGTCAAGTCAGGCAAAAAATCGCAAAATAACTCCAGACCCCCGCTGCCGACTCATGCCAGCAACGGCGAGTAGCTAATCCCTGAGTAGGATAACAAAAGGGGAAAACACCAACAGACGCACAACACCATAACTCACAGAACTGGAACAACATAATACATTGCAAATAAAACAAAGCACTAAGCGCAATCCGACCTCTCATGCAACGGGGCGAATATATCGTCTGTAACTTGACGACTTCCCTCGCCCCACCGCCTGGATTTCAAATCTGGAGAAACCCGCCGCAGCAGCCGACGTCGCCGCGCCTATTCGAAAGGAATGGGTACCGAACGCAGCGGGTGGGAGGCCCAAGCTCGCTAAACAACGACTCAGCATCCAACGGAACTGGTATTTCGTCACTGGCAGCCCGTCATAATGCAATAGCCATGACCCCTCCCTAACGGGTCGCACCACCACATATTGCATCGCCAGACCTACTGGGCAAACGCTCTCCTCTTGCGCTGGAACCATAGTGACCCAGCGACCTCTCCCCACTTGGTCCGTCTTAGAGCGCCTTAATCTGCACAGCAAGGACCTCTCACACACTACTACGTCTCCGACCAGCATGCGCGACTCTGCTCTCTTGGAAGGCGCTACCAACTCCGAAACCCTAAAGGCCCCATGGTAAGCCAATGAGAACGCCAAACTGCGCAAAAGTGTCTCAAACCTGGACGACGCGACTCGCCCCACCGCCGCGATGACGGCCGGCAACAAAGCCGCATCGATGGGCCGCCTCCTATCCGGTGGCGTCGGCGCCACTCGCGTCCACCCTTTCATTGCCTTCCGCAGAACATCGCTTTTTGTCACATCGGGGACGCCCCGCAGCTTGCAGAAAACCAGACCCCAGCCAAGTACCGGGATACCACCGCTCGGGACCCACCCGAAACATACAGCTGCCAAATAAAAGAAAGCATCAGCCGATGCCTGCTCTTACCTTGTTGCTGACGACCTTGGACAAACTCCTCCCACTCATTCCAAGCATGTCCGTAAGCCTTGAGCGTGGCTGGCGCGACTGACCGCAACGCTATACCCTCCAGTCCGGCCCGATCACCTGCCAAACCTAACCGGGACAATGAAAACCTTGCTCGTTGGTCTCAGGTGCCAACAACCAACACCTCTCCCACTGTCCTCGCGACAAAGCGTCGACAATCCCATTCTCCAAACCGGGCACATGTTGCGCGCGGAACCACAGGTTCCTACGCAAGCATGTCAAAAGCAATTGCCCTAGCACCCGCATAACCACCAACGACTTTGCCCTCTGGTTATTAATCGCATGCACCACGCCCAGATAATCGCATCTAAACAAAATGCTGCGATTAGCCAGCCGATCGCCCCAGACCTCCAACGCCACCATAATGGGAAAAACTCCAGAAGCAAAAGGTCCTTCGTGAAACCCCCGCGATGCCATTCTGCCGGCCACGAGGCCGCGCACCAAGATCCCTCCAGATGGCAACCGAATCCAGAGGCGCCCGCTGCGTCGGTGAACAGCTGCAACCTAGCGCTGTCCGCCATTGGGGCCTGCCATATACACACCCCGTTGAAGTCCTCGAGGAACGAGGCCCATATTGCCAACTCCCTCTTAATCTCTGAGGACAAACGCACGAAATGGTGCGTTCTGGCACACCCCGCAGTCGCCCTTCACAGCTTCCGGCAGTACACACCTAAAAGCGAACTCAAATGAGCCGGAAGGCGCCTGGAGCCTTCTTAGGAACCACCCCCACTGGAGAGATGACCAAGTCATCCCCCGAAGGAACACGCCGCGTTGTTAAACGCAAAACATTTTCCTTTTGTGGTGGCACGCCCCCCTGCGCGGACTGCCGACCTACCTGACTTGGCCAATCCGCCGTCCGCGCCAAACCCCTGGGAGGACGACCCTGCGTGGTGCCCGTCCGCCCCCGGCTTCCGGGGCTCCTCCGCCTGTAGCGAAGCCCGGGTGACCTTGAGCCCAACCTCAACGTCCTTGAACCCGAAGTCCATGACCTGCAAACCTTCCTGTTGTTCCCTGAATTCCTGATCGTACCTGCGCCACTCCGATCCCGAAGACGTGCGCTGCATGTCATGTACGAGATGCAGATACCTAATTATATTCGTGTGCTCTGCCGGCCTGTCCTCCAGGTAAGATGCCACGAAGACCCAGAACCCGGCCAGGCAATTATCGAAGGTACGGAATGCCTCAGCCCCGATGCCCTTCTTTGCCCCGCCACCTTATACTCTTTCTTCGCGACCTTCGTCAATACGAACACGTCCACGAAGTCCCCCCTCCAAATCTTCTTGCGGCAGCTATCTCGCAGCCCCCGCAGTACAGCAGTCTAGACGAATCGCACGACACCGGGCAAATTGCGAGCTTCTTGGCCCTACGCGCTTCCTCGCTAAGCCGCTTGCGCCTGTTCCGCTGGCCCGCTGCCCTCTTGGCGAATTTAGTTGCCCGCTTCTTTGCCCTAGTTGTGCTACTGACTTCAGACGCCTGTGACGACATTGAAGATGAAGTGGAGGAACCCGAATACCGACTGCACCACCTTACCTGATGCCGCCGACTGCCCCGACATGGAATCTTCCGGCGCGTCCAAATCGTTGCCTTCCTCCTCGAAATCTGCCATCGCCTCATCCCCGAGCTCCCTTGAAAAAGAGGAAGAAGCGGAGGACCCCTCCAGCACTCGCGGCACATGCCGCGGCCTCCGTGCTGGGGGCGTTGCGGCCGTGAGCTCCCCCGCGTCCTGCCCTGGACCCTGTTGTAATTCTGCGGCGACCGTCCCGAGCTCACGGCAGGCGCGTGCCACCCGCTGCGCCGCCATAGCCCGCAGCCCGCCGGAACGAACAGCCGTTCTAGGGGAGGCAGCCGCGGCTAGCGGCCCTAACACCTTCACCGCTGTGGCCAGGGCCGAGCCAGCGCTCCGGAGGGGTCGGGAGGGGTCGTGACTGCCCCAAAACGCGGTCCTGGGTCCTTCGCCGGGGCCCGCGTGAGACCACGCGCTCGCCGCCCGACATGCGTGTGCCGGGCATCCGACGCACGCTGCCCTTGCGGGAAAGCGGAGGCACCGTTGTCGGCGCCCGCACTGCCCTCGCCTCCGAATTTGTCCCCTCTTCCCGTGTATCGGAACTATCCGATGCCGCAGAGGGGGGGGGTGGGACCGCCGCGAGCTCCTGCGGCGCGTGCAGCAGCACCGCGGCCACTTACCCATTCCCTGTCCCCCCTCCTCCACCGCAGGCCGCTAGATTCCGGCCCCGGGGGAGTGATCTGAAAAGACCGGGAACCCCGCGGCGCAGCAGAGCGCGCACCGCTCCGCTTGCAGTGGACACGGGCTCGCGCACCTCCCGTGCGCGCACTCCGTGACCTCTTGCTGCCGCACCCCTTCTCCTTGGTATCGCACTGCCCTGCCAGTGATCATAATTGCCCTGTCTCCCCTCTCCCCCCGGCTCCCGCCGGACTCCGGCTGCCTGGGAGATAGCAGGGGAGACAGCAGGGCCGGCGGCGCTGCTGCGCACACACGTGCGCGGCTAGCGGCGCCAGAGGCGAGCGTGGGCGCGCGCGCACCTCGGGCGCGCGCCCAACTGCTCTCTGTCACCACAAGGCCTCTTGTCTGGGCTCCTGCATTAAGAGCCCCATTAGCTTAACCTGGTTGATCACTGCCTCTCCCCCTCCCTCCCCGCTCCACACCGTGTTCCGGCTGCGGGGGAGAGGGCTGAGGAGACGAGGAAAGCGGCGCGCGTCCCACCGCTTCCGGTCCGTGCTCTCTCAGCCGAAGCGTTTGGGGATGACGCCGTGCGAGGCCCTGCGACAGGCCTCGCTCGGCTGGCCACCGTCCCCCGCCCAGTGCCCTCCCCCCGCCTGGAACCATTAGCCGGCCCCGGCAAGGGGGAAGAGCTGGGCATCGAACTCAGTCTCCGGTCCCTGGATGAGCGCCCGGCGCGGCGCGCTCCCGCGGGCACCCGGCACTGGGGCTTCCCCGGCCATGCCCGGAGGCAAGGGCTGCTGCCCGCCCACCTCCGGGCGGCCTGACTCCCTCTCTGATCCTCCTCGTCGGCCGCTCCCGCCAGTCACAGCCGGCCCGGCTTCCGCCAGATCCCTCGCGGAGGCCCTAGGGGACGGGACGCCGTCCCCAGGGCCAGCCAGCTCGCCCCCGGAACCAGCCCCCACCGCCAGATGAGCGGTAACGGGCTGGGGTCCCGGCGGACCGTCGTGGGCGAGTGGCAGCCAGAGCACTGATGTGTGACCTAAATGCAGGGAGCTGACATTGACAAAACACTGAAATGTATAAATCCGAAAAAATAAATGGGGGGATTCTGCAAAGCAGCACTCACCCCAAAGCAAATCCACCAAGAGAACTAAGATGGCCTCACCTTCCCTATATATATCAAACCCTCCCCCTAAAAGGCTGTACTTTCCTAACAGCTAGGTCCACCCCTCCCAAGATGTTTAACTCTTTCCTTTCCTATGCAGTCAATTCTCTCTCCTATACGGATGTAGAATTAGATGTACTTAGTTTTACTTGTACACACTGAATCGTGGCACCTGTTAGCATGTTTTGCAATCCGTAAGCTTTGGCCAGTGAGTTCCCACACTGAACCTGATTTCAGAGGGTGCCTTTGACCATACTTACCTACTTTGCTGCCTCCTCCTCCGGGAGGAGGCAGCGTTGTAGGTGCACGGGGGCGTGGCTGGCAGCAGGATGGGCTGTTCGAGGGGCGTGGCCAGCAGCAGGATGGGTGGTCCGGGGGCGTGGCATCAGGGGCACGTCATCGTGACTCCACCCCCCGCTGTGCTGTGCCGAGAAACGAGGCGCTGCATAGCGGCGGGCGGAGCTACGATGACGCGATTCAGCGCGAATCGCGTCATCGGACCCCCTCGGCCCGCCCACTTTTCTCTGCTGCGGGCAGCTGAGGGGGAAAGCGGGAGGCTTGCCCAACCTTTCCGGGGGGCAGGGAGGGTCACCCGATTTTCGGGAGCCTCCCGGCCATTCCGGGAGGGTAGGCAAGTATGCCCTTGACACGGCCCTGCGCTTCAATGGAGGTGGTGTCTCACTTGTTCTTCCTATTTAACGTTGCTCCATAGAGCCTGCATTGAGCAAATGATTGAACAATAGATGCTTAGAAATCCAGATTTCTGTCCTTGAATCCAGACATGCATTTACACAAGTCACAACCAGAAAGTGAAAGAAAACCCGAATGTACCTTCTCCTGTTATTGTGTCTGTGTAGGTACATCACCACACACCTGGAGGAGGCATAAGGAGGTGATAAACCAGTGAAAAGTACAAGGTGATAAACGCACCAGCCAGTCAACTCCTGTCAGTTTGCATATTGGAGCTGAATGGCTGCTGCGTTTATCACCTTGCACATCAGTGGGGCAGATGTATTAACCTGGAGAAGGTATAAGGAAGTGATAAACCAGTGATATGTGCAAGGTGATAAACGCACCAGCCAATCAGCTCCAATATGCAAATTGACAGGAGCTGACTGGCTGGTGAGTTTATCACTTTGTACTTTTCACTGGTTTATCACTTCCTTAGGTTAATACATCTGATCCATGAGATCCACTCCCCCCATGTGCATGTTATACTACTCTGTACCTAACCCTGATGCTAGATGCTCTTGATGCCTGGAGAAAAAGAAAACAATACTAATCAGGTGTCGCCATTACCACTTCCACAGCTGCTACCAATGATAATAATATGAAATCATATACAATATAAAAAAGTTAAGATAAGGGGCTAATGTATAGTTGGCAGAATGTATCTCGTGTGATTCTGCATTACCTACTCCAGGACCAAGGGTACGGAAGTTGTTCAGAGGCATAAATATGCCTGCTTTCAAGCATATCTCTTGCAGCTAGCAAACTAAAGCTGGTGTAAGTGCACTCTTATTGTGATAATACCAACCATCCCAATTTTAGCGGGACACTCCCGCTATTCTAGGACTGTTCCGCTGTCCTACACAAAGGCTGCAGTGTCCCGCGGGTAGTCAGGAGGTTGGGGGACGCGCTGTCACTGCTGCTGCTTTATTCTGTCCTGCTAAACAGACCGAGCAGTGGTGCTGGTGAAGGATTTAGCATGCATGGGATGTCCAGTATATGCAGTATATGAGCAGAGGGCTGTGTGTAGACTTAAACCTGGATGTGATCCCAGTGCCGTAACTAGACATTTTAGCGCTGTGTGCAAGAAACAGCATTGGCGCCCCCCACATCACATATAAAATAGGGCCATAGGGGTGTGGCTTGATGGGGAAAAAGCGTAGACACAAAATAATACCAATTCATATTATGCAGTAGTCTCCATTATTCAAATTATGCCACACAGTAGCGCCACTTACACACATTACGGCAGGCAGAGCCCCACTTTACACATAACGGCTGGTAGAGTCCCGTTTTACACAGTACAGCTGGTAGAGTCCCCTTTTACACAGTACAGCTGGTAGAGTCCCCTTTTACAAAGTACGGCAGGTAGAGTCCCCTTTTACACATTATGGCAGTCAGAGCCCCCTTTTACACATTATGGCAGTCAGAGCCCCCTTTTACACATTACGGCAGGTAGAGTCCCCTTTCACAGAATACGGCAGGCATTACGACAGGTAGAGTCCCCTTTTACACAGTACGGCAGGTACAGTCCCCTTTTACACATTACGGCAGGTAGATTCCCCCTTTTACATATTTCAGCAGGCATCTTACAATCCCCCCTAATCTTAGGGATTAGTGTAGTGTAGTGTACTGTAGTACAGTGAAGTGAAGTGTACTGTAGTGTAGTGTAATGGAGTGGAGTGTACTGTAGTGTAATATAGTGGAGTGGAGTGTACTGTAGTGTAGTGTAATATAGTGTAGTATAGTATAGTGTACTGTAGTGAAGTGTAGTGTAATACAGTGTAGTGTAGTGTAGTGAAGTGAAGTGTAGTGTAGTGTCTGTGTAAGCAGAGCCAGCGCTTCCACTAGGCAGCTGCCTATGGGCGTCGGGACCTGAGGGCGGCCTGATGAGGCTGCCTGGAAGAAAAATGTATCTGAAAGACCAGGGTTCTATTGGCGGCATAGGACCAGAGCAGTGTGTGTGACCATACAGTTGCTCAGGGAGTCAGACACAAGCGACTCCCAACCTTAGAGAACAGCAACAGGGAGAGAGGATGCAGCGCTGACAGCTTCACAGGCACTGCACCAAAGAGTGAGGAGGACGGAGAGTCATGGTAACATTGCGGATTGCCGCCGCTGTACCATGCTCCTGGAGAGGCGGGTCGCTTGTAGTTTGGTGAGTTCATGCCGGTTACCGTCAAACCGCCCTGACCGGAGCCGCCCACACAGGACAAGAATTAAGACCCAGAGCCGCCTGTGGAGTAGGAGAATAGGAGAAACTAACACGAGGTGAGGGAAGACACCCCCCCTACGCCCGTACAGCGATGCACCACCCGCACAGTGCGGAATCCTGTACACCCTCACACACACACACTTTTCCCCGATTTTCCCTGAGTCCTGTGTCCCAACTCCCCCTCTTCCACGTCGTATGTCATTCCTCCTCATGTTCCCAGATCTTATGTCCCAACTCCCTCGCCACCCCACCCATGTCCACATGTCACCAACTTCCCCCTCAGGTGCCATGGTCCTGTGTCAACCCCCATGCCCTGTGTTACTGCCCCTCATGTCACCAGGTCCTGTGTCCCTCCTTACCCTCCTCCCTTCATTTCTCTAGGTCTTGTCCTCCCCACCCACCATTTCCCATGTCACTCTCTCCCCCTTCATATGTCCAGGTCTCACCCTCCTAAGACCTGTGTCACCCCCCCCCCCCTTCATAACCCCAGGTCCTGTGTCCCTCTCCCCCTCTTGTCTTGTGTCACCACGTTACCCCCTCATTTTCCAGGTCCTGTGTCCCCCTTATGTCTTGTGTCACCACCTTACCCCCTCATTTTCCAGGTCCTGCGTCCTCCTCCCCCTCATGTCTTGTGTTACCACCTTAACACCCTCCTTTGCCCACGTCCTGTGTCACCCGAGAAAGATCTTAACCTAAAACTTCTATAAGAAAATAGAAAGGGCTGCACCGCGCACTACTGCTGCCTTATAACCCCCTTCATAGACCGTTACCCCTCTCTCCTTTACTATCTGAAAAATTAGTACGGGGGGGTGGATGTGTTTTGCCTAGGGTGCTAATAAAGCTTGCACCGGCCCTGTGTGTAAGCACTTACGTGATGTTTGCGTTCTTGATGCGCTTTTGCCAGCTCCTGTACAGAACACTGTACACTTCACAGAGGGAGAGGGGGCGGGCTGCGGGACTCGGGAGCGCAGCAGCACAGGGGGGATAAACTATCCATCGCTGCCGCTGACTATACACAGCGATCAGCGGCAGAGGCTACAGCTGGCGGAGCTCGGGGCTGCGGGCGGCAGGTACAGGGGAGCGGGAGGGCGGCCGTCAGCGGGAGGATTATGCGGCCACTCGGGGTGTATGTAGAAGGTGCACCCACAGGGCAAGTGCGCTGTGGGCAATGCACCTTCTGCACACACCTGGTTACGATCCCACACCTGTGCTAGAGATGAACAACAGAATATTCACCGAGACCTGCCGTCATCCTGCACCTCCAGCGATCTCGGATTCCATTATATCCCGTCAATAATGTCTAAACATTACGTAAGGATATATATATATATATATATATATATATAATTATTTTTATCCTTCTTTATATGGAGCCACAAGGATTCCGCAGCACCCAGTTACAGAGTACATAAACAAATAAACAAAACAGGAAAACAGCAATTTACAGTTGAAGACAATATAGGACAAGTAAAGGGTAAATAAACATAGCTACATCAGATGATGACACTGACATAAGTATCAGGTGGCAGAAAGCCGCAGAATTTGGTGCAGTTGAAGATTATTAAAGTAAGAAAAGGCTAAGCACATGAGGGAAGAGGGCCCTCCTCGTGAGAGCTATATATATATATATATATATATACACAAACATATATATATATATATATATATATACACATAAAATTTATTTTTTTCTGTGAATCTTAATGGTTGGTTGGGGCTCGTAATGGTTTTACTAGCCCTACACCAGAGGTTCCCAAACTGTGTGCCATGGCTCCCTGGGGTGCCTCTGGACACTTGCAGGGGTGCCCTGGGTTGGTGGTCCAGGACCAATTCAAATTATTCATGGTCACTATAATAGGCAAAACCAGTGCTGGTGGCTGCTAGTCATAAAATATATGGCCAAACAGAAGCAAATCTTGTCCCTCACCACACAACTGACCCTAAGGATGACATATAAACGCGATCTACTTAATGTAATATTTCTTTCTAAATTTCTCAATAAGAAATTTTTGGCCTAGGGGTGCCGTGAAAAAAATTCTGATATTCTAGGGCACCGTGATTCAAAAAGTTTGGAAACCACTGCCCTACACTGTCCTGATGACAAGTTACTCTACTATTGTCTCAATTCACAAGACTAACAACCTCTACCATAGCAGTTACTAGGAAATGTTTTGGTTAAAGATCAGAAATAAGTAATAGTAAAACACCCACATATAGGAGGATGAAAACTCGTTTTGATCTGTTCCAGGCTCTTAAGTTAATATGAGTGTTTGTATATTGCCTGCAATTGCTGCTGCTTTGATGTCATGTAGGGCAGGTCACATTATTTAGTTCCTGTATATCAGAGTATGTGGTGACTGGAGTTCCTGTAGGACATGAAAGGGCCAGTTTGGTTGTGATCTGTCTGCAGGCCTGTTTTTGGTTGCTCTGTCCCCTCAGCAGGAACCTGCTGATAGACACTCCCAGGATAATGTGTTTCCTGGTGGAAGTGTAAAAATCATTAGCTCTCTGGGTGGGGAAGAGACAGTGGCTGATTCCCTTCACTAGAAAGTCTCTTTTATCTCATGCTAATAAGTCTGACAAAGCTGTCTGAATTCCCTCAGCTGGGCACAGTGGCCCAGACTCTCCTCTATTCCTATAGTGCACTCTGCCCTGAAGAAGAGCCTTGAGCCTTCCAGTTTGCCCCTTACTTTCTGCTTTCAAATTCCCACATTGTATTTAGTCTTTTGAACAAAACAAATAATATACAATCCGAGATCAATAGAAAAATACAGAAGAGACCCCCAGGCATACACTAAGCGCCTGATTCAGGGGTGACTGCAGTGTTAATTGCGTACGCAATGGAGCAATGTTTTGCGCATGCACCAAAGCTGTAATGCACACGTATAGAAATGGATTAGGGATGGTGTATGCACAGAAAGTGACAGACAGGCAGCGTTTGAGAGATGTAATGGGAGTCGGCTAGAAAAACACAGGCATGTCGGGACCATTTTCTGAGTGTGCCATAGTTAGGGGTCTATTCATGAAGCAGTGATAAGAGTGGATAAGTTGTCCATGACAACCAATCAGCATTGAAGTAACATTTATAATTTGCTTACTATAAAATTATACAGAGCAGCTGACTGGTTGCCATGGGCAACTTCTCCACTGGCTGACTTCTCCACACTGTTCACTGCTTTATGAATAGACCCCTTAGCCACTAGTAATTTCTGCTCAGCTGGAGAGGCCCAGGGTCCAGGCGTCTCGGGTGAGACGCTCACTCTGAGACAACAGATAACTATCTCAGAGACCTAATGATGCAACCGATGTACGCCCAATGTTTCTGCTTTTGTACATAAGCGGCAGATATCAGGCGCCACTATGCACGGAATGACGTCTGAGTTATTAGTGGTTATTAGCAGATTAGTCCACTTCATACAAAATCATAGCTGCTCCAGCAACTGTGTGTAGCTCTGTTCCGGGCCCTAAATTCACAATATATACCACAGTATATACACATCTATTTAGCGTTTAACGTTTACTTACCAGTATGTTTCCTGAGGAAATCAACGTAAAAAACACAGTGGGGGTGATTCCGAGTTGTTCGCTCGCAAGCTGCTTTTAGCAGCATTGCACACGCTAAGCCGCCGCCTACTGGGAGTGAATCTAAGCTTATCAAAATTGCGAACTAAAGATTCGCAATATTGCGAAAAGACTTCTCTGTGCAGTTTCTGAGTAGCTCGAGACTTACTCTTCCAGTGCGATCAGTTCAGTGCTTGTCGTTCCTGGTTTGACGTCACAAACACACCCAGCGTTCTCCCAGCCACTCCTCCGTTTCTCCAGCCACTCCCGCGTTTTTCCCAGAAACGGTAGCGTTTTTTCACACACTTCCATAAAACGGCCAGTTTCCGCCTAGAAACACCCACTTCCTGTCAATCACACTCCGATCTCCAGAACGAAGAAAAAACCTCGTAATGCCGTGAGTAAAATACCAATCTTCATAGCAAATTTACTTGGCGCAGTCGCAGTGCGAACATTGCGCATGCGCAATAAGCGGAAAATCGCTGCGATGCGAAAAAAATTACCGAGCGAACAACTCGGAATGACCACCAGTAAGACATACTTGCTTACTTTTGTAAAAGCATTTCAGGGAGATTGTGAAAGTAACACCTATATGGCGGACGTGTACTGCTACATCTGAGAACCGTGTCATAAACATGACTTACATCCAAATGCTCGTAAATGAGCCCCAAATCAGTCAGTAAGCTCTACTAGTAGATGAAAAGAGACAGATACTTTTCAGGGCTTGCATATGTATTGTGTTTTATAAGTGGCCACAAGAAAACTTTTTTTTTAAATGCATGTAGCCATAGGGATCATGGGGGTAATTCAGACTTGATTGTAGATTTGCGAAAAAACGCACATTACGATCATTTTCTCTGACATGCAGGGGGACGCCTAGCACAGGGCAAGTCCGTTGATGCTGTGGCATGGTTCGAGTAGCCCTCTGCCTAGGCAGTCTAGCTGCGAATGCAGACGGCTACCCGCCATGTACCTGCACGTGATGTCACGCAGCCGCCGCAACCTGCCCCAGCAACGGAGTGGACACGCCTGTGTTGTCCGGGCCACGCCCCTTAAACAAAGCATCGACACCCACAAAACGCGGCGTTGATGCCCCGTTCTCTCCGCACTACAGGTCTTAAACTGCGTTCTGAAGAGAACGCCGTTTAGGACCTTGAACATGCGTGTACCGGTGTACGCGCATGCCTAAAAATCACTTCATAGCGATTTTTGCACACTTGTGACATGGTCTGAATTAGGCCCTATGCGTCTTATAATCAATACAGGTTAACTGAATAGCTTTTCCCTGAGGTGCATAATCTGAATAGCTTTTCCCTGAGGTGCATGGCCAAACAGCTGTGGGGTAAACACTGCGGATAACTGAATTTCCCCTTCGAGTTCCTCTCCTGCTTCACCATTACACAGAATTTTATTTCACATTTTACTTAGTTATTTCCCATTTTATGAAATGTATATTCTATGAAATAGACCAAAGCTGATGATGCCCAATTTATTTCTGCTGTGTCTTAGAAACATACAAACATAGAATTTGACTGCCGATAAGAACCACTTGGCCCATCTAGTCTGCCCCTTTTTTTTTTACCATATTTTTTATCTCAAACCTTATTTGATCCTTATTTCTTTGTAAGGATATCCTTATGTCTATCCCATGCATGTTTAAATTGCTCTACTGTCTTAGCCTCTACCACCTCTGATGGGAGGCTATTCCACTTGTCCACTCCCTTTCTGTGAAGTAATTTTTCCTAAAATTTCCCCTGAACCCCCCCCCCCTCCAGTCTCAGTGCATGTCCTCGTGTCCTATTGCTTCTCTTCATTTGGAGACTGTAGGGTTAAGGCAACCCTACATAAGAGCTCTTACAGGATATTTGAGGAATAATTACTTCACAGAAAGGGTAGTGGACAAGTAGAATAGCCTCCCATCAGAGGTTGTCCTTAGGGTTAAGGTAAGACTGTTGTTAACTGTTCAGGTTACATTTAGAAAACAGAATTTTGCTGCTAACTGTATAATGAGGTGAATATTCTGTTTTAAAAATGTTGCTCATGTCTAGCACAGGTGTGGGGGTGGGATCGCATCCAGTTTATGTCTGCACGCAGCCCTCTGCTCATACAGGTGAAACTCAGAAAATTAGAATATTGTGCAAAAGTTCATTTATTTCAGTAATTCAACTTAAAAGGTGAAACTAATATATTATATAGGCTCACTACATGCAAAGGGAGATATTTCAAGCCTTTATTTGTTATAATTTTGATGATTGTGGCTTACAGTTTAAGAAATCCACAAATCCAAAATCTCAGAAAATTAGAATATTACATAAAATCAATAAGAAAAGGATTCTAAATAAAAAAATGTGGGCCGTCTGAAATTTATAATGATGCATTAGTACGGCCTTAAGCTCTTCTGCATTGTTTGGTCTCATGTCTCGAACAATGCAGAAGAGCTGAAGGCCGCTATTAAAGCATCCTGATCTTCCATAACACCTCAGCAGTGCCACAGGCTGATAGAATCCATGCCACGCCGCATTGAGGCAGTAATTCATGCAAAAGGGGCCCAAACCAAGTACTGAGCACATATGCATACCTCCCAACTTTACTGTTCTGTGGAGCGGGACACTTGCGCGGCGAAGCCCCGTGTGCGTTTCCGAAAAAGGGGTGTGGCCTGTGAAAAGGGGGCACGGCTTCGTGGGAGGACCCGCGATCGCGAGCCACGCCCCCATCTTCGTCACTGAGGGGGCATGCCCAGCGCTCTGTGAGCCGCTGGCATGCTCCCTCTCCCTCTGACTCCACTGAATAGACGCTGTGCGCATGCGCACAGCGTCTATTCACCGCTGCTCTGCTAAGCAGAGCAGCGATTGACAGAGCCTCCCAACTGACCCCCCCACCGCGGGACACTGCGGCCCGCGGGTGGGACAGCGGGACAGTCCCCAAAAAACGGGACTGTCCCGCGAAAATCGGGACAGTTGGGAGGTATGCATATGCATAATTATACTTTTCAGAGGGCCAACATTTCTGTATTGAAAATCCTTTTTTAATTGATTTTATGTAATATTCTAATTTTCTGAGAACAAATAAGGGCTTGAAATATCTCAGTTTGCATGTAATGAGTCTATGCAATATATTAGTTTCACCTTTTAAGTTGAATTACTGAAATAAATGAACTTTTGCACGATGTTCTAATTTTCTGAGTTTCACCTGTACCTACTGGACATCCCATGCATGCAGGTTTTCAAGGGCGGTCAGACAGTTTCTTCATTATTTATTCTGTTTGATTATTTTGCTGATATTAAAAGCTAAATCCATTTTCTAACTACCAATGGTGCCTACTTCTAAGGTGGAGTAACTAAATTTTACCACCACTGCTTAGAAAGTGGAATTTGCCAGGTCACTGAGGGTAACACAATGTATGGGTTTAGATTTTGGAAACTTTACAGTATAAGGCAATCTTGTGAATACTCTCATGGATTGAATATATCACATGAGTGTCACTGATTTTTCTTTCAAAAATTTGGTATTATAATTGAATGCTAATCAGTACACATATTGGGCCCCATGTGTTGGACAGAGTCTAAATCAGAAGTGTAAAATACACCCTTAAAAAAAGGCAAGATGCATGATGCAGCTTGCCAAAGGTAGCATATGCGGCTGTTTTACACAGGACCACAGCATGGTGATAACGCGCCCTGGGCTGGCCTCGCCTCCTGCAGATGTGACATCATGACAACACAATGAAGGCGGGCAGGGCAACGAGTGGCTATGTGGTGGCTCTCTAGGCTGCAGAGCATTATTCCAAGCACCCTGTAAAGGTGCCATTGGGCACTGACAATGCCGCCTCCTTGGCCCTGGGAGGCAGTGCCACTCACACACCGCTACTTATGACTAGGCCCAGGTTTATCAAGCCTTGGAGAGTTATAAATTGCACAGTGATAAAGTACCAACCAATCAGCACTTGTCATTTTTCAAACACAGCCTGTAGCATGGCAGTTAGGATCTGACTGGCTGGTACTTTATCATTGTGCAATTTGTCACTTTCCAAGGCTTGATAAATCTGGGCCTTAGGCTTTATTTGAGGAGACAGTTGTAGCATATGCACCTGGTTTACCACAGGAGATGTGGCTGTATAGTGATAGTACATCACCCTATAAAACATCCATTGTATTTCCATTTAAAAGATCAACTAGGAAACTATTTTCTCATACGTCCTAGAGGATGCTGGGGTCACCATTAGAACCATGGGGTATAGACGGGATCCGCAGGAGACATGGGCACTTTAAGACTTTCAAAGGGTGTGAAATGGCTCCTCCCTCTATGCCCCTCCTCCAGACTTCAGTTTTAGAATTGTGCCCAGTGAGACTGGACGCACTACAGGGGAGCTCTACTGAGTTTCTCTGAAAAAGACTTAAGTTAGTTTTTTTTTTTTTCAGGGAGGCTGCTGGCAACAGTCTCCCTGCTTCGTGGGACTTAGGGGACAGAAGTATGACCAATTTCTAGTGAGTTCAATGGCTCTGCTTCTGACTGACAGGACACCATTAGCTCCTGAGGGTGCTGATCGCTGGGTACGCCTAGATGCTCACTCCCACAGCCTTCCGTCACCCCCTTACAGAGCCAGAAGTCAGAAGACAGGTGAGTAGTAGAAGAAAAGAAGACTTCTTCAGTGACGGCATTCTGAGGTACCGCGCAGCGAGCGGAACGCTGCGCGCCATGCTCCCACACACACAGCACTGCAGGGTGCAGGGCGCGGGGGGGGGGGAGCGCCATGGGCAGAAAGAATCCTCAATTTCCACTGGCAAGAGGGGACATTAGTGCCAAGGCACTGTCCTAACCCCCGCCAGTATAATTGTTTATTAAAATAAGCGGGACAGAAGCGCGCCATTAAGGGGGCGGAGCTTCTTCCTCACAGCTCACTCTCAGCTCGGCGCCATTTCCTCTCCACAGGGCTGCAGAGACGCTGGTCCTTCCTCACACTGCTGACAAGTATCAGGGACCAAAACGGGGGGGTGGGGGGTGGGGGGTACAGTATAATTTGGTGCAATATATTTGATATTTAAAGCGCTACGGGTCTGGGGCATTTTTTTGTGCTTTCAGACCAGTTAATTTGGCGCTGGGTTGTGAGCTGGCAAATCCCCTCTGTGTCTCTCTGACAGACTTTACTGTGGGTCTGTCCCCTATATGCCCGGTGTGTCTGTGGTGTTTGGTGTGTCGACATGTCTGAGGCTGGGTGCTCTTCCCAGGAGCAGGCTGTATTAGGGACAGAAACGGCTGTGGGGGTGACCCTGTCGGCATCGCCGACTCCTGATTGGGTAAATGTTTTGAATGCTTTGAATGCTAATGTGGCTCTTATTAGTAAGAGATTAGATAAGTCTGAGTCTCAGACCCAGGCATGGAAGAAATCTGTGGAGGATGTGTTATTACAAGTCCAGGACCCCTCGGGGTCACAAAAACGTACTTTTGCCCAGTTGGCAGACACTGGTACCGACACGGACACTGATTCCAGTGTCGACTATAGTGATTCCAGATTAGATCCAAAATTGGCAAAGAACATTCAGTACATGATTGTGGCGGTTAAAGATGTATTACATATCACTGAGGACCCTGCTGTTCCTGATAAAAGGGTCTGTATGTATAAGGAAAAGAAACCTGAGATTACGTTTCCTCCCTCTCATGAACTGAACGCTCTATTTGAAAAAGTCTGGGAAAGCCCTGACAGAAAGTTTAAGATTCCCAAAAGTATTCCGGTGGCTTATCCGTTTCCCTCTGAGGATAGAGAAAAGTGGGAGTCACCCCCCCACTGTAGACAAGGCTCTATCACGTTTATCTAAAAAGGTGGCTCTCCCGTCACCTGGCATGGCAGCCCTTAAGGACCCTGCGGATCGTAAGCAAGAAACTACGTTAAAATCCATTTATGCGACCACAGGTACGCTACTCAGACCTGTCATTGCATCTGCGTGGGTGAGTAGTGCTATCGAAAAGTGGGCAGATAATTTGTCATCTGATATAGATACCCTAGATAGGGATAGCATCCTCTTGACGCTGGGTTATATCAAGGACGCTGCAGCGTACCTAAAGGAAACTGCGAGAGATATTGGCCTTTTGGGATCAAAAGCCAATGCCATGGCAGTCTCAGCTAGGCGAGCATTGTGGATTCACCAATGGAATGCTGATGCTGACTCCAAGAAAAATATGGAATCTCTACCATATAAAGGTGGTGCCTTGTTTGGTGACGGCCTCGCTGATTTGGTATCTACGGCTACGGCGGGTAAGTCATCCTTTTTGCCTTATGTTCCTCCACAACAAAAGAAAACACACCACTATTAAATGCAGTCCTTTCGGCCCAATAAATAGAGAAAAGGGCGAGGTTCTTCCTTCCTTGCTACCAGAGGAAGGGGAAGAGGTAAAAGATCACCAGCATTGTCAGGTTCCCAAGAGCAGAAGTCCTCCCCGGCTTCTGCCAACTCCACCGCATGACGCTGGGGCTCCTCTGCGGGAGTCTGCACCGGTGGGGGCACGTCTCAAACTCTTCAGTCAGTTCTGGTTTCGTTCGGACCTGGACCCATGGGTTTTACAAATAGTATCCCAAGGGTACAAACTGGAGTTTCAAGACGTTCCCCCTCGCCGATTTTTCAAATCGGCCTTAACAGCTTCTCTTCCGGACAGGGAGGTAGTATGCAACGCAATACAAAAGTTGTGTCAAAATCAGGTCATTGTCATGGTTCCCCCGTCACAACAGGGAGAAGGCTTTTATTCAAGCCTGTTCGTGGTCCCGGAGCCGGACGGCTCGGTCAGACCGATCCTTAACCTGAAATCCCTCAATTTCTACCTAAAAAAATTCAAATTCAAGATGGAGTCTCTCCGAGCAGTGATCTCCAGTCTGGAGGAAGGGGATTTTATGGTGTCGGTGGACATAAAGGATGCCTATTTACATGTTCTCATTTATCCTCCGCATCAGGCTTACCTGGGGTTTGCAATTCAGGAGTGTCATTATCAATTTCAGACGTTGCCGTTTGGTCTGTCCACGGCTCCGAGGATTTTCACCAAAGTGATGGCGGAAATGATGGTTCTCCTTCGCAAGCAAGGAGTCACAATTATCCCGTACTTGGACGATCTCCTGATCTTCCAGTGGAAAAGGCTCTGGAACTTCAGAGTCTGGTCAAACAAATTCTGAAACCAGCAAGAGTGTCAATCCATCAATGCACTTGGTTGCTGGGGTAGATGGTTGCGGCCTACGAGGCCATTCAGTTTGGCAGATTCCATGCCAGAGTGTTTCAGTGGGACCTGTTGGACAAGTGGTCCGGATCCCACCTGCACATGCACCAAAGGATAATCCTGTCTTCCAAGACCAGAATCTCACTCCTGTGGTGGCTGCACAGCTCTCACCTCCTAGAGGGGCGCAGGTTTGGGATCCAGGACTGGATCCTAGTAACCACGGATGCAAGTCTCCGAGGCTGGGAAGCAGTCTCCGAGGCTGGGAAGCAGTCTCCGAGGCTGGGAAGCAGTAGCGTACATAAACCGCCAGGGCGGAACAAAAAGCAGAGTGGCAATGGCAGAAGCCACAAAGGTTCTCCGCTGGGCGGAAAAGCATACAAGCGCTCTGTCAGCAATTTTCATTCCAGGAGTGGACAACTGGGAAGCAGACTTCCTCAGCAGACACAATCTCCATCCAGGAGAGTCGGGCCTCCATCAAGAGGTCTTCACAGAAGTGACAAGTCATTGGGGAATTCCTCAAATAGACATGATGGCATCTCGTCTCAACAAGAAGCTTCAGAGATATTGTTCCAGGTCGAGGGACCCTCAAGCAATAGCAGTGGATGCACTGGTGACACCATGGGTGTTTCAGTCGGTGTATGTATTCCCTCCACTTCCTCTCATTCCAAAAGTTCTAAAGATCATAAGAAGAACAAAGATTCAAGCGATCCTCATTGTCCCAGACTGGCCAAGGAGGGCTTGGTATCCAGATCTTCAGGAATTACTCATAGGAGATCCCTGGCCTCTTCCTGTTACAGCAGGGGCTGTGCGTGTATCAAGACTTACCGCGGCTACATTTGACGGCATGGCGGTTGAACGCCAAATCCTAGCCCGAAAGGGTATTCCCAGTGAAGTCATTCCCACACTTATTCAGGCCAGAAAAGGAGTAACGTCTAAACATTACCACCGTTTTTGGAGAAAATATGTTTCTTAGTGTGAATCCAAGAAGGCTCCTACGGAAGAATTTCAGCTAGGACGTTTTCTCCATTTTCTACAAGCAGGTGTGGATGCGGGCCTAAAGTTGGGCTCAATTAAGGTACAGATTTCAGCCTTACCGGTTTTCTTTCAAAAACAATTGGCCTCCCTTCCAGAAGTTCAGACTTTCGTGAAAGGTGTGTTGCAAATCCAACCTCCATTTGTGCCCCCAGTGGCACCATGGGATCTTAACGTGGTGTTGCAGTTCCTTCAATCACATTGGTTTGAACCTTTACAGAAGGTGGGGTTGAAATTCCTCACTTGGAAAGTGGTAATTCTGTTGGTCTTGGCATCCGCAAGGCGTGTGTCTGAGTTAGCGGCCTTGTCTCACAAGAGCCCTTATTTGATCTTCCATGAAGATAGAGCAGAGTTGAGGACTCATTAGCAATTTCTGCCGATGGTGGTTTTCATCTTTCCGCATGAACCAACCTATTGTGGTGCCAGTGGCTACTGACGCCTTAATTGAGTCAAAGTCTCTGGATGTGGTCAGAGTTTTGAAAATTTATGTCGCCAGAACGGCTCAGGTTAGGAAAACGGAGGCTCTGTTTGTCCTGTATGCTCCCAACAAGATTGGGTGTCCTGCTTCCAAGCAGACCATTGCACGCTGGATCAGTAATACGATTCAGCATGCTCATTCCACGGCTGGCTTGCCGTTACCGAAACCGGTGAAGTCCCATTCTACTAGAAAGGTGGGCTCGTCCTGGGCGGCTGCCCGGGGCGTCTCGGCATTGCAACTTTGCCGAGCAGCTACTTGGTCGGGTTCAAACACTTTTGCAAAGTTTTACAAGTTTGATACCCTGGCCGATGATGACCTCAAGTTTGGTCAATCGGTGCTGCAGAGTCATCCGCACTCTCCCGCCCATTCTAGAGCTTTGGTATAACCCCATGGTTCTAATGGTGACCCCAGCATCCTCTAGGACGTATGAGAAAATGGGATTTTAATACCTACCGGTAAATCCTTTTCTCTTAGTCCATAGAGGATGCTGGGCACCCTTCCCAGTGCGTACCGTATCTGCAGTTATTAGTTGTGGTTACACACATGTTGTGTTACGTTTATAGTCAGCCTGTTGCTGAAATTGTTCATGCCGTTGGCTTGTGTTCTGTTGAATGCCACGTTGTGCTACATGCGGGAGGTGTGAGCTGGTATGAATCTCACCTTAGTTTAACAATAAATCCTTTCCTCAAAATGTCCGTCTCCCTGGGCACAGTTCCTATAACTGGAGTCTGGAGGAGGGGCATAGATGGAGTAGCCAGTTCACACCTTTTGAAAGTCTTAAAGTGCCCATGTCTCCTGCGGATCCCGTCTATACCCCATGGTTCTAATGGTGACCCCAGCATCCTTTCCGGACTAAGAAAAAATGATTTACTGGTAGTTATTAAAATCCCATTTTCTTGCTGATAATGCAAATACATCGCAGCCACACTACTAATGGTAATGATATCCATGGGAAAGATACAGAAGAACACAGCCAATCAGAAGGAGCCACTGACAGTTGTCATCATCAGATTGTCTTTTGCACCAGGGATCGTGCATGTAAATGATCTGCTCTCTGGCAGGCACATATGCGTCCTCTTTGTGGTTATCAGGGACACGTTTTGTGTGAACACCCTTACTGTACTTTGGGGGTCATTCCGAGTTGATCGCTCACTAGCAGTTTTTAGCAGCCGTGCAAACACATTGCTGCCGCCCACTGGGGAGTGTATTTTCGCTTTGCAGAAGTGTGAACGCTTGTGCGGCAGAGCGCCTGCAAAATCTTTTTGTGCAAAACAAGACCAGCCCTGTAGTTACTCTTCATGTGCATTGATTCTAACGACGGAGGGACGGCTTTTGACGTCACACACCCGCCCAGCGTTCGCCCAGCCACGCCTGCGTTTTTCTAAGCACTCCCTAAAAACGCCCACTTCATGTCAATCTTCTTGCGTTGTGCCGTGCGACTGAAAGTTTCGCTAGAACCTGTGCAGAACCACAAAGGACTTTGTACCCGTACATCGCGCGTGCGCATTGCGGTGCATACGCATGCGCGGATTAGACTTTTTTCACTTATCGCTGCGCTGCGAACATCGGCAGCTAGTGATCAACTCGGAATGACCCCCTTTGCCCACACATCTCCTCCAATCTCTGCCCTGCCTCTCTAAATGCAAGTGGTTATAAAGGCCCATATAGACGGGCCGATGTGGGGAGAGATGTGTGCTGAGCGAACCGCTCAGCACACATCTCTCCTGCCGCTCAGCACAGTGCGATCTGTGCTGAGCGTGCGGGGGGAGACGGGGGGCCGCTCACTTCACCCAGCGGGTGAAGTGAGCGACCCGCTAGATTGGCCTGCATGCAGGCCAATCTAGTAGCAGCGATAGCGATGTGCGGGGCCGCGCATCGCTATCGCTGAGGGGGCTACACACGGAGCGATCATGCTGATATTCTAAGCAAAGGTACACAAAAGGGAAGTGGGGGATAAGGATGTCCTCTGCACTAGAGAAATACTGACATTTTTAATATTTGCTGAAAAATTCCCCAAATTTTATGATTTCAAGAAGTTTTGTTGTCATTCATCATAGGAGGTGCTGCCTTAGACAATAAGTTACAGAACAACACAGGACAGAAAAAGATTGTCTCTTTTGTTGGCGCACTTAGAAAAGAAGAAGAGATTTTACATTTACTCTTATTGTGAACATATCATATTAAAATCTAACTTTTATTAATACTATCTTAAAAATTGTTAGCAATTGAGAAACATAAATGGAAAAAGTGTGTTTTATGGATTTGTGTGAATTTAATGAATAAATTCAATATTATAAACAGAATAAAAGCTGATTCACTGTGCCTGAATTTTCTGCTTCATTTATTTATATCATAGATTTTCAATTGGAGAGCAATGGATGTAGTATAACTGTATGTAGGATTGAATAACATGAACTTCTCACATGGATGGCAAAAAGGGGGGGTATCTAGGGTCCTGATACTGTGAATAATGTGAAAACGATAAGTATTTTTAAAGGACACTCTAGAAAAACCCTGCAACCATCATTAATTCCCTTATTTATTACAAATATTGCCACTGGTATTGTGGCTATCTGAGCCAGTTGCTATTAATTATTACAAGCAGCTACTGGTATTCCCCGTATCCAGATTCCCCATGAATACTACAATAATTATTATATCTGGAATAAAGTCTGGACACGTGATAGCTATATTGCTTATCCCCTCATACAGTTGTTACAGTTCATGCTCGTGTCAACAGAAGTAATTGATAATTCCCTAACTCACCATACAGTGTAAATTACTTTACTTTTTAATTGCCACTGCACTCATGTTCATTAACTTGTGAACCCAAAATATATAACCTCCAGAGTTGTGAGCTCCGTGTGTATTAGGAGCCGCAGTGGTAGTAGGTTTACAATATGAACCTATTGATTTTACTAAAGGGGCATCGCCAGATTGCTATATCAGTTTGAATACGTGTAGGATAGCCAGTTAATGAGGATTAATTACCCTTAGATAATTAATGTGAACAAGGGGTAGCGGATTATAGGCAACCCTTAGGATTTACATTTAGTTATACTTGTGTGATACGGATCGCTCCCCTTATACCCATTGAATATTAACGAAGTAGTACATCCCATTTGCCAACACCAATTAATAATTATACACTAAGATTGAGACACGTGCAAGATGGTTCCAATTTAACCTATTAACATCATTGGGGCACGGCATTATATGGATATGGATATGATTTAGTTGAAACATTCGCTGTACACACGGGACATGTCATGCGCTGATTTTTAATTAGCGGCATATATAGACCCGTAATACAATTACATTCATTGGGTAGGGCTTTGTAAATTGCTACCATAAGGTCACACATATAGATTCCTAATTACCGGCATACACAGACCTGCAGTACAATTATACCCACTGATCAGGGCTGTGTAATTAGGGCTGTGGAAATCATTATTATAAGGTCACACATATTGGACCAATATAGCAATTCAGGGTGCCCTGTTAGTAACATTAACAGGTCCATATTACAAATCCATGGATATGTTTCAATTTAAAAATCGGCCATGCACATGGGGCACGTCTTGTGTTGATTTTTAATTAACGGTATACACAGACCTGCAGTATAATTATATTCACTGACCAGGGCTGTGCAAATTGCTATAGTAAAGTCACACGTATTCAAACTGATATAGCAATCTGGCGACGCCCCTTTAGCAAAACCAATAGGTTCATATCGTAAACCCATTACCACTGCGGCTCCTAATAGACACGGAGCTTACAACTCTGGAGGTTATATATTTTGGGTTCACAAGTTAATGAACATGAGTGCAGTGGCAATTAAAAAGTAAAGTAATTTACACTGTATGGTGAGTTAGGGAATTATCAATTACTTCTGTTTACACGAGCATGAACTGTAACAACTGTATGAGGGGATAAGCAATATAGCTATCACGTGTCCAGACTTCATCCCAGATATAATAACTATTGTAATATTCATGGGGAATCTGGATACGGGGAATACCAGTAGCTGCTTGTAATAATTAATCAGGTCCATATTACAAATCCATGGATATGTTTCAATATAAACATCGGCCATACACATGGGGCACGTCTTGTGTTGATCTTTAATTAACGGTATACACAGACCTGCAGTACAATTATATTCACTGATCAGGTGCTGTGCAAATTGCTATAGTAAAGTCACACGTATTCAAACTGATATAGCAATCTGGCGATGCCCCTTTAGTAAAATCAATAGGTTCATATTGTAAACCTACTACCACTGCGGCTCCTAATACACACGGAGCTCACAACTCTGGAGGTTATATATTTTGGGTTCACAAGTTAATGAACATGAGTGCAGTGGCAATTAAAAAGTAAAGTAATTTACACTGTATGGTGAGTTAGGGAATTATCAATTACTTCTGTTGACACGAGCATGAACTGTAACAACTGTATGAGGGGATAAGCAATATAGCTATCACGTGTCCAGACTTTATTCCAGATATAATAACTATTGTAATATTCATGGGGAATCTGGATACGGGGAATACCAGTAGCTGCTTGTAATAATTAATAGCAACTGGCTCAGATAGCCACAATACCAGTGGCAATATTTGTAATAAATAAGGGAATTAATAATGGTTGCAGGGTTTTTCTAGAGTGTCCTTTAAAAATACTTATCGTTTTCACATTATTCACAGTATCAGGACCCTAGATACCCCCCCTTTTTCCCATCCATGTGAGAAGTTCATGTTATTCAATCCTACATACAGTTATTATACTACATCCATTGCTCTCCAATTGAAAATCTATGATATAAATAAATGAAGCAGAAAATTCAGGCACAGTGAATCAGCTTTTATTCTGTTTATAATATTGAATTTATTCATTAAATTCACACAAATCCATAAAACACACTTTTTCCATTTATGTTTCTCAATTGCTAACAATTTTTAAGATAGTATTAATAAAAGTTAGATTTTAATATGATATGTTCACAATAAGAGTAAATGTAAAATCTCTTCTTCTTTTCTAAGTGCGCCAACAAAAGAGACAATCTTTTTCTGTCCTGTGTTGTTCTGATATTCTAAGCAATCTAGTCAGATTGCTTAGAATATCGCTCAGTGAGTACCCCCTTAAGTGTAAAATGTATCCCAGTCACCATAAGGACAGATGCAAAATAATTTTTGGGGTGGAAATAAAATGTGCAATTTGTGTTTATGTCGAACACTTCATGAGCCCCATTGCGTACACAACATGCTGGGACAGTCGCTGGATGTTTCACTGGGGTGTGTACAGTACAATACAATGCTGCTTAGATTAATTTGGCCACAAACTTGTATCAGCGGAGCCTGTAAGTAATTGCTGGATACTCTCCCAGCACCTCCAGGAATAAATATGTTTTAGTTTAGTTATCAGCATTTCAATTATTGTCTTTTATTCTGTAGTCAGAAGGGGCAGGGGAGCTAAACGGGGGAAAGGGAGGCGGGTACTACTTATTCAGGCTGGCTGGAGGGGACGGGTCAGCAGCACATCAGGCAGGGAGAGAAAGGAGACTGCTGCTGCCCAGCGGCAGCAGTCTCTCTTCCCAGCCCAGAACACGCATGTTGGGCTGCAGAGGGTCCAGGTTGCAGTCTCCTCGCTCCCTGCAAGTGTTACGATGGGGGTAATCACAGTGATCGCCCCCCTCCTTAGATCTTCCCCCTCGCCGAGGGAGACAAGTGAACCCCCCCTTCTTAGCGTGTGTGCTTTTTGAATTACTTTGGGATTAGGTGTGACCACGCCTCCCTGATTTGCCCACACCCCCCCAACACCTGGGCCTTGAGAACAGAAAGTACCCCTTACATTGAGAGCTGCAGATATATACGCTATATATTTAAAGCAAAATGTATTATTCATATTTTAGCAAATGATTGCTATTTTTGGGGGAGTTTCAGTCCAAAAGACCATTGTACTTGCCTCTTGGAGATGTTGGAAAGGTGGTCCAAAAATCAGGCAAGTATTCTGTTGTATCAGTGAAGTAGAAAGAGGACCGCATACAAGCCCATCTCCGTTCAGCTTCCATCCACATTCATGGACATGCCGATAGTATGTGTATAATTTAAATACGCTCGTTATCGGTCATTTTAGCAATTTTCAGGCCAATCAGCTTCTATATTGCAATGTACGGTATATGGCCAGCATAAGGCAAAGACAAGTATTTTGAGTCAGTTTATGAATTACAGGTTTAAGGGGGGTACTCACGGAGATAATCTAAGCAATCTGACTAGATTGCTTAGATTTTAAGCATGATCGGTCTGTGTGTACCCCTCACAGCGATAGCGATGCGCAGCCCCACGCATCGCTATCGCTGGTGCTAGATTGGCCAATCTAGCAGGTCGCTCATTTCACCCACTGGGTGAAATGAGCACACCCCCCCCCCCCGTCCTCCCCCCGCACGCTCAGCACACATCGCTCTGAGCTGAGTGGGGGGAGAGATGCGTGCTGAGCACACGCATAGCGTCTAGTTCCCTTCACAGGAGGCGGACGGGGACGGCAGCGGGCAGCGGAGGCGGACGGGGGACACAGCGGGCAGCAGTGGCGGATCTTGCCACGGTGCGGCGCCCTCCGGATGGCGCCAGCGCCCTCCGGAAGGCAGCGCCCCGGGCAAAAGTCCTGCTTGCCCGTGGCAAGATCCGCTACTGATGATCTCGTTCAACTAATGTTATAATAAGAAAATTTCTTGACCATGACACTGGACCCGGCAGTTTAACAAGATCTTATTTCATGACTACACACTCAAAGATCAATTGGGAACGGCTTTAGATAAGTACTTTGGGGATAATTCCAAGTTGATCGCAGCAGGAAATTTTTTAGCAGTTGGGCAAAACCATGTGCACTGCAGGTGGGGGGGCAGATATAACATTTGCAGAAAGAGTTAGATTTGGGTGGGTTATAGTGTTTCTGTGCAGGGTAAATACTGGCTGCTTTATTTTTACACTGCAAATTAGATTGCAGATTGAACACACCACACCCAAATCTAACTCTCTCTGCACATGTTATATCTGCCTCCCCTGCAGTGCACATAGTTTTGCCCAACTGCTAAAAAATTACCTGCTGCGATCAACTTGGAATTACCCCCTTTGTCCTAGAGATGACATGTCTGAAACAACCAAACTCAGGGGAAAGTGTATACAAATAGGTTCATTATTCAAAAATAAAGTGTAAAATTAAGTTCTACATGCAGGTAACAGAGTGGGAAGAATGCTCAGCAGGGTACTCCAAGACCTATGTCCATTCTATATACAGTGCATCCAGAATGTATTCACAGCGCTTCACTTTTTCCACATTTTGTTATGTTACAGCCTTATTTCACGATGGAATAAATTCATTTTTTTCCCTCAAAATTCTACACACAATACCCCATAATGACAGTGTGAAAAAAGCTTTTTTGAGATTTTTGTAAAAAAATGTTTTTTTTAAAAATGAAGAAATCACATGTACATAAGTATTCACAGCCTTTGCTCAATACTTTGTTGATGCACCTTTGGCAGCAATTACAGCCTCAAGTCTTTTTGCGTATGATGCCATAAGCTTGGCACACCTATCTTTGGGCAGTTTCGCCCATTCCTCTTTGCAGCACCTCTCAAGTTCCATCAGGTTGAATGGCGTTGGTGCACAGCCATTTTCAGATCTCTCCAGAGATATTCAATCGGATTCAAGCGTGGGCTCTGGCTGGGCCACTCAAAGACATTTACATAGTTGTCCTGAAGCCACTCCTTTGATATCTTGGCTGTGTGCTTAGGGTCGTTGTCCTGCTGAACAATGAACCGTCGCCCCAGTCTGAGGTCGAGCGCTCTGGAGCAGGTTTTCTTCCAGGATGTCTCTGTACATTGCTGCATTCATCTTTCCTTCTATCCTGACTAGTCTCCCAGTTCCTTCCGCTGAAAAACATCCCCGCAGCATGATGCTGCCACCACCATGCTTCACTGTAGGGATGGTATTGGCCTGGTGATGGGGAGTGCCTGGTTTCCTCCAAACATGATGCCTGGCATCAGTGCCGTAACTAGGCATTTTAGCGCTGTGTGCAAGAAATGACATTGGCGCCGCCCCCCCATGTAAGATAGGGGCGTGGCTTCATAGGGAAGGGGCGTGGTCACAAAATAATAGCAATTCATACTACGGTGCACAGTAGTCTCCATTATTCAAATTACACTGCACAGTAGCGCCACTACACCAGGTAGAGCCCCTTGTATACATTACAGCAGACAGATTCCCCTTTTTACACATTACAGCAGACAGTCCCCCTTTTTACACATTACGGAAGACAGCGTCCCCTTTTTACACATTACGGCAGACAGTCCCCCTTTTTACACATTACGGCAGACAGCCCAGCGTCCCCTTTTTACACATTACAGCAGACAGCGTCCCCATTTTTACGCATTACGGCAGACGGTGTCCCCCTTTATACACATTGCAGCAGCCAGCGTACCCCTTTTTACACATTACGGCAGCCAGTCCCCCTTTTTACACATTGCGGCAGCCAGGCCCCCTTTTTACATATTACGGCAGACGGTGTCCCCCTTTTTACACATTGCGGCAGCCAGTCCCCCTTTTTACACATTGCGGCAGCCAGTACCCCTTTTTACACATTACGGCAGCCAGTCCCCCTTTTTACACATTACGGCAGACAGTCCCCCTTTTTACACATTACGGCAGACAGCCCAGCGTCCCCTTTTTACACATTACAGCAGACAGCGTCCCCGTTTTTACGCATTACGGCAGACGGTGTCCCCCTTTATACACATTGTAGCAGTCAGCGTCCCCCTTTTTACACATTACAGCAGCCAGTCCCCCTTTTTACACATTGCGGCAGCCAGGCCCCCTTTTTACATATTACGGCAGACGGTGTCCCCCTTTTTACACATTGCGGCAGCCAGTCCCCCTTTTTACACATTGCGGCAGCCAGTACCCCTTTTTACACATTACGGCAGCCAGTCCCCCTTTTTACACATTACGGCAGCCAGTCCCCCTTTTTACACATTGCGGCAGCCAGGCCCCCTTTTTACATATTACGGCAGACGGTGTACCCCTTTTTACACATTGCGGCAGCCAGTCCCCCTTTTTACACATTATGGCAGACGGTGTCCCCCTGTGAGAGAGAGAGAGAAAGAGAGAGATACTTACCATCTCCCCGCTGACAGGCTCCTCGTGCTGACAGCTCCCTCGGTGCAGGCATCGGACAAGGAGGAGGAGGGAGGGGGACTGGAGCCGCAGCAGCGCTATTTCTTTGGTAGTAAGCGCCGCTGCAGCTGTACCCTCTCCTTCCGTATTGGCTGCCCGGCGCTGCTGTGGATGCTGGGATGGAGGAACCACATCCCAGCATCCACAGCAGCGCCGGGCAGCCAATACGGAAGGAGAGGGGAGAGCTGCAGCGGCGCTTATTACCAATGAAATAGCGCTGCTGCGGCTCCAGTCCCCCTCCCTCCTCCTCCTTCTCCGCTGCCCGGCGCTGCTCTCTTCTCCCTCCACAGCGCGGCGGCGCACGGCGCACACAGCAGAGGTGGCATGTACTGAGTCAATTTGACTCATTACATGCCGCTGGCCGTGCGCCCTCAGGGCAACTGCGCTGTGTGCCAGGCCCACACGTAGTTACGGCCCTGCCTGGCATTCACGCCAAAGAGTTCAATCTTTGTCTCATCAGACTAGAGAATTTTGTTTCTCATGGTCTGAGAGTCCTTCAGGTACATTTTAGCAAACTCCAGGTGGGCTACCATGTGCTTTTTACTAAGCAGTGGCTTCCGTCAGGCCACTCTACCATACAGGAGATATTTTCTGTACCTGTCCCCAGATTTGTGCCTCGAGACAATCCTGTCTCGGAGGACTACAGACAGTTCCTTTGACTTCATGCTTGGTTTGTGCTCAGACATGCACTGTCAAGTGTGGGACCTTATATAGGCAGGTGTGTGCCTTTCCAAATCATGTCCAATCAACTGAATTTACCACAGGTGGACTCCAATTAAGCTGTAGGAACATCTCAAGGATGATCTGTAGAAACAGGATGCACCTGAGCTCAATTTTAAGCTACATGGCAAAGGCTGTGAATACTTTTGTACATGTGATTTCTTAGTTTTTTATTTTTAATAGATTTGCAAAAATCTCAAAAAATGTTTTTCACATTGTCATTATGGGGTATTGTGTGTAGAGTTTTGAGGGGGAAAAATGAATTTATTCCATTTTGGAATAAAGCTGTAACAATGTGGAAAAAGTGAAGCACTGTGAATACTTTCCGGATGCACTGAAGGACGGGAAGAATTAGTGTTTCCAAAGTAGATAAAATTGCTCAAACCTTCCATGATTATTCAAAACTTTATAATTTGAGGGGCTCTCCTTCTGACACTGGCTCCTTCAGAACCCACATAAGACATTATTTATCATTGTTAAATTCCCCAAACATCCTAGAAAGTATGAACACCCATTTACAATAGATGAGCTAGAGGTAGCATTAACAGTGGGTGTAGTATGGTATGCCGGCGGCCGGGCTCCCGGCGACCAGCATACTGGCGCCGGGAGCCCGACCGCCGGCATACCGACAGTGTGGCGAGCGCAAAGGAGCCCCTTGCGGGCACGGTGGCGCGCTATGCATGCCACGCTATTTATTCTCCCTCCAGTGGGGTCGTGGACCCCCACGAGGGAGAATATCTGTCGGTATGCCGGGTGTCGGGATTCCGGCGCCAGTATACTGTGCGCCGGGATCCCGACATTCGGCATACTGAAGACCACCCTTAGCAGTGACTCCCAATGGCAAATGTCCAGGCCCTGATGGCTTCCAAACTATTTATTATAAAACTTTCTACCGATGTGTAATGAAATGACAACTATTGAGTGTGTCTTCAAGAAACATAGGGGCTTATGTACTAATACTTGGAGAGAGATAAAGAGGACAGAGATAATGTACCAGCCAATCAACTCATAACTGTCATTTTCAAAAACAGCCTTTAACATGGCAGTTTGGAGCTGATTGGCTGTACTTTATCTCTGTCCACTTTATCTCTCTGCAAGGGTTAGTACAGTGACCCCATAATGCTTATTTCCTTCTACCTCCCCTCCAATACCCCTTTTCAAGATGTAATGAAATATCAGCAGGGCTGCCGACACAATGGGCAGACCATGGTAACATGGAAAAGGATGCAAAAGGTACACCCCATAATGAACTAAGGTCCTCATTCCGAGTTGTACGCACCAAGCAACTTTTTGCTGCTGGTGCGATCAACTAATCTCTGCCTATGGGTGAGTGTATGTTAGTATAGCAGGGCTGCGATCACTTGCCCTGCTATGCTAAAAAAGTTTCCTGCAAAACAAGACCAGCCCTGGACATACTTACCCTGCACGACGGATCCAGCGATGATGGGCTCGGCTTTGACGTCAGACAGCTGCCCTCCGTTCGCCTGGACGTGCCTGCGTTTTTCTCACCACTCCCCGAAAATGGTCTCCAACGGTCAGTTGACGCCCCGGAACGCCTTCCTGCAGTCAATCTTCTTGCAATCGCTGCTGCGACCGCTTTTTCCGCTGTCTGCGACGTGACGCCGGGCAACGACGCGCGTGCGCATTACGGCCCCTGCGCGTGCACAGTAGTGACCCAGTCGCAGCTGTGCGACCGAAAGCACGCTGCGATCGGGGCGGAATTACCCCCTATGGGGGTTATTCAGGTTTGTTAGCAAACTAAAAAAGTTAGCAATTGGGCAAAACCATGTTGCACTGCGGGGGGGGGGGGGGGGTCCAGATGTAACATGTGCAGAGAGATTTAGATTTGGGTGGGTTATGTTGTTTCTGTGCAGGGTAAATAAATACTGGCTGCTTAATTTCTACACTGCAATTTACCTTTCAGTTTGAACACACCCCACCCAAATTTAACTCTCTCTGCACATGTTACATCTGCCCTACCTGCAGTGCAACACGGGTGTTTGCCCAGTTGCTTGTTTGTTTTTTTTGCTTGCTAACAAACTTAAATAACCCCCTATACTCCTGTTTTGGGTGGGGATGGTTGCAGCATCATGGGATCCAATGATGCCTGTCTATTGGTACACCCCACTCCCCTCCGCAAACCTTAACGGGGGTACAGACTGACTAGATTGCTTAGAATTTAAGCACGTATCTGTCGCATGTATGCCCTCCAGCGATAGCGAGGCGCGGCACTGCATATCGCTATCGCCGGTGCTAGGCGAGGTGCTGAGGCTCAATCTAGCAGGTCGCTCACTTCAGTGCTGTGTGAAGTGAGCGGCAGGGACGTGCAGTCAGGGGAGGCAGAGCCTCACCTGTCATGCTCCCTATCGTACTCAGAGTTCTCACTATAAAAATGATTGGGATAACACAAAGAAAATAATAAGATTTTAAACCTACCGGTAAATCTTTTTCTCCTAGTCCGTAGAGGATGCTGGGGACTCCGTAAGGACCATGGGGTATAGACGGGCTCCGCAGGAGACATGGGCACTATAAAGAACTTTAGAATGGGTGTGCACTGGCTCCTCCTTCTATGCCCCTCCTCCAGACCTCAGTTAGAGAAACTGTGCCCAGTGGAGATGGACAATACGAGGAAAGGATTTTGTTAATCTAAGGGCAAGATTCATACCAGCCCACACCATCCACACCATATAACCTGGAATATACGCAACCAGTTAACAGTATGAAAAAAAAAAAAAAACAGTATCAGCTAAAGACTGATCTCAACTGTAACATAACCCTTATGTAAGCAACAACTATATACAAGCTTTGCAGATTTTGTCCGCACTGGGACGGGCACCCAGCATCCTCTACGGACTAGGAGAAAAAGATTTACCGGTAGGTTTAAAATCTTATTTTCTCTTACGTCCTAGAGGATGCCGGAGACTCCGTAAGGACCATGGGGTTTAAACCAAAGCTCCAGACCGGGCGGGAGAGTGCGGACGACTCTGCAGCACCGACTGAGCAAACGCAAGGTCCTCATCAGCCAGAGTATCAAACTTATAGAACTTTGCAAAAGTGTTTGAACCCGACCAGGTAGCTGCTCGGCAAAGCTGTAAAGCTGAGACGCCTTGGGCAGCCGCCCAAGAAGAGCCCACCTTCCTAGTGGAATGGGCCTTTACCGAATTTGGTAACGGCAATCCAGCCGTAGAATGCGCCTGCTGAATCGTGTTACAGATCCAGCGAGCAATAGTCTGCTTCGAAGCAGGAGCGCCAACTTTGTTGGCTGCATACAGGACAAACAGTGCTTCTGTTTTCCTAACTCGAGCAGTCCTGGCTACATAGATTTTTAAGGCCCTGACTACATCCAGGGACTTGGAATCCTCCAAGTCACTTGTAGCCACAGGCACCACAATAGGTTGGTTCATATGAAATGAAGAAACCACCTTAGGCAAAAATTGAGGACGAGTCCACAACTCTGCTCTATCCACATGGAAAGTCAAATAGGGGCTCTTGTGAGACAAGGCCGCCAATTCGGACACCCGCCTTGCAGATGCCAAGGCCAACAACATGACCACCTTCCAAGTGAGAAATTTCAATTCAACCGTTTGAAGAGGTTCAAACAGTGAGACTTCAGGAACCGTAACACCACGTTAAGGTCCCATGGTGCCACTGGGGGCACAAAAGGAGGCTGGATGTGCAGCACTCCCTTTACAAAAGTCTGGACTTCTGGGAGAGAAGCCAATTCCTTCTGATAGAAAATAGACAGGGCCGAAATCTGTACCTTAATGGAGCCTAATTTTAGGCCCATATCCACTCCTGTCTGTAGAAAGTGGAGAAAACGGCTCAGATGGAAATCTTCCGCAGGAGCATTCTTGGCTTCACACCAAGAAACATACTTCCTCCAGATACGGTGATAATGTTTTGCCGTCACCTCCTTCCTAGCCTTTATCAGAGTAGGGATGACTTCCTCTGGAATACCTTTCCCAGCTAGGATTCGGCATTCAACCGCCATGCCGTCAAACGTAACCGCGGTAAGTCTTGGAACACGCAGGGCCCCTGTTGTAACAAGTCCTCCCTGAGAGGAAGAGGCCATGGATCTTCTGTGAGCATCTCCTGAAGATCTGAATACCAGGCCCTTCGAGGCCAATCTGGAACAATGAGTATTGTTTTCACCCTTTTTTGTCTTACGATTCTCAATATTTTTGAGATGAGAGGAAGACCGACTGAAACACCCAAGGTGTCACCAGGGCGTCCACCGCTACTGCCTGAGGGTCCCTTGACCTGGCACAATACCTCCGAAGCTTCTTGTTGAGGCGTGACACCATCATGTCTATGTGAGGAATTCCCCAAAGACTTGTTATCTCTGTAAAAACTTCATGATGAAGTCCCCACTCTCCTGGATGGAGATCGTGTCTGCTGAGGAAGTCTGCTTCCCAGTTGTCCACTCCCGGAATGAAGACCGCTGACAGAGCGCTTACGTGATTTTCCGCCTAGCGAAGAATCCTGGTGGCTTCCGCCATTGCCACTCTGCTCATTGTCCCGCCTTGGCGGTTTACATGAGCCACGGCTGTGACGTTGTCTGATTGAATCAGAACCGGTAGGTCACGAAGAAGATCCTCCGCTTGTCGTAGGCCGTTGTATATGGCCCTCAGTTCCAGTACGTTGATGTGTAGACAAGCCTCCTGGCTTGACCATAGCCCCTGAAAATTTCTTCCTTGTGTGACTGCTCCCCATCCTCGGAGGCTCGCGTCCGTGGTCACCAGAACCCAGTCCAGAATGCCGAACCTGCGACCCTCTAGAAGGTGAGCACTTTGCAGCCACCACAGGAGAGACACCCTGGCCCGGGGGGACAGGCTTATCTTCTGATGTATTAGTAGATGGGACCCGGACCACTTGTCCAGGAGGTCCCACTGAAACGTCCTTGCATGAAACCTGCCGAAGGGGATGGCCTCGTAGGCTGCCACCATTTTCCCCAAAACTCGAGTGCATTGATGAACAGACACTCTTTTTGGTTTTAGCAAGTCTGAGACCATGTTCTGGAGGTCCTTGGCTTTTTCCATCGGGAGAAAAACCCTCTTCTGTTCCGTGTCCAGAAACATGCCTAGGAATGATAGTCGAGTCGTTGGAATCAATTGTGACTTTGGCAGATTGAGAATCCAACCGTGTTGTTGTAGCACTCTCAGGGAGAGCGACACTCTCGATCTTGCTTTTATCAGGAGATCGTCCAAGTATGGGATAATTGTGACTCCCTGCCTGCGCAGGAGCACCATCATCTCCGCCATCACCTTGGTGAAAATCCTCGAAGCCGTGGAAAGCCCAAACGGCAACGTCTGAAACTGGTAATGACAGTCCTGTACAGCGAATCTCAGGTACGCCTGATGAGGAGGATATATGGGGACATGAAGGTATGCATCCTTTATGTCGAGTGACACCATAAAATCCCCACCTTCCAGACTGGAGATCACTGCCCGGAGCGATTCCATTTTGAATTTGAACTTTCTCAAGTACAGGTTTAGGGATTTTAGATTTAAAATGGGTCTGACCGAACCATCCGGCTTCGGGACCACGAACAGCGTAGAATAGTACCCTTTTCCCTGTTGAACAAGGGGAACCTTGACAATCACTTGCTGTTGATACAGCTTTTGAATTGCAGCGAACACTACTTCCCTCTCTGGGGGAGAAGCTGGCAAGGCCGACTTGAAAAATCGGCGAGGGGGCACCTCTTCGAATTCCAGTTTGTAGCCTTGGGATACAATCTCCATCGCCCAAGGATCCACGTCTGACAGAACCCAGACCTGGCTGAAGAATCGAAGACGTGCCCCCACCGGTGCGGACTCCCTCAGTGGAGCCCCAGCGTCATGCGGTGGATTTAGTAGAAGCCGGGGAGGACTTCTGCTCCTGGGAACTAGCCGTAGCAGGCATTCTTTTGCCTCTACCCTTACCTCTGGCGAGGAAAGATGAGCCCCGACCTCTTCTGGACTTACGCGACCGAAAGGACTGCATCTGATACTGTGGAGTTTTCTTTTGCTGTGGGGGAACAAAAGGCAAAAAGGTAGATTTACCCGCGGTAGCTGTGGCAACCAGGTCCGCGAGACCTTCCCCAAATAAAACTTCACCTTTGTATGGCAAAACCTCCATATGTTTCTTTGAGTCGGCATCACCCGTCCATTGGCGAGTCCACAGGGCGCGCCTAGCAGAAATCGCTATGGCGTTGGCTCTCGAACCCAGCAGCCCAACGTCTCTTTGAGCATCCCTCATATATAAGACTGCGTCTTTAATGTGGCCTAAGGTTAATAAAATGGTATCCCTATCTAGGGTATCAAGGTCAGCTGACAAGGTATCTGTCCAAACTGCAACTGCACTACACACCCATGCCGATGCTATTGCCGGTCTGAGCAAAGCACCTGTATGCGCATAAATAGACTTTAAAGTAGTTTCCTGCCTGCGATCAGCAGGATCCTTGAGGGCTGCCGTGTCCGGAGACGGTAGCGCCACTTTCTTGGACAGGCGTGTTAAAGCCTTGTCCACCCTGGCAGAGGTGGATTTAGACCTCATGGGGCCCTAAGCGAAATACCGATTTGGGGCCCCCCTACCTCAAACAATCCATAGCACTATATTTTTGTTCTGACTTATGCCCCCTTACATTACAGATGGAGTTCCGTCTGTGCCTGGGCCTATCACCGCGTCTGGGGCGCGCACGTGTCCGTGACACGCACGCGCCCCATTCACTGCAATGAGAGCGTCTGTGTGCACTCCCGGCGGGGCTAAGCGGTGACCAATCAGACAGAGAGTGCCCCATAGAGGTACTGTGCCCCACGGCGCACGCGCCCCCCAAAAATGGGTGTGGCCAATTAAAATGGGACGTGAAACACAGACATATGCCCCCAATAGTGCAGTGTCAGATCCACAATTGCCCCCACAGTGCCAGATCCACAATTGCTCCCACAGTGCCAGGTATACAAATACCCCCACAGTGCCAGATCCACAAATGCCCCCACAGTGCCAGATCCACAAATGCCCCCACAGTGCCAGGTATACAAATACCCCCACAGTGCCAGATCCACAAATGCCCCCACAGTGCCAGGTATACAAATGCCCCCACAGTGCCAGATCCACAATTGCCCCCACAGTGTCAGATCCACAATTGCCCCCACAGTGTCAGGTAATACCTGACACTGTGGGGGCAATTGTGGATCTGACACTGTGGGGGCAATTGTATACCTGACAGGTATACAAATGCCCACACAGTGCCAGGTATACAAATGCCCCCACAGTGCCAGGTAAACAATTGCCCCCACAGTGCCAGGTATACAAATGCCCCACAGTGCCAGCCAATTGCCCCCACAGTGCCAGGTATACAATTGCCCCCACAGCAGCCAGAACTGCTGCTGCTGCTCCTCCTCCGGGCTCCGGCTGTGAGGGACGAGTGAGTCAGGAGAGGAGACTGCCCGCCAGCGCGGCTGTGTCTTGCGCGGCGGCGTATAGCGGACTTCGTTCAAACCAGCCGCCGGTTCCTGAGCCAATTAGAGCTCGCGGACCGGCGGCTTCTGATTGGCTGCCGGTCCGCGAGCTCTGATTGGCTCACGAACCGGCGGCTGGTTTGAAGTCCGCTATATGCTGCTGCGCCAGACACAGCCGCGCTGGCGGGCGCTCTCCTCTCCTGACAGCTGAGACACGCTGCCGCCGGACTGACCCGGCGGGCCCTAGGCAACCACTTAGGTTGCCTAGCGGCAAATCCGCCACTGCACCCTGGGTGAGGATTCCCAACGTACCCTGTCCCGTGCAGGGAAAGGATATGCCATAAGAATCCTCTTGGGAATCTGCAGTTTTTTATCAGGAGTTTCACAAGCCTTTTCAAATAACTTGTTAAGCTCATGGGATGGGGGAAAGGTTACCTCAGGTTTCTTTTCCTTATACATGCGCACCCTCGTGTCAGGGACCGAGGGGTCATCTGTGATATGCAAAACCTCTTTTATTGCAATAATCATATAATGAATACTTTTTGCCACCCTCGGGTGCAACCTCGCTTCATCGTAGTCGACACTGGAGTCAGAGTCCGTGTCGGTATCAGTGTCTGCTATCTGGGATAGGGGACGTTTTTGAGACCCAGAAGGGCCCGGTGACCCAGCCGAAGCCGTGGATTGACTCCCTGCTCTTTCCCTGGACTCTGCTTTGTCCAATCTTTTATGTAATAAGGTCACATTTGCATTTAAAACATTCCACATGTCCATCCAATCATGAGTCGGCGTTGCCGACGGCGACACCACAATCATCTGCTCCACCTCCTTAGCTGAGCCTTCGGCATCAGACATGCCGACACACTCGTACCGACACCCCCCCACACACAGGGATATAGTTATAAGGAGACAGTACCCCAATAAGGCCCTTTGGAGAGACAGAGAGAGAGTATGCCAGCACACACCCAGCGCCAACTGACACTGGAAAATAATGTCCCAGATAATTGCGCTTTTATATTAAATTACTGTGTAATACACTTACTGCGCCTTACAAGTGCCCCCCCTCCTCTTTTCAGCCCTGTGTCACCGTGTTCAGCAGGGGAGAGACCCGGGAGCCAGCTTCTCAGCAGATCTCTGTGGAGAAAATGGCGCTGGTTAGTGCTGAGAGACCAAGTTCCGCCCCCTCTAGCGGCGGGCTTCGGTCCCGCTCAAAATATCTCAAACTGGCGGGGGATTGAAAGAAAAACTGCCTCCGCAGTATCTATGCCAGATATAGAGGCTTTATTGCTGCCCAGGGCGTCCCCAGGCCCGGCAACAGGGGGGGTCAAAGGGGACAACCGTCCCGGGCCCCGCCGTTGTTAGGGGCCCCAAGGTCCAGGCAGCGGGCAACAGCGGCTGCAGTTCATCACAACTGTCAAAAAAAACTGTTTGCTCCCGGCAACGCGGATTCGCGAGCCGGCCGCTGCGCTGTGATTTAAGTGTGTGTTTGTTTGCGTGCGCCCCCCCAGTCCCGTGTGCTGTTCAACCCCTCAGTGCCCTGTGATTGATCCTGTGTGCTGCTCACCCCTCAGTGCCCTGTTCACCCCTCAGTGCCCCCAGCCCCCAGGTCACCTGTTATCCTGCCAACCAGTCCCCAGCCAGGAAGCTCGGCCGGACAGGTCACCTGTTATCCTGCCAGCCAGTCCCCAGCCAGGACCGCCCCTCCAGCGTCCTCACCGCACGCTTCCTCCCTGTCTCTCTCTGCTGTGTGAGTGAGGAGCCGGACTGAGGCACGGAACGCACAGCAGGAGCTGCCAAGACAGGACAGACAGAGTACTGCGGCCTGTGGGAATTGGGGAGGCGAGCCTGGTGAATTAGAGCGGCTGTGTCAGTGTGTTGCTGCAGCAGCAAGCAGGGTAAGGCTTTTGTATTTCATAAATCATAATACGTGTTTATGTATAGGGAATGGGATTTGGGTTTGGGTTAGGGTTTAGGATTAGTTTGGGGTTAGATGCAGGCAGGCAGGCACATTATGCATGCATATGCATTCTGCACATGGATGCATCTGCATGCATGTGCGTGTCAGATGAGATCAGACTCATCAGAGCAGAATGTCTGTGCTGTGGTGGTGACTGGTCATTCAGGCTCAGTTGCTGCAAGCACAGACTACAAAATTCCTGACCATTGTGAGTCTATGAATCTGAATTTTGGAAAGGGATGATCCCATTATATCGGTATTGTATTGTTCCATTAAAGTTTTGTTTTCTAGACGTTAGAGAGTCTATAATTTTGTTTTATAATACTTGTGTCCTGTAGATAATATGGGTCCCTGTCCTGTTTCCTGGGGGTGGGGATGGTGGGGGGCCCACAGAGATATCAGTGTACCGGGCCCCAAAATTTCTGTTGCCGGCCCTGGGCGCCCCCCCCTGCGCCGTGCACCCATCTGTGCCCGCTAGTGTGCGCGCGTACCTCAGTGAAGATCTGAAGTCTTCTGCCGCCTTGAAGTCTTCTTTTCTTCTTATACTCACCCGGTTTCTATCTTCCGGCTCTGCGAGGAGGACGGCGGCGCGGCTCCGGGACGAACAGCAAGGGGAGACCTGCGTTCCGACTCCCTCTGGAGCTAATGGTGTCCAGTAGCCTAAGAAGCAGAGCCTATCACTTAAGTAGGTCTGCTTCTCTCTCCTCAGTCCCACGATGCAGGGAGCCTGTTGCCAGCAGTGCTCCCTGAAAATAAAAAACCTAACAAAATTCTTTATCAGAGAAACTCAGGAGAGCTCCCCTGTAATGCACCCAATGTCCTCTGGGCACAGGATCTAACTGAGGTCTGGAGGAGGGGCATAGATGGGAGGAGCCAGTGCACACCCATTCTAAAGTTCTTTATAGTGCCCATGTCTCCTGCGGAGCCCGTCTATACCCCATGGTCCTTACGGAGTCCCCAGCATCCTCTAGGACGTAAGAGAAATTTATAACTTATAACATAAGCATCTTCTTTGTATTAATACAATCATCTTTATAGATAAAGCTTACCAGACTTTCAGGGCTCCTGGAACTGCAGGGATAGAGATGAGGCAGCGGCAGCTCAGCCTCATCTCTCACACTGTCATGCACTGTCTGTACAGATAGGCGAGGCTACACAGCGGCCAATCAGACCGCATAGAACAGAGAAATGGGAGGCATGCCTCATAGTAGGGCCGTGCTTCAGCTCTGATGGAAAGCTCGGATTGGTCATGTGACCAATTCAGGAAGTGCAGGCAGCCAGGAAGACCGAAGCTGAGCAGCATGGCAAGGGAGGAGGGAAATGGGGACCCACAGTGCCAGCAGCAGGCTCCCGTGCACAGTGACTGGGGGGAGTAGCTGTGTGTGTGTGTGTGTGTGTGTGTGTGTGTGTGTGTGTGTGTGTGTGTGTGTGTGTGTGTGTGTGTGTGTCAGGAATATGTTTGTCTGGCATCAATAGTGAGTGTTGGGACATGACTCTATGTGTGTCTGGCATCTCTAGTGAGTGCGGGGACAGGTGTGTGTGTGTGTGTGTGTGTGTGTGTGTGTGTGTGAGTGTGTGTGTGGCATCTGTAGTGAGTGCACGGACAGGACTCTGTGTGTGGGTGGCATCTGTAGTGAGTGCGGGGACAGGTGTGTGTGTGTGGCATCTGTAGTGAGTGCGGGGACAGGTGTGTGTGTGGCATCTGTAGTGAGTGCGAGGACAGGTGTGTGTGTGGCATCTGTAGTCAGTGCGGGGAGAGGTGTGTGTGGCATCTGTAGTGAGTGCGGGGACAGCTGTGTGTGGCATCTGTAGTGAGTGCGGGGACAGGTGTGTGTGTGGCATCTGTAGTGAGTGCAGGGAGAGGTGTGTGTGTGGCATCTGTAGTGAGTGCAGGGAGAGGTGTGTGTGTGGCATCTGTAGTGAGTGCAGGGAGAGGTGTGTGTGTGGCATCTGTAGTGAGTGCGGGGACAGGTGTGTGTGTGGCATCTGTAGTGAGTGCAGGGAGAGGTGTGTGTGTGGCATCTGTAGTGAGTGCAGGGACAGGTATGTGTGGCATCTGTAGTGAGTGCAGGGAGAGGTGTGTGTGTGGCATCTGTAGTGAGTGCAGGGACAGGTATGTGTGGCATCTGTAGTGAGTGCAGGGAGAGGTGTGTGTGTGGCATCTGTAGCGAGTGCAGGGACAGGTATGTGTGTCATCTGTAGTGAGTGCAGGGATAGCTGTGTGCGGCATCTGTAGTGAGTGCGGGGACAGCTGTGTGTGGCATCTGTAGTGTGTGTGTGTGTGGCATCTGTAGCGAGTGCAGGGACAGGTATGTGTGTCATCTGTAGTGAGTGCAGGGATAGCTGTGTGCGGCATCTGTAGTGAGTGCGGGGACAGCTGTGTGTGGCATCTGTAGTGTGTGTGTGTGTCATCTGTAGTGAGTGCAGGGACAGGTATGTGTGTCATCTGTAGTGAGTGCAGGGATAGCTGTGTGCGGCATCTGTAGTGAGTGCGGGGACAGATGTGTGTGACATCTGTAGTGTGTGTGTGTGGCATCTGTAGTGAGTGCGGGGATGGGAACAGGTGTGTGTGTGTGGCATCTGTAGTGAGTGCAGGGACAGCTGTGTGTGACATCTGTAGTGAGTGCGGGGACAGCTGTGTGTGACATCTGTAGTGAGTGCGGGGACAGCTGTGTGTGACATCTGTAGTGAGTGCGGGGACAGCTGTGTGTGGCATCTGTAGTGAGTGTGTGTGGCATCTGTAGTGAGTGCGGGGATGGGAACAGGTGTCTGTGGCATCTGTAGTGAGTGCGGGGACAGCTGTGTGTGGCATCTGTAGTGAGTGCAGGGACAGGACTCTGTGTGTGTGGCATCTGTAGTGAGTGCGGGGACAGGTGTGTGTGTGGCATCTGTAGTGAGTGCGGGGACAGGTGTGTGTGGCATCTGTAGTGAGTGCAGGGACAGGACTGTGTGTGTGTGGCATCTGTAGTGAGTGCGGGGACAGGACTGTGTGTGTGTGTGGCATCTGTAGTGAGTGCAGGGACAGCTGTGTGTGACATCTGTAGTGAGTGCGGGGACAGCTGTGTGTGACATCTGTAGTGAGTGCGGGGACAGCTGTGTGTGACATCTGTAGTGAGTGCGGGGACAGCTGTGTGTGGCATCTGTAGTGAGTGTGTGTGGCATCTGTAGTGAGTGCGGGGATGGGAACAGGTGTCTGTGGCATCTGTAGTGAGTGCGGGGACAGCTGTGTGTGGCATCTGTAGTGAGTGCAGGGACAGGACTCTGTGTGTGTGGCATCTGTAGTGAGTGCGGGGACAGGTGTGTGTGTGGCATCTGTAGTGAGTGCGGGGACAGGTGTGTGTGGCATCTGTAGTGAGTGCAGGGACAGGACTGTGTGTGTGTGGCATCTGTAGTGAGTGCGGGGACAGGACTGTGTGTGTGTGGCTTCTGTAGTGAGTGCGGGGACAGGTGTGTGTGTGTGGCATCTGTAGTGAGTGCGGGGACAGGTGTGTGTGGCATCTGTAGTGAGTGTGTGTGGCATCTGTAGTGAGTGCGGGGATGGGAACAGGTGTCTGTGGCATCTGTAGTGAGTGCGGGGACAGCTGTGTGTGACATCTGTAGTGAGTGCGGGGACAGCTGTGTGTGGCATCTGTAGTGAGTGTGTGTGGCATCTGTAGTGAGTGCGGGGATGGGAACAGGTGTCTGTGGCATCTGTAGTGAGTGCGGGGACAGCTGTGTGTGGCATCTGTAGTGAGTGCAGGGACAGGACTCTGTGTGTGTGTGGCTTCTGTAGTGAGTGCGGGGACAGGTGTGTGTGTGGCATCTGTAGTGAGTGCGGGGACAGGTGTGTGTGGCATCTGTAGTGAGTGCGGGGACAGCTGTGTGGCATCTGTAGTGAGTGCGGGGACAGGTGTGTGTGTGGCATCTGTAGTGAGTGCAGGGAGAGGTGTGTGTGGCATCTGTAGTGATTGCGGGGACAGGTGTGTGTGTGGCATCTGTAGTGAGTGCGGGGACAGGACTGTGTGTGTGTGGCATCTGTAGTGAGTGCGGGGACAGGTGTGTGTGTGTGGCTTCTGTAGTGAGTGCAGGGACAGGTGTGTGTGTGTAATCTGTAGTGAGTGCGGGGATAGGACTGTGTGTGTGTGTGTGGCATCTGTAGTAAGTGCGGGGATAGGACTGTGTGTGTGTGTGTGTGTGTGTGTGTGTGTGTGTGTGTGTGTGTGTGTGTGTCATCTGTAGTAAGTGTGGGGACAGGCGTGTTTGGCATCTGTAGTGAGTGTGGGGGCAAGTGTGTGTGTGGCACCTGTAGTGAGTGTGGGGACAGGTGTGTGTGTGTGTGTGTGTGTGTGTGTGTGTGTGTGTGTGTGTGTGGCATCTGTAGTAAGTATGGGGACAGGCGTGTTTGGCATCTGTAGTGAGTGTGGGGGCAAGTGTGTGTGTGGCACCTTTAGTGAGTGCGGGGACAGGTGTGTGTGGCATCTGTATTGAGTGCGGGGACAGGACTCTGTGTGTGTGTGTGTGTGTGTGTGTGTGTGTATGTGTGTGTAATCTATATGGTGCGGGGACAGGACTCTGTGTGTGTGTGGCTACAGGAGTGAGATGTAGTGTACATATATGTTTCTGCTCTCTGTAGAGAGTGCGGGGACAGGACTCTGTGTGTATGTGTGTGTAATCTGTACGGTGCAGGGACAGGACTGTGTGTGTGTGTGTGTGTGTGTGTGTGTGTGTGTGTGTGTAATCTGTACGGTGCGGGGACAGGACTCTGTGTGTGTGTGGCTACAGTAGTGAGATGTAGTGTACATATATGTTTCTGCTCTCCCTCCCCAGGTGCTGCTGACTCTATCACCGATGACTGTATTGCCCTGTCCTTGTGTAACTTGCTGCACCAGGCCTGCGGTGTTCTGCAGGTGAGGGAGCAATGGGGGCACCTCGTCCAGAAGTTAGTATCCAACAGTTTACTCATAACACTAGGGTGATGGCTGTGACCTGGCTATTACTGTATGTATGTATGTATGTATGTATGTATGTATGTATGTTCTCTCTGTGTTTGCATGGATGTAGTGCAGGTACATAAGAGTTAAATTGTGTAGGGGGTGAGACAGGCTCCTGGCACTGAGAGCCACCACCACTTGTGCCTCCCCAGCCTCTGACCTCACTGCACGTCACTGGTGAGCCGCCCCCCGCCCCCCCTCGCGCTGTGCTGAGCGGGGGGAAAGAGGTGTGCTGAGCGGTCTGTGATAGATCTCTTTAGTGGCATATATAAGAATCTTATCTATAGAAGAGAAAGTGCTACAGACCAATTTCCATTAGATAACTTACTTAAACTTTTACCAAAGTGTCAGGTAAGAATCGTACCATGCAGAGAAGCTAAAGATAATGCTTTCAAAATGATTGACCTAATGTAACATGCAAACTGAGATGGGTCCTCCGTGTCCTGTTGATGCATGTAGCGAAGTTGTTTGGCAGGGTTGAATGGAAATATATGATGGGTAGGGATCAGTACGGAATCCCGACCGGCACAATCCCGACAGGGGGGGCGAGCGCAACGCAGCCCCTTGCGGGCTCGCTGCGCTCGTCACACTGCGGGCACGGTGCCTCGCTACCCTCGGCACACTAATTTATTCTCCCTCTATGGGTGTCGTGGACGCCCACAGAGGGAGAATATGTCGGGATTGTGCCGGTCGGGATCCCGTCCGGCGGCATCTTGACCGCATCCCGATGGGTAAGCTTGAGTACTTGGGAATGGGTCTCCAATGTATACAACACGTTCAGGCATTATATAAGGCTCACTTAGCCCAGACCAGAGTCCGTGGCCCCTTCCAGATATATCTTCTATGACAAATGGTTCTCAACATGGATGGTCACTTTCTCCCCTTATACAGTATTTGTGCTCATCACCGAGGCCCTGGCAAGAGCAATTCACTCCACTAACAACATTTGTTTGGATCGTTGTGATTATGCATTATAAATAAGTGCACCTTATATTTATTGCATGTGATGTAATGCATTTATATAAGGTAAATACATTACTCTTGTTTCAGGTCTCCCATGTTATCTATTGATCACAACACATGTACAGAATACAGGTTGAGTCTCCCTTATCCAAAATACTTGGGACCAGAGGTATTTTGGATATGGGATTTTTCCGTATTTTGGAATAATTGCATACCATAATGAGATATCATGATGATGGGACCTAAGTCTAAGCACAGAGTGCATTTATGTTACATATACACCTTATACACACAGCCTGGAGGTCATTTTAGCCAATATTTTTTATAACTTTGTGTATTTCACAAAGTGTGTCTACATTCACACAATTCATTTATGTTTCATATACACCTTATACACACAGCCTGAAGGTCATTTAATACAATATTTTTAATAACTTTGTGTATTAAACAAAGTTTGTGTACATTGAGCCATCAAAAAACAAAGGTTTCACTATCTCACTCTCACTCAAAAAAGTCCGTATTTCGGAATATTCCGTATTTCCTGTACCAGGTTTTTACTTTTTAATCTGTTTGCAGAACTCAGCTTCTTCATTTATTTATTTTTGTGGTTCATTAAAATGATTTACTAATTATCAAGGTTTAGCTGCGTCTATTAATATTTCTTTCCAAGCTTCACTAAAGGATAATTGCAGAGTGAGATAAATATATAACAAACATCCATGGAAATATACTTGGTGGGACCCCACAGCTCTACTCATTTGGGGGATGATTACTATTATACTTTAGTTACATAGCGCCTACATATTATGTGATGCTGTACTGAGACTATAAGTAAACTGCAGTAACCAGGCATGGGTAAAACATACAAATTCCACTTTGATAATGGTCTGGTCAGAATCAAACCCATTCTAATAGTGCTGCCTGTGATGGTTTAGTGTTCACCTGAATATAAGCAGGTTGCAAATATAAAAAATTACTGAATAAAGTGTTTCTTGTGGAGCCTACTCATTATCACTAATGGTCACGTTACACATATGGAAACTAGTTTTTGCATGTTTTAAGCAACGGGCCCATTCAATCTTAACCTGGTATTCAGCAAACGTTCAGTGATGGGAGTTTGCCTGTGGGAACCATCATCATCTTCAAATGAGACTAGTACTAGACAATAACCTTCAATACGCAGATCACCTGCAGTATAAACTGAAGTTTTCTTTTGGACAGTTTCATATTATGAACCTTAAAACCCTTAAATTCAGCGTTGACTTGGTCATATATAATACATCTCGGTAAGGACCATTTCACATAACAGCAAGGACTAAGGGAGATATCCAATTAGCCCCATCCAACGCCACAAATACCTGATAAGTGTTCTCCAAAGCCACGATCACTTCCGTGGAAACACATAGGGCAGCGGCTTTTCGCGGAACGTATGTGTTTTTTCCCGTGCTGTATAGGGTACTTTATTGCACAGTAAAAAAAAACGGGCTATAATTGGATAGCCCGATAAATACCATCGGGAATAAATCGTTAAAGGCCCATTTTGCCGTGCATTTAATTACCGTTGGTTATAGGATACCTCCTAAATATGTCATGCGCAGACATTGTGATTATGGTGTATATTACTAATTGTGTAACCCACATGCTGTTACCACCAGCCAAGTTATCTCTTGCAGGAGGTTCACAGGAAACAGTGGCGGATCTTGCCACGGGCAAGCAGGACTTTTGCCCGGAGGGCGCTGCACCATGGCAAGATCCGCCACTGTGCAGAGTGCCCCCGCGCTGTGCCTCCCCCCGCTGTGAGAAGGGAACCAGACGCTACGCATCTAGTTTCCCTTCGTGGCGCTAGTCCCCCCCGCTGTGAAGGGAATCAGTAACTAAGCGTCTAGTTTCCCTTCATGGAGAGGACCTTTGCTGTGCGGTGCGCGATGACGTCATCGCGCACCGCACAGCATTGTAGCACAGACACTAGGGGTCATAATTGACCTCTAGTGCCTATGCTGTGCTATGGGGGAGACGTCATGACTGACGTCTCTCCCATAGATCCGAGGAGAAGAGCGGCGCCGGGGGGAGGTCTGCAGGTCTGGAATCAGGAGCGTGGTATAGTAAGTATACTTTGTTTTTGTTTTTTTTATTTCCTTTCAGCGGCGCTACAAATGGGGGCGTGACTGACCACACCCCCGCATTAAGCCACGCCCCTAACTTTTGCCTGGGGCGCCACAAGGGCAAGAACCGGCCCTGACAGGAAAGTAGATGGTATCAGGACTGAAGTGGATAAAACCATTTCTATGCACCCCTGTACAATGCCCATATGCCAATATAGTAGCCTCAGCACTCTAAAAGAAAGATTAGGTACTATCTGGTGTGCACTGGCTCCTCCCTCTATGCCCCTCCTCCAGATCTCAGTTAGAATCTGTGCCCGGCCAGAGCTGGCTGCTCCTAGTGGGCTCTCCTGAGCTTGCTAGAAAGAAAGTATTTGTTAGGTTTTTTATTTTCAGTGAGATCTGCTGGCAACAGACTCACTGCTACGTGGGACTGAGGGGAGAGAAGCAAACCTACCTGCGTGCAGCTAGCTTGTGCTTCTTAGGCTACTGGACACCATTAGCTCCAGAGGGCTCGAACACAGGGCCTGACCTCGATCGTCCGTTCCCGAAGCCGCGCCGCCGTCCCCCTTGCAGAGCCAGAAGACAGTAGAAAGATGAAATCGGCGGCAGATGACTCCGGTCTTCATTAAGGTAGCGCACAGCACTGCAGCTGTGCGCCATTGCTCCCACTGCACACCACACACTCCGGTCACTGTAGGGTGCAGGGCGCTGGGGAAGGGGGGGCGCCCTGGGCAGCAATAAGAATACCTTTTGGCACTAAATACACACAATACAGTCTGGAAAACTGTATGTGTGTAAAACCCCCCGCCATTAAGCTATACAAAACGCGGGAGAAGCCCGCCGCTGAGGGGGGCGGGGCCTTCTTCCTCGGCACATCCAGCGCCATTTTCTCTTCACCGCTCCGCTGGAAGGACGCTCCCCAGGCTCTCCCCTGCAGTATCCTGTACAAGAAGGGTAAAAAAGAGAGGGGGGGCACATAAATTTAGGCGCAAATAGGATAATAAGCAGCTATTGGGAAAAATCACTCATTATAGTGTAAATCCCTGTGTTATACGTATAGCGCTGTGGTGTGTGCTGGCATACTCTCTCTCTGTCTCCCCAAAGGACTTTGTGGGGTCCTGTCCTCAGTCAGAGCATTCCCTGTGTGTGTGCGGTGTGTCGGTACGGCTGTGTCGACATGTTTGATGAGGAGGGTTACGTGGAGGCGGAGCAGGGGCAGATAAGTGTGGTGTCGCCCCCGACGGGGCCGACACCGGATTGGATGGATATGTGGAAGGTCTTAACAGACAGTGTCAACTCCTTACATAAAAGGTTCGATGACGCAGCAGCCTTGGGACAGCCGGGATCTCAGCCCGCGCCTGCCCAGGCATCTCAGAGGCCATCAGGGGCTCATAAACGCCCGCTAGCTCAGATGGTAGACACAGATGTCGACACAGAGTCTGACTCCAGTGTAGATGAGGATGAGACAAATGTACAGTCTACAAAGGCCATCCGATGCATGATTACTGCAATGAAAAATGTATTGCACATTTCTGATGTTAACCCGGTTACTACCAAGAAGGGTATTATGTTTGGGGAGAAAAAGCAGCCAGTGACTTTTCCCTTCACTGATGAATTAAATTAATTGTGTGAAGAGGCGTGGAGTTCCCCCGATAAGAAACTAGTGATTTCTAAGAGGTTACTGATGGCGTACCCTTTCCCGCCAACGGACAGGTTACGTTGGGAAACATCCCCTAGGGTGGACAAGGCGCTCACACGCTTATCAAAAAAGGTGGCACTGCCGTCTCAGGATACGGCCGCCCTAAAGGAGCCTGCGGGTAGAAAGCAGGAAGCTATCCTGAAGTCTGTGTATACACACTCGGGTACTATACTGAGACCTTTGTTAACCATAGAACATATAAAAGACGTCGTCTTATATATGCGGGATGCACAGAGGGACATTTGCCTGCTGGCATCTAGAATTAATGCAATGTCCATTTCTGCCAGGAGAGTATTATGGACTCGGCAGTGGACAGGTGATACCGATTCTAAAAAACACATGGAGGTTTTGCCTTATAAGGGTGAGGAATTGTTTGGGGATGGTCTCTCGGACCTCGTATCCACAGCAACAGCTGGGAAGTCAACTTTTTTACCTCAGGTTCCCTCACAGCCTAAGAAAGCACCGTATTATCATGTACAGTCCTTTCGGCCTCAGAAAGGCAAGCGGGTCAGAGGCGCATCCTTTCTGCCCAGAGGCAGGGGTAGAGGAAAGAAGCTGCACCAGGCAGCCAGTTCCCAGGAACAAAAATCCTCCCCCGCTTCCACTAAGTCCACCGCATGACCCTGGGGCTCCACAGGCGGAGCCAGGTGCGGTGGGGGCGCGTCTCCGAAACTTCAGCAACCAGTGGGTTCGCTCACAGGTCGATCTCTGGGCTGTACAAATTGTATCTCAGGGATACAAGCTGGAGTTAGAGGCGACTCCCCCTCGCCGTTACCTCAAATCAGCCTTGCCAGCTGCTCCCAGGGAAAGGGAGGTAGTACTTGCGGCAATTCACAAGCTGTACCTCCAGCAGGTGATAATCAAGGTTCCCCTCCTTCAACAGGGACGGGGTTACTATTCCACAATGTTTGTGGTAATGAAACCAGACGGTTCGGTGAGACCCATTCTGAATTTAAAATCCTTGAACACTTATATAAGGAAGTTCAAGTTCAAAATGGAATCGCTCAGGGCGGTTATTGCAAGCCTGGAAGAGGGGGATTTTATGGTGTCGCTGGACATCAAGGATGCTTACTTGCATGTCCCCATTTACCCACCTCACCAGGAGTACCTCAGGTTTGTGGTACAGGATTGTCATTACCAATTCCAGACATTGCCGTTTGGTCTGTCCACGGCACCGAGAGTATTTACCAAGGTAATGGCCGAAATGATGATACTCCTTCGGAAGAAGGGAGTTATAATTATCCCGTACTTGGACGATCTCCTTATAAAGGCGAGGTCCAGAGAGCAGTTGTTAGTCAGCGTAGCACTCTCTCGGGAAGTGTTGCAACAGCACGGGTGGATTCTGAATATCCCAAAGTCGCAGCTGATTCCTGCGACGCGTCTGCTTTTCCTGGGCATGATTCTGGACATAGAACAGAAGAAGGTGTTTCTCCCGGTGGAGAAGGCCCAGGAATTGTCATCTCTGGTCAGGGACCTCCTGAAACCAAAACAGGTGTCGGTGCATCACTGCACGCGAGTCCTGGGAAAGATGGTGGCTTCTTACGAAGCAATTCCCTTCGGCAGGTTCCATGCAAGGATCTTTCAGTGGGATCTGTTAGACAAATGGTCCGGATCGCATCTTCAGATGCATCGGTTGATCACCCTGTCCCCAAGGGCCAGGGTGTCTCTGCTGTGGTGGCTGCAGAGTACTCATCTTCTCGAGGGCCGCATATTCGGCATACAGGACTGGGTCCTGGTGACCACGGATGCAAGCCTCCGAGGATGGGGGGCAGTCACTCAGGGAAGGAACTTCCAAGGACAGTGGTCAAGTCAGGAGACTTCACTACACATAAATATACTGGAACTAAGGGCCATTTACAACGCCCTGAGTCAAGCAGAGCCCCTGCTTCAAAACCAACCAGTGCTGATTCAATCAGACAACATCACGGCGGTCGCCCATGTAAACCGCCAGGGCGGCACAAGAAGCAGGATGGCGATGGCAGAAGCCACAAGGATTCTTCGATGGGCGGAGAATCACGTGCTAGCACGGTCAGCAGTGTTCATTCCGGGAGTGGACAACTGGGAAGCAGATTTCCTCAGCAGGCACAACCTCCACCCGGGAGAGTGGGGACTTCATCCAGAAGTCTTCACGCAGATTGTAAACCGTTGGGAACGGCCACAGGTGGACATGATGGCGTCCCGCCTCAACAAAAAGCTAAAAAAATATTGCGCCAGGTCAAGGGACCCTCAGGCGATAGCTGTGGACGCACTAGTGACACCGTGGGTGTACCAGTCGGTTTATGTGTTCCCTCCTCTTCCTCTCATACCCAAGGTACTGAGGATAGTAAGAAAGAGAGGAGTAAGAGCTATACTCATCGTTCCGGATTGGCCAAGAAGAACTTGGTACCCAGAACTACAAGAAATGATCTCAGAGGACCCATGGCCTCTGCCTCTCAGACAGGACCTGTTACAGCAGGGGCCCTGTCTGTTCCAAGACTTACCGCGGCTCCGTTTGACGGCATGGCGGTTGAACGCCGGATCCTAACGGAAAAGGGCATTCCAGATTAAGTGATTCCTACGCTGATAAAAGCTAGGAAGGATGTGACAGCAAATCATTATCACCGCATATGGCGGAAATATGTTGCTTGGTGTGAGGCCAGGAAGGCCCCAACAGAGGAATTCCAGCTGGGGCGATTTCTGCACTTCCTACAGTCAGGAGTGACTATGGGCCTAAAATTGGGGTCCATAAAGGTCCAGATTTCGGCCCTATCTATTTTCTTTCAAAAAGAACTGGCTTCACTGCCTGAAGTTCAGACGTTTGTTAAGGGAGTGCTGCATATTCAGCCCCATTTTGTGCCTCCAGTGGCACCTTGGGATCTTAACGTTGTGTTGGATTTCCTAAAATCCCACTGGTTTGAGCCACTTAAGACCGTGGAGCTAAAATATCTCACGTGGAAAGTGGTCATGCTATTGGCCTTAGCTTCGGCTAGGCGTGTGTCAGAATTGGCGGCTTTGTCATGTAAAAGCCCTTATCTGATCTTCCATATGGACAGGGCAGAATTGAGGACTCGTCCCCAATTTCTCCCTAAGGTGGTATCAGCGTTTCATTTGAACCAACCTATTGTAGTGCCTTTGGCTACTCAGGACTTGGAGGACTCCAAGTTACTGGATGTAGTCAGGGCTTTGAAAATCTATGTAGCCAGGACGGCTGGAGTCAGGAAAACTGACTCGCTGTTTATCCTGCATGCACCCAACAAGCTGGGTGCTCCTGCTTCAAAGCAAACTATTGCGCGCTGGATCTGTAACACGATTCAGCAAGCTCATTCTGCGGCAGGATTGCCGCATCTTAAATCAGTAAAAGCCCATTCCACAAGGAAGGTGGGCTCTTCTTGGGCGGCTGCCCGAGGGGTCTCGGCTTTACAGCTTTGCCGAGCTGCTACTTGGTCGGGTTCAAACACATTTGCTAAGTTCTACAAGTTTGATACCCTGGCTGAGGAGGACCTTGCCTTTGCTCATTCGGTGCTGCAGAGTCATCCGCACTCTCCCGCCCGTTTGGGAGCTTTGGTATAATCCCCATGGTCCTTACGGAGTTCCCAGCATCCACTAGGACATCAGAGAAAATGAGAATTTACTCACCGGTAATTCTATTTCTCGTAGTCCGTAGTGGGTGCTGGGCGCCCGTCCCAAGTGCGGACTCTCTGCAATACATGTATATAGTTATTGCTTAACTAAAGGGTTATTGTTATGAGCCATCCTTTCAATGAGGCTCAGTTATTGTTCATACTGTTAACTGGGTATGGTTATCACAAGTTGTGCAGTGTGATTGGTGTGGCTGGTATGAGTCTTACCCTGGATTCCAAATCCTTTCCTTGTTGTGTCAGCTCTTCCGGGCACAGTTTCCCATTCTGAGGTCTGGAGGAGGGGCATAGAGGGAGGAGCCAGTGCACACCAGATAGTACCTAATCTTTCTTTTAGAGTGCCCAGTCTCCTGTGGAGCCCGTCTATTCCCCATGGTCCTTACGGAGTTCCCAGCATCCACTACGGACTACGAGAAATAGAATTACCGGTGAGAAAATTCTTATTATTTCATGGCTGTTCTAAATGTTCTCAATGGTACAAGCAATGGTGGTCATTCCGAGTTGTTCGCTCGGTAATTTTCTTCGCATCGCAGCGATTTTCCGCTAATTGCGCATGCGCAATGTTCGCACTGCGACTGCGCCAAGTAAATTTGCTATGAAGATTGGTATTTTACTCACGGCATTACGAGGTTTTTTCTTCGTTCTGGTGATCGTAATGTGATTGACAGGAAGTGGGTGTTTCTGGGCGGAAACTGGCCGTTTTATGGGTGTGTGTGAAAAAACGCTACCGTTTCTGGGAAAAACGCCGGAGTGACTGGAGAAACGGAGGAGTGTCTGGAGAAACGGAGGAGTGTCTGGGCAAACGCTGGGTGTGTTTGTGACGTCAAACCAGGAACGACAAGCACTGAACTGATCGCACTGGAAGAGTAAGTCTCGAGCTACTCAGAAACTGCACAGAGAAGTCTTTTCACAATATTGCGAATCTTTCGTTCGCAATTTTGAGAAGATAAGATTCACTCCCAGTAGTTGGCGGCTTAGCGTGTGCAATGCTGCTAAAAATAAGATTTTACTTACCGATAAATCTATTTCTCATAGTCCGTAGTGGATGCTGGGGACTCCGTCAGGACCATGGGGAATAGCGGCTCCGCAGGAGACAGGGCACAAAAGCAAGCTTTTAGGATCACATGGTGTGTACTGGCTCCTCCCCCTATGACCCTCCTCCAAGCCTCAGTTAGGTACTGTGCCCGGACGAGCGTACACAATAAGGAAGGATCTTGAATCCCGGGTAAGACTCATACCAGCCACACCAATCACACCGTACAACTTGTGATTTGAACCCAGTTAACAGTATGATAACAATGAAGTAGCCTCTAAAAAAGATGGCTCACAACAATAATAACCCGATTTTTTTGTAACAATAACTATGTACAAGTAATGCAGACAATCCGCACTTGGGATGGGCGCCCAGCATCCACTACGGACTATGAGAAATAGATTTATCGGTAAGTAAAATCTTATTTTCTCTAACGTCCTAGTGGATGCTGGGGACTCCGTCAGGACCATGGGGATTATACCAAAGCTCCCAAACGGGCGGGAGAGTGCGGATGACTCTGCAGCACCGAATGAGAGAACTCCAGGTCCTCCTCAGCCAGGGTATCAAATTTGTAGAATTTAGCAAACGTGTTTGCCCCTGACCAAGTAGCTGCTCGGCAAAGTTGTAAAGCCGAGACCCCTCGGGCAGCCGCCCCAGATGAGCCCACCTTCCTTGTGGAATGGGCATTTACAGATTTTGGCTGTGGCAGGCCTGCCACAGAATGTGCAAGCTCAATTGTACTACAAATCCAACGAGCAATAGTCTGCTTAGAAGCAGGAGCACCCAGCTTTTTGGGTGCCTACAATATAAACAGCAAGTCAGACTTTCTGACTCCAGCCGTCCTGGAATTATATATATATATATATATTTTCAGGGCCCGGACAACGTCTAGCAACTTGGAGTCCTCCAAGTCCCTAGTAGCCGCAGGCACCACAATAGGTTGTTTCAGGTGAAACGCTGACACCACCTTAGGAAGAAACTGGGGACGAGTCCGCAGATCTGCCCTGTCCGAATGGAAAATCAAATATGGGCTTTTGTAAGACAAAGCTGCCAATTTTGACAATCGCCTGGCCGAGGCCAGGGCCAACAACATGGTCACTTTCCATGTGAGATATTTAAAATCCACAGATTTGAGTGGTTCAAACCAATATGATTTGAGGAATCCCAACACTACGTTGAGATCCCACGGTGCCACTGGAGGCACACAAGGGCTGTATATGCAATACTCCCTTGACAAACGTCTGGACTTCAGGAACTGAAGCCAATTCTTTCTGGAAGAAAATCTATAGGGCCGAAACTTGAACCTTAATGGACCCCAATTTGAGGCTCATAGACACTCCTGTTTGCAAAGTGCAGAAATCGACCTAGTTGAATTTTTTCGTGGGGCCTTCCTGGCCTCACCCACGCAACATATTTTTACCACATGTGGTGATAACGTTGTGCGGTCACTTCCTTCCTGGCTTTGACCAGGGTAGGTATGACCTCTTCCAGAATGCCTTTTCCCTTAGGATCCGGCGTTCAAACCGCCATGCCGTCAAACGCAGTCGCGGTAAGTCTTGGAACAGACAAGGTCCCTGCTGGAGCAGGTCCTTTCTTAAAGGCCGATGCCACGGTTCCTCTTGGAACAGACATGGTACTTGCTGAAAGCAAATCCCTTCTTAGCTCCCGAGGCCATTAGTCCTCTGTGAGCATCTCTTGAAGTTCCGGTTACCAAGTCCCTCTTGGCCAATCCGGAGCCACGAGTATAGTTCTTACTCCTCTATGTCTTAAAATTCTCAATACCTTGGTTATGAGAAGCAGAGGAGGGAACACATACACCGACTGTTACACCCACGGTGTTACCAGAACGTCCACAGCTATCGCCTGAAGGTCTCGTGACCTGGCGCAATACCTGTCCCATTTTTTGTTCGGGCGGGACGCCATCATGTCCACCTTTGGTCTTTCCCAATGGTTCACAATCATGCGGAAAACTTCCCGATGAAGTTCCCACTCTCCCGGGTGGAGGTCGTGCCTGCTGAGGAAGTCTGCTTCCCAGTCGTCCACTCCCGGAATGAACACTGCTGACAGTGCTATCACATGATTTTCCGCCTAGCGAAAAATCCTTGCAGTTTTGCCACTGCCCTCCTGCTTCTTGTGCCGCCCTTTCTGTTTACGTGGGCGACTGCCGTGATGTTATCCCCCTGGATCAATACCGGCTGACCTTGAAGCAGAGGTCTTGCTAAGCTTAGAGCATTATAAATTTGCTCTTAGCTCCAGTATATTTATGTGGAGAGAATTCTCCAGACTTGATCACACTCCTTGTGTGACTGCTCCCCAGCCTCTCAGGCTGGCCTCCGTGGTCACGAGCATCCAATCCTGAATGCCGAATCTGCGGCCCTCTAGAAGATGAGCACTCTGTAATCACCACAGGAGAGACACCCTTGTCCTTGGATATAGGGTTATCCGCTGATGCATCTGAAGATGCGATCCGGACCATTTGTCCAGCAGATCCCACTGAAGAGTTCTTGCGTGAAATCTGCCGAATGGAAGCGCTTCGTAATAAGCCACCATTTTTACCAGGACTCTTGTGCAATGATGCACTGACACTTTTCCTGGTTTTAGGAGGATCCCGATTAGCTCGGATAACTCCCTGGCTTTCTCCTCTGGGAGAAACACCTTTTCCTGGACTGTGTCCAGAATCATCCCTAGGACCAGCAGATGTGTCGTCGGAACAACTGCGGTTTTGGAATATTTAGAATCCACCCGTGCTGTCGTAGAACTACTTGAGATAGTGCTACTCCGACCTCCAACTGTTCTCTGGACCTTGTTCTTATCAGGAGGTCGTCCATTTTCTTTGAAGACGAATCCTCCTTTCGGTCATTACCTTGGTAAGGACCCGGGGTGCCTTGGACAATCCAACGGCATCGTCTTGAAACTGATAGTGACAGTTCTGTACCACGAACCTGAGGTACCCTTGGTGAGAAAAGGCAAATTTTGGGACATGGAGGTAAGCATCCCTGATGTCCCGGGACACCATATAGTCCCCTTGTTCTTTGCTATCACTGCTCTGAGTGACTCCATCTGGATTTGAACCCTTGTAAGTGTTCAAATTTTTCAGATTTAGAATAGGTCTCACCTAGCCTTCAGTACCACCATATAGTGTGGAGTAATACCCCTTTCCTTGTTGTCGGAGGGGTAATTTTATTATCACCTGCTGGGAATACAGCTTGTGAATTGTTTTCAATACTGCCTCCCTGTCGGAGGGAGACATTGGTACAGCAGACTACAGGAACCTGCGAGGGGGGAAACCTCTCGACATTCCAATCTGTACCCCTTGGATACTACTTGTAGGATCCAGGGGTCCTGTACGGTCCCAGCGTCATGCTGAGAACTTGGTAGAAGCGGTGGAGGGCTTCTGTTCCTGGGAATGGGCTGCCTGCTGCAGTCTTCTTCCCTTTCCTCTATCCCTGGGCAAATATGACTCTTATAGGGACGAAAGGACTGAGGCTGAAAAGACGGTGTCTTTTTCTGCAGAGATGTGACTTAGGGTAAAAAACGGTGGATTTTCCAGCAGTTGCCCTGGCCACCAGGTCCCATGGACCGACCCCAAATAACTCCTCCCCTTTATACGGCAATACATCTTTGTGCCGTTTGGAATCTGCATCACCTGACCACTGTCGTGTCCATAAACATCTTCTTGCAGATATGGACATCGCATTTACTCTTGATGCCAGAGTGCAAATATCCCTCTGCGCATCTCGCATATATAGAAATGCATCCTTTAAATGCTCTATAGTCAATAAAATACTGTCCCTGTCAAAGGTATCAATATTTTTAGTCAGGGAATCCGACCAAGCCACCTCAGCTCTGCACATCCAGGCTGAGGCGATCGCTGGTCGCAGTATAACACCAGCATGTGTGTGTATACTTTTTAGGATATTTTTCAGCCACCTATCAGCTGGCTCCTTAAGTACGGCCCTATCCGTAGATGGTACCGCCACTTGTTCTGATAAGCGTGTGAGCGCCTTATCCACCCTGAGGGGTGTTTCCCACCGCGCCTTAACTTCTGGCGGGAAAAGGTATACCGCCAATAATTTTCTATCGGGGGAAACCCACGCATCATCACACACTTCATTTAATTTATCTGATTCAGGAAAAACTACAGGTAGTTTTTTCACCTCACACATAATACCCTTTTTTGTGGTACTTGGAGTATCAGAAATATGTAACACCTCCTTCATTGCCCTTAACGTGTGGCCCTAAAAGAAAATACGTTTGTTTCTTCACCGTCGAGACTGAAATCAGTGTCCGTGTCTGGGTCTGTGTCGACCGACTGAGGTAAATGGGCATTTTACAGCCCCTGACGGTGTTTGAGACGCCTGGACAGATACTAATTTGTTCGCCGGCCCTCTCATGTCGTCAACCGGCTTGCAGCGTGTTGACATTGTCACGTAATTTCCATAAATAAGCCATCCATTCCGGTGTCGACTCCCTAGAGAGTGACATCACCATTACAGGCAATTTGCTCAGCCTCCTCACCAATATTTTCCTCATACATGTCGACACACACGTACCGACATACAGCACACACATAGGGAATGCTCTGATAGAGGACAGGACCCACTAGCCCTTTGGGGAGACAGAGGGAGAGTTTGCCAGCACACACCAAAACGCTATAATTATCCAGGGACAACCTTTATATAAGTGTTCCTCCCTTATAGCATTTTAATATATATACATATCGCCAAATCAGTGCCCCCCCTCTCTGTTTTAACCCTGTTTCTGTAGTGCAGTGCAGGGGAGAGCATGGGAGCCTTCCCACCAGCCTTTCTGTGAGGGAAAATGGCGCTGTGTGCTGAGGAGAATAGGCCCCGCCCCCTTTTCGACGGGCTTCTTCTCCGGAGTTTTAGATATCTGGCAGGGGTTAAATACATCCATATAGCCTCAAGGGCTATATGTGATGTATTTTTCGCCATACAGGTATTATACATTGCTGCCCAGGGCGCCCCCCCCCAGCGCCCTGCACCCTCCGTGACCGCTGTGTGAAGTGTGCTGACAACAATGGCGCACAGCTGCAGTGCTGTGCGCTACCTGATGAAGACTGAGAGTCTTCTGCCGCCTGGTTCCGGACCTCTTCATCTTCAGCGTCTGCAAGGGGGGTCGGCGGCGCGGCTCCGGGACGAACCCCAGGGCGAGCCCTGTGTTCCGACTCCCTCTGGAGCTATGTCCAGTAGCCTAAGAATCCAATCCATCCTGCACGCAGGTGAGTTGAAAATCTCTCCCCTAAGTCCCTCGATGCAGTGAGCCTGTTGCCAGCAGGACTCACTGAAAATAAAGAACCTAAAAACTTTTTCTAAGTAACTCTTTAAGAGAGCCACCTAGATTGCACCCTTCTCGGCCAGGCACAAAAACCTAACTGAGGCTTGGAGGAGGGTCATAGGGGGAGGAGCCAGTACACACCATGTGATCCTAAAAGCTTGCTTTTGTGCCCTGTCTCCTGCGGAGCCGCTATTCCCCATGGTCCTGACGGAGTCCCCAGCATCCACTAGGACGTTAGAGAAAGCAGCTTGCGAGCGAACAACTCGGAATGAGGGCCAATGTACATTAGAAACACTGATGTAAAAGCCATTTATGTAGGTTATAACTTACAAAGATAACTTGCATGCAGAGGCCATCATCTCAAGCCAAGGACAGTTCTTGCTCTAACATATTGTGATTCATGTAAATGACCTATTATGGGTCATAGCATATTGTGAGTAGTGTAAATGACTTATTATGGGCCACAGCATATTGTGATTAATGTAAATGACTTATTATGGGCCACAGCATATTGTGAGTAGTATAAATGACCTATTATGGGCCACAGCATATTGTGAGTAGTGTAAATGACCTATTATGGGCCACAGCTCATATAGATCACACAAGACCTTCATTACATACTACTACTACTACTAAGATTTTACTTACCGGTAAATCTATTTCTCGTAGTCCGTAGAGGATGCTGGGACTCCGTAAGGAACATGGGGAATAGACTGGCTCCGCAGGAGATAGGGCACTTTAAGAAAGCTTTGGACTCTGGGTGTGCACTGGCTCCTCCCTCTATGCCCCTCCTCCAGACCTCAGTTAGGGAAACTGTGCCCAGAGGAGATGGACAGTACGAGGAAGGATTTTTGTAAATCTAAGGGCGAGATCCACACCAGCCACACCGTATAACTTGTGATACACTACCCAGTCAACAGTATGAACAACAACATAGTTAAACCGATAAACTATAACATAACCCTTATGTAAGCAACAACTATATACAAGTCTTGCAGAAGAAGTCCGCACTTAGGACGGGCGCCCAGCATCCTCTACGGACTACGAGAAATAGATTTACCGGTAAGTAAAATCTTATTTTCTCTAACGTCCTTGAGGATGCTGGGACTCCGTAAGGACCATGGGGATTATAGCAAAGCTCCCAAACGGGCGGGAGAGTGCGGATGACTCTGCAGCACCGATTGAGCAAACATGAGGTCCTCCTCAGCCAGGGTCTCAAACTTGTAGAACTTTGCAAAGGTGTTTGAACCCGACCAAGTAGCAGCTCGGCACAATTGCAATGCCGAGACCCCTCGGGCAGCCGCCCAAGAAGAGCCCACTTTCCTAGTGGAATGGGCCTTAACCGATTTAGGCAATGGCAAACCTGCCGTAGAATGCGCCTGCTGAATCGTATTACAGATCCAGCGAGCAATAGTCTGCTTTGAAGCAGGAGCGCCAACCTTGTTGGCCGCATACAGAACGAACAAAGCTTCAGTCTTCCTGATTCTAGCCGTTCTGGCCACATAAATCTTCAAAGCCCTGACTACATCCAAGGACTCGGAATCCTCCAAGTCCCGTGTAGCCACAGGCACGATAATAGGTTGGTTCACATGAAAAGATGAGACCACTTTTGGCAGAAAGTGAGGACGAGTCCTCAACTCTGCCCTATCCACGTGAAAAACCAAGTATGGGCTTTTATGTGATAAAGCCGCCAATTCTGAAACACGTCTTGCCAATGCCAACAACATGACCACTTTCCACGTGAGGTATTTCAACTCCACAGTTTTGAGTGGTTCAAACCAAGGTGACTTGAGGAAACGTAACACCACGTTAAGATCCCAAGGCGCCACCGGAGGCACAAAGGGATATGCAGCACACCCTTCACAAAAGTCTGTACTTCAGGAAGAGAGGCTAATTCTCTTTGAAAGAAAATGTTTAAGGCCGAAATTTGGACCTTTATGTACCCTAATTTTAGGCCCAAAGTCACTCCTGTTTGAAGGAAGTGAAGTAGACGGCCCAAATGGAACTCCTCTGTAGGAGCAGCTCTGGCCTCACACCAAGAAACATATTTTCGCCATATACGGTGATAATGTTTTAACGTCACGTCTTTCCTAGCCTTGATTAGGGTAGGAATGACCTCCTCCGGAATCCCTTTCTCCGCTAGGATCCGGCGTTCAACCGCCATGCCGTCAAACGCAGCCACAGTAAGTCTCGGAAAAGACAGGGCCCCTACCGCAGCAGGTCCTGCCTTAGAGGAAGAGGCCACGGATCTTCTGTGAGCAACTCTTGCAGCTCCGGATACCAAGTCCTCCGTGGCCAATCTGGAACAATGAGGATTGTTCTGACCCGGATTATTCTTATTATTCTCAACACTTTGGGTATGAGAGGAAGAGGAGGAAACACATAGACCGATCTGAACACCCAAGGTGTCACCAGAGCGTCTACCGCTACCGCCTGAGGGTCCCTTGACCTGGCGCAATACCGCTTTAGCTTTTTGTTGAGACGGGATGCCATCATGTCTATTTGAGGCAGTCCCCACCGACCCCTGATCTGTGCGAAGACTTCTTAATGAAGTCCCCACTCTCCCGGATGCAGGTCGTGCCTGCTGAGGTAGTCCGCCTCCCAGTTGTCCACCCCCGGGATGAACACTGCTGATAGCGCGCTTACATGGCCTTCCGCGCAGCGTAGAATCCTGGTCGCTTCTGCCATGGCCACTCTGCTCCTCGTTCCGCCTTGGCGGTTTATATGAGCCACTGCTGTGACATTGTCTGACTGAATCAGAACCGGTTTTTCCCGAAGCAATTCCTCCGCTTGACACAGGGCGTTGTATATGGCCCTCAACTCCAGGACGGTGATGTGGAGACAAGTCTCTAGATTTGACCAGAGACCTTGGAAATTTCTTCCCAGTGTGACTGCTCCCCAGCCTCGGAGGCTTGTGTCCGTGGTCACCAGGACCCAGTCCTGAATGCCGAACCTGCGACCCTCTAGTAGGTGAGCACTGTGCAGCCACCACAGGAGAGATACCCTGGTCCTGGGAGACAGGGTGATCCTTCGATGCATTTGTAAATGGGACCCGGACCACTTGTCCAAGAGGTCCCATTGAAAAGTCCTCGCATGGAACCTGCCGAAAGGGATGGCCTCGTATGAAGCCACCATCTTCCCCAGGACCCGCGTGCAATGATGCACTGAAACCTGTTTTGGTTTTAATAGGTTCCTGACCAGGGCTATGAGCTCCTGAACCTTTTTGACCGGAAGAAAAACCTTTTTCTGGTCTGTGTCTAGAATCAGGCCCAAAAAAGTTAGACGCGTTGTAGGGACTAGCTGGGACTTCGGTATATTGAGAATCCAGCCGTGTAACTGCAACGTCTTCATGGACAGAGACACGCTGTCCAGCAACTTCTCCCGAGATCTCGCCTTTATGAGGAGATCGTCCAAGTATGGGATAATTGTGACCCCCTGCCTGCGCAGGAGCACCATCATTTCCGCCATTACCTTGGTGAAAATTCTCGGGGCCGTGGACAGCCCAAACGGCAACGTCTGAAATTGGTATTGACAGTCCTGCACTGCAAATCTCAGGAACGCCTGATGAGGGGGGAATACCTGAACATGAAGGTAAGCATCCTTTATGTCCAGGGACACCATCCAATCCCCCCTCTCCAGGCTGGCGATGACCGCCCTGAGTGATTCCATTTTGAACTTGAACCTCTTCAAGTACAGGTTCAGGGATTTTAGGTTTAAAATGGGTCTGACCGAACCGTCCGGTTTCGGGACCACAAACAGGGTTGGGTAATATCCCTCTCCTTGCTGGAGATGTGGACTGTGACAATCACCTGTTGAAAATACAATTTTTGGATTGCTGCCAACACTAGCTCCCTCTCTGACGGGGAAGCCGGCAGAGCCGATTTGAAAAACCGGCGAGGAGGCAAGTCTTCGAATTCCAGCCTGTATCCTTGAGAAACAATCTCTAATGCCCAGGGATCCACCTGCGAGTGAACCCAGACGTGGCTGAAAAACCGAAGACGAGCCCCCACTAGATCTGCCTCCCCCCCCGGGAAGCCCCAGCGTCATGCGGTGGACTTTGCAGACTCAGGGGAGGACTCCTGCTCTTGGGAACTAGCTGTCTGCAGCTTCTTTCCCTGCCTTTCCCTCTGGCAACAAAGGACGATCCCCGTACCTTTTTGTTTTTATTGGAACGAAAGGACTGCATTTGATAATGAGGTGCCTTTTTTGTATGCTACGGGGGGACATAAGGTAAGAAATTCGACTTACCAGCCGTAGCAGTAGAGACAAGGTCCGAGAGGCCGTCTCCAAACAACTCCTCCCCTTTGTAAGGCAAGGACTCCATATGCCGCTTTGAATCAGCGTCTCCCGTCTACTGTCGGGACCACAAGAGCCGCCTAGCAGAAATAGACATAGCGTTTATTCTGGAGCTTAATAAACAAATGTCTCTATGAGCATCTCTCATATACAAGGCAGCATCTCTGATATGCTCTATGGTCATTTGAATGGCATCCCTATCTAAAGGTGTCAATCTCCGTAGATAAGGAATCTGCCCATGCCACAACCGCACTACAAACCCAGGCCGACGCCATAGCCGGTCTAACAATAGTACCTGAATGAGTGTAAATGTGCTTCATGGTAATTTCCTGCCTGCGATCAGCAGGATCCTTGAGGGAAGCCATATCCTGAGAAGGCAGTGCCACCTTTTTGGACAAGCGTGTCAGCGCCTTGTCTACTTTAGGCGAAGATTCCCATCGTATCCTATCCGTTTGTGGAAAAGGATACTCCATAAGAATCCTTTTGGGAACTTGTGGTCTCCTATCCGGAGATTCCCAAGCCTTTTCGCACAATTCACCAGTTCAAATGAGGACGGAAAGGTGACTTCAGGCTTTTTCCCTTTATACATGTGTACCCTCGTGTCAGGGACAGGGTGTTCCTCAGTAATATGCAAAACCTCTTTAATGGCAATAATCATGTACCGAATACCTTTTGCCACCCTCGGCTGTAATTTTGCATCTTCATAGTCGACACTAGAGTCAGTATCCGTGTCGGTATCTGTGTCATCGATCTGGGATATGGTGCGCTTCTGAGACCCCGAAGGGCCTGGCGCCATAGGGACAGGCATGGACTGGCTACCTGACTGATCCCTAGCTTCAGCTTTGTCTAACCTTTTATGCAATAGATTGACATTTGCATTCAAGACATTCAGCATATCCACCCATTCCGGTGTCGGTGTTGCCGACGGCGACATGACATTCAAGCACTCCCCCTCCACATTAAGCGAGCCTTCCTCGTCAAACATGTCGACACACGCGTACCGACACTTCACACACACAGGGAACCTCTTTTCTGAAGACAGTATCCCCTTCAAGGCCCTTTGGAGAGACAGAGAGATAGTATGCCAGCACACACCCCAGCGCAATGACCCTGGAGACCAACACAAAATGTTTTTCCCCCAGCCGCGCTGTATAATATGTTATCCGCCAATTATGTCCCCCCCCCCCTCTCTTTTAAACACCCCTTCACCGTGTGTAAGCAGGGGAGAGCCCGGGGAGCTTCCTCTCAGCGGTGCTGTGGAGAGAATATGGCGCTGGTGAGTGCTGAGGGAGAAGCCCCGCCCTCTCGGCGGCGGGCTTCTGTCCCGCTCAAACTTACTAAAATATGGCGGGGGCTCTTTTATATACATGTACAGTGCCCACCTGTACATGTATATTGTCTTTTGCCATAATAGAGGTGTTATATTGCTGCCCAGGGCGCCCCCCCCTGCGCCCTGCACCCTTACAGTGACCGGAGTATGTGAGGTGTATGGGAGCAATGACGCACAGCTGCAGTGCTGTGTGTTACCTCAGTGAAGCTGAAGGCTTCTGCCGCCTGACGTCTTCTGACTTCGGTTCTTCTGGCTCTGTGAGGAGAACGGCGGCGCGGCTCCGGGGGTGGACGCCCAGTAAGAACCTGCGTTCACCCCCTCTGGAGCTAATGGTGTCCAGTAGCCGAGGAAGCAGAGCCTATCTTAGACAAGAAGGTCTGCCCCTCTCTCCTCAGTCCCTCGATGCAGGGAGCCTGTTGCCAGCAGTGCTCCCTGTGAAAAAGTAGAAAAAAATCCAAACAAAAATGCTTCTAGGCAGAGAACTCAGGAGGGCTCTCTGCAGTGCACCCATCCTGCTCTGGGCACAGTGTAAAACTGGAGGAGGGGCATAGAGGGAGGAGCCAGTGCACACTCAGAATCCAAAGCTTTCTTAAAGTACCCTATCTCCTGCGGAGCCCGTCTATTCCCCATGGTCCTTACGGAGTCCCAGCATCCTCAAGGACGTTAGAGAAAATAAGAATTTACTTACCGATAATTCTATTTCTCGGAGTCCGTAGTGGATGCTGGGGTTCCTGAAAGGACCATGGGGAATAGCGGCTCCGCAGGAGACAGGGCACAAAAAGTAAAGCTTTTCCAGATCAGGTGGTGTGCACTGGCTCCTCCCCCTATGACCCTCCTCCAGACTCCAGTTAGGTACTGTGCCCGGACGAGCGTACACAATAAGGGAGGATTTTGAATCCCGGGTAAGACTCATACCAGCCACACCAATCACACCGTACAACTTGTGATCTAAACCCAGTTAACAGTATGATAACAGAAGAGCCTCTGAAAGATGGCTCCCTAAACAATAACCCGAATTAGTTAACAATAACTATGTACAAGTATTGCAGATAATCCGCACTTGGGATGGGCGCCCAGCATCCACTACGGACTCCGAGAAATAGAATTATCGGTAAGTAAATTCTTATTTTCTCTATCGTCCTAGTGGATGCTGGGGTTCCTGAAAGGACCATGGGGATTATATCAAAGCTCCCAAACGGGCGGGAGAGTGCGGATGACTCTGCAGCACCGAATGAGAGAACTCCAGGTCCTCCTTTGCCAGGGTATCAAATTTGTAGAATTTTACAAACGTGTTCTCCCCTGACCACGTAGCTGCTCGGCAGAGTTGTAATGCCGAGACCCCTCGGGCAGCCGCCCAAGATGAGCCCACCTTCCTTGTGGAATGGGCCTTAACAGATTTAGGCTGTGGCAGGCCTGCCACAGAATGTGCAAGTTGAATTGTGTTACAAATCCAACGAGCAATCGACTGCTTAGAAGCAGGCGCACCCAACTTGTTGGGTGCATACAGTATAAACAGCGAGTCAGATTTTCTGACTCCAGCCGTCCTTGAAATGTATATTTTTAAAGCTCTGACAACGTCCAACAACTTGGAGTCCTCCAAGTCGCTTGTAGCCGCAGGCACTACAATAGGCTGGTTCAGGTGAAACGCTGATACCACCTTAGGGAGAAAATGCGGACGCGTCCGCAGCTCTGCCCTATCCGAATGGAAAATTAAATAAGGGCTTTTATAAGATAAAGCCGCCAGTTCAGATACTCTCCTGGCGGACGCCAGGGCCAGTAACATAGTCACTTTCCATGTGAGATATTTCAAATCCACATTTTTTAGTGGTTCAAACCAATGGGATTTGAGGAAATCTAAAACTACATTTAGATCCCACGGTGCCACCGGAGGCACCACAGGAGGCTGTATATGCAGTACTCCTTTGACAAAAGTCTGGACCTCAGGAACTGAGGCCAATTCTTTTTGGAAGAATATTGACAGGGCCGAAATTTGAACCTTAATAGATCCCAATTTGAGACCCATAGACAATCCTGATTGCAGGAAATGTAGGAAACGACCCAGTTGAAATTCCTCCGTCGGAGCACTCCGATCCTCGCACCACGCAACATATTTCCGCCAAATGCGGTGATAATGCTTCGCGGTGACTTCCTTTCTTGCCTTAATCAAGGTAGGAATGACTTCTTCTGGAATGCCCTTTCCTTTTAGGATCTGGCGTTCAACCGCCATGCCGTCAAACGCAGCCGCGGTAAGTCTTGGAATAGACACGGTCCCTGCTGAAGCAGGTCCTGTCTTAGAGGTAGAGGCCACGGATCGTCCGTGACCATCTCTTGAAGTTCCGGGTACCAAGACCTTCTTGGCCAATCCGGAGCCACTAGTATCGTTCTTACTCCGCTTTGCCGTATGATTCTCAATACCTTTGGTATGAGAGGCAGAGGAGGAAACACATACACCGACTGGTACACCCAAGGTGTTACCAGCGCGTCCACAGCTATTGCCTGCGGATCTCTTGACCTGGCGCAATACCTGTCCAGTTTTTTGTTGAGGCGAGACGCCATCATGTCCACCATTGGTCTTTCCCAACGGTTTATTAGCATGTGGAAAACTTCTGGATGAAGTCCCCACTCTCCCGGGTGAAGATCGTGTCTGCTGAGGAAGTCTGCTTCCCAGTTGTCCACTCCCGGGATGAACACTGCTGACAGTGCTATCACGTGATTCTCCGCCCAGCGAAGGATCCTGGCAGCTTCTGCCATTGCACTCCTGCTTCTTGTGCCGCCCTGTCTGTTTACATGGGCGACTGCCGTGATGTTGTCCGACTGGATCAACACCGGTCTTCCTTGAAGCAGAGGTTCCGCCTGGCTTAGAGCATTGTAGATTACTCTTAGTTCCAGAATGTTTATGTGAAGAGACTTTTCCAGGCTCGACCACACTCCCTGGAAGTTTCTTCCTTGTGTGACTGCTCCCCAGCCTCTCAGGCTGGCGTCCGTGGTCACCAGGATCCAATCCTGTATGCCGAATCTGCGGCCCTCCAATAGATGAGCCCTCTGCAACCACCACAGAAGAGATACCCTTGTCCTTGGAGACAGGGTTATCCGCAGGTGCATCTGAAGATGCGTGCATTGATGTACAGACACCTTTCCTGGTTTTAGGAGATTCCTGACCAGGTCGGATAACTCCTTGGCTTTTTCCTCGGGAAGAAAAACCTTTTTCTGAACCGTGTCCAGAATCATCCCTAGGAACAGCAGACGAGTTGTCGGCATTAATTTGGATTTTGGAATATTCAGAATCCATCCGTGCTGCTTTAGCACCTCTTGAGATATTGCTAATCCCATCTCTAGCTGTTCTCTGGACCTTGCCCTTATTAGGAGATCGTCCAAGTATGGGATAATTAATACGCCTTTTCTTCGAAGAAGAATCATCATCTCGGCCATTACCTTTGTAAAGACCCGAGGTGCCGTGGACAAACCAAACGGCAGCGTCTGAAACTGATAGTGACAGTTTTGTACAACGAACCTGAGGTACCCCTGGTGTGAGGGGTAAATTGGAACGTGGAGATACGCATCCTTGATGTCCAAGGATACCATACAGTCCCCTTCTTCCAGGTTCGCTATCACTGCTCTGAGTGACTCCATCTTGAACTTGAACTTCTTTATGTACAGGTTCAAGGACTTCAGATTTAGAATAGGCCTTACCGAGCCATCCGGCTTCGGTACCACAAATAGAGTGGAATAATACCCCTTCCCTTGTTGTAGAAGAGGTACCTTGACTATCACCTGCTGAGAGTACAGCTTGTGAATGGCTTCCAAAACCGTCTCCCTTTCGGAAGGGGACGTTGGTAAAGCAGACTTCAGGAAACGGCGAGGTGGATCTGTCTCTAATTCCAACCTGTACCCCTGAGATATTATCTGCAGGATCCAGGGATCTACCTGCGAGTGAGCCCACTGCGCGCTGTAATTTTTGAGACGACCTCCCACCGTCCCCGAGTCCGCTTGAGAAGCCCCAGCGTCATGCTGAGGCTTTTGTAGAAACCGGGGAGGGCTTCTGTTCCTGGGAAGGAGCTGCCTGTTGCTGTTTCTTCCCTCGACCTCTGCCTCGTGGCAGATATGAATAGCCCTTTGCTCTCTTATTTTTAAAGGAACGAAAGGGCTGCGGTTGAAAAGTCGGTGCCTTTTTCTGTTGGGGAGTGACTTGAGGTAGAAAGGTGGATTTCCCGGCTGTAGCCGTGGCCACCAAATCTGATAGACCGACTCCAAATAACTCCTCCCCTTTATACGGCAAAACTTCCATATGCCGTTTTGAATCCGCATCGCCTGTCCACTGTCGCGTCCATAAAGCTCTTCTGGCCGAAATGGACATAGCACTTACCCGTGATGCCAGTGTGCAGATATCCCTCTGTGCATCACGCATATAAAGAAATGCATCCTTTATTTGTTCTAACGACAGTAAAATATTGTCCCTGTCCAGGGTATCAATATTTTCAATCAGGGACTCTGACCAAACTACCCCAGCACTGCACATCCAGGCAGTCGCTATAGCTGGTCGTAGTATAACACCTGCATGTGTGTATATACTTTTTTGGATATTTTCCATCCTCCTATCTGATGGATCTTTAAGTGCGGCCGTCTCAGGAGAAGGTAACGCCACTTGTTTTGATAAGCGTGTTAGCGCCTTGTCCACCCTAGGAGGTGTTTCCCAGCGCTCCCTAACCTCTGGCGGGAAAGGGTATAATGCCAATAATTTCTTTGAAATTATCAGCTTTTTATCAGGGGCAACCCACGCTTCATCACACACGTCATTTAATTCTTCTGATTCAGGAAAAACTATAGGTAGTTTTTTCACACCCCACATAATACCCTGTTTAGTGGTACCTGTAGTATCAGCTAAATGTAACGCCTCCTTCATTGCCAAAATCATATAACGTGTGGCCCTACTGGAAAATACGGTTGATTCGTCACCACTGGAATCAGTGCCTGTGTCTGGGTCTGTGTCGACCGACTGAGGCAAAGGGCGTTTTACAGCCCCTGACGGTGTTTGAGGCGCCTGGACAGGCACTAATTGATTGTCCGGCCGCCTCATGTCGTCAAACGACTGCTTTAGCGTGTTGACACTATCCCGTAATTCCATAAATAAAGGCATCCATTCTGGTGTCGACCCCCTAGGAGGTGACATCCCCATATTTGGCAATTGCTCCGCCTCCACACCAATATCGTCCTCATACATGTCGACACACACGTACCGACACACAGCAGACACACAGGGAATGCTCTAAACGAAGACAGGACCCACTAGCCCTTTGGGGAGACAGAGGGAGAGTCTGCCAGCACACACCAAAAAGCGCTATATATGACAGGGATAGCCTTATAATAAGTGCTCCCTTATAGCTGCTTTATATATATCAAGATATTGCCATTAAATTTGCCCCCCCTCTCTGTTTTACCCTGTTTCTGTAGTGCAGTGCAGGGGAGAGACCTGGGAGCCGTCCTGACCAGCGGAGCTGTGAGAGGAAATGGCGCCGTGTGCTGAGGAGATAGGCCCCGCCCCTTTTTCGGCGGGCTCGTCTCCCGCTATTTTGTGAATACAGGCAGGGGTTAAATATCTCCATATAGCCTCTGGGGGCTATATGTGAGGTATTTTTAGCCTTTATATAGGTTTACATTTGCCTCCCAGGGCGCCCCCCCCCAGCGCCCTGCACCCTCAGTGACTGCGTGTGAAGTGTGCTGAGAGGAAAATGGCGCACAGCTGCAGTGCTGTGCGCTACCTTTAGAAGACTGCAGGAGTCTTCAGCCGCCGATTCTGGACCTCTTCTTACTTCAGCATCTGCAAGGGGGCCGGCGGCGCGGCTCCGGTGACCATCCAGGCTGTACCTGTGATCGTCCCTCTGGAGCTGATGTCCAGTAGCCAAGAAGCCAATCCATCCTGCACGCAGGTGAGTTCACTTCTTCTCCCCTCTGTCCCTCGTTGCAGTGATCCTGTTGCCAGCAGGAATCACTGTAAAATAAAAAACCTAAGCTAAACTTTCTCTAAGCAGCTCTTTATGAGAGCCACCTAGAATTGCACCCTTCTCGGCCGGGCACAAAAATCTAACTGGAGTCTGGAGGAGGGTCATAGGGGGAGGAGCCAGTGCACACCACCTGATCTGGAAAAGCTTTACTTTTTGTGCCCTGTCTCCTGCGGAGCCGCTATTCCCCATGGTCCTTTCAGGAACCCCAGCATCCACTAGGACGATAGAGAAAATAGTATATATATAGCACTCTTTCTGAAGGCTCACATGACACAGTAGGGTAGAAGTTCCTGTACTGGACACAGAAGCCCTGCAGTCAAAGTAACATTAAGGCAACACAGATATCTATCTCACAGAAGCAGTGGTTGGGTAGGTGCGGAGAGGGGGGGGTGGGTGGAATGAGGGGGCGGTTTTGCCTTAGTTCTGTTCACTGTTGTTACATAAAACGTATCCATGCTTACATGTCAATAGGTGGGAGTACCTGACCCAGATATCTCTGTGATTCAATGAAATGCCTTTTACAAAAACATATTGCAAAATAATGTAACTCATTTGCTGCCTGAGATCCAGCAGGTTTACTGCACGACACGTCCCAGGTATGCTCAGCAGCTGTTTCCTATGGGAACAACATGCTTCCTGCTGAAAGAGCATTTTTACTGCTTACAGGATAGACAGTCACTGGAAGCAGCGGCTTTTGATCAGAAGTTCACAATTACCACAGAACAGGTCTTCATTTACACATCAAAGGAGGCACTTAAAAAGGAGTCACCTTTCCTGTAGGTCCCCTCGTTCCCTGGTCTGGGAAGCTGAAACAGAAACGTCTTACACATTAATGTACTGTATGGCACAACTTGTCAGCAGCTCACGATACTGAAATGAGTACTGCATACTATACTCAGGGTATACCCTAAAGCGGGCACTAGATCAATGGGTGAGTACTGGAAACTGGTGCACAGTTAACAGCAAGTCCTGTAACCAATAGCAGCAAATGACTTACTTCTGATACATTTCCTAAATTGTGCAACAAAAATAACAATGGCTGTATTTTATGCAGATACATGTGTACCAGTTTTCATTATTTGCTGATAGATAGATAGATAGATAGATAGATAGATAGATAGATAGATAGATAGATAGATAGATAGATAGATAGAAAGCAGTGTGTGCAGGGTGATTGTATCTATAGTTATATATATCACACTGTATACTGTACCTTCCAGATGTCATGTCACGTGCCGCAGCCTACCAGTAATGGAGGAGAGACAGTGGGAACACAGAAACGAGATATTACTGCCACATAACCCAGCATTCAGTTTGTGGTTGGATTCAAACTACTATGGTTCAGTACATTTCTGGGCACATGCATTGAAAGAAGGATTTAGACAGAAAGAGGTAGGACCAAAGAATAGAATAAAAATTAATTGTGTGTGCACAGTCTGTAATTAACAAGAGCTGATTCATACGGGTGTGGTATTGAAAGTCGACAGTAACTAGGTCGACCACTATTGGTCGACAGTAACTAGGTCGACAGGGTCTTTAGGTAGACATGTTCTAGGTCGACAGGTCAAAAGGTCGACATGAGTTTTTAATGTTATTTTGGTGTCGTTTTCTTCGTAGAGTGACCGGGAACCCCAATTGGTGCACCGCTTCGCTCGCCATGCTTTGGGCATGGTGCCTTCGCTCGACACAGATTACCGTTCCAATCGTAGTCCACGTGGATCGTTAAGTATGAAAAGGTTCAAAAAAAGAAAAAAAATAAGAATTTACTTACCGATAATTCTATTTCTCATAGTCCGTAGTGGATGCTGGGACTCCGTAAGGACCATGGGGAATAGCGGCTCCGCAGGAGACTGGGCACAAAAGTAAAAGCTTGAACTAGCTGGTGTGCACTGGCTCCTCCCCCTATGACCCTCCTCCAAGCCTCAGTTAGGATACTGTGCCCGGACGAGCGTACATAATAAGGAAGGATCTTGAATCCCGGGTAAGACTCATACCAGCCACACCAATCACACCGTACAACCTGTGATCTGAACCCAGTTAACAGTATGATATACGAAGGAGCCTCTGAAAAGATGGCTCACAACAATAATAACCCGAATTTTGTAACAATAACTATATACAAGTATTGCCGACAATCCGCACTTGGGATGGGCGCCCAGCATCCACTACGGACTATGAGAAATAGAATTATCGGTAAGTAAATTCTTATTTTCTCTAACGTCCTAAGTGGATGCTGGGACTCCGTAAGGACCATGGGGATTATACCAAAGCTCCCAAACGGGCGGGAGAGTGCGGATGACTCTGCAGCACCGAATGAGAGAACTCCAGGTCCTCCTCAGCCAGGGTATCAAATTTGTAGAATTTAGCAAACGTGTTTGCCCCTGACCAAGTAGCTGCTCGGCAAAGTTGTAAAGCCGAGACCCCTCGGGCAGCCGCCCAAGATGAGCCCACCTTCCTTGTGGAATGGGCTTTTACAGATTTTGGCTGTGGCAGGCCTGCCACAGAATGTGCAAGCTGAATTGTACTACAAATCCAACGAGCAATCGTCTGCTTAGAAGCAGGAGCACCCAGCTTGTTGGGTGCATACAGGATAAACAGCGAGTCAGATTTCCTGACTCCAGCCGTCCTGGAAATATATATTTTCAGGGCCCTGACTACGTCCAGTAACTTGGAGTCCTCCAAGTCCCTAGTAGCCGCAGGCACCACAATAGGCTGGTTCACGTGAAACGTTGAAACCACCTTTGGGAGAAATTGAGGACGAGTCCTCAATTCTGCCCTATCCGTGTGAAAAATCAGGTAAGGGCTTTTATAAGATAAAGCCGCCAATTCTGACACGCGCCTGGCTGAAGCCAGGGCCAACAGCATGACCACTTTCCATGTGAGATATTTTAATTCCACAGTGGTGAGTGGTTCAAACCAATGTGATTTTAGGAACCCCAAAACCACATTGAGATCCCAAGGTGCCACCGGGGGCACAAAAGGAGGCTGTATATGCAGTACCCCTTTGACAAACGTCTGGACTTCAGGCACTGAAGCCAGTTCTTTTTGGAAGAAAATCGACAGGGCCGAAATTTGAACCTTAATGGACCCTAATTTTAGGCCCATAGACAGTCCTGTTTGCAGGAAATGTAGGAAGCGACCCAGTTGAAATTCCTCTGTAGGGGCCTCTTTGGCCTCACACCACGCAACATATTTTCGCCAAATGCGGTGATAATGTTTTGCGGTTACATCCTTCCTGGCCTTTATCAGGGTAGGGATGACTTCTTCTGGAATGCCTTTTTCCTTCAGGATCCGGCGTTCAACCGCCATGCCGTCAAACGCAGCCGCGGTAAGTCTTGGAACAGACAAGGCCCCTGCTGGAACAGGTCCTTTCTTAGAGGTAGAGGCCACGGTTCCTCCGTGAGCATCTCTTGAAGTTCCGGGTACCAAGTCCTTCTTGGCCAATCCGGAACCACGAGTATAGTTCTTACTCCTCTCCTTTTTATGATTCTCAGTACTTTTGGTATGAGAGGCAGAGGAGGGAACACATACACTGACTGGTACACCCATGGTGTTACCAGAGCGTCCACCGCTATTGCCTGAGGGTCCCTTGACCTGGCGCAATATCTGTCTAGTTTTTTGTTGAGACGGGACGCCATCATGTCCACCTTTGGTTTTTCCCAACGGTTTACCATCTCTTGGAAGACTTCTGGATGAAGTCCCCACTCCCCCGGGTGAAGGTCGTGTCTGCTGAGGAAGTCCGCTTCCCAGTTGTCCACTCCCGGAATGAACACTGCTGACAGTGCTATCACATGATTCTCCGCCCAGCGAAGAATCCTTGCAGCTTCTGCCATCGCCCTCCTGCTTCTCGTGCCGCCCTGTCTGTTTACGTGGGCGACTGACGTGATGTTGTCCGATTGGATCAATACCGCCTGACCCTGAAGCAGGGGTTTTGCTTGACTTAGGGCATTGTAAATGGCCCTTAGTTCCAGAATGTTTATATGAAGAGATGTTTCCATGCTTGACCACAAGCCCTGGAAATTTCGTCCCTGTGTGACTGCTCCCCAGCCTCTCAGGCTGGCATCCGTGGTCACCAGGATCCAATCCTGAATGCCGAATCTGCGGCCCTCTAGTAGATGAGCACTCTGCAGCCACCACAGAAGAGACACCCTTGTCCTTGGCGACAGGGTTATCCGCTGATGCATCTGAAGATGCGATCCGGACCATTTGTCCAGAAGATCCCACTGAAACGTTCTTGCATGGAATCTTCCGAATGGAATCGCTTCGTAAGACGCCACCATTTTTCCCAGGACCCTCGTGCACTGATGCACTGACACCTGGCCTGGTTTTAGGAGATTCCTGACTAGCTCGGATAACTCCCTGGCCTTCTCCTCTGGGAGAAACACCTTTTTCTGGACTGTGTCCAGAATCATTCCTAGAAACAGGAGACGTGTTGTTGGAATCAGCTGCGATTTTGGAATATTTAGAATCCACCCGTGCTGACGTAACACTAACTGAGATAGTGCTACTCCAACTTCTAACTGTTCCCTGGACCTTGCCCTTATCAGGAGATCGTCCAAGTAAGGGATAATTAAAACGCCTTTTCTTCGAAGAAGAATCATCATTTCGGCCATTACCTTGGTAAAGACCCGAGGTGCCGTGGACAACCCAAACGGCAGCGTCTGAAACTGATAATGACAGTTTTGTACTACAAACCTGAGGTACCCTTGGTGAGAAGGGTAGATTGGGACGTGGAGATAAGCATCTTTGATGTCCAGAGACACCATATAGTCCCCTTCTTCCAGGTTTGCTATCACTGCTCTGAGTGACTCCATCTTGAATTTGAACCTCTTTATGTAAGTGTTCAAGGATTTTAGATTTAAAATTGGTCTCACCGAGCCGTCCGGCTTCGGTACCACAAACAGCGTGGAATAATACCCCTTTCCCTGTTGTAGGAGAGGTACCTTGATTATCACCTGCTGGGAATACAGCTTGTGAATGGCTTCCAAAACTGCCTCCCTGTCGGAGGGAGACTTTGGTAGAGCAGACTTCAGGAACCGGCGAGGGGGAGACGTCTCGAATTCCAGTTTGTACCCCTGTGATACTACCTGCAGAATCCAGGGGTCCATTTGCGAGTGAGCCCACTGCGCGTTGAAATTTTTGAGACGGGCCCCCACCGTGTCAGAGTCCGCTTGTAAAGCCCCAGCGTCATGCTGAAGACTTGGCAGAAGCAGAGGAGGGCTTCTGCTCCTGGGAAGAGGCTGCCTGGTGCAGTCTTTTTCCTCTTCCTCTGCCCCGGGGCAGAAATGAGTGGCCTTTTGCCCGCTTGTACTTATGGGAACGAAAGGACTGAGTTTGAAAAGACGGTGTCTTTTTCTGCTGAGAGGTGACCTGGGGTAAAAAGGTGGACTTTCCGGCCGTTGCCGTGGCCACCAGGTCCGATAGACCGGCCCCAAATAACTCCTCCCCTTTATACGGCAATACTTCCATATGTCGTTTGGAATCCGCATCCCCTGACCACTGTCGCGTCCATAACGCTCTTCTGGCAGAAATGGACATAGCACTCACTCTTGATGCCAGGGTGCAAATATCCCTCTGTGCATCACGCATATATAGTAATGCATCCTTCAAATGCTCTATAGTTAGTAATATACTGTCCCTATCCAGGGTATCAATATTTTCAGTCAGGGAATCCGACCACGCCACTCCAGCACTGCACATCCAGGCTGAGGCGATTGCTGGTCGCAGTATAACACCAGTATGTGTGTATATACCCTTCAGGATATTTTCCAGCCTTCTATCCGATGGTTCTTTGAGGGCGGCCGTATCAGGAGACGGTAACGCTACTTGTTTAGATAAACGTGTGAGCGCTTTATCTACTCTAGGGGGTGTTTCCCAACGCGCCCTAACCTCTGGCGGGAAAGGGTATAGTGCCAATAATTTATTAGAAATTAGCACTTTTTTATCGGGGGAAACCCACGCTTTATCACACACCTCATTTAATTCATCTGACTCAGGAAAAGCTACTGGTAGTTTTTTTTACTCCCCACATAATACCCTTCTTTGTGGTACTTGTAGTGTCAGAAATGTTCAATGCCTCCTTCATTGCCGTGATCATGTAACGTGTGGCCCTACTGGACATTACGTTTGTCTCCTCACCGTCGACACTGGACTCAGTATCTGTGTCTGGGTCTGTGTCGACCCACTGAGGTAACGGGCGTTTTATCGCCCCTGACGGTGTCTGAGACGCCTGGACAGGCACTAATTGATTTGTCGGCTGTCTCGTGTCGTCAACAGTTTTTTGTAAAGTGCTGACATTGTCACGTAGTTCTTTAAATACAACCATCCAGTCAGGTGTCGACTCCCTAGGGGGTGACATCACTAACACAGGCAATTGCTCTGCTTCCACATCATTTTCCTCCTCATACATGTCGACACAATCGTACCGACACCCAGCACACACACAGGGAATGCTCTGATAGAGGACAGGACCCCACTAGCCCTTTGGGGAGACAGAGGGAGAGTTTGCCAGCACACACCAGAGCGCTATATATATATATATATATATATATATATATATATATATATATATATATATATATATATATATATATATATAGATAACCTTATATAAGTGTTACTCCCTTTTATAGCTGCTGTTTATAATTTAGCTGCCAATAGTGCCCCCCCTCTCTCGTTTTTACCCTGATTCTGTAGGGACTGCAGGGGAGAGTCAGGGAGCCGTCCTTCCAGCGGAACTGTGAGGGAAAATGGCGCTTGTGTGCTGAGGAGATAAGGCCGTCGTGAAGGGGCGGAGCCTATCTCCCGCTTTTTTCTGGAAAACTGGCAGGGGTTAAATACATCCATATAGCCCAGGAGCTATATGTGATGTATTTCTTTTGCCATCCTAAGGTATTTCAGTTTTTATTGCGTCTCAGGGCGCTCCCCCCCAGCGCCCTGCACCCTCAGTGACCGGAGTGTGAAGTGTGCTGAGAGCAACCTTAGTTGAAGACCGGAACGTCTTCTGCCGCCGATTTCACCGGACCTCTTCGTTCTTCTGGCTCTGTAAGGGGGCCGGCGGCGCGGCTCCGGGACCCATCCAGGCTGAACCTGTGATCGTCCCTCTGGAGCTAATGTCCAGTAGCCTAAGAAGCCCAATCCACTCTGCACGCAGGTGAGTTCGCTTCTTCTCCCCTTAGTCCCACGATGCAGTGAGCCTGTTGCCAGCAGGACTCACTGAAAATAAAAAACCTAAAATAAACTTTTACTCTAAGCAGCTCAGGAGAGCCACCTAGCATGCACCCTTCTCGTTCGGGCACAAGAATCTAACTGAGGCTTGGAGGAGGGTCATAGGGGGAGGAGCCAGTGCACACCAGCTAGTTCAAGCTTTTACTTTTGTGCCCAGTCTCCTGCGGAGCCGCTATTCCCCATGGTCCTTACGGAGTCCCAGCATCCACTTAGGACGTTAGAGAAATTGTGAAAAACTCATGTCGGCCTTTTGACCTGTCGACCTAGAACATGTCGACCTAAAGACCCTGTCGACCTAGACACCCTGTCAACCTAGTTACTGTCGACCAATAGTGGTCGACCTAGTTACTGTCGACTTTCAATCCGGATCCCGATTCATACACCTTTTCCACTGCTGCTAAAACCTGGGCTATTTTGCGTGATAACTCGGGACACAGCTCCAAGGACAAGAAGCAGTGTAAACGAGTAATCCAGGTCATCCGACCTGGATCCTGTTTACAGCATAGTATTTGGGTAAAAACGGGAGGCTGTAATCACTCCCTGGCTGTCTCCCCGGTGACCACATGACAGACAGACACCCCCCAGCCCAGGTCATAAGTCCAGTCCGGTGTTCCAGGGTCTGGACCGTTCTGACTTTGACCCAATCACAGGGAGATCTGAATTTTTACCTGCGCTCGGAGAGGTCATCTCTTAGTACCGGTAGAAGGGAGAAATTGCACCCTTGTATAGTGTACATGGCGAAACCGGGGAAATAACCAAGCTCAGAGCCGCAGTGTGAAAGGGGTCTGTCCAAATTCCTAGGAACTGGGATTTTAGTGGAAAAGGGGTATTAGAGACATTATTTAGGTATGTTTTCCTGAAAGGACATATAGTACATGCAGTGCTGTGATATAACAAAACATGATGTTCCTCATCAGGTGTATATTTGTAATAGAATACATATGTGGGTTGTGATGCACTATTTGCTTTGTCTTCATCCTCATACAAAATACATATACATATTTTTGTGAAGATAATGTCCTGCAGTGCCCATTACCCCTTCTTGTTTTATTTGGAGTCAAACAATGTTAATGAAAACCAGCCAACTGGAACATTGATTTGCTAATGGTTACACTTATTTCTTGACCAAATTAACCTGCACTGTATTCATACCTTTACAGGTCAACAGTCTAGAATTAGCTACGTTAAATGGGAACATAAATGAGAAAGAAATGGGGAAGAAAAAAAAAAAAACCCGCACAGCATTAATTCCTGGGGGAAATAACTCATGGTGGCAGGCAACCAGTAAACTGTAGAGGCAAACATAAAAATGTATACAATGTGTGTTTGTTAGGACTGTAAAGATCTGCAGATAAGTTGAACTGCCCAAGACACATCATGTAATAATCCAAAGCATAGTTGCCCTTATTAACCAATCAGCTTCTACGTATCATTTTATAGAAAGTATTGATAAATGCTAGCTAGAAGCTGATTAGCTGGTAAAGGCAACTTCTCCATCTTTAGATGCTTTGATACATCTCCCACTTTCAAATATGAAAAGTATAACACATGACATAGTTGCAGTGGGTTACAGCATATTGAATTAAACCATGTTGAGGCACTGGGCCTACTTATCAAAAGAAGAGCCCTAAATCTAGAGCAAACTATTTTTTTGCCGAATTTAGTAATACTCCCCATTTACCATTCCCCACAGTCTGCGATTGCCTTAGCAAGTCATCTCAAGGGATGTCATATGATAAGTTCCCCATGCAATACATGGAGAATTACTATGGAAAGTGGCAGTACCTGTACCACTGGCTGTCCTCTTCAGATACCTATAACTCAGGATGGTATAGCAGATGCAGTAATTACTTTTCCAGGTACAGATCTGTAAATAATAATAATAATTATATCAGTGTGACTGTGCAAAATGGACCAAGGGGTAAATGTATTATAGCGGCATGATCATTACCGAGGCGAAGCAGGAAGGGACATCGACAATCGCACTCCCCCCTCTGTCGATTTCCCCCTGAGCTCACAGCGCATAAGTTTAGTGCCAATGTGCTCTGTCTCCCTACCGGACAGGTATCCCAAATGAGTGTTTGCCTCCCCGCCGGGCAGGCAAGCCACAGGGAGGTTGAGATGGGAGGAGGTTTAGGTGTAGGCACCAGTGGGGAGGGTTAGGGGGGCATTGGGGAAAGGCAAGTATACCATCAGGGATTCTCACCATCGGAATGCAGCCGTCAGTATTTTGACCGACTGCGTCCCAGGCGCCGGCATATCAAACCCAGTCTCCATAAACAATATGTGGGGGATGGATCACAGTGTTACATTATATATCTTCAGTCCCTATAAACTTCACAAGCTTTTATTTTACTCACTGTACGCACCAGTCACAATTACTAGCAGTTTTCTTTGGTTCCAGTATGAATGGTCAACCATGTTATGGTCGACAGTCATTAGGTCGACCACTATTGGTCGACATTGGTATGGTCAACATGGACAAATGGTTGACACGTGAAAATGGTCAACACGTGAAAAGGTCGACATGAGTTTTTTCACTTTTTTTAGTGTCGTTTTCTGTGTAAAGTGACGGGGAACTCCAATTAGTGCACCGCGTCCGCTCGCCATGCTTCGGGCAAGGTGGCTCGCTGCGCTCGGCACAGATTACCGTTCCCAATCGTAGTCCACGTGAATCATAAAGTATGGAAAAGTTACCCAAAAGAAAAAATAAATAATAATTATATATATATATATATATTTTATGTGTGAAAAACTCATGTCGGCCTTTTTTTATGTGTCGACCATGTGTCCATGTCAGTGTCGACCAATAGTGTTCAACCCAATGACTGTCGACCATAACATGGTCGACCATCCAAACGGATACCGTTTTCTTTATGGTACTATTTTAAGCTTTCATACCAGGAGTCACAAACTGAATGTTTACCGCAATATTCACTTTCAGCACATTCACATAAGTTGGGGAAAGTAACTAGTGTTGTCTCATGGCAGAAAATATATGTATCGGTTGCTGCATTTCCCTACCAATGATGCATTGCATTAGATCCATTGTAGCACACCTCAAACGGAAGTATTTGGGATAGAGGTAGATGTACTAAACTTTCTTAAGAGGGGAGAAGTGGACAAGTTATGACGTTGCCCACATCAGCCAATCCAAATCAACCTATCATTTTATAGCATGTACTTGACTGGTTGCTAATCAGCTTTGAAATAGCATTTATCAAGTACATTCTATAAAGGATAAGTAGAATCTGGCTAGTTGCTACGGGCAACTTCTCCACTCTTTAAAAGTTTTAATGCATCTCCCCTTAAATCACTTCTGAAAATAATGTATCAGTGACTTTACACATTCTGCAAGATAAAAAAAATCCTGGAAAAGTTTTTTTTCCCATAAAAAGATCATTAATTTATTCATGAAAAATGAATGCACAGTAGCACTAATCAAACACACTAGTACATTTTAGTATAAAAAGAGACATTAAGTTCTGGGATGAGAAGATTAAAGAGACATAAGAATAAGTGCTTGCCAGATGGATGCACACAAAAATGGGGACCATGTATTCATGATATGGGCTCAAGTGCATCACATTGATTTGCGCACCTGCTTCCAAAAGCTTTAAAAACTTTTTTTTTTTTTTTAAAGCCTCTATATACACAAAAACAAAACAAATAGTAAAATAAAAAAAAAATAAAAAAAGATAAAAACAAAAACATAAAATTCACAACACATTACCTTCCTAATATACACATATTCCTCCTGCAAGGAAAAATAAAAAATAAATCCTATAGCACCCTTCAAATCGGTATCCGAACAATCCTCTATAGTCTCCTTCACTGAAGGTAGAACCTCAAGTTACCTAAACACTAGACATCCCTCCTAGGGATGAGATTTAAATGCACTATCACTATGCATACGCAGCAAAGAGCAAACTACCTACAGTACCCCTACTTCACTTCCCTTGAACAAAGTTGCTTAGCCACATCACTCTAGAAGAGTCACACATCTGACAATTGAGTTAATGTGTTGGGGGGGTTACAATTACATTAGGATGTCTGGCCTTCAGCCTCAACAAAGCACAGCACACAATGCTTAGCTCAATACTCTGTGCTGAAGAACGCTAGGTTTTGTAGAATTAAGAGCCTCTCTGGCAGTGAGAGGTATACATAGGAATAGTATCTGTACAAAGACAATGCTGCGCAGTATAATGAATAGTATCTGTACAAGGACAATGAATATGGTGCACAGTACAACAAATGCAGAACATTACAAAGCATATATCTTTACAAAGGTGTGTAGCCTTCAGTAATTCCCTACTGTGATCTTGACGCGGAGGTGAGGCTTCTCCAGGAGGAAGTAGTTAGGAGATCACATACATTAAGGTGGTTGAAACAACGCAGTTAGAATTTGCATTGCAACAGGCTGAGTAATAGTATGAAATATCCAAACATGTAGACATGATAAGCACTCTCTTCTGGGACTGATGTACGTGACACAGGTGTACTAGTCAACACAGGTCCCTATGTATTCCCATATTTCAGATTAAATCACCACGGTCTCCACATGGAGGGTGTAGGAGGCTGGATCTCTGGGGTCCTGTCACTGTCCTGCACAGCCTCCATACTTCCCTTGCCAATATCTGCTTCTTCCATATCAGAGCAGCTGTCATCCGATGAAGAGCCCAGCAAACTCAGGCCACATGATGGGTCAGAGGTTGGCGAATCCAGCAGTACGTCCAGGACAAGATCCTGGAGGCCTCCTTCGCTCAAAGGCATGGACTCCAGTAGATGATTGAGCAACTCAGCAGCCAGGCTGGAGTCAATACCCGGACAGCTGGACACAAAGGTGTGCACTTCATGCATGCACTGGATATACCCTGCTGCAAACCGCTCGCTGGCCTCACGCTGCAACCGATCGGTCTCTGCAAAAAGAACAAAGCAGATATATATTACAACATGTAGACATGGGACAAGGAGCTGGCAGTTTTCAACATACATAAACCATCTGAACTTGAGAACATCAGCACGTATATTATATTGGAATTAAAGAGAAGCTTCTGTGGTTGCTATTACAGGAAATAGCAATGCCTACTAGCAGCTGCAAACTGTGTATTGTGTGCTCTAGAACCGTCTTATTGAACTACAAACACCCACCATCTGTTCTGGTCTGAAGAATCCGTTGCACGCGTTTCACCGTCAGCTCTAGAACCTCCGCATTCTCTACCTTTGATTGAAACTAATGAGAGAATACATTGAAATTATGATACAACAAAAGCTTGTGAAGCGTTCTTCATCTCTTAAGAGCAAACTCTTCTGGCTTCTCTGTACAGTCCTTAGTGTACTACAAAGAGCAGCAAGCCATCCACTTTACAATTGGTTTAATTATATTTTATAGTATTGTCAAAGTTTATTTAGAAGGCGCCACAAGTTCCGCAGGGACAGACAATGAAGCAGAATAACACAAATGATACAGCAATGTACAAGTCCTGTGAGAAGAGTTAGTACAGTAGACAATGTATTGTTAGACTGATTTATAGTGTTATATAATGTTATGGCTGACCCTTCCATCATGTAACTGACATGTTCAGGCATTAATATTTCATGCTGAACACGCACCTCATTGTCAGCTAGAATGCCTCGCAGCTCCTGCAGGCTCTCGTTAATCCTCGCCCTTCTCTTCTTCTCAACCAAAGGTTTCCTTGTCTAAAAAACAAGGGGAAAGATAGGTGTTGGTCATATTGGCGCACACACATATTTATATACACTTATTTTAGTGCCAGCATATCTAAGCAGCGCTTTATAATAGAACGACATAAAGCATATCAAAACAAGACTGGGTATTAACAAAGAAGGAGGTAAGAGCATGTTGCTTGAAAGATTACAATATTACAATCTATAGGAAAATAATAAATTTGGTAAAGTTAAAATTAAGTAACAGATCGGGATGGAAAAGTGATTATTGGTACTATAAGATTCTATGGGGTGGGGAGTGTTTGAGTATAAAGAGAAAAAATATCTAAAAATAAATGCAGACATTGGATTAACTCTCTTCATTTAGGCCGTCTTATGATTTGCTTCCTTTAAACCAGGCTTTCCCAACCACGGTCCTCAAGGCACACTAACAGTGCATGTTTTAGTGATATCCAGGCTTCAGCACAGGTGACTTAATTAGTAGCTCAGTTATTTTGAGTTAACCATCTGTGCTGCAGCCTGGATATCACTAAAACCTGCACTGTTGGTGTGCCTTGAGGACCGTGGTTGGGAAAGCCTGCTTTAAACAGTTTTAGTTGCTGCCAATTTAAAGTCTAATAGAGAGGATGTGTAATAGGTTCCGAGATTAAGGGGCTGGCGTGATTTTAGAGATTCCATTGCTAATTTAAAAGCAACAATCTGCGGTGTAACAGGAACGCTCTAAGCGGCTGAACAACCTGCAAGGGTGCTTGGAGCGTTCAGCGATCCTGACTGCAGGGTGACGTTCCAGCACCGCTGTAGCCACAAGCAATGGCCATGCCACCCTCCAAGCTCTGCACAACGGCACTGCTCTCACACCACTAGTTAGGGCCCTGGCAACAATTAGTTGGAAGGCAAAAAAGTTAAAAAGGTTTTAAATGTAGCTGCAAGATTGCAGAAAGATCTGACAGACCTATTACATAACCCCCTAAATGTCATTAGCACATCAATATTGCATACAAAGTGCATTTTCCTATGAATTATCCCTCCTCTAAAGACCATCAACCTAACCAAGGTGCATCAGTAAAAGGGACAATCCACCACACTCATACCCCTACATTATAGTTACAGACACCCTACCTGGTGTCATACCTTTCTCTATCTTCAAGTCCACATGAAACCAGAATACTCTGGGCTAAACAGCAATCAGGGATGCTTTCATCTGTACTAAACAAGAGCTATAAAAATCAAGTTTGTCAAGTAAATTGGCTTAAAAGCTAGTCATAACTCTGACCATAAAAACACAAGAACCTTCCTTAAAGAATGACAACAGTAGAAACACATAGTACATCAGCTCGGTGATGCTTCAGTCTCAAAGCAGGCAAACAAACACAAAATTAGTATTACATTCAACACATGTACAAACAATGTCATCTGTATGATGCTACAGAAAGAAGCTGCGTGATGCCTTATACATAGAATATAAAATTACTAGTATAACGGACATGCCATATACCTTCATCTAAAAACAAATTTAGGCTTCTTCAGTGACCACTAACCTAACATCTCTTTCCTCCAATACAGAAAGACAACCTATCTGATGTGGCCTTTTAATAATCACAGGAACATCAACATCGGAAATCACATCACAAGCATCGATGCTAGTCCAGTATTCGTCCCACATAGATAAACCATGGACAGTGGACACTGTCACTAAGCATACAGAAGGAGGATGATGCAAAACATCAACATCGCAACTACGTCCAGGTCAGCACGCAATGAGCAGCGTATATGCGATGGCACAATGACCTACAACCTCTGCCATGGAGATACAGGGTCAGTCATGTGTACCCGCGGGTCTCTCGCCTGCACATCGCATATTAGAAAATGTGGGCAGATAAGCACATGGACAAGGCCGAGCTGATCTATACATGAAGGTCGTGCGATATACGGGCGATCGCAGACACATCAGAACACCCTAGTGTATCAGCGATAAAGATATACGCTCTTCACCGGCCACTGGAAGACATCGGTCGGAACATGCGCATACCTAGGCCTAGTGAACCCATGGAGCGTAAATGCGACTTCTCACCTGCCTGTCCCCCCGATCCATGGTGTGTGTGTGCGTGTATGTGTACAGAGGATAGGAGGTTACAGAGTGTATGTGTGTGTGAGCAGGGCGATCTCTCACACCGGCTGCTCCCCCCGATCCATGTGATTGTACAATGTTCTCTGGGTCCCTTTGTGACGTCACAATGCGGCTGCTCGCACTTTTTCTCCCTATACCCCTGCTCTGTCTCATTTGCATCTGAATGACGTCACGTGGTATGCGGCCCAATGGCTGCTCTGTCCATTGTCCCCAGCGGCAGCTGCTGTGTGTAAGGGCAGGGGGAACAGAAATGCTTTGGTTGTAAGAACCTCCCGTAGCTGTTTTTTCATCATGATGTTGTTTTCTTTTGGAAGATCGTATCTTGCATGTAATCCCCTTCAGACTTCTTCCTTATAAAGTTAATACTGTGTTATTAAATATGTACAAAAAATAATAAATAAAAAATTATAATAAAAATCACACTACTGGTTCATTAAAGTGACTGTATGGTAGGTATTTCCAAACAGCCGTGCTGCATTGGTCATTTAATGCAGAAGATGATCAGCAAAATAATGCTAGTCTCTGTGATTGATATTGATATTATTTAGACAAATGCACAGTTAGGGGTTAGATTAGAGTTTCCCAAACTCCGCCAGGTTTTATGGATATCCATGCTTAAGCACAGGTGACTGAATCAGTACCTTGATTAATTTGATTGAACCACAATTCATTCGCACAGCCATTCGCATGCTGATTGATAGGAAGAGGGCGTTTGTGGGTGGGACTCAAAAATGGGCAGTACGGATGGTGTAATGGCTAGCATTACTGCCTCACAGCACTGGACTCAAACATGGGCAGTAAGGATGGTGTAATGCACAGGTTCTCAAACTCGGTCCTCAGGACCCCACACAGTGCATGTTTTGCAGGTCTCCTCACAGCATCACAAGTGAAATAATTAGCTCCACCTGTGGACCTTTTAAAATGTGTCAGTGAGTAATTAATACACCTGTGCACTTGCTGGGTTACCTGCAAAACATGCACTGTGTGGGGTCCTGAGGACCGAGTTTGAGAACCACTGGTGTAATGGTTAGCATTACTGCCTCACAGCACTGAGGTCATGGGTTCGATTCCCACCATGTCCCTAACTTTGCGGAGCTTGTATATTCTCCCTGTACTTGCGTGGGTTTCCTCTAGGTACTCCGGTTTCCTCCCATTATCCAAAAATATACTGGTAGGTTAATTGGCTCCCAATAATATTAACCCTAGTGTGAATGTGTACATGTGATAAGGAATATAGATTGTAAGCTCCACTGGGGCAGGGACTGATGTGAATGGGCAAATATTCTCTGTAAAGCGCTGCAGAATATGTGTGTGCTATATAAATAACTGGTAATAAATAAAAATGGATATCCTTAAAACCTGGGCTGTAATGACGGAGTCTGGGAAACTCTGGGCTAGGTCAATATTTCACAAGCGCAGTTAAAAAGAAAAGCCAATGTTGTGCGCAGTGGAATTGGAGAATAAGAATATCACTGCTACAGACTGGGAATTTTAGATTGATTCTATAAAAACATAGTGGGGCTGATTCCAAGTTTAACGCAGCTGCGTACATGTGCTTGTTTTCTTCTGCTTTAGCATCTGCGACTTTACGCTGATGGCGCGCTACAAAGCCCTTCCCTTCAAAGCCGACAGCTCTGCCAGGCCCCAGGAATGGGGGGCGTGGCATATGTGCGTCCGCAGGCGCCAGCGGGTGGGCACCTATGATAGATTTGGTGGGCGGCGGGGGGCAGCTGCGATTCCCCCTCCCCACTGCACATCACCGCACATAGGAGAGAGGCTGACTGCTGCTGCTGCCTCTCTCCCTAGCCCAGCATTCAACAGCAGCAGTCAGTCCTCTCTCCCTACCTGCCCACTGCCTGCAATGGGGAGGGGGGGGGGGGTGGGCTGAGCTCCTCCAACAGTCCCGGGTAAAGAGTTCCCGCCCCCTCCCCCCCCCCCCCCCCTCTTGGGACCACTACTGCTGTGTCCTGTGTTTGACTGTGTAAGGACTGAGATGCAGAATAGCTCACTTTCCCAAACTCAGCCATTGCAGTCCAGGTTTTAAGGATATCCAGGCTTGAGTCCAGGTGGCTCAGTCAAATTGATGGAGGTACTAATTAAGTCACCTGCACTTAAGCATGGATAGCCTTAAAACCTGGACTGTAATGGCGGGGTTTGGGAAACACTGGTATAACTTACCTTGCATAAAATTGCCTGGTGTACATAATAACTTGGCCACTCAGTGAATAAACTGAGGACGTAGTATCCTAAGCTTCCTGCAGCTCAGTATGTTTGTCTGAGGCTTTCTCTGAGTATTTCTAAAATAGTATTCGCATCTATGTATGTTTCATCTGTTATATGTTCAAGTACTCACTTGGTTTAAAGACTCCATAATAAAAGGTATAAAAGGTATATTGTATTACACAGTACTGATAGACATAAAAGAGTGCCCCAAAAAGAGAATCTTCATTCTTCTCTATGGTAAATTCAGCCATTACACTGACTATATGAAGGGAGCACCAGCGACTCGCAAACTTTTACATTGTATATGAAGCTAACCTCTTTATTAGTTGGTTCTACACATTAATAGAATATTTTTACTAAGAGCCAAACCTTTGGAGCAAAAACCTTTTTGCTCCAAATACCCATTTTTTTCCCAATTGCTGCTTTATACTGAAAACATTTTCCTGCTTTTGCTCTATTAGCCACCACAAAAATGTTCTGATTCTGAGTCAGATGCCCACTTTCAAGCATCATATATTATGAGTATGGCTTCCAAATATTGTGAGCGATTATGCATCTGTGTTTGCAAATCCTGTAGTTCAGTGACACGCCTATGAAACTCTCATAAGATGAACCATCGTCTGAGTAGCCACCTCCCAGTCGCCACCCAGAAACATCCAATCCATTTTTAATACACTACTCCCTGGGTGCATCACAATTGGGACTCTGTATGAATACAGGACCTGATTCAGACCTGATTGCTGCTGTGCGTTTTTGTACAGCAGGCGATTATCGATGGACTGCGCATGAACCTCAATGTGCACGCACGTCGCTAAACAGCAACAGGCATCACTAAACAGCGACAAGCTGGTGCGAAAATCACAATTCATTCGCACAGCCATTCGCATGCTGATTGATAGGAAGAGGGCGTTTGTGGGTGGGAACTGACCATTTTCTGGGAGTGTCAGGGAAAACGCAGGCGTTCCCAAACGTTTTCAGGGAGGGTGTGTGATGTCAGCTCTGGCCTCGACCAGCCCGTTCTTTTCTGGGCTGTGCACAGACTGCACACACTGGAAAAAAACATTTGATGATGAGTAATGTGCGAACGGATTTGCAGCTGTCCGCTGACTGAGGGACATTTTTTGCACGGCATACAAATGCGAACGCACACATGCACAGGCGAATTTAAACTCCCCTTGGACGGCGACTATCTGATCGCAGGACAGCAAAATTAGCAGCCTAGCAATCAGGTCTGAAGTAAGCCCACAATCATATGCAGTGGAAACGCTCAACTACATCTGACATGGACATGGCATGTGTGGCTCCAGAGTTTGCAGAGGGAAGAAAGAAATGACTACTTTTGATTACCAGCCTTATGTGTCGCCAGCGCCTCTTCCCATACAGTTATTAGTTTTTAATAGAATCTTGCACCACACTTAATGAGATAAATGACATTTACATTTTCTTCACATTTATTGTCTATTGACTTTCAGGGAAACTGTACCCCAAGGCTATAATTACCTTTAATGTGTCCTTTGTCCTGTTGCCACTCCTTTTGATGTATCCTGTAAATGTACATTTATTGGGAAGATGACTGAAGTGTAAGCTGCAGGGGGCAGTCACTCTTCTTGCTTGTAGTCTTCAGCGGGGGCATTGTCTCAATAGCACAGTGCTGTGTAAAAGCACAAGCACTTCTAAAGTTGTTTCCTCTGTTTAGGAAACATGTTGCCAGCATTGGAATACAATGTAGAGTCAGCTACCCCTTTGTATACAACATCTTACAGATAGCATGCTGACTGTATCCTGTCCAGAAAAATGGCTACATAGGAAGAGATGGCAACTGCACAATACAATTGATGGCTGTAGTAGAATCCACATTTCATTTATTTACCAAGCACTGTACAAACACATCCACATTGAGGGGAAATCTCAAAGCACTTTACTCCTGAAATCACACATACAATGCTGCCTGTTGTGTCCAGGATGGATCGAGTCACACGTCTATCCAGTGACGTGCGGTGGGGTGAGGCAGGTGAGGCAGAGCCTTTCCTGTCATACTTACGTTTAAACCAGAATTTTGTCTGAACAAAGTATATGAAAAATACTAATAATTTGTTTGAAATATCTTCTTTGCATTATTCTAATAATTTTTATAGTCCAAACTCTGGAGTAAAAAGTCTATGGCAGGTGAGGCAGTGCCTCACCTGCTTATCTTTTCCGCACATCTCTGATCAAACCTCACCAAATTTCTAGGGGTTTATACTGCTGTACCTTAGTATAATGCCCAGATGTACCCTTCGGTTCATATATTGCATGGAATTCTGGCTCTGGGGTTAGCTAGTGCCTCCTGAGCCATTTAGCTCACCGCACGTCCCTGAGCTCTACAGTGGTAGCCCCATTATAATACGATTGGCGTAGATCAGAGGGGAAGCTGTTAGCATCCTGGCACTTGGGATGCTGGCGGTCATGTGACATCACTCAGAATCCTGGCATCGGAACACCGATTACTGACATCCCAAAAGTAAGTATCGGGGTGACTGTTAGGTTTAGGGGATGGGGGGATGGGGGGTGGTAGGGTTAGGTACTAGAGGGGTGGTTAGCCATAATCGCCAACCCCCGAGTCTTAGCCCTAGCCGCCACCCCTGCACTCTTAGCCCTAGCCGCCACCCACCGAATATTAGCCCCAGCCGCCATCCAAGGCAGGTTAGGGTAGGGGACAGGGGAGGGGTGAAATAATGACCCTGTCCCCTGTCAGTAGTTTAATTGTCGGGATGACGGTGTTGGGCATCCCCACCGCCGGGATCATGTATCACACCCAGAGTATTGTGCAGAATGTTGGTAACATAGTGACAAGATGACTGGTATTTTCCTGTGCCTTTGGTCATCTTCTGACCACACTAACAGGAAGCAACTAAACTGATAAAAGGGTTAGGGGGACATTTACTAAGCAGTGATAAGAGCGGAGCAGTGAGCCAGTTGAGAAATTTCCCCATCAACCAATCAGCAGCTCTGTATCATTTTATAGTATGCAAATTATAGATGTTACTACAGTGCTGATTGGTTGCCATGGGCACTTCTCCACTGGCTCACTTCTCCACTCTTATTACTGCTTAGTAAATGTACCCTTTAGAGTCTCTGGAGTACGAGGAAAGGCTTGCTAGGTTAAATATGTATACACTAGAAAAGAGGCGTCTGAGAGGAGACATTATTAATATATACAAATATGTAAAGGGTAATTACAAGGAGCTAGCAGCAGATTTGTTTAGTAAAATAACTCTATATAGGACGCGTAGGCACTCGCTTAGGTTAGAGGAGAGGAAATTCCGTACACAACATCGGAAAGGGTTCTTCACTGTAAGGGCAATAAAGATTTGGAACTCCCTGCCGGAGAGGGTAATAATGGCAGACTCTGTAAATGTATTTAAAAGCAGATTGGAAAAATTCCTAACTGGTAAATATATCCAGGGCTATAGCATTTAACATATTGACATTACATTATCTGGGAGTGGTAAGAATCATTGTTTTCATTTGGTACTAAGCCATTACTTTAGCAGACACATTATAATTAGTGATGAGCGCCTGAAATTTTTCGGGTTTTGTGTTTTGGTTTTGGGTTCGGTTCCGCGGCCGTGTTTTGGGTTCGACCGCGTTTTGACAAAACCTCACCGAATTTTTTTTTGTCGGATTCGGGTGTTTTTTTCAAAAAACCCTAAAAAAACAGCTTAAATCATAGAATTTGGGGGTCATTTTGATCCCATATTATTATTAACCTCAAAAACCATAATTTCCACTCATTTTCAGTCTATTCTGAATACCTCACACCTCACAATATTATTTTTAGTCCTAAAATTTGCACCGAGGTCGCTGGATGACTAAGCTAAGCGACCCTAGTGGCCGACACAAACACCTGGCCCATCTAGGAGTGGCACTGCAGTGTCACGCAGGATGTCCCTTCCAAAAAACCCTCCCCAAACAGCACATGACGCAAAGAAAAAAAGAGGCGCAATGAGGTAGCTGTGTGAGTAAGATTAGCGACCCTAGTGGCCGACACAAACACCGGGCCCATTTAGGAGTGGCACTGCAGTGTCACGCAGGATGTCCCTTCCAAAAAACCCTCCCCAAACAGCACATGACGCAAAGAAAAAAAGAGGCGCAATGAGGTAGCTGTGTGAGTAAGATTAGCGACCCTAGTGGCCGACACAAACACCGGGCCCATCTAGGAGTGGCACTGCAGTGTCACGCAGGATGGCCCTTCCAAAAAACACTCCCCAAACAGCACATGACGCAAAGAAAAAAAGAGGCGCAATGAGGTAGCTGACTGTGTGAGTAAGATAAGCGACCCTAGTGGCCGACACAAACACCGGGCCCATTTAGGAGTGGCACTGCAGTGTCACGCAGGATGTCCCTTCCAAAAAACCCTCCCCAAACAGCACATGACGCAAAGAAAAAAAGAGGCGCAATGAGGTAGCTGTGTGAGTAAGATTAGCGACCGTAGTGGCCGACACAAACACCGGGCCCATTTAGGAGTGGCACTGCAGTATCACGCAGGATGTCCCTTCCAAAAAACCCTCCCCAAACAGCACATGACGCAAAGAAAAAAAGAGGCGCAATGAGGTAGCTGTGTGAGTAAGATTAGCGACCCTAGTGGCCGACACAAACACCGGGCCCATCTAGGAGTGGCACTGCAGTGTCACGCAGGATGGCCCTTCCAAAAAACACTCCCCAAACAGCACATGACGCAAAGAAAAAAAGAGGCGCAATGAGGTAGCTGACTGTGTGAGTAAGATAAGCGACCCTAGTGGCCGACACAAACACCGGGCCCATTTAGGAGTGGCACTGCAGTGTCACGCAGGATGGCCCTTCCAAAAAACACTCCCCAAACAGCACATGACGCAAAGAAAAAAAGAGGCGCAATGAGGTAGCTGACTGTGTGAGTAAGATAAGCGACCCTAGTGGCCGACACAAACACCGGGCCCATTTAGGAGTGGCACTGCAGTGTCACACAGGATGTCCCTTCCAAAAAACCCTCCCCAAACAGCACATGACGCAAAGAAAAAAAGAGGCGCAATGAGGTAGCTGTGTGAGTAAGATTAGCGACCGTAGTGGCCGACACAAACACCGGGCCCATTTAGGAGTGGCACTGCAGTGTCACGCAGGATGTCCCTTCCAAAAAACCCTCCCCAAACAGCACATGACGCAAAGAAAAAAAGAGGCGCAATGAGGTAGCTGTGTGAGTAAGATTAGCGACCCTAGTGGCCGACACAAACACCGGGCCCATCTAGGAGTGGCACTGCAGTGTCACGCAGGATGGCCCTTCCAAAAAACCCTCCCCAAACAGCACATGACGCAAAGAAAAAAAGAGGCGCAATGAGGTAGCTGACTGTGTGAGTAAGATAAGCGACCATAGTGGCCGACACAAACACCGGGCCCATTTAGGAGTGGCACTGCAGTGTCACGCAGGATGTCCCTTCCAAAAAACCCTCCCCAAACAGCACATGACGCAAAGAAAAAAAGAGGCGCAATGAGGTAGCTGTGTGAGTAAGATTAGCGACCGTAGTGGCCGACACAAACACCGGGCCCATTTAGGAGTGGCACTGCAGTGTCACGCAGGATGTCCCTTCCAAAAAACCCTCCCCAAACAGCACATGACGCAAAGAAAAAAAGAGGCGCAATGAGGTAGCTGTGTGAGTAAGATTAGCGACCCTAGTGGCCGACACAAACACCGGGCCCATCTAGGAGTGGCACTGCAGTGTCACGCAGGATGGCCCTTCCAAAAAACCCTCCCCAAACAGCACATGACGCAAAGAAAAAAAGAGGCGCAATGAGGTAGCTGACTGTGTGAGTAAGATAAGCGACCCTAGTGGCCGACACAAACACCGGGCCCATTTAGGAGTGGCACTGCAGTGTCACGCAGGATGTCCCTTCCAAAAAACCCTCCCCAAACAGCACATGACGCAAAGAAAAAAAGAGGCGCAATGAGGTAGCTGACTGTGTGAGTAAGATAAGCGACCCTAGTGGCCGACACAAACACCGGGCCCATTTAGGAGTGGCACTGCAGTGTCACGCAGGATGTCCCTTCCAAAAAACCCTCCCCAAACAGCACATGACGCAAAGAAAAATAAAAGAAAAAAGAGGTGCAAGATGGAATTGTCCTTGGGCCCTCCCACCCACCCTTATGTTGTATAAACAAAACAGGACATGCACACTTTAACCAACCCATCATTTCAGTGACAGGGTCTGCCACACGACTGTGACTGATATGACGGGTTGGTTTGGACCCCCCCCAAAAAAGAAGCAATTAATCTCTCCTTGCACAAACTGGCTCTACAGAGGCAAGATGTCCACCTCATCATCATCCTCCGATATATCACCGTGTACATCCCCCTCCTCACAGATTATCAATTCGTCCCCACTGGAATCCACCATCTCAGCTCCCTGTGTACTTTGTGGAGGCAATTGCTGCTGGTCAATGTCTCCGCGGAGGAATTGATTATAATTCATTTTAATGAACATCATCTTCTCCACATTTTCTGGATGTAACCTCGTACGCCGATTGCTGACAAGGTGAGCGGCGGCACTAAACACTCTTTCGGAGTACACACTTGTGGGAGGGCAACTTAGGTAGAATAAAGCCAGTTTGTGCAATGGCCTCCAAATTGCCTCTTTTTCCTGCCAGTATAAGTATGGACTGTGTGACGTGCCTACTTGGATGCGGTCACTCATATAATCCTCCACCATTCTTTCAATGGTGAGAGAATCATATGCAGTGACAGTAGACGACATGTCCGTAATCGTTGTCAGGTCCTTCAGTCCGGACCAGATGTCAGCATCAGCAGTCGCTCCAGACTGCCCTGCATCACCGCCAGCGGGTGGGCTCGGAATTCTGAGCCTTTTCCTCGCACCCCCAGTTGCGGGAGAATGTGAAGGAGGAGATGTTGACAGGTCGCGTTCCGCTTGACTTGACAATTTTCTCACCAGCAGGTCTTTCAACCCCAGCAGACTTGTGTCTGCCGGAAAGAGAGATCCAAGGTAGGCTTTAAATCTAGGATCGAGCATGGTGGCCAAAATGTAGTGCTCTGATTTCAACAGATTGACCACCCGTGAATCCTTGTTAAGCGAATTAAGGGCTCCATCCACAAGTCCCACATGCCTAGCGGAATCGCACCGTGTTAGCTCCTCCTTCAATGTCTCCAGCTTCTTCTGCAAAAGCCTGATGAGGGGAATGACCTGACTCAGGCTGGCAGTGTCTGAACTGACTTCACGTGTGGCAAGTTCAAAGGGCAGCAGAACCTTGCACAACGTTAAAATCATTCTCCACTGCGCTTGAGACAGGTGCATTCCACCTCCTATATCGTGCTCAATTGTATAGGCTTGAATGGCCTTTTGCTGCTCCTCCAACCTCTGAAGCATATAGAGGGTTGAATTCCACCTCGTTACCACTTCTTGCTTCAGATGATGGCAGGGCAGGTTCAGTAGTTTTTGGTGGTGCTCCAGTCTTCTGTACGTGGTGCCTGTACGCCGAAAGTGTCCCGCAATTCTTCTGGCCACCGACAGCATCTCTTGCACGCCCCTGTCGTTTTTTAAATAATTCTGCACCACCAAATTCAAGGTATGTGCAAAACATGGGACGTGCTGGAATTTGCCCATATTTAATGCACACACAATATTGCTGGCGTTGTCCGATGCCACAAATCCACAGGAGAGTCCAATTGGGGTAAGCCATTCCGCGATGATCTTCCTCAGTTGCCGTAAGAGGTTTTCAGCTGTGTGCGTATTCTGAAAGGCGGTGATACAAAGCGTAGCCTGCCTAGGAAAGAGTTGGCGTTTGCGAGATGCTGCTACTGGTGCCGCCGCTGCTGTTCTTGCGGCGGGAGTCCATACATCTACCCAGTGGGCTGTCACAGTCATATAGTCCTGACCCTGCCCTGCTCCACTTGTCCACATGTCCGTGGTTAAGTGGACATTGGGTACTGCTGCATTTTTTAGGACACTGGTGACTCTTTTTCTGAGGTCTGTGTAAATTTTCGGTATCGCCTGCCTAGAGAAATGGAACCTAGATGGTATTTGGTACCGGGGACACAGTACCTCCAACAAGTCTCTAGTTGGCTCTGCAGTAATGATGGATACCGGAACCACGTTTCTCACCACCCAGGATGCCAAGGCCTCAGTTATCCGCTTTGCAGTAGGATGACTGCTGTGATATTTCATCTTCCTCGCAAAGGACTGTTGGACAGTCAATTGCTTACTGGAAGTAGTAAAAGTGGTCTTACGACTTCCCCTCTGGGATGACCATCGACTCCCAGCAGCAACAACAGCAGCGCCAGCAGCAGTAGGCGTTACACGCAAGGATGCATCGGAGGAATCCCAGGCAGGAGAGGACTCGTCAGAATTGCCAGTGACATGGCCTGCAGGACTATTGGCATTCCTGGGGAAGGAGGAAATTGACACTGAGGGAGTTGGTGGGGTGGTTTGCGTGAGCTTGGTTACAAGAGGAAGGGATTTACTGGTCAGTGGACTGCTTCCGCTGTCACCCAAAGTTTTTGAACTTGTCACTGACTTATTATGAATGCGCTGCAGGTGACGTATAAGGGAGGATGTTCCGAGGTGGTTAACGTCCTTACCCCTACTTATTACAGCTTGACAAAGGGAACACACGGCTTGACACCTGTTGTCTGCATTTCTGTTGAAATACCTCCACACCGAAGAGCTGATTTTTTTGGTATTTTCACCAGGCATGTCAATGGCCATATTCCTCCCACGGACAACAGGTGTCTCCCCGGGTGCCTGACTTAAACAAACCACCTCACCATCAGAATCCTCCTGGTCAATTTCCTCCCCAGCGCCAGCAACACCCATATCCTCCTCATCCTGGTGTACTTCAACACTGACATCTTCAATCTGACTATCAGGAACTGGACTGCGGGTGCTCCTTCCAGCACTTGCAGGGGGCGTGCAAATGGTGGAAGGTGCATGCTCTTCACGTCCAGTGTTGGGAAGGTCAGGCATCGCAACCGACACAATTGGACTCTCCTTGTGGATTTGGGATTTCGAAGAACGCACAGTTCTTTGCGGTGCTACTGCTTTTGCCAGCTTGAGTCTTTTCATTTTTCTAGCGAGAGGCTGAGTGCCTCCATCCTCATGTGAAGCTGAACCACTAGCCATGAACATAGGCCAGGGCCTCAGCCGTTCCTTGCCACTCCGTGTGGTAAATGGCATATTGGCAAGTTTACGCTTCTCCTCCGACAATTTTATTTTAGGTTTTGGAGTCCTTTTTTTACTGATATTTGGTGTTTTGGATTTGACATGCTCTGTACTATGACATTGGGCATCAGCCTTGGCAGACGACGTTGCTGGCATTTCATCGTCTCGGCCATGACTAGTGACAGCAGCTTCAGCACGAGGTGGAAGTGGATCTTGATCTTTCCCTAATTTTGGAACCTCAACATTTTTGTTCTCCATATTTTAATAGGCACAACTAAAAGGCACCTCAGGTAAACAATGGAGATGGATGGATAATAGTATACAATTATGGACGGACTGCCGAGTGCCGACACAGAGGTAGCTACAGCCGTGAACTACCGTACTGTACTGTGTCTGCTGCTAATATAGACTGGTTGATAAAGAGATGTAGTAGTATGTATAAGTATAAAGAAGAAAGAAAAAAAAAACACGGGTAGGTGGTATACAATTATGGACGGACTGCCGAGTGCCGACACAGAGGTAGCTACAGCCATGGACTACCGTACTGTACTGTGTCTGCTGCTAATATAGACTGGTTGATAAAGAGATGTAGTAGTATGTATAAGTATAAAGAAGAAAGAAAAAAAAACCACGGGTAGGTGGTATACAATTATGGACGGACTGCCGAGTGCCGACACAGAGGTAGCTACAGCCGTGGACTACCGTACTGTACTGTGTCTGCTGCTAATATAGACTGGTTGATAAAGAGATGTAGTAGTATGTATAAGTATAAAGAAGAAAGAAAAAAAAACCACGGGTAGGTGGTATACAATTATGGACGGACTGCCGAGTGCCGACACAGAGGTAGCTACAGCCGTGGACTACCGTACTGTACTGTGTCTGCTGCTAATATAGACTGGTTGATAAAGAGATGTAGTAGTATGTATAAGTATAAAGAAGAAAGAAAAAAAAACCACGGGTAGGTGGTATACAATTATGGACGGACTGCCGAGTGCCGACACAGAGGTAGCTACAGCCGTGGACTACCGTACTGTACTGTGTCTGCTGCTAATATAGACTGGTTGATAAAGAGATGTAGTAGTATGTATAAGTATAAAGAAGAAAGAAAAAAAAACCACGGGTAGGTGGTATACAATTATGGACGGACTGCCGAGTGCCGACACAGAGGTAGCTACAGCCGTGGACTACCGTACTGTACTGTGTCTGCTGCTAATATAGACTGGTTGATAAAGAGATGTAGTAGTATGTATAAGTATAAAGAAGAAAGAAAAAAAAACCACGGGTAGGTGGTATACAATTATGGACGGACTGCCGAGTGCCGACACAGAGGTAGCTACAGCCGTGAACTACCGTACTGTACTGTGTCTGCTGCTAATATAGACTGGTTAATAAAGAGATGTAGTAGTATGTATGTATAAAGAAGAAAGAAAAAAAAACCTCGGGTAGGTGGTATACAATTATGGACGGACTGCCGAGTGCCGACACAGAGGTAGCTACAGCCGTGAACTACCGTACTGTACTGTGTCTGCTGCTAATATAGACTGGTTGATAAAGAGATGTAGTAGTATGTATGTATAAAGAAGAAAGAAAAAAAAACCTCGGGTAGGTGGTATACAATTATGGACGGACTGCCGAGTGCCGACACAGAGGTAGCTACAGCCGTGAACTACCGTACTGTACTGTGTCTGCTGCTAATATAGACTGGTTGATAAAGAGATGTAGTAGTATGTATGTATAAAGAAGAAAGAAAAAAAAACCTCGGGTAGGTGGTATACAATTATGGACGGACTGCCGAGTGCCGACACAGAGGTAGCTACAGCCGTGAACTACCGTACTGTACTGTGTCTGCTGCTAATATAGACTGGTTGATAAAGAGATGTAGTAGTATGTATGTATAAGGAAGAAAGAAAAAAAAACCACGGGTAGGTGGTATACAATTATGGACGGACTGCCGAGTGCCGACACAGAGGTAGCTACAGCCGTGGACTACCGTACTGTACTGTGTCTGCTGCTAATATAGACTGGTTGATAAAGAGATGTAGTAGTATGTATGTATAAAGAAGAAAGAAAAAAAAACCACGGGTAGGTGGTATACAATTATGGATGGACTGCCGAGTGCCGACACAGAGGTAGCTACAGCCGTGAACTACCGTACTGTGTCTGCTGCGACTGGATGATAAATAATGATATAAAAAATATATATATATCACTACTGCAGCCGGACAGGTATATATTATATAATGACGGACCTGCTGGACACTGTCTGTCAGCAGAATGAGTTTTTTATAGAATAAAAAAAAAAACACCACACAAGTGAAGTCACACGACGAGTGTTTAACTTTTTCAGGCAATCACAATATAGTATACTACTAACTATACTGGTGGTCAGTGTGGTCAGGTCACTGGTCAGTCACACTGGCAGTGGCACTCCTGCAGCAAAAGTGTGCACTGTTTAATTTTAATATAATATGTACTCCTGGCTCCTGCTATAACCTATAACTGGCACTGCAGTGCTCCCCAGTCTCCCCCACAATTATAAGCTGTGTGAGCTGAGCACAGTCAGATATATATACATAGATGATGCAGCACACTGGGCTGAGCAGTGCACACAGATATGGTATGTGACTGAGTCACTGTGTGTATCGTTTTTTTCAGGCAGAGAACGGATATATTAAATAAAACTGCACTGTCTGGTGGTCACTGTGGTCAGTCACTAGTAAACTCTGCACTCTCTACACTTCTACAGTACTCCTAAGCTCCAGTAAATCAGGTCAATCTCTCTCTCTCTCTCTCTTCTAATCTAAATGGAGAGGACGCCAGCCACGTCCTCTCCCTATCAATCTCAATGCACGTGTGAAAATGGCGGCGACGCGCGGCTCCTTATATAGAATCCGAGTCTCGCGAGAATCCGACAGCGTCATGATGACGTTCGGGCGCGCTCGGGTTAACCGAGTAAGGCGGGAGGATCCGAGTCTGCTCGGACCCGTGAAAAAAACCATGAAGTTCGGGCGGGTTCGGATTCAGAGAAACCGAACCCGCTCATCTCTAATTATAATATGAATAGATTAATGCAGAATACAGGTTGAACCCGATGGGCAGTTTGCCTCTTTTCAACCTCACTGACTATGTAACTAAAGCTGTTGGTGATTCCGCCATTCAGACTGGACCATAGAAGTATCAGCTCTTATCCAGAGTGGCCATCTACCTCTGTGCTCAAACGAGACAGCTAACCTCAATGTCATAATGTGAATAGACAGCGCTGGGCTCATACAGTGGCCTGGTAGGTGTGTTACTGTATACTTCATTATTATCCTTTATTTATATGGCGCCACAGGGGATCCACAGCGCCTATTACACAGTACATAATCAAATAAGCAATCAAGAAAACAGCACTTACAGTTCAAGACAATATAGGGCAGGTATGGAAAAGCAGGGGTTAGGTGCAGGGCCGGCTCTACCATTAGGCAGCTTGGCGCCGGCTCCTGGGGGGCGCCACTAAATTCATCTAGCAAAAAACTGAAGGATGACTCTGTGTGCGGCCTCCTCCTTACACTGCGCTGGCTGCTGCTGCGGGTCTAATTAGGTGCAGCCGTCACCATCAGGCTGTACCACAGAGTGCCTCAGCGCTTCCTCCGTGCTAACAAGTGTAACGTCATGTCATATGAAGGCACATAGGAGGCGGATGTAACTATGGCTCCCCAAGGGGCGTCATCCACGGCCGCTGCTTATAGTCCTGATGCAGGCTCCTGGATCCCAACTCTTCAGCAGCAAGCAGCACCTGACTACATGTCTGCACCTGCAGTGTCGCTGTAATGCTGCCGCCTGTGAGAGGAACCATGCCAATTATGAGGGAAAACAAGGAAACAACTATTAGGTAAGTAACCCATGGGGGTTTCTGCAGGACCACAGACAGTACACACCTTACAGCCTGGTGGGTGGTTTGTTCTTGTAAACAGCATATTCGGGAAACACAGGCACTGGGGTATAATACAGTACATATGGAGGAGGGGGGTAGTAATCAACTTACAGATGGGGGGATGGAACACAATAAGGAGCATACAAATATATGTATATATGTATATAATACTGTATGTATGTATACACATACAATTAAATATCCCACCAGACCCCATATACAGAAGCAATGTATACAAGATAGATAGATAGATAGATAGATAGATAGATAGATAGATAGATAGATAGATAGATAGATAGATAGATAAACAGACAGACAGACAGACAGACAGACAGACAGACAGACAGACATTGGCCTCAGTGTCCTATACAATTGGCAACATGCCAGCTAGCATGTATACATAGGCAGAAAGAACGGTCATCACTCAAGGATTTGAAAGTAAAAGTACTGTATATTGTGAACAAAGTCACAAAAATATATTTTTTCAGTTTAAAAGTCCATGAGTGTTGTTTCTTTTTTCTGCATATGTATAATAATGCAATCTACCCTAGTCCACCTAGTGGCCACCTGCATCTTCCCTGGGGGGGGGGTGTTTCAGGTTAGGGGGAACTAGGCTGGAGATTTGCCTAGGGTGCATAGAGACCTTGCACCGGCCCTGGTTAGGTGTCATCGAAGGGAGTATGGAGTGTAAGATTGTGTAAGTAAGAAAAGGAAAGGCACATGAGGAAATAAGTCCCTGCTCTTGTGAGCTTACAATCTAATAAAGGAATAGTCTCCCAATTCATTCTCACCTGCTGTGTACTCTGTTGGGTAACATTCCAAATTGGATGCAGTTGTCCTGTTATGCCTTTCTAGAACATTATTATTATTATTATTATTATTATTATTATTGTTCTATATATAAATAAAAGACTTTACTGCAAGTCTCAAATTGTAAATTATTTCTGTATTATAAAAGCTTGCAATGTTACATACAACTGCACACAACAAAGATAAAAAACAGTACACGAGGTTTGGAACATGTAAAATTGATACGGATGATGGGAATTTATGCATCGACAATACCAGAACTTATTGTCAAATGTAAATAAACATACCAATGGATAATGGATTAGATAGAGTACATACAACACTGTTAAGATGAATTAATATAACAAGAGGACAAGCTGTCTTCTCCATCTTGGGAAGCGGTTAAAATGCTGCCAGTCGGGATCCCACCGGTCAAAATGCCGACGTCTGAATCCTGACAGGCGGTGAAATGCCGCTGCCGGAATACCGGCGACACAGGCTATTCTCTCTCGACACCCATAGAGGGAGAATATACCCTGTGGCGATCACAGGGAGCCACTGTGCCTGCTGCGTGGCAAGTGCAGCGAACCATCAAGGGGCTTTCTAGCGTTCGCCATGCTGCCGGCATTCTGGCGGACGGGATCTCGATGTCGGGTTCATGACAGCCGGCATCCCGTCCGTCGAGAAATCGAATGTATTCCACTGTCTTGTCCCAAAGGGTACTGGTCAATAAGTCGACCACTATTGGTCGACATGCATTAGGTCGACATGCTGACTAGGTCGACATGGTCATTCGGTCAACATGGAAAATGTCGACATGAGGTTTTTTTTACTTTTTTGGGGGTGTCGTTTTCTTTGTAAAATGACGGGGAACCCCAATTAGTGCACCGTGTCCCCTGGCATGGCGAGCGAAGGCAAGGTGTCTCGCTGCGCTCGGCACAGGTTATTATTCCCAATCATAGTCCACGTGGATCGTAAAGTTCAAAAAATGAAAATAATGTGAAAAACACATGTCGACCTTTTTCCATGTCGACCTAGTGACCACGTCAACCTAATGCATGTCGACCAATAGTGGTTGACCAAATTACTGTCGACCTAATGACCGTATCCCGTCCCAAAGAGCTTCCATTTTCCAGCTCTGCTGTGCTCAGGGTTGCCTATTGGACTATATATGGATATGCTACACAGCTATTGTGCCACGGATAGATTCTCCTCACACACACAAGCATTACCAGTGGTGTAACTATCATTCAGAATACCTTCTGCTCTCTTCCACATCGCTTTGCTATAAATCCATGAACCACAAGAATGAAGAGCCTTTGTGCCTGTAACTTGATGCTGATGGCAGTTGGCAGCTGCAGCTCCCACAATAAAGGCCAGTCTGTGTCCCAGGGCTGTGACAGGTGTTCAGGCTACCGCCTCGCTCTGGGGGGATTATTCTAACTTAATATATGGGACCCCCTTACTATAGATGCCCATTATAAGAAAAGTGCTTATTGAAATTGCCTAAATTATGTATCATGTTCTAAAGGTGACCTGTGTTAAAAGAGAGAGGTGACAGTAATAAGTCAGCATAGACAGTGTGATTAATGAGCTCAAAAGAATCAATGAGTGTGTATAAATGTGCAGAAATTCACATGAAGGAACCACACATGGTTCTGTTGTGCTTGTGAAAATTTATAATCGTCCAATGCAAAGTAGGCAGTGTGTCCCTTTATTGTCAGCCACTGTGTTATTTAGAGGGCTCTGCTTGTTCATTAAAATGTTGTTACGTCTAATCCTGGAAGATGCATATTGTATATATAAGTATTTTATAATCAGTTTGCATTTTACATTTAAGTTACTTGTAAGTGCACTTAGGATGACTATGCTACAGCTGTCATGAGAAAATTGTTATACTCTTAAAATGAAGGACAAAGATAGACATTGTGCAGAATTGCATATTCATATATTTTAAAACATATTTTTGCATCAAATAATATACAAATATGTATTTTGCATACTTAAAGATGATATAGGCCCTATATATATTGATGGATTAAAACATTGCTTTTATTAGCATTTTGTTACATGACACAATATAACATGATGTACGGGTGATTTGCACCTGTTCAGGCATCTTGGAAATTTAGTTGAAGGCACCCGGTTCACAAGCATATACTGTAGTGATCAGATGTCTGATGGCATATATGGGGCAACTGGATGGGTCGGATGGTATATAAAAGCATGTGGAAGAATGTGATGTTATATAAGAGCATATTTGGGGCTCCTAACTGGGAATTTGCATATGGAGCTGATTGGCTGGTGCGTTTATCACCTTGCACTTATCACTGGTTTACCACTTCCTCACGCCTTCTCCAGGTTAATACATCTGCCCCATGAAGAGGTTTGCTGGCATATAAGGAGCATTTGAATGGGTCTAATGGTATGTAAGAACACACATGTTAAAAAGGGAGGCGAGGGGGAGAAGGGTGATAAGCTGAGTCTTTGCCCTGGGTTTTAAAGCCAAAAAATACTATGTTGGATGATATGATGTTGCAGATAAGCAAAGAATGAATATACAAGGGAAGATGGCCCCACCTTTGAGAGCTTACACTTTATAGAGGAGAGGTTGCCGATCTGAGGTGACAGGGAACAGCGAGTTAATGTGCTGGGGCAATAATGGGGCGCTAGGAGGGTAAGAAATTATTATTCATCACTAATAAAGCCAGAGATGGTGTAAGGCCTATGCCTCCTCCAGTATGTGGAAAATGCACTCACCCTCCTTCCCTCACACCCAAACCGCATCCATTCTCTTCCACCACCTTCCTTCCCTCACACCACAGGTCTCTCCTATCCTCCAACACCCTCTTCTTTCCTCACACCACAGGCCCCTCCTTTCCCCCAGCACCCTGCTCCTTCCCTCACACAAAAACCATCACCCCAGGCCCCTCTTCTCCTACTTTCCCTCCTTCCCTCACACCCCAGGCCCTCCATCTCCTCCATCACCCTGTATACTGGTGCATGACATAGGTCCATGTATCCTGGGTCATGGTATAGGTCCATGCACCCTTATACATAGTATAGGTCCACCTTTTCCTCCATCACCCTGCATCCTGGTACATGAAATAGGTCCATGCACCCTGGTTAATGGAATAGGTCCATGCACCCCGGTATATGGTATAGGTGCATGCAACCCGGAACATGGTATAGGTCAATGCATCCTGATACATGGTATAGGTCGATGCATCCTGGGCATGGTATAGGTCTGGTATTGGTCCATGCACAACCGGTTAATGGAATAGGTCCATGCACCCTGGTATAACGGTTCATTCATCCCCCGGAACATGGCATAGGTCCAAGCACCCCTGGTACATGGTATAGGTCCATGCATCCTGGTACTTGGCATAGCTGAATATCAGCACATTCAGAAATATGAAAAAAATCTGTTTATAAAGTGCACAAAAACCATAGTGTTGTAACAACACATAACTATGTTTTTTGCACTTTAGAAAAAGATTTGTTTCGTACGGGATACAGGTTGAGGCTGGGAGACCGGCGCTCGGGATCCCGGAGGTCAGCATACCGACCCCGGGATCCTGGCAGCAGAATGCCGGAGGGGGGTGGGGTGGGAATAGTCCCTGTGGGTCGGCATTCTGTCTTCCGGAATTTTGTTTGCTCAGGATCCCGGTGTCGGCATTGTGATGCTTGAGAAACGGAGCTCTTCAGACTTGAGGAACACTCCCACTGGCGCTGCTACTGTATCAGTAACATTATCAAATGGGTCTGGTCTATTTACTTCTGTAACAAGTTTGGTTTCAGATATTGTTCACCCAAATTACTGCAGAGGACTTCACCTATAACAGCCGCCCTTTTCCATTACAGAAAGATGTTCTCACCGGTACTGGGATGCCACCAGGACTTAACTCAGGAAAAGTGAGAGCTTACATACACTGGTAACCGAGTGACATCAGGATATAGGGCCTAATTCAGAGTTGATCGCAGCAGTAATTTTGTTAGCAGTTGGGCAAAACCCTGTGCAGTGCAGGAGAGCAGATATAACATTTGCAGAGAGAGTTATATTTGGGTGGGGTATGTTCAAATTGAAATCTAAATTGCAGTGTAAAAATAAAGCAGCCAGTATTTACCCTGCATAGAAATAAAATAACCCACCCAAATCTAACTCTCTCTACAAATTTTATATCTGCCCCCCCTGCAGTGCACATGAGGGTCATTCCGACCCATTCGCATGCAGCGGTTCTTCGCTGCGGTGCGAACGGGTCAGAAATGCGCATGCGTGGTGGTCGCTTTGCGCATGCGCGTCGTTGCCTGGCAACGATAGTCGCCGGGCAACGACGCCACCAATGACAAATGTGATCGCAGCGGCGATCGCAAGAAGATGGACAGGCGGAAGGTGTTCCGAGGCGGATACTCACCGTTTCCAGCCGTTTTCGGGGAGTAGTAAGAGAAATGTAGGCGTATCCAGGAGAACGGAGGGCGGATGTCTGACTTCACAGCCGGGACCTTCATCGCTGGATCCGACGCACTGGGTAAGTAGCTGCAGGGCTAGTCTTGTTTTAAGTGAAACTTTTTTAGCATAGCAGGGCTGCACAAGTGTTTGCAGCCCTGCTATGCTAAAATACACTCCCCCATAGGCGGAGATTAGTTGATGGCACCAGCAGCAAAATGTTGCTTGGTGCGATCAACTCGGAATAACCCCCATGGTTTTGCCCAACTGCTAACAAATTTGCTGCTGCGATCAACTCTGAATTACCCCCCATAGTGTGGAGTAGATATGGAACTATACTGTAGCAATGGTGAACAGGACGGAAATGTGGGGCAGATTTATTAAGCTTGGTGAAGTGATAAAGTGGAAGATGATAAAGCACCAGCCAGTCAGCTCCTAACTGTCATTTTTTCAAACTCAGCATGTGACATGGTAGTTAGGAGCTGATTGGCTGGTACTTTATCAACGTGCAGTTTATCACTTCACCAGGCTTAATAAATCTGCCCCTGAATTTGAAAAAGAGTACTATAACAGCATTCCAATATACTAGCAGTACCCAAATACTACACTGGATGCAGAATACGGAGCATTCAGTTGATTCTGAGGGTATGAGGCTGCAGACAAGGCTGAGTAGATAAATGGCAGGATCCAGGAGCAGAGCTGGATGTATATCTAGAAATGATCCAGGAATACACAGGGCAAAGCTGACAGGCAGGGAGGAACCAGGACTTCAGCAGCACAGAGTTTTCTCCAAATAGCAGGACCAGCAAGCTTAAGCTGTATCCAGGACTTAAGCTATATTGGCAAGGAAGCTGGGCCCTTCCTGTCTTTAATCACACACCAAGGCCAATCAAATCGTCTCCTGAGAAACCACCCCTAATTGCAATAATGATTTGCAGCTGTAATGCTGCACAAACAGAACCAGCGTACCCACGGCTGACAGGAGTCCCAACTGCCTAGAAACCTTTGGGACTATTGGCCTGTGTGGCCGGCGTGTTTCGGTATCTGCTGAGGGGGAGGGCTGTGGCGGCTCATAACAGTTTCCCGCAGCTTCCAGAAATTGGAACCCATCCCACAGTGACTACCCCAGGAAAATAGTGACTTACAGTTGATGTCAAGATAGGACGTGGCTGTCAGCATGTTATTGGTGGATGACAGGAGCTATCCACAAATCAGAGTGCTGACAACCATTCACTGTATGAAAGCATGTACTGGTTCCTGTGAATGTGTGTGTAGGGGCTGCATTGCATTGCTTTGCCCAGGGCCTACTATGCTGTTAAGATGGGCTTGGGTTATGTCTGTGAGAGCTTCCATCCTAAAGGGAAGGGGGAAAATACAAATAGGGCTGCACTAGGTAGGGAGTAAAGATACTAGGAAAGGCAAAGGAGTTAGGGTGGTTGATAGGCTTAAATGAGGATGCAGTAGCGCACGCAGGGGGGGTTTCTGAGTACCTGGAAATCCCCCCTGATGAGCCAAATGTATTATTACTGAGAAGGAGACAGCATTGTCTCCATCTCAGCAAAAGCCGTGATCACAATCGCGACCTCCGGAGCTTCTGCAGTAGAGAGCTACAGTACCGTAGCTCTCTGCATAGTGAAATAGTGAAAATCCGGGGGGGAGCTGCTGGAAGCTCAGCCACAGCAGCTCCCTCCTCACAGAACACACAGTCCCCGGAACTCCTGAATCCCTAAAAGGGTTCCCTGGCCCTGTTGTCTTCCCCAAGGGGGAATAGGGTCGTCATCCCACTAGACATACTGAACATAAGAGGCGGCACTCAAAGGCTTGCAATCAAGTGAAAAACGTGTATCCAAATAGACTGATTGCAAGCCTCTGAGTGCTGCCTCTTATGTTGTGGATGTCTATATTATATATATACATTTATAATTATGTGAGGGCACACAGTGATGTCAGCAGCTTCCCCATGTAGCAGGTGGCAGCTGGAATGTAGCCAGAAAATCCAGGGGGATGCTGCCCGTGTCCGGCTCCAGTGGCAGCTCCAGCATCATATCGGCAACACAGCACGGACCATCGGGACCGGGTCAAGTGACGAGATAAGGGGGGAGGGGGGGGGTGTTGCTGGGGCAGTTGGTGTACTTGTTAATTGTTTTTTCCCCTTTTATTTGTATATATTTGCACTGTACATGAAGTGTGTATGTATGTACTATGTATGTGTATGATATATATACACTGCTCAAAAAAATAAAGGGAACACTAGAATAACACATCCTAGATCTGAATGAATGAAATATTCTTATTAAATACTTTGTTCTTTACATAGTTGAATGTGCTGACAACAAAATCACACAAAAATTATCAATGGAAATCAAATTTATTAACCCATGGAGGTCTGGATTTGGAGTCACACTCAAAATCAAAGTGGAAAAACACACTACAGGCTGATCCAACTTTGATGTAATGTCCTTAAAACAAGTCAAAATGAGGCTCAGTAGTGTGTGTGGCCTGCACGTGCCTGTATGACCTCCCTACAACCCACACAAGTGGCTCAGGTAGTGCAGCTCATCCAGGATGGCACATCAATGCGAGCTGTGGCAAGAAGGTTTGCTGTGCCTGTCAGCGTAGTGTACAGAGCATGGAGGCGCTACCAGGAGATGGGCCAGTACATCAGGAGACGTGGAGGAGGCCATAGGAGGGCAACAACCCAGCAGCAGGACCGCTACCTCCACCTTTGTACAAGGAGGAACAGGAGGAGCACTGCCAGAGCCCTGCAAAATGACCTCCAGCAAGCCACAAATGTGCATGTGTCTACTCAAACGATCAGAAACAGACTCCATGAGGGTGGTATGAGGGCACGACGTCCACAGGTGGGGGTTGTGCTTACAGCCCAACACCGTGCAGGACGTTTGGCATTTGCCAGAGAACACCAAGATTGGCAAATTTGCCACTGGCGCCCTGTGCTCTTCACAGATGAAAGCAGGTTCTCACTGAGCACATGTGACAGACGTGACAGAGTCTGGAGACGCCAAGGAGAACGTTCTGCCTGCAACATCCTCCAGCATGACCGGTTTGGCAGTGGGTCAGTAATGGTGAGGGGTGCATTTCTTTGGGGGGCCGCACAGCCCTCCATATGCTCGCCAGAGGTAGCCTGACTGCCATTAGGTACCGAGATGAAATCCTCAGACCCCTTGGGAGACCATATGCTGGTGTGGTTGGCCCTGGGTTCCTCCTAATGCAAGACAATGGTAGTCCTCATGTGGCTGGAGTGTGTCAGCAGTTCCTGCAAGACGAAGGCATTGATGCTATGGACTGGCCCGCCCGTTCCCCAGACCTGAATCCAATTGAGCACATCTGGGACATCATGTCTCGCTCCATCCACCAAAGCCACGTTGCACCACAGACTGTCCAGGAGTTGGTGGATGCTTTAGTCCAGGTCTGGGAGGAGATCCCTCAGGAGACCATCCGCCACCTCATCAGGAGCATGCCCAGGCGTTGTAGGGAGGTCATACAGGCACGTGGAGGCCACACACACTACTGAGCCTCATTTTGACTTGTTTTAAGGACATTACATCAAAGTTGGATCAGCCTGTAGTGTGTTTTTCCACTTTAATATTGAGGGTGACTCCAAATCCAGACCTCCATGGGTTAATAAATTTGATTTCCATTGATAATTTTTGTGTGATTTTGTTGTCAGTACATTCAACTATGTAAAGAACAAAGTATTTAATAAGAATATTTCATTCATTCAGATCTAGGATGTGTTATTTTAGTGTTCCCTTTATTTTTTTGAGCAGTGTATATATGTGTGTGTGTGTGTGTGTGTGTGTGTGTGTGTGTGTGTGTGTGTGTGTGTGTGTGTGTGTATTTATACATGTGTATAAATACCGCTTCGGACGCGGTGGCTCACTCCGCTCGCCACATGTTATATTACCACTCGGTTGGTGGCTTGGACCCACCAACCGAGTGGAATACCCTGTGGATGTCGGGATTTTGTTCAATATTTCACCGGTTGTTGGGATTCTGGTGTCAGTCTCCTGAACGGGAGGATTCTGACAGCCGGCAATTTAACGGCATCCCATATGTATGTATGTATGTATGTATGTATGTATATATATATATATATATATACACACACACATACATACGGGTGTAGTATGGCTGACCGCCGGTCAGCTTACCGACGCCGGGATCCCGGCGGGGAGGGGCGAGTGCAGCAAGCCCCTTGCGGGCTCACTGCACTCGCCACGCTGTGGGCTCTGTGGCGACCTGTGGTCGCCACGGGTTCTATTTCCACTCTATGGGTGTCGTGGACACCCACGAGTGGAAATAGTCCCTGTTGGTCGGCATGCCGACCATCGGGATACTGAGCCGGTGGGATGGTGGAGGAGGTCATGTGACTGTCGGTCAGCAGACCGCTGGTCACATGAATACCACCCATACATACACACCCACCCACCCACCCACCCACACACCCTCGGATACTCCCCTGAATAAATCCTGCGTTTGCCCCTAGGGATGTGAGTTTTGAGGGCACATTTTAAGCACTGGAGACTAATGGTATTGTGTTTCATAGGTTAGAGCAGCACAGGCACAGGTAGGGAATGTAAAGAGGTAGTTAGTGTGGTAATGAGGAAGCGTTCCTTAGAAGTGTGTGGAGGGTGTGTTAGTAGAAATGTGGTAGGAGATGTTGGGGAGGGGGGTGGCTGAAGGTTTTGTAGGTTACAGTGAGGAGACTAAAATAAGGTGGGCAGGATAGATGTAAGAGGAGGGATTTGGGGAGAAGGAGGTTACAGTAATCAAGGCAAGAGATAATAAGTGAGGTAATGAGAGTTTTAGTTGCTTCCAAAGAAAGAAACGTCTGGATTGTGGAAACGCTGCAGAGGTTGAAGTGTCAGTAATAGGATAGGGACTGAATATGGAAATGGAGGAGTCAAGGTGCCTCCTAGCTCTGGACATGAGAGACCAATGGAATTGTATTACCTTCAACAGATAGGGAGAGGGGAGGTGAGGAGACTCGGGAGGGGGGTGGGGGGAACACAGGGGAGGTGAGGGGACTCGGGAGGGGGAACACTGGGAAGGTGAGGGGATTTAGGAGGGGGGGGGGGGCAATTATTTAAGTTTTAGACATATTGAGTTTCAGAAAGCATTGTGACATTTAGGAGGATATATCATACGTCAACTGTTTGTCAATTTGTACATAGGGAGTCATTCCGACCCGATCGCACGCTGCACTTCTTCGCAGCCGTGTGATCGGGTCGGAATTGTGCATGTGCGGCGGCGCATTGCGCAGGTGCGTCGCTGCCCAGCGACGGCCGTTGCCAGGCAGTGACGCCGCGAGCGAATAAAGCGGCTGCAGCGGCGACTGCAAGAAGATTGACAGGATGAAGGCGGAATCGGGCGGCAACTCACTGTTTTCAGGGAGTGGTGAATCCAATGCAAGCGTGTCCAGGCGTTTGAGGGCGGATGTCTGACGTCAATTCCGGGACCTGCATTGCTGGTAACTCTTACCCTGGTCTTCTTTTAAGTAAGTCTTTTACCCTGGTCTTCTTTTACAGGAAATTTTTTTTGCATAGCAGGGCTGCACAAGCGTTCGCAGCCCTGCTATGCAGAAATACACTCCCCCATAGACGGCGTTTAGTTGATCACATGGGCAGCAAAAAGTTGCTACGTGCGATCAACTCGGAATGACCCCCATAGGACCTTATTCAGTAAGATTAGCAGATTCTGCTTTTTATCAGAATCTGCTACTTTTACAATAGCATGTTTGGGGCCACCCATCGCAGAGCAGCGCTGCCCAGCATGCTACCCACCACCCATCAACTGCGATCACGCTCTAATTGTGATCGTGCCACAATAAGAGCGTGGTCGCAGAAACTATGGAAGCCTCCTGGCTGCGACGGCTGGAGTCCCGTTGCCATTTTTTCGATCGGAGCGGCTGCATGTGATGAAACGCAGCCATCCCTGTTTCCTCGGCGCCCCCCAAAAACGCTGCGTGACCGCCCCCGCCCACCCCACGAACGCCTCTGCCTGTCAATCAGGCAGAATCATTCGCAGATAATGCAGCCCAACCGCATTAACTGCTCGCGCAGGACTGGACCTGCACGTGCGCACAGCGGGGGCCTCACAATGCAACCTGAATTAGGCCCATATACTGCAAAAAAACATAATTACAGCTACAATGATGAAAAGCAAAGTATATAGGAAAGCACAAACAAGATTCACTTTTAATCTGGATAATCTGAAGGGAATATGAGCATTAAACAATTTTTGAAAATTTTGCACAAACTAAAAAATGTGTTGATGTTAAGGAGCAGACAGACAGTGGATGGAGCAATGCAGAACAATGGGGGTAATTCCAAGTTGATCGCAGCAGGAATTCTGTTAGCAATTGGGCAAAACCATGGCCCTCATTCCGAGTTGTTCGCTCGGTAATTTTCTTCGCATCGCAGCGATTTTCTGCTAATTGCGCATGCGCAATGTTCGCACTGCGAAATTTGCTAAGAAGTTTGGTATTTTACTCACGGCATTACTGGGTTTTTTCTTCGTTCTGGTGATCGGAGTGTGATTGACAGGAAGTGGGTGTTTCTGGGCGGAAACTGGCCGTTTTATGGGAGTGTGTGAAAAAACGCTGCCGTTTCTGGGAAAAACGCGGGAGTGGCTGGAGAAACGGGGGAGTGCCTGGGCGAACGCTGGGTGTGTTTGTGACGTCAAACCAGGAACGAAACTGACTAAACTGATCGCAGTGGCAGAGTAAGTCTCAAGCTACTCAGTAACTGCAAAGAAATTTCTAATCGCAATTTTGAGAATCTTTCGTTCGCAATTTTGCTAAGCTAAGATTCACTCCCAGTAGGCGGCGGCTTAGCGTGTGCAATGCTGCTAAAAGCAGCTTGCGAGCGAACAACTCGGAATGAGGGCCTATGTGCACTGCAGGGGAGGCAGATATAACATGTGCAGAGAGAGTTAGATTTGGGTGTGGTGAGTTCAATCTGCAATCTAAATTGCAGTGTAAAAATAAAGCAGCCAGTATTTACCCTGCACAGAAACAAAATAACCCACCCAAATCTAATTCTCTCTGCACATGTTATATCTGCCTCCCCTGCAGTGCACATGGTTTTGTCCAACTGCTAAAAAATTTCCTGCTGCGATCAACTTGGAATTACCCCCAATATGCAGTGATCCTGTGCACCTGGAACAATGCAGATGACAGCAGATGGGAAGAAGGGAACAGATGGCTTAATACATGATATAACAGACACGTTGTGGAGGAGAAAGGGTCTTGCATGGGCTACATTCACATTGATGCCAACATCTTAAAGCAATTACTAGGGACACTTTGCTACGCAGTCAGAGCATCTAAGCACATAATCTATGTAACCTTCTCTGTACGCTATAGATCACTCTAATTTCCATTTACTGATTGCCATTAAAACTAGTTTTTTTCTATTTTAAATACTCCTCCTTCAACAAATATTATCTTACAGGTCTTAATTCACCATGGATCACTACTGAGGCTGAAAAAGCAATTTTCTCAAACCTGCTACTGTTAAAAACCGCATGTGAAGAGCCGCCCAGAAAGGATAAAAGACGCTCCCACTGATGTGTTCGCAAATCTTCATTTGCATTAGCAGAATCGCAATACATTCACTAAAAAAATAAGCATGAAATCGAATTTTGTGGCTGACCCATGCCCACTCAAAATAATGTGAATGCAGTCGCACTGGGAGCCATGTTTTTCATCGCAGCGTTCGCAGATGATGTCAGATACACGCCCCGAAAATGGCCATGACACGCCTGCATTTTCCTAACCACTCCCCACAAACGCCATGTTACCACCCACGAACGGTCACTTCCTGTTAACCAAATTGTGATCTCTTTACACTTAGGCTGCATGCGCAGAGCGATCGCAATTTGACCTTTGCACACGTGCAATGTGTTTGCAGCGTGCCGATAATTGGCGAGTGCGTGCGTTCTCACATTAGCAAATGATAGTGAATCAGGCCCAATGTCCATGAGAATAAGGATAGATGGTACAAATTGCATCTGACATTATTGTGTGGTTGCTGAATATAGAAATATACTTATTTATAGGGGCAACTTTAAAATATTGGGGCTAATTCAGGGTTGATCGTGCTATGATCATTCACTCTGACATGCGGGGGATGCCCAGCACAGGGCTAGTCTGCCACGCATGTCAGGTCCTACCCCCCCCCCCCCCCCCCCCGTACAAGTACAAAAGCATCACACAGTGGCGATGCTTTTGTACCTGACAAGTAGCTCCCTGCCAGCGCAGCTCCTGCGCGCTGGCAGGGGGCTAACCACCATGTTCCGGGTTGCAGCAGCTGCGTGTGACATCATGCGGCCACCACGGCCCGCTGTCCGGACCGCGCCCCGCCTACGGCATTCTAACGCCGTTGGCACACCCCCTCCTGCCCCGCGACCGCCTCTGCCTGTCAATCACTGGCTACACTTGCACAGTGCGCCCGCCGCGTGAGTGCACTGCGCTTAGTAATTTAGAATGCGATCGCTGCCGCCGCAGCGATGCAGTCTGAATTACCCCCATAGAATGGTATGCTGCAATGGCCGCTGGCGTGTGGTCCTGTGCAAACATGTTTGAATATCCCCATCTGTGAGGAGGACGCCATCATACAGGGATATGAGAAAAAAGTGAAGATGGTACTAGGCTAGCAACAGCATTTGGGATTGGGTGCACTGCACCACCATGTGGCCACAGTTATTGCAAAGTTGCAGACATACACACACTAAAGAATGATGGGATTACTACTCCTGTGCAGTGTGCCAGATTAGGGGATGAGTCCCCATAAACTGTACCATGCAGAGAGAGGTTCTACTCCCCATCAAGGCCCTTACAGGAGATCAGAGGGGTAGACACCCATAATAGGAGGATGAGTTCCACCATGAGAACGAATAGCTGTAATTATGCAGTGCGGCTGAGAACAACTGTGCAAAGAGATGGGGAAGTGGTGTGAGTACATGATAATCCCCTTTGTAAAGCACCATCACAACGTGAGGAAATGGGCTGCATCAGGCCGCAAAAAACCCCTTGGTAAGATGAAAAAGCCGCTGTATATGTTGGAGAAAAGTACCCTGTATGAGTGGGTGAGTGTGGCATCTGCAGCATTTTTACCTAGCAAGTGACAGTGCCTTGATAATAAAATTTGTGACTTTACAGCAGCAACAGGTGGAAAGCCCCCATGTAAAGTGCTCCCATCAGGGGCAGAATGGTCACCAAGAGTACAAGACAGTTCCCGTTGCGCAGAGACCCCGTGTTCCCCTTGGTGGCTTGCCACAGCCCCTGGCTCCACTCCATGACAGGTTGATTCACAGGCCTGTCAATGGAGGCATGTACGGGGTCCAGGGAGCCCTGTCACTTGGTTTTCCCAGCTTCCATCACCGGCAGTCTGGGCAATTAAATAAAGGTTTTTAGTGTAGCGTAGCACAGCAAGTGTGAGATCATGCTGTCATGCTGTGCCACACTGAATGTAGATGTGTAACAACAAAATAAGGACGACACTTGCAGCATCAGTGTAATACAGGTCTTTACTCAGCATGAGCCAGACACCAAGTGGAAGTAACAGGAGACAAACAGGAACTGAGTCACCTCATCATCTCCCATGATGCACAGCATGCATTTACATTCCCCCTTTTAAACTGGAAGGATGCAGAACATAGATGAAACAAATGGAACAATGTGACAATGTTAGGCGTGAACAAAAGAAAAGACATTATACAGTAAAGTCTTGGAACTTTGGGTTGGGTTTGGACACACGGCCCGATCTGGTAATGGTACACTGGGAACCTATAGGCATGTCCGCTGTGACACCAGAGGGCTCTATTACTTCAGAAGTGGTCTCTGAGGAAGGACTGTCCATGCAATGCGAATCATCACTGACATTGGTTGCAGCTGTGGTAGAAACTGATGAGTCAGTCTGTGTAGAGCTTTCTTCAGGTACACTTAACAGACGGCGGCGGTTGCGTTCATATAGGGCATTATCAGACTGTACCATGTAGCTATTTGGACGACCTGCAGGATGCTGAACCACTGGCATTCTGTCAAATCCTTTCTCAGTTTGCATGCGGACAGGCTGGCCTGGAGACAGTGGTGGCAGGCGGTATGCTGATCTGTCATATGAAGCTTTGACAGCCATTCTGCGCTTGCTGATGTTCTCCCGTACCTGTGGCTCTAATCTGGGTTGCGGGAGCTGCTTTGCCATTGGGATGCATGTGCAGGTGCGTCATGCTAATAGGCACTGCGCAGGTGATGGAAGTCCATCTCAGGGTGTGTTTCTCAAGTTTAACAGTGCCAAGTATATGTCCAATCCATCTCGTGCCCACGTCTCCATTAGGTGCTTTGCAGAGCGGACCGCACGCTCTGCCAATCCATTTGACTGTTGGTAGTGTGGACTACTAGTGATGTGTTGGAAGTCCCGTGTATTCACAAAGTCCTTGAACTTTCTACTCTTGAATTGCATGGCATTACAGTGGCGCACGCAGGGGGGGTTTCTGAGTAGCTGGAAACCCCCACTGATGAGCCAACATTTTTATTTTTGAGACGGAGACAGCAGTGTCTCCATCTCAGTAAAAGCCGCAATTGCGTACGTGACTGCGACAGCGGAGCTGCTGCAGCAGAGAGCTGTGTAGCTCTCTGTATAGAGAGTGTCCCGGGAAGCTGCTGGCTGCGCATGCTCAGCCACAGCAGCTCCCTCCTTCGTCCACACAGCACCGCCTGTCTACTCCCGCCTCCCAGCCCCTGATGGTACAGTACTGTGTGTGTATGCAATATGTACTGTATACCAGGGACGTAGCATGTGAAGTTTGTGTGTACAATATGTATGTATGTGTGTTTCTGTGTGCTTGTGTATGTATGTTTGTATGTAAGTATGTACGTAAGTACGTACGTACGTACGTACGTACGTACGTACGTACGCATGTGTGTCTGTATGAATGAATGTGTGTGCTATATATATATATATATATATACACAGTATATATATATATATATATATATACAAACGAGTGTGTGTGGGTGGTCTTCAGTATGCCGACTGACGGGATCCCGGCGCACAGTATACCGGCGCCGGGATCTCGACAGCCGGCATACCGACACTTATTCTCCCTCGTGGGAGTCCACGACCCCCCTGGAAGGAGAATAAAATAGTGTGGCGTGCGTAGCGCGCCACCGTGCCCGTAGCGTGGCGAGCACAGCGAGCCCGCAAGGGGCTCATTTGCGCTCGCCACACTGTCGGTAAGCCGGCGGTCGGGCTCCCGGCGCCGGTATGCTGGTCGCCGGGAGCCCGACCGCCGGCATATCGTAGTGAACCCGTGTGTGTGTATATATATATATATATATATTTATACACATACACATGTATAAATGTATGTATATATATACATATATATATATGTGTGTGTGTGTGTGTGTATACAGTAGCGGATCTTGCTATGGGCACACACGCTTTTTGCCTGGGGCGCCGCCTTCCGGAGGGCGCCGCCGCCGTGGCAAGATCCACTACTGGTGGTGCCCCCCGGTGTTGTGCTGTCACTGTTGTGTGGTGCGCAATGACATCACTGTGCACCGCACAGCATTGTGGGACCAGCACATAGACACTAGGGGTCATAATTGACCACTGGTGTCTATGCTGTGCTATGGGAGAGACGTCATGAATTCTCTCCCATAGATTCGAGGAGCGGCGCCGGTGGCCGGAGACGGAGGTCAGCAGTGGTCGGGAATCAGGAGCGGGAATGGTGAGTATTAATTAATTTATTTTTATTTTATTTTTAGTAAGCGACACAACTCTACTGGGGGCACAAACGGGGACACAACTCTATTGGGGGCACAAACGGGGGCACAACTCTACCAGGGGCACAAACAGGGGCACAACTTTACAGGGGGCATAACTGACCACGCCCCTTTATGAAGACATACCCCTATTTTCACCTTGGGCGCCACAAGGGCTAGAACCGGCCCTGTGTGTATATACTGTATATACACACACAGTATATATATGTGTGTGTGTGTGTGTGTGTGTGTGTGTGTGTGTGTGTGTGTGTGTGTGTGTATGTGTGTATGTCGTCTTCTTCATTCCATTCCATTTTTTTTTTATGTGGTCTCCTTTTGCTGGTGTATCGTGGCTATTAAATAACTATGTGTGGTTTCTGATACAAATGTGAAATTGTTGGATATTCTGTATCTAATAAATGTATCTTTGTTTTGTAACAATTGTAACATCAAGGACTACGGCTACTGCTGGACAGTTATCTGTTGCTGTGTCTTTCTCTCTCTCATCACGTTTTCTCTTTCTTTTATTTTTTATAGGAAAACAATCTATTTTTAAATAAACATAGACTTAATATAGATGATTCCTGATAGAAGAAGTTAAGTCGTTATTGTCCTTTATATTGTTTTTAAGACGTGATTAACTGTACATGTGTGGCCGGCAGTTTGTGATGAGATCTAGTTGCTGGTTGTATTTTATAAATATGTATTGTTGTATATTTTTGTGACCGTATAATTTATCAGTGTATATTATAGGTGTTAGGCGCCAGGGTCCGCTCGTCGGTGCGGCCCGGCGCCTAGCAACCAGGGACGCCGTGCGCGTACAGCCGCCGGCTCCCTGGCAACGCTAGACGCCGGGCGCACGGAGCCGCTCTGACCTTAGCAACGGGGACGCCACGTTCAGCCGCGTTCCCCGTTGCTGGGTCTGTCCTGATTACCTCATGGTGTGCTGGCCGTGCAGCATGCAAGCTGCACGGCATTTCAGTTGATTACCCTGTCTGGATTTTGATTGGAGGGTTCCTGAATAAAGGCACCCTCAGGACTCCTTACAGACGCCGGTGATAGCTTCCTGTTTGCCTGTGTCGGCTACAGAGAGTTTCCAGTCCTGCTCAATCCGGTTGTTCCTGTCCTCAGAGATCCTGTACTCGGAAGTTTGTCATCTGTTCCTGGAGTCTGACCGAGCACCTTTAACATCTTGTGGTGTTCGTGAGTCGCGGCTCAGCCGTGTGTTGCGGCTTGTCCGCTTACTGTTTATTATTTAGTTTACTTGTGTTCTGGAGCTTTTGCAGAGGATTCCGCTCCCACAGATCCACTCTGGTATCCAGCGGTGCTGGATAGGAGTAACGGATCAGGGGATCTTTGGTTGTCCTTTTCCCTGGCGGCTAGTCCGCACATACCTTTGGTTTAAGTTAGTTAGCTTGTAACCCCTGGCCTGGTTGCTTAGTCAGAGGGCCCCTTGTTATCACCCTGTCTCGGACTTCCCCTTGTCTCCCTTTAAGACCTGCGGGGGCATCGGGGTTGGGCAGACATAATCCGCCCTTCGAACGCGGCTGCCATGGGCTCAAGCAACCATAGTCTCGCAGGGGATTTCTGATAACACGGGCGAGACAACGGAGTTAGGGTGCCAGGGGTTACTAGGCTCTCCTGCTCCCACAACCAGCTTATTTTCCCTGTACTCAGACCTCTGCCATAAGATCTCCTCCGGTCTGGAGTACAGGAATCATAACATTATCACCGGCCAGACAAAAGAAAAAATTTTAATTAACAGGAGTTAATTTTTTCACTTATTCAGTTGGGAGATTTTGTCGGCCTCATGAATCCCGCCGGTATTGGGCCAAATCCTGGCCAGCTTCTAGTTAGTCAGATTCAAGAACTTACTCAGATGGTTCAGGATCTGTCCCTCCGGGTGAGGTCACAGGAAGATCTGTTACGGACTTCCCCGAGGGTCATCCCTGAACCAAAAATGCATCTGCCTGACCGTTTTTCTGGGGATAGAAAACAGTTTTTTAATTTTAAAGAGTCTTGTAAACTTTATTTTCGTTTAAGACCAGTCTCCTCAGGTACGGAGGCTCAGCGGGTTGGAATTATTATTTCTCTGCTTCAGGGGGATCCTCAGACCTGGGCTTTTGGTTTAAAGACTGATGATCCGGCCTTATCGTCTGTAGACGCCTTTTTAAAATCTTTAGGGCTATTGTATGACGACCCTGATAGAGAGGCGTCCGCTGAGAGTCAGTTGCGTGCTCTTAGACAGGGTAGGAATCCCGCAGAGAATTATTGTACGGAGTTTCGCCGTTGGTCGAACGACTGTGGATGGAATGACCCAGCTCTGCGCAGTCAGTTTCGCCTCGGCTTATCTGAATCTATAAAAGACAGTCTCCTTCAGTATCCCGCTCCTGAGACTCTCGATAAACTCATGGAGCTCTCTATTAAGATAGATCGTCGGCTCAGAGAGCGGAGGGCTGAAAAAGGGGCATCTGTCGGGTCTACTCCTTGTGTGCTTTCCATTCCTGTAGACATGGAGGAGCCTATGCAGATAGGTCTCTCCAAACTGTCTCCTGAAGAAAGAACCAGGAGGCAGAATTCTGGTCTTTGTTTATACTGTGGAGGTAAGGGACATTTTGCCCGTAGTTGTCCGAACAAATCGGGAAACTTCCTGACCAAGTGAATTGTGAGGGGGTTCACTTTGGTCTGCAGCTCATCTCCTCAAATAACTCACTGTTAGTTCCTGCTAAAGTTTCCTTTGGCAGCCTCTGTTCCTCGGTCTCTGCTTTTGTGGACAGTGGAGCTGCAGGGAACTTTATGGATTTAACATGGGCCAAGGCCTTAGGTATTCCTCAGTTAACCTTGGGTAGGTGTGTCACCATGCATGGTTTAGATGGGAGTCCCTTGTCCAATGGGGTTATTTCTCTAGGTACACCTCCTGTTTTACTCTCGGTGGGAGCCCTGCATTCTGAAAAGATTGAGTTTTTCCTTACTCATTGTCCAGCAGTTCCTGTGGTTCTGGGTCACCCTTGGCTGGCCTTTCATAATCCCATCATTGATTGGCAGTCGGGGGAGATCTTACAATGGGGTACCATCTGTAATAAAGAATGTATTACGCTTCCTATCCGAGTAGCTGCCGCCGTTCCTGCACCCATTCCTGAGGAATATCAGGATTTTGTTGACGTGTTTTCCAAGGGCAATGCGGATATTCTGCCTCCCCATAGGCCTTACGATTGTGCCATTGAGCTAATTCCTGGTGCCACGTTGCCTAAAGGAAGGTTATATGCATTGTCTGGTCCTGAAACTGTGGCCATGAATGAGTATGTGAAAGAAAGCCTTGGGAAAGGTTTTATCAGGCCATCTAAATCCCCTTTAAGTGCAGGGTTCTTCTTCGTAGAGAAGAAGGATGGTTCACTCAGACCCTGCATTGACTTTAGAGCTTTGAATAAAATCTCAGTAAAGAATACTTACCCTCTGCCGCTGATCTCTGTCCTCTTTGATCAGCTACGTTCGGCTGTGATTTTTTCTAAGATTGACCTTAGAGGAGCATATAACCTCATCAGAATCAAGTCAGGGGATGAGTGGAAAACGGCATTCAGTACTCAATCAGGCCACTATGAGTATCTGGTTATGCCATTCGGCCTGTCAAACGCTCCGGCAGTTTTCCAGGATCTCATTAATGATGTGCTCCGTGAATTTCTTGGAAGATTCGTTGTAGTCTACTTAGACGATATTTTGATATATTCTGACTCTGTAGAACAACATGTTACCCAGGTGCGTCAGGTGCTACAGAAATTACGTGAAAATCACCTATATGCCAAACTGGAGAAGTGTGAATTTCATGTCACGGAGGTATCCTTTTTAGGGTACATTATTTCCCCTCGGGGATTCCGTATGGAACCAAAGAAGCTCCAAGCCATCCTTAGTTGGGCGCAACCCACCAACTTAAAAGCAATTCAGCGCTTTTTAGGGTTTGCGAACTACTATAGAAGATTTATTCACTCTTTCTCTGACCTAGTTGCTCCCATTGTGGCACTTACTAAGAAGGGAGCAGATCCTACCAATTGGTCATGTGAAGCTGAGTTATCTTTTCAGGCCTTGAAACAAGCCTTTGTCTCAGCCCCTGTCCTTAGACATCCCAACCCAGAATTGCCTTTCATTGTTGAGGTTGATGCCTCGGAGGTTGGAGTTGGGGCTATCCTTTCTCAGAAGGATCCAGATTCCCTTGAATTACATCCTTGTGCCTTTATGTCCAGGAAATTCTCATCTGCAGAATCCAACTACGATGTTGGTAACCGGGAATTGCTGGCTATTAAATGGGCTTTCGAGGAGTGGAGGCATTGGCTTGAAGGAGCGACCCATACCATTTCAGTTTTGACTGATCACAAAAATCTTCAATACATTGAATCTGCTAAACGACTGAATGCCCGGCAGGCTCGTTGGGCTTTATTTTTTACTCGTTTCAAATTCATTATCACCTTCAGGCCAGGTTCCAAGAATACTAAGGCAGATGCCCTGTCACGCAGTTTTCTTCCAGTTCAAGACAATAGTCCTGTTACTCCCATACTTCCGTCTTCAGTCATTCGGGCAGGCCTCACACAGGATGTATTTACCCAGTTAAAGCTGCTTCAACATCAAGCTCCTGGAGATACTCCTGCTGGTCGTCTTTTTGTCCCTGAGTTTTTGAGAGCTACTGTTTTGGCGGAGTTTCATGATAGCAAGGTTGCCGGGCATCCGGGAATCGCTAAGACTTTGGAATTAGTCTCCCGCTCAGTATGGTGGCCTGGTCTTTCCAAAGACATTAAAGAGTTTGTTTTTTCTTGTCAGGTCTGTGCACAGCATAAAGTTCCCCGTTCTTTGCCTATAGGTCAACTTATGCCCTTGAATGTTCCCCTTAGGCCATGGTCGCATATCTCCATGGATTTTGTGGTGGACCTCCCTCTGTCAGCCGGATGCCGAGTCATATGGGTGGTAGTGGACCGTTTTAGCAAAATGGCCCATTTCATTGCTCTTCCCCGATTGCCATCTGCCCAGGGATTGGCAGTCTTGTTCCTCCGCCATGTTTTCAGACTCCATGGCTTACCCACTGATATTGTTTCTGATAGGGGTCCACAATTCATTGCACAATTTTGGAAGTCTTTTTGTGCTTCGTTAAAGATGAAATTATCTTTAACGTCCGGTTATCATCCCCAATCCAATGGGCAGACTGAGCGAGTTAACCAATCTCTAAAACAATATTTGCGTTTGTACTCGGCCAAACTCCAAAATGACTGGTTTGAGTTTCTTCCTTTGGCGGAGTTTGCTTATAATAATGCCTGTCATTCCTCCACCAATGTGTCTCCATTTTTTGCAGTTTTTGGTTTTCACCCCAGAGCTAATTCATTTTTTCAACATTCCTCTGTCTCCTCTCTGGCCCTGACCTCTCATCTTAAACTTATTTGGAAAAAAGTGCACTTGGCTCTCAGAAAAGCAGCATTCCGGGAAAAAAGATTTTCTGACAGGCTCCGGCGGCCGTGCACTTTTAAAGTAGGAGACAAGGTGTGGTTGTCGACTCGCAACATTAAACTTCGACAAACCTCAGCCAGATTGGGTCCTAGATTTATTGGACCATTTCTCATTATCAAAAAAGTCAATCCAGTTGCTTTCCGGTTACGTTTACCAAAAACTTTACGGATCGGAAATACCTTCCATTGCTCATTACTGAAACCATATGTTTCGTCCAGTAGATTTCCTCGTAAAATATCTCAGGGGAGATCACCAATAAATGTACAGGGTCAGCAGGAGTTCTTGGTGGAGAAGGTTCTCGATTCCAAGTTGTCCCGGGGTCGGCTTTATTTTTTGGTACATTGGAGAGGTTATGGGCCAGAGGAAAGGTCTTGGGTCCTGGATGAGGATCTTCATGCCCCGAGGCTCAAAAGGGCATTTTTTCGAGAATTTCCTCAGAAACCCGGCTTTAGGGGTTCCTTGACCCCTCCTCAAGGGGGGGGGTACTGTTAGGCGCCAGGGTCCGCTCGTCGGTGCGGCCCGGCGCCTAGCAACCAGGGACGCCGTGCGCGTACAGCCGCCGGCTCCCTGGCAACGCTAGACGCCGGGCGCACGGAGCCGCTCTGACCTTAGCAACGGGGACGCCACGTTCAGCCGCGTTCCCCATTGCTGGGTCTGTCCTGATTACCTCATGGTGTGCTGGCCGTGCAGCATGCAAGCTGCACGGCATTTCAGTTGATTACCCTGTCTGGATTTTGATTGGAGGGTTCCTGAATAAAGGCACCCTCAGGACTCCTTACAGACGCCGGTGATAGCTTCCTGTTTGCCTGTGTCGGCTACAGAGAGTTTCCAGTCCTGCTCAATCCGGTTGTTCCTGTCCTCAGAGATCCTGTACTCGGAAGTTTGTCATCTGTTCCTGGAGTCTGACCGAGCACCTTTAACATCTTGTGGTGTTCGTGAGTCGCGGCTCAGCCGTGTGTTGCGGCTTGTCCGCTTACTGTTTATTATTTAGTTTACTTGTGTTCTGGAGCTTTTGCGGAGGATTCCGCTCCCACAGATCCACTCTGGTATCCAGCGGTGCTGGATAGGAGTAACGGATCAGGGGATCTTTGGTTGTCCTTTTCCCTGGCGGCTAGTCCGCACATACCTTTGGTTTAAGTTAGTTAGCTTGTAACCCCTGGCCTGGTTGCTTAGTCAGAGGGCCCCTTGTTATCACCCTGTCTCGGACTTCCCCTTGTCTCCCTTTAAGACCTGCGGGGGCATCGGGGTTGGGCAGACATAATCCGCCCTTCGAACGCGGCTGCCATGGGCTCAAGCAACCATAGTCTCGCAGGGGATTTCTGATAACACGGGCGAGACAACGGAGTTAGGGTGCCAGGGGTTACTAGGCTCTCCTGCTCCCACAACCAGCTTATTTTCCCTGTACTCAGACCTCTGCCATAAGATCTCCTCCGGTCTGGAGTACAGGAATCATAACAATAGGATTGTGTTTTATTGTGAATGATTTCAGTTTAATGGCAGCTAATAAGTATAAACACCATGTCGCTTAGTGGTTAAAAAGTGCCAAACAACAAGCATCCAATGAGGAGTGAGTCAGGTCTTTAAAAATGAGGCTCTGTGTATCACAATTACACCTCCTGATGAAGTCCCTTGATGATGAAATGCGTTGGGCGTGGCTTACCTTCGTAGACGGCTGAACCGCTCTGTGTCCAGACAGGCGGCAAGCTCTGTTTCTGAAGACATCACTGCTCGGACAATGCTGTGCCTGAGTGATCGTTATTGTGGAGCTGGCTAAGTGTGCCTTTCTAAACTAACATGTATGTGGATATATTTTAATAGTAAAAGTATTTTATCAATTAATTCACGAGTGCGCTCTCCTATTTTGCAAACTTTCAGAATATATATATATATATATTCACACATACACACGGAAACCCCGCTGACTAGAGCCTGTGTTTGCCCCTGCATTATCAGTGATCAGCTGCTGTGGGGTGCCATAAGCTGCAAAGTGTCTCTTCAGCTTTGCAATGACCACTTGACTTGTGGTGCTGGGCAAGTAGTTTATCTCGAACAATCCTGAATAGGAGTCAATTAGTACCAGATACTCCTTCCCCCTCCATTCGAATAGATCAGCCGCAAGAATGGACCAAGGAAGATCAAGAATGTCATGGAGCAGCATGGGCTCCCGTGGCAGGTGCAGGGCAGGATTAACAATGGGGCGTATGGAGCTGCAGCTCCAGGCCCCCCATTGAAAATAGGCCCACAGGAGGAGACTGACAGGATAAAAACCATTTTCCTGTCGCAGACTGCCAGCAGCTGTCCTCTCTCCCTCCCCCATGCTCTGCCTCCCCGAATCCAGCACTCTTACCTAAGATGAGTCACAGAACGGTGCAGGCAGTGTGGTGGCTGCATCTTCCCTCCAGTCTCTCCTTCTCCGGGGTCCTGAGCCTGTCACTCACAAGCTCCGCCCCCAGACTACACGAGGAGCTGCTGCTGCTACTGCAGCATGAACCCTGGTAAGTTTTATAATGGCTTCAGTTCTTAATGAGTAACATCTATTGGTGAAAAATACTGTATGTGTGGAGTGTGTACTTTTTCTATGTGTACTGTATGTCTGTGTTGTGTATACTGTGTGTATACTGTATGTGTGTGTGTGTGTGTATACTGTATGTGTGTGTGTGTGTATACTGTATGTGTGATGTGTTTGTACTGTTTCTGTGTGTACTGTATGTGTGTGTAGTGTATACTGTGTGTATACTGTGTGTGTGTGTGTGTGTGTGTGTGTGTATACTGCATGTGTGATGTGTTTGTACTGTTTCTGTGTGTACTGTATGTGTGTGTAGTGTATACTGTGTGTATACTGTATGTGTGTGTACTGTACGTGTGATGTGTGAGTACTGTTTCTATGTGTACTGTATGTATGTGTGTGTGTGCGTACTGTATGTCTGTGTAGTGTATACTGTTTGTATGTGTGCTGTATGTGTGTGTAGTGTATACTGTGTGTGTAGTGTATATTGTGTGTGTACTGTATATACTGTATGTGTGTGTAGTGTATACTGTGTGTGTAGTGTATATTGTGTGTGTACTGTATATACTGTATGTGTGGTGTGTGTACTGTTTATATGTGTACTGTATGTGTGTATAGTGTATACTGTGTGTATACTGTATGTTTGTGTATACTGTATGTGTGGTATGTGTGTGTACTGTATGTCTGTGTAGTATGTACTGTATGTGTGCGTAGTGTGTGTGTTTGTGTATGTAGATATATATTTGTGGTTGTGTGGGGAGGTGAATGTGTTATGGGCACTGGGATGGTCCCAGGGGGCCTGCCAGCAAGACTTTTTGTTGAAGTGTATTTATTCTTGTGCCAGCCCTGGACGCCACTCTGCAGTGCGTTGTGTGTTATGTAGAGAGGAGCCAGCTTAAATAAAGGAGAGGTGCGCCCATTTGATTGATTTAAGAACAAAAGGTGAGGTGTGGAGTGGGGTCATGCTAGCGTGACCTGACAGCCCATGCAGGGGTGCTGATGGTCCAGGTGTAGGGTGGATTAAAGTGGCCCGAAGCTCCGGGGGAAAGGTGATATGGGTGATAGCATTGTCTGACGGGTAGGGGGGTGATAGCGGCGGGCAGCAGCTGATGGTCCATGGGAGGGCGGGGGGATGGTAGTGGGGGCTAATGGTCTGAGGGGGTTTCCATGGAGAGTGCTCAGAAGATCAGCCCCGTGGAGAGCGCTCACCCGGCAGCACTTCCAAGCAGATGGTAGCGGCTTCCAGGAAAGCCAAGGACTGGATTAGGGTAGGATAGTCCTATATCTGGATTTACAGGATGCAGTTAATATACTGGTTGTGGGATACTGGAATCCTGACAGCCGGTGAAATGCCGGCGGTCTGAATCCCGAGGACTGCCCCATATTCCCACTTGGGTGGTGGGTCCACGCCACCACCCGAGTGGGAATAAAACCCGAAGCATGGCGAATTACATATGTATTCCAGATTTACTTGCTATATGAATACGGGAAGCACCACACTTGTTAAAAAAAAAATTAGCATCTTTTAATATATTTCTTTCTAATATATGTGTATCACTACAACTAGTCTGATGTATATAATAGAGTGCTTTCATTGTATTGTATATAGTAGAACATCCTACCCATTTGCAAAAGTTTTTTTTTCTCTACTGCTTAAGGTTGGACAAACTGAGTCTACAGCTCCCTCCTCACTCTCCTAATGCTGCCAATAAAGCTGGGTACACACTAAACGATATGTCACCCTATCCCACAGATAGGAGCGACATATCGGTCACATTGTCTAGTGTGTACCCATGATATGCGTGCTACAGTAGCTCGCTAGCAACAACCTCCATCGACCCTGCAGCAGGGCGACGGGGATATCGCTAGTGATGACATGCGGCTCCCTCTGTCGGACCTGGCATACTGGGTCCCATCACCCACAATGTTGTGCTGGGTACACATCATTAAGTGTGAACCCAGCTTTAAATCACTGTGTGCACTGTGCGGTGTTGGACGGAGAGTGCCAGTAGTATTCATCCAGTTATGTGGAATAGGAAAGCATGAATTAGCACAATCCAGCCTTGTCGACTTTTGACAAGTCGACTGAACAGGGCCAGGGGCATGGAGACACGATCATAACCACATTCCTTACTATGCAGTGCCCACTTAACCAACACTGGAAATACGGCCAGAGATCGTCCACTTTCAAGGGTGCTGCGGCCGGCTCAAGAGGGCTTGCCTACCTTTTGGGGGAGGGGGTTCTAAATCAACACACTGGGTGATAATGTAAAAGATATCACTCATGAGGGTAAAAATGTGTGTATGCACCTTAAGTTTCTGCTGTCACTCTCTCATTCAGTGCGGGGGCGCTATCTGCTGTAATGTATTTGTGAATCCTTGTTTGATCTCTGTCACTGCATCTCTCAGACACCCTTGGAGTGCCGCCAGTTTATTTTTTAAAGTGTTAAACGGGTTACTGTGTGTGTGTGTGCGTGTGTGTGTGTGTGTGTGTGTGTGTGTGTTTCTATGTATAGAGGTGCCAGTAATGTAGTGTAGGGTATAGAAGGGTCAGTAATGTAGTGTAAGGTATAGAGGGGTCAGTATTGAAACATAGAAACATAGAAACATAGAATTTGTCGGCAGATAAGAACCACTTGGCCCATCTAGTCTGCCCCTTTTTTTTTTTAATATTATTTTTATCTCTAACCTTATTTGATCCTTATTTCTTTGTAAGGATATCCTTATGTCTATCCCATGCATGTTTAAATTGAACTACTGTCTTAGCCTCTACCACTTCTGATGGGAGGCTATTCCACTTGTCAACTACCCTTTCTGTGAAATAATTTTCCCGCAAATTTCCCCTGAACCTCCCCCCCTCCAGTCTCAGTGCATGTCCTCGTGTCCTATTGCTTCTCTTCATTTGGAGAATGTTTCCCTCCTGGACTTTGTTAAAACCCTTGATATATTTGAAAGTTTCTATCATGTCCCCCCTTTCCCTTCTCTGCTCCAAACTATACATATTGAGATTTCTTAGTCTTTCTGGGTATGTTTTGTGATGTAGGCCATGCACCATTTTAGTTGCCCTCCTTTGTACAGTTTCTAATGTATTTATATCCTTTTGAAGATATGGCCTCCAGAACTGAATACAGTATTCTAGATGAGGCTGTACCAATGACCTATACAGTGGCATTATTACTTCTTTCTTTCTGCTGCTGATTCCTCTCCCAATGCAGCCAAGCATCTGACTAGCCTTCCTCATTGCCTTGTTACATTGCTTACCTGCCTTTAAGTCATCTGAAATAGTGACTCCTAGATCCCTTTCCTCCTCAGTAGTTTCCAGTATAGTGCCATTAATACTGTATTTAGCTTTAGGACTTTTGAGACCCAAGTGCATGATTTTGCATTTTTTGGCATTAAACTGTAATTGCCAGACTCTTGACCATTCCTCTAGTCTACCTAGATCCTCAATCATTTGTTTTACCCCACCTGGTGTGTCTACCCTGTTGCATACCTTTGTGTCATCTGCAAAAAGGCATACTTTCCCTTTAATGCCATTTGCAATGTCACCAATAAAGATATTAAAAAGCACTGGTCCAAGTACAGATCCCTGGGGTACTCCACTGGTAACATTTCCCTCCTGTGAATGCACTCCATTTACCACAACTCTCTGTTTTCTATCCTTCAACCAAGATCTTATCCATTCAATAATCCTAATATCCAATCCCAAACTTTCAAGTTTATTTAGCAGTCTGCGATGTGGAACTGTGTCAATAGCCTTACTAAAGTCTAGATAAGCTATATCCATGGCTCCACCTTTATCCATCACTTTAGTCATACAATCAAAAAAGTCAATAAGATTTGTTTGCTCTAAAGGGTGTGCCAGGGATTGGATTGATTGGAGAGGTGGATGGTGGTGTGTGAAGTGATGTGTTCTCTGTGTATCTATTTGTAGGGGATGTGGTAATGATCACTCGATGTAAATGAAATATAGGATTTTATTTGGATGTAATAGGATTAATATTCCATAGTCAATAATGAATGTCCCAGGTTGGTTCACCACTTATCAGGTGTGTCTTGCAGACTACCCTTTCTATGAGTATACCCTCCTATTGGTATACTGATGGAGCTACAGCTCAGGTAAATGTTAGGTATGCCCTAGGGGCCACCTTTACCATAGGTGTGGATGGTCCTATGTATCCTCTGATGCTGTGTCTATTGTTAGGTTTGTGGTTAAGTTTATGGTGTGACTAGTGCGGCGTCCCGCCTGTCAGACCCTTCCGTGTGTGGCAACGAGTGGCGTGGTCATATACTGTGTAATGAAACTTACCGCCGGGGGCAGGTGCTACCTGCCGCCGGTGACCAGTTCTTAGCCGTCCTCAAGCCTGTGTTCCTCGATGTATCCTCTCTGGGTGTCCTCCGTGTCTCAGAAGCCGCGCACCTTGTCTGTAAATGCCGGTCTCCTAAACTCCCGTCCCGTCCTCTGACTTCCTGGTTCGCGCGTCACGTGCCGGGTCACGTGAGCGCGATGTGTGCGGAAGCGTCTCCTTCTCCAGCCGGAGAGAGGAGAATGTATGTGGCAATGTCGGTAGTAAAGTCTGTGGGTCCCAACGCGTTTCAGCACTGATGCCTTTTTCTAGGGTTACCCATATGGTGTTCAGTGGCTTATTTATGCTGTGATCGCTTTCCTGATTGGTCCTTCCTCGGTGTCCCAATCTCTATTCTGATTGGGAGGCGGACATGTCAATATTCAGATTAGGTGTCAGTGATTGGATGTGTGACTGTTTTGATTGTGTACATGAATTGTCACAACAAAAAACATTCAGTATCTCCCCTCCAACAGTACATTTTTTGGTACACAACCTTCTTCCACCATGCAGGTTAACACACATCAACATAAATACAAGGTTTCCTATGTAAAGGATATCCGATTAACACCCAATTCATGTACACAATCAAAACAGTCACACATCCAATCACTGACACCTAATCTGAATATTGACATGTCCGCCTCCCAATCAGAATAGAGATTGGGACACCGAGGAAGGACCAATCAGGAAAGCGATCACAGCATAAATAAGCCACTGAACACCATATGGGTAACCCTAGAAAAAGGCATCAGTGCTGAAACGCGTTGGGACCCACAGACTTTACTACCGACATTGCCACATACATTCTCCTCTCTCCGGCTGGAGAAGGAGACGCTTCCGCACACATCGCGCTCACGTGACCCGGCACGTGACGCGCGAACCAGGAAGTCAGAGGACGGGACGGGAGTTTAGGAGACCGGCATTTACAGACAAGGTGCGCGGCTTCTGAGACACGGAGGACACCCAGAGAGGATACATCGAGGAACACAGGCTTGAGGACGGCTAAGAACTGGTCACCGGCGGCAGGTAGCACCTGCCCCCGGCGGTAAGTTTCATTACACAGTATATGACCACGCCACTCGTTGCCACACACGGAAGGGTCTGACAGGCGGGACGCCGCACTAGTCACACCATAAACTTAACCACAAACCTAACAATAGACACAGCATCAGAGGATACATAGGACCATCCACACCTATGGTAAAGGAGGCCCCTAGGGCATACCTAACATTTACCTGAGCTGTAGCTCCATCAGTATACCAATAGGAGGGTATACTCATAGAAAGGGTAGTCTGCAAGACACACCTGATAAGTGGTGAACCAACCTGGGACATTCATTATTGACTATGGAATATTAATCCTATTACATCCAAATAAAATCCTATATTTCATTTACATCGAGTGATCATTACCACATCCCCTACAAATAGATACACAGAGAACACATCACTTCACACACCACCATCCACCTCTCCAATCAATCCAATCCCTGGCACACCCTTTAGAGCGCGCTGACCACCACGAAATACGCAATTGTAACAGGAGGTGGGACACCTCCAGGTCAGCTGCACACTCAGCCACCATCCCCCAATGTGAGCGCAGCCTTCAACCATATTTAATAAGATTTGTTTGACATGATCTCCCCCCAGTGAATCCATGCTGTTTGGGATCCAGTAAATTGCCGGATTTGAGATAATCTACAACTCTTTCTTTTAAGAGTGTTTCCATCAATTTCCCTACTACTGATGTAAGACTCACTGGTTTGTAGTTGTTTGCCTCTTCCTTGCTTCCACTTTTGTGCAGTGGGACTACGTTTGCTCTTTTCCAGTCCCCTGGAATTACTCCTGTAGCTAATGACTGGTTGAATAATTCTGTCAATGGTGCTACCAGCACCTCTTTAAGTTCTTTTAGTATCCTTGGATGTATCCCATCTGGCCCCATAGATTTGTCCACTTTCAGCTTTGAGAGTTCTGTTAGGACCTTCTCCTCTGTAAATGTACTTGTTTCATTTTCCTGAATATCCCTGCAACTTAACTGTGGCCCCTTCCCCTCTCTTTCAGTAGTAAATACTGAGCAAAAATAATCATTAAGATGATCTGCTATTAAATTGTCTCCTTCAACAAGACTCCCAGTGTCCGTCTTTAGTTTTATAATTCCGCCTTTTGTTTTTCTCCTTTCGCTTATATACCTAAAAAAAGTTTTGCCTCCTTTACCCACTGACTGGGCCATTTTCTCCTCAGCTTGTGCCTTTGCACATCTGATTACCTTCTTTGTCTCCTTCTGTCTAACAAGATCTATCTTTTTGTCTTCATTATTTTGTGTCTGCTTATATTTCCTAAAAGCCATCTTTTTTGCTCTCACACTATTTGCTACTTCTTTTGTATTGGTAGGTACAGTGGGGTCAATGATGTAGTGCAGGGTGTACTATAGAGGGGTCAATAATGTAATGGTGAGCATTTAATACTGTAGTAAAGAGTATAAGGGTATATGAACTGGTGGTATTATTATGTTGTTCATGCCCCTTACCCATGAGAAAATGTCCCTTTTTTTTGTTGATGCACGCTTAAAATATGAGGTGCACAATTCTCTAACTTTGCCAGGGGCACTCAGATCCCTAGATACACCCTTACTCTCCCACCATGCACTTTGATGTAGAATGCCTAGCTTGGCGGGCACATACCAGGGGAGGGTGCTGATATCTATCTGCCCTCATTCTTAGAGTAGACCATTACTCAGAAGCAGCCTCGCATAAGCTGCAGGAGAACACATCCGTCACAGAAGACTCGGTACAGCCCCAGCGGTGGCCCTACCTGCACTGACAGAAAGGCTACAAGTAAAGCTCCTCGCCATCTCTATAGAATGGCAAAGGGCTTCCAAGGTACGCTTTACCACACCATAATGTAACTAAATTAAAAGGAAAATTGCAGATCTGCTGCTTAAAAGCAGTATGCTTATCAGCTGCTTCTAATTAGAGCAGCCATATGGGGAAGCAGTTACCTTTCCGACTGACGGGTTCCCGGTGGTCGATATACCGATGCTGGGATCCTGAAGGACGCCGCAATCCCAGCGTCTAAATAGCAACCCTGTACAAGATACTGGGGTCACAATACCGACAGCCGGAATCACGAACGTCCATCCAGCGGGACGCGCTGGTGTCCTGCCACGTTGGGCGGAGGTTAGGTTTAGACATGAAAAGGGGGGTTAGGAACCTGGGAGGGAGGGTTAGGATTAGGCACATAGAAGTGGAGGTTAGGTTTAGGCACCAAGTGGGGAGGGTTAGGTTTAGCCAGCGGGGGAGAGGTAGGGTTAGGCATCACCAGGGATGGTTAGGTTTAGGCACCCACAAGGGAGGGCTAGGGTAGGTGGCAGGGGCGGGTTAGGGTACTTTAGTTAGGGTACTGTTGGGATTCTGATGTATGGGATGCCACTGTCGGTATCCTGACTGCCGGCATCCCATATACTGGAAAATCATACTGAGCCCGCCATATGTTATTAGCGCAGCCATATGTATATATTTTATTTTTACATTTATACATACACACATACTGACGGGGGAATGTTGGGGAATACATGTGGACCCTACAGGTCTGGCTCAACACTTGCGGCTCTTAACCATTCGCCAAACCTGCCAAATGCCCCCACCCCACAAGCTCAACCCTGCTTTACAGCCACAGCTTAGTGCCGGTGGTGAGCTGGTGCTGCTACAACCATGGGATGAGTAGGGAGAACAGGAGAATGACACTATCTATGTTCCACCATGTAGTGAAGGTGACAACATCCCAGTGGGAGCTGGAGCACAGACACAGTGCGTAATGGGCAATATTGTGTGGCATAATGTGTTTAGGGGGGGGAAGTACTACTTTTAGTGTAACATGAATAAGAGGTACTGTAGTGTGGCGTAACATGAATAAAGGACACTACTATGCAGTGTATTGTAAGGGCACTTATGTGGCGTCACTTCAATTGGGGGTACGATTGTGTGCTTACTCCCCTATTATGGCATGCGTGCCATCTGCTACTTCAGAAATGGGTGGAAGGCAGTCCCTTACTTTACCTGGGCGTACTGTGAGATCATGTCCAAGCGCTGTGCTGGCTTAATACTCCTGGCAGGCTGTCAGTGATTACAGCTGCTGAATGCTGGCTCAGCCTCCAGTGATCGCTTGTGTCATGTGAGTGACCCGTCATGACGCTGCACACATGGAAAAACATGGAGCCGGCACAGTGAAGAGGGTGAGGAGGTACGTGCTTGTGGTCAGTGCCGTTTCTTGGGGCGGGCGGGCCATGCAACTGCACGTCGCGCCCGCCACGGCACTTCTGTGGGTCCTTGCTTCCCCCTCCTCCCTCTTCCTGAGTACTCTGCTCAGGGGGTGGAGTTTTGTGGAATGACGCGGTTGCGTTGTGATGTCACAATGCAACTGCGTAATTCTGTGAAACTCCGCACCTCGAGCGGAGTACTGATGACAAGAGGAGGAGGAGCCAAGCTACTAGAAGGACGAGGCGGCCGGCGTGAGGAGGGATAGGTGGCCGGCGCGAGGAGGGAGAGGCGGGCCGAAGACTGGGAAGAACCTCTGCAAATGTAAGTCTCTCTCTCTCGCTCTCTCTCCCCCCCTCCCTCTCCCTTCCTTCCCCCCCACTTGACACTTGCCTGTCTAATGTGTAAAATGGGGACTCTTGCATGCCTAATGTATAAAATGGGGACTCTTGCCTGCGTAATGAGTAAAATGGAGACACTTGCCTGCGTAATGTATAAAGTGGGGACACTTGCCTGCGTAATGTGTAAAATGGGGACACTTACCTGCGTAATGTGTAAAATGGGGACTCTTGCCTGCCGTAAAGTGTAAAATGGGGACTCTTGCTTGTTGTAATGTGTAAAATGAGAACTCTTGCCTGTTGTAATGTGTAAAATGGGGGACACTTGCCTGCTGTAATGTGTAAAATGGGGACTCTTGCCTGCTGTAATGTGTAAAATGGGGACACTTGCCTGTTGTAATATGTAAAATGGGGACACTTGCCTGCCGTGATGTGTAAAATGGGGACTCTTGCCTGCTGTAATGTGTAAAATGGGGACACTTGACTGCGTAATGTGTAAAATGGGGACACTTGCCTGCCGTAATGTGTAAAATGGGGACACTTCCTGTTGTAATGTGTAAAATGGGGACACTTGCCTGCGTAATGTGTAAAATGGGGACTCTTGCCTGCGTAAAGTGTAAAATGGGGACTATTGCCTGTTGTAATGTGTAAAATGGGGACACTTACCTGCGTAATGTGTAAAATGGGGACTCTTGCCTGCCGTAAAGTGTAAAATGGGGACTCTTGCCTGTTGTAATGTGTAAAATGAGGACTCTTGCCTGTTGTAATGTGTAAAATGGGGACTCTTGCCTGCCGTAATATGTAAAATGGGGACACTTGCCTGCCGTGATGTGTAAAATGGGGACTCTTGCCTGCCGTAATATGTAAAATGGTGACACTTGCCTGCCGTGATGTGTAAAATGGGGACTCTTGCCTGCTGTAATGTGTAAAATGGGGACACTTGACTGCGTAATGTGTAAAATGGGGACACTAGCCTGCCGTAATGTGTAAAATGGGGACACCTGCCTGTTGTAATGTGTAAAATGGGGACACTTGCCTGCGTAATGTGTAAAATGGGGATTTAATGTATCAAGGGCATTGCGGTGTATGGCATTTTATATATATATATATATATATATATATATATGTATATATATATAATATATATATATATATATATATATATATATATATTTATTTATTTTTCCCTGTGGTGGCCGTGATCTGTTGGTGCAAGGTCAAAAACTGGGGTGTAAGGTAGTCTTTTCAGATGAGGCCGTGGCCATTTTAATGAGGCCATGGGCATTTTAATGAGGCCACGGCCATTTTAATAAGGGCACGTATAAAGTGGGGACACTTGCCTACGTAATGTGTAAAATGGGGACATTTACCTGCGTAATGTGTAAAATGGGAACTCTTACCTGCCGTAAAGTGTAAAATGGGGACTCTTGCCTGTTGTAATGTGTAAAATGAGAACTCTTGCCTGTTGTAATGTGTAAAATGTGGACACTTGCCTGCCGTGATGTGTAAAATGGGGACTCTTGCCTGCTGTAATGTGTAAAATGGGAACACTTGACTGCATAATGTGTAAAATGGGGACACTTGCCTGCCGTAATGTGTAAAATGGGGACACTTGCCTGTTGTAATGTGTAAAATGGGGACACTTGCCTGCGTAATGTGTAAAATGGGGACTCTTGCCTGCCGTGAAGTGTAAAATGGGGACTCTTGCCTGTTGTAATGTGTAAAATGGGGACACTTGCCTGTTGTAATGTGTAAAATGAGGACTCTTGCCTGTTGTAATGTGTAAAAATAAGATTTTAAACCTACCGGTAAATCTTTTTCTCCTAGTCCGTAGAGGATGCTGGGGACTCCGTAAGGACCATGGGGACTCCGTAAGGACCATGGGGTATAGACGGGCTCCACAGGAGATAGGGCACCTAAAAAGAACTTTGACTACGGGTGTGCACTGGCTCCTCCATCTATGCCCCTCCTCCAGACCTCAGTTAGAGAACTGTGCCCAGAGGAGATGGACAATACAAGGCAGGAATTAGCAATCCATGGGCAAGATTCATACCAGCCCACACCAATCATACCATGTAACCTGGAACATACATAACCAGTTAACAGTATGAACAAACTACAGTAACGGTCCAAGACCGATGTCAACTGTAACATAACCCTTATGTAAGCAACAACGATATACAAGTCTTGCAGCATCCTCTACGGACTAGGAGAAATAGATTTACCGGTAGGTTTAAAATCTTATTTTCTCTTACGTCCTAGAGGATGCTGGGGACTCCGTAAGGACCATGGGGTTTATACCAAAGCATCCAATCGGGCGGGAGAGTGCGTATGACTCTGCAGCACCGACTGAGCAAACGCTAGGTCCTCATCAGCCAGGGTATCAAACTTGTAGAATTTAGCAAAAGTGTTTGACCCCGACCAAGTCGCCGCTCTGCAAAGTTGTAAAGCCGAGACGCCTCGGGCAGCCGCCCAAGAAGAGCCCACCTTCCTAGTGGAATGGGCCTTAACCGAATTTGGTACCGGCAATCCAGCTGTAGAGTGAGCCTGCTGAATCGTATTACAGATCCAGCGAGCAATAGTCTGCTTCGAAGCAGGAGCGCCAATCTTATTGGCCGCATACAGGATAAACAGAGCCTCTGTTTTCCTAATTCTAGCCGTCCTGGCTACATAAATTTTTAAGGCCCTGACTACGTCCAGGGATCTGGAATCCTCCAGGTCACTTGTAGCCACAGGCACCACAATAGGTTGATTCATATGGAACGAAGAAACCACTTTAGGCAAAAATTGCTGACGTGTCCTCAATTCAGCTCGATCCACATGAAAAATCAAGTAGGGGCTCTTGTGTGACAAAGCCGCCAATTCTGACACTCGCCTTGCTGATGCTAAGGCCAACAACATGACCACCTTCCAGGTAAGAAATTTCAACTCAACCTTGTTAAGCGGTTCAAACCAGTGTGATTTTAGGAACTGCAACACCACGTTCAGGTCCCATGGTGCCACTGGAGGCACAAAAGGGGGCTGGATGTGCAGCACTTCCTTTACAAACGTCTGGACTTCTGGAAGAGAAGCCAATTCCTTCTGAAAGAGAATCGAGAGCGCCAAAATCTGTACCTTAACAGAGCCTAATTTCAGGCCCATATCCACTCCTGTCTGTAGGAAGTGGAGAAGACGACCCAGATGAAAATCTTCCGTAGGTGCATTCTTGGTCTCACACCAAGACACATACTTTCGCCAGATACGGTGATAATGTTTTATCGTCACCTCCTTCCTAGCCTTTATTAACGTAGGGATGACTTCTTCCGGAATCCCCTTTTTCGCTAGGTTTCGGCGTTCAACCGCCATGCCGTCAAACCTAACCGTGGTAAGTCTTGAAATACACAGGGCCCCTGCTGCAACAGGTCTTCCCTCAGAGGAAGACGCCAGGGATCTCCTGTGAGCATCTCTTGTAGATCCGAGTACCAGGCCCTTCGAGGCCAGTCTGGGACAACGAGTATCGTTCGTACTCTTCTTCGTCTTATGATCCTCAACACTTTTGTGATGAGAGGAAGAGGAGGAAACACGTAGACCGATTTGAACACCCACGGTGTTACCAGAGCGTCCACTGCTATTGCCTGAGGGTCCCGAGACCTGACATAGTACCTCTGAAGTTTTTTGTTGAGGCGTGACGCCATCATGTCTATTTGAGGAGTTCCCCAAAGACGTGTTACTTCTGCAAAGACTTCTTGATGAAGTCCCCACTCTCCTGGATGGAGATCGTGTCTGCTGAGGAAGTCTGCTTCCCAGTTGTCCACTCCCGGAATGAAGACAGCTGACAGAGCGCTTACATGATTTTCCGCCCAGCGAAGGATCCTTGTGGCTTCCGCCATCGCGGCTCTGCTTTTTGTCCCGCCTTGGCGGTTCACATGAGCTACTGCTGTGACATTGTCTGATTGAATCAGAACCGGTAGGTTTCGAAGAAAACTCTCCGCTTGTCGAAGGCCGTTGTAAATGGCCCTGAGTTCCAACACATTGATGTGTAGACAGGACTCCTGGTCTGACCAAAGACCCTGAAAATGTTTTCCCTGTGTGACCGCTCCCCATCCTCGGAGGCTCGCATCCGTGGTAACCAGGATCCAATCCTGAATTCCGAACCTGCGACCCTCCAGGAGGTGAGCACTTTGCAACCACCACAGGAGGGACACTCTGGTCCCTGGGGACAGAGTTATTTTCCGATGTAAGTGCAGATGGGACCCGGACCACTTGTCCAGAAGGTCCAATTGAAAAGTCCTTGCATGGAACCTTCCGAAGGGAATGGCCTCGTAGGCCGCCACCATTTTCCCAAGAACTCGAGTGCATTGGTGAACTGACACCCTTTTTGGTTTTAGCAGGTCTCTGACCATGTTCTATATGTCTTGGGCTTTCTCTATTGGGAGGAAGACCTTCATTTGCTCCGTATCCAGTATCATACCTAGGAACGGTAGTCGAGTTGTCGGAATCAACTGTGACTTCGGTAGATTTAGAATCCAACCGTGTTGCTGGAGCACTCTCAATGAGAGCGCCACACTGTTCAGCAATTTCTCCCTTGATCTCGCTTTTATCAGGAGATCGTCCAAGTATGGGATAATTGTGACTCCATGCTTGCGCAGGACCACCATCATTTCCGCCATTATCTTGGTGAAAATCCTCGGGGCCGTGGAGGGTCCAAACGGCAACGTCTGAAATTGGTAATGACAATCCTGTACAGCGAATCTCAGGTATATATGGGGATATGAAGGTACGCATCCTTTATGTCCAGAGACACCATAAACTCCCCCTCCTCCATGTTGGCTATTATCGCTCTGAGAGATTCCATTTTGAATTTGAATCTTCTTATGTACAGGTTTAGGGATTTCAGATTCAAAATAGGTCTGACCGAACCGTCCGGTTTTCGGGACCACAAATAGGGTTGAATAGTAACCTCTTCCCTGCTGGTGCAGGGGAACCTTGATTATCACTTGCTGTATACACAGCGTTTGAATTGCAGCTAACACTACATCCCTTTCCGATGTAGAAGCTGGTAGGGCCGTTTTGAAAAATCGGCGCGGGGGCACCTCCTCTAATTCCAATTTGTAACCCTGGGAAACTATTTCCAACACCCAGGGATTCAGGTCCGAACAGACCCAGGCCTGACTGAAAAGTCGAAGACGTGCCCCCACCGGTGCGGACTCCCTCAGGAGAGCCCCAGCGTCATGCTGTGGGTTTTGGAGCAGCCAGGGAGGACTTTGGTTCCTGGGCAACTGCCGAAGCAGGTGCTCTCTTGCCTCTGCCCTTACCTCTGGCGAGGAAAGAGGATCCCCGACCTCTTTTGGACTTGTGCGACTGAAAGAACTGCATCTGATAGGGTGTTACTTTCTTTTGCTGTTGGGGTATATAAGGTAAAAAATTTGATTTACCTGCTGTGACTGTGGAAACCAGGTCCGTCAGCCCATCCCCAAACAATACATCACCCTTGTAGGGTAGTACTCCTATATGTTTCTTGGAATCCGCATCACCCGTCCATTGGCGAGTCCATAAGGATCTTCTCACTGAGACAGACATGGCATTGGCCCTAGAAGCTAGCAATCCAATGTCCCTTTGAGCATCCCTCATAAATAAGACTGCGTCTTTAATATGTGCTAGAGTTAGGAATACAGTATCCTTATCCATATTATCAAATTGATCTGTCAGCTCATCTGTCCAAGCTGCAATTGCGCTACACACCCATGCCGACGCAATTGTCGGTCTTAGCACAGCACCCGTATAAGAATAAATACACTTTAAGGTAGTTTCTTGCCTGCGATCTGCAGGGTCCTTAAGGGCTGCTGTGTCAGGAGACGGTAGCACCACTTTCTTGGACAAGCGCGTCAGGGCTTTGTCCACAGTGGGGGGTGATTCCCAAATCTCCCTGTACTGCTTAGGGAAAGGGTATGCCATATAAATTCTTTTGGGGATCTGCGGTCTCTTATCCAGAGTCTCCCAAGCTTTTCCAAAGAATTCATTTAATTCATGAGATGTGGGAAAGTTAATAATCTGTTTCTTTTCCTTAAACATGTGTACCCTTGTGTCGGGGACAGAGGGTTCATCCACAATATGCAACTCATCCCTTATTGCCACAATCATACACTGAATGGTTTTAGTCACCCTAGGGTGCAATTTTACTTCGTCATAGTCGACACTGGAATCAGAATCCGTGTTGGTAGTAGTGTCTTGTGTTAAGGGACGCTTTTGAGACCCCGACGGGCCCTGTGAGTCGGTCCAATCTGAGGATTGACCCCCTGATGTCCCCCCTAAATCAGCCTTATCAAGCTTTTTATGTAAAGATGCCACACTTGCATTCAACATATGCCACATGTCCATCCAATCTGGAGTCGGCACAACCGACGGGGACACACCACTCATTTGCTCCACCTCCTTCTTGGAAAAGCCTTCCGCTTCAGACATGTCGACACCACGTACCAACACCCCACACACACAGGGATTAGCCTATAAGGGGACAAAACCCCAACCAGGCCCTTAGGAGAGACAGAGAGAGAGTCTGCCAGCACACACCCAGCGGTTAATAACACTGGAAAAATATGACCAGATAGCGCTTTTATATATATATAAAATGACCAGATTCCCACTCACTGCGCTCAAAATGCCCCCCCCCCCCTCCTCTTTTTTCCAGCCTGAATGTTCAGCAGGGGAGAGACCAGGGAGCCAGCGTTTTCCTCATGCAGCTTCTGTGGAGAAAATGGCGCTGGTTAGTGCTGGGGATCAAGCTCCGCCCACCCGACGGCGGGCTTCGGTCCCGGTGATTTTTTTATATAAAATGGCGGGGGATCGTAGAATTACTGCCCAGCAGCCTAATCTACCTTGTCAGTGCCCAAATGTGAGGTTTATTGCTGCCCAGGGCGCCTCCCCCTGCGCCCTGAACCCTTCAGTGCTGCTCTGTGTGTGTGAATGGGAGCAATGGCGCGCAGCTTACCGCTGCGCGCCTTACCTCATGAAGATCTGATGTCTTCTGCCCCCTATGATGTCTTCTGCCTTCTCATACTCACCCGGTTTCTATCTTCGGCATGTGTGAGGAGGACGGCGGCGCGGCTCCGGGACGAACCCCAGGAGAGACCTGTGTTCCGACTCCCTCTGGAGCTAATGGTGTCCAGTAGCCTTAGAAACAGAGCCCAACTTGACAAGCCAGCTCTGCTTCTCTCTCCTCGGTCCCACGATGCAGGGAGCCTGTTGTGCCAACAGGACTCCCTGAAAATAAAAAACCTAACAAAATTCTTTTTCCACAGAAAACTCTGGAGAGCTCTCTGCAGTGCACCCATTCTCCTCTGGGCACAAGATCTAACTGAGGTCTGGAGGAGGTGCATAGAGGGAGGAGCCAGTGCACACCCATAGTCAAAGTTCTTTTTAGGTGCCCTATCTCCTACGGAGCCCGTCTATACCCCATGGTCCTTACGGAGTCCCCATGGTCCTTACGGAGTCCCCAGCATCCTCTAGGACGTAAGAGAAATGGGGACTCTTGCCTGCCGTAATATGTAAAATGGGGACACTAGCCTGCCGTGATGTGTAAAATGGGGACTCTTGCCTGCTGTAATGTGTAAAATGGGGACTCTTGACTGCGTAATGTGTAAAATGGGGATTTAATGTATCAAGGGCATTGCGGTGTATGGCATTATATATATATGTATATATATATTATATATATATATATATATTATTATTTTTTTCTCCTGTGGTGGCCGTGATCTGTTGGTGCAAGTTCAAAAACTGGGGTGTAAGGTAGTCTTTTCAGATGAGGCCATGGCCATTTTAATGAGGCCATGGGCATTTTAATGAGGCCACGGCCATTTTAATAAGGGCACGTCCCCTTGACTGGAGCGCGTACCTTCGGCGCGCACATACTTTTTCTTTTTATATCTATGGGGGCGCTTTTTTTGTTATGTCCATGGGTGGGGGGGCATTTTTAAATCTCACACTGGGAGCCGAATTGGCTAGAAACAGCCCTGCTTGTGGTGCATCGGCAGCCTACACCTGCCTGCCCTAAATTCCTGCATGGGGGTGTCAAAGTCGGAAAAATATCATGCTACACGTTGCCATATATCCACCCCATGCGCGTGCCTGCTGCACGTGCACATTCTCTCCCGTGCGTGCGGATACTCGCAGCCGCGTGATGGCGCCCCCTCGGCCATGCGCTCGAGCGCGTGGTATGTGCATTTATGGTAGAGTTCGTGTGCGTCTAGCGGTCGACTCAATCGTTAAATAATAAAACCAAATAGTATGTTTTATAGATAATGTTCCCCTTAATAATGACTGTAAGTTTGTTTAATGTAAATGGTCGCTGGACAGAGGAATTCCTCTTTGTATGGTACAAAGGGTCAGACAGGGTTTGAGCAGCTGTGTCTGGTACCTAACTAAAGAACATTTTATTAGAAACAATCTGGTGCTGGTTAGGTAAAGATTAATCGCTCCTGCGTGTAGTTATGGCCATTAGTATTTTCTGGACATTTACTATATTTGCGATTCATTACCCATGCGGCGGGAATCTTCAGATTCCCTCCCACCTGAGCAGTTTGATATAGTTGCAGCCCACCTGTTCAAACTAACCTATGACCTTTTGTTATGATGCGAGGAGACATTCCTGTGTCCAATGAACAATGAGATTATAGGTCCCTTTGTAGTGTACTGTACTCAGTGTATATAAGATCAGCCAGCCTGGGCAGCTCTCTCACTCTCCACAAACGGTTTTCATCTTGACTAACTTGGAGCTGGTACCAGAAGCTGCGCAGCGATCGTTCCCAGTGTGTGTAAGTAATTCTCTGTAACCAACTTGTTCTCTGTTTGTATTGGTCATACTCTCTCTCTCTCTCTCTGTTATAGTATAAGATTGTGACGCTATTGTATATTTCTGTCTAGATATTCTGTTAGAATGATATGTTAGCTTGTAGTGTATGACTTGTAAACTGTTTCCCCTTTTCAATATAACTAAAAGCTTGTTAGTAAAGGTGTTGGAACCTTAGCAAGGTATTGTGTGTTTATTATATTGCAGAAGGTAATAGGAGCATCTGAAACGCTCAAGCAGCTTTAGCATTAACCAGGTTAAGCAGCGTTACATCGCTACAGTATTTCAGTACAAGGTTTACAGTATAAGAGTATCCTTTCTGTGTGTTACATTCAAGGTTTACTGATTGTCATCCCGTGAGCGTCTGCGCCGCTCGTGTTCTCCTCGTGGACTCGAGCGTCCGCTACGCTGGTAGCGTAGCATTACGGTAGTCGGCCGCCTATAGCGTGCTCGACACCACGCATTAAGCTGTGAGCGAGCGTGTCGCATGTGCGTCTCGATCACGGCCGAGCGTATGCTACGCTAAGTGCGTACCCTTTCGGTACCCCATACGCCAATTGCGTACAGAGTCTCTTACCCATTTATTGTGAATGTTATAAGATAAATAGTTAGCCTTATCAATTGGCGGCTCGTCCGTCCTCCACATATCCGCACTAGCGAACACAGACTTTATCTGTCAGCAAGGGCGGGAAGGCAGTATCCCTTCGTATCGGGATACAGTAGTGCTGACTAGATAAGCGTCTGTTTCGCTACGTTGAAGGAGTGCTGGTGGAATCCGGAACCGGAGGTAAGAACAATACGCTATTGTCTTTTAAAACTGTTTATTTCTGTTTTGCGTACGCACACACGCACGCACGCACGCACACACCTGTATTTCTTTTCATTTGTGTATTTTCACATATCACTTTCCTGTTTGCCATTTCACAATTGATAACGTGCTGAGAAAGATGTGTTGCTATTGGTAGTTAAAAGTAGAGATGAGCGGGTTCGGTTTTACTCGGTTTTACTCGGTTCTCAAAACGGCATCTAATTGGCTCACGGATGTCACGTGTTTTGGATAGCCAATAAGATTCGGTTTTGAGAACCGAGTAAAACCGAGTAAAACCGAATCCGCTCATCTCTAGTTAAAAGTAATATTAATACGTTAAGGAGTAATTTGTAAAACATGCGCACTGCTTGCCTAAGATACAAGGAAGTTCGGTGTGGTGGTCGGTAGATGATTACAGTTAAAGATCATCTACATTGATATAAACGTGTTAATTGTATTTCTGTGGATATACCTGGCTTGCGTACACGTGTCTCTAACAAAGGGCGGGACTAGCGTACGCGACGCAAGGGCCGACGCACGGAGCGTATATTACGCAACGGAACGTCTGGGTACGCCCACATGATACAAATCACACGATAGTATTGTTTTAGTTAGGCGATAAGGAGGCAACGCGATAATAGCGCAAATCGATCTCAGTGTCCAAAATTTTAAGCTAATAGATCCTTCTCTAGTTGCAACTCCTCGGGATTAGCCTGCGATACTGAATGAAAGGGATTTCTGCGCAGAAACGAAAGTAAAGAGTATATGAGGTGAAAGAGTGTGTATACATATATATAAGTTTCTAATTTTTGGGGTTGAACCACAGGAAATCATCGAGTTCTCGTGAGGTACATACGTGTAAGTGACTGCACGGTGGCTTGGGAGGCATCCCTTGTTAAACATTTAAAAAAAGAGCATTAGAGTATAGCAGACCAGGAGGTCTACTGTAGCACAGACCAAGAGGTCCAGACAGACCAGGAGGTCCAGGTACAGCAGACTAAGAAGTCCGCTATAGATAAGGAGTAAAAGAGCACAACACCAGAAAGGGTTGGTGCGGTACCCATATAGGTCATTAAGCTCAGGCTGAAGGAATTCACAGCCACAATTTACGATTCCACTGGTCGCTCCGCACATAAGATTAGTTGCTTATGTGCAGAACGATTGTACCGCACGTAATTGTGTGCATTAGTTAGTAACTTGACCCAGTACCATTTGCGTACGCTAGAGGGGTCATAAACGCTATTTGTACATTCTAACGTGATTTGTGTAATTTTTTTTATTTTAAGGGAGGTTCGCTGGTCACTTGGGAACTATCCAACAACCAATAGTTACTGGAAAGAGTTAAGTACTCTGCGGATCACACCCACATGTTCCAGTAAATAGAGGTTCAGGTCGCAAGGGCCCTAGGTCGAGTACGCCAGCGCTAAGGCAGTGTGTGGGCGTATTGGTCGACGTGGGCGAGTGAGTGGAGTACTCGGTAAACTTCCGCCGCCGGCCTACCCCGGACATCTTGGTTTTTGTAAGGGTTCGCTGAAGACCCTGATTTGAAGGTCAGAGGTAGAGAAAGCAACACCTGCAAAGATGGGGGCCAGTTGTTCAGGTAGGGGGCGATCAACCTCGGTTCGGGTTGACTTAGTAAACCGACCAATTGGGTCGGCAAGGTATGTAATGTGTGAGAAATACAGTTCACACACAGAAGTTTTGTGCGATGAATGGGAAAGAATGACTGTGCACGATGGGGAAAAGTTCCCACGGGTAGGCAGTTTTAGTCCCGAGGTGTTACAGAATCTAAGGAGAAGGATATGTCTCATTAAATCTGCAAAGAGACGGATCAAACATTATGATTATTTACAGTTATGGCAACAGGAAGGTGAAATACAAAGAGGATTGGCTCAAGCGGGTGGATCTAACCCTATCAGAAAACTGATAGCCACCGCGCCACCACCACCATACATAACGGGAGAGAAGGTGGTTGCAGAGAATGGCACACTGGTGAATGATAAACATGCACTTAGTAACTGTATAAATGTTAAGACTAAAGGCCCCTAGTGGAGGGACAGGTGAGGTCGTATCAACTGGTAAGTACGGCACCATACAATATGCTGAAACCATTTCACCACATGCTGTAGAATCTACTCAGAGTGATGTTATTGAACTTAATCCCGTTAGGGTAATTGCAGTGCCAAATGGGAAAACTGACACTTCAGGAGTCACTCCTCTCAGACACATCGCCATGCACTGCCCCTTTTCCCGAATGGAATTAAGATCAATGGTGTCTGAATTCCCTGATCCTAGGAAAGATCTAGTTGCAAGCCAGGAATACATTAGAGAGCTAGGAAATACTGTGGAGCCCAATAACAAAGACTGGCAGATATTGCTGAGGGCATATTTACCCTCCAATGTCGACTCAGCGAGATTTTTAGCTGACTGTAAATTAGATGAAGAGGTACCCCTTACGGATGTGTACAACCAAGATAATGTAAAGAGAATAAATTTACAGTTAAAAGAGTATTTTCCAGCTGTTGTCAAATGGAACAAAATTTTCTCCATCAAACAGAAAGAGGGAGAAACAGTTACTGATTATTTTCATCGGGCACTACAGGAAATGGCTAAGTATACAGGCATAGAAGACATTAAGACAAATGTGAATCATAGAGAAGTAGCAGTATCTGTGTTAATGGATGGTTTAAAGGAAGTATTGAGGACGAGGGTACAGACTACCCAACCATGTTGGCGAGGTCTGTCGGTGGCTACTTTGAGAGAGGCCGCTATTGATCATGATCGGAATATCACCAGACACAGGGAGTCACAAAGTGATAAGTTAATGGCCGTAAGTATACAGGCCCTGACCACAAGGCCACCTCTGTATAAATCTCCGACCCCTGTGGGTAAGTCAAATGTGGTAACTTGTTATTGCTGTCATAAAGAGGGACATTTTGCACGAGACTGTAGATCAAAGAATGCACAAAAATCATATCAACCCCCTAGACAACGACATGACACACGAAATTGGGATCAAGGACCGCAGAGACGGAGTTATGAGCCACACGCAGGGGAAACAAAAAGGTATCCCCCAAAAAGAGACTGGCAAGTCACTGATAGATCCCATTTACCCCCTTCACAGGTAATAGCTGCCAGCGCAATGCAGGGAGGCCACCACGCACCATAGGGGCGAGGCCACACCTGTAATCTGCAGCCAGTGAAACTAATTGCGAGCCTTGGAAGTGAACCCGAGGTCACAATTGATGTAGCTGGTAAATCTCTAAATTTCCTTGTAGATACGGGGGCGGCCAAGTCAGTGATAAATTCGACCGTTGGCATGAGAACCACTGGTAAAACAATTCCAGCCATGGGAGTAACAGGAGTAGTACAGCACTACCCTTTAAGCAAACCTGCAGAGATTACGATAGGGCCTTTGCATACCAAGCATTCTTTTCTGCTGGCTGCATCGGCTCCGACTAATCTCCTAGGGAGAGATTTACTGTGCAAAATGGGATGCGTCATATACTGTACTCCTGAAGGTGTGTTCTTGGACATACCCGAAAACCACGCTCAGGAAGCGCAGGATATGCTAGACTCCCCAACAAGATTAATGTCACACACTGTTGTTGTAAATAGGTGTCCGTCCAAGGTAGAGGAAATGATTTCCCAGATACCGGAATCACTTTGGACCAAGGATGGACAAGACACTGGATTGATGGCAAACGTAGCCCCAGTAGTTGTGCAAGTAAAAGATGGTAGGATAGCTCCAAAAATCCCACAATATCCTCTGAAGCCAGAGGTGGAGTTAGGAGTTTTCCCTGTAATAGAGCGCTTGCTACAACAGGGCATTCTGGTAAGAGCGTCCAGCACTGCCAATAGTCCCATCTTCCCTGTTAAAAAGAGTGGGGGGAGGGGTTACAGATTAGTGCAGGATCTAAGAGGGATCAACAAAATAGTTGAGAGTCAATTCCCCGTAGTGCCAAATCCAGCTGTCATCCTTATGCAAATCCCTCCCACTGTCAAATTTTTCACTGTGATTGACCTCTGCTCCGCTTTCTTCTCGGTACCTCTGCACCCTGACAGTCAATACTTATTCGCATTCACATACAGAGGAGTTCAGTACACTTGGACTCGATTACCACAAGGTTTCATAGACAGTCCAAGTATTTTCTCACAGGCCCTGCATGATTGTTTACTGTCTTTCCAACCAGAGAGTGGATCAATATTGATACAGTATGTGGATGATTTACTGCTGTGTTCAGATTCACTGGAAGCGTCCCTGAGAGATACGAAACAACTCCTGTTTCATCTTTCAGACACAGAACACAAGGTTTCCAAGGACAAGTTACAATTATGCCAGACCCGTGTGAAGTATTTGGGACACTGTCTAACACAAGGACTGAGACACCTTACCGCTGATAGAATTCAAGCAATTCGCGACATGACCCTGCCACAAACCCAGCAACAGATTAGAACGTTTTTAGGAATGTGTGGGTATTGCCGTAACTGGATCCCAGGTTTTTCCATACTAGCCCTACCTTTGCAGGAGATGGTCTCCTCAAACAAACCTGATCGGATTTCGCACACAGACGAATCTGAGATGGCATTTGAGAGACTTAAACAGTGCCTAACGCAGGCACCAGCATTAGGTATGCCTGACTATGGGAAACCCTTTGAGCTGTACGGAACAGAGAGTGCTGGGTGCGCAGCAGGTGTCTTAACCCAGAAGCATGGTGATGCCAGCAGGCTGGTAGCCTACTATAGCGCTCAGCTAGATACGGTAGTGCGATCCCTCCCCACATGCTTGCGAAGCGTTGCAGCAATAGCATTGCTAGTCACAAAAAGTGAAGATGTAGTGCTAGGACACAACCTCACAATTCATACACCACATGCAGTGTCAGCCTTACTGAATTCTGCCCAAACCAGACACGTCTCATCAGCGCGGTTTACAAGATGGGAATTGGCATTGATGGCCCCCGTAAACATCACAATAAGGAGATGCAGCGCATTAAATCCTGCAACGTATCTCCCAGGTGTGCCTGGACAGGCACAAAAGGTGGAGGATGAGAGTGATGGTGAAGGAGGATTTAATACAGGGGATGACACGCATGATTGTATGGAATATTTGACCCAAAATTTCACGGCAAGGCCTGACATCAGTGACAACCCACTGGAAGATGTAGATTTTACCTTCTACACTGACGGTAGTTGTCACAGACAGACGGACTCGGGAGACTTGTGTACTGGATACGCAGTCGTAGATGACCAAGGTACCATAGAAGCAGAACCGCTAGGCCCACCACACTCAGCACAAGTTGCTGAACTGGTTGCCCTAACCAGAGCATGTGAATTGGCTAAGGGCAAATCAGCCAACATTTACACAGATTCTAGGTACGCCTTCGGAGTAGTCCATGATTTTGGGGCCCTATGGCGCCTCAGAAATTTCATGACGGCAGCTGGCACACCCGTAGCGCATGCAGCCCACATCAAAAGACTTCTGACAGCGATACAGGAACCCGACAGAGTGGCTGTTATCAAGTGTAAAGCTCACACATATAGCCAAGACCCGGTATCACTTGGTAACAGCCGAGCAGACGAAGCTGCTAAATCAGCAGCCAGTAACCCCATACAAACAGATAGTACACGACTGATGGTATTTAATACTGTAAACACACAGAAATTGTGTGAAATGCAAAATTTGTGTTCCCCACAAGAAAAGGCAGTCTGGAGGTCAAAAGGATATGGCCAGGAGTCCTCAGGACTCTGGACAGATGGACATGGTAAGCCAGTGGCACCCAGAGCATACCTTCCAAGTCTAGCGGAAGCGGCACACGGGCTGACTCATCTAGGCAAAGAAGGAAAGTGTAAGCTAGTAAGAGCTTATTGGTGCGCCCCAGGATTTTCCTCCCATGCGGGTAAAAGAGCAATGACATGTCTCACCTGCTTGAGGAAGAATATCGGAAAGGCAATACCGACAGAGCCATCCCATATCCCTTCGACAGATGGCCCTTTCCAGGTAATACAGATTGATTTCATACAATTACCACCTTGTAGAAATTTAAAGTATGTTTTGGTCTGTATTGATGTATTCTCAAATTGGGTTGAAGCATTTCCCGCGGCCACAAATACCGCTGTGTTTACTGCAAAGAAAATTGTGCAGGAATTTGTGTGTAGGTACGGTATCCCTAGAATAATTGAAAGTGATAGGGGTACCCATTTCACAGGTGAAGTCTTTCAAACAATGTGTAAGTTGATGGGAATTAATAGTAAGCTGCACACTCCGTACTGCCCCCAGGCGAGTGTGAAGGTGGAAAGAGTTAACAGCACTATTAAAAATAAATTGAGCAAGGTAATGACTGAAACAGGACTGTTATGGCCCGAAGCTTTGCCAATTGTATTATGCAGCATCAGAACCACTCCCAGGTCCCCTCTTAATCTGTCTCCTTTTGAAATTCTGTTTGGTCGACAACCCCATGTTATGATTAACCCCCAGGATGATTTGAAATGTAACAATGAAGAAACTGTAAAGTACTTGGTTAAGATGAGTAAGCAATTGAGGAATCAGAATGATAATCTAAAGTTGGTGATTCCTGATTTGCCAGACAGTAATTGTCATGACATTGAACCTGGGGATTATGTAATGATACGGAATTTTCTACGCTCAGGTTGCCTTATTGACAGATGGGAAGGACCATATCAAGTCTTTTTGACCAGCACAACTGCTTTGAAGGTTGCCGAGAGAGAGACTTGGGTCCATTCGTCTCATTGTAAAAAGGTCACTGACCCAGAGAGGTCCCGTGATAAAGAACAGACGGTAGAGGTTGTATCACTAGAGTGTCTGTTCAGGGAGGATTGAGACGACACCTGAGCGCTGAGAATAACAAGACCGGAAGCTTGTCGAGACAGATTTCTTTTTCCCATTTGTTGTTTTCTCCAGTTCCCACCTCCCTCCTATTTCCTTTCCCCCTTCTTATTTTTCTCCTTTTACTCCTCTAAGATGGACTTGCCCCAAGAGACTGTGATCCGGATTTTCCTGTTGACCATGATGTTGACCAGAGCAGTCTGTTTCGGTGAGAGTACCATGGAGTTCGAGAAAGGATCGGGAATGGGTTCTGATGACCAGGATGCAGGCGTAGATTTCCAAGAACAACATAATCACCGAGTAAAGGCGAGTATCAGAAAACGATCTGGTAGCATTGACAATAGAAGGAATTGTGAAGGATTGTTAGCTGTAGAGAACTGCATCTGTAGGCATTGTGACAATATAGTTGAGGATGGGTGCATAAAGAAATGTCAGTCCAGTTTTAATGTCCACATGGACCGGCATCCATTGAGTGACTATCACTCCTTAGTGGGTAAAGTGTTAAATCAGACAGACTGTTGGGTATGCTCTCAAGTACCTCAAGGCCATAGCAAATCAGGACTAGTACCATTCCCTTTAACTGTAGGAGAGGTACTTGAGCTAAGTGGTGGGAGGCCGGTGGACAAGAGGTTTAATATCTCTAGTCCTCCTAGTTTGAAGCTCCACCAATATCATGTGGATAGGTCCTTAGTATGCTTTAACATTTCCAATCCCCGAAAGCCGGGAAATTGGGAAGTGTCATGGAGTAATCAAACCATGACCTTTTCATACAGACCTGACAGAATGCCCATAGACACAGAACTTATACGCCAGATAGCCGACCATAGGAGGACAGAGCATTCAGCCTCTGATCTGATCCATGAATCCACCGGGATTCAATTCCTACTCGCGTTAGATATCACTCGTACCGCCAGAGGAGTGATAAATTACAAATATATATCTGCGCTTGCAAATTTATTAGACAATATCACCGAAATGTATGACGACACATTCAGGTACACTGGGAAAGAGTTACAAGCCTACAAAACAGAACTGGTTCAGCATAGGATGATTCTCAATTACCTCACAGCTGTGACAGGCGGGTATTGTGTTACCCTAGCAACTCAATATGGAATAAAGTGCTGCACGTACATTACAAACAGCACAGAGGACCCAGCCGAGGTCATAGACCAAAAGATGGACGACATTTTACAATTAAAATGGGAGTTTCGAAGGAAACACAATCTCACACTCGCTGCTGTGGGTAATGAGCTGACCAGTTGGGTGTCATGGTTGAACCCACGAAATTGGTTCTCGGGCTTAGGAGAATGGGCCCAAGGTATTATTATGGATGTAGGGAAATTTCTTTTGTGTATTCTGGGAGTCGTCATATTGGTTGGCCTGATATTTAGATGCGTTCGGGTTTTAGCGAAGCGTAAAAGTAATACCAGGGTGATGAGTCTAAGGAGCGAAGACACTGTACTAACAACAACTAATTTGATGTATGACCCAACGATAGAGACAATGTTGTGATGAAAATGTGATTCCACGGTCCGTTTCTTTCACCCGTTTCTCCTTTGTTTTCCTCCAAGGTACAAAGACATCCGCTTGGAAGAAGAATTTGACAACCTCTTTTATACAGACCATTGATGAACTATGCTACAAGCCCCATTTTCCCTAGTGACTTTAAATTTTACGATAGCCCAAATATTTTAGTGACTAACTTTCTGGACAATGGAAAAACTTTTGCCGTCATTTATAGCAAAAGCATCAGGAGACTACAGTCAACATGTACATCGAGACAAGACACAAGACAAGACCTCAATCTGCAAATGTATATTAAACTCACATAGTTTATGACTGCATTTACCATAATTGCTTATTATCTTCATTTCTACAACCTTCAGGTAATGACACACATAGTCAATAGGGAATATAGGCACAGATATCAGCACTCACATACCCCCCCATTCATGTATCATCAACTAAAATGTGCTCCCCCATTTTGTTACAACTAAAAGCCGAAAAGAGCTCGGTAAAGTTTGACAGCCCATCCACAGACCCTTGTGACGGGATAAGAAGGAATTCAAATGTATACTTCGCAATACCTCGAAGCTTGATTTAAAACACGTACGGCACGATGATACATGACCCCTCAAACATGGATTCATACACACATGCTTCTACTATCTCACTAGGTCATACCTTTTTCCCACCTTCCTCTCTCCTCCCTTTACCCAATCATAAGATGGTATTTACATTATGACATATATTTTTCTTTTTTGAACTGTTTTAGGAAGTGGCAGTTATTGATGACTGCCAAAGGGTGGACTGTCAAAGTCGGAAAAATATCATGCTACACGTTGCCATATATCAACCCCATGCGCGTGCCTGCTGCACGTGCACATTCTCTCCCGTGCGTGCGGATACTCGCAGCCGCGTGATAGCACCCCCTCGGCCATGCGCTCGAGCGCGTGGTATGTGCATTTACGGTAGAGTTCGTGTGTGTCTAGCGGTCGACTCAATCGTTAAATAATAAAACCAAATAGTATGTTTTATAGATAATGTTCCCCTTAATAATGACTGTAAGTTTGTTTAATGTAAATGGTCGCTGGACAGAGGAATTCCTCTTTGTATGGTACGAAGGGTCAGACAGGGTTTGAGCAGCTGTGTCTGGTACCTAACTAAAGAACATTTTATTAGAAACAATCCGGTGCTGGTTAGGTAAAGATTAATCGCTCCTGCGTATAGTTATGGCCATTAGCATTTTCTGGACATTTACTATATTTGGGATTCATTACCCATGCGGCGGGAATCTTCAGATTCCCTCCCACCTGAGCAGTTTGATATAGTCGCAGCCCACCTGTTCAAACTAACCTATGACCTTTTGTTATGATGCGAGGAGACATTCCTGTGTCCAATGAACAATGAGATTATAGGTCCCTTTGTAGTGTACTGTACTCAGTGTATATAAGATCAGCCAGCCTGGGCAGCTCTCTCACTCTCCACAAACGGTTTTCATCTTGACTAACTTGGAGCTGGTACCAGAAGCTGCGCAGCGATCGTTCCCAGTGTGTGTAAGTAATTCTCTGTAACCAACTTGTTCTCTGTTTGTATTGGCCATACTCTCTCTCTCTCTCTGTTATAGTATAAGATTGTGACGCTATTGTATATTTCTGTCTAGATATTCTGTTAGAATGATATGTTAGCTTGTAGTGTATGACTTGTAAACTGTTTCCCCTTTTCAATATAACTAAAAGCTTGTTAGTAAAGGTGTTGGAACCTTAGCAAGGTATCGTGTGTTTATTATATTGCAGAAGGTAATAGGAGCGTCTCAAACGCTCAAGCAGCTTTAGCATTAACCAGGTTAAGCAGCGTTACATCGCTACAGTATTTCAGCACAAGGTTTACAGTATAAGAGTATCCTTTCTGTGTGTTACATTCAAGGTTTACTGACTGTCATCCCGTGAGCGTCTGCGCCGCTCGTGTTCTCCTCGTGGACTCGAGCGTCCGCTACGCTGGTAGCGTAGCATTACGGTAGTCGGCCGCCTATAGCGTGCTCGACACCACGCATTAAGCTGTGAGCGAGCGTGTCGCATGTGCGTCTCGATCACGGCCGAGCGTATGCTACGCTAAGTGCGTACCCTTACAGTACCCCATACGCCAATTGCGTACTGAGTCTCTTACCCATTTATTGTGAATGTTATAAGATAAATAGTTAGCCTTATCAGGGGGGAGGGGTAGCTGGGGGTAAATGTGGGTTGTTAATGAGGGTGGAGGTGAATAGACATATTGGGGTGATTAAAGTGTTTGTGGGAGTTTTGATCCCATCTCAAGCTATTTAATTTTTTTCCCAATGTTTAGGTTATATTAAGTTTGTGAAAAACATTCTTGCTGGCAAGATATTGCTCTTCATATTTATAGCATTGTACTGGAAACAGAGAGAGGTGGCAGTTCAGGGACTGGCACATTGTAGAGAAATACTTGTCACCCCATGACATCACATTGCTTGGTGGTGACAAGCAGTTTTTCTACATAGGGGTTGATTCAATTAGAGTCGGAAACTGCCGTCTTGTCGGAAAGACTGCAGTTTCTGACTGGAATAGGTCGGAAGGGGTTCCAACCTATTCAATCCGGGCTCAGTTTTTCCGAGAAGTCGGGAAATCCAACTTGTCAGAATGCTATCGGAATACACGAGCCGCCGAGCCGTTTGTAATGTCGGAAGCGGGGCCAAACCCGACAGGTTTTAGCCCTGTTTCCAATAATGTCAATCCGACTTTTATAAAAGTCGGATTGACACTGTCGGGAACGGGCCAAACCTGTCAGGTTTGGCTCAGCATTGAATAGAGTGTTGTCGGGGAAAGGACCCGACAGCAATTGAATATACCCCATAGTCTGTATGCGCACTCCCATTTATGGCACATTTCACTTAGAAATGTGCAAAGACAGAATTCACAAGATAATTCTTGCTGGTATAAAAGGTGTTAAGAGTATGTGAAAATGGTGTAATCTGCCTGGATGCCCAAAAGTAGACAAACTAATATTGGATAATCATATAGGATTCTGGTAGTGGCCATAATAAATGTATTTGGGGTTCCTCCAATTGTGTCAAATGGGTGTTATGCATTTTTCTAAAACAGTGACATTTTTTAAAGAAAATAAGATTTTACTTACCGATAAATCTATTTCTCGTAGTCCGTAGTGGATGCTGGGGACTCCGTCAGGACCATGGGGATTAGCGGCTCCGCAGGAGACAGGGCACAAAAATAAAGCTTTAGGATCAGGTGGTGTGCACTGGCTCCTCCCCCTATGACCCTCCTCCAAGCCTCAGTTAGGATACTGTGCCCGGACGAGCGTACACAATAAGGAAGGATTTTGAATCCCGGGTAAGACTCATACCAGCCACACCAATCACACCGTACAACTTGTGATCTGAACCCAGTTAACAGTATGACAACGTAGGAGCCTCTGAACAGACGGCTCACAACAAGAACAACCCGATTTTTTTGTAACAATAACTATGTACAAGTATTGCAGACAATCCGCACTTGGGATGGGTGCCCAGCATCCACTACGGACTACGAGAAATAGATTTATCGGTAAGTAAAATCTTATTTTCTCTAACGTCCTAGTGGATGCTGGGGACTCCGTCAGGACCATGGGGATTATACCAAAGCTCCCAAACGGGCGGGAGAGTGCGGATGACTCTGCAGCACCGAATGAGAGAACTCCAGGTCCTCTTTAGCCAGGGTATCAAATTTGTAGAATTTTACAAACGTGTTCTCCCCCGACCACGTAGCTGCTCGGCAGAGTTGTAATGCCGAGACCCCTCGGGCAGCCGCCCAGGATGAGCCCACCTTCCTTGTGGAATGGGCCTTGACAGATTTAGGCTGTGGCAGGCCTGCCACAGAATGTGCAAGTTGAATTGTGCTACAAATCCAACGAGCAATCGTCTGCTTAGAAGCAGGAGCACCCAGCTTGTTGGGTGCATACAGTATAAACAGCGAGTCAGATTTTCTGACTCCAGCCGTCCTTGAAATATATATTTTCAATGCCCTGACAACGTCCAGCAACTTGGAATCCTCCAAATCGCTAGTAGCCGCAGGCACCCCAATAGGCTGGTTCAGGTGAAACGCTGACACCACCTTAGGCAGAAAATGAGGACGCGTCCGCAGTTCTGCCCTGTCCGAATGGAAAATCAGATATGGGCTTTTATACGATAAAGCCGCCAATTCTGACACTCTCCTGGCTGAAGCCAGGGCCAGTAGCATGGTTACTTTCCATGTAAGATATTTCAAATCCGCCGATTTGAGTGGCTCAAACCAATGGGATTTGAGAAAATCCAAAACTACATTAAGGTCCCACGGAGCCACTGGGGGCACAACCGGGGGCTGTATATGTAGTACTCCTTTTACAAAAGTCTGGACTTCAGGAACTGAAGCCAATTCTTTCTGGAAGAAAATCGACAGGGCCGAAATTTGAACCTTAATGGACCCCAACTTGAGGCCCATAGACAATCCTGTTTGCAGGAAATGTAGGAATCGACCCAATTGAAATTCCTCCGTGGGGGCCTTCCTGGCCTCACACCACGCAACATATTTTCTCCAAATGCGGTGATAATGTTGTGCAGTCACCTCCTTCCTGGCTTTAACCAGTGTAGGAATGACCTCTTCTGGAATGCCTTTTTCCCTTAGAATTCGGCGTTCAACCGCCACGCCGTCAAACGCAGCCGCGGTAAGTCTTGGAATAGACACGGTCCCTGCTGAATCAGGTCCCGTCTTAGAGGTAGAGGCCACGGATTTTCCGTGAGCATCTCCTGAAGTTCCGGGTACCAAGTTCTTCTTGGCCAATCCGGAGCCACGAGTATCGTTCTTACTCCCCTTTGCCGTATAATTCTCAGTACTTTGGGTATGAGAGGCAGAGGAGGAAACACATACACTGACTGGAACACCCACGGTGTTACCAGAGCGTCCACAGCTATTGCCTGAGGGTCTCTTGACCTGGCGCAATACCTGTCCAGTTTTTTGTTGAGGCGAGACGCCATCATATCCACCTTTGGTTTTTCCCAACGGTTCACAATCATGTGGAAGACTTCTGGATGAAGTCCCCACTCTCCCGGGTGTAGATCGTGTCTGCTGAGGAAGTCTGCTTCCCAGTTGTCCACTCCCGGAATGAACACTGCTGACAGTGCTATCACATGATCTTCCGCCCAGCGAAGAATCCTTGCAGCTTCTGCCATTGCTCTCCTGCTTCTTGTGCCGCCCTGTCTGTTTACGTGGGTGACTGCGGTGATGTTGTCCGACTGGATCAACACCGGCTGACCCTGAAGCAGGGGTTTTGCCAGGCTTAGAGCATTGTAAATCGCTCTTAGCTCCAGTATATTTATGTGAAGAGACATCTCCAGGCTTGACCATACTCCCTGGAAGTTTCTTCCCTGTGTGACCGCTCCCCAGCCTCTCAGACTGGCATCCGTGGTCACCAGGACCCAGTCCTGTATGCCGAATCTGCGGCCTTCTAACAGATGAGCACTCTGCAACCACCACAGAAGAGACACCCTTGTCCGTGGCGATAAGGTTATCCGCTGATGCATCTGCAGATGCGATCCGGACCATTTGTCCAGCAGATCCCACTGAAAAGTTCGTGCGTGGAATCTGTCGAATGGGATTGCTTCGTAAGAAGCCACCATCTTTCCCAGGACTCTTGTGCATTGATGCACAGACACTTTTCCTGGTTTTAGGAGGTTCCTGACAAGTTCGGATAACTCCTTGGCTTTCTCCTCCGGAAGAAACACCTTTTTCTGAACCGTGTCCAGAATCATTCCCAGGAACAGCAGACGTGTTGTCGGGGTCAACTGAGATTTTGGAAAATTCAGAATCCACCCGTGTTGTTGCAGCACTACTTGGGTTAGTGCTACTCCGTCCTCCAGCTGTTCTCTGGACCTTGCCCTTATCAGGAGATCGTCCAAGTAAGGGATAATTAATACGCCTCTTCTTCGCAGAAGAATCATCATTTCGGCCATTACCTTGGTAAAGACCCGAGGTGCCGTGGACAATCCAAACGGCAGCGTCTGAAACTGATAATGACAGTTTTGCACCACGAACCTGAGGTACCCTTGATGTGAAGGGCAAATAGGGACATGCAGGTAAGCATCTTTTATGTCCAGGGACACCATAAAGTCCCCTTCTTCCAGATTCGCTATCACTGCTCTGAGTGATTCCATCTTGAACTTGAATTTTTGTATGTACAGGTTCAAAGATTTCAGATTTAGAATAGGTCTTACCGAGCCGTCCGGCTTCGGTACCACAAATAGCGTGGAGTAATACCCCTTTTCCTGTTGTAGGAGGGGTACCTTGACTATCACCTGCTGAGAAAACAGCTTGTGAATGGCTTCCAATACCGTCGCCCTGTCTGAGGGAGACGTTGGCAAAGCAGACTTTAGGAACCGGCGAGGGGGAGACTTCTCGAATTCCAACCTGTAACCCTGAGATACTACCTGCAGGATCCAGGGGTCCACCTGTGAGCAAGCCCACTGCGCGCTGAAATTCTTGAGTCGACCCCCCACCGTTCCTGAGTCCGCTTGTAAAGCCCCAGCGTCATGCTGAGGGCTTTGCAGAACCCGCGGAGGGCTTCTGTTCCTGGGAAGGAGCTGCTTGCTGCCCTCTCTTACCCTTTCCTCTGCCTCGGGGCAGATATGACTGTCCTTTTGCCCGCTTCTTATAGGACCGAAAGGACTGCGGCTGAAAAGACGGTGTCTTTTTCTGTTGGGAGGGGGTCTGAGGTAAAAAGGTGGATTTCCCGGCAGTTGCCGTGGCCACCAAATCCGATAGACCGACGCCAAATAATTCCTCCCCTTTATACGGCAATACTTCCATATGCCGTTTGGAATCCGCATCACCTGACCACTGTCGTGTCCATAAACTTCTTCTGGCAGATATGGACATCGCACTTACTCTCGATGCCAGAGTGCAAATATCCCTCTGAGCATCTCGCATATAAAGAAAAGCATCCTTTAATTGCTCTAAAGTCTGTAAAATACTGTCCCTATCCAGGGTATCAATATTTTCAGTCAGGGAATCCGACCAGACCACCCCAGCACTGCACATCCAGGCTGAGGCGATGGCTGGTCGCAGTATAACACCAGTATGTGTGTATATACTTTTTAGGGTAGTTTCCAGCCTCCTATCAGCTGGATCCTTGAGGGCGGCCATATCAGGAGACGGTAACGCCACTTGTTTTGATAAGCGTGTGAGCGCCTTATCCCAGCGCGCCCTAACCTCTGGCGGGAAAGGGTATAATGCCAATAACTTTTTTGAAATTAGCACTTTTCTATCTGGGTTAACCCACGCTTCATCACATACATCATTCAATTCCTCTGATTCAGGAAAAACTACAGGTAGTTTTTTCACCCCCCACATAATACCCCTTTTTGTGGTACTTGTAGTATCAGAGATATGCAAAGCCTCCTTCATTGCCGTGATCATATAACGTGTGGCCCTACTGGAAAATACGTTTGTTTCTTCACCGTCGACACTAGATTCAGTGTCCGTGTCTGGGTCTGTGTCGACCGACTGAGGTAAAGGGCGTTTTTACAGCCCCTGACGGTGTCTGAGACGCCTGGGCAGGTACTAACTGGTTTTCCGGCCGTCTCATGTCGTCAACTGATTTTTGTAATGTGCTGACATTATCACGTAATTCCATAAACAAAGCCATCCATTCCGGTGTCGACTCCCTGGGGGGTGACATCACCATTACCGGCAATTGCTCTGCCTCCACACCAACATCGTCCTCATACATGTCGACACACACGTACCGACACACAGCAGACACACAGGGAATGCTCTATTGAAGACAGGACCCCACTAGCCCTTTGGGGAGACAGAGGGAGAGTTTGCCAGCACACACCCAAGCGCTATAATATATATGGGAACAACCCTATATAAGTGTTGTATCCTTATAGCAGCTTAAATATAGTAATATCGCCAAAAAAAGTGCCCCCCCTCTCTGTTTTACCCTGTTTCTGTAGTGCAGTGCAGGGGAGAGTCCTGGGAGCCTTCCTCACAGCGGAGCTGAGCAGGAAAATGGCGCTGTGTGCTGAGGAGAATAAGCCCCGCCCCCTATTTCGGCGGGCTCTTCTCCGGAGTTTGTGAGATCTGGCAGGGGTTAAATACATCCATATAGCCTCAAGGGCTATATGTGATGTATTTTTTAGCCATAAAAAGGTATTATACATTGCTGCCCAGGGCGCCCACCCAGCGCCCTGCACCCTCCGTGACCGCTGTGTGAAGTGTGCTGACAACAATGGCGCACAGCTGCAGTGCTGTGCGCTACCTCAGGAAGACTGAAAAGTCTTCTGCCGCCTGCTTCTGGACCTCTTCCATCTTCGGCATCTGCAAGGGGGGTCGGCGGCGCGGCTCCGGGACCGGACTCCATGGCTGGGCCTGTGTTCGATCCCTCTGGAGCTAATGGTGTCCAGTAGCCTAAGAAGCCAATCCATCCTGCACGCAGGTGAGTTGACTTCTCTCCCCTAAGTCCCTCGATGCAGTGAGCCTGTTGCCAGCAGGACTCACTGAAAATAAAAAACCTAAAAACTTTTTCTAAGCAGCTCTTTAGGAGAGCCACCTAGATTGCACCCTGCTCGGACGGGCACAAAAACCTAACTGAGGCTTGGAGGAGGGTCATAGGGGGAGGAGCCAGTGCACACCACCTGATCCTAAAGCTTTATTTTTGTGCCCTGTCTCCTGCGGAGCCGCTAATCCCCATGGTCCTGACGGAGTCCCCAGCATCCACTAGGACGTTAGAGAAAGCAAGTTTTTCTTCAAAATTAATGCTCCATTAAATTAGGTGTACATAAAAATAGGTATACATATATATTGTGTCATTTAAATCCACTTTTAAAAATAAAGGAAAAACACCTGTAACATATACCTGCAATGTTAAAATCACCTGTCCCATTCATTTAAAACCCCCACATACCTGTCCTGCACCTTTAACCCCATTATTCTCAATTCTGCACTTTGTTAACCCAAAAATAACATGTAATTATTGGGCAAAATAAAATAAAGAATTCCAAGTGCCTAATTAGTCATAAGGGAGGGAGTACCAGGGGTTCTGAACTAACTCTCAACATTTTTACCTTAAAATAGGGATTTTCTCCAACTTTTCACCTACTCCTGAGGTGGTGAAAAAGAAAAATCACATTAAACCTTATGGGGGTGCAATTGAATTGGGTGATAACCACTTTTTGTGAAAAGTGAAAACTTACCACTCAAAAACGGGTTATCACCTGTTATTGAATTCCCCCCTAGATCTAATATACTCTTGGTATAGCTATTAATAAGGTTAGGTCTCTATCTTTTATATACTGTTTATAGAGTTGTCACATTTATGATATCACAAAAGGCCCGTACACACGCTGAGATTCGGGCTATGCCCAATTCTCACTATGCGACAGGGGCTAGGTCGGCATTGCAAGCTAATAATGAGTGTGCTTGTGATACTGACTATGGGGGTCATTCCGAGTTGATCGTAGCTGCGATAAATTTAGCACAGCTACGATCGTAAGCTCAGACATGCGGGGAGACGCCCAGCACAGGGCTAGTCCGCCCCTCATGTCAGTGCCGGACCCCCACCCACGCACAAATACAAAAGCATCGCACAGAGGCGATGCCTTTGTATCTGTGGAGTAACTCCTGGCCAGCGCAGCTTTTGTGGCTGGCCAGGAGTTGTGTGTCGCTGCCGCTGGCCACAGCGGCTGCGTGAGACGTCACGCAGCCGCCGCGCCACGCCCCCCCAATGGGCCAGCCACGCCTGCGTTAGCCGGACCGTGCCTACTAAATGGCGGCTTAACGCCGCCGTTCAGCCCCCTCCCGCCCAGCGACCACCTCTGTCTCAGAGGCGATCGCTGGACACTGACGACTACCATGTGCCGGCGCACTGCGGCGCCAGTGCATGCGCAGTTCCGACCCGATCGCTGCGCTGCGACAAACTGCAGCGAGCAATCGGGTCAGAATGACCCCCTATGTGCGATTTTGGCTAAGTATCAATTTTGACTATCTCTTCTATAGAGATAGTCAAAATTGACTTGCCTGCACAGTCTATCTAGTCTTGTGATGCCGACCACTCGGGACCGTGTATCGGCATCGAATCGGGATCGCAAGGTGACTTGCACCTTGCAATCTGTACTAACTTTTCTTATGATTTTGACTATATAGTCAAAATCGTAAGAAAAAATCTCCCCGTGTGTACACACCATAAGTGACTCATGTGCTCTTTATTAGAGAGGTTTCAAATTCATATTTAGGCCCAGATTTATCAAGCCTTGGAGATTGATAAATTGCAGCCAATCAGCTCCTAACTGCTGTGTTTGAAAAATGACAGATAGAAGCTGATTGGTTGGTACTTTATCACAATGCAATTTATCACTCTCCAAGGCTTGATAAATCTGGACCATGATAACTAAGTGTTATATTTTTTTTTGTCACGTTAACAAGTGGGGTGTCCTTTTGTTTACTTTCACATTACACTGTTGATATAAGTGAAGTGGGGAGGGCAGTTGAGGTGATTGAAGGAAGGCACTTGCCACGGTTCATGATGTATGCCGTACCCCCACACCACTGGTCATGCTGCCCACTAGCCACACTCCCTGCAGCGGCACATAGTAGGCCCTTTGTAAATTTCAGCTCCAGCCCCATGTGGACCTTTATCTGGCACTGGGCAAGTGTGGACGCAAAGCATTGCAGGGTGCACAAAATGAGACAGCACGGTCAATGTCACCATACATGGAGGGACAGAACGTGGCTTCACGGATCCTACACTTGGTAGCCTCCAGGCCGGGATGGCCCTGGTGCATCTGCTGGGTGTAGAACGTCTGAAGGGCAGCTGGAATCACAAAGCGATGACCCCGCAGGATGACACCATCAGACACGGTGAGCTCATCTCTCATACAGTAGAAGGAGCAAAGGCAGTGCGGCAGTTCCTTGGAAGAGGATGGCCAACCATTGAGAATTACAGCAGAGAGACCCTGGCAAAGATCATCTGCAAGTGTAGCAGCACACAGCTCTTCCAGCCGCTTGGTAGGGAGCACCTCCACCGCCATGACCTCATAGTTATCCTCACTGCAGTGTTCATGTCTGTAGTCAAAAGTAAGGCTTGAGACCGAGCATCAGCAATGTACATTTTTTTCCCTTACTTATATATGACATCCAGGTTGTACCGCTGCAGCTTGAGCATCATGCCCTGAATATGGGAAGAAGCAGAGTGGATGGGCTTCTTCAGTATGGTGATGAGAGGCTGATGGTCCGTTTCCACTGTTACAGGATGGCCATAGATGAAGTAATGGAAACGGTTGCAGGCGAACACCAGTGCCAACAGTTCTTTCTCAGTTTGCGCATACCTGGTTTCAGTGTCAGTGAGGGTCCTGGAAGCAAAAGCCACCGATCTGCAGGCCCCTAGACCACTCTGTTAAGCGTCGGCAGAGAGGACTACCGGATCATGCACGTTGAAGTATTGCAGGATCGGTGGATTGGTTAGCATGGTCTTTAATCTATCAACAGCAGCCGTGTGTGCGTCCAGCCAGCACCATTCTGTGTCCTGGTGAAGTAGCTGCCGCAAAGGTGCCGTGGTTTCACTGTATTGTGGAACAAATTTAGACAGGTAGTTGGTCATCCCCAGGAAGCGCTGCAGTGCGTGTTGGACAGCCGGAAGCGGCATTTGCTGGATGGCAGTGATTTTATTCTGATCCGGTTTGACGCATTGACTAGTGAGCACGTGGCCCACGTACACCACTTCTGTACCTCTAAACTTGCATTTGTCTGGGTTGAGCTTGTGGTTCAAAGCACAGGCTGGTTCAAGTACCTGGTGCAGTCGCTGGTTGTGTTATTCCTTGTGTGGCTCCACACCAGGATGTCATCGACGATGATTTCACAGGGATAGCCTGCAAACAGTTGCTCCATGCAACGCTGGAAGACCTCGCTGCCTGTAGTGATTCCACAGGGCATGCGAAGGAAGACATACTGCGCTATCGGGGTCTTGAAAGCGTTGAGCAGGGACGAAGCTCTGTTCAAAGGGATTTGCCAGAATCCGCACTTTGCATCCAGGGTACTGAAAACTGTGGCACCTGGCATGTCAGCAATTACTTGCTCGATGGTGTGGAGAGGGTGATATGGACGCAGCAGTGCTTTGTTCAAGTGTACTGGATCAATACAAAGACGAACAGTCCTATCCTTTTTTGATGTGGACACCATGGTGGCCACCCACTGTGTTGCTTCCTCTATGGGGGCAATGACATCCAATTGAGTCATTCTGTGTATCTCTTTAATGATTTTGTCTTTCACTGCGATAGGAACCTTCCGAGGGGCACAGACAGCAGGTACAATGGAGTCATCCAGCCTCATATGGTACATGTGGAACAGGAATCTTACTAAATGTAGAGATGAGCGGGTTCGGTTCCTCGGAACCCGAACCCGTCCGAACTTCAGGTTTTTTTACACGGGGCCGAGCAACTCGGATCTTCCCGCCTTGCTCAGTTAACCCGAGCGCGCCCGAACGTCATCATCCCGCTGTCGGATTCTCGCGAGGCTCGGATTCTATCGCGAGACTCGGATTCTATATAAGGAGCCGCGCGTCGCCGCCATTTTCACACGTGCATTGAGATTGATAGGGAGAGGACGTGGCTGGCGTCCTCTCCGTTTAGAGTGACTAGAGTACTAGAGAGAGACACAAATTTTGGGGAGCATATAGGAGGAGTACTACTTGCTGCTGATAGTGTGACCAGTGACCAGTGCCACCAGTTTAATGAATCCGTTCTCTGCCTGAAAAAAAACGATACACAGTGTGACACAGTCACACATACCATATCTGTGCTCAGCCCAGTGTGCTGCATCATATACTGTATATCATTATCTGACTGCTGAGTGCTCACTGCTCACACAGCTTAATTGTGGGGGAGACTGGGGAGCAGTTATAGCAATAGCAGGAGTACATATTTTAAGTACAGTGCACACTTTTGCTGCCAGAGTGCCACTGCCAGTGTGACTGATCAGTGACCACTGACCACCAGTATTGTGATTGTCTGCTGACCACCAGTATATTGTGATTGTCTGCCTGAAAAAGTTAAACACTCGTCGTGTGGTGTTTTTATAAACGCATTCTGCAGACAGTGTCCAGCAGGTCCGTCATTACATAATATATACCTGTCCGGCTGCAGTACTAGTGTGATATATATATATATTTTAATTTTATCTCATTATCATCCAGTCTATATTAGCAGCAGACACAGTACGGTAGTCCACGGCTGTAGCTACCTCTGTGTCGGCAGTCGCTCGTCCATCTATAATTGTATACCACCTACCCGTGGTTTTTTTTTTTCTATCTTCTTGATACTAGTAGCTTACTTTAGGAGTCTGCAGTGCTGAGTCTGACAGACAGTGTCCAGCAGGTCCGTCATTACATAATATATACCTGTCCGGCTGCAGTACTAGTGTGATATATATATATATTTTAATTTTATCTCATTATCATCCAGTCTATATTAGCAGCAGACACAGTACGGTAGTCCACGGCTGTAGCTACCTCTGTGTCGGCAGTCGCTCGTCCATCCATAATTGTATACCACCTACCCGTGGTTTTTTTTTTCTTCTATCTTCTTGATACTAGTAGCTTACTTTAGGAGTCTGCAGTGCTGAGTCTGACAGACAGTGTCCAGCAGGTCCGTCATTACATAATATATACCTGTCCGGCTGCAGTACTAGTGTGATATATATATATATATTTTAATTTTATCTCATTATCATCCAGTCTATATTAGCAGCAGACACAGTACGGTAGTCCACTGCTGTAGCTACCTCTGTGTTGGCAGTCGCTCGTCCATCCATAATTGTATACCACCTACCCGTGGTTTTTTTTTTTCTATCTTCTTGATACTAGTAGCTTACTTTAGGAGTCTGCAGTGCTGACAGACAGTGTCCAGCAGGTCCGTCATTACATAATATATACCTGTCCGGCTGCAGTACTAGTGTGATATATATATGTGATATATATATATATTTTAATTTTATCTCATTATCATCCAGTCTATATTAGCAGCAGACACAGTACGGTAGTCCACGGCTGTAGTTACCTCTGTGTCGGCAGTCGCTCGTCCATCCATAATTGTATACCACCTACCCGTGGTTTTTTTTTTTCTATCTTCTTGATACTAGTAGCTTACTTTAGGAGTCTGCAGTGCTGACAGACAGTGTCCAGCAGGTCCGTCATTACATAATATATACCTGTCCGGCTGCAGTACTTCTGTGATATATATATATATTTTAATTTTATCTCATTATCATCCAGTCTATATTAGCAGCAGACACAGTACGGTGGTCCACGGCTGTAGCTACCTCTGTGTCGGCAGTCGCTCGTCCATCCATAAGTATACTAGTATCCATCCATCTCCATTGTTTACCTGAGGTGCCTTTTAGTTGTGCCTATTAAAATATGGAGAACAAAAATGTTGAGGTTCCAAAAATAGGGAAAGATCAAGATCGACTTCCACCTCGTGCTGAAGCTGCTGCCACTAGTCATGGCCGAGACGATGAAATGCCAGCAACGTCGTCTGCCAAGGCCGATGCCCAATGTCATAGTACAGAGCATGTAAAATCCAAAACACCAAATATCAGTAAAAAAAAGGACTCAAAAATCTAAAATAAAATTGTCGGAGGAGAAGCGTAAACTTGCCAATATGCCATTTACCACACGGAGTGGCAAGGAACGGCTGAGGCCCTGGCCTATGTTCATGGCTAGTGGTTCAGCTTCACATGAGGATGGAAGCACTCAGCCTCTCGCTAGAAAAATGAAAAGACTCAAGCTGGCAAAAGCATAGCAAAGAACTGTGCGTTCTTCGAAATCCCAAATCCACAAGGAGAGTCCAATTGTGTCGGTTGCGATGCCTGACCTTCCCAACACTGGACGTGAAGAGCATGCGCCTTCCACCATTTGCACGCCCCCTGCAAGTGCTGGAAGGAGCACCCGCAGTCCAGTTCCTGATAGTCATATTGAAGATGTCAGTGTTGAAGTACACCAGGATGAGGAGGATATGGGTGTTGCTGGCGCTGGGGAGGAAATTGACCAGGAGGATTCTGATGGTGAGGTGGTTTGTTTAAGTCAGGCACCCGGGGAGACACCTGTTGTCCGTGGGAGGAATATGGCCATTGACACGCCTGGTGAAAATACCAAAAAAAATCAGCTCTTCGGTGTGGAAGTATTTCAACAGAAATGCGGACAACATTTGTCAAGCCGTGTGTTGCCTTTGTCAAGCTGTAATAAGTAGGGGTAAGGACGTTAACCACCTCGGAACATCCTCCCTTATACGTCACCTGCAGCGCATTCATAATAAGTCAGTGACAAGTTCAAAAACTTTGGGCGACAGCGGAAGCAGTCCACTGACCAGTAAATCCCTTCCTCTTGTAACCAAGCTCACGCAAACCACCCCATCAATTCCCTCAGTGTCAATTTCCTCCTTCCCCTGGAATGCCAATAGTCCTGCAGGCCATGTCACTGGCAATTCTGACGAGTCCTCTCCTGCCTGGGATTCCTCCGATGCATCCTTGCGTGTAACGCCTACTGTTGCTGGCGCTGCTGTTGTTGCTGCTGGGAGTCGATGGTCATCCCAGAGGGGAAGTCGTAAGCCCACTTTTACTACTTCCACCAAGCAATTGACTGTCCAACAGTCCTTTGCGAGGAAGATGAAATATCACAGCAGTCATCCTGTTGCAAAGCGGATAACTGAGGCCTTGACAACTATGTTGGTGTTAGACGTGCGTCCGGTATCCGCCGTTAGTTCACAGGGAACTAGACAATTTCTTGAGGTAGTGTGCCCCCGTTACCAAATACCATCTAGGTTCCACTTCTCTAGGCAGGCGATACCGAGAATGTACACGGACGTCAGAAAAAGACTCACCAGTGTCCTAAAAAATGCAGTTGTACCCAATGTCCACTTAACCACGGACATGTGGACAAGTGGAGCAGGGCAGGGTCAGGACTATATGACTGTGACAGCCCACTGGGTAGATGTATGGACTCCCGCCGCAAGAACAGCAGCGGCGGCACCAGTAGCAGCATCTCGCAAACGCCAACTCTTTCCTAGGCAGGCTACGCTTTGTATCACCGGTTTCCAGAATACGCACACAGCTGAAAACCTCTTACGGCAACTGAGGAAGATCATCGCGGAATGGCTTACCCCAATTGGACTCTCCTGTGGATTTGTGGCATCGGACAACGCCAGCAATATTGTGTGTGCATTAAATATGGGCAAATTCCAGCACGTCCCATGTTTTGCACATACCTTGAATTTGGTGGTGCAGAATTTTTAAAAAAACGACAGGGGCGTACAAGAGATGCTGTCGGTGGCCAGAAGAATTGCGGGACACTTTCGGCGTACAGGCACCACGTACAGAAGACTGGAGCAACACCAAAAACGCCTGAACCTGCCCTGCCATCATCTGAAGCAAGAAGTGGTAACGAGGTGGAATTCAACCCTATATATGCTTCAGAGGTTGGAGGAGCAGCAAAAGGCCATTCAAGCCTATACAATTGAGCACGATATAGGAGGTGGAATGCACCTGTCTCAAGCGCAGTGGAGAATGATTTCAACGTTGTGCAAGGTTCTGCTGCCCTTTGAACTTGCCACACGTGAAGTCAGTTCAGACACTGCCAGCCTGAGTCAGGTCATTCCCCTCATCAGGCTTTTGCAGAAGAAGCTGGAGACATTGAAGGAGGAGCTAACACGGAGCGATTCCGCTAGGCATGTGGGACTTGTGGATGGAGCCCTTAATTCGCTTAACAAGGATTCACGGGTGGTCAATCTGTTGAAATCAGATCACTACATTTTGGCCACCGTGCTCGATCCTAGATTTAAAACCTACCTTGGATCTCTCTTTCCGGCAGACACAAGTCTGCTGGGGTTCAAAGACCTGCTGGTGAGAAAATTGTCAAGTCAAGCGGAACGCGACCTGTCAACATCTCCTCCTTCACATTCTCCCGCAACTGGGGGTGCGAGGAAAAGGCTCAGAATTCCGAGCCCACCCGCTGGCGGTGATGCAGGGCAGTCTGGAGCGACTGCTGATGCTGACATCTGGTCCGGACTGAAGGACCTGACAACGATTACGGACATGTCGTCTACTGTCACTGCATATGATTCTCTCCCCATTGAAAGAATGGTGGAGGATTATATGAGTGACCGCATCCAAGTAGGCACGTCAGACAGTCCGTACTTATACTGGCAGGAAAAAGAGGCAATTTGGAGGCCCTTGCACAAACTGGCTTTATTCTACCTAAGTTGCCCTCCCACAAGTGTGTACTCCGAAAGAGTGTTTAGTGCCGCCGCTCACCTTGTCAGCAATCGGCGTACGAGGTTACTTCCAGAAAATGTGGAGAAGATGATGTTCATTAAAATGAATTATAATCAATTCCTCCGTGGAGACATTGACCAGCAGCAATTGCCTCCACAAAGTACACAGGGAGCTGAGATGGTGGATTCCAGTGGGGACGAATTGATAATCTGTGAGGAGGGGGATGTACACGGTGATATATCGGAGGATGATGATGAGGTGGACATCTTGCCTCTGTAGAGCCAGTTTGTGCAAGGAGAGATTAATTGCTTCTTTTTTGGTGGGGGTCCAAACCAACCCGTCATTTCAGTCACAGTCGTGTGGCAGACCCTGTCACTGAAATGATGGGTTGGTTAAAGTGTGCATGTCCTGTTTATACAACATAAGGGTGGGTGGGAGGGCCCAAGGACAATTCCATCTTGCACCTCTTTTTTCTTTAATTTTTCTTTGCGTCATGTGCTGTTTGGGGAGTATTTTTTTGAAGGGCCATCCTGCGTGACACTGCAGTGCCACTCCTAGATGGGCCAGGTGTTTGTGTCGGCCACTAGGGTCGCTTATCTTACTCACACAGCTACCTCATTGCGCCTCTTTTTTTCTTTGCGTCATGTGCTGTTTGGGGAGTGTTTTTTGGAAGGGCCATCCTGCGTGACACTGCAGTGCCACTCCTAGATGGGCCAGGTGTTTGTGTCGGCCACTAGGGTCGCTTATCTTACTCACACAGCTACCTCATTGCGCCTCTTTTTTTCTTTGCGTCATGTGCTGTTTGGGGAGTGTTTTTTGGAAGGGCCATCCTGCGTGACACTGCAGTGCCACTCCTAGATGGGCCAGGTGTTTGTGTCGGCCACTTGGGTCGCTGAGCTTAGTCATCCAGCGACCTCGGTGCAAATTTTAGGACTAAAAATAATATTGTGAGGTGTGAGGTGTTCAGAATAGACTGAAAATGAGTGGAAATTATGGTTTTTGAGGTTAATAATACTTTGGGATCAAAATGACCCCCAAATTCTATGATTTAAGCTGTTTTTTAGTGTTTTTTGAAAAAAACACCCGAATCCAAAACACACCCGAATCCGACAAAAAAAATTCGGTGAGGTTTTGCCAAAACGCGGTCGAACCCAAAACACGGCCGCGGAACCGAACCCAAAACCAAAACACAAAACCCGAAAAATTTCAAGTGCACATCTCTAACTAAATGTACTGCAATCAAATAAATCCTGAAAGTCTTTTATCTCTGGGACGGTCATCTGTATTGCGTGTACCTCAGGCCCCAATTTGAGAAGGCCTAGCTTCATACTGTCAGGGAGGCCTAGCAGTGGTGTAACCTTTTGATCCACAATGTGGAATAGCAAATCAGCACCGGTAAACTTTAGCTTTGTGGTACCCAGTGTGGTGATGATATCGTGGGTTTATTTGTGCAGTTGGATCTATTTCACGTAGTTGTTTGTAGGATATGACATTGCACTTAGCTCCTAAGACTATTTTGACTATGGCCACCTTGTTCATATGCTTTGTTCTCAGTTTGATAAATATTTCGCCCTTTTTATCCAAGTGGTCTACACTATCACAAACATGTGAACCGATTCACACCCTGGCTCCGTTTCAACCTGGTTAATCTGCCGGGGTGAGCGGCTATAGCGCGACTCAGACTGTCGCTTTATGGAAGTTTGATCTTTGGAGCGGCAGCACCTTGCAAAATGATTCCATTTGCCGCATGCATTACATCGTTTTCATATACGGGGCAGCTTTGTTTGTCAGGAGGGTGCTGTGCCACGCAGTTCCCACACGTGGAGGATTGGTGCGGAACGGCCGCCATGACACACACCTCAGCGTCCTTTCTTAGTTCCCTTCTGCCCTTTTCAGACTGCTCATTTAACATACAGATATTTATGGCAGTTTCTAATGTGAGGCCCTTCTCCTGCAGCAGCTGTGCACATACCTTGTCAGTGCGTATGCCGCATATGATTCTGTCACGGATGAGCTCCTCTGTGAGGATACCAAAATTGCACTTCTTTGCCAGGAGCTTTAGCGTGGAGACGTAGGACTGTACAGTGTCATCACCCTTTTGGTTTGTCTGTTGAAAACATGCCTGTCCATAATTACATACTTTACTGGCATGCAGATCTCTTCAAACTTTGCAATTAGGATGTCAGGATCCTCTCTGTCTTCTCCGTCAGCGTATACAAAAGCATCAATTTATTAGCTATCCATAGAACAATGGGGGTAATTCCAAGTTGATCGCAGCAGGATTTTTGTTAGCAGTTGGGCAAAACCATGGGGGTAATTCCAAGTTGATCGCAGCAGGAAATTTTTTAGTAGTTGGGTAAAACCATGTGCACTGCAGGGGAGCAGACATAACATGTGCAGAAAGAGGTAGATTTGGGTGGGTTATATTGTTTCTGTGCAGGGTAAATACTGGCTGCTTTATTTTTACACTGCAATTTAGATTGCAGATTGAACTCACAACACCCAAATGTAACTCTCTCTGCACATGTTAAATCTGCTCCCCTGCAGTGCACATGGTTTTACCCAACTGCTAAAAAATTTCCTGCTGCGATCAACTTGGAATTACCCCCCATGTGCACTGCAGGGGAGGCAGATATAACATGTGCAGAGAGAGTTAGATTTGGGTGGGGTGTGTTCAAGCTGCAATCTAATTTGCAGTGTAAAAATAAAGCAGCCAGTATTTACCCTGCACAGAAATAAAATAACCCACCCAAATCGAACTATTTCTGCACGTTATATCTGCCTCCCCTGCAGTGCACATGGTTTTGCCCAATTGCTAACAAAAATCCTGCTGCGATCAACTTGGAATTACCCCCAATGTCACCCAAAAATTACAGTGCACTGCATCTGGCACCACTGTCTGTAAATACTTCCACGAATGTCCCAACTAGTTTTAATAGGGCCATAGATTATGGAAAGGGTCATTATGGATTGATATCTACAGTTGTTGCATGCAGTGAAGCGTAAGGGTATGAGCCTGGGGAACCCTAAAACAGCAGACCAACTTGTGGAAATTGTGGGGAGGTACAGTACTGTGGAATAGTTTTAGGCAGGTGTGGGAAAACACTGCAAAGTAAGAATACTTTCAAAAATGGAAGTGTTAATAGTTTGTTTTTATAAATTAACAAAATGCAAAGTGAATGAACAGAAGAGAAATCTAAATCAAATCAATATTTGGTGTGACCACTCTTTGCTTTCAAAACAACATCAAATCTTCTAGGTACACTTGCACACAGTTTTTGAAGGACCTCGGCAGGGAGAGTCTTCCAGACATCTTGGAGAACTAACCACAGTACTTCTGTGGATGTAGGCTTACTCAAATCCTTCTGTCTCTTCATGTAGTCCCTGACGGACTCGATTATGTTGAGATTAGGGCTCTGTGGTAGCCATATCATCTTCTTTACTCTGAAGATAGTTTAGTAATGAAAACCCAAATGTGCTCTATTGGCATTCAGAGTATACTGAACTCATTGTCATGTTTCGGGAACCAGTTTGAGATGACATGTGTGTTTATGACATGGCACGTTATCTTGCTGGAAGTGCCATTACAAGAAGGGTAGATTGTGGCCATAAATGTGGTCAGCAACAATACTCAGGTAGGCTATTGACTTTAAACACCACTCAATTGTTGTAATGTGTGCCAAGATAACACAATTATTACTATTACACTCCCCAGCCCATTAAGCAGCCACCGCCTATCTGTACTGTTTACACAAGATGGATCCATGAATTCATTTTGTTTAAATTATGACCTTACGATATGCATGTCAAAGCAGAAATCAAGTTTGTTTCAGTGTTTGATTGTACAGTTTAATGAGCCTGTGTAGCCTCAGTTCCATGTTCTTAGCTGACAGGAGTGGAACACAGTATGGTCTTCTGCTGCTAAATGCCATCCACTTTACACTGCCCCTTTACACCTCACTGCTCACCCCACAGCTCAGACTTCCCCATCACTACTCACTCTGCAGCTCACTCCCCCCTCACACAGCTCACACTGTCCTTATCACACCTCATTTATCAACCTGCAGCTCACTCCTCCACATCGCATACTGCCTCACCACACTTTACCATTTCCCTCACAGCTCACACACTGCCCCATCACACCTTACTGCTTGCGCCACTGCTCACTCACCCCCCATCAGCTCACACTGTCCCCATCACAACTCACTACTACCTCCGCAGCTCGTTACCCCCATACTGCTCCCCTCACTGCTCCCCTTACAGATCCCCCTACAGATCACACTGCCCTTTCACTGCTCACTGCACAGCACATCCCCTCCACAGCTCACACTGCCCCATCACACCTTACTGCTTGCTCCACAGCTCAATCATGCCCCCCCACGCAGCTCACACTGCCCCATCACACCTTACTGCTTGCTCCACAGCTCAATCATGCCCCCCCACGCAGCTCACACTGTCCCCATCACATCTCACTACTACCTCCGCAGCTCGTTACCCCCCATTCTGCTCCCCTCACACCTCACTGCTCCCCTTACAGATCCCCCTACAGATCACACTGCCCTTTCACTGCTCACTGCACAGCACATCCCCTCCACAGCTCACACTACCCCATCACACCTTACTGCTTGCTCCACAGCTCAATAATGCCCCCCCACGCAGCTCACGCTGTCCCCATCACATCTCACTACTACCTCCGCAGCTCATAACCCCCCATACTGCTCCTCCTACAGTCACACTGCTCTTTCACTGCTCACTGCACAGCACATCCCCTCCACAGCTCACACTGCCCCATCACATCTCACTACTACCTTCGCAGCTCATTACCCCCATACTGCTCCCATCACACCTCACTGCTTCCCCTACAGCTTCCCCTACAGCTCACACTGCTAATCACACCTTACTGTTTGCTCCACAGCTCAATCCCCCCCCCCCGCAGCTCACACTGACCCCATCACGTCTCACTACTACCTCTGCAGCTCATTACCCCCCATACTGCTCCCCTCACACCTCACTGCTCCATCTACAGCTCACACTGCCCTTTCACTGCTCACTGCACAGCATATCCCCTCCACAGCTCACACTGTCCCATCACACCTTACTGCTTGCTCCACAGCTCAATAACCCCCCCCCCCCGCAGCTCACACTGTCCCCATCACATCTCACTACTACCTCTGCAGCTCATAACCACCCATACTGCTCACCTCACTGCTCCCCCTACAGTCACAATGCCCCTTCACTGCTCACTGCACAGCACATCCCCTCCACAGCTCACACTGTCCCATCACACCTTACTGCTTGCTCCACAGCCCGATCACCCCCCCCCCAGCTCACACCACACTGTCCCATCACACATTACTGCTTGCTCCACAGCCCGATCACCCCCCCCCCGCAGCTCACACTGTCCCATCACACATTACTGCTTGCTCCACAGCCCGATCACCCCCCCCCCGCAGCTCACACTGTCCCATCACACATTACTGCTTGCTCCACAGCCCGATCACCCCCCCCCCCGCAGCTCACACTGTCCCATCACACATTACTGCTTGCTCCACAGCCCGATCACCCCCCCCCCCCCGCAGCTCACACTGTCCCATCACACATTACTGCTTGCTCCACAGCCCGATCACCCCCCCCCCCCCGCAGCTCACACTGTCCCATCACACATTACTGCTTGCTCCACAGCTCACTCAACCCCCGCAGCTCACACTGTCCCATCACACATTACTGCTTGCTCCACAGCTCACTCAACCCCCGCAGCTCACACTGTCCCATCACATCTCACTACTACCTCCGCAGCCCATAACCCCCCATACTGCTCCCCTCACTGCTCCCCCTAGTCACACCGCCCTTTCACTGCTCACTGCACAGCCCATCCCCTCCACAGCTCACACTGCCCCATCACAACTTAGTACTCACCCTGCAGCTAACCCTGCCACAACTCACACTGTCCCCATCATACCTCACTACGCACCCCGCAGCTTACTCCCTCCCACACCTGCTCCCTCCACAGCTCATAGGGAAAAAAAAAGGGGGGGGGGGAGTACCGCACTGGGCGTGAGTTGTAGTTGATATTTAAATAACTAATTTATTTTAATAAACCAACATAGAATATAATATGTTCCAATAGTGGATTGGGTCAAAATCTCTTTGTTGGTGGTGCTCCCTAGAGTCATAAATTGTATTGAATAACAAGAAAAGAGAAAAAAAGAAGACTCTTTTTGTTGGGGCACTCTTGAAAAAAATTACAAAATATAGTCAAAGTGTAAAAATATTGTCTATTGATATGCATTAAAAATAAATAACCACATGACTACCATAGAGTTTGACAGAAAGTACTCAAATAAAGATATATAATCACAAAATACAGTTAAGTAAACCATTTATTCAAAACTGTCTTTCCGAAATCCCTTTGATACATTTGATATATACCTGCTGTGCACCACCATATCTTTATACTTACCTCTGTGGGACTCTTATTGGACCTGGACCAGGATACTTCCCCTACACTGGTGCTCCCACCAGGGGAGGCCACTGGTTACGAGTTCAACAGCAGATACCCTACTTTTACTTTACTTTCACTCATTTTAGACCTGAACCCCTGCACTCTCACCTGCCTGTCCACTGTTCTAAAGGGACACACGGGCAGGCAGAAGATGCAGAACAGGAGCTAAGTGAGCCTTCATTCTTTTCCTACCTAATAAAACCTAGGCACTCTACACAATATATATTCATAGTGCGCATTATCACAGGCATACCCCACTCCCAGGGGCATACCAATATACTTATCTAATACTCAGAAATATTGTAATACAATATATATAATTCTTGTTATATATCTATTCTACTGACTTGTGCGGTTGTGCATTTTTGTTGGATATCAACAATATTGGCACTATTGTTGGACAACGAAAAACCTGATATCTCACAATACAAATATTTTGCCAGATTTTATCTTCTTTGTAATTTTTATTTATTACTTTTCCTTTCTTTTCTTACGCACATGTATAATAAACACAGCTGTGACAAAAAGTGACTAATATTTACCATTGTGAGTCACCTTCAACATCGGCTGTCACACACTACATACATTTATCTAAACAATGGTTGAGAAATTTGTTTGAAAATCTCTGTGAAAAAATATATGTCACAGATAGAGCCCCTATATCTTGATTGTTAGGGGAAAAAAATCTCTCATTACATGTGCATTTTTGTATTCTGTATTTTGTGATTATATATCTTTATTTGAGAACTTTCTGTCCAACTCTATGGTAGTCATGTGGTTATTCATTTTTAATGCATATCAATAAACATTGTAATATTGTAGTGCCCCAACAAAAAGTCTTCTTTTTTTCTTTTTTCTCTTTTCTCGTTACCCTCCACTGCTCACACAGCCCCATCACTAGTCACCTCTCAGGTCACTTACCCCCACAGCTCACTACTCACCCGCAGCTCACTCCCCCACAGATCACTCTCCCTATCAAACTTTACTGCTTACCCTGCAGCTCACTCCCCCCACCCCCAAAGCTCACACTGCCCCATTACTGCTCACCCTGCAGCTTACTCCCCCCTCACACAACTCACACTGTCCCTATCACACCTCACTGCTTACCCCGCAATTTATTCCCTCCGCACATCACCCATCACACCTTACCACTCCCCCACAGCTCACACTGCCCCATCATACCTCACTGCGAATCCCTGTCCCAGCTCACACTGCCCCATCGCACATCACTGCTCACCCTGTAGCTCACTCCCCCTCAGACAGCTCACACTTCCCCCATCACACCTGACTGCTCACCCCGCAGCTAACTTTGCTCTCCTCACACTGTACCCTTACACCTCACTGCTTTCCCCATGACTCACACTGCTACATCACACCTAACTGCTCATCCAGCAGCTCACTTCCCCATCCATAGCTCACACTGTCCCCATCACAGCTCATTACGCCCCATACCTCATACTACTTCCCTCACAGCTCACTACACAGCTCACTCCCTCCCACACCTCATACTGCTCCCCTCACACTTCGCTGCTCCCCCACAGCTCACACTGTTCCATAACTGCTCACCATGCATCCCACCCCCACTGTTCACACTATCCCTATCACACCTCAGTGCTCACCCCCCAGCTCACTACCCCCACACCTCATACTGCCACATCATGCCTCACCACTCCTCCCACAGCTCACACTATCCCATCACCCCCTCCCATTGCTTACACTGCCCCATCACACCTCACTACTCACCCCTGCATCACCCCCTCCCATTGCTTACACTGCCCCATCACACCTCACTACTCACCCCTGCATCACCCCCTACATTTCTCACTGCTCACCACACAGCTCACTTTGCTCTCCTCACACTTTTCCCCATCATGCCTCACTACTCCCCCCCAGCTCTCTCCCCTGCTCACAGCTCACACTGCCACATTGCACCTTACTGCTTACCCACAGCTCACACTGCCCCATCACACCTTACTGCTTACCCATAGCTCACACTGCCCCATCACACCTTACTGCTTACCCACAGCTCACACTGCCCCATCACACCTTACTGCTTACCCACAGCTCACACTGCCCCATCACACCTTACTGCTTACCCACAGCTCACACTGCCCCATCACACCTTACTGCTTACCCACAGCTCACACTGCCCCATCACACCTTACTACTTACCCACAGCTCACACTGCCCCATCACACCTTACTGCTTACCCACAGCTCACACTGCCCCATCACACCTTACTGCTTACCCACAGCTCACACTGCCCCATCACACCTTACTGCTTACTCACAGCTCACACTGCCCCATCACACCTTACTGCTTACCCACAGCTCACACTGCCACATCGCACCTTACTGCTTACCCACAGCTCACACTGCCCCATCACACCTTACTGCTTACCCACAGCTCACACTGCCCCATCACACCTTACTGCTTACCCACAGCTCACACTGCCCCATCACACCTTACTGCTTACCCACAGCTCACACTGCCCCATCACACCTTACTGCTTACCCACAGCTCACACTGCCCCATCACACCTTACTGCTTACCCAGAGCTCACACTGCCCCATCACACCTTACTGCTTACCCACAGCTCACACTGCCCCATCACACCTTACTGCTTACCCACAGCTCACACTGCCCCATCACACCTTACTGCTTACCCACAGCTCACACTGCCCCATCACACCTTACTGCTTACCCACAGCTCACACTGCCCCATCACACCTTACTGCTTACCCACAGCTCACACTGCCCCATCACACCTTACTGCTTACCCACAGCTCACACTGCCACATTGCACCTTACTGCTTACCCACAGCTCACACTGCCCCATCACACCTTACTGCTTACCCACAGCTCACACTGCCCCATCACACCTTACTGCTTACCCACAGCTCACACTGCCCCATCACACCTTACTGCTTACCCACAGCTCACACTGCCACATTGCACCTTACTGCTTACCCACAGCTCACACTGCCCCATCACTCTGCTTCCCTTAAGCCTCATACTATTCCCCTTACACCTCAAACTGCTCCACTCATGCCCTTGATTTTTTCCAGCACTCCAATTAATTTGTCCCACTACCCTAGTTTCCCCCAGCACCTAAATTTTACCCCTAACCCCATACACACACATTTATCCTAATTTTATCCCACCAATAACACATTCACATACACATACACACACACACACACACACACACACACACACATCACTCCCTCTTAGGCTGGGTACACTAGACAATACTTTGAACGATTTGCCTAATTCCAACGGATCAGAACAACAAATCGTTCAAATCGTCCGGGGTGTATGCACTATGTTGCTGAAAATGCGTGCTCCCATGGGTCATCAGTGATATCCTCCATCGGCCTTATATGCAGGACTGACGAGGGATGTCGTTAGCGAGGGCCATGCTGCGCTATTTCACTACTAGCATCAGCAAGTGTGTATGCACTTGCCGATGCTGGTTCCCTCTGCTGTGTCCCATAGCTTCCAATGTCGCTGTGTAAACTCATCATCTAGTGTGTATTGTATCCAGCTTTACCTTACTAGCCGCAGAGAATGGTTGAGGCTAAATTCTACTAGGCAAAAGGACTTCTGACGTCACGACCACCACGTGACCCGTGACAAAAGGGGGAGGAGAAAGGTCAGAACATGGCACCCGAAATTTAGGCAGTTACGAGCTGATTGGTTGGTGCTTTATCACCGTCCACTTTATCTCCATCCAAGGCTTAGTAGATAAACCCCTCAGTCCCATGTAGCACTGTCCCCATGCTCAGACTTCTCCCTCCCTCTCTTTTCCAGATCACACTTCTAACTCCTGCCACAACAGTGACCAAAACAGCTTGTAATGGGAGCTGCCTAGGAGGCAATTACCTGCCCCCTGGCATGCCCACCTGTACTGTGTGGCTGATGGATGCTTTGCACTGAGATGACCTGATGCACACTCCCTGGTCCTCCCAGCTTCTGCATGCATGGTGAGATGGGGCTCCACTTCTGGACCGTGACACTGACATCTCCCATATTGAAGTACAGTAGCAATGTGGTTTCTGCAGTCAAAGAATATACTTGTTGAAATACTGTAGCATCAACTCCATAATTTGCACCAATATAAATCCTCAAGATAATATATAACATGTAACAGTCTCAGTAATATCAATGATAGTTTATTGAAAGATAATATATAAAATGCAACAGTCTCAGTAATATCAATGATAGTTTATTGAAAGATAATATATAAAATGCAACAGTCTCAGTAATATCAATGATAGTTTATTGAAAGATAATATATAAAATGCAACAGTCTCAGTAATATAAATGATAGTTTATTGAAAGATAATATATAAAATGCAACAGTCTCAGTAATATCAATGATAGTTTATTGAAAGGCACTCGTTTAGAAAAGATTCTACAAAAATATTTCTGCTCTCCCGTTTTTGTTGCAGAGGCATTTTTACATACAAACATATAAGGACAGGAACAGTTCTATGTTCTTCCAATGGTAATCCCTCCTGCCAATATTAGGGTCACTTCTGCTAGTATTACAGTAAGTCAGAGATGAGATACCTTCGTTTAAATCCATATGTTATGGGAAATGACCTTCTGCCAGTGGTGTGGCCACTAGGAGGTCTGCAGGGGTATCTTCTACTCCCCTTGCTGAAAAAGTTTTAAAAATGGCGTGTAAGCAGCTGGCCCAGAAGCTGCAGACTACTATCTGTCACTCCGCTTTAGCTTTTCTTTACCCATACCCAAAAATGACAGCACAGATTGGGGCTTAAAAATTACCCATACCCAAAAATGACAGCACAGATGGGGGATTAAAAAAAGGAACGTATCTCCCTGGACATGCTCTGGCCAATCAGTAGTGCAGCTGTTTGTAACCAACAGTCTTATGCTCCTAACATGGACTAGTGGCGCAGTCCAGAGAAACAGCAGAAGAAGAGGGGGAGACTCTGAAGAGTGTGTTTCCCACCATAACCTTCGCCCCACAGCACAAGATCCAGGTGCTGACACCTGAAGTAGTATGGCAGATTAGAGGGGAGAGCTCACTGGGCTGGGTATCAGGCTGTATCTGACTTTGCACTGAAGCGATGGAAGATGGGGGCGATGTGAAACTGGGACCAGGCAGTGTTCTTTTTGGGAGGTGGAAGATTAGGATGAACATATCTGAATCAGAATATACTCTCCGTTCACTTAATGCATACTACTTAGTTTAGTACTACACAGCCTTTGCCATATAATAATGATAAATAACGGTTTTACTCACTTTTTATAATGGAATATCTCATGCTATACATAATGACAATTTCTGAACTTTGCTGTTTGAAACAACATTTTGCACTTTCGTTCCAGTTACCGCTTAAACTTATGTCAGTCAGTAATGAAGTTTATTTGTATTTATACTACGAATAGATATCCTTTTATTTGTGTACATCAAATCTGATACATTATATGGATAGCAAAGCCTTCTCAGGTCAATGGAGTACATATCATGTTATTGATAGATGTCATAAATACTCTGCACTGCAGGAACCAATATAAATAACATCATCCCTGTACAGTGCTGTGTATAATAACGGTACCATATACATAAATTATAATAATAATAATGATGATGATAAACGGATGGTAGTCTGAACTACTAAGTTGGTGGTTGTACAGTAGTGGCCAGATACAGACCTCTCATTTATTTCTATGTTGAATAAAGTTAAATGTGGAGAAAAAACAAACCTGAGTTAATTGCAGTAAGTGCTTGTGGGCAGAGGAGGTAAGATGCCACAGAAAATGATTGAAGGGATAGGGGCAAGTGGAGAGGTGTCAGGACACTGACTGAGGACCCACCGTCACTATATCAAAGTCAGGATGTACTTGGGGCACATAAGTATATGTCAAAAGGGAGGAAAAGAAGACTCTTGTGTGGGTACACTCTTGTAATGGATCAGAGAGTATTGATAGGTAAGTATATAAAAATATGATTTTATTAGGTATATTAAAAAATGGATAAGTGTATCCAACGAAACAAACAACACTGAAGCCAATTAATAAACAGTATAATTTTCAAAAAGTTCAAGAGATTCCAAGAATTGTGGTCCAATACACGTGACAGATGTGTTAATCTATTCGCGATTTTTTGGACACAATATGATGGATTAAGTGGGTAAAAATATGGTTTTATTTAGTATATTAAAAATGGATAACTATATCAAACAAAACATACAACACTGAAGACAAATAGTAAACAATATAAGGTTAAAAAATTAAAAATATAAAAAAATTGTAGTCCAATGCACTGTCCTTGCCCTTGTTCAGTGAACTCTCATCAGTGATCCCGGAGTGGGAACGTACGTGTAGATCTACTATCATACCACACTGTAGACGCCTGATCCCATCCGGTCTTGGAAGCTAAGCAGTGTTGGGCTTGGTCAGTACTAGTATGGGAGACCTCCTGGGAACACCAAGTTTAGTAGAACCTAGAGTAACCAGGATACTCTATGCCTAACATTGACACCAGATTCACCACTAATGTTTCTTCTCAGTTTTATTGCCAATCTATCATCTATTACATTGGTCCTAATCTAGTACTTTTGGTGACACTTCTTGACATTTTGCCAAACATTAACTTACCTGGATAACAACCTTGCAGATAACTCATACGTAATATAATTAGTAACACCTCTTACAGGGCAGCTAGGCGTTAAACAGCCTCAGCGGTATACACTGGTGAGTTATTCCAGCATTGACCTATAATTAGTCTTAATTAATAATCTATTGTGTTGTGTCCAAAAAAATCACGAATAAATTGGCAGACCTGTCACGTGTATTGGACTACAATTTTTGAATCTTTTAAATTTTTGAACCTTATATTGTTTACTATTTGTCTTCAGTGTTGTATGTTTAGTTATCCATTTTTAATATACTAAATAAAACCATGTTTTTACCCACTTAATCCATCATGTTGTGTCCAAAAAAAATCACAAATAAATTGACAGATTTGTCACGTGTATTGAACAACAATTTTTGGAATCTCTTGAACTTTTTGAAACTTATATTGTTAATTGTCTTCAGTGTTGTTTGTTTCGTTGGATATACTTATCCATTTTTTTATATACCTAATAAAATCATATTTTTATATACTTACCTTTCAATCCTCTCTGATCCATTACAAGAGTGCACCCACACAAGAGTCTTCTTTTCCTCTCCTTTTGACACAGTTATTAACACTGACTCTGGGTGCACCACCAACTTGACCACAATAGGGGATTTCTTCTCCCCTTCAATTGTCGATTTTGGTTTCCTTACTTGATTCAATACCATTGATCTCAGAACGGTGTGGGATCACCCACATATTTGGCGCATACGTATATGTCAGTCTTCGCTCCCCCTCATGTCAAACATTGCCTATGCCACTGAGTTCTGCCTGTGCTCTCGGTCATTAATCATTATTCTGTCCATTGTTCAAAATTCTTGTCTTTAAAAACTATATATGCTAAAATATTACACAGTTTCCAGCATATATTACATTTTATTCAGGAATAGGAAGGTGTAAACGATCTCATGTGAATAGAAATGTTACTTGGAAAGGTTTATAATAAATAAGGGGGAGAACAAGCCTTCTACAATGCAGGCTACGAACATGGGGCTCCTGCCAGAAGCACCTGGTCTTTAGTACACCTAATGGGGTGTGCTGAGCACCACAACGTGTTAAACAAAGCATATCTATAAGATACATATATATATATATATTGTATGGACTACAATCTAGGGCCAGCAAGTTCTCTCTCTGCTCCTATACCCAGTGTAACTGAAGGGGACACACAGTGAGAGCAAATAAACAAGCTACGGAGAGAGGGAAACAGATGAGTCTGCCTACGGCATTACCCAATCTGGTCTATGATGCCCCTTTCACTAAGGAGGTATTAAACCATTACCAGGGTCTCCACATCTGCAGTGAGCCCATCAAGGGGCAGTGTTCCTTAGTATGTGGCTCTGTCTCAGGGTCAGCCTGCATAGCTGGTGAGGTCGTCCTCCCAGTACCCTCTTCACAAACGAAGAGCAGCTCAGATTTGACATCCTTGGCCTTGGGGAGGGATTTCAGCAGGTGATTGAGAAGACGTGCTCCAAGAGCTTGGTCCATCCAGTCACAGTTGAGAAGCAGATTGTGGAGCTCGTGCATACACTGGATGTATCCTGTACTGAATCTTTGCTGGATGTCCACACTCTGGGAAGTTTCACCTTTGGAAGCATAGTACACATGATAAAAATGGATCATTGCCTTTAATTGGGATATATCATAGCCATACATGTATGTTTGCAGTTTATCATGTAAAGAATACAGAGGCTTGGTTTTACCCTCTCCATATGAGATTGCTGCACTAGTGTTTGGGTTGCTTAATAACCTCCCTTTTATGTCCCCTCTCTGAAACAATACTGCCTTTCCCCGAGCCAGGACATCAAAGCCTGTGATCCCTTGATTAGGCATAATATAAAATTCCTCTGGGACCTCTCACCTTTAGTCACAGTTATACCTCTTTCACACATAAACCCCAGCTTTAACCCAGCTCGGAGAAAGGAAACTGAACACTGGTTGAAGTTATTCCTGGGTCGTCACCGTTCACTCTGGACCCAGGTCTTACAGTGACCGGGGTATTCCAGTTTACAGTGGACGCTTGGAGATGTCATCTCCAAGCACTACTGTGTCCGCCAATCAGACCCTTTTAGGCATGACACGGGTCATTGTGACCCAGGTAATGATGTTCACACAGGCAACCTGGGTCGGTCCCAGGAATAACACTGGTACCAAGCAGGGTGGGGACCCAGTACACCTGACCCGAGTTTGGTCTGTTCACACGTAGTCGAGACTCGGGTCAAGCCACAAGATCCGTCAAAAACCAGGGTCCAAAGTGTATGTGTGAAAGGAGTATTAATCACAAATTTGGCCAATACCTTCAGCTTTGTAATTTTTATTCCTCTTAACTTGGCTCCCATTGTAGACCACAATAAATTCCTTTGGAAACTTTTTGACTTCAGTACATAAATTCCCGTGCCTCAAATTGTGTCTTCAATGTATGAATTTCTATGGCCTCTTGATTTCCCACAACCAACCTTTTAGAGTTAGGGGTGGACGTGACTCCAGAGGACTGGGAAAGAAACAGGCAAAATGCTGCTAGATCGTCTATGTGCATCTACAAACGCATGTTCTGTTGGTACCTTTTGCCTTTGCGCATATTATGCTATTTTCCCTCTTTTCCCCACAAATGTTGGGGGGGGGGGGGCTGTGGGGATGAAGGCATTCTTAGTCACATATGGTGGTTCAGCCCATTACCTAAGAGATTCTTGGCAGCAGTACAACATTTTATAGCCTTCCTCACTGGTATTACTATGCCTTACTCCCTCTTGACTTGGTATATCCAGATATACACAAACATGCACAACAGCTAATCAGCCACGTCTTTAGTGCTGCCAATTGCACTATTGCTGCCCACCGGAAACATACAGATACTGCCCCTCTCTATATCCTACGTAATCTCATCTTGAACACCTATCACTTTGAATACATATCCAGCATTCTATTGACCGTCCTGACAAATTTGCTACTATTTGGGCTCCATGTCTGTCTCAGATTGAGGCCACTTCCAACTCATCCTCCAGTTGATTTATAGGCGCATTCTTGCTCTTTTATGTTTTTGCCATACCAGCATTTCCTTACCACCCATTTTTCCCATCCCCTCCCCTATCTTTCGCCTTCTCTGCTCCCCTCCTCTCATTTCCTTTCTCCTTCTAATCCTTTCCTCCTGCCTTTCTTTCTTTTTTCGTTCCTGTATTCTTTTCCCTTCTGTTCTCTCTATTGAATACAGCTCTTATTTCCTTGTTCCTTTCTTTTCTTTTGTCCCACTGAGTTGCCATACATTGACTTTACGCATCTTTGACAGTTTTGACTAAAGGCTTGCCCTCTTGCTATGCTCAGCTCACTTTTTGATTCTTTGATTTTTATTCTGCTGTACAGGGTAGTACACATGGAGAGATCCGTGCTTAAATTCTAAGCAATCTGACTAGATTGCTTAGAAGTTAAGCACGGATCTCTCCGTGTGTATACCCCACAGCGATAGCGATGCGTGGCCTCACGCGTCACTATTGCCGGTGCTAGATTGGCCTGCAGGCAGGCACAATCTAGCACATTGCTCATTTCACCGGTGGGTGAAATGAGCGCCCCCGTCCCCCCTCCCTCGCTCAGCACACCGCGCTGTGTGTTGAGCGGGGGAGAGATGTGTGCTGAGTGTTCATGCTAGATCACTCAGCACACATCTATGGGAGAATCTTCCCTGTGTGTACTGGCCTTACCTCTGTTTTGTTATCAAGAAAAAAACAACAATGAAAACTTTATAAAACAAAAACAGCTTTGATTATTATAGCTCGTTGGGCTGTGACCTCTCATAGGGGTATATTTACTAAAGGTTGATTTACGAACATTTAAAAATGAATATAAAAAAAATCTGTTAGTAAAATGGGTTCAGTATGAAATACCGGTGATCGGGATGCCGGCGGTCACATGACCAACAGCGGCATCCCAACATTGGATGGGGTAAGTATTTTAACCCTACCCTAAACTTCTGGGGGTGTCAGCTAGGGCTAACCACCTCCCCTAGTGCCTAAACTGACTTCTGGGATGCCGAACGCATCCCAATAAAATGTGTGTTTTAACCCCGGAAGCCCAACATTGATTAAGATCAATATTAATCGATCTGAAATCGATTAAAATCGACCTTTAGTAAATATACCCCATAATTTGTGGATGCCACTGTTGCTATTTTTATTTACGGAGAGGTGTATCTAAAATACTACAAGAACAAAATAATGAAAGTTGAACCTGCAAGCTTTAAAACTACATGTTACTGCAATATTTAATAACATTTACAAATGTGCACACATTGGGGTGGATTCTGAGTTGCAGGTGAAGAGACTGTAATTGCGGGCAACTAGGAAAGAATGCTTTACTTATGCTAATGTGAGAATACGTAGGGCTAATGAGGGGGTCCACGTGCCTGCAAATGGAAGCCATGTTGTCTATTGATGTTACACTAGCCACCACAACAATCATCAGTGCTGGATTAAGGGGGGACGGGACAGGGGAGGTCTTCCTGAGGCCCCCACACACAGGGTCAGTGTAACACTGTATTTGCCAAAAACAGGTGTCTAAAAACTTGCCATTTGTGCCTGTGAACAAGGTTAGAGAAAAGGAAGACTCTTGTGTGGGCGCACTCTTATTATAATTCTAGTGAGAAAATGTGGTTATTAGTGAGTTAAAACATAACTTTTAATAATTCCATAAAATTGATTTAGTATCCAACAGTTAAAAGAACAAAACTCCACATAAAAGTTAAGAAAACAGCATTCTCTTAAAAATGAAGAGTATGTTCTGGTTTGTCTATATCAATTATAGAAGACACAAACAGTACTGCAGCCGTATCTTACCACACCAGTCCAAGCAATGCTTGTGTTAATGAAGCCTAAATCATACTTGCCTACCTGACCCTCTCCATGAGGGAGAAAATGCTCTGTTTATTATTATTATTATTATTATCCTTTATTTATATGGCGCCACAAGGGTTCCGCAGCGCCCGATTACAGAGTACAAATGCACATAAAAAATAGGAAAACAGTGACTTACAGTTGAATACAATATAGGACAAGTACAGGGCAACTAAGCATAACTACACCAGTAAACATAGAGATAAGTTCCAGGTGGTCAAAAAACTGTGGGATCTGGGCAGTTGAGGATTATTAAAGTAAGAAAAGTATAAGCACATGAGGGAAGAGGGCCCTACTCGTGAGAGCTTACATTCTAAGGGGAGGGGTAGACAGACAGGGATGACACAGATGGGGTACATAGAGAGCGTGGAACAGAGGGTTATGTTGAGATTTGGCTAGGTTTGGTAAAGAAATGGGTCTTAAGAGCCCGTTTGAAGTTTTGTAGAGAGGTGGAGAGTCTGACGGGGAGAGGTAAAGAATTCCAGAGAAATGGAGCAGCACGTGAAAAATCTTGGAGATAGGAGTGGGAGGAAGTAATCAGAAGACAGGAGAGACGGCGTGCATTAGCAGAGCGAAGAGGACGGGTGGGAGAGTAAAGGGAGATAAGGTCAGAGATGTAGATGGGAGAGGAGTGGGTGAGGGCTTTGTAAGCGAGTGTGAGAAGTTTGAATTGGATTCTGAAAGGGAAGGGAAGCCAGTGGAGGGCCTGTAGGAGGGGGGAGGTAGACGTAGTGCGATTGGTGAGGAAGATGAGCCGGGCAGCAGCATTGAGGATAGATTGGAGTGGAGAGAGGTGATTGTCAGGGAAGCCAGTTAAGAGGAGATTACAGTAGTCCAGTCTGGAAATAATCAGTGAGTGAATAATGATCTTAGTGGCATCCTGTGTGAGAAAAGGTCTGATTCTAGAAATGTTTTTGAGATGAAAATGACAGGTTTGTGAGAGGTGCTGAATGTGTGGTTTGAAGGAGAGGGAGGAGTCAAGGATTACGCCAAGACAGCGTACTTGGGGGCTAGGGGAGATAGTTGTGCCATCAATGGATAATGAGATTGTGGGAGGTGAGGCTGTGCGGGAGGGTGGGAAGATGATCAGCTCAGTCTTAGACATGTTGAGTTTAAGAAAGCGCTGAGACATCCAGGAAGAGATAGCAGAAAGACAGTTTGAGGTACGAGTGAGGAGAGCCGTGGAGAGATCAGGGGAGGAGAGGTAGATTTGAGTGTCATCAGCATAGAGGTGATATTGGAAGTTAAAAGAACTAATGAGTTCACCTAAAGAGGACGTATAGAGAGAGAAAAGGAGAGGACCAAGAACAGAGCCTTGGGGGACACCAACAGTTAGTGGAAGTGGGGGGGAGGTAGCATCATGAGAGGAGACAGAGAAGGAACGATCAGAGAGGTAGGAGGACAGCCAGGAGAGGGCAGTATCACGCAGACCAAGAGAGTGAAGGATTTGCAGAAGGAGAGGATGGTCCACAGTGTCAAAAGCAGCAGAGAGGTCAAGAAGAATAAGCAGAGAGTAGTGGCCCTTAGATTTGGCTGCATGGAGGTCATTGCAGACTTTTGTGAGGGCAGTTTCAGTGGAGTGGAGAGAACGGAAACCAGACTGGAATGGGTCAAGCAGTGAGTGAGAGGAAAGAAAGGCATGGAGGCGATTATAGACAATACGCTCAAGAAGTTTGGAGGCAAAGGGGAGGAGAGAGATGGGTCGATAGTTGGAGAGAGTGTTAGGATCAAGGGTAGGTTTTTTAAGAATAGGGGAGACAAGAGCATGCTTGAAGGCAGAGGGGACAGTGCCTGATGAAAGGGAGAGATTGAGAAGGTGGGCAAGATGGGAACAGGCAGAAGGGGAGAGGTAACGGAGGAGGTGGGAGGGGATAGGGTCGAGCGGGGAGGTTGTGGGGGGAGGGGGGAACGGATGATGGCCATGACTTCCTCGCCAGATACATGGGAGAAAGATGTCAGAGTTGGTAAGAGGGAAGGGGAGGGGTGGCAAGGGATGGGTGGTGGCTGGTTGCTGGTCTGGTGGGAAGTGATATCCTGACGTATGGAGTCAATCTTGGATGTGAAATTAGTGGCAAAGTCAAGAGCAGACAATGAGGAAGGGAGAGGAGGTGGTGGTGGGCAGAGGAGGGAGTTAACAGTGGCAAAGAGGCGCCGGGGGTTGGAAGACTGTGTAGAAATGAGGATTTTGAAGTATGATTGTTTAGCAAGGGAAAGGGCAGTACTGAAGGATGAGAGCATGAATTTGAAATGGAGGAAGTCTGCTTTAGAGCGTGATTTCCTCCACTGTCGCTCGGCAGTACGTGAGCATTTTTGTAGGTATCTGGTGCATTTGGTGTGCCAGGGTTGAGGTGTTGATCTGCGAGGGTGAATAGTGGTTGGCGGAGCAACAGCGTCAAGGGCAGAAGTAAGAGATGCATTGTATAGGGATGTGGCTTGTTCAGGGCATGTGAGAGAGAGAAGAGGAGAGAGAAGGGAGTCAAACAGGGAGGACAGGGATGAGGTGTCAATAGCCTCAATGTTACGCTTCGTGATGGTAGCCTTAGGAGGGAGAGATGGGGAAGCAGAGATAGATAAGTTGAAAGAGAGCAAATGGTGGTCAGAGAGGGGAAAAGGGGAATTGGAGAAATCAGAAATATCACAGCGGTGAGTGAAAACCAGATCCAGTGAGCTCCCGTTCACATGGGAGGGTGAGGTGGTCCACTGGGAGAGACCAAGTGAAGAGGTGAGGTTAAGGAGTTTAGAGGCAGGTGATTTTGTGGGGTTATCGATAGGGATGTTGAAATCACCTAGAATAATGGAGGGAATGTCAGAAGAGAGGAAGTGAGGTAGCCAGGAAGCAAAGTTGTCAAGGAATTTGGAGGAAATGCCAGGTGGACGGTAAATTACAGCAACTCGAAGATTAGTAGGTTGGTAGAGGCGTAATGCATGGACCTCAAATGTAGAGAATGTAAGAGAAGGTTCTGGAGGTATAAGTTGGTATGTGGTTTAGAAGGAAGGTTATCCAGCGCTCATGTAGGTGGGTATTTGATTTGCCCTAAGGCTGCTACCTATTTGCAGAAGTTCCTCAAACTTCGATAATGGTAGGTACAATATGGGGTTAGGTGCGCCAAAGGGACAAACTTGTGCTTATTTGAAATGGATGATGTTTGAAATGATACTCAAACTAATTGTTGAATCTCACAATGGTGTTCTTTATTTTGGTCAGAAAAAGGGGGGGGGGGAGGGGTGGTAGCGGATATGGAGGAAAGGGGAGTGAAAGAGCTGGGGGGAGGGGGAATGGAAAAAAGTTGTAATAAATAAGCTGTAAATGTAGCAATATCCGTATTAGCGGATATGTTTTTTTTGGTTAATATAACGTATTGGAGGCACTCAGTTCAGTGGCGTCCCACCTCTGTAGTGCCTAGAGTCTTGTAATACTGTCCAGAGCCTGTGTGTGGTAAATTTGTTTGATCAGAAAAAAATGTGGAAGAATTGCAGCAAAAATGGTGGGGGTCCCCCCGGAGGGTCGGTGCGGCAAGGGGTCCTGGTGATCACTAAGGGTTAGGTAATGAGGGCTCCGGACATACCGTCCGCCCCTGGGCTCTGTCAGTACACAGTGTCGCACTTTTGAGAACACTGTGACTATCTGTGCCAATTGGGGAAGCGGTCACCGTCTTGGAGAGGGAGAAGGACGACTGCTTCTAGCCCTGCTGGGCTGTCTGCCGTGTCCTTTCCTCTCCTACAGAGTCCCTTACCTTGTCCTCGTAGCCCCGTCTCGTTCCCTCTTGCCAGCGGCCTTCTCCGTTCTTCTTCGGCGGCGTTGTCCTCTTCCTTCCGGGTTGCTCCGATCACGTGATCAGGGTGCGAGGTCGCGATGTGTTCGGTCCGTGAAGCGGCGGCTCCCTCTCTTCCGTTTTCGTTTGCTTTACGGCTCTGTTTGTCTGGAGGTTATATTGAATATTAAAGTCGTGGATAAAAGCAAGGTGCTATGGTTCCAAGTTGGTATGTGTAGCTTGAGGGTAAAAGGATCCCAACACCACCCCCATGGCGACCCCCGGGTCGGGGTGTGTGTGAGAATGTGAGGCCCCCAGCAGAGAGAGCAGCAGGAGAAGTGTGTCATGAGGAGTAATCCAGGTTTCTGTAATGGCCAGGAGGTGCAGGGACTTGGAAATGAAAAGGTCATGAGTGGGGGTCAGTTTGTTGCAAATAGATCTGGCATTCCAGAGTGCACAAGATAGGGGGTATGAGTTTGTGGGAGAGATGTGAATGAGATTATCAGGATTGCTGTAGCGTTGAGGTAGGAGTAATTTGGAAGGAGAAGATAAAGAGGGTGTGATGATGGTGCTGGGGCCTTGGCTAGGAAGGGAGACTGCATGCGTGAAACAGGGAGGGAGTGCAGTTTGATACTGGTGGAGGAGAGGTGAGGAGACAGGCAGAGGAGGGAGAGAGCAGGGTTGAGTGGTGGGGTATAAGTGGTGTGAAGGGGCAGAAGTGAATTGCAATGGGGAAACAGAAGAGGGGTAGGGAGGCAGACAGAGGAGAGGAGAGAGGATGAGATGTAGGAGACTGTGAGAGAGGGATAGAGGTGGTAACAGGGGACAGAATAAAGGAATAGAAGGACAATGAGTAAGGGGGGTTGCCAGCCTGGCCATAGTGTGGATGGTGTGTAAACTGGTAGTAAAATGAGAATAGGAGGAGGAGTGGTGGCTGTATGAGAGAGCAGTGAAGTTTGCAGAAAGAAATACGATTTGCAAGTATTTAAAATGATGTTAATATCTACAGATTACCAGTAAATCAAATATTTGGTGAGCTAGGTAATTGATAAGAAAGGTGTTTCACCACAGGTGATGGCAATCATACATTACCAGGAAAGTCCAGGAACAGAGTATTTTCTCCCTCATGGAGAGGGTCAGGTAGGCAAGTCAAGTATGGCCTAAATTGGTTTAAAGATTCAAATGGAGAATTGGGACCTTTTGTATCCATTTCCCATCATCCACATTTGGTCTTGCAGAGTATTCACATTCTAGAACCCATGGATGAGTGGTTTTCCTTAGGAATGTTTGTGTAGGTATGATTGATAATTGTGTCCAGGCCACAGTATTTGTGCCTGTGTACAGAGATCAGCCGGTTCAGAATCAGGCCTAATATTAACTTTGAGAATGGGAACATAAATGCTTGTGTAACCTTGTCTTACGTACTGGCATCTAACTCATATCAGTCTGGTCTATCAAATATCTGAATAGGCACAATCACTCCTGTATCCCATCATTTGTTTTTACTGACTTTTAGATACAAATATTTTATAACAAGTTTACTAGTCATCTTAGAGATTGCATGGTTATACATTATATACCTGACTGAGATCAAATTAATTGAGAGGTGAAATCGCTGGTCCCTAGCCAAATAACTTTGTAGGACAGGCTGAAGCACCCAGAATCAGAGGGGATTATTAGTTACCATATGTTGTTGTTATCATCATGCTGGTGTTTCCGTATCTTCAATAAACACAGCTCCCTCTAGTGACAGAAAGGACAAGTGCAGCTGCTGATACAGCTAAACAAGGTCTCACCTGTGGATCTATTCTTTTGAATATTCTCCAGGTGCCTCACAGTCATCTCCAGTATGTCTGCTTTCTCCAGCTTAGACTGCTAAAACAATAACAAAAAGTACAGTTATTGGGGCTGCATTCCATGTATTGCAGTATGGGAAAATATAAACCAATACCTTAAAAGTGTGAATGGCTATATGTATATATATTTATAACATATACTCAATCATAAGAAAAAAGTGTGTCTTTTGATCGGTTCACATGCAGCATAATCTAGGACAGTGGTTCTCAAACTCAGGACCCCACACAGTGCATGTTTTGCAGGTAACCCAGCAAGCGCACATGTGTATTAATTACTCACTGACACATTTTAAAAGGTCCACAGGTGGAGCTAATTATTTCACTTGCGATTCTGTGAGGAGACCTGCAAAACATGTGCTGTGTGGGGTCCTGAGGACCGAGTTTGAGAACCTGTGCTCTAGTCTGTCCCAGTTCCTAATTAGTGAAAAAAGTATACAAGAGAAAAGAACAGGGTTGTGCCTGTGAGCCAATTAATTGAAAAATATGCACTGGTGCTTTAATAAAAGCATACCTCCCAACATGACCCTCTCCAGGAGGGACACAATGCTCTGCTCCTGGACTTCCCTCTTCATTTGTGATTGCCGGTACCTGTTTTGAACTAGTTAATGGATAAGAAAGGCGTTTCAGCACAGGTGAGGGCAATCATAAATTAAGAGGAAAGTCCAGGAGCAGAGCATTCTGTCCCTCCTGTAGAGGGTCATGTTGGGAGGTATCTAAAAATAACAATACATTTATTTGAAAACACATATACAAATAATCAATATTAAAAACAATTCTTTGATAGGTATACTTGAACCTCAGAAGCAACATAGGTGAGTGTATCCATATGTGGCAATAAAGACACACTAATTTGTGTAACAATGTCAGTGCGACATGTATCAGAATTCCTTGACAGGAGACTAATAGTTATTTTTGTAGCAGTCCCAATATATGATACAATTCAATCTGATATTGTTATCCAGCTGGAAATTAAAATCCAATGTGCAAATATATAATACAGTATGTAAGACCGTTACCCTCAGCAGCTTGTCAGAACCTCAGACTCAGTATCGTAGTTCACACAGGAGATCCCGCTGCAATGTGTCTGAGTTGCGTGCTGTAGCTAAGAGCTGCTACTCTCTTTATTCCTGCGTCCGGGACAGGGAGGATGAGAGCAGAGACGCGTCCTGACCGAGCGTCCTCGGTCTGGGCGGCTGATAGCGTCCTTGTTCGTCTCAGCAGCTAAGGCTTGGTGGGTGGCGGCGTCTTTGCTGATCACAGCAGCGGCAGTAAATTATGCACAAGAGACAAGCGGCCGGGGCTCTTGGTATTACAGTCAGTTGGAGAGGCTTCCCCCAGTGAGGTCAAGCAATCTGCAGGAGTCATAAACGCGTTTCATCACTTCATGTGACTTTTTCAATAGGTAATACTCCTTTAGACAAGAAGCTCTTATATACAGTACCTCCAAATTAGAACATACACCTGTACATCTGTTGATAGGTATTTTCAATTGTTCTACAGATTAAAATTAAACCACCAGACAGCGTATTTAATAGATACATATATGTTTAATAACCATCAGGAATGATTCACAATTTTAGGGCAAGAAAACCATTTCCCAGCCCTAATAGCAGAACCACATAATACCAGATATCTTAGATGAGTTTGGTCTTTATACATCAGCAGATTAATACATTTAGCAGATTACTAGTAGAGAACAAAATGTATGAATATATTAGGGAACAGAAAACTACCGCGAAGTAAGAACTCGTGAGCAACAAGGAAATAAAAATAAATAGAATAGATGTAAAACTAAAGAGAGGGGGAGATTGGTCCAAAGATGGAACTAGATATATTGATATATTGAAGATGAAAAGATTGATCTACAGATCAATCTCAATATATTCATTAAGTCCTTCGGGAACGAGGGTCCTTAATTTATGTATCCAGACAATGGGGGTAATTCCAAGTTGATCGCAGCAGGATATTTTTTTAGCAGTTGGGCAAAACCATGTGCACTGCAGGGGGGGCAGATATAACATTTTCAGAGAGAGTTAGATTTGGGTGGGTTATTTTGTTTCTGTGCAGGGTAAATACTGGCTGCTTTATTTTTACACTGCAATTTAGATTGCAGATTGAACTCACCACACCCAAATCTATCTCTCTCTGCACATGTTATATCTGCCTCCCCTGCAGTGCACATGGTTTTGCCCAATTGCTAACAAAAATCCTGCTGCGATCAACTTGGAATTACCCCCATTTTCCGGTACACATAACTTTCTAAAACTATCTCCCCCTCTTGCAGTGGGTTTAACCCATTCAATCCCTGTAAGTGTGAGACTCTTGGGATTTCCAGCATGACATTCTACAAAATGTATTGAAACTCCGTGGGGTACATTTACTAACATTCGTAATTTCCGAAAATAGGTCAAAGTTCAATCACGAATGACATCGACAGTGTAAAACTGCAACTTTTTGAATTTATTACGATGGATTTACTAAGCTGTCGTATTCGTGTTTTTCTTTTCTTCCGATGTCGATGTCATTCGGTTTTTTTTACCTAATTTTACGGCAGTGATTAGCAAAACACTGCCGTTTTTTTTTACAATCAATCTCGGCCGGATCTGTGTGATCCGTGCTGGGGTTCTTTTTATTTTTTATTTTTAATTAAACAATGTAAAATCCCCCAAAAAAATGCGTGGGATCCCCCCTCCTAAGCATAACCAGCCTCGGGCTCTTTGAGCCGATCCTGGTTGCAGAAATATGGGGAAAAAAATGACAGGGGTTCCCCCATATTTAAGCAACCAGCATCGGGCTCTGCGCCTGGTCCTGGTCCCAAAAATACGGGGGACAAAAAGAGTAGGGGTCCCCCGTATTTTTAAAACCAGCACCGGGCTCCACTAGCTGGACAGATAATGCCACAGCCGGGGGTCACTTTTATACAGCGCCCTGCGGCCGTGGCATCAAAAATCCAACTAGTCACCCCTGGCCGGGGTACCCTGGGGGAGTGGGAACCCCTTCAATCAAGGGGTCCCCCCCCCCAGCCACCCAAGGGCCAGGGGTGAAGCCCGAGGCTGTCCCCCCCCCATCCAATGGGCTGCGGATGGGAGGGCTGATAGCCTTTGTTGTAAAATAAAAGATATTGTTTTTAGTAGCAGTACTACAAGTCCCAGCAAGCCTCCCCCGCATGCTGGTACTTGGAGAACCACAAGTACCAGCATGTGGCGGAAAAACGGGCCCGCTGGTACCTGTAGTACTACCACTAAAAAAATACCCAAAAAAACACAAGACACACACACCGTGAAAGTATAATTTTATTACATACATACACACATACATACATACTTACCTTATGTTCCCACGCAGGTCGGTCCTCTTCTCCAGTAGAATCCAAGGGGTACCTGTTGAATAAATTCTACTCACGAGATCCAGGGGTCCAGGCTCCTCGGCAAATCCAGGGATAATCCACGTACTTGAATAAAACAAAAAAAACGGTTGCCCGACCACGAACTGAAAGGTGACCCATGTTTGCACATGGGTCACCTTCCCACGAATGCCAGAAACCCACTTTGCCTTCTGGCTAAGTGGGTTTCTTCAGCCAATCAGGGAGTGCCACGTTGTAGCACTCTCCTGATCAGCTGTGTGCTGCTGTCCTCACTGACAGGCGGCACACGGCAGTGTTACAATGTAGCGCCTATGCGCTACATTGTAACCAATGATGGGAACTTTCTGCCCTGCGGTTGACCTAAAGTGACGTCACCGCTGAGCAGAAAGTTCCCATCATTGGTTACAATGTAGCGCATAGGCGCTACATTGTAACACTGCCGCGTGCTGCCTGTCAGTGAGGACAGGAGCACACAGCTGATCAGGAGAGTGCTACAACGTGGCACTCCCTGATTGGCTGAAGAAACCCACTTAGCCAGAAGGCAAAGTGGGTTTCTGGCATTCGTGGGAAGGTGACCCATGTGCAAACATGGGTCACCTTTCAGTTCGTGGTCGGGCAACCGTTTTTTTGTTTTATTCAAGTACGTGGATTATCCCTGGATTTGCCGAGGAGCCTGGACCCCTGGATCTCGTGAGTAGAATTTATTCAACAGGTACCCCTTGGATTCTACTGGAGAAGAGGACCGACCTGCGTGGGAACATAAGGTAAGTATGTATGTATGTGTGTATGTATGTAATAAAATTATACTTTCACGGTGTGTGTGTCTTGTGTTTTTTTGGGTATTTTTTTAGTGGTAGTACTACAGGTACCAGCGGGCCCGTTTTTCCGCCACATGCTGGTACTTGTGGTTCTCCAAGTACCAGCATGCGGGGGAGGCTTGCTGGGACTTGTAGTACTGCTACTAAAAACAATATCTTTTATTTTACAACAAAGGCTATCAGCCCTCCCATCCGCAGCCCATTGGATGGGGGGGGACAGCCTCGGGCTTCACCCCTGGCCCTTGGGTGGCTGGGGGGGGGGGACCCCTTGATTGAAGGGGTTCCCACTCCCCCAGGGTACCCCGGCCAGGGGTGACTAGTTGGATTTTTGATGCCACGGCCGCAGGGCGCTGTATAAAAGTGACCCCCGGCTGTGGCATTATCTGTCCAGCTAGTGGAGCCCGGTGCTGGTTTTAAAAATACGGGGGACCCCTACTCTTTTTGTCCCCCGTATTTTTGGGACCAGGACCAGGCGCAGAGCCCGATGCTGGTTGCTTAAATATGGGGGAACCCCTGTCATTTTTTTCACCATATTTCTGCAACCAGGATCGGCTCAAAGAGCCCGAGGCTGGTTATGCTTAGGAGGGGGGACCCCACGCAATTTTTTTTAAAAAAATAAGCACTTTCCCACCCCTTCCCACTGATATACATGCACGGATCTCATGGATCCGTGCATGCCTATCCAATCACGAATTAAAAAAAAAGTTCTGTTTTTTTTTAGCACTTTTTTACGAGTTGAAATTTTTCACGGCAGTGTTTGTTCTTTTTTGGCTTTGCACTTCTTAGTAAATGACCGAGATTCATACTTAAACAGCCGCGTTTTGACCGATGGTGTATTCATTCGTAATTTTTTACCTGAACTTGCAAAAAATTACGAATGCCCTCATCACTGCCGTGATTAGTGTTTAGTAAATGACCGAGATTAACCGAGATGACACTTTGAAGAAAAAACGGCATCTCGGTCAAAATCGGGAGCTTAGTAAATATACCCCCATGTGCACACGATCTATTCAGAATGTTTCGCCTGTGTCCAAAAATCTCACTTTTATACTTTTGGTGGTTCTACCAACATACAGTAATTTGCAGCTACACTGCAGAATATAGATCACATAGGTTGATTTATAGTTAATATATGCTTTAATCTCAGATTGTTCCTCATTCATAAAGGGACTAAAATATTGAACATTATTACTGATAAATGAACATGCTATACAAGATCTGGAGCCACATTTAAAACATCCCTTCACTTTGCTTGGTAACCAGTTTAAACGTACTTCATTCTGGGGTGCCTCGTTGTTGCTGCTGTGGTTTGTTCTATTATGTACAAAGAAACTGGGAGAGAGCCAGTGTTTAAGATTTTCAGATTTTTAAAAAATTACTGTTGGTTTCAAAGGAATATGAGCATTTAAATGATGGTCGGCTTGTAAAATGGCGTAGTTATTCTTAATGCTCTGTTATATTTATTTTGTCTCTAAAAATAACAGAGCATCTAAGCAAATAAAAAATTATATGATCTTGGATCCATTTTGAGTTCCCTATCAGAATTATAATCAAGTATAGGCCGTTTTTTATTTAATTGCATGAGAAAATGATTGTGGAATCTGAAGGGTTAATACAAATATATGGTTTAACACTGCTAAGTAGCATGAAACATGTGGTGGAAAAATGTTTATTTATTGGCCAATGTTGTATTCCTACAATTATTCAAGTTTATCAGCCATATTCTATAATCTATTTTATCTTATTTTTGGGTAATCGATTATAAGAGTATTATATATATATATATATATATATATATATATATATATATATACATAATATGCACAGAGTCCGGCACTCACTGTTACTTGAGATACTGTCCCCGTTGCCTTCCGCAAATACAGCTGACACTGTGATGTAGAAAAAGATTGGAACGGCGGCACTCAGGAAATAAGGCACAAACACAGCCACTTGTATAGGCCAACGTTTCAAAGCTAGTGCTTTTTCGTCAGGGCAATAACAAATAGTAAAAACACTCACCCTTAAATGTGCTCCCCCTCACCGTCAAAGTCCGCGCCTCCGGCTTCACTTCCGCTATACAGGCGCTCCAATATGACGTCACCAAGTGCGCCCTTCACCAAGGAAACCAAGTAAACATACATGATAATTACATCAGCGTTACCTACTACATTAAATATATCATACATCAGATGTTATAATCATTCTTGAGGTATATAATCCATACTAGATGTAGGAGGGCATAGTAATGTATCAGAGAAAGCTATTAAACCCAGTTTGTTCATTTCAACCCCGTGGACTCAATGTATCTAAACGAAAAATCCAACGGGATTCACATTGCAGTAACATTTTAGATCTGTTTCCACCCCTTACCAATGGGGGTACATGATCAATAATCATGTGTTTCAAAGCAGTAGGAGAGTGACCAGCCAGGGAAAAATGTCTTGCCACTGGCTGATCACTATGTCCAGACAAAACAGCTTCTCTTATGGCATACCTATGTTGACCCATTCTAACTTTAAATGGGCACTCTGTCTTACCCGTGTAGTATTTGCCACACGGGCAAATAAGAACATACACAATAAATTTGGAAGTGCAAGAGAGTCTGTGTCTAATCTTGAATGCTTGACCCGTAAATGGATTTTTAATGGTGTCACCTGTCTGCATATAGCCACAAGTGACACACCCAGTACATTTAAAGCAACCATTTTTGGGTTTACCCAAAAAAGTTGTGGGTACCTTTTTATCAAAATTAGTAATATTGTTGTGCACAACATAATCACGTATATTCCTACCTCTGGAAAAACTGCACATAATGCGCTTGTTAATTAAGCTAGGCAAATCTTTATCACTAGCTACAATGGGCCAATGCGAACGGATTGCTTTCCTCACTTTGTTGCTTGCAACATTGTATCGGTTTGGCCAGATAATCTTTTTAGCACCAGATTTCTTAGACTTAGGCTTTAATGTGCTTTCTCTGGGGATGGACATTACTTTCTTTTTAAGTTGTAATAATGTTTGTTTAGCATATCCCGTGCCACAAACTTGTCTATCATAAGGTCTAATTCCGAAGAGACATCACAATCAATCAATCAATCACAATTTTTCCCAATTTTTCCTATCACCATCCAAAAAGGCTTTTGCGCGTGAGACGTATATGCTCTGATGATTGTGATGTCTCTTCGCAATTAGACCTTATGATAGACAAGTTTATGGCACGGGGATATGCTAAACAAACATTATTACAACTTAAAAAGAAAGTAATGTCCATCCCCAGAGAAAGCACATTAAAGCCTAAGTCTAAGAAATCTGGTGCTAATAAGATTATCTGGCCTAACCGATACAATGTTGCAAGCAACAAAGTGAGGAAAGCAATCCGTTCGTATTGGCCCATTGTAGCTAGTGATAAAGATTTGCCTAGCTTAATTAACAAGCGCATTATGTGCAGTTTTTCCAGAGGTAGGAATATACGTGATTATGTTGTGCACAACGATATTACTAATTTTGATAAAAAGGTACCCACGACTTTTTTGGGAAAACCCAAAAATGGTTGCTTTAAATGTACTGGGTGTGTCACTTGTGGCTATATGTAGACAGGTGACACCATTAAAAATCCATTTACGGGTCAAGCATTCAAGATTAGACACAGACTCTCTTGCACTTCAAAATTTATTGTGTATGTTCTTATTTGCCCGTGTGGCAAATACTACACGGGTAAGACAGAGTGCCCATTTAAAGATAGAATGGGTCAACATAGGTATGCCATAAGAGAAGCTGTTTTGTCTGGACATAGTGATCAGCCAGTGGCAAGACATTTTTCCCTGGCTGGTCACTCTCCTACTGCTTTGAAACACATGATTATTGATCATGTACCCCCATTGGTAAGGGGTGGAAACAGATCTAAAATGTTACTGCAATGTGAATCCCGTTGGATTTTTCGTTTAGATACATTGAGTCCACGGGGTTTAAATGAACAAACTGGGTTTAATAGCTTTCTCTGATACATTACTATGCCCTCCTGCATCTAGTATGGATTATATACCTCAAGAATGATTATAACATCTGATGTATGATATATTTAATGTAGTAGGTAACGCTGATGTAATTATCATGTATGTTTACTTGGTTTCCTTGGTGAAGGGCGCACTTGGTGACGTCATATTGGAGCACCTGTATAGCGGAAGTGAAGCCGGAGGCGCGGACTTTGACGGTGAGGGGGAGCACATTTAAGGGTGAGTGTTTTACTATTTGTTATTGCCCTGACGAAAAAGCACTAGCTTTGAAACGTTGGCCTATACAAGTGGCTGTGTTTGTGCCTTATTTCCTGAGTGCCGCCGTTCCAATCTTTTTCTATATATATATATATATATATATATATATATATATAAAAAATATGCTGTCTGGTGGTTTAATTTTAATCTGTAGAACAATTGAGAATACCTATCAACAGATGAATTTATCACCTGTTTGACAATGCTGGTCTTCACCAGTTACAGGTGTATTTAATTTTAACACCGGTTTGACAATGCTGGTCTTCACCAGTTACAGGTGTATGTAATTTAATTTGGAGCTAAAAGATATTACCTACTGAAAAAGTCACAGGAAGTGACGAAACGCGTTTAGGACTCCTGCAGATTGCTTGACCTCACTGGGGGAAGAGCCCCGGCCGCTTGTCTTTCGTGTCTAATTTACTGCCGCCGCTGTGATCAGCAAAGACACCGCCAGCCGCCAAGTCTTAGCTGCTGAGACGAACAAGGATGCTATCAGCCGCCCAGACCGAGGACGCGTCTCTGCTCTCATCATCCAATGGGTCCCGGACGCAGAGATAAAGAGAGCAGCGGCTCTCAGTTACAGCACGCGTCTCAGACACACTGCAGCGGGATCTCCTGTGTGAACCACAATACTGAGACTGAGGTTCTGACAAGCTGGTGAGGGTAACGGTCTTACATACTGTATTATATATTTGCACATTGGATTCTAATTTCCAGCTGGATAACAATATCAGATTGAATTGTATCATATATTGGGACTGCTAAAAAAATAGGATTTTAATACCTACCGGTAAATCCTTTTCTCGTAATCCGTAGAGGATGCTGGGGACTCCAAAAGGACCATGGGGTATAGACGGGATCTGCAGGAGCTTGGGCACACTAAAAAGACTTTGACTGGGTGTGAACTGGCTCCTCCCTCTATGCCCCTACCCCAGACCTCAGTTATAGGAACTGTGCCCAGGAGAGACGGACATTTCGAGGGAAGGATTTTTGTTAACTAAGGGCGATAAACATACCAGCCCACACCACAAACATACCGTATAACTGGAGTAGCATGAAACCAGATAACAGTATGAACTAACAACAGCAACAAGCTGAACATAACTGATACACAAACCACGTGTAACCAGAAGTAACCAGTATCAATACAACTGCAAGGCACAGTCCGCACTGGGATGGGCGCCCAGCATCCTCTACGGACTAGGAGAAAAGGATTTACCGGTAGGTATTAAAATCCTATTTTCTCTTACGTCCTAGAGGATGCTGGGGACTCCAAAAGGACCATGGGGTCTATACCAAAACTCCAGAACGGGCGGGAGAGTGCGGACGACTCTGCAGCACCGATTGAGCAAACATGAGTTCCTCATCAGCCAGGGTATCAAACTTGTAGAACTTAGCAAAAGTGTTTGAACCCGACCAAGTAGCTGCTCGGCAAAGTTGAAGTGCCAAGACTACTCGGGCAGCCGCCCAAGATGAGCCCACCTTCCTGGTAGAATGGGCCTTCACTGACTTCGGCAACGGTAGCCCAGCCGAAGAATGAGCTTGCTGAATCGTATTACAAATCCAGCGTGCAATAGTTTGCTTAGAAGCAGGATTTCCAATCTTGTTGGAAGCATACAGGACAAACAGAGCCTCTGTTTTTCTAGTAAGAGCCGTTCTGGCGACATAAATTTTCAAAGCTCTTACAACATCAAGAGATCTTGGGACCGCCACAGCATCCGTAGCCACAGGTACCACAATAGGTTGGTTTATGTGAAACGAAGAAACCACCTTCGGCAGAAATTGTTGACGAGTCCTCAATTCCGCTCTATCCGAATGAAAGATCAAATATGGGCTCTTGTGAGACAAGGCCGCCAACTCGGACACTCGTCTGGCAGACGCCAGAGCCAAAAGCATGACCACTTTCCAAGTGAGAAACTTCAACTCCACCTTACGCAAAGGCTCAAACCAGTGAGACATAAGAAACTGTAACACCACTTCAAGATCCCACGGCGCCACGGGTGGCACAAATGGAGGATGGATATGCAGCACTCCCTTCACGAAAGTCTGAACCTCAGGAAGGACGGCCAATTCCTTTTGAAAGAAAATAGATAAAGCCTAAATCTGCACTTTGATGGAACCCAATTTCAGGCCCGCATCCACGCCTGCCTGTAAAAAATGGAGGAAACGACCCAAGTGAAACTCCTCCGCAGGAGCTGCTTTGGTTTCACACCACGACACATATTTTCTCCAAATACGGTGATAATGTTTCGCCGTGACCTCCTTCCTAGCCTTAAGGAGAGTGGGGATGACTTCCCCGGGAATACCCTTCCGAGCTAAAATCTGGCGTTCAACTTCCACGCCGTCAAACGCAGCCGCGGTAAGTCCGGAAACAGGCAGGGCCCCTGCAGTAACAGGTCCTCTATTAGAGGAAGCGGCCAGGGATCTTCCACTAGTAATTCCTGAAGATCCGGATACCAGGCCCTCCGCGGCCAATCTGGAACGACGAGTATTGCCTGAACCCTTGTTTGTCTTATGATCCTCAACACCTTTGGAATGAGAGGAAGCGGAGGGAACACATACACCGACTGAAACACCCACGGAGTTACTAGGGCATCCACTGCACAGGCTTGGGGGTCCCTTGACCTGGAACAATACCTCGGAAGCTTCTTGTTGAGGCGAAACGCTATCATGTCTATCAGAGGAATTCCCCAACGCCTTGTCACTTCTGCAAATACCTCTTGATGAAGAGCCCACTCTCCTGGATGGAGATCGTGTCTGCTGAGGAAGTCTGCTTCCCAGTTGTCCACGCCCGGGAGGAAGACTGCTGACAGAGCGCTCACGTGCTGTTCCGCCCAGCGGAGAAGTCTTGTGGCTTCCGCCATCGCCGCCCTGCTCCTTGTTCCGCCTTGGCGGTTTACGTATGCCACCGCTGTGATGTTGTCCGACTGGATCAGGACAGGGAGACCCTGAAGAAGGTTCTTCGCTTGCAGGAGGCTGTTGTAAATGGCTCTTAACTTGAGAACATTTATGTGGAGAGACGATTCCTGGCTTGACCATTTTCCCTGAAAACTTCTTCCCTGCGCGACTGCGCCCCAGCCTCGGAGACTTGCATCTGTGGTCAGCAGGACCCAGTCCTGGATTCTGAAATGGCGTCCCTCTAGAAGGTGAGAGCTTTGCAGCCACCACAGGAGAGAGATCCTGGCCCTGGAAGATAGATTTATTTTCCGGTGCATTTGTAGGTGAGACCCAGACCATTTGTCCAGCAGGTCCCACTGAAACACCCTGGCATGAAACCTGCCAAATGGAATGGCCTCGTACGCCGCCACCATCTTCCCTAGTACTCGAGTGCATTGATGAATCGACACACTTGTTGGTCTCACAAGCTCCTTGTATTTCGAGAGCTTTGTCCTCCGGAAGAAACACTCTCTGAAGCTTCGTGTCTAGGATCATGCCCAGGAAGGGCAGCCGAGTCATCGGAATCAACTGAGACTTTGGCAAATTTAAAATCCAACCGTGATTTTGGAGAACCGTCAGGGAGAGTTCCACATTCTGTGACAATTGCTCCTCTGACCTCGCCTTTATCAGGAGATCGTCCAAGTACGGGATAATTGTGACCCCTCGCTTGCGAAGGAGTAGCATCATTTCTGCCATAACCTTGGTGAAAACCCACGGGGCCGTGGAAAGCCCAAACGGCAACGTCTGAAATTGGTAATGACAATCCTGCACCGCAAATCTCAGGAAGGCCTGATGCGGAGGATATATCGGGACGTGTAAGTAGGCATCCTTTATGTCGACTGCCGCCATAAAATCCCCCCCCTTCTAGGCTGGAGATCACAGCTCGAAGAGATTCCATCTTGAACTTGAACGTTTTCAAGTATGGATTGAGGGATTTTAGGTTCAGAATCGGTCTGACCGAACTGTCCGGCTTTGGTAGGACAAAGAGGCCCGAATAGAACCCTTCCCCCCGTTGGGACAGGGGAACGGGGACAATGACCCTTTCTTGACACAACTTTTGTATTGCAGCATTTACTACTGCTCTTTCCGGAAGAGAAACTGGCAATGACAATTTGAAAAAGCGGCGGAGGGGGGGGGGGGGGGGCATCTCCTGAAACTCCAGTTGTACCCTTGGGACACTATGTATAAGACCCAAGGATCCAGGGCTGATTGAAACGAGACCTGACTGAAGATTCTGAGACGGTCCCCCACCGACACGGACTCCTGGAGGGGAGCCCCAGCGTCATGCGGTGGACTTGGTAGAGGTGGGGGAGGACTTTTGGTCCTGGGTGCCTGACCCTGCAGGCGACTTCTTTCCCCTTCCTCTGCCCTTTGAAGCGAGGAAGGACGAGCCCTTACCTCGCTTGTATTTATTAGGTAGAAAGGACTGCATCTGCTGATGAGGCCCCTTCTTCTGTTGAGCGGGAACATAAGGAAGAAAATATGACTTATCCGCAGTAGCGGTCGACACCAGATCAGCCAGGCCGTCACCAAACAAGACACTACCTTTGATGGGGAGAGCTTCCATATTTGTCTTGGAGTCGGCATCAGCATTCCATTGATGGATCCACAGCGCCCTCCTGGCCGAGACCGCCATGGCATTGGCTCTTGATCCCAAGAGGCCAACATCTCTCGCCGCATCCTTTAGGTAATCTGCAGCGTCCTTGATATTACCAAGAGTCAAAAGAATATTATCTTTATCAAGGGTATCCATATCAAAAGCTAAATTATCAGCCCATTTAGCAATAGCACTACTCACCCATACCGACGCCACAGCAGGTCTGAGCAATGCACCAGTATTAATGAAAATGGCCTTCAAAGACGTCTCCAGCTTGCGATCCGCCGGATCCTTGAGAGCAGCCGTGTCAGGGGACGGAAGCGCCACCTTCTTGGACAAACTGGATAGAGCCTTGTCGACATTTGGAGACGACTCCCATTTTTCCCTGTCATCAGAGGGGAAAAGATACGCCATAAAAATTCTGTTGGGAATCTGCCACCTTTTGTCCGGCGACTCCTAAGCTTTTTGACAAAGAGCATTCATTTCTTGAGAGGGGGAAACTTCACCTCAGGTTTTTTCCCTTTAAATAGGCAAATCCTTGTTTCCTGAACAGCAGGTTCATCAGAGATACGTAAAACATCTTTAATAGCCACAATCATGTACTGAATACTCTTAACTACCCTTGGGTGTAAAGTAGCCTCATTAAACTCGACATCGGAATCAGAGTCCGTGTCGGCATCTGTGTCTACCATCTGGGTAAATGAACGTTTTTGGGACCCTGAGGGGGTCTGCACCTGAGCCAAAGCATCCTCCATGGACTTTCTCCAAGTTTGTGTCTGAGAATCAGATTTATCAAGCCTCTTAGACAATAAAGCCACATTAGCATTAAGTGTACTTAACATAGCAACCCAATCAGCAGTCGGCTGTGCCGACAGAGCCATTTCCAGCTCCTTTTCTGCACCCCCAGTAACTTCTTCTGGGGAGGAACACTCCGCCTCCGACATGCTGACACGAAGTACCGACACCGCCACACTCACACTGGCCAAATAAAGGGGACAGCCTACAGGGAAGCCTGGAGAGAGAAACACAGAGGGAGTATGCCAGCCCACACCCCAGCGCCTATATACTACACAAGTATAATATATATATATATATATATATATCAGTAGCGCTAAAATAACAAGAAAAGCACCAAATTATCTGTGCCCCCCCCCCCCCCCCCGTTTTGCTCCCTTTTACTTGTGAGGAGCATGGAGGTCCCGGGCCAGCGTTCTCTGCAGGGGCTGTGGAGAAAAGAAAATGGCGCTGGTGAGCTGTGCGGCTAAGCCCCGCCTCTTCCTGGCGCGCTTCAATCCCACTCAAATTTGAATTATTTATACTGGCCGGGGTATTATATACGGTGCCCGGGCACCGAATATGCCTTTAGCCAGTCCCAAATACCCCAGTAACTGCTGCCCAGGGCGCTCCCCCCCAGCGCCCTGCACCCTGCAAGTGCCGTTGGTGATGTGTGTGGGAGCATGGAGCGCAGCGCTACCGCTGCGCTGTACCTCCGTTACTGAAGTCTTCTGCCGTCTGAAGTCTTCGGTTCTTCTAATACTCACCTGGCTTCTGTCTTCTGGCTTCTGTGAGGGGGGTGACGGCGTGGCTCCGGGAACAAGCAGCTAGGCGAACCAAGTGATCGAACCCTCTGGAGCTAATGGTGTCCAGTAGCCTAAGAAGCAGAGCCCTTGAACTAAGCAGAAGTAGGTCTGACTTCTCTCCCCTCACTCCCACGATGCAGGGAGCCTGTAGCCAGCAGGTCTCCCTGAAAATAAAAAACCTAACAAAAGTCTTTCTAGAGAAACTCAGTAGAGCTCCCCTAGTGTGTGTCCAGTCACTCTGGGCACAAAGTCTAACTGACATTGTTACACAAATGAGTGTCTTTATTGCCACATATGGATACACTCTCCTATGTTGCTTCTGAGGTTCAAGTATACCTATCAAAGAATTGTTTTTAATATTGATTATTTGTATATGTGTTTTTAAATAAATTTATTGTTATTTTTATTAAACCACCAGTGCATATTTTTCAAGTGATTGGCTCACAGGCGCAACCCTGTTCTTTTCTATTGCAGTATGGGGCCTTGGCCTTCTATATAAAGCACAAAACAGTCGAAGTACAAGTAAAATTTTAACCGGCCCAGATCTGAGATACATAATTTCTTTTCCGGGCGACTGGGGAGTGTCACTGAAGTCTCCCGGCAGTTCCAGGAAAGTAGGTTAAGTATGAGTAGAGACAATTTTTAGTTGGAATCTGTGTCTGCCAGTAGCAATATACCGACTTCGAATCCAGCTTCAAAATAAAAAAACCTTACAATATTATATAAATATCAGTGATCACATTAAAGCACGTATAGGCATCTATGACGCCTTATTCCAAATCAATCTCATGGGCAGTATTGGACTGAAGCATGATGGGCCCACTGGGGGAATGCAGTGGAAGGGGCCCATGCTTGGGGTGTGGCCAGGCACCACAGAGGCTTGACTAACAATTAGAGTGTGCATGTTCTGGTCCCATTTATAAACATACATAGTAAATACTGCTAGTAAAGGCATGATAATGTACCAGATTAATAACAGCAATGCACTGTAGAAAATACACCATAGACTTACAAATGGAGCCGCTCTTATCTATAGCAGCCCCATCGCAAACATGCACTCCCGACGTGACTAGGCGATCCGTCCACCTAGTTACGCTGGGAGTGCACATAGACGCTTCCCATTCAAAGCGTCTCTGCCTGGGCGTGCGCGGTTGCCCGGACGGAGACTCTCCCCATTCAAGTGAATGGGATGCATCTCCGTCACGGGCTGGCACGCCTGACCAGACGGAGACACAGCGTCCAGGGCCTAGTCACAGACAGAGCCACGACTAGCGTGGCTCCATCTGTATGCAGTATAATGTATAATTCAAGTGCACAGTCTGGAATGTGAACCCTAGAGAAGGGTGTGGTCCCTCAGTCAGTGGGGCCCACCGCAGGTTTCCTCTGTACCACTGTGGGCCAGTTCAACCGTGTTCATAGGTCTCTGGACACATGGGCCTGATAATATCTTGCAGAAAAGATACACCAAACAGTAGGAGGAGAAAGACAATAGTGTTGTCTACCAAAAGACAAAAACAAAACAAAACACAAAGACCATCATATCAGTGTTTGTTCTCTATTCTGGAAGCAATAAAGTTTTGTTCAAAACAATGAAGCAGAAAAGTTTTATAATTCTTTAGTTCTTCTAACTTATATACAGGTTGAGTCTCCCTTATCCAAAATGCTTGGGACCAGAGGAATTTTGGATATCGGATTTTTCCGTATTTCGGAATAATTGCATACCATAATGAGATATCATGGCGATGGGACCCAAGTCTAAGCACAGAATGCATTTATGTTCCATATACACCTTATACACACAGCCTGAAGGTATTTTAACCAATATTTTTACTAACTTTATGCATTAAACAAAGTGTGTGTACATTCACACAATTCATTTATGTTTCATATACACCTTATACACACAGCCTGAAGGTCATTTAATACAATATTTTGAATAACTTTGTGTATTAAACAAAGTTTGTGTACATTAACCATCAGAAAACAAAGGTTTTACTATCTCACTCTCACTCAAAAAATTCCGTATTTCGGAATATTCTGTATTTCGGAATATTTGGATATGGGATACTCAACCTGTATTATGTTTCTGCCAAAACCCTTATTTAAAAAAAAAAAAAGTTATTAAATGCAGTTTATAGCATGTCTACTGTCATTGAATCTTGTTCAGAAATTTTTATAAAATAAATATATTTTAGGTTCAATCAATCTAAGTAGCCTGAAGATTGACGTGGTGGTAATGAAAATGCCTTGTGCTTCCATTTTACTGCATAGAATTTGTTATTTCTAATTATAATATATAATATACATTAATGAAGCTGGAGATGGCGAGTAGTAAAATGGTAGATGCTAGAACCAAGTGGCCTAATGGACCTCTGACATCAGGTGGAGGAGCTAGGCTGGTGGGATAGTACTTTCACTATACACTGGTGACGTCAGAAGTCCTTTAACCCAACTTGGTTTTAGCCATAACCGTAGTAAAATAGAGTCGCTGGAATTGAAGTTTTGGCCTACTGAAAACAGCCATTACTGAGTATGTGTGCTGTATTACAGTGGTTCTGCCTGAAATGATTTTTCAAAAGTAGGTAATGTTTTCTTATTAAAAACTTGCATCAGCAGTACATAATAAATACTTAAAATAATAGTACATAAATAATAAATATTCAGTACAAAAAGTAAAAAACAAATACATGTATATTTAAAACAAGAAAATATTCTGTACAAGTTTTATTCACTTGGCACGAAAAAGAGCAAGCCAAAAGAACAAAAACTAATCCAACAATGTGTTTGAAGACATATTCTATACGGGTGTGATACATGTTAACAGTGGCCGCGATGGCGGCGGTCACATGACTGACACTGGCATCCTGACCATGAGAATACCGACAGGGGACAGTTTAATTATTTTACCCCTCCCCTGTCCCCTACCCTAACCTTAATCCGCCTGGGGTGGTGGCTAGGGCTAAGAAACTGGGGTGCTAGCTAGGGCTAAGAGTCGGGAAGGGGGGGGGGGGGTAGCGGCTATGGCTAACCTCCCCCCTCTAGTGCCTAACCCCCACAGTGAACCCAATACTTACCTTCGGGATGGCGGTGGTCAGTGTTCCGCATCCCTTCTTTACACCCCAAGTTTTATCCAGTTGATATAAAATAGGACAAAATCCCCCCCCAAAAAAACTAATACAAATGTGTGGATTAATTAGCATCCCATTCCCTAAGCCACCTTATTCCCTTTTCCTATGTCCTTGTTACTGGGCCTCATTCCTCATCCATACCACCATACACTCACACATACATCCTCAACACCATACACACACACACACACACACACACACACACACACACACACACACACACACACACACACACACCCTCATACACTCCCTCTTTCATACACATTCACCCTTCATACATACCTAAAGCATCACCAACATTAATTACAAGTAGATATGTATTTCCTTCTCCTTTACTAAAAACATTCTTTAAACTTGGCATTGAAGGGGCACACATCAAGTATAGTTGTGCCTCAATTTTCACAAGTGATAGGTTTCTTCAAAAGCATATTAGTTTACAAAGAAAAATGGCGGTCTACACGGGTAGGAGCTGGCTGTTGGAAGGAGTTCAGTTGGTTGAGAGTGAAATCTTTAGGGGTGTTCCTTGCTGAGGGCCGGCACAGTCACTTTCTATACTGTTATTCTTTGGTAAAGAAGCACGTTCTAGGCGAACAGTGCACAGGCAATAAGATAATCCTGTACTTTTCTGTTACTGTAATGATTAATTTAAATTGAGACTATTTTTGGAGAAAAACTGAAACGTTTAATAGCACCTTTGGGTTTAGAAACAGGCCACATTCAAGACAATAAATTATGTAAAGGGAAAACTCATTAATATTGCATTCAATTATAAGTATATAATAAGATATTAAATGAACTGCTATTGATAAATAGATTGGCTTTATTGTAAACCTTCCTGCTACACAGCCTTAAACTGGCTGACAATTATTATATTAAATATGAATGTTTTCATGGATCCTTTATGAGTACAACCTAAAGAAAAATGGTTGAAAGCAGAACTCTTAATTTAATGCTAATTTACATGTCTATCTACATGGAAAATGTTTAGGTCAGACTCTAGATTTACAATATAATTGTATTTTCAATAATTAAAGCCCAAGAAAAACTTAATTTGGTCTGTCACGCACAGCAGTACATAACAGAAGGAAATAAGCAAATTAAAGCAGGTCCTATAGGCAAACGCAAGGGGCGGGTGAATACAATTGCCTGGACACTCCCTTCTTGCAAAGCCAGCAACAAGAAAATATGACCACAATAGCAGTAGTACATAATACGATTTTACTATAGCGGTGGCCACAACATACAGTAAAAAGGATGGAATAGAGCTGATGTGCATGCCCAGTGGCAGCAGTTTCTCCTTGCAAGTGTGCTGTGTGTGTGGATCTGAGCACTCAATTAGCATACACCAGGCCGGAGAACAGCTGCCAGTAAGAAGAGACAGGCATCTTGCCATGAGGTGGGAGAATGTGTGTGCTTAAGTAGTTATATTGCCTACTGGTTATACTATGTATGTATTAGTATTTATTATGGCATGTTTAACCTTTTTTGATCACTTATTTATTAAATATGTTTGATACAGAAACTTTGTTTTTCTTACTCTCTAACCTACAGCCTATACTAAAGACCATTGTTAACATAGGCAAAAATTCTGCTTATAGCCCCTATCTCCATACTTCACTGTAGTGCAAGGAACTAATCATGTCTCTTCAAAAAATTTCCCATAGGAATCTATCAGGCTGGAATGGTATTATCATTACCATTCCAGCCTGATAGATTCCTATGGGAAATTTTAGAGAGTAAGAAAAACAAAGTTTCTGTACCAAACATATTTAATAAATAAGTGATCAAAAAAGGTTAAACATGCCATAATAAATACTAATACATACATAGTATAACCAGTAGGCAATATAACTACCTAAGCACACACATCCTTGTAGTTTTCACCTCATTGAGGGTGGGATGTACTAACATATGCGATTAGTATCTCAAAGGACAGCTGTCTCGATAAGAGCTGTCCTTTGCAATCAGTGGACTTCCGGGTTTTGGCCCCTGGAGTCCCTCTGTGCATGAGCAGAAAGACGCTGCGGCCACAGGGTGTGCTGAGAGGGATCCAATTAGATCCTTCTCAGAGCAAAATGTGGAAAGAAGCACATAGGTTTTTATAGGGTTACCAACTGCATGCATGTCCTGGTATGCATCACATTCCAGTGCTTGGTACATACGGGAAATGTGGCCAGTGTCTGAAAAAACAGCAGTTTTTTGTTTCTTTTTACCGCATTTTCAGTTTAGTACATCCCGTCCAGAATCACCAAAGTAATAGTTAGTGGCTGTCATTACCTTTAATATGAACAGGAAGCACTCGATATCCCGGCTGTCGGGATCCTGGTGCTCTGCATACCGGTGCCGGGATCCAGGGGCGTATCTAGAGAGGAGGGGACCCGTGTGCAGTCTCCGGGTGTGGGCCTCCTCTCCCATTCCGTAGCCGGTAGCAGTGCTGTTAGTGCTCTGTCTGAGCGCTAGAGACTCTGGCACAGTGCCAGAGTCTACAGCGCATGCGCAAGTCTCCAAAAAAATGGCGCGGTGGCCATTTTTCCGGAGACCTGCGCATGTGCTGTAGACTCTGGCACTGTGCCAGAGTCTCTAGTGCTCAGACAGAGCACTAACAGCGCTGCTGCGGCTGCTGGCTATGGGCCTCGGGAGAAGAAGGGGCCCACACCCAGACACCAGAAAGGTAAGTATATAGAAGAAATGGGTGCAGTGTGGGCCCCCTCTGGACCTAGGGGCCCGTGTGCACCGCACACACTGCACCCATAATAGATACGCCAGTGGGATACCGCTGGGATACCATCAACTATTCTCCCTCTTGGGGCTCTTTTGCGCTCACCCCCGCTGCCGCCATTCCAGCAGTTGGGATCCCAGCACCGGTATGCTGGCCACCGGGATCTTGAGCGCCGGTATATCGTAGTACACCCAGTATGAGCATTGGTCTACTTTCTTAGTGTGTGCTCTGGTAGTAGCTATGTTGGGTTTTACCAGTCTGACAATCCCAGCTACAGGTATGATGGGTATATTTCTAGGCCTCTCTACATCATTGCAGCTAATGAGACTCTTTAAAAGAAATAAATTCTGTAGAAGGCAGATGGAATTCAGTAGGGGAAAACAATCAGTCATAGGAGCTGATTAAGGGGGGTTTGCAATTAGCTTTGTTTTTATTTCGCCTAGGTGAAAAAACTGATCTTTTCGCTATTTTTAGGACAAATGGGGATTCGCCCTATGCAATAGCAGGGCTGGATTTTCGTCTAGGTGAAAAATGCGACGGGCAGAAAACACGTGGATTGGCAAATGCACATATTTTCTGTCTAAACCACGGGCCATTTCCACTGATTTTGAGGCATTTTTCGCCAATGCCTTTTCACTTAAAAAAGAAAAAAAAAAAAAAAGGTGAAAGGGCATTGGTAAAAATGATAGGAGCTAATTGCATATTAACTTGCTTCCTTCAGGCAGGCGTTACAGGGCCGTCCCCGCCGGGTCCACCAGAAGCCTCAAAAGTAGCAAACCAAAGACAAAATTCCTAGTATACGCAAGTATACCTGGCCAATAAAGCTTATTCTGATTCTGAGTTGCCTGTTCCATCAGTACATTTTATTGCCTCTTCCCTATTGATTATGGGGCATATTTATTATCCTATAAATGTCACAATTTCTACACTCCGCAGGAAATGTAGAAATTGTGACATTCATCAAACTCCAGAAAAGTATTTTTTCCGGAGTTTGAATGTGAAACTGTAAACTGTATACCATCCTGAGAAGGCGAACAGCCCCCGAATCTCTTCACAAGCTGCCGTTTACACGGAGGGAGCATAATGAAATTTGTGAGATAATGCAATGAGAATTGAAAACTAAAAATTCTCATTGCACGATTTTTTCATGATGAATATGCCCCTATGCAATGTATACAAATAATCATTGGTTACATGAGAGAGTTTTCAGCCCAGCCCATATCTCCAGCCAGAGGCGCAAAGCATCTAATCTCGTGTGGTAATAGCAACTGAGAGGGACAGAGAAAAGGGAGTTGTGGCAGGGGTAAGTATAAGGGCATTTGGTGGAGGGAAGAGGCTCTTATAGAACCAGCTTTCACCTGGTCTAGTATACTATCCTGTACATTTCACATATCAACACAGCTCATAGGCAAACGCAGGGGGGGTTTCAGGTTGCCTGGAAACCCCCCTCCTCTTGGCCAGTGGCTCAAATTCTGACAATGGCCCTCATTCCGAGTTGTTCGCTCGCAAGCTGCTTTTAGCAGCTTTGCACACGCTAAGCCGCCGCCTACTGGGAGTGAATCTTAGCATAGTAGATTTGCGAACGAAAGATTAGCAGATTTGCGAATAGACACTTCTTAGCAGTTTCTGAGTAGCTCGAGACTTACTCTGCCACTGCGATCAGTTCAGTCAGTTTCGTTCCTGGTTTGACGTCACAAACACACCCAGCGTTCACCCAGACACTCCCCCGTTTCTTCAGACACTCCCGCGTTTTTCCCAGAAACGCCAGCGTTTTTACGCACACACCCATAAAACGGCCAGTTTCCGCCCAGAAACACCCACTTCCTGTCAATCACACTACGATCACCAGAACGAAGAAAAAACCTTGTAATGCCGTGAGTAAAATTCCAAACTTAATAGCAAATTTACTTGGCGCAGTCGCACTGCGGACATTGCGCATGCGCATTAGCGACTAATCGCTCCGTTGCGAAAAAAAATAACGAGCGATCAACTCGGAATGACCACCAATAGCAATAGTATATAATACAACTACTAGAGCTGCTGCCACATCATTCAGTATAGGGGACAGAGCAGAGCTGCTGCATATGCCCCAGTGGTAGCAGCTTATTCTACCTAGTTTGCCATGTGTGGATCTGAGTCCTCAATCACTGCACTGGACCAGAGAGTAGTTACCAGGAAGAAGAGACAGAAGCCTTACCATGAGGTGGGAGAATGTGTGCTTAGAACGTGCAGTACTGGTTCTATTATGTTTGTGTATTTATGTATTATTTAAATATGTCTGCTACAGCCTATACTAGTGTGTTAGATATTAATACTGTATTCCATACAGTATCCAGTGTATAAAAAGACCAATGTTTACATTAATATCCATGGGCGTTACTAGGATCTTCTACCACTCTCCCAGACTCCCGCACTTCCTCCAGTGTTCCGCAGAGTGTGAGATTGTAGATTACATTTGGAAACCCCCCTCTAGAAATCCTGAGTTTGCCACTGCAGCTGGCTACTTACATCAAGATGAAATACCCTTATCACAGTTTCTTTCAGCTGCTCCAGGTAGGAGTTGATTCTCTCTCTTCTCTTGCGTTCAATAAGCGGCTTTCTGAGCTGTATAGGGAAAGAACAGAACTGATCATGTAATGATACTCTCAGCTAAAAGGTGCATTTAGTATTTATGTAAAAGCCAAGGGACAGCTCTGAAATTCTTTGAATGTGTTCTCTCAAATTGTGCAAGTGCCAAAGTACATGGTTTTATGGAACAAGATGGCGGTGCCTGCACAGCTGCAGTGCTTGTTTAGGGCTGTAATTGCAAGAAAAGGGACCTTCCAGTCAGTGAGAGCTTTTACTGGCTGTTGACATTAATTCTTGTAGCCTATTTGACCATACGCTTTCCAACGCAATGTATTTTTATTTCTAATAAATGTTTCTACCATAAAAGGTATACAGTAGGTACACATTATCTTGAAATCAAGTTTCTTTTAGCAGTTATTTGATCCATAGGGTGATATTCAAATTACCCTGCTGCATATTCAATTGCGGGCCGTTTTCGTCCTTTTTTAAAGCATTTTCGCCAATGACTTTTCACTTCTTTATTTTAGTGGCATTGGTGAAAAATGCCTCAAAATTGTTGAAAATGGCCCATGTTTTTGCTGGGGCAGGTGTAAAAACATGTGGATTCACCGCTCCACATGTTTTTCACTCCTGTCAGATATTTTGCCTAGGCGAAAGAACGGCCCTGCTATTGCATAGGGCGAATCCCCATTCACCCTAAAAAATATCGAAAAGTGCAATTTTTTTGCCTATTGAATACCCACCATAGTGTCTGACTGATTTCCCAACTTACTGCAAAATTATCCAGAAGAAAGAGAAAAGCCTTGTAGCACAAGTAGAGATGTCTTTATTCAAACTAGAATAAGAAATGTAATTAGATCATACCTACCTATTCTCCCGGATTCTGCGGGAGTCACCAGGTTACTCGGGCTGTCCCCCGCAGCCCCGGAATAGTGGACACCCCTCCCGCATTCTGCCCACCTCCTAGTGAAGTGGGCAGAATGAGGAGAATAATACGGCAAAATCGTAGCCCCAACAGAGGGGGCAGAGCCTAATGATGCGATTGTATGCTAATTGCTCCATTTTAGCTCCACCCAAATATTGCCCAATTGAGGTATATTCACGGTGGGTAGGCGAGGCCTAATGATGCCATAAGCTCGGCCCTGCCCACCTGCTTCTCCTCTCCAGTTTGCTTGCTTCAAACTTGTTGACATTATGATCATGATTTTTGGGCCTGTTCAATTGGGGAGATGCTGGGCTGCCCCCGGAGACTATGCCTGCATTGCACTAATGTCACAGTTCTGCACCTAGCTTCCTGGAGGAGCTTGCATTTTGGTGTCACCCCCTGGAATGGTGACACCCGGGTGCAGTTCGCACCCCCTTAGTGATGCCTTTGGTTGGAAGACAAAAGAAGGTAACATAAATCATAAAATGTTGCTTTTCTGAGGTAAATAACTACATTTTATTATATTTATAAATTATATTACATACAGGGGGACCCCCAGACAAGAGATTCACATTATTGCACTGGTTCTGAAAAAGCTTTTGTTCGATTGGCCCTGCCCTTCTTGTATGCTGCTGGAGGTCAGGACTTTTGCTGACGGGGGGAAGCTTAGCAGCATGGCTGCCTCTTGCTTACCTTACATCGAGATGCCACAAGGAACTGCTGATGCACACTTCCTAACCTCTCACCTACTCTGGGCTGGAGTGGTGGCTTCTGGGTCCCAGAGGTCATGTGACTGTGAGACCTGGAAGTTACATCCAGTCAGAATGTCGACACGTTCTCTGTTGACCTTTTGACTACATCCCCTCAACTAAGCCTTGTGTGTTTTATTGACAGTGATATGTCAGGGGGCAGATGTACTAAGCCTTGTAAAGTGATAGAGTGGTATGTACTAATAGACATCGCCGCCCATCGCCAAGATGCTAATCGCATATGTACTTACATATGCGATTAGCATTGCGGAGGACAGCTCTTTCGGTAAGAGCTGTCCTCTGCGATCCCCAGAGGCTGCCTGACTTCCGGGATTCGGCCCAGGAGTCTGTCTGCGCATGCACAGGGTGACAGAGGCAGGTGTGGGGCATGCTGGGAGAGATCCGACCAGATCCCTCATAGGGGGTAATTCCAAGTTGATCGCAGCAGGAAATTTTTTAGCAGTTGGGCAAAACCATGTGCACTGCAGGGGAGGCAGATTTAACATGTGCAGAGAGAGAGTTAGATTTGGGTGTGGTGTGTTCAATCTGCAATCTAATTTGCAGTGTAAAAATAAAGCAGCCAGTATTTACCCTGCACAGAAACAAAATAACCCACCCAAATCTAACTCTCTCTGCACATGTTATATCTGCCTCCCCTGCAGTGCACATGGTTTTGCCCAACTGCTACCAAAATTCCTGCTGCGATCAACTTGGAATTACCCCCATACAGCGCTGCGGAGAGAAGCCCATAGGCTTCTATGGTGTATCGCCAGCAAAAGCTGGCGAACCCCTCCGCAGCGCTGACCTGCTAGCTGGGGGTTAGTACATTAGGAAAATGTGGTAAATGGTAGTTTACCGCATTTTCCATTTAATACATCGCGCCCATAGAGCGGACAGAAATATTTAGTCATGTTGCACTGTTTGCCTTCTCCTTTAGATCCTTAATTTCAGCAGCCACAATCTGAGGAGTACAGGAGGCAGGTGTGAAGGCCTCAGTACTTGCTTTCAGTCATCTGCAGCCCAGGTCACCACTCTGTGAAACTAATCAGTAAAGCTGGGTACACACTGGCAGCTATATCGGCCTTCTAAGCAAATGGCCGATATATTGCAAGCCCGCCGGTAGGTGTGTACCCCTGATTTGATTGTGAACGACATAGTTCACAGATATATCACGACGGTTGTACAGCGCAGCTGATGCCCTGTGCATTTGGCTTTGCGTTTGGGCGGTCTGTACACTTGCTGCAGTGACCGCCAGTGACTGACATCTCAACTGGGCGGACACATGTAAATGCCCGCCCAGTTGTGACGTCTGGCACGACACATCGGGCGGATGGTAAGTGTGTATGCACTTACCAATAATCAGAGAGGCCGTAGGCCAGGTGTGTACACAGCTTTACAGTTTACAGTGGATGCCAGGTACTGCATACCTCCGAACAGTTTCAAATCCTATCCCTGTGCTCCTTGTGTGAAAAAGAACGTGTCTGTATGGCCAGGTTGCCACACTCCATAGTTTATGACATTTTGGGGCATGGCTGCAAGTCGCATTTCTTGGCTTGCTGAGGCAGCCCCTCCCAGCACAGTGTGTCATCTATTCACCAATGTGCTGCCATCCAGGGCAGTGGAGACAGAGTGGACCACCAACTTCCCCATCATGCCCCCCTTGCTAAGCTTGGTAATGTGAATTTGGTGAATTTGACAATGAAGCAGGTTATTGGTTTTTATGGGGGATGCTTTTGCAATTGAAAATGCGGAGTCACAGTCACAGAAGATATCTCCGATATCCGCTGTGGTACCCTGTAGTTACTTACAGGGGGTACTTAACACCTGGGTGTACAGCCTACCCCCAAAACTGTGTGTTTCGGGGGATATCACAAAAATGTCTTGATGAATAGTCCCCTAGTTTAAAATCACCGGATAAGAAAGAATACAGTGGTAAAATGTTATATTTTTATTTCATTTTCCTTTTAAAACATTGTACAATTTCATACATACTGCTTGGCAGCTATAGTCAATACAGATCCTGTAAGTGTGATCAGAAGATGAGCCTCAAAAAGTAAATAGCACAAGCCTAATTGCAGTATGTACGCTGTGACTGGCACTGCCAAGCATTGCATTGGTCAGATTCTGGGCATCTGGACTATAGATCTACACTAAAAAGCTCTACAGTCAATAGGTCTACCATTAATGGTAAACATGCATTAGGTCGAAAGGGTCAAAAGGTCGACAGCGTGAAAAAGTCAACAGGGCCAACAGGGTCAAAAGGTCGACATGACAATAGTCGCCACACATTTGGTAGACACACGTTTTTTGCTTTTGTTTTGTTTTAATTTTTTTCAACTTTTTCATACTTTACCATCCACGTGGATGATAATTGGGTATATGAACCTATAACAAGTACAGTGGTAGCGTCCCCCTCGCCATGCGAGGAGACACAGTACACTAATGGGGCTTGTTTGTGGCAGAAAAGTGACAAAACACCCCCAAAAACCCCAACAAATTGTGTCTACCTTTTTTGTGTCGAATATTTCCATGTTAACCTTTTGACCCCATTGACCTTTTGACCGTGTCAACCTTTCCGACTGTCTACCTATTCTATGTCGACCTTGGACCTGTTGACCCTGTTGACCTAATGCATGTCTACCATTAGTGGTAGACCTGTTGACTGTAGACCTATATTAACTGTTCATGAATAAACTATAAACTGCTAAGGCTATATATATATATTCACATCAGTTCCTGCCCCAGTGGAGCTTCTTGAATCTATGGGGAACATGTACTAAGCAGTGATAAAAGTGGAGAGGTGAGCCAGTGGAGAAGTGGCCCATGGCAACCAATCAGCTGCTCTGTATATGTTTATAGTATGCAAATTATAAATGTTATGTCAATGCTGATTGGTTGCCATGGGCAACTTCTCCACTGGCTCACTTCTCTTTTATCACTGCTTAGTACATGTACCCCTATATTCCTTACCACATGTAGGGTTAACTTTTTGCTAGAAGCCAAATAACTTACCAGTATGCTTTGGGAGTGTGATAGGAAACAGGAGCATGAGAGAACATACAAACTCTACATACATAAGCCATGGTCAGTAATTGAACTCATGACCTCAATGCTGTGAGGCAGTAATGCCAACCACTACACCAACCATGTTTGCACATTACATTTTAGTTGTTTTTCAAGCGATTTCATAGTTTTAGACAAAGAAAAGCTAGCCTAATAAGTGTGGGCATGCAATGTACATCTAGGAAATGGAAATACTGTACACAGAGACGGATAGTCACTGACACTCGCATATGTACCTGTTATAAAGCCTGACACCTTTGTTTAAATCAATTCACGCTAGAGACATGGGTAAAGTAATGGTTTGGCAGAGACGGCCATAATGCTTAACTTGATCATATGTCTACCAACTGTTTACAAATATATAGCTTGGCACAGGCTATACTTGTGGAGCCAACCTTTAGCACCACATGAGTTAATGCAACCCAGCTTACACTGTACAGATGCCCCTCACTTGCAGACCTACCTGTTTATCGACTGCTCGGACTTCTGACTAGCTCTCCAACCAGCTGGAAATGGCAGTGCTGCATCTCAGCGTCTACTCGGCGTCAATTGCTGCATCTCAGTGTCAAGTGCGGCGTCTCAGCTTTACATACGGCGGCGCGGTGTAAGTACAGCATGCGGCATGGTGTCTCAGCAGCACGTCGTAAGTACGGGTATGGGCTCCTTGCTTATCAACCAATTTGTTTAACGACCTAGTCATAGGAACGGAACTCAGGGGCAGATGTATTAAGCCTGGAGAAGTGAAAAAGCAATGATAAAGCAGTGATAACACACCAGCCAATCAGCTCCAGTATGCAAATTGACAGTTAGAGCTGATTGGCTGGTGCTTTATCACCTTCCACTTATCCCTGCTTTATCACTTCTCCAGGCTTAACACATCTGCCCCTCAGTCATTAAGTGAGGGGCATCTATAGATGTACACTGCACGCTGTGAGTCTGAAATACCAGGCTCTGCTTCATGGGTGTCTACTAGTCCAGTTGGCACATAAGCAATGCAAGGCTGTGAGTATGAAGTGTGTCCAACTCACTGTGTGCCGCCTATGTGTGTAACCTGAGGCAAGCTGCTAGGTGTGTAACCTAAGCTACGATGTGGGTACAACTAGTGCATACAGGATGTGATTGGGGGATTACACATGGGATGGGACTATGTTAATGCCAGGTGACTGACGTGAGTGTAAAGGGGAGCTGGGACTGAGTTTTTCCACCAGGGTAGGAGTTTCAAATGTGCTGAGCTTTTCCTGAGTGTGGAGTGGTGTGTCTGCTGTGCACATGGGAGCTGTAAATGTATAATCTGAGCAGGGTCCCATATGTCAAAGCTTCATGTCAATGATAACCTGTCACAGAGGGCAGCGCTTACCTTTCTTTCCTGTTTGCCACTGGTAAGTTTCAAGGGGTCCTTCGGTGCTGTAGACATTGCAACCTGCTGATGCTATCCAGCTTCCTCAGTGACACTAGTGTGATCTCTTGCTTTGAAATGTGTCACTGGTAGTTACCAAATCTCCCTGCCTCTCTATTGCTCTGCCTCTAACCTCCCGCTGCTGTGTTCCTGTTCTTATTCTGTCCCTTCAGCAGTTTCCCGCTCTAGCATTATATACAGGCCTCATTAGCATGTGAATAGCTCTCTCTTTTCTCTCTCTCTTTAAGGATCCCAGGCACAGATGTCCGGATCAGGGTCTTTTGTTTAGCCCACACCATCCCCTGAAAACACCCGTGTCACATTGTAACCTCGTCACTCAGAGGAATGCAATTCAAGTGGACTTTTTATGTACAAAATGAGCAATTGCTAATAAGTTTCCAGACAGTGATGCAGCGTTGCCTGCAATTTTCGCACCCAATACGCAGGCACAAATTGTGTTTACTAAAAAAGTTGCAATGGTGACCACATACAAAGCGCCAATTTTCTTAAGGTACACACTGGTCGGTAGCATTGGTTTATGCGACAGGTACACAATACCTTTTACATTTTTTGGACTTGCTCCTTCCTTGACTATCCATGTCACAAATCATAACCTTTAGTAACCTTGTGGCGAGTGGAGTGGAGCAAAACACTGTGCCCGAAGCATGGCAAGCGAAGCAGACCCATGAAGGGAACAAGTTTCTACAAACGGTGGTCCCAGATGACAAAACTATCCACAATAATCCCAAAAATGCTAAAAAAAAAATCATGTCAACCATTTTTATGTCGACCATTGTCACGTTGTCATTTTTTGACCCTATTGACCTTTTGTCCACGTTGACCTTGTGTCTGTCGACTATATGGGGTCAACCTAATGACTGGAGACCTAATGAATGTAGATCTTCTATACCACACCCGTGCTGTGGGGTGTGGCCACATTGGGCGGCAAGGATACACTCTGTTCAAGTGTCGGACTGGGGCATGAAGGGCCCACTGGGGAATGCAGTGGTAGCGGCCCATGTTTAGGGGTGTGGCCAGTCTCCAGAGGGGGTGTTGCCAGACGCTACATTGGTTTGCCTAAAAATTACAGAGTGCATGGGCTGGGTACCTTAATAAATATATAAATACTGCTAGTGCATGCATGATAATGTACCAGATAAATATTGGCAATGCAGTGTAGAGAATGCACCATAGTCATGTGCATTATGAGATAAGTAACATGTGTATAATGTATAATTCAAGTGCGCAGTGTGGAACCTGATCCCTGGGGGGGGGGGGGGCAGACAGCGGGGCCCACCGGGGGGCTCTTCCCCCTGTACCTCTGTGGACCAGTCCAACCCTGCACTGTTGCATACTCTTTGGATATTGATCCTGATTCAGAGGTGGACCCGGGCGTGAACGGTGATCAGTGGCAGCAGATCTGAGAAGTTGTGTAAATGATACAGGTGTAGTTAGAACCAGGATGCCCACCTGTGGCGTCTCCGATCCTCTGCATGCTTCTGAAGATGACCATCGGATTACTATCATGAACACTGGGCCTGATTCTGATTTGTAAGGAAAGAGGCTTTGCAAGTCCATACAAATAGAATGCAAATGCAGCAGGAGGCTTCTGTAGCAGAAAGAGGCCTCCTGCATGCATCTGTGATCCGAATGCCTCGTCCGAAGACGCAGCATTGGATTACCATGGCAACCGTTGGTCATGATGGTCACAGCACTTGGCCAGTTTGCATTAGCCAAAGCTTACGCAGACTGGCCATCGGACCCAGTCAGCCGAGTGCAGAGGCGTCTCTTACCCTCTGGACACCCGATGCGGTGGTAAAACGGGGGAGGGGCTTCATGGTAAGGGGGTGGGGTGTCACTGGAGGGGCGGGGCTTTGTGCCCAGTCATCTGTTTTCCAGCACTTGGGGTCCAAAAAAGGGGTCGGGCTTCGTGGGAATGGGACACGGCTTTGTGTCCTGACTCCTGACCCCCATTTTTCGTCACTTGGGGGGATCGGGAGGTGTGGGCTGCCTCCCGCGGAGTGCTGTTTCTGCAGTGCCGGCTCCTGCTCAGTGACAGGAGCCGAGTGCTGCACATAATGTAACAGTGCAGCAAACGGCTCCTGTCACTGAGCAGGAGCCGGCATTTTGGTGTCACCTCTCGGCGGGTGACACCCGGGAGCAGGCCGCACCCCCCTTGTGATGCCAGTGGCCGAGTGCAAGAAGCAAACCCTGGGCCCAGCACGCCTACAAAACAGGGGAGACATGGACCCATTTTGTAAATCGGACCCGGTCCCCACCCCCCAAATGCTGTAGCATGTCAATCATACACTGACCCAATGGGGGTCTGCAAACAATATCGCATTTGCAGACTCCCAGCAATCAGATTTGTATGTAAACCATCAGGTTTGTGTACAAACGCATAATGCTATGCACCTGCGCACTGTGCCGTTAAGGGTAGACCTGGCTAGCTGCAGCACATAAATAGGTAACCAACCTATGCGTGGACAAATTATAATACAAAAGATGTGCTGCGCTGAGCGCTCAGCCTAGTGTGTGAGGATTGTAGTGCTTGTTACCACCACAACTCCCAGAAGAAGACCACTAATTGGTTGAAATGAATTGGAGAGAGAGAGAGAGACCGCAGCAACTGACAAAACCACGATCCGTGCACGGACCAACCCAGGAACACAGCAGCAGCGCAGCTGAGAGTAGAGATCGAGTCCCCATGGCTGCTTAGGTAAGTCTCCGTAGTGGAGAGGAATTGGTCGGGTTAGGCTGAACAAGCCAAACTGTACCAACTACTCTTCCCCGACTACACCCATCCACACCTGGGTCCGTGTCTCAGCAGAGGCTCACGTGGTGGACACCCCTTTGGACGGCGGCCCCGGAGCGGAGGACGGCGAGTCCGGAGCGCAGAGGCACCCGGGGGCAGGTTAAACTGACTCAGTAAGACGTGGCAAGAACCAGGTACCTAAGTCAGTGAGCGGGACGCCGCCACTCACCCGTGTTTGGCAGCACCACTGACTTTATTCCGTGGAGACAATTTGCTTCATTTAACAGCATCTTGATTTAGTGTGCAGAGAGCAATATAGAGAGACAGCATCGAGTACCAAGCAATGCGGGACTGTTTATCACCATGCACCTAAATTGTACTGTTCAATCAAATGATCACATTCCCCATCCTATTTCACAGTACATAAGAATATACTTCCTCTAAAACATTTTTCTCATTTGTAGCATTAGGCTGAACACAGCAGTGACACATGATTTTTTTGCTTATCTGCATAATATTACATCCAATACTTGGTTTATGTTCATTTAGTAAACTATACAATTTATGAATTTAGATCAGTTTTATTGGTAACAAGCACTACAATCCTCACACACTAGGCTGAGCGCAGCACATCTTTTGTATTATAATTTGTGTACAAATGCGAATCAGGGGGTAATTCTGAGTTGATCGCAGCAGCAAGTTTGTTAGCAATTGGGCAAAACCATGTGCACTGCAGGGGGAGGAGGGCAGATATAACATTTGCAGAGAGAATTAGATTTGGGTGGGTTATATTGTTTCTGTGCAGGGTAAATACTGGCTGCTTTATTTTTACACTGCAATTCAGATTTCAGTTTGAATACACCCCACCCAAATCTAACTCTCTCTGCACATGTTATATCTGTCACCCCTGCAGTACACATGGTTTTGCCCAACTGCTAACAAATTTACTGCTGCGATCAACTCAGAATTAGGCCCTAGGCCCATTGGGCGAACCATCGGACATCTGAGTAATTCTAAAGTTACTAAGAACGTCTACTGCATCTAAGCTGCTGAGGCCAGAGAACCTGCGTCGGAAGATGCAGATGCTGTCTTTGACACGCCTCAGAAACAGGGCTGACACGCATTTACTAAGCACTCCTCTTTCCTGCCCCCAAACAGTTGCAGTGAATTAATCACACTTCTGAGACCATCACACACCATCCCTGCACATCTCCAGCACATGTGCAAATAACAAAGCATTGCTCAGTTGTGATGGTGTCCAATATAAGGTTCCCCATGGCTACCTCCGAATAATACGGCTTTCTCCGTTGTAAATGTGCCTTTATCCTGGTTGGTGCCTGCTTGCAATTGCTTAACATGTCCTGATTCCTGAATGCATACCTCCCAACATTTTCAAAGAGAGAAGCGGGACTCCCTCGTGCGCGCGTGTCTGGCCTATGGCTGCATGGCCTATATTAAAGGGGGCATGGCCTTGCAGCATGCACACAGCGTCTATTCACCGCTGCAAGCGTGACAGGAGAATCCCAACTGCCCACCCATCGCGGGACAGCAGGACAGTCCCCAAAAAATGGGACTGTCCTACGAAATCGGGACAGTTGGGAGGTATGTAAATGTGAATATGAGTGGCAGGTAGAATTTGGGGGAGGTGATAGCTAGGAAAATTCAGGCAGGGTCGGACTGGCCCACAGGGGAACAGGGGAAACCACCAGTGGGCCCCACTGCCTCTGGGTCCTCCTCCTTTAGGGATCAGGTTCCAGACTCTGTAATGGTTAGTCAAACCTCTGTGGTGGCTGGCCACGCCCTAGTGGAGCCTGGCCACACCCTTAAGCATTGGCCTCTACTGCAGCATCGCCCCGGTGGGCCCTTCATGCCGCAGTCCGACACTGAATGCAGGCATGTCATGACCTCTTCTGTGCATTGCATAGTCAGCCTATGTGGGAGACCCCGGCGTCTTAGGAGAGGTGCTCAGACAGCATAATGTTGCTTAGTGGTCCGATGTTCCCAACTTTTCCGCTTATGTACATAAGTGGCGGATGTGAGACACTGGCAATGGCCGCTTGTGTGCCAAGACGGTTGCTGAGTCATTTGCATATTTTTGCAAGTCCACTAAGAACGTCCTGTGCCTTTCCATCAGGCCGAATATTGGAATAAAATTAGGGCATCATCTAGATGAAATGCTTAATGCCCAATGAAGCGAGGTCACACATCAAATGCTGATTTAATTCAAGAGTCAAATATATTAGCTGAAAAACCTCCAGCATCATGTATTTACACCCTATCATGTATTTACACCCCTATGGGCCTGCAAGGCAAAATGTGTGATGTTGAGGTGATGCTAGATAACCCAGAATTGAATTTCCTCATATTGGGCCTGATTCTGATTTGGAAGTAAAGTAAAACAAAATCAAGTAACTGATCGGCCCCACCTGCAGTGCAGCATGGGCAAAACCATGCTGCACTGCAGGTGGGGCCGATGTAACATGTGCAGAGAGATTAGATTTTAATTTGGAGGTATTAAAATTGAAATCTAAATTGGCAAGTAAAAATAAAGATGTGTAATATTTGTGGGCTACATGCAAATGCAGCCAGTATTTACCCTGCACAGAAAAAATATGAATGTATTTGCTACCCTTGCAGTGCAACATGGTTTGTTTCAGACACAAAGTTACTTGCTTACTTCCAAATCCAAATCAGGCCCATCCTGTGATCTTTGGTAATATACTCAGTGCTCAGAACCAAAATAATTCAATATACAATTGTATATCGCAGCCAACAACATCGCATGCCGTTCTTGTACACTTTTGGAGTTGCGATGTTGAGCTACTGTAATGGGCAAATATGTGTACAGGTGAACATTGCGGAATGTTTGGCGACACACCACCCTGAATCAAGCTGGCCGCAATGCGTTTTTTCTCACTTTATACATTACACTACTAGTACTATATGATATACATATAACTTGTACTAATTATACATTTCCCAAAAATGTCCTGCCCTACAAATCATAGAACTTAGTTTTTTTATTTTTGTAAAGGGGCAATTGCAGCTGTAAAAAAATATCCAAGTTCCGTCGGAATCCCGCACCTTCGGAAAACTCACCCTCTATTACATCTCATCTACGGAGAGTATTTTCTCTGTATTTGTGGACTGCAGGGAGAGTTTCAGACATGTGTTATCCCATCTGTGCTTGACTATGTGAATCAAAGGTCCAGTTATTATTTAGGGCAAAAGAATAATCCCAGTAATTTTGTCTATGCTCATTCCTGACACATGAAGGATAAATAGGACATGTACACATGAAATTAAATTATGTGTTTCTGAATGGAATTTAGACTGCTGGAGCTGTTCCTTACAGGCACAGTCACAAAAGTGCTTATTATTTGAATTTGCTAGAAGTTTTTGGAACTCACGTGGTCACTCTCTGTTAAAGGAAACAGAAACTTGGTGTTTGCCATCTTGCATATCTTCCATCAGGACAAAGTTTTCCATTGTGCATCTTCCTTTTTTTTTTTTTTTTTTTTTTTACATTATGTTTAATTTGTCTCTTTTTTTAAGTGGAGACATTTTTAGGAGAATTATAGGTGGGGTATTCAATTAGCTCCGGTAATATCGGAGCTGTTGAATGGCCCCCGCTTATTCAATTGCGGGGCCGTTTTTAAGGCATTTTCGCCAATACCTTCTCTCCCTTTTTTTAATGAAAACGCATTTGCAAAAAAATGCCTCAAAATCGTTGAAACAGCCCGCGTTTTTGCTGGCGCAGGTGACAAAAAATATGGATACACCCATCCACATGTATTTTGCTCCTGCTGAATCTATCCTCTAGGTGGAAAAAATGGCCCTAATTGAATACCCCCTAAGGACGGCTACACATCAGAATGATTTGTAGCTGGCCGATCCGGCTACTGATACTGATACAGGGGAAAGGGGAGGGGGGGGGAGGGGGGAGGGGGGCAAAGGGGGATGCCATACTATATTCAGCAGTTTGTCATTGCTAGTGATGTCTTCTGGTTGACTCTGCAGTAGGGCTGTCTAGAAGACATTGCTAACGAACCATGGGAGCGCGCAAATCATGGGTACACATTGAACAATCTAGCCAAATAAGGCACAAATATTTATTGATAAATGGACCCATTAATATGTTTCTCTGATATTGACCATACTCTAGGGGAAATGTACCAAACCTATTAAAGAGTAGAGATGTGCAACGGACACTTTTCGGATTTTGTGTTTTGGTTTTGGGTCTGGATCTTCGTTCGTGTTTTGGATCTGGATTGGTTTTGTCAAAACCACCCTTTCGGGTTTTGGATCTGGATTTTTTTTTTAAACATAAAAACAGCTAAAATCACAGAATTTGGGGGTAATTTTGCTCCTACAGTATTATTAACCTCAATAACATTAATTTCCTCTCATTTCCAGTCTATTCTGAGCACCACACAATGTTGTTGTTAGGCTAAAAGGTTGCACCAAGGTAGCTGGATGACTAAGCTAAGCGACACAAGTGGGTGGCACCAAACACCTGGCCCATCTAGGAGTGGCACTGCAGTGGCAGACAGGATGGCAGTTTTAAAAACTAGGCCCCAAAGAGCACATCATGCAAAGGAAAAAAAGAGGTGCAAGATGGAATTGTCCTTTGGCCTTGCCACTCGTATGTTGTTTAAACAGGACATGCACAGTTTAATACACCCATCATTTCAGCGACAGGTGGCCCCCCTGGAAAAGCTCGCTAAGTTCTCCGAATCATACCTAGCTACAAACATTCCACCTTCTTCTTTGATGACTTTTCATATTACGAGAAGAAGCAAGAGGAAGAGGACAGTGTCAAGAAGGTGATTAAAAATCAGAGAGGCACATGCAATCAGGAACAACACACAGGCTTTCACCTCCACTCCTATATTGGTGTGGAACGGAAAGATCTTCAACCAAACAAATATATAATTACCACATTACTGGACAAGCTGAAAAACTAGGGGCCAAAGCCTCGGAATTTGTACCCCCTTCTCCATTTTCGGGAATTACAATAATCTCTGATTTAATGCTGGGATGCAAATAAACTGGTGTATACCACAGGATCGAGATTGGATATTTTCCCCTCTACAGAGTCCGGAGACTTATTTTGTGAAAATCTCGTGGGTTTCTTTTTTTCAATTTTTTATTGCATTTTCATTTACATATTTTGTGGCAGATGCCTTATTTTCATTTTTCACAGCTCCCAGTTATACGCATGTGAACATACCTGCGTGTCCCAGTTACACGCAGGTGAGCATACCTGTGTATCTTGTTTAATGTATTCATATTTTATTTTTAAATAAAGCAGCCCCTTAGATGTATTAACAGCCCCTAATGAGCTCCCACAGCAGCCCCCGATGGGGCAAGTTGGATTTGGGTGGGTTCGGTACAATACTAAGCAGGACTGTGCAATGAATTTTTTGTTATTGAGCCCCTGCCCTATTGGAGCTTACCACTCTAGAGTCGAAAATCATTAATACTATAAGTAGGGCTGTGGGAGGAAGCTAACCTCTGTTCCCACAGCATGCCTCAGCCTGGCAAGCCAGACAGCTTCCTGCTGTAAGCCACCATGAGACTCTATACTGGGCCTTAATCAGTAACTGTTTGTGCCTCACAGGAGCTCCTGGCCCATCTAGTGCTGCAGTGCAATGGAAAGCTGATGTTAGGCGCGGCGGTCCGTGACGCCGCTCCGACTGTTGCCGAGCGACGGTCACGGCCGCCGCACCTTCTTACGTACCCGCCCGGCGCCTAGCAACGCCAGGACGCCGTGCGTGCTGTGCCGCCGGGTCCCATGGCAACGGGGACGCCACTGGCGGCCCGCGTTCCCCGTTGCCAGATACTAATTCTATTTAATGAGTTGCTCGTGCAGCAGAGCAGCTGCACGGCAACCATCAATTAGGGTCTGGGGGCTGGTCTGGCTGGCTCTCCGGTCATTGGACAGCAGGGCCTTTTTATGGGAGCCAGCACACTGCAGCCTCGCCGGTGATAGCTTCCCGTATGCTGTTCCTGCCTTGCAAAGTTTGTTCCTAGTCTGCTGAATCTGGTCGGTCCTGCTCCCTGTGCTCCTGAGTCCTGGAGTTCTGAAGCCGGTCCTGGGAATCCTTCCAGTCCAAGTGAACCTGTTGCAGTCATCTGGGGGTTCTCGCTTATTGGGGTTCTCTCCCGGTTTCGTGAGTAGCGGCTTCTGCCGCGTGTTGCGGCCTAGGCCGCTTAGTCCTTGCGTTTGTTTTGTACTGGTGTTTTTGCGGAGGTTTCCGCTTTTCACTGTCCTCCCCGGTACACGACGGTGCCGTGTGGGGTTTGGACAGTGGTATCTTTTGTTGTCCTTTTCCTTTGGCGGTGTGCCGCACATATATTTAGTTTTAGGGCTGTTAGTAGCCCCTAGCCATCTGTTTGCTTTAGTTATAGGTCCCCTTGTTATTATCCTGTCTCAGTTCACGCCTTGTCTCACTCTAAGACCTGGGGGCATCGGAGTTGGGCAGACCTTCAAACGCGGCTGCCGTGGGCCCAAGAAACCATAGTCACGCAGGCGTGAACTGACCACATGGGTGAAACAATGGAGGTAGGTTGCTAGGGGCTATTTCCATACCACACCTTATTTCAGCATCACGTTCTGGTGCTCTGGACTCACTACGCAACATCTTTCTTGTTCTGAGCACCAGGAACGTAACAGCTGATGCAATGCAAGATCACTGAAACTCTGTTCTTCTAACACCGCGAGGTCTTGCGATAACTCTAAGCAGCCCTTATGAAAAGAACCCTGTACAACAAATGCGCATCTTGTAAATAAATAATCCCAAAATTTGGAAATTTAATAATAAATCAAAATTAAGGTTGACTAATTGGAGCCATTCATTTCAGTGAGTCCCTAACAAGAAATGATTGAGAAGAACCTCTCTCTAATGCTCCGGCAGAAAATCTCTCTTTTACCTCTGCGGAAGTTGCGCTGGATTATAAATCTGTCTCTTCTGAGTCTTACTGACTTTGGTTACAAATGTGGTCTCATTGGAAAATACTTCTTCAAAATTGCAATTTCCATTTCCACCTTTGTGGCTATATGTTTTCACAAATCTGTTTGTGATGTTGAAGCTTGTTCCATATTCTGCTCTAGGCTTTAATTTAAACCTAGGCTCAAGGACAGCCGCCGCACCCCATGAATTATACAGCAGCACCCCTGGACTTATATAGCATAGGCAGCACCCCTGGAGAATTACACAGCACAGCAGACAGGCAATAGCACCTCTGGGCTTAAACGGCAGTAGGGCAGCATCCCATATAGGGCAGCACCCCTGGAATGATGTGGCAAAGAAAAGACGTGCAAGATGGAATTGTCCTTGGTTGTAGAAACAGGATTGTCCTTATGTTGTATAAACAGGACATGCACACTTTAACAAACCAATAATTTCAGCGACAGGGTCTGCCACATGACTGTGGCTGAAATGATTGGTTTGTTTGGGCCCCCACCAAAAAAGAAGCAATTAATCTCTCCTTGCACAAACTGGCTCTACAGAGGCAAGATGTCGTCCTCATCCTCAGATTCCCTCCCCCCCATTCAGTGTTTACATCCTCATCCTCACAGAGAATTAATATTCAAACAAACCACATCATTTTGGTGTCAGTGGACTGCTTACGCTATTACCCAAAGTTTTTGAACTTGACAATGACTTATGATGAATGCGCTGCAGGTGACGTATTACCCCTACTTATTATGGAATGACAAAGGCAACACTTGGCTTGACACGTGTTGTCCGGATTTGTGGAGAAATACGAAGAGGTGGTTGTTTTGGTATTTTGCCCAGGCATGACAAAGGGCTTTTTCATCCCATGGCCAACAACTGTCTCCACTGGTGCCTTATTCAAACAAACCATATCACCATCAGAATCCTCAAAGTCAACTTCCTTCTCAGCGCCAGCTACACCAATATACTCCTCATCCTGGTGTACTTCTACAGTGACATCCTCAATCTCAATATCAGCAACTGGACTGGCGGAGCTCCTCCCAGCACTTGCAGAGGGTATGCAAATGGTGGTAGGAGCCTCCTCTTCCCATACAGTGTGTGAAGGTCAGGCCTAGACATCGCAACTGCAGACAGACTTAGACTCTCCTTGGGGATTTGTGATACCTCTGAACGCACAGTTGTTTTTTCCTGTACTTTAACAAGCTTTATTTTTTAAAATTTTTCGAGAGTGAGGAGGGCTACCATCTTCATGAGAAGCTGACCCACCAGTCATGAACATAGACCAAGGCCTTAGCCTTTCCTTGCCGCTTTGTGTCATGAATGGCATATTGTCAATTTCTTTTTCATCCACTAGGGGTCACTGGAGTACTCTTGGGATATGGACGGCTTCCACAGGAAGTAGGCACTGAATAAATTAATTTTGAAACTACACCTCCCCTCCATATCCCTGAGTACCTCAGTGTTTTTTCTGTGCTCGACACAGTTAGTAGGCTTGTGGCTTTGCTGCCACAGAGGTCCACATTTCATTGGAATTTTTTCTAAGTTTTTTCTTTTTTCAACGATTTACCACATCCCTTCCCCCCTTCCAATAGGCGTGGGTCCGGGATAGTGAAGGCTGCTTTAGCAGCTGTGGGTGTCGGACCTCTCTAAAAAGAGCTCCCTCACTACCATGTGCAGGACTAAAACCTGCAGTAAAGGCTGGACGGAACTTACAGAGAAGGCCCGTCATAGCCCTCACCACAGGGTCCAGGTATGTTGAACGGGGCGGTCAGCTCACGCTGCCGCCCCACTGTGTGGGATACTGTGTGTGTGTGTGGTCCCCCGCCGCTCTGAGCTGCGTCAGCCACATGGTTTTATGCATAGGCCGCTCCATGAGTAACTTTGCTGCCACAGTGATGTTCCCTGCACACAGAAATGTCAGGGTCACTGGATAAAAGATCATGATTCAACTCTTATTGATAAAGGGAATACAGCAGCGCTGCATATGTATTACAATAGGCTATGAAGTCTTTGTTAAAACAGGATACAAGTTACATGTGCAGGTTTGAGTGCAACATAAGATGTTTATTAAATCTGCCTACATAATTATAAGTCGGCACTTTGTGTTATACTGTGAGCATGGGGACATATTAACCATGCTTCCTGTTGTTTTCCTGTTGTATTTCCAGAAATTTCCTGTGTTACATCTCTCCTCCATTGAAGGCGCAGGGGTGTTAAGGGGAATTTGGGATCAGGCATATTGCTGGCGTGCACTGCACTTGGCCAGATATATATTTATAGAGACACCTTAGTGCTATTTACTGAGTCGTGCAAGTTGTCTGTCTTTGTTTTTGTTTTTTTTTTGTATTGTCTGTCTGCATTGGTAAGACACCAGCAATTACTAATAAGCAGTTTCCCTGCCATGTCTAAAACATGGGTATACACTTACTAATTATTTATTTCATAAACTGTTTATAATGATCCAAAAGACTGCAAATCTGAATCATGGCTGTGGCAGCCAAATACTGGCTTGGTTCACTGTTGTAAAGTAAGATATGTTATATCAATTGGTCAGCACATGGTGCTTATAAAACAGTATCTGTAGAGCACTGCAAAGCCTGCAGCAGCTTTGGCTTAATTCACTTGGCCACACCACACTGGATACGCCCAATCTCATCTGATTTTGGAAGCTAAGCAGTGTTGGGCCTGATTAGCCACCTGGGAGTACAAGGTGCTGTAGGTATTTTTAATCTACAGCCACACCACTCTGGATACACCCAAACTCATCTGAGCTTGGAAGCTAAGCAATGTGCATAGTGTTTTGCCATCTGGGGGAAACTGGTGATCCAACTAGATTGCATACTAATACATGCTAGTTCAAACTGTTAAAAATAGCTCAGTTGGGGCTTACACTATCAATATAAACCTACCATAGGTTTAACAGTCAGGATAGCTCTCCAGAGGCTGCTCCCAAGAGCGCGCTCCCAGCGCCGGCCACTAGATAGGGCCCATTAACTAAGCTGTGGTTAAGCAGCAGTCATCTCAGGTTTTAAGCCTGTGTGAGCTCACATTTAGTTTCAGACTTCTAAAAAATGTATTATACCTCTGTATCAGGATATATCTGGATATTTGTATATGGGTATATAATATATATGTGTATGTATACATATATGGAATATATATATATTTATTAAGGTCTGAGTATGTGTGAATACACATTGTTGTATGTATGTGTAGATATATATATAATATGCTGACATTAAAAATCTATTTTGCAGTAAGCAAGACTAATTGGTCAGCACACAGTGCTTATTAAACAGTATCTGTTGAGCACGGCAAACATGGTGAGTTCAGGCCTCATCTGCAGCAGCTTTGCTTATTGTTTTTACAGGTGGCTCTGTAGCTAAGTGGTTAGGCTTTCAGGCCACAGTGAACATTGTGATTGCATGGACACTGGTTCAGATCCTGGTTTAACAGGTGTTAAAAAAAAAACAACAAACAAACAAAAAAAAAACATGGTAGGACACCATTTTCTTTTAACGTTACTTCCTGGTTCTTTCCCGGAGGTTGCTGCTCTACAACACTTAGCATCTGGAGGAGCGGTGTGTTGTTAGGAGTTTAATTTATTAATTGTTTTTTGTACAGCATGACTCTACAGGAAGATTCACTATTGCTGGTAACCACATGCACGGTAATGCAGGTTAATACACACGTTACTTCCGTGGTGTACTTACTGGTTGGAGTACATGATCACTAAGTCTAATGCATAGTCAAACAAGCAGCTTCACTGCAAAGTCGGTCACACAGTGTGTCGGACAAATACGAATCTGGGCCAGAGGCGCAATGTATAACGCATCTGACTATAGATAACAAGATTGTAGGTTCGTCTCCTACCTGGCTCGTTTAAGTTGTCGTGATCGTATAGTGGTTAGTGCTCTGCGTAAAAACTGCACAGACAGACCCTTACCGGTCCTCTTTTGGGGGAATACGGGGGCATGTACTGCCTGAAAGGAAAAAAAAAAAAATTTTTTTTTTACTGTTTCAGTTAGATTGTTGCGGTTGATTTACCGCCAGCCCTCATAGCACCAGGCCAGTGCGTCAGGTTCTCAGCGAAGGCTGAACGATTTCCAATGAGAGACAATTACAATTATTGGGTTTTACTACCTATCGGAGTGTACCCTACACAGCAGTAGGGCTGTTGCTTCGCCCTGCTTTGGTAAGGGTTTTGAGGTAACAAGGCTGTAGGGGCAGGGCACTCCAGTTCAGGTTTGCCCTAAATAAAGACCACCTTACACTTCTTGCTACCTACAGCTTCTTTGGACGTTGGCAGTTGGTTCTTGCGTTTTCAGCTTCGCTAGTGGCGCATAACGTCCACTTTGGCTACGTTCCTAACAGGCGGAGTCGGATTCCAAACGAGATAGATCGCAGACCAAGTCGGGGGGGGGGGGAATCTGATTTCCTACCATTGTCTACGCGAATTCCTGAACGATTCCGTCTCAACGACTTCAATTCCTAGGCATGATTCTCGATACGGTAAATCAAAGAATGTACCTACCCGAACAGAAAGTACAGGTCATTCGTCATCTGGTACAATTAGTGCTCAAGCCACGCACAGTCTCGGTTCATTTGTGCATTCGCCTATTAGACACAATAGTGGCGGCTTTCGAAGCGCTTCAGTTCGGAGGACTTCACTCACGTCCTTTTCAATTGGATGTGCTCGCACAGTGGTCGGGCTCGCATCTGCAGATTTACCGCAGGGTGAGGTTGTCTCCAAGGGCCAGAGTGTCTCTACTCTGGTGGCTCAAAGTACAGAATCTAACCGCAGGGAAACGGTTCGGTGCCTGGAACTGGATAATTCTCACGGCGGACGCGAGTCTCAGAGGTTAGGGAGCTGTAGTTCAAAATTATCAGCTCCAGGGTCTCTGGGCGGTTCACGAAAGATTGCGGTCTATAAATGTCCTGGAACTCCGGGCAATTTACAATGTGCTACGACAAGCAGTGCACAGGCTGCAGGCTCAGGCTGTTCCGGTGCAGTCAGACAATGCGACGGCGGTCGCATACATCAACAAACAAGAAGGAACGAAAAGCCGTATGGCAATGCGGGAAGTAGCTTAAATCCTCTATTGGGCCGAGTATTACCAAATGATATTGTCGGCAGTAGTCATTCCGGGAGTGGACAACTGGGAGGCGGATTATCTCAGCCGTCTGAATTTTCAATGAGAATGGGCATTAAATCCAGAAGTATTTCACATGCTGGTCCAGAAATGGAGTTACCCGCAGGTGGACCTGATGGCTTCTCGCCACAATCATCAAACGCCCCAGGTCGTGTCCAGAACGAGAGATCCAAAGGCAGTGGCAGTGGATGCTCTCACAATCACGTGGCCATACAGTCTCGTGTATCTGTTTCCACCATTTCCACTGCTCCCTCTGTGGCTAAAACGGATCAAAGGAGAGTCCGTCACAGTTATACTAGTGGCGCTTCTTTGGCCTCGGAGAGCTTGGTTCTCGGATCTCCGCGGTCTACTCGCAGTCGGTCTTTGGCCGCTCCCACTACGTTCTGACCTGTTTCAGCAGGGTCCGTTCCTTTACCCCGATTTAGTGTGGCCGCGTTTGACGGGGTGGCTGTTGAGACAGCCCTCTTAAGAAGAGAGGGCATTCCAGAATCGGTTATACCAACCATGTTACGAGCTAGGAAGCCGGTTACGGCAGCTCATTATTACAGAATTTGGCGTGCCTATGTAGGTTGGTGTGAAGCTCGGAAGTTTCCGACATCATCTTTTAAGTTATCCCGTCTTTTGTTATTTCTACAGATGGGGTTAGATAGAGGTCTGAGTTTATCCACACTTAAAGTGCAGATATCGGCGTTGTCCATTTATTTTCATAGTAGATTGGCCCTATTGCCGTCGGTTCACACCTTTATGCAGGGTGTCCTCAGAGTTCAGCCTCCATTCACTCCACCTACTGCGCCATAAGACTTGAATCTGGTTTTTAGATTTCTTACAGTCTTTTTATTATGAACCCTTACAACAAGTGGATATTAAATTTCTCAATTGGGAAAACTATTTTTCTTTTAGCCTTAGCGTCAGCAAGGCGTTTTTCAGATTTGGGTGCTTTGTCGTGCAAGCCACCGTATTTAGTGTTTCATGATGACAGAGCGGAACTCCGGACGAATTCCGCTTTTCTACCAAAGGTAGTGTCATCTTTTCACATCAATCAACCAATAGTAGTTCCTGTGTTACAGGAGACTCTGGTAGGTTGGATGTGGTACGCGCATTACGCATTTATGTATCCCGAACGTCGACCGTTCGTAAGACGGATACGTTGTTTGCTCTCTCTGATGCTGCCAAGATGAGTTGGCCAGCTTCTAGGCAGACCTTATCCAGTTGGATTAAACTGACCATACGTCAGGCTTACCTTCATGCTAGGTTACAGCCGCCTACATCAGTAACAGCTCATTCCACACGGGCTGTGGGAACATCATGGGCAGCGAGTCGTGGAGCTTCTACGACACAGCTTTGCCGGGCGGCCACATGGTCTTCGGTCCACACGTTTGTGCGCCTCTACAAGTTTGATACGTTGGCGGCATCAGCATCTAGCTTTGGCCGCATAGTGTTACAGGTGCCAAACAGCTCTCCCGCCCACGGGGGGAAACTTTGGTACGTCCCAAGAGTACTCCAGTGACCCCTAGTGGATGAAAAAGAAAATAGGATTTTGGTACTTACCAGGTAAATCCTTTTCTTTGAATCCATAGGGGGCACTGGACGCCCACCCAGAGCAGTTTACCTGGTTTGGGGTAGGTTCAGTAGATCTTATGGTAACACATTTTCACCGACTGGTTCAGATTAACAAGTTCTAATCAGTTATGGTGTCAACTGTTTAGTTGTCAGTAATGTTGTGTCAACTTTATTGTTGTCCGTTATGTTATATGTAATTCTACACTGTCAACCTCTCTATCGCTCCTGTTCGGCTCAGTAAAAAACACTGAGGTACTCAGGGATATGGAGGGGAGGTGTAGTTTCAAAATTAATTTATTCAGTGCCTACTTCCTGTGGAAGCCGTCCATATCCCAAGAGTACTCCAGTGCCCCCTATGGATTCAAAGAAAAGGATTTACCTGGTAAGTACCAAAATCCTATTTTTACATTTCTCATCATTGAATTTCTTTTTTTTTTTTTGGTACTTAATTTTTGCTTCTTGGATTTTACATGCCCTCTATGACATTGGGCATTGCCTTAGCAGATGATGGTGATGGAATTACATCGTCAATGTCATGACTGCGGGCAGCAGCAGCTTCAGCACTATTTTTTCCTCCAAATTTTTGTTTTCCATTTCATAGGACAGCACCCCTTTATTATTACAGCACACAGAACAGTGTACATTTATTTTCACTGCACCCCTGTATTTTTACGGCATACTGGACAATGCCAGCACCCCTGTATTTTTCACAACACCCCTGTAATTTTACAGCATACAAGTCAGGGCCAGCACCTCTTTATATTCACAGCACCTCTGTATATTTATAGCATACAGGACAGGGCCAGTGTACATTTATTTTCACAGCACCCCTGTATTTTTACAGCATACAGGGCAGTGCCAGCACCCCTGTATTTTCACAACACCCCAGTATTTTTACAGCATACAAGACAGGGCCAGCACCCCTTTATATTCACAGCACCCCTTTATTTTTACAGCATACAGGACAGGGCCAGTGACTTTTATTTTCACAGCACCCCTGTATTTTTACAGTATACAGGACAGTGCCAGCACCCCTGTATTTTTCACAACACCCCTGTAATTTTACAGCATACAAGTCAGGGCCAGCACCCCTTTATATTCACAGCACCTCTGTATATTTATAGCATACAGGACAGGGCCAGTGTACATTTATTTTCACAGTACCCCTGTATTTTTACAGCATACAGAGCAGTGCCAGCACCCCTGTATTTTCACAACACCCAAGTATTTTTACAGCATACAAGACAGGGCCAGCACCCCTTTATATTCACAGCACCCCTTTATTTTTACAGCATACAGGACAGGGCCAGTGACTTTTATTTTCACAGCACCCCTGTATTTTTACAGTATACAGGACAGTGCCAGCACCCCTGTATTTTCACAACACCCCAGTAATTTTACAGCATACAAGACAGGGCCAGCATCCTTGTATTTTTACAGCATACAGGGCAGGGCCAGTGTACTTTTATTTTAACAACAGCACCCGTGTATTTTTACAGCATACAAGACAGGACCAATGTACATATATCTTAGCAGTAGCACCCCTGCATTTTTACAGCATACAGGACAGGGCCATTATACTTTTATTTTAACAACAGCACCACTGAATTTTTACAGCATACAAGACAGGGCCAGTGTACATGTTTTTTAACAACAGCACCCATGAATTTTTACAGCATACAAAACAGGGCCAGTGTACATTTATTTTCACTGCACCCCTGAATTTTTACAGCATACAAGACAGGTCCAGTGTACATTTATTTTCACTGCACCCCTGATTTTTTACAGCATACAAGACAGGGCCAGTGTACATTTATTTTCACAGATCCCCTGAAGTTTTACAGCATACAAGACAGGACCAGCACCCCTGTATTTTCACAGCATACAGGAGGACAGTGCCCCTGTACAGCACAGCGACAGCCAGGACAGCAACTCTCATGTACAGCTGCAGCACCCCTAACAGCACATGAAACACCAGTGACAGCAAGGATAGCACCCCTAACATCACAGGGACACCACAGTGACAGGACAGCACCCCTAGAGAGCACACACTGACCCCACCCAACGCCACCACCCACAGAGAGAGACAGAGGTCTGTCTCCCTTACTCTCCAAGACCGGAGAGAAAATGACGGCGACGCGCGGCTCTTTATATGGAATCCAAAACTTGCGAGAATCCGACTGCAGGATGATGACGTTTTGCCTCGTTCTGGTATCCGAGTCTGGCAGGAAGTCCTGAGCCGGACTCGGTTCTCAGCTCGTATTGTGAAGTTTGGGGGGTTCGGTTCTCTGAGAGCCGAACCTGCTCATCTCTACTAAAGAGTAGAGGGAAATGTAGCATACCTACTAAAGAGTATTGCATTTGTATATAGCAAGCACTCAGCTTTTAGCTACCATTTATCAAGTGCATTCTATAACATGATAGGTAGAGACGCTTATTGGTTTTCACCACTTGTCCACTTCTGCACTCTTTAGAAGATTTGCTATACTACATTTTCTACTTTTTTGTGCAATTACTGGTTCTGATATCTAAAACTGTGACCAGGCTAATGCTGCACTGACTTCTGAAGCCTGGCTCTCACTAAACTCCATCTCCCATAGGGTTGTGAGCTGCTACGGCAAATGGTTACATCTTAAGACCCCCATGCATTAGGAGCTTGTTTCTCCGGGTCGATGATTCATCAGGGACTTGAGGAAATTAATCATTTAAAAAAAATCACCAATCATGAAATCGAGATTTTTAAATTGTTTAATATTCCCAATTTACCGCCCCGGCCATCAGCGATCAAGAAATTGTGTCAATCACCCGCTGATGTGTGGGGGCCTTTACATCCTCCAGCTGCTTATCAAATAATCTGCAGTAACTTTGTTCAGCGAGGGCCTGACCCAGCGGTGGATGCAAATCCTGTCGCTGTTTCGATCCCGTGCACTATTGAGATCCCGTGCGCAATTGCAATATGCAAAATATGCTAATGCCATAGCTACGGGTATTTGTACAACGATGACGACTGATGGTGTCTCTGATCCGCAACTTGCGTACAAAGACGCAACATCGGTTGCATCATTGTACATCTGGGCAACCATTTTGCGGGTGGGGCAAGGCTATTTGTGTCATTAGGCCCCACCCCTATTGCTGTAAAATACTGAGAACCCTGAGTCCATGGGGAATGGGTGGCACTAGAATGATGCGAATTGCGTAATTTTAACCACAAGGACTCCTGATTTCAGGTATTATCTCCCCATCCTGCCTGCTTCATTAGGAAGCGGGTGTGATGCAGGATATCCGGCCACTCCTCCAAGGGGTGCAAGAAACTACCAGAAAATGATGAGTCTACTGCATTTTCTGGGAGAGTAGACAAGTATACCAAAAAAATGAAAAAGAGACTCTCGTTTTTTTGGGGGCACTCATTAAAAGATATTACATAAAATATAACTTTTATTGATTATCATTAAAAAAATGTTGCCACAAACCAAGACTAGGACATGAACATGTACACATAAATACCAGAATTCACAAAAAAACAAAAAAACAACAAAAAAACCACACCTAAATTTACGCGTGGTATGAACACACCGTGGGGAGATACACGTGACCTGGTCAGGGTCAATGTTATTGATCCTGACAATAGTTCCTGCAATAATAAGCATTGACAGTCCCCTAACAAGAGGAGACAAATTGTAGGATGATATAGTCGGCTGAAACAAGAAGCGGATGCCCTATAGATAGATTTACCATAAATTTCAGCCTGTTGTAATGGATGCTACTGGCGTAGAATATAAGTAACAATAACAGTGTTGATTAGTATGTGTCCAAACTTCATAGCACATACAATCTCCCCATCGATTGCATATCATATGTTCTCTTAGACAGGTAGTAGCGAAATAATCTAATAATTATTCAAGATCTAGGATATAAATCTCGATTATATGAGTAAAAACTGATCCTGTAATTGTCTTAGTGCAAATACCATTGATTTTCTCAGTGCAGTGTACCGGTAAGCCTATTATTAGTAGAATTGGTAATTTCTTGGTAGAAAATGTCCATTATATATAACACCCTGATCCGTGTCTCAGGTATTGGCAGGTTATTGCTGATTGAATTTGTTGTCTGGGCAGAAATATCTAGTATGTCTCAAGAACACACTGTAGCAATAAATGTATCAATCTTGCTCCTCATATGTAACCATCATATTGATATTCAGAAATCAGTATAACAGGGTATACATCTAACACATCCTCTAATACGTGTATGTAAAAAGATTGCTTAAAGAGGTAAGGAGCATATGAATGAGCTGGTACAAATTGCAGAAAAGGGGAAGAAAAGGCACTCCTATCATTGATGCAGTGGGGTGGCTTCTGTTTACTGTGTGACATGCATTAATACAGTAAATGAGCGTGTCCCATCTGCACCTAAGGGTTGGAAACAGAGAGAATGCTTCTGCTTTTGAAAAGATCACCCTCGGGCACCCTGATGTAACAGCGCAGGGGGTCCTCTGAGTTCTCCTTATGACAATGAGAGAGCATCGAAAAAAGATTTAAGAAACATAGTATCAATAAAATGAAAATAAAGAGCACCAATCCCCTTTTGAATGTATGCTGCTTCCTTGCATATGTGTATACATTGATGCCAGGTGAGCGGTACCTTCCTTACGCCTATAGTGCCTGGAAGAAAGTAGTTAGGTGACAGTGCTTGGACCCTAATGGTAGTAACGGTCCTGATGCCGCAAGGTATTGCAGGACGCGTTACCCACCATGCGGTCCCGCCGGCTGTCACTCGAAATGAAAAGTACCTGAGAGTATGCGTGGATGTCAGGGTGTACGGCTCCGGCTTTAGGCTCAGTGCAGTGCAGCCGGAGCCGTACACCCTGACATCCACACGTACTCTCAGGTACTTTTCATTTCGAGTGACAGCCGGCGGGACTGCATGGTGAGTAACGCGTCCTGCAATACCTTGCGGCATCAGGACCGTTACTACCATTAGGGTCCCAGCACTGTCACCTAACTACTTTCTTCCAGGCACTATAGGCGTAAGGAAGGTACCGCTCACCTGGCATCAATGTATGCACATATGCAAGGAAGCAGCATACATTCAAAAGGGGATTGGTGCTCTTTATTTTCATCTTATTGATACTATGTTTCTTAAATCTGTTTTCATGCTCTCTCATTGTCATAAGGAGAACTCAGAGGACCCCCTGCGCTGTTACATCAGGGTGCCCGAGGGTGATCTTTTCAAAAGCAGAAACATTCTCTCTGTTTCCAACCCTTAGGTGCAGATGGGACACGCTCATTTACTGTATTAATGCATTTCACACAGTAAACAGAAGCCACCCCACTGCATTAATGATAGGAGTGCCTTTTCTTCCCCTTTTCTGCAATTTGTACCAGCTCATTCATATGCTCTTTACCTCTTTAAGCCATCTTTTTACATACACGTATTAGAGGATATGTTAGATGTATACCCTGTTATACTGATTTCTGAATATCAATATAATGGTTACATATGAGGAGCAAGATTGATACATTTATTGCTACAGTGTGTTCTTGAGGCATACTAGATATTTCTGCCCAGACAACAAATTCAATCAGCAATAACCTGCCAATACCTGAGACACGGATCAGGGTGTTATATATAGTGGACATTTTCTACCAAGAAATTACCAATTCTACTAATAATAGGCTTACCGGTACACTGCACTGAGAAAATCAATGGTATTTGCACTAAGACAATTACAGGATCAGTTTTTACTCATATTATCGAGATTTATATCCTAGATCTTGAATAATTATTAGATTATTTCGCTACTACCTCTCTAAGGGAACATATGATATGCAATCGATGGGGAGATTGTATGTGCTATGAAGTTTGGACACATACTAATCAACACTGTTGTTGTTACTTATATTCTACGCCAGTAGCATCCATTACAACAGGCTGAAATTTATGGTAAATCTATGTATAGGGCATCCGCTTCTTGTTTCTGCCGACTATATCATCCTACAATTTGTCTCCTCTTGTTAGGGGACTGTCAATGCTTATTATTGCAGGAACTATTGTCAGGATCAATAACATTGACCCTGACCAGGTCACGTGTATCTCCCCACGGTGTGTTCATACCACACGTAAATTTAGGCGTGGTTTTTTTGTTGTTTTTTGTTTTTTTTGTGAATTCTGGTATTTATGTGTACATGTTCATGTCCTAGTCTTGGTTTGTGGCAACATTTTTTTAATGATAATCAATAAAAGTTATATTTTATGTAATATCTTTTAATGAGTGCCCCCCAAAAAATGAGAGTCTCTTTTTCTTCTTTTTTTGGTACACTATTGCTTACTCTCAGGGGTACACCTCCACATGAGTTATTGTTATAGTACCCTTCAGTGAAGGACGTAATTTCAAACTATTGTGGTTTCTCCAATTCATTCAGCGGTATATTATATCTCACTACCTGTGCTCAAGTTTCCCCCATCCCTTTCCTCCCCCCATATTAAAGGGTAGACAAGTATGTCATATACTGGGGAACATTACAGAAAGGGGGCAGACATGGGATCCTCCTGTGTGACATACTGTATATTAAAACAGCTTTAAATAGGAATCACAATTTAGCAGTGTACGTGACTGTTTTACGTGTCCTACACCACAGAAAATGAAAAATAAAGCTTTTTAATGGCAAAGGAAGTAAGTAAAATGTACATATGCCAATGTAAGGTTGTTATAACAAATTAAAAGATGAAAATGATCATAATAGTGGATTGATAAATAAGGGGATACAACTTTGAGTCCAATATTTGTCACACTTGCTAATTGGCTTGTTACATCATCAATAGACGTAAACAACAGACTCCTACCCTGGTACTCAGACTCAACACCTGCCCTCTCTGCTAAACAGTAACACAGCCCTCCTCAAACCCTTTATGCCACTTAATGTGGATTTCTCTGAACAGCACAAAGGATTTGGGTGTACCCTCCTCTCCTGTGAGGGAACGGCAGCTGCCAGGCCTGACACCAGATGCTGGGGACGGGGAATGTGCAGAATTCTAAAAAGAAAAACTTATCTTTCATTCATCAACAACAAATTAAATATGCAGCAGATCGTGTAGCAGAAGTACAACAGTGTATAAAAGCAAGTATCTACATCTCTCATTTATATTATATTATATAATTATATATACACACATACATGCATGTAGATAGATAGATAGATAGATAGATAGATAGATAGATAGATAGATAGATAGATATTGTATAAAAGCAAATATCTACATCTCTCATAATTATCTATAGGTACTGTATGACACAAATCTGATTTCTGCGAGCAAACAGTCCCCAGCACCTCAGCCTCAGCTAATGTTTTAATGTGCAGCAGGTGTACCAGAGCTTTTGAATCACACATCTTTGAATTGACACAGTGAATTAACTACATCTTGTTATTTCTAAAAAAAACAACAACAATCTATTAGTGTAGTGATCTGTTCAGGGCTGGTGAAATACACTAAGCACAGAGGAAGGGCAGTATGCTATGGGTGTAGTATGGCTGACCGGCGGTCAGGAGCCCGCCGGTCAGCTTACCAATGCCGGGATCCCGGCAGCACACCGACGCAGAGATCCCGGCTGGGAGGGGCGAGTGCAGCAAGCCCCTTGCGGGCTCGGTGCCTGCAGTCGCCACGGGTTCTATTCCCACTCTATGGGTGTCGTGGACACCCACGAGTGGAAATAGTCCCTGTTGGTCGGCATGCTGACCATCGGGATAGTGAGGGGTCGGGATGGTGGAGGAGGTCATGTGACTATCGGTCTCCCAACCGCCGGTCACATGAATACCACCTGTATGCTACATTATTTATTTATTACCAGTTATTTATAGAGCCCACACATATTCTGCAGCGCTTTACAGAGAATATTTGCCCATTCACATCAGTCCCTGCTCCAGTGGAGCTTACAATCTATATTTCCTACCACATGTACACACACACACACATTCACACTAGGGTTAATTATTGTTGGGAGCCAATTAACCTACCAGTATATTTTTTGGATTGTGGGAGGAAACTGGAGTACCCGGAGGAAACCCACACAAGTACGGGGAGAATATACAAACTCCACACAGTTAGGGCCATGGTGGGAATTGAACCCATGACCTCAGTGCTGTGTGGCAGTAATGCTAACCATTACACCATCCGTACTGCCCACCCTGCCTGTGCTCAGGACCATAACTAGGGGTGTGCGACATGTGCAGCTGCACAAAGCACAGGGCACTGTTGGCGGAACCATTGCTGCCCCTCAGTCCCTGCATTTGGTTAGAAAGGTGCCTGAAACCACCGAAACATCATTTGGATGCTCCAGCATGCAGACTGCAGCATTAAATCCTGAGGATGCTCCGTGCAGTTCTGTGCTTGTCGATGCTAGCAGCCCTTCTGCATGCTGTCACGATGTCATGCGCTCGGGTGGCGTGGTCAGTACAGGGAGCTAGCAATCCCTGTTATTACATTGCCTGTAAAATAGTGACTCCCAGATCCCTTTCCTCCTCAGTAGTTTTCAGTATAGTGCCATTAATACTATATTTAGCCTTTAGATTTTTGAGACTCAAGTGCACTATTTTGCATTTTTTGGCATTAAACTGTAATTGCCACATTCTTAACCATTCCCCTAGTCTACCTAAATCTTCAATCGTTTGTTTGACCTCTCCTGGTGTGTCTACCCTGTTGCATACCTTTGTGTCATCTGCAAAAAGGCATACTTTCCCTTTAATTCCATTTGCAATGTCACCAGTAAAGATATTAAATAGCACTGGTCCAAGTACAGATCCCTGGGGTAATCCACTCAGAGCCAGCCCTAACTAATTTGATGCCCTAGGCAAGATTTTGTCCTGATGTCCCCTTGCACCACCGCTAGTTCTGCCTCTTACCATGCACCCCGAGAAAGAAAAGTGTTCTTGCTGGGAAGGGGCGTGACACACACAAAGGTACCTCCAATTCAAATTATACCACCCAGTAGTGCAACCTTATTCACAATATAATATATCACACAATAGTATCCCATATTCAGGTTATGTCACATAGTAGTAGCCCTTGTCAGGCTCTGGAGCCTTACCTCCGGTGGGTGCTCCTGTGGCTTACCATTCCGCTGGTTGTCGCAGCTGCGGCGGCAGGGAGCTGCTGGCGGCGGGTCCTCCTGGACAGATGTGCGGCTGCCAAGGGCCGGGGGGCCGACGGTCTGGAGAGCCGGGCGCTGCGGCAGAGATTGCTGCGGTGAGGTCCTCTAGTGGTGATACAGTATAGTGTGTCAGAGACAGAAGCTGGCTAAAGCTGTGTGCTAACAGCTAATTATGTCTCCTGTGCTGGGGGCAGCCATGTTGGAGACCAGAGTATTACCAATGAAGTTCCCAATCTGTGTCCAGCCAATCCTGTGTGTTCTCCCCTTACAAAAGGGGGCTGGCTCAGAGGGAGAGTGCCAGTGCTTCAAGTTACCTCCTTGTGAAAGGTTCTTCAGCTCTGTGCTCCAAGGTTACTTCTGGTTCCCTGGTCCTGGTTGCTCTCATCCATTGGTTACCTAAACGCTGCTGCAGTTCTGCTGTCTAAGTCCGTTGCCACTCGTGGAAGTGCTCACGGGGTCCCAGGTCGTAGAGGAGCTCCAAGTGCTAATGGCGGTTCCCGCAGACGTCTTCATTTCTTCAAACTCCAAGTTCTTCAGCCTCGCCTTACAATCACAAACCACAGTCTTCTTTCTTCAAAGTCCAAGTACTTCAGCCTCGTCTTTTAATAAAAAAACACAGTCTTCAGTTCTTATTTACTGGCGTTATTTAGCTTTACTCTTCAAGTCATTTAACCATAGACTCTAATTCTTCCAGTTTCTTCTATTTCTCCAATATTCGTGTACTGCCTGATTATTCATTAAAAATACAGTTATCTTCCTACGAAGTCCTCCTTTTCTTTACGTCCTCCGGCCAATGTTAACACTTAGTTTGGCTTCCACCCCGTTTACTCTCCTCACAGGTAGCTGTCCCTTTAGCCAAAATTCGGTTGTCGGAACCCCAACTTATGCCGAGCGTGACACCCCTTTACATTATACACATTACTCCTCACAGTAGTGCCTCTTATTCACATTACTCCAGACAGTAGTGCCCTTTTTTACATGTTACACCACACAGTAGTGCACCCTATATACATAATGCCACACATAAGTAATGCCCTTATACACATATTGCAACACATTAGTAATGCCCTTATACACATATTGCCACACATTATTAATGCCTTTTTACACATAATGCTCCCATGCACAGGATACTCTGACCCAATCTCAATGCTGCTCTCTCACACACAAGGGATAGCCAACCCCAACAACAGAAGAAAAAGAAAAAGAAAAAAAACAAGGAGAGAATGCAAAAAGAATGGCTAAAAATATATTAAATAATGATAATTAAAATGATATTAAGAATACACCAGAGCCAATAAAAAAGAAATGAAAAATAATAAATAGTAAAATTCCTATAGCTACTACAGTGAAAGACAACCATCCACCAAAAATAATTTCACATTTCTCAGAGCGGATATGTGAATGTACTCTGATAGTAACAATGTGCCCAGTGAAGAGAAAGTTACATATATTGCACTCACTGTATCTTTGTAACCACTGTAGCACTTTGTAGATAAGTACAGAATCAGGCAACACATATTGGCCTGTTGTAATTAATCTCACCTATTTGAAAACAAGCCACATATATGAAGAGAAGTCAGTACATTAATTGGGACTCACCACCTTTCTAATAAAACAATTACGATATATGCGCCTACTTGCAGACCAGAATATCAGGCTAGCTTTGGAATCTGTCTAAGGTTGCCAGTTGCCAGACAATGGGGGGAAGATAGGGGTCAACAAAGAAGGAGTCGGGTGTACCACTACTATTACATATTGCAGTGGGCAGTACACAGCAGCTGGCGGCGGTGCATACAAAGGCGATAAGGGCCACCAGTCTTATGCAGCTGGGTGGGGGGGGGGGGGGGGGCTAGCTCCTCCCTATACCTTAGTTATGCCATTTTGGGAATATAAGAAGGCATCTGAATGGATTATAGCCTAATCATTAAGTAGAAAACACATGTGGTCATGAGTCCTCTCAAGAATATGTGTTGTTTTAGATAACATATGCACTCACAGGGCCTGATATATTGTTTTCACCTTTAGGTAGGGTTTTTACGAGGGGTCTGCAATACGTTTTTGGATGTGCAGTGCATAGGTAAAGTAGACACAATCTGACTGACGGGTTGTGAACTGTACTCTCTGACTAAAGATCTTGTGAAATGTCAATGCACAGAAGCGTATATAAGCAGCACCGCACACCGAAGAAGTCAGCAAATTAGCTTCCTTCACTAACTCGTTATGGGGATCAATACAGGCCACTGGAGAGCCATGATCTTCTACGACTACAAGAGTGGTCTGTGACAGGAGGAGAGTTTTGACCGACTGCGAGCTGCTTTTAGGTAAACACAGTCCCAAACCACTGTGTTTGAGTGGTTTGCATAATTTTAGTGCAGAGAACAATCCTTGGAAGATGTGGAGAACCACGGCCGACCTGTATCCAGCATAACCGAAGATATTGGTGTTGTGCGGGCCATAACTGAAGGGGTGCCAGGATGAACATAGCCAAGTTAGAGAAGGAGATAGGCATCTCATTGGGGTCCATCCTCTTCATACTCTATGAAAAGTTAGGCCTGAGCATGGTTTCTGCACGCTGGGTACCCCATCAGCTGACTCGAGAGCAGAAGGACACTCAGGTGACTTGGTGCCACAACATGCTTGCAAAGTTTAAATCCTGGATCTACTGTATAGATTCAACCCTGAGACCAAACAGCAGTCGGCCCAGTGGACCCCAGTTGGAGGTGCACTGCCGCAGAAGTTCTGATGTGAGCTCAGCATGACCAAGCAGATGGTGGCTGTTTTTGTGGCCAAGACTGGTCATGTAGCTACTTTACCACTCATGCAGTAGCACACCATCACTAGGGACTGGTACACCAAACACTGCAGGCCACAAGTGCTGGAAGCCATTTCCAGGCGCCATCCAAAAACTCATGCTCGTGGTACATCTATCCTGACAATGCACTTGCCCATAAGTCCAGGAAAATGGTGGATTTCTGGCCCATGAACGCATCCAGGAGCTTGGTCATCTGCCATACAGTACAGACCTGACCCCCTGCGACTTCTTTGTATTCCCACAAAACAAGCACAAGATGTGTGGGATTCGTTTTGAGTCACCAGAAGCTGCAGAGGAGACCTTCATCCAGCATGTGGAAGACATACCTGCTTCGGAGTGGTCCAACTGCTTCACCAAGTGGTTTGAGCGCAACCAACTTTGCATTAACTCATCTGGCAAATACTTTGAAAAAATGCAATGTTCACTTTGTTTGTAATTATAATACTTTTTGTGCATCTAGAAACTTATTGCACAGCCTTCATATACATATTGTCCCTGATTCATGTTTGCAAGTAAAGCTAAAAAGCAAGCAACTGGGCAAAACCATGTTGCCCTGCAAGTGGGGCAGGTGTAACATGCGTCGTCCAGAGAGACTTAGATTTGGGTGGGGTGAGTTCAAAATGAAATCTAAACTGCAGTATAAAAATAAAGCAGTCTAGCATTGTGGACTACATGTAAAATAAGACCATATTTATCCTGCACAGAAATTAGCAAATTAGCCACTTATTGAAAATCCCTGATAAACAGCCCTGTTTTTGCAATTGCGGCCATGAAAGAACATAGATCCGGGAACTTATCCTAGAAGCTATGTGTTTTTGCCTGAGTAAAAACATCTGGGGGAAATTGCGGTAAAAGACAATTTTTTTTTCTCCCCCAAAAAATTGAACTCCCCCAATTTACTTTTTTTTTTTTTTTTTGCTTTGCTTACTTACAAACATGAATCAGGTCCATTGACCGGTGCCAGCTCTCTATTGCAGGCTTTTTCAACCAGTGTGCCGTGGCACACTAGTGTGCCGCGACCAGTTGCAAGGTGTGCCGCGGAGCCAGAGCAACTTCCTGCACCTTTAGAGTGAACTGTTGGCCCGGGCTCTTCTTAGAGGATCAGTCGTGCTCCGGCCGTAAAGTATGCCTTGAAAACGCGGCGGTGTGATATCATAGGTCACGCCGCAGCGTCTCACCCCCATCCAGCTAACCCTCCTGCATACACATCTTCCAGTTCCTGCCTGCATACACAGCTTTCCTTGCCCACCCACTTCCACACCTGCCCGCTTACCCGCTGCTCAGTATTCGCAGCACTCCATTATAAACAACCCCCCGCCACTGAGAGACAGCTGACTGGTAGGAGCTAATATTTGTTATATAATTTCTCCTGTGGGGAACAATAGGATTCATGTGGGGAGAATAAGGATTTATGGGGGGAACAATGTGAATAATTCATGTGGGGAGCAATAGGATTTATGTGGGAAGGAAAGTGATTGTTTTTTCTGTGTAGGCAAATGTATGTATGGATTTTTTTTTACTATAAGGGCCAATGTGTGTTTTTAGGTTTTTTTCTGTGGGGAACTGATGGTGTGCCTTGGCAATTTTAAAATATTGTTCGGTGTGCCGCGAGTTAAAAAAAGGTTGAAAATCACTGCTCTATTGGCATGTGGGGTTTGCTACTAGTCAGAGCTGAATTTAGCATAAGTGCAAGGGGCATGTCCCCGCCTCCCCCTTTCTCAGGGAACTCCCCGTACTACCTTCCACTCTCCACTATCCCTTCAGATATTTACCAGCTGTCAGAGTTGCCACTCAGGCACATGGTATCTCTTAACTGGCAATTTTTTTCCACAAAACTACTCAGAAATTGTTGTTTTTTTTATTCAGTGAATTAGGTGGGCAACATGTATTTAATCTTATCCGAAATGATTTTAGATAAAAAAGTATATATATTTTTTGCTGATATTTATAAAATAACAAAAAAAATCCCCCCCCCCCAACATTGCAACATCGTCCGGCACCATTGGGTACATCAGAAACATTGCGACTTTCGTTTTACCAGCCTGGACATCCGCCAAGTACACGGGGAGGGGGGGGGGGGGAGGGGCTTGGGGTGGCTAATTTGCACTTCCCAGCGGCTGTTATTATCTGCAGCCGCTGGGTGGGGCATCCTGCTGTGCTGACCGATCAGCAATGATCGGCAGCAGGGCAAACACTGGGAGAGGGTGCAGGAAGGCAGAGGGACACGAAGGTCCCTCTGAGAGCGGCAACAGGGGGAAGTTTCTCTTCCCTGCCGCTGAAAACACTGTCTATCTGACTGATCGCATCCTGTGCAACCAGGTCAGATAAAGCAATTGCTGGGGTGGTCACATCTGATGCATCCATGCCAGGCAAGTGGTTAAGATGGTTTGTTATTAAAACTGAAATATTGGAAACTCTTTGAAGTTTATGTTTTACTACTTAGTATATCAAGTCCATGAGTACCTCCTCTGCTAGATGGTGTTTTTCAATTTAAGGCATTTGCAATTTTCCGTGAGTGCCAGATCCAGGTCTATCCTTCTCTCTACGTATATAGGGGGTTAATCAGAGATGTACGCAGATCTTGCTTCCGCAGCAAGATCTGCATCTATCTACTCACATGCTGGGGGCCATCCAGGACAGGGCAAAGCCGCACAGCATGTGTGTTGCGCCACCCCGGAATGCGTTTGCAATTTAATGCTACAACACATTTACATTCCTGACACTTTCTTAGATTTTTGATTAGCAAAATTGTAATTAATACCATCAGAGCATACTCTCCCGGAAAAGCTGGGAGGCTCCCAAAACTCGCGTGAAACTCCTGGTCCCACAGAAAAGTAGGCAAGTCTCCCGCACGTTGCCACGTGTTGGACTTTCCAATGTAATTGCAGAGATTTTTTGCATGTGTCTGCAGTGACGGTGCTACTGTGGAAATATTTCCTGGGAGCTGTCAATACCTTTTGATTCTCCTGCCCACCATCTCTATAAAAGTTTGGTTATGTAACCTCATTGGTGGCAGATCTTTCATCTGAGGTTACCTAGTTGCTTGGACCCTTTTGGCTCCTGCAGTTTATCTCAAGTTACTTGTACCTGGTGATCTTGCATTTAATCTTCAATCCCTTGGCTGGATATTCCTGTGATTATCTCTAGTCTCCTTGTGCCTGGCATGTCATTCATATTTCGTCCCTTGACCTCACTGCAGTTTTTCTCATCATTAGGGGTTTTGGCTGGGTGGTCCACTGCAATGCCTCATTTACATTAGTACCTGTCTTAGACTGTTCTTACTTGCATTTCCCATATGTTACCCCCAGTAAATGTAGGGGGGTTGTGAGCATGACCTGCGTGGCTTTAGTAACAAATTTATTATTTCTTGCGGATGTTCCTGACGAGACATTGCACCCCTGCAGAAGATGAAATAACACACTGTAATGTAATACTATGTGGAATCTATTGCTGTATCCCAATATTTGTGTCAATACAGGATTAGTCACATGTGCTATGTGATTTCTTTTCTGGGGGTACTGAAAGCAAAATATTTGTTTCAATAATGCAGTATGTTGATATCAGTGATGTCACTAAGGGGGTATGCACCCCACCAGCTGACACGAAACAGCAGAACTACTGTACTATTTTGGTGTGACTCCCTCGGATGGTGCCAGCGAGCAGCGGTGATGGATGAGATGTGCATGTGCGCATTATCCACGCTGTGTCGGGAGTGGCTGGGGGCTCCTAGAAGCTCCCAGAGTGCTGGTCAAACCCGTATCATGATGAGAACAGGGATGTGACACGTGGCCACGCCCCGAAAACATATACCAGGGGTGATTACATCAATACCATAAGGAGGATAAGAGCAGACATCCCACTAGTAATATGATATTATATGTGTGGATGTAATAAATAATAATTGCATATCATGGCAATAATTAATGATCTTCAGAGGACGAACAGAAGTGCAAACCTATAGCCCACGGTTGGTGTGGAGTGGAGTTTTGTTTTCTCCCCCCACAACTGCTTGGAGACTGTTCCATTTATCTATCACCCCATCTGTAAAAAGGTCTCTACTTGCTGAGTATGCAATAAGATACGTTTTATACAGGCCATTGCTTAGCATTGCTAACCATTTGTTTACACTATAAACTGGCCACTAGATGGCTCTGTCCTATTGTGTAGCCATTGCATTTGGGGGGTGATTCCGAGTTGTTCGCTCGCTAGCTGCTTTCAGCAGCATTGCACACGCTAAGCCGCCGCCCTCTGGGAGTGTATCTTAGCATAGCAGAATTGCGAACGAAAGATTAGCATAATTGCGAATAGAAATTTCTTAGCAGTTTCTGAGTAGCTCCAGACTTACTCAGCCATTGTGACCAGCTCAGTCCTTTTCGTTCCTGGTTTGACGTCACAAACACACCCAGCGTTTGCCCAACCACTCCCCCGTTTCTCCAGCCACTCCTGCGTTTTGCAACTCGAACGCCTGCGTTTTTCCGCACACTCCCATAAAACGGACAGTTTCCGCCCAGAAACACCCACTTCCTGTCAATCACACTACGATCAGCACAGCGATGAAAAAGCTTTGTTATGCCGTGAGTAAAATACCTAACTTTTGTGTAAAATAACTAAGCGCATGCGCTCTGCGAACCTTGTACATGCGCAGTAAGCGACTAATCGCAGTATAGCGAAAATCGTCAACGAGTGAACAACTCGGAATGACCCCCATGATCTTGACAATTCGTACACAAATTTGCATACTACCCCATATTATGTACAACGCATAGCCATGTAAGTGGACCCACACATACTGTATGTGCGGCGCTTACAGTGAGGGTGTGTTAGTGCAACTGGTACAGCTGTGATGTCAAAAGGGCCCTACACACATACCGATCCGCCGCGAGCTGCACGATGGTGGGCGACCCGGCGGCGGGAGGGGGGGGGATGGGTGACGGTGACGGGGGGAGTGAAGTTTCTTCACTCCCCCATCACCCGGCTCCATAGCACTGCACGCTGATATGGACAATCTCGTCCATATTGGCCTGCATGCATAAGCAACGGGGCACCAACGTTTAACGAGCACGGGGCCGCGCATTGTTAATCATTGGTGCCTACACACAGACCGTTATAAACGAGTTCTCGTTCATTTATGAACGAGACCATTCATATCGTTCTGTTTTATCTGCCAGTGTGTAGGGCCCATTAGTTACACTTGGATATTATACTTCTGTGTGTGTTTTGGCAAATATTTTAACCCCCCCACCGCCGGTACACAAGACAGTTGTTTATGCCATAATAGAGAGGTTTTTGAAGTTTTATTGATGCCTGATAGGAATGGCGCCTTATGCAAGCAAAACAAATGGTAAAAAAAACACGGACAGTAATTGCACATGACACATGTCTTGACTTTGGGCTCTATTCAGGTTGGATCGCAAAGAGTGATCCAACTGAAAAAATTTACTTAGGCCCTGCGCATGCGCCCGCATTTTCTTCGTGCATACCTAGGCAGAAATGGAGCGTTGCTGGGGTGGCGCAATGAAAATGGGGGCGGCAGCAGTTGAACGGGGTGTGTGGCATGAGCCTGATCGGGGCGGCTGTGTGACGTCACACGCAGCCCATGCGATTACAAAGATGATAATAGAGGACAGAAAAGAAGACTCTTTTTAAGGGGCACTCCTTATTTCTAATTTATGAAAGTATACAATTTTATTGATATGCATTAAAAATAAGATTTTACTCACCGGTAAATCTATTTCTCGTAGTCCGTAGTGGATGCTGGGAACTCCGTAAGGACCATGGGGAATAGCGGCTCCGCAGGAGACTGGGCACAACTAAAGAAAGCTTTAGGTCACCTGGTGTGCACTGGCTCCTCCCACTATGACCCTACTCCAAGCCTCAGTTAGGACACTGTGCCCGGACGAGCTGACATAATAAGGAAGGATTTTGAATCCCGGGTAAGACTCATACCAGCCACACCAATCACACCGTATAACTCGTGATACTATACCCAGTTAACAGTATGAATATAACTGAGCCTCTCAACAGATGGCTCAACAATAACCCTTTAGTTAGGCAATAACTATATACAAGTATTGCAGACAATCCGCACTTGGGATGGGCGCCCAGCATCCACTACGGACTACGAGAAATAGATTTACCGGTGAGTAAAATCTTATTTTCTCTGACGTCCTAGTGGATGCTGGGAACTCCGTAAGGACCATGGGGATTATACCAAAGCTCCCAAATGGGCAGGAGAGTGAGGATGACTCTGCAGCACCGAATGAGAGAACTCCAGGTCCTCCTCAGCCAGGGATTCAATTTTGTAGAATTTAGCAAACGTGTTTGCCCCTGACCAAGTTACAGCTCGGCAAAGTTGGAAAGCCGAGACCCCTCGGGCAGCTGCCCAAGATGAGCCCACCTTCCTTGTGGAATGGGCTTTTACAGATTTTGGCTGCGGTAGTCCAGCCGCAGAATGCGCCAGCTGAATTGTGCTACAAATCCAGCGAGCAATAGTCTGCTTAGAAGCAGGAGCACCCAGTTTGCTGGGTGCATACAGGATAAACAGCGAGTCAGTTCTCCTGACTCTAGCCGTCCTGGAAACATAATTTTTCAAGGGCCTGACTACGTCCAGTAACTTGGAATCCTCCAAGTCCCTAGTAGCCGCAGGCACTACAATAGTTGGTTCAAGTGAAAAGCTGATATCACCTTAGGGAGAAACTGGGGACGAGTCCTCAATTCTGCCCTATCCATATGGAAAATCAGATAAGGACTTTTATATAACAAAGCCGCCAATTCTGATACACGCCTGGCCGAAGCCAAGGCCAATAACATGACCACTTTCCGCGTGAGATATTTTAGATCCACGGTTTTTAGTGGCTCACACCAATGTGATTTTAAGAAACTCAACACCACGTTGAGAACCCAAGGTGCCACTGGAGGCACAACCGGGGGCTGAATATGCAGCACTCCTTTTACAATGTCGGAACTTCAGATACTGAAGCTAGTTCTTTTTGGAAGAAAATCGACAGAGCCGAGATCTGTACCTTAATGGAGCCTAATTTTAGGCCCATAGACACTCCTGCTTGTAGGAAATGCAGAAATCGACCTAGTTGAAATTCCTCTGTTGGGGCCTTTTTAGCCTCACACCAAGCAACATATTTTCGCCATATGCGGTGATAATGTTTTGCAGTTACATCTTTCCTGGCTTGAATCAGCGTAGGAATGACTTCCTCCGGAATGCCCTTTTCCTTTAGGATCCGGCGTTCAACCGCCATGCCGTCAAAACGTAGCCGCGGTAAGTCTTGGAACAGACAGGGCCCCTGCTGCCGCAGGTCCTGTCTGAGCGGCAGAGGCCATGGGTCCTCTGATATAATTTCTTGAAGTTCTGGGTACCAAGCTCTTCTTGGCCAATCCGGAACCACGAGTATCGTTCTTACTCCTCGCCTTCCTATTATTCTCAGTACCTTTTGTATGAGAGGCAGAGGGAGGAACACATAAACCGACTGGTACACCCACGGTGTTACCAGAGCGTCCACAGCTATCGCCTGAGGGTCCTTTGACCTGGCGCAATATCTTTTATAGCTTTTTGTTGAGGCGGGACGCCATCATGTCCACCTGTGGCCTTTCCCAATGGTGTACAATCCTTTGGAAGACTTCTGGATGAAATCCCCACTCTCCCGGGTGGAGGTCGTGTCCGCTGAGAAGATCTGCTTCCCAGTCGTCCACTCCGGGAATGAACACTGCTGACAGTGTTAACACATGATTTTCCGCCCATCGGAGAATCCTTGTGGCTTCTGCCATCGCCATCCTGCTTCTTGTGCCGCCCCGTTCGTTTACATGGGCGACTGCCGTGATGTTGTCTGATTGGATCAGTACCGGCTGGTTTTGAAGCAGAGGCCTTGCCTGACTCAGGGCATTGTAAATGGCCCTCAGTTCCAGAATATTTATGTGTAGGAAAGTCACTTGACTTGACCAAAGTCCCTGGAAGTTTTTTCCCTGTGTGACTGCCCCCCAGCCTCAAAGGCTGGCATCCATGGTCACTAGGACCTAGTCCTGTATGCCGAACCTGCGGCCCTCTTGCATGGAACCTGCCGAATGGGATTGCTTCGTAGGAAGCTACCATTTTTTCCCAGGACTCGCGTGCAATGATGCACCGATACCTGTTTTTGCTTCAGGAGGTCTCTGACTAGAGATGACAGTTCCTTGGCTTTCTCCTCCGGGAGAAACACTTATTTCTGTTCTGTGTCCAGAACCATCCCCAGGAACAGTAGACGTGTCGTAGGAACCAGCTGTGACTTTGGACTGTTTAGAATCCAACCGTGCTGTTGTAGCACTTTCCAAAATAGTGCTACCCCGACTAGCAACTGCTCCTTGGACCTTGCCCTTATAAGGATATTGTCCAAGTACGGGATAATTAAAACTCCCTTTTTTCGAAGGAGTATCATCATTTTGGCCATTACCTTGGTAAACACCCTCGGTGCCATGTACAGTCCAAACGGCAGTGTCTGGACTTGGTAATGGTAATCCTGTACCACAAATCTGAGGTACTCCTGGCGAGGATGGTAAATGGGGACATGCAGGTAAGCATCCTTGATGTCCCGGGATCCCATGTAATCCCCCTCGTCCAGGCTTGCAATAACCGCCCTGAGCGATTCCATCTTGAACTTGAATTTTTTATGTATGTGTTCAAGGATTTTAAATATAAAATGGGTCACACCGAACCATGCGGTTTCGGTACCCCAAACTGTGTGGAATAGTAACCCCGTCCTTGTTGAAGTAGGGGCACCTTGAGTATTACCTGCTGGGAATACAGCTTATTAATTGCCTCTAGCGCAGCCTCCCTGCCTGAGGGAGTTGTCGGCAAGGCATATTTGAGGAAACGGCGGGGGGGAGACATCTCGAATTCCAGCTTGTACCCCTGAAATACTACTTGAATGAAACAGGGATCCACCTGTGAGCGAGCCCACTGATCGCTGAAATTTTTGAGACGGCCCCCCACCGTACCTGGCTACACCTGTGGAGCCCCCGCGTCATGCTGTGGACTCAGAGGAAGCGAGAGAAGAATTTTGATTCTGGGAACAGGCTGACTGGTGCAGCTTTTTCCCTCTCCCCATGTCACTGTACAGAAAGGAAGCGCCTTTTACCTGCTTGCTTTTCTGAAGCCGAAAGGACTGTACCTGAAAATACAGTGCTTTCTTAGTCTGTGAGGAAACCTGAGGTAATGGATACGAGGTCCCAGAGACCATCCCCAAATAATTCCTCACCCTTATAAGGCAGAGTCTCTATGCGCCTTTTAAAGTCAGCATAACCTGTCCAGTGACAGGTCTCTAATACCCTCCTGACAGAATGGTCATTACATTCATTTTGGATGCCAGCCGGCAAAATATCCCTCTGTGCATCCCTCATATATAAGACGACGTCTTTTATATGTTCTCATGTGTGACAGGGTCACCGACCACGCTGCAGCAGCACGATCTGCAGGTCTCAGTCTAGTACCTGAGTGTGTAAATACAGACTTCAGGATAGCCTCCTGCTTTTTATCAACAGGTACCTTCAAAGTGGCCGTTCCTAAAACGGCAGTGCCACCTTTTTTGACAACCGTATGAGCGCCTTATCCACCCTAGGGGATATCTCCCAGCGTAACTTATCCTCTGGCGGGAAAGGTTACGCCATCAGTAACTTTTTAGAAATTACCAGTTTCTTATCGGGGGGAACCCACGCTTTTCACACACTTCATTCATTCATCTGATGGGGGAACAAAACACTGCCTGCTTTTTCTCCCCAAACATAAAACCCTTTTTTAGTGGTACTTGGGTTAATGTCAGAAATGTGTAACACATTTTTTATTGCCGGGATTAAGTCACGGATGTTTCTAGTGGATTGTGTATATGTCTCAACCTTGTCGACACTGGAGTCAGACTCCGTGTCGACATCTGTGTCTGCCATCTGAGTGAGCGGGCGTTTTTTGAGCCCCTGATGGCCTTTGAGACGCCTGGGCAGGCGCGGACTGAGAAGCCGGCTGTCCCACAGCTGTTATTTTTTTTTTTCGTCATCCACCCTTTTATGTAAGGAGTTGACACTGTCGGTTAATACCTTTCACCTAACCATCCACTCTGGTGTCGGCCCCACAGGGGGCGACATCACATTTATCGGCATCTGCTCCGTCACCATATAAGCCTCCTCATTAAACATGTCGACACAGCTGTACCGACACACCGCACACACACAGGGAATGCTCTGACTGAGGACAGGACCCCACAAAGCCCTTTGGGGAGACAGAGAGAGAGTATGCCAGCACACACCAGAGCGCTATATAATGTGGGGATTAACACTATAACTGAGTGAAATTTCCCCAATAGCTGCTTGTATATATAATATTGCGCCTAAATTTAGTGCCCCCCCTCTCTTTTTAACCCTTTGAGCCTGAAAACTACAGGGGAGAGCCTGGGGAGCTTTCTTCCAGCTGCACTGTGAAGAGAAAATGGCGCGAGTGTGTCTGAGGGAGATAGCTCCGCCCCTTTTTCGCGGACTTTTCTCCCGCTTTTTTCTGGATTCTGGCAGGGGTATTTACCACATATATAGCCTCTGGGGCTATATATTGTGGTATTTTTGCCAGCCAAGGTGTTAATATTGCTGCTCAGGGCGCCCCCCCCCCCCAGCGCCCTGCACCCTCAGTGACCGGAGTGTGAGGTGTACATGAGGAGCAATGGCGCACAGCTGCAGTGCTGTGCGCTACCTTGGTGAAGACTGATGTCTTCTGCCGCCGATTTTCCAGACCTCTTCTTGCTTCTGGCTCTGTAAGGGGGACGGCGGCGCGGCTCCGGGACCGAACACCAAGGACTGGGCCTGCGGTCGATCCCTCTGGAGCTAATGGTGTCCAGTAGCCTAAGAAGCCCAATCCGGCTGCAAGCAGGCGAGTTCGCTTCTTCTCCCCTTAGTCCCTCGCTGCAGTGAGCCTGTTGCCAGCAGGTCTCACTGAAAATAAAAAACCTAAATCTATACTTTCTTTCTAAGGGCTCAGGAGAGCCCCTAGTGTGCATCCAACCTCGGCCGGGCACAAAATCTAACTGAGGCTTGGAGGAGGGTCATAGTGGGAGGAGCCAGTGCACACCAGGTGACCTAAAGCTTTCTTTAGTTGTGCCCAGTCTCCTGCGGAGCCGCTATTCCCCATGGTCCTTACGGAGTTCCCAGCATCCACTAGGACGTCAGAGAAAAGGGGGATTTAAGTGGGGTGTACTACGAGTTTCCGGTGCTTTGGATCCCGGCAGCCAAGCATACTGGAGCCGTGATCTCGACCGCCGGAATGCCGTCAGTAGGATTAGCGCAAAAGAGCCCCTTGCACTCTCGCTGTGCTCGCCATGTTGCGGACACGGTGGCGCACTAAGTGAGCCACGTTATTTATTCTCCTTCCAGGGGTGTCGTGGACACCCCAAGAGGGAGATCAGGTGTTGGTATACTGGCAGTCGGGATCCCGGCACCAGTATGCTGAGCACTGGGATCCCGACAGCCGGTATAGCGATTGCCTCGCATTTAGGTGTCCAGTTTTGAGTTCACAGACAATACAAACTTTTAACAATAATTAGACAAAATGGAATCCCAATCAGTCATTTCAAGTACTGTAGAATAGAAATAACCAATTTTTTGCGCAATAAACACTCTGAGTGCAGCCCAGTTTTACACAAAGGGATTTCACCAAAACCCAAAGAAACAAGTGCAAAGATATAGACTGAATAAAACCAGTGGCGCAGACAGAAGGAACATGCAAAATAATATCAACAATCACAACCTGATTAGCTCATTTGGGGATGCCAATGTTGTTTTGTTAATGAATATATCCATTCTCGATATTGACCTCAAAAGAGAAAATAATTGATAGTGCAACACCGTTTAATAACAAAAGGAATCCCAATTTTTTATTTAGTCCCACTCACATGAAGGGACTTTATCATCGCATGTAATAGAATTCCACAGTGCAGCCAAGATCGTGCGTCTTTCCCGTATTCCTTTAGGTCAATACCTCGGGAGAAATATCATTAGTGCAACACTGTGAGATATTTCTTAAAAACAGTTTTAATCTCTAAAAAACACACTCACATTACACATAAAAAATATCAGCATATAGAAACATGGGGGTTTTTTCCTCACAAACAGCAGAAATGAATCCCAGAAGAAAAGTCCTGGAAGTCCACACCGATGTTAAGAGTCCCAAGTAAACCCCTCCGAGATGTCCACAGTCACAGGCACCTTGCTTAACGCGTTTCGGACCTCCAACGATTCGGGTCCTTCCTCAGAAGCATGATATAATGATATTTCTCCCGAGGTATTGACCTAAAGGAATACGGGAAAGACGCACGATCTTGGCTGCACTGTGGAATTCTATTACATGTGATGATAAAGTCCCTTCATGTGAGTGGGAATAAAAAATTGGGATTCCTTTTGTTATTAAACGGTGTTGCACTATCAATTATTTTCTCTTTTGAGGTCAATATCGAGAATGGATATATTCATTAACAAAACAACATTGGCATCCCCAAATGAGCTAATCAGGTTGTGATTGTTGATATTATTTTGCATGTTCCTTCTGTCTGCGCCACTGGTTTTATTCAGTCTATATCTTTGCAGTCATTTCAAGTAGCCAAAGGGCTGTGTTTAAGAAATAATATTCGGTCCAAAGATTGGTGAACATACAGCAGTAAAGATAAGTGTGCTATGTTTAGTAAGGCACATACAGTCAGTAGCATACGTGGATAGACAAAATATATATATATACAAATTAGAGATGAGCGGGTTCGGTTCCTCGGAATCCGAACCCGCCCGAACTTCAGGTTTTTTTACACGGGGCAGAGCGACTCGGATCTTCCCGCCTTGCTCGGTTAACCCGAGCGCGCCCGAACGTCATCATCCCGCTGTCGGATTCTCGCGAGGCTCGTATTCTATCGCGAGACTCGGATTCTATATAAGGAGCCGCGCGTCGCCGCCATTTTCACACATGCATTGAGATTGATAGGGAGAGGACGTGGCTGGTGTCCTCTCCGTTTAGACTAGAGTACTAGAGAGAGACACAAATTTTGGGAAGCATATTATTAGGAGGAGTACTACTTGCTGCTGATAGTGTGACCAGTGACCACCAGTTTAATTAATCCGTTCTCTGCCTGATAAAAAACGATACACAGTGTGACACAGTCACATACCATATCTGTGCTCAGCCCAGTGTGCTGCATCATATGTAATACTGTATATCATTATCTGACTGTGCTGACTGCTCACTGCTCACACAGCTTAATTGTGGGGGAGACTGGGGAGCAGTTATAGCAGGAGTACATATTTTAAGTACAGTGCACACTTTTGCTGCCAGAGTGCCACTGCCAGTGTGACTGACCAGTGACCACTGACCACCAGTATTGTGATTGTCTGCTGACCACCAGTATATTGTGATTGTCTGCCTGAAAAAGTTAAACACTCGTCGTGTGGTGTTTTTATAAACGCATTCTGCAGACAGTGTCCAGCAGGTCCGTCATTACATAATATATACCTGTCCGGCTGCAGTACTAGTGTGATATATATATATATATATTTTAATTTTATCTCATTATCATCCAGTCTATATTAGCAGCAGACACAGTACGGTAGTCCACGGCTGTAGCTACCTCTGTGTCGGCAGTCGCTCGTCCATCCATAATTGTATACCACCTACCCGTGTTTTTTTTTTTTTCTATCTTCTTGATACTAGTAGCTTACTTTAGGAGTCTGCAGTGCTGAGTCTAACAGACAGTGTCCAGCAGGTCCGTCATTACATAATATATACCTGTCCGGCTGCAGTACTAGTGTGATATATATATATATATTTTAATTTTATCTCATTATCATCCAGTCTATATTAGCAGCAGACACAGTACGGTAGTCCACGGCTGTAGCTACCTCTGTGTCGGCAGTCGCTCGTCCATCCATAATTGTATACCACCTACCCGTGGTTTTTTTTTCTTCTATCTTCTTGATACTAGTAGCTTACTTTAGGAGTCTGCAGTGCTGACAGACAGTGTCCAGCAGGTCCGTCATTACATAATATATACCTTTCCGGCTGCAGTACTAGTGTGATATATATATATATTTTAATTTTATCTCATTATCATCCAGTCTATATTAGCAGCAGACACAGTACGGTAGTCCACGGCTGTAGCTACCTCTGTGTCGGCAGTCGCTCGTCCATCCATAATTGTATACCACCTACCCGTGGTTTTTTTTTTTTCTATCTTCTTGATACTAGTAGCTTACTTTAGGAGTCTGCAGTGCTGACAGACAGTGTCCAGCAGGTCCGTCATTACATAATATATACCTGTCCGGCTGCAGTACTAGTGTGATATATATATATATTTTAATTTTATCTCATTATCATCCAGTCTATATTAGCAGCAGACACAGTACGGTAGTCCACGGCTGTAGCTACCTCTGTGTCGGCAGTCGCTCGTCATCCATAAGTATACTAGTATCCATCCATCTCCATTGTTTACCTGAGGTGCCTTTTAGTTGTGCCTATTAAAATATGGAGAACAAAAATGTTGAGGTTCCAAAAATAGGGAAAGATCAAGATCGACTTCCACCTCGTGCTGAAGCTGCTGCCATTAGTCATGGCCGAGACGATGAAATGCCAGCAACGTCGTCTGCCAAGGCCGATGCCCAATGTCATAGTACAGAGCATGTAAAATCCAAAACACCAAATATCAGTAAAAAAAGGACTCAAAAATCTAAAATAAAATTGTCGGAGGAGAAGCGTAAACTTGCCAATATGCCATTTACCACACGGAGTGGCAAGGAACGGCTGAGGCCCTGGCCTATGTTCATGGCTAGTGGTTCAGCTTCACATGAGGATGGAAGCACTCAGCCTCTCGCTAGAAAAATGAAAAGACTCAAGCTGGCAAAAGCACAGCAAAGAACTGTGCGTTCTTCGAAATCCCAAATCCACAAGGAGAGTCCAATTGTGTCGGTTGCGATGCCTGACCTTCCCAACACTGGACGTGAAGAGCATGCGCCTTCCACCATTTGCACGCCCCCTGCAAGTGCTGGAAGGAGCACCCGCAGTCCAGTTCCTGATAGTCAGATTGAAGATGTCAGTGTTGAAGTACACCAGGATGAGGAGGATATGGGTGTTGGCGCTGGGGAGGAAATTGACAAGGAGGATTCTGATGGTGAGGTGGTTTGTTTAAGTCAGGCACCCGGGGAGACACCTGTTGTCCGTGGGAGGAATATGGCCATTGACATGCCTGGTAAAAATACCAAAAAAATCAGTCTTCGGTGTGGAAGTATTTCAACAGAAATGCGGACAACATTTGTCAAGCCGTGTGTTGCCTTTGTCAAGCTGTAATAAGTAGGGGTAAGGACGTTAACCACCTCGGAACATCCTCCCTTATACGTCACCTGCAGCGCATTCATAATAAGTCAGTGACAAGTTCAAAAACTTTGGGCGACAGCGGAAGCAGTCCACTGACCAGTAAATCCCTTCCTCTTGTAACCAAGCTCACGCAAACCACCCCACCAACTCCCTCAGTGTCAATTTACTCCTTCCCCAGGAATGCCAATAGTCCTGCAGGCCATGTCACTGGCAATTCTGACGAGTCCTCTCCTGCCTGGGATTCCTCCGATGCATCCTTGCGTGTAACGCCTACTGCTGCTGGCGCTGCTGTTGTTGCTGCTGGGAGTCGATGGTCATCCCAGAGGGGAAGTCGGAAGACCACTTGTACTACTTCCAGTAAGCAATTGACTGTCCAACAGTCCTTTGTGAGGAAGATGAAATATCACAGCAGTCATCCTGTTGCAAAGCGGATAACTGAGGCCTTGACAACTATGTTGGTGTTAGACGTGCGTCCGGTATCCGCCGTTAGTTCACAGGGAACTAGACAATTTCTTGAGGTAGTGTGCCCCCGTTACCAAATACCATCTAGGTTCCACTTCTCTAGGCAGGCGATACCGAGAATGTACACGGACGTCAGAAAAAGACTCACCAGTGTCCTAAAAAATGCAGTTGTACCCAATGTCCACTTAACCACGGACATGTGGACAAGTGAAGCAGGGCAGGGTCAGGACTATATGACTGTGACAGCCCACTGGGTAGATGTATGGACTCCCGCCGCAAGAACAGCAGCAGCGGCACCAGTAGCAGCATCTCGCAAACGCCAACTCTTTCCTAGGCAGGCTACGCTTTGTATCACCGATTTCCAGAATACGCACACAGCTGAAAACCTCTTACGGCAACTGAGGAAGATCATCGTGGAATGGCTTACCCCAATTGGACTCTCCTGTGGATTTGTGGCATCGGACAACGCCAGCAATATTGTGTGTGCATTAAATATGGGCAAATTCCAGCACGTCCCATGTTTTGCACATACCTTGAATTTGGTGGTGCAGAATTATTTAAAAAACGAGAGGGGCGTGCAAGAGATGCTGTCGGTGGCCAGAAGAATTGTGGGACACTTTCGGCGTACAGGCACCACGTACAGAAGACTGGAGCACCACCAAAAACGCCTGAACCTGCCCTGCCATCATCTGAAGCAAGAAGTGGTAACGAGGTGGAATTCAACCCTATATATGCTTCAGAGGTTGGAGGAGCAGCAAAAGGCCATTCAAGCCTATACAATTGAGCACGATATAGGAGGTGGAATGCACCTGTCTCAAGCGCAGTGGAGAATGATTTCAACGTTGTGCAAGGTTCTGCTGCCCTTTGAACTTGCCACACGTGAAGTCAGTTCAGACACTGCCAGCCTGAGTCAGGTCATTCCCCTCATCAGGCTTTTGCAGAAGAAGCTGGAGACATTGAAGGAGGAGCTAAGACAGAGCGATTCCGCTAGGCATGTGGGACTTGTGGATGGAGCCCTTAATTCGCTTAACAAGGATTCACGGGTGGTCAATCTGTTGAAATCAGAGCACTACATTTTGGCCACCGTGCTCGATCCTAGATTTAAAACCTACCTTGGATCTCTCTTTCCGGCACACACAAGTCTGCTGGGGTTCAAAGACCTGCTGGTGAGAAAATTGTCAAGTCAAGCGGAACGCGACCTGTCAACATCTCCTCCTTCACATTCTCCCGCAACTGGGGGTGCGAGGAAAAGGCTCAGAATTCCGAGCCCACCCGCTGGCGGTGATGCAGGGCAGTCTGGAGCGACTGCTGATGCTGACATCTGGTCCGGACTGAAGGACCTGCCAACGATTACGGATACGGACATGTCGTCTACTGGCACTGCATATGATTCTCTCCCCATTGAAAGAATGGTGGAGGATTATATGAGTGACCGCATCCAAGTAGGCACGTCAGACAGTCCGTACTTATACTGGCAGGAAAAAGAGGCAATTTGGAGGCCCTTGCACAAACTGGCTTTATTCTACCTAAATTGCCCTCCCACAAGTGTGTACTCCGAAAGAGTGTTTAGTGCCGCCGCTCACCTTGTCAGCAATCGGCGTACGAGGTTACTTCCAGAAAATGTGGAGAAGATGATGTTCATTAAAATGAATTATAATCAATTCCTCCATGGAGACATTGACCAGCAGCAATTGCCTCCACAAAGTACACAGGGAGCTGAGATGGTGGATTCCAGTGGGGACGAATTGATAATCTGTGAGGAGGGGGATGTACACGGTGATATATCGGAGGATGATGATGAGGTGGACATCTTGCCTCTGTAGAGCCAGTTTGTGCAAGGAGAGATTAATTGCTTCTTTTTTGGTGGGGGTCCAAACCAACCCGTCATTTCAGTCACAGTCGTGTGGCAGACCCTGTCACTGAAATGATGGGTTGGTTAAAGTGTGCATGTCCTGTTTATACAACATAAGGGTAGGTGGGAGGGCCCAAGGACAATTCCATCTTGCACCTCTTTTTTCTTTCATTTTTCTTTGCGTCATGTGCTGTTTGGGGAGTATTTTTTTGAAGGGCCATCCTGCGTGACACTGCAGTGCCACTCCTAGATGGGCCAGGTGTTTGTGTCAGCCACTAGGGTCGCTTATCTTACTCACACAGCTACCTCATTGCGCCTCTTTTTTTCTTTGCGTCATGTGCTGTTTGGGGAGTGTTTTTTGGAAGGGCCATCCTGCGTGACACTGCAGTGCCACTCCTAGATGGGCCAGGTGTTTGTGTCGGCCACTAGGGTCGCTTATCTTACTCACACAGCTACCTCATTGCGCCTCTTTTTTTCTTTGCGTCATGTGCTGTTTGGGGAGTGTTTTTTGGAAGGGCCATCCTGCGTGACACTGCAGTGCCACTCCTAGATGGGCCAGGTGTTTGTGTCGGCCACTAGGGTCGCTTAGCTTACTCACACAGCTACCTCATTGCGCCTCTTTTTTTCTTTGCGTCATGTACTGTTTGGGGAGTGTTTTTTGGAAGGGCCATCCTGCGTGACACTGCAGTGCCACTCCTAGATGGGCCAGGTGTTTGTGTCGGCCACTAGGGTCGCTTAGCTTAGTCATCCAGCGACCTCGGTGCAAATTTTAGGACTAAAAATAATATTGTGAGGTGTGAGGTGTTCAGAATAGACTGAAAATGAGTGGAAATTATGGTTTTTGAGGTTAATAATACTTTGGGATCAAAATGACCCCCAAATTCTATGATTTAAGCTGTTTTTTAGTGTTTTTTGAAAAAAACACCCGAATCCAAAACACACCCGAATCCGACCAAAAAAATTCGGTGAGGTTTTGCCAAAACGCGGTCGAACCCAAAACACGGCCGCGGAACCGAACCCAAAACCAAAACACAAAACCCGAAAAATTTCAAGTGCACATCTCTAATGTCAGCCAATGTAAATAGTGATTTCCAATTTTTGGGGAATAAATTCGTCCTGTTAATTACGTATTGCCATATGCAATGCATATGCAATATGTGCAGAATAAACACCATTCTCTTTGCCATCACAAAGATGACAGCGTGCCTCCTGCAGTCGCAGCCAGGCTGAGCTGGCAGGAGGCTACTCTATTTTTAGCGATTGCACTGAAATTGCGGTACAAGCACAATTTCACCGTGGTCTCAGGGGAGGCCGGATAGCATGCTGAGCGGCCTTGCCCTGCGATGGGCAGCCCCCAGCATGCAAACAAAACGATTGAAAATTACTGAATCGGGTCCTTAGGCTCTATTTCAGACCTGATTGCAGCAGCAAAATTTTTCTCTAATGGCCAAAACCATGTGCAGTGCAGCTGGGGCAGATGGGTTATATTGTTTCTGTGCAGGGTAAATACTGGCTGCTTTATTTTTATAGTTCAATTTAGTTTTCAGTTTGAACACACCCCACCCAAATCTAACTCTCTCTGCGCATGTTATATCTGCCCCCCCTGCAGTGCACATGGGGGGTCATTCAGATCTGATCGCTGCTGTGCGTTTTCGCACAGCGGGTGATCAGGTCCAAACTACGCATGAGTATGCACCGCAATGCGCAGGTGCATCGGACAGCTACAACGGGCATCGCTGGTCAGCGACGGGATTATTCAAAGAATCCATTCGCATGGGAGTAAGCAAGGTGATTGACAGGAACAGGACAGGCTGTCTGTGGGTGGCAACTGACCATTTACAGGGAGTGTCTGGAAACACAGGCATGTCCAAGTGTTTTGAGGGAGGGTGTCTGACGTCATCTCCGGACCCGATCAGCAGGAATCAGTCGCACTGGAAGCAGGGCCGGTGCTAGGGTGTTCGGCGCCCCCCTGCAAACTATAAATTTGCGCCCTCCCATATTCCTTTGGCGCGCGCCGGGAAAAGGGGTGTGGTCTCAAAAGTAAGGGGCATGGCCACACAATAGTACCCCCATTTAAAATTACGCCACAATGTAGCACAATCTTATTAATCTTATACGTAATGCCCCACCCGTAGTAGTAGCGTCCTTATACGTAATGCCCCTCCAGTAGTAGTAGCGTCCTTATACATAATGCCCCCCAGTAGTAGTAGTGTCCTTATACATAATGCCCCCCCAGTAGTAGTAGCGTCCTTATACGTAGTGCACCCCCAGTAGTAGACGCGTCCTTATACGTAATACCCCCCAGTAGTAGTAGCGTCCTTATACGTAGTGCACCCCCAGTAGTAGAAGCGTCCTTATACGTAATGTCCCCCCAGTAGTAGTAGCGTCCTTATACGTAGTGCACCCCCAGTAGTAGTAGCGTCCTTATACGTAATGTCCCCCCAGTAGTAGTAGCGTCCTTATACGTAATGTCCCCCCAGTAGTAGTAGCGTCCTTATACGTAATGCGCCCCCAGTAGTAGTACCGTCCTTATACATAATGCTCCGCGCAGTAGTAGCATCCTTATACGTAATGCCCTCCCCCCAGTAGTAGCATTGTTATACGTAATGCCCTCCCAGTAATGGTAGCGTCCTTATACATAATGCCCCCAAGTAGTAGTATCGTCCTTATACGTAATGCCCCCCCAGTAGTAGTAGCGTCCTTATACGTAGTGCACCCCAGTAGTAGTATCGTCCTTATACGTAATGCCCCCAGCCCCAGTAGTAGTAGCGTCCTTACACGTAATGGCCCACCCAGTAGTAGCGTTGCTACACGTAATGCCCCCCTGTAGTAATAGCGTCCTTATATGTAATGCCCCCCCCCCAGTAGTAGTAGCGTCCTTATACGTAGTGCACCCCAGTAGTAGTATCGTCCTTATACGTAATGCCCCCCCCCCAAAAGTAGTAGCGTCCTTATACGTAGTGCACCCCTGTAGTAATAGCGTCCTTATACGTAATGCCCCCCCAGTAGTAGTAGCATCCTTATACGTAATGCCCCCCACAGTAGTAGTAGCGTCCTTATACGTAATGCCCCCCCCCAGTAGTAGTAGCATCCTTATACGTAGTGCACCCCAGTAGTAGTATCGTCCTTATACGTAATGCCCCCCCCAATAGTAGTAGCGTCCTTATACGTAGTGCACCCCTGTAGTAATAGCGTCCTTATACGTAATGCCCCCCCCAGTAGTAGTAGCATCCTTATACGTAATGCCCCCCCCCAGTAGTAGTAGCGTTCTTACATGTAATGCCCCCCCCAGTAGCAGCGTCGTTATACGTAATGCACCCCCAGTAGTAGCGTCCATAAAGCGCGAGCACAGACATACCTCACACACACACACACACACACAATTCACACATATATACACACACACACACACACACACACACACACACTTCTCTCTCACCCTCCACTTACCTAAGCCAGTCTCCCTCGTACAGCAGCCTGGTCCGTGTAGCTCCGCCCCTTCTGGGCCGTTTAGCCACGCCCCCTTCCGTCCCGTGTAGCTCCGCCCCCTTCTGTCCCGTACTCGGCGCTGTCACACAGCACAGGTGAGGGGAGGGGAGGGGAGGGAGGAGGCTTTTCATGCTGCAGGTGCCCGCTGCCAGTGCCTGTCATACAGTGACAGACACAGCACTGGCAGCAGCAGCAGCAGGAGGGGGGACAGGACGGCGCAGCAGGGAAGGGATGCAGAGCAGGGGAAGCGCCTATCCGTCCCAGCGCCTCCCTGCACTGCCTCCCTTCGCTGAGCGGGTAGCGCCGGGCCTGACTGGAAGACTAAGTCCTGGGCTGTGCAGAGACTGCACAAACTCATTTTTAGCAGCTCTGTTAAGACATAGGTACGCACACTTGCACAGCGAAAATACACTCCCCCTGACGGCGGTGACTATCTGATCGCAGGACAGCAAAAAACACAGCCCAGCTATAAGATCTGAATTACCCCAATGGTTTTGCCCATTAGAGAAATATTTTGCTGCTGCCATCAGGTCTGCATTAAGCCCTTAAAATGGACACATTGGGGGTCATTCAGAGTTGATCGCTAGCTGAAAATGTTCGCTGCGCAGCGATGATGCAAGAAAACGGCACTCCTGCGCATGCGGCGTGGTGCGCATACGCAACGTACTTTCACAAAAGCCGATGTAGTTAAACACAAGGTCTAGCGAAGCTTCTCTGTCGCACTGCTGACCGTAGAGTGATTGACATGAAGTGGGTGTTTCTGGGTGTCAACTAATCCATTTTCAGGGAGTGTGTGAAACAACGCAGGCGTGCCAGGAAAAACGCAGGCGTGGCTGGTTGAACGCAGGGCGTGTTCGTGATGTCAAAACAGGAACTAAACAGTCTGAAGTGATCGCTAGCGCTGAGTAGGTCTGAAGCTACTCTAAAACTGCACAAAAATTTTTTGTAGCCGCTCTGCGATCCTTTCGTTCGCACTTCTGCTAAGCTAAAATACACTCCGAGTGGGAGGCGGCATAGCATTTGCATGGCTGCTAAAAACAGCTAGCGAGCGATCAACTCGGAATGACCCCCATAAGCATCGTGTGTTGCCCATGGTGATGCATAATGGTGTAAATATGTTTATTTTAATGTACAGATTTTCTGAGAGTAAATTACACCCAATTTGTGACCCGCTCTTCATCAGGCTTAGTAACTATATTAATAAATAGTAATGTAGATGGCTATAGGTCAATAGGAAAGCAACTTGTTCTGGTAAAGTGATAGCTGCGGTTTGCAGCTTTCCCCCAGCAGTTCATGGGTTAATTCTCACTGGTGGTCAGAAGAGGCATAACATGTGCTTGTAGTCTGCATTTCACGCTCCCACTGTCCTATACAAGAGCAAACATCTGCTGTAGTGTGCTGGAGAGAGGAGCAGATGTCCTGCCTGTAATACACAACACAAACACCTGACGTGAGGCCTGTATTGTTTACCCTGAAAGTTAGAGCACTGTCCAGATTGCTAAGCAGTAATGCAGACATCCGATCTCAGGCACTCATTCAGTATGGATAGCAGGAGTTAGCAGGAGCGATCCTCAGCACAGTTTCCCGATAATCTGTAAAATGCGCATGCGCAAGATCCATTTTGCACATGTGCAGAACAGGTCCTGTGATCGTATCTCAGTATTGCGAATGCCTATGCCTGATTCACAGGCAGTAGGGAAGGAAGGGGGCGGCCGGCGTTGCCAGAAACGGGGGCGTATCGCCCCCATTTTCCAGGAGTGTCAAGGCGTTCCATGGCTTTGCAAGCTGCCCTATGACAGCCAGCCTGAGTAAGCTTATGCCTTACTCAGCTTACAGTTGCAGGTGGCCATCGAGAACGTCGGATTCCACACTGCGATCGCAAATGCAGCAATGAGGTGTGTAACTGTTAGCAGCTTTGCATATGCGTTCTACAGGTATACTGAATGAGGGCGTTAGGGGGTTATTCAGAGCTGAATGCAGATTTTGCTGTCGCAGCAAAATCTGCAACCAATAAAATCACATGCTGGGGGACGCCCAGCACAGGGCAATGTGTGGCTCCGGTGCAGTCACAATTCAATTATGATCTTATCGAATAGAGGTAGTCCCCTGTCTGTGCCTGCATATGCAGGCGGTCCAGAGCCATGTTTCCACTTGCAGGAAACGCAGGCAACGTCATCGGGCTGCTCTGAAAAAAGGCTGTGAGCGCCTGTGTTTCCTGCTCTCTTCCCTCCAAATGCAGCGCCGCCACCCCTGGACGCCGTCGCCTGCCAGTCACCATGCAATCGCATCTTTCTGTGTTGTGATTGCATGGTGAAGGGTTGCGCATGCGCACTGTAGCCAGTGGTAGTGTGCAGACACTGCATTCAACTCTAATTAAGGCTCTTAGGGGGTCATTCCGAGTTGATTGCTCACTAGCAACTTTTTGCAGCGCTGCGATCAGGTTAAAACTCGGCAAGACTGTGCATGCGTATGCACCGCAATGTGCAGGCGCCTCGTACGGGTACAAAGAAGATTGGTGCTGGGCGATGGATTTAACGAAGAATCCATTCGCACAGTCGATCGCAAGGTGATTGACAGAAAGAGGGCAATTATGGGTGTCAACTGACCGTTTTCTAGGAGTGTTTGGGAAGACGCAGGCGTGTCCAAGCGTTTGCAGGGCGGGTGCCTGACGTCAATTCCGGGACCAAAAAGACTGGAGTGATCGCAGCGGCTGAGAAAGTCCAGAGCTACTCAGAAACTACAAAAACTGTTTTATTGTACCGCTCAGCTGCAAAGGCGTTCGCACACTTGCAAAGCAAAAATACGCTCCCCCATAGGTGGTGACTATCTGATCGCAGCGCTGCAAAAAGTTGCTAGCGAGCGATCAACTCGGAATGACCCCCATAGTGCACTAAAGGAAGTCACAACTGTATTTGGCTCTGTTTCTAGACACATTACAGTGGTGAGCACATTCATCTCAGTATTTATATTTGTTTCTACTATAAGAAGTTGTGTTTGTATAAACCACGTACATGGAACCCCAGAACTCTCTTTTTGGAACAAAGCAGCACCTCATAAAATACTTTGCTATTATTTATAACCAGTGGTCGAATAGTGCCGGAATTACCAGTATGTCATACTGGCACTTCACTTTGGCGGCTGGCGCTGGGACAGTGACAGTGTGACCGCTCCCAGCACCGGTCCAAAGTGACTGCAGCATTTAAATTTGATTGGCTGCCGTACCTGAACTATGATTGGGTGCACAGCTGGACCACCACACTGAGGAGAGCGCCGCCATTTGCATGCGTGTCGGACAGCAACAAAGGGCATCACCAGTCAGCAATGGTATAGTGCGAAAAATCTGATCGCACGGGCATTCGCAGGGTGATTGACAGGAAGAAGCCGATAGTGGGTGGTAACTGACCGTTTATTGGAAGTGTCTGGAAAAACGCAGGCGTTCCCAAGCGTTTTCAGGGAGTGTGTCTGACGTCTGCTCTGGCCCCGATCAGCCTGATATAATCGCACTGTAGGAGTAAGTCCTGGGCTGCGCACACACTGCACAAAGTGGACTTTAGCAGCTCGGCGTACACATAGGATCGCAAACTTGCATGGCGAATATACACTCCCCCTGGAGGCGGCAAATATCTGAACGCAGGACAGCAAAGTTAGCAGCCCAGCGATCAAATCTGAATGACCCCCCTCAGAATCCATTCCTGGTAAGTAACCCTGGGCATTATTTTGAAGTGGGAGTATGGAAATATCAGGACTGCTCAGGCCTTGGGTCTGCCTAAGTAAATCCCCTCTGATATTTCCATACCCCCATTCTGACCACTGAGTAATGAGCCACGGCAGTGGTTCATTCCTGTTTGCTTTCTGTTCATGAATTCTATGTTATAGTTCTGTTTGCATGCCAGGATTTCTCTTGTACTTGTTTAGAAGACTCTTGTTGGCTGCCGGTGGTGAGTCTGTGTAACTGCCACCTGTTTTCTATGTGTTTAGGCCTCACCTGTCAGATATTTGGTCATTATGTGGTGAGTCTGTGTACTGCAGTCTGGCTCTTGTCTGTGTAACCTCACCTGCCAGTATTTTTGCCATTACCTTGTGCCTGGCTTCCAGCCATCCTGATTGGGGCGTGCTTCCCTTATTACTCAGCTAGCCCTGCATTCCAGTGCTGGTGATAGAAGTTTGTTATGATACCTGTATGTTCCTGGTTAGTTTCATGTCCAGTATTGCATCTGTGTCCAGGCCCTGTCTGATAGTGGAATCCTGTATTGGTGCTATTATATTCCTTGTGGTATCCAGCTAGAATCCTGTATACTCAGTTCTGACAGAAACCGGAGTTCATTACTCTCCACCTGTGTTCCTACCTTCAGTGAGAACCTGTCAGCTTCCTGTGGAGTTGTGTCCTGCCCCTGGATTGTTCCTGTGCAGCCAGTTAATCCTGTATCCTGAGTCCTGGTGTTTGGAGCCTGATCATTGGAATTTATATCCAGCCTTCCAGTCCTGTTATCCTGTATCTGCAGCCTTGGGTTCCTGTTCCTTCTGCATGCACCTTTACTGGTGTCGTGAGTAGCGGCTCTGCCGCACCTTACGGCTGTGGCCGTATTTATTCTTACTTTCTGGCTTTTGTGTTTCTCTGCGGAGGTTTCTGCTATTGTTGTCCTCGCCGAACTACGACGGTGTCGTGTTTGGTTTTCGGGCAGCATTAACTTGGTTACAGTTTTGTTGGCGGCCACGCTGCACATATACTAGTTTATTGTTTTTTAGTGGTTTCTCCTGATTTTCTTGTGTGTCTGTCTTAGTTTTCCCCTTGTTCTCTCTCTTGGTTAACGCCTTGTCACCTACTAAGACTGGGGGGCATCTGAATCGGGCAGACATCCGCCCATCAAACGCGGCTGCCCAAGAAACCATAGTCTCGCAGACGTTGACCAACCACTTGGGAGAGACAACGGAGTCAGGATTCCCATTAGGTATTGCTGCGTATCCCAGTTCTGTTGCAGCTTCACGCATCTGTACTTGGAACTCTTCTGCTGCCACCCTATTTCCTGGGTTCCAAGTACAGAGAACATAACACACTGCTTATAACATGTTTCAGCTTAAACTTTGAGATTTTGGCATATGGAGCAATGTTATTCGCTGATTTGTGGAAGCCCCCCTGCCTCCAGGCTGTGAAGGCATGCGCAGGACGGACAATTTCCGTGTCAGAGCCACCCCGTGGGAGGTCACGCGGCTGCCTCGAGCCCGCTCCTATCTTCATCACCCCGCCCAATGACAAGTCAACACCCCCGCAATGCCACGTCAATGCCCCGCCCTGTGAGAACGCCTCTGCCTGTCAATCAGGCAGAGTTGCGTTTGTGTCAATGCAATGCAATGCAATCACATTCTCCTGGCCTTGCATGCGCAGAATGGGACCCTGGCGTGCACAGTGACTGCAAATACAGGAGAATGCGATCGCATTGCTTTAGCGATGCGAGCTGAATAAGGAACTTGGTTCCACCGCAGGTGTGTCTCTGACCGATGACCATCCAAGGTAGCTAAGAGGATTCAAATATGGTGGAATTCACACTAATACAATGGCCCTTTCATTTAATTCTTGTTTCAGTTTTGCAGAACTGTGCATTGTTACAGTGGCGATTTTAGGTGCGGTTTAGCAGGGCGAGCTCCCGGGACGCTGCAAACTGAGGGCGTGACTGCAGTCACTATGCCAATGCCATCTTAATTGCGTGCTGCCCGCATCTAAAACTGACACATAGTAATGCCGCATGCCTCCCACCCACTGACCTGGCGCAATGGGCTCTGCCTGGTGCAGTGTGTATAACGGGCTATATGGTGCAATGTGTATAACAGGCTGTACCTGGTGCATGGTGTATAAAGAGCTACCTTGCGCAGTGTCTATAAGGGACTACCTGGCGCAGTGTGTATAACGGCTCTACCTGGTATAGTATGTACAGTATAAGGGGCTACCTGGTGCAATGTGTATAAGGGGCTACCAGGCACAATGTGTATAAAAGGGGCTCTTCCTGGCATTATATGCATAAAAGAGGCTCTACCTGGCTCAATGTGTATAAGGTGCTCTACCTGGTGCAATGTGTATAAGGGTCTCTACCTGGCATGTATAAGGGATATTACTTTGTGGTGTAATGTGACTGATGGACACTACTGTGTGGTGCCCTATATTTTAGGCACATGCCTTCAGAGCGCACTATCCCTGGTTTGAATGGGAAGGGGGGGAGCACCAATGGAAACGTTCGCCCTGGGCGCTATATAGTCTAGAATTAGCACTGCATTATTCCACTATCTTTGTAGTGTTTACAGTTTTATTTCTTTGCTGAAGTGGGTGTTTCAGCCTTTGGCATCCCCTACATCCTCTAGTCTGCCAAGTAACATATGCAGGGTCTTTGCCTTGTGCCCGTCAACATTACCAGATACCAGACCAAGCTTATGGGCAGTATGTAATGAATAGAGATGAGCGCCTGAAATTTTTCGGGTTTTGTGTTTTGGTTTTGGGTTCGGTTCCGCGGCCGTGTTTTGGGTTCGAACGCGTTTTGGCAAAACCTCACCGAATTATTTTTGTCGGATTCGGGTGTGTTTTGGATTCGGGTGTTTTTTTCCAAAAACACTAAAAAACAGCTTAAATCATAGAATTTGGGGGTCATTTTGATCCCAAAGTATTATTAACCTCAAAAACCATAATTTACACTCATTTTCAGTCTATTCTGAATACCTCACACCTCACAATATTATTTTTAGTCCTAAAATTTGCACCGAGGTCGCTGTGTGAGTAAGATAAGCGACCCTAGTGGCCGACACAAACACCGGGCCCATCTAGGAGTGGCACTGCAGTGTCACGCAGGATGTCCCTTCCAAAAAACCCTCCCCAAACAGCACATGACGCAAAGAAAAAAAGAGGCGCAATGAGGTAGCTGTGTGAGTAAGATTAGCGACCCTAGTGGCCGACACAAACACCGGGCCCATCTAGGAGTGGCACTGCAGTGTCACGCAGGATGGCCCTTCCAAAAAACCCTCCCCAAACAGCACATGACGCAAAGAAAAAAAGAGGCGCAATGAGGTAGCTGACTGTGTGAGTAAGATTAGCGACCCTAGTGGCCGACACAAACACCGGGCACATCTAGGAGTGGCACTGCAGTGTCACGCAGGATGTCCCTTCCAAAAAACCCTCCCCAAACAGCACATGACGCAAAGAAAAAAAGAGGCGCAATGAGGTAGCTGTGTGAGTAAGATTAGCGACCCTAGTGGCCGACACAAACACCGGGCACATCTAGGAGTGGCACTGCAGTGTCACGCAGGATGTCCCTTCCAAAAAACCCTCCCCAAACAGCACATGACGCAAAGAAAAAAAGAGGCGCAATGAGGTAGCTGTGTGAGTAAGATTAGCGACCCTAGTGGCCGACACAAACACCGGGCCCATCTAGGAGTGGCACTGCAGTGTCACGCAGGATGTCCCTTCCAAAAAACCCTCCCCAATCAGCACATGATGCAAAGAAAAAGAAAAGAAAAAAGAGGTGCAAGATGGAATTATCCTTGGGCCCTCCCACCCACCCTTATGTTGTATAAACAAAACAGGACATGCACACTTTAACCAACCCATCATTTCAGTGACAGGGTCTGCCACACGACTGTGACTGATATGACGGGTTGGTTTGGACCCCCCCCAAAAAAGAAGCAATTAATCTCTCCTTGCACAAACTGGCTCTACAGAGGCAAGATGTCCACCTCATCTTCACCCTCCGATATATCACCGTGTACATCCCCCTCCTCACAGATTATCAATTCGTCCCCACTGGAATCCACCATCTCAGCTCCCTGTGTACTTTGTGGAGGCAATTGCTGCTGGTCAATGTCTCCGCGGAGGAATTGATTATAATTCATTTTAATGAACATCATCTTCTCCACATTTTCTGGATGTAACCTCGTACGCCGATTGCTGACAAGGTGAGCGGCGGCACTAAACACTCTTTCGGAGTACACACTTGTGGGAGGGCAACTTAGGTAGAATAAAGCCAGTTTGTGCAAGGGCCTCCAAATTGCCTCTTTTTCCTGCCAGTATAAGTACGGACTGTGTGACGTGCCTACTTGGATGCGGTCACTCATATAATCCTCCACCATTCTATCAATGTTGAGAGAATCATATGCAGTGACAGTAGACGACATGTCCGTAATCGTTGTCAGGTCCTTCAGTCCGGACCAGATGTCAGCATCAGCAGTCGCTCCAGACTGCCCTGCATCACCGCCAGCGGGTGGGCTCGGAATTCTGAGCCTTTTCCTCGCACCCCCAGTTGCGGGAGAATGTGAAGGAGGAGATGTTGACAGGTCGCGTTCCGCTTGACTTGACAATTTTGTCACCAGCAGGTCTTTCAACCCCAGCAGACCTGTGTCTGCCGGAAAGAGAGATCCAAGGTAGGCTTTAAATCTAGGATCGAGCACGGTGGCCAAAATGTAGTGCTCTGATTTCAACAGATTGACCACCCGTGAATCCTTGTTAAGCGAATTAAGGGCTGCATCCACAAGTCCCACATGCCTAGCGGAATCGCTCCGTGTTAGCTCCTCCTTCAATGCCTCCAGCTTCTTCTGCAAAAGCCTGATGAGGGGAATGACCTGACTCAGACTGGCAGTGTCTGAACTGACTTCACGTGTGGCAAGTTCAAAGGGCATCAGAACCTTGCACAACGTTGAAATCATTCTCCACTGCACTTGAGACAGGTGCATTCCACCTACTATATCGTGCTCAATTGTATAGGCTTGAATGGCCTTTTGCTGCTCCTCCAACCTCTGAAGCATATAGAGGGTTGAATTCCACCTCGTTACCACTTCTTGCTTCAGATGATGGCAGGGCAGGTTCAGTAGTTTTTGGTGGTGCTCCAGTTTTCTGTACGTGGTGCCTGTACGCCGAAAGTGTCCCGCAATTCTTCTGGCCACCGACAGCATCTCTTGCACGCCCCTGTCGTTTTTTAAAAAATTCTGCACCACCAAATTCAAGGTATGTGCAAAACATGGGACGTGCTGGAATTGGCCCAGATTTAATGCACACACAATATTGCTGGCGTTGTCCGATGCCACAAATCCACAGGAGAGTCCAATTGGGGTAAGCCATTCCGCGATGATCTTCCTCAGTTGCCGTAAGAGGTTTTCAGCTGTGTGCGTATTCTGGAAAGCGGTGATACAAAGCGTAGCCTGCCTAGGAAAGAGTTGGCGTTTGCGAGATGCTGCTACTGGTGCCGCCGCTGCTGTTCTTGCGGCGGGAGTCCATACATCTACCCAGTGGGCTGTCACAGTCATATAGTCCTGACCCTGCCCTGCTCCACTTGTCCACATGTCCGTGGTTAAGTGGACATTGGGTACAGCTGCATTTTTTAGGACACTGGTGACTCTTTTTCTGAGGTCTGTGTACATTTTCGGTATCGCCTGCCTAGAGAAATGGAACCTAGATGGTATTTGGTACCGGGGACACAGTACCTCCAACAAGTCTCTAGTTGGCTCTGCAGTAATGATGGATACCGGAACCACGTTTCTCACCACCCAGGATGCCAAGGCCTCAGTTATCCGCTTTGCAGTAGGATGACTGCTGTGATATTTCATCTTCCTCGCAAAGGACTGTTGAACAGTCAATTGCTTACTGGAAGTAGTACAAGTGGGCTTACGACTTCCCCTCTGGGATGACCATCGACTCCCAGCGGCAACAACAGCAGCGCCAGCAGCAGTAGGCGTTACACGCAAGGATGCATCGGAGGAATCCCAGGCAGGAGAGGACTCGTCAGACTTGCCAGTGACATGGCCTGCAGGACTATTGGCATTCCTGGGGAAGGAGGAAATTGACACTGAGGGAGTTGGTGGGGTGGTTTGCGTGAGCTTGGTTACAAGAGGAAGGGATTTACTGGTCAGTGGACTGCTTCCGCTGTCACCCAAAGTTTTTGAACTTGTCACTGACTTATTATGAATGCGCTGCAGGTGACGTATAAGGGAGGATGTTCCGAGGTGGTTAACGTCCTTACCCCTACTTATTACAGCTTGACAAAGGGAACACACGGCTTGACACCTGTTGTCCGCATTTCTGGTGAAATACCTCCACACCGAAGAGCTGATTTTTTTGGTATTTTCACCTGGCATGTCAACGGCCATATTCCTCCCACGGACAACAGGTGTCTCCCCGGGTGCCTGACTTAAACAAACCACCTCACCATCAGAATCCTCCTGGTCAATTTCTTTCCCAGCGCCAGCAACACCCATATCCTCCTCATCCTGGTGTACTTCAACACTGACATCTTCAATCTGACTATCAGGAACTGGACTGCAGGTGCTCCTTCCAGCACTTGCAGGGGGCGTGCAAATGGTGGAAGGCGCATGCTCTTCACGTCCAGTGTTGGGAAGGTCAGGCATCGCAACCGACACAATTGGACTCTCCTTGTGGATTTGGGATTTCAAAGAACGCACAGTTCTTTGCGGTGCTTTTGCCAGCTTGAGTCTTTTCAGTTTTCTAGCGAGAGGCTGAGTGCTTCCATCCTCATGTGAAGCTGAACCACTAGCCATGAACATAGGCCAGGGCCTCAGCCGTTCCTTGCCACTCCGTGTGGTAAATGGCATATTGGCAAGTTTACGCTTCTCCTCCGACAATTTTATTTTAGGTTTTGGAGTCCTTTTTTTTCTGATATTTGGTGTTTTGGATTTGACATGCTCTGTACTATGACATTGGGCATCGGCCTTGGCAGACGACGTTGCTGGCATTTCATCGTCTCGGCCATGACTAGTGGCAGCAGCTTCAGCACGAGGTGGAAGTGGATCTTGATCTTTCCCTAATTTTGGAACCTCAACTTTTTTGTTCTCCATATTTTATAGGCAGAACTAAAAGGCACCTCAGGTAAACAATGGAGATGGATGGATTGGATACTAGTATACAATTATGGACGGACTGCCACGGTTAGGTGGTATAAAAAAACCACGGTTAGGTGGTATATAATACAATTATGGATGGACGGACTGCCTGCCGAGTGCCGACACAGAGGTAGCCACAGCCGTGAACTACCGCACTGTACACTGGTTGATAAAGAGATAGTAGTATACTCGTAACAACTAGTATGACGACGGTATAAAGAATGAAAAAAAAACCACGGTTAGGTGGTATATATTATAGTACAATTATGGTTGGACGGACTGCCTGCCGAGTGCCGACACAGAGGTAGCCACAGCCGTGAACTACCGCACTGTACACTGGTTGATAAAGAGATAGTAGTATACTCGTAACAACTAGTATGACGACGGTATAAAGAATGAAAAAAAAACCACGGTTAGGTGGTATATATTATAATACAATTATGGTTGGACGGACTGCCTGCCGAGTGCCGACACAGAGGTAGCCACAGCCGTGAACTACCGCACTGTACACTGGTTGATAAAGAGATAGTAGTATACTCGTAACAACTAGTATGACGACGGTATAAAGAATGAAAAAAAAACCACGGTTAGGTGGTATATATTATAATACAATTATGGATGGACGGACTGCCTGCCGAGTGCCGACACAGAGGTAGCCACAGCCGTGAACTACCGCACTGTACACTGGTTGATAAAGAGATAGTAGTATACTCGTAACAACTAGTATGACGACGGTATAAAGAATGAAAAAAAAACCACGGTTAGGTGGTATATATTATAATACAATTATGGTTGGACGGACTGCCTGCCGAGTGCCGACACAGAGGTAGCCACAGCCGTGAACTACCGCACTGTACACTGGTTGATAAAGAGATAGTAGTATACTCGTAACAACTAGTATGACGACGGTATAAAGAATGAAAAAAAAACCACGGTTAGGTGGTATATAATACAATTATGGTTGGACGGACTGCCTGCCGAGTGCCGACACAGAGGTAGCCACAGCCGTGAACTACCGCACTGTACACTGGTTGATAAAGAGATAGTAGTATACTCGTAACAACTAGTATGACGACGGTATAAAGAATGAAAAAAAAAACACGGTTAGGTGGTATATATTATAATACAATTATGGTTGGACGGACTGCCTGCCGAGTGCCGACACAGAGGTAGCCACAGCCGTGAACTACCGCACTGTACACTGGTTGATAAAGAGATAGTAGTATACTCGTAACAACTAGTATGACGACGGTATAAAGAATGAAAAAAAAAACCACGGTTAGGTGGTATATATTATAATACAATTATGGATGGACGGACTGCCTGCCGAGTGCCGACACAGAGGTAGCCACAGCCGTGAACTACCGCACTGTACACTGGTTGATAAAGAGATAGTAGTATACTCGTAACAACTAGTATGACGACGGTATAAAGAATGAAAAAAAAACCACGGTTAGGTGGTATATAATACAATTATGGTTGGACGGACTGCCTGCCGAGTGCCGACACAGAGGTAGCCACAGCCGTGAACTACCGCACTGTACACTGGTTGATAAAGAGATAGTAGTATACTCGTAACAACTAGTATGACGACGGTATAAAGAATGAAAAAAAAACCACGGTTAGGTGGTATATATTATAATACAATTATGGATGGACGGACTGCCTGCCGAGTGCCGACACAGAGGTAGCCACAGCCGTGAACTACCGCACTGTACTGTGTCTGCTGCTAATATAGACTGGTTGATAAAGAGATAGTATACAATACTACTAATATACTGGTGGTCAGGCACTGGTCACCACTAGTCACACTGGCAGTGGCACTCCTGCAGCAAAAGTGTGCACTATTTAATTTTAATATAATATTATTTATCATGTACTCCTGGCTCCTGCTATAACAACCTGCAGTGCTCCCCAGTCTCCCCCACAATTATAAGCTTTATATACAATACATTGATGTGCAGCACACTGGGCTGAGCAGTGCACACAGACTGAGTCACTGTGTGACTGTGTATCGTTTTTTTCAGGCAGAGAACGGATATATTAAATAAAACAAACAACTGCACTGTCTCTGGTGGTCACTGGTCACTGTGGTCGTCAGTCACTAAACTCTGTCTGCACTCTCTTCTAATCTACAGTATCACAGCAATCTCTCTCTCTCTCTCTCTTCTAAATCTAATCTAAATGGAGAGGACGCCAGCCACGTCCTCTCCCTATCAATCTCAATGCACGTGTGAAAATGGCGGCGACGCGCGGCTCCTTATATAGAATCCGAGTCTCGCGAGAATCCGACAGCGTCATGATGACGTTCGGGCGCGCTCGGGTTAACCGAGCAAGGCGGGAAGATCCGAGTCGCTCGGACCCGTGAAAAAAAAAGTGAAGTTCGTGCGGGTTCGGATTCAAAGAAACCGAACCCGCTCATCTCTAGTAATGAAGTTTGAGTTCAGTGGCCGTGCAGAATGCTGGCTGAACGCAGATGTTTTTTTAAAGGGGCAATCATTTACAAGGCTAAACCATGCCTTGTAGATGATTGCCTGTCAGGTATCGGGGTTCAGCAGCATCTCACTTACCAGCGCGCTGGTGTGCAGGCCTCCGGAGGTCACGGCCCCAGTCGCGGCTGCATGAATGCACTGTCCGCGAGCGTCATGTTCAGTGTCGCTAAGTACCCCTGAACCGCATCCAGTGTGTGCCCCGCTGTGTGCCGGCGTCTGTCCAACATGGGCGCCGCCATGACACCTGCACTCAGCTGATCTGGACATCCAATCCTGCAAGGTGTTTGCACACAGAGCCCAGCAACCAATCACCGCAGAGCAAGGGGTATAAGTTCCAGTCCGTGGCTCAGTCTCATCGCCTCGGACAACGAGTCACATTCGGTGTGCTGGTTCTCCTGGTTCCTATGTTCCTGCTTCCAGTGGTTTCCTTGTTGTCATTCCGTTATTTCATCTACAGTCTTCAGTCTTCCAGCTTGCTACGAACTCCAGCCACAGTCTGCCACAACAACTTGCAGTAAGAGACTTTCTCCAGGTGTTTTTTCATTACTCAGCCCGTGCACCTAATTACCAGCATTCAGCATTGTGCATTGCATTCAGCACTTAACAACTTGCTGTGTTAGAGCCGTCTCCTGCTTGGGCCTTGCTTGGCTTAAAGAACGTGTGGTTCTACAGAGACTGTGTGCTTTTATTGCTATTCATTATATACCGGAGTTTCGTTTGCTTCATCTGATTTCATTATTGCCATTACCGTTTATATCAAGCTTCAAGTTCATTTTCATTACTCATTTGTTATCAGTGTCTTTTTGAATACTTATTTCATCGGATTAAGTTATCATTCACTATTCCTGTCATCAGTTATACCAGTTACCATTTATACATAATTTCTGTTGTTGCTGACTTCCATCATCAATTGCTTCCACTCATCTGTTTATCAGTTTGTTCAGTTGCTGTGTGACCTCTGTGTGATAATAAATATCAAGCACACATGCGCAGGACTTTTCTTCAGCCTTCTTGTTTCTTCTATCACACCTACACTGACCCAGTAGTGCCCCCTCCGGGTACAGACAAAACTACAGACCTGACAATGCCCCCTTAAAAAAATGTCAGCGTTCAGCCGGCATCCCGCACGGCCACTGAACTCAGACTTCATTACATCCCGACCAATGTCTGCAGCAGCTACAGTTTCCATTTTTAATTCACATATATTTTAAAAATATAATCTAAAGATTTTTTTCAACATGACTTCATACTGAAATATACTGAAATCTGTAGCAGCAACAAATTTACAGCAGGTTTTAGTATAAAATGAGTTGTATACAGATGCGGGCTGCCCCGGGGACCAGTGAGAATGCAGAGCCGGCTCCTACATAGTGACAGGAGCTGGGTGCTGCACATTATGTCAAAGTGCAGCACCCTGCTCCTGTCACTGAAGAGTACTTGGCACTTTGGTGTCACCCCTCGGCGGGTGACACCTGGGTGCAGGGCACGCCCACGTTGTGACGCTACTGGTTGTATACGTTATGACTTCAGTTTATATACAGAGAATTAAGATTAGTGATAGGGACAGAATTACAGTAAATAACAGTGTTCAGCATGCTTTCATCATGGTCAATGTCAAGACCATGACCATAATGAATTATGAGAAAATATACCACGCCCGAGTATACAGGACGCTCATGCAGTCTTATTAAAGATCTTAATTCATACTTGCCTAATTTATGTAACTGCTCTTCGGGAGAAGCCTGGAGAGGAGCTGCAGCTACCACTTGGGGGGGGGGCAGGGCTCCATGTCATTGGGCTCTGCCGCTGCAAATTGCGGGTCCCTGCACAAGGGGCAGTGCTAAAATGACGTGATTCATGTCATTTAGCCTTTCCCCCTCCATACAGATCCGATATTTGCATATCTCCCATGTCTCACCTAATTTGTTAGGAAGTGGGAGGGATGTGGTAGACCCACCCACTTTTCCGGGGGTGCTGGGGGTTACCCAAAATATCAGGAGTCTACCATTACATCCGCCAGAGTAGGTAAGTATGACTTAATTTGCTGTAATAGTCCTATTTTTAATATAATTTGTTTTGCCAAGCACATACACTATTAACCTAACAAGCTGATGGGTATAGTACTACAAAATTGAGGTGTGAATGGTTGAGGAGTATTTAAAATTGGTGTAAAAACTACAAAATAAGCAAATTGTTATTATAACATATGTACTGCAAAATGCGTAAAGTAAGGCTAGCTGCAGTGTTAATTGTGTTTTTTTAATTGTTAATTTAGTTTTCATTTTAGTTTTAGTCGCTTAGTCAGAACTTGCAAACGGTTGAATGATTCTGTAATGGATTTTGCTGAACATTTCTCTAAAATTCCCTTGAGAAGTTTGCATACTTTTAGCTATGTGTTTAGTAATCTGGGTTCAGTTGGCTGAGAATGTGTTACATACTGAGTCTGACTTGCTGTAGTACTCCCATATGTTATATCCAAATGAATGCCTTACGTTTGTTAGAACAAACAAGTGCAATACACAGTCCTATTTCCTTTATAGCACGTCATATTTATTTTCTGCAAATATCTAGGACACATCATTTCATTTAAAACCCTACTTTCCGTATTAATTCCAGTGTCCTTTTAAAAGGATTTTACATTTAATTTTAGTCTTAGTCACTTTTCTTCACTTTGTTTTATTTAAGATTTAGTCAGTGGATCTCAGTTTTCATTTTAGTTTAATTTAAGTCCTGAAATAAACTGCAGTCTACAAACACTTTTAGTCAAAATTAACACTGGCTAGCTGTCAGGAAGTACATTATGAAGCAAATTATTTTAATACACTTCACAACAAAAGACATGGAGGATTCATAAGGGTATACATTACACAAGATTGCACTACCTAGCAAGGTAGAGAAGCTGATGGAACTGCACTTTTTGTGTCCTTTGATAAGTAGGGTTTTGCTTTCTGCTTATACACGTAGCAGTGTGCCCTCTGCTGGCTATAAAAAGTACAGCGATGAAAACTCTGCTGCTCATACATGGAGAAAATCTCTCATAATACATTTTTGTTGTACGAGAATTTGTTTAATTGCACTAATAATTGGAGCAGTAGTAGGTTAAGCACCATAATTCCATTGAGTACATACACACACACGCACGTGTGGACAAGTCCATCAACACTATCTATCTTGTTGGGTGGGCTCTGATATTTCTATCCCCGGCTATATAGCCCCTTGGGGAAGTTCTTCAGATCCACCTCCTCTGCAAGGCTCTGGTATGCTCCTTTCTCCCCAAGGAGGTCTAAAGTTATACTTTGGGAACTTTGAAGCATAATTCTAAATGGAAGTGGGGTGTGTCCAGGGGGCGTGGTGGGGGATGTGACACAGTGAAAGAAGAAGTACAGTTGGCGTGGTGTTCTTGCTATTCAATGCCGCTATTGCAGACATATTACAGCGGGGAGCGGGACTACAATGATGCGATTCAGCACAAATTGTGTCACTGGATCCCCTCAGACCACCCACTTGTGATCTGTAAGAGGGTGTCCGAGGGGGGGTTTGCAGGGGGACTTGCCCACCTTTCCAGGGAGGCTGGGAGTGGCATCTGATTTATGGGAGCCTTTCCAGCCATTCTGGGAGGGTAGGCAAGTATGGGTGTGTGGAAAAACTGGGGGATACCACACTGATCTTAGGATAGTCTAATAAAGTATGAATGAGAACCAAAATTAATTAATTTAAGGCAACAAAAAAAATCCCCAATAATAATATACTGGTTGTGCACCCTGAGTCAGTGGTAGAGTAAACAAACTAAGAAAGAAAGAAAATACTCTTTGTGGGCGCACTCTTAGGACAGTCAAAAGACAACTGGAAATATGTATCAATTAATACAAAAAATATTTTATTAATAAATTTTGTTTAAAATTTAGACATTTGATGTATCCTGTACAAACTAATGAATGAACAAACAATTCACATACAGTTTAAAATAATTTTTTTATATATGATCTCCCTTTGAAATAATGAGGGGAAAATATTCAACATGGACACCCCATCAAAAATTGAAAAACTCATGTCGACTTTTTGACCTGTCAACATTTTGAATGTCAATATTTTGACCGTGTCAATATTTTAAATTTTGGCATTTTGAAAATATCAGTTTTTTGACCTTGTCTGTATTTTGAACATCGGTCAATTGTTGTCAGTATTTTGACAATCTGGATTTTGATTGTGGATAAATCATACTGATCCACATACAGGGGTGTTGTTAAAATAAAGGTACACTGGCCCTGTCCTGTATGCTGTAAAAATACAGGGGTGTTGTGAAAATAAAGGTACACTGGCCCTGTCTTGTATGCTATAAAATTACAGGGGTGTTGTTGAAATACAGGGGTGCTGGCACTGTCCTGTATGCTGTAAAAACACAGGGTTGTTGTTGTTAAAATACAGGGGTGCTGGTCCTGTCCTGTATGCTGTAAAAATACAGGGGTGCTGTTAAAATAAAGGTACACTGGCCCTGTCCTGTATGATGTAAAAATGCATGGGTGCTGTAAAAATACAGGGGTGCTGGTTCTGTCCTGTATGCTGTAAAAAATACAGGGTTGTTGTATAAATAAAGGTACACTGACCCTGTCTTGTATGCTTTCAAATTACAGGGGTGTTGTTGTTAAAATTCAGGGGTGCTGGCCCTGTCCTATATGCTGTAAAAATACAGGGGTGTTGTTAAAATAAAGGTACACCAGCCCTGTCCTGTATGCTGTAAAAATACAGAGGTGTTGTTTTTAAAATACAGGGGTGCTGGTCCTGTCCTGTATGCTATAAATACAGGGGTGTTGTTAAAATAAAGGTACACTGGCCCAGTCCTGTATGCTGTAAAAATACTGGGGTGCTGTGAAAATAAATGTACACTGGCCCTGTCCTGTATGCTGTAAAAATACAGGGATATTGTTAAAAAAGGTACACTAGCCCTGTCCTGTCTGCTGTAAAAATACAGGGGTGCTGTGAATATTAAAGTACACTGGCCATGTCCTGTTTGTTGTAAAAAAAATATGGAGGTGCTGTTTAAATAAAGGTACACTGACCCTGTCCTGTATGCTGTAAAAATACAGGAGTGCAGTGAAAATAAAGGTACACTGGCCTTGTCTTGTATGCTGTAAAAATACAGGGGTGCTGTGAAAATAAAGGAGCACTGTTCTGTGTGCTGTAATAATAAAGGTGTGCTGTCCTGTGAAATGGCGAACAAAAATTTGGAGGAAAAAATAGTAAAAGATCAGGAACCCCTTCTAGCTCCTAGTACTAGTGCTGAAGCTGCTGCTGCCACCAGTCATGACATTGACAATGCAATTCCATTGTAATATTGTGGGAGAAACTGAGTGTGAAGTTGGTTGTGTTTGTATCTGTGCTGTGCTTTTCTTTTCTTTTTTTATATAATTTATGTTTAATTATATTAAGTACATTTTAACTCCATACCCCTTCTATGTACTCCCCTATTCAGCCACACACCGTTGCATTTTCTTTCTTTTTTTTTTTGTTGAAAATAAGTTTTATTGATTTTTGCAATAAGAAGAACAAAAGCAAGAACAATAGACAGGATGTGGATCAATATAGGGGATACATAGAGATGGGGCATCAACAATACATAATAACATCATTGCCCATAGTGATCCTATCAATCAAATAACAAAAACAGCAATACAATTATACAGAGAACAGAAAGAGAAACAGAGTAAAGTGAGGAAAAGAAAAAGAAAAGAAAGAGAGGTAAGAAAAGGAGGGGGAAGAATGTCGGCCAGACGAGGTCGCTCGCTTTACAGAGTACAGACATATATAAAGGCAATAGATCAGATGGTCGTCAATGGTGGTTCAGCATTAAAGTGCAGTGTCCATGGCATCCAAGTGCGAATAAAGTTATCTGACGTATCGTGAAGGGCAGCGGTAATGCATTCTAATTTGTATGTGAACCATATAGCATTAATAGTAGCGGAAAGAGTAGGAGGAGAGACGGACTTCCAATTTGCAGCAATTTGGCATTTGGCTGTATTTAAAATGTGTTTAATACGTTTTAAGAGATGGCTCGAAATGTTAGGGATAGGCCTTAAAAGTAAAGAATAAAAGGGTGAGTCGAGGATAACTATATTGGTGACTTCCAAAATCAGTTTGTGAACCTGGCGCCAGTAACGGTGGACGAACGCACAGGACCACCAAACATGCAGCATGGATCCCCTCTGCCCACAAAGTCTCCAACATTTATTAGAGCAAGAAGGATAGATAGTCTGTAGTCTAGACGGCACTAAGTACCATCGATAATAGATTTTATAAGAATTTTCCTCAATACGAATGGACAAGGAACTCTTAGCAATTTCCTGCCTGATATCAGCCCATTCCTCAACGGCTAACGTTTCCCCAATATCCCGTTCCCAAGCCAATTCATGTGCCTCTTTCGCGGGGGTATTATGCAAGAGTAAAATTTGGTAAATAGCAGATAGCAAGCCCTTTGTAGAGCGTTGACCACAACATAGAGATTCGAAGGCAGTTTTGATTGTAGGATGAGCAGATTTACAGAGGGTAGTATAAAGATGGCGAATTTGCAAAAATTGGTAGAAAACTGAATGGGGAAGTGAGAAACGCGATTGTAGGTCTGCGAATGAGGGGAAGGAATGAAGAGGGGCCAAATCCACTAAGAAAAGGACGTTATGTGAGGTCCAATATTTAAATGCGAGGTGGTCAGTGCCTGGAGGAAACTCAACGTTGTTCCATAGGGGGGTCAGTGAAGGATTATAAGAACGAAGGTGATAAAAGTGGGTGCAATGATCCCAGATTGATACCGAAAAGCGCATCGCCGGTGATAAGAGAGGCGAAGTGGGGCGGGAGCGGGGAGCGCACTATAGCAGGGTTGAGGGTGAATACATATTTACAGCATGAGCTTCCAAGAGTGTCCACAGTCTTTGCTCTGGGGGCGAGTGCCAGAGGGCACATGAGGCTAAGTGAGTAGCACGGTAGTATTTAATCAAATCTGGCATGCCGATGCCCCCCGAGGTCCGATGCTGTTGGAGCAGTCGTATTTTAACTCTGGGTTTCTTCCCAGCCCAGACAAAAATAGATAAATCCCGTTGAAGATTTTTCAATATCTTAGTTGGTATGTGGATTGGAAGAGTCTGCCAAAGATACAATAATCGTGGGAGTATGTTCATCTTGACAGCAGCTATACGCCCAAACCAAGAGATATAGAGCTTGTTCCAACCAACTAGGTCAGTGCGTATAGACGAAAATAGTTGTGAGAAATTGGCAGTGTACAGTGTCGAGTGAGATTTAGTTAGGTAGATGCCTAGATACTTAAGCTTAGTGTGTTGCCACTTAAACGGATAAGAAGATTGTAGGAGGCGCAGATCCCGGGGTGACACATGTATATCTAAGATCTCTGTTTTGTCAGTGTTGAGTTTGTAATTAGACAGGTGACTATAAGTTTGAATCTCCTCAAATAAATGCGGTAAGAATACGCTCGGGTCAGTTAAAGTTAATATGACATCGTCAGCGTACAGCGCTATTTTGAAGTCATGGTTCCCCATTGTAACCCCCGAGATATTGGCATTCAGTCTGATTTTGGCCGCCAAAGGCTCTATCACCAGGGCGAACAGCAACGGGGAGAGCGGGCAGCCTTGTCCTGTGCCATTCCTAATAGAAAGAGATGGGGAGGTGAGACCATTAACGAGAACGGAGGCTGAGGGATTATAATAAAGTGAGGTAACGGCATTGTAAAAAGCGCCATGTAGACCAATGTTTCTCAGGGTTTGTTGAATAAAGGGCCATGCTACTCTATCAAAGGCTTTTTCTGCATCCAGAGCCACCACCAGGGTCAGGAGGGATTCCCGTTGGGAAAGGTGGATAAGATTAATAAGTCGGCCTGTATTGTCCGCGGCCTGTCGGTTTAGGAACAAAACCGACCTGGTCCGGATGTATTAAAACCGGCAGAAATGGGGCCAATCTTTTCGCGAGGATTTTGGCGAACAACTTGAGATCTGTATTTAAAAGTGAGATGGGTCTATAATTTTTCATTTCCAGCGGGTCGCGATCAGGCTTGGGTATGACGATGATGTTGGCCCTGGTGGTGGCTGCATCCAGCAAGCCCGTTCTAATAAAGAGTTAAATAATGAATGAAGCATAGGAAGAAGGGACTGTGCAAATTTTTTATAATAGATGGCTGTATAGCCATCAGGGCCCGGCGCGGATAATCGGCGTAGCTGAGCGATCGTGGTGAGAATTTCCTCATTGGAAATAGGGGCATTAAGTATTTCTAGATCCGAAGCAGTGAGCTTCGGTAAGCGACAGGAGGATAAGTATTGTTGGATGTTGGTGATATGAAGAGGGTCGGTAAAGGTAGGTGAAGATAAGTTGTAGAGGGATTTATAATAATCATGAAATTGTGAGGCCATAATCTTAGGGTCACAAGTTACGGATCTGTCAGAGCATTTCAGGGCAAGGATACGATTTTGTGTAAGTTTTGCCCGAAGGCGACAAGCCAGCAAAGTGTCCGCTATATCTAATTTTTCATAAAACTTCTGGCGGATCCATAAGAGTGAGTTGACCGTTTTTTTTTGTGAGAATTTGCGAAAGTTGTCCTTTAAGTGAGAGGATCTTAGTGAAAAGGCGTTTTTTTGGGAAACGCTGGTGGAGAAGGATTAAAGAAGTCAATTCGGATTCCAACTCAAGAATACGTTTAGCTTCAATCTTTTTATGGGTCGAAGCAAGAGTAATGAGAAGGCCACGTAGCATGACTTTATGAGCTTCCCATAACACCGCAGGGGAAATATCAGAACTATTGTAGCTAAGTGCGAATCATGTTGTTAATGTCATCTATGTTGGAGGGTTTAAGAAGAAGAGACTCATTTAAACGCCATGTACGCGGGGTTGAGAGTCTATGAGGGATAACAATATCTAGTATGAACGCATAGTGGTCCGACCAAGTAGTGGGAATTATTTGCGCTCCTTGGAGGTTTTGGGTGGAATCACGGTCTACAAAAATATAGTCGATACGAGTGTATAGGTTGTGTGGGGGTGAATAGTTTGTGTAACCTCGAGCGGACGGAAACATTGTCCTCCAGCTATCATACAGGTTGTGAGAGGAGATACAGGTTTGTAAAAGTTTGGATAGTTTTGTGTGAGTAGACGTGCCCGTACTAGGGTGAGACCTATCAAAAAGGGGGTCAAGAGTAGCGTTACAATCCCCAGCTACTATAACTTTATAATTCGAGAATTTAGAGAGCTGGTCAGAGAAGATACCAAAAAAGGAACCCTGCTGCATGTTTGGGGCGTACACGGATGCCAAGGTGATAGGAATTTGATTGAGGGTGCCTGAGAGAATTACAAATCTACCACCATCATCAAGGATAGAATTGTGAATAACTAAGGGGAGATCTCTATGGATCATAATAGCAGTGCCCCTACGTTTGGAAGATATAGTTGAGTAAAAGGTGTGAGGGTACTTCTTACAATTTAAAGAAGGATGGGGAGTTTTAAAATGAGTTTCTTGTAGAAAGATTATGTCCGGCTTGTGTCGAGCAAAGAAATTAAACGCCATGGAACGTTTAGTCGGGGAATTAAGACCATTGACATTAATGGATAACAGTTTCAAGGTCATGGAGGGTAATCGTCATCAGAGTGCATTGCAGTGAACAACCATTGACGTGGCCAAACAGGGGAGACAAGGAAAAACAGAGAGAAAAAGAGCAGAATAAGTGCGAGAGACAACTCAAAGAATAGACCCATTCCTAAAAGCGGGTAGGGTCTAAAAGAGAAAGGGTTAGTGCCAACAAGGCAGCCCCTTCGGGGTGTGGGGGGTAGTGACAATAAAAGAAAACAGTAAATAAGAACCAGAACATGGAAAACAAGAACGAAGACATCCTGCGGTCAAGCGCAAGGGCTGAGATATAAACAGGTCAAGAGATGAGTAAAAAAAAAGATTTTGACTGCAGGACATGACTAGACAAGTATATTATAGAACAATTACATTGAGAGCAACTATACTCATGAGGGGGGAAAAAAAGAAAGGAACAAACAGGTACATATAAAAACATATAGCCAACGACTGATGAATCTTATAGCAGGAAACGGAATAACAGTAATTACGATATTGTGCCCATAGCCTGAGGCAGTCCCACTATAGTAAGCAAAGTATTAGCCTTACCAGTTCAAGGCACGATAATCATTGTCCAAATGGGGCCAGGTAGGGCTGTCGTACATAAGTCCCAAAGATCAAACAGTCCATTGAACAACTAGATCAGTACGGTCAGAATGTTGGGGGGAGAAAAAACAACAACAACAACAACAACAACAAATTTTACAATAATAAAACAGAGCATAGTTACGTATTCTTGGTCATACGAATGCCATGTCATTTAATAGACCAATCAGGAGTAGGTGCCAGAGGTCTCAATGGGGATGAGGATGTGGGTTGATTCCTAAGCTCGTCAGGTAGAGTGTTGAGAATGCCAAGAGTCTTGAGAAGGTCGTAGCCTTGAGCAGGGGTTTTAACTGAGTGATGGGATCCATCTTTGGTAACTTGGAGCTGAAAAGGAAATCCCCATTTATATTTAATAGAATGAGTGCGGAGGACTCTGGTGACGGCAGCAAGGTCCCAACGTTTCCTAAGCGTAGAAGGCGCCAAGTCCTGGTATATTTGAAGTTGAGTGCTGGAATAATCTACGTATTGATGTTCCCGTGCCGCAAACATGAGCTTTTCTTTTGTCTTGTAATAGTGGAATCGGTGGATGACATCTCGTGGCGGCTGAGTTGGGGGAGGCCGAGGGCGGAGCGCTCTATGTGCCCTGTCTAGAAGGAGCAGATCCTTCGGAGTACCGGGGACCAGCTTGAGGAACAGGCCCTCTATAAAACCTGGGAGGGTCTCCAAGGTAACACTTTCTGGAATGTTGCGGACCCTAAATTTATTTATGCGGTGCCGATTGTCCAGGTCCTTCAAGTGGTCCTCATGAAGATCGACATCTGCGCGGAGGTCGGTTAGTTCCTGCTCAATCACGGCTTGGTACTGGCAAACCTCATCCATCTTACGTTCCAGAGAATCAGTACATGTGCCCAAGTCGGTCATATCTTTTCTAAATTCTGTGAGCGCTGACCTCATTTCAGTTTGAATAGTTTTAGTTACAATAGAGATGATGTCTTGGGTGGTGAGGTGAGCTTTTGGCGATGGAGCGTCCTCCGAATCTGACATCTGATCAGTAGTTGAAGAATTACGAAAGGTAGAACCTGCTTTCTCCCATGCACGAAGAATGCTGGGTTTGTTGACAGCATTGGACTTGCGGTTCTTTTGCGACATAATAGAACGGGAGAGGCAAGGAAATATGGCTAAGAATAGCAGGTCCGCTTAGGAGATCACAGGTGAATCCGGAAAATAATCCAGAGAGAGACCTCGGCTATAAGGGTAGCTGACCCTCTAGCGCCAGTTGACACAGGATGAATCAGTCTAGGACAGGCATCAGGTGCGCCATGGAGCACCTCTTAGAGATTTGGGCAACAGTGAACTGGAATCCACGGTGAAGTGGAGCGGACTGCCAAGGTGACCCAGGGCCAGGGCAGTTGAGGAATATAAGATGATAATAGTAAGATGGCCATAGAAATCTGTTGTTAGGGGCAACCGCGGGTGCAGCAGTGGAGGGGAGCAGCGGCACAATGCGACCTCAGGCAGCTCCGGGACGGGCGGCCCGCGCAAGCGCCAGGTCACGGAAGCTCCGTAGCGGATGTCCCGTCAGCCAGAGACCGCGGCTCAGGAGGGGAGAACAGTCAGCGGCTGCAGGAGGCTGCGACCTGACACCAGGCTCCGACCGCCGGCGTCTCAGGTCCCGGGGGGGTGTCCGCAGCCAGGAGTGGGACACCAAGATGGCGGCCGCTCACCTGCAAGGCTCCAGACGCTGGTGGCACAGGATTCGGGCAACCTCCGGAGGCAGGTATGCTGGGACATGGGTCCAGGGAACACTCCATGGGACACTGGCCTGTGTTGAGGGTCTGCCCATCTGTCCCGGCTCCAGAAGGCAATTGTGGGCTCAGCCCGAACTCCAGTCCCCGGCTGTAGACTGAGGGAAGGGCCGCAACCCGCAGGAGTGCACACAAGCACTCCCCGATTCCGCGGCTCTCTCTCAGTGAGTTAATTGTGAGCTGGGAAGAGTGGGGGTAAATATATAACAGAAGGGGAGGGTTATAGGGGCTATATATATATCTATAAGGAACTATATGGTCAGGAGCTCCATAGCAGCACGTCCGTTCTCATCAGTGGCCAGACCACACCCCGCTGTGCTTTTCTTAAAAGGTGTGAAGAGCAACCAGGAGTGGCTGAATCTAGGTGTGAAGAGATTAGGAGGAGGAGGGGCTGAATCTAACAGCTGTCTGAGAAAGTATTTAAACAGTGACCACACTCATTTGAGCTTGCTCATTGTGAGAGCTTGCATTCTAAAGTGAGAGCTTGGCTTCTTAAGTGAATTGTGAGTTTGAAACAGCAGTAGGTGAGTCCAAGCGTGACTGCGGTTGCGATGTCTAGGCCTGACCTTACCAAGACTGTATGGGAAGAGGAGGCTCCTACCACCATTTGCACGCCCCCTGCAAGTGCAGGGAGGAGCACCGCCAGTCCAGTTGCTGATATTGGGATCCGGTCTTTAGGCCGATAGTAAGTAGGTCGACACTGTCTAGGTCGGCCACTATTGGTCAACAGGATGTAGGCCGACATGGTTTCTAGGTTGACTGGGACTCTAGGTTGACATATTCTAGGTTGACATGCCAAAAAATTCGACATGAGTTTTTTTTTCGTTTTTTTTCTTCATATTTTGAACTTTTTCATACTTTACAATCCACATGGACTACAATTGGGAACGGTAACCTGTGCCGAGCGCAGCAGTAGCAGAGTGAGGCACCTTGCCTGAAGCATGGCGATCTAAATGAGCCATAGTGCACTAATTGGGGTTCCCGGTCACTGTACGGAGAAAGACACCCAAAAAAGTAAAAAAATTAATGTCGAACTTTTCTTATGTCGACCTAGAGTCCCTGTTGACCTACAAACCATGTCGATCTACTTACTGTGGACCAATAGTGGTCGACCTAGACACTGTCAACTTAAGTCTAGTCTACCTATTATACCACACCCTTGAGATTGAGGACGTCACTGTAGAAGTACACCAGGATGAGGAGGCTATTGGTGTAGCTGGTGCTGAGGCGCAAGTTGACGATGAGGATTCTGATGGTGATGTAGTTTGTTTGAATAAGGCACCAGTGGAGACAGTTGTTGGCCATGGGATGAAAAAGCCCATTGTCATGCCTGAGCAAAATACTAAAAAATCCACCTCTTTGGTTTGGAATTATTTCTCTGTGAGGATGAGGATGCTGATGTAAACACTGAAGGAGGATGAGGACAACATCTTGCCTCTGTAGAGCCAGTTTGTGCAAGGAGAGATTAATTGCTTCTTTTTTTGTGTGAGCCCAAATGAAAACCGATCAGTTCAGCCACAGTCGTGTGGCAGACCCTGTGTATTGGTTTGTTAAAGTGTGCATGTCCTGTTTACACAAGGACATTCCCATCTTGCACGTCTTTTCTTAGTCTGAACATCAGTCCAGGGGTGCTGTCCCACTTCCATTTAAGTCCAGGGGTGCTGCTGCCTGTCTGCTGTGCTGTGTAATTCTCCAGTGGTGCTGCCTATGCTGTATAAATTCATGGGTGTTGCCTATCTGCTGTATAAGTCCAGGGGTGCTGTCTGTTTGCTGTATAAGTCCAGGGGCGCTGCCATATAATTCCAGTGGTGCCCTGTCTGAACCCGCTCATCTCTAGTAGATATATCTTCTAGTGTGCTCTGTGTACCCAGAATTAGAGAGAGGTTCTTCTCAATTATTTCATGTTAGGAACTCAAATGAATGGCTTCAATTAGTCAACCTTAATTTTGATTTATTAGTAATGTTCCACATTTTGGGATTATTTACAAGATGTGCATTTGTTGTACAGGATTCTTTTCCTTTATTTTTTAAATGTTTTCTCCTTAATAATTGTGCAATGTAAGGGTTGCGTAGGGTTATTGCAAGAGCTTCCGGTGTTAAAAGAACAGAGTTTCAGTGATCTTGCATTGCATCAGCTTTCCATTTCACTGCAGCACTAGATGGGCCAGGAGCTCCAGTGAGACACAAACAGTTACTGAATAAGGGCCCAGTATGGAGTCTCATGGTGGCTTACAGCCAGGAAGCTGTCTGGCTTGCCAGGCTTATGCATTCTGGTAGCACAGAGGTTTGCATTGCTTCTTCCCACAGTTCTACTGGTAATATGAAATGAGTTTCGATTTAAGTGGTAAGCTCCACTAGGAAAGGGGCTGAATAACAAAAAATTCACTGCACAGTCCTGCCTAGTACTGTACCGAACCCACCTGAACTCAACTTACCCGATCCTGGGCAGCTGTGGGGGCTCACGAGGGGCTGATAAAACATCTAAGGGGCTGCTTTATTTAAAAATAAAATATGAATAAAATAAACAAGACACACAGGTATGCTCACATGTGCGTAACTGGTACATACAGGTATGCTCACATGCATGTAACTGGGAGCTGTGAAAAATGAAAATAAGGCGTCTGCCACAAAATATGTAAATGAAAAAAAGAAACCCACAAGATTTTCACAAAATAAGTTTACAGACTCTGTGGAGGGGAAAATATCCAATCTTGATCCTGTGGTATATACCAGTTTATTAACATCCCAGCATTAAGGGGGTCATTCCGAGTTGATTGCTTGCTAGCTACTTTTAGCAGCCGTGCAAACGCATAGTCACCGCCTACGGGGGAGTGTATTTTCGCTTTGCAAGTGTGTGAATGCCTTTGCAGCCGAGCGCAGCAAAAACATTTTGTGCAGTTCAGAGTAGCTCTGGACTTACTCAGCCTTTGCGATCACTTCACTTCAGTCTTTTTGGTCCCGGAATTGACATCAGACACCCACCCTGCAAACGCCTGGACACGTCTGCGTTTTCCCAAACACTCCCAGAAAACGGTCAGTTGACACCCATAAACGCCCTCTTTCTGTCAATCACGTTGCGTTCGGCTGTGCGATTGGAATCTTCGCTAAATCCATCGCCCAGCATCAATCCTCTTTGTACCCGTATGACGTGCCTGTGCATTGCAGTGCATACGCATGCGCAGTTTCACTGTTTTTTTACTTGATTGCTGCGCTGCAGAAATCGGCAGCGAGCGATCAACTCGGAATGACCCCCTAAATCTGATATTATCGTAATCCCTGAAAAAGGAGAATGGGGTACAAATTCGGAGGCTCTGGCCCCTAGTTTTTCAGTTTGTCCAGTAATGTGGTAATTATACATTTGCTTGGTTAAAATCCTTTCTGTTCCACACCAAGGGGGTAATTCAGACGTGATCGTAGCAGCAAATTTGTTAGCAGTTGGGCAAAACCATGTGCACTGCAGTGTGGCAGATATAACATTTGCAGAGAGAATTAGATTTAGGTGGGTTATTTTGTTTCTGTGCAGAGTAAATACTGCCTGCCTTATTTTTACACTACAATTTAGATTTCAGTTTGACCACACCACACCCAAATCTAACTCTCTGCACATGTTATATCTGCCCCCCCCCCCCCCTGCAGTGCACATGGTTTTGCCCAACTGCTAACAAATTTGCTGCTATGATCAGGTCTGAATTACCCCCCAAGTTAGGAGTGGGGGTGAAAACCTGTGTGTTGTTCCTGATTGCGTGTGCCTCTCTAATTTTTAATCACCTCCTTGACACTGTACTCTTCCTCTTGCCTCTACTCGTAATGTGAAAAGTAATCAAATATGGAGGTGGTATGTTTGTAGCTAGCTATGATTCAGAGAACTTGGTAAGCTTTATTCCAGGGGGACAACCTGTCGCTGAAATGATGGGTTTATTAAACTGTGCATGTCCTGTTTAAACAACATAAGGGTGGGTGGGAGGGCCCAAGTACAATTCCATCTTGCACCTCTTTTTTCTTTGCATTATGTGCTCTGTGTGACCTTTTTTTTTTAAACTGCCATCCTGTCTGACACTGCAGTGCCACTCCTAGATGGGCCACGTGTTTGTGCTGCCCACTTGTGTCACTTAGCTTAGTCATCCAGCTACCTCGGTGCAACCTTTTGTCCTAAAAACAATATTGTGAGGTGTTCAGAATAGACTGGAAATGAATGTTATTGAGGTTAATAATACAGTAGGATCAAAATTACCCCCAAATTCTGTGATTTTAGCTATTTTTATGGGGGTTTTTTAAAAAATCATCCAGATCCAAAACCAAAACACAAAAGGGTGGTTTTGGCAAAACCAATCCAGATCCAAAACACAAGCATGGAACCAGAACCAAAACATGAAAAATGCCCACCGCACATCTCAAATCCAACCCAAATCTAACTCTGGCCCTCATTCCGAGTTGTTCGCTCGGAGTTTTTCATCGCATCGCAGTGAGAATTCTCTTAGTGCGCATGCGCAATGTTCGCACTGCGACTGCGCCAAGTAACTTTACTATGAAGAAAGTATTTTTACTCACGGCATTTTCATCGCTCCGACGTTCGCATTGTGATTGACAGGAAATGGGTGTTACTGGGCGGATGCACGGCGTTTTAGGGGCGTGTGGCTGGAAACGCTACCGTTTCCGGAAAAAACGCAGGAGTGGCCGGAGAAACGGTGGGAGTGCCTGGGCGAACGCTGGGTGTGTTTATGACATCAGCCAGGAACGAAAAGCACTGAACTGATCGCACAGGCAGAGTAAGTCTGAAGCTACTCAGAAACTGCTAACTCGTTTGTAATCGCAATATTGCGCGTACGTCGGTCGCAATTTTAAGAAGCTAAGATTCACTCCCAGTAGGCGGCGGCTTAGCGTGTGTAACTCTGCTACATTCGCCTTGCGAGCGAACAACTCGGAATGAGGGCCTCTGTCTTCACATGTTATATCTGCCCCACTTGCAGTGCACATGGCTTTGCCCATTAGCTAACAAATTTGCTGCTGCGAGCAGATCTGAATTAGGCCCAATGTCAATTGTGCATCTTGTGTTAATAATACTGTGGGAATAGTATCCTGTGATTTCAGCTGTTTTTATGTTTAAAAAAAAAACAGATCCAAAACCAAAGCCTGAATGGGTGGTTTTGGCAAAACCAATCAAGATCCAAAACCAAAACACAAAACCCGAAAAGTGTCGGGGCACTAAAGACCTGAGGGTGCAGAGGAGAGGAACTTCTGTCTCAAAGTTATTAGACTACTGTCAGACCCCTGTTAAGGTGTGTACACACGGTGAGATTTCTCATTTCGTTTTTGACTATATAGTCAAAATCGCAAGGAAAGTTAGTGCAGATCACAGGGTGTTAGCCACCTCGCGACCCCGATGCACACTGCCGTGGGGTCGGTATCACAAGGCTAGATAGACTGTACAGGCAAGTCAATCTTGACTATATATAGTGTACTATCTAGTACATAGTATAGTAAAAATTGTCACTTAGTCAAAATCTCAAGTACAGATAGTTAGAATCCGTGATTCTGGGCTCTGGGGGAGTTCAAGGGAAATCGCATAGTCAAAAATCGGACATAGCAAGGATCTCATCATGTGTATGCACCTTAAGTTCCAGCTCCTTCTAACCCCTCTGACAACCCATGGTGAGCACTGAGGGAAGGGTGTATGGAAATGCAAGATTTCCAAATGCTTGATATTAGAGCAAGTGTGGCCAGCAATCACATTAAGCCATCATGTGTAGCAGCAGTAGTGCCAGTTCAGTTTATTCATTTATTTTCCAAAAGTGGGCACCATTCCACAGTCCTAGTCCCCTACTCTGCAGAACAGTTGAGTAAGGATTCCAGTTTCTGTGATCAAAAAGTTGGTACCCCAGTTGAAACGGGAACAAGACTTGGGTCTCCTATTGTCTGATGCTCAGTGGAAACAGATTTTTATCTCATCCTATCGTATGTCTAGGTGCTTGAATCATACAGAGATGCATATCAAACTTCTGAATAGACTGTATTTAACACCTGACAGACTACATACATTTTGGCAATCTTGTTCCAAATATTGCTGCGTAACTGTGGAGAAGTGGGCCATATTTTCTGGTCATGTCCTTCCCTTCAAAATTTCTGGCACGAGATATTTGTGCTGATCAATAAGGTGTTAAATCTCTCGCTAACCCCCTCTCCAGCCCTGGCTTAAGTTAAATTTTTTCCTGCTGAAGTACCACCCCATCAAAGTTATTGGGAGGGCATATTTGTATCGCAGCTAGGGCTGCTATAGCCCAAAGTTGGAAACAATCCTCCCCTCCCCCCCTAACCTTGGTCATCAATAAGATTCAATTCCATTTTACTATGGAAACAGAGTTTATGCCTTACTCTTCCTCAGCTTCCTCTCCGATGGTGAAATGGATGCCATGGTATGAGTACGTGACTCTTGGTGGGGGAACCTCCCCTTCACATTAACCAACTCCACTTCCACTTCACCTTATGTACTGACCAATCTCGCCTTGTGCTTCCACCAGATTCCCTGTCTATTAATATGTTTTTATTGTTTGACCTATGTATATCTGACCGCTTCTTCGGATATATTCATTTTCTTGTTCACATTGGAAATGTTATATTTGAATTAGAGATGAGCGGGTTTGGCTCGTTGAGATCCGAACTCCCCTGAACTTCACCTATTTTACATGGGTCTGAGGCAGCCTCGGATCTTCCCACCTTGCTCGGTTAACCCGAACGCGGCCGAACGTCATCATCCCGCTGTCGGATTCTCGCGAGAGTCGTATTCTATATAAAGAGCCGCGCGTCGCCGCCATTTTCACTCGTGCATTGGAGATTGAACGGAGAGGACGTGGCTACGTTCTCTGCCTGAAAAGCTCCATATCTGTGCTCAGTGTGCTGCAAATATCTGTGCTCAGTGTGCTGCAAATATCTGTGCTCAGTGTGCTGCAAATATCTACGTTCTCTGCCTGAAAAGCTCCATATCTGTGCTCAGTGTGCTGCAAATATCTGTGCTCAGTGTGCTGCAAATATCTAAGGTCTCTGCCTGAAAAGCTCCATATCTGTGCTCAGTGTGCTGCATTTTGGTGACCAACAGTATATAGTTGTACAGTACAGTAGGCCATTGCTGTATCTTGCAGCTCCGTGTCACTGCAAGTATCCATTCCATATCTGTGCTGCATTATTGTGAGCAGTATATATAGTACAGTGCAGCATTGTGGTGACCAGTATACTACAGTACAATAGTCCAGTGCTGTTCTCGCTGCTCAGTGTCAGTTCTCCGTAGTATTATCAGTGCTCAGTAAAATCAGTGCTCAGTATAATCAGTGATTGATCAGTATAATCAGTTCTCAGTATAATCAGTGCGCTGTTAGACGTGCGCCCATTTTCCGCCATTAGTGCATTGGGATTTAGACAATTGATGAAGTTATTGTGTCCCCGGTACAAAATCCCATCTAGATTCCACTTCACTAGGCAGGCGATAGCGAGATTTTACCAATTAATATCAGTGATTTATAATTAATTATTAATTACAGTGATCTTGCCAAATGATTCCAGTGATTTTGTCATTTTCTTCCAGTGATTTGGACCAATAATACCATTGATTAGAACGAATAATTCTTGTGATTTTGTCATTTTCTTCCAGTGATTTGGACCAATAATACCATTGATTAGAACGAATAATTCCAGTGATTTTGTCATTTTCTTCCAGTGATTTGGACCAATAATACCATTGATTAGAACGAATAATTCCAGTGATTTTGTCATTTTCTTCCATTGATTTGGACCAATAATATCATTGATTAGAACGAATAATTCCTGTGATTTTGTCATTTTCTTCCAGTGATTTGGACCAATAATACTATTGATTAGAACTAATAATTCCTGTGATTTTGTCATTTTCTTTCAGTGATTTGGACCAATAATACCATTGATTAGAACGAATAATTCCTGTGATATTGTCATTTCTTCCAGTGATTTGGGCCAATAATACCATTGATTAGAAAGAATAATTCCAGTGATTTTGTCATTTTCTTCCAGTGATTTGGACCAATAATACCACTGATTAGAACGAATAATTCCAGTGATTTTGTCATTTTCTTCCAGTGATTTGGACCAATAATACCATTGATTAGAATGAATAATTCCTGTGATTTTGTCATTTTCTCCCAGTGATTTGGACCAATAATACCATTGATTAGAACGAATAATTCCTGTGATTTTGTCATTTTCTTCCAGTGATTTGGACCAATAATACCATTGATTAGAACAAATAATTCCAGTGATTTTGTAATTTTCTTCCAGTGATTTGGACCAATAATACCATTGATTAGAACAAATAATTCCTGTGATATTGAGGTGTTTGTAGTTAGTAACAGCTACTACCAGCCAATCAGAATCGTCGTTCTAAGGACCGATCAGCTGTCGTTTATGAGCAGGTGCAAGGTCATGTTCAAAGGTGGGAAAGGTCAGTTTGGCGGTTTCATGTTGCAGAATAAAGTTGGTTACTGAAGTGTAATTCCGGTTGGATGTTTGTGTGTATTGTTTAGTGCTATTGACGGTGTAAAAAATAAATACAATAATGTCGTCCAGGCAAAGTGGTGACTGGTCACCCAGGAAGAGATCCAGGATTGTGGTGTTACGTGAAAATGGTCTTTTGTATGCAGCAATAGCGAGAGAACTTGGTGGGAATGTGACAACATCAGGAGTACGAAAGTTTTGTTTGCACTATCAGGAAACACAATATATACAAAACAAAGAAGGAAAAGGCCAGAAAAAGTGCACAACAGCTGTTGATGATAGGAGAATAAAACAAATTTGCGTCAGGAACAGATGGATGTCACCTGCAGCCATTAGCAAAGAACTGAGTGAAACTGGTGTTTTTGTCAGTGCAAGAACGGTACACAGAAGACTAACGGAGGTTGGCCTAAAAGGTAGGAGTCCCCGAAAAAAGCCATTCCAAAATAAAAAGCAGCGGCAGAAACAGTGGGCAAAAGGACACATTGCATGGCAGAAGGAAAACAAGTGATATGGAGTGACGAAACTAAGATATCGATATTTGGTAGTGATGGGAGAAAATATGTGAGACGTCACATCGGGAAAGAGGTACCTCCAGATTGCATTCAAGCGACAACAAAGAATCCTACAAGTGTAATGATCTGGGCATGTATGACAGCAGAAGCTGTAGGCCGCCTTCATGTCATAGATGGCAAACTGAACAGCAGAAAGTACATTGAAACCATCCTATAACGAAAACTTATATCTTCTATCAGGGATCTTTTTCCAGATAATGCCCCATTTTTTTCCCAGCAGGATTCAGCTCCCTGCCACACTGCACGGATATGCAAACAGTGGTTCACGGAGAATGACATACAGGTGCTGCGATGTCCAGGAAACAGCCCAGACCTGAACCCCATAGAACATTTGTGGTTCCGTTTAAAAAAAACTGGTACATCTGAGGCGTCCGTCCAATAAAAGGGAATTAATTGAGGCTATCATTGTCTCATGGCACCACATAATAAAGAAGGGAGAGCTCCAAACATTGGTTGGCTCAATGCCACGTCGCTGTGCTGCTGTCTTGAATAATGATGGATACCCAACGAAATACTGATAGGACAGTGATATCATAAGTACACAGGGATTTTCACCCTAAGTGTTGTTTTCACTGCATAACTTCCCTTGTACTGCAAATATTTGACCTGTTTATTGTGTTGAATTCAACATTACATTTCCTTTCATTTGATATATGAAACAGTTTTTATAAGCATTCAAAGTTGAAAAACATTCAAATTTCAAAAAATGTCCGCAATTTGGGCTATCACTGTATATACTATAAATTATGTAACTCATGATTTGACTTACTGGCTGGAGGGTTCCTGGTAACTGCAAACCCCCTCAATTTGCCTGTGGCTGTATCACCCAGATTGGATGCAAGAGGAAAACCATAGATAACTTTGAAACCTGCTGTCTCACTGTCAAAATGTCACACAGCCTTAGCCTGGATGGAGTTCCACAGGGAAATCCGGTCTGCCAACAAAATGTGGCCCATCCCCTCTACAGAAAACAGCCCCATTACTGAAAATACAAGGGTTTTTACCACACCCCTGTAGTGTGGAGTATAGTGTAGTAAGTAACGATCAAATCTATTTTTGCAGGCACATCATAGGTCTCAGCAGCCCTTTGGCACCTGGTTACACTGATTACTTGTGGAACAGTGTTAACGGGTGTGGGATGATAGTGTCTGTCTAACATGTGGTGTCTAGCTATTGACTGTCTGACTAGACATTAGGTCGGCAGGGTCAAAAGGTTGACACGGAAAAGGAAGACAGTACAAAAGGTTGACATGCAAATGGTCGACACGAAAAAGGTAGACACAATTTTTTTGCATTTTTGTGGTTTGTGTAGTTTTGTCATCTGGGAACCACAATTGTAGAAAGGCATCCGTTCGCTACACTTCGGGCTTGCCACAAGGTATATAACCAACTCTATGCCGACATGGATAGAGAAGGTAAGTAGTATAGTGAACCGCTTTTCATCAAACTTTTGACAGGTGCCCTGCCCCCTTTAAAGCCCTGCCCCCTTTTAATTGTGTTTGATATAAAACTGATATCAAATGATATAAAACTGATATCAAATGTACATGTGATAGTGAGTATAGATTGTAAGCTCTACTGGGGCAGGGACTGATGTGAATGAGCAAATATTCTCTGTAAAGCGCTGCGGAATATGTGTGCGCTATATAAATAACTGGTAATAAATAAATAATAAATGATTATTGATTGGCTATTAAGAACAGAATCTGACCCTTAGACAAGCCGCATTTATATTAAATGGCTAACCAAGAAAAGCTTATGAAAAAGGCGTATTATACGGTGTTAAAGCCGGGCAGTTATTGCGGTGTCGATAAATATTATAAGGCTGATAAAGGCAAGTTCAAAAGAGCGGAAATTAAAAAATGGTTTCAAGAACAAGACGCTTACAGATTACATAAGCCGGCACGAAGAACCTATAAAAGGAACATGATTTGCGTATCGGATATAAATCAGCAATGGCAATGTGATCTGGTTTCGCTCATAGACATTGCGAAGTACAATGATGGTTTTAAATATATATTAACCATCATCGATATATTCAGTAAGAAAGCGTAGGCGGGTGGTCTAGCATCCAAGAATGCGACAACCGTCGCTAATGCTTTTGAAAAAATATTCCAACAGGTTTGCGTGCCAAAGAAGTTGCAAACCGATAATGGTAAAGAGTTTCTAATACCTTCATTTTTTTGATAGGCGTCTATATACCAAAATACTTTGTAACATCGACAAAATTTCGATAGATTATACGTGGGTGTTTTATTGGGTACATTTTGGTTTTGTTGACAAAAGGATACAGACTGGTAAAATCATAGTAGTGAAGCTGTTCATCCGGCTGTGCTTTGTGATACAGCTTTATGGCGTTTGTACGACCACCGTAAAGCGCTACTCGGGGGTCCAATGGTTCGGGTAATTCTTTACCCTTCAGAAAAGATTGTAGACTCGCATCAGACTCTACCATTTTTTTCCATTCGCATTCCCAAATGACACGTACGTGAAAACCGCATAGTTTAAGAAAGTTCATTCTCACTTGCGTCTTGTGTCGCAGTTGACCATAGGTCGTTTTAGTCAGTTTTTTTTTATCATCGCCGTTGTAACATGCGCCACAGCCGTGGTAAAAACAACCTTGGAATTCAAACGCCGTTGCTATGCCGTTAATCACGGCGTAACCATCAAGGTGATAGTTACCAACTTTCTTTTTACCCCCTTGTAAAGCGTGTCTTATTTCTATACCTTCTCGGTGTTCTATGTACATCAACCATTGTATGGCCGGTGTTGAATATCGCTTCTGAGTTTTGTGATAGTTATACCCCGGTACAAGCGCCAAGGTATTTTCTGGTAAAAACTTGCACCGGTACATCGCCATGCAGACCGCCGCCAGGGTCGTCAGTTGAAATGGGTCAATGTGTCTCTTAACAACGACATCACCTTTCTTCTTAGTTATTACATATTCTTGTTCCGTCATAGATATAACAGCGTCTCTGAAAGAGCTACATGCTTTTTGTAAAATTTTGACATCCTCCTTACAGTAGCGTGCGAGTGCATCCTGAAAGTTGAATGGGACTTGTTTGGCATTTTTATACCATTCTGTAAACTCTGCTTGATCTTCAGCTAACATGTATTGTACACCAAAATACTCTATTGAGGGCATAGAACCTATGTAATTTTGGTTAGCGGCAGTGTTAAAAAAATGTGGAAAATGGCCTTTGGAACCCTCAAAACCCATCGCTTTTGGTAATCGACTGAGTCGCATGGGCAAAAAATTTAAAGAGTCGATAAATCTTATCTTTAAATCTGTTACTGTTACACACAACAGTTTACCACCCTGAGCCAGCACATCGATCTTAAATTTCTCCTTAATCAGCTGTCGCATAACAAAGTACGCATCATAATGATCGGCATTATGGGCTATGAATGACATATACTCTCTTACAGCATTACCGTGTTCAAAGTCTGGTTGAAATGGTTTTGCAGGGTGCGGTGTTCCATCCAGATAAAGGGACGCAAACCTTAAATTTTTATGTTCAAAGCAAAGGGGATTCCGGTTATGGATTCCTGAAAATGCTTCGTTATCCACAAAGCCGACTATGACGGTTTTCGGCACTTGACCTAAAAATAGATTTTCTAGATTAAATACTCTACTGCCTGCTGGTACGCTGTAGATTTTCATCCCAACGCGGTCAATCGCGTATTTCGCATTGCCGTTTAGCAGGGCCTGCGCGTGCCCAATCCGCACGGCCGGTGACACCTGCACTCTTTTCACGAACAGGGATGCCACTGTGATCTGTATTTTAAAGGCATCCGCTTCAGCCGACATTAAGCAGAATGCGTCTTTGTTTCTGGTTAGTTTAATCTTCAGGTCAACGGCGTTTAAAATTAGTTTATGTTGATGAAAAAGGTCGCAGTGAAGTGGTCCTAGCAATTCAACCGTGCGACTCTGCTCTGTCGCTCCTGCTCGTTTTTTGAACCCCGTATTCGGTCCGTCCAGCACCGTGTTGTTAAATTCTCCAGCCGAATCTTTGTAAAATAATCCTGTTGTGTGCTTTGTTGACAAAGCGTCTGAGCTGTAATTAAATATAGTCTCAATGTACACGCGGTATGCATAAAGATTGTTGGATTGTGATATGAGCCTGTTGCCCAAAGTTACATCCACTTGGTTGAATAAAGTCGCTATGGGGTAATTAATAAGTGCGACCCACGCACCTTGCGGTATCGGTGTGTTATCGGTTCGTACGATCTTGCACGTCACGTACAGCAGCGTGTTGTTCAGATCGTAGTAGTGTTCGCCGCTGGCCGCTATATATAATTCAAGCGGCGCTGTGTCGGATAATGCCGCTAAAGGTTGAACTTCGACGTATAGACTTTCTCTATGCTAGTTTGTGTCGGGGGCACGTCAAAAAGATCCAGCTCTGTTTCTGCGCATTCAACAGACTCGTGGTGTATGAAAGACATGTTTAAAAAATATCACCAACGGAGCGCTTCGGCTTTCTCTTCTTCTTTGAGTTGCGTCGTCTCTGGTTTTTATTTAAAAAGGGTATGTCCCAAGGCGGAAGCGCTATCAAACGCTTCCGTTTTCTTTTAGACATGCCTTTTCTTGTATATATTAGTCCTGACCCGTCTTGTTTTGCTTGATTCGCACCGTGTATCTTATTCATCACGGCCGTTGTGGCTTGTCCGATAACGTCTTTCGCTATATTATGTGCCGCGGTCTTCATATGCGGTTTAGCTAACTCTAAACCTCTCCGGAAAAGAGGAACAGCTTTTCTGAAAAGACTTCGAATAATACCACCTAAACCGCATCCGTACATGTACGCGCTGCCGTGAAAACCTGGTAATCCATTACCGGCCTGCGTTTTATAATATTGCGCGTAGAGATCCGGATCGCCATAATTTTTAACAGCGATCATCCTGTTTAGTTAATAAATATCGTGTTTGCAGCATCTAAAGGGTAGTTTCACGATCACTTTACCAAACTTAAATGAGATGTTCTTGTTCTGGTCGTTCTTTATCTCTATGGCTACAGTGTCAAAATGCGCTTTGCACAATGGTACGTAATCGGGTTTCTCATATCGTATTGTGATCACCTCGTTGTTATATCCCTTAATTTCAACTGTGCATAGTAGCGGTACGTAGCTATCACCGACCCTCTGGTGCTCGATAATGTCAGTATACACATACAGTGTATACTGGCCGCCTTTGATGTCGGCGCATGGTTTAGAAATCTTAGTTTTAGGTTGTAAACCAAGGATCGTCGTCAGTTTATCACCGGCTGTAAAATGATACAGCCGCTTACTATCGCATGTTACAACGCGTTCAAGCGGATTGTACACTAGTCTTAATCCGCCATACAGTTTATGTCGCCCTATTTCCGCGTTGATTACGTCCAGTAGCGCGTCGATCATTTTATAAAATCCGGGTTTAACGCACACGGCTGCAAAGTCCACAACTGGATTGGAAAACATAACATCCTGTGTTATTTGTAACTTACAATCTTGTATATCCAATGTATTCCACGTGTGTGGATATTGTATTTCTGTAAGAGCGACTTCCCACTCACCGCTTATGTGTATCGACTTTGCAAGTTTTGTTGTATAGTTAGAAATCTTATTTTGCGGAAAAGTATCCGCTGAGGCATTGCTAGGTAAGGTTATGTAAAACAATTTGTCATCCATCGCTTGTCTTGTTTAGAGCTCGGCACGTTTTATATATCTTTTATCTCTGATGCGTCAACCCAACTGTTAAATTTTGCGGGGTACCCGCGCCACTTGACTAACACGTATTTCCAACCGGTGTCCATCTTATGTTTTAAAATCTTTTCCACTTTGTATATTCTATAACAGTTTTTTGGCATGCTTTGTAACTCATCGGGGTAAAAACGGCCGGTAATTTATTCGCCGTAGAGATCCGTCAACTTATAAAGTGGCTTAACACCTTTAGTGTTCACATTCTGTATGACAAATATTTCCTCAGAAAAATTCTGTTCATATCCTTTCTGAAATATATCCTTATATTTGGATATGCGTACATGTTCACCGATGTAAAAACGCGGTGTAATTTTCTTAGTTCTAAAGTAATCGCCGTACGTCGTCTTGAAAATTCTCAAAGCATTAGAGGGCCCCACATCGCACGGTATACACCTAATCGTTCTATGGTATGTGTTATTATAGCTGTTTATGAAATCTTGTAAGACATCTATATATCTGTACATGTTCCGCGCTGTGAAATAACGCCACATACTTGTTTTTAAAGTCCTATTGAAGCGTTCTATAACTGCCGCTTTCACGTCATTATTGGTTGTGTAATGATGTATGCCGTATTTTTCGAACACTTTTTTAAAGATTTTGTTTAGAAACTCTTTACCATTATCGGTTTGCAACTTCTCTGGCACGCAACCCTGTTGGAATATTTTTTCAAAAGCATTAGTGACGGTTGTCGCATTCTTGGATGCTAGACCAGCCGCCCACGCTTTCTTACTGAATATATCGATGATGGTTAATATATATTTAAAACCATCATTGTACTTCGCAATGTCTATGAGCGAAACCAGATCACATTGCCATTGCTGATTTAACTCCGATACGCAAATCATGTTCCTTTTATAGGTTTTTCGTGCCGGCTTATGTAATGTGTAAGCGTCTTTTTATTGAAACCATTTTTTAATTTCCGCTCTTTTGAACTTGCCTTTATTAGCCTTATAATATTTATTGACACCGCAATAACTGCCCGGCTTTAATACCGTATAATACGCCTTTTTCATAAGCTTTTTTTGGTTAGCCATTTAATATAAATGCGGCTTGTCTAAGGGTCAGATTCTGTTCTTACTAGCCAATCAATAATCATTTGATATCAGTTTTATATCATTTGATATGTTTTATATCAAACACAATTAAAAGGGGGTGGGGCTTTAAAGGGGGCGGGGCACCTGTCAAAAGTTTGATGAAAAGCGGTTCATTATACTACTAAGGTTTGAAATAGTCCAAAAACATGTAATTTTTTTAAAAAAACCCTGTGTCTACCTTTTTTATGTCGATCATTTTCATGTCGACCTTTTGTACTTCTACATTTTTTTCATGTCAACCCTTTGACCCTGTCGACATAATGTCTGGCTAACATATGGAGGGATATTCAATTAGCCCCGAAGAGAAATCAGGAGTAAAAACCCCCGATGTTTCTTCCGGTGTTGCGGATGGGCTATTCGATTAGCTCATCCGTTAAAAAGTGCATTTACACCCGCAAACACACAGGTTAAGTGAAACCTGTGTGTTTTCGGATGTAAATTGGGCTGCTATCGGGGATGTGGATTTGCCTGCCGGAGGCAGGTGAAACAAAATCCCTGATAAGCCGTGGCATGCGAAGGCTTATCGGGGCTAATTAGATAGCCCCCCAGTGATAATTTTACACCCACAGTCAACGCAGGTAATTGAATATCCCCCTTAGTGTCTATCTATTGACTGTCTAACTAGACACTGTCTATCTATCATCCGGATACCGTGCTAACACAGATTCTTTCACAGTGCTGGGGTGTAAAGTTTATGTATTTATGGGCTCATTTGCAGAAACTGCTGTTGGCATAGTGGATAGCATTACAGCCCGACAGACCTGAGGTCACAAGTTCAATTCTTCACCAAGGCACAATATATGTAGTTTGTATATTTTCCTATATTTGCATGGGTCTCCTCAGGGTGCTATAGTTTCCTCCTACATGTCATACTAGCAGGTCATTAGCTTCTGGCAAAAAATGTACCTTAGGGCTATGGGGCTAATTCAGGCAAATCGCGATCCAACTGGAATATTTACGATGGCCCTGCGGGCGCATGCACCCACACTTTCTGTGGGGGGTGCAGAAAAAGCGATCGCCTCTCCCTGTCAATCAGGCAGAGGTGGTCGCGGGGGGTGGGTGGCAACTCTCCGTTTCCAGGGAGGAGACAGAGCGTTGCGGGGGTGGCGCAAACTGTGAGTGGAGGCGGACGAACAAGGGGATGTCGTTGGTTTGATGGCTTCACTATTTCTTCTTGTTCAACTGAGGGAGGCTCCAGTCAGCATGCTGGGCGGCCTTGCCCATCGATGGGCGGCCACCAGCATGTGATCCAAAGGATAGCAAATTCTGCTGATTAGCAGAATTTGCCATCCTTACTGAATTAGCCCCTATATTTACTAAAGTGCGGGTTTATAGTAATGGAGATGTTCCCCATAGTAACCAGATTCTACGTATCATTTATCTAACACCTACTAGAATAGCTAGAATCTGATTGGTTGCTATGGGCAACATCTCCATTTCTATAAACCCGCACGCTAGTAAATATACATTAGTGTCTACAGTATGACAGGCCTGGCCAACCTGTGGCTCTCCAGCTGTTGTGAAACTACACATCCCAGCATGCCTTGCCACACTATTAGCATTCCCTGTTAAAAAAGCTGTGACAGGGCATGCTGGGACATATAGTTTAACAACAGCTAGAGAGAAACAGGTTGGCCAGACCTGGTCTACGTGATAGGGAAAATAGATTGTAAGCTTCACTGGGACAGGGATTGATGTGACTGATCACAAGTGTATCCCCTGGAGCAGTGGTTCTTAACCTCAATCCTCAAGTTTTCCCAATGGATCATGGGGTTTTATGTATCAAGCAGAGAAAAGAGTGGACTAAGGACCTTATTCAATAAGGATTGTAAATTCTGCTAAACAGCAGAATCTACAATCCTTTTGCTCGCATGCTGAGAGCCGCCCATCGCAGGGCAAGGCTGCCCAGCATGCAAACTCCCGTCCAGCGATGCAATAACGCTGAAATTGCGATTGAGCCGCAATTTCGACGTAATTGCTGAAATTGTGGATGCCTCCTGCAGACGCAGCCTGGCTGTGACGGCAGGAGTCCCGCCGCCATTTTTCACATCTCAGCGGCTGCATGTGACAACACACAGCCACCTCATTATCGCCCACGCTACTCCCCCTATTCGAGCCGCTAAGCTTTCATTCTACCAATGCCGCCCCCACAACGCTCCATCCTGGAAACGTAGCATTGCCACCCTGCGAATGCCTCTGCCTGTCAATCAGACAGAGGCGTTCACAGTTAATGCTAACCATTAGCATTAACTGCACGCACAGGACGGGACCTGCGCGTGCACAGTGGGGGCCATTGTAAAAACTGCAGTTGGATTGTGATTTGCGATCTAACCTGAATTCGCTGAGAACTCCTGCTCTGGAGCCATTTACAAAATATGGAAGGCAGTTTTATGGCCCAAAAAAGGTATTTTTCAGCAGTTGTGCCCTTTTTTTTTTTTTTACACTCTCCCAGGTGAGCACGGCAACATGATTTTGTTATTTTGCAGGAAACATATCTTGTTGATGTAAGAGCTGTCCAGACATGAGCCTATCAGGTCATTCCAAGCAGACTGTAGAATATCTGCTACAATATAATGCAACACATTCTGAGCACAAATGCAAAAATAGGATTTTAATACCTACCGGTAAATCCATTTCTCGTAGTCCATAAGGGATATTGGGGGAAACTAGTACGATGGGGTATAGACGGGGTCCAACGGAGCCAGTGCACTTTACATTTCTTCACTGGGTGTGCTGGCTCCTCCCCTCTATGCCCCCTCCCACAGGAAGCTATAGGTGAAAACGTGCCCGAAGGAGAAAGGACATATATGAGAAAAGGAACATGATAACAGAAAAGGTAGTGAGATTCACACACCAGCACACCACTAACATATAACAACCAGCAACGGCTGGCAACAACAACAGCTTAACAAGTAACTATAGAACAAGAACCTGCAGAAAAGTCAATGCACAGAGGCAGGCGCCCAATATCCCTTACGGACTACGAGAAAAGGTTTTACCGGTAGGTATTAAAATCCTATTTTCTCTAGCATCCATAAGGGATATTGGGGGAAACTAGTACGATGGGGACATCCAAAAGCTTCTAGAACGGGAAGGAATGTGCGGAGACTGCTGCAGCACCGCCTGCTCAAACTGGGTATCCTCTTTGGCCAGGGTATCAAACTTGTAGAATTTCACAAAAAAGTGTTCTTCCCCGACCAGGTAGCAGCTTGGCATAGTTGCAAGGCCAAGACTCCACGGGCAGCCGCCCAGGAAGAGCCCACTGATCTAGTAGAGTGGGCCTTTAGAGACTTAGGAGAACATTTACTAAGCAGTGATAAGAGTAGAGAAGTGAGCCAGTGGAGAAGTGGCCCCATCAACCAATCAGCAGCTCTGTATCATTTTATAACATGCAAATTATAGATATTACTTCAGTGCTAATTGGTTGCCATGGGCAACTTCTCCACTGGCTCACTTCTCCGCTCTTATCACTGCTTAGTAAATGTCCCCCTTAGGAACAGGTAAGGCTGCCGACATATAGGCCTGTTGGATAGTAAGCCTAATCCAACGAGCAATGGACTGCTTTGAAGCAGGGCAACCCGTCTTCTGCGCATCATAGAGCACGAACAATGAATCCGTTTTTCTGATCCGAGCTGTACACTTGACATAGATCTTCAAGGCTCTCACCGTATCCAATGCCTCCGGAGGAGCAGAAGCGTCAGAACTGGATGGAACCATGATAGGTTGATTCAGATGAAATGCGGAGACAACCCTCGGCAGGAACTGCTGTCTAGTCCAGAGCTCCGATCTGTCCTCGTAAATGACCAAGGGGTAAAGTTACTAAGATGGGAGTTCTATTTAAGATGGGATGTTGCCCATAGCAACCAATCAGATTCCAGGTATTATCTTTTAGGAGGCGCTAGGCAAATGAGAAGTAGAATCTAATTGGTTGCTATGGGCAACATCCCATCTTAAATAGAACTCCCATCTTAGTAAATTTACCCGCAAGTATGGACTTTTACACGATAAGGCCCCTAATTCTGAAACACGTCGAGCAGAAGCCAGGGCCAGTAACATCACTGTCTTCCACGTGAGGTGCTTGTCTTCTACCATCATCAGAGGTTCAAACCAGGAGGACTGTAGAAATTTCAACACTACATCCAAATCCCAGGGCGCCGTAGGCGGCACAAAGGGAGGTTGTATGTGGAGTACCCCTTGCAAGAAGGTCTGAACTTTTGGCAACACTGCCAATTTCTTCTGAAAGAAAATGGAGAGAGCTGAAATCTGGACCTTAATGGAACCCAGACGTAAGCCCTTATCCACACCAGCCTGCAGAAAACGTAGGAAATGTCCCAAGTGTAACTCTGCAGGCAGATACGAGCATTCCTGGCACCAAGAGACATATCTCCTCCAGATATGATGATAGTGTTTTGATGTCACAGGTTCCCTGGCCTGAACCATGGTTGCAACAACCTTCTTGGAAAAGCCCTTGTGAGCTAGGATGTTCCGCTCAACCTCCATGTCGTCAAACGAAGACGCCGTAAGTCCGGGTAGACGAACGGTCCTTGTTGGAGAAGATCTCTTCTGAGTGGTAGAGGCCAAGGGTCTTCAACAGACATGTCCAGAAGATCCACATACCACGCCCTCTGAGGCCAATCCAGGGCAATTATAATTGCCTGGACACCTTGATTCCTGACCCACTTTAGCACCCTTGGGAGCAATGGGATCGGAGGAAACAGGTATACTAGCCGGTATGGCCAAGGCGAGACCAGTGCGTCCACTGCCCTCGCCTGAGGGTCCCTGGTCCATGAGCAACACCAGGGAAGTTTCTTGTTGAGATGAGAAGCCCCTGGGTGGAGATCATGACGACTCAGGAAGTCCGCCTCCCAGTTGTCCACACCCGGAATAAAGATTGCTGACATGGCTCTTGCATTTCTCTCCGCCCAGAGGAGTAGCTTTGACACCTCTCGCATGCAGGTTCTGCTTTTTGTCCCTCCTTGTCGATTGATATACGCCACCGCCGTGGCATTGTCCGACTGTACCTGGATCGCTTGATCCTTGAGCAGAGAAGATGCCTGAAGCAGAGCATTGTAGATCGCCCGAAGTTTCAGAATGTTGACTGGAAGGAGGCTTTTGTGGGATGACCACCTGCCCTGGAACTGCGCCCCTTGGGTGACAGCTCCATCTCCTCGCAGACTTGCATCCGTCGTGAGGATGGACCAATCCTGAATCCGAAAACTCCTGCCCTCCAGGAGATTGGAGGACTGAAGCCACCACAGGAGGGAAATCCTGGCCTGAGGTGACAGCCGAATCATCCGGTACATCTGGAGATGTGATCCGGACGACTTGCTCAGGAGATCCAACTGAAACATTCTGGAATGGAACCTCCCATACTGGATTGCCTCGTAGTCGGCAACCATCTTCCCAAAAAACCTTATGCAGAGATGTACGGACACCCGAGTAGGGTGGAGCACCATGCGGACCATCTCCTGAAGAGTTTTCGCCTTGTCTTCTGGTAGAAACATCTTCTGTGCCACAGTATCCAGCAACATCCCCAGGAACAGGAGCCTCTGAGTTGGCTCCAGATGGGACTTCTGTAAGTTGAGGATCCACCCATGGTCGGACAGAAGACGGATGGTGCAGTCGATATGGATCAACAAAAGTTCCCTGGATCTTGCCTTTATCATAAGATCGTCTAGATAAGGCACCACATTGATCCCTTGGATCCGGAGCTGAAGCATCATCTCCGTCATCACTTTCGTGAATACCCACGGGGCTGTTGATAGGCCGAAGGGTAGTGCCTGGAATTGGAAGTGATCATCCAGCAGGGCAAACTGCAGGTACGCCTGATGAGGAGGCCAAATCGGAATATGGAGATAGGTGTCCTTGATATCCAAGGAGACCAGAAATTCCTGTTCTTCCAGGCCCGCAATCACTGCACGCAGGGACTCCATCTTGAACTTGAACACCTTTAAATAAGGATTCAAAGATTTCAGATTCAGAATGGGTCTGACCGAACCGTCTGGCTTCGGCACCACAAAGAGGTTTGAGTAAAACCCCTTTGCCGCATTGCGGTAGAGGTACTGGAACAATGACGTGGGACTGGACCTATTTCCGGATAGCCTATTGTAACGTAACTTGCATATCCTCTAAAGTTGGTAAACTTGATTTGAAAAATCGTTGAGGGGGAGTACTGTCGAACTCCAGCTTTTAGCCTTGAGAAACAAGCTCCCTGACCCAGGTATCCTGGCAGGAGGTCTACCAGATGCAGTTGAAGTGACACAGTCGAGCTCCCACCTCAAGATCCCCTCGAAGTGGGTGGGCACCATCATGCTGAGGCTTTAGAGGAAGCAGAACTGTTGGACTGTTCCTGAGGACTGGTACTGGCAGGTTTTCTGGACTTACCTCTGGTACCTCTAGCCGCATTGGAGGCACCTATGGCCTTTGTTTGAAATGTGCGAGACCAAAAGGACTGGACAGATGATCCCGGATAGGAACGTCTCACCGGCGGGCCCCAGAGGGCATAAACTTGGATTTCCTGGCAGTAATCTTGGCAATCCAGGCATCCAACTCAACCGCAAAAAGCCATTCCCCAGTAAAGGGGAGGGACTCCCCATTTACATTTGGATTCTGCGTCCGCAATCCACTGACGTAACCACAAGGCACCTGCGCGCCGACACCGCCATGGCCGACATCTGAGCATTTATGTTCCCCATCTCCTTGAGGGAATCACAGAGGACATGGGTAGTGTCCTGAATGTGTTTCAGGAGGGTAACCATGGTAACTAAGGGCATGTCCCCCGAGAGGCCCCCCTGAATTTGCGTGGCTCAAGAATGATAGGCATGGGTCCATCCAGCAACCCGCAATGACCGGTCTTTGCGAAAGGCCTGCTGCAGTGTATATAGATTTTAGGGTAGTCTCTATCTTTTCATCCCCCCTCATAGCAAAGGAACCTGGGGTAGGCAGCACCGCCTTCTTAGACAGGCGAGAGATGGAGACATCCACCCCAGGGGGTTCCTCCCAAAATTTTCTACCTTGAGGAGCAAATGGGAAAGTGCGCAATACTTTTTGGACACTTGGAATTTTTTGTCTGGATTTTTCCAGGCCTGTTTGAATAAGTCATCTAACTCTAGTAACAGGGAAAGTGACATTGGGCTTGTTTTGTACAAAGAAAAACGACTGCTGTGAAGAAGCGTCCTCTAGAGGGAGCTGTAACATATCCCTTATAGCCAAAATGAGGGGTTCCAGTGCTGTAACTAGGCATTTTAGTGCTGTGTGCAAGAAACGGCATTGGCGCCACCCCCTATGCAAGATAGGGGCAGTGCGTGCGCGAAAAATATATAGGGGCGTGGCTTCATGGGGAAGGGGTGTGGCCACAAAATAATACCAATTCATACTACGGTGCACAGTAGTCTCCATTATTCAAATTACCCCGCTCAGTAGCGCCACTACACCAGGTAGAGCCCCCTTTTACACATTATGGCAGACAGTACCCATTTTTACACATTACGGCAGCCAGTCCCCCTTTTTACACATTACGGCAGACAGCATCCCCTTTTTACACATTACGGCAGACAGAGCCACCTTTTTACACATTACGGCATACAGCGTCCCCCTTTTTACACTGTACGGCAGACAGCGTCCCCCTTTTACACATTACGGCAGACAGCGTCCTCCTTTTTACATATTACAGTAGATAGCGTCCCACTTTTTACACATTGTGGCAGACAGAATAGACAGACAGACAGACAGATGATAGATAGATAGATAGATAGATAGATAGATACCATCTCTCCCCGCTGGCTCAGGCTCCTCGGTGCAGGCTTCACGCAGCAGATCCCGTGCAGGGGAGGAGGAGGAAGGAGGGGGACTGGAGCCGCTGCAGCGCAGTGTAAGTGGTGGTGGCGCCACTGCAGCTGTCCCTCTCCTTCCGCATTGGCTGGCCACCGCCGCTGTGAATGCTGGGATGAGGGAAGCGCATCCAAACATTCACAGCAGTGCCGGGCAGCCAATGCGGAAGGAGAGGGACTGCTTCAGCGGTGCCACTACCAATTACATAGCCTGGCACACACGTAGTTACGGCTCTGAGGGGTTCAATACCCTGAGTAGAATCGGGATCCCCACTAACGGGGTCCGGGTCATCCCCATCATCCTGGACATCATCATCTGTATCAGAGAGCAGAGCAGGTAAACCACACTTCTGGGGACCTGCATGAGAGATGGGGGGGCTGTGCATCAGCCCTACCAGCTAAATCTGCAACAGCTTGTTGCAGTAGCTGAGTTTTCTGCACATTAGCAGTGAGCTGGGATAACATGCCTGACATCATAGTTTTAAGAGACCCTAGCCAGTGGGGCTCTGGACCCTTTCCCGCAGCCTCTTCACTAATTTGTAAAGATTGACTACATTGCTCACAGGAAACAGTCATTAGACAATAGAGAGAATCTGGTGTGACAGATACTACACAGCTTGTGCTTACCCATATTCACAGTAAGTACAAACACATACACTTACACACAGACAGTTATAATGCAAGACTGCTTTTCCTACTGTATGTGAGAGGAGACACACAGAGAGAGGGATAATACCAGCACACTCGAAGCTGCACAGCCCCAGTGAGACTGTCAGCTCTGTAATCACAATAACACTGATAAATGCAGTCCTAAATAGGGACAGAATAGTGTACACAAGCAGCGCGCGGGCTCGCCATGCTGTGGGCACAATGGCACGCTACGCGTGCCACGCTATCTATTCTCCCTCCAGGGGGGTTGTGGACCCCAAGAGGGAGAAAAGGTGTCGGTATGCCGGCTGTCGGGATTCCGGATCCCAACAGCTGGCAAACTGAAGACCACCCGCCTATTATACCACTGAACCTCTAATACAGTGGTTACCAAACTTTATTGAATCATGGCACCCTAAAGCAGGCCTGGCTAACCTGTGGCTCTCCAGCTGTTGTGAAATTACAAGTCCCAGCATGCTTTGCCACAGTCTTTACTATTAGGGAATGCTAAAACTGTGGCAAGGCATGCTGGGATGTGTAGTTTCACAACAGCTGGAGAGCCACAGGTTGGCTAGGCCTGCCCTGGAGTATCAGAATTCTTTTCATGCCACCTCTAGGCCAAAAGTTTCATATTAAGAAATGTAGAAAAAAATATTCAATTAAGTAAATTGTGATTATATATCATCCTTAAGTTCGGTTACAGTATGTGGAGAGGGACAGGATTCGCTTCTGTTTGCCCACATAATTTATGACTAGCAGCCACCAGCACTGCTTTTGCCTATTACATTGATCATAAATAATTTGAATTAGCCCTGGACCACCAATCCAAAGGTCCCCTGCAAGTGTCCTGAGGCACCCTAGGGTGCCACGGCACACAGTTTGAGAACCACTGCTCTAATAGTTTTCCACAGGCCTATTATACCACTGAGTCTCTAATAGGTGTAAACGGGACTATTATACCACTGAGTTTCCAATAGGTGTCCACGGGACTATTATACCACTGAGTTTCCAATAGGTGTCCACGGGCCTATTATACCACTGCATGTCTAATAGGTGTCCACTGGCAATTATACCACTGAATCTCCAATAGGTGTCCACAGGCCTATTAATAGGATTTTAATTACCTACCGGTAAATCCTTTTCTCGTAGTCCGTAGAGGATGCTGGGGGTCTACATTAGTACCATGGGGTATAGACGGTCATTTGGGAGCCATGGGCACTTTAAGAGTTTAATAGTGTGGGCTGGCTCTTCCCTCTATACCCCTCCTACCAGACTCAGTCTAGAAACTGTGCCGGAGGAGACGGACATACTTTGAGAGCAGGAAATACACAGATAGTGGTGAGATTCACACCAGCTCACACATAACAAGACAAACCAAGCTAACCAGCCTGCACAATACAGCAACAGCTTAACAACAGTACTTAACCAAGTAACAATGCAGTACTTAACCAAGTAACAAGGCAGTATCGAACCAAGTAATAATTGCAGGAGAACGAAGCGCTGGGCGGGGGCACAGCATCCTCTACGGACTACGAGAAAAGGATTTACCAGTAGGTAATTAAAATCCTATTTTCTCTTGCGTCCTAGAGGATGCCGGGGATGCTTGCGTCCTAGAGGACCATGGGGATGTACCAAAGCTCCCAGTACGGGAGGGAGAGTGCGGAGGCTCCTGCAGAACCGATAGATCAAACTTTAGGTCCTCAGAGGCCAAAGTATCGAACCTGTAAAACTCAACAAACATGTTCGACCCTGACCAAGTAGCCGCTCTGCAAAGCTGTAAAGCCGAAAAACCCTGGGCAGCCGCCCAGGAAGAACCCACCTTACAAGTGGAGTGGGCGTTAACAGATTTTGGACAAGGCAATGCTGCCGTAGAAAAAGCATGCTGGATAATGAACCTGATTCAGCGAGAAATCGTCTGCTTAGAAGCAGAACACCCAATCTTGTTGGGAGCATAAAGGACAAAGAGAGAGTCCGACTTTCTGTGACGAGAAGTTCTCTTCACAGAAATCCTCAAAGCCCTCACAACATCCAAGGACTTCGAGGTAATTGAGGAGTCAGTAGCCCCTGGCACCACGATAGGTTGGTTGATTTGAAAAGCCGACACAACCTTTGGAAGAAACTGCTGACTTGTCCTGAGCTCAGCTTTACCTTCATGGAAAATCAAGTAGGGGCTTTTGCAGGACAAAGCCCCCAATTCAGACACACGTCTAGCAGATGCTAATGCCAACAGTGTGACTGCCTTCCAAGTGAGAATCTTGACCTCAACCTCCTGTAAAGGCTCGAACCAATCCGATTGCAGGAACTGCAACACCATGTTAAGATCCCAAGGTGCCGTAGGAGGCACAAAGGGAGGTTGGATGTGCAGAACTCGGTTCAAAAAAGTCTGAACCTCAGGGAGGAAAGCCAATTGTTTCTGGAAGAAAATGGACAAGGCCAAAATCTGGACCTTTATAGAGTCCAAATGTAGGCCCACTTCCACACCTGCTTGCAGGAAGAGGAGAAACCGCCCAAGTTGAAACTCCACCATAGGAAACAGCTTGGATTCACACCAAGACACATACTTTTTCCAAATGCGATGGTAATGTTAGATGCTACTCCTTTCCTAGCCTGGATCAGGGCAAGAATAACCTTGTTCGGAATGCCTTTCCGAGCTAAGATCTGACGTTCAACCTCCATGCCATCAAACATAGCCGTGGTAAGTCTTGATAAGCGAACGGCACCTGCTGCAGAAGGTCCTCTCAAAGAGGAAGAGGCCTCAGAGCTTCCAGCAGTAATTCCAGAAGATCCGCATACCAAGCTCTTCTTGGCCAGTCCAGAGCAATGAGGATCACCTGAACTCTTGTTCTTTTATAAGTTTGAAAATCCTTGGGATGAGTGGAAGTAGAGGGAACACATACACAGACTGGCAGAACCACAGAGTCACCAGTGCGTTCACCGCCACTGCCTGTGGGTCTCACAACCTGGAACAGCACCTGCGCAGCTTCTTGTTGAGGCGGGAGGCCATCATGTCGATTTGAGGTACGCCCCAAAGACTTGTCACCTCTGTGAACACCTCGGGGTGGAGGCCCCACTCTCCTGGTTGGAGATCTGTCTGCTGAGGAAGTCCGCTGCCCAGTTGTAGAAGATGTGCCGCCTGTCGAAGTCAGTTGTACACGTCTCTTAGTTCCAGAATGTTTCTCGGAAGGATGGATTCCAGACTTGACCACTTTCCTTGGAAGTTTTCCCCTTGGGTGACCGCGCCCTAACCTCTGAGACTTGCATCCGTGATTAGAAGGATCCAGTTCTGAATCCCGAACCTGCGGCCCTCGAGAAGGTGAGGCATTTGTAGCCACCAAAGGAGTGAAATCCTGGATTTCGGCAACAGACGTATCTATCCTCTGGTGCATGTGTAGGTGAGATCCCGACCACTTGTCTAGGAGATCCAGTTGGTGTTAGGTTCCTGGTGCTCAGAACAAGGGAGATGTTATGAAGTGAGTCCAGAGCACCAGGACGTAATACTGGATTTGGTGAAATGGAACGGGAATAGCCCCTGGCACCCTACCTCCGTTGTTTTACCCGTGTTGTCAATTCACGCTTGCAAGACTATGGTTTCTTGGGCCCATGGCAGCCGCGTTTGAAGGGCGGATTAGGTCTGCCCAACTCTGATGCCCCCTCAGGTCTTAAAGAGAGACAAAGCGTGAACTGAGACAGGGTAATAACAAGGGGCCCTCTAATTGAAACAACCAAAGCCAGGGGCTACTAACTAGGCTAAAACTAAATGTATGTGCGGCTTGCCGCCAAAGGAAAAGAACAACAAAGGAAATGCTGACCACACGCCGACACAATACTTTTGTGTACCGGCGGTGACAGCATAAGCAGAACCCTCTGCAAAACACCAGTGACAGATACAACCAAGGAATCCAGCGGCCTAGGCCGACGGACGCGGCAAAGCCGCTACTCACGGAACCGGTACAAATACTGGCAAATGGACAGGAACCCCCAATGCTGCCGACACAGACTCTCAGAACTGGAGGACAGGCAGAATCCCAAACGACAGACCGGTGGACACCAAGAAGCCAGAAACTCGACCAGGCATAGGCAAAGCCACAGGACTTCTGGACAGGAACGCTTCACGGCAGGACACGGGCTCAGACACAGGAATCGACACAGGGACTGACACAGGAATCGACACAGGAAGCAGCTAGACAGACACTGCTAGACAGGAGCTCAGGAACTGGCAGGACCAAGCTCAGAACTCAAACACTCTGGAAGACTGGAAACCTAGAAACATCACCAGCGTCTGTGAATTGCACTCAGCCAGCATATAACAGAGAGGCCTAATTAATTATGTCATGCAGCTGCCCTGTTGCATGACTCCAAACTGACAAGATGCAATTAGCAGCCAGGTGAGGCTGAACACATGGGAACAAGCTGCAATTACACAGACTCACCACCGGCAGCAAACAAGAGTATTCTAAAACAGAGCAACGGGAAATCCTGGCCTGCAAGACAACTTATAAACATAAAATAGGAATGAACCACTACCTGTGGTTCATAACAGTATCCTCTCCTTAAGGGTGAGATCCGAGCACCCCATGACACCCATGGGGAACATAAACAGAAGTATAACATAAAATACATAACCAAAATGAAACATAGGAATGAGCCACAGCCGTGGCTCATAACAGTTGGAAGGACAGTGTATGAAATCTTCCGTAGTATAGAGCCTCGTAGGAAGCAACCATCTTCCCCAGAAGGCGAATGCACTGATGAACCGATACCCGGGCTGGCTGCAAGACATCCCGGACCATTGATCGTATCACCAACGCTTTTTCCACCTTTAGAAACACCCTCTGCACTTCCGTGTCAAGGACCATCCCTCGAGAAGACAATCTCCTTGTCGGCTCCAAATGTAACTTTGGAAGATTCAGGATCCATCCATGATCCCAGAGTAGTCGAGCTGTGAGAGCAATGAATTATGTTCACTCCCTGCTTGCGCCGGATTAGCATCATCTCTGCCATTACTTTGGTGAACACCCTGGGTGCCGTGGATAGGCGAAATGGCAGTGCCTGGAACCGATAGCGACAGTCCAACAGTGCAAATCTGAGATCAGCCTGGTGAGGCGGCCAAATTGGAATGTGGAGTTACGCATCCTTGATATCCAGAGATACTAGAAATTCCCTCTCCTCCAGACTTGAGATCACCGCTCTCAGAGACTCCATCTTCAACTTGAATTCCCTCAAATAGGGATTTAATGATTTCAGGTTCAATATTGGTCTGACCGAACCGTCCGGTTTCGGTACCACAAAGAGGTTTGAGTAGTAACTCTTGTTTTCCAGATGAGGTGGAACTGGAACAATTACATTTGCCTTTTCCAATTTTTGAATGGCTTCCTGTAGGATAGCCCTTTCTGTCAGCAAAGCTGGTAAGCCTGATTTGAAAAATCTGTGAGGTGGGAGTTCTTGAAACTCCAGTCTGAACCCCTGGGACACAATATCTTGTACCCAGGGGTCCAGGCCTGAGGAGGAGAAAACGTTCCAGACGAAACTCCACCGCAGGAAACTTCTTGGACTCACACCAAGAGACATATTTCTTCTAAATACGATGGTAATGTTTAAAGGTTACCCCTTTCCTAGCCTGTATCAGGGTAGGAATTACCTTCTTCGGAATGCCCTTCCGAGCTAGTATCAGGCATTTAACCTCCATGCTGTCAAACGTAGCCGCGGTAAGTCTTGATAGGTGAACGGCCCCTGCTGCAGCAGGTCCTCCCGAAGAGAAAGAGGCCTCGGCTCTTCCTGCAAGAAATTCAGAAGATCCGCGTACCAAGCCCGCCTTGGCCAGTCCAGAGCAATGAGGATCGCTTGAACTCTTTTTCTCCTTACGAGCTTTAGAACTCTTGGAATGAGTGGGAGTGGTAGAAACGTACACCGACTGGAACACCCATGGAGACACCAGGGCGGCCACTGCTTGTGGGTCCCTCGACCTGGAACAAAAGCGTCAAAGCTTCTTGTTGAGATGAGAGACCATCACGTTTATCTTGGGGTAACCCCCAAAGGTCCTCTGGATTAAGACCCCACTCCCCCGGATGGAGATTGTGTCTGCTGAGGAAGTCTGCTTCCAGACTTACCACCTTCCTTGGAAGGTTTCCTCTCCTGACCAGGAGATACAGTTGGAAGGCCCGAGTATGGAACCTCCCATACTGGAGAGCCTCGTAAGAGGCCACCATCTTTCCCAAAAGGTGAATGCATTGATGAACCGACACCCGGGCTAGCTTCAGGACATCCCGGACCATTGTTTGTACCACCAATGCCTTTTCCTGTGGAAGAAACACCCTCTGCACTTCCGTGTCGAGGATCATCCCCAGAAAAGACAACCTCCGGGTTGGTTCCAAATGTGAATTTGGAAGGTACAGAATCCAACCGTGGGTTGTGAGTACAATGGATTGTAACAGCTCCCCTTTGGACGATGCCTTTATCAGTAGATCGTCCACATATGGAATGATGTTCACACCCTGTTTGCGGAGTATAACCCTCATCTCCGTCATCACCCTGGTGAACACCCGAGGTGCAGTAGAGAGGCCGAATGGCAGGGCCTGGAACTGGAAATGACAGTCCAGTAATGCAAAACGGAGATAAGCCTGATGCGGTAGGCAAATCTGAATGTGGAGGTACGCATCCTTGATATCTAGGGATACCAGGAATTCCCCCTTTTCCAGATCTGATATCACCACCCTGAGAGACTCCATTTTGAATTTTAGCAACTTCAGAAAAGGGTTCAGTGTTTTAGGTTCAGCATAGGCCTGACCGAACCATCCAGTTTCAGTACCACGAAAAGGCTCGAATAGTAACCCGTGGCTTGCAAATGAGGAGGTACTGGCACAATGACCCGTGCCTCCACCAACTTCTGGACCGCTGCTTGTAGGACAGTCCTGTCCACCAGCAGAACTGGTAAGCCTGATTCGAAAAATTAGTGAGGATGGAGATTTTGAAATTCCAGCCTGTATCCCTAGGACACACTATCTATAAACCCAGGGATCCAGGCCGGGCGATACCCAGACGTGACTGAACTGTCTGAGTCTCGCTCCCACAGGCCCCACCTCCAGGCCGCGCGGTCCACCGTCATGCGGAGGACTCCGGCGTACTGGAAGCAAGCTTAGTTTCCTGGGAAACTGCAGCAGCAGGTCTCTTAGATTTAGCTCCACCTCCCCTAAAGAAGGTATTGGACAGTTTGGCCTTTCTAGGCTTGTTAGACCGAAAAGACTGATGCTGATGAAGAAAAGGATTTCTTCGGAGCAGGTGCAGCTGAGGGAAGGAACGGAGACTTACCCGCTGTAGCCGTGCATATCCACGCATCCAAAGCTTTCCCAAAGAGAGCCTAACCAGTGTAGGGTAGGGACTCCACACTTTTCCTGGATTCCACTTCGGCCGACCACTAGCGCAGCCACAGTCCCCGACGAGCTTAAACAGACATGGAAGAAATCCCCACAGCCATGGAACCCAGGTCTTTCATGGATTCTACCAGAAAACTTGCTGAATGGTGAATGTTACGCAAAAACAATTCAACATCACCTTTATCCATTGTATCCAAATCCTCAAGTAAGGTGCCTGATCATTTTACTATAGCATTTGCAATCCATGCACTAGCAATAGTAGGACTTAATATGGCCTCTGAAGCAGTGTACATTGATTTAAGTGTATTATCAATTTTTCTATCAGCCGGCTCCTTTAAGGCGGTAGATCCTGTAACAGGTAATACCACCTTTTTTGAGAGTCTGGACATAGATGCGAAAAAATGGGCGTGACCACACACCAGAAGGGGTGTGACCACGCTCCAGAAGGGGTGTGGCCACTGAAAATGCCCCTCAGTGCCAGATACAATGCCCCACAGTGCCAGATACATTGCCCCACAGTGCCAGTTACAATGCCCCGCAGTGCCAGATTCATGCCCCACAGTGCCAGTTACAATTCCCCACAGTGCCAGTTACAATGCCCCACAGTGCCAGATACATGCCCCACAGTGCCAGTTACATGCCCCAGTGCCAGTTACATTGCCCCACAGTGCCATTTACATGCCCCACAGTGCCAGTTACATTGCCCCACAGTGCCAGTTACATTGCCCCACTGTGCCAGATACATGCCCCACAGTTCCTGCCCCCCCCCCCCCCCCGCTCACTCACCGCTGGCGCTTCTTCCCGTTTCGTGGCTGTGCAATGTGAAGGAGGAGAGCGCAGCGCCTCTCCTGCCCCTCATCGCTCCAGGTCTCCGGCGGCGGCTATGTGGCGCCGGTTTCGCTAGCCAATCAGAGCTCGCGGACCGGCAGCCAATCAGGAGACGGTCCGCAAGCTCTGATTGGCTAACGCCGCCGGAGACTGGACACACGCAGTACTGCTGGCTGCTGGCTGAAGATCTGGGTGAGGGGAGGGAGGGACACTGCGCTCTCCTCCCCTCACATTGCGGCGTGACGGGGACGAGTGGGGCATGATGCCCTGGCCGCCGGTGGCGCCCCCCTCTGCTGGGCCTGCCAAGGCGCCCAGGGCACGTGCCCCACTCACCCTACCCTAGTTACACCTCTGCCTGAGGATTTAGTGCTGGCTGAGATCCTGGGACCCCGAGAGGCTTCTGGAGCAGTGTAGGGTGTAGCGCTGGCTCAGGGCGCCCCTCACAGCGCCGCACCATGTACCGCTGAGCCATCCCCGGAGCGCAGTTAATACTGCGCTCCTACCCTGTTGCCGCCATCTTCACACCGACCCCCCACTTGCTAGGGGGGTCGGTGTCTCACTCGCCACCGATTCTTCAGCTCTGCAAGGGGGTGGCGGCATGCTGCTGGGGCGAGCGGTCCCCTGTGGCGGATAATGATCAGACCGCTCTAGAGCTCAGTGTCTAGTCAGCGGAGACAGTGGCTCAGACCCCGCAGGGCGGACACTGCTCCCCCCCTCAGTCCCTCGCTGCAGGGAGGCTGTTGCCAGCAGCCTCCCTATTAAACAAAAAACTCTAAAACAACATTTTACTAGGAAAACTCAGGAGAGCTTCCCTAGCTGTGACTGGCTCCTCCGGGCACATTTTCTAAACTGAGTCTGGTAGGAGGGGCATAGAGTGAGGAGCCAGCCCACACTCTCAAACTCTTAAAGTGCCAATGGCTCCTTGTGGACCCATCTATACCCCATGGTACTAATGTGGACCCCAGCATCCTCTAGGACGTAATAGAAAATATGATTAAAACACTCCCCCCCCCCCCTTCTATAACCCACTGGTACCGCACCGGATAGCTGGAGTTATGTGGAGGGTCAGCGCTCCCTGTCAGCGTCTCTGTGGATGTGAACTGCAGGGAGAAAATGGCGCTGGTGAGTGCTGGATCCGCTCTGAGGAGAAGCTCCACCCCCTAAAATGGCACGTCTTCCCACACTTCTAGAGATATACCGGCCTGAGGTAATGGTTGCTAGCAGCAGTACAGTGTTCCTGATAGCTTCTGTGACCAGTGTAAGGGTATTGCGCTGGCTCAGGGCGCCCCTCACGGCACCGCACAACAGTACCTCTGAGCCCTCCAAAGCGCAGCATCAGCGCTGCGCTCCCACCCTGATGCCGCCATTCTCAACGGCTCCCCGCTTGTTGGCTCGCCAACGTCTTCTGGCTATGTTAGGGGGTGGCGGCAGTGCTGCGGAAGCGAGCGGTGGCCTCGGGGGCTTGCGATTGACACTCTCAGGAGCTCAGTGTTCTGTCAGCGTAGATAGGGGCCATTAACCTCATAGGGTTGGATCCCACTCTTCCACCCTCCCCCCCCCCCCCCCCCCCCTCCTCCAAGTCCCATGAAGCAGGGAGGCTGTTGCCAGCAGCCTCCGTGACTAACTCTTTAAAAAAAATAGGATTTTGATAACCTACCGGTAAATCCTTTTTTCCTAGTCCGTAGAGGATGCTGGGGACGACATCAAGACCATGGGGGTATAGAAGGGATCCGCAGGAGACATGGGCACTCTAAAGACTTTTCATTGGGTGTGAACTGGCTCCACTCCCAGAAACGGCAGCGTTTTTTCACACACACCCATAAAACGGCCAGTTTCCGCCCAGAAACACCCACTTCCTGTCAATCACACTCCGATCACCAGAACGAAAAAAAAACCTCGTAATGCCGTGAGTAAAATACCAAACTTCTTAGCAAATTTACTTGACGCAGCCGCAGTGCGAACATTGCGCATGCGCAGTTAGCGGAAAATCGCACCGATGCGAAGGAAAATAACGAGCGAACAACTCGGAATGAGGGCCTGTGCCCAGGGAGACTGACATTTCGAGGAAAGGAATTACTTAACTAGTGGTGAGATATCTACCAACTCACACCCTCAATCATGCCGCACACATGGCATTCAACATAACACACGCCAACAGGCATGAACTAATTGCAGCAACATGCTGAAACCAAGATAACACAACTGTAACTGTAATAACTAAACTGCAGGTAAAGTACGCACTGGGACGGGCGCCCAGCATCCTCTACGGACTAGGAGAAAAGGATTTACCGGTAGGTTATCAAAATCCTATTTTCTCATACATCCTAGAGGATGCTGGGGACGACATCAAGACCACGGGGTCTATACCAATGCTCCAGTATGGGCGGGAGAGTGCGGATGACCCTGCAGCACCGGTGACCAAACTTTAGGTCCTCATCGGCCATGGTGTCAAACTTGTAGAACTTAGCAAATGTGTTTGACCATGACCAAGTAGCTGCTCGGCAAAGTTGTAATGCCGATACCCCCCGGGCAGCCGTCCAGGATGAGCCCACCTTCCTAGTGGAGTGGGCCTTTACCGACGTCGGTAACGGCAATCCAGCCGTAGTATGAGCTTGCCGAATCGTACTTCTAATCCAACGTGCAATAGTCTGCTTGGAAGCAGGACAGCCAATCTTGTTGTGATCATACAGGTCAAACAGAGCCTCTGTTTTCCGTATACGAGCTGTTCTAGCGACATAGATTTTCAAAGCTCTAACCACATCTAGAGACTTTGAATCAGTGAATGTGTCAATAACTACTGGCACCACAATAGGTTGGTTTATGTGAAAAGCAGAAACCACCTTTGGAAGAAAGTGTTGGCGAGTTCGCAACTATGCCCTATCTTCATGGAAAATCAGGTAAGGGCTCTTGTGAGACAAGGTCCCCAATTCTGACACCCGCCTTGCGGATGCCAATGCCAAAAGCATCACCACTTTCCAAGTGAGAAACTTCAACTCTATCTTTTGTAGAGGCTCAAACCAATCCGATTGAAGGAACTGCAATACCACGTTAAGGTCCCATGGTGCCACTGGAGGCACGAATGGAGGCTGGATGTGCAGAACCCCTTTCACGAAGGTCTGAACCTCTGGAAGAGAGGTCAATTGTTTTTTGAAGAACACTGACAAGGCCGAAATCTGGACCTTGATTGATCCCAATCGTAGACCCGTCCCCACACAATCCTGCAAAAAATGGAGAAAACGTCCTAAGTGAAACTCTTCCGTAGGAGCTTTCTTGGATTTACACCAAGACACATATTTTCTCCAAATACGGTGGAAATGTTTTGACGTTACTCCCTTTCTGGCCTGAATAAGGGTGGGGATGACCTCCTTAGGAATAACCTTCCTGGCTAGGATACGGCGCTCAACAGCCATGCCGTCAAACATAGCCGCGGTAAGTCTTGGTACACACAGGGCCCCTACTGCAGCAGGTCCTCCCGCGGAGGAAGAGGCCGAGGATCTCCTATGAGTAACTGCTGAAGATCTGGGTACCAAGCCCTTCTTGGCCAGTATGGGGCAATGAAGATTGCTCGAACCCTTGTCTTTCTTATGATCCTGAGTACTTCTGGGATCAGTGGAAGTGGAGGGAAAACATACACTGACGGAAACACCCACTGGGTCACCAGTGCATCCACTGCTACTGCTTGAGGGTCTCTCGACTTGGAACAGTATCTCTGAAGCTTCTTGTTGAGACGAGACGCCATTATGTCTATGTGAGGAACTCCCCAAAGACTTGTCACCTCTGCGAAGACTTCTTGGTGGAGGCCCCACTCTCCTGGATGGAGATCGTGTCTGCTGATGAAGTCTGCTTCCCAGTTCTCTACTCCCGGAATGAATATTGCCGATAGAGCTTGTAGATGTTTTTCTGCCCAGCAGAGGATTTTTGTCGCCTCTGCCATTGCCGTTCTGCTTTTCGTTCCGCCCTGCCTGTTTATGTATGCGACTGCTGTTACATTGTCCGCCTGGATCTGCAGGGGACGGTCTTGAAGAAGATGTACCGCTTGTTGAAGGCCGTTGTAAATGGCTCTTAGCTCCAGAACGTATATGTGAAGGCAGGCTTCTTGTTGTGACCAACGTCCCTGGAAGTTTTCTCCCTGAGAGACTGCTCCCCAGCCTCGGAGACATGCATCCGTGGTTACTAGGACTCTGTCATGAATCCTGAATCCCGAACCTGCAGGTGAGAGCTGTGCAACCACCACAGGAGCGAAATCCTGGTTTTTGACGACAGGATTATCTTTCTGTGCATGTGTAGGTGTGACCCCGACCTCTTGTCCAACAGGTCCCACTGGTATACTCTGGCATGGAACCTGCCAAACTGTATGGCCTCGTAGGCCGCCTCCATGCATTGATGGATCGACACACTTGATGGTTTCAATATCTGTTTTACCATTTTCTGGATTTCCAGAGCCTTTTCCAGCGGAAGAAATACTCTCTGAACTTCTGTGTCCAGAATCATCCTGAGGAAAGACAACCTTGTTGTCGGTTCCAACTGTGACTTTGGGTAATTTATGATCCACCCGTGTTGTTGGAGTATTGACAGGGAGAGGGATATGTATTGTAATAACTGCTCCCTGGATCTCGCCTTTATCAGGAGGTCGTCCAGATAAGGGATTATATTGACTCCTTTCTGACGAAGGAGGACCATCATCTCCGCCATCACCTTGGTGAATACCCTCGGCGCCGTGGAGAGACCCGAAAGGTAACGTCTGGAATTGGTAATGGCAATCCTGAATCAAGAAATCTCAGATAAGCCTGGTGAGGAGGATAAATGGGAACATCCAGGTAAGCATCCTTTATGTCCACCGACACTAAGTAGTCCCCCTCCTCCAGACTGGCAATCACCGGCCGAAGTGATTCCATCTTGAACTTGATTCTTTTCAGGAAGAAATTCAGATCTTTTAGATTTAGGATCGGTCTGACCGAGCCGTCCGGCTTTGGAACAACAAAGAGGCTTGAATAAAAACCCAGCCCTTGTTGTCACAACGGTACCAGGACTATAACCTGGTCTTGACATAATTTTTGGATTGCCGCTGTTACTGCTTCTCTCTCTGGCGCAGAAGCTGGCAAAGTCGATTTGAAAAATCAGCACGGGGGATCGTCTTGAAACTCTAGTTTGTATCCCTGGGATACTATTTGCAACACCCAGGGATCCAGGCCAGACAGAATCCAATCCTGGCTGAAGAGTTTGAGACGTGCCCCCACCCGAACGGCCTCCCGAAAGGGAGTTCCAGAGTCATGCTGGGGATTTGGCAGAATTAGGGGTAGAGTTCTGCTCTTGGGAACCTGGAGCCGGTGTGGGCTTCTTTCCCCTTCCCCTACCTGCAAAGAAGGGGGAACCTCTCGCCTTTTTGTATTTATTGGGCCAAAAGGACTGCATTTGCAGGTGATAGGTCTTTTTTGCCGGTGCAGGCGCAGAGGGCAAAAACGCATCCAGGCCATCGACAAATAAGGCCTCACCTTTATATGGGAGAGCCTCCATGTTTCTTTTGGAATCTGCATCCGCGTTCCACTGGCGAATCCATAACGCCCGCCAAGCCGATACTGCCATGGTAGCGGCTTGTGAACTCAAGAGTCCAATATCCTTCATTGCTTCCAGCATGTAGACGGCAGCGTCCTTGATATTCCCTAACTTAAGGAGTATCTTGTCTTTATCAATCGTGTCAATTTCTGATGACACGCTTTCTGACCATTTTTCAATAGCGCGACTCACCCATGCGCAGGCAATAGTGGGCCTGAGCAGTGTACCATTGGTAACATAAATGGATTTCAATGTCGTTTCCATTTTCAACCGGGAAAGGATAAGCTATGTGAATCCTTTTGGGAATACAATTTTTTTTTATCAGGATTCACCCACATCCCTTCAAACAGAGCATTTAGTTCGTGTGAAGGAGGGAACGTGACTTTGGATTTCTTTTCCTTACATAAATAAGCTTTCTCCTGAGGTACAGGAGTGCTTTCTGTAACCTCCAACACGTCCCTTATAGCCACAATCATATATTGTATACTTTTTGCCAATTTATGATCTATCTCTCTGGATTCACTATTGTCAACATAAGAATCAGAATCTGTGTCGGTATCAGTGCTTACAACATTTGCAAATGGTCTCTTATGTGACCCAGAGGGGCCGCCCGCATAAGGAATAACAGCATCCTGAAAAATCACATCTTCCACAGATTTTCTCCAGCATGCAGCCTTAGATTCAGACTTATCTAATCTACGGTTAATCAAATGCATACTGTCACGTAGCTCTTTCACCCATGCAGGCTCTTGGTGTGCCGGTAGCGCCACCACATTACAACTCTGTGTGCCTAAAATGGCTTCCTCCAGGGAGGAACTCCCTGCCTCAGACATGCCTCACACGTGTACACCACACTCACAGACACACTGGGACTTATTTTGGGGACAGACCCACAGTAAAATCTGTCAGAGGGACACTGGATAGGAGCAGCCAGTTCACAAACCCAGCGCCAGTATTGCCTGTGAACACAGTATGTCCACAGCTCAAAAGCACTTTTAAATAGTAATATACACTATCAAATGCACCACAATCGCTTTGTGCCCCCCCTTTATAGCACCCTGTACTTGTCAGAAGTGGAGGAGAGGACCAGCTTGTTCTCTGCAGCCTGAGGAGAGAGAGAAAATGGTGCTGAGTAGTGTGCTGGCTGCATGAGGAAGAAGCTCCGCCCCTCAGTATCCATGACAATATTTATACTTGGGGGGGTAGGGCTGTGCCAGCGGCATCTTATGCCCCCTTTTAACCAGTTTGAGGTATTTTTCTTGCTGCCCAGGGCGCCCCCCCCCCGCGCCTGTGTGTGTGGACAGCAATGGCGCGATGCGCTCCCGCCAGCCGCGCCGCACCTCAGCCGTCACTTACTTGATTGAAGATCATTCTTCACATACTCACCTGTCTTCTGGCTGTGAGGGGGATGACGGCGTGCTGTGGGAGTGAGCATCTAGACACAGCTAGCGTTCAGTTCCCTTCAGGAGCTAATGGTGTCCTGTCAGCCAGAAACAGAGCCATGAAACTCTGAGGAAGTTGGTTCTGCTTCTGCCCCCTCAGTCCCACGAAGCAGGGAGTCTGATGCCAGCTGATCTCCCTGAAAATAAAAAACCTAACATAAGTCTTTTCAGAGAAACTCAGTAGAGCTCCTCAGAGTGCATCCAGTCGACCTGGGCACATTTCTAAAACTGAGGTCTGGAGGAGGGGCATAGAGAGGAGCCAGTTCACACCCAATGAAAGGTCTTTAGAGTGCCCATGTCTCCTGCGGATCCTGTCTATACCCCATGGTCTTGATGTCATCCCCAGCATCCTCTAGGACGTATGAGAAATAAAAAAAAACTAAAAAAACTCCTAGGAGCTCCCCTAGCTGTGACCGGCTCCACCGGGCACCTTTTCTAAACCGAATCTGGTAGGAGGGGCATAGAGAGAGGAGCCAGCCCACACTATTAAACTCTTAAAGTCCCCATAGCTCCCAAGGGACCCATCTGTACCCCATGGTACTGATGTGGACCCCAGCATCCACTATAACGTAAGAAAAATACCAGTGAGTCTCTCATAGGTGTCCACGGACCTATTATACCACTGAGTCTCTAATAGGTGTCCACGGGCCTTTTATACCGTGGAGTCTTGATAAACTTTTAAACCACCACTACTTGCATTAATGCCATTTGTTCCATAATTTATACAGGACCTGCATTATGGTATATAAATCTATTGTCCCCTTAACTCTTGTAGTTGATGAAAATACATTGAGCCTCCCGGGAGTAATACTGCATCTGCATGGATGAACATTGTACTTTGTGGACAGTCAGACACGCTGTACCTCTGATTTCTTTTCTAGTTTGTCAGTAACTCCCAGTATATTTAAACACCATTCAAAATAGTCTCAAGATCATTAATACTGATATAAAAACCTCCACACAAACTCATCATAAGCCATGTTAAAAAATAAATAGTTTTTACTGACTTTGTTTTTGCTTTATCAGATTAGCGTGGACAATACGTGACAAGATCAAGACCACGAGAGCACAGAATAACAGAAGAGGATTCACTCCCAATGTGAAAGTAACAGTCAATGTTGGTGAAATATACCAGGGTAGTGCCAAAATTAGCTCTAGTTGTATCCCAGTGATAGCCGTGTTCCCGATGTTGCCACTACGTGTAAGAGGGCATCGGGGAAGTGAACAAGCCCACTTGTCGGGCTAAACGTTTTCCAGCCACCATCCCACCTGAGACTAGGAGCACCGCACCAGCAGCCTCTGATCCCAGTCCAGGGTCCAGATAATAGCCGGGGATCCTCTGAGCTTGCTGCTGGTCAATTTTCCCGGCTACCAGTTCCACATTATACCATCAATTATTAGTAATTCCCTGATATAGAACATGTGCATTGTTGTACACTCTAGGAGCATGTATTTTTGATCTTTAGCACCACATTACACTGGTATTTATCAGCAATTCCCTTAATACGGGTGCTTTATATTCCAGCATGTGCTTTTGATCTTTAATCTCACACGACGCTATTACCTCCCAGCGGGGACATGGCAGTGTGATTTAGATCTATATCCATAGAAGATAGGCTGGTATTATCCTCAGGGAGGATTTATTCTATACATGCTAATCTTCGTTCAGGATTATGCTCATCATGTTTCATGATCTAATCAAGGAATTATGTTGAAAAGTGTGAAAGTGTCATTTGGTATTACTGGTACAAATTGGCTGTAATGCACAAACTGGTACTGGACATTAACATAAGACGCTATAAATGTCTTGCTGGTTGTGGGTTATCTTTTTAACCATTAATTCATTTGTGGCATAATTAATATATTTCCATTGTATGGGTGGGGTTTTAGCTTATTGCTATGTGCTGAATGTGATTATTCCAACCCCAATCTGAAGATATTTAATAAGATTTTACTTACCGGTAAATCTATTTCTCGTAGTCCGTAGTGGATGCTGGGGACCCCGCAAGGACCATGGGGAATAGACGGGCTCCGCAGGAGACATGGGCACTTTAAGAAAGAATTTAGATTCTGGTGTGCTCTGACTCCTCCCTCTATGTCCCTCCTCCAGACCTCAGTTAGAGAAACTGTGCCCGGAAGAGCTGACAGTACAAGGAAAGGATTTTGGAAATCCAGGGCAAGACTCATACCAGCCACACCAATCACACCGTATAACTTGTGATAAACTTACCCAGTCAACAGTATGAACAACAACAGAGCATCAGTTCAACCCTGATGCAACAATAACATAGCCCTTATTGCAGCAATAACTATATACAAGTATTGCAGAAGAAGTCTGCACTTGGGACGGGCGCCCAGTATCCACTACGGACTACGAGAAATAGATTTACCGGTAAGTAAAATCTTATTTACTCTAACGTCCTAGTGGATGCTGGGGACTCCGTAAGGATCATGGGGATTATACCAAAGCTCCCAAACGGGCGGGAGAGTGCGGATGACTCTGCAGCACCGAATGAGCAAACACAAGGTCCTCCTCAGCCAGGGTATCAAACTTGTAGAACTTTGCAAAAGTGTTTGAACCTGACCAAGTAGCCGCTCGGCACAGCTGTAATGCCGAGACCCCTCGGGCAGCCGCCCAAGAAGAGCCCACCTTCCTAGTGGAATGGGCCTTAACTGATTTTGGCAGCGGCAATCCAGCCGCAGAATGAGCCTGCTGAATCGTATTACAGATCCAGTGAGCAATAGTTTGCTTTGAAGCAGGAGCACCAAGCTTGTTGGAAGCATACAGGATAAACAAAGATTCTGTTTTCCTGACCCTCGCCATTCTGGCTACATAAACCTTCAAAGCCCTGACCACATCAAGTAACTCGGAATCCTCCAAGTCAGTAGTAGCCACAGGCACCACAATAGGTTGGTTTATATGAAAGGATGAAACCACTTTTGGCAGAAATTGTGGACGGGTCCGCAATTCTGCTCTATCCGCATGGAAAACCAGATAGGGGCTTTTATGTGACAAAGCCGCTAATTCTGACACACGCCTAGCCGAAGCCAATGCTAGTAGCATGACCACCTTCCACGTGAGATATTTCAATTCCACCGTTTTGAGTGGTTCAAACCAGTGGGATTTCAGGAAACTCAACACCACGTCAAGATCCCAAGGTGCCACCGGGGGCACAAAAGGGGGCTGAATATGCAGCACTCCCTTCACAAACGTCTGAACTTCAGATAGAGAAGCCAGCTCTTTTTGAAAGAAAATGGATAGGGCCGAAATCTGGACCTTAATGGAACCCAATTTTAGGCCCAAGGTCACTCCTGACTGTAGGAAGTGAAGGAAACGGCCCAGCTGGAATTCCTCCGTAGGGGCATTCCTGGCCTCACACCAAGCAACATATTTTCGCCATATACGGTGATAATGTTGAGCTGTCACGTCCTTCCTAGCCTTTATCAGCGTAGGAATGACCTCATCTGGAATGCCTTTTTTCCGCTAGGATCCGGCGTTCAACCGCCATGCCGTCATACGCAGCCGCGGTAAGTCTTGGAACAGACAGGGCCCTTGTTGCAACAAGTCCTGTCTTAGAGGAAGAGGCCACGGGTCCTCTGTGAGCATTTCTTGCAGATCTGGATACCAAGTCCTTCTTGGCCAATCCGGAACAATGAGTATTGTTCTCACTCCTCTTTTTCTTATGGGTATGAGAGGAAGAGGAGAAAATACATAGACCGACTGGAACAGCCACAGTGTCACCAGTGCGTCCACAGCTATCGCCTGAGGGTCTCATGACCTGGCGCAATACCTCTGTAGCTTTTTGTTGAGGCGGGATGCCATCATGTACACCTGTGGCAGTTCCCACCGACTTGCAATCTGCGTGAAGACTTCTTGATGAAGTCCCCACTCTCCCAGGTGGAGGTCGTGCCTGCTGAGGAAGTCTGCTTCCCAGTTGTCCACTCTCGGGATGAACACTGCTGACAGTGCGCTTACGTGATTCTCCGCCCAGCGAAGAATTCTGGTGGCTTCTGACTGAATCAGAACCGGTTGGTCGCGAAGCAGGGTCTCCGCTTGACATAGGGCGTTGTATACGGCCCTTAGTTCCAGGATGTTGATGTGAAGGCAAGTCTTCTGACTTGACCACAGACCTTGGAAATTTCTTCCCTGTGTGACTGCTCCCCACCCTCGGAGGCTTGCATCCGTGGTCACCAGGACCCAGTCCTGAATGCCGAATCTGCAGCCCTCGAGAAGGTGAGCACTCTGCAGCCACCACAGGAGAGACACCCTGGCCCTGGGGGATAGGGTGATTAACCGATGCATCTTAAGATGTGATCCGGACCACTTGTCCAGTAAGTCCCATTGAAAGGTCCTCGCATGGAACCTGCCGAAGGGAATGGCCTCGCATGATGCCACCATCCTTCCCAGGACTCGAGTGCAGTGATGCACTGACACCTGTTTTGGTTTTAATAGGTTCCTGACCAGTGTCATGAGGTACTGAGCTCTCTCTATCGGGAGATAAACCCTTTTCTGGTCTGTGTCTAGAATCATGCCTAGGAAAGGCAGATGAGCCGTAGGAACCAACTGCGACTTTGGAATATTTAGAATCCAGCCGTGTTGCCGTTACACTTCCAGAGAAAGTGATACGCTGTTCAGCAACTGCTCTCTTGATCTCACTTTTATGAGGAGATCGTCCAAGTACGGGATAATTGTGACACCTTGCTTCCGCAGGAGCACCATCATTTCCGCCATTACCTTGGTGAAGATTCTCGGGGCCGTGGAGAGACCAAACGGCAACGTCTGAAATTGGTAATGACAATCCTGTACCGCAAATCTGAGGTACGCCTGATGAGGTGGATAAATGGGGACATGAAGGTATGCATCCTTTATGTCCAGAGACACCATAAAATCTCCCCCTTTCAGGCTTGCGATGACCGCTCTTAGCGATTCCATCTTGAACTTGAACCTTTTCAGGTATATGTTCAGGGATTTTAAATTCAATATGGGTCTGACCGAACCGTCCGGTTTCGGGACTACAACATGGCCGAATAATAACCCCCTCCTTGTTGAAGGAGGGGAACCTTGACCACCACCTGTTGAAGATACAATTTGTGAATTGCAGTTATTACTATTTCCCTCTCGTGGGGGGAAGCCGGCAGGGCCGTCGGTGAGGGGGCATCTCCTCAAAGTCCAGCTTGTATCCCTGAGACACAATATCTATTGCCCAGGGATCCAACAGGGAGTGAACCCACTTGTGGCTGAAATTACGAAGACGTGCCCCCACCGGGCCTAGCTCTGCCTGTGGAGCCCCAGCGACATGCGGTGGATTTTGTAGAGGCCGGGGAGGACTTCTGTTCCTGGGAACTAGCTGTGTTGTGCAGCTTCTTTCCTCTGCCCCTGCCTCTGGCAAGAAAGGACGCACCTCGGACTTTCTTGTTTCTTTGTGATCGAAAGGCTGCATTTGATAATGTCGCGCTTTCCTAGGCTGTGCAGGAATATAAGGCAAAAGATCAGAATTACCAGCTATAGCTGTGGAGACCAGGTCCGAGATCCCTTCTCCACACAATCCTCAGCCTTCCATATGCCTCTTAAGTCGGCATCACCTGTCCATTGCATATTCTACAGGACACGTCAAGCAGAAATCGACATAGCGTTGACTCTAGAACCCAGTAGACTAATGTCTCTTTGGGCATGTTTTATATATATATATATATATATATATATATATCTTAAGACAGCATCTTCAATATATATATCTATATATATACACACACACACACACATACTAGGGTCTCAATCTCTGCTGATAAGGTACCTGTCCACGCTGCTACAGCGCTATAAGCCCATGCTGACACAATTGCCGGTCTGAGTAGTGTACCAGAATGTGCACGCTATCTGCAGGATCCCTGAGGATAGCTGTTAAGTCAGGGCTACCTTTTGGGCAAACGTAACACCCTAGGGGAAGATTCCCATCGTATCCTGGCCCTAGTAGGGAAAGTATACTCCCTGAGAATTCTTTGTGGGAAACTGCAGTCTCTTGTCTGGAGATTCCCGCTCTTTTTCATCATGAGAGGAGGGAAATTTACCTCAGCTTTCTTCCCCTTAAACATGTGTACCCTTGTGTCAGGGACAGATGAGTCATCACTGATATGCAAATCATCTTTTATGACAATAATCATATATTGAATACTTTCCTGCCATTTTGGCTGTAACTTTGCATTATCGTAGTCAACACTGGAGTCAGACTCCGTGTCGATATCAGTGTCTATTATTTTGGATAGTGAGCATTGAGAGACTCTGAAGGTCTCTGCGACATAGGGACAGACATGAGTAGATTCCCTGTCTGTTCTCTAATCTTTTGTGCAATAAATTCACCTTAGCACTTAATTACACATATCCAAACAGGTGTCGGCGTTGTCGACGGAGACACCCCTCACACACATTTGCTCCATCTCCTCCTTAGTGGAGCCTTTTACCTCAGACATGTCGACACACACGTACCGACACACCACACACTCAGGGAATGCTTATCTGAAGACAATTCCCCCACAAGGCCCTTTGGAGAGACAGAGAGAGAGTATGCCAGCACACATCCCAGTAGCTGCTGTTTATATTGATTTTTGCGCCTAATTATGTGCCCCCCCCCCCTCTCTTTTTACCCTCTTCTACCGTGTATCTGCAGGGGAGAGGCTGGGGAGCTTCCTCTCAGCGGTGCTGTGGAGAAAAAACATGGCGCTGGTGAGTGCTGAGGAAGAAGCCCCGCCCCCTCGACGGCGGGCTTCTGTCCCGCTTAAATATACATTTTCTTGGCAGGGGCTCATACATATATACAGTGCCCAACTGTATATATGTGTACTTTTGCCAAAAGAGGTCCATATGCTGACCAGGGCGCCCCTCCCCCCCCCCCCCCCTGCGCCCTGCACCCTTACAGTGACCGGAGTATGTGAGGTGTGTTTGGAGCAATGGCGCACAGCTGCAGTGCTGTGCGTTACCTCATGTGAAGAACGGAGTCTTCTGCCGCCGATTTCGAAGTCTTCTTGCTTCGCATACTCACCCGGCTTCTATCTTCCGGCTCTGCGAGGGGGACGGCGGCGCGGCTCTGGGATCGGACGACGAGGGTGAGATCCTGTGTACGATCCCTCTGGAGCTAATGGTGTCCAGTCAGGGCCGGAGCTTCCACTAGGCAGCTTTAGGCAGCTGCCTAGGGGCGCCGGGACCTGAGGGGGCGGCCTGTTGCAGATGCCTGAAAAAGGTAGCATGGTCCTACCTCCCACAGGCGTCGCAATACCCCCGGCACTCATATCTTACAGTAGCAGCGACTGCCAAGCTCCCGTATTGCAGCCTCCAGCTCCGGCACAGGCAGTAACTTTGACAGCTCCTGGAGTCTTGGCCAGCGGTAACATGCGGCGCTGCTCTTCATTCCAGGTTCTTTCACAGTCTACTCAGTCTCAACTCTGCATAGCAGCCTGCAGGTAAGGTGGCTGCACAGTGCACTCTCTGCATTTGATTAGGAAAGAGGGGGAGAGCAGCAGTCGGGAAGGGGGGGGGGGGGTGGAGATGAGCAGCAGGCATGCACCCAGTCTGGGGGTATGAGCACCAGTGTGCACACAGATAGTGGAGGGAGCGGAATAGCAGATATTTAACAGAGTGGGGGGGGGGGGAGAGGCTGAGAGCAGCAGGCACCCACACAGACTGGGGAGATGGGGAAAAGAGAGCAGCCATGCAACAGACTGGGGTTGGGGGAGAGCAGCAGCATGCCTTTCACGTGAAGGGTGGGTACGGGGAAGGGGCAGTAGGCAGAAGTTTTGCCTAGGGTCCCGGGAAACCTTGCACCGGCCCTGTGTCCAGTAGCCTAAGAAGCAGGACCTAGCTTCAGAGAGTAGGGCTGCTTCTCTCCCCTCAGTCCCACGATGCAGGGAGTCTGTTGCCAGCAGAGCTCCCTGAAAATAAAAAACCTAACAAAATACTTTCTTACAGCAAGCTCAGGAGAGCTCACTGGAACAGCACCCAGCTCGTTAGATTCAAACTGAGGTCTGGAGGAGGGACATAGAGGGAGGAGCCAGAGCACACCAGAATCTAAATTCTTTCTTAAAGTGCCCATGTCTCCTGCGGAGCCCATCTATTCCCCATGGTCCTTACGGAGTCCCCAGCATCCACTAGGACGTTAGAGAAAATAAGATTTTAAACCTACCGGTAAATCTATTTCTCCTAGTCCGTAGAGGATGCTGGGGACTCCGTAAGGACCATGGGGTATAGATGTGCTCCACAGGAGATAGGGCACCTAAAAAGAACTTTGACTATGGGTGTGCACTGGCTCCTCCCTCTATGCCCCTCCTCCAGACCTCAGTTAGAGAACTGTGCCCAGAGGAGATGGACAATACAAGGCAGGATTTAGCAATCCAAGGGCAAGATTCATACCAGCCCACACCAATCATACCATGTAACCTGGAACATACAAAACCAGTTAACAGTATGAACAAACGATAGTAACGGTCCAAGTCCGATGTCAACTGTAACATAACCCTTATGTAAGCAACAACTATATACAAGTCTTGCAGAGTTTCCGCACTGGGACGGGCGCCCAGCATCCTCTATGGACTAGGAGAAATAGATTTACCGGTAGGTTTAAAATCTTATTTTCTCTTACGTCCTAGAGGATGCTGGGGACTCCGTAAGGACCATGGGGTTTATACCAAAGCATCCAATCGGGCGGGAGAGTTCGTATGACTCTGCAGCACTGACTGAGCAAACGCTAGGTCCTCATCAGCCAGGGTATCAAACTTGTAGAATTTAGCAAAAGTGTTTGACCCCGACCAAGTCGCCGCTCGGCAAAGTTGTAATGCCGAGACGCCTCGGGCAGCCGCCCAAGAAGAGCCCACCTCCCTAGTGGAATGGGCCTTAACCGAATTTGGTACCGGCAATCCAGCCGTAGAGTGAGCCTGCTGAATCGTATTACAGATCCAACGAGCAATAGTCTGCTTCGAAGCAGGAGCGCCAATCTTATTGGCCGCATACAGGACAAACAGAGCCTCTGTTTTTCCTAATTCTAGCCGTCCTGGCTACATAAATTTTTAAGGCCCTGACTACGTCCAGGGATCTGGAATCCTCCAGGTCACTTGTAGCCACAGGGACCACAATAGGTTGATTCATATGGAACGAAGAAACCACTTTAGGCAAAAATTGCGGACGTGTCCTCAATTCAGCTCGATCCACATGAAAAATCAAGTAGGGGCTCTTGTGTGACAAAGCCGCCAATTCTGACACTCGCCTTGCTGATGCTAAGGCCAACAACATGACCACCTTCCAGGTAAGAAATTTCAACTCAACCTTGTTAAGCGTTTCAAACCAGTGTGATTTTAGGAACTGCAACACCACGTTCAGGTCCCATGGTGCCACTGGAGGCACAAAAGGGGGCTGGATGTGCAGCACTCCCTTTACAAACGTCTGGACTTCTAGAAGAGAAGCCAATTCCTTCTGAAAGAAAATCGAGAGGGACGAAATCTGTACCTTAACAGAGCCTAATTTCAGGCCCATATCCACTCCTGTCTGCAGGACCGTCTTAACAGCAGTGTGGGCCCCTGGGCACAGCAATACCCTGGGGCCCCTACTCATCCTCCAGCGGTAGGGGTGGGGGGTGCTATCAGCGGCAGCTTTGATGTCCCGCGGGTGGTAGGGGGTGTTCTATCTTCCGCTCAGCATGTAGGACCTGGAGCAGTAATTTCTGCTAATTACTCCTTTACTGAACAGATGGGGCGGGAGGGAGAACACTAAACTGTAGAAGGAGGCATTGGGCTGAATGAAGGGGCCCCGGTACACAACTTCCAGGGTGGTATGGGGCGTTTAATACATAAGGGAGGGGTAGATAGTGGAGTGGACTTAATTTTCATCATTTTCTGGTGAGAGAGCAGCTTACTTGACTGCAGATATCTCAAGTTCCTTATCTTTGAATGGGATAAAAAAAAACTAGAGAGTCCCACCTTTCAGGAGGTACAGAGACTTGGGTATCACAGTTCAGGAACCAGAGCAATCCACCAACAAATATATAAAACTGCATACCAGGCGTGTGGAGCTGGAGCAGGGACCGGCTGCTGGAAGGCTGATATCTCTGGTTCGGGGCATAGTAGAGACAAGCTGCCAGTGTCCACCGAAAGTGGAGAGTCACAGATTTTGAAATCTACCCTCAGAAAAACTCTAAGTCATACAGAGCCCGAGATATCTGGCTGGGTAGAGCAATTAACAGGCTCGGATGGGGACCACTGCTTTGAAGTCCGATATCTCTGGTTCCCCAGGGCCGATTTTCAAAAATCTGGTACCCCTGGAAAGAGGGGACTCTCAGCTATCAGCCTAGGGCCTTTATACTCCTGGGGCCCTTGGGCAAGAGCCCATTGAGCCCATACGAAAAGATGGCCCTGCCTGTCTGTAGGAAGTGGAGAAGACGACCCAGATGAAAATCTTCCGTAGGTGCATTCTTGGTCTCACACCAAGACACATACTTTCGCCAGATACAGTGATAATGTTTTATCGTCACCTCCTTCCTAGCCTTTATTAAAGTAGGGATGACCTCTTCCGGAATCCCCTTTTTCGCTAGGATTCGGCGTTCAACCGCCATGCCGTCAAACGTAACCGCGGTAAGTCTTGAAATACACAGGGCCCCTGCTGCAACAGGTCTCCCCTCAGAGGAAGAGGCCAGGGATCTCCTGTGAGCATCTCTTGTAGATCCGAGTACCAGGCCCTTCGAGGCCAGTCTGGGACAACGAGTATCGTCTGTACTCTTCTTCGTCTTATGATCCTCAACACTTTTGTGATGAGAGGAAGAGGAGGAAACACGTAGACCGATTTGAACCCCCACGGTGTTACCAGAGCGTCTACTGCTACTGCCTGAGGGTCCTGAGACCTGGCGCAATACCTCCGAATTTTTTTGTTGAGGCGTGACGCCATCCTGTCTATTTGAGGAGTTCCCCAAAGACGTGTTACGTCTGCAAAGACTTCTTGATGAAGTCCCCACTCTCTTGGATGGAGATCGTGTCTGCTGAGGAAGTCTGCTTCCCAGTTGTCCACTCCCGGAATGAAGACAGCCGACAGAGCGCTTACATGATTTTCCGCCCAGCGAAGGATCCTTGTGGCTTCCGCCATCGCGACTCTGCTTCTTGTCCCGCCTTGGCGGTTCACATGAGCCACTGCTGTGACATTGTCTGATTGAATCAGAACCGGTAGGTTTCGAAGAAAACTCTCCGCTTGTCGAAAGCAGTTGTAAATGGCCCTGAGTTCCAACACATTGATGTGTAGACCTGACTCCTGGTCTGACCAAAGACCCTGAAATTTTTTTTCCCTGTGTGACCGCTCCCCATCCTCGGAGGCTCGCGTCCGTTGTAACCAGGATCCAATCCTGAATTCCTGTTAGGGTCTCCTGCTCTGTGCTGCCACGTCGTCATGGCAACCGGGAGACAAGTGCTAGCGGAGTAACCTGAGCGTAGCTGATACTCCGGTTCGGGTCTTTTGCTGTGCAGTGGTTACAGGCTCTGTGCACGGTGTCACGATCCGGGTATCTGGACGCCATTTCTTACCCATCAGATGCCTCCTAAGGCTGGCTCAGCGCTCCAGGACCGGATCCCATCTGTTATCCTAATGTTCACATTCCTGCATCCTCTCCTGTCTCTCTGAGACGCTGTCACAGTAACGCCTTATTACATCTGGCATGGCGTCTCCCGCGGCCTCCGCCGCCGTCCCTGAGCTTCTGCATGCAGAGTGTCAGAGTGGCGATTACGTCAGCCGCGGCCTCCGCTGTGTCCGCGTGGTTGGATGTGCACTTGTCAGCCTGGCGTCTCCTGTCTCCAGTGGCCGGCGCCGCCATTACTGTTTTCATTACCACATGGATTACAAACCAAACTTCCCTCCAAGTGTCTGCATGGGCGCAGCCATCTTGGATTCTGTCAGCTGATCATTTCCTCCAATCTGTTGTCAGTATTGTTAATCTGCATAATTGCCTAGCCAATCCCTTCCTTGCTGCAGGTATAAATACACTGTGCCTGAGCAAGGAAGGCGTCAGTGCTTTGGTTGTCAAACCTAGTTCCTGTTTGTCTCTCTCCTGTGATTGTCTTCCAGGTTCCAGCTCCTGTCTCAAGACTTCCACCATAGAGACCCGCACCAGCATTCCACCTGCGGTGTAGCCTGACTCTCCAATCCATTGTGGATTCATCTGTTTCCAGCTACAACATTACCTGCTTCCAGCTCAGCTTCCAGCAGAGTACAGCTTCTCTTAAAGGGCCGGTGTCCTTTCTACACTTTACCACTCTCCACCGGTATTATTATTTCTCCGCTCTCAAGTTCTACATTTCAGTTCATATTTCATCGCTCCCAAGTTCATTTATTATTTAACTGGTTCCAGCCAGTATCCACTCCGTGCTAACAACAGTCTGGTTCCAGCCAGTATTCACAGCAGCCGTTTTATCTTCAGCAACCCAGCTCTTCCTGGAACACCAGCTGGTACAATCCTGGGTTATCTCCATTGCTACAGTCGGGCCTGGTAAGGACTTTCCATCTAGAAGATTATAAGAACTATCTCACACTACCAGTGCCCTGTGGCTCCTGCCATCCTGTAGTACCCAGGAACTGTATTTATTCTTTGCTGACTTTTACGTTTTCTTTTACTGCTGCTGTGTTGCGGAGTTGTCATAATAAACATCATTGACTTTTATCCAAGTTGTCGTGGTCACGCCTTCGGGCAGTTATTATTCATGTTACTTACATGTCCAGGGGTCTGATACAACCTCCCAGGTTCCGGTACATCTCAGCCCCTACAACTGAGGCTGCCTCCCGTCAGCTCAGGCCCTCAGTTGTGACAGTAAGCACTGACCTAATGAATCCAGCCGGAGACCAGGATCAAGCGGCCAGGCCGATGCAAGAACTGGCAGCCCGACTAGAACATCAGGAGGCTGCACAGGGCCACATCATCCGCTGTCTCCAGGATTTCTCTACTCGGCTGGATGGGATTCAGACAACTCTCCGTGGATCAGGCGCGTCTGGTGCGTCAACCACAGTGACTCCAGCTATAACCCCACCCACCTTACCCATTTCTGCTCCACGTCTTCATCTTCCAACGCCAGCAAAATTTGACGGATCTCCAAGATTCTGCAGGGGATTTCTCAACCAGTGTGAGATTCAGTTTGAGCTACAACCTGGCAATTTTCCCAGTGACCGTACAAAAATTGCCTACATTATTTCTCTTCTCAGTGGCTCAGCCCTTGATTGGGCATCACCGTTATGGGAGAGGTCCGACACCCTGCTATCTTCCTACACTGCCTTCGTGTCAACATTCAGGCGCATCTTCGACGAGCCAGGCTGGGTAACCTCAGCTTCATCCGAGATTCTCCGTTTACGCCAGGGGTCACGTACTGTAGGACAATATCTGATACAGTTCCAGATCCTGGCATCCGAACTGGCATGGAACGACGAGGCCCTGTATGCTGCATTCTGGCATGGCTTATCTGAGCGTATTAAAGATGAGTTAGCTACCAGAGACTTACCTTCTAAGTTAGATGAGCTAATCTCACTCTGCACGAAAGTTGATTTACGTTTCAGAGAGAGAGCAACTGAGCGTGGAAGATCATCTGCTCCAAAATCTTCTGCTCCTCCTCCTCGTCAACTGTCACCATCTAAAGATGAGCCCATGCAACTTGGCCGTTCCCGTTTAACTCCTGCTGAGCGCCGAAGACGTCTCTCCGAGTCTCTCTGTCTCTATTGTGCAGCTCCGTCTCACACCATTAATGCCTGTCCCAAACGTCCGGGAAACTCCAAATCCTAGCTCGCCAAGGAGAGGGCCGGCTAGGAGTAATGATCTCCTCTCCATCTCCTCAAGATTGTAATCTCCCAGTCTCGCTTCAAGTTGCTCAACGTTATCGGAACGTCATTGCCCTCCTTGATTCCGGAGCAGCTGGGAACTTTATTACCGAAGCCTATGTTAAACGGTGGTCCCTACCCACCGAGAGACTTCCTTCGTCCATTTCTTTAACTGCCGTGGATGGCAGCAAAATTTTTGATGCAGTTATTTCTTTAAGGACTCTACCAGTTCGTCTGAGAGTGGGAGTTCTTCATTCCGAACTTATTTCTTTTTTAGTGATTCCAAGAGCCACACATCCTGTGGTCCTGGGCCTTCCATGGCTCCGTCTTCACAATCCTACAATTGATTGGACGACTACGCAAATCCTGGCATGGGGTTCCTCCTGTGCTGAGACATGTTTGTTTAAAGTATTGCCTGTCTGTTCTTCCTCCCCCAGGTCGTCTGATGTTCCACCTCCTCCATATCAAGATTTCACGGATGTGTTCAGTAAAGCTTCTGCTGATATCCTTCCTCCTCATAGAGAATGGGACTGCCCGATTGATCTCGTTCCAGGGAAGGTTCCACCTCGAGGCCGAACTTATCCGTTGTCTCTGCCTGAGACGCATTCTATGGAGGAATACATTAAAGAGAACCTAGCAAAGGGGTTCATTCGACCTTCTTCTTCCCCAGCCGGCGCAGGCTTCTTTTTTGTAAAAAAGAAAGATGGTGGTCTGCGGCCGTGCATCGACTACAGAGGTTTGAACGACATTACCATCAAGAACCGTTATCCTTTACCCCTGATTACTGAGCTCTTTGACAGAGTTAGCGGAGCTACCATCTTTACAAAGCTGGACTTGAGAGGTGCATACAATCTCATCCGGATCCGTGAGGGTGACGAGTGGAAGACCGCCTTTAACACCCGTGACGGACATTATGAGTACCTCGTCATGCCCTTCGGATTGAGTAATGCTCCAGCTGTCTTCCAGCATTTTGTCAATGAGATCTTCAGAGACATTCTATACCGTCATGTCGTGGTCTATCTAGACGATATCCTCATTTTTGCCAACGATTTAGAGGAACATCGTTTTTGGGTTAAAGAGGTTCTGTCCCGTCTCCGTGTCAATCATCTCTATTGCAAATTAGAGAAATGCGTCTTTGAAGTCAAGTCCATTCCGTTTCTAGGGTACATTGTGTCTGGTTCCGGACTAGAGATGGATCCTGAGAAACTACAAGCAATCCAAAATTGGCCGATACCCTTAACCCTCAAAGGGGTCCAGAGGTTCTTGGGGTTCGCCAACTATTACCGAAAGTTTATACGAGACTTTTCCACCATTGTGGCGCCTATTACTGCTTTCACTAAGAAGGGTGCTAACCCGTCCAAGTGGTCTGAAGAAGCCATGCAAGCATTTCATCTTTTAAAACAAAGGTTCATCTCTGCGCCTGTTCTGAAACAGCCTGACATCGACTCTCCTTTCATCTTAGAGGTGGATGCCTCCTCCGTTGGAGTAGGAGCGGTGTTATCTCAGAGGGCTAAAGATGGCCATTTACACCCTTGCAGTTTCTTCTCCCGGAAGTTCTCCCCAGCTGAGCGCAACTATGCCATTGGCGACCAGGAGTTGCTAGCCATCAAGCTCGCTCTAGAAGAGTGGAGGTATCTGTTGGAGGGAGCTTCTCATTCAATCACCATACTTACAGACCACAAGAACCTTTTATATCTGAAAGGCGCACAATGTCTCAACCCTCGTCAGGCCAGATGGGCACTTCTCTTTTCCAGGTTCGACTTTAAACTCCAGTTCTGTCCGGGCTCTCAGAATCGCAAGGCCGATGCCCTTTCCCGCTCATGGGAGCAAGAAAATGAGTCAGAGTCTTCAGACAAGCATCCTATTATAAATCCGTTGGCATTCTCCACGGTAGGGATGGACTCTACGCCCCCATTAGGGAAAAGTTTTGTGAAACCGATGCTAAGGAAGAAGCTCATGCATTGGGCCCATGCTTCCCGTTTTGCCGGACATACAGGTATCCAAAAAACCCTGGAATTTATCTCTAGGTCCTATTGGTGGCCAACTCTGAAAAAGGACGTCTTGGAGTTTATTGCATCTTGCCCAAAGTGTGCTCAACATAAGGTATCCCGCCAGTCGCCTGCGGGGCAACTGGTTCCACTATCTGTTCCCCGTCGACCTTGGACCCATTTGTCGATGGATTTTATTACAGATTTACCCATGTGCAACAAGTTCAATACCATCTGGGTGGTAGTTGACCGGTTCACCAAGATGGCACACTTCATTCCTCTCACCGGTCTTCCGTCAGCTTCCAAGTTGGCTCAAGTATTCATACAAGAGATCTTCTGACTCCACGGTCTTCCTGAAGAAATTATCTCAGATCGAGGAGTTCAATTCACAGCCAAATTCTGGCGAAGTTTATGTCAAGTCCTTCAAGTCAAGCTAAAGTTTTCCACGGCTTACCATCCTCAGACCAATGGTCAAACCGAGAGGGTGAATCAGGACTTGGAGGCCTTCCTCCGCATCTATGTGTCCTCCTCTCAAGATGACTGGGTTCAATTACTTCCCTGGACCGAGTTCTGTCATAACAACCAGTATCATTCTTCATCTGCTTCAACACCATTCTTCACTAACTTTGGATTCCACCCTAAAGTCCCTGAGTTCCAACCGCTTCCAGCAACTTCTGTTCCCGCAGTGGATATCACCTTGCATCAGTTTGCCAATATCTGGAAGAGCGTACGATCAGCTCTGCTCAAGGCATCGTTCAGGTACAAGAAGTTTGCAGATAAGAAGCGTCGAGCAGTTCCTGCTCTCAAGGTGGGTGATCGGGTATGGTTATCCACGAAGAATTTGAGGTTAAGAGTTCCCAGTATGAAGTTTGCACCTCGCTATATCGGTCCTTTCAAGATTGAACAAGTCATCAATCCTGTTGCTTACAGACTTCAGTTGCCTCCCTTCTTAAAAATACCCAGGACATTCCATGTTTCCCTGTTGAAACCGCTGATCTTGAATCGGTTTCATTCCTCACTTCCTCCAACTCCGAAAGTCCAAACTCAACGAGGCGTTGAGTATGAAGTGGCCAAGATCCTGGACTCACGTCACCGTTACGGTCAACTACAGTATCTTATTGACTTTAAGGGTTACGGCCCTGAGGAACGTTCATGGACCAATGCTTCTGATGTCCATGCTCCTGCCTTGGTCCGGAGATTCCATTCCAAGTTTCCTCAAAAGCCAAAGAAGTGTCCTGGGGCCACTCCTAAAGGGGGGGGTGCTGTCACGATCCGGGTATCTGGACGCCATTTCTTACCCATCAGATGCCTCCTAAGGCTGGCTCAGCGCTCCAGGACCGGATCCCATCTGTTATCCTAATGTTCACATTCCTGCATCCTCTCCTGTCTCTCTGAGACGCTGTCACAGTAACGCCTTATTACATCTGGCATGGCGTCTCCCGCGGCCTCCGCCGCCGTCCCTGAGCTTCTGCATGCAGAGTGTCAGAGTGGCGATTACGTCAGCCGCGGCCTCCGCTGTGTCCGCGTGGTTGGATGTGCACTTGTCAGCCTGGCGTCTCCTGTCTCCAGTGGCCGGCGCCGCCATTACTGTTTTCATTACCACATGGATTACAAACCAAACTTCCCTCCAAGTGTCTGCATGGGCGCAGCCATCTTGGATTCTGTCAGCTGATCATTTCCTCCAATCTGTTGTCAGTATTGTTAATCTGCATAATTGCCTAGCCAATCCCTTCCTTGCTGCAGGTATAAATACACTGTGCCTGAGCAAGGAAGGCGTCAGTGCTTTGGTTGTCAAACCTAGTTCCTGTTTGTCTCTCTCCTGTGATTGTCTTCCAGGTTCCAGCTCCTGTCTCAAGACTTCCACCATAGAGACCCGCACCAGCATTCCACCTGCGGTGTAGCCTGACTCTCCAATCCATTGTGGATTCATCTGTTTCCAGCTACAACATTACCTGCTTCCAGCTCAGCTTCCAGCAGAGTACAGCTTCTCTTAAAGGGCCGGTGTCCTTTCTACACTTTACCACTCTCCACCGGTATTATTATTTCTCCGCTCTCAAGTTCTACATTTCAGTTCATATTTCATCGCTCCCAAGTTCATTTATTATTTAACTGGTTCCAGCCAGTATCCACTCCGTGCTAACAACAGTCTGGTTCCAGCCAGTATTCACAGCAGCCGTTTTATCTTCAGCAACCCAGCTCTTCCTGGAACACCAGCTGGTACAATCCTGGGTTATCTCCATTGCTACAGTCGGGCCTGGTAAGGACTTTCCATCTAGAAGATTATAAGAACTATCTCACACTACCAGTGCCCTGTGGCTCCTGCCATCCTGTAGTACCCAGGAACTGTATTTATTCTTTGCTGACTTTTACGTTTTCTTTTACTGCTGCTGTGTTGCGGAGTTGTCATAATAAACATCATTGACTTTTATCCAAGTTGTCGTGGTCACGCCTTCGGGCAGTTATTATTCATGTTACTTACATGTCCAGGGGTCTGATACAACCTCCCAGGTTCCGGTACATCTCAGCCCCTACAACTGAGGCTGCCTCCCGTCAGCTCAGGCCCTCAGTTGTGACACACGGCAGGGGATCCGGTGCTGGTTTTTGTGCTCGCAGTCTGTGAGGTCTGAGTGGGGCGTGGACAGCACCTGCTATATAAACCCTCTTCTCAGGTTAGGCAGATGCTGCTGAATCTTTGTTGGTTAGTCAGTTCCTGAAAGCTAGCTAGTACTGTGTAAACTTTGTATTTGTTTGTTGCTTACTGCAAATAGGCCTTGGGATTTGGTATTACACTCTGCCAATCCAGACCTAGCAGTAAGACTGGAGTCAGTCGTTTAACCTGCTGGGGTTCTTTTGCTACTCTGTGAACCTAGCAGGTTTGCGGCTGTATTCTCAGACTTGCCTGCCAAAATCCTTTCTCACTGTGCAAGGTGTTCAGGTGTCAGTTTAGTGGCAGTAAGCTGAACCAGTGCACTGCAAGTGAGGACTAGGATTGTGGAGACTCTCCTTGTGTCTATTATTCCATCTCTGACCAAGGAGTTTACTGCCACACCCGTTGGTAACCCTTTAGGGTTTTGCTGTTGCCCTTAGCAACAGCATTTCGGGTTCTCTACGTATTAAATCACTACATCTCGCTTCTTTCCATCTGAGCATTCCTAATACTAGGGAGACACCCAGTTTCTTAGCCTTTGGGCTTCTCTGTTCACTTTGTGTTTATTTTGTTACCCTATCACCATCTGTGTATGTAATGTCATATTCCCCAGTCTGTCTGTGAGTTCATTTGTTTTGCATCCCTCACCATTCATACACCAGTACATTTCTGCTGGCACTGGTGTGCATAACAATTCCGAACCTGCGACCCTCCAGGAGGTGAGCACTTTGCAACCACCACAGGAGGGACACTCTGGTCCCTGGGGACAGAGTTATTTTCCGATGTAAGTGCAGATGGGACCCGGACCACTTGTCCAGAAGGTCCCATTGAAAAGTCCTTGCATGGAACCTTCCGAAGGGAATGGCCTCGTAGGCCGCCACCATTTTCCCCAGAACTCGAGTGCATTGGTGAACTGACACCGTTTCGGTTTTAGCAGGTCTCTGACCATGTTCTGGATGTCTTGGGCTTTCTCTATTGGGAGGAAGACCTTCATTTGTTCCGTATCCAGTATCATACCTATGAACGGTAGTCGAGTTGTCGGAATCAACTGTGACTTCGGTAGATTTAGAATCCAACCGTGTTGCTGGAGCACTCTCAGAGAGGGCGCCACACTGCTCAGCAATTTCTCCCTTGATCTCGCTTTTATCAGGAGATCGTCCAAGTATGGGATAATTGTGACTCCATGCTTGCGCAGGACCACCATCATTTCCGCCATTAGCTTGGTGAAAATCCTCGGGCCGTGGAGAGTCCAAATGGCAACGTCTGAAATTGGTAATGACAATCCTGTACCGCAAATCTGAGGTACGCCTGATGAGGTGGATAAATGGGGACATGAAGGTATGCATCCTTTATGTCCAGAGACACCATAAAATCTCCCCCTTTCAGGCTTGCGATGACCGCTCTTAGCGATTCCATCTTGAACTTGAACCTTTTCAGGTATATGTTCAGGGATTTTAAATTCAATATGGGTCTGACCGAACCGTCCGGTTTCGGGACTACAACATGGCCGAATAATAACCCCCTCCTTGTTGAAGGAGGGGAACCTTGACCACCACCTGTTGAAGATACAATTTGTGAATTGCAGTTAACACTATTTCCCTCTCGTGGGGGGAAGCCGGCAGGGCCGTCGGTGAGGGGGCATCTCCTCAAAGTCCAGCTTGTATCCCTGAGACACAATATCTATTGCCCAGGGATCCAACAGGGAGTGAACCCACTTGTGGCTGAAATTACGAAGACGTGCCCCCACCGGGCCTAGCTCTGCCTGTGGAGCCCCAGCGACATGCGGTGGATTTTGTAGAGGCCGGGGAGGACTTCTGTTCCTGGGAACTAGCTGTGTTGTGCAGCTTCTTTCCTCTGCCCCTGCCTCTGGCAAGAAAGGACGCACCTCGGACTTTCTTGTTTCTTTGTGATCGAAAGGCTGCATTTGATAATGTCGCGCTTTCCTAGGCTGTGCAGGAATATAAGGCAAAAGATCAGAATTACCAGCTATAGCTGTGGAGACCAGGTCCGAGATCCCTTCTCCACACAATCCTCAGCCTTCCATATGCCTCTTAAGTCGGCATCACCTGTCCATTGCATATTCTACAGGACACGTCAAGCAGAAATCGACATAGCGTTGACTCTAGAACCCAGTAGACTAATGTCTCTTTGGGCATGTTTTATATATATATATATATATATATATATATATCTTAAGACAGCATCTTCAATATATATATCTATATATATACACACACACACACACACATACTAGGGTCTCAATCTCTGCTGATAAGGTACCTGTCCACGCTGCTACAGCGCTATAAACCCATGCTGACACAATTGCCGGTCTGAGTAGTGTACCAGAATGTGCACGCTATCTGCAGGATCCCTGAGGATAGCTGTTAAGTCAGGGCTACCTTTTGGGCAAACGTAACACCCTAGGGGAAGATTCCCATCGTATCCTGGCCCTAGTAGGGAAAGTATACTCCCTGAGAATTCTTTGTGGGAAACTGCAGTCTCTTGTCTGGAGATTCCCGCTCTTTTTCATCATGAGAGGAGGGAAATTTACCTCAGCTTTCTTCCCCTTAAACATGTGTACCCTTGTGTCAGGGACAGATGAGTCATCACTGATATGCAAATCATCTTTTATGACAATAATCATATATTGAATACTTTCCTGCCATTTTGGCTGTAACTTTGCATTATCGTAGTCAACACTGGAGTCAGACTCCGTGTCGATATCAGTGTCTATTATTTTGGATAGTGAGCATTGAGAGACTCTGAAGGTCTCTGCGACATAGGGACAGACATGAGTAGATTCCCTGTCTGTTCTCTAATCTTTTGTGCAATAAATTCACCTTAGCACTTAATTACACATATCCAAACAGGTGTCGGCGTTGTCGACGGAGACACCCCTCACACACATTTGCTCCATCTCCTCCTTAGTGGAGCCTTTTACCTCAGACATGTCGACACACACGTACCGACACACCACACACTCAGGGAATGCTTATCTGAAGACAATTCCCCCACAAGGCCCTTTGGAGAGACAGAGAGAGAGTATGCCAGCACACATCCCAGTAGCTGCTGTTTATATTGATTTTTGCGCCTAATTATGTGCCCCCCCCCCTCTCTTTTTACCCTCTTCTACCGTGTATCTGCAGGGGAGAGGCTGGGGAGCTTCCTCTCAGCGGTGCTGTGGAGAAAAAACATGGCGCTGGTGAGTGCTGAGGAAGAAGCCCCGCCCCCTCGACGGCGGGCTTCTGTCCCGCTTAAATATACATTTTCTTGGCAGGGGCTCATACATATATACAGTGCCCAACTGTATATATGTGTACTTTTGCCAAAAGAGGTCCATATGCTGACCAGGGCGCCCCCCCCCCCCCCCCTGCGCCCTGCACCCTTACAGTGACCGGAGTATGTGAGGTGTGTTTGGAGCAATGGCGCACAGCTGCAGTGCTGTGCGTTACCTCATGTGAAGAACGGAGTCTTCTGCCGCCGATTTCGAAGTCTTCTTGCTTCGCATACTCACCCGGCTTCTATCTTCCGGCTCTGCGAGGGGGACGGCGGCGCGGCTCTGGGATCGGACGACGAGGGTGAGATCCTGTGTACGATCCCTCTGGAGCTAATGGTGTCCAGTCAGGGCCGGAGCTTCCACTAGGCAGCTTTAGGCAGCTGCCTAGGGGCGCCGGGACCTGAGGGGGCGGCCTGTTGCAGATGCCTGAAAAAGGTAGCATGGTCCTACCTCCCACAGGCGTCGCAATACCCCCGGCACTCATATCTTACAGTAGCAGCGACTGCCAAGCTCCCGTATTGCAGCCTCCAGCTCCGGCACAGGCAGTAACTTTGACAGCTCCTGGAGTCTTGGCCAGCGGTAACATGCGGCGCTGCTCTTCATTCCAGGTTCTTTCACAGTCTACTCAGTCTCAACTCTGCATAGCAGCCTGCAGGTAAGGTGGCTGCACAGTGCACTCTCTGCATTTGATTAGGAAAGAGGGGGAGAGCAGCAGTCGGGAAGGGGGGGGGGGGGGGGTGGAGATGAGCAGCAGGCATGCACCCAGTCTGGGGGTATGAGCACCAGTGTGCACACAGATAGTGGAGGGAGCGGAATAGCAGATATTTAACAGAGTGGGGGGGGGGGGGGGGGGGGGGAGAGGCTGAGAGCAGCAGGCACCCACACAGACTGGGGAGAAGGGGAAAAGAGAGCAGCCATGCAACAGACTGGGGTTGGGGGAGAGCAGCAGCATGCCTTTCACGTGAAGGGTGGGTACGGGGAAGGGGCAGTAGGCAGAAGTTTTGCCTAGGGTCCCGGGAAACCTTGCACCGGCCCTGTGTCCAGTAGCCTAAGAAGCAGGACCTAGCTTCAGAGAGTAGGGCTGCTTCTCTCCCCTCAGTCCCACGATGCAGGGAGTCTGTTGCCAGCAGAGCTCCCTGAAAATAAAAAACCTAACAAAATACTTTCTTACAGCAAGCTCAGGAGAGCTCACTGGAACAGCACCCAGCTCGTTAGATTCAAACTGAGGTCTGGAGGAGGGACATAGAGGGAGGAGCCAGAGCACACCAGAATCTAAATTCTTTCTTAAAGTACCCATGTCTCCTGCGGAGCCCATCTATTCCCCATGGTCCTTACGGAGTCCCCAGCATCCACTAGGACGTTAGAGAAAATAAGATTTTAAACCTACCGGTAAATCTATTTCTCCTAGTCCGTAGAGGATGCTGGGGACTCCGTAAGGACCATGGGGTATAGATGTGCTCCACAGGAGATAGGGCACCTAAAAAGAACTTTGACTATGGGTGTGCACTGGCTCCTCCCTCTATGCCCCTCCTCCAGACCTCAGTTAGAGAACTGTGCCCAGAGGAGATGGACAATACAAGGCAGGATTTAGCAATCCAAGGGCAAGATTCATACCAGCCCACACCAATCATACCATGTAACCTGGAACATACAAAACCAGTTAACAGTATGAACAAACGATAGTAACGGTCCAAGTCCGATGTCAACTGTAACATAACCCTTATGTAAGCAACAACTATATACAAGTCTTGCAGAGTTTCCGCACTGGGACGGGCGCCCAGCATCCTCTATGGACTAGGAGAAATAGATTTACCGGTAGGTTTAAAATCTTATTTTCTCTTACGTCCTAGAGGATGCTGGGGACTCCGTAAGGACCATGGGGTTTATACCAAAGCATCCAATCGGGCGGGAGAGTTCGTATGACTCTGCAGCACTGACTGAGCAAACGCTAGGTCCTCATCAGCCAGGGTATCAAACTTGTAGAATTTAGCAAAAGTGTTTGACCCCGACCAAGTCGCCGCTCGGCAAAGTTGTAATGCCGAGACGCCTCGGGCAGCCGCCCAAGAAGAGCCCACCTCCCTAGTGGAATGGGCCTTAACCGAATTTGGTACCGGCAATCCAGCCGTAGAGTGAGCCTGCTGAATCGTATTACAGATCCAACGAGCAATAGTCTGCTTCGAAGCAGGAGCGCCAATCTTATTGGCCGCATACAGGACAAACAGAGCCTCTGTTTTCCTAATTCTAGCCGTCCTGGCTACATAAATTTTTAAGGCCCTGACTACGTCCAGGGATCTGGAATCCTCCAGGTCACTTGTAGCCACAGGGACCACAATAGGTTGATTCATATGGAACGAAGAAACCACTTTAGGCAAAAATTGCGGACGTGTCCTCAATTCAGCTCGATCCACATGAAAAATCAAGTAGGGGCTCTTGTGTGACAAAGCCGCCAATTCTGACACTCGCCTTGCTGATGCTAAGGCCAACAACATGACCACCTTCCAGGTAAGAAATTTCAACTCAACCTTGTTAAGCGTTTCAAACCAGTGTGATTTTAGGAACTGCAACACCACGTTCAGGTCCCATGGTGCCACTGGAGGCACAAAAGGGGGCTGGATGTGCAGCACTCCCTTTACAAACGTCTGGACTTCTAGAAGAGAAGCCAATTCCTTCTGAAAGAAAATCGAGAGGGACGAAATCTGTACCTTAACAGAGCCTAATTTCAGGCCCATATCCACTCCTGTCTGCAGGACCGTCTTAACAGCAGTGTGGGCCCCTGGGCACAGCGATACCCTGGGGCCCCTACTCATCCTCCAGCGGTAGGGGTGGGGGGTGCTATCAGCGGCAGCTTTGATGTCCCGCGGGTGGTAGGGGGTGTTCTATCTTCCGCTCAGCATGTAGGACCTGGAGCAGTAATTTCTGCTAATTACTCCTTTACTGAACAGATGGGGCGGGAGGGAGAACACTAAACTGTAGAAGGAGGCATTGGGCTGAATGAAGGGGCCCCGGTACACAACTTCCAGGGTGGTATGGGGCGTTTAATACATAAGGGAGGGGTAGATAGTGGAGTGGACTTAATTTTCATCATTTTCTGGTGAGAGAGCAGCTTACTTGACTGCAGATATCTCAAGTTCCTTATCTTTGAATGGGATAAAAAAAAACTAGAGAGTCCCACCTTTCAGGAGGTACAGAGACTTGGGTATCACAGTTCAGGAACCAGAGCAATCCACCAACAAATATATAAAACTGCATACCAGGCGTGTGGAGCTGGAGCAGGGACCGGCTGCTGGAAGGCTGATATCTCTGGTTCGGGGCATAGTAGAGACAAGCTGCCAGTGTCCACCGAAAGTGGAGAGTCACAGATTTTGAAATCTACCCTCAGAAAAACTCTAAGTCATACAGAGCCCGAGATATCTGGCTGGGTAGAGCAATTAACAGGCTCGGATGGGGACCACTGCTTTGAAGTCCGATATCTCTGGTTCCCCAGGGCCGATTTTCAAAAATCTGGTACCCCTGGAAAGAGGGGACTCTCAGCTATCAGCCTAGGGCCTTTATACTCCTGGGGCCCTTGGGCAAGAGCCCATTGAGCCCATACGAAAAGACGGCCCTGCCTGTCTGTAGGAAGTGGAGAAGACGACCCAGATGAAAATCTTCCGTAGGTGCATTCTTGGTCTCACACCAAGACACATACTTTCGCCAGATACAGTGATAATGTTTTATCGTCACCTCCTTCCTAGCCTTTATTAAAGTAGGGATGACCTCTTCCGGAATCCCCTTTTTCGCTAGGATTCGGCGTTCAACCGCCATGCCGTCAAACGTAACCGCGGTAAGTCTTGAAATACACAGGGCCCCTGCTGCAACAGGTCTCCCCTCAGAGGAAGAGGCCAGGGATCTCCTGTGAGCATCTCTTGTAGATCCGAGTACCAGGCCCTTCGAGGCCAGTCTGGGACAACGAGTATCGTCTGTACTCTTCTTCGTCTTATGATCCTCAACACTTTTGTGATGAGAGGAAGAGGAGGAAACACGTAGACCGATTTGAACCCCCACGGTGTTACCAGAGCGTCTACTGCTACTGCCTGAGGGTCCTGAGACCTGGCGCAATACCTCCGAATTTTTTTGTTGAGGCGTGACGCCATCCTGTCTATTTGAGGAGTTCCCCAAAGATGTGTTACGTCTGCAAAGACTTCTTGATGAAGTCCCCACTCTCTTGGATGGAGATCGTGTCTGCTGAGGAAGTCTGCTTCCCAGTTGTCCACTCCCGGAATGAAGACAGCCGACAGAGCGCTTACATGATTTTCCGCCCAGCGAAGGATCCTTGTGGCTTCCGCCATCGCGACTCTGCTTCTTGTCCCGCCTTGGCGGTTCACATGAGCCACTGCTGTGACATTGTCTGATTGAATCAGAACCGGTAGGTTTCGAAGAAAACTCTCCGCTTGTCGAAAGCAGTTGTAAATGGCCCTGAGTTCCAACACATTGATGTGTAGACCTGACTCCTGGTCTGACCAAAGACCCTGAAATTTTTTTTCCCTGTGTGACCGCTCCCCATCCTCGGAGGCTCGCGTCCGTTGTAACCAGGATCCAATCCTGAATTCCTGTTAGGGTCTCCTGCTCTGTGCTGCCACGTCGTCATGGCAACCGGGAGACAAGTGCTAGCGGAGTAACCTGAGCGTAGCGGATACTCCGGTTCGGGTCTTTTGCTATGCAGTGGTTACAGGCTCTGTGCACGGCAGGGGATCCGGTGCTGGTTTTTGTGCTCGCAGTCTGTGAGGTCTGAGTGGGGCGTGGACAGCACCTGCTATATAAACCCTCTTCTCAGGTTAGGCAGATGCTGCTGAATCTTTGTTGGTTAGTCAGTTCCTGAAAGCTAGCTAGTACTGTGTAAACTTTGTATTTGTTTGTTGCTTACTGCAAATAGGCCTTGGGATTTGGTATTACACTCTGCCAATCCAGACCTAGCAGTAAGACTGGAGTCAGTCGTTTAACCTGCTGGGGTTCTTTTGCTACTCTGTGAACCTAGCAGGTTTGCGGCTGTATTCTCAGACTTGCCTGCCAAAATCCTTTCTCACTGTGCAAGGTGTTCAGGTGTCAGTTTAGTGGCAGTAAGCTGAACCAGTGCACTGCAAGTGAGGACTAGGATTGTGGAGACTCTCCTTGTGTCTATTATTCCATCTCTGACCAAGGAGTTTACTGCCACACCCGTTGGTAACCCTTTAGGGTTTTGCTGTTGCCCTTAGCAACAGCATTTCGGGTTCTCTACGTATTAAATCACTACATCTCGCTTCTTTCCATCTGAGCATTCCTAATACTAGGGAGACACCCAGTTTCTTAGCCTTTGGGCTTCTCTGTTCACTTTGTGTTTATTTTGTTACCCTATCACCATCTGTGTATGTAATGTCATATTCCCCAGTCTGTCTGTGAGTTCATTTGTTTTGCATCCCTCACCATTCATACACCAGTACATTTCTGCTGGCACTGGTGTGCATAACAATTCCGAACCTGCGACCCTCCAGGAGGTGAGCACTTTGCAACCACCACAGGAGGGACACTCTGGTCCCTGGGGACAGAGTTATTTTCCGATGTAAGTGCAGATGGGACCCGGACCACTTGTCCAGAAGGTCCCATTGAAAAGTCCTTGCATGGAACCTTCCGGAGGGAATGGCCTCGTAGGCCGCCACCATTTTCCCCAGAACTCGAGTGCATTGGTGAACTGACACCGTTTCGGTTTTAGCAGGTCTCTGACCATGTTCTGGATGTCTTGGGCTTTCTCTATTGGGAGGAAGACCTTCATTTGTTCCGTATCCAGTATCATACCTAGGAACGGTAGTCGAGTTGTCGGAATCAACTGTGACTTCGGTAGATTTAGAATCCAACCGTGTTGCTGGAGCACTCTCAGAGAGGGCGCCACACTGCTCAGCAATTTCTCCCTTGATCTCGCTTTTATCAGGAGATCGTCCAAGTATGGGATAATTGTGACTCCATGCTTGCGCAGGACCACCATCATTTCCGCCATTATCTTGGTGAAAATCCTCGGGCCGTGGAGAGTCCAAACGGCAACGTCTGAAATTGGTAATGACAATCCTGTACCGCAAATCTGAGGTACGCCTGATGAGGTGGATAAATGGGGACATGAAGGTATGCATCCTTTATGTCCAGAGACACCATAAAATCTCCCCCTTTCAGGCTTGCGATGACCGCTCTTAGCGATTCCATCTTGAACTTGAACCTTTTCAGGTATATGTTCAGGGATTTTAAATTCAATATGGGTCTGACCGAACCGTCCGGTTTCGGGACTACAACATGGCCGAATAATAACCCCCTCCTTGTTGAAGGAGGGGAACCTTGACCACCACCTGTTGAAGATACAATTTGTGAATTGCAGTTATTACTATTTCCCTCTCGTGGGGGGAAGCCGGCAGGGCCGTCGGTGAGGGGGCATCTCCTCAAAGTCCAGCTTGTATCCCTGAGACACAATATCTATTGCCCAGGGATCCAACAGGGAGTGAACCCACTTGTGGCTGAAATTACGAAGACGTGCCCCCACCGGGCCTAGCTCTGCCTGTGGAGCCCCAGCGACATGCGGTGGATTTTGTAGAGGCCGGGGAGGACTTCTGTTCCTGGGAACTAGCTGTGTTGTGCAGCTTCTTTCCTCTGCCCCTGCCTCTGGCAAGAAAGGACGCACCTCGGACTTTCTTGTTTCTTTGTGATCGAAAGGCTGCATTTGATAATGTCGCGCTTTCCTAGGCTGTGCAGGAATATAAGGCAAAAGATCAGAATTACCAGCTATAGCTGTGGAGACCAGGTCCGAGATCCCTTCTCTACACAATCCTCAGCCTTCCATATGCCTCTTAAGTCGGCATCACCTGTCCATTGCATATTCTACAGGACACGTCAAGCAGAAATCGACATAGCGTTGACTCTAGAACCCAGTAGACTAATGTCTCTTTGGGCATGTTTTATATATATATATATATATATATATATATATATATATATCTTAAGACAGCATCTTCAATATATATATCTATATATATATACACACACACACATACTAGGGTCTCAATCTCTGCTGATAAGGTACCTGTCCACGCTGCTACAGCGCTATAAACCCATGCTGACACAATTGCCGGTCTGAGTAGTGTACCAGAATGTGCACGCTATCTGCAGGATCCCTGAGGATAGCTGTTAAGTCAGGGCTACCTTTTGGGCAAAAATAACACCCTAGGGGAAGATTCCCATCGTATCCTGGCCCTAGTAGGGAAAGTATACTCCCTGAGAATTCTTTGTGGGAAACTGCAGTCTCTTGTCTGGAGATTCCCGCTCTTTTTCATCATGAGAGGAGGGAAATTTACCTCAGCTTTCTTCCCCTTAGACATGTGTACCCTTGTGTCAGGGACAGATGAGTCATCACTGATATGCAAATCATCTTTTATTACAATAATCATATATTGAATACTTTCCTGCCATTTTGGCTGTAACTTTGCATTATCGTAGTCAACACTGGAGTCAGACTCCGTGTCGATATCAGTGTCTATTATTTTGGATAGTGAGCATTGAGAGACTCTGAAGGTCTCTGCGACATAGGGACAGACATGAGTAGATTCCCTGTCTGTTCTCTAATCTTTTGTGCAATAAATTCACCTTAGCACTTAATTACACATATCCAAACAGGTGTCGGCGTTGTCGACGGAGACACCCCTCACACACATTTGCTCCATCTCCTCCTTAGTGGAGCCTTTTATCTCAGACATGTCGACACACACGTACCGACACACCACACACTCAGGGAATGCTTATCTGAAGACAATTCCCCCACAAGGCCCTTTGGAGAGACAGAGAGAGAGTATGCCAGCACACATCCCAGTAGCTGCTGTTTATATTGATTTTTGCGCCTAATTATGTGCCCCCCCCCTCTCTTTTTACCCTCTTCTACCGTGTATCTGCAGGGGAGAGGCTGGGGAGCTTCCTCTCAGCGGTGCTGTGGAGAAAAAACATGGCGCTGGTGAGTGCTGAGGAAGAAGCCCCGCCCCCTCGACGGCGGGCTTCTGTCCCGCTTAAATATACATTTTCTTGGCGGGGGCTCATACATATATACAGTGCCCAACTGTATATATGTGTACTTTTGCCAAAAGAGGTCCATATGCTGACCAGGGCGCCCCTCCCCCCCCCCCCCCCCCCCTGCGCCCTGCACCCTTACAGTGACCGGAGTATGTGAGGTGTGTTTGGAGCAATGGCGCACAGCTGCAGTGCTGTGCGTTACCTCATGCGAAGAACGGAGTCTTCTGCCGCCGATTTCGAAGTCTTCTTGCTTCGCATACTCACCCGGCTTCTGTCTTCCGGCTCTGCGAGGGGGACGGCGGCGCGGCTCTGGGATCGGACGACGAGGGTGAGATCCTGTGTACGATCCCTCTGGAGCTAATGGTGTCCAGTCAGGGCCGGAGCTTCCACTAGGCAGCTTTAGGCAGCTGCCTAGGGGCACCGGGACCTGAGGGGGCGGCCTGTTGCAGATGCCTGAAAAAGGTAGCATGGTCCTACCTCCCACAGGCGTCGCAATACCCCCGGCACTCATATCTTACAGTAGCAGCGACTGCCAAGCTCCCGTATTGCAGCCTCCAGCTCCGGCACAGGCAGTAACTTTGACAGCTCCTGGAGTCTTGGCCAGCGGTAACATGCGGCGCTGCTCTTCATTCCAGGTTCTTTCACAGTCTACTCAGTCTCAACTCTGCATAGCAGCCTGCAGGTAAGGTGGCTGCACAGTGCACTCTCTGCATTTGATTAGGAAAGAGGGGGAGAGCAGCAGTCGGGAAGGGGGGGGGGGGGGGGGTGGAGATGAGCAGCAGGCATGCACCCAGTCTGGGGGTATGAGCACCAGTGTGCACACAGATAGTGGAGGGAACGGAATAGCAGATATTTAACAGAGTGGGGGTGGGGGGGGGGAGAGGCTGAGAGCAGCAGGCACCCACACAGACTGGGGAGATGGGGAAAAGAGAGCAGCCATGCAACAGACTGGGGTTGGGGGAGAGCAGCAGCATGCCTTTCACGTGAAGGGTGGGTACGGGGAAGGGGCAGTAGGCAGAAGTTTTGCCTAGGGTCCCGGGAAACCTTGCACCGGCCCTGTGTCCAGTAGCCTAAGAAGCAGGACCTAGCTTCAGAGAGTAGGGCTGCTTCTCTCCCCTCAGTCCCACGATGCAGGGAGTCTGTTGCCAGCAGAGCTCCCTGAAAATAAAAAACCTAACAAAATACTTTCTTACAGCAAGCTCAGGAGAGCTCACTGGAACAGCACCCAGCTCGTTAGATTCAAACTGAGGTCTGGAGGAGGGACATAGAGGGAGGAGCCAGAGCACACCAGAATCTAAATTCTTTCTTAAAGTGCCCATGTCTCCTGCGGAGCCCATCTATTCCCCATGGTCCTTACGGAGTCCCCAGCATCCACTAGGACGTTAGAGAAAATAAGATTTTAAACCTACCGGTAAATCTATTTCTCCTAGTCCGTAGAGGATGCTGGGGACTCCGTAAGGACCATGGGGTATAGATGTGCTCCACAGGAGATAGAGCACCTAAAAAGAACTTTGACTATGGGTGTGCACTGGCTCCTCCCTCTATGCCCCTCCTCCAGACCTCAGTTAGAGAACTGTGCCCAGAGGAGATGGACAATACAAGGCAGGATTTAGCAATCCAAGGGCAAGATTCATACCAGCCCACACCAATCATACCATGTAACCTGGAACATACAAAACCAGTTAACAGTATGAACAAACGATAGTAACGGTCCAAGTCCGATGTCAACTGTAACATAACCCTTATGTAAGCAACAACTATATACAAGTCTTGCAGAGTTTCCGCACTGGGACGGGCGCCCAGCATCCTCTATGGACTAGGAGAAATAGATTTACCGGTAGGTTTAAAATCTTATTTTCTCTTACGTCCTAGAGGATGCTGGGGACTCCGTAAGGACCATGGGGTTTATACCAAAGCATCCAATCGGGCGGGAGAGTTCGTATGACTCTGCAGCACTGACTGAGCAAACGCTAGGTCCTCATCAGCCAGGGTATCAAACTTGTAGAATTTAGCAAAAGTGTTTGACCCCGACCAAGTCGCCGCTCGGCAAAGTTGTAATGCCGAGACGCCTCGGGCAGCCGCCCAAGAAGAGCCCACCTCCCTAGTGGAATGGGCCTTAACCGAATTTGGTACCGGCAATCCAGCCGTAGAGTGAGCCTGCTGAATCGTATTACAGATCCAACGAGCAATAGTCTGCTTCGAAGCAGGAGCGCCAATCTTATTGGCCGCATACAGGACAAACAGAGCCTCTGTTTTCCTAATTCTAGCCGTCCTGGCTACATAAATTTTTAAGGCCCTGACTACGTCCAGGGATCTGGAATCCTCCAGGTCACTTGTAGCCACAGGGACCACAATAGGTTGATTCATATGGAACGAAGAAACCACTTTAGGCAAAAATTGCGGACGTGTCCTCAATTCAGCTCGATCCACATGAAAAATCAAGTAGGGGCTCTTGTGTGACAAAGCCGCCAATTCTGACACTCGCCTTGCTGATGCTAAGGCCAACAACATGACCACCTTCCAGGTAAGAAATTTCAACTCAACCTTGTTAAGCGTTTCAAACCAGTGTGATTTTAGGAACTGCAACACCACGTTCAGGTCCCATGGTGCCACTGGAGGCACAAAAGGGGGCTGGATGTGCAGCACTCCCTTTACAAACGTCTGGACTTCTAGAAGAGAAGCCAATTCCTTCTGAAAGAAAATCGAGAGGGACGAAATCTGTACCTTAACAGAGCCTAATTTCAGGCCCATATCCACTCCTGTCTGCAGGACCGTCTTAACAGCAGTGTGGGCCCCTGGGCATAGCAATACCCTGGGGCCCCTACTCATCCTCCAGCGGTAGGGGTGGGGGGTGCTATCAGCGGCAGCTTTGATGTCCCGCGGGTGGTAGGGGGTGTTCTATCTTCCGCTCAGCATGTAGGACCTGGAGCAGTAATTTCTGCTAATTACTCCTTTACTGAACAGATGGGGCGGGAGGGAGAACACTAAACTGTAGAAGGAGGCATTGGGCTGAATGAAGGGGCCCCGGTACACAACTTCCAGGGTGGTATGGGGCGTTTAATACATAAGGGAGGGGTAGATAGTGGAGTGGACTTAATTTTCATCATTTTCTGGTGAGAGAGCAGCTTACTTGACTGCAGATATCTCAAGTTCCTTATCTTTGAATGGGATAAAAAAAAACTAGATAGTCCCACCTTTCAGGAGGTACAGAGACTTGGGTATCACAGTTCAGGAACCAGAGCAATCCACCAACAAATATATAAAACTGCATACCAGGCGTGTGGAGCTGGAGCAGGGACCGGCTGCTGGAAGGCTGATATCTCTGGTTCGGGGCATAGTAGAGACAAGCTGCCAGTGTCCACCGAAAGTGGAGAGTCACAGATTTTGAAATCTACCCTCAGAAAAACTCTAAGTCATACAGAGCCCGAGATATCTGGCTGGGTAGAGCAATTAACAGGCTCGGATGGGGACCACTGCTTTGAAGTCCGATATCTCTGGTTCCCCAGGGCCGATTTTCAAAAATCTGGTACCCCAGGAAAGAGGGGACTCTCAGCTATCAGCCTAGGGCCTTTATACTCCTGGGGCCCTTGGGCAAGAGCCCATTGAGCCCATACGAAAAGACGGCCCTGCCTGTCTGTAGGAAGTGGAGAAGACGACCCAGATGAAAATCTTCCGTAGGTGCATTCTTGGTCTCATACCAAGACACATACTTTCGCCAGATACAGTGATAATGTTTTATCGTCACCTCCTTCCTAGCCTTTATTAAAGTAGGGATGACCTCTTCCGGAATCCCCTTTTTCGCTAGGATTCGGCGTTCAACCGCCATGCCGTCAAACGTAACCGCGGTAAGTCTTGAAATACACAGGGCCCCTGCTGCAACAGGTCTCCCCTCAGAGGAAGAGGCCAGGGATCTCCTGTGAGCATCTCTTGTAGATCCGAGTACCAGGCCCTTCGAGGCCAGTCTGGGACAACGAGTATCGTCTGTACTCTTCTTCGTCTTATGATCCTCAACACTTTTGTGATGAGAGGAAGAGGAGGAAACACGTAGACCGATTTGAACCCCCACGGTGTTACCAGAGCGTCTACTGCTACTGCCTGAGGGTCCTGAGACCTGGCGCAATACCTCCGAATTTTTTTGTTGAGGCGTGACGCCATCCTGTCTATTTGAGGAGTTCCCCAAAGACGTGTTACGTCTGCAAAGACTTCTTGATGAAGTCCCCACTCTCTTGGATGGAGATCGTGTCTGCTGAGGAAGTCTGCTTCCCAGTTGTCCACTCCCGGAATGAAGACAGCCGACAGAGCGCTTACATGATTTTCCGCCCAGCGAAGGATCCTTGTGACTTCCGCCATCGCGACTCTGCTTCTTGTCCCGCCTTGGCGGTTCACATGAGCCACTGCTGTGACATTGTCTGATTGAATCAGAACCGGTAGGTTTCGAAGAAAACTCTCCGCTTGTCGAAAGCAGTTGTAAATGGCCCTGAGTTCCAACACATTGATGTGTAGACCTGACTCCTGGTCTGACCAAAGACCCTGAAATTTTTTTTCCCTGTGTGACCGCTCCCCATCCTCGGAGGCTCGCGTCCGTTGTAACCAGGATCCAATCCTGAATTCCTGTTAGGGTCTCCTGCTCTGTGCTGCCACGTCGTCATGGCAACCGGGAGACAAGTGCTAGCGGAGTAACCTGAGCGTAGCTGATACTCCGGTTCGGGTCTTTTGCTGTGCAGTGGTTACAGGCTCTGTGCACGGCAGGGGATCCGGTGCTGGTTTTTGTGCTCGCAGTCTGTGAGGTCTGAGTGGGGCGTGGACAGCACCTGCTATATAAACCCTCTTCTCAGGTTAGGCAGATGCTGCTGAATCTTTGTTGGTTAGTCAGTTCCTGAAAGCTAGCTAGTACTGTGTAAACTTTGTATTTGTTTGTTGCTTACTGCAAATAGGCCTTGGGATTTGGTATTACACTCTGCCAATCCAGACCTAGCAGTAAGACTGGAGTCAGTCGTTTAACCTGCTGGGGTTCTTTTGCTACTCTGTGAACCTAGCAGGTTTGCGGCTGTATTCTCAGACTTGCCTGCCAAAATCCTTTCTCACTGTGCAAGGTGTTCAGGTGTCAGTTTAGTGGCAGTAAGCTGAACCAGTGCACTGCAAGTGAGGACTAGGATTGTGGAGACTCTCCTTGTGTCTATTATTCCATCTCTGACCAAGGAGTTTACTGCCACACCCGTTGGTAACCCTTTAGGGTTTTGCTGTTGCCCTTAGCAACAGCATTTCGGGTTCTCTACGTATTAAATCACTACATCTCGCTTCTTTCCATCTGAGCATTCCTAATACTAGGGAGACACCCAGTTTCTTAGCCTTTGGGCTTCTCTGTTCACTTTGTGTTTATTTTGTTACCCTATCACCATCTGTGTATGTAATGTCATATTCCCCAGTCTGTCTGTGAGTTCATTTGTTTTGCATCCCTCACCATTCATACACCAGTACATTTCTGCTGGCACTGGTGTGCATAACAATTCCGAACCTGCGACCCTCCAGGAGGTGAGCACTTTGCAACCACCACAGGAGGGACACTCTGGTCCCTGGGGACAGAGTTATTTTCCGATGTAAGTGCAGATGGGACCCGGACCACTTGTCCAGAAGGTCCCATTGAAAAGTCCTTGCATGGAACCTTCCGAAGGGAATGGCCTCGTAGGCCGCCACCATTTTCCCCAGAACTCGAGTGCATTGGTGAACTGACACCGTTTCGGTTTTAGCAGGTCTCTGACCATGTTCTGGATGTCTTGGGCTTTCTCTATTGGGAGGAAGACCTTCATTTGTTCCGTATCCAGTATCATACCTAGGAACGGTAGTCGAGTTGTCGGAATCAACTGTGACTTCGGTAGATTTAGAATCCAACCGTGTTGCTGGAGCACTCTCAGAGAGGGCGCCACACTGCTCAGCAATTTCTCCCTTGATCTCGCTTTTATCAGGAGATCGTCCAAGTATGGGATAATTGTGACTCCATGCTTGCGCAGGACCACCATCATTTCCGCCATTATCTTGGTGAAAATCCTCGGGCCGTGGAGAGTCCAAACGGCAATGTCTGAAATTGGTAATGACAATCATGTACAGCGAATCTCAGGTATTCCTGATGGGGGGCATATATGAGGACATGAAGGTACGCATCCTTTATGTCCAGAGACACCATAAACTCCCCCTCCTCCATGTTGGCTATTATCGCTCTGAGAGATTCCATTTTGAATTTGAAACTTTTTATGTACAGGTTTAGGGATTTCAGATTCAAAATAGGTCTGACCGAACCGTCCGGTTTCGGGACCACAAATAGGGTTGAGTAGTAACCTCTTCCCTGCTGGTGCAGGGGAACCTTGATTATCACTTGCTGTATACACAGCGTGTGAATTGCAGCTAACACTATATCCCTTTCCGATGTGGAAGCTGGTAGGGCCGATTTGAAAAATCGGCGCGGGGGCACCTCCTCAAATTCCAATTTGTAACCCTGGGAAACTATTTCCAACACCCAGGGATTCAGGTCCGAACTGACCCAGGCCTGACTGAAAAGTCGAAGACGTGCCCCCACCGGTGCGGACTCCCTCAGGGGAGCCCCAGCGTCATGCTGTGGGTTTTGGAGCAGCCGGGGAGGACTTTTGTTCCTGGGCACCTGCCGAAGCAGGTGCTCTCTTGCCTCTGCCCTTACCTCTGGCGAGGAAAGAGGATCCCCGACCTCTTTTGGACTTGTGCGACCGAAAGGACAGCATCTGATAGGGTGTTACTTTCTTTTGCTGTTGGGGAATATATGGTAAAAAATTTGATTTACCTGCTGTAGCTGTGGAAACCAGGTCCGTCAGCCCATCCCCAAACAATACATCACCCTTATAGGGTAGTACTTCCATATGTTTTTTGGAATCCGCATCACCCGTCCATTGGCGAGTCCATAAGGATCTTCTCGCTGAGACAGACATGGCATTGGCCTTAGAAGCTAGCAATCCAATGTCCTTTTGAGCATCCCTCATAAATAAGACTGCGTCTTTAATATGGGCTAGAGTTAGGAATATAGTGTCCTTATCCATATTATCAAATTGATCTGTCAGCTCATCTGTCCAAGCTGCAATTGCGCTACACACCCATGCCGACGCAATTGTCGGTCTTAGCACAGCACCCGTATGAGAATAAATACACTTTAATGTAGTTTCTTGCCTGCGATCTGCAGGGTCCTTAAGGGCTGCTGTGTCAGGAGACGGTAGCGCCACTTTCTTGGACAAGCGCGTCAGGGCCTTGTCCACAGTGGGGGGTGATTCCCAAATCTCCCTGTCCTGCTTATTGAAGGGGTATGCCATATAAATTCTTTTGGGGATCTGCGGTCTCTTATCCGGAGTCTCCCAAGCTTTTCCAAAGATATCATTCAATTCATGAGATGTGGGAAAGTTAATAATCTGTTTTTTTTCCTTAAACATGTGTACCCTTGTGTCGGGGACCGAGGGTTCATCCACAATATGCAACACATCCCATATTGCCACAATCATACACTGAATGATTTTAGTCACCCTAGGGTTCAATTTTACTTCGTCATAGTCGACACTGGAATCAGAATCCGTGTCGGTAGTAGTGTCTTGTGTTAAGGGACGCTTTTGAGAACCCAACGGGCCCTGTGAGTCGGTCCAATCCGAGGATTGACCCCCTGATGTCCCCCCTAATTCAGCCTTATCAAGCCTTTTATGTAAAGATGCCACACTTGCATTCAACATATGCCACATGTCCATCCAATCTGGAGTTGGCACAACCGACGGGGACACACCACTCATTTGCTCCACCTCCTCCTTGGAGAAGCCTTCCGCCTCAGACATGTCGACACACACGTACCGACACCCCACACACACACAGGGATTAACCTATAAGGGGACAAAACTCCAACCAGGCCCTAAGGAGAGACAGAGAGAGAGTATGCCAGCACACACCAGCGCTTAAAAACACTGGAAAAAATATGTCCAGATAGCGCTTTTCTATATATAATATGCCAGTTCCCACTCACTGCGTCGCTAATGTGCCCCCCTCCTCTTTTTTCCAGCCTGTGAAGTTCAGCAGGGGAGAGACCAGGGAGCCAGCGTTTTCCTCATGCAGCTTCTGTGGAGAAAATGGCGCTGGTTAGTGCTGAGGATCAAGCCCCGCCCACCCGACGGCGGGCTACGGTCCCAGTGATTTTTCAATAAAAATGGCGGGGGATCATAGATTTACTGCCTCCGCAGCCTAATCAAACTGTATTTGCCCAATTGTGAGGTTTATTGCTGCCCAGGGCGCCCCCCCCCCCCCTGCGCCCTGCACCCTTCAGTGCTGCTCTGTGTGTGTGTGACTGGGAGCAATGGCGCGCAGCTTACCACTGCGCGCCTTACCTCATGAATATCTGATGTCTTCTGCCGCCTATGATGTCTTCTGCCTTCTCTATCCGGCTTCTATCTTCGGCATCTGTGAGGAGGACGGCGGCGCGGCTCCGGGACGAACCCCAGGTGAGACCTGTGTTCCGACTCCCTCTGGAGCTAATGGTGTCCAGTAGCCTTAGAAGCAGTGCCCAACTTGACAAGCCAGCTCTGCTTCTCTCTCCTCGGTCCCACGATGCAGGGAGCCTGTTGCCAACAGGACTCCCTGAAAATAAAAAACCTAACAAAATTCTTCTTCAACAGAAAACTCTGGAGAGCTCTCTGCAGTGCACCCATTCTCCTCTGGGCACAAGATCTAACTGAGGTCTGGAGGAGGGACATAGAGGGAGGAGCCAGTGCACACCCATAGTCAAAGTTCTTTTTAGGTGCCCTATCTCCTGCGGAGCCCGTCTATACCCCATGGTCCTTACGGAGTCCCCAGCATCCTCTAGGACGTAAGAGAAAATAAGAATTTACTCACCGGTAATTCTATTTCTCGTAGTCCATAGTGGATGCTGGGTACTCCGTAAGGACCATGGGGTATAGACGGGCTCCGCAGGAGACTGGGCACTCTTAAAAGAAAGATTAGGTACTATATCTGGTGTGCACTGGCTCCTCCCTCTATGCCCCTCCTCCAGACCTCAGTTAGGGAAACTGTGCCCGGAAGAGCTGACATTACTAGGAAAGGATTTGGAATCCAGGGTAAGACTCATACCAGCCACACCAATCACACCGTACAACTCGTGATAACTATACCCAGTTAACAGTATGAACAATAACTGAGCCTCTCTCAACAGATGGCTCATACAATAACCCTTTAGTTAAGCAATAACTATATACATGTATTGCAGAGAGTCCGCACTTGGGACGGGCTCCCAGCATCCACTATGGACTACGAGAAATAGAATTACCGGTGAGTAAATTCTTATTTTCTCTGACGTCCTAGTGGATGCTGGGTACTCCGTAAGGACCATGGGGATTATACCAAAGCTCCCAAACAGGCGGGAGAGTGCGGATGGCTCTGCAGCACCGAATGAGCAAACTCAAGGTCCTCCTCAGCCAGGGTATCAAACTTGTAGAATTTTGCAAAAGTGTTTGAACCCGACCAAGTAGCAGCTCGGCAAAGTTGTAAAGTCGAGACCCCTCGGGCAGCCGCCCAAGAAGAGCCCACCTTCCTCGTGGAATGGGCTTTTACTAATTTAGGATGCGGCAGTCCAGCCGCAGAATGTGCAAGCTGAATCGTGCTACAGATCCAGCGAGCAATAGTCTGCTTTGAAGCAGGAGCACCCAGCTTGTTGGGTGCATGCAGGATAAATAGCGGGTCAGTTTTTCTGACTCTAGCCGTCCTGGAAACATAAAGTTTCAGGGCCCGGACTACGTCCAGCAACTTGGAATCCTTCAAGTCCCTAGTAGCCGCAGGCACCACAATAGGTTGGTTCAAATGAAACGATGATACCACCTTAGGGAGAAATTGGGGACGAGTCCTCCATTCTGCCCTTTCCATATGGAAGATCAGATATGGGCTTTTACATGACAAAGCCGCCAATTCTGACACACGCCTAGTCCAAGCTAAGGCCAAAAGCATGACCACTTTCCACGTGAGATATTTTAGCTCCACGGTCTTAAGTGGCTCAAACCAGTGGGATTTTAGGAATCCAACACACGTTAAGATCTCAAGGTGCCACTGGAGGCACAAAAGGGGCTGAATATGCAGCACCCCTGTAACAACGTCCGAACTTCAGGCAGTGAAGCCAGTTCTTTTTGAGAGAAAAAGGGATAGGGCCGAAATCTTGGCCTTTATGGATCCTAATTTTAGGCCCATAGTCACTCCTGACTGTAGGAAGTGCAGGAATCGACCCCCCTGGAATTCCTCTGTAGGGCCTTCCCGGCCACACACCAAGCAACCTATTTTCGCCATATACAGTGAAAAAGTCTTGCTGTCACGTCTTTCCTAGCCTTTATCAGCGTAGGAATAACTGCATCCGGAATGCCCTTTTCGGATAGGATCCGGCGTTCAACCGCTATGCCGTCCAACTCAGCCGCGGTAAGTCTTGGATCAGACAGGGTCCTTGTTGCAACATGTCCTGAGAGGCAGAGGCCATGGGTCCTCTGAGAGCATTTCTTGCAGTTCCGGGTACCGAGTCCTTCTTGGCCAATCCGGAGCAAAGAATATTGTTCACACTCCTCCGTTTATTACAATTCTCAGCCCTTGGGTCTGAGAGGAAGAGGAGGGAATATATAGACCGACTGGAACACCCACGGTGTTACTAGTGCGACCACAGCTATCGCCTGAGAGTCCCTTGACCCAGCGTAAAACCTTTTTTATCTTTTTATTGAGGTGGGACGCCATGTAGTCCACCTGAGGCAGTTTCCATCAATTTGCAAAACTGCGTGAAGACTTCCTGATGAAGTCACCACTTTCCCAGGTGGAGGTCGTGTCCACTCCCGGAATGAACACTGCTGACAGTGCGCTTACTTGATTCTCCGCCCAGCGAAGAATTCTGGTGGCTTCTACCCTCGCCACCCTGCTCCTTGTGCCGCCCTGGCGGTTTACATGAGCCCCTGCGGTCTGACTGGATCAGAACCGGTTGGTCGCGAAGCAGGAACTCCGCTTGACTTAGGGCGTTGTATATGGCCCTTAGTTCCAGGATATTGATGTGAAGGCAAGTCTGTTGGCTTGACCACAAACCTTGGAATTTTCTTCCCTGTGTAACTGCCCCCCACCCTTGGAGGCTTGCATCCGTGGTCACCAGGACCCAGTCCTGAATGCCGAATCTGCGGCCCTCGAGAAGGTGAGCACTCCGCAGCCACCACAGGAGAGACACCCTGGCCCTGGGGGATAGGGTGATTACCTGATGCATCTGAAGATGTGATCCGGACTACTTGTCCAGTAAGTTCCATTGTCCTTGCATGGAACCAGCCGAAGGGGATGGCCTCGTATGATGCCATCATCCTTCGCAGGACTCGAGTGCAGTGATGCACTGACACCTGTTTTGGTTTTCAATGGATTCCTGACCAGTGTCATGAGCTCCTGAGCTCTCTCTATCGGGAGATAAACCCTCTTCTGGTCTGTGTCTAGGATCATGCCTAGGCGAGGCAGATGAGCTGTAGGAACCAACTGCGACTTCGGAATATATAGAATCCAGTCGTGTTGCCGTTTCACTTCCAGAGAAGGTGATACGCTGTCCAGCAACTGCTCTCTTAATCTCGCTTTTATGAGATCATCCAAGTATGTGATAATAGTGACACCTTGCTTCCGCAGGAGCACCCTCATATCCGCCATTACCTTGGTGAAATTGGTAATGACAATCCCGTACCGCAATTCTGAGGTACGCCTGATGAGGTGGATAAATGGGGACACGAAGGTATGCATTCCTTATGTCCCGATTCATTTCAGGCTTGCAATGACCGCTCTTAGCGATTCCATCTTGAACCTGAACCTTTTCAGGTATATGTTCAGGGATTTTAATACAATATGGGTCTGACCGAACCGTCTGGTTTCGGGATTATAACATGGTCGAATAATAACACCCTCTTGTTGAAGGAGGGGACCCTTGACCACCACCTGTTGAAGATACAATTTACGAATTGCAGTTAACACTGGCTCCCTCTCTTCACTTAAGACAGCATCTTAAAATATTTATATGCATACTAGGGTCTCAATCTCTGCTGATAAGGTACCTGTCCACGCTGCCACAGCGCTATAAACCCATGCCGACACAATCGCCGGTCTGGGTAGTATACTAGAATGTGCACACTATCTGCAGGATCCCTGAGAATAGCTAGTGCAAACAGGACACCCAAGGGGAAGATTCTCAACACATCCTGGCCCTAGTGGGGAAAGGATACAGCCTGAGAATTCTCTTGTGGGAAGCTGCCGTCTCTTGTCTGGAGATTCCCGCTCTTTTTCCTCATGAGAGGAGGGAAATTTACCTCAGCATTCTTCCCCTTAACATGTGTACTCTCGTGTCAGGGACAGATGAGTCATCAGTGATATGCAAATCATCTTTTATTCCAATAATCATATATTGAATATCTTTTAGCCCTCTTGGCTGTAACTTTGCATTATCGTAGTCGACAGTGGAGTAAAACTCTGTGTCGATACTTTGTTATTTTGGATAGTGAACATAGAGAGACTCTGAAGGACTCTGTGACATAGGGACAGACCAGGGTAGATTTCCTTTCTGTTCCCTAACCTTTTGTGCAATAATTTTACCTCAGCACTTACACATATCCAAACAGGTGTCGGCGTTGTCGACGGAGACACCCTCCCACACACATATCCGCTCTATCACCTCCTTAGAGGAGCTTTTTACCTCAGACATGTCGACACACGCGTACCGACACACCACACACACAGGGGATGCTCTATTTGAAGACAGTTCCCCCACCAGGCCCTTTGGAGAGACAGAGAGAGAGTATGCCAGCACACACCACAGCGCTATATAATACAGGGATGTACACTATACTGAGTGATTTTTCCCCTATAGCAGCTTATATACACAGTTTTGCGCCTAAATTTATGTGCCCCCCCTCTTTTTTACCCTTTGTGTCCCAGGATACTGCAGGGGAGAGCCTGGGGAGCTTCCTTCCAGCTGAGCTGTGAAGAGAAAATGGCGCCGGTGTGCTGAGGAAGAAGGCCCGGCCCCCTCAGCGGCGTGCTTCTGTCCTTTTATGTACTTTAATGGCGGGGGTTAATGCACATATACAGTTTATCAGACTGTATTATGTGCTTTTCGCCAAGTAAGGTAATCTAATTGCTGCCCAGGGCGCCCCCCCCCAGCGCCCTGCACCCATCAGTGACCGGAGTGTGTGGTGTGCTAAGGGAGCAATGGCGCACAGCTGCAGTGCTGTGCGCTACCTTAATGAAGACCGGAGTCTTCAGCCGCCGATTTTCAACTTCTCTTCGTTCTTCAGGCTCTGCAAGGGGGACGGCGGCGCGGCTCCGGGACCAGACGACCGAGGACTGGGCCTGTGTTCGATCCCTCTGGAGCTAATGGTGTCCAGTAGCCTTAGAAGCCCAAGCTAGCTGCAAGCAGGTAGGTTCGCTTCTCTCCCCTCAGTCCCACGTAGCAGTGAGTCTGTTGCCAGCAGATCTCACTGAAAATAAAAAACCTAACATACTTTCTTTTCTAGGAAGCTGAGGAGAGCCCCTAGGGTGCATCCAGCTCTGGCCGGGCACAGATACTAACTGAGGTCTGGAGGAGGGGCATAGAGGGAGGAGCCAGTGCACACCAGATATAGTACCTAATCTTTCTTTTAAGAGTGCCCAGTCTCCTGCGGAGCCCGTCTATACCCCATGGTCCTTACGGAGTACCCAGCATCCACTAGGACGTCAGAGAAATTCTGTTTATTACGTCATTACCCCAAGCGCATACCTATTCTCAATATTATCTTATTTCTGTGACTACACTTATTCGGTGAACTCTCATCTGAAGATCCAGGTGTATTTCCTGCCTAACTCAGACAGCAGATTCACCTACCTGTACTTTTTTCTCTTCATATCTCCTTCATATGGGATTACTCACAAATATCTTTATTCAGTGCTCTCTCATTGGTGCCTCTATTAGTCCTGGGACCCTACTATCATACCATACCTAATATGCCCGATCTTGTCTGATCTTGGAAGCCAAGCAGTTTGGGCTTGATCAGTACCTGGAGGGTTGACTTCCTGGGAATACCGGGTGTTGTAGGATCTATCAGGACTAGAGAAATGTCATCACCAACAGCAGAAGCACCCCTTTTCTTCTTTCTTTTTCTTCTCTCCAGTGTGCTACTTTAAACAGGGGAATCGTATAAGAGTGACTCACAATATTTCCATCCTAAATACGATGCTGCCTTAACCCAGGTGGGGGTCGTTGATTCGCTTTAGCCACCTGTGGCCTCATCAATACAGTTTTCTGTACTGGTCAGGGTGGTAGGGTACAGCCCAGATATATGGCTGTTACCCCCAATCCCTAATATAGGGTAGACTGACCAGAACATTCAATATTTTAGTATTATTTTATTTTATTCTCTTCTCCACTTCTTATCTTCTATTACTCTAAGTTTATCAATCTAGTATCATTCTGTGAATGGGCTAAACCCCTTGACTTGGGGCATTCTCGTGACCTGGGAGCATAGTACATGGGAGCCTATCTAATTGGTTCATAGTTATAGGACCTAAAATTTATTTTATTTGTACTCTTTATTTCCTTACACCCCTCCAGTTGGGCAATTTATAGTTTAGTAGCAATCAATAAAAATAAGAATTTACTTACCGATAATTCTATTTCTCATAGTCCGTAGTGGATGCTGGGAACTCCGAAAGGACCACGGGGAATAGCGGCTCCGCAGGAGACTGGGCACAAAAGTAAAAGCTTTAGGACTAGCTGGTGTGCACTGGCTCCTCCCCCTATGACCCTCCTCCAAGCCTCAGTTAGGATACTGTGCCCGGACGAGCGTACACAATAAGGAAGGATTTTGAATCCCGGGTAAGACTCATACCAGCCACACCAATCACACCGTACAACCTGTGATCTGAACCCAGTTAACAGCATGATAACAGAGGAGCCTCTGAAAAGATGGCTCACAACAATAATAACCCGATTTTTGTAACTATGTACAAGTATTGCAGACAATCCGCACTTGGGATGGGCGCCCAGCATCCACTACGGACTATGAGAAATAGAATTATCGGTAAGTAAATTCTTATTTTCTCTGACGTCCTAGTGGATGCTGGGAACTCCGAAAGGACCATGGGGATTATACCAAAGCTCCCAAACGGGCGGGAGAGTGCGGATGACTCTGCAGCACCGAATGAGAGAACTCCAGGTCCTCCTCAGCCAGGGTATCAAATTTGTAGAATTTAGCAAACGTGTTTGCCCCTGACCAAGTAGCTGCTCGGCAAAGTTGTAAAGCCGAGACCCCTCGGGCAGCCGCCCAAGATGAGCCCACTTTCCTTGTGGAATGGGCTTTTACAGATTTTGGCTGTGGCAGGCCTGCCACAGAATGTGCAAGCTGAATTGTACTACAAATCCAACGAGCAATAGTCTGCTTAGAAGCAGGAGCACCCAGCTTGTTGGGTGCATACAGGATAAACAGCGAGTCAGATTTTCTGACTCCAGCCGTCCTGGAAACATATATTTTCAGGGCCCTGACTACGTCCAGCAACTTGGAATCCTCCAAGTCCCTAGTAGCCGCAGGTACCACAATAGGCTGGTTTAAGTGAAACGCTGAAACCACCTTAGGGAGAAATTGAGGACGAGGCCTCAATTCTGCCCTGTCCGTATGAAAAATTAGGTAAGGGCTTTTATAGGATAAAGCCGCTAATTCTGAGACACGCCTGGCTGAAGCCAGGGCTAACAGCATTACCACTTTTCATGTGAGATATTTTAAGTCCACAGTGGTGAGTGGTTCAAACCAATGTGATTTTAGGAACCCCAAAACTACATTGAGATCCCAAGGTGCCACTGGAGGCACAAAAGGAGGCTGTATATGCAGTACCCCCTTGACAAACGTCTGAACTTCAGGGACTGAAGCTAGTTCTTTCTGGAAGAAAATCGACAGGGCCGAAATTTGAACCTTAATGGACCCTAATTTTAGGCCCATAGACAGTCCTGTTTGCAGGAAATGCAGGAAACGACCCAGTTGAAATTCCTCTGTAGGGGCCTTCCTGGCCTCACACCACGCAACATATTTACGCCAAATACGGTGATAATGTTGCACAGTTACATCCTTCCTGGCTTTGATCAGGGTAGGGATGACTTCATCCGGAATGGCTTTTTCCTTCAGGATCCGGCGTTCAACCGCCATGCCGTCAAACGCAGCCGCGGTAAGTCTTGGAACAGACAGGGTCCCTGCTGGAGCAGGTCCTTTCTTAGAGGTAGAGGCCACGGGTCCTCCGTGAGCATCTCTTGAAGTTCCGGGTACCAAGTCCTTCTTGGCCAATCCGGAGCCACGAGTATAGATCTTACTCCTCTCCTTCTTATGATTCTCAGTACCTTGGGTATGAGAGGCAGAGGAGGGAACACATACACTGACTGGTACACCCACGTTGTTACCAGAGCGTCCACAGCTATTGCCTGAGGGTCCCTTGACCTGGCGCAATATCTGTCTAGTTTTTTGTTGAGGCGGGACGCCATCATGTCCACCTTTGGTTTTTCCCAACGGTTCACAATCATGTGGAAGACTTCTGGGTGAAGTCCCCACTCCCCCGGGTGGAGGTCGTGTCTGCTGAGGAAGTCTGCTTCCCAGTTGTCCACTCCCGGACTGAACACTGCTGACAGTGCTATCACATGATTTTCCGCCCAGCGAAGAATCCTTGCAACTTCCGTCATTGCCCTCCTGCTTCTTGTGCTGCCCTGTTTGTTTACGTGGGCGACTGCCGTGATGTTGTCCGACTGGATCAACACCGGCTGACCCTGAAGCAGAGGCCTTGCTTGACTTAGGGCATTGTAAATGGCCCTTAGTTCCAGGATATTTATGTGAAATGACGTTTCCATGCTTGACCACAAGCCCTGGAAATTTCTTCCCTGTGTGACTGCTCCCCAGCCTCTCAGGCTGGCATCCGTGGTCACCAGGACCCAGTCCTGAATGCCGAATCTGCGGCCCTCTAGAAGATGAGCACTCTGCAACCACCACAGGAGAGACCCCCTTGTCCTTGGAGACAGGGTTATCCGCTGATGCATCTGAAGATGCGATCCGGACCATTTGTCCAGCAGATCCCACTGAAAAGTTCTTGCGTGGAATCTGCCGAATGGAATCGCTTCGTAAGAAGCCACCATTTTTCCCAGGACCCTTGTGCATTGATGCACTGACACTTGGCCTGGTTTTAGGAGGTTCCTGACTAGCTCGGATAACTCCCTGGCTTTCTCCTCCGGGAGAAACACCTTTTTCTGGACTGTGTCCAGAATCATCCCTAGGAACAGCAGACGTGTCGTCGGAATCAGCTGCGATTTTGGAATATTTAGAATCCACCCGTGCTGTCGTAGTACTACTTGAGATAGTGCTACTCCGACCTCTAACTGTTCCCTGGACCTTGCCCTTATCAGGAGATCGTCCAAGTAAGGGATAATTAAGACGCCTTTTCTTCGAAGAAGAATCATCATTTCGGCCATTACCTTGGTAAAGACCCGGGGTGCCGTGGACAATCCAAACGGCAGCGTCTGAAACTGATAATGACAGTTCTGTACCACAAACCTGAGGTACCCTTGGTGAGAAGGGCAAATTGGGACATGGAGGTAAGCATCCTTGATGTCCAGAGACACCATATAGTCCCCTTCTTCCAGGTTCGCTATCACTGCTCTGAGTGACTCCATCTTGAATTTGAACCTTTGTATGTAAGTGTTCAAGGATTTCAGATTTAAAATAGGTCTCACCGAGCCGTCCGGCTTCGGTACCACAAACAGCGTGGAATAATACCCCTTTCCCTGTTGTAGGAGGGGTACCTTGATTATCACCTGCTGGGAATACAGCTTGTGAATGGCTTCCAATACCGCCTCCCTGTCGGAGGGAGACGTTGGTAAAGCAGACTTCAGGAACCGGCGAGGGGGAGACGTCTCGAATTCCAATTTGTACCCCTGAGATACTACCTGCAGGATCCAGGGGTCCACTTGCGAGTGAGCCCACTGCGCGCTGAAATTCTTGAGACGGGCCCCCACCGTGCCTGAGTCCGCTTGTAAGGCCCCAGCGTCATGCTGAGGACTTGGCAGAAGCGGGGGAGGGCTTCTGTTCCTGGGAAGAGGCTGCCTGCTGCAGTCTTTTTTCCCTTCCTCTGCCCCGGGGCAGATATAAGTGGCCTTTTGCCCGCTTGCCCTTATGGGGACGAAAGGACTGAGCCTGAAAAGACGGTGTCTTTTTCTGCTGAGAGGTGACCTGGGGTAAAAAGGTGGATTTCCCAGCCGTTGCCGTGGCCACCAGGTCCGATAGACCGACCCCAAATAACTCCTCCCCTTTATACGGCAATACTTCCATATGCCGATTGGAATCCGCATCACCTGACCACTGTCACGTCCATAACCCTCTTCTGGCAGAAATGGACAGCGCACTTACTCTTGATGCCAGAGTGCAAATATCCCTCTGTGCATCTCGCATATATAGAAATGCATCCTTTAAATGCTCTATAGTCAATAATATACTGTCCCTGTCCAGGGTATCAATATTTTCAGTCAGGGAATCCGACCAAGCCACCCCAGCACTGCACATCCAGGCTGAGGCGATTGCTGGTCGCAGTATAATACCAGTATGTGTGTATATACTTTTAAGGATATTTTCCAGCTTCCTATCAGCTGGTTCCTTGAGGGCGGCCGTATCAGGAGACGGTAACGCCACTTGTTTTGATAAGCGTGTGAGCGCCTTATCTACCCTAGGGGGTGTTTCCCAACGCGCCCTAACCTCTGGCGGGAAAGGGTATAATGCCAATAATTTTTTAGAAATTAGCAGTTTTTTATCGGGGGAAACCCACGCTTCATCACACACCTCATTTAATTCATCTGATTCAGGAAAAACTACGGGTAGTTTTTTCACACCGCACATAATACCCTTTTTTGTGGTACTTGTAGCATCAGAAATGTTCAAAACCTCCTTCATTGCCGTGATCATGTAACGTGTGGCCCTACTGGAAAATACGTTTGTTTCCTCACCGTCGACACTGGAGTCAGTGTCCGTGTCTGTGTCGACCATCTGAGGTAACGGGCGCTTTAGAGCCCCCGACGGTGTTTGAGACGCCTGTACAGGTAATAACTGATTTGCCGGCTGTCTCATGTCGTCAACAGTCTTTTGTAAAGTGCTGACGCTATCACGTAATTCCTTCCATAAGACCATCCAGTCAGGTGTCGACTCCCTAGGGGGTGACATCACTATTACAGGCAATTGCTCCGCCTCCATACCATTTTCCTCCTCATACATGTCGACACAACGTACCGACACACAGCACACACACAGGGAATGCTCTGATAGAGGACAGGACCCCACTAGCCCTTTGGGGAGACAGAGGGAGAGTTTGCCAGCACACACCAGAGCGCTATATATATATATATATATACAGGGATGACCTTATATAAGTGTTTTTCCCTTATATAGCTGCTGTATTGATTTATCTGCCAAATTAGTGCCCCCCCTCTCTTGTTTTACCCTGTTTCTGTAGTGCAGGACTGCAGGGGAGAGTCAGGGAGCTTCCCTCCAACGGAGCTGTGAGGGAAAATGGCGCCAGTGTGCTGAGGAGATAGGCTCCGCCCCCTTCTCGGCGGCCTTTCTCCCGCTTTTTTAAGGAAAAACTGGCAGGGGTTAAAGGCATCCATATAGCCCAGGAGCTATATGTGATGTATTTTTTGCCATCTAAGGTATTTTTATTGCGTCTCAGGGCGCCCCCCCCAGCGCCCTGCACCCTCAGTGACCGGAGTGTGAAGTGTGCTGAGAGCAATGGCGCACAGCTGCGGTGCTGTGCGCTACCTTATTGAAGACAGGACGTCTTCTGCCGCCGATTTTCCGGACCTCTTCTGCTCTTCTGGCTCTGTAAGGGGGACGGCGGCGCGGCTCTGGGACCCATCCATGGCTGGGCCTGTGATCGTCCCTCTGAAGCTAATGTCCAGTAGCCTAAGAAGCCCAATCCACTCTGCACGCAGGTGAGTTCGCTTCTTCTCCCCTTAGTCCCTCGATGCAGTGAGCCTGTTGCCAGCAGGACTCACTGAAAATAAAAAAACCTAATTTAAACTTTTACTCTAAGCAGCTCAGGAGAGCCACCTAGATTGCACCCTTCTCGTTCGGGCACAAAAATCTAACTGAGGCTTGGAGGAGGGTCATAGGGGGAGGAGCCAGTGCACACCAGCTAGTCCTAAAGCTTTTACTTTTGTGCCCAGTCTCCTGCGGAGCCGCTATTCCCCATGGTCCTTTCGGAGTTCCCAGCATCCACTAGGACGTCAGAGATAGTTATGTTTTAATTTACATACGTATGGTATTTACCGATATTTAAGAGTGCGCCCACACAAGAGTCTTCTTTTCTCTACTACATTTCTTTTCCAGTTTGTCAGTAACCCCCAGTATTTTTAAACACCATTCAAAAAAGTCTCATGATCATTAATACTGATATAAAAACCTCCACACAAACTCATCATAAGCCATGTTAAAAAATAAATAGTTTTTACTGACTTTGTTTTTGCTTTATCAGATTAGCGTGGACAATACGTGACAAGATCAAGACCACGAGAGCACAGAATAACAGAAGAGGATTCACTCCCAATGTGAAAGTAACAGTCAATGTTGGTGAAATATACCAGGGCAGTGCCAAAATTAGCTCTACTTGAATTCCAGTGATAGCTGTGTTCCCGATGTTGCCACTACGTGTAAGAGGGCACAGGGGAAGACTCCTATTGTATCCACTGAAATGATAAACTGGAGTTACATTTGGTCTATGCAAGGATACTGCATCAGCCATGTTTAGACATTGCATTGCTTGTTTTTACATAGGCAGTACATGACCCACATTCACACCCCATGCCCCGTACAAACATCATACCAATAGAAGTTAGGACTAGCGGGTATGCTGCTGTGAAATGGAGCTGAGCAGCGACCAAGGTGCATTTATATTCAATCTCATAACATCAGGAGGGTGATGCCAAATACACAAAACGGGGTGTTGTGTGTACGGATTATGGATGGGTCATTCAGAGCAACAATCAGTCCCCACATAACTTTGGTACAGTCTATGATACAGGACACAGGCTTCAGCTCAGTAATGTCACCAGGATGACCTGCGGATAATGCTGGCCGATTCACTCTGTACAGACAACTCCGTCCATTACATGTGAAATTATTTAGCATCATTACATCCAGTTCCGGGGAGGGTCAGGGCAGCAAGGTGACAGAGCACCACCATCCATGGGAATAAAATAATCCTGGGAGAACCGGGACCCAGAAAACAATCGTCTGTCCTAGCAAATAAACAACCAGTGTAAATGCATCAAAAGTGTACAGTGCTCAAAGAAAACATGGTTTTAAAAATATACAAATATTATAATTATGAAACATTTGAAAAATAGCTTTTGTATAAAGGGGCACACAATTATAAAATCCCTTTGTCCTCTAATGTAGTGTTGCTCTGTAGCCCTCTACTAACTGAATGTCATTATTAGGCTATTGGGTACCATTTCGCACAGCAATAACCCAGTTTTGTTACTCCGGGCTGGTGTGAGAAGGAGAAAACATATAAAAACCCTTCATTAGTTAACTATAAATAAGCTATTACAGTAAAGTGGTCACCCACATCTCCCACCGCTGGCAAGCCTGACAAAAAACTAAAAAAATTAAATAAATGGCAAAAGATCCAGCAGCTTTTTCTGAAGGATCGCGCAGACACAGAATATATTAGATTGTTACTGTCCAGACTAGACATGGTGGAACATCACCTGCCCAGTGGGCAGCAGGGGTGGCAGACAGGACTTGAAGCTGGGTTCGTTTGCCAGTTATAACAGTGAGTTCATTGTGCTGCTGAAGGCTGGTGTGAGAGTCCGAGGAGATCTTCAGCTACTTCAATCATATGATTCCATGATCCCACAGAGTTCCAGCTCCTGGATGGTCTCTGCATACTCTGCATATTCATAGCCTCTCTCCTTACAGAAAACGCAGCTCTGAAAAACATCAATACCATTATTTTTATTAAAATGAACCAGTAATAAAAACATGAAGGTAACAAAAATAAAAACAAAAATACAAACTAGGAAAATGAAAGTAACAACAGGCAAACTACTGTGACAAGTAAATGGATAATTGAATTGGGAAAGATCAAACTCTGTATGCAGGACCCCAAACAGACAGCTCAGGTGTTCCAGGTCTCCTCGGAGAATCACAAGTTAATCGCAAGTTAAATAATTAGCTCCATCTGTGGATCTTTTAAAATGTGTTAATGAGTAATGACTACACTTGTGAACCTGCTAGGTGAGCTGCAAAACGTGACCTGTTTGGAGACCTGAACAGAGTTTGAGAACCACTGGGAAAGATGAAATGATGCCCATGTCTTATGTGCAACTTTTCTAGAGTGCTTTCAGGTCATCCTGGATTGTAGTGTGTGATCCTCAGCCTAACATGTCAACATGGGACCTTTTTGGACATGTTCCCCCGGGATGTAATGGAGTCTAATAGGCCCTACGCACTGGCCGACATCACTCAAAGATATGAACGATCTCGTTCATTAATGAACGAGATGCCGTTCATATCTTTGAGTGTGGAGGCACCAGCGATGAAAGATGCGCGGCCCCGCGCTCGTTCATCGCTGGTGCACCGTCGGCTGTGCATGCAGGCCAATATGGACGATCTCGTCCATATTTGCCTGCACTGCTATGGAGCCGGATGACGGGGGGAGTGAAGAAACTCCCCTGCCGCCGGGTCGCCTGTATCGGCCAGCTCGGTGGCGGATCGGCCAATGTGTAGGGCCCTTAAGATCGCCGGAGGTGCAGGATGCCGGATAATCTTGGACTTTTTTTTGTAAAGGGACAATCACTTACAACGCATGGTTTTGCCTTGTAAATGATTGCCCCTTTAAAAAAAGCGGCCGAGATCAGCCGGCTTCCTGTACCTCTGGCGATCTTGGACTCCATTACATCCCGCCAATTAAGTTATTTATACCGCGTACTAGCAAGTACACTCATTAGGAAAGCTGGTCATTCCCTATTTACATTATAGTACTTCTTTCTTATTCACAGCTTGGAATGCAGGACATTATTATGAAAAGAGTGGCACAATAGTCAGTGGCATTAATAAGAAATGATCTCCTATAAAGTAAAAAATGATTTAAAGAATATAACTGGCACTAGGCTGGGATGGCAATATGAAGACCGCATCAGATCGCAAACAGCTGACAGCTGCCAAAAGCAAAATGGAGGTTTAGAATGAAGGTACAAGGCCCTTTGTGTTCCTGATGATGGAACAACTTACATATTTTTTCCTATCCAAATTCTGTTTAGTCTGTTGAACCCATCACTCTCAGTGCTTACAAATGAGGTTAATGGAAAAAAATCAGTAATTATAGAAAAACAAAAAACTGAAATAGACAATGGCTATTCATGCAGTTATTGTGTCCCATGGCTCTTCTTTTGAGCCATGGTCTCCGCAAGGTTAACCTTGGGGTATGGCTGGTGGAGACCAGAACGGGCACTGAATAATAAAGCTTTGTGAGTCTCCCAGGATGCACTGGGCTCCCCCCCCCCCACATACCCCACCCTTTATACTCAGACACTTCAGTCTTTTCCAGTACCTGCAGGATCCGGTCACACTGAACAGGGGCTACATACTGCAGCCCAATATCTTTATGATATTTATCTTTTTTCTGAGCAATCAGCACCTGGCAGTCCCACAAGACTACCAGATTTTGGAATTTCAAAGTGCACGTATAGAAGCTGCATAGATGTTCTATGTCCCCAAGGAAGCCGGCTCCAATCGTGGATACTTTGTCCTCTCCTCGTCTGGTCAGTCCGCCACTTTGATCTCCTTCAAAGTGCACGTATAGAAGTGCACTTCTATACGTGCACTTTGAAATTCCAAAATCTGGTAGAAGTCCACAATCATAAGTCTGGGATGTGAAATGAATATGTACCAACTTTTCTTATGATGAAGATTCTTGATGTTGGATTGCTTTTTTAATATTAAAAAAACATTTATTTATCCATTGGATTGAGATTTATTATATGTGGAATAATAATCTCTGTTGTGAAATCCTTGGTTAATAATAATAGAAGTTTTATGAACTTATTACACTAGATTGTGTTTTAATCTTGTTTTGCATGTAACATCATTGGAAGTATACTCTATATCGTTACAAAAATACATTCTGGAGACAGTGGGATGTGAAGAAGCTCTCTGCTTCAAGATAAGTAGAGTTTGTTTCCTTCTGCTATTTATCAATTAAGGGAGCGCAGGAGAAAGGATATCTAAATTTCATTGGTGGTTTAGAGGAACAACGGCTAGACCGGCTACAGCCTGGGTGGCTAATGCCATTGAGACTTGGGCCGACAACCTTGAACATAGTTTCACGTCTGATCCCATTAAGGACCATTTGTCTCCAGGGAAAGACCAAAGGTCAGTCCTTTACATGAGTGTCTCGCACCGTCAGGACCTAGAAACCCAAAACCAAACAGGCTTGGGCTGCTAGACGTCCAACTACCAAGCCAGAGGACAAACCCTCAGCCCGACGTGGCGAGCCTCCTCCTGGGGGACCCCAGGGTGTGAGGCAGACTTCTTCAGTTCACCCACACATGGCGTCAAGTCACTACCGACGCCCGAGACCTAGAAGTGGTTTCTCATGGGCACACTTACTTTCCTGAAGCGTCCTCCCAGATAATACTTCCCTACTACTCCATCAATAGACCTCGGCAAAGCAGGGGTTCATTATCCCTGTTCTATTCTACGCTCTTTTTGGTTCATACCACCCCATTCTTAATCTGAAAGGTCCCCAAGTTCTGTATGGAAACACTATGTTCCATTGTCCTGGCTATGCGGCCTGGAGACTATATGATCTCTCTGGATATACAGGATGCGTATCTCTATGTACCTATAACACTCGGTCATCAACATTACCTTTACTTTGCTGCCTACGCAAGCATTTCCAATTCCAGGCCCTTCCCTTTGGACTGTCTACAGCTCCCAGGGTGTTTACCAAGCTTATGGCAGCCCATCTCAGACAGCAGGGGCTTCAGGTACTGCCTTACGTAGAATGGAAGCTTCCTTCTTCTGGTGCAGTCGCTAATAGTGCTGGAATGACACCTACAGCTATGTCCTCCCTTCAGAACAATGGATGGCTAATCAACTGGGCCAAGTGCTCGCTCATCCCATCTCAGAGGATGCTGCACCGAGGAGCACTGTTGGACGCCAGTGTACAACACATCTTCCTTCCTCAGGACAAAATTGCAAGTTTGCAGTTGCGCATCCACAACCTTCTTCAAAGTCCACGGGTCTCAGTTCATTCAGCGATGCAGACCCTAAGGTCCATGGTCTCAGTTTTGACATGGTGGAATACGCCCAGTTTCACTTCAGGCCTCTTCAGCACCCGATACTCCCCGAATGGACAGGGCTAAAACACAGATCAAATCTCAGACCATGGTTCTGCCCCGGTCTCTTCAGGTGTCTTTCATGGTGGCTACACACGGCCAATCTGGAAAAGAGACGGCCGTTCTGGATTCCACACTGGACACTCCTCACCAGAGACGCCAGTCTCCGGGGACGGGGAGCTGTTACGGGCAGTCACTCCTTTCAGGGCTGCTGGTCTCTTATGGAAAGGGATCTCCTGGCTCAACATTAAGGAACTTAGAGCAATTTACTGGGCCCTTCAGATGGCTCAGGCCCTTCAGCAGGGTTCTCCAGTTCAAATCCAGTCAGACAACACCACGGCAGTGGCCTATATAAATCGACAGGGCAGCACTCGCAGTGAGGCAGCGATGCTGGAGGTAACTAATTCTCATCTGGGCAGTACTCCACCTTCCAGCCATGTCCGCAATATTCATTCCAGGAGTCCTCAACTGGGAAGCGGACTTTCTCAGTTGACAGGATAGTCATGCCGTAGAATGGTCTCTACACCCAGATGTCTTTCAGATTCTGGTGCAAAAGTGGGGTCTTCAGACGTCGATCTCATGGCTTCTAGACACAACCACAAGGTTTCAGTGTACAGGGCCAGGACACGAGATCCAGGAGTGAGCTTCATGAAAACACTCACAGTCCCCCTGGGTCTTCCATCTGGCCTATATATTTCCTCCAGTGTCTCTCCTTCCCAGAGTACTGCGGAAGTTCAAAGAGGGTGGCAGCGCGGGAATACTTGTAGGTCCAGCAGGGCCCAGGCGCCATTGATTCTACAAGATAACTCCATAGACGAGCCTTTCCCCTTGCCTTTTCGCCCAAACCTGCTCTCTCAGAGACCCTGCCTCGCCTGTCTTGGACGGCGTGGTTCTTGAGACATCTCTCCTAAGGGGAAATGGTTTCTCCAGTGCAGTAGTTCAAACTATGCTTCAGGCTAGGAAACCAGCCACAGCTCGCATAGATCACCGAATATGTCACTCCAATTTTCTGTGGTGTGCTCATCATCACTACGACCCTAAAGTTCTCAGGACTGTTAGCCTTTTTACAAGCAGGCCTAGCCATGGGTCTTGCCTGGCTTCTCTGAAGGTCCAGGTCTCTGCTTTGTCCATTTGGCTCCAGAAGAGTCCGTTTGGTTCTAGAAGAGACTAGCTCCCTTGCCAGACATGTGTACCTTCCTCTAGGGCAGGCATTCCCAACCACGGTCCTCAAGGCACACCAACAGTGCAGGTTTTAGTGATATCCAAGCTGCAGCACAGATTGTTAAATCAAAATAACTGAGCTACTAATTAAGTCACCTGTGCTGCAGCCTGGATATCACTAAAACCTGCACTGTTGGTGTGCCTTGAGGACCGTGGTTGGGAATGCCTGCTCTAGGGGGTACTCCGAATACAGCCTCCATTCATTCCTCTGTTCGCTCCTTGGGACATGTTCTTGGTACTTCGGGCCTTACAACAGAGTCCACTTGAACCATTGGAAACTGCTGACCTCAAGTGGCACACCGCTGAGACTCTTTTTCTGCCAGCTGTTTCTTCAGCACGTAGAGTATCTGGCATTTGCCCCCCTACAATCAATAAGTATAACATTGAGGACATCAACACAGTTTCCTTATCCTCCCTGCTTGGCCCACCTCTCTCTCTCTCTCCAAACCACTTCCCTATACAACGTCGCCCTTACTTCTGCCCTTGCCTCTGTTGCTCCAGCAACCACTATTCACCCTCGCAGATCAACACCTAAACCCTGACATTCCAAATTCGCCAGATATCTAAAAAAAAATGTTCACGTACTGCCAAGCTAGAGTGGAGAAAATCGCACTCTGACGCAGATTTCTTCCATTTCAAATGTATGCTCTCATCCTACAGTGCTGCCCTTTCCATCTCTAAACAGTCATACTTCAAGAATCTCATCTTCTCCCAGTCCTTGAACCCCCAGCCCCTCTTTGCCACTGTCAACTTCCTCCTCTGCCCACATACACATTGACTCCCTTCTTCACTCTCTGCCCTTGACTTTATATCCAAAATTGACTCCGTACGCCAGGACAACACATCTCCACAGACTCTCAACAACCCGTCCCGTTCTTTCCCTGACCACCCCTCCATCTCACTAACTTCTTTAATCTGGAGATGAAGTAATGGCCTTTATCCAGTGTCTTCCCCCAACAATTAGACCCTATCCCTTAACAGCTCCTCTGCTACCTTTCTCACCTTCTGCTTGTTCCCATCTTGCCCACCTCCTCAATCTCTCCATCTTATCAGGCACTGTCCCCTCTGCCTTCTAGCATGCCTTTGTGGTCTCCCCTATTCTTAAAAAGTCTATCCTTGATCCTAACACTCTCTCCAACTACTGACCTATCTCACTCATCTCTTTTGCCTCCAAACTACTTGAGCATACTATCTACAACCGCCTTACCAGCCATCTTTCATCTAAACCTCTGTTCCATTCTCACTTATACCCCATCTGTCTCACCCCTGACTGTCTGCCTCTCTCCTTTAGAATGCAAGCTCTCATGAGCAGGACCTTCTCCCCTCATGTGCTTTTCTCTCTCTTAGGCTATTTTCTACTCCATACTCCCTACAACAGCTCCTAACCCATGATTTCTGGCACCATGAGGATTATTTCAGTGTTCTGTCCCCTGATGCTGAAATGTTTATATACCATGTATTTGTCCTACATAGTCTTGTACTGTAAGTCATTGTTTTCCACATTTATTGAAGTACTTTGTTAGGCGCTGCAGAACCCTTGTGGCGCCATATAAATGCTAATTATAATTATTAGAATAATAATAATTATAATAATAATAATAATAATAATAATAATAATAATAATAATAATGAGATTTATGGTAAGAACTTACCGCTGTTAAATCTCTTTTGACGAGGTACACTGAGCTCCACATGGAATGACATTGGGGTGTAGAGTAGGATCTTGATCCGAGGCACCAACAGGCTAAAAGCTTTGACTGTTCCCAGAATGCATATGCATAGCATCGCCTCCTCTATAACCCCGACTCCGTGCACAAGAGCTCAGTTTTTGTTAACCAGTCCAGTGCAGTAGCAGGTAAAAGAGACGACAACAGTTAATAGCCACATACACCACATTCTCACGACGGGAGAAAGTGTCAGCGGCTAATGCCATACCAACCCAAAGAAGCTAAGTACGTCAGGGTGGGCGCCCTGTGGAGCCCAGTGTACCTCGCAGAAAGAGATTTAACAACGGTAAGTTCTTACCATAAATCTTGTTTTCTGCTGCAGGGTACACTGGGCTCCACAGGGAATAACATTGGGGATGTCCTAAAGCAGTTCCTCTTCGGAGGGGACGCACTGTAGCGGGCACAAGAACCCGGCGTCCAAAGGAAGCATCCTGGGAGGCGGAAGTATCGAAGACATAGAACCTTGTGAACGTGTTCACTGAGGACCATGTAGCTGCCTAGCATAATTGTTCAAGGGTCGCACCACGGCGGGCCGCCCAAGAAGGTCCAACAGACCGAGTAGAATGGGCCTTGATGGTAGCAGGAGCTGGAAGGCCAGCCTATACATAAGCATGTGCAATCACCATTCTAATCCATCTGTCCAGGGTCTGCTTGTGAGCAGGCCAGCCACGTTTGTGAAAACCAAACAGTACAAAGAGAGACTCAGACTTCCGATGGGATGCAGTTCTCTTCACATAGATACGGAGAGCCCATACCACATCCAAAGACCGCTCTTTGGAAGACAATTCAGGAGAGGCAAAGGCCGGAACCACGATCTCCTGATTAAGGTGGAAAGAAGACACCACCTTAGGCAAGTACCCGGGACGTGTCCCAAGAACCGCCTGGTCAAGGTGATCCGACACCCATATAGCAGAGGCAATAGACAGCAGAAACAATACCTTAAGAGAAAGCCACTTAAGGTCTGCAGATTCAAGAGGCTCAAACAGAGACTCTTGCAACGCCTCCAGAACCACCGACAAGTCCCAAGGAGCCACAGGCCTGACATGAGGTTGAATCCGCAACACACCCTGAGTGAATGTATGAACATCAGATAATGTCGCAATTTCTCTGGAACCAAATCGACAAGGCAGAAATATGAACCTTGATGGAGGCCAGACGGCCCATGTCCAGGCCCTGTTGTAGAAAGGTCAAAAGCTTGGCCGTACTAAACTTGTAAGCGTCATAATTGTTAGTGGCGCACCAAGCAAAGTAAGAATTCCAGACCTTATGATAAATCCGAGCAGAAGCCGGTTTCCGGGCCTTCAACATAGTTTGAACGACCGCCTCAGAAAATCCTTTGGCCCTCAAGACGGAAGCTTCAAGAGCCACGCCGTTAAAGCCAGCCGGGCCAGATCCTGGTAGACACAAGGGCCCTGAACAAGGAGGTCTGGTTGTTGTGGAAGCAGAAGAGGACACTCTAACGATAGACCCTGAAGGTCTGAGAACTAGTGCCGTCTGGGCCATGCCGGGGCGATCAGAAGTAGGATTCCTCCTACTTGCTTGAACTTCCTTATTACTCTGGGCAGGAGTGACACCGGAGGGAACACGTATGGCAGCAAAAAGTTCCATGGAATTACCAGTGCGTCCACGAACGCTGCTCGAGGATCCCTTGTCCTTGCTCCGAAGACCGGAACCTTGTGATTGTGTCGAGACGCCATCAGGTCCACATCTGGGAGGCCCCACTTGTCCACTAGGAGTTGAAATACTTCTGGATGGAGGCTCCACTCTCCGGCATGTACGTCCTGACGATTGAGGAAGTCCGCTTCCCAGTGTAGGACCCCCGGAATGAACACTGCCGATATGGCTGGCAGATGGCGTTCTGCCTACTGAAGAATTCTTGAAACTTCCCTCATTGCCATGTGACTGCGAGTGCCGCCTTGATGAAATATGTACGCCACCGTTATGGCGTTGTCCGATTGTACTTGAACAGGTCTGTTCTGTATTAAGTGCTGGGCCAAGTTCAGAGCATTGAACACCGCCTGCAGTTCCAGAATAATTAGCAGGAGGAGAGACTCCTCCCTGGTCCACCGACCCTGAATGGAGTGTTGCTCCAATACCGCGCCCCAACCTCTCAGACTGGCATCAGTCGTCAGAAGGACCCAGTTGGAGATCCAGAAGGGATGACCCCTGCTCAATCATTGGTCCTGAAGCCACCAGCTCAGTGACAGACGGACCTCTGGAGACAAGGAGATCATGTGAGACCTGATCCGGTGAGGCAGGCCGTTCCACTTGGCAAGAATCAATTTCTGTAGAGGGCGGGAATGGAATTGAGCGTACTCCACCATGTCGAAAGCCGTCACCATGAGACCTAGCACTTGCATCGCCAAATGTATCGACACATGGGGACGAGATAGGAAGCATCGAATCCTGTCCTGAAGTTTCAGGACCTTCTGCTGAGACAAGAACAACCGCTGGTTGTGAGTGTCTAACAACGCCCCCAGGTGCACCATGCTCTGAGCAGGGACCAGGGAAGATTTCTTCCAGTTGATGAGACACCCGTGGGCTTGCAGAAGCTGGAGCGTCAGATCCAGATGGCGTAGAATTTCTGGGGAATTTGCCAGGATCAACCAGTCGTCCAGATACGGCAGGATCCTGACCCCTTGACGGCTGGGTACAGCAGTCATTACTGCCATGACCTTGGTGAAGACTCGCGGAGCCGTGGTCAAACCAAAAGGTAACGCCCAAAACTGGTAATGGAGGTTGCCAACTGCAAACCTCAGGTACTGCTGATGCGACATTGCAATGGGAATATGCAGGTAAGCATCCTGTATGGCCAGGGAGACCATATAATCCCCAGGTTCCAAGACCAGAACAATAGAGCGAAGAGTTTCCATACGAAACTTGGAGACCTTCACAAATTTGTTCAAGGACTTGAGGTTGAGGATGGGCCGAGAGGACCCATTCGGTTTCAGGACTAGGAACAGTGGTGAATAGTACCCCTTGCCTCTCTGAGCCAGAGGCACCTGTACTACCACTCCTGTGTCCAGGAGGGATTGTACCACTGAATGAAGAGTTTTTGCCTTCACCTGATCCGAAGGGACGTCTGTCAGGCAAAATCGATGAGGGGGACGATTCTTGAAGGATACGGCGTAACCTCGAGTGATGACTTCCCGTACCCAGGCATCGAAAGTGGTCTTCAACCATTCCTGGGTAAACCCTAGAAGCCGGACCTCCACCATGGGATCCCCCAGAGGGAGGCCCGCCCCATCATGCAGCAGGCTTGTCAGTTTTGGAAGCAGGCTGACGAGCAGCCCAGGCCCGTTTAGGTTTGGGCTTATTGGGTTTGGAAGTGTGAGCCTGTTTCGGATACGCCTGACCCTATGCTTTCCCTGAAGGACGAAAGGAGCGAAAGGAAGTAATCTTAGCCTTGGGTACCGAAGGAGCAGTGCTAGGTAGACAAGCTATTTTAGCAGAGGCTAAGTCAGCCACAATCTTGTTAAGGTCTTCTCCGAAAAGAATGTCTCCCTTAAAAGGGAGTACATCCAGGGTTTTCTTAGAGTCCAGATCTACAGACCAGCACCGTAACCAGAGAATCCTGCAAGCCAAAATGGACGTATAGAAGCCTTGGCTGCCAGAATACCGGCATCAGAAGCCGCCTCCTTAATGTAATGAGAAGCTGTGACAATATACAAAAGACATTGTCTAGCATGATCAGAAGCATTGGAAGGCAGCTCAGCTTCCAACTCCTGAGCCCACGCTTCTATAGCCTCTGCAGCCCAATTCGCTGCAATGGTGGGCCGATGCGCAGCACCTGCTAAGGTGTAAATCGCTTTAAACAACCCTACACACGTTTATCCGTCGGTTCTTTCAGAAACGTGGCAGTAGTAACAGGCAGAGCTGAGGATACCACCAGCCGCGCCACTTGCGAATCCACTTGTGGGGGTGTCTCCCAATTTTAACTTCGCTCCGCCACGAGGGGATAGCGAGCCAGCATCTTCTTGTGAGGCGTGAATTTCTTTCCTGGATTCTCCCAGGATTCCTGACATATGTCAACTAAATGGTCAGAGTGAGGTAAAACTTGTTTAACCACTTTCTGACATTTAAATCTGTCCGGTTTCTTAGGGGCAGTATCAGGCTCTGGATCATCGGTAATTTGAAGAATCATCCTGATAGCATCCAACAAGTCAGGAACATCCACCTGTGAAACAGATTCCCCATCAGAATTATCAGTATCAGTGTCTGTGGGGTCAGTATATACGCCATCCTCATCAGACGAGGTGTCTGGGACATTGGCGGATTGTGAGGAAGTAATAGCCCACTTAAAGGACCCCTTGGTCTTAGGCGGGCGAGGGTGAGAATTCCGTTTAGTCAGTGACTGGTTCAATTGTTGTAATTGAGTGGACAGTTGATCTGCCCATGGCGGATTAACCGCAGGGACCATAAGCGGTTGCACCGGCAAAGGAAGTCCCATAGGGGGCGTAAGTCTAGTTACTAACGTATTCAATAACGTGGAGAAAGTAGCCCAAGGTGGGTCATTATGCACCCCCGTTGCTACGGTCCCACGGGGGGGGGGGGGGGACGACGACACCCCCAGAACCTGAACCGTCTGCTGCAATGTTTTCCTTTAATGCGTCTGCAGCATAACCACCACACAATGTGGGATCAGCTCCAACTCAGTCACCTCTTGTAGCTGACATGTCTGAAAGCTCAATTCAAGGCAACCCAGTACAATATCAGCAGCACAACACCTGACAAGAACCTCCTGTGTAGTACACACAGAGAGTTCCAGAGGCATATGGTGACTAAGAATCACAGAGAAAAATACACAATAAGTATATCTTGTGAACACCTATATTAATTAATAATCCTGACGCACTTAGCCCCCTCAAGTTACAGAATATAGGGATAGCAATCTGAGTGAGATACACGAAATGGAGGTCACACAGCAGCTATATGCACACACACACATAGTCACAATGTACAATGCAGAAATTATGACATGCAATAAAACTGCACTGGACTAGCAATACAGAGTAATACTAAGTATAGCTATACACTCAATAGATATAAGTGCACAGTAAAGACTGGATGTATATCACAGGGTACTTGTACTAAACAACCCTGACTAAATGCACTTTTTCTTAAGTAACACTGTCAACAGACATGTAGAATACTTAAGTGTCCTGTAAAATGCACAGCACTGACATGCAGGCGGCTTTACAGAGGAGGATTTGCCCAAACAGTACCAGGATCAGCTCAGCTTGACCTAATGGCGTCCAAACGCTGACAGGGAGTGAGGGATAGAGAGATATGCAGCTCCAGGGCGAGAACATTTACTCTAAATGGTGCCCTGGGGCAGGGGGAGGGGCTACAGGTCAGAGTCTTATCCACTTGCTGGACTTCACCACCGGGCACTGTGGGCCTTCGTAAACGGATTTTTGAGAGAATCCGACCTGTGCCCTTGCCCTGGTGGTCTAGTGGGGTCCCTGTACAGCCACAGTGTCCACGCCAGCGTGCGCGGCCCGCCTCCCACCGGCCGCACCGGATTGCGGTTTACAACGGGTCCCACCTGAGGGACCCACTTACCTCCGCCCTGAATGCGGCTACGCGATCCTGGAGAGCTGCGGTGGTGTGTGTGCCTGACTGAAGAAAACCGGTGCCTCCGCTGTAAGTACCTGGTAACCGGGGCGCGGGAGTATACAGCGCCGCTGGGGGAGGTGATGGAGCTGCAGCAGGAGATGTCTGACTGACATCTAACACTCACAGTGTCTCTGCTGCAGCCCTTGAAGTCTTCATTTTTCACTTAAAAAAGCTCTTCTGAAGGCTGCTGGAGCAGCCCACCAGTTGTATGCCTGCACTGTATGGCACAAACTACAAAACTGAGCTCCTGTGCACGGAGGCGGGATTATAGAGGAGGCGGCGCTATGCATTCTGGGAACAGTCAAAGCTTTTATCCTGTTGGTGCCTCGGATAAAGAGCCTACTCTACACCCCACAATGTCATTCTCTGTGGAACCCAGTGTACCCCACAGCAGAAAATAAAAAATAGTCCGAGTTTAGAATGGAGCTCAAAGTTCATTATTACATTTAAAAGAGTCTAGCCCTAAAAGACTAAGATTGTTAGGTCCAATTCAATTGCATGCTATGTGCCGCTGGACATCGCTGTGATGTTTGGCTGTGCACATATTTGTCCATTACAGTCACCTTTATGGGGTGCAAGGAAAAACTAGCAATATTGCCGTTTGTGGTGTGCTGTTCCAGACTGGCATATTGTAGCCATTGCGTTTAATTAATGCACCACCATAAAGTATATCAACCATCTGCTGGAACTAGCATCTGAAAACCAGTTACTAAAATGAGAGTTCCATGTAATTCCAAGTTCCAACCACAACGTCTGTTCTTTGCGGCCAACGGATCACACAGCTCACTTTATAGTACATATGGTAACAATGCGCAGTTATTGGCAATTCCTTCTATGGCTGGTCACATGAGCTGTATGCCTGTGCTGGGGTCCTCTCTCCCATGCCTCTATACAGTGATGATCACAGCACTGTAACACAGGTATCGGGTATACAAGACTGGACTCTGCCATTTTGAGAACACACTGCAGTTACAATGGCCCTCATTCCGAGTTGATCGGTCGCAAGGCGAATTTAGCAGAGTTACACACGCTAAGCCTACGCCTACTGGGAGTGTATCTTAGCATCCTAAAATTGCGACCGATGTATTCGCATTATTGCGATCACAAACTACTTAGCAGTTTTAGAGTAGCTCCACACTTACTCTGCCTGTGCGATCAGTTCAGTGCTTGTCGTTCCTGGATTGACGTCAGAAACACACCCAGCGTTCGCTCAGACACTCCCCCGTTTCTCCGGCCACTCCTGCGTTTTTTCCGGAAACGGTAGCGTTTTCATCCACACGCCCCTAAAACGCCGTGTTTCCGCCCAGTAACACCCATTTCCTGTCAATCACACTACGATCGCCGGAGCGAAGAAAAAGCCGTGAGTAAAAAAACTATCTTCATAGCAAAGTTACTTGGCGCAGTCGCAGTGCGACTATTGCGCATGCGCACTAAGCGAAATTTCACTGCGATGCGATGAAAAATAACGAGCGATCAACTCGGAATGAGGGCCCATGTTTTAGCAGTTTAGGAATGTAATGAAAGACCTACTGTAGGTCTATAAATAACTCAAAAGTGGCTTAAAACAATTTCTATTAAAGCCTAATTCAGAAATTTATTGATCCCTAACATAACCCTCTGTAATAACAGACCAGTCTATAATTCCTTCATGTATTGGTTACAGGACACTACCTACAAGACATTCACCACCTGTCACCGCTGTATGAACAGACTGGTCAGCATCTTGCAAGCCCAGCTGGCTTCACACAGACACCCTGTGTCGTCCACCTTGTCCTGGATAGAGTCTGCTATTTTCAGAGCAGGATTTATCCTTTAGCCAATTATAGAAACTACTGAGTACAATCCGATTAGCAAATTAACTAGCAGAACTTTGTTTACATTCAGGCTGGAGTCCAGAATCAGACACAAAGGGGATTTCTTAATGTACACTCAGAATGAATAACAGTCTTGTAAGCGTCCAGATATCTCACCATCCGTATAGGTTTCTAACACGGCCCGTTTCTTCTTCGGTACAAAATCCATATTAAAAGACAACTCCATTTCCAGACCTCAACCACACCAGCTGACAATCAAGACCATCCTTACACGCACAAACACGCATGCTACTAGAACAATGTATGTTTCAATGTGCCTCATTTCTTCAATGAAATACAAAACCCCAATTAATTTGCATTATGTTGCCTGCAGAGTAAGTTTGTCATCTATGGAAGTGCAAGTTTTTAAGTAAATAAATGATAGGATATTATGCCCGATTCAGAGTTGGACGATCTTTCCTCATGGATGCAAATAGAGATTTTTACCATACAGTGCGAATTTACGCACTGTTGTATATCTATGATCACTATGCAATCAGACGGATCTGTGCCAGATCTACCTTTGTCTGAAATGGGCTGGGATTTATCTCGTGAGAGTGCCATTCTGAGTCAGGCATACAGAGAAAGCTGATGCAAATAGTCATTGCAGAATCAGGCCCAAAGACTGTAAAATTATGGTCAATAATAAGTGTGATACATGGTCCATAAACAAATCAATAATGCCAAGAACATGTAAGATGATATCAGTATCTAGCCTACAGTAACCATACTGGTGTATGAACTTTGTGAGTGTAACTATATTGGTTGGCATACATTAAACCATAGATTCTCAAACTCTGTTCTCAGGACCCCACACAGTTCCATGTTCTCCAGGTCTCCTCTCAGAATCATAGGAGAAATAATCAGCTCAATAAGTAATGACTACACCTGTGCAGACCTGTTTGGGGTCCTGAGGACTGAGTTTGAGATCCACTGCATTAAACAAATGAAAGCAGATGTGCAAGACGACATGCTATCTTCCAAAAAGTTGCCATTCCAGTATCATGAGCTGTATACCCAGGCATCCTCTCAGAAAGCAAGAGGATAAGATACTATATTTAAGTTAACATTTTTTAATTTGTCTTCACCTACGATCTATAACTTTCCCAATCAAAGTAGCCGGTTACTCTCACAGCTTAGAGGACTAGGTAAAGCGGAGATAAACAAGTTAAGCCTAAACTCGTCCCTCAAGTCAATCTAGCAGTCCAAGGTCAGAAATATTGATGCTTGGCCCCAGGTGACTTTAGAAGTACCTCAATTTAATTTAACCATATGTGCTGAGCCATGGATATCTTTAAAACCTGGACGGTTAGGGTGCCTTGAGTACCAACTTTGGGGACCACTGGGTTAAGCAATTCCATATACTCATGGTCACCTCGACGGCCTCTGGGAGTCCTCCTCTCTGTATCCAAGAATGAATCTCTCCCAGTTCTTTCCACTGATCATCTGTGAAGCGAGGCTGAAACTTCTGCATGGATTTCAGTCGATCACGATCCTCTCTGAGAACCACATCCACATCCCTGATAATGAACATATGACAGACACATAATTATATGTTCACATACGTGACTTTTACACAACATATTTCAGGATTTTTAACTATAGTCACCTTGTATGTCAGTATGTACCAGTAAAGGGGAACAGACCATGACCTATCATTTGCTGCTGTTTTGAGTGATGCAGAGAAGGATGAATACATATACGGGGGTCATAATATTGTATTCTTCCAGCTCTTGCATCCCCATATAATAGTATTAATTTCCACATATGGATTGATTTATGCAATGATTTTTGTGCAGGTCCTATAATTAGTAACCTACAAGTCATAAGGGGGCATTCATGCGCAGAGTGGTCTTCAGAAACTCCAGAGACAATACAAGTCTCACAACCTGAAGGTACTTGATTATCCATTAGTGTTACTGGAACAGTGTCTATTACAATGTATAGAAAGTAAATGCCAGCAGCTAAGCTTTGGTAGTCCCAGTTATATTGGAGATATCACTCCCACGGATCCTCACTGAAGCATATTTAGCACTATTTTTGCCTATATTAATCCTCCAATGCTCACCGGAGCGATATTTGATCGGTCATCATGACATTCTCATCTGCGTTGGCAGCAAGAAGCCACATGGGGTCTTGAAGTACAAACTCCATAGCAGCCTCCCCACTGGCAGTTGTTGACTCGTGCTTTTTCTGATTGTTTTCTGAAGAGTCAACGCTGCCAAAGTACTTGCTGCTGTGGCTTGTCAGACTACTCCCTGCAGCAAATAAAAGAGAAAAAAAAAAAGATGAATTAAGATTGATTAAAAACTCGTCATACATTACATATGTATTGGGGCAATGTTCTGATTCCGCAACGACTGGGTGGGGGAAATGAGAATATTAAACATGTTTAAAATCCTGATTTGCTGATCCCGTCTGAAAAACTGTTGTGGCCGGCAAATCGGGCATTTTTAACAGGTTTAATTTCCCCAACAGATCACTGATCAACGTTGGCTGCCGTTCAGAAGATTCAGTCGCCGAATCACTGATTGGGGAAACGGGTTGTCTGATTTATGGGGGCCATTAGTTTATAGCAGAACACTTTCCCTACTGCTGTAATGGACACACCTGTCTGACTCCCAGATGTACCGTTTCTGCGGAATCCTGAGGTCAGGGATTCTGAAACTGCAGAAGATACTGAACAGGTTCCAAAAGATGCGTCTTCCTGCAGTAACAGATCCATAAAGTCACTGCCAGTAGAAACAGCATCACTAGTGTGGTCATCTGCAGGGGATTCTGCCTCGGAGATATGCTGAGGATATAGAAATGGGAGATGCACATTAGCCAAGTGAGTACCACGTATATTAAACACACCATATGCAAAGTAAATAATACCAGGGCCGTAACTAGGGTTGTGCTTGGGGTGCGCCACACACAGTGCAGATGCGCTGAGGGCGGAGCCTGCCGCTATCTCTTTTTGTTGACACACACTGAGATGTTGCCAGCGGTGCATCCGGCTTCAGTGAAGTTGCTTGCAAGTGTTGTGTGCCCGGGGATAGTGATGTGTGTCCCTTTGTTTCTGGGGAGATTGATGGTTGTCCATGTGCTGGCCAGTAGGATGGTTGTCCCCTCTGATTGGTGCCCGGGGTAAGGTGATGTTTCCCTGTGCTGGGCTCAGTGTACACACCTAGCGCGGCGGGGGGAGTGAAGTTTCTTCACTCCCCCATTCACCCGGGTCCATAGCACTGCGTGCTAATATGGACGAGATTGTCCATATTGGCCTGCATGTTTAAACGAGCCGCCACCAGCGATGAACGAGCGCGGGGCCGCACATCGTTCATCGCTGGTGCCTACATACTGAAAAATATGAATGGTATCTTGTTCATTAATGAACGAGATCGTTCATATCTTTCACTGGGATCGACCAGTGTGTAGGGCCCATTAGGCTGATGTACTCGCGGCTCTGCGGGAAGAGGTAGGTAGGAGTGGCCATGTGTGTACACTGCCTGTGGCTCTATGGTGCCGGTGGCATTTTCTTGTCTATGTATGTACAGTGGTGCTTGAAAGTTTGTGAACCCTTCAGAATTTTCTATATTTCTGCTGAAATTTGACCTAAAACTACCACAGATTGTCGCACAAGTCCTAAAAGTATATAAAGAGAACCAATAAAATAAAATGAGCATGTCTTTTGTCTCATTTGTTTGATTTGGTTCTCTTTATCTACTTTTAGGACTGTGCGACAATCTGTGGTAGTTTTAGGCCAAATTGCAGCAGAAATGCAGAAAATTCTGAAGGATTCACAAATTTTCAAGCACCACTGTATGTATGTATGTATGTATATATGTATGTATGTATGTATGTAAATAAGTACAGTGTATATGTACAGTGTATATCCGTGTACTGTATGTAGTGTATGTACAGTATATGTGTATACAGTATATGTATGTACAGTGGATCCATTTATTCCAAAATGGAATATACTAATTTTTCCTCTCAAAATTCTACACACAATACCCCATAATGACGTGAAAAAGGGTTTTTTGAGATTTTTGCAAATTTATTAAAAATCAAAAAACGAAAGAAATCACATGTACATAAGTATTCACAGCCTTTGCTCAATACTTTGTTGATGCACCTTTGGCAGCAATTACAGCCTCAAGTCTTTTTGAATATGATGCCACAAGCTTGGCACACCTATCTTTGGGCAGTTTCGCCCATTCCTCTTTGCAGCACTTCTCAAGCTCCATCAGGTTGGATGGGAAACATCGGTGCACAGCCATTTTTAGATCTCCAGAGATGTTCAATCGGATTCAAGTCTGGGCTCTGGCTGGGCCGCTCAAGGACATTCACAGAGTTGTCCTGAAGCCACTGCTTTGATATCTTGGCTGTGTGCTTAGGGTCGTTGTCCTGCTGAAAGATGAACCGTCGCCCCAGTCTGATGTCAAGAGCGCTCCGTAGCAAGTTTTCATTCAGGATGTCTCTGCACATTGCTGCATTTATCTTTCCCTCTATCCTGACTTATCTCCCAGTTCCTGCCGCTGAAAAACATCCCCACAGCATGATGCTGTCACCACCACCATGCTTCACTGTAGGGATGGTATTGGCCTGGCGATGAGCGGTGCCTGGTTTCCTCCAAACATGACACCTGGCATTCACGCCAAAGAGTTCAATCTTTGTCTCATCAGACCAGAGAATTTTGTTTCTCATGGTCCGAGAGTCCTTCAGCTGCATTTTGGCAATCTCCAGGCGGGCTGCCATGTTTTTACTAAGGATTGGCTTCAGTCTGGCCACTCCACCACACAGGCCTGACTGGTGGATTGCTACAGAGATGGTTGTCCTTCTGGAAGGTTATCCTCTTTCCACAGAGGAATGCTGTAGTTCTGACAGAGTGCCCATCTGGTTCTTGGCCACCACCATACCTAGGGCACTTCTCCCCTGATTGCTCAGTTTAGATGGCCGGCCAGCTCTTGGAAGAGTCCTGGTGGTTCTGAACTTCTTCCATTTACAGATGATGGAGGCCACTGTGCTCATTGGGACTTTCAAAGCAGCAGATATTTTTCTGTACCCTTCCCCAGATTTGTGCCTCAAGACAATCCTGTCTCAGAGGTCTACAGACAATTCATTTGACTTCATGCTTGGTTTGTACTCCGACATGCAGTCAAGTGTTGGACCTTATATAGACAGGTGTGTGCCTTTCCAAATCATGTCCAATCAACTGAATTTACCACAGTTGGACGCCAATTAAGCTGAAGGAACATCTCAAGGATTATCAGTGGAAACAGGATGCACCTGAGCTCAATTTTAAGCTTCATGGTAAAGGCTGTGAATACTTATGCACATATGATTTCTTAGTTTTTTATTTTTAATAAATTTGCAAAAATCTCAAAAAAAGCTTTTTTCACATTGTCATTATGGAGTATTGTGTGCAGAATTTTGAGGGAAAAAGGAGATTTATGGTAAGACTTACCATGGTTAAATCTCTTTCTGAGAGGTACACTGGATTCCACAGGGAATAACATCGGGGTGTAGAGTTGGATCTTGATCCGAGGCACCAACAGGCTGAAGCTTTGACTGTTCCCAAGATGCACTGCACCGCCTCCTCTATATCCCCGCCTCCAGGCACTGAAGCTCAGTTTTGTTAACCAGTCCAATGCAGTAGCAGGTAAAAGATGGTAAATGTTAGCCACATAGAACCACATTCTCACAACAGGAGAAGGTACCAGTGGCTAATGCCATACAAACCCAAAGAAGCTAAGTGCGTCAGGGTGGGCGCCCTGTGGAATCCAGTGTACCTCGCAGAAAGAGATTTAACCATGGTAACTCTTACCATAAATCTCTTATTCTGCAGCGGGGTACACTGGGATTCCACAGGGAATAACATCGGGGATATCTTAAAGCAGTTCCTCATGGGAGGGGACCCACTGTAGCGGGCACAAGAACCCGGCGTCCAAAGGAGGCATCCTGGGAGGCGGAGGTATCAAAGGCATAGAACCTGATGAACGTGTTCACTGAGGACCACGTAGCCGCCTTGCACAATTGTTCAGCGGACGCGCATCGGCGGGCCTCCCAAGAAGGTACAACAGACCAAGCAGAATAGGCCTTGATAGCAGCAGGAGCTGGAAGTCCAGCCTGTGCATAAGCTTGTGCAATCACCATTCTAAGCCATCTGTCCAAGGTCTGCTTATTCGCAGGCCAGCCACATTTGTGAAAACCAAAAAGGACAAAGAGAGAATCAAATCTTGTAAGGGAGGCGGTTATCTTCACATAGATACGGAGAGCCTGTACCACATCCAAAGACCGCTCTTTGGAGGACAAATCAGGAGAGATAAAGGCCGGAACCACAATCTCTTGGTTAAGGTGGAAAGATGACACCACATTAGGTAGATAACCAGGGCGAGTTCTAAGAACCGCACGGTCACGGTGAAAAATCAGAAAGGGTGATCGATAAGGCACCCAAGTCTGAAAACCGTCAAGCAGAGGCAATAGCCAGCAAAAATAAGACCTTAAGCGTAAGCCATTTAAGGTCCACAGACTCAAGAGGCTCAAATGGAGACTCTTGCAGGGCATTCAGAACAACAGACAAGTCCCATGGAGCCACAGCAGGGACATAGGGAGGTTGAATCCGTAAAACACCCTGAGTGAAAGTGTGAATGTCAAGAAGAGACGCAATCTTTCTCTGAAACCACACCGGCAAGGCAGATATATGAACCTTGAGGGAGGACAGACGAAGGCCTAAGTCCAGGCCCTGTTGCAGAAAAACCAAAAGTTTGGCAGTACTGAACTTGTATACATTGTAATTCTTAGCCTTACACCAGGTGAAGTAAGAATACCAGACCCTATAATAAATCCGAGCCGAAGCTGGTTGATGGGCTTTCAACATAGTTTGAATGACCGCCTCAGAAAATCCTTTGGCCCTCAGGATTGAAGCTTCAAGAGCTACGCCATCAAAGCCAGTCGGGCCAGATCCTGGTAGGCACAAGGGCCCTGAACGAGGAGGTCTGGGCGTTGCGGAAGCAGAAGAGGACGCTCTATCGAGAGACCCTGAAGGTCTGAGAACCAATGCCGCCTGGGCCACGCTGGAGCGATTAGAAGTAGTATTCCTCCTTCTTGCTTGAACTTCCTTATTACCCTGGGCAGGAGTGACACCGCAGGGAAGATGTACGGATGCCGAAAATTCCATGGAACTGCCAGTGTGTCCACGAACGCTGCTTGAGGATCCCTTGTTCTTGCTCCGAAGACTGGAACCTTGTAATTGTGTCGAGACGCCATCAGATCTACATCTGGTAGGCCCCACTTGTCCACTAGGAGTTGAAATACTTCTGGATGAAGGCTCCACTCTCCGGCGTGTACGTCCTGATGACTGAGGTAGTCCACTTCCCAGTTGAGGACCCCCGGATTGAACACTGCCGATATGGCTGGCAGATGGCTTCTGCCCATTGAAGAATCTTTGACACTTCCAACATAGCCATGCGGCTTCGCGTGCCACCTTGATGATTTATGTACGCCACAGTGGTGGCATTGTCAGACTGTACTTGAACAGGACTGTTCTGTACCAGAGGCACTGCAAGTTTCAGAGCATTAAACACTGCCCGCAACTCCAGAATATTTATCTTCCCTGGTCCACCAACCCTGAAGAAAGTATTACTCCAACAGCACGCCCCAACCCCGCAGACTGGCATCCGTCGTTAGGAGGACCCAGTTGGAGATCCAGAAGGGACGACCCCTGCTCAATTGTTGGCCATGTAGCCACCAGGTCAGTGACAGACGAACCTCCGGAGTCAAGGAGATCATGTGAGATCTGATCCGGTGAAGCAGGCCGTTCCACCTGGAAAGAATTAGCTTCTGCAGAGGGAGAGAGTGAAAATGAGCGTACTCTACCATGTCGAAATACAGATATAACAATGCACAGTAAACACTGGATGTATATCACAGAATACTTGTACTAAATATTCCTGTAGTTATGCACTTGTTCTTAATTAACACTGTCTAAACAACATGTAGAATACAGTGTCCTGTAAATGCAGAGCGTTGATGACGCAGGCGGCTTTACAAAGGAGACATTGCCCAGCAGTCCCAGAATCAGCGCAGCTCTGTGTAATGGCGCCCAAATGCTGACAGTGAGTGAGGGAGAGAGATGCAGCTCCAGGGCGGGAACATCTGCTGTGGATTGCGCTTGGGGCTGGGGCTACAGGTCAGCGCCTTATGCCCTCTGCTGGGCTTCACCACTGGGTACTATGGAGCCTGTAATAAAAGGATTTTAGTAAATACGACCTGTGCTCCTTGCCCTGGTGGATATAGTGGGGTCCCTGCACGACCACAGTGTCCACGCCAGCGGCACGGTCCATCTCATGGGACCACGTCCGGATCGCGATTTCGGTGGGTCCCACCTCCTACCTGTAAGTGCGGCCATACGATCCAGGGGAGCAGCAGCGGTGATGTGTGCCCGATGAGACCGAAGCGCCTCCGTTGTAAGTACCCGGCAACCAGTGAGCGGGAGTATACAGCGCCGCTGGGGGAGGTGATGGAGCCACAGCACGATATGTCAGTATGACATATAGCATCTAGTGCCTGTGCTGCGGCCCTTGAAGTCTTCTTTCTTCTCAGAAAAGCTATTTTCAGGGCTTCCTAACGCAGCCCTCCCTGTTAGCTGCCTGCATATGCAGGCACCAACTTACAAACTGAGCTCTAGTGCCTGGAGGCGGGGATATAGAGGAGGCGGTGCAGTGCATCTTGGGAACAGTCAAAGCTTTAGCCTGTTGGTGCCTCGGATCAAGATCCAACTCTACACCCCGATGTTATTCCCTGTGGAATACATACATACAGTGTGTGTGTTTGTATGTATGCAAGTACAGTATGTATCTACGTACGTTCGTACAGTGTATGTATGCATGTACAGCTGGGCCATCATGATGGGGGTTGCAGCCTGCACCTGCTAATTTCTGGGATTGGTATCTTCATGAATACTCCTTTTTATTTCCATTTCTATCTAGTTTTTCTCCATTTGACCTCCGTATTTCTGAGTAGTTTTTATTGCATTTATTGGGAATACTCAGCTTGCTCAGCATTTTATAATTTACAGTAACATACAGGTTCTGCTCCTGTAGGTGGTAAATCATCTTTCTGGAGTTCCCCATGTGTGCTGGTGTTTTATTTGTCATAGGTGATTTGAAAAAGTGCTAACCATGATGTAAGACCTACAGGTATAATAGACCTATACTATTGCAACAGCATGGAAACTGAAGATAAAATCATTCTTCTGTATGAGCAATGATGGCGTAATGGAGGATTTTAAGTCTAATGATTACATAAAAGTATGATTTAAAAATGATAATACTGCTGCAAAGATTCTGTATATTAACAGCAAAAAATATCCAGGGTGTGTTAATTTAATCTTGGCTACAAAACAGCAGCTCGGTGGTACAGCGGTTAGCTATAATGCCTTACAGCACTGGTCTCATGGGTTTAATTCCAATCAGGGCCCTATTTGTGTGGAGTTTGTATGTGTTACCATAGGAGATCCAAGTTGCGTTTTGTTACTACAGTATAAGCCATCAGTTATAGTATTAATACAGTATGTAGTTTCCAGCTTTTAGTAACATTTTTCCCTATGCGGGAAATGAGGAGGAGAAATTAGGGGCTTTACCGTGGCGTAATGTTTACAAGGGGCTCTACTGTTATATAAGGGGCTCTCCTATCTGGCATAGCGTGTATAAGGCAACTGCTGTGTGGTGTAATGTGAACAACGGACACAAATGTGGTCAGGTGTAACGTGTATAAGGGGTACTACTATGCAGTGTAATGTGAATTGGTACTATTCTGTGGCCACGGTTCTTACTTGCGCACTATCCCTGTTTTGAATATGAATTGGGGGGGGGGGGGCGCGCCAATTCTCTTTCTGTTACAGGGCACCAAAATGTCTAGTTACGGCACTGAATAATACAATACAATACTATAACTACCAGCTCGGGATCTTCACAAGGTTGAGGCATCAATGTACTGTTCCCAGCACCTCCCACACCTGGGCCTCCCTCAGGACGCTCAGCCTTTGGAGACTCTTCCAACTGCAACAAGTTCAGCTGTAGAGGTGAGCTGCAGCGAGACTGGAACAGAGGGGGTGATGGAGGCTTTTGCGGAGTGGAGGAGCGAGAGATCCCATCCTTAAGCTTTTGTTCACTCTGTGGCATTGGATATGAAAATGGTTGCACAATGCAAGAGCCAGACTGAGGAGCTATAGGTTGTGGAATAGGAAAGGGATGTTGTATAATAGGGAAAGGAGGCTGTGGAACAGAGAATGTAGGATTTAAAGCAGTGAAGGTTGGCTGCGGAGTGTATAATGAAGGCTGAACTGGAAAGGGATGTTGGGGCGCTGCCCCAGGGTAAACAGTTGGTGGCAGACTAGGGGGATACATATAATTAGGTAGAACAACTGCTACCATGGGTGAAATTAGAGGGGTATGGAAAGGCTGCATATTGGAGGGGGTTTCATTTGGCATTGGGATTTGGGGCGAAGGGAAGACAGGCAAAGGAAAAGCAGGCAACATAGAATATGGCAGTGGAGGATAACTAGTATGGGAGTGGTCAGATTGGGACCAGGCAGTGGTGTTGTTCCCAGGAAGAGGGCAGCGATGGTGCTGTGGTATGCCCGAGCTGCTGCTATGCCACGAGTCTGGCCGAACACGTTTCACTTTAGGCTTCCGTGTCTTGCCGCTTCGCCTTACGGCAGGACCTGTACCCTGTGGTCCATGTGGTCGCAGGGCTGCAAGCAAAGGAAATATTTCGTTTTAAATAATCTATAATTTCATGATTTGTGCAAGTCACATTCAGCCAATAATCTTTCCATTAAAGTGACAACCCCAAACTGACTTGTCCTCAAACAAGAATTTCCTTCCCAAAGATGCCACAAAACTCTCTAGGCTGTACGGTCATCTCATCAATATCATCATGGACCTCACTCCCACTGCTATCCAGCAGCTGACCTGTGTCTTACCCCATTGTCAGTTCCCTGAATGCTCACCTCCCGGCCTCTCATGCATGTAGCTACTGCACCTCGTCTGGAAGGCGTTTAGCCTCTTGACATCTATGAAGCCATTGAGAAAATCATTCTCCTCTCTGTGAGTGTGAGCCACCAGCACTTTCTTGGTTAGTCCCAGCTGTTTATATGGCTCCTTCTGTGTGTTTCCTGGCAGAAGTGGAGGAACAGCGGCAGAATGTGAGGGCCCATCCTCCAATTCTAAGTAGCAAAGAGAGTCAAAATAAAAGCTTATAAAAAAAAAAAAAAACACACCCATCCATATTAGTAAGGAAAATGTCCATCCTTTCAGAATGGATCTAGACCATGAATTAAGCACTTGTAATTTTACAGTACAGGAAACATGCTAGATATTCGTTCTAGAAATGTTTATTTTGCAGTGATTGTTGCAGGGATAGGTTTTAGTGTAGAATTAAACAGAGGTCCACAGTGTTTGGAACAGAAAACAGGACACCAACACTATGTGATTTATGGTAATACCATGAAGGTCATGGCTTGCTCTCATTTACATGAGCAACACAGACAGACACACGAGAGCCCTGGGTTCTCCCGATTCTGTCCTGATAAGAAAGATATAGCCAAGCTAGGGCACATCTTAACGTGACTGTAGTCTAAACAAATCATGCGTGGGCTAAAGGACCATTGGTACTAAAATACAAGTTGGGCTATTTAGACACAGGGTATACGGATATCACCCACAATACAGATGCCATTCTATAGCTAACTGTGATTTAGACTTTATAATTTGTTAATGAACTATATACTACAGTCTGTAGGTTTACAACTAGTTACCCTAAACATCAAGTTTGCTGGACTGTGCATAGTGAGACTTCCAGACTGAAGCAGAGTAAATTGGGCATACATTACTCAAAAGTAAACTGCCCGGGAAAAGCAGCGCAACCACCTCTTCATGGGCAGCTTATGCCCCTAGCTTGGTAATAGTCTCCATCATTATCCAGGTGTACAGTCATTCGCCTTATAGTAGGTGCAAAACATACAAATCCTACCGCTTACATGTTGGTCTGCGTGTGTGTCCTTACTACAGTATGTCTACATGGAACGTCCATTCACACCCCATTCCGCCTCTCTGATCTCATATGCAGATATGTTTTGAACATGTCTAACTCTGTATTCCCGCATTTGTGTGCGCTCATATTTTTATTTTTTTACACATGTGCAATACAAATTCCTCCCCCTTACACTACACTAACCAGTGTTTCTGCTGCGGGGTACACTGGGCTCCACAAGTCTGGACAATGGGGTGTAGAGTAGGATCTTGATCCGAGGCACCAACAGACTCAAAGCTTTGACTGTTCCCAGAATGCACAGCGCTGCCACCTATATCACCCCGCCTCCCAGCACAGGAGCTCAGTTTTGTAAGTTGGTGCTGCAGTAAGCAGGCACTTAACAGAGGGGCTGCTCCATGCAGCCCTAAGAAGAGCTTTTTTTCTGAAGAAAAAGGGAAGACTTCAGGGCAGCAGCGGTGGTAACTGTCAGAAGACATTCTCTGCCGCAGCTCCAGCTCTCCCCAGCGGCACTGTACACTCCCGAGCGCTGGTTGCCGGGTACCTACAGCAGAGGTTCCGGTTTTCTTCATGTTAGACACACACGGCTGGGGCTCTCCAGGATCGCGTGGCCACGCTTCGGGAGGTGGTAAGTGGGTCCCGTTCGCGGGACCCGGTCTTTATCGCAATCCGGCACGGTCACTGGGAGGCGGGCCGGCGCGCGCTGGCGGTGGGCACTGTGGATACAGGCGATCCCACTAGATCACCAGGGCAAGGGTGCAGGTCAGGTTTTCTCTTAAAACCGATTTTAATATCGCCCACAGTACCCGGTGGTTTTGCCAGCAAAGGGGATAAGGCTTAGACCTGAAGCCCCTCCCCCAGCCACAGGGCGCCATTTCCAGCAAGTGTTCCCGCCCTGGAGCTGCATCTCTGTCTTTTCCTCACTCCCCGTCAGTGTCTGCGGCGCCATTATTCCTCAGCTCACTGTTCCTGGGACTGCTTGGGCAAATCCTCCTATGTCAAGCCGCCTGGTTGTCAGCTCTGTGCCTTTACGTGACACTTAAGTATTCTACCTGCCTTTTTAGACAGTGTTAGTAAGAAAGAGTGCATTTAGGCCCTCATTCCGAGTTGTTCGCTCGCAAGCTGCTTTTAGCAGCTTTGCACACGCTAAGCCGCCGCCTACTGGGAGTGAATCTTAGCTTATCAAAATTGCGAACGAAAGATTAGCAGAATTGCGAATAGACACTTCTTAGCAGTTTCTGAGTAGCTCCACACTTACTCGGCAACTGCGATTAGTTCAGTCAGTTTCGTTCCTGGTTTGACGTCACAAACACTCCCAGCGTTCGGCCAGACACTCCTCCGTTTCTCCAGCCACTCCCGCGTTTTTCCCAGAAACGGTAGCGTTTTTTCGCACACACCCATAAAACGGCCAGTTTCCGCCCAGAAACACCCACTTCCTGTCAATCACATTACGATCACCAGAACGGAGAAAAAACCTCGTAATGCCGTGAGTAAAATACCTAACTGCATAGCAAATTTACTTGGCGCAGTCGCACTGCGGACATTGCGCATGCGCATTAGCGACTAATCGCTCCATTGCGGAAAAAAAATAACGAGCGATCAACTCGGAATGACCCCCTTAATCAGGGGTTTATAGTACAATTACCCTGCGATATACATCCAGTTCTTACTGTGTAGTGTTATATCTATTGACTATATAGCTATATATATATATATATATATATATATAAGCTAGTCCAGTGCAGTATTATTGTCCGTAATAACCTCTGCATTGTACAAACTGTGACCTTCTGTGTGTGCATTTGATAGCGGAGTGGTGTCCATTTCGTGTCTTTCACTCAACTTGCTATCCCTATATTCTATAACCTGAGGGGGCTTGGTGCGTCAGGTGTTATTTAATATAGGATTTTCACAAAGATATACTGTATTACGTATTTTTCTCTGTGATTTAGTCACCATATCTCTCCTTTATCTCTGCTGGTGCTGACTACACTGTGCAGGGGTTTGGGTTTAGGGATATAGTGCTGCTAATAATTGTACTGTGTTACCTCATACTGCAAGTTATATCATGTGTGCTTCTGAGGGTAACGGTTCTGGGGCTGAGCACACTGCTGGGGTTGCTGCAGCCACAGACCCATATGAGGAGATATAGCAGCTGTGGGCTCTGGTTCTGGGGGCTCTTTGCCCCCCAGTGGGACTGTGGCAACGGAGGCACATACTGACCCTCCGTGGGCCGCTTTTTCCACGCTTCTGCATACGCTAGTTCACAAACTAACACCCCCTATGGGACCCCCAATGCCGGTACAACCGTATGTGGTCCCTGCAGCTAACCCGCCGTGGGCAGCTGATTTATCTGCTCAATAAAAGAAGTTGAACCAGTCCCTGACTACTAAAAAGTCTGCACAACGCTCGCCTAAGTCCAAGAGGTCCTCCAAGCGAGCGCTTGTCTCCTCACAATCCACTGCTGTCACTGACACCTCGTCTGATGAAGACAGCACATACACTGACCCCACAGGTTCTGACTCAGATACGGATGATGGGGAGGGTAGTTCACATGTGGATGTTCCTGATCTTTTGGAGGCTATTAAGTTAATTCTGCAGATTACGGATGATCCCGAGCCATCCGTTCCTCCTAAGAAACCAGATAGGTTCAAGCGTCAGAAGATGGTTAAACAGGTTTTACCTCACTCTGATCACCTAGTGGATATACGTCAGGAACCCTCGGAAAGCCCGGCTACAAAGTTTGTGCCTCAAAAGAAGATGCTGGCTCGCTATCCCCTCGCGCCAGAGCTGTCTAAGAATTGGGAAACGCCTCCTCCAGTAGACTCACATGTGGCTAGGATGGTGGTTTCCTCAGCTCTACCTGTCACTACCGTCACGTCTCTAAAAGAGCCTACGGATAAACGTGTAGAGGGTTGTCTGAAAGCGATTTACACCCTCATGGGTGCTGCACAAAGGCCCACTATTGCAGCTACATGAGGTGCAGAGGCTATTGAAGCATGGGCCTTGGAGTTAGAAGCTGAAATCTCCTCTGACCATGCTAGACAATGCTTGTCATGTATTGTCACAGCTTCTCGATATATTAAAGAGGCGGCTTCTGATGCCGGTATCCTAGCAGCCAAGGCCTCTACTACGTCAGTCCTGGCTCACAGGATATTGTGGCTGAGATCCTGGTCTATGGATCTGGACTGTAGGAAAACACTGGTGGTACTCCCTCTCAAGGGAGATATTGTGTTTGGGGAGGACTTAAATAAGATAGTGGCTGACTTGGCTACTGCCAAAACTGCCTGTCTGCCTAATACAGCTCCTTCTGTGTCGAAGGCCAAAGGCACGTCCTTTCGCCCCTTTCGTCCTTTGGGTAAAGCAAAAGGTCAGGCGTACCATAAGCAGGCCCACACTTCCAAACCTGGTAAGCCGAAGCCTAAAAGAGCCTGGGCTGCCCGTCAGCCAGCTGCCAAGACCGATAAGCCTGCCACATGACGGGGCGGGCATCCCCCTGGGGGATCCCAGGGTGGGGTGCCGGCTTCTAGGGTATACCCAGGAATGGTTGAAGACCACTTCAGATGCCTGGGTACGGGAAGTCGTCACTCGAGGTTACGCCATAGCCTTCAAAAACCGACCCCCTCATCGAGTTTGCCAGACAGACGTCCCGTCGGACCAGACAAAGGCAAACACTCTGCATTCGGTGGTACAGACTCTCCTGGATACAGAAGTCGTAGTACAGGTGCCTCTTGCTCAGAGGAGCCGGGGGTACTATTCTCCGCTGTTTCTAGTACCGAAACCGAATGGGTCCTCCCGGCCCATTCTCAACCTCAAGGCAATGAACAGGTTTGTGAAGGTTTCCAAGTTCCGTATGGAAACCCTTCGCTCTATAGTTCTGGCCTTGGAACCTGGGGACTACATGGTCTCCCTGGACGTAAAGGATGCTTACCTGCATATTCCTATAGCAGTGTCACATCAACAATACCTGAGGTTCGCTATTGGCAACCTACATTACCAGTTTCGGGCGTTACCTTTTAGTTTAACAACGGCTCCGCGAGTCTTCACCAAAGTTATGGCAGTGATGACGGTGGTACTCCGCCGTCAAGGGGTCAGGATACTGCCGTATCTGGACGACTTGTTAATCCTGGCAAATTCCCCAGATCTTCTTCTGTGTCATCTGGATATGACAATCCGGTTTCTACAAGCCCACGGGTGGCTCATCAACTGGAAGAAATCATCCCTGGTCCCTGCTCAGAGCATGGTGCACCTGGGAGCGCTGTTGGACACTCACAACCAGAGGTTGTTCTTGTCTCAGGAGAATGTCCTGAAGCTTCAGGACAGGATTCGTTGCTTCCTTTCTCGTCCGCAAGTGTCGATACATTCGGCAATGCAGGCGCTGGGCCTCATGGTATGAGCATTCGACATGGTGGAGTATGCTCAATTCCATTCTCGCCCCCTCCAGAAGCTGATTCTAGCCAAGTGTAACAGCCTGCCTCACCGGATCAGGTCTCAAATGATCTCATTGACTCATTGAGGTCCATCTGTCGCTGCTCTGGTGGCTCCAGGACCAACAACTGTGCAGGGGCCGTCCCTTCTGGATATCCAACTGGGTCCTGTTGACGACAGATGACAGTCTAAGAGGTTGGGGCGCGGTGCTGGAGCAGCACTCCTTACAGGGTCGGTGGACCAAGGAGGAATCTCTCCTCTCTATCAACATTCTGGAGTTGCGGGCAGTCTTCAATGCGTTGAACCTGGCCCAGCATTTAATTCAGAACCGTCCTGTTCAAGTACAGTCGGACAACGCCACCACAGTGGCTTACATAAATCATCAAGGCGGCACTCGAAGCCTTTTGGCAATGAAGGAAGCCTCACGGATTCTGCAGTGGGAAGAACGCCATCTACCGGCAATATCGGCAATATTCATTCCGGGAGTCCTGAAGTGTGAAGCGGACTATCTCAGTCGTCAGGACGTGCATGCCGGCGAGTGGGGCCTCCATCCAGAAGTGTTTCAACTCCTCGTGGAAAGGTGGGGTCTCCCAGATGTGGATCTGATGGCGTCTCGACACAATCACAAGGTTCCGGTCTTCGGAGCAAGGACAAGGGATCCTCAAGCAGCATTCGTGGATGCGCTGGCGGTGCCGTGGAGGTTTCGGCTGCCGTACGTGTTCCCTCCGGTGTCACTTCTGCCCAGGGTAATTCGGAAGTTCAAGCAAGAAAGAGGAACTCTGCTTCTCATAGCTCCGGCGTGGCCAAGACGGCACTGGTTCTCAGACCTGCAAGGCCTATCGTCAGAGCATCCACTACTACTTCCACAACGCCCAGACCTCCTCGTTCAGGGCACTTGTGTCTACCAGGACCTAGCCCGGCTATCTTTGACGGCGTGGCTCTTGAAGCTTCCATCTTGAGGGCTAAGGGTTTTTCCGAAGAGGTCATTAAAACTATGTTGCGGGCCCGGAAACCGGCTTCTGCTCGGATTTACCATAGGGTCTGGCATTCATACTTTGTTTGGTGCGCATCTAACAATTATGACGCTTCCAAGTTTAGTACAGCCAAACTTTTGGCTTTTCTGCAGCAGGGCCTAGATTTCGGCCTACGTCTGGCCTCCCTCAAGGTTCATATTTCTGCATGGTCGTTGTGGTTTCAGAGAAAAATTGCGACTTTACCTGATGTTCATACTTTCACTCAGGGTGTGTTGCGTATCCAACCTCCCTATGTCCCGCCTGTGGCTCCTTGGGACTTGTGGGTGGTTTTGGAGGCGTTGTAGGAGCCTCCATTTGAACCTCTTGGTTCAGCTGACCTTAAATGGCTTTCCCTTAAGGTGGTGTTCTTGCTGGCTATTGCCTCTGCTAGAAGAGTGTCGGATCTGGGTGCCTTGTCTTGTAGTTCCCCACATCTGATTTTTCACCGTGACCGGGCGGTTCTTAGAACTCGCCCTGGATATTTACCTAAGGTGGATTCTTCGTTCCACCTTAATCAGGAGATTGTGGTTCCAGCCTTTGTCTCTCCTGATATGTCTCCCAAAGAGCGGTCTTTGGATGTGGTACGGGCTCTCCGTATCTATGTGAAGAGAACTGCTTCTATTCGAAAATCTGATTCTCTCTTTGTTTTGTTTGGATTTCACAAACGTGGCTGGCCTGCTCACAAGCAGACCCTGGCCAGATGCATTAGAATGGTGATTGCACATGCTTATGTGAAGGCTGGTCTGTCAGCTCCTGCTCACATTACGGCCCATTCTACTCGGTCTGTTGGACCTTCTTGGGCGGCCCAACGTGGTGCGACCCTTGATCAATTGTGTAAGGCGGCTACGTAGTCCTCCGGGAACACGTTCATAAGGTTCTATGCCTTCGATACTGCCGCTTCCCAGGATGCTTCCTTTGGATGCCGGGTTCTTGTGTCCGCTACAGTGCGTCCCCTCCCATAAGGAATTGATTTAGGACATCCCCATTGTCCAGACTTGTGGAGCCCAGTGTACCCCGCAGCAGAAAACAAGATTTATGGTAAGAACTTACCTTTGTTAAAACTCTTTCTGCGAGGCACACTGGGCTCCACAAGGCGCCCACCCTGACGCACTTAGCTTCTTTGGGTTGATATGGCATTAGCCGCTGACACGTCTCTTGTCGTGAGAGTGTGGTGTATGTGGCTACTAACCGTTGTCGTCTCTTTTCCTGCTACTGCATTGGGCTGGTTAACTAAAACTGAGCTCCTGTGCTGGGAGGCGGGGTGATATAGGAGGCGGCGCTGTGCATTCTGGGAACAGTCAAAGCTTTGAGTCTGTTGGGGCCTCGGATCAAGATCCTACTCTACACCCCATTGTCCAGACTTGTGGAGCCCAGTGTACCTCGCAGAAAGAGTTTTAACAAAGGTAAGTTCTTACCATAAAACTCGTTATTTTCAGATCTGCGTTAGCACCTTCATATTTATAGGTACAATAGCTCCAAAACTAAAGATACTCCTGTCTTCGGATTACTTCCACCCACTCCTATCTCCAAGATTTTTCACGTGCTGATCCCTTTCTCTGGAATTCTTTACCTCTCCCCCTCAGACTCTCCACAAAACTTCAAATGGGCTCTTAAGACCCACTTCTTTACTAAACCCAGCCAAATCTCATCCTAACCCTCTGTTCCACGCTCTCTATGTACCCCATCTGTGTCACCCGTGTCTGTCTACCCCTCCCCTTAGAATGTAAGCTCTCACGAGTAGAGCCCTCTTCCCTCATGTGCTTATCCTTTTCTTACTTTAATAATCCTCAACTGCCCAAATCCTGCAGTTTTTTGGGTCACCTTGGAACTTCTCTATGTCGTTTAATGGTGTAGTTATGCTTAGTTACCCTGTACTTGTCCTATATTGTCTTCAACTGTAAGTCACTGTTTTCCGGTTTTGATTATGTGCATATGTACTCTGTAATTGGGCGCTGCGGAACCCTTGTGGCGCCATATAAATAAAAGATAATAATAATAATAATAATAATAATAATAATAATAATTTTACTGTAACATAATTGTAAACCTCTTCTCCTTTTGGTACATGGACCTCAAAACTTGTAAAAACGCTTTTCTGAAAAAGTCGATTTGCTATTAGTGTAAAACTAGATTAATCCTGAAGAACTGAGAATAGAATCTGCAGTTTATGTTCCTTTCACATACAGTACAATATGCTCTTTCCCTTATAACAACGGACTTTAAGCACTAAACACCCAACTAAAATTATAATCAAGAAAATCTGACAAGATGCTGATTAAACCGAAATACAATTATATAAAATAAACTGCAAAAATCTTGAAATAAAAACAAAAAACACAAAACAGTTTGAAATATTCAAATAACAATATGGAACACACTGCAGTTCTGCCAGTACTCCACAGCGGGTGGTCTTCTGTTTGCCGGCGGTCGGGCTCCCGGCGCTCAGTATACCGGCGCCGGGAGCCCGACAGCCGGCATACAGACAATTATTTTCCCTCGTGGGGGTCCACGACCCCCATAGAGGGAGAATAAAATGGTGTGGCGCGCGCAGCGAGCCCGCAAGGGGCTCATTTGCGCTCGCCAAGCTGTCGGTAAGCCGGCGGTCGGGCTCCCGGCGCCGGGATGCTGGTCGCCGGGAGCCCGACCGCCGGCCAGCCGTAGTGAACCCCTCCACAGCAAATCTCCCCATTACAGGCCAGCTACATACGGGTGGCAGCAATTGATAAATAACCCTTCATCTCTTCAAGACGTCATTAGTAAATTAAGCTATGTTGCCTCATACCCGTTTCTGGCTGCAGCTTCTTGTCTCCCACATGTACGATTGTGCTGCTGTAGCTGCAGTGGCTGGTTAGCGACGCCACACTCTCAGCCTTGGCGGCCATAGAGAGTTGTGTAATAGCAAGACCAGGAGCAGGCATGGAGGTGAGGGATGGGTGTGGCAGAGAGCCTGGCACAGACTGGCAGGTGGTGGCAGGTCCAGAAATGGGAGCAGAGCTTGGTACCCCAGTAAAGCATTTAACTACAGAACGCGCAGCAGGACCTGCCAAAGACAGAAGGAACGGGCTGTGGGCAAATGTGGTCAGTTTGTGCATCCTCTCTGTCAGACACTGGTCATCTGGAGATCAGTTAACACACAGACAAGGTTACACTACTGTACAGTCTGCTTATTTTAACGCAGCAAACATGGACAGTGCAGTGTACATAATTAACCAATCCGTACTTGTCCTACTAGAGTATTATGTATGCTGGTTCCTGGGACCATGGGAAACAAAGCAATCCAGCCTATTATATAAGAGTTGTCATGAACTAACTGAAATCCCAGAAAACTATATAGAGGTATCAACTTATCTATCATCATTACAAATGTGCCAGTAATAAAGTGGCCCATGCCCCAATTAGTTATGGGTTATGGCCTAAATAAACGTACGCATGTGTCTTTCTTGCCGACCCTCCCGATCTTGCATTCGGACCCGTTCATCATCTGATGACGTTTTCTCTGAAGAAAGCAATTTGCGTTTCTCAAAAGCCAAAACACTGCAGCTCTCCAGATATCTAAAAGCAAAATGATAAAAACATAATAGACAAAAGAATAGATGAAAAATTCTACATTACACAGACATAACTGTTTGTTATTCTAGGGCCATTTTTTGTTGTGTCTTTCTATCGGGCTAACACCAATTATTACATTTAAATCTGATAAATACACATACACTGTCTAAAAGGAAATATGATCAATCTAGTTCATAACTAATCCAAACAATCCATGTTTCTGATAAAGGCTGTGCTCACCTGATAACACTGTCCAGGCAGCTTATCTGCTGGTAAGAGTAGGGCTGCTTTACTGGCAGACGCTCACAGCGTGGGGAGCAGGTGGCCACTGATAAGCCCTCGAGATTGATGTCCTTACAATTCCCATTAAGGGTGATACCTGGTAATACAATACTGTAATTAGGTTCCTTCTTTTTCCTGCTTAGTCTCTTTTCACATCCAATTTCAATTTTTCTGTTCCAATCATTTAAGATCTTCATGCACCCAATGTAACAGAACATTTTCTAGTAGCCCCCTATAAGAGTACTGCCTATAATGAACTATGCATTTCATGGTTTCAGCAGCTCGCATGGGTATTCCGGATATTCCTATCAAAAGTCATGCACAGCGCACATAAGTATTTCCACAATCTTCTCCTCATCAAATATACAGATTTCTAGTCTCAGGTCACAGTGCTTCCTAGATCAGTCTTAAGGCCCGTATTCATGGGCAGATCTGGGGAGAGATGTGTGCTGAGCGGTTCGCTCAGCACATATCTCTTCCCCCCACTCAGCACAGCGCGATGTGTGCTGAGCGTGAGAGGGGGGGGGATGCTCATTTCACCCAGCAAGTGAAATGAGCGACCTGTTAGATTGAGGCCATGCAATGTGCAGAGAGATTTGGTTGGGGAGTGTTGAAACTGATATCTAAATTGCAGTGTAAAAATAAAGCAGGCAGTATTTACCCTGCACAGAAAGAAAATAACCCACCCAAATCTAACTCTCTGCACTGTAACATCTACCCCACCTGCAGGGCACATGGGCCCTCATTCCGAGTTGTTCGCTCGCTAGCTGCTTTTAGCAGCATTGCACACGCTAAGCCGCCGCCCTCTGGGAGTGTATCTTAGCTTAGCAGAATTGCGAACGAAAGATCAGCAGAATTGTGAATAGAAATTTCTTAGCAGTTTCTGAGTAGCTCGAGACTTACTCAGCCATTGCGATCAGTTCAGTCAGTTTCGTTCCTGGTTTGACGTCACAAACACACCCAGCGTTCGCCCAGACACTCCCCCGTTTCTTCAGACACTCCCGCGTTTTTCCCAGAAACGCCAGCGTTTTTTCGCACACGCCCAGAAAACGGGCAGTTTCCGCCCAGAAACACCCACTTCCTGTCAATCACAGTACGATCACCAGAACGATGAAAAAACCTCGTTATGCCGTGAGTAAAATACCTAACTTTTGTGTAAAATAACTAAGCGCATGCGCTCTGTGAACCTTGCGCATGCGCAGTAAGCGACTAATCGCAATATAGCGAAAATTGGCAACGAGCGAACAACTCGGAATGACCCCCATGGTTTTGCCCAACTGCTAACAAATTTGCTGCTACAATCATGTCTGAATTACCCCCTATGTGTAATATGCATAAGATGAAAGTAATGCCATAAAGGCCATTTAAGATGAGATCCCTTAGCCTTGTAGGGTGCCAGCTGAAGACCCAAGTCCTATCTCTTGTGCATATTGCTGTTCCATATTGCAGAACATGTACTGTCCGTTTTTTTATTTTGACAAGTACCTGGATTACAAATGGATTACAAGAGGAGCCTTCTATCCTGGATTTTGTGAGTATAATTTTTTCCACAGGTACACCATGGATTCTACATGGAGAAGAGGACCGACCCTCGTGTGAACATAAGGTAAGTATGTGTATATGGAGGTGTGTATGTATGCATTAAAGTTATACTTTCAAGGTGTGTGTCTTATGTTTTTATTGGGGTATTTTTTTAGTAGTAGTACTACAGGTACCAGCGGGCCCGGTTTTCCTCCGCATGCTGGTACTTGTGGTTCTCCAAGTACCAGCTTGCGGGGGAGGCTTGCTGGGACTTGTAGTACTGCTACTAAAAACAATATTCATTTTTTTTCCAAACGGCTATCAGCCTCCCATCCGCAGCCCTTGGATGGGGGGGGTCAGCCTCGGGCTTCACCCCTGGTCCTTGGGTGGCTGGAGGGGGGGGACCCCTTGATTGAAGGGGTCCCCACTCCTCCAGGGTACCCCGGCCAGGGGTGACTAGTTGGTTATGTAATGCCAGGGCCGCCGGGACCTATATAAAAGTGTCCCCCGGCTGTGGCATTATGTATCTGGCTAGTGGAGCCCGATGCTGGTTTCAGAAATACGGGGGACCCCTACGCTTTTTGTCCCCCGTATTTTTGGAACCAGGACCAGGCACAGAGCCCGGTGCTAGTTGTTTAAATATGGGGGAACCTCTATCATTTTCCCCCACATATTTTTGCAACCAGGACCGGCTCAAAGAGCCCGAGGCTGGTTTTGCTTAGGAGGGGGGACCCCACGCAATTTTTTTTCCAAAAATAAACACTTTCCCATCCCCTTCCCACTGACAAACATGCACAGATCTCATGGATCCCTGCATGCCTATCCAAACACGGGATAAAAAAGCAGGTCTGTTTTTTTTTAGCACTTTTTCACGATTTGTATTTCAGCACGGCAGTGTTTGGCTATTGTCGGCAGTGTTTGTGATTTGCACTTTTTAGTAAATTACCGATTTCTACCAAATTGCAGGCGTATTTGACCGATGGTGTATTGATTCGTGATTTTTTCCTAGGACTTCCAAAATATTACGAATGCCCTCATCACTGCCGAGATTTTTGCTTAGTAAATTACCGAAATGACACTTTGAAGAAAAAACGGCATCTCGGTCAAAATCGGGACCTTAGTAAATATACCCCAAAGTGTACAATAGAGGAGATACAAATATACAAATTGCAAAACGATCCAAACTCTGGGTGTAAATGAAGCCTTGGGAATACAGGATAAGGGTAATCCCAATGTCTGGCCTTACCGATGGCAGGATGTGAATGCTTTCTTATGTTACTGATTACATATAACATACACCCCTCACCTCCCTTACTTTGATCTAAAAACCAGTGAACAAAGTCACACAGTTCTCTGTTACTTTCTACGGGCAACTAATAATGTAAAGGTAATAAACAAACAACGGCAAATAGCACTGAAAAGCCAGCAATGTAAGTGAAAACACTGGAACCTGTCCTTTCATACCGGTTTCAGGTGTGATCTCCAGGTTCTGTGGATCTGTAATCTCTGGACTGCTAGATCCTTCCTCTCCCTTTGGCCTATGCACAGGGAGGGTACCCTGTAAGAACATAGGGCAGTGTTACATACAGCAAAACCCTTCTGTTACAACAGATCTATCCACAGCCAACCCCTATTGTACTCAGGGCTTCACAAATGTGAATAGAGGCACTGCATTCAATTTTCATTCATCTATACAGAAAAGGAGCGTGTATTGGGGGGCGGGGGGGGGGAGGAGTAAGGAGGCCTTGTTGGGCTTACGAAGCATCCTATGCACAGCTATGGGGAGTCTATACACACAAGGCATGGTCCAGCCACACGTCACACACTGCAGCTGATCAAGCTGATACATACAGAGTGACAGAGTCAGCCTCTGTATAACTACTCCATTAAACACAGCATTGTTTTATTCAAGACAGCACATACTTCTCATGGTGACGCACAGACCTGTGCCATAAATACAAAAAAAAAAAACACATCGGCATACTTGAAGTGTAACGCACATTCACACAGGTGAGCCTATCACGCTCTGTCTATCCCACACACACAAATTATGCTGCATGCTGTCACTGGGATTAGAGCCGTACTCTCTGCCCACACAAGCAGAGCGCAAATACAGGTGGAAAGGGGGAAGCACAGGCAGAAGGGGGGCTGGCCTGTAAGACTGTGCCCCTAGGTTCCGATGCAATGCATGATTACATAGTGCCCTGGGAAGAGGAGCAGGTTCACTGAATCGATCTGTATCCTGACAAGGCCTATACTATGGGAAAGAATTAAATTAGGGGCGCACTAGAAATAGGAAATGACTCACACGTGCAGGAAACAAATACATGAAATGAATAAGATGAATGGGAGCAGCAAACGGCACTGCTGAGGTGGAAGGTGGACAGTTTTTAAGTAGGAAGATGTTTAGAGGAAACTTAGAGAGGATATAAAAGGCAAAGAGAGAACAATAGACTGTCTAACATCTGAGCAAATCATTTAGTCTAACACCGGAGGACGACAATATAAAGAACATAATAATCAATACTGATGATAAGCGAGAATTAATAAAAGAATAACATAATGGTGACATGATCCCAACCTTGGGGCTGATGCCGAGAGGAACCCATGTAGCCTATAATTGCTCCTGCATTGGAGGAAACTAAATGCATGTGCATTCACCAGTGTGTGGAGTTGTACAGATCTCTGTGGCCGGACTGCACACCTCATATCTGTCATCACTATTAGTGTGCACTGGCACCAGCCCTATCCCTGATGCAAAAGATCCGCCTGAAGTCAGACGTCATTTTTGCATAGCCCACAACTCCGTAAATTTTGCCCCTTCAGTAGCAAGTGGAGAGGAGACTGAGCTGTGTGAGACTCGGCATTCCAAGTACGAGCATGCACTCGGCTACAGAGCGCGGGAAACCTCCATAAAGCCAACATGTAACTCTGCACCAGCCCACGTGTGAACCCAAACCCTAATGCGTTGCCAATTAACGGATTCCACTAACCTGCTTCTCCTTCGTGTCCTCATTGAGGTTCCCATTACTGTCACTAGACGAGGCTCCGCTCATTGGGTGTTCATGAGAGCCATTGCTGCCCAAACTGCCATATCCACTGGAGCTGCTATTATGGACAGGCTGAGGGGAGACAGAGAACATCTGTATAACCTGTCTGATTGCAGAGTACAACATTGTGTTCCTACAGAAGAGCAAAGTGTATCCCCTGTGACTGATCACTCTCACAGCCAATTGCACGCAGGTATCCCTCCTTATGGGGTCTACATGTAGAAATAATTTTATGACCATTTAGCGTATCTACATCAGTTATTCCTATACAGACCTGAATGCATTATAATTATATTATATATATACACATACATACATACATACATACATACATACACACACACACACACACACATATACACACACACACTTATTGAGAAATAAGTATGACAGCGCGAGTAGGTTTATTTTACACAAGAGGAATCACCTGCATGAGAAGTTGATGTATTTGCTCTGTGAGCTCCTGAACTCCAGGTTGTAGCGACTGATCTTCCAAGTGTCGGGGTGCAGTAAAAATGTCTTCATTTACAGGACCCCTATTAACAAAGCAAAGATCTTTACATCAGACTGTGCCATTTTTATTTGTTGTACAACTAGAAAACATACAGTACCAGTGTCATATGTTATCAGATCTAAGCTGGGTCTCAAAGTAAAGTTCCCTCCAGTTACTTACTGGACATGTTATTGGATTACTTGAACAGACTTCAAAGCCAGGGAGCCAACAGCACTTACCACCCAAGATCTACTTCCAGAAAGCTACTAATGGGTCCTAAAGTTTAATAAGAGATTGCTCACTGTACTTCTTCAAGGTAAAATAAGCTAGACCTCATTAAGATTTGGATGTACAGTATGTCAATTTTAATTTGTGAATAATATACGGATTTCTGTAATGCACATAAGCACTAAAACAAGTCCGTATCTAGATTTATGTGCACTGTAAACATGCATCACTTTACTCCAGGAGAAGTGTAATGAGGAAGGGGGACACAGGGGTAGGCAAGCGTTAACAGTGTACAATAATAATGCAACATAATTAGATGCACCCACTACTGACTGTTTGCCTACTGGGCGTATCACTATATTATATAACCAGTTATTGCTGTCTATTAGTTTTCCATGTGGACTAGTGTAGAAAAGAAAAAAAAATTACCATTAGAAAGGGCTACACAGATATTTGTATTCAATTATACTTCTATGGAAAATGCAACATTTGCATTTCTTCATAATCATCAAGACACTTGCACTATTATATTGTATACAAAAAGGATTAGATCAAGACATTGCTCTATGCTGTTAGGTGGAAGCATAAACCTTGTAAGCCTGACGCAAATATTACCATTTTTCAGTACTGTTACCGTTGAAAAGCCTTTCTGCAGCGAGGAAGATTGACGGAACATACAGTAGTATACCGTAATGCATAAAAGCACTGGCACCTGCCGTACTCACATTCTGACTTTATGTCTGCCAATGATGAAAGACACTTTTCGACTCCAGGGGTTGATGAAGCTGGACCAACTGGTATCTATGGTGATGTACTCCCCATTACGGGCACAAAATCGTATCGGGGAGAAGTTAAAAGGTTGTCCTCCATACTGGAGAACTAGAAAAGGGAAAACACCAGGTTTAATAACACTTAATGTTCCGCATTTTTTATCTTTTGCTAATTTTAAGTTACTCATTATTATGTCTTCCATATTATTATTTTTTTTAAATGCCCTTCACCTCTTGCTACCTGCCTAACACTAGCAGAACAAAGAAGGTATCTCTCTCGTGGAATCTCCACTGTTTGACCAATTCATCGCACCCTCCGCGATGACATGCTGGGCAGTCTGTGGGGCAGATTTATTAAGCCTGGTGAAGTGATAAAGTGAAAGGTGATAACGCACCAGCCAATCAGATCCTAACTGCCATGTCACAGGCTGGGTTTGAAAAATGACAGTTAGGAGCTGACTGGCTGGTGCTTTATCACCTTCCAATTTATCACTTCACCAAGCTTAATAAATCTGCCCCTGTGTATCTACGGGTCCAGGAGAAAAGAGGAGCTGCTTAGAAGTAACATCCAGGTCCTGATTGGACAAGCAAAAGGCCATTCATCCAATCAGGAGCCAACTGTCATTTCTAGCAGGTGTGTTGGATCCCTAAGTACTTTGCTGAAATTAGCAAGACATCTAAAGCCCCAGAAGAGGTATCCCCATCCAAGTACTAACAGAAAGAAAGGAGGGTCGTTTTAAAAAAAAAACCCAAAACATTAAAGTCAGTTAAAATTCCTTTTAAAAGCAAAGACCAAAGAGGTAATTGTCTGATTGGATTCTGAATAACTTGCAGATGGAGTGAGAAGTGACAGTATACACTTACTCTTCTTATGCACAGCCAGCATGAGAGACCGGTCACTGGGATGCAGGTGCAGTATAATGGGGCTGCCAATCAGGTCTTGGGGCAGGTAGCCCAACAAGGGCACAGCTCTGTGGATATTAAAACCAGAGCTCAGCATGCAAAGCAACTGTATGCAGGAACAAATGGGCATAAAAGCAATTATCTGAGAGAGGTTAAAGTAACGTTTAACCCTCTGCACTGTGGCCTCCTCACCTCTCATCCACATCCTGGAACATGCAGTTGGGGGTGTGAGTGGTTGTGAAGATGCGTTTATCTGCCAGAATCCGTGGCGCTAACACAGAAAAAAATAAGATTTTAAACGTGCCGGTAAATCTTTTTCTCGTAGTCCGTAGAGGATGCTGGGGACTCCGTAAGGACCATGGGGATAGACGGGCTCCGCAGGAGACATGGGCACTTTAAGAAAGACTTTGACTGTGGGTGTGCACTGGCTCCTCCCTCTATGCCCCTCCTCCAGACCTCAGTTAGAGAAACTATGCCCAGAGGAGACGGACAGTACAAGGAAAGGATTTTTGTAATCCAAGGGCAAGATTCATACCAGCCACACCAATCACACCGTATAACTTGTGATATACTATCTAGTTAACAGTATGAAGAACATATCATCGGCCCAAAACCGCTGAAACTATAACATAACCCTTATGAAAGCAATAACTATATACAAGTCTTGCAGAAGTAGTCCGCACTTGGGACGGGCGCCCAGCATCCTCTACGGACTACGAGAAAAAGATTTACCGGTAGGTTTAAAATCTTATTTTCTCTAACGTCCTAGAGGATGCTGGGGACTCCGTAAGGACCATGGGGATTATACCAAAGCTCCCAAACGGGCGGGAGAGTGTGGATGACTCTGCAGCACTGATTGAGCAAACAGGAGGTCCTCCTCAGCCAGGGTATCAAACTTATAGAACTTTGCAAAGGTGTTTGACCCCGACCAAGTAGCAGTTCGGCACAGCTGTAGTGCCGAGACCACTCGGGCAGCCGCCCAAGACGAGCCCACCTTCCTAGTGGAATGGGCCTTAACCGATTTCGGTAACGGCAATCCTGCCGTAGAATGCGCCTGCTGAATCGTGTTACAGATCTAGCGAGCAATAGTCTGCTTTGAAGCAGGGCCGCCAATCTTATTGGCTGCATACAGGACAAACAGTGCTTCTGTTTTTCTGATCCTAGCCGTTCTGGCCACGTAAATTTTCAAAGCCCTGACCACATCAAGGGACTCGGAATCCTCCAAGTCACGTGTCGCCACAGGCACGACAATAGGTTGGTTCATATGAAAGGATGAGACCACCTTAGGTAGGAATTGAGGACGGGTCCGCAACTCCGCTCTATCCATATGGAAAACCAGATAGGGGCTTTTATGTGATAAAGCCGCCAATTCCGAAACTCGCCTAGCCGAAGCCAAGGCTAACAACATGACCACCTTCCAAATGAGATATTTCAACTCCACTGTTTTAAGTGGTTCAAACCAATGTGACTTAAGGAAACTTAACACCACGTTAAGGTCCCAAGGCGCCACCGGAGGTACAAAAGGAGGCTGAATATGCAGTAGTCCCTTCACAAAAGTCTTACTTCAGGTAAAGAGGCCAATTCCTCTTGAAAGAAAATGGATAAGGCCGAAATCTGAACCTTAATGGAGCCTAATTTTAGGCCCAAATTCACTCCAGTTTGTAGGAAGTGAAGAAAACGGCCTAGATGGAATTCTTCCGTAGGAGCATTCCTGGCCTCACACCAAGAAACATATTTTCGCCATATTCGGTGATAATGTTTAAATGTCACGTCCTTCCTAGCCTTTATTAGCGTAGGAATGACCTCATCCGGAATACCTTTTTCCGCTAGGAACCGGCGTTCAACCGCCATGCCGTCAAACGCAGCCGCGGTAAGTCTTGGAACAGACAGGGACCTTGTTGTAACAGGTCCTGCCTTAGAGGAAGAGGCCACGGATCTTCTGTGAGCATTTCTTGCAGATCCGGATACCAGGTCCTTCGTGGCCAATCTGGAACAATGAGATTTGTTCTCACTCCTCTTTTTCTTATTATCCTCAACACCTTGGGTATGAGAGGAAGAGGAGGAAACGCATATACCGACTGGAACACCCACGGTGTCACTAGGGCGTCCACAGCTACCGCCTGAGGGTCTCTTGACCTGGCGCAATACCTTTGTAGCTTTTTGTTGAGACGGGATGCCATCATGTCTATTTGGGGTAGTCCCCACCGACTTGCAATCTGCGCGAAGACTTCCTGATGAAGTCCCCACTCTCCCGGATGCAGATCGTGTCTGCTGAGGAAGTCTGCTTCCCAGTTGTCCACTCCCGGAATGAACACTGCTGACAGAGCGCTTACATGATTCTCCGCCCAGCAAAGAATTCTGGTCGCTTCCGCCATTGCCACTCTGTTCCTTGTGCCGCCTTGGCGGTTTACAAGAGCTACTGCGGTGATGTTGTCTGACTGGATCAGAACTGGTCGATTTCGAAGTAAGATCTCCGCTTGACGTAGGGCGTTGTATATGGCCCTTAGTTCCAGGATGTTGATGTGAAGACAAGTCTTTTGACTTGACCAAAGTCTTTGGAAATTTCTTCCCTGTGTGACTGCTCCCCAACCTCGGAGGCTCGCGTCCATGGTCACCAGGATCCAGTCCTGAACGCCGAACCTACGGCCCTCTAGAAGGTGAGCACTGTTTAGCCAGCACAGGAGAGATACTCTGGCCCTGGGGGACAGGGTGATCCGCTGATGCAATTGCAGATGGGACCCGGACCATTTGTCCAATAGGTCCCATTGGAAGGTCCTTGCATGGAATCTGCCGTATGGAATGGCTTCGTATGTTGCCACCATCTTTCCCAGAACTTGAGTGCAATGATGTACTGACACTTGTTTTGGTTTCAACAGGTTCATGACTAGAGTCATGAGTTCCTGTGCTTTTTCCGTCGGAAGAAAAACCCTTTTCTGGTCTGTGTCCAGAATCATGCCCAAGAAGGGCAGACGAGTTGTAGGATTCAGCTGCAACTTTGGAATATTGAGAATCCAGCCGTGTCGCTGTAACACATTCAGTGAAAGTGATACGCTGTTCAGCAACTTCTCCCGTGATCTCGCTTTTATGAGGAGATCGTCCAAGTACGGGATAATCGTGACACCCTGCTTGCGCAGGAGCACCATCATTTCCGCCATTACCTTGGTGAATATTCTCGGGGCCGTGGAAAGCCCAAACGGCAACGTCTGAAATTGGTAATGACAATCCTGTACCGCAAATCTCAGGTACGCCTGATGAAGGGGATATATGGGGACATGCAGGTATGCATCCTTTATGTCCAGAGATACCAAAAACTCTCCCCCTTCTAGACTGGCGATCACCGCCCTGAGCGATTCCATCTTGAACTTGAACCGTTTTAAGTAAAGGTTCAGGGATTTTAAATTTTAAATGGGTCTGACAGAACCGTCCGGTTTCGGAACCACAAACAGAGTTGAGTAGTACCCCTGCCCTGTTTTAATCAGGGGAACCACTACCACCACTTGTTGAGGACACAATTTGTGAATCGCATGTAACACTATCTCCCTTTCCAGGGGTTGCTTCGGTAGGGCCGATTTGAAAAACCGGCGAGGAGGCACTTCTTCGAATTCCAGCTTGTAACCCTGGGAAACTATTTCTATTGCCCATGGATCCACCTGTGAGTGGACCCAGACGTGGCTGAACAGTCGAAGACGTGCCCCCACAGGAGCGGACTCCCTCAGGGGAGCCCCAGCGTCATGCGGTGGATCTTGCAGAGGCCGGGGAGGACTTCTGTTCCTGGGAACTAGCTGTGTTATGCAGCTTTTTTCCTCTGCCCTTACCTCTGGCAAGAAAGGACGATCCACGTGCTCTCTTGCTTTTATTGGAACAAAAGGACTGCATTTGATAATGAGGCGCTTTCTTAGATTGTGAGGGAATATATGGCAAAAAATTTGATTTACCTGCCGTAGCCGTGGAGACGAGGTCCGAGAGTCCCTCTCCAAACAATTCCTCACCCTTGTAAGGCAACAACTCCATATGTCTCTTGGAGTCGGCATCACCAGTCCACTGTCGGGTCCATAAGACACGCCTAGCAGAAATAGACATAGCGTTTATCCTGGAACCCAGTAAACTAATGTCTCTTTGAGCATCCCTCATATACAAGACCGCATCTTTTATATGCCCTAGGGTCAATAAAATGGTATCCTTATCAAGAGTCTCAATATCCGTTGATAAGGAATCTGTCCATGCTGCTACAGCACTACAAACCCAGGCCGACGCAATAGCCGGTCTGAGTAACGTACCAGAATGTGTGTAAATGAACTTTAGGGTAACCTCCTGCTTGCGGTCAGCAGGATCCTCGAGGGTAGCCGTATCTTGGGATGGAAGCGCTATCTTTTTTGATAAGCGCGTCAAGGCCTTGTCCACCCTAGGGGAGGATTCCCACCGTATCCTGTCCTGCGACGGGAAAGGATACGCTGTTAGGATCCTTTTGGGAATCTGCAGTTTTTTGTCTGGAGTTTCCCACGTTTTTTCACATACTTCGTTCAGCTCATGTGAGGAGGGAAAGGAGACCTCAGGTTTCTTTCCTTTATACATGTGTACCCTCGTGTCAGGGACAGGGGGTTCCTCAGTGATATGCAACACATCTTTTATTGCGATAATCATATATCGAATACCTTTAGCCACCTTTGGCTGTAATTTAGTATCATCGTAATCGACACTGGAGTCTGAATCCATGTCGGTATCTGTGTCAACTATTTGGGATAGTGGGCGCTTCTGAGACCCCGAAGGTCCCGGCGACATAGGGACAGGCATGGGTTGACTCCCTGACTGTGCCCCAGCTTCGGCTTTGTCTAGCCTTTTGTGCAATAAATTAACATTTGCACTTAAAACATTCCACATATCCATCCAGTCCGGCGTCGGCACCGCCGACGGAGACCTAACATTCATAAACTCCCCCTCCTCCTTAGGTGAGCCCTCAACCTCAGACATGTCGACACACACGTACCGACACACCACACATACACAGGGAAGCTCTTTTCTGAAGACAGGTTCCCCAGCAGGCCCCTTGGAGAGACAGAGAGAGAGTATGCCAGCACACACCCCAGCGCTATATGACCCAGGAAAAACACAGTAAATTAATGTTTACCCAGCAGCGCTGTTTTATGTATCTGCGCCAATTATGTGCCCCCCCTCTACTTTAAAACCCTCTGTCACCGTGTGTCAAGCAGGGGAGAGTCCGGGGAGCTTCCTCTCAGCAGTGCTGCAGAGAAAAATGGCGCTGGTGAGTGCTGAGGGCGGCGGCGGGCCTCTGTCCTCGGCGGCGGGCTTCTGTCCCGCTCAATTTCAATACATGGCGGGGGCTCTTTTTATACATGTACAGTGCCCAGCTGTACATGTATATATACATCTGTGCCATAAGAGAGGTTTATATTGCTGCCCAGGGCGCCCCCCTGCGCCCTGCACCCTTACAGTGACCGGAGTGTGTGAGGTGAAGGGGAGCAATGGCGCACAGCTGCAGTGCTGTGCATTACGTCAGTGAAGATTCAAGTGTCTTCTGCCGCCTCAGATGGGTCTTTTCCTCACATACTCACCCGGCTTCTTTCTACCGGCTCTGCGAGGAGGACGGCGGCGCGGCTCTGGGACGGACGGCGAGGGTGAGACCTGCGTACCGATCCCTCTGGAGCTAATGGTGTCCAGTAGCCTAAGAAACAGAGCCCTGAACTCAGAGAAGTGGGTCTGTTTCTCTCTCCTCAGTCCCTCGATGCAGGGAGTCTGTTGCCAGCAGGCTTCCTGAAAATAAAAAACCTAACAAAAATGCTTTCTTACAGGAAACTCAGGAGAGCTCCTGAAATGCACCCAGTCTCCACTGGGCACAGTATCAAACTGAGGTCTGGAGGAGGGGCATAGAGGGAGGAGCCAGTGCACACCCAGAGTCAAAGTCTTTCTTAAAGTGCCCATGTCTCCTGCGGAGCCCGTCTATCCCCATGGTCCTTACGGAGTCCCCAGCATCCTCTAGGACGTTAGAGAAAACAACAAAGCAACACAATTTCCTCATCTTCACCACCATGACAGAGAACATAGCCAATTGCCAATTGTAGCCCCTGTCAGACAGGAGCTTTTATAATAAAATAAAACCCATCATTTCTGGCTGTGTAGAATAACACATCCTAACTTTGTGGCCTAATGCAATTTGCTAAAAATATCAGACAAGATCAGAAGTCTCTTTCTGCTCCTAAGCGGATAACGCTGTCACGTCATGTTTTGCAGGGGGATAGTTACAAACATGTCTCCCAGATCAAACAGATAAACACTGTGACACGGAGGCCCCGCTGCTGCAGAGTGATCAGAGATGAGGGAGGTAAAGCTACTCCTCACTGAGCAGCAGCCAGATGGAAAAATAAAAACATGTCTTGTAAAGTGTGATACATGTAGAGTACCCCCGCTCCAATTATAAGCTCAGAAACAGCAAAGATGTAATTCCCTAGGATCACCCTGTATGTAAACTGACCTATAGGAATGAGGACACAAATATACTGCATGTTCATTAGAAGCTGCAGCTGACATTTTCCGAACAAGGAAAAGCATGTGGCGCAATGTCTCACAGTACTTTGGGCCATGGGTTTGATTCCAACCAGGCATCTATGCCCTCTCATTGTCTGCATGGGTTTTCCTCAGGTACTGACGACTATTCTCCGTAAATCGCTGTGGGATGTGTGTGCACTTTATAAATAGCGGCCCATAAATACATAAATAAATAAATAAAAGAACCACAGTCATAGGTACCTTCATATCCAGAGTGCACTCGCTCTGCGAACAGTACGCAGCACAGCTGTTCTGTTGGGCTCTCCTCGGACTGTACACGGATCAGATATGGAGTCAGGCGGAAGGGGTGGTAAGACACTTTTCTGCGTGATTCGCGTCCACAACTGAAAGGTAACACAGAGCTGTCACAGAATGTATGAGCAAAAGGCATGTAGTGAAACCTCAGAGGTCACGCAACAACATTTTTCCTTTGGGAAAGTTAACATAGCAACAAAACAATGTCTGTGCGTGTAAGCGATCAACCCGAATGCAACTTACTTCATGGTCAGAGAACAAGAGACTTTCATAAGAGAAACACACAGCAGAATCACAGATCTGGGCGTCTGTTGCTATGCTTCATTTGGACGCAACCGTAAAATAAAATGTGCCTGATAATAGTCAAAGATATTTATTGGCTGAATTTGAGATGTTTTAGGTTATATTTAATTTGCTATGAATACGAGTGAGTGATAACAGACAAAGAGGTAAGAGTGCCCTGCTCGCAAGCTTACAATCTATAGGTAATGTAATATTTTCTAATTAACAGAAAAGTTAAGACATCCCTGCCACATGATCCAGACCTGTCTATAACACCTCTGTTATCAAATTAAGTATCCTTGAGGGTGCAGCTAGCACATTAGTTCCTTATGTCCTAGTGGTAGATTTACTAAAGTGAGAGTCTTTAGAACTGGAGATGTTGCCCATAGCAACCAATCAGATATTAGATATTATCTTCCAGAAGGTGCTAGATAAATAAGTAGAATCTGATTGGTTGCTTTGGGCAACATCTCCAGTTCTTAAAACCCTCACATTAGTAAATATACCCCCTAGTGTCTATGAGAGAAGATGTTCTTTAACTACAGTCTCCAAAAGTCCATGCATCCCTTTACTTTCAGCTGGGATAGGCAAAGTATTCTGCATCTTAAGGTGGGTACACACTAGTGTTTCCCCTTCCCGGGCATACATACTGAGCAATATGACGTTCATATCGCTCAGTGACGTCACGCCGCGGCCAGGCCATGCAGGCAGCTCTAGAACGACAGTCCAGATTGAGCTACCTGCACGGCCGACAGCGAGGGTCGTTAATGACCCGCGGCACGGCGGCATACACACTTGCTGAGAAAGTGAGCGTCGTCGCTCCGGGAGGGTGAAAATTAGCTACGTCGCTCATTTTCTCGGCAAGTGTGTATGCACCTATAGGTACAACTGGTTGCTACAACAGGAAATTGTAAAGGCTTAGGAGGAACTTATCAAACCTTCTAAATAGTGGTGAAGTGGACAAGTGGCCCCAAGCAATCAGGAACTAGCTAGCATTTCTAAAGTACATTCGATAAAACAGCTGACTGGGCAACCTTTCCACTTTGTCCACGCTATAGAAAGTTTGATAAATCCCCTATTAGTCTCTGGTGTTACTTAGAAAACTTCTGTAAAAAGGGACAATGTTAATATCATTCTCGCTCATTTGGACTTGTGATGCCCCAGAATGGGGTAGGTGGTGAGGTGTTCTTTCCAATTTAGTTTGACACAGTGACACAAGATGAATCGATATAGGAATACTGGTGTATAGTATGAAACCCTGCTGTGCATCCACTGGGTGTGTATTAGCTAGCAATGGATTACTGCACCCCTCGCAGTGCAGGAAAATCACTACCTTACAAAGCACAGATCTGACAAAGATTTGCACTGTTTGGCAGAATTACAAATCAATTTCCTCTAACCCATTTCCTGCAAAGGAGGTGAAGAATGGAGATTTCATTATAGCTTGTAACAGCATCATCCATTCAAGGCAAGCAGACAGTCTGACAACACGCAACCAATTACAGTGCATATACAGTACATCTTGGTAGTGCCCATCAACTGCAGAGACTGCTACACAACAAAAATAAGGACAACACCAAAGAGTCACAATTATGAGGTGCCTATGTAACAAAGGATATTCTGCACTCACCTGATACGACAGTAAAATGATTTTTCTTCCAGACCCTCCAGATATCCAGGATCTGAGAAAATGAAGAAGAGCAGTTACATACATTTCTCCAACAGTTCCTACTGCCTAAATATGTCACAACGATCAGTCAGCCTGCTCACTGGACCCCAATATCCATCCAAGGAGAAATACTTCAATAGTCAGAGGTCAATAATTTCACTCCTTCCTATAGGATGAACCAAATGTTTACAGAAGAGTAACTCCCCACAATCCCCCTTGGCAAGAAGTGCAGAATGGTCACATTTATAATCGCTCTTGCTACCCGACGCAATAAGCAATGGGCTGATCAACACCATAGTAATCTCCACACTATAAATATTCCCACATAATTCACACTACAGATATGGAATCACTTATCCACACTACTTAAGGTTTTAGTTCTGTAAATTAAAGCACCATCCTTAATATATAAAAGTATATAACTATACAAGTCTACTTAAATAAAACAATATACTGTTCAGGTACTGTATATTAGTATCATCCTCTAAGTAACGACTCAAAATGTCAACAACTTTGCAGGTGCAGATGCCAAGGACTATTCCTGAGAGACATAGCAAGAGGGAAGTAATGAACCAAACTTTAGAGTGTGAAAACCCCTTTGATGCAGAGTGAGGGTTAAGGGGGTGACAATGGTTTAAGGTTGGACATCTGAATGGTAGGTATGTCTAGATAATGCAGCTTTCAGAATGAAAGACTTTAAATTTATGGGTCATTGTGGTTTACATATGGTTTTAAGGTTTTCTGTGTGCCTCAAGCCCACAGAAGGTTTGAAGCAGACATTTGGTAGTGGGGAAGTTGGTGAGATGCGCTGGGATTAGCATCTGTTGAAATATCTTCGAACAGACAATATGGGTTTTAATCACTTGCCTGGCATGGTCGCATCAGATGCGACCATGCCTGCAAGTGCTCTATCTGACCTGGTCGCACAGGATGCGACCAGTCAGATAGAGTGTTAGCAGCGGCAGGGAAGATAAAACTTCCCTTCGCTGCAGCTGTCAAAGGGACCGGAAGGTCCCTCTGCCTCCCTGCACTCTTCCCCACTGATTGTCGTGCTGCCGATCACTGCTGATCGCTCAGTACGGCAGGTTTCCCCCCCTCCAGCGGCTGCAGACAATGGCACCCGCTGGGGAGTGTAAATGAACCCTCCCAGGCCACCCCTGTATATCTGCAGACTGTCCCGGCTTTCAAAATGATAGCCGCGATGGTCGCAATGTTCCCGATTGATGTTGTTTCGAGGTTTGAAAAATATATAAAAAATATATATATAATTTTTTTTAACTAAAATCATTTGGGATAGGGTTAAATTCATGTTCTTCACCTAATTCACTCATAAAATAAAATACGACAATTTCGGAGCGGTTTTGGGCGAAATAGTCAATTAAATGGTTAAGGGATCCCAGTAGTGCAATGATTTTTAACCTTTTTTTACTCGCGGCACACCGAACAATATTTTAAAATTGCCAAGGCACACCATCAGTTCCCCACAGAAAAAAACAAAAACACACACATTGGCCCTCGCAGTAAAAAAATAAAAAAAAGTCCAAACATACATTGGACTACACAGAAAAAACAATCACATTGCTCCCCACATAAATCCTATTGCTCTACACATAAATCAATCACATTTTTCCCCACATAAATCCTATTGCTCCCCACATGAATTATTCACATTGTTCCCCCCCCCCCCATAAATCCATAAATTCTTATTCTCCCCACATAAATCCTATTGATATCCTATTGTTCCCCACAGGAGAAATAAAATAACAAGTATTATCAGCTGTCCTCCTCCCTGTCCCTCAGGGGCGGGGGTTGTTCATAGTGGAGTGCTGCGAATACTGAGCAGCGGGCGGTCAGGCAGGTGTGGATGTGGGTGGGAAGGAAAGCTGTGTATGCAGGTGGAAACTGGAAAACATGTATGCAGGTGGGTGGGCTGGCTGGGTAGTGAGACGCAGCGGCTGTGACCTATGATATCACATAATTTTCAAGGCATAGGTCATGGCCGGAGCACGACTGATCCTCTAAGAAGAGCCCGGGCCAACAGTTCACTCTGAAGGTGCAGGAAGCTGCTCTGGCTCCGCGGCACACCTTGCAACTGGTCGCGACACACTAGTGTGCACGGCACACTGGTGAAAAAGCCTGCAGTAGTGCATGTAAGTCAACTCAACATTGTGGCAATTCAACCCCTGTATTAATGTAATACAATGCTATAATGTGCTGCAGTGACTTGTCTCCTAGCTCTCTTTAGTCTGCATTTAGCAATGTCTCACTTGTTACAGGACAGGTATTTTCATTTAGATAAGATTCTGTTATGGTTTCTTGACAGTAGGGTTCCTCACCAGTTCCACTGCAGATGTTTGATGATGGCAGTCTGTATGGAGTAGTCGAGCTGTAGAATACACTAACATCCTGCGGGGCCAAGAGCTCCACGAAACGAACCTGTGAAAACAGGTCTGAACTACAGCGCAACACTATTGAGGCCTGTTCCGAAATGTAGAGGATCCGTCCAGTTACTAAGGAAACAGTCACAGCGAATACATCCTGTGTGTAAAGAAATACAGAGAATTACTGACCGTTCAACCACCATCACAGACAAATGACAGCAAGCTAACGGTAGATGCTCATCATGCTTACCAAATTCATCCTATTTCACTCTGCAACATTACTATCAGCATAACTGGTTCACCGCAGACAGTAATTCGTGCCGGGCCAGTGGCCATGGGTAGAGCTAGGCCATCAGAGGCAGAGCTGAAGCATATGACTTTAGTCCCTGCCTCTTCAGTCAGTAGCACGTTTACAGTGACCCATACTGTATGTGCTGAATGATATGTCCTCTATACACCATATTCAGCAGCTGGGGAATGCTGAGTACATGACATAACATATCCAACATGCATACACTTTGTACAAATACAGTATTAAGCATATAAGAGAGTATACTATAGTCTTGAAGTGGTTAAAACAATCATTTATTTTAATAAACAAAACAATATTGTACCACATATTCTCTTAATTGTGATGATCATGCTTAACCTGTAACCTATAAGACTGGTCTCAAACATATTCATCACCGCCAAGAAACAAACATGTATCCAAGAATTCATGGCCACTTGTCTGATCAATGAACAATTTGACTCTAGCCAAACATGAATCACATTCCTTTAGGTATTCCCATATCTGGCTAACCAGTCTGAAATGTAAAGGGACACTTTATATCCTTCCAGATCAATCAATTATTATACACACAGGCTGATGGCAATTACAGGCCAACCAGATTTCCCATTCTTACAAAACCGATTTCCATAGCTGTGTAAGCGCAAGGCTACATCAGCATTCTCATCACATATCACAAAAGCGCCTGCTCTCAGAGTACTGTATATGATGAAAGGATTAAGTAGTAGGATAAAGAAGACTACTCCACATATTTCCATTTACAGGGCAGATGTCTCAAACCGTTCAGAGATAAAGTTGCCCAAAGCAACCATCGATGTCATGAAATAGCCTGTGCTAGATAAATGACAGCTACAAGAGGATTCATCATTATAGGCAACTTATGCACGTTAACGCTCTTGAAGGTTTGATGCATCTCCCCTTAAGTGAGGTCCTATGTTACAGCAGTGTGAAGATCTGACTAGGGGCAGTACGGACGGTGTAATGGTTAGCATAGCTGCCTCACAGCACTGAGGTCATGGGTTCAATTCCCACCATGGCCCTAACTGTGCGGAGTTTGTATATTCTCCCCGTATTTGTGTGGTTTCCTCCGGGTACTCCGGTGTCCTCCCACAATCCAAAAATATACTGGTAGGTTAATTGGATCCCAACAAAAATTAACCCTAGCATGAATGTGTCTGTGTGTACATGTGATAGGGAATATAGATTGTAAGCTCCACTGGGCAGGGACTGATGTGACTGGGCAAAATATTCTCGGTAAAGCGCTGCGGAATATGTGTGTGCTATATAAATGACTGGTAATAATAATAACTGAAAGGACTGCATAGCATTGCACATATTCAGTTTTACTAAAGAAGCATTATCTATCTCTAAAATACAGAGGTCGGAGAGAGAGATAAACAAAGCCACTCTGTACAAGTAAATTGAAACCCCTGTCACAGTCTGATAATCAGGAAGTCAAAGAAATAGTTGAATCATAGTAAGTTTCTATATATAAATAAAAACATATCAGTCATCATCCAATGACTTTAGATGGAATGCGTTCAGCATGTGACGCCGCCAGAATCCCGACACCACTCAGGAAACCACCACCAGGCCACAGACATCCTGAAGGGGAGTATCGGGGTTCAAGGTTAGGGCCCACGGGAGGGGGGTTAGGGTTAAGCACTAAGGGTGGTGGTTAGCTGTAGCTGCCAATCACGGAGGGTTCGCCATAGCCATCCTCCCCCCAAAAGGTTAGGGTAGGGGACAGGGAGGGGAAAATACTTACCCCGTGTGTTGCTTGGATCTTCAGACACTGAAACCCATGGGGGGATGCAGCTGCAGGCGTAAATGGAGGAATCGTAGCAGGTACCCTCCTTCTTACAATGGGGAGATACATGATATGTGTGGCTAGCCAATTAACGCAGGTGTCTTTGGGGACATAGCCGCAAATAATGTATGATAAAAGGGCCCCTCAGTCCTTACCTCCAATCTCTTTTGACATCACTAGTGCATGGTGTTCTTTGGACCTCTACCAAACTTAGGCCCTCATTCTGAGTTGTTCGCTCGTTATTTTTCTTCGCATCGCAGCGATTTTCCGCTAACTGCGCATGCGCAATGTTCGCACTGCGGCTGCGCCAAGTAAATTTGCTAAGAAGTTTGGTATTTTACTCACGGCATTACAAGGTTTTTTTTTTCGTTCTGGTGATCGGAGTGTGATTGACAGGAAGTGGGTGTTTCTGGGCGGAAACTGGCCGTTTTATGGGTGTGTGTGGAAAAACGCTACCGTTTCTGGGAAAAACGCGGGAGTGGCTGAAGAAACGGAGGAGTGTCTGGGCGAACGCTGGGTGTGTTTGTGACGTCAAACCAGGAACGAAACTGACTGAACTGATCGCAGTGGCAGAGTAAGTTTGGAGCTACTCAGAAACTGCTTAGAAATTTTTATTCGCAATTTTGAGAATCTTTCGTTAGCAATTCTGCTAAGCTAAGATTCACTCCCAGTAGGCGGCGGCTTAGCGTGTGCAATGCTGCTAAAAGCAGCTAGCGAGCGAACAACTCGGAATGAGGGCCTTAGAAAGTATGCCACCTAGTGGCAACTTTCACTTCTTAGCCAAAAAATAAGGTGAAAATAAAATGGCTGAGAAAAGTTCACCAGCACCAAGCACTTCAGGGATTTCTTTAAAATATTTTCACCCAAAGATAGCGGAGTAGGAAAAAAAATTCAAGGAAAGTAACATTTAGTGCATAATATTGTAGAGGTTTATCAAATATTCCATTTATTTTTTTCAGTTGATGTAAAATCACATGTCCACTTCAGTGGATGTCATGCAATACAAACACCTATACTGCATGTAGGGCTTACCCTGGCATATAGGCCTAACCTAAATATTTTCCTCATATTATAGCCATATATGTTTTGACAGATCCAGTCTCCATCTACAGTTTTATTACCATCTGGTTCTAGAACTGACCTGCTCTGCAGCATTAATGAACCCAGCAATACCAATTCCAGGTTGGTCAATTCAGTTATCAGTTACAATCTGCCCTGCAGCACTACTGAATCCAGCAATACCAGTTCCGGTCTGGTTAGTTCAGTTACCAGCTCTGATTTGCTCTGAAGCACTACTGTTCCTAGCAATAACAGTTCCAGCCTGGTCAGCTCAGTTATCAGTTCTGGCCTGCTCTGCAGCACTACTGAATCCAGAAATACCAGTTTGTCTAGTTGGCTCAGTAATCAGCTCTCATCAATCCTGCAGAGCTACTGATACTAGAAATTCTGGTTGCAGCTCAACTGTCTTCCATATTGTTTCCAGCCCAGTTATCAGCGATACCAACGCCAGCCCGGCATCCAGCAGAGCCGGCCCCAGCCCGGCAATCAGCAGAGCCGTCCCCATCCTGCCATTCAGTGTTAGTGGTCCCAGTTCGGTACCCAGCTCTTTTAATCGAATTTCTCCTCCTCGGTGGACCGGTCATGTGTAGGAATTTCATAAGACCACCCAGTTTCCTATAATCGCCTGTGTAGTAAACTGTGTAAGACTCACAAGCTCCAACCCAGAGTTCTAGTCTGGGAACACAAATACCTCTGATTTTGACAGTATGATTGCTATATTGAATGTCTGTCTTCAATGACAAGCATCCATTGCTCGAGCATTGATCAACACCGGCTCTATGAAGCACGAACTCCGTTGATTCGCAGGGCCATGTCACAGGTACACCCTGAAATCATGTTCAGTGTGGGATATCACTGGTCAAAGCTTATAGATACAAAACATGCTAAGAGGTGCCACGATGCAGCTTGTACACAGAAAAGCTAAGTGCATCTGCATGCAGTGCCTGTGTGCCCAGGGTGCTTCTCCAACTTTCACACCAAGGGCCGGATGTAATTACGGCCAAGTTCGGCAGCTGTGCAGGATGCCGGCCAAACTTGGACATTTTTAAAAAAAGGCAATCACTTACAAGGCAAAACAATGTTTTCTGATTACCCCTTTAAGTGACTGTCCCTTTCAAAAAAAGGTCAGAGTTCGGCAGGCATCCTGCACAGCCGCCGAACTTGGGAGTCATTACATATGGCCCCAAGTGTTAAAATCAGTCAAATTCGGTTTGTGAAGAAGGCTAACTTTCTCGGTATAAAGCAGAAGCAGAAGTAAATTAATAGATTTGTTATTAATGCGGAGGACATTTTTATTTTTGGATGAATATATCCATAAATAGGCATAAACAATTTATTGTATTTGTTTCTATAGAGAAATAAAATACTGTAAGCGACATGGTAGATTAGAACCAAACCAGACATTTGGTTTTTAATTTAACCTTTCTTTAAAAAAAAAAAAAAAAAACTTTCACGGTAAATATACTGTGCTATAGGCCACTGTTTTATGTTGCAGGTGCATGTTTTCCTTCAAGCGGAAAGTGTATAACTTCTTTAGTTTAAAAAAATAATAATGAAAATAACCATTTTCAAAAATCTTGTATTAGTTTAACGTTTTGCATGAAAGGGTTAAAGTGGCCCTTGAAAGAATTATGAAAGTGGCCTTAAGTACGTATGGGCCATCTTATTTGTAGTCTGTGCCATCCTAAAAATAGGCTAAATTAAGATAAATGTTTGCTTTCATTCTTAAATAAAAAAATAATATCACATGTCCACCGCCTACATAATGTACGTATAGGTACCTTAAACTAGGAGCATCCTAATGGCTGTCATATAATACAGAAATGAATTAAGTGACCATCATACAATGCAGAGATCACCCTAGTGAATGCCTAGCAATTCAGAGATAATCCTAGTGACCACCATACAATACCGAGAGCATCCTAGTTACCCGAGTACAACACAAAAGCATCCCAGTGTCCTTCATACAATACAGAGAGCAACCTAGTTACAAGTATACAATACAGATATATTTGTAGTGAACGAAGATCACAATGCTACAATTAGCATCCTAGTGACTGATATACGCTACAGGTAGCATCCTGGGGACCATTATAAAATACTGAGAGCATTCTACTAACAATGCAGAAAAAAAATATCCTCCTGTTAATTCTCAACAAGGTATTTCATCGGGATGCGGTCAGGATGCCGCCGGCCGGAATCCCGGCGGTCGAAATACCGACGCCACAATCCCGACATATTCTCTCTCCGTGGGTGTCCACGACACCCATAGAGGGAGAATATAATAGTGTGCAGAGCGTAGCGAGGCACCGTGCCCGCAGCGTGGCGAGCGAAGCGAGCCCGCAAGGGGCTGCGTTCCGCTCGCCACCTCTGTCGGGATTGTGTGGTCGGGATTCCGGCGTCGGTATTTCGACCGCCGGGATTCCGGCCGGCGGCATTTAGTACTGATCCCATTTCATCTTGCCTCCCACTCACATTGCTTCACTTCCAAATCATAGCTCGCCCCGTTCCTTATTATTTTATAATATGACATTCCAAGAAATCATGAGACATTTCCTAAATTGATTTATCCCACATCAAAAGCAACAAACCCCCTCTAGCTCATCATTGATTCTTCTCTTAATCGTGATTACCTGCCCACATGAATTCACATGCATACTCTTTATGCTTCATGCAGTTGCTACCTACCAGCAGTAGTATGGATTACAGTAGATTTCCTTTCTTTATCATTCAGTTCTAATATTGGACTCTCCAGTTGCTCATGAGCAGTCTTTAGGAACTCTGAATGCTCCATCAATATTGCCATCAAGGAAAACTCATTTAAGGTTTACACGAGAGAGTATTTCTTGACAGGCTTCACAGGTTGTATGCTCCTACATCTAACCTCTGTTGGTAGGAACTGTGGGCAAATTTCTACTTTCCTACAGAACAGTCTCCAAAACAATACTGTTGACAAATTTCACACTAACTGGGAGTTGTGGTTCTCCCTACACAATGCTACACTTCATGCTGTAACTAATCTGATGGCCCCATGGTGCTTCTTCCTGGGTATGGACTAAAGCCTTAAGCCGAGTACACATTAGGCGATACGCTCCATGAGCAATATCGCCAAGTGTTTTCCCTAGCCTCCCGGGTGGCCGATATAGTGCTTACACATTGAGCGATATCGTTACCAATATCGTTCAGTGACGTCACCCCGCCGCCAGCCCTTACATGCAGTTTTGCCCGACATAAGTAAAACTGACCTGCATGCACATATGACAACAAAATCATTAATGACCCACGGGAGCTCGCCTCGTTAACGATATAGTGTGTACACACTGGGCAATATTACAAACGATATCGATGAAAAGGGTGAAAATGTAGATATTGTGTACGTTATTTTGAGGGAATAAAATGTCATCTTTTCCAGAAGGGAAGTCTCTCCCATGTTTATATACTATGGTTGACTGCGTAATATTTATTTATATCATATTCATATGATTATGAGAGGCATCCTACTTTGCTTTCTTACCGTGTTGTTCTTTGTAAACTCAGAGGTGACAGTCGCTATCTGCTGTAGGGTGTAGCATGGAAGATCCTGGCTGCACGGATGCTTCTCATTAACCATCAGCAGCTGATAATATTCCTCATTTGCTACAGAATACAGAAATATTATTCCAAACAATACTGAGCAACATGTGGCGGGCAGTCTATAAAAAACAGCAGAGTAGGTTGGCGGTAGTGTAAAATAAGGTCACATTTTAATAGTAGTACAAACTAGATTGGTAACTTAGCACCATATTTCACACGTTTAAAAAAAATAAGATTTTACTCACCGGTAAATCTATTTCGTAGTCCGTAGTGGATGCTGGGAACTCCATAAGGACCATGGTGAATAGCGGCTCCGCAGGAGACTGGGCACAACTAAAGAAAGCTTTAGGACTACCTGGTGTGCACTGGCTCCTCCCACTATGACCCTCCTCCAGACCTCAGTTAGGATACTGTGCCCGGAAGAGCTGACACAATAAGGAAGGATTTTGAATCCCGGGTAAGACTCATACCAGCCACACCAATCACACCGTATAACTCGTGATATTATACCCAGTTAACAGTATGAAATATAACTGAGCCTCACTAACAGATGGCTCATAACAATAACCCTTTAGTTAGGAAATAACTATATACAAGTATTGCAGACAATCCGCACTTGGGATGGGCGCCCAGCATCCACTACGGACTACGAGAAATAGATTTACCGGTGAGTAAAATCTTATTTTCTCTGACGTCCTAGTGGATGCTGGGAACTCCGTAAGGACCATGGGGATTATACCAAAGCTCCCAAAACGGGCGGGAGAGTGCGGATGACTCTGCAGCACCGAATGAGCAAACTCAAGGTCCTCCTCAGCCAGGGTATCAAACTTGCAGACTTTTTCAAAATTGTTTGAACCCGACCAAGTAACAGCTCGGCAAAGTTGTAAAGCCGAGACCCCTCGGGCAGCCGCCCAAGAAGAGCCCACTTTCCTCGTGGAATGGGCTTTTACAGATTTAGGGTGCGGCAGCCCAGCCGCAGAATGTGCAAGTTGAATCGTGCTACAGATCCAGCGAGCAATAGTCTGCTTAGAAGCAGGAGCACCCAGCTTGTTGGGTGCATACAGGATAAATAGCGAGTCAGTTTTCCTGACTCCAGCCGTCCTGGAAACATCTATTTTCAGGGCCCTGACTACGTCCAGTAACTTGGAGTCCTCCAAGTCCCACGTAGCCGCAGGCACCACAATAGGTTGGTTCACATGAAAAGCTGATACCACCTTAGGAAGGAATTGGGAACGAGTCCTCAATTCCGCCCTATCCATATGAAAATCAGATAAGGGCTTTTGCATGACAAAACCGCCAATTCTAATACACGCCTGGCCGACGCCAAGGCCAACCGCATGACCACTTTCCACGTAAGGTATTTCAGCTCTACGGATTTAAGTGGCTCAACCCAATGCGACTTCAGGAAATCCAACACCACGTTGAGATCCCACGGTGCCACTAGAGGCACAAACGGGGGCTGAATATGCAGCACTTCCTTAACAAAAGTCTGAACTTCAGGCAGTGAAGCCAGTTCTTTTTGGAAGAAAATGTACAGAGCCGAAATCTGGACCTTAACGTAACCCAATTTTAGGCCCGTAGTCAATCCTGACTGTAGGAAGTGCAGAAATCGACCCAGTTGAAATTCCTCCGTTGGGGCCTTCCTGGCCTCACACCAAGCAACATATTTTTGCCATATGCGGTGATAATATTTTGCGATCACCTCTTTCCTAGCCTTAATCAGTGTAGGAATGACTTCCTCCGGAATGCCTTTTTCCTTTAGGATCCGGTGTTTAACCGCCATGGCGTCAAACACAGCCGTGGTAAGTCTTGGAACAGGCAGGGCCCCTGATGCAGCAGGTCCTGTCTGAGCGGCAGAGGCCATGGGTCCTCTGAGATCATTTCTTGAAGTTCTGGGTACCAAGCTCTTCTTGGCCAATCCAGAACCACGAGTATAGTTCTTACTCCTCTCCTTCTTAGTATTCTCAATACCTTGGGTATGAGAGGCAAAGGAAGGAACACATACACCGACTGGTACACCCACGGTGTTACCAGAGCGTCCACAGCTATCGCCTGAGGGTCCCTTGACCTGGCGCAATATCTTTTTAGCTTTTTGTTGAGGCGTGACGCCATCACGTCACCTGTGGCCTTTCCCAACGGTGTACAATCATTTTGAAGACTTCTGGATGAAGTCCCCACTCTCCCGGGTGGAGGTCGTGCCTGCTGAGAAAGTCTGCTTCCCAGTTGTCCACTCCGGGAATGAACACTGCTGACAGTGCTAACACATGATTTTCCGCCCATCGGAAAATCCTTGTGGCTTCTGCCATCACCATCCTGCTTCTTGTGCCGCCCTGCTGGTTTACATGGGCGACCGCCGTGATGTTGTCTGACTGGATCAGCACCGGCTGGTGTTGAAGCAGGGGTCTAGCCTGACTTAGGGCATTGTGAATGGCCCTTAGTCCCAGAATATTTATGTGTAGGGAAGTCTCCTGACTTGACCATAGTCCTTGGAAGTTTCTTCCCTGTGTGACTGCCCCCCAGCCTCGAAGGCTGGCATCCGTGGTCACCAGGACCCAGTCCTGTATGCCGAATCTGCGGCCCTCTAGAAGATGAGCACTCTGCAGCCACAACAACAGCGACACCCAGGCCCTTGGAGACAGGGTTATCAGCCGATGCATCTGAAGATGCGACCCGGACCTCTTGTCCAACAGATCCCACTGGAAGATCCTTGCCTGGAACCTGCCGAATGGAATTTCTTCGTAAGAAGCTACCATCTTTCACAGGACTCGCGTGCATTGATGCACCGACACCTGTATTTGTATTAGGAGGTCTCTGACTAGAGATGACAACTCCTTGGCCTTCTCCTCCGGGAGAAACCCTTTTTTCTTGTTCTGTGTCCAGAACCATACCCAGGAATAGTAGACGTGTCGTAGGAACCAGCTGCGACTTTGGACTATTCAGAATCCAGCCGTGCTGTTGTAGCACTTCCCGAGGTAGTGCTACTCCGAGGAACAACTGCTGCCTGGACCTCGCCTTTATAAGGAGATCGTCCAAGTACGGGATAATTATAACTCCCTTTTTTCGAAGGAGTATCATCATTTCGGCCATTACCTTGGTAAATACCCTCGGTGCCGGGGACAAACCAACGGCAACGTCTGGAATTGGTAATGACAGTCCTGTACCACAATTTTGAGGTACTCCTGGTGAGGAGGGTAAATGGGGACATGCAGGTAAGCATCCTTGATGTCCAGTGATACCATGTAATCCCCTTCGTCCAGGCTTGCAATAACCGCCCTGAGCGATTCCATTTTGAACTTGAACCTTCGTATATAAGTGTTCAAGGATTTCAATTTTAGAATGGGTCTCACCGAACCGCCTGGTTTCGGTACCACAAACATTGTGGAATAGTAACCCCGGCCTTGTTGAAGGAGGGGTACCTTGATTATCACCTGCTGGAAGTACAGCTTGTGAATTGCCGCCAGTACTACCTCTCCTCGAGGGCAGCAGGCAAGGCTGATTTGAGGTAACGGCGAGGGGGAGTCGCCTCGAACTCCAGCTTGTATCCCTGTGATACTACTTGCAGAACCCAGGGATCCACCTGTGAGCGAGCCCACTGGTCGCTGAAGTTCCCGAGACGCGCCCCCACCGCACCTGGCTCCACCTGTGGAGCCCCAGCGTCATGCGGTGGACTCAGAGGAAGCGGGGGAAGATTTTAGATCCTGGGAACTGGCTGTCTGGTGCAGCTTTTTCCCTCTTCCCTTGTCTCTGTGCAGAAAGGAAGCGCCTTTGACCCGCTTGCTTTTCTGAGGCCGAAAGGACTGTACCTTATAATACGGTGCTTTCTTAGGCTGTGAGGAAACTTGAGGTAAATATTTTCCTTCCGAGCTGTTGCTGTGGATACGAGGTCCCAGAGACCATCCCCAAACAATTCCTCACCCTTATAAGGCAGAATCTTCATGTGCCTTCTAAAGTCAGCATCGCCTGTCCACTGCCGGGTCCCTAATACCCTCCTGGCAGAATGGACATTGCATTAATTCTGGATGCCAGTCGGCAAATATCCCTCTGTGCATCCCTCATATATAAGACGACGTCTTTAATATGCTCTATGGTTAGCAAATAGTATCCCTGTCCTGACAGGGTAATAGACCACGCTGCAGCAGCACTATCCATGCTGAAGCAATTGCAGGTCTCAGTATAGTACCTGAGTGTGTATATACAGACTTCAGGATAGCCCCTGCTTTTTATCAGCAGGCTCCTTCAAAGTGGCCGTATCCTAAGACGGCAGTGCCACCTTTTTTGACAAACGTGTGAGCGCCTTATCCACCCTAGGGGATATCTCCCAACGTGACCTATCTTCTGGCGGGAAAGGGTACGCCATCAGTAACTTTTTAGAAATTACCAGTTTCTTATCGGGGGAACCCACGCTTCTTCACACACTTCATTCACTCATCTGATGGGGGAACAAAACACTGGCTGCTTTTTCTCCCCAAACATAAAACCCCTTTTTTGTGGTACCTGGGTTAATGTCAGAAATGTGTAACACATTTATTTTTATTGCCGAGATCATGCAACGGATGTTCCTAGTGGATTGTGTATATGTCTCAACCTCGTCGACACTGGAGTCCGACTCCGTGTCGACATCTGTGTCTGCCATCTGAGGTAGCGGGCGTTTTTGAGCCCCTGATGGCCTTTGAGACGCCTGGGCAGGCGCGGTCTGAGAAGCCGGCTGTCCCACAGCTGTTACGTCATCCAGCCTTTTATGTAAGGAGTTGACACTGTCGGTTAATACCTTTCACCTATCCATCCACTCTGGTGTCGGCCCCACAGGGGGCGACATCACATTTATCGGCATCTGCTCCGCCTCCACATAAGCCTCATCAACCATGTCGACACAGCCGTACCGACACACCGCACACACACAGGGAATGCTCTGACTGAGGACAGGACCCCACAAAGTCCTTTGGGGAGATAGAGAGAGAGTATGCCAGCACACACCAGAGCGCTATATAATGCAGGGATTCACACTACCCACAGTGATTTTTCCCTTATAGCTGCTATAATACACAGATTTGCGCCTAAATTTAGTGCCCCCCCTCTCTTTTTAACCCTTTGAGCCTGAAAACTACAGGGGAGAGCCTGGGGAGCTGTCTTCCAGCTGCACTGTGAAGAGAAAATGGCGCCAGTGTGCTGAGGGAGATAGCCCCGCCCTTTTTTCGGCGGACTTTCTCCCGCTTTTTTATGGATCCTGGCAGGGGTATTTTACACATATATAGCCTCTAGGACTATATATTGTGTTATTTTGCCAGACAAGGTGTTAATATTGCTGCTCAGGGCCCCCCCCCCCCCCCCCCCCCAGCGCCCTGCACCCATCAGTGACCGGAGTGTGAGGTGTGCATGAGGAGCAATGGCGCACAGCTGCAGTGCTGTGCGCTACCTTGTTGAAGACCGAAGTCTTCTGCCGCCGATTTTCCGGACCATCTTCTTGCTTCTGGCTCTGTAAGGGGGACGGCGGCGCGGCTCCGGGACCGGACGATCGAGGTCAGGCCCTGTGTTCAATCCCTCTGGAGCTAATGGTGTCCAGTAGCCTAAGAAGCCCAAGCTAGCTGCAAGCAGGTAGGTTCGCTTCTTCTCCCCTTAGTCCCTCGTAGCAGTGAGTCTGTTGCCAGCAGATCTCACTGAAAATAAAAAACCTAAAATAAACTTTCTTTTTCTAGGAGCTCAGGAGAGCCCCTAGTGTGCATCCAGCTCTGCCGGGCACAAGATTCTAACTGAGGTCTGGAGGAGGGTCATAGTGGGAGGAGCCAGTGCACACCAGGTAGTCCTAAAGCTTTCTTTAGTTGTGCCCAGTCTCCTGCGGAGCCGCTATTCCCCATGGTCCTTACGGAGTTCCCAGCATCCACTAGGACGTCAGAGAGAAAAAAAATTGCAAAATTAGGTTTCAATTTCTCTCTCCAGGAAATGGTTTTTAAACTAGTCATGTGACACGATTCAATTCAGTGACAGTTGAATAGCGCTTGGAATTAGCTCCCGGCGCTATTCAATTCATTTGTGGCACGATTCAATTCAATTGTGACACTTAACCGGATTTCTTCTCGCACCTCTGGGGGGTGAGAGCAGAAATCCGACAAAAGTGCCGGCGCGATGCTGATTTCTGCCCTTTGCACAGCGAAAACAGCGTAGCGCCAGGCACCAAAGGCGGAGAATGCCCGTACTCCTGACAAAACACCCTGTTTAGTCCAGGTGAATGGGCATTCTCCAACTTACCAAGAAGCTGAAGTGAACAGCGCCAGGAGCTAATTCCCGGGGCTATTCAACTGTCGCTGAATTGAATCGTGCCCATGGAAAGGACTTTCTAGTATTTTCATAATAAATGCTTAAAAATACTTGAGGCCATAAAGTAAATAAAAGAGATAATGACAGTTTAATGCATTTTCTCTTTTTTTGTAGATGATAGATGTTCTGTTGTAGATGTTAACATTGTTTAATAAAAATGTAGTTGCTATGGAACAATCTGAATCCCGACACATCACCGGCAATTTGCATGTAATTCAGACGTTGTGAAGCTAAACTGTTAGGTGTGGAGTTTGGCTATTATGAAACCACCTTATTATTACAGATGTGGTTTTATCTGTACTGTGTACATTATGTCACATTATTAGAGGATCCCTTATGGTGTGTTTGTGCACAGACAATGAAATGACACATACACAACGGTAACACTGCCTGTGTAGTTAATTTCCAACTAGTTACCAGCTCGTCACAATGATGGAACAATATAAACCGTAATGTCAGTGCCAACAACTGTGCGCGCCTGAACGGAGCAACACTTGAATTGCTCTGTCTAGTGGCCACCGGCATACAGAATACTTGAATTCCCCCCATAAAGGTGAGGAGCAGCGTTAGCCTATTATATAGGATAGGGCAATGTAAAAAGAGAACATATAGGTGAGAAATATAGAGGGTAATTCAGATTTGATTTCTGGGCAGCGATTTCTGCAGCCCTGCGATCAGATAGTCGCCACTTACAGGGGGAGTGTATGCGAACGCATGTGTAGCAGAGCTGTACAAACAGATTTTCTGCAGTCTCTGCGCAGCCCAGGACTTACTCAGCCGCTGCGATCACATCAGCCTGTTCGAGACCGGATTTCAGATCAGACACCCGCCCTTCAAACGCTTGGACACACCTGCGTTTTTCCAAACACTCCTTGAAAACAGTCAGTTGATACCCACATATGCCCTTTCCCTGACAATCTCCTTGCGAACGCCCGTGCGAATGGATCCTTCGCACAAACCCGTCACTGACCGGCGATCCCCTTTGTAGCCGTGCGATGCGCCAGTGCGGTGCATACACATGCGCAGTCTGGATCTGATTGCCCGCTGTGCGAAAATGAATGAATTACCCCCATAGTGGTTAGCAGAGCAGTACAGGTAACATGCTGTTCCTAGTTACATCATTTGGTGTGTCCTTATTAAGATGCACTTTTTTGGTCACCAGCTTGGTTATTAGTGAAGTCTGAATAAGAACAAAGTTATAGTTAGTTTGAGCACAGCATTTTTGGCCTATGTCTAAACACATTAAGAACAGGGCTTAAGAAACTATATATTAATTTCCTTTAGATAATAAGGGTTATTCAGCACGGAATGCGCTAAAAAGCAGAATCTGCAATCCTTCTGTAGCATGTTGGGGGCCGCCCATCGCAGGGCAAGACCGGCCAGTATGCTAACTGGCAGCCATCAAGCTGCAACCGCAATTTACATTGCAGTCACAATAATTGTGGACGACCCCCTGCAGCCGCAGCTGCAATGCGACCTGAGTAACACTCTATATACGGAGTAGTGGAGATAGGGATGGTCAAAACTGGTTTCTGTCAATGGCAGGAAACCATTAAGTGAGAACTTGGTTTGAACCATTGTGGAGCATCCCTATTGTTGGACATGGGAAGGCGCGCAGGCCAGTCAGAGAAGGGCGTGGGGCAAAGCAAACTGCCAGGATGGGAGAAAACCCACACATAGAGTTGCTATCACTGCTGCTTACATAGAAGCAGCAGCGATAGCTCTAATATGGTAATGCAGAAGGGGGCATCATGCCTCCCGCTGCATTACTGATCCAAACTGCATCCTAGGACACAGTTTCGCCAATACCATTGGCCGGCTGCGTGACCAATGGGGTCTCGCAAGCCGGCCGCCACATTTGCCACAAAGAGGCCAGGAAATCTGTCATCTGGTGGAGATCCTCGCCTCTTACCTCCCCCAAAACAAGTCTCCGTTTTGAGAAACGAGGTCCTTGCCACCCCACCCCCAAACGGCATCAGGTTGTCAATCACCGACAGTCTGATACCATCCTGCATCCTCCATCGCAGACATGTACTGCACATGCGAACATCGTTACTTTGTGGCATGAGCCGCAGATCCTTCGGTATCTGAATAAGGGCCATTGTGGCATCACTCCCATCAATGGTGGAGAACGTTTGGACTTATTCCATCAACAATAACCCGTCGATAGTTGCCAACTATTGATAGTTGATGGCCATCCCAAGTTGGAGCATGCACTGTGGTGCCAAGTATATCACATAATTAAACTGGAGGCAGGTCTGTAAAGTGACACGCAAGATACACCCCGAGAACTGCATTACCTTTCACCTGCTGGATGCACTGTAGAGCATAGCGCAGTGAAGCAGCTGTGCTGGAGTTCCCCCGAGACCGCTGTTCTGCTGGGAGACAGGAGCGTATTTCCTTGAGAATTTTCACCAGTTCCTTTTGCGTTTTGGCTTTCGCCGGCTGCTCACTGCTGCAAAGACAGCACACAAGAGCTGACACTAATGCGCCAGGACCACAAGTCTTAGTAGGTTCTGTGACTGTTCAACTACAGATTACACATCATCATGCAAATAAGAGCAGACACAACAACAAACTTGCACAACCACGACACAATGAGTTTCAGACACACAGGTATTGAAGCAAGAAGAACAGTGCGAGGAGACAGACAAGTGGCTTACCTATACCCACTAGTGGAGGGATTCTGTTCAGAGTCCGCCAGCATAAAAGAAAATGCGTTGGAGCTACGAGGAGGTTGCTGGTTATCAGAAGAGCTGTAAGTGGAAAAGAACAAAAACAGATGGTTATTCAGGAATGTATGAACATTGGCATTCCTCACCGCTAGTCGGGATCCCGACTAACGGTATTGTAACCGCTTCCATTACAGGGAGACACACAGTACTGCAATTATATTCTCTTGTTTAATGACCGGAGGACATTTTACACTACTGTATTCATGTAGAAGAGATAAAACATTATGGTTATATTTATGTAAAGTGTTCTGCTAAGGCCCGTGTGCCACATCCTGGCTACTGCTTGCCCCAGCGGGATGGTCATGGCATCAAGCACGTACATGTAACCAAAGAAGAACCAAACTCACCTGTAGCATGTCCCAGCAGTCTACTCCCAGTGACCAGATTCAGAATGCCAGGGCATAACACAGGAAAGCATGGTTGTTTGAGGCTATGACAGGGCGACTGGGCTGAAGAGCAGTCAGGATGATGTGTAAACAGGAGAGGATAGTACATTGTTGTCTTTAACCTAGCTTCCATCTCATCACCCTCCCCTCTACACAAATACCCAGTTGCATACACTGTAAATATCAAAATATATGTTTATCAATGGGAATTGTGTTAGATACAGTTGTGCTCATAAGTTTACATACCCTAGCAGAATGTGTGATTTTCTGGCCATTTGTCAGAGAATATGAATGATAACTCAGACTTTTCTTTCACTCATGGTTAGTGGTTGGGTGATGCCATTTATTGTCAAACAACTGTGTTTACTCTTTTTAAATCATAATGGAAATGGAAAGCTCCCGAAACACTGACGGATGCATGTATAAGTTATCTACATTTGCCTACTTTCCCGGAACATCTCATACAAATATGTGGGGAATCCCACAGACTACTAGGAGAGCAAATCACTCTTCTGCATGGGTTAAGGGGCAATAGATCATGGGAGAATTGCCCGTTCTACCGACGCCTGGGTCAAGGGATTGGGAAAATCGAGTTGATGATTTTTTAACAGGATGGATTCTCCCAATTCCCTGATTCCGCCGATCATGGCTTTTGGCGGCCGATTGGATTGGCGTCAACAGAAGGCTCTGATGTAAAGCCCACATTAGGCATGAGGGATCGATGATCAGCTAAATGCTTTATCATAGCCCTGCATCCCTCTTCATAACTTTGCGTCTAACATCATAGCCCCGTATAGGGCTGGGTTATAATGATGCACCCAATCCTATCCTCACCATTAAACACCTGCATCTTCCCTCCAGGTACTCTCTCGCAGTGTCAGACTGGGGCATGAAGGCCCCCACCCCCCCACCCCGAGGGGAATGCAGCAGTAGTGGCTCATGCTTAAGCAGTGTGGAGAGGCACCACAGTACAATATAGAAACATAGAATTTGACAGCAGATAAAAAGCACATATCTCATCCAGTCTGCTCTTAAGGGTTGGGGCAGAGGTCCCAAACACAGTCCTCAAGACACCCTGACGTTCCAGCCTTTAAGTATATCTACGGCTCAGCTAGCTGTACAGGCAGACGGCTAACCGCTATGTTTCGGGTTACATCGGTTGCGTGTGACATCATGCAGCCGCCATGGCCCACCCCGCAAACAGCCCGGTCACACCTGTGTTGTCCGGGCTGCGCACTTCCAACGACGCGTCGAAACCCCCCGCCCCACAAATGCCTCTGCCTGTAAACGGTTTGCATATGCGAGATGCCGTCGCATCTCACTGTGTGCGTTCGCACAGTGCGCCTTCAGTGCATGCACGGACTCCAGAAGGGCTTCAGCATGCATATGGCCCATCCAGTCTGCCCTTTAGGACTAGGATATTAAGGTTAGTTTAGGGGTTTGGATTAGGGTATTAGGGGTAGGGTTTTTAAAGGTTTCTTCAATGCACCCCTGCGGCAAGCACCTGGTGATTATTTTTCAAATGAGAACGTCACGACTTAATCATACCTCCCAACATCTATGGTAGGGGATGTAGGACTTTTGCATGGCAAAGATACGTCCAATTTCGGGGGTAAAGGGCTGTGGTCTATGGAAGAGGGGGCATGGGTTCACGGGAGTGTCACAATCATGAGCCACGCCCTGTTTTCGTCACTGAGGTGGCATGCCCAGCGCTCTGTAGGCTGCTGGCATGCCCTCTCTCCCTCTTCATCTCCAGTGAATCGACGCTGTGACAGGAGCCTCCCAACAGCCCAAACCACGGGACACTGCGGCCTGCAGGTGGGACAGTCCCAAATAAAGGGGACTGTCCCGTGAAAACTGGGACAGTTGGGAGGTATGTCTTAAGCTTCAGAGGGAGAAAGACAAACTGGAGTGAACAGCAACATGCTGACTACTGCCATATCTATGCTTTAGGACATCTCTGCACAGCCTGCGGTTCCATCAACACACCCTCACTGAGCTTTGCTTACGTCCCATTTACTCCTCTTCGTTCGCAAGTAGAAATGCATGTTCCAGAACAAATGCAATGCGAAAACCTACAAGTTCAGCTTCACAAAGTATTGTGACCTTCTAGACCCACACATTGTCCTTATAAATCCACATGGTGCGACAATGTCTTTCACACAGACTTCTTAAATTATACTGAATACTGCACTATGGGCCTAATTCAGACCTGATCGCTAGGCTGCGTTTTCATACAGCGGGCGATCAGGTCTAAACTGCGCATGCACCTGCACCGAAATGCGCATCGCCATTCAGCGATGGGTCTGTGCGAAGGATCCATTTGCACGGGCGCTCGCAAGGAGATTGACAGGAAGAAGGCGTTTGTGGGTGGTAACTGACCGTTTTCTGGGAGTGTTTGAAAAAATGCAGCCGTGTCCTAGCATTTGCAGGAAGGGTTCCTGATGTCAATTCCGGTCCCAGACAGGCTGATGTGATCGTAGCGGCTGAGTAAGTCCTGGGCTACTCAGAGACTGCACAAAATCTGCTTGTACAGCTCTGCTACACAGGTGTTCGCACACTTGAAAAGCGAAAATACACTCCCCTGTGGGCGGCGACTATGCGAACGCAGGACTGCAAACAAAAACCTAGGTCTGAATTAGCCCCTATAGCAAGGAATTAAATACTGAATTACAAGATGATTTATCATGTGTTGTACCTGTACTTCCTGCTTTTTGGGCTTTTATTGAAACTTTATTACACTAAAAGGCAGACTAGCACTTAAATGACAAATAGAAACCGTCAACATGGATACTACAGTGGCTTGACCCATTATATATAAAAGATACATTTGATTGGCAGCCTTAGAGAGTGATTTAGGAGTAGAATTAAACACTGTGGATTATACTATGCATTCATAAACAAATCATATCTTTGTAATATAATAGGCCCTACACACTTCAAGATTTTACTGAACGTTATGAACGTTCTCGTTCATTAATGAACGAGAACTCATTCATATCATTCAGTGTGTAGGCACCAACAATGAACGATGCGCGACCCTACATTCGTTCATCGTTGGTGCCGGCTCGTTCATACCTGCAGGCCAATATGGACAATCTCGTCCATATTAGCATGCACTGCTATGAAGCCGGGTGACGGGGGGAGTGAAGAAACTTAATTCCCTCCATCATCCCCCGCCAGGTCGTCCTACAGCCGTATGGGCCATCGAGCAGCTCAGGGGCAGCTCACCGAGTGTGTAGGGCCCATTAGATCAAGGTGTAGTTTCTATAAAAACAACCAAGCACCCATGTTCATCAGTGGTCTCTCTCTATCAGGTAACTTACCTCTAATAAAGTAACAATGTATATTGCGAGTGCACAGTCTGGCAGTGGGGCCCACCAGAGATTTCCCGTGCCCCTGTGGGACGGTCCGATCCTGCTCTCTCGGTAGGGAAAGAAGAAAAGTGGGCAAGCATAATGTAATTAGTAGCCCTTTCATGTAAACTAATCTGTATTATACAGATGGTTGCCCATTAACTAGTGATATACTACTAGAAGCTAAGTGTGATTAGACAAGTCTAGGTACTAAACACAAATATTGTGTAAGTTACACTTGACAATCTGCACTTGTCTGTGCACTTCTAATTGACACTGTTTTGTCTGAATTTGAAGCTGCAAAACCATCAAGAGTTGAGCTTGCTTTAACCTAAGTAAAACGGGTGTGGTTCATCAAATCGACAGTGTCTAGGTCGACAATGTTTAGGTCGACCACTATAGGTCGACAGTCACTAGGTCGACATGGATGGAAGGTCGACAGGGTTTCTAGGTCGACATGTGCTAGGTCGACAGGTCTAAAGGTCGACATGAGGATTTTATATTTTTTTGGTGTCGTTTTCTTCGTAGAGTGACCGGGATCCCAAATTAGTGCACCGCGTCCGCTCGCCATGCTTCGGGCATGGTGCCTTCGCTCCGCTGCCGCTTCGCTCGGCACACTTTACCGTTCCAATCGTAGTCCACGTGGATCGTTAAGTATGAAAAAATTCGAAAAAAAATGTGAAAAACTCATGTCGACCTTTAGACCTGTCGACCTAGCACATGTCGACCTAGAAACCCTGTCGACCTTCCATCCATGTCGACCTAGTGACTGTCGACCTATAGTGGTCGACCTAAACATTGTCGACCTAGACACTGTCGATCTTCAGACCGGATCCCAAGTAAAACAGCCTTAGAGAGCGATTTAGGAGTAGAATTAAACACGGCGGATTATACTATGCATTTATAAACAAATCATATCTTTGTAATATAAATTGGAAGACACACAAATATATATATTTTTTTTTCACAAACTAATTTCTGCAAACACCTGCAGGAGCAGAGAAATTACAAACACGATTTTACATACTTTATTTAATGTCACGCTTTTTACAGATGTAGCCACCTTTATCTTGACTGGCTGAGGCGTTTGTCCCGATCGAGCATACGCAGCGTCCCGGGGTGTAGGGAGGCGCGCCTAGTCACAGAGAGGCGTACCTAATCGCACGGAGAGCGTTTGGCGTTACCTTTACATGTAATACCTGTGATCATCCACCAGATGTCGCTTTTTACAATCACCACTGCGCATGCGTGTGGTCTCCCGTAAAATACAATACTGAAATATATAATAAGGACTACTTTACTAAGGCGTCTCATTACGCTGCATACAGTAAATACTAATTACGCTGCATTATTTAATACAGTATATACGGTACAGATGCAAATAGTACAGCATACTGTATATGATCCATCTACAGTACTTTATGAATATGTGAGCGTCCAAGTCCCGCAGACAAAACAACATAAACCCAGTAGTGTACACTGTCGCAAATGGACGTGTTAGAAGTTCACTATTGCCTCTTGAGATTAGGAATTTTGTACAGTATGTTAGCGTCCTAATCCCGTAGCCATTACAGCATAATCAAAACCAATGGATTTATTCATCTGTCTGCGGCGAAGTGGTGAAGTGTTCCACTTACTATACTCAGAGTCCTGGAATCGATTCCTAAAGTACGAATGCATGTTAGTTTTTTCCAGACACTTTATTATTTTTTTAATTCACATAAACCAGGGCAAAGCTGCAGGAGCAGTTCTACTGTTAAGGTTCTATGCACCGTACAGTACACATACAATTCTGTAGCAGGGTAGACTCAATAGAAATGGCTACCACCTAGGACTCCTTGCCCCATGGAGGCCCTAAGCTACAGAGCAAGTAACAGTCCAGATTTTGCAGGCTATGGGGCAATGCTGAAGGAGCATCACAATCTCCTAGCTAAAATACACTGGGGCGATAGGAATAAGTGAGGTCTATGCACATTACGGTACACCGGACTCGATCGCATAGCACACTGGCAAAATGGCCACCGCCCCTGAACACCCACCATGTGGCAGGCAGCGCTCGGATATGGGGGGTAATTCCAAGTTGATCGCAGCAGGAAATTTTTTAGCAATTGGGCAAAACCATGTGCACTGCAGGGGGGGCAGATATAACATGTGCAGAGAGAGTTAGATTTGGGTGGGTTATTTTGTTTCTGTGCAGGGTAAATACTGGCTGCTTTATTTTTACACTGCAATTTAGATTGCAGATTGAACACACCACACCCAAATCTAACTCTCTGCACATGTTATATCTGCCTCCCCTGCAGTGCACATGGTTTTGCCCAAATGCTAAAAAAATTCCTGCTGCGATCAACTTGGAATTACCCCCATGGAGTGAGAGATGGTATAAGTTTTGCAAGCTACGGGGCAATGCTGAAGGAGCGTCACAATCCCCTAGCCAAAATACACAGGGGCGATAGAGATAAGCGAGGTCTATGCACATTACGTTACACCGGGCTCGATCGCATAGCAAACTGACAAAACACAAGTTTTACATAAAGCAGGGCAAAGCTGCAGGAGAGTTTCTATTGTCAAGGTTCTATGCACCGTACGGTACACATACAATTCTATAGCAGGACAGACTCAATTGAAATGGCTACCGCCTGTGACTCCTAGCTCCATGGAGGCACTCGGCTACGGAGCAAGTAACAGCAAAGATTTTGCAAGTAACAGCAAAGATTTTGCAGGCTACGGGGCAATGCTGAAGGAGCGTCAGAATCCCCTAGCTAAAATACACAGGGGTGATAGGGATAAGCGAGGTCAATGCACATAACGATACACCGCAAAGTTCCCCATGGTTTTGATTATGCCTTTTCTTTGAACATGGTATTTTCCACTGCCTCGCCCTACCCCCATCCCACTTTCCCCTTCCCCCCTGGGAGCCTGCAAAGTACATGCAGTAGACAGGGAGGGAGTTCCGATCAGGTTACAAGACGTGCAACAGCCCACTCTGATTTATGTCAAACCTGTGTGCACCCTTCCATTGAATGTATAACAAAGAAAAAAAAAATAATAAAGTGAATGTTACAGGAACACATTAAAAAAAGGTTGGCACTTCCTTCCCATCGGTGTTGGTTTATGCCTTAGGGGACTCGGACGCTAATACTTGTATTTCAAGAGCACGGTATTTTCCACTGCCTCTCCCTACCCCCATCACCCTTCCCCCCTGGGAGCATGCACAGGTCATGCAGTGGACAGGGAGGGAGTTCAGGTCAGGTACAATACACAAATGCCGACAATCTACAGTACTGTGTTGCTCAGTTAGTTGCGTCGGAATACACTAATTTATACTCATTACCGCTGTGTATTTGTATATAGTGGAATGAATCGCTGCTGCAGATTTACTTTGATTTATGTGAAACCTGTGTGCACCCTTTCATTGAATGTATAACAAAGAAAAATAATAATAAATGTCACGGGAACATATAAAAAAAAAAAAGGTTGGCACTTTGGGACTCTCAGCGTGGGAGGTGGGAGCCTTCATCGCTAGGTTGGTATGGAAGGGGAGACAATTAGCTACCGGAGGGTACCAACCCCAAGTTTCTGTGACCCCCACAAGGCTCATGGCAAGCGTCGGAACCCATGGTGGGTCTGAATTAACGGGCCCATTATAGTCTATGGGAAAATGGGTCCACTTTGCGTACTGATATCTCTGGTTCTGGGTGTCCCAGAGACTCAGGACTGGTACCATAGAAAAGAGGAGACTCTTGGCTTTCGGGGCAGACCAACCACTAGTTTATGTGATACTGGAAAGGGAAACGGGAAGCAACCGTGTTTCGGGTCCCCTCCTGTTGTCCGCCTAGCTTGCACAGGATGCAGGGTTTCTGGCTAGATAGGAAATACTGTACAGAAATGCTAAGCATGGTAATTTGACATCCAGGAACATAGGGAGATTTTATCTCTCTCCATTATACTTAGAAAAATTACACTTGCCACTGTACGTTACAAGCTTTTCGTGCTAATTAGTACACTAGTATAACATACTGTACAGAGATACTAAGGACAGTGATTTGGCATCCACAAATTTAGGGAGGAGCTTTAATCTCTCTCCATTGTAATCTTTCTAAGTATAATGGGGAGAGATAAAAGCTCCTCCCTAAGTTCCTGGGTGCCAAATTACTGTCTTTAGTATCTCTGTACAGTATGTCCTATTAGGGTACTAATTAGCACGAACAGCTTGTAACGTACATGGCAGGTTTAATCTTTCTATGTATAATGGAGAGAGATAAAAACTCCTCAGTAAGTTCCTGGATGCCAAATCACCGTACTTAGTATCTCTGTACAGTATGTTCTATTAGGGTACTAATTAGCTGTTCATGCTAATTAGTACCCTAATAGAAAATACTATACAGAGATACTAAGGACAGTGATTTGGCAACCAGGAACTTATGGAGGAGCTTTTATCTCTCTACATTATACATAGAAAGATCAAACCTGCCACTGTACGTTACAAGCTGCTCGTGCTAATTAGTACACTAGAAGAACATGCTGTACAGAGATACTACGGACAGTGATTTGGCATCCACGAACTTAGGGAGTAGCTTTTATCTCTCTCCATTATACTTAGAAAGATTACAATGGAGAGAGATAAAAGCTCCTCCCTGAGTTCCTGGATGCCAAATCACTGTACTTAGTATCCCTGTACAGTATGTTCTACTAGTGTACTAACTAGCACGAACAGCTTGTAACGTACAGTGGCAAGTTTAACCTTTCTAGTATAATATAGAGAGATAAAAGCTCCTCCCTAAGTTCCTGGTTGCCAAATCACCATCCTTAGAATCTCTGTATAGTATTTTCTATTAGGGTACTAATTAGCACGAACAGCTTTTAACTGAATGCCAAATCACCGTACTTAGTATCTCTGTACAGTAAGTTCTATTAGGGTACTAATTAGCATGGACAGCTTGTAATGTACAGCGGCAAGTTTAATCTTTCTATGTAAAATGGAGAGAGATAAAAGCTCCTCTGGAAGTTCCTAGATGCCAAATCACCATCCTTAGTATATCTGTACAGTATGTTCTACTAGTGTACTAATTAGCACGAACAACTTTTAACTGGATGCCAAATCACCGTACTTAGTATCTCTGTACAGTATGTTCTATTAGGGCAGGGGCGGCCAGACTTTTGGAGTCGGTGATCTACTGTGAAAGCTAAAAAGCTTTTGTGATCTACCTAGGAAGAATAAAGTGGGCGTGGCATAACAAAAGTGGGCGTGGTATAACTAAAAAAAGGGACGTAGCCTTGCTGCGCAGAGTGTAATGACTGCCTCACACGAAATAACACATTGGCCCCCACAGGTAAAAACCTCAAACACATGCCCCCACAGTGCCAGATACACATGCCCCCACAGTGCCATGTGCCCACAGTGCCAGATATGCCCCCACAGTGCCAGATACAGATATGCCCCCACAGTGCCATGTGCCCACAGTGCCAGATATGCCCCCACAGTGCCATGTGCCCGCAGAGCCAGATATGCCCCCAGTGCCACATATGACCCGACAGTGCCAGATATGCCCCCACAGTGCCAGATTACAGATATACCCCCACAGCGCCAGATTACAGATATGCCCCCACAGTGCCGTGTGCCCGCAGTGCCACATATGACCCCACAGTGCCAGATATGCCCCCACAGTGCCAGATACAGATATGCCCCCACAGCGCCAGATTACAGATATGCCCCCACAGTGCCAGATTACAGATATGCCCCCACAGTGCCATGTGCCCGCAGAGCCAGATATGCCCCCACAGTGCCACATATGACCCCACAGTGCCAAATATGCCCCCACAGTGCCAGATTATAGATATGCCCCCACAGCGGCAGATTACAGATATGCCCCCACAGTGCCATGTGCCCGCAGAGCCAGATATGACCCCACAGTGCCATGTGCCCAGTGCCAGATATGCCCTCAGTGCCATGTGCCCACAGTGCCAGATATGCCCCCACAGTGCCAGATATGCCCCCACAGTGCCATGTGCCCGCAGAGCCAGATATGCCCCCAGTGCCACATGACCCCACAGTGCCAGATATGCCCCCACAGTGCCATGTGCCCAGTGCCAGATATGCCATCAGTGCCATGTGCCCACAGTGCCAGATATGCCCCCACAGTGCCAGATATGCCCCACAGTGCCATGTGCCCGCAGAGCCAGATATGCCCCCAGTGCCACATATGACCCCACAGTGCCACATATGCCCCCACAGTGCCACATATGCCCCCACTGAGCTATGTGCCCCCACAGTGCCAGATATGCCCCCATAGAAGAGCTCACCGTGCTGTGTGTGGAGAGCGCAGCGCGCGCTTCTGCTGTCTGCCTCCTCAGTCTGATCTCCGGCGGTGACGGCAGCGTGTATGACTCAAATCAGGTGCCGGTCCGCGAGCTCTCATTGGCTCTCGAACCGGCACCTGATTTGAGCTATACACTCGGCCGTCACTGCCGCAGACCAGACTGAGGAGGCAGAGCGGCAGGCAGGAGAGGCTTCGGGTGGCTGGGCGGCGGATTGCGATCGACTGGTCGCATGTCCGCGATCGACCAGTCGATCGCGATCGACTGTTTGGCCACCCCTGTATTAGGGTACTAATTAGCTGTTCATGCTAATTAGTACCCCAATAGAACATACTGTACAGAGATACTAAGGACAGTGATTTGGCATCCAGTTAAAAGCTGTTCATGCTAATTAGTACACTAGTAGAACATACTGTACAGAGATACTAAGGACGGTGATTTGGCATCCAGGAACTTACTGAGGAGCTTTTATCTCTCCATTTTACATAGAAAGATTAAACTTGCCACTGTACGTTACAAGCTGTTCGTGCTAATTAGTACACTAGAAGAAAATACTGGGGACTTGGACTCATACAGTACTTACATTTCAAAAGCACTGTATTTTCCACTGCCTCCCGCTAGCCCATCGCCCTTCCCCCCTGGGAGCCTGCACAGGTCATGAAGTAGACAGGGAGGGAGTTATTCACATAAACCAGGGCAAAACTGCAGGAGCGGTTGTACTGTTAAGGTTCTTTGCACCATACGGTACACATACAATTCTGTAACAGGGCAGACTCAATTGAAATGGCTACCGCCTGTGACTCCTTGCCCCATGAAGGCCCTCGGCTATGGAGCAAGTAACAGCACAGATTTTGTAGGTCATGGGGCAATGCTGAAGGAGCGTCAGAATCCCCTAGCTAAAATACACAGGGTCAATAGGGATAAGCAAGGTCTATGCACTCAACGATACCCCAGACCCCATCGCATCACAAACTGACAAAATGTCCAAGGCACATGAACATCCGCCTTGTGTCAGCACTCAGCTATGGAGCGAGTGACGGCATAGGTTTTGCAGGCTACGGGGCAGTGCTGAAGGAGCGTCGGAATCCCCTAGCTAAATACACAGGGGCGATAGGGTTAATAAAGGTCTATGCACATAATGCTACAAGGCGGGGGTTCATGTGCCTCAGACATTTTGTCACTTTGTGATGCGATGGGGTCTGGTGTATCATTATGTGCATAGACCTCACTTATCCCTATCGACCCTGTGTATTTTAGCTAGGGGATTCTGACGCTCCTTCAGCATTGGCCCGTTCTTTGAAAGCGGTATTTTCCACTGCCTCGCCCTACCCCCATTCCACTTTCCCCTTCCTCCCTGGGAGCCTGCACAGTTCATGCAGTAGACAGGTAGGGAGTTCCGATCAGGTTACAAGGCAAGATTTATGTGAAACCTGTGTGCACCCTTCCATTGAAGGTATAACAAAGAAAAATATTATAATAAAGTGAATGTCACGGGAACTCTTACGCTCATACTGTACATGTATTACAAAAGCACGGTGTTTATGCATTGTACATACTTTCTTTTACACAATTAGTTGCGTCTCCATACACAATCTTGCGTCTGCATACACAAGTTTTTTAACATGTTCGTTTGTGTCTGTATAAACTTTTTATTCATATTGAGAACTCTCACCGTCTGACCATTGGTCACCATCTATTAACATTACAGTCGTCACTCGTCACTGACCATTTGCCAGAGCTGTAGATCAATCCGCCGCTATACGATCGAAAGTACTGGATTAGTGGAGCATTAGCCACCCAGTGGTGGAGATGTGTAATGCATGCTGAGTATCTAGAATCGCCTCAACGCGCCTGCCTGTGATTAAACTCAGCAATCTAAGCTATCGCTTTAGCGTGACTAAACGCCCATCTAGGCGGAGAATCGGTCAAGATAAAGGTGGCTACATCTGTAATTCTGGATTAGCGACTATTTTTAAGCACCTGACCTGAGTGGTGCAAAGAGAGGATCTTTGATCTAAGACTCCTGGCCAGTGGAAAGAGGTCAGATCAGGTCTACTATACAAGTACATTTACTTGTACACACAGACAGTACATTATTGGCCTACAACATTAATAGGATAAACCGTATAACCTATCAAGGCATCTGGACCGCACTGCAATAAGCCCCTTCCCTACAGATTCTAATTTCAGCCTGTATTAGAGCACTTATCCAGATAGGTTAGCCATAGAGTCCGTGTGAGCTTAGATCATGTGAGAGTTAGGGATGGGGAAAACTTTATTTCTATCTTTAATTGAATTAAACATTAAAAATAGTAACCATCAACATCAAGCTAATCCAGTATGCTTTAATCTTGACATGCTTTAAACATATTGTCTCGTGGACTCATTTAAAATTCTGTTTTGAGTTACATGAACCCAAAATAAACATCTTATGAGTATGCATCCATGCGAGTCTTGGCAGTAAAAATGCTTTCACGCTATTAATTAGTTATGTATATGTTTTAAAGATCAGGCCTCACATCGGTTCCGGTATGTAACACTGGCGGTCGGGATCCCGGTAGTCAGGAGATTCCGGCGGTGAGCGCAGAGAGTCCCCTTGCCACGCTTCAGGCAAGACACTATTATATCACCCTTCAGGTGGTGGCTTGGACCATCATCCGAGTGGGAACTCAGGGCTTTGGTTGGAATTCCGACCGGCAGCATTTCGCCGGCTGTTGAGACTCCGGCGTCGGTCTTCTGACCACCTGGATCCCAAAAGCAGTTAAATAAACTACATCTCGTCACACCGACTGCAAACTACACTGTTTTAGAGTACCACACAGAAATAGGAGCGACATTAGAAACCAGTGTTTCAACTGTTGCTACAGCCACTCTTGCCATTACTAATGTTTTACCAATTTATACACCTGGCGCTGTCACTTACAAAGTGAGAGCAGCTGATCTCAGGGAACTCAGGGAACTGATCCCAATTTCCCCAAAATGTAAAAAACCAAACAAGATCTGTGCAGCGTGTTCTTTGCAGGTGCCTCTCCTCCGTATTACCAGCAGCTGGTTCTCCAATACTGCTAAAGGCAACAAAGTGTGGTTTTTAGCCAGAAAATGAGTCTCCAAATGCGTTTCTCCGCCTACCTTCCGGTCTCAGCACATGCGGACTCTATTATTAACTATCTGCTGCTTGCTATTAACATCTTGAATTAGTTAGACGTGGGTCTAACAATTAGATTGTGCATGTTTTAAAAATTGCTTTGCAAATGAAAGTATAGCTCAATTGTTTGTTTGTTTGTTTGTTTAGAGCCTCATTGGGATTATGCCATAATATATATGGATGGTAATCTTATGATACCAATGTGCTTTAAATAAGATTCCTTAATTTTGGAATTATCTTAACCAATTGTTTTTATTTATTCTTTATTTATTATTATGTGTATATTGATACTGGCCAGTATCTTACTGTATTAATTGTGCATATTTAAAAGTAAAAATTCATTTTATACAAAGTGAGAAGCGCTGTCTTATTTGGTTGTTTGGTTCATTACTAATGTTTGTTGGACTGGAGGTAGTGTTCTACTGCATGGGCTAATACACTGTAGAAGCCTGGTGAGAGCTCCATATATGCTATTGGAAATGGCGATAAGAAACATATGCCAGACAGACAGATAAAGTTTGATATGTAACTTTGTGATCCAAAACAAAAACAGTCTGAAGGCTTTAATAAATAAGGGGATGCAGTATAGTCTGATATACGGTATATGTGTGTAGTGATATTCATGCAGAATGGTGTATGGCAAAGGGAGGAGTGTGAGGGTGATCGCTCCCCGCAGCATACTCAAACTCAGCCTAGTGTGTACACAGCTTTAGTGTAGGGAAGAATGGTAGGTTCGAAATTCAGGGTGTCCAGCAAGACAGGGCAGAGAGCCGATAGTCTCCTCTACCGAATGTCTGACTGGTTCCCATCCTATCCCTCTGCCTCTGTGCCCACAGTGTGGTTCAGCCCACCTTCATTTCTGCAGAATTTATAACCATGCAGGAGGCAGACAGAGAAGTCTGTCTCCCATGGCATGTAGTGTAGCTCTGCAGAGCTAATGAGTGCAGTTGGATGAAGTTTGCTATTAACAATATGGGCCAGTTACTGAAATGTGCAGGGCATTATGGTGTGTACAGTAGGTATGCAATTAATGTAATGAGTGTGGAAGATGTTATTAATGTAATGGGGTCATATAGTCATTGCATTGTAAAAACAAGGTGAGTTAAGAGGGTGAGCTGCCGCATGGAACTGCAAGGGAGAGAGGGCGGACTACTTAGGGCGGATCATAATAACAAGGGAAAAGAGGGGAAAAATGTAACAGAAGGGGGGGGGGGATAGAAGAAGCAAAAAGATAAATAATGAATGGAGATAGGAATGGATACACAAAGCTATGACTTGAGGTCACTGTTTGAAAATGGGAGGAGCCAGGATTGGAAGTGGGAGGAGGAATGAGGAGAGAGGGAAGGAGTCAGGGTTAATTCTTAACCCCCCCCCCCCCCCAAAAAAAAGAAAAAAGTCTAAATCCTCATCTTGGCCACATGTGGCATGGTCAGAGGAGTCACGGTTCAAGTTGTTTCGGGCTGAATGTAGGGTTTGGGCAAGGTGCAGAACCCATGGGGCCATGGACCCCAGTTATCAATGTGGCAACATGTGGGCTGGGCTGGCTCCATAATTGTGCGGGGTATGTTCACGTGGCAAGGGTTGGGTCCATCTGAATATGTAATTGCCCAGTAACCACTATGTTGCATTGCTTGATAACCATTTGCAGCCCTTCATGGAACTCATGTACCCCCACAACAACGGAATATGCCATCATAATCATCGTGTCATTGGTTTCAAGTTGTCAGAACTTATCTGATGGAGCATTCTGGAGAGTTTCAACGAATGGTATGGCCATCATGTTCACCAAACATGAACCCAACTGAGCATTTATGGGACGTGCTGGATAGGTCCATTCGCGCCAAAGGTCCTGCACCTACAAATAGGAGAGCCGTTGGAAGCTATAAAGATGGCATGGGTCAACATCTCTCCAGGAGGTATTACGTCCACTTGTGGAATCAATGCCACATCTAATTGCTGCACCTTGCCAGGCTAGAGGGTGTCCTACACGATACTAGGCAATTATCCCATGACTTTTGGCACTTGTGTGTGTGATTAGCTTAAACGTCTACTTATTAACATTTAAAGTAAGTGTTAAGTTTTTTTCAAGGGCTCAAAAGAACTGGAGGAAAGTAGTGATTATGGAGCACACTCAACCCACATTAGGAACAGGGAGAGCTTTGGAAAGTTTTGCCTGAAGTTACCAGAATGTCCAGGTTAAACCAATACAAATGTTCTGGTGGGTTCGGTAGGATTTACCGCCGCTCGGGATGCCGAATGTCACTAAGCAGACATCGGCATCCCGAGCAGTGGAATGCCAGCAGGAGGGGCGAGTGCAACTAAGCCCCTTGCGGGCTCCGTAGCGAGCTTCGTTTGCCACAGGTTCTATTCTCCCTCTATGGGTGTCGTGGACACCCAGAAAAGGGGAATCACCTATCTCGTTGGTATGATGCCCCCGTCAAGATCCCGGCGTCTGTATTGTGACTGCCGGGAACCCTGACTGTCGGTATGCTAACCGCATACCGTTCTGGCAGCAACTGAATGTATGTTAACTAAGAAACCAGTACATAAAATTGGTCCTACATACAACTGAATAGAGGACTGTGCCCAGAGAATTCCTTGTACAACAGTGCAACATTACAAAATGTTGTTAAATCTTAAAATGTGACTGCTGTACAAACAATTCTATATGACATTGTGAAAAAAACTTTGATATTTACTGGTAAAGATACTGAGGGGGGGAATGTAATAGGGTGTGAGAATCAGAAAATCAGATTTGGGGAGAATTCTTCGGTATTTTTAAAGTGATAATTATTTACGTGTCAAAAATCAACCTAGTATTGCAATGTAAATGATTGCCACTTTAAAAAAAACAGGAGAATTCTCCCCAAATCTCTGACTTTCTGATTCTCACACCCTATTACATTGCCCCTGAGAATTAGTCCCACATACAAGCTTGTTATATAAGGTGCTATATAACTGATTTTATTGTATCATCACATTAGCTGTATATGTGAAAGCAGATGTACCCGTGGCCCAGGTCTGTAAACCCAGGCTAGATTGAGGCACGCTCACTCCTCTTACCCTTTTAGATGCTGACTGATTCAGCTGGAAGATTGTAGGGCATTACTATATTGTAAACTGCAGCCGGCAATCCTGCAATAATTACTACATTGATTGCCCACTCACACAAGGATATTCAGGAGCTCTTTTTATTGTGTGTCTAGTCAACGGCAGCTCTGAAGCCAGTACTTGTGCAATGTCACAAAAGGAGAAAAAGCCAAAAGCAGGCATCTTGCAGGTACTTTCCAATTACTGTGAGGCTGCTAATTGCTCACTCTAGAACCGCAAACCAGGGTCTCTGTGATGCATCAACAAGATTAGAAGATAGAAAGCTCCCCGCAACCCACACATAGAATAACATAAGAAAATGAAGAGGAAACCCTCTTAAACAGTAAGGGGAGCCCTGGGTTATGCCTGAGTGGGGATACAATAGCCTTAGTAGCAAACACAATTTAGGTCTCTTGGATACTTTTCTTGCCATGTATCAGAGGTGGGGGCAGTATGGGTCATCTGCCAAACAGAAGGACTGGGTGTTTTCCCTTCTAACACAGAGACTCGTTATTTACTAGTCACCGCCAGTTCTCATCGCCTGGCTCTCAGCTCAGGACGCCACAGTCGGCCCCAGAAGCAGCCTTCAGTGTTATCGAAGAGGAGTATCACACTGCTAGTGTGCTAAAGCCGCTCTCATTATTCCCCCTCATCTCTATGGTGCATATAATCCTCTAAAGTTCTTGGCTTTCAGCAGCTGGCACATGAGGATAAGATCAGAAATCCACCTACAAAAGCTACACTTGCTAAGTGTCTTCTATGCAGACATATAATTTTAATACAATTTATATTGAAAAAAAATCTCCAGGTTATTATAAAATCACTTAATATAGTTGCACTTTGAAGTCTTAGGTCACTGGTTTCGCTAATGTTTATTAGAGGACTATAGTCTTTGCACACAAACAGATGCAGACTATAGACACACAAAAAACTACTTAAAAGGCTATTACAGCTATATATTTTTCTTCTGTAAGCTTGTAATTACCAAATCCATATTTCTGCACTTTAAATAGGACGGTGTTTGTTAAAGTTCAGATATACAGTACTTATGAGAATTTTGTGGCTTCTGGGCCACAGCGAAATTTTGGCACTGTAATTTAAATCCCCAATTAAATCAATTTTTTCCTTAAAAAACCAACAACTTGCTTTAAATCTTGACTGGTACTGCTAAAATCTCATTGCAGCCCGCAACTCACAGCCTATTACGCCATAATCGCAACAGTGTGCCCTATCCTGGCCCATCTACAGATTTGGGATCTGGTCTCTAGGTCAACAGTAACAAGGTTGACACTATCTAGGTCAACCACTATTGATCGACAGGGTCTCTAGGTCGACATGACTTTTTCACGATTTTTTTTTCTTTTTTTGATCCTTTTCATACTTAATGATCAACGTGGACTACAATTGGGAACGGTAACCAGTGCCGAGCGCAGCGAGGCACCTTGCCCAAAGTATGGAGAGCCGCAGCGAGCCATTCGAGGGGACACGGTGCACTAATTGTTGTTTCCGGTCACTCTACAAAGAAAACGACACCAAAACACATTTTTTTAAAAAAACCTCATGTCGACCTTTTGACCTGTCGACCTAGACCATGTCGACCTAAAGACCCTGTCGACCTAGTTACTATCTACCTTCCATACCACACCCCCAGATTTATGCCACCTGCACTCTTTGTAGCACAGATATTCCCCCTCTGCACCTTCATAGCTCCTCCTACCTTTTCGATGCAGGGTCCTTTCCACTCTCATCGGACTCATTAAGCTCATTGCTGCTGGAGTCATTGCATGTTTCCATGTCATCTTGTAGACAGATGCTGGGATCTGCAAGTTCTCCTGTCTGATGATGACTCTGAATGGCTTCTGTCTGGTGGGACCTTGGAGCCATATTTGTGAGAAGGTTCTCCAGTGTGGCATTGTGTTTCTGTGGTATTGTTTCTCCAATGTGAAATGAACCACAGCTCTTATCTGTGGCAGAAGTCCCACGTGTAGCAAGAAGCCCTTCTGTTGAATGATCTTGTGGCTTGGCTGCCATTAAGTTTAGGGTCTCTACTGAGAGAGGGTGCACGATGCTACTAGAACCATGTATGCCAGCCATTACATTTTGTGAATGTGGCACATGGCTGCTACTGTATCCCTGTTTAAAAGGTTCACCATGTTGAAAAGGAGGGCTGGCACTGAGGATTCCTGTAGAGACATGGTGTGGGCTTGGTGGGAATTCTGAAGACTGGAGCTGTACACCGGAGGGTAAGTCTCTTAGTGTTCCATGAGACATGGTGGCACTAACTGGAGACCTCGTTCTTGACGGTTTTTGCTGGTTGGGCATAGCATTAAATCAAAGTCCTCATCAGGCTTATACAATGTGCAAACACCTGGATAAAAGACAGAAGATGTTCATTAAGGAAATATTATTGCTACAGTGCATCGAGTAATCAAAAGGCTGTAACTGACAGAAACACAAGTGGTCCACTTGCTCCAAGGAATGTCTGCTTTTTGGAGATTAATGACACAGGCTGCCCCCTTGAACATTGTGCCTTACATTTTACCCTACAATGCCATACACTGTCTTGCAGTAGCTTATGCTATGACGTATGATATAGTGATAGCATATGCAGTGGAGAAGTAAATGCTTTGAGAGGTATAGCAGAAAGATTTAGCTTAACCCCTAGTGATTACTATCAAGACAAAAGAACCCGTACTCATTATGAATGACTTCCTGCTGTTAATTGGGTCCATGTTATATGTACTCTTATGATCTGTGGTAGCACCCCCTTTATCTATATAACCAATTGATACAGCATTATGATTAGGGGTATCTATACATATATATCTATATGAGATAGACATGATCATTCCAGTGCAACAGTTTCCCCTTCTCCCCTTCTCCTTTCTATCAAAGTTAATTGGGTCCAGCAAGTTTGAAATTTTGGGGAACAATGATCACTGCACAAACCTCAATGTTTCCTCAACAATCCCAGTCCCCACAAGACAAAGCCACAAACATAACCACCCCTTACCTAAAAGGCACTGTATAATACCGAAAACACATATGCAGACAATGCCAAGACCCCATATAGTGAGTATATAGGGGATAAAGTCGTTAGGTCTACACAGCTTAGGTCGATCACTGAAGGTCAACAAGTCGACATGAGGGTTTTTTTAAATAATTTTTTGGGATTTTTTTCATACTTAACGATCAATGTGGACTACGATTGGACCGGTAACCTGCGAGGGGACACGGTGCACTAACTGGGGTTCCCCGTCACTTTACGAAGAAAACAATGCCCCAAAAAAAGTAAAGGAAAAAAAACCATGTTGACCTGTCGACCTAGTACATGTCGACCTATTGTCCCCGTCGACCTAATGCATGTCTACCTTCCATGGTCGACCTAAGTTGTGTCTACCCAACGACCCATACCCATTATATAGAACAGAACAGTGAAACTGCAAACCATGTCACCCCCAGACTATACATAAATTCAATTCTAGGCTGTCGGACTAAGTACCATGACACCCCTAAGGTGTCACAGATGTAACATCACTTCACATAAGCCTAATCACCTGAATTCCCCTATTCTGCAAACATAAATATCACAAAAGTGCTCCCTTTGCATAGTATCACTAGATGCTATATCAAATAGACACTTAAAACACAACATATAAAACAAGGTCATATAACCATATTGGATTCCTGAGTAATTCTTTTCAATCTCAGTATTATTGCTTTCCATAGATCTTTTGCAACTTTTGACATGCAACAGCAGAAAACTTACATTAATGTCCAGTAATATGCACATTGAGCGAAGTGCCTTCAACTTGACAAATACCCTCAGCGTCTGCAGTAAAAGTCAGCCTCTGCTGCTCCATCAAATTCCAGAAAACACTAAATACAGAACATCAGCTATCCAACCTCGTGGCTCAAAATGACCCTGAACATGAAAGATGTTGTATAAGCTGTTGCAGGCAACCTACATCCGAATCCTGCCGGCCCTCTAACAGAGAGAGCATATAGATCGCCTCACCCCCTCCCACATAAACACGTTATATAAACCCTTCTCCTATCTAGGCTACGCACCCACGTGACTAAACCACACAAATGCCAGATCCCTTCTAATCACACAAAATTCTCTCTCTGCAGGGACCCGTCAAGCCAAATTCTCAGCAGCTTGATGCTCCCGCTCCCATTAACCATTTGTTTGCAGGAGAACCAGATACAGAGCCCAATGTGTGTTCTGGAATGTCAGTGTACCCTACAGAAAACCTGAACAATGATTGCCATATTGATATTTTATTACCAAAGCCAAGTGTATGGCCTCACATCAGATACTATTTGTAGCCATAAATTAGAACTACAGTATATGCCAGGGACACCAAAAAACTGTAATTTATATTTATACACCACGGATGTTCCTGGCTAGGAGTGTGGGTTCCGCAGCAATGAAGAGAACATCTTTCTCTTATAATACAGGATTGAAAATTTAAAATCTGTGACGAGGATACTATAATGACAGCCCATAAGCTATAGATGGGAATAACATTAAAAAGACATTTTAAAAAAAGGAAAAACATGATCATCTTTGAAGTCGATCTTAAAGGGGAACAGACATAACAACATAGAACCAAAACTGATGCTTTTAAGAACCAATGATCAATGGAATACTGCAGTAGCTGACTGTTAGGGGGAAATGTATTAGCTGTATATGTGTTAAATGCCATAGATCAAGTGAAATTTGGCACATATTAATCTTCAACATGTATTAAGGCACTTCATGATTTTCTCCACGGTCTAAGCATACATGTACCGATATCACTGTTGTAACACAGTTGTATGGCAATGGTAATGATAATCCAGAAGCTATTATTTGTGGTGTATTGTTTTTTTTCACATATTGGCAGAATTATGTGCCAATATGTGTACTGCCCAGTGGTAGCTAACTCCTGGGAACAGCAGCAGCGTGTATTTACGCATGGGGTATCGTGATTCTCGCCAGGCTAGAGGTAGAGATTGCCAGCTGATAGGAGGGGGTGTTCTATTAGAAAAAGATATGCAAGGATGGGGGAATATAATGAATTTTAAAACATATGGTCGCTCATGCTTAAAATAGAGAAATGGTAAATATAATGCAATCACACATCTGAAGCCTGATGGAGAGTTGAATGGATGTCCATTTGCGGAATTTGCACTACGCATGTATCGGAAATGGGAGCACACAAGTATGGGTAATGCAGAGCCATAGGTACTTTGAGTGCATCTACTGGGGGGCAGTGGTGCTGGGGGGGGGGGGATGGTTAGAAGGTTGGAGGAGATTTTAAACTAGGTGCCTGGGGGGAGGGTTTAGCAAGAAATTACGGGTCATTCAGTAAGAATAACAGGGGTGGCTTTAGTGAATCAAAACGGGGGAGGAGTAGGGGGGAGGAATAGAGCATACGGCAAGGGTAGTAACATGGGAACTGAAAAAGGGTTTTAGAATAACAGTATCCAGTGACGATTACGAGTCATCTTTGCTGCATAAGAATTAGGATGTCCCTACCATAAGGGGAAATACATATCTCAATTGTATGTATGTAAATGCTAGAAGCCTTACAGGTAAAAAAGGGAGAACTAGAAATCCTCGCAGCAAGCAAGGAATATAATGTTATAGGCATTACTGAAACGTGGTGGGACAAATCTCACGATTTGACAGTATCCAACCGGTAAAAGAAGAGCAGTAGCCTGTGGGGGAAGTGGCTGAGACCAGTGGAACAGGTAAGTATGGTATCATTTGTGTACATATATAGTAAAACCCAAAAATAAAAAATCAAGAAAGTAACGTCAGAAATGGAGAAAAACCTGTCCGCACATTAGTATTTGCCAGTAGGAAAGCGGACAGAGACAAGGTAACCCCCGGGTATTTCTTTCAGTTACCATATAAAAAGTATTCATTCCTAGTAATGCCCCTAGTAAAGATGAGCTTGGAAATGTTTTTTGGACCATGTACAGACCCTTAATATGGGATGAGAAGGATTGAATGAAATACTTTGCATGACCTAGAAGCTTGTTACATTTTTTTTTTTTGTCTCTTGCAGTAATAGAAAACTCTCCATCTGGATAAGACAACTGGTAAACACTAATTCGGCAAATGGGAGGTGGCTGTCTCTGTGCAAATGGACGTGCTCAATAAGGCATTGAGTGTCAGGGTGCAGACTTCTTTGCAAAATTGGAAAGGGGTCACAGTAGCTAATCTTAGATAGTGTGCTATTGAACTTCACAAGAATAGTGCTAGGCGCAGAGAACAACAGGTGGAGAGGTTGAGGACGGTAAGTATACTGGCACATACAGGAAAGACCCATCAGTCCAAACCCCAGATCCCCAATGGTCAATAATATGTTACACTTGTAGGAAGGAAGGGCATTTTGCCAGAGATTGTAGTAGTAGTAGGACACATAGTCAATATAGATCCCCTAGACAGAAAACACAAGCCACATTATTAAACACATAGACGGGACCAAGGGACATATAGTAAGGAATCATAAGCCATATAGAAAACACAGATTCGGCTAATGGGAAGAACAAAATAAATGCAACATTACCCTTTGACAAAACTTGAAGCCTAATGTCTGCTGTTCTAGATGCATGTCCATCACAGGTAGAGGAAATTATCTCACAGATACCGGGTTCCCTATGAACTTAGGATGGACAGGACACTGGATTGATGGCTGGGATAGTCCCAGTAGAGATAAGACACACAGAAATTTTTTTTAAGGGGAGTAGACCAAGTAGAGAATCACTTCCCCGTAGTGCCCAATCCAGTTGTCAAATTTTTATAAAATCTTCTTCACGTCTACAAAATCATCTGTCACCAACCTCTATTCTGTTTCTCTACAGTTTCCTCTTCATCTTTTGCGTTCACACAGGGTGGTACAATACATGGACCCAAGTACAGTTCAAACTCCACATGTCTAGGTCCTTCAGAGTTCTGCCCGAACCCAGTATATCTCAACAGCACGATGACACCAGTATTACTGCAGTGTGCCTTGTCATGCACAAAGGGAGGAGAATGGGAATACTGGTGAAGGGAAATTTTGTATAGACACTGATATGCCTGTTGGTGAATGGCAAACCTGACATTTTCTTTTTCATTTTCTTATTCTTTCTCTCCTCTAGAGATATTTCTTTTTTCTTTTTTTTTTGAGTTATGCTCATGGTACTCTACATTGCAAACACACGATAGTTAAATTAAGATACAAAAAAATTGTGTTCCCTACAGGAAAAGGCAGTCTGGAGGACAAAGGGGTATGGCCAGGAGTCCTCAGGACTGTGGGCAGGTGGACACGGTAAGCCAGTAGCCCCCAGAGCATACCTTCCAAGTCTAGCTGAGGTGGCACACGGTCTGACTCATCCAGGCAAAAAGGGTAGGTGCAGGCTGATGAGAGTCTACTGGTGTGCGCCAGGATTCTATTCTCATGCAGGTAAGAGAGCAATGACCTGTCTTACTTGCTTGAGGAAGAATATTGGTAAAGCAATACCAACAGAGCCATCCCATATCCCTCCTGCAGACGGATCTTTTCAGGAAATACAAATCGACTTCGTACAGTTAAGACCCTTTAGGAATTATTGTTATGTATTGGTGTGCACTGATGTTTTCTCAAACTGGGTAGAGGCATTTCCTGCCGCCACGGATGCTGCTGTGTTTACCGCAAAGGAAAATTGCGCAGAAATTTGTGTGTAGATAATGGTAACCCTAGAAGTAGGAGCAAAGCTTGAAATTGTACTATTGTGATCATAGATACTGCCACTAGTATTATGTAGCTTCGGAACCACTCCCAGATCTTCACTCAACGAATCACCCTCTTCGAAATTTGTTTTTGTTTTTGTTTTGGTATTTGTGTCTTTTTGGAAGACAACCTCATGTCATGATTGACCCGCACAATGATCAGAAATACACCAATGAGGTGACAGTACACTACCTTATTGAGATGAGCCAGCATTTGAGAACTTGACAAAAGAACTTGAAACTGTTGATTGCTGGTATGTCAACACTAACTGTCTTGATTGTGAACCAAGAGACTGTGTGATTGTTCTTACGCTCATGTTGCCTAATAGACAGGTGGGAAGGACCATACCAAGTTTTGTTGACAGCACTATCCCAGTGAAAGGTCGCCGAAAGAGAGACTTGGGTCCACTCGTCCCACTGCAAGAAGGTCGCTGACCCGGAGAGAACTCGTGACAAAGTAGTTTATTGCTCACATTCATCGAGTTTGTGTAGTTTGGTAACTGTGTGTTCGAAGTGAACTGTGTGTTCTAAGTGAACTGTGTGTTCAAAGAGCAAGGTGGAGAGCAAAGTGAACTGTGTGTTCCAAGTGAACTGTGTGTTCAAAGAGCAAGGCAAAGAGAACCTCGTATCACCAGAGACTCTGTTCCGTGAAGACTGAGAGGCGGCACTGTTGAACACTACCTGAGCGTACTAAAGGACTGCAGAAAGACCAGTCATTGTAATTGATTTGTTATGAACAAGAGTTGTTTTGTTCTATTTCTCTTTTCTCTCTTTCCCGCTGACAAACATTTTCTTTCAGGATATTCTATTTTTGCGAGGTTTTTTTTATGAGGAGTCGAGTGTGGGACTGGAACTGGTTCTGGAGGAAGGAGTGATTTCCTTATAGGATCCCAGGATTAGCCGATCAGTTTGTTAAAGTCAGAGAAAAATCAAAGTTCTAGTAGTTATGGAGTTCAGAGGTAATCAGGAACAATCAGACAATGGCTATTCACACATTGCAGATAAAGAGCTCATTAATATATGTGGAAGAAAGGTTTATGAGTGGCTCTCACCGAACTCCGAAGGTTTACGTTATTTAGGAAGGACACTACTTATAACCCTTGTTCAATGATTAAACAGACCTAGCATACGTTCCAGAAATGGAAACAATGGGGGTAATTCAAAGTTGATCGCAGCAGGACTTTCGTTAGCAGTTGGGCAAAACCATGTGCACTGCAGGGAAGGCAGATTTAACATGTGCAGAGAGAGTTAGATTTGGGTGTGGTGTGTTCAATCTGCAATCTAATTTGCAGTGTAAAAATAAAGCAGCCAGTATTTACCCTGCACAGAAATAAAATAACCCACCCAGTGCACATGGTTTTGTCCAATTGCTAAAAAATTTCCTGCTGCGATCAACTTGGAATTACCCCCTATGTTCAGAAAATTATAGGAATATGTAGATCATGAAAATTTTATATGTCATTGTCACGATTTGTTTGTGTCTTCTTCATCTACCCAGCAGAACCTCAATCGGATCCAAACATCAGTGTACAAAGATGTAGGTACATGTATGTGTGAAATGTTTGTCGCAAATCAGACATTATAGGCCAAAGCATACTCTATAGGTTGAATGTTGTCCCACACCCAACCAGTGGTCCCGTGACCGCCAAGTGCATATAGAGGATGTCTCGTCCTCCTCCCCGTCTTCCCCAAATATAGTCAAGTGTCTGATTTGCAAAATTAATACATACTTGTGTCTAGGTCACCAATTATTGTATGAAATATTTTTTCTTTTCTTATGTTAATAATTGATGGCAGTTATTGTTTGCTGCCAAAGGGTGGACTGTCGAAGTCAAAAATATTACTTAAAAAGAACATACAAACTACACACATATAAGTCGCTATACTTGCAAATACGCGCAGCGAGCACAGCAATATATGGTAACACGCATTTACACGGACATGCCACAGAGATGGATTCGACACTTATTTCATGCAGTACATAATTATGATAGTGTCAAGCGCCGGACATCATGGTGATTTGGAATTATGTAATGAAGTGGTGTCATGTATGTGTATTATTTGAACGAAACAAGATAGACCGGTCATGTTTACTATTGAAGCAACCAGATAATTATGATTAAATGTATAAAAGCTAAAATCACTTTTATTAGAACAATAGATATTCCAAACAGGTAGTGGACAGGAAACTCAGGCCAGCCCTTTGGATGTCTTCAAGGCTGAACCTGATTAGCATATACAAAGAGACTAGTGACTCATCATAAATCCCTCCCCCAAAAAAACTAGATAACACTTGCTGATCACACAGGAGGGCAGTTCCTGTTTTGGTCTCAGAGGAAGATGGAGTCCCAGCATTACTTTACAGAGAGAGAGAGAGAGAGAGAGATATAAGATACATTGAGGGAATGGTATTGTATGCTGGCATGTAACTGTATGTTTTAACTGCTTACTGTGTGAATGTAACCATGTAACTATAGGTATACTGTACTTTGTAATATATTGAATCCATATCCTTTTAATAACAAATATATACATCAATGAGCTTTGGAACTCAGATAATGTGTGGGTGTATTGTTTTCTCTTATGGGATGCAGTGTTTTGCTATGTATAGTGCACATTCATAGCACATAGAAGTAAGATGTGCAGGCGTTTACAATATATATTAGAGCGGGCATTTTAAATATTTGTGAGAAAGCAATTGGGCATTCACATTACCATATACCGAGGGCGGGCGGGAGGGGAACATCCGTTGATCGCTGCTGGGAGCCGCTGACACGCTGCGCTGGGGACCCGGAAAGAGGAAACCGGGCAGCGTCTGAGCGTCCTGTGGACGCTCAACACTGATCCCTCAATCCCCGGGATTGGAGCTTCCAATCCCGGGATTGAATCCCGGCCATGTTTGGGCCTAAATCCCGGGATCCCGACGATCCCGGGATTGGCCACCATATGCGGGAGGCTGCATCTGTAATGATATATTACATTTCATTGTTAAATCTCATAATAGGAGTTTTAAATGAGTAGTTTTCCTATGTAATTCATATATAATAAAGGCACAGTGTTTGAAACATAATGATATGTGGTGTGGTTTCGCTTTGCTTTCATACAATGTATAAATTCTTAAATTTAAATATCTATAAAATCCTGAAACATGGATTGAAAAAAACCAAATTTTAGTTTTTTATTTCCTAAGAATCCTGGGTCTAATTTATGACTACTGCCCTGTATGTACTGCAATATCGCAGGTACTAACCGATGATGAGGGCAGAGTAATACATAATGCTTTTTTAGAATTTAAAGTCTTCATAATATTAATTTCAAATGCATCCACCTACGTAATTAATGTTAAATGGATTGTTTTGGGGTACGAATAAATTCTGTTTCTGTACACAAGCATCATGTCTGCGTGGTAGAGTTTGCCTGTTGTGTTTATAGGATTTGCATAAAACATTTAAAATACAGCTGACTTGATCATTCATACAAAGAGGCATTCTTCTATACATCTAAGGGAGTACCACTAAGGTCATGGAGAAAAGAACCTTCCATAAATTCATACTGGTCCATTGTTCATCTCAATAGTTCTTGTTCCATTTCCCCCTCTTATTATGGTTCTTCATCTTCTGCTTACACTGAAGCAGCATTGCACAAAATGTACAGCTACTGTAGATGCGTTTTCCTTGACACTGAAATAGGTCAGTCACCAACAACCTATAAAAAGAGTTCTAGACTTGTTATTCATATCCGTAAATGATAATATAGTAGCTAATTTTTTTCACTCTATTACATACCAGCTGTGTAGCTGTAGTGCACAAAGAAAACAATAAATGCAACAGTTACAACTTAAAGTGATTTCATATGTAAGGCAACACCTATTTTTTGCATTAATTATCTAAAGAGGTTGCCTAGGTCCACATACAGATGTTATGTAGGTAATAATCTAGGTGGTTGAATAGGAATGATATCCAATGGAAGTGAATATAACATTGGATAGGTCTACCCTGGGGTCCACCGGTTCTAACAGAGCGGACCTCCACAACTCTCAGGCACGCCTTGGTCTCATTAAGTACCAACTTCTTTTTGAATCCTGACGGTTCGGGAGCCTCTCATTGAGGAATACACATTCTTCTCCTCAATGCACAATTCCTACCCCCATATAGACATGCTCTGCCACGACCTGGCCCTCCGACTTGTGAATGTTCAGGCCCACCCACTTGGTCCAATCATGCTCCCATTACGGCCAACTTTTCAGGCATCACTGACCGTCCCCGTATGATGACAATTAAATGATACCCTTCTCCACAACTGCGATACGGTAACCCGTTTTACTAGCCTTCTTACGGATTATTTCACACTGAATGCTCTCCCAGACATTTCTCCCTCCACCCTCCAGAGGACTCATAAGGCTATTGTGCGGGGTCCTCTGATTAGTATGGCCTCTAGAAATAAAAAGGACTTTCTGACTAACGCCCTCACTATTACACTCCAGGACCTTGAATCCCAGCATAAACAGTTGCCTCTCTCCTAGCAGAACTCACTGCCATTCGTGATTCTCTCTCCTCTTCTCCCAGCATATTGCCGAACGCCTTAAATGGTTACAACAAACTTTCTATGAGAAAGGAGACAAGGCTGACAGGATCTTGGTTGCTTGGCTTTGATCTGCACGGACCATTAAAAATATTCTCGCAATTAAAAATTCTAGGAACCACCTTCTCCTTGATCCTGCTGCTATTCATACAGAATTTCATGAGTTCCATAGCAAACTTTACAATGTAAACTTGGCATACACTATACAATTATCTGGCAGATTATGTGCCAGATCTGGCTGGTTGAAATTAAAATCTGGTAAAGGATGAGAGCAAAATGACAATCAACCATTTGCTCCCAAACACAGAAAATCTGACAAAAACTGTTGTTCATGTTAAATCAAGCCGTGATTTAACCAATTTGTCTGAACAACATGTTTTGTCCATGTTCCAGTGCTTGGGAGCAAATGGTTTATTGTCATTTGCTCTCATCAGATTTTAATTCCAACCAGCCAGATCTGCAGATAGTCTGCCAAATAATTGTATAGTGTATGCCCAGCTTTACAATTAAGTACCTTGGGATTTTCCTGACTTCTATATATGGCCATTTGTACCTTGAAAACATCCCACAGCTCTTTACTAAATAAGCGGACCTGGCCTCCCGCTTACTGTACTGTGGAAATGTGTACCGTACTGGTCCACATTTCCCTCTTCCATGAACTTCAGAAAACTGTCTTGTTGCTTTATTTGGCAAGGCAACTGCCCCAGGTTGACTTCTACTGTTTGTAAGAAGCCCATCTTCAGGGGTGGTTGAGCTCTCCTAGATTTTACGCTTTACTACCTGGCATCGATCTTCTCAAATTGCTTCCTCATATTCTCCCTCTGAGTCGGCCTCCAGGCTTGATATTGAATCCACCCATATACATTCCCCCTGATTTGTTCTCCGTGTGGGGCCTTCACAAGCGACACTGTCCTCCCTCCTCGACCCTCCAATTGTTTCTACATATATGGACCTTATACTCTGACAAATACTCTATCTCCTCCCCTGTTTCGCTCCTCACTCTTATCTGGACTAACCCTAATTTCCCGCCGGATTTATATATTGCCAGCATGAAATTGTGGACAGCAGTGTCCCTCATGTTCCATACTGATTTTAGTTCACATGGGGTTGGGCTTCCCTTTTCAGCTTAACAGCTGAAATCTACCCATTCCCTCGATTTCTGTGTATACTTTTAAATACATTTTCTCAACTCCTTACCTCAGACTCCGCTTCTCCGTGACCTCACCTCCTTCGTACATCTTTGTAAGTACCGTCCCTTATGCAAAGGTATGATTTCCCCAAGAGGCTTGGGATGATATGAGACTTTCAAACTGCTAAATCTTCCTTTTACACTAGCCTTTAGGAAACCTAATTAAATTATATTACCACTGGTATTATAACCCTGTCCAGCTCTCCCGAATGTTTCCCACTGCCTCGCCCCTCTGCTGGAGGAACTGTGGCCTCCGGGCTACCCTCGCTCATGTTTGGTGGACCTGCCCAATCCTTGAATCCTTTTGATTTATACGCTTCTGACACATCTACTCGAATCCTCCATACTGAAAGATTCATGCAACTTTCTCCTTAGCTACTTTCTCCTAATCTTCATAAAGCTTCTGTTAAACTGCTGTCCCATGTCCTAGTAACTGGAAGAGCCCCCACCCGTCATCTCTTTCTGCCTTAAAGTTGCAAATTTGGCATACAGTGTCGATGGAATGTATTACCTACTATCTCTATGACAGGGGTCATATGTTTACACAGGTGTGGGCCCCGTGGCTCGCCTACGAAGGTTCTCCCTCACCCCCATTTTCTGCACCCACTATTACAGTCTGACCAGTGAGTGATGGGATGTATGCTCTACATGCCCCTGATTCTTTCTTGCTAGACTTCTCTTGATTACTACTGGTTTTCACCTACCTTCTTCTTCTCCTTCCACTACACGTGGCATTCCCTTTTTTTACTGGTTTCTGAAGGCCAGTTCTCGCAGACTAAACAGGGTGTTTAAGTTCTAGGAGTGTTAAAACAAAAAAAACAGCATCACGCCAACACTTTTGTCGAATTTCTGCTCGCACCCCCGGATGGGTGCGAGAAGAAAACCTCTCATCGTGCATTACATCACACAGAATTGAATAGCATCGGAAGCTAATTCCTGGAGCTATTCAATGCACACAGAATTAAATTGACCCTTTTGTAGTGTTTCCCCTTTCTCTGGAGTCATGTTCTTCCTCCCTTGATTTATGTATAATGCTTATTACTGTATTCATTATACCTGTGTAAAATGGCTCACCTGTTCTGCACCTTGTAGTATTTTTTATTAGCCATTTCTGTGAGCTTACTAAATAAAGAATTTAAAAAAAGAAAATGGACGGTAATTATTGTTTGCTTACTTATTTTGCCAGTGAAACCCATTTCAAAAGCTGCTCCCTAGATAAGAGGTGACAGTGACAAGCTAGGCAGGCTATTGACTAAAGCCCCATACACTCTAGACGAGAAAGAAAAAAATCTCACTCAGAAGGGCCAATCTGAGCGAGATCTTTTATAATCTCGTCCAGTGTGTACACTCGATGTCATTAACGATGCGCACTCCCGCGCATCGTTAACGACCCCCTCCCTCGTCTGAACCTGTACAGATGAGGGGGGTCCTCGTGAATGACAGACATGCTGCAGCATGGTTGTCATTCCCCCTGATGCCCTCCCCCACCCGCCGTCGCGCCCTTCCCCGCTGGCATCTGCAAGTGTTTATGCACTTGCCGTTGCCAGCACCCTGCCAGGTCCCCACCACCGCCAGTATCGGCGGGGACTCGTTTAGTGTGTACTGGTCTTAACTTGCACCAAATATACCACAGCAAATATCCATGGCTAGTGTACACCACACACAATGTAAGGTGTAACAACTGTATTTATAAAGTGCCACAATAATTAGCAGACCTTTACATTGTATTAAAATGTATAATCAATGGTATCCGGACTCCAGGTCGACAACAAAAAGGTCGACACACCTTAGGTCGACATGGAACAGGTCGACATGGAAAAGGTCGACATGGAAAAGGTCGACATATCGACATGGAAAAAGGTCGACATGGAAAAAAGGTCGACATGGAAAAAAGGTCGACATGAGTTTTTCACGATTTTTTTCTTTTTTTGGAACCTTTTCATACTTAACGATCCACGTGGACTACGATTGGAACGGTAATCTGTGCCGAGCGAAGCGAAGGCACCATGCCCGAAGCATGGCGAGCGAAGCGAGCCATGCGAGGGGACGCGCTGCACTAATTGGGGTTCCCGGTCACTCTACGAAGAAAACGACACCAAAAAAACATAAAAAACTCATGTCGACCTTTTCCCATGTCGACCTTGTTCCTGTCAACCATTTCTCCATGTCGACCTTCTGTCCATGTCGACCTAAGGTGTGTCGACCAATTGGCGTCGACCTAAGGTGTGTTGTCTTCGACCCTGAGTCCCAGACCCATAATCAATACCAGAGAAGATAAGTAAACATGGGGAAAACTTTATTAGCTTACACGGACACTTTCTCATTTCTGCAGTCAACGAAAGCATTACTATTAATTAGATAACAAAAGCAACATTAAGATATGAATGAAATACAATTATATTAATTATCCTGCTCTCTAACTTAAGCAGCCAGTACAAGGCTAGATACTGATAAATCATGTACTCAGTCGCATACAAGGTAGGGGAACAAAAAATTAATTGTTTATTAATCAACTCCAGATTATCAAGATCAGTTTAGTAACTTCAGTGACCAGTACTGCTTAGCCTAATAATAAGCCACAAATCACTAAATAAATAATGTAATAATTGCCTTTATTAAATCATTCACGAATACATGTCATTTCATTTGCACCTAACTAACACTCAAAACACAGGTCAACTTGACGTGGAAAATCTGATATCTACAGCAGTGGTTCTCAATTTGGTGGTAATCCCAAAATGGTAATGGTGGAGGAGGTCAGGACAGCAGGGTGATAATTAGACATATGCCCTAGGGATCTCTATCCCCGGATGTAGCATTGTTTGCCGGCAGCCGGGCTCCCAGTGACCAGCATACCGGCGCCGGAATCCCGACCGCCGGCATATCGACAGCGTGGCTAACGCAAATGAGCCCCTTGCGGGCTCGCTGCGCTCACATCGCTGCGGGCACGGTGGTGCGCTACGCGTGCCACGCTATTTATTCTCCCTCCAGCGGGGTCGTGGACCCCCAAGAGGGAGATAAAGTGTCGGTATGCCGGCTGTCGAGATTCCGGCGCCGGTATACTGTGCGCCGGGATCCCGACATCTGGCACTGAAGACCACCCCAATCCCCATGTGTCACAGCAGGAACCTAGGGTGGGCAATTCAATTGTTTTAACCCCGCAGCTGAAACTAGTGGGCGCACAATGGAGCAATTCAATTGTTGGTAGCCTCCTGAGATGGGGAGAAGAAATGTGTGAAAAATGCAGTGGTTTGGGGCCCCAAACAGCACTTTAAATGGATTTAGCCCATACGCAGCTAAACACCGTCTAGTTAGGCGCTGCAAGGTGATAATGGGCTTCCGTATCAACTGAATTGCTCTGATAGGTGTTCATTAATTATAGTGGCGGCAAAAACAATTGAATTCCCCCTATGAACAAAATAAAAAGTTTATTTCTGTATAAGGTAATCATCATCATCATCATAATAATAATAATAATAATAATAATAATAATAAATAATATAATTACTATTATTTTTATGATATGCCATGTGGTATGCAGGTGGGAAGTGACTGAGAACCACTAACTGAGCAAGAGAATACCTGACACCAGGGCTATAATAATAATAATAATAATCATCATCAGCAGCATCAAAATAATAATAAATAACAACAGCACACTAGCTAATTAGGAACGTTACTGAGTAATACCAGGCATTGCACAGGCTGCCCACAAGACATACGCAGGAATATACTTACCTTTGAATGGCTCTCAGTTACGTATGGTCCATTACCAGTGACCCCGATGCACATCGTTCTGACCTCTACTCCGTCCACAGCCAGCCCTGTCACTAACCCTCCGCTTTGCACAGCATTAAACGTGATATCCTGCGAGTTCCGCCCTTTCGTCTCATCCATTGGATGCACGCCATAAAGTCCCGCCTCTTGCACAAATTGATAGGTAGGGACGATGACAGCCAGGCCCAAGGCAGGGCCCTCAGACACTCTCTTCCCTTATGCTCCTGCTGTTGGGCGAGGTCGGACGTCAATCACAATGAGAAGGCTGCTTATTGGCAAAAGGCGGGACCTTGCTCATTGCATAAGCTTCACGTGGAAATCCATGAGATGCAGCTGGTGTGACCGTTATGTGCGGAGAAGTTACACTGACTTATAGTTATAGCACTAGTAGGCACCTGCCTTCCTGAGCTGTCAGCCGCTGATGCCGGGCTTTATAGGAAGAGCAGTCCCAGTAACATAAGTGTTCCACTTATACCTTGCTCAGTGTTCCAGGATTGGCCATCATGCTCCTCTGCATCCCCACTCCACCACCTTCTGGAATGATGTTGGATTGATGCTGTTCCTGCTCATCCTGCTTTTCCAGTCTTCTCCAATATTTTAAATGAGCAGATGCAGCTCTGTGAAAAGGCAAATACGTTTTTTCTGTGCAGGCGGACACTTCAGTAGAATTCCTGTGCACAGGCATCACACAGAGCGATAACAGCATCGCAGTACCGAGAGGCGGATTGGGTTCTGACTGCTGGGATGACGGGTGCCGGTATTTCTCCTACGTCCTAGAGGATGCTGGGAACTCCGTAAGGACCATGGGGTATAGACGAGCTCCGCTGGAGACATGGGCACACTATAAGACTTTGAATGGGTGTGAACTGGCTACTCCCTCTATGCCCCTCCTCCAGACTCCAGTTAGATTCTGTGCCCAGGAGAGACTGGTCACACACTAGGGGAGCTCTACTGAGTTTCTCTGGAAAAGACTTTATGTTAGGTTTTTTATTTTCAGAAAGACCTGCTGGCTACAGACTCTCTGCGTCGAGGGACTGAGGGGAGAGAAGTCAGACCTACTTCTGTGAGTTAAAGGCTCTGCTCCCTAGGCTACTGGGCACCATTAGCTCCAGAGGGTTCGATCACTTGGTGCGCCTAGCTGCTTGTTCCCGGAGCCACGCCGTCACCCCCCTCACAGAAGCCAGAAGAAAGAAGCCGGGTGAGTATTAGAAGAACAGAAGACTTCAGTGACGGCAGAAGACTTCAGTGTCCCGGAGGTACCGCGCAGCGGTCGCGCTGCGCGCCATTGCTCCCACACACCAACGGCACTACAAGGGTGCAGGGGGGGCGCCCTGGGCAGCAATATACCTCTCTAAGAAGCCTGGCATGACATGTATACAGTGCATGGACACTGTATACGGATCCCCGCCAGCATGAAACGCTAAAATAACAGCGGGGCTGAAGCGCGCCGAAAGGGGGCGTGGCTTAGCCCTCACAACATGATCCAGCGCCATTTTCTCCACAGTCCCCGCCAAAAGCACTGTGTACATTAGCAGTGTAAACGAAGGGGGGCACAGTGATTAGTGCAATATAGATTAAAATATAGCACTATATTAGATAATGGCCGGGTAGTCAGTGAGTTGTGCTTAAAAAGTGTCTGTGTTTTCCCTGTCAGATACCCACTATAGCTTTTTAGTACACATGTGTCGACATGTGTAAGTTCTCTGTCGCAGACAGTTATGGGAATCTCTGTCGGCATCGCCGACTCCTGTGGTATTTGATTCAGTAGATGAAGTGTCAGCAGGTCGGTAGTTGTATGCTTTTTCAAAGAGTAAACACGTTATGGGAGACACAGTACTATGTGGGTGACCCTGTCGGCACCAACTGTTATTACTGGGTGTAAATTAACATGCTGTAACTAACTTATGCCTGTGTATATATTTATAGGTATATGTATGGTGCGGTTCCATGGGCCTGTAGCTCAAGCACAGACATGGTAGTATTTGTGGAGGAGTGATATTAAAATTATATACGTATACTTCCCTCGGGGTCGCAAGAATGTTATTTTGCCTGGTACTACTCCCTGCTGTCGACGAATACTATGTTTTATGTCGACCATAAGGTTTCCTGGTTAGATCCACAACTGGGGCATTCAGTACATGGTCATACACATTCAGAACACATTAATGTCACTAGGGAGCCGGCGGTTCCGGACAAACTGCTTATATGTATGATAGATATGTATATACAGTGGGGATCGAAAGTTTGGGCACCCCAAGCAAAAATTCATTTTAATGTGCAAAAAGAAGCCAAGGAAAGATGGAAAAATCTCCAAAAGGCATCAAATTACAGATTAGACATTCTTATAACATGTCAAAAAAAAGTTTGATTTTATTTCCAACATTTACACTATCAAAAGAACAGAAAACAAAAAATCGCGTGTGCAAAAGTTTGGGCACCCTGCAGAGTTAATACCTTGTACTGCCCCCTTTGGACAGCTGAGACCTGGCAGTGTCATGGATTGTTCTCAATCATCATCTGGAAAGACCAGGTGATGTCAATCTCAAAGGTTTTAAAAGCCCAGACTCATCTGACCTTGCTCCAACAATCAGCACCATGGGTTCCTCTAAGCAGTTGTGTAGAACACTGAAACTGAGAATAGTTGACGCTCACAAAGCAGGAGAAGGCTATAAGAAGATAGCAAAGCGTTATCAGATGCCCATATTCTCTGTTCGGAATGTAATTAAGAAATGGCAGTCATCAGGAACAGTGGAAATTAAAGCAAGATCTGGAAGACCAAGAAAAATATCAGACAGAACAGCTCGCAGGATTGTGAGAATAGCAAGTCAAATCCACGTTTGACTGCACGATCCCTCCAGGAAGATCTGGCAGACACTGGAGTTGTGGTACACTATTCCACTATAAAGCGATACTTGTACAAATATGATCTTCATGGAAGAGTCATCAGAAGAAAACCTCTTCTACGTCCTCACCACAAAAATCAGCGTTTGAAGTTTGCAAATGAACATATAGACAAGCCTGATGCATTTTGGAATAAAGTTCTGTGGACCGATGAGGTTAAAATAAAACTTTTTGGCCAGAATGAGCAAAGGTACGTTTGGAGAAGGAAGGGCACAGAATTTAATGAAAAGAACCTCTGTCCAACTGTTAAGCATGGGGATGGATCAATCATGCTTTGGGGTTGTATTGCAGCCAGTGGCACAGGGAACATTTCACGAGTAGAAGGAAAAATGGATTCAATAAGATTCCAGCAAATTTTGGACGCTAACTTGATGCCATCTATGAAAAAGCTGAAGTTAAAGAGAGGCTGGCTTCTACAAATGGATAATGATCCTAAACACACCTCAAAATCCACGGTGGATTACATCAAGAGGCGTAAACTGAAGGTTTTGCCCTGCCTTCACAATCTCCTGACCTCAACATAATTGAAAATCTATGGATAGACCTTAAAAGAGCAGTGCGTTACAGACAGCCCAGGAATCTCAAAGAACTGGAAGACTTTTGTAAGGAAGAATGGGTGAAGATACCTCAAACAAGAATTGAAAGACTCTTGGCTGGCTACAAAAAGCGTTTACAAGCTGTGATACTTGCCAAAGGGGGCAGTACAAGGTATTAACTCTGCAGGGTGGCCAAACTTTTGCACACGCCATTTTTTGTTTTCTGTTCTTTTGAAAGTGTAAATGATGGAAATAAAATCAAACTTTTTTTGACATGTTATAAGAATGTCTAATCTGTAATTTGATGCCCTTTGGAGATTTTTCCATCTTTCCTTGGCTTCTTTTTGCACATTAAAATTAATTTTTGTCTGGGGTGCCCAAACTTTCAATCCCCACTGTGTGTGTGTGTGTGTGTGTGTGTGTGTGTGTGTGTATATATATATATATATATATATATATATAGGATATGTGTGTGTGTATATGTGTATTACAATATGTCTATTCATATTACGATTTCTAATGAATGCTGAAGTAAAGTATTCCTTCTCATGAGCTGGTTGCTCTGTTGATAAAGCTCTAGGTTGGACGTGGCGAGTTGGTCTCAGTTCCTCACGAGGAGTCCGAATGTTTATTCTTTTCCCGCCGTGGATAGAATACAGTAGAAGTCAACTCCTGGTCTGCACGGAGCCCTGTCAAAAAGGATCGTATACAGGAAGCTAAGTGATATTTTGAATTATATGCTTTGATGATATTGGCATTACATACGCATGGGGGAGTGCTTGTATTCAGAATTGGTCGGTTACCTTGGCATCCGATAGTTTACCCTAGAGAGAGAGGGGATATTTTCTTATGTTGGGTCTTCTCTATAACAGTGCCGCAGGCTGCTGTGCGACTACAGGAGGTATGGCCAGGGGAATGCTGAGGCTGACTCTGAGAGATACTGGAGTATTTTCCCTGTGAAGGTGTAACCGCTACTTGGGGATGCCTTAGTTAAGTTACTCTCGGCGGATACCACTGGTAAGGCTACCTTTGTGTGATATGTTCCCTCACAACGGTTGGTGGCGCATTCTTTTGTGGGATGCAGTCATTTTAACCAGTTGGATACCGTTCTTTTTTCCCTTTCTTTGCAGATAGTGGAAGGTGAAAAGGTAAGAGCTCTGCAGCCTTTTTAGGTTCGCAGAAGCGGATATTGTTTTGCTGTCTCTGCCACATCCACCGCATGTCGCTGGGTCTATCTTGCCGACACACCGGTGGGAACTCGTCTAATACTCTTCAGTCAGTCAGGGATTGGACTTGGACCTGTGAGTTAATGATTGAATCCAAAAGGGGACATACTGGAGTTTACAGATTATTCCCCTCACTGATTTTTCAAATAAGATCTTACCGATTCTCATCTGGAAGGGGAGGTAGTATGCAACGCCATACCAGAGTTGCGTCAGGTGCAGGACATTGTCCTGCGGTCCCTGTAAAAAAAAAGAAAAAAAAAAAAAGAAACATAGATTTCTACTTAAGAAGTTGAACTACAGGATGGGATCTCTCAGGCCAGGGAGCCCCAACACATAAAGGAAGAAAGGGGTTTAAATGTGTTTTTCTTCGCATTAAACTTACCTGGGTTGCTATCCAGGATTGTCTTTGCCATTTCACCGGAGATATGGCAGTATGATGGTTTTCCTTCAATAGTAAGAGACATTATTATTATTCTGTACGGAGACGCTCTCCTGACTACGGTGAGGTCAAGAAACAAGTGGCGCAAATCGTTGTTTCTCTCTGACTGTTCTTCAACACAGTGAATGGCTGTTGTTCCCAATGACGCTGATGTCGGAGGTGGGTATCAGAGTAGATACTGAACGGTTGAGGCTTTGTTTTTTCCTGTGGAAAGAGGTCTGCGGATCCAGAGTCGGATCAGGTTTGCAGTGACAACCCATCAATATGTTCCGTTGATGGAGAAGATGGGTGCAGTCTAAGAGGCCCTTTTTTTCGGTGAGCAGGTCAAATGCCGGAGTGCGTTTCACGGGACCAGTTGGACATGTGGTCCGGGTCTCACCTGCACATGCACTGGAATATAATCCTACGGACCAGGATATCGCTCCTGTGGTGTCTGCACAGTTCTCACCCCCTAGGAGGATGAAGGTTCGGGATCCAGGATTAGTTCCTGGTGTTCTTGCATGCAGATCTCCGAGGCTGGGGAGTAGTTTTTTCCGTGGGAAGTATTTCCAGGGGAAAAGATCAAGCTGGGAGGCTTGTCTGCACTAAGCTTTCCTGAATTAAGAGCTATTTTCTATGAACATTTTCTTCGTGATCTGCCCGTCGTATTTCTGTCGGACGACTTGACAGCAGTGGTGTAAATCAGCCCCTAGGACGGAACAAGGAGCAAAGCGGCATTGGCGGAAGCCATGAAAGTTTTCCGCTGGGCGGAAAGGCAGGTAAACGCTATATTAGCAGTCTTCGTTCTGGATGTTGACGACGGAGAAATAGATTTCCTCTGCAGACGCGATCACCATCCAGGAGAAATGCAGTCGTCATCGAGAAGTTTTCACTGAAGTGACAAGTCTTTGAGGAGTGCCTCAATTAGACGTGATGACGTCTAGCCTCACCGAGAGACTTCAGGGATGTCGTTCCAGGTCAGGGGACACTCGAGCTTTGGCGGTAGACGCTCTCGTGGCACCTTGGGTGTTTTCAGTCGGTCTATGTGTCCCCTCCACTTTCACTATTTTCGATGATGTTCAACATAAGAAGAACTAAGGTTCAGGCGATCTTCATTGTTCCGGTCTAGTCAAGGAGGGCTTGGTGTTCAGATCTTCAAGACTTGCTTATAGAAGATCCATAGCCTTTTTTCTTCTACGACAGGACCTGTTGCGGCAGGGACCGGGCGTGTATCAAGACTTCCCGTGGCTGTGTCTGGCGACATGGCGTTTGTACGCCATATCCTAGCCCGAAAGGATAAAGTCATTTCCACTTTACTTCAAGCTAGGAAAGGAGTAACGGTGAAGCTTTACCTCCATTTTTGGAGGAAGTATGTGTCTTGGTGTCAATCCTAGAAGGCTCGTACGGAAGAATTTCAGCTGGGTCGGTTTTCTCCATTCTTTGCAAGCGGAGGTGGATGCAGGCCTAAAGTTAGGCTCCCTTTTCAGTGCGTTTTTTTGCCTTATAAAATTTCCTTTCAAAACTGAATTGGCCATCTTTCCAGGAGTTCAGACTTTGGTGAAAGGTGTGCTGCACATTCAACCTCCATTTGTGCCTCCAGGGGCACCATGGGACCTTAACGTGGTGTTGCAGTTTCGGTTGTCACACTGGTGGGAACCTTTATGAAAGGTTGTGTTAAAAATTTCCCTCTTGGAAAGTGGTCAGGCTATTGGCCTTGGTGTCCGCATGGCGGGTGTCGGAAGTACCGGTTTTGTCTCACAAGAGCCCTGTTTGATTTTCTATGTGGATAGAGCGGAATTGAGAACTCAGAAAATAGTTCTGCCAAAAGTGTTTTTCTGTGTGTCGCAGGAAACCTGACTGTTTTGATGCCTGTGGTTACTTAAGCATTGGCTGTTTCAAAGTCTATCAAGGTAATCAGGCTTTGAATTTTTTGGTCGCCAGATCGGCTCAGATTGGGGAAACAGAGGCTCTGTTTATACTGTATGCTCTCAGCACAATTGAGGCACCTGCTTCTATGCAGTCTGTTACACGCTGGATCTGTGATACGATTCGGCTTGCTCGTTCTCCGGCAGGATTGCCGTTACCGATGGCGGTGGAGACCCATTCTTCTAGAAAGTTGGGCTCTTCTTGGGCGGATGCCCAGGGGGTCTCGGCGTTTCCTTTTTGCCGAGCGGCTACTTGGTCGGGTTCAAACACTTTTGCTAAAGTTCTACAAGTTTGATACCCTGGCTGATGGGGTCCTCATGTTTGCTCAATCGGTGCTGCAGAGTCGTCCGCACTCTCCCGCCCGGTCTGGAGCTTTGGTATAAACCCCATGGTCCTTACGGAGTTCCCAGCATCCTCTAGGACGTAGGATAAAATAGGATTTTAATACCTTCTGGTAAATCCCTTTTCTCTTAGTCCGTAGAGGATGCTGGGCACCCGTCCCAGTGCGTACTGTATCTGCAGTTATTGATTATGGTTACACTCTTGTGGTGTTTAGTTTCAGTCAGGCTGTTGCTGACGTTGTTCATGCCATGGCATGTGGTATCTTATTTTTGGTTGTGTTACATATCGCAGCATATGGGTGTTTATTTTTTTCATGCCGTTGGCTGGTGTTCTATTGAATGCCACGTTCTGCGGCGTGTTCAAGGTGTGAGCTGGTATGACACTCACCGTGTTTAAACAATAAATTCTTTCCTCGAAATGTCCGTCTCCCTGGGCACAGTTCTCTAACTGGAGTCTGGAGGAGGGACATAGAGGGAGGAGCCAGTTCACACCCATTCAAAGTCTTATAGTGTGCCCATGTCTCCTGCCGATCCCTTCTATACCCCATGGTCCTTACGGAGTTCCCAGCATCCTCTACGGACTAAGAGAAAAGGGTTTACCGGTAGGTATTAAAATCCTATTATAGATACCAACCCACATTAAGAGGGGTGTGCAATAAGTTTCTGCATGCATAAAAAGTATTATGTTTAGAAACAAACGTGAATATTACTCTTTTCAAAGTGTTCGCCAGATGAGTTAGCGCAAAGTTGTGTGTACTCAAACCAATTGGTAAAGAAGCTGGACCAGTCAGAAGTACAGTAAATATATCTTCTACAGGGTTGGGTATGCATGACCAGCATACCGACGCGTGTATCCCAGCAGCGGAATGCCGGCGGAGGGGGGGGCAGTGCAACAAGCCCCTTGCAGGCTCGCTGCGCTCGCCACAGGTTCTATTCCCACTTTATGGATGTCGTGGACACTCCCGAGTGGTAATAAACCCAGTTGGTCGGCATGCCAACCATCGGGATTGTGAGCTGGCGGGATTTAGGGGCCGGTATTGTGACCAGCGGTCTCCTGACCATCGGTCACATAACTGCAACCCCTTCTACATGCTGGATTAAGGCCTCCACTGCAGTTTTCAGTGACTCAAAACAAAGGAGCTCAAAGAAGTCGCAGGGGGCCAGGTCTGGATCATACGGTGGATGACCAAGCTCCTGGATGCATTCATGGGCCAGAAAGTCCACCATTTTCTAGTTAGGGGGATGAGTGCTTTGAGCGGGGAACACCGTCAGATGTGTCCCCTGGCTGTGGCATTACCCCCCCCCCTTCCCCTCCCCAACTAGTAAGACCCTGATGCTTGTTTTGCAAATACGGGGGCACCTATGCATTTTTTTCATTTATTTTCAGTACTGGCTCAAGAGCCCGATTCTGGATCATTGAAATGAACCATTTATTAATTTACAACACATAAGCCTGCACCGACCTCACTGATCCGTGCATAGAATTTGAATTTGACGTCAGATAAGAACCACATGGCCCATCTAGTCTGCCCCTTTTTATGACCATATTGTTACCTCAAACACTGTTTGATCCTTATTTCTTTGTAAGGATATCCTTATGTTTGTCCCATGCATGTTTAACTTACTCTCCTCTGATGGGAGGCTATTCTACTTGTCACTACCCCTTCTGTGAACTGTTTTTCATATTTTGCCAGTCCTCGTGTTTTAATACTTCTCTTCATTTGAAGAATGTTTCCCTCCTGGACCTTGTTAAAACCCTTGATATATTTTAAAGTTTCTAGCATGTCGCCCCTTTCCCTTCTCTGCTCCAAACTATACATATTAACATTGTTTTGTCTTTCCGGGTATGCTCTAATGTATTAATATCCTTCTGAAGATATGGCCTCCAGAATTGAACACATTATTCTAGATGAGGTCATCCCAATGACCTGTACAGTGGCATTATTACCTCTTCTGCTGATTCCTCTCCCTATGCAACCAAGCATCTTCCTCATTGCTTTGTTACATTGCTTACCATCCTTAAGTCACCTGAAATAGTGACTCCTAGACCCTTTCCTCCTCAGTAGTTTCCAGTATAGTGCCATTAATACTATATTTAGCCTTTGGGTTTTTGAGACCCAAGTGCATGATTTTGCATTTTTTGGCATTAAACTGTAATTGCAATGCTCTTGACCAATCCCCTAGTCTACATAGATCATCAATCATTTGTTTTATACTTACTGGTGTGTCTACCTTGTTGCATACCTTTGTGTCATCTGCAAAAAGGCTTACTTTACCTTCAGTACCATTTGCAATGTTACCAATAAAGATATTAAAAAGCACTGGTCCAAGTACAGATCCCTGGTGTACTCCACTGGCAACATTTCCCTCCTGTGAATGTACTCCATTTACTACAAGTTTCTGTTTTCTATCCTGCAACCAAGATTTACCAGTCTGTGATGTAGGACAGTGTCAAAGTCCTTACTGAAATCTAGATAATATATATATATACGGCCCCCCTTTATCTATTACTTTAGTCACCCAGTCAAAAAAAGTCAATAAAGTTTGTTTGACATAAAATCCCCCCAGTACATCCATGCTGCTTGGGATCCTGTAAATTGCCTGATTTTAGATAATCTGCAACTCTTTTAAGAGTTGTTTCCATCAATTTCCATAGTACTGATGTAAGGCGTAAGACTCACAGCTTGTGTCTTCCTTGCCTCCACTATTGTGCAGTGGTACTATGTTTGCTCTTTTACAGTCCTCTGGAATTACTCCTGTAGCTAGTGACTAGTTGAATAATTCTGTTAATGGTTGCTACCAGCACGCCTTTAAGCTATTTTAGTATCCTGGACCCATTGATTTATCCACTTTGAGTTTTGAGATTTCTGTGAGGACCCTCTGCTCTGTAAATATACAAGTTTCATTTTTTTTTTAGCTATCCCTGCAACTTAACTGTGGCCCCTTACCCTCTCTTTCCATAGTGAATACTGAACAAAAATAATTAAGGTAATCTGCTATTACATTGTCTCCCTCAACAAGACTCCCAGTCTCTGTCTTCAGTCTTATTATTCCTCCTTTTGTTTTTCTCCTATCACTTATATACCTAATAAAAGTTTTGCCTCCTTTACCGACTGACTGGGCCATTTTCTCCTCAGCTTGTGCCTTTACACATCTGATTGCTTTCTTATGGTAATCATTTTTTCCGTTTTCCAGCGCTATGGAACAAATGGTTGATTTCATTTGCTCCCACGCTCTGGAAAAAACGGAAAAAAATGATTGTTCGGATAAATTTGTTAAATCAAACAGATTTAACCAATTTGTCTGAACGACCATGGTCTGTTTTCTAGCGTTTGGGACAAATTGGACAGATAAATCTGTAGGAGTGTTCCCACAATTATGGCCCCCATACACTTGTGCGATGCCCCGCGATGGGGCATCGCACCACCTGAACTGCCAAAGTGATTATCATGCGATAGATCGCATGGTAATCACGTGATGGGCACGTCACTGCTGAGTGGGAGCGCCCATCGCACATCGCAGTGCGATATATTGCATGTGTTAAAAAAAACACATGCGATCGCACTGCGATTCGATAAATATTAAGTGCAGCACATACTATCATGAGACGCGACATTCGAGTGGCGTGCCCGATCATCGCGTCTCATGGTACCTTAAATGTGCATACAATCCTTTGATTTCTCTCACAGATGCGGTCGAAATCAAAGGATAGCACCTAATATCTCACAAGTATATGGGCACCATTAGTCTCCTTCTGTCATACAAGATAAATCTCTTTGTCTTCATTATTTTGCATCTGCTTGTATTTCCTAAAGGGGCGTACACACGGAGAGATCCGTGTTTAAAATCTAAGCAATCTGACTAGATTGCTTAGATTTTAAGCACGGATCTGCCATGCGTATGCCCCCCAGTGCTAGATTGAGCCTGTATGCAGGCTCAATCTAGCGGGTCGCTCACTTCAGCGCTGTGTGACGTGAGCGGCCCACCATCTGTCCGTCCCCTCGCTCAGCACATCGCGCTGTGCTGAGTGGGGGGAGAGATGTGTGCTGGGCGGTCTGTGTTAAGATCGCTCAGCACACATCTCCCCCGTCAGTACCCCCCTTAAAAGTCATCTGTTTTGCTTTCACAATATTTGCTACTTCTTTTGCGAACCACATTGACTTCCTTTTTTTTTGTTTCTTTCCTAACCCTTTTAATACAAAGGTCTGTTGCATTTAGTATTGCACTTTTACATTTTTCACACCTTTCCTGCACTGCTTTCAAGTTCCTCCATGGCAAAAAATCACTTACGCATTTTTCCATCCCTACAAAGTCAGCCTTCCTAAATTCTATCACCTTTGTTTTTGTATGGGGTGAGTCAGTCTCTGTCTTTATGCTGAACCATACTGCTTGATGCTTACAGGATCCCAGGTTTGCACTCACTTTTACGTCAGATATTCTATCTCCATTTGTAACTATTTTTATTATTTAATATTGCGTCTTTCTAAGTGGGCTCCCTCACCATTGCTGGAGGGATGCTCCCTGCAATGAATTCAATGTGTCCTGACATTTAGTGGAACTAGCAACAGACATCTCCCAGCTAATTTAAGGAAGATTAAAGTCTCCCTTCATTATTACCTCTCCTTTTACTGCCATTTTAGTGATGTCCTCCAATAGTTTCTTGTCCAGGTCCTCTTCCTGACTTGGTTGTCTGTAGATCACCCCAATACGAAAAATCCCCTTCTCCCATGTTTCTATGGTCACGCAAAAGGCCTCAGTTTTTCTTCAATAATTTGTATTAAGGTAGTATTTATGCTCTTTATATATATATATATATATATACACATACATTGCTACCCCTCCTCCAGTTCTTCCCATTCTGTTCTTCCTAAGTGAAGTATATCCTGGTACAGCTGTGTCCCAGTCATGATTTTCATTGCACCATGTCTCTGTAATAGCCACAATATTTAGATCACCCCTATCATTATTGAAATTAGTTCTGGAATGTTATTTCCTAAGCTCCTAGCATTTCCACACATAGATCTTAGAGTTTTGTTTGTGCTTTTACTGTTCCTAGCTATGGGGATCATTCAGACCTGGCCCGGTGGCGGCAAACTGCACATGCTAAGCGGCTGCACACATACACATTGTGGTCGCATCCCAGATGGATCGACCGCAATGTGATTGACAGGCGATGGCATTGCAAGGGTGGGGTTACAGCGTCATGGGGTGGGCCGGGACCATTTTAGGGGCTGTTGCGTGACGTCACAGGCAACCGCTCGGGAAAAATAGGCAGCTGACCGCCTGCGCTGCTAGAGGTCAACCTTAGTTCCAATGCACCCGCAATTAAATTGCGGACGCATCGGGAGGCGGCCTTACACATGCTGGGTGGCCCTCAGCATATGCAGAGATATCTGCATTCAGCTCTGAATAACCCCTATGTTCATCTCTCTACCTATGTTTAATTGGTTTTGCCTGAATTATCTATTGTTGCTCTGGATATGCTTCCTATTTCCTTTGCCTGCAGGCTTTATAACAAACACGCTGCTTTACTGCAGAACAATTTGCACCTCCCAATATGCCTCAATGCGACTAGATACACCATCGAAAGGCAATACGCAAGCCATCACAACTGTTAGTAAATGTGCAATTTACTACACAAAATGTTCCGTCGATAATGGTCTATCACGGATCGCAGCCCAAAATCATTTGTAGTACATTTTCCCCCTTGAAGTCATAGAACATCATGGCTTTCCAGTGGCCTCTATTGAGTTCCATAACGAGTTTGTGAAGGAAGTGAATATGTTGGCTTCTTCAGTGTGCAGTGCTGCTTATATATGGTTCTGTGCCTTGATTACAGTTCACAACCAGACTCTGTCTTCTCTACCTAAGCACTGCACATCCACAAACTTATCGCACACCCCTCATATGTCGACAGCCCCTGAGGTGCTGCTTCTATGAACTGGTTTGGGAATCATTATGGTTTGATTATTTTTATTACTTTAACCCTAAAAAAATTCTGTGGTTTTACCATTTAATGAGTAGTGCTTGTTTGTGAATAAGTGACAGAAATAGGTTGCAAAATTCTACAGGTTTTGTTGCACCCTGAAACATTGTGTGTGTACTCCTTTAAAAGTCAAATACAGTGTTTGCAGCCTTGAAAGTGTCATGCTGGTACAGCATGGGTTAAGAACAGACCTGAACCCAGTCACGTGTTCTGAGCTGGTGAACATTGATTGGACAGAGTGTCAGAGAGACAGAGGAGCCTTGTGGGAAAAATATGGAAGAGTTGGGGAGAAACCATTGAAGGAGCTGGACGCATTGCGAAGCTGAATTGGTGCAGACCAGGTGTTACGCAATAGAGAGCAATACTGCAGAGTTAGATCAGCAGGGTGCTTATGGGAGAGGGGGAGTAAGATGCCTCAGCTGGGGACTGGACACTGACAGGCCTGTGCAAAGGCGCAGACACACCGACCATCTTGAGAAGCTGAATACCGCTGAGACAGGTCCAGCTATAGGTGGTCATTCCGAGTTGTTCGCTCGCTCCCGATTTTCACAGTGCAGCGATCAACACACTGACGGTAGAGGATCGAAACTCTCTTATGGACCCTATTACTGAATTAGAACTATTGACGGTAATTAAACAATTAGCTAATGGAAAATCCCCAGGCCCAGATGGGCTGAGCGCAGAGTATTACAAATTGCTGTTGCCCCATATCACGCCCCACCTTCTGACCTTACTTAATTCTATTTTGGCCGGAAATGCTGCCCCTCCCACCTTTAATCAAGCTTGTGTGATAGTATTACCGAAACCAGGGAAAGATCCTACCCTGGTTCAATCGTACCGCCCGATCTCCCTTTTAAACCAAGATTTTAAAATCTTGACTGCGCTCATGGCACATAGGCTGCAAGCAGTATTGCCCACGTTATTGCACACGTCACAGACTGGTTTTGTGAAGGGGAGAACGTCGGTACACAATATAAGACAATTAGTTGCTGCTTTGACCATGTCGGCCCAGAAGCCAGGTGGAGCGTCCTTGCTAGTGAGCTGTGACGCTGATAAAGCGATTGATCGCATGTCGTGGTCTCACCTGCTAGGGTGCTTCACTGGCAAAGATTTAGAGACGATTTTGTCAAATTCTTCCGTACCATTTATGACTCGCCTTCCGCGTTCCTCACAGTGAATGGACTGAACACGGACACATTTACGCTGCACAGAGGCACGAGACAGGGGTGCCCCCTGTCCCCACTCCTTTTTTACCTTGCGTTGGACCTGCTCATTAGATATTGTCACTTGAGTTCTGACTGGCGTGGGATTGGGATTGGTGGTTATGACCTCAAGGTCACGGCTTATGCTGATGACTTGTTATTGTATTTCTCAAACCCTCAAGAAGCATTTCCTAGTCTGCTATCGTTGCTGGCAACATTTGAGTCGATCTCGGGGTTTAAGATTAATAAATCCAAAACAGAAGCTTTGGCGTTACATCCAAATGCCACGCACGGTTGGAACTTTCAGTTCCCCTTCCGATGGGCAAGCCAAACAATCACATACTTAGGACTCCAGATACCTGTTAATCCGTCCAATTTATACAGACATAACATTCCACGAATAATCACACGTACTTTAACAGATTTCCAGGCATGGAAACATCTGCCCCTTTCTTATTTAGGACGATGCCAGTTAATTAAAATGATCTCCTTCCCGAGATTGCTGTACCCCATTCAAAGGCTGCCTTTACTGTTTAATCGGAAGCAGATATAAAGATTTTAAATAAAGCCTTTAGTGAATTTATATGGGCATATAAAAAACCTAGAATCTCACTATTTAAATTGAGCCAATCACAAAAATTGGGGGGTGTTAACCTACCTTGCATTAGGAGTTACATGCTGGCTGCGAACTACCGCTACGCTGTTGATTGGATACACGAGACGGAGGCCTTCGCTAATACTGGCTTGGAACAGGCCTTCTGCCCTGAGCTTTCCCTTGTCAGCTTATTGCATATGCGTCCATCGGCCTTTCCCCACCAGGTCAAAAACAATATATTGCTGACCTTGACTTGCACGGCTTGGAGGCAGACACGCTCCAGGATGGGTATCTCCAGCTGTATCACGACTTTCCTTCCCCTGGCCCATAACCCAGACTTTTGTGGAACTGCTGCATGCACCACACTGTCTGCCCTGTCGGACCGAGGCACTAGGTTACTATACCAGTTGATATGTAGAGACACTTGCCAGGTTCGCACGTACTCAAACCTCTGCGAAAGTTTCCCACACTTTAAAATCCCATTATTTATATATTTTCAAATTTGTAGTTACATCAATAAATCTATAGCCACAATGTCTACAGAAGATAGGACTAACGCCCTAGACATTACTTTGCAATCGACGCCTAGAGTACATCCTTCCACAGCATTGCTCTACACGCTTATTAAAAAATCTATTGATTGGGAGACCACTCAGGCGGGATTGGTAAAGTGGCTACCAGATTTCCCATCTATTGCTATCTCTACCATGCTTACTGCATTTAATAGGATCAATAAAACGCTCATATCAGCATCCTACGCTGAGATGAATTATCAAATTTTACACCGTTCCTACATCACACCAAATTTGCGGCTTCAAATGGGGGCAACTTCTGATTCTAAATGTTTTAAATGCGGCATGATAGATGCCGACATCTACCATTGTTTGTGGAGCTGCCTAGAAGTACGTAAATTCTGGGGCTTAATACAAACCTTTGTCAAAGACAGATTGCATCTCACCATAGATGTCTCCCCGGAGTGGGTCATCTGGGACATACATTCGACATCTTCTACCCCTAAGATACTGATCGGCCAGTGCCTATTGTTAACTAAAATAGCAGCAGCTGGTAAGAAAACAATACTGTCGCAATGGATAGCTACTGATTCCCTATCCCTAGCTTTATTTCTACCAAGACTATCATATCTATTCCATATGGAGTGGCTGGAAATGCTAATTGATAAAGAGAATAAAATAACGAGATTCTTTGACATATGGCTCCCTTATGTACAGATGCTAGATGATCCTGTTAAAATCCCCCTACGTCAAGCCATATCTCACACTACATGGTATAATCTTGAAGTTCTGGATCGGGGACATCCACCCTTTTAATGTGATTATTGAGTGATGCCTTATGACTTTGTTTGACCTGACTTACCCTCTTTTTCTGTATTACATTGTTTATACCGGCTGAGTGCTGGCCGTTATGCTATTGTGTCCTTTTGCCGTATGCTGATGTATGTAAATGTTATAAAGTTGTCCAATAAAGTATTTATTTATTTTTTAAAAAGAGAGCTCCAACATAATTTGCCACTGAAGATTGGAACATTATTGTTAGGACTATAGAAATTGTCATTGAGATAGTATTTTTCATCACTCCCCTCATCACCCTCATTATTATTATCCTTTTGGAATATGCATGTATCGATAATTATATTGATTGAACTGTATAATTCTTGAGTGATTCCGTGTATTGTGATCTTTAGTCAAAAGTGATTTTCCTTGTCTTATTTAATTGTTCATTATTGTGATTATCTTATTTTGCTAATTAACCAATCACCATCTTCAGTCTTTGCTGCTCAATAAAATATGTTTCCTGTTGGAGATTGCTATCAGTGCATTCCTGTTGCATATCAATCTATCCTACAGTACCTCTCTGAACAAGGTACAGGAAGCAAGGTATGGGAACAACACCATAGGGAAAGGGTCCATCACCTAACATCTGTGATACCTCTTCCAACCACTTAGACACACCTGCCAACCCCGGGATGTTACAGTTTGACATCTTTGCATCTAAACTTCTGCACACCATCCAGCAGCACTCTCAGGGACAGCTTTTGGACTTCGCAGTGTTCCAGTGTATCTGAAAGTTAAAGAAGTAAAGGAGTTTTGTACTTACATTCAGTCCTTTTAACCGATTCCATGAGGACCATGGATGTCCTCCTTCAGTCTCCTTTGTTCCTTGTTATTTTGTCTTGTCCTACTTTGGTTTTGTTACTGTTTGGATAGTGGTTATCCTCATTCTGTATTTTACTACATCTCTGCCCTTTGGTTTTTTTTGTTTTGTTAGTTGAAAACAAAATACCTTGGACGGTATCCAATCAGGGTATATATAGAGGGGAAGGAGCCTGCGTCTCATCGGGAAATGTAAAAGTGCCCAGACTTCTCACACTATTTGGTATGTTACAGTGTTTCAGTGCCCCTCATAGAATCTGAGATAAGCTTTGAACATAAGTGCTTTTTATTATTGGAGCACTCATTCAGAGTTGCACGCAAGTATATTTTGTGACCATATCTCACAATTCTTCAGAGGAGCCCCTACATAGCATCAGTGTGACCCTGCAATTGCAAGGTCTGCCACAGGTCTGTGTTCTGCATCGCAAGTTAGTGCTGCATCGGATTGAGAGCAGAGCGGCTCCCTAGTCCCCTCATCAGCATCACGTGACACAACACCTCCGTGATGCTGATGAGGGGACTTGGGCCGCTGTGCACTGTGCATGTAGGAGGTGAAAACAGAGCTGGATGCATTCAAGAGGAACTGACCACGGAAGGTAAGATGAGTACTCAGGGGAAACAGGAGTGGTGGGTACCCTATAGGAGGGGCACTGTAGGGCATAAGGGGGTGCACTGTGGGTCCCCCACAACTTAGTTGCCCTGGGGCCCCCACAAGCCTTGATCTGGCCCCAAATAACGTTAATAAATCCTATCAATTCACCATAACAAAGTAAAATCACTAAGGCTTTAAGACACTTTGGGACAGATGTACTAAAACTGGGAAAGAGATAAATGACCAACCAATCAGTTCCTAGCTGTCATTTTCAGACACAACCTGCAACATGACAGTTAGGAGCTAGGGGCAGATGTACTAAGCCTGGTGAAGTGATAAAGTAGAAGGTGATAAAGCACCAGCCAATCAGCTCCTGTCATTTCTCATATGTCCTAGAGGATGCTGGGGATGCTTCAAGAACCATGGGGTATAGACGGGATCCGCAGGAGACATGGGCTCACTATAAGACTTTGAATGGGTGTGAACTGGCTCCTCCCCCTATGCCCCTCCTCCAGACTCCAGTTAGATTCTGTGCCCAGTGAGACTGGATGCACACTGAGGAGCTCTCCTGAGTTTCTCAGAAAAATACTTTATTTAGTTTTGTTATTTTCAGGGAGACCTGCTGGCTCCAGGCTCCCTGCATCGTGGGAGTGAGGGGAGAGAAGCAGACCTACTTCTTAAGAGTTCAAGGGCTCTGCTTCTTAGGCTACTGGACACCATTAGCTCCAGAGGGTTCGATCACTACGGTACGCCTAGCTGTTTGTTCCCAGAGCCGCGCCGTCGCCCCCTCACAAAACCCGGAAGATAGAAGCCGGGTGAGTATGAGAAGGCAGAAGACTTCAGTGACGGCAAAAGAGGTACCGCGCTGCGGCCGTGCTGCGCGCCATGCTTCCACGCTTATCACGGCATTGCAGGGCGCAGGGGGGGCGCCCTGGGCAGCATGAGACCTCAGATCAGACTGGCATGTATAGTAACAGTGCTCCGGGCACTAGTTCAGGGCCCCCCGCCAGTATAATCAGTATTTTGAGCGGGACTGAAGCGTGCCATGTAGGGGGCGTGGCTTAGCCGCACAGCTCTGACCAACGCCATCTTCTCTCTCCTCAGAAGCTGCAGAGACACTGACCCTGTCCTCCGCACTGCTGTACAAGTAACAGGGTGAAAAACGGGGGGGGGGGGGCACAGGCAATTTGGTGCTGACTGATTATATAAAAAGCGCTAACAGGGCTGGGCAGTCACCTTACTGGCCTCACATTTCTGACATTAACCCAGGTACCACTAAAAAGGGTATTATGTTTGGGGAGAAAAAGCAACCAGTGTTTTTTCCCCCATCAGATGAGTTGAATGAAGTGTGTGAAGAAGCGTGGGGTTCCCCCGATAAGAAACTGGTAATTTCTCAAAAGTTACTGATGGCGTACCCTTTCCCGCCAGAGGATAGGTCACGTTGGGAGATATCTCCTAGGGTGGATAAGGCGCTCACACGCTTGTCAAAAAAGGTGGCACTGCCGTCTCAGGATACGGCCGCCTTGAAGGAGCCTGCTGATAGAGAGCAGGAGGCTATCCTGAAGTCTGTATATACACACTCAGGTACTATACTGAGACCTGCAATTGCTTCAGCATGGATGTGTAGTGCTGCTGCAGCGTGGTCTGATACCCTGTCAGATAATATTGATACCCTCGACAGGGATACTATTTTGCTAACCATAGAGCATATTAAAGACGTCGTCCTATATATGAGGGATGCACAGAGGGATATTTGCCGGCTGGCATCTAGAATTAATGCAATGTCCATTTCTGCCAGGAGGGTATTATGGACCCAGCAGTGGACAGGTGATGCTGATTCTAAAAGGCACATGGAGGTTTTGCCTTATAAGGGTGAGGAATTGTTTGGGGATGGTCTCTCAGACCTCGTATCCACAGCAACAGCTGGGAAATCGACATTTTTACCTCAGGCTCCTTCACAACCTAAGAAAGCACCGTACTATCAGGTACAGTCCTTTCGGCCTCAGAAAGGCAAGCGGATCAAAGGTGCTTCCTTTCTGCCCAGAGGCAGGGGGAGAGGGAAAAAGCTGCACCAGACAGCCAGTTCCCAGGAACAAAAATCCTCCCCTGCTTCTACTAAGTCCACCGCATGACGCTGGGGCTCCACAGACGGAGCCAGGTGCGGTGGGGGCGCGTCTCCGGAACTTCAGCGACCAGTGGGTTCGCTCACAGGTGGATCTCTGGGTTCTACAAGTGGTATCTCAGGGATACAAGCTGGAATTCGAGGCGTCTCCCCCTCGCCGTTACCTCAAATCAGCCTTGCCAGCTACTCCCCAGGACTGGGAGGTAGTACTGGCGGCAATTCACAAGCTGTACCTCCAGCAGGTGAAAATAAAAGTTCCCCTCCTTCAACAGGGACGGGGTTACTATTCCACAATGTTTGTGGTACTGAAACCAGATGGTTCGGTGAGACCCATTCTAAATTTAAAATCCTTGAACACTTATATAAGGAAGTTCAAGTTCAAAATGGAATCGCTCAGGGCGGTTATTGCAAGCCTGGAAGAGGGGGATTACATGGTATCACTGGACATCATGGATGCTTACCTACATGTCCCCATTTACCCACCTCACCAGGAGTACCTCAAGGTTGTGGTACAGAACTGACATTACCAATTCCAGACGTTGCCGTTTGGTCTGTCCACGGCACCGAGGGTGTATTCCAAGGTAATGGCCAAAATGATGATACTCCTTCGAAAGAAGGGAGTTATGATTATCCCGTACTTGGACGATCTCCTTATAAAGGCGAGGTCCAAGGAGCAGTCGTTGATCGGAGTAGCACTATCTCAGGAAGTGCTACAACAGCACGGCTGGATTCTGAATATCCCAAAGTCGCAGCTGGTTCCTATGACGCGTCTGCTGATATTGGGCATGTTTCTGGACACAGAACAGAAGAAGGTGTTTCTCCCGGAGGAGAAGGCCAAGGAGTTGTCATCTCTGGTCAGAGACCTCCTGAAACCAAAACAGGTGTCGGTGCATCATTGCACGCGAGTCCTGGGAAAGATGGTAGCTTCTTACGAAGCAATTCCCTTCGGCAGGTTCCATGCAAGGAACTTTCAGTGGGACCTGTTAGACAAGTGAGGATCGCATCTTCAGATGCATCGGCTGATCACCCTGTCCCGAGGGCCAGGGTGTCTCTGCTGTGGTTGTTGCAGAGTGCTCATCTTCTCGAGGGCCGCAGATTCGGCATTCAGGACTGGGTCCTGGTGTCCACGGATGCAAGCCTCCGAGGTTGGGGAGCAGTCACTCAGGGAAGAAATTTCCGAGGACAATGGTCGAGTCAGGAGACTTCCCTACACATAAATATTCTGGACCTAAGGGCCATTTACAATGCCCTAAGGCAAGCAGAACCCCTGCTTCAAAACCAGCCGGTGCTGATTCAGTCAGACAACATCACGGCTGTCGCCCATATAAACCGACAAGGCGGCACAAGAAGCAGGATGGCGTTGGCAGAAGCCACAAGGATTCTCCGATGGGCGGAGTATCACGTGCTAACACTGTCAGCAGTGTTCATTCTGGGTGTGGAAAACTAGGAAGCAGACTTCCTCAGCAGGCACGACCTCCACCCGGGAGAGTGGGGACTTCATCCAGAAGTCTTCACGCAGATTGTGAACCGTTGGGAACGGCCACAGGTGGACATGATGGCGTCCCGCCTCAACAAAAAGCTAAAAAAGTATTGCGCCAGGTCAAGAGACCCTCAGGCGATAGCTGTGGATGCACTATTGACACCGTGGGTGTACCAGTAGGTTTATGTGTTCCCTCCTCTTCCTCTCATACCCAAGGTACTGAGGATAGTAAGTAAGAGAGGAGTAAGAACTATACTCGTAGTTCCGGATTGGCCAAGAAGAACTTGGTACCCAGAACTACAAGAAATGATCTCGGAGGACCCATGGCCTCTGTCTCTCAGACAGGACCTGTTACTGCCGGGGCCCTGTCTGTTCCATGACTTACCGCGGCTGCGTTTGAAGGCTTGGCGGTTGAACGCCGGATCCTAACGGAAAAGGGTGTTCCAGATGAAGTGATTCCTACGCTGTTAAAGGCTTTGAAAGACGCTGCCTGAAGTTCAGACGTTGTTAAGGGAGTGCTGCATATTCAGCCCCCTTTTGTGCCTCCAGTGGCACCTTGGGATCTCAACGTAGTGTTGGTTTTCCTAAAATCACATTGTTTTGAGCCACTTCAGAACGTGGAGTTGAAGTATCTCACGTGGAAAGTGGTCATATATATTTGGCCTTGGCTTCGGCTAGGCGTGTGTCAGAATTTGCGGCTTTGTCATGTGAAAGCCCTTATCTGATCTTCCATAGGGACAGGGCAGAATTGAGGATTCGTCCCCAATTTCTCCCTAAGGTGGTATCAGCGTTTCATTTGAACCAACCTATTGTGGTGCCTGCGGCTACTCGGGACTTGGAGGCCTCCAAGTTGCTGGATGTAGTCCGGGCCCTGAAAATCTATGTTTCCAGGACGGCTAGAGTCAGAAATACAGACTCGCTGTTATCCTGCATGCACCCAACAAACTGGGTGCTCCTGCTTCTAAGCAGACTATTGCTCGCTGGATCTGTAGCACGATTCAACTTGCACATTCTGCGGCTGGACTGCCGCATCCTAAATCAGTAAAAGCCCATTCCACGAGGAAGGGGGCTCTTCTTGGGCGGCTGCCCAAGGGGTCTCGGCATTACAACTTTGCCGAGCTGCTACCTGGTCGGGGTCAAACACGTTTGCAAAATTCTACAAGTTTGATACCCTGGCTGGGGAGGACCTTGAGTTTGCTCATGCGGTGCTGCAGAGTCATCCGCACTCTCCCGCCCGTTTGGGAACTTTGGTATAATCCCCATGGTCCTTACGGAGTACCCAGCATCCACTAGGACGTCAGAGAAAATAAGAATTTACTCACCGGTAATTCTATTTCTCGTAGTCCGTAGTGGATGCTGGGAGCCCGTCCCAAGTGCGGACTCTCTGCAATACGTGTATATAGTTATTGCTTAACTAAAGGGTTTTGTTATGAGCCATCTGTTCATGAGGCTCATTTGTTGTTCATACTGTTAACTGGGTATAGTTATCACAAGTTGTACGGTGTGATTGGTGTGGCTGGTATGAGTCTTACCCTGGATTCCAAATCCTTTCCTTGTAGTGTCAGCTCTTCCGGGCACAGTTTCCCTAACTGAGGTCTGGAGGAGGGGCATAGAAGGAGGAGCCAGTGCACACCAGATAGTACCTAATCTTTCTTTTAGAGTGCCCAGTCTCCTGCGGAGCCCGTCTATTCCCCATGGTCCTTACGGAGTACCCAGCATCCACTACGGACTACGAGAAATAGAATTACCGGTGAGTAAATTCTTATTATCGTTTCCTAAATTCTAAAGGTGTATCATATAATATGCTCATAATATTTAATTTTATTTATTTTTAACTACCCCCTTGATGCTGGACATCCCCACTATCTGGAAAGACTTGGTGGGGGGTGGGGGGGTGCTGCTGCCATGCCCATGGCTAGACCTTACACCGCTGGTGCTGCCCATGTGGGGCCACTAGTACAAATTTTTCCAGGGCCGCTTTTTGTTCCCAATCTGCCCCTGGGCGAATATGTTGAGTGTTTTTAATGAAAATGTGACAAAATTGACTTAAGAGATTTGATAAATCTGAGTTTAAGAACCAAACATGGAGAAAATCCATGGAAGATGCTTTGTCACAGACCCAGACCCCTTCGGGGTCGCAGAAACGTGCATTTACCCAGATAGTAGATACAGATACCGACACGGACTCTGATTCCAGTGTCGACTATAGTGATGCCAGATTACATCCAAAACTGGCTAAGAGTATTCGGTACATGATTGTGGCGATAAAGGATGTACTACATATTACTGAGGACCCTGCTGTCCCTGATACAAGGGTCTGTATGTTTAAAGGAAAGAAACCTGAGGTAACGTTTCCTCCCTCTCATGAACTGAACACACTTTTTGAAAAGGCTTGGGAAAATGCGGACAAAAAGATTCAGGTTCCCAAAAGAATTCCAGTGGAATATCCGTTCCCCTCTGGGGACAGGGAAAGGTGGCAGTCAATCCCCACGGTAGACAAAGCTTTAGCGCGTCTATCCAAAAAGGTGGCGCTTCCGTCCCCTGACACTGCAGCCCTAAAGGATCCTGCGGATCGTAAGCAGTAAAATACCCTAAAATCCATTTATGTCAGTACGGGTTCGCTTCTCAGGCCTGCCGTTGCTGCGGCATTGGTGAGTAGCGCTATTGAAAAGTGGGCAGATAACTTGTCATCTGAGGTAGATTCCCTAGACAGGGATAGTGTACTTTTGACTCTGGGTCACATCAGGGACGCTGCAGCATATTTAAAAGAAGCTGTAAGGGATATTGGCCTTTTGGGTTCAAGGGCCAATGCCATGGCGGTCTCTGCAAGGAGAGCGTTGTGGTTACATCAATGGAATGCTGATGCTGACTCTAAGAAGGCGATGGAGGCTCTACCGTTTAACGGTAGGGTTTTGTTTGGCGACGGCCTCACTGACCTGGTGTCTACAGCTACCGCGGGTAAGTCTTCCTTTTTACCTTATGTCCCTGCACAGCAGGAGAAATCACCTCACTATCAGATGCAGTCCTTTCGGCCCAATAGATTCAAAAAAGGACGTGGGTCCTCCTTCCTTGCTGCAAGGGGGAGAGGTCAGGGAAAAAGGTCACAGGCTGTGGCAAGTTCCCAGGAGCAGAAGTCCTCTCCGGCTTCTACCAAATCCACCGCATGATGCTGGGGCTCCTCTGTGGGAGTCCGCACCAGTGGGGGCATGTCTCAAGCTCTTCAGCCAGGTCTGGGTACACTCGGACCTGGATCCCTGGATAGTAGACATTGTAACCCAGGGGTACAAGTTAGAGTTTCAAGACGTGCCCCCTCACCGATTTTTCAAATCGGCCTTGCCAGCTTCTCTTCCAGAAAGAGAGATAGCAAGCGCTGCGATACTAAAGTTGTGTCAAAATCAAGTGATTGTCACGCTACCCCGGTCTCAGCAGGGGGAAGGTTTTTATTTGAGCTGTTCGTGGTCCCGAAGCCGAATGGCTCAGTCAGACCGATTCTAAACCTAAAATACCTCAATTTCTTTCTGAAAAAATTCAAGTTCAAGATGGAGTCTCTACGACCAGTGATCTCCAGTCTGGAGAAGGGGGATTTTATGGTGTCGGTCGACATAAAAGATGCATACTTACATGTCCCCATATATCCTCCACATCAGGCTTACCAATTTCAGATGTTGCTGTATGGTCTATCCACGGCTCTGAGGATTTTCACCAAAGTAATGGCGGAAATGATGGTTCTCCTGCGCAAGCAGGGAATCACAATTATCCCGTACTTGGACGATCTCCTCATAAAGGCGAGGTCAAAGGAGCAATTGTTGAAGAATGTTGCCCTTTCACTGATGATTCTGCAACAACATGGTTGGCTCCTAAATTTGCCAAAATCACAGTTGGATCCAACGACACGGCTATCGTTCCTGGGTATGATTCTGGATACAGAATTGCAGAGAGTTTTTCTTCCAGTGGAAAAAGCTCTGGAAATACAGAACATGGTAAAACAGATTCTGAAACCAGCAAAGGTGTCAGTTCTTCGCTGCACTCGGTTGCTGGGGAAGATGGTGTCGGCCTACGAGGCCATTCCGTATGGCAGGTTCCATGCCAGGGTGTTTCAGTGGAACCTGCTGGATCAGTGGTCCGGGTCTCACCTGGACATGCACCGGAAAATAATTCTATCTCCCAGGACCAGAATTTTACTTCTGTGGTGGCTGCACAGTTCTCACCTTCTGGAAGGACGCAGGTTCGGGATTCAGGACTGGATCCTGGTGACCACAGATGCAAGCCTCCGAGGCTGGGGAGCAGTCACACAGGGAAGAAACTTTCAGGGAAAGTGGTCAAGCCAGGAAGCTTGTCTACACATAAACATTCTGGAATTAAGAGCCATATACAACGGCATACTGCAAGCAGAACATCTTCGAGGTCTGCCGGTCTTGATTCAGTCAGACAACGTGACAGCAGTGGCGTACATAAACCGCCAAGGCGGAACGAAGAGCAGAGCGGCGATGGCCGAGGCCACGAAAATTCTTCGCTGGGCGGAAAAGCAGTCTTCATTCCAGGAGTGGACAACTGGGAAGCAGACTTCCTCAGCAGACACGATCTCCATCCAGGAGAGTGGGGTCTTCATCAGGAGGTCTTTGCAGAAGTGACAAGTCGTTGGGGAGTTCCTCAAGTGGACATGATGGCGTCCCGCCTCAACAAGAAACTTCAGAGATATTGTTCCAGGTCAAGGGACCCTCAAGCGATAGCGGTGGACGCCCTAGTGACACCGTGGGTGTTTCAGTCGGTCTATGTGTTACCTCCACTTCCACTCATTCCAAAGGTGATAAAAATGATAAGAAGAACAAGGGTTCAGGCGATCCTGGGCCCTCATTCCGAGTCGTTCGCTCGGTAATTTTCTTCGCATCGCAGCGTTTTTCTGCTTAGTACGCATGCGCAATGTTCGCACTGCGACTGCGCCAAGTAATTTTGCTATGAAGATAGTTTTTTTACTCACGGCTTTTTCTTCGCTCCGGCGATCGTAGTGTGATTGACAGGAAATGGGTGTTACTGGGCGGAAACACGGCGTTTTATGGGCGTGTGGATAAAAACGCTACCGTTTCCGGAAAAAACGCGGGAGTGGCTGGAGAAACGGAGGAGTGTCTGGGCGAACGCTGGGTGTGTTTGTGACGTCAAACCAGGAACGACAAGCAGTGAACTGATCGCAGATGCCGAGTAAGTCTGAAGCTACTCTGAAACTGCTAAGTAGTTTGTAATCGCAATATTGCGAATACATCGTTCGCAATTTTAAGAAGCTAAGATTCACTCCCAGTAGGCGGCGGCTTAGCGTGTGTAACTCTGCTAAAATCGCCTTGCGAGTGAACAACTCGGAATGAGGGCCCTCATTGTTCCAGATTGACCAAGAAGGGCCTGATATACAGATCTTCAGGAGTTGCTCATAGAAGATCCCTGGCCTCTTCCTCTTCGGGAGGACCTGTTACGACAGGGGCCGTGCGTGTATCAGGACTTACAGCGGCTGCGTTTGACGGCATGGAGGTTGAACGCCAGATCCTAGCTCAAAAGGGTATTCCCTGTGAAGTCATTCCTACACTTCTTCAGGCTAGAAAAGAAGTAACGGCAAAGCATTACCACCGTATTTGGAGAAAATATGTCTCTTGGTATGAATCCAAGAAGGCTCCTACGGAGGAATTTCACCTGGGGCGTTTGCTCCATTTCCTACAAGCAGGTGTGGATGCGGGCCTAAAGTTAGGCTCTATTAAAGTACAGATTTCGGCCTTGTCGATCTTTTTTCAAAGGGAATTGGCCTCTCTACCAGAGGTTCAGACCTTCGTAAAAGGCGTGCTGCACATCCAACCTCCCTTTGTGCCCCCAGGGGCACCATGGGACCTTAATGTGGTGTTGCAATTCTTGCAATCACATTGGTTTGAACCTTTGCGCAAGGTTGAGTTAAAATTCCTTACTTGGAAAGTGGTCATGTTGTTTGCCTTGGCGTCTGCAAGGCGAGTGTCTGAGTTGGCGGCTTTGTCTCACAAAAGCCCTTACTTGATTTTCCATGCTGATAGAGCAGAGTTGAGAACTCGTCAGCAATTTCTGCCAAAAGTGGTTTCATCATTTCATGTTAACCAGCCAATTGTGGTGCCAGTGGCTACTGACGCCCTGGCGGAGTCAAAGTCTCTCGATGTGGTTAGAGCTTTGAAGATCTATGTCGCCAGAATGGCGCAGATTAGGAAAACAGAGTCTCTGTTTGTCCTGTGGGCTCCCAACAAGGTTGGGGCTCCTGCTTCTAAGCAGACTATTGCGCGTTGGATCTGTAATACGATTCAGCAGGCTCATTCTACGGCAGGATTGCCGTTAACGAAATCGGTGAAGGCCCATTCTACCAGAAAGGTGGGCTCATCTTGGGCGGCTGCCCGAGGGGTATCGGCATTACAGCTTTGCCGAGCTACTACTTGGTTGGGATCAAACACCTTCGCAAAGTTTTACAAGTTTGATACCCTGGCTGAGGAGGACCTCTTGTTTGGTCAATCGGTGCTGCAGTCATCCGCACTCTCCCGCCCGTTCTAGAGCTTTGGTATAAACCCCATCGGTCTTGAAGCATCCCCAGCATCCTCTTGGACGTATGAGAAAATAGGATTTTAATACCTACCGGTAAATCCTTTTCTCTTAGTCCGTAGAGGATGCTGGGCGCCCGTCCCAGTGCGGGCTGTATCTGCAGTTATTGTTTATAGTTACACACAGGTTGTGTTGAGTTCAGTCAGTTTGTGACTGATGTTGATCATGCCGTTGCATCCATTGTGGTTGAATGCCATGTTGTACGGCGTGTTAGTGGTGTGAGCTGGTATGTATCTCACCTTAGTTTAAAATAATTAAATAAATCCTTTTCCTCAAAATGTCCGTCTCCCTGGGCACAGTTCCTATAACTGGAGTCTGGAGGAGGGGCATAGAGGGAGGAGCCAGTTCACACCCATTCAAAGTCTTATAGTGTGCCCATGTCTCCTGCAGATCCCGTCTATACCCCATGGTTCTTGAAGCATCCCCAGCATCCTCTACGGACTAAGAGAAAAGGATTTACCGGTAGGTATTAAAATCCTATTTTTTCAAACCCAGCCTGTGACATGAAAGTTAAGAGCTGTTTGTCTGGTGCGTTATCACCTTCCACTTTAGAACTTCACCAGGCTTAATAAATCTGCCCCTGAGTGTTAGGTACGTTATCTCTCTCCAGTTTATCACTCTACACGGATCAGAACATCTCCCCCTTTATTGTTCTTTCACTGTTAGGCATTTTTTAATTTAACAATATTGATAAGTACAAACAAGGTATAATGCTATTTAGAATTATGCAGGCAAAAATGCAGATAATCTGCCGCTATTTACTAAATAAACCCTTCGCTGCCTCCTCTCATCAATGCCATTAGTTCTTAGTGAATCAATAACACTGAATATGAGTTCAGATCACAAAAGCTGTCTACAGTACAATAAGTAAAGTGACTGGTCACTTCTAAACAGGACAGTGTTTTACTGTAGCTTTCATCTGCAACAACAAAGAAAGCCAGTGTTTCCTCATTAGTGAAAGTAAGAGGCTAATTATATATGATTTTGTTAGACCATCTGCCACACACAAACGCCACTGTGACGGAGTTATCTAACTGATAATATCAAAAATAATGGAGAACAGGTTTTTTGCCTTGCTCAGAAAATATGAAGTTACCATAGGAACTAATAGTTCTTCCTTCTATTATCCTCAGTCCTGGAAACTGTATGGAACAAGGATAAAGTGTTATCTAAAAAGTCATATTCCAATCTGTACCATACTTGCCTACTTTTGAAAAAGAATTTCAGGGAGATTTTGAACGTAACACCTATCAGCGCAGACGTGTACTGCTACATCTCAGAGGTGTGTCGTATAAATTACTTACATCCAAATGTAAGTGAGCCCCAAAGTTAGTGAGATCTACTTGTTGAAGAAAAGACACTGACATTTTTCGGGATTTGTGTATTGTGTTTTACAAGAGGTCCCATATACTGTAAGTGGCCACGATAAACCTTATTTAAAATGCATGTAAAATCATTCTGCCTTATAACCAATGCAGGGAAATGGCACTGATGAGCCCATTTGAATGTATCTATGTCTGATTTATTTTTTTCCCTACAATGTAAAAACTACATAATGGGGATAAGGTGCAATCAGTAGATTGCTGGTCTATTCAGGGAGTCAGGGAGATTGCTGTTATTTCAGGGAGTCTCCTGCAGAATGCAGTAGGGTAGGCAACTATGATATTCTGTACTGGAAAAGCATGTGACTGACAGAGGGTCCAGTACCTGGATATAGGCCCACATTTACCAAGCCTTAGGCCCACATTTACCAAGCCTTGGAGAGTGATAAATTGCACAGTGATAAAGTACCAGCCAACCAACTGCCATTTTTTAAACACAGCCTGTAACATGGCAGTTAGGAGCTATCCCTGCAGAGATGGGCACAGATTTGGACAGATGTACTAAGCCTTCAGTGGAAAACGCAGGATTTCTAGAGGGGGGTTTCCAAATGCAGTACACAATCTCCCACTCTGCGGAAGATTAGAGCAAGTGTGGGAGTCTGGGGGAGAGGTAGAAGAACCTAGTAAAGACCCTGGACATTAATGTATACTGTATGGAATACAGTATTAAAATTTAACACTATAGATGGTCTATAGCAGTGATGGCTAACCTTGACACTCCAGCTGTTGTTGAACTACACATCCCAGCATCCCCTGCTACAGTTTTGCTATTTGGCCATGCTAAAACTGATGTAGGGCATGCTGGGATGTGTAGTTCAACAACAGCTGGAGTGTCAAGGTTAGCCATCACTGGTCTATAGTATAGGCTGTATCACACATTTAAATTAGAGATGTGCACCTGAAATTTTTTGTGTTTTGGTTTTGGATTCGGTTCCGTGGCCGTGTTTTGGATTCGGACGCGTTTTGGCAAAACCTCCCTTAAACATTTTTGTCGGATTCGGGTGTGTTTTGGATTCGGGTGTTTTTTTAAAAGAAAAAAACCCTCAAAAACAGCTTAAATCATTGAATTTGGGGGTAATTTTGATCCTATAGTATTATTAACCTCAATAACCATAATTTCCACTCATTTCCAGTCTATTCTGAACACCTCACAATATTATTTTTAGTCCTAAAATTTGCACCAAGGTCGCTAGATGACTAAGCTAAGCGACCCAAGTGGCCGACACAAACACCTGGCCCATCTATGAGTGGCACTGCAGTGTCAGACAGGATGGCACTTAAAAAAATTGGCCCCAAACATCACATGATGCAAAGATAAATAAAAAAAGGTGCAAGACGGAATTGTCCTTGGGCCCTCCCACCCACCCTTATGTTGCATAAACAGGACATGCACACTTTAACAAACCCATCATTTCAGCGACAGGGTCTGCCACACGACTGTGGCTGAAATGACTGGTTGGTTTGGGCCCCCACCAAAAAAAGAAGCAATCAATCTCTCCTTGCTCAAACTGGCTCTACAGAGGCAAGATGTCGACATCATCATCCTCCGATCCCTCACCCCTTTCACTGTGTACATCCCCCTCCTCACAGAGTATTAATTTGTCCCCACTGGAATCCACCATCACAGGTCCCTGTGTACTTTCTGGAGGCAATTGCTGGTAAATGTCTCCACGGAGGAATTGATTATAATTAATTTTGATGAACATCATCTTCTCCACATTTTGTGGAAGTAACCTCGTACGCCGATCGCTGACAAAGTGACCGGCTGCATTAAACACTCTTTCGGAGTACACACTGGAGGGGAGGCAACTTAGGTAAAATAAAGCCAGTTTGTGCAAGGGCCTCCAAATTGCCTTTTTCCTGCATACGTACGTACTGTCTGACGTGCCTACTTGGATACTGTCACTCATATAATCCTCCACCATTCTTTCAATGGTGACAGAATCATATGCAGTGACAGTAGACGACATGCCAGTAATCGCTGGCAGGTCCTTCAGTCCGGACCAGATGTCAGTTTTCGCTCCTGACTGCCCTGCATCACCGTCAGCGGGTGGTTTTGGAAATCTGATCCTTTTCCTGGCAGCTCTAGTGGCGGTAGAAAATGAAGGAGGAGCTGTTGGCGGGTCACGTTCCGCTTGACTTGACAAGTGTCTCACCAGCAGGTCTTTGAACATGTTTCTGCCGGAAAGAGAGATACAACGTAGGCTTTAAACCTAGGATCGAGTACGGTGGCCAAAATGTAGTGCTCTGATTTCAACAGATTGACCACCCGTGAATCCTGGTTAAGCAAATGAAGGGCTCCATCCACAAGTCCCACATGCCTAGCGGAATCGCTCTGTTTTAGCTCCTCCTTCAATCTCTGCAGCTGCTTCTGCAAAAGCCTGATGAGGGGAATGACCTGACTCAGGCTGGCAGTGTCTGAACTGACTTCACGTGTGGCAAGTTCAAAGGGTTGCAGAACCTTGCACAATGTTGAAATCATTCTCCACTGCGATTGAGTCAGGTGCATTCCCCCTCCTTTGCCTATATCGTAGGCAGATGTATAGGCTTGAATGGCCTTTTGCTGCTCCTCCATCCTCTGAAGCATATAGAGGGTTGAATTCCACCTTGTTACCATCTCTTGCTTCAGCTGATGGCGGGGCAGGTTCAGGAGTGTTTGCTGGTGCTCCAGTCTTCAGCACGCGGTGGCTGAATGCTGAAAGTGGCCCGCAATTCTTCAGACCACCGACAGCATCTCTTGCACGTCCCTGTCGTTTTTTAAAACATTCTGCACAACCAAATTCATTGTATGTGCAAAACATGGGACGTGCTGGAATTTGCCCACATGTAATGCACGCACAATATTGGTGGCATTGTCTGATGTCACAAATCCCCAGGAGAGTCCAACTGGGGTAAGCCAGGCTGTGATGATGTTCCTCAGTTTCCGTAAGAGGTTGTCAGCTGTGTGCCTCTTATGGAAAGCGGTGATACAAAGCGTAGCCTGCCTAGGAACGAGTTGGCTTTTGCAAGATGCTGCTACTGGTGCCGCCGCTGCTGTTGTTGCTGCGGGAGGCAATACATCTACCCAGTGGGCTGTCACAGTCATATAGTCCTTAGTCTGCCCTGCTCCACTTGTCCACATGTCTGTGGTTAAGTGGACATTGGGTACAACTGCATTTTTTAAGACACTGGTGACTCTTTTTCTGATGTCTGTGTACATTCTCGGTATTGCATGCCTAGAGAAGTGGAACCTAGATGGCATTTGGTACCGGGGACACACTACCTCAAGAAATTCTCTAAGTCCCTGTGAACTAACGGCGGATACCGGACGCACGTCTAACACCAACACAGCTGCCAAGGCCTGAGTTATCCGCTTTGCAACAGGATGACTGCTGTGATATTTCATCTTCCTCACAAAGGACTGTTGGACAGTCAATTGCTTACTGGAAGTAGTACAAGTGGTCTTCCGACTTCCCCTCTGTGATGATGATTGACTCCCAGCAGCAACAACAGCAGCGCCAGCAGCAGTAGGCGTTACACTCAAGGATCCATCGGAGGAATCCCAGTCAGGAGAGGACTCGTCGGACTTGCCAGTGACATGGCCTGCAGGACTATTGGCGTTCCTGTCTAAGGAGGAAATTGACACTGAGGGAGTTGGTGGTGTGGTTTGCACTGGGAGCTTGGGTACAAGAGGAAGAAGGGATTTAGTTGTCAGTGGACTGCTTCTGCTGTCACCCAAAGTTTTTGAACTTGTCAATGACTTCTGATGAATGCGCTCCAGGCAAGTTTACGCTTCTCCTCAGACGCTTGTAATTTAGATTTTTGGGTCATTTTACTGAACTTTTATTTTTTGGATTTTACATGCTCTCTACTATGACATTGGGCATCGGCCTTGGCAGACGACGTTGATGGCATTTTATCGTCTCTGCCATGACTAGTGGCAGCAGCTTCAGCACTAGGTGGAAGTGGATCTTGATCTTTCCCTATTTTACCCTCCACATTTTTGTTCTCCATTTTTTAATGTGTGGAATTATATGCCAGTAATATTATTATATCAATAGCAATGGCCTACTGTACTGTACTACTATATACTGCTCACAACAATGCAGCACAGATATGGATACTTGAAGTGACACAGAGCTGCAAGATACAGCAATGGCCTACTGTACTGTACTACTATATACTGGTGGTCACCAAAATGCTGCACTGTACTACTATATACTGCTCACAACAATGCAGCACAGATATGGATACTTGAAGTAACACAGAGCTGCAAGATACAGCAATGGCCTACTGTACTGTACTACTATATACTGGTGGTCACCAAAATGCTGCACTGTACTACTATATACTGGTCACACAACAATGCAGCAGATATTGAGCACTGATCAGGATACTAGAACTGAGTCTGACACGGAGCTGCAAGATACAGCAATGGCCTACTGTACTGTACTACTATAATATACTGGTGGTCACCACAATGCAGCACACTGAGCACAGATATTGAGCTTTTCAGGCAGAGAACGTAGCCACGTCCTCTCCGCTCAATATACAATGCACGAGTGAAAATGGCGGCGACGCGCGGCTCTTTATATGGAATACGAATCTCGCGAGAATCCAACAGCGGGATGATGAAGTTCGGCCTCGTTTGGGTTAACAGAGCAAGCCGGGAAGATCCGAGGCTGCCTTGGACCCATGTAAAACACGTGAAGTTCGGGGGGGTTCGGATCTCGACGAACCGAACCAGCTCATCTCTAATTTAAATAATATAAATAAGTGGTCAGGAAAAAGATTAAACATACCATAATAAATAAATATTACAAACATAATAGAACCAGTCCTGCACTTTTTAAGCACACATTCTCCCACCCCATGTTAAGGCTCCTGTCTTTTCTTCCTGGTAGCTACTCTCTTGTCCATTGTACTGATTGAGGATTCACACAGCAAACATGGTAGAAGAAGATACTACCACTGGGCATGTGCAGCAGCTCTGCTCTGTCCCTTAAACTGCATTATGTGGTGGTAGCTCTAGTTATCGTATTATATACCATTGCTATTGTTTTCATAATTTGAGCCACTTGCCAAGGGGAGGGGGGTTTCTAGGCAACCGGAAACCCCTCCTGCGTTTGCCTATGGCCTTGGAGAGTGATAAAATGGAAAGAGCTAAACTACCAACCATTCAGCTCCTAAATGTAATTTTTCAAACACAGCCTGGAACATGGCAGGTACGAGCTGATTGGCTGGTACTTTACCTCTCTCCGCTTTATCTTTCTTCAAGGCTTAGTGCATTGACCCATTCATCTCTCAACTTTAGCTCTCTCCATGGCTTGGTACATAGACCAGTGGGTTTAAAAAAAAAAAAATGACCGTTAAGGACTGGTTGGTTGGTACTTTATCTCTCTTCACTTTATCACTCTCCAAGGCTTAGTACATCTACCCCAGTAACTGTAACAGCATTCTAGGAGCGGGGCTGGGTGTATCGACAAACTGCGGCTAAAATGATTTGTCTTACAGTATATCCCAGGGAATGTTTTCCCCATGGAAAACTATGGGGCTAATTCAGACCTGATCGTAGATGTGCTAAATTTTGCACAATCTACGATCAGTCACACTGACATGCGGGTGGACGCCCAGCACAGGGTTAGCCCACCCCGCATGTCAGTCCCTGCCCTGTCGCACAAGTACAAAAGCATCGCACAGCGGCGATGTTTTTGTACTGTAGTAGTAGCTCCCCACCAGCGCAGCTCCTTTGTGCTGGCAGAGAGCTACTCAACGCTGCCCGGGTCGCAGTGGCTGTGTGTGACATCACACAGCCGCCGCAGCCCACCCGCCCAACGGTCCGGGCACGCCTGTGTTGCCTGGACTGCGCCCCCCTAAATGGCGGCTAAACGCTGCCGACCCGCCCGGCGACCTGTGAATCAGGCAGAGGCTGGCGCATGCGCAGTTCAGACCTGATAGCTGCTGTGCGAAAACGCACAGCACCGATCAGGTCTGAATCAGCCCCTATGACTATGAGTTGCCATAGGCCAGTCTGTTGTCCTATATTAAAAAGTGTCCTGCTCATGTGTATGCCCTGTTTTGAAAGACAGCATGTTCTAGATCAGTGATTTTCAACCTTTCTCAACTCGCGGCACGCCTAACAAGACTTTAAATTCCCAAGGCACGCTATCAGTTACCCACGGGGGGAAAAAACACATTGGCCCCCACAGATATCAAATACATTGGCCTCAACATTTATCAAGCACATTGGCCCCCACAGTAATTAAACACATTGGCCCCCACAGGTATAAATCAAACACACTGCCACCCCATACATTAACCAGACATACCCCTCGCTCACCATCACTATCTGAACTCATAGCCATATATGTGAATGTTCTGTTTAATGTCTGCATGTTCTGTATTTGTTTTCACCCACTCATATCTGTAGGTTTTGCAAAAAGTGTTTTGCACTATAGTTGTCTGTATGTTCTGCATTATAATCTGTATCATGTTTCCACCCCCATCTATACAGTATGTCCAGTATTATGTGCCTGAAACCCCCCTCCCTCTGTATTGCTAGTGATGTGCCCCTTAATATGGTGCAGTGATGTGCCAGCTCCCCACTGTACTCTCAATAGTGTGGTCCCCCTGTTGTATTTACATTAGTGAATGCTCCTTCTCCCCCTCCGTTTTCCCAGTACTGCGTCTCCCCCCCCTCCCCATGTATGGCCATTAATGTGCTTCTCCGGCCCTTCAAACTCCCTGCCTACCCCAAGTAACTTACCTTGTTCTGCTCTGTCTTGACAGCCTGTACCCTACTTCACACTTAAACTCACCAGACGCGCGGGTCTCTTCTCTTCTGTGACAGCACGGCGGCAAACATTAGGCATCAGCGTCGTGCTATGACGTCTGCGCAACACTGCTCAGGGGACAGAATTGACTACGGAGCGGGGAGCGGGCTCCCCCTCCCCTTATCCCCTTACATTCCAGAACTGCTTCCTTTATGGCCCGGAGGTCGCCGGCAGCGTCTCATTAGTAATGAAGCTAGTAGTTCCGCCACTGGGTGGAGCACTGTGCAGGGCATCTCTGGTGGCCGGTGAGCAGCAGGCTGCGGCACACCTGACAACCGCTGGCGGCACACTAGTGGGCCGCGGGACAGCGGTTGAAAAACGCTGTTCTAGATGGATTCACAGTTATGTCATATTATCTCAATTTCCTAATGGTGCTCTTAACTGCTCCTGTGAATATCTGAATATCTGTTCCCTGATTGGTGCTTTTCAATAACCTCATATGAGAGTTGAATATTCTGTGATCACCATTATGAAGCTCTAGTTTGGAAGTGTAGTAACCAGCAATGGGACACTGGGGCCTCTCACAGACAGCTGTATTCATTTTAAAAATACTTTCATTACACATAAGTGGAATCAGTCATGTGATGCCTGAAGAGATATTTTTGCACCAGGATTTTTTTTAAGTTTATCTCAGCAAAATGGGTAAGTTTTTTTCTGAATTATTGTATTTTTTTATTTGTATTAAAAAAAAGAAAAAAAGCTTTACAGTTGATTTATTATTTGACATTACGGAGAACTCGGTGTTGATCAGGGGCAGATGTAGGGGTGAGGGCGCCCCTATGCCCAACAGTAACGGCTGCTCCCCTCTGCCTAATTTTGGGGCCTAATTCAGAACTGATCGCTACTCTGCGTTTTTGCAGAGGTCTGCGATTAGATAGTCGCCGCTCATAGAGAGTGAAAACCCGCCCTGTGCAAGTGTGTAAATGCATGTGTATGCCGTGCGAAAACTTCACCAGACAGCGGACATCTGCAAATACGTTCGTAACTCACCATCAAATGATTTTTCCAGTCTGTGCAGTGTGTGCGTAACCCAGGACTTACTCCTACAGTGTGATACAAATAGGCTGATCGGGGCCGGAACTGACGTCACACACCCGCCATGAAAACGCTTGGGAACGCCTGAATTTTTTCCTGACACTCCCAGAAAACATCCAGTTACCACCCACAAACGTCCGTTTCCTGTCAGTCCACTTGCGTAAGCCTGGCGATCTAAATTTTCGAACCATTCTGTCACTGTTTGGGCTCGCACCTGCGCATTGCGGTGCACATGCATGTACAGTCATTCGATAATCGACCGCTGTGCGATTTCGCACAACAGCGATCAGGTCTGAAAAAGGCCCTTTATTAGTTTCATTGATTGGTTATAAGCCCTCATTTGATAATCAGAAAATTAATATAATAATAAAAAGCCATAAACTATGAAATTTTATTTTTAATTATGAATAAATATTTACTAAGTAAGAGCAGTTTACAGGGGCAGTCTCTGCATGTGCTACCCATTTATACTCCACTCAAGATGCCATATGGTACAGTAGAAATGGAAATATTTTGCAGTTACTGGTAAATTTTGGTCTGACATTAGTAAAACAAGCATCCAAGTGCCACTCCCAACAAGTGCTGCCCCTAGGCACGTGCCTCACGTACATAATGGTAAATTCTCCACTGGTTTTGATCAGTGATGATAAATTCATTTATATTCCATGATGGAAAAAACACAGAACTTGGAGAAATACATTTTATTGCTGTAAGTTAGGAGCGCCTGAGGTAGATCCCTCAAGCCGCAAATGCTATATTTAATTTCCAACCATTTGTCCAGAAATCCTGGTTTCACCTTAGAGACTTGAGGGTATATTTACTAAAAGTCAATTTGGATTCCATTTAAAATTGTCCACAATAGAACCAACATCCCCACAAAATCAACGACATTGGGGTAAATTTACTAAGATTCGTATTTTCCCGTTTGAGGTCAAAGTTCAATCACGAATGACATCGCAAGTGTAATTTTGCAACTTTTTGAATTAATTACGACTAATTTACTAAGCTGCCGTATTCTGCATTTTCGTTTTTTCCGATGTCGATGTCATTCGTTATTTTAGGCAGTGTTTGACGTGAGTGACTTGTAAAACACTGCCGACTTTAATACAATGAATCTCGGCCGGATCTGAGAGATCCATGCTGGGCTTCATTGTGCACCTAAAAAATAAATAAAAAAATGTTTAAACTTAAAAAAAAAATTGCGTGGGGTCCCCCCTCCTAAGCCAAACCAGCCTCGGGCTCTTTGAGCCGGTCCTGGTTGCAAAAATATGGGGAAAAAATTGACAGGGGTTCCCCCATATTTAAGCAACCAGCACCGGGCTCCACTAGCTGGACAGATAATGCCACAGCCGGGGGTCACTTTTATACAGTGCCCTGCGGCCGTGGCATTAAAGCAGCTCTGCACCTGGTCCTGGTTCCAAAAATACGGGGGACAAAAAGCGTAGGGGTCCCCCGTATTTTTGAAACCAGCACCGGGCTCCACTAGCTGGACAGATAATGCCACAGCCGGGGGTCACTTTTATACAGTGCCCTGCGGCCGTGGCATTAAATACCCAACTAGTCACCCCTGGCCGGGGTACCCTGGAGGAGTGGGAACCCCTTCAATCAAGGGGTCCCCCCCCTCCAGCCACCCAAGTGCCAGGAGTGAAGCCCGAGGCTGTCCCCCCCATCCATGGGCTGCGGATGGGAGGCTGATAGCCATTGTGTAAAAAAATGAATATTGTTTTTAGTAGCAGTACTACAAGTCCCAGCAAGCCTCCCCCGCAAGCTGGTACTTGGAGAACCACAAGTACCAGCATGCGGCGGAAAACCGGGCCCGCTGGTGCCTGTAGTACTACTACTAAAAAAATACCCCAATAAAGACATAACACACACACCTTGATAGTATAACTTTAATGCATACATACACACCACCATATACACATACTTACCTTATGTTCACACGAGGGTGGGTCCTCTTCTCCATGTAGAATCCATGGTGTACCTGTTGAAAAAATTCTACTCACCAAATCCAGTGTAGAGGGCTCCTCGGGTAATCCATTTGTAATCCACGTACTTGTAAAAATAAAAAAACGGACACCCGACCTCGAACTGAAAGGGGCCCCATGTTTTCACATGGGACCCCTTTCCCCGAATGCCAGAAACCCCCTCTGACTTATGTCTAAGTGGGTTTCTTCAGCCAATCAGGGAGCGCCACGTCGTGGCACCCTCCTGATCGGCTGTGTGCTCCTGTACTGTCTGACAGGCGGCACACGGCAGTGTTACAATGTAGCGCCTATGCGCTCCATTGTAACCAATGGTGGGAACTTTGTGGTCAGCGGTTGACCGAAAGTAACCTCACCGCTGACCACAAAGTTCCCACCATTGGTTACAATGGAGCGCATAGGCGCTACATTGTAACACTGCCGTGTGCCGCCTGTCAGACAGTACAGGAGCACACAGCCGATCAGGAGGGTGCCACAACGTGGCGCTCCCTGATTGGCTGAAGAAACGCACTTAGACATAAGTCAGAGGGGGTTTCTGGCATTCGGGGAAAGGGGTCCCATGTGAAAACATGGGGCCCCTTTCAGTTCGTGGTCGGGTGTCCGTTTTTTTATTTTTACAAGTACGTGGTATACAAATGGATTACCCGAGGAGCCCTCTACACTGGATTTGGTGAGTAGAATTTTTTCAACAGGTACCCCATGGATTCTACATGGAGAAGAGGACCGACCCTCGTGTGAACATAAGGTAAATATGTGTATATGGTGGTGTGTATGTATGCATTAAAGTTATACTTTTAAGGTGTGTGTGTTATGTCTTTATTGGGGTATTTTTTTAGTAGTAGTACTACAGGTACCAGCGGGCCCGGTTTTCCGCCGCATGCTGGTACTTGTGGTTCTCCAAGTACCAGCTTGCGGGGGAGGCTTGCTGGGACTTGTAGTACTGCTACTAAAAACAATATTCATAACTTACAACAAAGGCTATCAGCCCCCCATCCTCAGCCCATTGGATGGGGGGGACAGCCTCGGGCTTCACCCCTGGCCCTTGGGTGGCTGGAGGGGGGGACCCCTTGATTGAAGGGGTTCCCACTCCTCCAGGGTACCCCAGCCAGGGGTGACTAGTTGGGTATTTAATGCCACGGCCGCAGGACGCTGTATAAAAGTGACCCCCGGCTGTGGCATTATCTGTCCAGCTAGTGGAGCCCGGTGCTGGTTTCAAAAATACGGGGGACCCCTACGCTTTTTGTCCCCCGTATTTTTGGAACCAGGACCAGGCGCAGAGCCCGGTGCTGGTTGTTTAAATATGGGGGAATCCCTGTCAATTTTTTCCCCATATTTTTGCAACCAGGACCGGCTCAAAGAGCCCGAGGCTGGTTTGGCTTAGGAGGGGGGACCCCACGCAATTTTTTTTCAAAAAATTAACACTTTCCCATCCCCTTCCCACTGATAAACATGCACGGATCTCATGGATCCCTGCATGCCTATCCAAACACGGGATAAAAAAAGCAGGTCTGTTTTTTTTTAGCACTTTTTTACGATTTGTATTTCTGCACGGCAGTGTTTGGCTATTGGCCCTCATTCCGAGTCGTTCGCTCGGTATTTTTCATCGCATCGCAATGAAAATCCGCTTAGTACGCATGCGCAATATTCGCACTGCGACTGCGCCAAGTAATTTAACAATGAAGATAGTATTTTTACTCATGGCTTTTTCATCGCTCCGGCGATCGTAATGTGATTGACAGGAAATGGGTGTTACTGGGCAGAAACACGGCGTTTTATGGGCGTGTGGTTGAAAACGCTACCGTTTCCGGAAAAAACGCAGGAGTGGCTGGAGAAACGGGGGAGTGTCTGAGCGAACGCTGGGTGTGTTTGTGACGTCAAACCAGGAACAACAAGCACTGAACTGATCGCACAGGCAGAGTAAGGTTGAAGTTACTCAGAAACTGCAAAGTAGTTTGTAATCGCAATATTGCGATTACATCGGTCGCAAATTTAAGAAGCTAAGATACACTCCCAGTAGGCGTAGGCTTAGCGTGTGTAACTCTGCTAAATTCGCCTTGCGACCGATCAACTCGGAATGAGGGCCATTGTCGGCAGTGTTTGTGATTTGCACTTTTTAGTAAATTCCCGATTTCTACCAAATTGCAGGCGTATTTGACCGATGGTGTATTGATTCGTGATTTTTTCCTAGGACTTCCAAAATATTACGAATGCCCTCATCACTGCCGTGATTTTTGCTTAGTAAATTACCGAGATGACACTTTGAAGAAAAAACGGCATCTCGGCCAAAATCGGGACCTTAGTAAATATACCCCATTGTTCTATTCCAAATAGCTCATTTACTAAAAGCGGATTTTGAGTTCCATTTTAAAATGGCAGGGTGATTTCTATTTAAAGTTCTAAGGGGGAGATGTACTAAGCAGTGAAAAGAGTGGAGAAGTGAGCCAGTGGAGAAGTTGCCCATGGCAACCAATCAGCTGATCTGTATAATTTTATAGTATGCAAATTATAAATGTTACTTCAGTGCTGATTGGTTGCCATGGTCAACTTCTCCACTGGCTCACTTCTCGACTCTTTTCACTGCTTAGTACATCAACCCCTAAATCCAGTGAATTAACACACAAACTGATTAAAAATCGACTCAAAATCAACTTTATTAACTTGCATGAGTTGCATCCCTATTGGGCAAAACATATCACATGGTCTGTATTACTCACAAACACCTTTATTCCTGTGCTAATTTGCATATCCACGATTTTTTAAATGCCATGATATATGCAGCCAGAGTGCCCCACATGCTTCTCTCATATGTTTTTTAGCCATCATATTGAGGTTTCAGACAATTCCACATGATTTAAAATCAAATAGAACGGTTTCTGATGGTTTTATTGAAAATGGCAATTTTTGGTCGATTCTTCTTTCTATTGAGGTTCTATTTTCAAATCGACTATTAGTAAATGAGCTTTTCCTCTTGATGTCTATGGGAAAGTACAGATGGACTATTTGAGGTTCTATTTGTGTCTGAAGTCGAATTTCGCGAGTTTGAGTGGATTTTGAGCCGGTTTCACCTTTAGAAAATAACTGATTGTCCAAATCACCACCAAATCACCTCAAATTCAAATGGAACAGAAAATCGACCCTTAGCAAATGTACCCCTTTCCTACTCCTACTCTATCCTGGTTCCATCATCTGGAAGAGTGGATTATATGGCACTAGGGTGGTCATTCCGAGTTGTTCGCTCGCTAGCTGCTTTTAGCAGCATTGCACACGCTAAGCCGCCGCCCTCTGGGAGTGTATCTTAGCTTAGCAGAATTGCGAACGAAAGATTAGCAGAATTGCGAATAGAAAATTCTTAGCAGTTTCTGAGTAGCTCCAGACTTAGTCAGCCACTGCAATCAGTTCAGTCAGTTTAGTTCCTGGTTTGACGTCACAAACACACTCAGCGTTCGTGTGACAATCTAGTCTTCTTTCCAACAGAGAGGCAAGAGGTTCTCCCCAAACACGTTAATTGAAACAATATAAATTAAAATGTCTTTATTTAACAGGAACTCTGGACATTTGGTAATTCCTCTTTTACCCTTACCTAAATATATTTTGAATAGCGCTTTAAATATCACAACAAAATATTGCAACAGATATCTGGGAATAAGAGCTCCAAACTATATCGCAACTATACTTTTGTCTAATTTTTCTGAGGAATGCAGCTGCACTTTAGCTCTTGTTACAAGCAAGGAATCCTTGTGATATATATTTACATTTTTGGATAGGTTAGCAGTAAATGTATTACATAGCTCCATTTAGATAAATGCCTGGTTTAATATCAGAGGTAAAAAGCTATCATGTTGTTTCTTTCATTTTAGGACAATTTCTCCAACTATCCATTGCGGTAGTATGTTTAATAGGAAACTACCGATGTGCTAGTAGGTTTCCCTTGTAATTATCCCTGGCAAAGTCCTTGTATTTCCTTATCTGGCTTAAAGTACAGTATAAGCAGTCTCTCCTTGCTCTCACTAGTTCTCAATGTACAGTACGTAAGAAGTCACTAGTCTCTATTTAGAAGGCATACTCAGGGTGCAATGTATTATGACAGTTCTCACCCTCAGCTGGATATCCTGCTAATCCCTGCTTTGCTGTTACGCTGTTCTATGTAAGTGCAAACTGAAAGGTAATACTCTGCTGGAGAAATAGGGATTGCTAGGTGAGACAGGGAGCAGGCTTTCTACTGTACTCACTGTAGACACCCACTCTGCTTCCAGCGCTGCAGCAGTCGCAAATTAGAAGTAGAAGTTTATAGACTTTTACTGAGTGGCTCTCACAGCCACTGCCTGTCAGCTGCTCTCAGTGGTACCTCCATTTTCTGACAGGAATTTTCCATTGCCAGAGATGCCCTCCTCTCTCACAGCTACCTCAGACCGTGTCCTGACCAACAGTCCTCCCTCCAACTGCCAATGGTCATGAGACCTGCCCCTGACCTCCAAAGCTGCTGCCAAGGCTGCTGGGAAATTATCTGCCTGTATAATCAAATGTAGATACTCTGTAGCGTGCCACACATAATACCTCATATAGCAGGGTATTACATATCCCTCCACTAGAATTTTGCGTGTCCTCACGCAACAGGCAATATTCCAAGTTCAATATAGCATAGTCTAAATTAAAAATTTTGTGTTACAGTTAAACATTTGAATAAATGGTAAGTACATACATTACATAACAAATGACTCTCTGTACCACAGGCTAATATCTATTCTGAATACGTGAAGCACCTTTGTTCCTCTTCCCTGACCTCCTCAAAGCCTGCTGGAACATCAAATTAACCTCCTTAGAGGTTATTGTGGTGTACTCGCCTGAGTAATACCACTCTGGAAGATACCTCTCACTCTTTTTAGCTACACTAGGTGATTCTGCTGGAACATTAGATTCAGAATTTTTAGTATAGTTGCGATATAGTTTGGAGCTCTTATTCCCAGATATCTGTTGCAATATTTTGTTGTGATATTTAAAGCGCTATTCAAAATATATTTAGGTAAGGGTAAAAGAGGAATTACCAAATGTCCAGAGTTCCTGTTAAATAAAGACATTTTAATTTATATTGTTTCAATTAACGTGTTTGGGGAGAACCTCTTGCCTCTCTGCTGGAAAGAAGACTAGATTGTCACATTTGGCGTCACGAACAGGATCGAACATGGAAGTGCAAGAAGGCAACCCCACCGCAGATGACAACAGGATCAGTATCCTTAATGACAAGATTGCAGAACTTACCCAAACTCTCACTGAGATAAGAAGAGAGTTAAGAGACCTGAGACATAAATGGTCTGTAACCAGATACAAGAAGTGGTGTCCAGCCCGTGGATTGCGAAACCAACCCCGATGGGATGTTCCCCGAAAGACTGGAAAATGGGTGACTAAGCAATTCAACGCTCGGGGGAGGCCTATTTGTCGGCGATGCAGACAAAGTGGGCATATCAAAAGAAATTGTCAACAACCCTCAGGAAGAGTGGAGAGAGTAGGACCACCCTGTGAAGGACAGTCCAGAGATGCAGGTCAAAATACAGTAGTACAGAACCAGGTTATTGTGTCTGGCACACCATCTGATGAGGATATTCAGCAAGTCAGCGCAGGAATAATTCCAGGCCAAGTTGTGTGGTTTAGTGTACCACGTGGTTATGGATTTATAAAGCGAACCGACACGAAAAAAAGAGTATACGTGCATTATACTGCCATTCAGAAGGCCAGCCTGGAACAGTGTTTCCGAAGTCTGGGAAGTGGAGAAATGGTTGAGTTTGAATTGGCAAATGGAAAGAAGGGCATCAAAGCCATTAATGTAACTGGTCCTGGTGGTGTCCAAGTGCAAGGCAACAAACATGCCACATGTCACAAACAGTACTGGTGCTGTTCGTATTGTAGAGATCCTCCACACAACTGTCAGCAGGATTACCAACACAACAGAAGTGGAGAAGAACAAGGAGAAGCAAAAAGTGCTGAGGAAAGACAACAAGAACCTGTCATCCCAGAGCAAAGTCAATCACTGGAACGAACAGATGAACAAGTTGTGGAAGAACAGAGTGAAAAAATGCAGCAGAACGTACCGGATGCAGTCAGGCTGCAACTTCCTACACAGCCACTACATGAGATCAAACCAAGAGTGGAAGATACCGATTCCAGCATGGCCTACCCCAATCAAGTAGATTTAAACGACACTGACCAGGAAAAACATACAGAGGGAGTGACTTGCATGTCCATGGCAGAGGGATTGGCAACCCTTAGACCCAATTGCCCAGATTCTGTTATGCAAAATTCTGAATCTAATGTTCCAGCAGAATCACCTAGTGTAGCTAAAAAGAGTGAGAGGTATCTTCCAGAGTGGTATTACTCAGGCGAGTACACCACGATAACCTCTAAGGAGGTTAATTTGATGTTCCAGCAGGCTTTGAGGAGGTCAGGGAAGAGGAACAAAGGTGCTTCACGTATTCAGAATAGATATTAGCCTGTGGTACAGAGAGTCATTTGTTATGTAATGTATGTACTTACCATTTATTCAAATGTTTAACTGTAACACAAAATTTTTAATTTAGACTATGCTATATTGAACTTGGAATATTGCCTGTTGCGTGAGGACACGCAAAATTCTAGTGGAGGGATATGTAATACCCTGCTATATGAGGTATTACGTGTGGCACGCTACAGAGTATCTACATTTGATTATACAGGCAGATAATTTCCCAGCAGCCTTGGCAGCAGCTCTGGAGGTCAGGGGCAGGTCACATGACCATTGGCAGTTGGAGGGAGGACTGTTGGTCAGGACACGGTCTGAGGTAGCTGTGAGAGAGGAGGGCATCTCTGGCAATGGAAAATTCCTGTCAGAAAATGGAGGTGCCACTGAGAGCAGCTGACAGGCAGTGGCTGTGAGAGCCACTCAGTAAAAGTCTATAAACTTCTACTTCTAATTTGCGACTGCTGCAGCGCTGGAAGCAGAGTGGGTGTCTACAGTGAGTACAGTAGAAAGCCTGCTCCCTGTGTCACCTAGCAATCCCTATTTCTCCAGCAGAGTATTACCTTTCAGTTTGCACTTACATAGAACAGCGTAACAGCAAAGCAGGGATTAGCAGGATATCCAGCTGAGGGTGAGAACTGTCATAATACATTGCACCCTGAGTATGCCTTCTAAATAGAGACTAGTGACTTCTTACGTACTGTACATTGAGAACTAGTGAGAGCAAGGAGAGACTGCTTATACTGTACTTTAAGCCAGATAAGGAAATACAAGGACTTTGCCAGGGATAATTACAAGGGAAACCTACTAGCACATCGGTAGTTTCCTATTACACATACTACCGCAATGGATAGTTGGAGAAATTGTCCTAAAATGAAAGAAACAACATGATAGCTTTTTACCTCTGATATTAAACCAGGCATTTATCTAAATGGAGCTATGTAATACATTTACTGCTAACCTATCCAAAAATGTAAATATATATCACAAGGATTCCTTGCTTGTAACAAGAGCTAAAGTGCAGCTGCATTCCTCAGAAAAATTAGACAAAAGTATAGTTGCGATATAGTTTGGAGCTCTTATTCCCAGATATCTGTTGCAATATTTTGTTGTGATATTTAAAGCGCTATTCAAAATATATTTAGGTAAGGGTAAAAGAGGAATTACCAAATGTCCAGAGTTCCTGTTAAATAAAGACATTTTAATTTATATTGTTTCAATTAACGTGTTTGGGGAGAACCTCTTGCCTCTCTGCTGGAAAGAAGACTAGATTGTCACATTCGCCCAGACACTCCCCCGTTTCTTCAGACACTCCCGCGTTTTTCCCAGAAACACCAGCGTTTTTTCGCACACTCCCAGAAAATGGCCAGTTTCCGCCCAGAAACACCCACTTCCTGTCAATCACACTCCGATCACCAGAACGATGAAAAAGCTTTGTTATGCCGTGAAGTAAAATACCTAACTTTTGTGTAAAATAACTAAGCGCATGCGCTCTGCGAACCTTGCGCATGCGCAGTAAGCGACTAATCGCAATATAGCGAAAATCGGCAACGAGCGAACAACTCGGAATGACCACCTAGATTGGGATTAACCAAAAATACCATGAATGTGAAATTGGGAGGAGCAGTCCGGTCCCTGCTTCATGGTTGTACATCAACCTGTCTCTCCCAGCATAATAGTGAAATCGGAATCCTGGCATTGAATGGTTGCCAGGCTTCCTGCATCAAATCCAGTGATGCGATGGTTCGTAGCCATTGATAGTTATACTGTGTGCATGCGCAGAAGCATTCAGAGCTTTGCGCATGCGCATATTAGCTGAGCTGCAGACACCACTGCAGAGCTGCATTTGAAATATCAGCTGTCAGATGGGCATTGGAAAGCTGCATCTGATGGCTGGCAACCATCGAATATCTGCAATTCATAGGCCCACACCCAGCACCCATATTTAATTACTCCTTCAGAGTCCTGTGTCTGCGCTGCTGATGCCAGAGAAATCACTCAGAAGATGGCGGTGATTTGCACATCCACACTTGCACAGTACACATTTGTCTTTGGGCACTTGGCAGGCGCCATGTTTTCGGAGACTGACGCATGCGCACTAGAGATTAGTCTCCGGAAACACAGTGGGCACCATCTTTCTGGAGACCTGAGCATGCGCTGAGTCTATGGCACCACAGAGAGGAGGGGGCCCACAGAAAGGAATCTGCACATGGGTCCCGTCCTCTCTTAAGCCGCCTCTGCTGCAATTTAATGTGAAAAGTACTTCGATTGAATTGGAAATATTAATGGTTGCTCTCCATTGGCTTTACGATGCCCATACCTATACAAGACAGGTCTTCTGCTGTAGCCTTATCTTAAATAATGAAATGAAGAGTATAAAAAAGGGTGGGCAGATTTGTTGGTATGCAGTCATATTATTGACATTCGCAATATCAACATTTAGAATTACGACACTTTAATGTCGCTTGATTCAGGGCCTGATATGCACTTAGTTGACCAATGTTATAAGTACTGCGCATGCGTCCCAATCAATGGCGTAGCAATAGTCCCGCAGACCCTGCAGTGGCTTGGAGATGCTGGGTAGCTTATGGGCGCTGGGGGTACTGTGGGGACAACTCCCAGGTCGCCACGCCACTGTCAGTGCAGCAAAAAGATGCTGACCCGAGGAGAAGCACTGTGGGAGAGATGGTCATCCCAAAATGGCAACCACCTGAGTAGACAGTTATTAAGGATGCTAGAGGAGACAGGAGCCATTTGGGAAGAACATCTATCCCACAGATAGTATGAAAGGGGCAGGTGCGAACAGTGGCCCCTGCTGGGACTGTAGACCCGTGGCAGTGTTGGCGGGGGGGATCACCTGACAACGAGCAGAACTCCTGACAGTGAGCAGGTAGCATGGGGGGAGCCAGAAAGTTTTGTGCCAGGGGGGTTCAAAATTTGTACTTATGCCACTGGTCCAGGGCCAGATTAACAATGGGGGGATGGAGCTCCAGCTCCAGGCCTCCACATAAAAATAGGCCCACTATCATGGCAGCATGATGATCACTAACCACCAGCTGGCCACATGGTCAGCCATAAATCATAACTATTAAGATTTCATTTCTAATTTTTGCACAAAATTATGCAATTTTTTACATTGGATCTTATAATGAAGGGGTGTACACGCCCAGATGGCTCTAGCCACACCCACACAGCACTGACCACACCTCCCCCATTTCTCCCAATAGGCCCTTGAATATTTTCAGCCCAGGCCCATATGGCCCTTAATCCGGCCCTGCACTGGTCCCAATGATTACCGTACGCAGATAAAGAATGAATGTGGATGCAGGAAATGTGGGTTTTAGTGGGCGTTACTGGAAGGTAAGGGGATGGCTAGGCAAAACCGGCATCTAAAGACACAGGACCACTTGTTCAGATCGGAGAAACTGTGCCTGCCATAGAGCTGGTGGATGTTTTGATGCCTTCGCATTATCATAAAGATTCAGAATCGGGACCATAATAAAAACATGCAACATGTCTACATTATGAACATATCAGTGTTAGGGTTTAGCTACGGTTAGGTTTAGATGGTACTGTTAATATGTATAATGTCACTATAGATGTTGACATTATGGCAATGTCAACCAAGTGAATGCTGACATGTCAAATGTCGACTTTAAGACCCTGTCAACATTCACAATATCAACATTTTCATGTTGACATTATGGGCCATATCCTATTTGCCCTGTTAACTTTTTGCCTGAGAAACAACAGGCTAATATTGTGATTTTAGCCGATTGTATCGGGCTATCCTATTAAAGCCCTTTTTTTCTGCTGAAAAAATCCTGTTTTCAGGCGATAACACATGGGACGGAATAAGTTCCCGGTCCCGTGTGCTGTTGCAGCTCTGAGGGTCTGCTTATCAGGTATTATGCTTTGCATGTCTGAGGCACATGATGCATAATCCCTGATAAATGCCAGCAGTGGGGGATCCACATGCCAGCATCGGGGATAATAGGATAGCTCCCAACTAATCTATTAGTAGCGGTAAATTACTGCTGCTAATAGGATATGACCCAAATAATGTCTAAAGGGGGGTACACACGGAGAGATCCGTTCTTAAAATCTAAGCAATCTGACTAGATTGCTTAGATTTTAAGCACGGAACTCTCGTGTGTATGCCCCACAGTGACAGGATGTGCGGCCCCGCGCGTTGCTATAGCTGATGCTAGTTTGGCCTGTATGCAGGCTCAATCTAGCACATCGCTCATTTCACCGCTAGTTGAAATGAGCGCCCCTCCCCCTTGTCAGCGCTGTGCTGAGCGGGAGGAGAGATGTGTGCTGAGCGGGAGGAGAGATGTGTGCTGAGCGGGGGGAGAGATGTGTGCTGAGCGGGGGGAGAGATGTGTGCTGAGTGGTCACTGATAGATCGCTCAGCACACATCTCTGGGAAAATAAGAACATATGTACTGGCTTTAACCAACTCATGTGCCACACCCAATTTGTGAATCAATAAGTAGATAGAAAGGGTGTTATTTTGTTATTATTACTGTGATGGGATGAGATAAATACCACATGTACTCATCTCAATATAGAATTTTTATGTTCAATAACATTGTTTTTATTTGCGGAAAATAAAATACATACTGTATATGTACATATATTACATTACATATTACAATTACTTGTGATAACAAATACCTTTAAAAAGGATATTCGTAAAGAACAGTTAACAAAATGCAATTCCAATCCAATTAGTTTAGTAAGTATATAATGGTTAGCATTGCTGTCTCACAGTACTGAGGTCTTGGGTTCAATTCCCACCATGACCCAGCTGGCCATACATCAGAAAGATATTGTTCCAACCAGCCAACTAGTTGGCAAGTTGGAACGATAATCTGGCAGTGTGTGGGAGCAAACGATTATCAGCCGTTTGCTCCCACACGCTAAAAAACGGCCAAAAACGGTCTGTCCAACTAGTTGGGAAAATCAAACCTGTTTGATTTTCCCAACTAATCCTTCAGGTGTATGGGGAATTGAACGATAAGTAGGCGGACACTGGCCAGCAGTGCCCGCCTACTTCTTTTCCTTCACTGCCGGATGGTCTGATAGATCCCCGGTAGCGGCAGAACTGTGGAGCTGGATCCGGGCCGCGATGAGTTCAGGGGCAGCTGCGGCAGTCCATCACTGCTGCCCGGCTGCCCCTAATATCACCATGCACCCTCCCCCGCATTGACACCGACGCAGCGTGATCTGATCACAATGCACCCCTCCCTCCATAACCTGCGATCATCATGAAAGCTCCCCATGGCAGAACCCCTGTGGCGGCAGCAGTAATGCGGGACCCTCGGCGGCGGTAATACGGGAGTCACCACAAGATCAGTGACAGCGCGGATGCGGGTGACACAGGTGCAGAGAGAGGTCCCCGTACACTGCAGCAGGCTACCGCTGCCTCCTCTCCCTGCTGTACAGCTCAGGTGACAGTGGTGACCAGCAGGCTCAAAGAAGCGGCTCCAGCATGGCGGGCCAGGTGTGATGCGGGAGACAGCTGCCACCTGCTCTCTCACCTGGGGCAATGATAGCAGGGTGCATACGCGCACGCAGGGGGGTTTCCGAGTACCTGGAAAACCCCCCCCCCCCTGCCCGCCATTACCTCAGCTTTTTTTTTCTACTAGATGTAAGAACGGAGGCTGCAGGCTGTCTGCAACGCCGCAGCCGTTAGCCTCCTTATATTCAAACTTAAAAGATATATATTGATTAAATGTAGGCGAGCTGCAGCGCACAGCTCACCTTAGGCAGCCGCAGCTCCCATGGGGCTTTGACAGAGAGCGCCTGGTGAGGCGCTGACTCCGGCAGCAGGTCAGGTGTATGTCTGTCTTGCATGCCGGGGGGATGGCGGGTGGTGCCGGCGGGCGGCCGTGTGTGGGGACCCGGCTGAGAACTCACTTCGCCTTCTCTGTGATGTCCCGATAGCAACAGCAGCAGATGTGTGACTGATTGATATGTGTGTGTGTGTGTGTGTGTGTGTGTGTATTCAGAGGGGAGGGGGGGGGAAAGCATCTTTAATAAATGGGTTGTATATACATGCACAGTGTATATATACCATATATATATATATATATATATATATATATATACACGCAGGTGTATATATACACACACACTGCACTATGTATAAACTGTGTATATATATGTGTATATATATATATATATATATATATATATATTTTCTCTGACGTCCTAGTGGATGGTGGGGACTCCGTAAGGACCATGGGGAATAGCGGCTCCGCAGGAGACTGGGCACAAAAGTAAAGCTTTAGAACTACCTGGTGTGCACTGGCTCCTCCCCCCATGACCCTCCTCCAAGCCTCAGTTAGATTTTTGTGCCCGAACGAGAAGGGTGCACACTAGGTGGCTCTCCTGAGCTGCTTAGTGAAAAGTTTAGTTTTAAGTTTTTTATGTTCAGTGAGACCTGCTGGCAACAGGCTCACTGCATCGAGGGACTAAGGGGAGAAGAAGCGAACTCACCTGCGTGCAGAGTGGATTGGGCTTCTTAGGCTACTGGACATTAGCTCCAGAGGGACCGATCACAGGCCCAGCCATGGATAGGTCCCAGAGCCGCGCCGCCGGCCCCCTTACAGAGCTAGAAGACAGAAGAGGTCCGGAAAATCGGTGGCAGAAGACGTCCTGTCTTCAACAAGGTAGCGCACAGCACTGCAGTTGTGCGCCATTGCTCTCAGCACACTTCACACTCCGGTCACTGAGGGTGCAGGGTGCAGGGCGCTGGGGGGGGGGGCGCCCTGAGACGCAATAAAAACACCTTGGATGGCAAAAAATGCATCACATATAGCTCCTGGGCTATATGGATGAATTTAACCCCTGCCAGAATACACAGAAAAACGGGAGATAAGGCCGCCGAGAAGGGGGCGGAGCCTATCTCCTCAGCACACTGGCGCCATTTTCCCTCACAGCTCCGTTGGAGGGAAGCTCCCTGGCTCTCCCCTGCAGTCACTACACTACAGAAAGGGTTAAAAAAAAGAGGGGGGCACTAATTATGCGCAGTATTAAAAATACAGCAGCTATAAGGGGAAAAACACTTATATAAGGTTATCCCTGTATATATATATAGCGCTCTGGTGTGTGCTGGCAAACTCTCCCTCTGTCTCCCCAAAGGGCTAGTGGGGTCCTGTCCTCTATCAGAGCATTCCCTGTGTGTGTGCTGTGTGTCGGTACGTTTGTGTCGACATGTATGAGGAGAAAAATTATGTGGAGACGGAGCAGATTGCCTGTAATAGTGATGTCACCCCTAGGGGGTCGACACCTGAGTGGATGAACTGTTGGAAGGAATTACGTGACAGTGTCAGCTCTGTATAAAAGACAGTGGTTGACATGAGACAGCCGGCTACTCAGCTTGTGCCTGTCCAGACGTCTCATAGGCCGTCAGGGGCTCTAAAGCGCCCGTTACCTCAGATGGCAGATATAGACGCCGACACGGATACTGACTCCAGTGTCGACGGTGAAGAGACAAATGTGACTTCCAGTAGGGCCACACGTTACATGATTGAGGCAATGAAAAATGTTTTACACATTTCTGATAATACGAGTACCACCAAAAAGGGGTATTATGTTCGGTGAGGAAAAACTACCTGTAGTTTTCCTGAATCTGAGAAATTAAATGAGGTGTGTGATGATGCGTGGGTTTCCCCCGATAACAACTGATAATTTCTAAAATGTTATTGGCATTATATCCTTTCCCGCCAGAGGTTAGGGTGCGTTGGGAAACACCCCCTAGGGTGGATAAAGTGCTCACACGCTTGTAAGAACAAGGGCTCTACCCTCTCCTGAGATGGCCGCCCTTAAGGATCCTGCTGATAGAAAGCAGGAGGGTATCCTAAAATGTATTTACACACATACTGGTGTTATACTGCGACCAGCAATCGCCTCAGCCTGGATGTGCAGTGCTGGGTTGGCGTGGTCGGATTCCCTGACTGAAAATATTGATACCCTAGATAGGGACAGTATATTATTGCCTATAGAGCATTTTAAAGGATGCATTTCTATATATGCGTGATGCACAGCGGAATATTTGCCGACTGGCATCAAGTCTAAGTGCGTTGTCCATTTCTGCCAGTAGAGGGTTATGGACACGACAGTGGTCAGGTGATGCGGATTCCAAACGGCATTTGGAAGTATTGCCTTATTAAGGGGAGGAGTTATTTGGGGTCGGTCTTTCAGACCTGGTGGCCACGGCAACAGCTGGGAAATCCACGTTTGTACCCCAGGTCGCCTCTCAACATAAGAAGACGCCGTATTATCAGGCGCAGTCCTTTCGTGGGCAAGCGGGCAAAAGGTTCCTCATTTCTGCCCCGTGACAGAGGGAGAGGAAAAAGGCTGCAGAAATCAGCCAGTTCCCAGGAACAGAAGCCTTCTCCCGCCTCTGCCAAGCCCTCAGTATGACGCTGGGGCTTTACAAGCAGAATCAGGCACGGTGGGGGCCCGTCTCAATGAATTTCAGCGCGCAGTGGGCTCACTCGCAATTAGACCCCTGGATCCTTCAGGTGATATCTCAGGGGTACAAATTGGAATTCGAGACGTCTCCCCCTCGCCGTTTCCTAAAGTCGGCTTTACCGATGTCTCCCTCTGACAGGGAGGCAGTTTTGGAAGCCATTCACAAGCTGTATTCCCAGCAGGTGATAATCAAGGTACCCCTCCTGCAACAGGGAACGGGGTATTATTCCACACTGTTGTGGTACCGAAGCCGGACGGCTCGGTGAGACCGATTCTAAATCTAAAATCTTGAACACTTACATACGGAGGTTCAAATTCAAGATTGAGTCACTCAGAGCAGTGATTGCGAACCTGGAAGAAGGGGACTACATGATGTCTCGGGACATCAAGGATGCTTACCTTCATGTCCCAATTTACCCTTCTCACCAAGGGTACCTCAGGTTTGTGGTACAGAACTGTCACTATCAGTTTCAGACGCTGCCGTATGGATGGTCCACGGCACCCCGGGTCTTTACCAAGGTAATGGCCGAAATGATGATACTCTTTCGAAGGAAGGGAATTTTAGTTATCCCTTACTTGGACGATTCCCTGATAAGGGTAAGATCCAGGGAACAGTTGGAGGTCGGTGTAGCACTATCTCAGGTAGTGTTGCGGCAGCACGATTGGATTCTCAATATTCCAAAATCGCAGCTGATTCCGACGACTCGTCTTCTGTTCCTAGGGATGTTCCTGGACACAGTCCAAAAAAAGGGGTTACTCCCGGAGGAGAAAGTCAGGGAGTTATCCGAGCTAGTCGGGAACCTCCTATAACAGAGCCAAGTCTCAGTACATCAATGAAAGGGTTCTGGGAAAAATGGTGGCTTCCTACGAAGCAATCCCATTCGGCAGATTCCACGCAAGAACTTTCCAGTGGGACCTGCTGGACAAATGGTCCAGGTCGCATCTTCAGATGCATCAGCGGATAACCCTGTCACCAAGCACAAGGGTGTCTCTCCTGTGGTGGTTGCAGAGTGCTCATCTTCTAGAGGGCCGCAGATTCGACATTCAGGACTGGGTCCTGGTGACCACGGATGCCAGCCTGCGAGGCTGGGGAGCAGTCACACAGGGAAGGAATTTCCAGAGCTTATGGTCAAGCCTGGAGACATCACTTCACATAAATATCCTGAAGCTAAGGGCCATTTACAATGCTCTAAGCTCAGCATGACCTCTGCTTCAAGGTCACCCGGAGTTGATCCATTCGGACAACATCACGGCAGTCACCCACGTAAACAGACAGGGTGACACAAGAAGCAGGAGGGCAAGGCAGAAGCTGCAAGGATTCTTCGCTGGGCGGAAAATCATGTGATAGCACTGTCAGCAGTATTCATTCCGGGAGTGGACAACTGGGAAGCAGACTTCCTCAGCAGACACGACCCCCACCCGGGAGAGTGGGGACTTCACCCAGAAGTCTTCCACATGTTTATAAAACTCGACAAGTATTGCGCCAGGTCAAGGGACCCTCAGGCAATAGCTGTAGACACTCTGGTAACACAGTGGGTGTACCAGTCAGTGTATGTGTTCCCTCCTCTGCCTCTCATACCCAAGGTACTGAGAATTATAAGATGGAGAGGAGTAAGCACTATATTCGTGGCTCCGGATTGACCAAGAAGGACTTGGTAACCGGAACTTCAAGAGATGCTCACGGAGGATCCGTGGCCTCTACCTCTAAGAAGGGACCTGCTCCAGCAAGGACCCTGTCTGTTCCAAGACTTACCGCGGCTGCGTTTGACGGCATGGCGGTTGAACGCCGGATCCTGAAGGAGAAAGGCATTCCGGATGAAGTCATTCCTATCCTGATCAAAGCCAGGAAAGATATAACCGCAAAACATTATCACCGCATTTGGCGAAAATATGTTGCGTGGTGCGAGGCCAGTAAGGCCCCGACGGAGGAATTTTCAACTAGGTCGATTCCTACATTTCCTGCAAACAGGAGTGTCTATGGGCCTGAAATGGGGGTCCATTAAGGTTCAAATTTCGGCCCTGTCAATTTTCTTCCAAAAAGAACTAGCTTCAGTCCCTGAAGTTCAGACGTTTGTGAAAGGGGTACTGTATATACAGCCTCCTTTTGTGCCTCCAGTGGCACCTTGGGATCTAAATGTAGTTTTTGGGTTCCAAAAGTCACATTGGTTTGAACCACTTAAATATGTGGAGTTAAAATATCTCACATGGAAAGTGGTCATGCTGTTGGCCCTGGCCTGGGCCAGGTGCGTGTCAGAATTGGCGGCTTTATCCTGTAAAAGCCCGCATCTGATTTTCCATTCGGACAGGGCGGAATTGAGGACTTGTCCTCAGTTTCTCCCTAAGGTGGTTTTCAGCGTTTCACCTGAATCAACCTATTGTGGTGCCTGCGGCTACTAGGGACTTGGAGGACTCCAAGTTGCTAGACGTTGTCAGGGCCCTGGAAATATAGGTTTCCAGGACGGCTGGAGTCAGAAAATCTGACTCGTTGTTTATTCTGTATGCACCCAACAAGCTGGGTGCTCCTGCTTCTAAGCAGACTATTGCTCGTTGGATTTGTAGTACAATTCAGCTTGCACATTCTGTGGCAGGCCTGCCACAGCCAAAATCTGTAAAAGCCCATTCCACAAGGAAAGTGGGCTCATCTTGGGCGGCTGCCCGAGGGGTCTCGGCTTTACAACTTTGCCAAGCAGCTACTTGGTCAGGAGCAAATACGTTTGTAAAATTCTACAAATTTGATACCCTGGCTGAGGAGGACCTGGAGTTCTCTCATTTGGTGCTGCAGAGTCATCCGCACTCTCCCGCCCGTTTGGGAGCTTTGGTATAATCCCCATGGTCCTTACGGAGTCCCCAGCATCCACTAGGACGTCAGAGAAAATAAGAATTTACTTACCGATAATTCTATTTCTCGTAGTCCGTAGTGGATGCTGGGCGCCCATCCCAAGTGCGGATTGTCTGCAATACTGGTACATAGTTATTGTTACCAAAAAATAGGGTTATTGCTGTAGTGAGCCATCTTTTCTAGAGGCTCCTCTGTTATCATGCTGTTAACTGGGTTTAGATCACAAGTTATATGGTGTGATTGGTGTGGCTGGTATGAGTCTTACCCGGGATTCAAAATCCTTCCTTATTGTGTACGCTCGTCCGGGCACAGTATCCTAACTGAGGCTTGGAGGAGGGTCATGGGGGGAGGAGCCAGTGCACACCAGGTAGTTCTAAAGCTTTACTTTTGTGCCCAGTCTCCTGCGGAGCCGCTATTCCCCATGGTCCTTACGGAGTCCCCAGCATCCACTACGGACTACGAGAAATAGAATTATCGGTAAGTAAACTCTTATTATTTTTTTTGTTCCACTGTGTATGGCTATATAACCCATGTACTAGAGAGATACAGGATAAGAGATGATGAGAGACGGGATGAGGGATATGTACACTGGATGATCATCCGGCTACAAGGGACCCACCGCAAGCTCCAGTCACATGGAGCTCCTCCTCACCACGGTCCATCCTGCTCCAGGCCGCCAAGGAAAAGGACCTCCTCACCGCGCTCCATGCCTGGTGTCCTCCTGACAGCAGCAGGATGAACACACTGGCACATGCTATGGTAGCAAGATTGCAGAGGAGAGGGGTGCAGATTTGATGTGAGTTTATGACAGGTGACATTCCATTCTTCCCTTCACTATCATCAGGGAGTCCCAGCTACAAACCCTGCTCTGGAAGGGGCTCTCCTCCTCTACTGACCGAAAAAGGGGGATATCCAATTATCCGCAGTAATTTACCGCGGGTAATGGATTCACCGGGGGCTATCCAATTTGCTGACGCTTATACCAATGCAGGATTTATCAGGGATTATTTAAGGCACGCGAAGCATAATCCGTGATAAATGCCTGTTTCATCTGCGAAAAATACATAGCTTTTCAAGGAACCTAGGGTGGTCATTCTGAGTTGATAGCTCGCTAGCAGTTTTTAGCAGCCGTGCAAATGCTATGCCGCCTCCCACTGGGAGTGTATCTTAGTTTAGCAGAAGTGCAAACGAAAGGATCGCAGAACGGCGGCAAAGGTTTTTTGTGCAGTTTTAGAGTAGCTCAAAACCTACTCAGCGCTTGCGATCACTTCACACTGTTCAGATCCGGATTTGATGCCACAAACACGCCCTGCGTTCACCCAGCCACGCCTGCGTTTTTCCTGGCACGACTGCGTTTTTCCTGGCACGCCTGCGTTTTTCCTGACACTCCCTGAAAACGGTCAGTTGACACCCAGAAACGCCCACTTCCTGTCAATCACTCTGCGGCAACCAGTGCAAATTATAGAATTATAATTTGATATTGTGAGAAAAAAGAAAAAAAAGTGAGATCTACAATTAAAATCAATTTCTAGATTACATTTAAATTACAGAGACTGACATAATATAAATATTTCATGTATCAGGTTTACGCCTGAAACAGTAGCAATACTTTGCCACCTGGCTTTATCCCATTTGGATACATCATTTGATACACTTTTTCTACACAAGCTGAAACAGTATTTATTACAGTGTTCTTTTATGAATAATCTAAACATATACAGATCTACATGGGCGCATCTAGAGAGGAGGAGGCCTGTGTGCAGGCTCCGTCTGGGCTCCCTGCTGTCTAACTGGCCTGTCCCGGAGTCTAGAGCGCATGTGCAGATCTCAGAGAAAATCGCACTGCACAAATTTTCCCAGTGATTTGGGATGTGTGCGCTATATAAATAACTGGTAATAAATAAATATGTGTATCTAGCACTATACTGGGGACATTATGTGGACATTGGACCTGATTCAGACCTGATTGCTGCTGTGCGTTTTCGCACAGTGGACGATTATCGATAGACGGCGTATGTACCGCAAAGCGCGCACGTGTCACTAAACAACAATAGGCATAGCCGAATAGAAATCAGAATTTTTTTTGATCGCTAGGCGTATGCAGTTTGACAGGAAGCCAGCATTTGGGGGTGGTAACTGTCAGTTTTCTGGGAGTGTCCGGAAAAATGCAGGCGTTCCCAAGCGTTTTCTGGGAGGGAACATCACAAGTTGGACAGAAGTTGGCAGGTTGGTTGGTCTGATGAAAAGTTGGTTAGATGTGTGGAGCACTGGTAAAAAGTTGGTTAGATGTGTGGCGCACTGTTTTAGTTGAACAGACAAGTTGGATGGTTGGAAGTTTGGAGTGTTGGAGAAAAGTTGGTCTGATGTATGGCTAGCATAACAGTGTGGCATTTGTATATTCTCCCAGTGCTTACGTGGGTTTCCCCTGGGTACTCCGGTTTCCTCCCACACTCCAAAAATATACATGTAGATTAATTGGTTCTTGACAAAAATTAAGCTTTGTGTGCACGTGTGTGTATATGTGTGGTAGGGAATTTAGGGCCTGATTTAGAAATGGATGCAAACCTGATTTTTATGCAGATGAGCCATTATCAGCTGACTGCACATGTGTCTAAGTCGCACCGCGGATGTGCTGCAATGCTCATGTGACCACGGTCGCAGTGAGGATTTATTCACAAAGGTATTGACAGTCAGAGACCATTTGGGGACAGTTACATAGAGTGGTGGCAAAAACGCAGGCAATGGCTCCAGTATACTTCCTGCGGCCATGCTGTGTGAACACAGGGCTACTCGCAAGTTCAATAATTGACCTACCTGCGACAGTCGCATCTCTGTACGTAGCCACTGAGTCTCCCAAGGTTGCTGGAAGGAGTCCCAAAACAATTCAGGTGACTGCGATGTTTGCATAGTTACGCACAGTAGCTACGGACACATTTGCAGCGGCAACGGCATTAGTGTGGATCTCTGATTTAGGCACATAGATTGTAAGCTCCACTGGTGCAGGGACTGATGTGAATGGGCAAATAATCTCTGTAAAGTGCTGTAGAATATTATTATTATTATTATTATTATTATCCTTTATTTATATGGCGCCACAAGGGTTCTGCAGCGCCCAATTACAGAGTACATAAACAAATAATCAAACAGGAAAACAGCAACTTACAGTTGATGACAGTATAGGACAAGTACAGGGTAAATAAACATAGTTACATCAGCAGATGACACTGGAATAAGTATTAGGTGGCAGAAGACTGATGGAATTGGTGCAGTTGAAGATTATTAAAGTAAGAAAGGATAAGCACATGAGGGAAGAGGGCCCTGCTCGTGAGAGCTTACATTCTAAAGGATATGTGTGCACTATATAAATAACTAATAATAAAATGAAATGGAGAAACTGTAATTTTGTCCTATTGGAACCCGAATGGCTTACTTAATCATAGTGGCCAGGATGGAAGAAATGTGTCGTCTGTCTCTGATTGCAGTGCTGTAACACACCTTACATGCTGAACATTTTAGATTGTATTTTTATGTTTCAAAGCTCATAAGAGATAACACTATACACAGAAGTGACCCGAACGAAGAAGAATGCAGAAAATGTGGAGTTCCTACAACTAGCATAATCTACGTGCTACACTCATTTCAATGGTAATAAAGGTTGAAACATTGCTGTAATATGCAGAGGAAAAGGCATCATTGTTTCAGCGTGATCACATGCAATTAATCCAGGAAACAGCATGCTGACCTAACAGAGTAATTTTCATTATGTCAGCTAACCAACCCACTGTGAATCAATACAACCTACGCAAGTAAAGTGCCCCCCAGCTGCCCATGATTTCAGCCAACACCACACACACATAGTTTGGTCTCTTTCTCCAGCATATTTTGTGACTACTGCAACAACAGCTGATGAAGGAAGAGTAGCCTGTTTGAATGAGGCAAAATTGTCACTTGTTGGTCTATTAAAGTCTACAAGCATAGAATGCACACACAAAAACACACACACACATATTTAGAGATGTGCGGCGGGCACTTTTCGTGTTTTGGTTTTGGTTCTAATTCCCCGCTCGTGTTTTGGTTTTGGAATGGTTTTGCCAAAACCATCCTTTCGCGTTTTGGTTTTGGATCTGGATGATTTTTGAAAAAAACATAAAAACGGCTAAAATCACAGAATTTGGGGGTAAGTTTGATCTTACGTTATTATTAACCTCAATAACATTCATTTCCACTCATTTCCAGTCTATTCTGAACACCTCACACCTCACAATATTGTTTTAGGCCAAATGGCTGCACCGGGGTGGCTGTATGACTAAGCTAACCGACACAAGTGTGCGGCACAAACACCTGGCCCATCTAGGAGTGGCAATGCAGTGGCAGACAGGAGGGCAGATATAAAAAATATGCCCCAAACAGCACATGATGCAAAGAAGAAAAAGAAGTGCACCGAAGTTGCTGTATGACTAAGCTAAGCGACACAACCACCTGGCCCATCTAGTAGTGGCATGCAGTGGCTGAATGTCGAAAGTGGCCCGCAATTTTTCAGTCAACTGACAGCATCTCCTGCACGGACCTGTCATTTTTCAAAAATTCTGCAATTGGTGGACTTATACGGCAGTACCCCTGGACTAATACAGCAGTACCTCTGGATTTATATGGCAGTGTCAGACAGGATGGCACTTTCAAAAACCATGCCCCAAACAGCGCATGATGCAAAGATGAAAAAGAGGTGCACCAAGGTTGCTGTATGACTAAGCTAAGCGACACAAGTGTGCGGCACAAACACCTGGCCCATCCAGGAGTGGCACTGCAGTGTCAGACAGGAGGGAAGATATAAAAAAAAAGGCCCCAAACAGCACATCAAGCAAAGATGTAAAAGAGGTGCAATGAGGTAGCTGTATGACTAAGCTAAGTGACACAAACAATTGGCCCATCTAGGAGTGGCATTGAAGAGTCAGACAGGATGGCGCTTAAAAAAAATTAGTACCCAAACAGCACATCATGTCAAGAAGTAAAAGAGGGCAATGAAGTAGCTGTATGACTAAGCTAAGCGACACAAGTATGCGGCACAAACACCTGGCCCATCTAGGGTTGGCACTGCAGTCCCACTGCACTAATGGTGGATACCGGATGCATGTCTAGCACCAGCATAGTTGTTATGGCCTCAGTAATCTGCTTTGCAACAGGATATAGATATAGATATATATATATATATATATATATATATACACGGCAGTATCACTGGAATTATATGGCAGTACCACTGGACAAATACGGCAGTATCCCTGGAATTATATGGCAGGGTCACTGGAATTATACGGCAGGGTCACTGGAATTATACGGCAGGATCACTGGAATAATACGGCAGGATCACTGGACTTATATGCCAGTACCACTGGAATTATACGGCAGGATCACTGGAATTATGCGACAGGATCACTGGATTTATATGCCAGTACCACTGGAGTTATACGACAGGATGACTGGATTTATACGGCAGGATGACTGGAATTATACGGCAGGATCACTTGAATTATATGGCAGGATCACTGGAATTATATGGCAGTACTGCTGGACATACATGGCAGTATCAGTGGACATATACGGCAGTATCACTGGACATATACGGCAGTATCACTGGACTGGACTTATACGCCAGTACCACTGGAATTATTCGGCAGGATCACTGGAATTATACGGCAGGATCACTGGAATTATACGTCAGGATCACTGGACTTATACGCCAGTACCACTGGAATTATATGGCAGGATCACTGGAATTATACGGCAGTACCGCTGGAATTATACGGCAGTACCGCTGGAATTATACGGCAGTATCACTGGACTGGAGTTATACGCCAGTACCACTGGAATTATATGACATGATCACTGGAATTATACGGCAGGATCGCTGGAATTATTCGGCAGTATCAATGGACATATACAGCAGTATCAATGGACATATACAGCAGTATCACTGGAATTATACGGCAGGATCACTGGACTTATACGCCAGTACCCAGTGATCGCGCTGAGCAGAAAAAATTGTGGGTCCCGGGGACCCCTCACTTTAAAAAATTGGGGTCCTACGTTACAGTTTCTGGGTCCCATAGCAATGTATGTTTTTGAGCTCCCCTTATGCCTCCCCACATAGCATTAGACCACCCCACATGGTAGACAGCAGTTATGGCAGTATTGCAGGGCAAATAGGAGGTTAGGTGCAGGAAGTGCTGTAGGCAGTGTTAGGGGTAGGGAGGCATCAGTACCCAGGATTCGGTGCTTCCTGCTCCCCGTCAACTTTTAAGATCAGCTTCTCTGTGTCCTTGTTGAAGCCCTACCGCTATAACACGAGGTGTGTGCGTATGCTTGGCACTGCTTTGGTTTGGGGATTGTTTGTGTGTATGCTGAGCATTGTGTGGGTGTGGCAGTTGTGTCTATGCTGAGCACTGCGTGTGGATATGGGAGTTTATGTTTGCTGGTCACTGTGTATGGGGGGGATGTATCATGGGCACTGTGGGTATGGAGTACCCATATGCTAGGCGCTGGGGGGGGGTGTATAATGAGCACTGTGTGGGTATAGGCGCTGTGTGGTATGGGTGTGCGTATGATGGGCGCTGTGTGGTATGGGTGTGCGTATGATGGTCACTATGGGGGTGCGTATGATGGTCACTATAGGGGTGTGTATACTGGGCATTGTGAATACTGAGCACTGTGTGGGTATGGGGGTGTTTATAAAGGGCACTGTATGGGTATGTGGGATAGAATGGGTGCAGTAGAGGTGGAAGGGGGTAGGATAGGTGCTGTACTGGTAGCAGGATGGGAGCAGTAGTGGTAGCAGGGGGCAGGATGGGTGCAGTAGTAGTAGGGGGTAGGATAGGTGCAGTAGTGGTAGCAGGGGGCAGGATAGGTGCAGTAGTGGTAAGGGGGCATGATAGGTGCAGTAGTGGTAGCAGGGGGTAAGATAGGTGCAGCAGTGGTAGGGGGCAGGATGGGTGCAGTAGTGGTAGGGTGTATGATAGGTGCTGTAGTGGTAGCAGGGGGTAAGATAGGAGCAGCAGTGGTAGGGGGTAGGATAGGTGCAGTACTGGTAGCAGGATGGGAGCAATAATGGTGGTAGCAGGGGGCAGGATGGGTGCAGTAGTAGTAGGGGGTAGGATAGGTGCAGTAGTGGTAGCAGGGGGCAGGATGGGTGCAGTAGTGGTAGCAGGGGGTAAGATAGGTGCAGTAGTGGTTGGGGGCAGGATGGGTGCAGTAGTGGTGGTAGCAGGGGGTAAGATAGGTGCAGTAGTAGTAGGGGGTAGGATAGGTGCAGTAGTGGTAGCAGGGGGCAGAATGGGTGCAGTAGGGGGTAGGATAGGTGCAGTAGTGGTAGCAGGGGATAAGATAGGTGCAGCAGTGGTAGGGGGCAGGGTGGTAGCAGAGGGCAGTAGTGGTGGTAGCAGGGGGCAGGATGGGTGCAGTAGTGGTAGGGGGTAGTATAGGTGCAGTAGTGGTTGCAGGGGGTAAGATAGGTGCAGTAGTGGTTGCAGGTGGTAAGATAGGTGCAGTAGTGGTAACAGGGGTAAGATAGGTGCAGTAGTGGTAGCAGGGGTAAGATAGGTGCAGTAGTGGTAGCAGGGGTAAGATAGGTGCAGTAGTGGTAGCAGGGGTAAGATAGGTGCAGTAGTGGTAGCAGGGGTAAGATAGGTGCAGTAGTAGTTGGGAGTGGAACGGACGCTGGGGGAATAAGATGCAGTGTAACAGGAAGCGCACCTACTTTGCTGCCTGCGCCCTCACAGGTATAATGTGCAGGTGTTGGCCATGTTATTAAATGCATATAGGAAAGGCCCACCCGCACGTTCGTGAAACGAAAGATTTATCAGTGCCATTCCCCCAGGTCGCAGCGCTCTGACCTCCTCATAGTTTGCGGTCGTGGTGCCCGACCGCATTGACATGTCCCGCTCGGCCACAGCTCATCTTCTTTGCAGCAGACCCACCGGGCTGCCCGTGGTGAAGGTCCTCCTCTCCTTCTCCTCGGCTCCCTCCTGCATCTTCCTTACGTCTGTCATCGTGATGACCCGCACGGTTGCCACCAGCACATGCAATGGGTTGGAGGCAGCGCAGACAGGAGGGACCGACGTCTCAGGTGGCGCTTGGATTGAGAGACGCTGCCGGCAGCGATTGGATGTTGAGAAGCTGCCGGCGGCTATTGGCTGGTGAGGCAGGGCTTGGGGATTTCTATTGGCTGTGAGGCGGCGGTCAGCAAAAAACAGCGCGTCCTGCGGGACCCGCTCACTTTTAAAATCTGAGTCCCTCACTGCCCGTAGCGCGTAAAAACGCGCCATAGCGCGTATTTTGCGATCACTGGTACCACTGGAATTATACGGCAGGATCACTGGAATTATACGGCAGTACAGCTGCACATATACGGCAGTATCAATGGACATATGTGGCAGTATCACTGGACTGGACTTATACGCCAGTACCACTGGAATTATACGGCAGGATCACTGGATTTATATGCCAGTACCACTGGAATTATATGGCAGGATCACTGGAATTATACAGCAGTACCACTGGACATATACGGCAGTATCACTGGACTGGATTTATACACCAGTACCACTGGAATTATACGGCAGGATCACTGGATTTATACGCCAGTACCACTGGAATTATATGGCAGGATCACTGGAATTCTACAGCAGGATCACTGGACTTATACGGCAGTACCGCTGGACATATATGGCAGTATCAATTGACATATATGGCATTATCACTGGACATATACGGCAGTATCACTGGACTGGACTTATACACCAGTACCACTGGAATTATACGGCAGAATCACTGGATTTATACGGCAGTACCGCTGGACATATATGGCAGTATCAATGGACATATACGGCAGTATCACTGGACATATACAGCAGCACAGAGACACCACCACTGGACTGATGCAGGACAACACAGCACCACTGCAAAGGACTGGACTTATACAGCAGCACTGGACATATGGCAGCAGAGGACACCACCACTGTGACTGGACTGATGCAGCACAAGACACCACCACTGGATTGATGAAGCACAACACAGCACCACTGGACTGGACTTATACTGGGCAGTACGGATGGTGTAATGGTTAGCATTACTGCCTCACAGCACTGAGGTCGTGGGTTCGATTCCCACCATGGCTCTAACTGTGCGGAGTTTGTATATTCTCCTCGTACTTGCGTAGGTTTCCTCCGGGTACTCCGGTTTCCTCCCACAATCCAAAAATATACTGGTAGGTTAATTGGCTACCAGCAAAAATTAACCCTAGCTTGAATGTGTCTGTGTGTACATGTGGTAGGGAATATAGATTGTAAGTTCCACTGGGGCAGGGACTGATGTGAATGGGCAAATATTCTCTGTAAAGCGCTGCAGAATATGTGCGCGCTATATAAATAACTGGTAATAAATAAATAAATAAATATACCTATACAGCAGCACTGGACATATGGCAGCAGAGGACAAAACCACTGTGACTGGACAGATGCAGCACAAGACACTACCACTGCGGACATAGAGACGTCCTCCTGCTACACTCTCCAATGCCGGAGTGCAAATGGCGGGGACGCGCGGCTCCTTATATGGATTCCAAACCCCGCGAGAATCCGACAGCGGGATGAAGACATTTTGCCTCTGGTTTCCGAGTCAGGTGGGAAAACCTGAGCCTGACTTGGATCCGGGCTCAGGTAGGGAAGTTAGAGGGGGTTCGGTTCTCTGAGAACCAAACCCGCTCATCTCTAATATATATATATATATATATATATATATATAAACACAATGTCCTGTACTCTCATCTCAAATCAAATCAGATCAGCGGGTGCTCCCAATAGGCCGTTGTCAGGTCCACTTGAATATCGCAACTTCCACCAGGTGGAGGGTGCACTCTGGCAAAGATAATTCACCTCATAAAGTTCAGTAAATAATTTATTGTAGTCACAAATCGCTTTTTATGGTCGACGTTTCAGTCCGATAACGAACCTTTTTCAAGACAGGCCGTACATCACATGTAGGTAGTTAAACAGTCACCTAGGTGTATGATACAGCTGTAAAACAGAATGTACAATCACAACTCGTTATTGCCTCACAGGCCCCATAGCAAACCACACAAAATAATAGAATAAGGCCACCACCAGAGTGTCCTAGTAGTGTGTCATACATACAACACTTAATGCAGTGATAGTGGAACATCCAAGGTACAATACCTGTGTCGCACATAGCGACCACCTTTAAAAGAAAACATCCTCCTAATAAAGCGGGGAATTATGCAAGATCAATCCAAGAGACCAAAAGTGTATATCAGTCAATTAAATCTAAACAATTCTCTGCGGTCAGCTATAATGCTAAGACAAACACCAAATGGTACCTGCTCGTTTCAGTGTGCAGGACCAGATGCAGCCACTCAAAATCCACTGTCCCATGCTTAGGTTCTGCTGGCCAATGAATATATCAGTTATAAGTTGCTCACGACTTTATTGTGACACACTTAAATATATATATATATATATACATATATATATAGATAGATAGATAGTGTTAGGATCTCCTGCTCTGTGCTGCCACGTCGCCATGGCAACCGGGAGGCAAGTGTTAGCGAAGTAACCTGAGCGCAGCTGATACTCCGGTCCAGGTTTTTACTGTGTAGTGGTTACAGGCTCTGTGCACGGCAGGGAATCCGGCGCTGGTTTTGTGCCCACAGTCTGTGAGGTCTGAGTGGGGCGTGGACAGCACCTGCTATATAAACCATCCTCTCAGGCTAGGCAAATGCTGCTGAATCTTTGTTTGTTAGTCAGTTCCAGAGAGTTAGCTAGTACTGTGTGACTTTGTATTTACTTGTTGCTTACTGCGAATAGGCCTTGGGATTCGGTACTTCATTCTGCCAATCCGGACCTAGCAGTAAGACTGGAGTCAGTTGTTTGACCTGCTGGGGTTCTTTTGCTATTCTGTGAACCCAGCAGGTTTGCGGCTGTACTCTCAGACCTGCTCGCTTAATCCTCCCTCACTGTGCAGGGTGTCCAGGTGTCAGTGGGGGTTAGGATTGTGGATACTCTCCTTGTGTCTATATTTCTATCTCTGACCAAGGAGTTTATTCCCACACCCGTTGGTAACCCTTTGGGGTTTTTTCTGTTGCTCTTAGCAACATCATTTCAGGTGCTCCACATGTTAAATCACTACACATCGCTTCATTGTCCGCTCTATTCCATCTGAGCATTCCTGACACTAGGGAGACACCCAATTCCTGAGCCTTTGGGCTTCTCCGTTCACTTTGTGTTTATTAGTTGTTCCATCACCTCCTGTGTATGTTATGTTATACTGTCTGTGAGTTCGTTTGCTTCGCTTTCCTCTCTGTTCATACACCGGTATACTCCTGTTAGCACTGGTGTGCGTAACATACTCAGCAGCCCTACTCCTGTTGAAATTTTGTGGGAATATGGAGCATACCCCTCAAAATACTTTGCAACAGGTGGTCGATCAGGTGCAGGTCCTGACTCGACAATTTAATGAGATGTCCATTAAAATGAACACCCCGCAGGCCGCTAGCGGAGCTCCCGAAGCAGCAGCGGCAAGTTCAGGGGTTAAGGAGCCGAAAGTAAATCTCCCGGATCGTTTTTCTGGAGATCGCTCGCAGTTCTTTTGTTTCAAGGAGAGCTGTAAGCTATATTTCAGGCTTAGGCCCCAGTCTTCTGGGTCGGAGATTCAGCGGGTGGGCATAGTGATTTCCTTGCTACAAGGAGACCCACAGGTCTGGGCATATGGGTTACAGCCTGACTGCCCGTCGCTTAAAAGTGTTGATGCTTTTTTTACGGCACTGGGCATTTTGTATGATGACCCTGACAAGATGGCTTCAGCCGAGGCTCAGATTAGGGTTTTTAAGCAAGGGCGACGGCCAGCTGAGGTTTATAGTACGGAGTTTCGGAGGTTGGCTCATGATACCCAGTGGAATGACCCAGCCCTGAGAAACCAGTACCGAAGGGGCCTTTCTGACCAGATAAAGGACCAACTGGTACAATATCCCTCACCTGATAGCTTAGATCAGCTCATGCAGTTATCCATCCGGGTGGATAGACGGCTGAGAGAGCGTAGGCTTGAAAGGGAGACCGCAGTTTACTTTTTTCCCAAGGGAACCTCAGACTCTGAGGAATATTCCGAGGAGCCTATGCAGATTGGGGCTACCCGCCTCTCCTCGCGTGAGAAGACGCGGAGGAGACAGCAGGGTTTGTGTTTGTACTGTGGGAATAAAGGTCATGTTGTAGTATCATGCCCAGAAAAACCGGAAAACTTCAGGGCCTGAGGGTGATGGGAAATATCTTGTCAGGCCAGAAGTCAGAATTTCCTAAAAAGACTTTTCTCATTCCGGTGACTTTGGAGATCCTCGGTCAAACTGTCAAGACTGAGGCCTTTGTTGACTGTGGGGCCGATGGGGTTTTCATGGACCGTCAATTCACCCTGGAACACTCTGTTCCCTCAGTACCTTTGGCATCAGAGATTGAGATCTGTGGGTTAAACGGGGAACCATTGTCCCAGGGTAAAATTACCTCCTGCACCAGCCAAATTCCTTTGTTTATTGGAGCCACACACTCTGAAAAATTGTCTTTTTATGTGACTGTCTGTTCTTTTGCCCCATTGGTTTTGGGGTTACCCTGGTTAAGGGCCCATAACCCTCAATTTGACTGGGTCTCTGGGGAGATTCTTAGTTGGGGTAGTGATTGTTTCAGGAGTTGCTTGAGCCTTCCAGTCAGGCTCTCGCAGCTAAGTTTGCCAGGATTGCCAGGATGTTATGCAGATTTTGCGGATGTGTTCTCCAAAAAAGTTGCGGAGGTACTACCTCCCCATCGCCCCTATGACTGTGCCATTGATTTGTTGCCGGATGCTAAGCTTCCCAAGAGCAGGTTATACTCCCTGTCACGTCCTGAGACTCAGGCAATGGCAGAGTACATTCAGGAGAACTTGGCTAAGGGATTTATCAGACCCTCACAGTCCCCAGTTGGGTCGGGGTTCTTTTTCGTGGGTAAAAAGGACGGTTCGTTGTGACCCTGCATCGACTTCAGGGAATTGAACCGTATCACGATTAAAAACTCGTACCCACTGCCTCTCGTTTCGGTTTTGTTTGACCAGCTTCGTACTGCCACCATTTTTTCTAAGATTGACCTACGCGGTGCTTACAATCTAATCCGAATAAGAGAGGGGGATGAATGGAAGACTGCCTTTAATACCCACTCAGGGCATTATGAATATTTGGTGATGCCTTTTGGGCTCTCTAATGCCCCGGCAGTCTTCCAGGAATTCATGAACGATGTGCTCAGGGAATATTTGGATAGATTCTTAGTTGTTTATCTAGATGACATCCTAATCTTCTCTCATTCCCTGGAGGAACATCGGAAGCATGTACGCTTAGTCCTCCAGAAACTCAGAGACCACCAGCTTGGGGCGAAGCTGGAGAAGTGCGAGTTTGAAGTCCAGCAAATCGCATTTCTAGGGTATATTATCTCCTCAGAAGGTTTCCAAATGGAGGGTTCTAAGGTACAGGCAGTCCTGGATTGGGTGCAGCCCACTAGTTTGAAGGCGCTTCAGCGTTTTCTGGGCTTTGCAAATTTTTATAGACGGTTTATCGCTGGATTTTCGTCTATAGTGGCCCTCTTGGTGGCACTCACTAAGAAAGGGGCGGATGTTGCTCACTGGTCTTGTGAGGCCAAAGTGGCCTTTGCCCGTCTCAAAAGGGCATTTGTCTCGGCCAAGGTGCTGCGACACCCAGATCCAGAGCGTCCTTTTGTGGTAGAAGTGGATGCCTCTGAGATAGGTATTGGGGCAGTGCTCTCTCAGATGGGGGTGTCTGATAATCGCCTTCATCCCTGTGCTTACTTTTCCCGTAAATTTTCGTCTGCCGAGATGAATTATGATGTGGGTAACCGGGAATTGTTGGCTATAAAGGATGCACTCGGGGAGTGGAGACACTGGCATGAGGGGGCTAAGTTTGTGGTCTCAATTCCCACCGACCAGAAGAATCTGGCATATTTAGAGTCAGCGAAGCGGCTCAATGCCAGGCAGGCACGATGGGCTTTGTTTTTTGCTCGCTTTAAATTTTTGATAACATATCGCCCTGGGTCAAAACACATCAAGGCTGATGCGCTCTCGCTGAGTTTTGCTCCAGTTCAAGAGACCACCGAGGAGCCATTGCCCATTGTGTCCCCATCATGTATTAAAGTGGGCATTACCCAGGACCTCTTGTCATTAGTCCTTAGAGCACAGGAGCAGGCTCCTCCAGACCTTCCGGTAGGTCTCTTGTTTGTGCCTCCTAGGTTAAGACAGCGAGTGTTCCTGGAATTCCATGCCAAGAGGTCGGCAGGGCATCCGGGTATTGCCAGAACTCGGGAGTTGCTGTCTAGGGCGGTGTGGTGGCCCTCGGTGGCTAGGGATGTGGATCAGTCGGTTCGGGCATGTGACGTTTGTGCCCAAAATAAAACTCCTAGAGGGGTTCCTGTCGGCCCATTACATCCACTCTCTATTCCATCTAAGCCATGGACCCACATTTCCATGGATTTTGTGGTGGACTTGCCCAAATCCTCGGGGATGACAGCCATTTGGGTTGTCGTTGACAGGTTTTCGAAGATGGCGCATTTCGTTCCACTGGTTGGGTTGCCATCGGCCAGACGCCTGTCTGAGTTATTTATGCAGCATGTTGTGCGCCTCCACGGGTTGCCACTTGATGTGGTCTCTGACCGTGGATCCCAGTTTGTGGCCAAATTCTGGAGGGCATTTTGTATTCCGATCTCCAGATTTCTGTGAGCTTGTCGTCAGGCTACCATCCACAGTCTAATGGACAGACTGAGAGGGTGAACCAGTCCTTGGAGCAGTTCCTCAGGTGTTATGTCTCCAAGTGTCATACTGACTTGGTTGCTCATCTGTCCATGGCGGAGTTTGCCTATAACAACGCGGCTCACTCTGCTACAGGGATCTCTCCCTTCCTTTGTGTGTATGGGCATCATCCTAAGGCCAATTCTTTTGACCCCCTGGATTCCACGTCTGGTGGTTCCTCTGTTTTTTCGGTCCTTAGGGGTAGGAAAGTGAAGAAAGCCCTTGTGTCTGTGTCATTAGTGACCAAAAGGGTGTTTGATAAGTGGAGAAGACCCTGCAGCTTCAAATTAGGAGACTTCGTCTGGTTGTCCACCAAGAATTTGAAGTTGAGACAGCCATCTCATAAGTTTGGCCCCCGGTTCATCGGCCCTTATAAGATCACCAGGGTTATCAATCCGGTGGCATTTCAGTTAGATCTGCCCCGTTCATTGGGTATCAATAAAACATTTAATTGTTCCCTTTTAAAACTGGCGGTTAGTAATCCTTCTTCCAGTGGAAGACCTTCCCCTCTTCTGATACGGGGTCAGAGGGAGTTTGTGGTTGAAAGGGTTCTTGACTCCAAGATGGCTCGGCTGTCATTTTTGGTGCACTGGAAGGGGTATGGCCCGGAGGAGCGGTCGTGGGTGCGCAGTTGTGATCTTCATGCCCCCAGACTTATACGCTCTTTCTTCTCGCAGTTCCCCGATAAACCCGGTGGTAGGGGTTCTTTGACCCCTCGTCAGAGGGGGGGTACTGTTAGGATCTCCTGCTCTGTGCTGCCACGTCGCCATGGCAACCGGGAGGCAAGTGTTAGCGAAGTAACCTGAGCGCAGCTGATACTCCGGTCCGGGTTTTTACTGTGTAGTGGTTACAGGCTCTGTGCACGGCAGGGAATCTGGCGCTGGTTTTGTGCTCACAGTCTGTGAGGTCTGAGTGGGGCGTGGACAGCACCTGCTATATAAACCATCCTCTCAGGCTAGGCAAATGCTGCTGAATCTTTGTTTGTTAGTCAGTTCCAGAGAGTTAGCTAGTACTGTGTGACTTTGTATTTACTTGTTGCTTACTGCGAATAGGCCTTGGGATTCGGTACTTCATTCTGCCAATCCGGACCTAGCAGTAAGACTGGAGTCAGTTGTTTGACCTGCTGGGGTTCTTTTGCTATTCTGTGAACCCAGCAGGTTTGCGTCTGTACTCTCAGACCTGCTCGCTTAATCCTCCCTCACTGTGCAGGGCGTCCAGGTGTCAGTTTAGTGGCAGTAAGCTGAACCTGTGCCCTGCAAGTGGGGGTTAGGATTGTAGATACTCTCCTTGTGTCTATATTTCTATCTCTGACCAAGGAGTTTATTCCCACACCCGTTGGTAACCCTTTGGGGTTTTTTCTGTTGCTCTTAGCAACATCATTTCAGGTGCTCCACATGTTAAATCACTACACATCGCTTCATTGTCCGCTCTATTCCATCTGAGCATTCCTGACACTAGGGAGACACCCAATTCCTGAGCCTTTGGGCTTCTCCGTTCACTTTGTGTTTATTAGTTGTTCCATCACCTCCTGTGTATGTTATGTTATACTGTCTGTGAGTTCGTTTGCTTCGCTTCCCTCTCTGTTCATACACCGGTATACTCCTGTTAGCACTGGTGTGCGTAACAGATAGATATACTTAAACCAGCTTAGTACTAAGAAATAACGACACGTACACCAACTGCTAGATTTAAAAGGTCAACAGGTATTTATTGTTTGATGAAAAAAGGAATCTTTGACGTGTTGACACCACAGCTGGGAAGGGTTTGTCAAACCCAATATATGCAATGGTGTAATGATCTCTTATGCGGTTCCTGATATATTGCTACGAGTGTGTTATAGATCATTATATACATGTATATATGTTCAGGCGCTCCAGAATATGTTAACATGGTGCTCTGCTGTTATCTGATTTTGACTGGAATCCACATCTACATGTTCTGCTATGTCTCTTACATATGTGCGGTTGTATGCCTGTTGTTATGTTTGTCTGTTTTTTTATTTTTCATTACTGTTTAATTGTAAAAATGCCAAAAATCCAATTAAAATTTATTGAATTAATAAAAACAAAAATATAATATGTAAACAGAATAAATAAAGGGGTACCAGCGCAATGAGTTGTTTATCTAAAACAGATGGTGGCCGTTTGTAGGCTGTTGGTTCGTCTGTGCAGGTTATTTCAAGGAGTTCCCATAAAACGCTGAGATGGTTGGTTGAAGGCAAAGAAATAGTCCAATGGTGAAATCTTTAGTTGTGATAAATCCTTATCTGGATCCGTTGGTAGTGAACAGCAGTATCAATCCTAGTAGCAATGATCTTTACGCGTTTCTCTGAGCCAGGTCACTCAGCTTCCTCAGAACCCCTTGAAATAACCTGCACAGGTGAACCAACTGTTATGCACACCAGTGCCTGCAGGAAAGTACTGGTGTCAGAACTATTATGCACTCCAGTGCCTGCAGGAATGTACTGGTGTTTGAACTGTTATGCAAAACAAATGGACTCACAGACAGACTGGGGAATATGACATAACGTACACAGAAGGTGATAGGGTAACAAAATACACACAAAGTGAACAGAGAAGCCCAGAGGCTAAGGAACTGGGTTTCTCCCTTGTATTAGAAATGCTCAGATGGGAAAAGCAAGATGTTGTGTTTTAATACGTAGAGAACCCGAAATGCTGTTGCTAAGGGCAACAGCAAAACCCTAAAGGGTTACCAACGGGTGTGGCAGTAAACTCCTTGGTCAGAGATGGAATGATAGACACAAGGAGAGTCTCCACAATCCTAATTCTCACTTGCAGTGCACAGGTTCAGCTTACTGCCACTAAACTGACCCCTGACACCTAGCACAGTGAGACAGGATTAGACAGGCAAGTCTTAGAATACAGCCGCAAACTTGCTAAGTTCACAGAGTAATAACAGAACCCCAGCAAGCTAAACGACTGACTCCAGTTTTACTGCTAGGTCTGGATTGGCAGAGTGTAATACCAAATCCCCAGGCCTATTTGCAGTAAGCAACAAACAAATACAAAGCTACACAGTACTGGTTAACTTTCAGGAACTGACTAACCAACAAAGATTCAGCAGCATCTGCTTACCCTGAGAAGAGGCCTTATAAAGCAGGTGCTGTCCACGCCCCACTCAGACCTCACAGACTGTGAGCACAAAAACCAGCACCGGATCCCCTGCCGTGCACAGAGCCTATAACCACTGCACAGCAAAAGACCCGAACCGGAGTATCAGCTGCGCTCAGGTTACTCCGCTAGCACTTGTCTCCCGGTTGCCATGACGACGTGGCAGCACAGGGCAGGAGACCCTAACAGTACCCCCCCTCTGACGAGGGGTCAAAGAACCCCTACCACCGGGTTTATCGGGGAACTGCGAGAAGAAAGAGCGTATCAGTCTGGGGGCATGAAGATCACAACTGCGCACCCACGACCGCTCCTCCGGGCCATACCCCTTCCAGTGCACCAAAAATGACAGCCGACCCCGAACCACCTTGGAGTCAAGAATCCTTTCAACAACAAACTCCCTCTGGCCACGTATCAGAAGAGGGGAAGGTCTTCCACTGGAAGAAGGATTACTAATCGCCCGTTTTAAAAGGGAACAATGAAATGTTTTATTGATACCCAAAGAACGGGGCAGATCTAACTGAAATGCCACCGGATTGATAACCCTGGTGATCTTATAAGGGCCGATGAACCGGGGGCCTAACTTATGAGATGGCTGTCTCAACTTCAAATTCTTGGTAGACAACCAGACGAAGTCTCCTAATTTGAAGCTGCAGGGTCTTTTCCGCTTATCAAAAACCCTTTTGGTCACTAATGACACAGACACAAGGGCTTTCTTCACTTTCCGCCAAATACCTCTAAGGACCGAAACCACAGAGGAACCACCAGGCGTGGAGTCCAGGGGGTCAAAAGAATTGGCCTTAGGATGATGCCCATACACACAAAGGAAGGGAGAGATCCCTGTAGCAGAGTGAGCCGCGTTGTTATAGGCAAACTCCGCCATGGACAGATGAGCAACCCAGTCAGTATGACACTTGGAGACATAACACCTGAGGAACTGCTCCAAGGACTGGTTCACCCTTTCAGTCTGCCCATTAGACTGCGGATGGTAGCCTGACGACAAGCTGACAGAAATCTGGAGATCGGAACAAAATGCCCTCCAGAATTTGGCCACAAACTGGGATCCGCGGTCAGAGACCATATCAAGTGGCAACCCGTGGAGACGCACAACATGCAGCATAAATAATTCAGACAGGCGTCTGGCCGATGGCAGCCCAACCAGTGGAACGAAGTGCGCCATCTTCGAAAACCTGTCAACGACAACCCAGATGGCTGTCATCCCCGAGGATTTGGGCAAGTCCACCACAAAATCCATTGAAATGTGGGTCCATGGCTTAGATGGGATAGAGAGTGGATGTAATGGGCCAACAGGAACCCCTCTAGGAGTCTTATTTCGGGCACAGATGTCACATGCCCGAACCCACTGATCCACATCCTTAGCCACCGAGGGCCACCACACCGCCCTAGATAGCAACTCCCGAGTTCTGGCAATACCCGGGTGACCTGCCAACTTCTTGGCATGGAATTCCAGGAACACTCGCTGTCTTAACCTAGGAGGCACAAACAAAAGACCTACCGGAAGGTCTGGAGGAGCCTGCTCCTGTGCTCTAAGGACTAATGATAAGAGGTCCTGGGTAATGCCCACTTTAATACATGATGGGGAAACAATGGGCAACGGCTCCTCGGTGGTCTCCTGGATTGGAGCAAAACTCCGCGAGAGCGCATCAGCCTTGATGTTTTTTGACCCAGGGCGATATGTTATCAAAAAATTAAAGCGAGCAAAAAACAAAGCCCATCGTGCCTGCCTGGCATTGAGACGCTTCGCTGACTCTAAATATGCCAGATTCTTATGGTCAGTGAGAATTGAGACCACAAACTTAGCCCCCTCAAGCCAGTATCTCCACTCCTCGAGTGCATCCTTAATAGCCAACAATTCCCGGTTACCCACGTCATAATTCATCTCGGCAGGCGAAAATTTACGGGAAAAGTAAGCACAGGGATGAAGGCGATTATCAGACACTCCCATCTGAGAAAGCACTGCCCCAATACCCATCTCAGAGGCATCCACCTCCACCACAAATGGACGCTCTGGATCTGGGTGTCGCAGCACCTTGGCCGAAACAAATGCCCTTTTGAGACGGGCAAAAGCCGCTTTAGCCTCACAAGACCAGTGAGCAACATCCGCCCCTTTCTTAGTGAGTGCCACCAAGGGCGCCACTATAGACGAAAATCCAGCGATAAATCGTCTATAAAAATTCGCAAAGCCCAGGAAACGCTGAAGCGCCTTCAAACTAGTGGGCTGCACCCAATCCAGGACTGCCTGTACCTTGGAACCCTCCATTTGGAAACCTTCTGGGGAGATAATATATCCTAGAAATGCGATTTGCTGAACTTCAAATTCGCACTTCTCCAGCTTCGCCCCAAGCCGGTGGTCTCTGAGTTTCTGGAGGACTAAGCGTACATGCTTCCGATGTTCCTCCAGGGAATGGGAGAAGATTAGGATGTCATCTAAGTATACAACTAAGAATCTATCCAAATATTCCCTGAGCACATCATTCATGAAATCCTGGAAGACTGCCGGGGCATTACAGAGCCCAAAAGGCATCACCAAATATTCATAATGCCCTGAGTGGGTATTAAAGGCAGTCTTCCATTCATCCCCCTCTCTTATTCGGATTAGATTGTACGCACCGCGTAGGTCAATCTTAGAAAAAATGGTGGCAGTACGAAGCTGGTCAAACAAGACCGAAATGAGAGGCAGTGGGTATGAGTTTTTAATCGTGATACGGTTCAATTCCCTGAAGTCGATGCAGGGTCGCAACGAACCGTCCTTTTTACCCACGAAGAAGAACCCCGACCCAACTGGGGACTGTGAAGGTCTGATAAATCCCTTAGCCAAGTTCTCCTGAATGTACTCTGCCATAGCCTGAGTCTCAGGACGTGACAGGGAGTACAACCTGCTCTTGGGAAGCTTAGCATTTGGCAACAAATCAATGGCACAGTCATAGGGGCGATGGGGAGGTAGTACCTCTGCAACTTTTTTGGAGAACACGTCCGCAAAATCTGCATAACACCCTGGCAATCCTGGCAAACTTAGCTGCGAGAGCCTGACTGGAAGGCTCAAGCAACTCCTGAAACAATCAGGACCCCAACTAAGAATCTCCCCAGAGACCCAGTCAAATTGAGGATTGTGGGCCCTTAACCAGGGTAACCCCAACACCAATGGGGCAAAAGTACAGACAGTCACATAAAAGGACAATTTTCCAGAGTGTGTGGCTCCAATAAACAAAGAAATCTGGCTATTGCAAGAGGTAATTTTACCTTGGGATAATGGTTCCCCGTTTAACCCACAAATCTCAATTTCCGATGCCAAGGGTACTAAGGGAACAGAGTGTTTCAGGGCGAATTGGCGGTCCATAAAAACCCCGTCGGCCCCACTGTCCACAAAGGCCTCAGTCTTGACAGTTTGACCGAGGATCTTCAAGGTCACCGGAATGATAAAAGTCTTCTTGGGAAATTCTGACTTCTGGCCTGACAGGATATTTCCCATCACCCTCAGGCCCTGAAGTTTTCCGGCTTTTCTGGGCATGATACTACCACATGACCTTTATTCCCACAGTACAAACACAACCCCTGCTGTCTCCTCCGCGTCTTCATAGGATGCCTCACCGCCCCAAAAAATGTATGAATGGCCAATTAGCCAAATCTGTGCCAAAGCATCAATGCTGAAAAAGAAAACCCTAACAACAGCACAACTCAAACTTATACATTACTACAACCACAGAAAAGAAAACCCAATTGTAATTCGGCCCCCTCGGAGGAAAATTAAAAAATTCAATTCACACCCTCAATTCCTGAATGCTAGCCATTCAAAAATGGGTAAACAACGTTTTTGGGTTAGCACAACAGGCGCAACAAACATAATCAACACATAGAAAACATACAAGCCAAACATTTCCAGCGGCCAGGCCCCTGTAAAGCCGCCGCTGGAATACCTCAGATGCAGCCAGAGCAGCTGCCCCCATCCGCAAGGAATAGGCCCCGCTCCCTGCTGAAGAAATAAACTACAACAAACTGTGAGACCCAGCTAAAAAGAGACAGCCAGTGCCCCCAGCTGTACCCCGGTGAACCAGGCCAGACCAAGTCGCCTGATGTCGCGCGTGGGCGCACAACGTCAGGACATCCCATAATAAAATTAAATGAACAAAGCAAAAGCCACATAGCCGGAACCACAAAGTCAGTGCAAACTAAACCTTATCCAAATGAAAAGGCTTATAGGCTTTAGACTTCCAACGGCCAAGCTCCTGTATAGCCTCCGTTGGAAGACCCACCGTGTAGCCGCCTTAATCCGAAAGGAATGGGTTCCACAATCCGCAGTATTTAAATCTAATGCCAATGCCAATAGGCAGCGCCGAAGCACAACTGCAAACTGAAACTGGGGAAGGGGCACTGCATCCGCATGCAACAATAACGAACCCCCAACTGGACGTCGCAACAGTAGATAGGCCCTGGGCAAACAGCTGTAACCGCCTGTGCCTTAAGAAAAACCCAGCGGCCACGGCCAACCTGATCCGTCTTAGAGCGTGCAATTTTAAATAAACCACCGCATCCCTTAGCAAAACCTTAGTAAACAGCAAACTGGTATTGGCTAACGTCTTGTTGCCAGCAACCACTCACTACCTAGAAAAGCACCAAAAAACGCGAGAGCGAAAGACAGGTTATAAAGCAAAAACTTCCCGGTAAGAGACCGCCACGCCAATAAGTCGCACAAAAAGCCCCAGAGTAAATAGGCCTACGAGAGACCCAGGTGCCGTGCTTGTCCTAGCCCAACCCTTCAGAACCCAAGCAATCACAAAAGACTTTGTAGGGTCAGACAGGCCGCGAAGCTTGGAGTGAAAGGAAATACCCGCAAGGGCAGAAGCCATAGCAGCCTTGGACCTACCACTCACAGAATGGTTCCACACCAAAGCAAGCAAACACACCAAAGACCCACCCAGGGAAAAAATCTAAACCCCATACGTCCCCCAATCTCGCCATGCTGCATCAGAAGCACAAAGCATGGAAGGAGCTAAGAACAGCCTAGCCCAACCCCCCAAAAACCGCATTGAGGATATGCCATATAGAATGCGGGAACGGTAAACCAACCTCTGTCGCACCCGGAACAAGACCCAGAAATTTTGCCAACTCAAAACCAGAAAGGGGGACCGCTATATTAAGCAGGAAACCCGCCCCATGGGAACGATCCAACAATGAAAAGTTGATGGAAACCAGCAACAATTGGACCCGTGGAAGCCTGACCTTATGGCAGCCGGAAGGAAGTGCGGAGAGAAAACCCAACAGAAAACCGAACTATACTCGGGCCAGCGAAGGGGGAAACAACCGAGAATCGAGCAACTCCTGGAAGGCCAGGGGCTGAAAAGATGCAAGAATGCATAAAAAGAGCTGAACATCTAAAACTAGGCACAAGAAAATAAGATTTTAAACCTACCGGTAAATCTTTTTCTCCTAGTCCGTAGAGGATGCTGGGGACTCCGTAAGGACCATGGGGTATAGACGGGCTCCGCAGGAGACATGGGCACTATTAAGAACTTTAGAATGGGTGTGCACTGGCTCCTCCCTCTATGCCCCTCCTCCAGACCTCAGTTAGAGAAACTGTGCCCAGAGGAGATGGACAATACGAGGAAAGGATTTTGTTAATCTAAGGGCAAGATTCATACCAGCCCACACCATCCACACCATATAACCTGGAATATATGCAACCAGTTAACAGTATGAACAAAACAGTATCAGCTAAAGACTGATCTCAACTGTAACATAACCCTTATGTAAGCAACAACTATATACAAGCCTTGCAGAAATATGTCCGCACTGGGACGGGCACCCAGCATCCTCTACGGACTAGGAGAAAAAGATTTACCGGTAGGTTTAAAATCTTATTTTCTCTTACGTCCTAGAGGATGCTGGGGACTCCGTAAGGACCATGGGGTTTATACCAAAGCTCCAGACCGGGCGGGAGAGTGCGGACGACTCTGCAGCACCGACTGAGCAAACGCAAGGTCCTCATCAGCCAGGGTATCAAACTTATAGAACTTTGCAAAAGTGTTTGAACCCGACCAGGTAGCTGCTCGGCAAAGCTGTAAAGCCGAGACGCCTCGGGCAGCCGCCCAAGAAGAGCCCACCTTCCTAGTGGAATGGGCCTTTACCGAATTTGGTAACGGCAATCCTGCCGTAGAATGAGCCTGCTGAATCGTGTTACAGATCCAGCGAGCAATAGTCTGCTTCGAAGCAGGAGCAACAACTTTGTTGGCTGCATACAGGACAAACAGTGCTTCTGTTTTCCTAACCCGAGCCGTCCTGGCTACATAGATTTTTTAAGGCCCTGACTACATCCAGGGACTTGGAATCCTCCAAGTCACCCGTAGCTACAGGCACCACAATAGGTTGGTTCTTATGAAATGAAGAAATCACCTTAGGCAAAAATTGAGGACGAGTCCTCAACTCTGCTCTATCCACATGGAAAATCAATTAGGGGCTCTTGTGAGACAAGGCCGCCAATTCGGACACCTGCCTTGCAGATGCCAAGGCCAACAACATGACCACCTTCCAAGTGAGAAATTTTAATTCAACCGTTTGAAGAGGTTCAAACCAGTGAGACTTCAGGAACCGTAACACTACGTTAAGGTCCCATGGTGCCACTGGGGGCACAAAAGGAGGCTGGATGTGCAACACTCCCTTTACAAAAGTCTGGACTTCTGGGAGAGAAGCCAATTCCTTCTGAAAGAAAATAGACAGGGCCGAAATCTGTACCTTAATGGAGCCTAATTTTAGGCCCATTTCCACTCCTGTCTGTAGAAAGTGGAGAAAACGGCCCAGATGGAAATCTTCCGTAGGAGCATTCTTGGCTTCACACCATGAAACATACTTCCTCCAGATACGGTGATAATGTTTCGCCGTCACCTCCTTCCTAGCCTTTATCAAAGTAGGGATGACTTCCTCCGGAATACCTTTCCCAGCTAGGATTCGGTGTTCAACCACCATGCCGTCAAACGCAACCGCGGTAAGTCTTGGAACACGCAGGGCCCCTGTTGCAACAGGTCCTCCCTGAGAGGAAGAGGCCACGGATCTTCTGTGAGCATCTCCTAAAGATCTGAATACCAGGCCCTTCGAGGCCAATCTGGAACAATGAGTATTGTTTTCACTCTTTTTTGTCTTATGATTCTCAATATTTTTGAGATGACAGGAAGAGGGGGGAATACATAGACCGACTGAAACACCCATGGTGTCACCAGGGCGTCCACCGCTACTGCCTGAGGGTCCCTTGACCTGGCACAATACCTCCGAAGCTTCATGTTGAGGCGGGACGTCTATGTGAGGAATTCCCCAAAGACTTGCTATCTCTGTAAAAACTTCTTGATGAAGTCCCCACTCTCCTGGATGGAGATCGTGTCTGCTGAGGAAGTCTGCTTCCCAGTTGTCCACTCCCGGAATGAAGACCACTGACAGAGCGCTTACGTGATTTTCCACCCAGCGAAGAATCCTGGCGGCTTCCGCCATTGCCACTCTGCTCCTCGTCCCGCCTTGGCGGTTTACATGAGCCACGGCTGTGACGTTGTCTGATTGAATCAGAACCGGTAGGTCGCAAAGAAGATTCTCCGCTTGTCGTAGGCCGTTGTTTGTGGCCCTCAATTCCAGTACGTTGATGGGTAGACAAGCCTCCTGGCTTGACCATAGCCCCTGAAAATTTCTTCCTTATATGACTGCTCCCCATCCTCGGAGGCTCGAGTCCGTGGTCACCAGAACCCAGTCTTGAATGCCGAACCTGCGACCCTCTAGAAGATGAGCACTTTGCAGCCACCACAGGAGAGACACCCTGGCCCTGGGGGACAGGCTTATCTTCTGATGTATTTGTAGATGGGACCCGGACCACTTGTCCAGGAGGTCCCACCGAAACGTCCTTGCATGAAACCTGCCGAAGGGGATGGCCTCGTAGGCTGCCACCATTTTCCCCAGAACACGAGTGCATTGATGAACAGACACTCTTTTTGGTTTTAGCAGGTCTCTGACCATGTTCTGGAGGTCCCGGGCTTTTTCCATCGGGAGAAAAACCCTCTTCTGTTCCGTGTCCAGAATCATGCCTAGGAATGATAGTCGAGTCGTTGGAATCAATTGTGACTTTGGCAGATTGAGAATCCAACCGTGTTGTTGTAGCACTCTCAGGGAGAGCGACACGCTCTTCTGCAATTGTTCTCTCGATCTCGCTTTTATCAGGAGATCGTCCAAGTATGGGATAATTGTGACTCCCTGCCTGCTCAGGAACACAATCATCTCCGCCATCACCTTGGTGAAAATCCTCGGGGCCATGGAAAGCGCAAACGGCAACGTCTGAAACTGGTAATGACAGTCCTGTACAGCGAATCTCAGGTACGCCTGATGAGGAGGATATATGGGGACATGAAGGTATGCATCCTTTATGTCGAGTGACACCATAAAATCCCCCCCTTCCAGACTGGAGATCACAGCCCGGAGCGATTCCATCTTGAATTTGAACTTTTTCAAGTACAGGTTTAGGGATTTTAGATTTAAAATGGGTCTGACCGAACCATCCGGCTTCGGGACCACGAACAGGGTTGAATAGTATCCTTTCCCCTGTTGGACTAGGGGAACCCTGACAATCACTTGCTGTTGACACAGCTTTTGAATTGCAGCTAACACTACTTCCCTCTCTGGGGGAGAAGCTGGCAAGGCCGACTTAAAAAATCTGCGAGGGGGCACCTTTTCGAATTCCAGTTTGTAGCCTTGGGATACAATATCCATCGCCCAAGGATCCACGTCTGACAGAACCCAGACCTGGCTGAAGAGTCGAAGACGTGCCCCCACCGGTGCGGACTCCCTCAGTGGAGCCCCAGCGTCATGGGGTGGATTTAGTAGAAGCCGGGGAGGACTTCTGCTCCTGGGTACTAGCCGAAGCAGGTGTTCTCTTCCCTCTACCCTTACCTCTGGTGAGGAAGGATGAGCCCCGACCTCTTCTGGACTTACGTGACCGAAAGGACTGCATCTGATATTGTGGAGTTTTCTTTTGCTGTGGGGGAATAAAAGGCAAAAAAGTAGATTTACCCGCGGTAGCTGTGGCAACCAGGTCCGCGAGACCTTCCCCAAATAAAACTTCACCTTTGTATGGTAAAACCTCCATATGCTTCTTTGAGTCGGCATCACCCGTCCATTGGCGGGTCCACAGGGCTCGCCTAGCAGAAATCGCCATGGCGTTGGCTCTTGAACCTAGCAGCACAACGTCTCTTTGAGCGTCTCTCATATATATGACTGCGTCTTTAATGTGACCTAAGGTCAATAAAATGGTATCCCTGTCTAGGGTATCAATGTCAGCTGACAAGGTATCTGTCCAAGCTGCAACTGCGCTACATACCCATGCCGATGTTATTGCCGATCTGAGTAAAGCACCCGTATGCGCATAAATAGATTTTAAGGTAGTTTCCTGTCTGCGATCAGCAGGATCCTTGAGGGCTGCCATGTCTGGAGACGGTAGCGCCACCTTCTTGGACAGGCGCGTTAAAGCCTTGTCCACCCTGGGTGAGGATTCCCAGCGTACCCTGTCCTGTGCAGGGAAAGGATACGCCATAAGAATCATCTTGGGAATCTGCAGCTTTTTGTCTGGAGTTTCCCAAGCTTTTTCAAATAACTCGTTCAGCTCATGAGATGGGGGAAAGGTTACCTCAGGTTTCTTTTCCTTATACATGCGCACCCTCGTGTCAGGGACAGAGGGGTCATCTGTGATATGCAAAACATCTTTTATTGCAATAATCATATAATGAATACTTTTGGCCACCCTTGGGTGTAACCTCGCATCATCGTAGTCGACACTGGAGTCAGAATCCGTGTCGGTATCAGTGTCTGCTATTTGGGATAGGGGACGTTTTTGAGAACCTGAAGGGCCCTGTGACACAGTCAAAGCCATGGATTGACTCCCTGCTTTTTCCCTGGACTCTGCTTTGTCCATTCTCTTATCTAATAAGGTCACATTTGCATTTAAAACATTCCACATGTCCAACCAATCATGAGTCGGCGTTGTCGACGGAGACACCACAATCATCTGCTCCACCTCCTCCTTAGATGAGCCTTCCGCTTCAGACATGCCGACACACTCGTACCAACACCCCCACACACACAGGGATATAGTTATAAGGAGACAGTTCCCCAATAAGGTCCTTTGGAGAGACAGAGAGAGAGCTTGCCAGCACACACCCAGCGCCAACTGACACTGGAAACAAATTCCCAGATAATATAGCGCTTTTATATATAATTAACTGTGTAATACACTCACTGCGCCTTACAAGTGCCCCCCCCCCCCCTCTTTTCAGCCCTGTGTCACTGTGTTCAGCAGGGGAGAGACCGGGGAGCTAGCTTCTCTGCAGTGCTCTGTGGAGAAAATGGCGCTGGTTAGTGCTGGGGGACCAAGCTCCGCCCCCTCCAGCGGCGGGCTTCGGTCCTGCTCAAATTTATAAAACTGGCGGGGGATTTATATACATATAAATTCCAGACTTAGATGTTTATATTGCTGCCCAGGGTGCCCCCCCTGCGCCCTGCACCCATCAGTGCCTGCTAGTGTGTGTTGTGTGTGGGAGCTGCGCGCTTACCTCAGGGAAGATCTGAAGTCTTCTGCCGCCTAAGAAGTCTTCTTTTCTTCTGATACTCACCCGGCTTCTATCTTCCGGCTCTGTGAGGAGGACGGTGGCGCGGCTCTGGGACGAACGGCGAGGGGAGACCTGCGTTCCGACTCCCTCTGGAGCTAATGGTATCCAGTAGCCTAAGAAGCAGAGCCTATCACTTAAGTAGGTCTGCTTCTCTCTCCTCAGTCCCACGACGCAGGGAGCCTGTTGTCAGCAGTGCTCCCTGAAAATTAAAAACCTAACAAAATTCTTTTTCAGAGAAACTCAGGAGAGCTCCCCTGTAATGCACCCAATCTCCTCCGGGCACAGGATCTAACTGAGGTCTGGAGGAGGGGCATAGAGGGAGGAGCCAGTGCACACCCATTCTAAAGTTCTTTATAGTGCCCATGTCTCCTGCGGAGCCCGTCTGTACCCCATGGTCCTTACGGAGTCCCCAGCATCCTCTAGGACGTAAGAGAACAGGGAATTTATCAGTTCGTACTTGGGTTTGAACCCAAGTCTTGTTATGTACTTGACCCAGGCATTAGTGCACTGAGCCACAGCTCTTATAGGAACTAGGGTGAACTGGAAGCAGGCGCAAGGCTCCTTTATATATGTGGAATCTGCTTAACCCGGGTGCATGAGCATGTTTTAAAACATCACTACACATGGTATGATCTTTTCTTTATTTTATACACACACTTGGAGGAAATTTACCTTGAGAAAAGGAGAGATCTAGAAGTTTAAAGATACCTCTATGAGGATATTACAACCCTTGATCCAGGGAGTGACCTGGTACACGTATCTTTGCGATCAACAACATATTGTTTAGTGAATTATTTTTGTCAGTTTGAAAGAAACTGTTATGTAAGTGGCGACCTCACTCGACAAGCAAGGTTAGGCAATATAAAGCATAAGACCACTGAACTATAAGCTCGTACCTATGATCCTTGGAAGGGATGGTGTTGAGAGTAAGAAAGCAGAGAAAAACTTCAGCGCAAGAACACGTGGTACCCATCTCTTTCAGTATTTGTGTTGCCTTAGATCTATCTGCCTTTCTTTGTATATATTGTTCATTTTACCCGTGGTGGGCAGGTTTAGATAGCGTGATTGGGTACAACCCTAAGTGGCGCGGGTATTCCTACAGTATAGATACAGTGCAATGTCCAGCTGGACCGGAGGGCCCCAGACCCGCGGCCCTGTTAAAAGAGAGATATCGAAGCCCACCACCCTCACGGAATAGCATCGTGGACTGAGCCCCCAGGCAGGTGAGACAAATGCCGAATGAGGAGGAACCTACCCAGGGCCTTCTAGGGGGCCCCCCCCGAAAGGGGAGACACTCCAGCCGGCCAAAGGCGGGGTAGGAAAAGGGGGCCGCTAGGTGAACCAACCGCAATCCAGACACAACTGTCTGCACAACCGCATGGGGGAAGTCACGAGCCCACCTGAAATTCCAATGTACAACAACACAAACAAATACACTCTCGTACTACGGGAACTGAACACGGGACTCTCCATGGGAGGCGGAAGACTTCACCGTCAACCCCCTGTAGCTCCAGAAACAGTGATGGGTAAACTAAACCCAAAATGGAAACCATCCAACAAAACTGACCCACAACCCTGTCAGGAGCAAAACGACCCTCAACCAAGCCACCAACCGTAATGGTACAAAAAACCTCACTGGACCTCCCAGAGTATGTGGTTGCCTTGGAGAGTCCAGTGCCGGCGTCGGATGGCGCAGTCAGCGACTGGGCAGCTGCCCCGCACCCTCCCCTCGTCCGCTTCCCTAAACCCCTAGAAAAAAACGCGGAGACATCATGAACCATTTCCGTGTAGAAAGGAGCATCGAGAAGAACAGAAGCACCCCGCCCCTGCCCCTCCGATCCTATCACGTGTAAGTGATGCGTAATGAGCTTAACCAATATAAGCGGGCTCCTGGGAGAAGCGGACAACACCTTAATGGAAGAAAAATTGAAAGAAGAACTACAAAAGAGGAAAAGTAACAACATTCTCATCGGTTCCTGGAGGGCCCTCGACTCTTTCCGCTGCCGTGGCTCCAGGGAATGCCTCTTTGTGGACCCTGGAACCCCCCCCCCAACTCACTGGCTCCGGAAAGCCCGATCCTCCGCGTCGACGCCCGCACACCCGCGTCACCGGAAGCTAGGTCCGCTGTAGGCTCAAGAGAAACGAAAGCAGGTGAAACATTACTAAAACCATCAACGCCCCAAGGGAAGTCAGGAGGAGGAGGGGAAATATCTCCAACGGTGCAGTAGAGGGGGGGCAGAAGGAAAGGGAGGGGAATAACGGTGGATGGGAAGAAGGAACAGGAGTGCTCACGGGGGCCCCGAACCACAATCTGCCAGGCAAACGTATGCCGTGAGCCATAAAGGGCTCACGGACCAAGCCCTGGACAATGCAGTGTCTGACGCTAACGCTTGGGCAACCACGGGAGAAGCCCTGAAGGGGAAAATAAATGTGCCAGAAAGGGAACTGAGCAAAGAATCCCTTTGCAACAAAAAAGGGGGCCCGCCAGCAGATGGCGCACTAACCCCACGTATCAAGGCCCCGCATTAGGTAATGAAAAATGAGAATCAGGAACCGAACACACGGCATCCACTGAAAGCCGCTGGTCAGGGGGAAAAAGGGGGGGGGGGCCACATTGAAACCCTAACTCATCCTGCTACCATAGCAGCAGGGGACATGCAGTGCCATCGCGGGAAAGCCATGTGCCAGGCACACTGCCAGCAGCAAGTGGCAACCCAGCCACTGCATCCCACGCCGCACCCGGACCCAGGGAGGTGAATGAGAGCAACCCACCCAGATATCAGACCCCCGCAGGGGAGCCCGCAGGAAAGGGCAGAACAGCCACCCCAGCACCCGCAGTGTGGCACCGCACTCTGGCCGGGCATGCCAAACGAGTCCCCGCCGGAGGCAGCGTCAGCACCACCGGAGCCCCGTCCATGGCGCACGCAGCCGTATAGCTGCGCCCACCGCCAGACTCAGCGGGCAGAGGAGGAGAGAGGCCGCCAATGGAAGGCCTCCGCAGCGACGCAGCAGGGCAGCAGGAGAGGCAGGAGGGGAACGACCACCTGGACACGTGGTCGCCGAATAGCCAGCAGCGGTAAGCAAGCGAGCGGGATGGGGGGGGGGGGTCTACACGAACGGGGCAGAGCAGCAGTAAGGGGAATGAGAGGAGAACTAAATGCAGGGCAAAACAAGTAGGAAGAGAGGACAACAAGAGAAAGGTAAAGGGAACATAACATGTACACAACAGAAATTACCGTGAATAAAGTAAACTCAACCTTCCAAAATTGAGATAACAGTGAAGAAAGTATACTCAGCCTTCCAAATGGCAAAGAGAAAGATGGCCCACAGGACCTGTCTATAAGTACTGTATTATACACTCCTCCAACAATGTCCTTAATAGGCAGACAAAAGCACCTGACCCAAAATGACATCACTAAGCTAGCACTGCCCTGTCTTTAACCCATTAGTCACAAAAAACAAGGGCGCTTATGTGGCTTCATGCTTAGGTCGCCCTCAGCCTGCCTAAACAACACAACCGTCCAAAATACATCCAACACTGAATACCAGTTATGCAACAAAGATATCAAAGTATCATTAGCGTGTTCCAATGGCTAAATTCTGTGTGTGGCTGCATGCTAGACCTCCACACGTCTCAGCTATTAATGACTCACTGGCAGGAAGTGCCCTCCGGAAACCAGAAGTAACCAAAACAGGCATCAAATCAAAAAAATATCTAACATAATCCACAACTGCCTCCTCATCTAGGAATCAGTACTATTGGCACCGTTGCCTAAGGACAAATGGTTAAAGCACAGCGGTGAAAAACACCACTTGTTCCAGTCCCGGCCGTCGGACCGGAGGTCCGTGTGTTCCACCGGGCCGGAAGTGACTGCAGATGCGTTCCCCCCAAGTGTCAGGGCTGCCGGACCACCGCTGCCTGCATCGCAAGAGGCCTTGGAGGTAATTCAGACCTGATCGCAGCAGCAAATTTGTTAGCAGTTGGGCAAAACCATGTGCACTGCAGGAGTGGCAGATATAACATTTGCAGAGAGTTAGATTTGGGTGGGTTATTTTGTTTCTGTGCAGAGTAAATACTGGCTGCTTTATTTTTACACTGCAATTTAGATTTCAGTTTGAACACACCACACCCAAATCTAACTCTCTCTGCACATGTTATATTTGCCCACCCCGCAGGACACATGGTTTTGCCCAACTGCTAACAAATTTGCTGCTACAATTAGGCCTGAATTACCCCCCTAATCCAGCAGGTTTGTGCACTAAGTACGCCACTGCTAAAGGACAATGGGGGTCATTCTGAGTTGTTCGCTCGCTGCCGTTTTTCGCAGCATAGCGATCAGGCTAAAAATCGGCTGTTCTGCGCATGCGTATGGGCCGCAGGGCGCACGCGCCAAGTAATTTCACACAAGACTAAGCAAATTTACACAGGGGAGAGCGACGCTTTTCAGTCGCTCTGCTGATCGGTGAGTGATTGACAGGAAGTGGGTGTTTCTGGGCGGAAACTGACCGTTTTCCAAGAGTGTGCTAAAAAACGCAGGCGTGTCAGGCTAAAACGCAGGAGTGGCTGGAAAACAGGGGAGTGGCTGGCCGAACGCAGGGCGTGTTTGTGACGTCAAACCAGGAACTAAACAGTCTGCAGTGATCGCAATCTAGGAGTAGGTCTGGAGCTACTCAGAAACTGCAGGAAAAGAGTGTATCTTAGCTTAGCAGAAGTGCGAACGAAAGATTAGCAGAATTGCTTGAAAATCTTTTCCTGCAGTGTGATAGAGACAGCATAAATCGGTCATTGCCATTAAACTGCATGGTTGTGGCTGGAGAGAATCAAGGCCAGGTATTTCTTGAGGCCAGTGTTGAGAAGCAGCTGATTGCAGGCACCTGACAGTTGCTGTTAAAAGAACTTCAGACACAAAGAACATTGGGGCAGATGTATTAACCTGAAGAGGGCATAAGGAAGTGATAAACCAGTGATATGTGCAAGGTGACAAAGGCACCAGCCAATCAGCTCCAATATGTAAATTAACAGTTAGGATCTGATTGGCTGCTGCCCTTATCACCTTGCACATATCACTGGTTTATCACTTCCTTATGCCCTCTCCAGGTTAATACATCTGCCCCATGGCTCCTGATGGTGGACAATCTGCCCAGGTGACAGGCAAGGGGATTGTTACTGTTATGGGTCCTGGACCTTAGGGTATACTGAAGAATTGTGTTTTCTGTATTTGAAGACTCTGTGAAAATTGTTAGGCTGTAAAGAACTACCATATCCCGTGAACCCTGCAATTGCCTGTACACTGCCTGCAATGAGAATAAAACTTATCTTGGATCTTATATAAATAAATAAACAAATATCTATCCATAGATATAGATATATATATATATATATATATATATCTATATGAAATAATAGAAAAAATTGACAAAGGTACCTCCTAGTGTACATGTACATGTAAAAATATCAGTATGTACAAATAGCTATAAGTGTACCCATACTAGAATATAGGGGGTCATTCCGAGTTGATTGCTCGCTAGGAACTTTTTGCAGCACTGCGATCAGGTTAAATCTCGGCAAAACTGCGCATGTGTATGCACCGCATTGCGCAGGTGCATCGTAGGGGTAGAAAGAGGATTGGTGCTGGCGATGGATTTAACGAAGAATCCATTCGCACAGCCGATCGCAAGATGATTGACAGAAAGAGGGCATTTGTGGGTGTCAACTGATCATTTTCTGGGAGTGTTTGGAAAAACGCAGGCGTGTCCAAGCATTTGCAGGGCGGGTATCTGACATCAATTCCGGGACTAAGAAGCCTGAAGTGATCGCAGTGGCTGAGTAAGTCCAGAGCTGCTCAGAAACAGCAAAAAACTTTTTTGTGCCATTGGCTGCAAAAGCGTTCGCACACTTGCAAAGCGAAAATACACTCCCCCATAGTGACTATCTGATTGCAGCGCTGCAAAAAGTTGCTAGCGAGCGATCAACTCGGAATGACCTCCATAATACATAGTGGCTTATCTGGTTGCTTAAAAAAGATTTCACACGAGGTCCCAGCAGTGTATATGTTCTTAATTTTAATGAAACACCAAAGACATAAAAAAAGCCCCCAGAAAACATACACGTTGTAATCCAAACAAAGACATAGGGGGTAATTCCAAGTTGATCGCAGCAGGATTTTTGTTAGCAGTTGGGCAAAACCATGGTGGTCATTCCGAGTTGTCCGCTCGCAAGCTGCTTTTAGCAGCTTTGCACACGCTAAGCCGCCGCCTATTGGGAGTGGAATCTTAGCTTATCAAAATTGCGAACGAAAGATTAGCAGAATTGCGAATAGACCACTTCTTAGCAGTTTTCTGAGTAGCTCCAAACTCGGCATCTGCGATCAGTTCAGTGCTTGTCGTTCCTGGTTTGACGTCACAAACACACCAGCGTTTCGCCCAGACACTCCTCCGTTTCTCCAGCCACTCCCGCGTTTGTCCCAGAAACGGTAGCGTTTTTTCACACACACCCATAAAACGGGCAGTTTCCGCCCAGAAACACCCACTTCCTGTCAATCACATTACGATCACCAGAACGAAGAAAAAAACTCGTAATGCCGTGAGTAAAATTCCTAAATACATAGCAAATTTACTTGGCGCAGTCGCACTGCCGACATTGCGCATGCGCATTAGCGACTATTCGCTCCGTTGCGACAAAAAAATAATGAGCGAACAACTCGGAATGACCCCCCCATGTGCACTGCAGGGGAGGCAGAGAGAGTTAGATTTGGGTGGGTTATTTTGTTTCTGTGCAGGGTAAATACTGGCTGCTTTATTTTTACACTGCAATTTAGATTGCAGATTGAACTCACCACACCCAAATATAACTCTCTCTGCACATGTTATATCTGCCTCCCCTGCAGTGCACATGGTTTTGCCCAACTGCTAACAAAAATCCTGCTGCGATCAACTTGGAATTACTCCCATAATTTCATACAATGCTCTCAAAATACATAACATAAAGAGAAAGAGCTTATCTGAATAAATTGTCAAAAATGGATATTATCCTATGCATTTTGTTAGGATGGGGCAATATCTCACCTCTCAGACTTCCTCAGTAGAGAGAGATAAAGTACCAATCAATCAACTCCTAACTGACCATGTTACAGACTGTGGGGTCTATTTACTAAGCCTTGGGTGGAGATAAAGTCAGCAGAGATAATTTACCAGCCAATCAGCTCCTAGCTGTCATTTTTTTCAAACACAGCCTGTGACATGACAGTTAGGAGCTGATTGCTGGTACTTTATCTCCATCCACTTTATCTCCATCCAAGGCTTAGTAAATAGACCCCGTGTTTGAAAAATGACAGTTAGTACTACATCTCTCTCCACTTTATCACTCTCCAAGGCTTAGTACATCTGCCTCTAAAATAGCAGAAAACTCCAGAGAAGCATAAGAAGATGAGAGAGTAGGTTAGTACAGTGAGGCCACAAAGGGGGCGAGCTCAAAGTAGTCCGGAGGACCTGTGACGGCAGATTATTGTTGTGAGCAAGTATGGGGCAAGCACCTAGGACCCGCAACTGTGCCCTCATTCCTCTCATCCACAGCCCCATCTGAGCCAAATTATATGTGGGGGAAAACTGATTGCACAAAAGTAGCTTCCCGTTGGCCCCATGCAGTCACATTCCTGAGGGCTATGGCTAAAGCTGGTGAAGAAGTGGCCTGATGAGAACGGGGAGGTGAACTAGCTAGATTTATGTTTAGCATAAATGTGAAGTGTTTTCAGAGACTTTTTGAATATATGCAGTTTGGTAAACTGTCACAGTGATCACAGAAGATTAGGGACGGCAGCGTTTATTATATTGTTTTCTGTGCTGTCCATACTGTGCAGTTTGTTCCACTTTCAGAGTGTGCATCCTTATAGCTCCCATCAGCTAATTACAGAACTGGTTTGCCAGTATAAAAAGCACTTATTTATCACTTGTACATGTTAGTACTGATACCTGACGTGGTTCCTTACTGCAGTCATTATGAGCAACTGCTTAGACTATAGCTACAAACTATCTCTAATAAGGTTATAGGGACCTGTAATGACACACACATAATCTCCTTAACTGTGTAACAGTCATTTACCAAACTGAGAATACAATGAAAATGCTGTTTTGTTGTGTCATCTACTTGTGTGTGAATATACCTGTTTTATGGGTCAGTTGCATGGGTTTGTGGGTCATGATGATGGTGTAAAGTCTGCACTGTTTGATGTGCGGAGCTGGTAGAAAAATGGTCTTCCTTGATAAGAATATATTAGGCACACACATGCACCTGTTGTTGTTTTTTTACTGTGATGTTGGAAACAAGTTTGGCTTTTTCAGGATGGGATTATTTTTATGTAAACGAAAAAAAATAAAGAGTCCACAGTATAAACAGAAGGGAGAGGGAGAGAGAAAAAGAAAAGAGAAAAGAGGGGGAGAGGACAGAGAAATAAGGGAGAGAGCAAGAGTGAGACAAGGGCAGAGTTGAAGACAGGGGAAAGAAGGGAAAAAGGAGATTTGGGAACCGGGGGAAGAACGAGAGGCCGAAAAGAGGAAAGAGAGCCATAGCCACATTAAGGATCTTGTGAGAGGGAATGATAAACTAGCTAGATTTAGGTGGAAATTAAGTGTTTTGAGAGACGTAAACATAGGAGAACCAAAACATAAAAAGACTACAGCCTAAAAAAGTAGTGGGAGGGAAAAGAATAAAAAGGAGGGGGGGGGGGGGGCGAGAGAAAGTGTGTGTGTGTGGTGTGGGGGGGGGGGGGGGGGGGCATAGAAAAGTCGGAGAGAAAGCAAGAGTGAGATGGGGAAGAGTAATAGACAGAGAGACAGGGGAAAGAGATGGGGGGTATTGGCGGGGAGACAGAAAGAGACTGGATGAGAGAGATGAGTTGAAAGAGGGGCATAGTAAACTTGCTAGACTTAGACTTAAGCATAAGTGAAAAAGTGGAATGAGAGACTAGTAAACATACAACAGAAACATAAAAGAAAGACCAGAGAGCCAAGAGGGGAGACAGAGAAAAGAGGGGGAGTGAGCAAGAATTAGGCAGAGTCAGAGATAAATATGCAGGGGAAAGAAGAGGAAAACGAGGTTGGGGAATCAGGGGAAGAGCAAGAGACAGAAAGAAAGATTGAAGGAGAGGGATGTGGGAAGATGGGAGGGTTGGATAGAGGGGTAAGGAGAGGGGAAAAGGAGGGAAGAGACAGAATAAGAGAAGATGACAGAGAAAGAAACAGGACAAGGGGGGGAGAGAGCTGGAAATAGGAGGTAAGGACAGATGACAAATAAAGCTCAGAAACAGCAGACACAACAGTCACAGGGTTAAGCCAACCTCATTGCTGGGAGGTGTGGGGACTGCACATTATAAAGACCAAGGCACATGGCTAAAAAGCCCACGGGGGAATTAAATCCTTACAAGCTAAGTTTTGCACTACTATATCCTCAGTAGGCTACTTCAACATATGCATCGCAAAATTTGGTGAAGTATTGCTTTTATTTACTAAGCAGAGACTGCTATACTAACAATACTAATGAACTGTGCATTTGCTGTATTTACACGTGTTGCCGCTAACAACCGGCTTACGTATGCTTCAAACATTCTTTGCAGAAAAACCAGCAAGCCCGGGTTCTAAAAAGTCAGTACTGTCTAGTATTTTAATGTTCCTATGTTGTATCTTATGAATTGTTTTTAAAAGTGATATCACACTTATATTAAAAATATTTTTTAAGATTAAATTGTATATTTGTCAAACCAGCTGTATTAATATCTTTATCTTTTGAGCGCCCACATTGTCTTTTTCCTTTTCTAGTTAAATAATATATTTCCAGATCCTCCTTGTGTGGGCTGCCATTAGACAAACTACATAAAGCTCATCCATTACACAGGGCCGGTGCAAGGTTTCCCGGGAAACTAGGCAAAACTTCTGCCTACTGCCCCTTCCCCCGTACCCACCCTTCAGGTGAAAGGCATGCTGCTGCTCTCCCCCAACCCCAGTCTGTTGCATGGGCTGCTCTCTTTTCCCCATCTCCCCAGTCTGTGTGGGTGCCTGCTGCTCTCAGCCTCTCCCCACACCCCCCCCCCCCCCCCCACCCCCCCCCCCCCCCCCCCCCCCCCCCCCCCCCCACTCTGTTAAATATCTGCTATTCTGCTCCCTCCACTATCTGTGTGCACACTGATGCTCATACCCCCAGACTGGGTGGCATGCCTGCTGCTCATCTCCACCCCCCCCCCCCCCTCCCCCCTTCCCGACTGCTGCTCTCCCCCTCTTTCCTAATCAAATGCAGAGAGTGCACTGTGCAGCCACCTTACCTGCAGGCTGCTATGCAGAGTTGAGACTGAGTAGACTGTGAAAGAACCTGGAATGAAGAGCAGCGCCGCATGTTACCGCTGGCCAAGACTCCAGGAGCTGTCAAAGTTACTGCCTGTGCCGGAGCTGGAGGCTGCAATACGGGAGCTTGGCAGTCGCTGCTACTGTAAGATATGAGTGCCTGGGGGTATTGCGACGCCTGTGGGAGGTAGGACCATGCTACCTTTTTCAGGCATCTGCAACAGGCCGCCCCCTCAGGTCCCGGCGCCCCTAGGCAGCTGCCTAAAGCTGCCTAGTGGAAGCTCCGGCCCTGCCATTACATAATAATTAGCACCACTGTTCTGTTTTTTTGTTCTAAAATGATCCTGGAGTAGTATTGAATTCTTTCTTTGTGGGATGTTAGATCACCATGAATCCTCAAAAAAAGTTTGTATGGAAAGAAATGAACAAAAATTAGGTGTGTAATTATTTAGCAACGCGTGATTTCCATCACCAAAGTAATATGTGGCTGTCTAGCTGAACTGCTCACATTTGTGCTTACATGAAATGTGTGTTGAACTCCTTTAAAGGTATTTTTACAGTCCACCGTTTGCACTATAACACCTATGTGTAAAAAAGCTGGGGATGCTTTGACTTACATGATTATAATGATTAGTAGACTCATCAAGGTTTCTTTTATTCCATCAAGGAAACCGTGTCATTAAAAGATAAAACTCCTCATAGCGCAATATTAAAAAATTTTTTATTACATACATGACATTGTGAAAAAATGCCTCAGTACCAGATACATCAGATGGTAAGTCACAGAATAGTCAAAGATGCAGATGGAACCTGGGTATGCGTCTATGCTGGTGACCATCTGTTTTTTGCTGGTATATGGTGACACTTTCCTCCCTAACTTCTCTAACATGTTTCGACACCTTAGGGGCAAGCATGTCCAAACTGCGGCCCTCCAGTTGTTGTGAAACTACATATCCCAGCATCCCCTGACACATTTTTTTGCTGTCAGAGAATGCTAAAGCTGTGTCAGGGCATGCTGGGATGTGTAGTTTCTCAACAGCTGGAGGGCCGCAGTTTGGACATGCCTGCCTTAGGGTGTCTTTTTCAAGGTGTCAATACTCATTTGATGTAAGCACAAATTTGAGCAGCTTCCATTTTCCATCATAGTGTGGGTGGATTTTTGTTCATTTCTATCAACATGAAATTTTTTGAGGATTCAAAGTGATCTAACATCCCACAAAGAAAGAATTCAATACTACTTCAGGATCATTTTGGAACAAGTTTTGTGCGAGATTACATCATTCATTCTCCATATTACAACAGTCACAGGTACCTGTGCAAATCATGTGTTTAATAAGAATTTTATGTACTTGCAACCCAGTGAATGATAGGTCTAAAATATTATGGATGTACATAATTCAGAACACATATATGTGTTTTTAGCCTTATTTGTCTGCCCCTACCCTTTAGACTGTAAGCTCTCATGACCAGAGCCCTCTTCCCTCTTGTGCTTTGGCTTCCTTACTAATACTATCATCTTCTCCATGCCCCCTACAACGGCACCCTTTGGTTCTGCAACCCTGCTGCTTATTTGAGTGCTATGACCATAGATGCAGCAAAATTTATAAACCATGTACTTGTTGTTGATTTGCCTTGTTTTGTAATTCACTGCTTTATTGTGTTCTCATGTGTTTATGTACTTTGTTATGTGCTGTGGAACCCTTGTTTTGCCATATAAATATAAGCTGATAATTAATGTTAATAATACCATCTGATAACTTTCTTTCTGGTCGTATCAGCCATTATTCTGCTCTATACACTTACTAATCAGGTATTCTCATCATGATTGGGTGCATACTATACTCTCTGTCACTGTTATCAGCAGATACCACCATACTTATTCCATATCACTAGACCCTGGGACACTGGGCCTGATTCACTGTTGCATGCACACCCGATGATTTGCATACAACATTGATGACGGGAGGACTGCACATGTGCAGAATAGGCCCCGTGTCGACGCACGCAGTGCCCTCTAAGTTGCAGCCTGATTGACAGGCAGGGAGGTGGTGGCTTTGGGCAGCGTTCCTGAAAACAGGGGCATGTCGCCCAGGGACATGCGGTGAGGTAAAAGGCTCTCAAGGCACTAACTAGAACCAGAGCCAGATTTGCACACATTATATGAGCCAAGGGTACATGTGGACATTATACAGGTTGAGTAATCCTTATCCAAAATGCTTGGGACCAGAAGTATTTTGGATATCGGATTTTTCCGTATTTTGGAATAATTGCATACCATAATGAGATATCATAGGGATGGGACCTAAAGGTGCATACAGACGGAGAGATTTTAACTATGAGAGATTTTGACTGAGCGTTTTCCCATGAACTGGCAGTAGGAGATTTTGACTAACTTTACCAGCGATTTTGGCTATGGGCGATTTTGGCTAACTCATTTAAGCAAGGGGATGCTTTTTCTTTTCCAACGACCTAGCCAAAATTGACTTGCCTGCACAGTCTATTTTTAGCAGCGATAGCGACCTGGCGGGGATGCGCATCGCTATCGCTGGCTGTGTACACATGGAGAGATATGCACTAACTTTCTGAGCGATTTTGACTATATAGTCAAAATCTCTCAGTTATATCTCTCCATGTGTATGGACCTTAAGTCTAAGTGTGACACCCCACTACATCCCACCTAACTGTGGAGTCCCTGCTTTATTGTAATAGACTTTTTGGGAAAACAGTACTGGGAAATACATTGGTGACAGTGGAAAAGTGGGTGTCCGTGGACACATATAGTGCATATTTGGGGCAGTAGTGGGACCAGTGAAGGGAACCAGCGCGTGGTAAAGGACTGGTGGATTGCACCCACGCGCCGGCCACATAGGAACTCGTGCCCCGGGCAGCCGTTAAGAAAATAATAAACTGCGCACTTGCCCCCTGGAGCCTGAAGAGACTGGAGCAGGACAGCACAGCTCCGTTCGTTTTGGCTCTCCCCAGCGCGGCACCAAGCGTGGGATCCCCCGTGTTACCCAGCAAACAGAGGAGAAAGACGAGAGTGATACCGCGATCAGAAGGACGGAGGCGGCGGTGGTATCTGATCCCTGATCTGGCTGGGACATCAGTGCGGCTCCAGCAATTCTGCTCAAGGGGAGCTGTCAGCGGCGAGGACTTGAGTGTCTCCCCGGCCGCGGACGGAGTAACTGCGGTAGTGTGCAAGAGCTTCCCAGCTTGTCAGTGGTGGGCGGCCCTGAAGGGTGGATTCCGCCCCATAGAGACCCCCCCGGAGGCGGGGGTTGGGAGTTTGCACACATACCACATAAGAAGGTAGCTGCTGCAGCAGGGAAGACCCTGCCCCCTGGAGTTGGAAAGCCTCATTACATGATCTATCCGACTGACAGGAGAGGACGATCGACCCCAGTAAGTGAAACAGGGCAGTGGGGGTGTATTCAAGACAGACAGCTAATTATAAGGAAACATCAGGGGTAGTCTGCTCTAGCCCACGATTTATATTATCTTCACTGTCAGTCTATAGACATATGTAACCAGAGTACTAACCCATGTTACCATCATATGCCACTTTGTGATTAAATATAGATAGACATTAGTAAAATATCACGGCAGAAGCGGATTAAAAGATCCCTACCGAAAGTCACCAATTAGCTCTGGGATAATTGGCTTCACGGCTTTACGGCTTGAATATTATGCCCTTTATCCTCGATACTGGCAGTAAGTTACATTAGACTTATAATAGGAACTTAACCCAGACCGTGAGCGACCCGTAGTCTTTAAATAACCGGTGGCATATCATTTGAAAGAATTGAAGTCTCATTATTTATTGATGACTAGAAGAACAGGGATCTAACTGCAGAAGATATCATTACTTCACATAACCTGCACTTTAGTGACGTAGCTAAAGTAAGGATTCCACAGCGTCTTAGCGTCTTGCAGAAATCCCAGTTAGATGCAACAAATTGTTCTTAATAAGCTACACAAATTGTTAGAAAGTTGATTGCCTTAGCCTCGGAGACCGTAGTGTATGACGGTGACAGTAAATCGACATCTCCGCCAAGATCCACTAACAAACCCGGGTTTGCAACATTCAAGTTTCAACTACTATGTCACTCCGACTTCTACTGTCAACCTAATTCATCAAAATATAACATTTACAACAGGGATAGTGACTTCACCCTTAAGGAAAGGAAGGGAACAGCTCTCACCCTAAGCGCGCCAACGGTATGTCAGTCAGCTGAACGGTCTTAAGTGAGCTCAAGGGAGAGTATTTAGTATACCTGATTATAGGGTAAAACGAGGGGTCAGGTACTTACTATTCTAATGTATGTATGTAATATCTGAATCTTCATACTAAGTCATAGAGGCGGCAACTATAAAAATGCTGTTGTAAAAGTCTTGTATAACGATATATAAATAATCCACTGTATTCACGTGCTAGTGTAGACACTATATTCATTTGAGTTAAATTAGATTATTTACTCTTGATTTCTAATTCTAAAGAAAAAAGGATACCCGTTCCAGTATAATAAATTGAAGTTTATTATTTATTCTGTTGTAATCAGTTATTATTCTGTCAGGAAATTCTGAATTGTCCGAAGTCCTACTATTCTTACCTTTGAAAGGCTGAAAGCTAGAAGATCTAGTCCATCGATCCAGGTAACAGAGATTCACAAACACTCTTGTCACCGAGTCTTAATAATACACTTGTCCGGGTATTACAGTAAAGATTTTGGCGTCCACGAACAGGATATCAACAAAATGTCGACTCCACAGACTCCAGCATCAACGTCAGGCAGGAGGCGTCTTCCAGCGTCCCCCAGGGAGGGAAATTCGGCTACTACTACGACCACAATGACATCACCTATAACTATGCCGTACTATTTTGGGGCCCCTTGGTTGCCTACATACGCTGGAAACGTACGATCAGCTGGCTCCAGCACACTTAAAGAGTTTAAAGACAAACTGTATTCTTTGTTTCGGTTATACCCACTTAGCGAGAAACAACAAGTGGAGATTGTGATGGGACAATTGAAAGACTCTGCCCTACGTGAGGTGAAAGCCTGGGAAGATGAGGAAAAAGAGACAGTGGAGGATATTTTCCAAAAACTCGGGAGTAGATTTGATTCCAAAACCGTAGCAGAAGTCAAAAGTCGCCTTTACGCAAGGAAACAGCGACCCAATTAGTCATTACGGGATTTCGCCTTGGGATTACAGGAGGCAATGAAAGCCGTCAAAGCCATCGACGTTCGAGAGATCGTTCAGGCTGACGAGACTCTAATCAACTTATTTATAGAGGGAGCTCAAGGTGAGGCGGTTCGTTCTCAATTACGGATGTGGAGGCGCCAACAGCCGAATTGTTTGTTTTCTGAGTTTAAGGAGGCCATCCTCCAAATCCTTGGATTAAACCAAAGTGACGATCCCGATCACGAACCAGCAACTGAAAGACTTGAGGAGGAGAGTCCACACGAAGACAAATCGTGCCCTAGGTTTGAGACCTTGACACAAAAAGGGGCCGTTTCTCAGCAGGCCCAAACTCCATCGGGAACAGACCCTATCAGTGTACTTGGCAGCAAGCTCACGGAGCTTACGTTGAATTTGGCCAGGATGAATCAACGAATAGATGAGTTAAGTGGAGAGCAAGGTGATAACAGGCGAAGAGAATGGCGTCAAGGGCGCAGTGGCCGGAATCGACCTCGTCGGTACATACCTAGAGAGTCGGGCCGACGGCCCACTGATCAGTTTGACCCCCAGGGGAGGCCGATCTGCAGGGGTTGTCAACAAAGTGGACATATCGAGCGAAACTGCCCAAATATCAATTTAAACCGGGAAACCACGAGGCAAGGGACCGACCCTCGGGAGGAGGCCCAGTAAACGGTCCGTCGTCGCAGGAATGGTGGCCCAGGTACGTTGGCGAGTGCCCGCATTTGAAGATCCAGATTAATGGGGTGGAAGTAACAGCCCTCCTGGATACGGGTTCTCAGGTATCTACCATACGTCTCACTGAGTTCCTCCGACATTGGGATAAAAATACCATCATAACTCCACCAACTACCTGGCTCCACCTACTGGCCAGCAACGGGCAACCCATCACATACCAAGGATATTGGGAACCTGATATGAAGATAGGGAAGGCCAAGCTATATCGACAGGGATGCCTAGTTACCACTGCGCCTAGTACTCATTTACCTCCGGTTATCTTAGGCATGAATATCTTAAAGAACTGTCCTGAAGAGATGGTGGAAGCTTTGCAATGTGAAATGAGGAATGCGGCCCCTAGAGAGCGGAGGGCCCTACAGCAGACCATATGGTTGTTAGAAAAACAGAAGAGGTTTACCAACGCTCAGGGAGAGATAGGGAAGGCCAGAGTCACAGATCGACAACCAGTCTTGTTAGAGCCCAAATCCGAACAGGTGGTGTGGTGTAAGACCAGGATAGGTCCCCTGGGACATAACTACGAAGCCCTGGTCGAATCCTGCGACTATGACGGACAACAGCCTTTTGCGGTAGCCAGAACCTTGGCAATTGTGGAGCATGGAAGGGTACCTGTACGTGTACTTAACCCACATAATTATCCTGTCCGACTTTACAAACACTACCCAGTAGCAAGAGTAAGTCTAATAGACTTCCAGGATATAGTGGGACAAAACGGGATCACGACTCCCAGTGAGGCTGCAGCGGAGGAATCAGTCAACAAAATCGAAACTCCGTGGTGGACAGAAGTTCAGATCGGTGATGAGGACACATCGGAAGTGCGACGAGAAGGGGTACTACAAGTGATACGACGAAATGCTGAGGTCTTTAGTCAACACCCTTCTGATTTTGGTAAGGCGGAGAAAGTGTTACATCATATACCTACGGGCACAACCCCTCCGATTAAAGAGAGGCATCGTCCTTTACCTCCAACCATGTATCAGCCTGTGAGAAACATGCTAACTGAAATGAAGGAGGCTGGAGTCATTAGAGAGAGCCATAGTCCATGGGCGGCTACGATTGTAATCGTGAAGAAAAAAGATGGCAGCCTCCGATTCTGCGTAGATTATCACAGGTTAAATGCGGTCACCCACAAGGATGCTTACCCGCTACCGAGAATAGAAGAATCCTTAACAGCCTTGAAAACAGCCGCATACTTCTCTACGCTAGATCTCACCAGCGGATACTGGCAGATTCAAATGGCCCCTGAAGATAGGGAAAAGACTGCTTTCACCACCCCGATGGGCCTATTTGAATTTGATCGGATGCCCTTTGGGCTCTGTAATGCACCAGCTACATTCCAACGAGTCATGGAACATTGTCTTGGCCACCACAACTTTGAGACCGTGTTGTTATATCTTGATGATGTCATCATCTTTTCAAAGAATTATGAGGATCACCTTAGAAATCTGGGGGAGATATTCGGTTTACTGATTAAGGCTGGACTAAAGTTAAAACCAGCCAAGTGCCATCTACTTAAACCAAAAGTACGGTACCTTGGTCATGTTGTCAGTGCCGAAGGAGTGATGCCTGACCCAGAGAAAATTGATGTGGTACAGGGCTGGCCGGTGCCTCGAACCGTCCGGGATGTCCGGAGTTTCCTTGGATTCGTCGGTTATTACAGGCGGTTTATTGCACAATTCGCCCGAGTAGCCGCCCCCTTGCACGAACTTCTAAGGGGCAGAGCAGGTGTTGAGAGAAGAGGCTCGGCTTTCGTGGATTGGAGGGGAGAACATCAAATGGCTTTTGATCAACTGAAGGTTGCATTAACGGAAGCTCCACTACTCGCTTATCCAGACTATGATAAGCCCTTCGAGGTATACACCGACGCCAGTCACCATGGTTTGGGGGCTGTTTTGTCCCAGAGGCAGGATGGACGTGAGCGAGTTATTGCCTATGCTAGTCGGGGACTTCGCAAAACTGAGCGAAACAGTGAAAATTATAGCACCTTCAAGCTGGAATTGTTAGCCCTTGTCTGGGCCATCACGGAAAAATGTAAGGATTACTTAGCCGCCACCCCATTTATCATCATGATGGATAATAATCCTTTGGCTCACCTGTCTACCGCTCGACTGGGAGCTCTCGAACAAAGGTGGGTATCCCGCCTGGCCAATTTCAATTACACGGTCTCATACCGAAGTGGAAAGTTGAACGGAAATGCTGATGCCCTTTCACGTCTGCCAACTACAGATGTCGCAGAACAAGTTGAAGATCTTGACGAGGACATCGAGACCCCAGCATTCAAATTTTGTGGAACAGGTCGAACTGTCACTTCTGATCCCTTGTCTGCCTCCATTGAGTTACAGGATGGCGACTCACCGAGTGATCCGATCCCCTGTGATTGGTCAAGTATTTAACGGCAGAGCCTCGTGTTAAGACAACTATTAGACTTACTCCAACAGAACCGCCGGTTAAATAAGATCCAACGAGCTGAAGCCGATCCAGAATTGGTAAAATGGCTGCGACATAGGGATCGTATCCAGATGAAACAAGGTCTTCTAGTACGAGTCGGCACAGATCCCGGCACTCATCAGAGGATTACTCAAATTGTCGTTCCCAGAGAACAGGTCTCCATGCTATTAGAGGCCTATCATGATCGATCCGGGCACTTCGGAGTGCAAAAGTCAGAAGCAATATTGAGGAAGAGATACTTTTGGATTAGCATGAGAGAGGATATTGAAAAGTGGTGCCGGAACTGTGTGCCGTGTAGTCTCAAGCGACATCCCGATGCTAGCCAGAAAGATGTATTACACCCCATTAAGAGTCGATACCCATTGCAGATTGTCGCACTGGACCACGTGAAGCTTGAACCTAGCGCCAGTGGGTATCAGTATGCCTTGACCATGACTGACCATTATAGTAAATTCCTGATCGTGGTCCCGGCTAAGGATCTTCCAGCAAAGACCACCGCTGAATTATTCCTCCAACATTTCGCTAGGCCGTATGGGTATCCTGATTGTATCCTGACGGACCAAGGTCCTGCGTTTGAATCGCAACTTTTTCGGGAACTTTGTTCTTATTATGGTTGTCAGAAGGTGAGAACTACAGTCTACCACCCACAGGGGAATGGCCTGTGCGAACGAGCTAATCAAATCGTCATTAGTATGTTGAGAAGTCTGTCGATGGGGGATCGGGCCAAATGGCCAACTCTACTACAGGAGCTTACATATCTGTACAACAATACGGAACATTGCTCCACAGGATTTACACCTTACTACCTTATGTTTGGCCGGCGGGGAAAGTTGCCTCAGGACTTGGAATTGTTACCTACGGAGAGTCATACTGATAACCCCCAAACTGACTGGCTCCGTGAACACCAACGGAGGATAAAAACAGCCCAAGCAATTGTGGAAAGGCGACTACGGGTGGTCCATCAGCGTCAAAAAGAAAATTATAATACACATTGCCGGCCCGTGCCTATAAAAGTCGGGGATAGAGTCTGGAAAAGACGGAACCATCGCCGTAGTAAATTGGACACGTGGTGGGAAAATCTCCCCTATGTCGTGATTGGTGTTCCGGACGGTGAACACTATACTTACAAAATCCGCCGCAATACGGAGGGGCCAATCAGCGTTGTGTCCCGTGAACAAATTAAACCTTGTATCGCAACCTTTCATGAGGAAGGACGAAACTTACCTGTCGTGGATGGTCAGGGATCCTCGGAGCTCATACCATTCCACGATCCCATGGAGCTCTTATTGTTCATGGGCGGCCCTGCTACGCCGAGTTCGGGAGAATCTATAGCCCCAGATCCCATAGAAAAAAGGTCCCCTGAACGTAATGACTCCGCTTGTAGTAAAAGCGTCTCGGAAAAAAAGGAAATGCTTACCCCAGTAAATTGGAGATCAAAACGCAGTACTCAAGGTACACTACCCTTAAGGTATCGAGAGTAAATTATTTGGTATATATATGTGTATGGTATTGATATTTGTAATTAATCCTTATCAACTGTAAGAGTAGTTTCTGTAATGGATGTCGGGATGGACAAATGCGTGAGGACACGCATCGTTCTACTGGGTGTGTATGTGACACCCCACTACATCCCACCTAACTGTGGAGTCCCTGCTTTATTGTAATAGACTTTTTGGGAAAACAGTACTGGGAAATACATTGGTGACAGTGGAAAAGTGGGTGTCCGTGGACACATATAGTGCATATTTGGGGCAGTAGTGGGACCAGTGAAGGGAACCAGCGCGTGGTAAAGGACTGGTGGATTGCACCCACGCGCCGGCCACATAGGAACTCGTGCCCCGGGCAGCCGTTAAGAAAATAATAAACTGCGCACTTGCCCCCTGGAGCCTGAAGAGACTGGAGCAGGACTGCACAGCTCCGTTCGTTTTGGCTCTCCCCAGCGCGGCACCAAGCGTGGGATCCCCCGTGTTACCCAGCAAACAGAGGAGAAAGACGAGAGTGATACCGCGATCAGAAGGACGGAGGCGGCGGTGGTATCCGATCCCTGATCTGGCTGGGACATCAGTGCGGCTCCAGCAATTCTGCTCAAGGGGAGCTGTCAGCGGCAAGGACGTGAGTGTCTCCCGGTCTGCTCAAGGGGAGCTGTCAGCGGCGAGGACGTGAGTGTCTCCCCGGCCGCGGATGGAGTAGCTGCGGTAGTGTGCAAGAGCTTCCCAGCTTGTCAGTGGTGGGCGGCCCTGAAGGGTGGATTCCGCCCCATAGAGACGCGCACGGAGGCGGGGGTTGGGAGTTTGCACACATACCACATAAGAAGGTAGCTGCTGCAGCAGGGAAGACCCTGCCCCCTGGAGTTGGAAAGCCTCATTACATGATCTATCCGACTGACAGGAGAGGACGATCGACCCCAGTAAGTGAAACAGGGCAGTGGGGGTGTATTCAAGACAGACAGCTAATTATAAGGAAACATCAGGGGTAGTCTGCTCTAGCCCACAATTTATATTATCTTCACTGTCAGTCTATAGACATATGTAACCAGAGTACTAACCCATGTTACCATCATATGCCACTTTGTGATTAAATATAGATAGACATTAGTAAAATATCACGGCAGAAGCGGATTAAAAGATCCCTACCGAAAGTCACCAATTAGCTCTGGGATATTTGGCTTCACGGCTTTACGGCTTGAATATTATGCCCTTTATCCTCGACACTGGCAGTAAGTTACATTAGACTTATAATAGGAACTTAACCCAGACCGTGAGCGACCCGTAGTCTTTAAATAACCGGTGGCATATCATTTGAAAGAATTGAAGTCTCATTATTTATTGATGACTAGAAGAACAGGGATCTCACTGCAGAAGATATCATTACTTCACATAACCTGCACTTTAGTGACGTAGCTAAAGTAAGGATTCCACAGCGTCTTAGCGTCTTGCAGAAATCCCAGTTAGATGCAACAAATTGTTCTTAATAAGCTACACAAATTGTTAGAAAGTTGATTGTCTTAGCCTCGGAGACCGTAGTGTATGACGGTGTTAGGGTCTCCTGCCCTGTGCTGCCTCGTCGTCATGGCAACCGGGAGACAAGTGCTAGCGGAGTAACCTGAGCGCAGCTGATACTCCGGTTCGGGTCTTTTGCTGTGCAGTGGTTATAGGCTCTGTGCACGGCAGGGGATCCGGTGCTGGTTTTTGTGCTCACAGTCTGTGAGGTCTGAGTAGGGCGTGGACAGCACCTGCTTTATAAGGTCTCTTCTCAGGTTAAGCAGATGCTGCTGAATCTTTGTTGGTTAGTCAGTTCCTGAAAGTTAGCCAGTACTGTGTAGCTTTGTATTTGTTTGTTGCTTACTGCAAATAGGCCTGGGGATTTGGTATTACACTCTGCCAATCCAGACCTAGCAGTAAGACTGGAGTCAGTCGTTTAGCTTGCTGGGGTTCTGTTACTACTCTGTGAACTTAGCAAGTTTGCGGCTGTATTCTAAGACTTGCCTGTCTAATCCTGTCTCACTGTGCTAGGTGTCAGGGGTCAGTTTAGTGGCAGTAAGCTGAACCTGTGCACTGCAAGTGAGAATTAGGATTGTGGAGACTCTCCTTGTGTCTATCATTCCATCTCTGACCAAGGAGTTTACTGCCACACCCGTTGGTAACCCTTTAGGGTTTTGCTGTTGCCCTTAGCAACAGCATTTCGGGTTCTCTACGTATTAAAACACAACATCTTGCTTTTCTCATCTGAGCATTACTAATACAAGGGAGACACCCAGTTCCTTAGCCTCTGGGCTTCTCTGTTCACTTTGTGTGTGTTTTGTTACCCTATCACCTTCTGTGTACGTAATGTCATATTCCCCAGTCTGTCTGTGAGTCCATTTGTTTTGCATACCTATCTGTTCTGACACCAGTGCTTTCCTGCAGGCACTGGTGTGCATAACATATTCAGCAGCCTAATACTCCTGTTGAAATTTTGTGGGAATATGGAGCATACCCCTCAAAATACGTTGCAACAGGTGGTCGATCAGGTGCAGGTCCTGACTCGACAATTTAATGATTTGTCCATTAAAATGCACACCTCCCAGGCTGCTGGCGGAGCTCCCGCAGCAGCAGCACCTGCAGGGGTTAAGGAGCCGAAAGTAAATCTCCCGGATCGTTTTTCTGGAGATCGCTCGCAGTTCTTTTGTTTCAAGGAGAGCTGCAAGCTATACTTCCGGCTTAGGCCTCAGTCTTCTGGGTCGGAGATTCAGCGGGTGGGCATAGTGATTTCCTTGCTACAAGGAGACCCACAGGTCTATGGGTTGCAGCCTGACTGTCCGTCGCTTAAAAGTGTTGATGCTTTTTTTACGGCACTGGGCATGTTGTATGATGACCCTGACAAGACGGCCTCAGCCGAGGCTCAGATTTCGATCCTTAAGCAAGGGCGAAGGCCAGTTGAGGTTTACTGTACGGAGTTTCGGAGGTTGGCCCATGATACCCAGTGGAATGACCCAGCCCTGAGACACCAGTACCGAAGAGGTCTTTCTAACCAGATAAAGGACCAACTGGTACAATATCCCTTGCCTGATAGCTTGGATCAGCTCATGCAGTTATCCATCCGGGTGGATAGACGGCTGAGAGAGCGTAGGCTTGAAAGGGAGACTGAGATTTCCTTCTTTCCCAAGGGAACCTCAGACTCTCCGAGGAATTTTCCGAGGAGCCTATGCAGATTGGGGCTACCCACCTCTCCTCGCGTGAGAAGACGCGGAGGAGACAGCAGGGGTTGTGTTTGTACTGTGGGAATAAAGGTCATGTGGTAGTATCATGCCCAGAAAAGCCGGAAAACTTCAGGGCCTGAGGGTGATGGGAAATATCCTGTCAGGCCAGAAGTCAGAATTTCCCAAGAAGACTTTTATCATTCCGGTGACCATGAAGATCCTCGGTCAAACTGTCAAGACTGAGGCCTTTGTGGACAGTGGGGCCGACGGGGTTTTTATGGACCGCCAATTCGCCCTGAAACACTCTGTTCCCTTAGTACCCTTGGCATCGGAAATTGAGATTTGTGGGTTAAACGGGGAACCATTATCCCAAGGTAAAATTATCTCTTGCACTAGCCAGATTTCTTTGTTTATTGGAGCCACACACTCTGAAAAATTGTCCTTTTATGTGACTGTCTGTACTTTTGCCCCATTGGTGTTGGGGTTACCCTGGTTAAGGGCCCACAATCCTCAATTTGACTGGGTCTCTGGGGAGATTCTTAGTTGGGGTACTGATTGTTTCAGGAGTTGCTTGAGCCTTCCAGTCAGGCTCTCGCAGCTAAGTTTGCCAGGATTGCCAGGGTGTTATGCAGATTTTGCGGATGTGTTCTCCAAAAAAGTTGCAGAGGTACTACCTCCCCATCGCCCCTATGACTGTGCCATTGATTTGTTGCCAAATGCTAAGCTTCCCAAGAGCAGGTTGTACTCCCTGTCACGTCCTGAAACTCAGGCTATGGCAGAGTACATTCAGGAGAACTTGGCTAAGGGATTTATCAGACCTTCACAGTCTCCAGTTGGGTCGGGGTTCTTCTTCGTGGGTAAAAAGGACGGTTCGTTGCGACCCTGCATCGACTTCAGGGAATTGAACCGTATCACGATTAAAAACTCATACCCACTGCCTCTCATTTCGGTCTTGTTTGACCAGCTTCGTACTGCCACCATTTTTTCTAAGATTGACCTACGCGGTGCGTACAATCTAATCCGAATAAGAGAGGGGGATGAATGGAAGACTGCCTTTAATACCCACTCAGGGCATTATGAATATTTGGTGATGCCTTTTGGGCTCTGTAATGCCCCGGCAGTCTTCCAGGATTTCATGAATGATGTGCTCAGGGAATATTTGGATAGATTCTTAGTTGTATACTTAGATGACATCCTAATCTTCTCCCATTCCCTGGAGGAACATCGGAAGCATGTACGCTTAGTCTTCCAGAAACTCAGAGACCACCGGCTAGGGGCGAAGCTGGAGAAGTGCGAATTTGAAGTTCAGCAAATCGCATTTCTAGGATATATTATCTCCCCAGAAGGTTTCCAAATGGAGGGTTCCAAGGTACAGGCAGTCCTGGATTGGGTGCAGCCCACTAGTTTGAAGGCGCTTCAGCGTTTCCTGGGCTTTGCGAATTTTTATAGACGATTTATCGCTGGATTTTCGTCTATAGTGGCGCCCTTGGTGGCACTCACTAAGAAAGGGGCGGATGTTGCTCACTGGTCTTGTGAGGCTAAAGCGGCTTTTGCCCGTCTCAAAAGGGCATTTGTTTCGGCCAAGGTGCTGCGACACCCAGATCCAGAGCGTCCTTTTGTGGTGGAGGTGGATGCCTCTGAGATGGGTATTGGGGCAGTGCTTTCTCAGATGGGAGTGTCTGATAATCGCCTTCATCCCTGTGCTTACTTTTCCCGTAAATTTTCGCCTGCCGAGATGAATTATGACGTGGGTAACCGGGAATTGTTGGCTATTAAGGATGCACTCGAGACACTGGCTTGAGGGGGCCAAGTTTGTGGTCTCAATTCTCACTGACCATAAGAATCTGGCATATTTAGAGTCAGCGAAGCGTCTCAATGCCAGGCAGGCACGATGGGCTTTGTTTTTTGCTCGCTTTAATTTTTTGATAACATATCGCCCTGGGTCAAAAAACATCAAGGCTGATGCGCTCTCGCGGAGTTTTGCTCCAATCCAGGAGACCACCGAGGAGCCGTTGCCCATTGTTTCCCCATCATGTATTAAAGTGGGCATTACCCAGGACCTCTTATCATTAGTCCTTAGAGCACAGGAGCAGGCTCCTCCAGACCTTCCGGTAGGTCTTTTGTTTGTGCCTCCTAGGTTAAGACAGCGAGTGTTCCTGGAATTCCATGCCAAGAAGTCGGCAGGTCACCCGGGTATTGCCAGAACTCGGGAGTTGCTATCTAGGGCGGTGTGGTGGCCCTCGGTGGCTAAGGATGTGGATCAGTGGATTCGGGCATGTGACATCTGTGCCCGAAATAAGACTCCTAGAGGGGTTCCTGTTGGCCCATTACATCCACTCTCTATCCCATCTAAGCCATGGACCCACATTTCAATGGATTTTGTGGTGGACTTGCCCAAATCCTCGGGGATGACAGCCATCTGGGTTGTCGTTGACAGGTTTTCGAAGATGGCGCACTTCGTTCCACTGGTTGGGCTGCCATCGGCCAGACGCCTGTCTGAATTATTTATGCTGCATGTTGTGCGTCTCCACGGGTTGCCACTTGATGTGGTCTCTGACCGCGGATCCCAGTTTGTGGCCAAATTCTGGAGGGCATTTTGTTCAGATCTCCAGATTTCTGTCAGCTTGTCGTCAGGCTACCATCCGCAGTCTAATGGGCAGACTGAAAGGGTGAACCAGTCCTTGGAGCAGTTCCTCAGGTGTTATGTCTCCAAGTGTCAGACTGACTGGGTTGCTCATCTGTCCATGGCGGAGTTTGCCTATAACAACGTGGCTCACTCTGCTACAGGGATCTCTCCCTTCCTTTGTGTGTATGGGCATCATCCTAAGGCCAATTCTTTTGACCCCCTGGACTCCACGCCTGGTGGTTCCTCTGTGGTTTCGGTCCTTAGAGGTATTTGGCGGAAAGTGAAGAAAGCCCTTGTGTCTGTGTCATTAGTGACCAAAAGGGTTTTTGATAAGCGGAAAAGACCCTGCAGCTTCAAATTAGGAGACTTTGTCTGGTTGTCTACCAAGAATTTGAAGTTGAGACAGCCATCTCATAAGTTAGGCCCCCGGTTCATCGGCCCTTATAAGATCACCAGGGTTATCAATCCGGTGGCATTTCAGTTAGATCTGCCCCGTTCTTTGGGTATCAATAAAACATTTCATTGTTCCCTTTTAAAACGGGCGATTAGTAATCCTTCTTCCAGTGGAAGACCTTCCCCTCTTCTGATACGTGGCCAGAGGGAGTTTGTTGTTGAAAGGATTCTTGACTCCAAGGTGGTTCGGGGTCGGCTGTCATTTTTGGTGCAGTGGAAGGGGTATGGCCCGGAGGAGCGGTCGTGGGTGCGCAGTTGTGATCTTCATGCCCCCAGACTGATACGCTCTTTCTTCTCGCAGTTCCCCGATAAACCCGGTGGTAGGGGTTCTTTGACCCCTCGTCAGAGGGGGGGTACTGTTAGGGTCTCCTGCCCTGTGCTGCCACGTCATCATGGCAACCAGGAGACAAGTGCTAGCGGAGTAACCTGAGCGCAGCTGATACTCCGGTTCGGGTCTTTTGCTGTGCAGTGGTTATAGGCTCTGTGCACGGCAGGGGATCCGGTGCTGGTTTTTGTGCTCACAGTCTGTGAGGTCTGAGTAGGGCGTGGACAGCACCTGCTTTATAAGGTCTCTTCTCAGGTTAAGCAGATGCTGCTGAATCTTTGTTGGTTAGTCAGTTCCTGAAAGTTAGCCAGTACTGTGTAGCTTTGTATTTGTTTGTTGCTTACTGCAAATAGGCCTGGGGATTTGGTATTACACTCTGCCAATCCAGACCTAGCAGTAAGACTGGAGTCAGTCGTTTAGCTTGCTGGGGTTCTGTTACTACTCTGTGAACTTAGCAAGTTTGCGGCTGTATTCTAAGACTTGCCTGTCTAATCCTGTCTCACTGTGCTAGGTGTCAGGGGTCAGTTTAGTGGCAGTAAGCTGAACCTGTGCACTGCAAGTGAGAATTAGGATTGTGGAGACTCTCCTTGTGTCTATCATTCCATCTCTGACCAAGGAGTTTACTGCCACACCCGTTGGTAACCCTTTAGGGTTTTGCTGTTGCCCTTAGCAACAGCATTTCGGGTTCTCTACGTATTAAAACACAACATCTTGCTTTTCTCATCTGAGCATTACTAATACAAGGGAGACACCCAGTTCCTTAGCCTCTGGGCTTCTCTGTTCACTTTGTGTGTGTTTTGTTACCCTATCACCTTCTGTGTACGTAATGTCATATTCCCCAGTCTGTCTGTGAGTCCATTTGTTTTGCATACCTATCTGTTCTGACACCAGTGCTTTCCTGCAGGCACTGGTGTGCATAACAGACGGTGACAGTAAATCGACATCTCCGCCAAGAACCACTAACAAACCCGGGTTTGCAACATTCAAGTTTCAACTACTATGTCACTCCGACTTCTACTGTCAACCTAATTCATCAAAATATAACATTTACAACAGGGATAGTGACTTCACCCTTAAGGAAAGGAAGGGAACAGCTCTCACCCTAAGCGCGCCAACGGTATGTCAGTCAGCTGAACGGTCTTAAGTGAGCTCAAGGGAGAGTATTTAGTATACCTGATTATAGGGTAAAACGAGGGGTCAGGTACTTACTATTCTAATGTATGTATGTAATATCTGAATCTTCATACTAAGTCATAGAGGCGGCAACTATAAAAATGCTGTTGTAAAAGTCTTGTATAACGATATATAAATAATCCACTGTATTCACGTGCTAGTGTAGACACTATATTCATTTGAGTTAAATTAGATTATTTACTCTTGATTTCTAATTCTAAAGAAAAAAGGATACCCGTTCCAGTATAATAAATTGAAGTTTATTATTTATTCTGTTGTAATCAGTTATTATTCTGTCAGGAAATTCTGAATTGTCCGAAGTCCTACTATTCTTACCTTTGAAAGGCTGAAAGCTAGAAGATCTAGTCCATCGATCCAGGTAACAGAGATTCACAAACACTCTTGTCACCGAGTCTTAATAATACACTTGTCCGGGTATTACATAAGCACAGAATGTATTTATGTTTCATATACACCTGGGGGGTAATTCCAAGTTGATCGCAGCAGGAAATTTTTTAGCAGTTGGGCAAAACCATGTGCACTGCAGGGGAGGCAGATATAACATGTGCAGAGAGAGTTAGATTTGGGTGGGTTATTTTGTTTCTGTGCAGGGTAAATACTGGCTGCTTTATTTTTACACTGCAATTTAGATTGAAGATTGAACACACAACACCCAAATCTAACTCTCTCTGCACATGTTAAATCTGCCTCCCCTGCAGTACACATGATTTTGCCCAACTGCTCAGCCTGAAGGTCATTTAATACAATATTTTTAATAACTTTGTGTATTAAACAAAGTTTGTGTACATTGAGCCATCAGAAAACAAAGGTTTCACTATCTCAGTCTCACTCCAAAAATTCCATATTTCGGAATATTCCGTATTTTGCAATACTTGGTTATGGGATACTCAACCTGTACATAGATGCAGCAGTATATACATGTGGCCATTATACACAGATGCAGCAATATATACATGTGGGTATTCAGAGGCGGAACTACCGCCAGTGCAACCAGTGCGTTGCACTGGGGCCCGCCACTGTCCTGGGGCCCAAAGCATGTAATGAGTCAAACTGACTCATTACATGCCGCTGTGTGCTGCGGGCAACCGCTTCCCGCAGCACACAGCCGCCTGGACAGGAGAGGAGAGCAGCGCAGGCAGCGGACACGGGGGGGAAGGAGGAGGAGGGAGGTGGAGGAGGGAGGTGGAGGAGGGAGCCGCAGCAGCGCTGTGTTATAGGTTGAGGCGCTGCTGCTGCTCTCCCTCTCACTGGCGCACGCGTACCCAAAAAAAACCCCTGATTAACTTAAAAGATTTTTTTCGGATCGCGGGTCACGATCGTAGCTCCGCCCACTCGGGGCATTAGGCTCCGCCCAATCGCAGCATTTTATCCGCTATTCGCTTGCCTGTGGTGAGGGGATGTCATCATTCCAGGCAGGATCCCTAGTGCTGGAGAGAAGATTCAACGGAGTAAAATAGGTCTGTGCATTATGGTATAGTTCACTTATACACCCAGAATGCACATGTGCACAGATGTTCATTATGCTCAAATCTGCCTATTTGTCCTAGAGCTTGTCACATGGGCCCTGAAACGTTGGTTATTTCATGACACCTCAATATACGATCGATTATTTGCAGGGGGCGCATGTTGTGGCTGGGGGGGCTGTCTGCCGTAATGTGTAAAAAGGCACGCTGTCTGCCGTTATGTGTAACAAGGGCACGCTGTCTGCCGTTATGGGTAACAAGGGCACGCTGTCTGCCGTAATGTGTAAAAAAAGGAACGCTGTCTGCCGTTATGTGTAACAAGGGCACGCTGTCTGCCGTTATGTGTAAAAAGGGGAATCTGTCTGCCGTAAGGTGTAAAAGGGTCTCTACCTGGTGTAGTGATGCTACTGTGCGGCATAATTTGAATAATGGAGACTACTGTGCACCGTTTTATGAATTGGTATTATTTTGTGGCCACACCCCTTCCCCATGAAGCCACGGCCCTATGTATTTTTGCGCACGCCTACGGCGCGCACTGCCCCTGTTTTGCATGCAGGGGTGGGGCTCCGATGCTGTTTATTGCACACGGTGCTAAAATGTCTAGTTACGGCACTGTTGCTAGGTATCCATTTCTCTGGCCCTGAGCAGATCCCCCTCACCAGATCCTCTCCAGGGATGAGGGGGTGGACTTGGATGGGATGAGAGGGGGGGCCCAAAGCATTTGTCGCACCTGGGCCCACCGCTCGCTAGTTCCGCCACTGTGGGTATTATACACAGATGCAGCAATATATACTGCTGTAAATTTGGTGATTAGGAGGCACTGCATCACCTGTCATAGACTTTTTCCTCCAGAGTTTTGGCTATAAAAATGATTACAATAATACAAAGAAAATATTTCTAAAATTTTCTCTCTATTTTCCATATACTTTATATAATCAAAACTCTGTCGTATACATTAGTATGACCGGAAAAAAGGGCCGGATTAAGGTCTGTGGGGGCCCCCGGGCAACAAATTTATGGGGCCCCCACACACTGTCCTCACAAGTGCAAAAAAAACCATCGGAGTGGGAGTACAGCATTTACCTGTCTCCTCTCCGTCCTCCTCGGCAGCTGAGCTGTTCCTTTACTTCTGCGGCCGCCGAGGAGCTTTACAGCAGCGTGAAGTCTCGCAAGATAATGTCAAATCACGCTAGACTTCACACTGCAGTGAGTGAAGCTCCTCGGCGGCCACAGCTGTAATGGAACGTCTCAGCTGCCGAGGAGGACGGAGAGGAGACAGGTAAATGCTGTACGCCTACTCCAATATCTTTTTTGCAGTTGTGAGGACAGTTAATCCGGCTCTGCACAAAAGGCTCTGCCTCACCTCACTGCACATCACTGATGTCGCCCCCATTTTCTGGCTGGTGTCTACATCTTCCAACGCAGATGTACTGGCCTTGGCTACAGATCTGAGATGGCTATTCAGAGTAACTTGAGGATTCTTGCAAGTGATATGATGCTGCGCATGCCGACACAGCAGCGGATCACACGTTATGGAAAGCAGATGTTATCCCAGGGCATTATTTGCTGTGTTTTCATCTGCACTTTTGGATGCAGCTTTACTGGCCCTGGCAGCGTGATTTACCCAGACATCCTGAGTAACCTCTGGGTTGCTGAGATGTCCGATGTCCACACAGTTGATCTGATACTGCGTATTTGATTGTAGCAGTGGATCAGAGAAGCTGCCAGGAGGCATCTATTTACACAAGACGCCTCCAGTGGCATTTACATATAGTCACACAGCCACTCGTATAAAGACACATCGACGACAATAGACTCCACCTCTGAATCAGCCCCTCAGATCTAAATTGTAGTGTAAAATAAAACTGTCCAGGTTTTTGGCTACATGCAGTGGCATAGCCAGAACTTTGTAGGCCCCATAGCAGCAACATTTTAAGTAGCCTCCATCCTAATGCTTCTGGAGAAACACTTTCTTAGTATGGGTTGCTCATTGTATGCTCCATTGTAGTGCTCTAGTGGATTTTATGCCACATAGTAGTGACCTAGTTCATTTTATGCCCCATAGCAGTACCTCCAGTTCATATTATGCAACATTGTAGTGCCCCCAGGTTATATTATGCACACAGTGACCTGTGTCAACTCCATTGACTGTTCTGACTGTGTTGCTTTATACGGGTTCAGTATGAGTTCCCGATGGACAGGATGTCGGCGTTCAGAATACCGACAGCGGCATTTCGACTATCAGAATCCCAACAGTCCCATGTAAAGTACCCTAACCCTCCCCTGCCTCCTACCCCAACCCTCCCTTTCCCACTGCCTGAACCTAACCCTCCCCGCTTGGTGCCTAACCATGAGCTCCCCTTCTAAGTGCCTAAACCTAACCCACCCTCTCCTATACCTAACTCTATCCTTTCCGTCCCTGCACCCTAACTCTAACCCCCTTCTTGTGGTTAGATCTACCCTCTTATCTCCCGCATCCTGCTGGAAGAGCATTTGGGATTCCGGCTGCCGATATTTTGACGCTGGTATCGCGAGTGGCGTCGGTATCTAGATGCCAGGCTTGTGGTGTCCTTCGGGATCCCAGCGTCGGTATTTCGTCTGCCATGATTCCGTCCATTGGGAACTTAACTGCATCCCCTTTATGTTGTTTTGTAGTGCATGCATGTTAATCAAGGGAATGGGGGGGTATTAATGCAATGTCAGGCGTAAATATTTTGTCATTTGTATGCAGATTCTTCATTTCCATGTGATATTTTGAAACACCAGGGACTGAGATGCCTGTTTTCCCAACTTCACTCCCCCTTATGACAATAGCGGAATATGTCACCGCACATAGGCATGTATCTATAATAATTAAGCCCAGGATTCTTAGACTGTAACCTGTTCTAATCCTATCCCATTACACTAAGAATTTCAGTTTCATTTTATGTTTTATGCACCAGGGAATAACATACTGAATGTTTTCAGGACCTAAAATAACCTAATATGAGTGTCAGAACCTAAAATGACCAATTTTGACTGTTAGAAACTAAAAAGACCTAATTCTGTTACTTAAGAAACTATGAGCCTAATTCAGACCTGATCGCTCGCTAGGGTTTTTTTGCACTGCTGCGAACAGATAGTCGTCGCCAGGGGTTAAAGTGGGCCGGAACGGGGCGGAACTGTAATTGGAGGCAGAACGCAGTTCCGCCGCCGTTCCGCCCACATTTTCAAAGTAGCTATCTACAGAACAGTACTAACAGTAGAACTAGTATTGTGTACTGTCTGTCACGGTGGCACTGCTCTGCCGCGCGCCCCCCCCGCAAAGTGTACTAAGTGAGCTGCACTGCACTCACAGTCAATCAGGGGCAGGGCTGCTGCTTATGGTCACCACGGACGCGATTCACTGACCTGGCTGGCGCCCGTCCCCCATCACAGTCTTACTGGCTGACAAAGTTCCCGACTCCGCCCCCTTATCTCTCGGCATACTGCTGCTGCGTGCGCTGATAGTAGCCGTAAGGACATAGGATAGTCTCATAAGCAGAGAGAGAAGGGGGCGGAGTCGGGCACTTCGGCAGCCAGTAATACGGGGAGAGGGGGCGGAGTAATACGGGGGGTGGAGTTGGACACTTCGGCCCTTCACTACCGCGGGGCTGGGGGAGCGGGCGCCAGGGCGATGAGGTGAATCGTGTTCGTGCATGGTGAGCAGCACTGAGTGACTGTGACTGCTCAGCTCACTGTCTCAGCCTGAGACATCAGCTGAGCTGTATATAGTGTCTGTGTCTTTTTAACTTTGCGCAAGCGGAGGATGGCTTCTTCTGGGCGGGCTACCGTTGATGCTAGATTCAAGTGGCCTAAGGGACCTTTTACGCCAGGGGGAGGAGCCACGACACAAGGTTGAGGAGCTAGGCCAGGGGGATAGGTCCTCTACTATCCACGCCACCAACTATTACTTTTAGTAATCAGGTGGTGAGCGAAGTGAGCCTGTGAGGGTACTTTTTGGGATACCCTGTTCGCCCGTAGCTCCTCCACCTGGTGACGTGTCTCCTCCCCTAGTGAAGTCAGAAGGTCCCTTCTCCCACTCCGATTTAGAACCAACCTTACCGTTATGGCTGTGCTGTGGGTCTGCCCGCTCATGTCACTAGACGTGGTGAGAGGGGGTGGGCGGTACTAAAGATTAACCCGCCCCACCTCTAGTCCCTTTCTGGCGTCGGGAAAGAGACACCTCCTCCTCACGTATCCTTGTCTCCTGATGTGAGGATAGAGAAAAGCCACACCACCCTTACTGAGAATGCCCATGCGGATGCTGAATGAAGGGCCACACCACCCTTACTGAGAATGCCCATGCGGATGCTCAATGAAGGGACCAGAGACTGGTAAAAGTTAAAACCAGTTCCACCTTCTCTGACTCACCTCACCCGATGTTAGCCCGGTGCTGCAGGGAGATGCCGGGCACCCACTGAGATTGTTTTACCAGCGGGCGCCCAGCTCCCTCTCCACAGCAGAAGCCAGAGGCAGGAGCTCACTACTGAGCTCCGGCTTCCGGCTCTGTCAGTGTGCGCTATGGGAGAGATGTCATGACGTCTCTCCCATAGCGCTGAAGAGCGGATGCCCAGGGGACTGCAGTGGTCGGACGCGGGAGCGGGGCACGGTGAGTATGGTGTGGGTTTTTTTTTTCCATATGTGTAGCGGCGCGTCTACTGGGGCTAACTACTGGGGGGGTTTTACTATTGGGGGCAATCCACATGGGGCAAGCTACTGGGGGGCATTACTACAGGGGCATTACTACTGGGGGGAAAAATACAGGGGCATTACTACTTGGGGCATTACTACAGGGGCATTACTACAGGGGAGCAAACTATAAGGGGGAAAGCTACTGGGGGGCATTACTACAAGGGGGCTAAACTACAGGGCGGCTAAATTATTGGGGCGATTACTACTTGGGGGCATTACCAGTGGGGGCTAAACTACAAGGGGGCATAATTACAGGGGCTAAACTACAAGGGGGCAAGCTACTGGGGGCTAAACTGCTGGGGGCATTACTAATGGGGGCTAAACTACAGGGGCTAAACTACTGGTGGCATAACTGCATGGGGCATTACCACTGGAGGCTAAACTACATGGGGCAAACTACATGAGGACTAAACTATGGGGGGCATTACCACTGGGAGGCTAAACTAAAGAGGAGGTTAACTACTTGGGTCATAACTTCAGGGGCATTACCACTGGGGGGATAATAAAGCCAGCCTGGTCCCAGATCCGCTGCAGCCGCACTCAGCCTTATTTGCCGCCCTCAGACCTCTGCATGCCCACAGCCTCCTCCTCCGCAGTATCTCCGAGTCCCACAGCCTCCTCCACCCCACGCCTACCACAGCCTTCTCGTCCACCGCAGATCACTGCCGCTGCTAAACAGGTAATCTTACCCTGCTGCCTTTCTCTCTCCCTAGTCCCTACTGTATGTCCTCACCCTCTCTCTGTCACTCTCTCTGTCCCTGCTGTCACTTTCCATGTCCCTGCTGTCACTCTCCCTGTCCCTTTGTCACTCTATAATGTGAATTTCGGCTCATTCTGTGTGCTATAATGTGAATTTTGGCTCATACCGTGTGCTATAATGTGAATTTTGGCTCATACAGTGTGTTATAATGTGAATTTCGGCTCATTCTGTGTGCTATAATGTGAATTTCGGCTCATACCGTGTGGTATAATGTGAATTTTGGCTCATACCTTGTGCTATAATCTGAAGTTTTGCTCATACCGTGTGCTATAATGTGAATTTCGGCTCATACCGTGTGCTATAATGTAAAGTTTTGCTCATACCGTGTGCTATAATGTAAAGTTTTGCTCATACCGTGTGCTATAATGTGAATTTTCGGCTCATACCGTGTGCTATAATGTGAATTTTGGCTCATACCGTGTGCTATAATGTGAATTTCGGCTCATACTTTTTGGCATAATATGGAAGGGGCACCGGTAAGGGGTCCTACTATTGTGGTGCATAATGTGTATAAGGCGTATATGGGGGGTAATTCCAAGTTGATCGCAGCAGGAATTTTTTTAGCAATTGGGCAAAACCATGTGCACTGCAGGGGAGGCAGATTTAACATGTACAGAGAGAGTTAGATTTGGGTGGGGTGTGTTCAATCTGCAATCTAATTTGCAGTGTAAAAATAAAGCAGCCAGGATTTACCCTGCACAGAAATAAAATAACCCACCCAAATCTAACTCTTTCTGCACATGTTATAACTGCCTCCCCTGCAGTGCACATGGTTTTGCCCAATTGGTAAAAAAATTCCTGCTGCGATCAACTTGGAATTACCCCCATGGTGTGGTAAACTACACGGAAGGACATGCCCCCTCTGAGTGGCCATGCCCCCTTTTCCAGAGCGCGCGCGCCTTGGGCGCACACATAATTACAGCCTTCACTTGTCCATACCCCCACTTCAAAATTTCCACCTCAACCACTGGGTGCTAAAAACTGTGGGCATTATTACTATTGTGTGACCACACCCCTTTCTTTCTCAAGACCACAACCCTTTTTCTGCTGTGTGCGCCTACGCCGCGCACAATACCTTTATTCCATGGGCGCCGTGGGGAGGGGGGTGAGTTCCAACACCTCTCTAGGACCACTTTAAGCACTGGTCGCCGCCCATAGTGGAGTGGTTTTTCGCTTTGCAAGTGTGCGATCGCATGTGTAGCCGAGCGGTACAAAAAGATTTTGTGCAGTCTCTGAGTAGCCCAGGACTTACTCAGCCACTGCGAACACTTCAGCCTGCAAATGCACGGACACGCCTGCGTTTTTCCAGACACTCCCTGAAAATGGTCAGTTGATACCCACAAACGGCTTCTTTCGTCCGTACGAATGGATGCTTCGAACAAACCCATTGCTGAACGGCGATCCGCTTTTTACCTGTGCGACGCGCCTGCACATTGCAGTTCTGACGTGATCGCAGCACTGCAAAAAAACGAGCAATCAGGTCTGAGTTACCCCTTATATACATTTACTGTGGAAATGTGTGGCATGAGCAGTTTCATATGTAATTCATATATATAGATGTGTCCTTTACAGTGATAGTTTTTAGATCCTAAAAATCCGGGGACTAATAATAATGCACCCCAGAGCATGAGCCAATGGTTTGAAGACATTGCTGCAGAAATGGAACATATGCAGAAGATAGCAAGACCAGTACACCCTTGATGTCACAAAAGAACATTTCCATTCTTGCATGCATATGGGTGGTCATTCCGAGTTGATCGCTAGCTGCATTTGTTCGCAGCACAGCGATCAGGCTAAAAACGGCAGTTCTGCGCATGCGAATGCTGCGCAATGCGCACGGACGACGTATGGGCACAACGAACGATGCAGTTTTGCACAGGGTCTAGCAATGCATTTCAGTCGCACTAGTTGCCGCAGAGTGATTGACATGAAGTGGGCATTTCTGGGTGGCAACTGACCGTTCTCAGGGAGTGTTCGGAAAAACGCAGGCGTGGCTGGGCGAACGCTGGACGGGTGTGTGACGTCAAATCCGGAACTGAATAGTCTGAAGTGATCGCAAGTGCTGAATAGGTTTTGAGCTACTCTGAAACTACACAATTTTTTTTTGCAGGCGCTCTCTAATAAAACCGTTCGCACTTCTGCTAAGCTAAAATACACTCTCAGTAGGCGGCGGCATAGCGTTTGAACGGCTGCTAAAAACTGCTAGCGAGCGATCAACTCGGAATGACCCCCCTTATCATATGCAGAGGGAATGTGCTTATCTGGTACTTGTTATTCCTGAAAAAAGTACATATCACTCTTTCCAGAAACAGAAAGTCTGAGAAAAAACATTTGCGTAATTATATCATTTTCTTTGCTCTTATGGAACAGTATGACCCACTTTTATCATTATACCACAGTTCATCATTATAGCTCCTAGTCCTAACCATCTAAAGATGAATTACAAAACTGTCTTATCACTTTTACATGTAACCTACTTGAGTATCACTATAAAGCAAGATGATTCTCTAATGATGCACATATCTTCTTCGCTGCATAAAATAATGTGCAACACAAACAAAAAATGTGCAAATATGCCTGTTCCCTACTTATCTGCAAATAAACCCATTCCGTACTTATCTGCAAATAGACCTGTTCCCTACTTATCTGCAAATACTGTATACCGCTTCCCTACTTCTCTGGAAATATACCCGTTCCCTACTTATGTGCAAACATACCCATTCCCTAAATACTTGCAAATATACCCGCTCCCTACTTATCTGCAAATATTCATGTTCCCTAATTATGCGCAAATATACCCGTTCCCTACTTCTGTGCAAATATACCCATTCCCTACTTATTTGCAAATATACCGGTTCCCTACTTATCTTCAAATAGACCTTTTCCCTACTTATCTGCAAGTAGACCTTTTCCCTACTTATCTGCAAATATACCTGTTCCCTACTTATCTGCAAATACCTGTCTCCTAATTATGTGCAAATATACCCATTCCCTACTTAGTTGCAAATATTCATGATCCCTAATTATGCGCAAATATACCCGTTCCCTACTTATCACCAGGCTCCTTCTAGGCCAGGCAATAAATCTACCACTACCATTACACATTACAGCGGGCCTCTCCACCTCTGTCTTCTCAAGAGGTCTGAAGACCCAGATTGGCCCCAGTAAAATGAACCGTTCATGAGAGAGAACCTTTCTTTCCTGGCGGAACACTGTGTCATGTGTACTGTATTCAGAGCGGGACAGTGCTGGGCGGACGGGTCTTAAACTAATAGTGTGGGTCTGCGTGATGACAATAAACCCAGCTTCTCCCACTGTCTTGTCCTTTTGTATTTTATCTCATTGTCTCTGATCACATTGTCTTCTCACAACATACAGTGGGTGGGATGTACTAAAGGGAAAATGTGGTAAAACCAAAGTTTTCGGGTGTTTTACGGCATTTTCATATGTACTAACCCCCGGCCGCCGGGTTTTCAACGCCGTGGGTATCACCATCTTTTTTGTGGCGATACCCTACAGAAGCCTATGAGCTTCTTACCGCATCCTGCTGCCCCCAACCCCCCCCCCCCCCTGGCATACCTCCATCCAGTAAGCCTCCTGGTGAGGCTCCATGATGCTGGTGCGGCCCCCGCACCTCCTCCTCTCTTGCAGCACTGCCATTTATCCTTCCGGCTGCAGGGGGGAGGAGGAGGAGCCCGGACACCCCCTGCCCAGACCCGGGAGGTGATGGAGACCCCCGCTGATCCCTGCAGACCTCACCGCCAACATCGCAGGGGGCCTCTGATACTGCAGTGCAATGTTAATCGCATATGTTAGTATATATGCGATTAGCATCTCTGCAGTGCGCATGGAGGGGGGTCGATGTATTTTAATACATCCCGCCCAGTATCTGCTGTCCTGTGCTCCCACTGAATGTAGGAATTTATGTATCACCTTACCTCTCATGTACACTTGCTTCTGCCATCTCATTACACACTACCCCTTCTCTCCAGCCCCCTGAACACCCTTTACTATCTCCCCCACTCCACAGGCTTGTCGACAGGGGGGGACAAAGGGGACATCCATACCGGGCCCCGAAGGTCAGAGGGGCCCGAGGATCGAGGGAACAAAAAATGGGTACACAGTGCTTAAGAGTGATTTTTTAAGTTGTGCGCTCTGGACTGCAGACAAGTGAATTAAAAAAAAATATATTATCAGGCACACTAACTCTGAGGGACTCTTGGTAGCTAACCACCTGATGAGTATACGTTTGCCTCTGTCACCAGAGATTTTATATGCTTTTAACACTTCATTGTTTGTGAGTGTATTTTTATTACATTTATTTCCCTTTAAGTGGGAGTCTGCACTATTGCTTTGCTTCACTTTTGCAGTAGATCTCAGAAAGATGCCAAAAGAATTCACCTGAATCCAGAGCCGGATTAAGCCTTTGGGGGGGCCAGTGGCAAACGCAGGATTTTCATGGGGGGGTTTCCGACATATACAATATATATATATATATATATATATATATATAAAATAAGATTTTACTTACCGATAAATCTATTTCTCGTAGTCCGTAGTGGATGCTGGGACTCCGTCAGGACCATGGGGAATAGCGGCTCCGCAGGAGACAGGGCACAAAATTTAAAAGTTTGACCACTAGGTGGTGTGTACTGGCTCCTCCCCCTCTGACCCTCCTCCAAGCCTCAGTTAGGATACTGTGCCCGGACGAGCGTACACAATAAGGACGGATTTTGAATCCCGGGTAAGACTCATACCAGCCACACCAATCACACCGTACAACTTGTGATCTGAACCCAGTTAACAGTATGACAAATGTAGGAGCCTCTGAACAGACGGCTCACAACAATAACAACCCGATTTTTTTGTAACAATAACTATGTACAAGTATTGCAGACAATCCGCACTTGGGATGGGCGCCCAGCATCCACTACGGACTACGAGAAATAGATTTATCGGTAAGTAAAATCTTATTTTCTCTGACGTCCTAGTGGATGCTGGGACTCCGTCAGGACCATGGGGATTATACCAAAGCTCCCAAACGGGCGGGAGAGTGCGGATGACTCTGCAGCACCGAATGAGAGAACTCCAGGTCCTCCTTAGCCAGGGTATCAAATTTGTAGAATTTTACAAACGTGTTCTCCCCTGACCACGTAGCTGCTCGGCAGAGTTGTAATGCCGAGACCCCTCGGGCAGCCGCCCAAGATGAGCCCACCTTCCTTGTGGAATGGGCCTTGACAGATTTAGGCTGTGGCAGGCCTGCCACAGAATGTGCAAGTTGAATTGTGCTACAAATCCAACGAGCAATCGTCTGCTTAGAAGCAGGAGCACCCAGCTTGTTGGGTGCATACAGTATAAACAGCGAGTCAGATTTTCTGACTCCAGCCGTCCTTGAAATATATATTTTCAATGCTCTGACAACGTCCAGCAACTTGGAATCCTCCAAATCGCTAGTAGCCGCAGGCACCACAATAGGCTGGTTCAGGTGAAACGCTGAAACCACCTTAGGCAGAAAGTGAGGACGCGTCCGCAGTTCTGCCCTGTCCGAATGGAAAATCAGATATGGGCTTTTATACGATAAAGCCGCCAATTCTGACACTCTCCTGGCTGAAGCCAGGGCCAGTAGCATGGTTACTTTCCATGTAAGATATTTCAAATCCACCGATTTGAGTGGCTCAAACCAATGGGATTTGAGAAAATCCAAAACTACATTAAGATCCCACGGTGCCACTGGGGGCACAACCGGGGGCTGTATATGTAGTACTCCTTTTACAAAAGTCTGGACTTCAGGAACTGAAGCCAATTCTTTCTGGAAGAAAATCGACAGGGCCGAAATTTGAACCTTAATGGACCCTAATTTGAGGCCCATAGACAATCCTGTTTGCAGGAAATGTAGGAATCGACCCAGTTGAAATTCCTCCGTCGGGGCCTTCCTGGCCTCACACCACGCAACATATTTTCTCCAAATGCGGTGATAATGTTGTGCAGTCACCTCCTTCCTGGCTTTTACCAGGGTAGGGATGACCTCTTCCGGAATGCCTTTTCCCCTTAGGATTCGGCGTTCAACCGCCATGCCGTCAAACGCAGCCGCGGTAAGTCTTGGAATAGACACGGTCCCTGCTGAAGCAGGTCCCGTCTCAGAGGTAGAGGCCACGGATCTTCCGTGAGCATCTCCTGAAGTTCCGGGTACCAAGTTCTTCTTGGCCAATCCGGAGCCACGAGTATCGTTCTTACTCCCCTTTGCCGTATAATTCTCAGTACTTTTGGTATGAGAGGCAGAGGAGGAAACACATACACTGACTGGTACACCCATGGTGTTACCAGAGCGTCTACAGCTATTGCCTGAGGGTCTCTTGACCTGGCGCAATACCTGTCCAGTTTTTTGTTGAGGCGGGACGCCATCATGTCCACCATTGGTCTTTCCCAATGGACCACAATCATGTGGAAGACTTCTGGATGAAGTCCCCACTCTCCCGGGTGCAGATCGTGTCTGCTGAGGAAGTCTGCTTCCCAGTTGTCCACTCCCGGGATGAACACAGCTGACAGTGCTAACACATGATTTTCTGCCCAGCGGAGAATCCTTGCAGCTTCTGCCATTGCCCTCCTGCTTCTTGTGCCGCCCTGTCTGTTTACGTGGGCGACTGCCGTGATGTTGTCCGACTGAATCAACACCGGCTGACCCTGAAGCAGAGGTTTTGCCAGGCTTAGAGCATTGTAGATTGCTCTTAGCTCCAGTATATTTATGTGAAGAGACGTCTCCAGGCTTGACCACACGCCCTGGAAGTTTCTTCCCTGTGTGACCGCTCCCCAGCCTCTCAGGCTGGCATCCGTGGTCACTAGGACCCAGTTCTGTATGCCGAATCTGCGGCCCTCTAACAGATGAACACTCTGCAACCACCATAGCAGAGACACTCTTGTCCTTGTGGACAATTTTATCCGCTGATGCATCTGCAGATGCGATCCGGACCATTTGTCCAGCAGATCCCACTGAAAAGTTCGTGCATGGAATCTGCCGAATGGAATCGCTTCGTAAGAAGCTACCATTTTTCCCAGGACTCTTGTGCATTGATGCACAGATACTTTTCCTGGTTTTAGGAGGTTCCTGACTAGATCGGATAACTCCCTGGCTTTCTCCTCCGGAAGAAATACCTTTTTCTGAACAGTGTCCAGAATCATCCCTAGGAACAACAGACGTGTCGTCGGGATCAGTTGGGATTTTGGAAAATTCAGAATCCACCCGTGTTGTTGGAGCACTACTTGGGTTAGTGCTACTCCGACCTCCAGCTGTTCTCTGGATCTTGCCCTTATCAGGAGATCGTCCAAGTAAGGGATAATTAAGACGCCTTCTCTTCGAAGAAGGATCATCATTTCGGCCATTACCTTGGTAAAGACCCGGGGTGCCGTGGACAATCCAAACGGCAGCGTCTGAAACTGATAATGACAGTTTTGGACCACGAACCTGAGGTACCCTTGGTGTGAAGGACAAATTGGAACATGAAGGTAAGCATCCTTGATGTCCAAGGACACCATAAAATCCCCTTCTTCCAGATTCGCTATCACTGCTCTGAGTGACTCCATCTTGAACTTGAATTTTTGTATGTACAGGTTCAGAGATTTTAGATTTAGAATCGGTCTTACCGAGCCGTCCGGCTTCGGTACCACAAATAGCGTGGAGTAATACCCCTGTCCCTGTTGTAGGAGGGGTACCTTGACTATCACCTGCTGAGAATACAGCTTGTGAATGGCCTCCAATACCGTCGCCCTGTCGGAGGGAGACGTTGGCAAAGCAGACTTTAGGAAACGGCGAGGAGGGGACTTCTCGAATTCCAACCTGTAACCCTGAGATACTACCTGCAGGATCCAGGGGTCCACCTGCGAGTGAGCCCACTGTGCGCTGAAATGTTTGAGGCGACCCCCCACCGCCCCAGAGTCTGCTTGTAAGGTCCCAGCGTCATGCTGACGCCTTTGTAGAAGCCGGGGAGGGCTTCTGCTCCTGGGAAGGAGCTGCTTGTTGCAGTCTCTTACCCTTTCCTTTGCCTCGGGGCAAATAGGAATGTCCTTTTGCTCGTTTGTTCTTATAGGAACGAAAGGACTGCGGCTGAAAAGCCTGCGGCTTTTTCTGCTGGGAGGTGACCTGGGGTAAAAAGGTGGATTTTCCGGCCGTTGCCGTGGCCACCAGATCCGATAGACCGACCCCAAATAATTCCTCCCCCTTATACGGCAATACTTCCATATGTCGTTTGGAATCCGCATCACCTGACCACTGGCGCGTCCATAAACTTCTTCTGGCAGATATGGACATCGCACTTACTCTTGATGCCAGAGTGCAAATATCTCTCTGTGCATCTCGCATATAAAGAAATGCATCCTTTAACTGCTCTATAGTCAGTAAAATACTGTCCCTATCCAGGGTATCAATATTTTCAGACAGTGACTCCGACCAAGCCACGCCAGCACTGCACATCCAGGCTGAGGCGATTGCTGGTCTCAGTATAACACCCGTATGTGTGTATATACTTTTTAATGTATTCTCCAGCCTCCTATCAGCTGGATCCTTGAGGGCGGCCGTATCAGGAGACGGTAACGCCACTTGCTTTGATAAGCGTGTGAGCGCCTTATCCACCCTAGGAGGTGTTTCCCAGCGCGCCCTAACCTCTGGCGGGAAAGGGTATAATGCCAATAACTTCTTTGAAATTAGCAGTTTTCTGTCTGGGGTAACCCACGCTTCATCACACACTTCATTCAGTTCCTCTGATTCAGGAAAAACTATCGGTAGTTTTTTCACACCCCACATAATACCCCTTTTTGTGGTACTTGCAGTATCAGAGATATGCAAAGCCTCCTTCATTGCCGTGATCATATAACGTGTGGCCCTACTGGAAAATACGTTTGTTTCTTCACCGTCGACACTGGATTCAGTGTCAGTGTCTGGGTCTGTGTCGACCGACTGAGGTAAAGGGCGTTTTACAGCCCCTGACGGTGTCTGAGACGCCTGGACAGGTACTAACTGGTTTGCCGGCTGTCTCATGTCGTCAACCGACTTTTGTAGCGTGCTGACACTATCCCGTAATTCCATAAACAAAGCCATCCATTCTGGTGTCGACTCCCTAGGGGGTGACATCACCATTACAGGCAATTGCTCCGCCTCCACGCCAACATCGTCCTCATACATGTCGACACACACGTACCGACACACAGCAGACACACAGGGAATGCTCTGATAGAAGACAGGACCCCACTAGCCCTTTGGGGAGACAGAGGGAGAGTTTGCCAGCACACACCCAAGCGCTATAAATATATATAGGGACAACCTTAATAAGTGTGTTCCCTTTATAGCAGCTCAAATATTATAAATATCGCCAATAAGTGCCCCCCCCCCTCTCTGTTTTTACCCTGTTTCTGTAGTGCAGTGCAGGGGAGAGTCCTGGGAGCCTTCCTCGCAGCGGAGCTGGGCAGGAAAATGGCGCTGTGTGCTGAGGAGAATAGGCCCCACCCCCTTTTCGGCGGGCTTCTTCTCCCGTTTTTTTTGGAACCTGGCAGGGGTTAAATACATCCATATAGCCCCAGGGGCTATATGTGATATATTTTAGCCAGAATAGGTATATTACATTGCTGCCCAGGGCGCCTCCCCCAGCGCCCTGCACCCTCAGTGACCGCTGGTGTGAAGTGTGCGGAGAGCAATGGCGCACAGCTGCAGTGCTGTGCGCTACCTCATGAAGACTGAGACGTCTTCTGCCGCCGGTTTCTGGACCTCTTCTCTATTCGGCATCTGCAAGGGGGTCGGCGGCGCGGCTCCGGTGACCCATCCAGGCTGTACCTGTGATCGTCCCTCTGGAGCTAGTGTCCAGTAGCCTAAGAAGCAAATCCATCCTGCACGCAGGTGAGTTCACTTCTTCTCCCCTAAGTCCCTCGTTGCAGTGAGCCTGTTGCCAGCAGGACTCACTGAAAATAAAAAACCTAACAAACTTTTTCTAAGCAGCTCTTTAGGAGAGCCACCTAGATTGCACCCTGCTCGGACGGGCACAAAAACCTAACTGAGGCTTGGAGGAGGGTCATAGGGGGAGGAGCCAGTACACACCACCTAGTGGTCAAACTTTTAAATTTTGTGCCCTGTCTCCTGCGGAGCCGCTATTCCCCATGGTCCTGACGGAGTCCCAGCATCCACTAGGACGTCAGAGAAATATATATATATACACATACAGTACATCTGTGTACATAGACATACATACACACGCATACTGTACAGTAGCATACTTACGATCGCAGCATACATACATACATGCACACAGCATACGTACTTGCACAGCATACATACATGCAGACACACAGTATACATGCACACATACATGCATAGACACACAATATTCATGCGCACACAGTACATACATGCACACACAGTATACATACATGCATAGACACACAGTATACATGCACACAAACATACACAGCTTACATGCATACATATCACATAGTATACATGCACACAGCACACATATATACACACAATATACAGTACATGCACACATAAATACACAATATAGATGCACACAGCACACATACACACACACACAATATACAGTACATGCACACATACAGACACAATATACATGCACACAGCACACATATATATACACACACACACACACACACACACATATATATACACACACACACACACACACACAATATATACAGTACATGCACACATACATACACAATATACATGCACACAGCACACATATATATACACACACACACACACACACACACACACACACACACACATAATATACAGTATATGCACACAGCATACATACACAGCATACATACACAGTATACATGGACACAGCACACATATATACACACACAATATACAATACATGCACACATACATACATACATACACAATATACATGCACACAGCACACATATATATATACACACACACACACACACACACACACACACATAATATACAGTATATGCACACAGCATACATACACAGCATACATACACAGTATACATGGACACAGCACACATATATACACACACAATATACAATACATGCACACATACATACACAATATACATGCACACAATACATATACACACACCCATTAACAGGAAGCACAGCCCCCAGCACCTATACACATGACATGCTACTTGCACAAACAGTGCTGGCTGGGGGAGGTACATACTGCAGCAAATTATTTTCAGAGTGCCCCCTCCTTCAACCCCTAACATACAGTTGGTGGTAGATGCATCTGGCTGCTGCAGATTCAGTGTGTGTGTGATGAACACAACACACGCTGCCTGACCCGTCTCTGAATCAAAGTCCGTTGGCTTCTACTGCCTGAGAGGAGCTGCACGCTTCGCTGCAGCTCCCCCTACAGGCAGCCGGCTTCTCACTGTCACTAGGACACTGACAGTGAAGCCGAGGAGAGAGCTTCAGGAACGTAAGCTTATCTTTCTCAAAAAAAAAAAAAAAAAACCCTCGTCCACTAGCACCGATAGAGCGGCGGCCAGGGGGGGGTTTCTAGGTACTCGGAAACCCCCCCTGCGTGCGCGTGTGGGGGCTTAAATTTATTTTCCTTTAAGTGGGAGTCTGCACTATTGCTTTGCTTCACTTTTGCAGTAGAGCTCAGAAAGTAGAGATGAGCGGGTTCGGTTTCTCTGAATCCGAACCCGCACGAACTTCATGTTTTTTTCACGGGTCCGAGCAGACTCGGATCCTCCCGCCTTGCTCGGTTAACCCGAGCGCGCCCGAACGTCATCATGACGCTGTCGGATTCTCGCGAGACTCGGATTCTATATAAGGAGCCGCGCGTCGCCGCCATTTTCACACGTGCATTGAGATTGATAGGGAGAGGACGTGGCTGGCGTCCTCTCCATTTAGATTAGGGTTGAGAGAGAGAGAGAGAGATTGACCTGAGGCTGTGATACTGTAGAAGAGAGTGCAGAGTTTAGTGACTGACGACCACAGTGACCACCAGACAGTGCAGTTGTTTGTTTTATTTAATATATCCGTTCTCTGCCTGAAAAAAACGATACACACAGTGACTCAGTCACATACCATATCTGTGTGCACTGCTCAGCCCAGTGTGCTGCATCAATGTATATATATATCTGACTGTGCTCAGCTCACACAGCTTATAATTGTGGGGGAGACTGGGGAGCACTGCAGTGCCAGTTATAGGTTATAGCAGGAGCCAGGAGTACATAATATTATATTAAAATTAAACAGTGCACACTTTTGCTGCAGGAGTGCCACTGCCAGTGTGACTAGTGACCAGTGACCTGACCACCAGTATATATAATATTAGTAGTATACTATCTCTTTATCAACCAGTCTATATTAGCAGCAGACACAGTACAGTGCGGTAGTTCACGGCTGTGGCTACCTCTGTGTCGGCACTCGGCAGCCCGTCCATAATTGTATATACCACCTAACCGTGGTTTTTTTTTCTTTCTTTATAGTCATACTAGTTACGAGTATACTATCTCTTTATCAACCAGTCTATATTAGCAGCAGACACAGTACAGTGCGGTAGTTCACGGCTGTGGCTACCTCTGTGTCGGCACTCGGCAGCCCGTCCATAATTGTATATACCACCTAACCGTGGGTTTTTTTTCTTTCTTTATACATACATACTAGTTACGAGTATACTATCTCTTTATCAACCAGTCTATATATTAGCAGCAGACACAGTACAGTGCGGTAGTTCACGGCTGTGGCTACCTCTGTGTCGGCACTCGGCAGCCCGTCCATAATTGTATATACCACCTAACCGTGGTTTTTTTTTCTTTCTTTATACATACATACTAGTTACGAGTATACTATCTCTTTATCAACTAGTCTATATATTAGCAGCAGACACAGTACAGTGCGGTAGTTCACGGCTGTGGCTACCTCTGTGTCGGCACTCGGCAGCCCGTCCATAATTGTATATACCACCTAACCGTGGGTTTTTTTTCTTTCTTTATACATACATACTAGTTACGAGTATACTATCTCTTTATCAACCAGTCTATATATTAGCAGCAGACACAGTACAGTGCGGTAGTTCACGGCTGTGGCTACCTCTGTGTCGGCACTCGGCAGCCCGTCCATAATTGTATATACCACCTAACCGTGGTTTTTTTTTCTTTCTTTATAGTCATACTAGTTACGAGTATACTATCTCTTTATCAACCAGTCTATATTAGCAGCAGACACAGTACAGTGCGGTAGTTCACGGCTGTGGCTACCTCTGTGTCGGCACTCGGCAGCCCGTCCATAATTGTATATACCACCTAACCGTGGTTTTTTTTTCTTTCTTTATACATACATACTAGTTACGAGTATACTATCTCTTTATCAACCAGTCTATATATTAGCAGCAGACACAGTACAGTGCGGTAGTTCACGGCTGTGGCTACCTCTGTGTCGGCACTCGGCAGCCCGTCCATAATTGTATATACCACCTAACCGTGGTTTTTTTTTCTTTCTTTATACATACATACTAGTTACGAGTATACTATCTCTTTATCAACCAGTCTATATATTAGCAGCAGACACAGTACAGTGCGGTAGTTCACGGCTGTGGCTACCTCTGTGTCGGCACTCGGCAGCCCGTCCATAATTGTATACTAGTATCCAATCCATCCATCTCCATTGTTTACCTGAGGTGCCTTTTAGTTGTGCCTATTAAAATATGGAGAACAAAAATGTTGAGGTTCCAAAATTAGGGAAAAATCAAGATCCACTTCCACCTCGTGCTGAAGCTGCTGCCACTAGTCATGGCCGAGACGATGAAATGCCAGCAACGTCGTCTGCCAAGGCCGATGCCCAATGTCATAGTACAGAGCATGTCAAATCCAAAACACCAAATATCAGTAAAAAAAGGACTCCAAAACCTAAAATAAAATTGTCGGAGGAGAAGCGTAAACTTGCCAATATGCCATTTACCACACGGAGTGGCAAGGAACGGCTGAGGCCCTGGCCTATGTTCATGGCTAGTGGTTCAGCTTCACATGAGGATGGAAGCACTCAGCCTCTCGCTAGAAAAATGAAAAGACTAAAGCTGGCAAAAGCAGTAGCACCGCAAAGAACTGTGCGTTCTTCGAAATCCCAAATCCACAAGGAGAGTCCGACTCCAATTGTGTCGGTTGCGATGCCTGACCTTCCCAACACTGGACGTGAAGAGCATGCGCCTTCCACCATTTGCACGCCCCCTGCAAGTGATGGAAGGAGCACCCGCAGTCCAGTTCCTGATAGTCAGATTGAAGATGTCAGTGTTGAAGTACACCAGGATGAGGAGGATATGGGTGTTGCTGGCGCTGGGGAGGAAATTGACCAGGAGGATTCTGATGGTGAGGTGGTTTGTTTAAGTCAGGCACCCGGGGAGACACCTGTTGTCCGTGGTAGGAATATGGCCGTTGACATGCCTGGTGAAAATACCAAAAAAATCAGCTCTTCGGTGTGGAAGTATTTCACCAGAAATGCGGACAACAGGTGTCAAGCCGTGTGTTCCCTTTGTCAAGCTGTAATAAGTAGGGGTAAGGACGTTAACCACCTCGGAACATCCTCCCTTATACGTCACCTGCAGCGCATTCATAATAAGTCAGTGACAAGTTCAAAAACTTGGGCCGACAGCGGAAGCAGTCCACTGACCAGTAAATCCCTTCCTCTTGTAACCAAGCTCACGCAAACCACCCCACCAACTCCCTCAGTGTCAATTTCCTCCTTCCCCAGGAATGCCAATAGTCCTGCAGGCCATGTCACTGGCAATTCTGACGAGTCCTCTCCTGCCTGGGATTCCTCCGATGCATCCTTGCGTGTAACGCCTACTGCTGCTGGCGCTGCTGTTGTTGCTGCTGGGAGTCGATGGTCATCCCAGAGGGGAAGTCGTAAGACCACTTTTACTACTTCCACCAAGCAATTGACTGTCCAACAGTCCTTTGCGAGGAAGATGAAATATCACAGCAGTCATCCTACTGCAAAGCGGATAACTGAGGCCTTGACATCCTGGGTGGTGAGAAACGTGGTTCCGGTATCCATCATTACTGCAGAGCCAACTAGAGACTTGTTGGAGGTACTGTGTCCCCGGTACCAAATACCATCTAGGTTCCATTTCTCTAGGCAGGCGATACCGAAAATGTACACAGACCTCAGAAAAAGAGTCACCAGTGTCCTAAAAAATGCAGCTGTACCCAATGTCCACTTAACCACGGACATGTGGACAAGTGGAGCAGGGCAGGGTCAGGACTATATGACTGTGACAGCCCACTGGGTAGATGTATGGACTCCCGCCGCAAGAACAGCAGCGGCGGCACCAGTAGCAGCATCTCGCAAACGCCAACTCTTTCCTAGGCAGGCTACGCTTTGTATCACCGGTTTCCAGAATACGCACACAGCTGAAAACCTCTTACGGCAACTGAGGAAGATCATCGCGGAATGGCTTACCCCAATTGGACTCTCCTGTGGATTTGTGGCATCGGACAACGCCAGCAATATTGTGTGTGCATTAAATCTGGGCCAATTCCAGCACGTCCCATGTTTTGCACATACCTTGAATTTGGTGGTGCAGAATTTTTTTTAAAACGACAGGGGCGTGCAAGAGATGCTGTCGGTGGCCAGAAGAATTGCGGGACACTTTCGGCGTACAGGCACCACGTACAGAAAACTGGAGCACCACCAAAAACTACTGAACCTGCCCTGCCATCATCTGAAGCAAGAAGTGGTAACGAGGTGGAATTCAACCCTGTATATGCTTCAGAGGTTGGAGGAGCAGCAAAAGGCCATTCAAGCCTATACAATTGAGCACGATATAGGAGGTGGGATGCACCTGTCTCAAGCGCAGTGGAGAATGATTTCAACGTTGTGCAAGGTTCTGATGCCCTTTGAACTTGCCACACGTGAAGTCAGTTCAGACACTGCCAGCCTGAGTCAGGTCATTCCCCTCATCAGGCTTTTGCAGAAGAAGCTGGAGACATTGAAGGAGGAGCTAACACGGAGCGATTCCGCTAGGCATGTGGGACTTGTGGATGGAGCCCTTAATTCGCTTAGCAAGGATTCACGGGTGGTCAATCTGTTGAAATCAGAGCACTACATTTTGGCCACCGTGCTCGATCCTAGATTTAAAGCCTACCTTGGATCTCTCTTTCCGGCAGACACAAGTCTGCTGGGGTTCAAACACCTGCTGGTGAGTAAATTGTCAAGTCAAGCGGAACGCGACCTGTCAACAACATCTCCTCCTTCACATTCTCCCGCAACTGGGGGTGCGAGGAAAAGGCTCAGAATTCCGAGCCCACCCGCTGGCGGTGATGCAGGGCAGTCTGGAGCGACTGCTGATGCTGACATCTGGTCCGGACTGAAGGACCTGACAACGATTACGGACATGTCGTCTACTGTCACTGCATATGATTCTCTCCCCATTGAAAGAATGGTGGAGGATTATATGAGTGACCGCATCCAAGTAGGCACGTCACACAGTCCGTACTTATACTGGCAGGAAAAAGAGGCAATTTGGAGGCCCTTGCACAAACTGGCTTTATTCTACCTAAGTTGCCCTCCCACAAGTGTGTACTCCGAAAGAGTGTTTAGTGCCGCCGCTCACCTTGTCAGCAATCGGCGTACGAGGTTACATCCAGAAAATGTGGAGAAGATGATGTTCATTAAAATGAATTATAATCAATTCCTCCGTGGAGACATTGACCAGCAGCAATTGCCTCCACAAAGTACACAGGGAGCTGAGATGGTGGATTCCAGTGGGGACGAATTGATAATCTGTGAGGAGGGGGATGTACACGGTGATATATCGGAGGATGATGATGAGGTGGACATCTTGCCTCTGTAGAGCCAGTTTGTGCAAGGAGAGATTAATTGCTTCTTTTTTGGTGGGGGTCCAAACCAACCCGTCATATCAGTCACAGTCGTGTGGCAGACCCTGTCACTGAAATGATGGGTTGGTTAAAGTGTGCATGTCCTGTTTATACAACATAAGGGTGGGTGGGAGGGCCCAAGGACAATTCCATCTTGCACCTCTTTTTTCTTTTCTTTTTCTTTGCGTCATGTGCTGTTTGGGGAGGGTTTTTTGGAAGGGACATCCTGCGTGACACTGCAGTGACACTCCTAGATGGGCCAGGTGTTTGTGTCGGCCACTAGGGTCGCTAATCTTACTCACACAGCTACCTCATTGCGCCTCTTTTTTTCTTTGCGTCATGTGCTGTTTGTGGAGGGTTTTTTGGAATGGCCATCCTGCGTGACACTGCAGTGCCACTCCTAGATGGGCCCGGTGTTTGTGTCGGCCACTAGGGTCGCTTATCTTACTCACACAGCGACCTCGGTGCAAATTTTAGGACTAAAAATAATATTGTGAGGTGTGAGGTATTCAGAATAGACTGAAAATGAGTGGAAATTATGGTGTTTGAGGTTAATAATACTTTGGGATCAAAATGACCGCCAAATTCTATGATTTAAGCTGTTTTTTAGGTTTTTTGGAAAAAAACACCCGAATCCAAAACACACCCGAATCCGACAAAAAAAATTCGGTGAGGTTTTGCCAAAACGCGGTCGAACCCAAAACACGGCCGCGGAACCGAACCCAAAACCAAAACACAAAACCCGAAAAATTTCCGGCGCTCATCTCTATCAGAAAGATGCCAAAATAATTCACCTGAATCAATGTATCCATTTAAAGCAGCGATACATTACATGCCCTCTTTTGATTGACCCATTGTGAGTGCTATATCAGAATAAAACTCAATTTCATTGAATTGGATGCCTGCACTATTGCGTTCATTATCTTTTTCAGTTCATTTATCTTATTGTTGGATGGTATTTGAGGAATTCACCTCTGTCTAAAAAAGGGAAGTAATGTTATTTATGTAACCATGCAAACAGTTTTTGCACAATTATACATTTAACTTCTTGCTATATTGATTGTATGGAAAAACAGTGAATTTTTTCTTAAGTGTATATGCTGCAATTGTTTACTGTTTATTCAGCGCAGAAAACACAGTACCTATTGTTTATCTTGGCTAAGCTATAACTAAGAAATTGAACTAATTGAGTTGTAATACACAGGGTTGAAAAAGCGAAGGCAGGAGCTTATCTACCCCTTGGTCAAGAAGGCACTCAACAGGGGAGCCGTCCGGCGGTGTCACCCGTGGCCAAGGGGTAGAGTCATATAGTAGAGACAGTACTTGGTGCGTCCCTCTGGGCAGTGCCTGGCTCGGAGTCTCTCACAGCAGGCAGGAGCCACTGTTACTGGCATTGGGGTCTGGTACCGCACCGCACTACAGTGAAGAAACTCTAAATAAACTACAGCTCCCAGAAGCCCATGTGCCTGGGAGCTCCTGGCAGCAAAGAGCGGTAGTTTATACATGTATATAGTAGAGATGAGCGGGTTCGGTTCCTCTGAATCCGAACCCGCCCGAACTTCAGGTTTTTTACACGGGTCCGAGCAGGCTCGGATCTTCCCGCCTTGCTCGGCTAACCCGAGCGCGCCCGAACGTCATCATCACGCTGTCGGATTCTCGCGAGGCTCGGATTCTATATAAGGAGCCGCGCGTCGCCGCCATTTTCACACGTGCATTGAGAGTCATAGGGAGAGGACGTGGCTGGCGTCCTCTCCGTTTAGAGAAGAGAGAGACACAGTATTTTCGGGGAGCATTATTAGGAGGAGTACTACTGTATACTACTATACTACTTGCTGAAGTGATATTTATAGATTAAATAGTGTGACTGTAAGTGTATTATCTGACTTGTGGGGGAGACACTGACAGTGGGGAGCAGTTAGAGTCTGAGAGCAGGACTCAGGAGTACATATAACGTACAGTGCACACTTTTGCTGCCAGAGTCAGTGCCACACTGCCATTGTTGTGACCACACTGACCACCAGTATAATAATATATTTTGTGATTGTCTGCTTAGGCCTCGGAGTACTAGTTGCAAGTTGCTACGTGACCTGTCCTGAAGTGACCACCAGTTTAATAATCAATCACCACCAGTTTAATATATATATATATATATATATATATATATAATTGTATATAATATATATATATATATATATATATATAATATTGTATACCACCTACCCGTGGTTTTTTTTTTTCATTCTTCTTTATACATACTACTATAGTAGCTTACTGTAGCAGTCTGCGGTGCTGTGCTGACCTGACAGTGTCCAGCAGGTCCGTCATCAGTCATTACATAATAAATATATATAGTACCTGTCCGGCTGCAGTACTAGTGATATTATATTGATTTCATCTCATTATCAATAATTTATCATCCAGTCTAGACCCTATATTAGCAGCAGACACAGTACGTTAGTCCACGGCTGTAGCTACCTCTGTGTCGGCACTCGGCAGTCCATCCATAATTGTATACCACCTACCCGTGGGTTTTTTTTTTTTTCTTTCTTCTTTGTACATACTACTATAGAGTATAGTAGCTTACTGTAGCAGTCTGCGGTGCTGCTGAGCTGACAGTGTCCAGCAGGTCCGTCATCAGTCATCATTACCTAATAAATATATTATCTACCTGTCCGGCTGCAGTACTAGTGATATTATATATACATACATATATATATTGATTTCATCTCATTATCAATCATCCAGTCTATATTAGCAGCAGACACAGTACGTTAGTCCACGGCTGTAGCTACCTCTGTGTCGGCACTCAGCAGTCCATCCATAATTGTATACCACCTACCCGTGGTTTTTTTTTTTTCGTTCTTCTTTGTACATACTACTATAGTATAGTAGCTTACTGTAGCAGTCTGCGGTGCTGCTGAGCTGACAGTGTCCAGCAGGTCCGTCATCAGTCATCATTACCTAATAAATATATTATCTACCTGTCCGGCTGCAGTACTAGTGATATTATATATACATACATATATATATATTGATTTCATCTCATTATCAATCATCCAGTCTATATTAGCAGCAGACACAGTACGTTAGTCCACGGCTGTAGCTACCTCTGTGTCGGCACTCGGCAGTCCATCCATAATTGTATACCACCTACCCGTGGTTTTTTTTTTTCTTTCTTCTTTGTACATACTACTATAGAGTATAGTAGCTTACTGTAGCAGTCTGCGGTGCTGCTGAGCTGACAGTGTCCAGCAGGTCCGTCATCAGTCATCATTACCTAATAAATATATTATCTACCTGTCCGGCTGCAGTACTAGTGATATTATATATACATACATATATATATTGATTTCATCTCATTATCAATCATCCAGTCTATATTAGCAGCAGACACAGTACGTTAGTCCACGGCTGTAGCTACCTCTGTGTCGGCACTCAGCAGTCCATCCATAATTGTATACCACCTACCCGTGTTTTTTTTTTTTCTTTCTTCTTTGTACATACTACTATAGTATAGTAGCTTACTGTAGCAGTCTGCGGTGCTGCTGAGCTGACAGTGTCCAGCAGGTCCGTCATCAGTCATCATTACCTAATAAATATATTATCTACCTGTCCGGCTGCAGTACTAGTGATATTATATATACATACATATATATATTGATTTCATCTCATTATCAATCATCCAGTCTATATTAGCAGCAGACACAGTACGTTAGTCCACGGCTGTAGCTACCTCTGTGTCGGCACTCGGCAGTCCATCCATAATTGTATACCACCTACCCGTGGGTTTTTTTTTTCTTTCTTCTTTGTACATACTACTATAGAGTATAGTAGCTTACTGTAGCAGTCTGCGGTGCTGCTGAGCTGACAGTGTCCAGCAGGTCCGTCATCAGTCATCATTACCTAATAAATATATTATCTACCTGTCCGGCTGCAGTACTAGTGATATTATATATACATACATACATATATATATTGATTTCATCTCATTATCAATCATCCAGTCTATATTAGCAGCAGACACAGTACGTTAGTCCACGGCTGTAGCTACCTCTGTGTCGGAACTCGTCAGTCCATCCATAAGTATACTAGTATCCATCCATCTCCATTGTTTACCTGAGGTGCCTTTTAGTTGTGCCTATTAAAATATGGAGAACAAAAATGTTGAGGTTCCAAAATTAGGGAAAGATCAAGATCCACTTCCACCTCGTGCTGAAGCTGCTGCCACTAGTCATGGCCGAGACGATGAAATGCCAGCAACGTCGTCTGCCAAGGCCGATGCCCAATGTCATAGTACAGAGCATGTCAAATCCAAAACACCAAATATCAGTAAAAAAAGGACTCCAAAACCTAAAATAAAATTGTCGGAGGAGAAGCGTAAACTTGCCAATATGCCATTTACCACACGGAGTGGCAAGGAACGGCTGAGGCCCTGGCCTATGTTCATGGCTAGTGGTTCAGCTTCACATGAGGATGGAAGCACTCAGCCTCTCGCTAGAAAACTGAAAAGACTCAAGCTGGCAAAAGCACCGCAAAGAACTGTGCGTTCTTCGAAATCCCAAATCCACAAGGAGAGTCCAATTGTGTCGGTTGCGATGCCTGACCTTCCCAACACTGGACGTGAAGAGCATGCGCCTTCCACCATTTGCACGCCCCCTGCAAGTGCTGGAAGGAGCACCCGCAGTCCAGTTCCTGATAGTCAGATTGAAGATGTCAGTGTTGAAGTACACCAGGATGAGGAGGATATGGGTGTTGCTGGCGCTGGGGAGGAAATTGACCAGGAGGATTCTGATGGTGAGGTGGTTTGTTTAAGTCAGGCACCCGGGGAGACACCTGTTGTCCGTGGGAGGAATATGGCCACTGACATGCCTGGTGAAAATACCAAAAAAATCAGCTCTTCGGTGTGGAAGTATTTCAACAGAAATGCGGACAACAGGTGTCAAGCCATGTGTTGCCTTTGTCAAGCTGTAATAAGTAGGGGTAAGGACGTTAACCACCTCGGAACATCCTCCCTTATACGTCACCTGCAGCGCATTCATAATAAGTCAGTGACAAGTTCAAAAACTTTGGGTGACAGCGGAAGCAGTCCACTGACCAGTAAATCCCTTCCTCTTGTAACCAAGCTCACGCAAACCACCCCACCAACTCCTTCAGTGTCAATTTCCTCCTTCCCCAGGAATGCCAATAGTCCTGCAGGCCATGTCACTGGCAATTCTGACGATTCCTCTCCTGCCTGGGATTCCTCCGATGCATCCTTGCGTGTAACGCCTACTGCTGCTGGCGCTGCTGTTGTTGCTGCTGGGAGTCGATGGTCATCCCAGAGGGGAAGTCGTAAGACCACTTTTACTACTTCCACCAAGCAATTGACTGTCCAACAGTCCTTTGCGAGGAAGATGAAATATCACAGCAGTCATCCTACTGCAAAGCGGATAACTGAGGCCTTGGCATCCTGGGTGGTGAGAAACGTGGTTCCGGTATCCATCATTACTGCAGAGCCAACTAGAGACTTGTTGGAGGTACTGTGTCCCCGGTACCAAATACCATCTAGGTTCCATTACTCTAGGCAGGCGATACCGAAAATGTACACAGACCTCAGAAAAAGAGTCACCAGTGTCCTAAAAAATGCAGCTGTACCCAATGTCCACTTAACCACGGACATGTGGACAAGTGGAGCAGGGCAGGGTCAGGACTATATGACTGTGACAGCCCACTGGGTAGATGTATGGACTCCCGCCGCAAGAACAGCAGCGGCGGCACCAGTAGCAGCATCTCGCAAACGCCAACTCTTTCCTAGGCAGGCTACGCTTTGTATCACCGGTTTCCAGAATACGCACACAGCTTAAAACCTCTTACGGCAACTGAGGAAGATCATCGCGGAATGGCTTACCCCAATTGGACTCTCCTGTGGATTTGTGGCATCGGACAACGCCAGCAATATTGTGTGTGCATTAAATATGGGCAAATTCCAGCACGTCCCATGTTTTGCACATACCTTGAATTTGGTGGTGCAGAATTATTTAAAAAACGACAGGGGCGTGCAAGAGATGCTGTCGGTGGCCAGAAGAATTGCGGGACACTTTCGGCGTACAGGCACCACGTACAGAAGACTGGAGCACCACCAAAAACTACTGAACCTGCCCTGCCATCATCTGAAGCAAGAAGTGGTAACGAGGTGGAATTCAACCCTCTATATGCTTCAGAGGTTGGAGGAGCAGCAAAAGGCCATTCAAGCCTATACAATTGAGCACGATATAGGAGGTGGAATGCACCTGTCTCAAGCGCAGTGGAGAATGATTTCAACGTTGTGCAAGGTTCTGATGCCCTTTGAACTTGCCACACGTGAAGTCAGTTCAGACACTGCCAGCCTGAGTCAGGTCATTCCCCTCATCAGGCTTTTGCAGAAGAAGCTGGAGACATTGAAGGAGGAGCTAACACGGAGCGATTCCGCTAGGCATGTGGGACTTGTGGATGGAGCCCTTAATTCGCTTAACAAGGATTCACGGGTGGTCAATCTGTTGAAATCAGAGCACTACATTTTGGCCACCGTGCTCGATCCTAGATTTAAAGCCTACCTTGGATCTCTCTTTCCGGCAGACACAAGTCTGCTGGGGTTGAAAGACCTGCTGGTGACAAAATTGTCAAGTCAAGCGGAACGCGACCTGTCAACATCTCCTCCTTCACATTCTCCCGCAACTGGGGGTGCGAGGAAAAGGCTCAGAATTCCGAGCCCACCCGCTGGCGGTGATGCAGGGCAGTCTGGAGCGACTGCTGATGCTGACATCTGGTCCGGACTGAAGGACCTGACAACGATTACGGACATGTCGTCTACTGTCACTGCATATGATTCTCTCAACATTGAAAGAATGGTGGAGGATTATATGAGTGACCGCATCCAAGTAGGCACGTCACACAGTCCGTACTTATACTGGCAGGAAAAAGAGGCAATTTGGAGGCCCTTGCACAAACTGGCTTTATTCTACCTAAGTTGCCCTCCCACAAGTGTGTACTCCGAAAGAGTGTTTAGTGCCGCCGCTCACCTTGTCAGCAATCGGCGTACGAGGTTACATCCAGAAAATGTGGAGAAGATGATGTTCATTAAAATGAATTATAATCAATTCCTCCGTGGAGACATTGACCAGCAGCAATTGCCTCCACAAAGTACACAGGGAGCTGAGATGGTGGATTCCAGTGGGGACGAATTGATAATCTGTGAGGAGGGGGATGTACACGGTGATATATCGGAGGATGATGATGAGGTGGACATCTTGCCTCTGTAGAGCCAGTTTGTGCAAGGAGAGATTAATTGCTTCTTTTTTGGTGGGGGTCCAAACCAACCCGTCATTTCAGTCACAGTCGTGTGGCAGACCCTGTCACTGAAATGATGGGTTGGTTAAAGTGTGCATGTCCTGTTTATACAACATAAGGGTGGGTGGGAGGGCCCAAGGACAATTCCATCTTGCACCTCTTTTTCTTTAATTTTTCTTTGCGTCATGTGCTGTTTGGGGAGGGTTTTTTGGAAGGGACATCCTGCGTGACACTGCAGTGCCACTCCTAGATGGGCCCGGTGTTTGTGTCGGCCACTAGGGTCGCTTATCTTACTCACACAGCTACCTCATTGCGCCTCTTTTTTTCTTTGCGTCATGTGCTGTTTGGGGAGGGTTTTTTGGAAGGGACATCCTGCGTGACACTGCAGTGACACTCCTAGATGGGCCCGGTGTTTGTGTCGGCCACTAGGGTCGCTTATCTTACTCACACAGCTACCTCATTGCGCCTCTTTTTTTCTTTGCGTCATGTGCTGTTTGGGGAGGGTTTTTTGGAAGGGACATCCTGCGTGACACTGCAGTGACACTCCTAGATGGGCCCGGTGTTTGTGTCGGCCACTAGGGTCACTTATCTTACTCACACAGCTACCTCATTGCGCCTCTTTTTTTCTTTGCGTCATGTGCTGTTTGGGGAGGGTTTTTTGGAAGGGACATCCTGCGTGACACTGCAGTGCCACTCCTAGATGGGCCCGGTGTTTGTGTCGGCCACTAGGGTCGCTTATCTTACTCACACAGCTACCTCATTGCGCCTCTTTTTTTCTTTGCGTCATGTGCTGTTTGGGGAGGGTTTTTTGGAAGGGACATCCTGCGTGACACTGCAGTGCCACTCCTAGATGGGCCCGGTGTTTGTGTCGGCCACTAGGGTCGCTTATCTTACTCACACAGCTACCTCATTGCGCCTCTTGCGCCTCTTTTTTTCTTTGCGTCATGTGCTGTTTGGGGAGGGTTTTTTGGAAGGGACATCCTGCGTGACACTGCAGTGCCACTCCTAGATGGGCCCGGTGTTTGTGTCGGCCACTAGGGTCGCTTATCTTACTCACACAGCTACCTCATTGCGCCTCTTTTTTTCTTTGCGTCATGTGCTGTTTGGGGAGGGTTTTTTGGAAGGGACATCCTGCGTGACACTGCAGTGACACTCCTAGATGGGCCCGGTGTTTGTGTCGGCCACTAGGGTCGCTTAGCTTACTCACACAGCTACCTCATTGCGCCTCTTTTTTTCTTTGCGTCATGTGCTGTTTGGGGAGGGTTTTTTGGAAGGGACATCCTGCGTGACACTGCAGTGACACTCCTAGATGGGCCCGGTGTTTGTGTCGGCCACTAGGGTCGCTTATCTTACTCACACAGCTACCTCATTGCGCCTCTTTTTTTCTTTGCGTCATGTGCTGTTTGGGGAGGGTTTTTTGGAAGGGACATCCTGCGTGACACTGCAGTGCCACTCCTAGATGGGCCCGGTGTTTGTGTCGGCCACTAGGGTCGCTTATCTTACTCACACAGCTACCTCATTGCGCCTCTTTTTTTCTTTGCGTCATGTGCTGTTTGGGGAGGGTTTTTTGGAAGGGACATCCTGCGTGACACTGCAGTGCCACTCCTAGATGGGCCCGGTGTTTGTGTCGGCCACTAGGGTCGCTTATCTTACTCACACAGCTACCTCATTGCGCCTCTTTTTTTCTTTGCGTCATGTGCTGTTTGGGGAGGGTTTTTTGGAAGGGACATCCTGCGTGACACTGCAGTGACACTCCTAGATGGGCCCGGTGTTTGTGTCGGCCACTAGGGTCGCTTATCTTACTCACACAGCTACCTCATTGCGCCTCTTTTTTTCTTTGCGTCATGTGCTGTTTGGGGAGGGTTTTTTGGAAGGGACATCCTGCGTGACACTGCAGTGACACTCCTAGATGGGCCCGGTGTTTGTGTCGGCCACTAGGGTCGCTTAGCTTAGTCATCCAGCGACCTAGGTGCAAATTTTAGGACTAAAAATAATATTGTGAGGTGTGAGGTATTCAGAATAGACTGAAAATGAGTGTAAATTATGGTTTTTGAGGTTAATAATACTTTGGGATCAAAATGACCCCCAAATTCTATGATTTAAGCTGTTTTTTAGTGTTTTTTGAAAAAAACACCCGAATCCAAAACACACCCGAATCCGACAAAAAAAATTCGGTGAGGTTTTGCCAAAACGCGGTCGAACCCAAAACACGGCCGCGGAACCGAACCCAAAACCAAAACACAAAACCCGAAAAATTTCCGTCGCTCATCTCTAGTATATAGCAGTATACGTGTACAAAGCATTTATAGTACAAGCTACTGGCACTGGTTTCATTGCATGTTTTATTGTCCAGATTTAAAAGACATTTATGTCCCGGAAAGTGTTCCTTTTTTTCATTGTGACCAGTTGCTCAGTACAATTTATTCTGTAAAATGAATACAGCTCTCACGATCTATTCTTATTCATTGGGCGTTCTAAGTTAATATTTATTCAGAGTATACAAAATTCCAATTAGTTACATCAGTAAGTGTAGTACATAACATACAGAGACAATGTACCGGTTCATCAGAAACATTTTCAGGGGTATTGAAAACATAGTTTTCCATTTTATTTTCCATTTATACATACACACATACTGGCAAAGGAATGAGGGGCACCCTACAAGTCCGGCTCACCACTTGCAGCCCTCTACTGTCTGCCAAACCTGCCAAATGGCCCCCAAGCTGAAATAACTGCTCATCCCGGCCTTTCAGCCACAGCTCAGTGCAGGCAAGTTTGGTAGTGGTGAGCTGCTGCTGCTTCTACCGGCCATGGGCATGGGTAGGGAGAACAGAGGAATTACATTGCCTATGTCCCAGCATGTACCAGAGGTCAAGGGCGTAGCCAGAACTTTGTGGGCCCCATAGCAACATTTTGAAGGGGGCCCCTGTCCCAGTGCTTCTACACTTCTCTGCAGCAGTTGTTAATTTTATGCTCTACAATAGTGCTCTAGTTAATTTTCTGAACCATAGTAGAGCATTATTTAATGTTATGCCCCATAGTAGTGCCCTGGTTTCTTTTATGAATCGTTGTATTGATTAAGTTCACCCTAATGTATGTTACATTTCAGAGCTGCCAGTACACATTATGCCGCACAGTACCCCAATACACATTATTATATATAGTGCTCCCCATTAATATTGTGCCTCATTACAGAGCCCCGGTTCATATCATATAACATTAAAATGCCCTACAGTTCATTTTATACCACACTACAATGAGCAGGTCCAGAGGCATACATAGATATATTGCAGGCCCCAAGGAAAAAGTTTAAAAGGACCCCTACGTACCACCCAATGGCGAAAAATGTATATAACACATAACTTTGACAGGGAAGGTGGGCCTCTCTCAGCTCTGGGCCCCATAGCAGCTGTACTGCCTGCACCTATGGCAGCTACGCCCTTGCCAGAGGTGATGACATCCTGGCAGGAGCTTGAGCGCACACATAGTGTGTAAGAGGCACTACTGTGTAGTGTAATGTTAATAAGGGTCTCCTTGAGTGGCGTAATATGACCAAGAGACACTACTATTCAGTGTAATGTGAGAAAGGGGCAGTACAGCGTGGTGTAAATTGGATTGGGGGTAATATTGTGTGACCATGACACTTTTTCGGCATACGCGCCTTTCCTATTTCAAATATGGGCGGAGTGCCATTTCATTGCTTTGCCAGGGGCGCTCAGAGTCCCAGTTACCCCCGAGCAGGCTCGTACTGGCCTGCCGGGGAACCAGGGGATTCACTGGTGGGCCCTGGTGGTTTATAACAACGCCCACTTATGTAGAGGAGCAGGGCCTGCCACAGGTTTTCAGACCACAGCGGCATGGCAGTTGTGCTTGTGTTATCGCCGGCGCTGCAGAGCAGTGATCAGCTTATTTACCCGGCAGATGCAAGCTGGGAGGCAGCAGGATCTCACCTCTATTTTTGGGCTCTGTTCCCAGAGGAGCCGTGCGAGGAGCGGGGGCACGTCACGCCGCGTCATGATGTCACGCGGTGGATCCTCCTGCACTCGGAGTCTTCACAAGTAGCGGGGAGTGCTTGCCGGAGCCGCCCAGCCCCATCCAGCCTGCCCTCAGCACAGCCCCAGCACACAGCAACGCTGCAGAAACATGTTTTCCTGATTAGGTAAATTATCTGTGGGCTGCCTGTCATTCATACAGTAGATTGAAGGTTATTAGTGTCATAAAACTTCCCCAAATGGATGATATCGAACATTGTCTACACCATGATGTTTTATTTATTTATATATATATATATACATATATATATATATATATATATATATATAAATCATGGAGTGCATGATGTCTGATATCATGTCTTTATGCCTCTCTTTCAATATTGAGTGCTACAATATACACACATCGGGGGTCATTCTGAGTTGATCGCTAGCTGCCGTTGTTCGCAGCGCAGTGATCAGGCTAAAAATCGGCACTTCTGCGCATGCGTATGGCGCGCAGTGCACACGTGCAATGTACTTTCTCAAAAGCCGATGCAGTTTCACACAAGCTCTAGTGATGCTTTTCAGTCGCACTGCTGATCGTTCAGTGATTTACAGGAAGTGGGTGTTTCTGGGTGGAAACTGACCGTTTTTGGGGAGTGTGTGTAAAAACGCCGGCGTGCCAGATAAAAACGCAGGAGTGGCTGGAGAAACGTAGGCGTGGCTGGCCGAACGCAGGGCGTGTGTGTGACGTCAAAACAGGAACTAAATAGACTGAAGTGATCGCTAGCTAGGAGTAGGTCTCCAGCTACTATGAAACTGCACAATCTGTTTTTGTAGCAGCGCTGCGATCCTTTCGTTCGCACTTCTGCTAAGCTAAGATACACTCCCAGAGGGCGGCGGCTTAGCGTTTGCACTGCTGCTAAAAGCAGCTAGCGAGCGATCAACTCGGAATGAGGGCCATCTTTCAATGGCAGCACTCATGGATATATCAACGTTTCAGCGCTTTATTTCTCTTTTTTGAAGATCAGTGTACGCTGATCTTGAAAAAAGCGCATTAAGGGCCTGATTCAGGTTGGATTGCAAATTTTTCTAAGTAGCAGAATTTGCAATCCTTGTGAACGCATGCTGGGGGCCGCCCATCACAGGGTAATGGGCGGCATGCTGCCCGGCGCTCCCCCCCCATCCTTGATCAAGCAGAAGTAGCGATCTTACCGCAATTTCTGTTTGATCGCAGAAAGTAGGGTTGCCTGATGCCATATTTTTGATCGTGGTGGTTGCGTGTGATGTCACACAGCAGAAATGGGCAGAAACACTCGGCAGTTTATAACATATCTATGAAACACTGACACAGCAGTGGGAGAAATGAAGGTTGGCACCATGGGGGCATATGTGTATCTGGCACTGTGGGGTCAGTATGTGCATCTGCCACTGTGGGGCCATATGTATATCTGGCACTACTGGGGGCATATGTGTATCTTGCATTGGACTACTGCGAGTGTATGTGTATCTGGCACTGCTGGGGGCGTATGTGTTTCTGGCACTGTGGGGGCATATGTGTCTCAGACAATACTGGGGGCATGCAGCATATGTGTATCTGGCACTACTGGGGGCATATGTGTATCTGGCACTACAGGGGGCGTATGTGTATCTAGCACAATTGGGGGCATATGTATATCTGGCACTGCACTACTGAGGGCATATGTGTATCTGGCACTATACTGGGGTCATTATGTGTATTTGGCACAATACTGGGGTCTTTATGTGTATTTACTGTTTTCTCCCAGTGTAACCCAGGCACATATACAACAGCTTGAAGTGGGCAGTGAGACAGATCTCTTTTTCTTTATATACTATGCTAGGTGGTGCCTATAATGCTTGGCCACTCCTCTCTGGTCATGTGACCACACCCCTTCCAGCATATAGCAATGCTCCTTAGTGGGCCCCTGTGATTGCATTTCCCTGGTGGGCCTTACATGCCCCAGTCCGATACTGCCCCCGAGTGAAGGCTATACAGTATTTCCTCTTTTCTGCCTCCATGTCAGCATGCATAATAGGCTTCTGTTATTTATTCATGTTTGACACTGAATTTCCTTTTTGTCATTCTAAATAACAATGAGCTATTTTTATTTATGTCTCTCTTCTGTTAGAAATAGTTCCGCCATAAATAGGATAACAATTGCATTGGCTTAAAAATAAAATAAAGACGAGAACATCACACCTTACCAGCCACATATGATAACAGATACACTTTTATTTACAAGTTCCCACAAACTCAATCCCTGGTTCGGCCAGCATCTTGGGTGCTTGCTGAGAGGACTGTACGTACGACAACTCTATGTATGCAATTCCTCACTGCGGCAAGCTCTTCATTGCACTTCATACGAGCCCATTACACTAGTGACCGTCTGCTATCACACTCCAAACACAGGTTGATGCCAAATTATGGGAACGGCCAAGTGGAGAGGCTCATGGAGGACAACAAAGGACAAGGTGCAGAAAGTGGATGGACAGGAGCAATAACGAGGTCACAGGTGGAAGAAAGGTTTCCGCAGGGTTAAGTGCAGAAATAAACTGTAAGATACAAACAATAGGGAAAATTGCTATTTATTCATTGGATACAGCTCAGTGATGGGAAAACATAGGATAATTCATTTGTACTAAACATTTCCTCTTTTTTTTACAGCTTTAGACAAGATCCGACTGATTAGTGAATGAGCACTCCCGGGTTAGTGGGAGCCATGAAGGCTGTTTCAACATTAATGGGCATGTTTTTACAAAAAGAATGTGAAAAAGGGTGTTTTCACATTATTTTAGTATCACCTGATTGTACTAATGGGCAATTGAAGAATTTGCAAAATGCGCCTCCAAACCCTTAATTTTATTATTTTTTATTAATTATTATTATTATTATTATTATTCAGATCACATTTGCCATACTTGTAATGGAAATGCGATCTGCCTGACTTTACAAAAAAATAAAAAATTGTAAAAAAAAATACCGGAGAGAGCCCTATGACAATAACACTACCTTCAGATGGCGTTATCCAGCCTTTCCTCAGGTTCCCCGACTCCTGCAGAGCCTTCTCTGTTTGCTGGCAGTGAAGGGTGAGCTCACAGATGCTGCTGTTGATCAGCCATATTTGTCTAATAGACCACAGGCTGATCATTGTGTAAAAAAAAAAAAAAAAAAGTTAGAAAAAAACGTAATACTTACCTGCACCCAGGGACTGGTGATTGGTGTCCGGTGAGGGCAACTTCACTTGTCCCCTTTTAAGATTTGATACTGTACATTGCACCTTGTTGATGTCTCACTGTGTTTTGAAGGGGTGGATATGGAAACTGTGATCCTTCAGCAACAGTAGGCAGGGCGCAATGTTAAAATTCTAATACATGACTATTTTGCCTTCTAAACAATTACCACCTTAAAAATACGTGCTAACTCATTGGTACTACTCCCATGCCTCCATCTCGCAGAATGTTGCATTAAGCCCATAGGATAGTCAAAGATGCCGCTCAATTGATGAGGTTTTCACTTTTCAGGCTGTGCAAATGAAAGTATACAGTAAATATATGTGTCACAAAACCCTATAAAAGATTCTCTCCACCAGTGCCGTAACAGGGTGTGCTCCCTGTGACGGCCATGCCCCTGACTGGATAATTTCATGACATCACACAAGGGGCGGGGTCTGCCAGCCTAGGGAAATACAACACTGCCCGAAGCAGCCTCAGGTACAAGCTGCAACATGCATATTTAGGGAGCACTAATGCTGATGGGGGAGCAACTACTAATTACTTGGGCCCGGGCTTGCTGGTGGGGCCGGCAGGGGCTGGAGTCCGCCGTACCCCCTCCAAATCTTAGCAAATAACTCAGAAATGGCCGCAGCAGCCATTTTCCAAGTGATTTGTGCCCGCACTGCAGAGCTCCCGAACCTAGGGGCCTGTGTGCACAGCACACAATGCACCCATTATAGAAATGCCTATGCTTGCACAGCTGACAGTATAAGCAGGATGCATGCAGTTCAGCATAGGTTACATGCACCTGTTTTACTCCAGGAGAGAACAATAGTATATGCCCCTGATTTATGCCAGGAGGTGGGGCTGCACAGTGGGGGTTATTCAGATGTGGTTGATTATCGGTACTTTTACACATGTGCAGACCCTTTCTGCAACACAGGACGAAGGACGGCAGCAGTCAGTGATTAACAGTCTGATGCCATTTGGAGAGCGGTGATGACCTCCGTTTGTGAAAGGGATCTCTGTTGTTGCACAAAGATTTCTTGACCTCTGCGACGGGCAGCTTGCGCGTCCTCATGGGTGCCGCAAGCCGCCCAATGGTGAGTGAGTGATCCGATGTTGCGTCCTAGGATGCAGGTCGGATCCAGAGCTGGATTAAGGCTTCGGCGGGGCCCGGGTACTTAAAGCAGGGGGGCACTAAGATGGTTTGACATTCCGTTTTCAGTAAGAGGTGTGTGTAGTGGAAGTTATAAAGGTACGGGTGCACTGTAATGTGGCATAATATGAACTGGGGACACCGTATGTCATAATATGAATTGGGGGTACTGTGTGGCATAATGTGTACTGGCAGCCCTACACTACTATGGTTCATAAAATAAACTATGGGGCATAAAATTAACTAAGGCACTACTATGTAATTAGGGCATAAAAAGGTGTCTCTCTAGAGCATTGGGATGGTATCCGGTTGATAGATAGACAGTGTCTAGTTAGACAGTCAATAGATAGACACCATATGTTAGACAGACATTAGGTCGACAGGGTCAAAAGGTCGACATGAAAATGGTCGACATAAAAAAGATAAATACTTTTTTAAAATGTAAAGTTTTTGGACTATTTCATACCTTCTGTATCCATGTCGGCATAGAGTTGGTTATAAACCTTGTGGCGAGCGCAGTGAGCCACCGAGCCCGAAGCGTGGCGAGCGAAGCGGGCCCTGCAAGGGTATGTCTTTAACAATTGGGGGTCCCAGATGACAAAACTATCCACACAAACCACAAAAATGCAAAAAACATGGGTGGTCATTCCGAATTGATCGCTAGCTGCCGTTGTTCGCGGCGCAGTGATCAGGCTAAAAATCGGCACTTCTGCGCATGCGTATGGCCCGCAGTGCGCATGCGCGACGTACTTTCACAAAAAACTATGCAGTTTCACACAAGGGCGAGCGACTCTTTTCAGTCGCTCTGCTGATCGGTGAGTGATTTACATGAATGGGGCGTTTCTGGGAGGTAACTGACCACTTTCCGGGAGTGTGCTAAAAAACGCAGGCATGCCTGGGAAAATGGGGGAGTGGCTGGCCGAACGCAGGGCGTTTGTGACGTCAAAAGAGGGAACTAAATAGTCTGAAGTGATCGCAAGGTAGGAGCAGGTCTGCAGCTACTCTGAAACTGCATGAAAATATTTTGGAGCAGTTCTGTGATCCTTTCGTTCGCACTTCTGCTAAGATACACTCCCAGAGGGCGGCGGCCTAGCGTTTGCACTGTTGCTAAAAGCAGCTAGCGAGCGATCAACTCGGAATGAGGGTTATGGTGTCTACCTTTTTTATGTCGACCATTTTTATGTCGACCCTATTGGGACAGGGGCCCTTTCAAAATGGTGCTATTGGGAGCACAACGTTTTGGCTACGTCCCTGCATATGAGTACTGCTGTATATACACATACACACAATAACAATGATATATAAGACTAATAAATACTGATTAATATGGGTGTACTATGTTATGCTGGCGGTCAGGATCCCGGCACCCAGCATACCGGCGGCGGGATCCTGACAGCCAGCATGCAGGCAGCGGGGTGAGCACAAAAGAGCCCCTTGCGGGCACGCTGCGCTCACCATGCTGCGGGCACGGTGGTGCCCTCCCTACAACCCACGTCTCTCTATGCCGTCCCTACCACCCCGAGTCTCTCTATGCCCTCCCTGCCGCCCCCACATCTCTATACCCTCCCTACCGCCGCGCATCTCTCTATGCCGTCCCTGCCACCCCGAGTCTCTCTATGTCCTCCCTGCCACCCCGAGTCTCTCTATGTCCTCCCTGCCACCCCGAGTCTCTCTATGTCCTCCCTGCCGCCCCACATCTCTATGCCCTCCCTACCACCCCGGGTCTCTATGCCCTCCCTACACCCTGTGTCTCTATGCCTTCCCTACTGCCCGCGTGTCTCTATACCGTCCCTGATGCCCCACGTCTCTCTATGACCTCCCTCCCACACCGCGTCTCTCTATGCCCTCCCTACCGCCCCATGTCTCTCTATCCCCTCCCTACCACCCTGCGTGTTCACCCGCTGAATTACTTTTCCTTCACTCCTCCCTCAACTTCTTCACTGGGTACTTTGGTCAGGCATCTCTAAATCTCCCTACTGCCCGCGTCTCTCTTTACCCTCCCTAGTGCCCCGCATCTCTCTATGCCCTCCCTACCACCCGCGTCTCTCTATGCCCTCACCTACCACCTCGCGTCTCTATGCCCTCCCTACCACCCCACGTCTCTATGTCCTCCCTACCACCTCATGTCTCTATGCCCTCCCTACCACCCCACGTCTCTATGTCCTCCCTACCGCCTGCGTCTCTCCATGCCGTTCCTGCCACCCGCATCTTTCTATGCCCTCCCTACCACCCCGCGTCTCTATGCCCTCCCAACCACTCTGCGTCTCTATGCCCTCCCTACCACCCCACGTCTCCATGCCCTCCCTACCATCGCAAGTCTCTCTGTGCCCTCCCTGCCACCCCACGTTCTCTACGCCCTCCCTACCACTCCGCGTCTCTCTATGCCTTCCCTTCCACCCCGAGTCTCTCTATGCGCTCCATGCCACCCCACGTCTCTATGCCCTCCCAACCGCCCTGTGTCTCTATGCCCTCCCTACCACCCCGCGTCTCTATGCCCTCCCGACCACCAAGCGTCACTCTATGCCATCCCTGTCACCCCAAGTCTCTCTATGCCCTCCCTGCTGCCCCACATCTCTATGCCTTCCCAACTGCCCCACGTCTCTTTGCCCTCCCTACCACCCCGCGCCTCGATATTCCCTGCTTACTGTCCTGCATCATTATATTCCCTCTCTATCAAACTGCGTGTCTGTCCCCGTCTTACCCTGTCTTTATCGCTACACTATGTAGTTTAGTATATGTGCCTCTGCCTCCCACTCCACACCCCATATGTGTCTCTGCCCTTCCTCCACTTCCCACGTGTCCACATAAAAGCCCTTCCCTTGTGTCTACATAAACATTATTTATACAGCACTAATAACACCCTCATATCAGTATTCACACATCTGCCGTGCAAGTCACACTACCTGCAGTGGCACATAATAGTATTCCTCCAAATTCATGGAGGCGATGGGTCGGGACCTTTACACCCCGGAGCCAGTGTGGCCTATGGGAAAGGGTGCGCGGCCTCGCGGCAGTGCAGCGATCACAAGCCACTCCCCCATTTTCCGTTACTGTAGAGGCATGCCAAACGCTGTGTGAGCTGCTGGTATGCTCCCAGTACAGCTTTGCTAACAGATCAGCAAGTGGCAGGAGCCTCCCAACTGGCCCCATCCGCTCCCCCCCACCACCGTGGGACACTGCTGCCCTCAGGTGGGAGAGTCCCAAAAAAAATGACTGTCCCACGAAAATCAGAACAGTCGGGAGGTATGTAATAGGCCCTGCAGAAATTTCAGCTCCAGGCCCATAAGGACCTTAATCTGGAACTGCCTTCGTGGCGTGCGGTGCCCGCGCTGGTATTTTTATAATGAATGTAGACGGGAGCTAGGAGAGCCGGAACAGCCGTCGCCCAGTTGCCTGCCCTGCTTGTGGCGTCACAGCGGCCGCTCAAGAATCTGGCAGTGCAGTGGGAAGCTGGGAGCACAGCACTGCAAAATGGATCTGAGATCCGATCTGTGGTGGGTGGTGGGGCCGCGGGAGGCCCTTTTAAAAAGGGGGGCCTGGGTACTTAACCCCAGGCCAGCCCCCTTAATCCGGCTCTGGTCATATCAGTTTTGCAGCAGGAGGCATCTGCTTGCAATAGACGCCTCCTGCTGCATTACCATACAGCACTACCACTGCTGCTTCTAAGGAAGCAGTAGTGATAGCAACTCCAACCACATCTGAATTAGTCCCAGTGTTACTAGTAAATGCTAAAAATACTGTATAACACACAATTCATACACAATATAGTACATAATCTATAAACACGAAGAAGAAAAGCTCCTAAATGTAGTGCACTGTTGAGATCTTGCAGCTATTTCATGTATATTTGACTTTTATTTCAAAAGTTAATATTTATTAATTTCAATGAGGGAAATCTCAAATCAAAGTGAAATATCCAATATAGTAATAAAAGAAAAAGTAAGGTGTGATAGGAATTAAGATTGTGTGCAGGGGCAGATTAGGAGAGGAGGGCGCCCTCCTCTCTGGCAGCTGCTGCAGTGCTGTAGCCTGGGTTTGCGCCTTGTTCCTGGGGACATATGTACTGCACATGCACAAATCACCAGGAAAATGGCCACCAAGCCATTCTCCCAGTGATTTATGTCTACAGCGCCAGCCTCTGCAGGATCCCAGAGGGGTAAGTAAGTATAATTACTTGGGGCCCCCTGGACCATACTTGCCAACTGGACTCCCGATTTTTCAACAGTCCCCACACCCACCAAAGAGTGGCTGAATCTCCAGCATCCAACCCACTTCTTAGAGAAGTGGGCAGGATAAGGAGATTATAGCTGGGATTCGAGACTCCATATATAGGGGTGGGGCTAAATGAAGCAAATTCCCATAATTAGGCCCCACCTCCTCCAGCGGACACACGAATCACAGCATTTTGCAGTGATGGGGTTGGGGCTTAGCCAGTGGCACCAAGAGGGGGAATAGCGCAGTGGCTAACGTAGTAGTTCTAGAGGAAGGTTTCTAAATGCAGTCCACAATCTCCCACTCTGCAGAACATTGGAGCAAGTGTGAGAGTCTGTGGGAGAAGTAGATAAAACTAGTACCGACTCTCTTGGAACTTTTTTTACAAGCTTCTCCATCGCCTATATCTAACCCCGTCCAGACTCCATTCCATTTGGCCGTCCAGCTCCAACATGTGTTGGCGCAATTGTAATAATGTTGGTACTTTGCTCCATACGTTTTGGTCCTATCCAGCTCTCACAAATTTTTGGTCAGCGATATTTACTCTTATTTCTAATGTATTAGGTTTCCGTATCGCCCCACTACCTAAATTGGCCCTCCTTCATATATCCCCAGGTTATATTACTCCAACCGATCAATATTTGATAGGCCATATCCTGATTTCATCCAAATTACTGATTGCTCAATATTGGCGTACGGCTCAAATTCCAACTGTAATAGCGGTTGAACGTGCGGTTCAATCTCACTACGAATTTGAGACTGCAGGCTTACCATTCTCCAACTGCCAAACGAACCATTCGCTCCGCTGGTCTTCCTGGTGTGTTTATAGGTCTCATGGTACCACAATAGACCCCTGACATCCTCTTCCGTTTTCTTATTCTCAAATGTTTGTTGTATTTGCTTACTGACTAGTATACGTTTATATATGTTTCTGTGTTTATATACGTCTATGTACGCATGTTAATTTTCTATAGGCGGAATGCCTAGCCGCCTTGTATCTGTGTATTTGTTCCCCTCCCGCCCCCCCAGTTCCCTTTTCTTCTTTCTGTATCCCCCCCCCCCCATTCTTCTATATTTTGTGTTGTATAAACTCTCAATAAAAATCTAATTATAAAAAAAAAACTAGTACCGACTCTGGAATATAAATGTGCACATTAGTCTTTTTAAAAACTAAATAGTGTACTGAATACAGTATTAATAGTTATCACTATAGTCTATAGCAGTGGTTCTCAAACTCGGTCCTCAGGACCCCACACGGTTCACGTTTTCCATGTCACCCAGCAGGTGACCTGCAAAACATGAACCGTGTGGTGTCCTGAGGACTGAGTTTGAGAACCTGTGTTCTATAGTATAGACCAGGGGTGGGCAATTATTTCAGCTGAGGGGCCACTTGACATTTCCTGTCAGTATCCGAGGGCCACATACAAAATAGCAGCTCCCCCACTTGCCAAAAATATAGGGACGTGCTTCATGTGGAAGGGGTGTGGGCAAAAAATAATACAGATTCATATTAGGCTGCACAATAGTCTCCATTATTCAAATTGCGCCACACAGCGCCACTTACACACATTACACCAGATAGAGCCCCTTTTACACAGTATGGAAGGTAGAGCACCTTTTACACATTACAGCAGGTAGAGCCCCCTTTTACACATTAACATTTTATTTAGGATAATTATTGTGCAGCAAGCAAATTATCCAGTGTCTTATGGCCCCTGGGGAAAGGTGTGACACAGTGACAGAACACGGGGAGGGGGGGTGACAGTGACAGAACACGGGGGGGGGGTGACACGGTGACAGAACACGGGGGGGGGGTGACACGGTGACAGAGCACGGGGGTGACACGGTGACAGAACACGGGGAGGGGGGGTGACAGTGACAGAACACGGGGGGGTGACACGGTGACAGAACACGGGGGGGGTGACACGGTGACAGAACACGGGGGTGTGACACGGTGACAGAACACGGGCGTGTGACACGGTGACAGAACACGGGGGGGGGGACACAGTGACAGAACACGGGGAGGGGGGGTGACAGTGACAGAACACGGGGTGTGTGACACGGTGACAGAACACGGGAGGGGGTGACACAGTGACAGAACACGGGGTGTGTGACACGGTGACAACACGGTGGGGGTGACACGGTGACAGAACACGGCGGGTGTGACACAGTGACAGAACACGGGGGGTGTGACACAGTGACAGAACACGGTGGGGGTGACACGGTGACAGAACACGGGGGGGGTGACACGGTGACAGAACACGGGGGGGGTGACACCGTGACAGAACACGGGGGGGGTGACAGTGACAGAACACGGGGGGGTGACAGTGACAGAACACGGGGGGGTTATACGTGACAGAACACGGGGGTGACATGGTGACAGAACACGGGAGGGGTTGGTACAGCGAGAGCTAAAGATCTCTCCCCCAAACCTAAAAACAGACTGACGCCACTGCCCGCACACACAAATATACGCACACTATCCCGTGTAGCTCCGCCCCCTGATGTCCAGTGTATCCCCGCCCCCTCCTCGGCACGTAACTCCGCCCCTTTTCGGCTGAACCCAGCCGTGGTCACTGGGGACTCTGGAGGAGGGAGGAGGCTGCTACAACGCAGCAGCAGGGGAGAGAGGTGCCGCCGGCAGCTTGGAGGTACTGCAGCTCAGAGCAATGACAAGCAGCTCAGCCGTTCGGGCCGCTTGTCATTGCTCGCTGGTGGGAGGCAGTGGGCCGGACAGGATCGGTTTGCGGGCCGCATCCAGCCCGCGGGCCGTATTTTGCCCACCCCTAGTATAGACTGTATCAAACATGCTTAATATAAATAACATACAGCATAGGTGTGCGCAGGGGGGGTGCCTGGTGCGCACAGGCACCCCCTAATGTCTGGCATCTCGATCTCACATGCCTGATGCAGCGATCGCCGAGCAGGCTGATTACTGTCCCCTCTCCGCTGCACCCTGTCAGGATTGCCTTACTGACCGGACGCCTGATTTAATCAAGGGTGCCACTGACACCAACTTTCAAACTCCCGGCTCCACCTCCATGTACAAAAACAGTGTGATGTGACGTGACTGCGTCATGCTGCTCGCATGCCCACCCATCACACCCACACCTCTCTCCTTCTATGCTATGCCAACGCCAGCCACTGATGAGGAGCAGCATGCAGCCAGCGTTCCTCTTAGGAAGACAAATTCAATACTGGCAGGCGGTCGGTAGCAGCATTGACACGTCACTCGTTTTTCCAGCAGCAGCAGTACTAGTCTGCGACTGTCAGTGTCAGTGAGTGACTGACTTGTAAGTAAGCTGCTGCAGCTTGCAGGGGAAAGAGAGGGGCAGCCAGACCAGGCTGAGAAGGAGCAGTGTAATTACAGTGAGTGCCATCAGGTGTGTTTGTTTGGTGCACACCACAACATCTGACAATGTATCTGCTTTATTAAGATTGATACAAAGATGGATATTTTATATGCATTGACCATCAATAGATGGTACTAAACATGCCCAAAAGGTGGTGCTAGACACACCCCTCCGACGGTGCACCCCCTAATAAAATGTTCTGCGCACGCCAGTGACATACAGATGTAGACATGCTCAGCTTACTTTGATGCATTATGATGCATCACATGCCAGGACCTCCCCTTTTGCCTATGCAGCAGGTACTAATTACCTGGGCCTTATACTCAAGGTCAGAGCCAAGATGGTGCCGGCGAGGAGGAGGGAGAGGAGACCAGGTGCACCATGTGTCCAAGAGACCCATGTGCACTGCACATCTTGCACCTATTATGGATACTGTACGCCAATGATTGTGCAATTAAAGATTATTTTGTACTGTAGCATCAGTTGTCAGCATATGGGCCGGGATGTAATGAAGTCCGAGTTTGGCAGCTGTGCGGGATGCCGCCGAACTTAGACTTTTTTTAAACATGCAATTATTTACAAGGCATGGTTTAGGTACGTGATTGGCCTTTTAAAAAAAACGTCTGAGTTCAGCCGTCATCCCAAACTTGGACTTCATTACGTCCCGGCATGTTCTTTCTTTGTGTTACGCATATGTATTCAATCACTATTTTTTCATAGTATTGTAGCTGTTAGGTACAGTGTGTTTTTGTAATGTTCAGCGATCAAAAATAATTAAATGGTTTTGCTAATTAATTGGTTAGTGTTTTGTTCATATGTTTGTAAATCCATTCATAAGGACACAGAGACATGTGAGTTCACTGCTGTGCTGTTTATTCCATCACCAACTCCAGGCACACTGCACACTGGACCACCCACTTCCCAGCATCCCCCTTGTCCCAGGGACCATCACTGAAGATTCAGGCTTACACATATTAGTAAGGGAGTGTCTACAAATATTAAGCATTCTAATACACTAACATCACATCCTCTTTTCTTTAAAGATAAGCCCTGTACGCTTCAATGCAACAATTAACAACGTCATATTAAGAACATCATCTAACACGTTTCAATGAGTCTCTCAGGTCTGCGTATTTCCCTTTTGGGTCTTTCATACACAGTCTGCATTTCATCGACCATGTTGGACCTTTCTAGAATCGTGGTTTGTTCACCATTATCAGGATCATCATACATGTCAGATGAAGGTTATTCTTCAGTCATGTTGTCTTCATTATGGTTAGGTTGAGATCTTAAATCCACCTGATTTCTTCTTACTTCCGTTCCACGCTCTGTACGTATAGTATAAGATCTTGGTGCTACTTGTGCTTGCACAATACCTTTCTGCACCCAAATACCTTTCTCGTGATCTCTGAGACGGACTTGGTCATCTGATTTTAGATCAGACAAGCTTTTTGCTCGCCTGTCATGAAACAGTTTCTTTTTCGCCTGTTGACGTTCCTTACTCAGTCTGACCAACGCTGAGTTATGTTTATTAAGCAGTTCATCATGTATCGGGAGATTTGCTCTAATCCTCCTTCCCATCAGCATTTGTGCAGGAGAAAGTCCATTCTGTAAAGGTGTACTGCGGTAGATTAAAAGACTTTTGTAGAAATCTTCTTTACCTTCTTGAGCTTTTTTCATGAGACTCTTTACAGTTTTTACTGAACTTTCCACCAACCCATTTGAGCGTGGATAGTGGGGACTTGACGTAGTATGGACAAATTCCCACTCATCAGCAAATTATCTAAATTCAGCACTGGAAAACTGAGGACCATTGTCAGTGAACACTTCCATAGGAACACCATGCCTTGCAAAGATTGACTTCATGCAATTGATTACGGCTTTACTAGTAGTTGTATGTAGTGTCTTCACTTCAGGGTAGTTAGAGTAATAATCAGTCACGACAATGTATGTTTTCCCATTACAATCATTACATTACAAATCTGCGCCAACTTTCTGGTACGGTCTCTCTGCCACTGTGTGAGGACTCAGTGGCTCGACCCGTTGTTTCGGTCTATACGTAAGACATAATTCACATGTAGCTGTAGTCTGTGCTATGTCTTGGTTCATTCTTGGCCAATACATAACTTTACGCGCTCTCCGCTTACATTTTTCTTCTCCTAAGTGGCCTTCATGTATCTTGCACAGCATAGTTTTTCTTAGTCGTACAGGTATGACAAACCTATTGCCTTTGTAAATAATACCATCGACAACTGTAAGGTCACTGCGGTACATCCAGTAATCATGGATAGACAGCGAGCACGCAGCTTTTTCTGCTGGCCAACCTTTCAGAATGATATCTTTTAACACTTTCATTGTGTCATCTGTCTCAGTTTCTTTCCTAATCTGTTCTGGTCTTGCAAGAGACACTGGTAGAGAAGCTACGATCAAATTAACATAGGCTTCTATCTCTTCATCCATCAGACTTTTGGAACCTTCACTTTTGTCCACAGCACGAGAAAGTGTATCAGCAATGTACATGTATTTGCCGGGACAGTACAGCAAGTGTACATCATATTTCTGTAGTCTGATAAGCATTCGTTGAATTCTCATGGGACAGTCATGCAATGATTTAGTCATGATAGCTACCAATGGCTTGTGGTCAGTTTCCACTATAAATGTTTGACCATACACAAACTGATGAAATCGCTCACATGCATATGTGATCGCTAGAAGTTCTTTTTCTTACCGAATTTACTCACTGACCATCAACTCGGTTTTGTAGCGGGTCGGCATTCGGTTCGGGCTATAAGATCTGCGATTGCAGCGACCATTTCCTCTATGCAGTCTCCCAACTCAGATAATATGGTGCTAAGTGTAGACACTCATAAGGCATTTGACACAGTGCTTTGGCAACATATGTTTGCTGTTCTAGAACGGAGGGACTTTGATGAAAATTTTATACGACTCATTTCTTTTTTTTATCAATCTCCCTCTACCTCAATTTTGGTTAACGGTTTAAGAAGTAGCACGCTTGCCTTACAGAGAGGCACCCGACAGGGCTGTCCGCTTTCCCCCTTGCTCTTTAATTTATCTTTGGACCCTGTTTAACGGATCCTTCAACATTGGCCACAATTTAGGGGAATACGTATTGGGTCAAGTGAGGTGAAAATCTCGGCTTTCGCAGACGATCTCTTGCTGTACATTAACAATCCTAGTACTACAGTCCCTCTTCTTTTGGATAAAATTAATTCTTATGGCGAGATCTCTGGACTGGTTATCAATGCGGACAAGTCAGTGGGAATGCTTCTAGGGCATGGTGGGTCTATTCTGCATTGGAATGAACGGGTTCCCATCCAATGGTCTTCTTCATCTATCAACTACTTAGGCATAACTCTATCTAGAAATCCTTCTCAATTATATAAACACAACATTAGCAAAGCCATATCTACTATTTCCACAGAATTGGCTAGCTGGAAAAATTTAACTCTTTCCTATTTAGGAAGAGCGAATCTGATCAAAATGGTCACTTTCCCTAGGCTGCTCTATCTGTTACAGGTTCTCCCTTTGCTCCTTACTCAAAGAGATGCAAAACTCATTAACAGTCTCTTCCGCTCCTTTATCTGGCAAGGTAAACGTCCCCGTATTAATTTTCTTAAATTGTGCCAGACTAGGGAACATGGGGGCATTAACTTCCCAGACATAGTGCGTTATAGTCACGCAGCTCACCTACGGTATATAATTGATTGGATACATGGAACCAATATTTATGCAAACACGGTACTAGAATCTCAACTACTGGGAGACTTAAATATAATTAGTTTTCTCCACATCCAAGACCAGAATATGCCGATGGCTCTTCGAGATAATTTTCTCTTGTGGAACACGAGGAAGGTCTGGCATATTTTGAGACACAAGGGCGGGATTAATGGTCACTTATCTGTTCACCTCCCCTTCTGCAAAAATCCTGACTTTCAGGGCGGCATGGCGGCTCACCCCTTCACCTTGTGGCGGGTGGGGGGGATCTCTTCAATAGGGAATTTAATCCACTTCAAGGACAGGAGGACCCTCACTTTCTCGGAAGCAGCGACTAAATTTGATATACTCCAATACTACCCAGTAGCGTTTTTACAGGCACAACATTACACTGCCCAGGTGTTGAGAGAATTCAAAAGCCTGGACTGGGATAATCCCTTGGACATTTTGATGCGGAAGGGTCCCTCTAAAAAAAAAAGCGATTTCCTACCACTACACCTTCCTTGATAACCCTATTGATCATACCAATATACGAACTGGAATGAGTCAATGGTTGGTTCATTTTCCAACCTTCTCTACTGAGGACCTTTTGAAATCTCTCAACAACTCATGTAAACTCCTTTCCTCAAACATGTATCAGGAATTATTTTACAATGTTATACATAGAACTTATCTCTCTCCCACTCGACAGTTCCTTATGGGCTTAATCCCTTCTGATAGATGTCCCAAATGCTCCAAGGACGCGGCAAATTTATTTCATTGCTTTTGGGAATGCCCAATAATTAGAGGCTTTTGGATGAGAATCAAACGAGATGCAGAAACTAAGCTTCTAAATTATGTCCCTTTCTCCCCTGAGTGGGCCATTTTCGGATTCCCCTCAAAATCGCAGCGTATAACCAAGGGAGGGAGAAAGCTGCTTTTGGCCATAAGCTCGGCAGCAAAAAAAACAATTTTACAGAATTGGATCCATCCAGGTCCCCCTTCAATCTCCTTATACAAGGAAAAGTTCCATAACATTTTTAGGATGGACTGGTTGGAAACCATGTTTGATAAGGATAGATGGGTGGGCCCTTTCTTCGATGTATGGGAAAGCTATATAGCAACACAACCTTTATCGGTACGGGAGGGAATCTATAAGAGTCTGCGTCTGACCTCGTGGTACGGGCTACGTGTCCTTGATGGGGACCTCCCCATTGCCTTGGATGAACCATTGATCTAATCTATACAAAAAGGGGAAAAGAGAGAGAGAATTTTTTTTTTTTGTCTTGTTGTTTGAGATGAGAGGTGGTAGCCACGTATTCTATTAAGGGTTTGGATCGAATATTTGTAACCTCAAACTATGGTCGCCAAGTGATAATGGTTTCTTCTTTTACTTTTTGACTTTCCTTACGGGTTGATAATTAATGACTTTCACCAGAAAATTTCACTGATGTTATACCATTGTTTCACTATATCTTTATTGTATTATAATACTTTGTGAACTTTGTATGTTCTTATCCATGCTTCAACAAATAAAAAAATAAATAAAAAAAAAGAAGTTCTTTTTCTATCTGAGCATACCTTGTTTCAGCACTTGTCAGTGCTCTTGATGCATAGATTACTGGTTGCCATGTATCCTCATGTTCTTGTAACAGCACTGAGCCTAGGCCAAATTGCGAAGCATCTGCTGAAATTCTTATTCTTTTCGCAGGATCAAAGAATTTTAGCACTGGTTGCTCTGTAATGATCTGTTTCAAGTTTTGCCAACTTTCTTCTTGTTCATGTGACCACATCCACTCGTTATCTTTGTCCAACAACCATCTAAGAGAGGCTGTTCGTTCAGAGAGTTGAGAAATAAACTTTCCTAAGTAATCATTCCTAGGAATCTTCTGACGTCGTCTTTGTTGTTAGGACGTTCCATGTTCACTATGGCTGATATTTTTTATCTTGGGTCTGGTTTTACACCTTGATCCGAGACCACGTCGCCCATAAAGGTAAATTCACATTTGTCCTTGTTTAGCTTTAGATTCACTTTCTTGACAAGTTCCATTACTTGTCTCAGTCTAGAATCATGTACTTCCTTTGTAGATCCCCAAACAATAATGTCATTCATCATTGTTTCAACACCTGGAATTTGTTCAAAAATCATGTGTATCTTTTTGTAATATACTTCTGGAGCAGACAATATTCCATATGGTAATCGAAGAAATCTGTATCGACCTTCTGGTGTATTAAATGTACAAAGCTTTGAGCTGGCCTCATCTAGCTTCATTTGCCAGAATCCTGAAGATGCATCCAATTTACTGAACCATTTTGCTCCCGCAAATTGCGACATGATTTCATCTCTGGTTGGTAGTTTGAAATGTTCTCGTTTAATAGCTTTGTTTAAAACTCTGGGGTCTAGACATATTCTGAGTTGTCCATTTTTCTTTTCAACAATTACTAAGGAGCTTACCCATTCAGTAGGCTCATCAACTTTCTGTATCACACCCAAGGCTTTCATGTGATTTAACTCGTTTCATTTTTTCTCTCAGCGCAAATGGCACTTTTCTACAGGGGTGTATCACTGAAAAAACTTGCGTGTCTATATTTATTTTATGCTCTCCAGGCAAACAACCTAGACCTTCAAACAAGTCTCTGTATTCTGTAAACATCGATTTGCAGTCATCGTCTACTTGTGATGTCACCATAAAAACTTTATTTAGCAAGCTTAGTTTCTCACAGGAACTTAATCCTAGAATCGGTTGCACATTTTTATCCACAATCAGTAGAGATGTTTTAAACTGTTGTCCCTTATATTTCAGTGTCACTATGCATGTACCTTTCACAGAAATTTCCTCCCCAGTGTACCCTGTAACTTTCACTTTGGCTGGATGAATTTTAGGTTTTACTCTAAAAGTCTTATAGTCTTGAAACAATATTAAATTCACCTGCGTGCCAGTATCAAGCTTAAAGGGAATGACAATCTCGTTCACAGTTAAAGGGACAATCCATTCTTTCTTATCTGCACTGCAAAGTTCAATGCAATCCACAAAGAATTCCTCTGTTTAACAGCATGCACATTGGTTGCTTCACTTTTCATTTTACTGCATTTGGCAAAGTGATTAAGTCTACCACATTTCATGCAGGTTTTACCATATACCGGGCACATTTTAAGATTGTGAGCATTTCCACATCTACAACACATTTCCTTATTAGACTGTGGCTTAGACTGCTTCATTCTTGAGAATGGAGGTTTGCTTGGCTCTGTTTTCTGCACTACATGGACAGCAGCATCAACTTCCTTGTGTAACGTTTTGGCTTGAAATCTAGTTATTTCTGCAGATCTACACATAGTCACTACCTTGTCTAGTGTTAGGTCTTGCTCTCTCAGCAGTCTCTCTCTGAGTCCATTATCAGGTATTCCACAGACAATACGATCTCTAATCAGTGAATCCTTTGAATCACCAAACTCACAGGTTTTACTGAGTGATTGCAGCTCTGTAACATACTGATCAAATCCATCTACAGACTTCTGATCACGTGAAAAACTTATATCTTTCATATGTCACATTTTTCCTTGGCACAAAGTAATGTTCAAACTTTTGCATTATAGAAGATAGCACCATATTCTGCCCCTCAGCAAACTGAAAACTATTATAAATGTCCAGCACATCCTCTCCTATTACATGGAGGGAAATGGATGCCTTAGTTTTGTCAGCCTCTGTATCAGCTCCACATGCAGCAAGATATATATTAAACCTTTGCTTAAATCTTTTCCAGTTTTCAGACAAGTTACCAGACATCAGCATGCCAGTTGGAGGAGCTAGTTTATCCATGGTTACTCACTGTTTGAAGATAGGAGCACACGGCAGGCTTTGCAGACACTGAGTATCACAGCCTTACAGACTTCTGCAAGATTCTTTCACACTCTGAGAGCACTAGCAGTCCAAGTTAAACTTCTTCTGACACCATGTTTTGTTCATATGTTTGTAAATCCAGTCATCAGGACACAGAGACATGTGAGTTCACTGCTGTGCTGTTTATTCCATCACCAACTCCAGGCACACTGCACACTGGACCACCCACTTCCCAGCATCCCCCTGGTCCCAGGGACCATCACTGAAGATTCAGACTTACACATATTAGTAAGAGAGTGTCTACAAATATTAAGCATTCTAATACACTAACATCACAGTTAGTATGTCAGAAACCTATTTAGTGGCCCTGATTCTCATTAATCCGCATGATCTCTGATTAGGGTTGCTAATAGAAGTACAGTATATGGGAGTGATTCAAAGATGTATAATAATAATGCCACCACCACTGCGAATGTGCGCTCAGATACTGTGTGAAAATACACAAATGCTGCAGCCACCTGATTTGTATTGAGACTCCCACCAGTGGCAATATGATTCCCAGCAGCTGCGTACGGAGATGCAGCGCCGGACACAGATCAGTAGCCCAATGGCCATGCAGCATGGCCACAGGAAGTGAGCCGCTGGATACACAGTTACTGCGTATGGGATCAGGCTGAGACATGCCTCAAAACCCATTGTGCCATGCCTGCATTTTTGATGCCACTCCCCATAACTGCCTCCAAATGGTCCCTGACTGTCAAATGATGAATATTAAGCCCACTTCACTATCCACCCCTCCCCTCCGTATTAAACACCCCCTACCACCCTGGAAGTCAAGTACCAGGGCCCCTTCATTCAGCCTAATGCCCCCTTCTACAGTTAAGTGTTCTCCCTCCCGCCCCATCACCCACCATCTGTGCAGTAAAGGAGTAATTAGCAGAAATTACTGCTCTATATCCTACATGTTGAGCAGAAGATAGAACACCCCATACCGCCCACAGGATATCAAAGCTGCCACTCATAGCACCCCGCACCCCTACCGCTGGAGGATGGGTAGGGGGCCCAGTGCATTGCTGTGCCCAGGGGTCTACACTGCTGTTAAGACGGCTCTGGTTGGGTAACCTGCCGCCAAATCGCACTAGGCAAATAGGAGTCAAATATGTTCTGTGCAAAAGAAGTAACTGTATCTGTTTAAATCTGATAGATGTGGTCGTCTCGCAGTGAAAATCCCGAGCTGTGTAAGATTCCTCATCACTAAAGGGTCCCACTAAATCTTTCTATCTACTACGCACCACTACAGACTAAGTACCTTTATGATAAAAGGACAGTAAAAAAATAATATGTAAGGGAAACAGATTTCACCGGTTCCAGATTTAGCACAAACTTTTTCACAGGCAAAGGGGTAATAGTTGGGGGACCGTGCCTAAATTGGACGTTTGGGGTGTGTCGGATTTGCAAAAATCTATAAAAGTAAGTATTCGGTAAACCAAACTCAACCATCAATTGCCTAAAAGATTTCAGAATGCCATTAAAATATAATTGCCCTAATATACCAATATCTCCAGTGTCCCAGATCTGCCTCATTGGGAGAGCACCCAATTCAGAAAGCCAACAGGAATGCCATAGGGGTGTGTCCGGGTCAAGATCAGAACATTTGACTAACAAACGTACTTCACAACAGATCTTAATTGACTGAATAAGTAACGGATGACTATGAGTAGAAATCTTACCACCTAACAAGGCCTGTAAGGGAGTATGTCCTGAAGATGATGCAAAACAGAGTAGGCAAGGAGTTAACAGAGCTATCCTGTAATCATGACCGAATCTGTGACAGCTGAGCAGCATAGAACCGGAAATGCAAAGTGCTAAACCACCATCCACTCTGGCCATGGTGAGCACATCTAGTCTAATCCAGGGCTGCTTACCTGCGCATGTCAAAGAAGTAAGCATACTATTCAATTTCCTAATAGGGAGGCCTGATTCAGAGATGGACACAGTGAGCATTGTCATTCAGGACACAGCACTGCAGTGACCGCCATACAGTATGCACAGCAGCCAAATAACTGCCACACAGGACACAGAATTGCAGCGACCACCATACAGTACACACAGCAGCCCAGTGACTGTTATACAGAACACACAGCAGGGAGCTTCTGTATTTATTGACATATCAGCCAGGTTGGATGACAGGGACTCGAAGCACTCCTCTCAGTCAGATGGGAATATGAGCAATGCAATCTACTGCTTTAAAAACCCTCCCTAGTGCTGTATGTGAGGAGGAGAGATCCCAACTCGTGCACGCCATCCTCCTTTATGTGCATTGCGCAGAGGGGGCAAGTTATCTATTTATGGGGCCTGGGGAGGTATTTTAATGTACAATAAAAAAAACCTGTAAACCTGAGAGTGACCACCCCACTGCTAATCCAGCACTGGATTTCCCTCCATGCAGACACATATGTGTCTGACTTGTCATCAGCAAAAGATTCATTTTGTGCAATTGTGCCCATAGATGTGGAGCAGGTGGAACTTGTCTTTTTTACTTTCAAACCTTTAATTAGATCATTGGGACCATCCACAAGTGTCAGGCAGAGCTGCACCTATAACTACCGCGTCTTTCAGTACCCAGTATTGGTCCTATAAGGCTTCTGTAGGATCAATCCTGGTATTATGAGTGACTCCATAACTAGTGGAATGTTTTAGTGCAGTGACAGGGTTCCATCCTTCAGATGCACTCGACACTGACTGACCTCTTGAACTTGCAGCAGCACAGAGCTTGGAGGTAAGTGTGTCCAATTATTACACATTTATCTCCATATGCACCCACATGAGAGAAGACTGAGGTGTGATGAGACAGGAGCAAGAAGCAGGAATGGCAAGAGGGTGGGGTGAAGTGAAAAAAAGAGACTTCAGGGATGGGAGATGCAGGTGACCGCTATCCCCAGGCAGGGCCGGATCAAGGCTCCAGGGGGCCCGGGGTACTTTAGACCAGGGGGGCCCCTGAGGGCTAAATATAGTGTATATACTGTAGGAAGGGGAGGTTCCTTACAAATATATATATATATATATATAAGATTGATAAAAGTGTGCTGTTGGAGGCAGAAACAAAGGATAGCACATTTTATTAAATAGAAAATTAGCATACATTCACACAACACACACATAGCATACATAAACTCACAAACAACATACATACATACATACATACCACACAGCATACATACACACATAGACATACACACCATGCATACACACACACTACACACCAACATATACACACACACACACTACACACCAACATATACACACACACACTACACACCAACATATACACACACACACTACACTCCAACAACATAGACACACACACACACACACACACACACACACACACACACACACACTTACAACATATATATATACACACACACCACTAACCAACTGAACAGAGGAGAAAAGGAGGAGATTCTGCCGGAGTCCATGTGAGTTAAACACAGCAGCTGCTGCTGCACATGCTCATCAGCTCCCTCCACTGTGTGAGAGAGGCTAGAGAGCTCAGCTGATCAGAGACAGAGCTCAGTGAGAAGCAGCGTACACTTCATTCACGGCCATTCGTTAGTGCCTGTGGGTGGCCCCACCGGGTGCAGAGACGGAGATAAGGCTGTCTCCGTCTCTGAAACACAAAATTTGTCTGCAGAGGGGAAAGTTTACACCACTGCCACCAATGAATGAACTTCCTAAAATAAAATAAAAACTACCAGTGCTTGACGGCAGGCACGGGGGGCCCTTAAATATGGGGGGCCCAGGGTAATGTGTCCCCTGGGCTCCCCCCTTAATCCGGCTCTGTCCCCAGGATGTTCCTAGAGAGTAGGCAAATAAAATCTAACAACTGAGCATTTGACTTCCAGCTCCAAATGATGCCCAGTAAAAAGAGTGCAGCAATAGAGTATAAATACAATTAGCACTGCACATGGGCCCTCATTCCGAGTTGTTCGCTCGGTATTTTTCATCGCATCGCAGTGAAAATCCGCTTAGTACGCATGCGCAATGTTCGCACTGCGACTGCGCCAAGTAACTTTACTATGTAGAAAGTATTTTTACTCACGGCTTTTTCTTCGCTCCGGCGATCGTAATGTGATTGACAGGAAATGGGTGTTACTGGGCGGAAACACGGCGTTTCAGGGGCGTGTGGCTGAAAACGCTACCGTTTCCGGAAAAAACGCAGGAGTGGCCGGAGAAACGGTGGGAGTGCCTGGGCGAACGCTGGGTGTGTTTGTGACGTCAACCAGGAACGACAAGCACTGAACTGATCGCACAGGCAGAGTAAGTCTGGAGCTACTCTGAAACTGCTAAGTAGTTAGTAATCGCAATATTGCGAATACATCGGTCGCAATTTTAAGAAGCTAAGATTCACTCCCAGTAGGCGGCGGCTTAGCGTGTGTAACTCTGCTAAATTCGCCTTGCGACCGATCAACTCGGAATGAGGGCCATTATTCTGTATGTGGTTAAGGAGACATTGCATTTACTTACTGATAAGAATGATGAATATTATTGCACACACCAATCCCATGACTATCATCATCTGTGGAGAGATAGAGACATTTATTGTCACACTACTAGACATGAATAACTGAACTGCTACTATAATACCCCTTTCACACCGCACAAATAACCCAGTATCGACCCAGCATATTGCCGGGTCAACACGGGTCAACCTACGGTGTGAAAGCGCCATGTCGGAAATCCTGGCTCGCCTGACCCGGCAATTCAACCCGGGAATAAAGCAGTGTTATACCCAGGTTGAATACCGGGTCATTGGCAGCGTAAACGGGCTCGACACTGGATCACTTTTCCACTCTTTTCACTGCTTCATGAATAGACTTCAAAGTACTAACCAATCAGCTCCTAACTGTCATATTATAGAGAAATGACTCAGTCCGTATTGCCCTATTTGCTCAAAACACATTGGACCAGGAGAGAGTGAGCATACTGTATGTTTTGGAATCCTACCTAGAGAAACTTACTGAGGTACTGATAACCAGTTGGATATGCTATAGATCTTTTGGAGCCTCCAGAATCCATTGACTCATTTCCCCATGCTGTTTATAGGATACTCAGCATAGGAAGCTAAAATCATGTAATTTTTATCTGCTTTTGTTCCTACAGTATTATTAACCTCAATGACATTGATTTCCAGTCAATGTTGACCACCTCACAATTCACAATATTGTTCAACAATATAGGACAAAGGCTGCAGCGAGCTGGCTAAAGTAAGGAACAGAGCAGCCGTACAAACACACAGCACTTTAAAAGACTAAAGCATATCTATGAAACATTGCCACGCAGCAGTGGTAGACAGGATGGTAGTTTAATTAACTATATGACCCAAAGGAGGACTTTTATCAGTACCTACAATCTCCCGTAATTCACCTGAGGGGGGGGGGGGGGGGTGTCTGGGGGCTTTTAGCTATGCTATTATTATTATTATTATTATTATTATTATTATTATTACTACTACTACTATTTTTAAATCACAAGAATCTGTTTGGCAGCCAGAAAAGGCCATAAAACAAGAGTACAGCCTTGTTTGGCAGCCATCTGTTTGGCAGCCAGAAAAGGCCATAAAACAAGAGTACAAGATTGATAGCCAAGGGTCCCTGACAATGGTTAAAAGAACTGATTAATTTGTTGATTCATTTATTAATTCAGAGTATAAAAATCATAAACTGTTTTGCAGCCACTGACAAAAGGCCATTAAGAATATTCTATTATTAGCCAGGAATTCCTAATAAGGGTTAAAAGAACTGACTTATTTATTGATGAATTGATAAATTTAGAATAAAAAAAAAATCACACTAATAAATATTGGAAATTTGCAAGATGAAATTAAACTCCCACCCACCATTATGTGATATATTAAAAAGGACATACATAAGCTGCGTCTGTCGCTTACTATCCTTTAGGACCCTTTAATTTCATTTATCTTTTTGACTTCTTTTATTGGACAAATGCTGTTATTGTGCATGTGTATTACAAGTTGTCAGTTGCAGAACTGTGTCTACTTTACTTTGCTTTTTTATGTACAATGCATATCTCAAGGTGTGCTCCCTTCCCGTCTCCCTCCCTTTTTCTTTTCTGTATCCCACCCCCCTGACTCTTGGTTTGAAAATCTAATAAAAATGTAATATTGAAAAAAAAGGACATACATAGTTTAACAAACCAAGCACTTCAGTGACAAGGACTGCCACTTTATTTGGGCCCCCTACAAATTTTTTTTTTGGAAGGACTACCTCCGATTATTAACCACTTGATGCGACAACACCAGCAAGTGCTTTATCTGACCTAGTAGCACAGAATGCGACGAAGTCAGATAGTGTGTGCAGCTTCAGCGAAGATAAACTTAAAGCTACTGCTGCTCTCAGAGGGACCCTCCCCCATTGCTGATAGGTCAGCATGGCAGGACCCCCACCCAGCGACACAGAGAATAGCAGCCGCTGGGGAAGTGTAAACTAACCGCCCCATAAAAAATGAAAGCCACAATGGTCACAATAGTTTTGATGTTCAGTTAGTGTCAACAGATGTTCCGATGTTGTTGTTTTTTTTTAAACTATGTTTTTACAAATATAAAAAAGGTGTTTTTTTGTTTTTTTATTATAAAATCATTCTGGGTAAAATTAAATATATGTTCTTCACCTAGTTCACTCATAACCCCCCCCCCCATCCCCCCAACAATTTCTGAGTGGTTTTTGGAATTCAAATTTGTCAATTAATTGGTTAATGAGGAGGTTGATGATGAGGGTGTTGGTGGTGAATATAAATAAAATTATTATTATTATTATTATTATTATTATTAAATCACACTCTCTTTTGCAGCCACTAAGAGAAAAGGCCATAAAAGAATAAAATGCAATAGCCAAGGATTCCTGACAAGGATTGAAACTAGCTAAGAAAATGAATAGTTGCACTGCAGAGCTGCAAAATCCAAATCATCCTATCTTACACTAATACATATTAGGAGGCTGACCTGTTGGCCATACTACCTCCCTCCTTCTTAATTGTGTAACACACCCCAGTAGTACATTTTTGAGGTGCATGAGAAAGTCTGAGTATGAGGGATTAGTACCATTTTATTTCTACTAAATCTAGTCCACAAGTAGTGCAAGATGGAATTGTCCTTGAAAGTTCCACCAACCCCCTTATAGGATGTGCACAGTTTAGCAAACTAAGCACTTCAGTGACAGGAACTGCCACTTTTGTGGTTAAAGTGCTTGTTTTGTTTGTTTGTTTGTTTTTTGGAAGGACTACCTCTGATCACTAAATGAGGTTGATGATTATGATGATGGTGTTGGCGGTGGAGATTGTATGTGCTGGTCTATACTGCTGGTAGCTGATAGTGGACTGCTTGTTATTATTTTGCAGGATTTTTTTTTTCTTCAGATTTTGATAAATTACTTGCATGAACTCTCTGCAAATGTTGTAACAGGGTGGAAGTGTTTAGATGGTTTATGTCCCTACTTCTAATAACTTTGACCTCACAAATGGAACAGATGCCTTCACAAATGTTGGCAGGATTTGGGTAAAAATAATTCCACATATAAGAGGTGGCTTTTGGTCTTATGCCCAGGCATGACAATGGCCTTCTTTTTTATCACAGGCAAGAACTTCTACCACTGGCGGCTGACTTACACAAACAAAATCCTTATTAGCGTCAGATATTACACAAATATTCCTCTCATCCTGTTGCACTTCCACACTAGCATCTTTATTTTCTATGTCACCATCTTTAGTTTTACTGCCCATCCTCACATTTGCAGATGGTGCAGAAAAGTGGAATGATTCTTCCCTACAAGTACATTGTTAGAAATGTCAGACTCACACATACTGTTGCTAACATGGGCATTCTCCTCAGCCTTATTGTTCTTCTTGTTTTTTTGGGCACTGATTTGTCTGTTTTAAAGGTGACAACTCTCCTCTTTTCTTTAACGTTGTGAAATATGCAGGTGCCCTTTCTAAAACTTTGTGTCCCCTGGTACACTTTTAGTAGAAGTTGAAGTACTATCATGACTGGCAGCAGCCTTAGTACTAGTACTGGGTTGCTAGCTACCCATCTATTCTGATCCATATAAACTCACAGCGCTAGTAGCGATGGTGGCACCTTTTGGATGCTATTTTTTAATCATAGTGCCTGAACAACAACACGTTTTTTTTTTTTTGTTTTTTTTTAATAATGATGATTTACCTAACACTGACAAAATCACATGTGCTGCAGCCCATGGCCCTTCACTGATGACTCTGAGTCTTACGGCAGGATGTACTAACCATTGCATCTGCAAAGCGGTACATCCCAGCTCTTATCGTGTACATACTAATCGCATATGTACTTACAGAGGACAGCTCTCCTGATAAGAGCTGTCCTTTGCAATCACAGTACTCCCAGGATTAAAGTGACGCTGGAGCCACGGGGGGTGCTGGGAGGGATCCGACTGGGGAATCCCCCCTCTCAGAGGGAATTGTGAAGAGAAGCCTATAGGCTTCTATTGGGTAATGCTAGTTACAGATGGCATTACCCATTGTATCCAAGCTTTGGAATGCATTGAATTCTGAAGCTTGGTACAGTAAATCCCGCCTTGAGGGTGACACAGTATCCCACTCTCCCTTAATCACAGTAGCTCTTAATTATTATTAACAGTCATAGCAGCGCACGATAACCCTTAATCACACTGCAGCCTGTCCCACACCCTCTCCCTCTGGCATTCTGGGTGAAATGGCACCTGAACCATGAGGGAGGGACTTTTATTGAATCCAATACATGCAAAATCCAACACCAGGAGAATGGCATTTTGCCTCATTTTCAGATCTGAGCATGGAAGGAAATACCAAGCTCGGCCTTGGAAATACTCTGAAACTGATCAACACATCTCTAGTTTGGAAAATGACAGGAGCTGATTGGTTGGTACTTTATCTCTCTCTACTTTATCACTCTCCAAGGTCTAGTACATCTGCCCATTTGTGTCTATTGTTCTTCCACACATCACTTTGCAAAGACGAAAGGCTCCCTATGATATTTGCATGAAGGCTGTAAACGAGAGAGAGAGGAGAAAGAGAAAGAAAGAAATAAAGAGAGGGGAGAGAGGGAGATAAAGAGGGAAGAGTGAGGGCGCGAATGGGAGAGAAAGAGAGATAGGGCGTGAGTGGGAAAGAAAGAGGGAGAGAGAGAGGAGACGGAGGAGAGAGAGAGAGAGAGAGAATAGAGAAAGAGGAAGAGTGAGGGACAGAAAGAAGAGATGGAGTGGGGGTAAGAGAAGAGAGTGAGAGATGGGGAGAGAGGGAGAGAGAGAGAGAGAGAGAGAGAGAGAGAGACAACACCTTTTTAAAGAACATCATTTTAGGTCTTGAACGAAGAGCTGAAGGACGCTATTGAAGCATCCTGGTCTTCCATAACACCTCAGCAGTGCCACAGGCTGATAGAATCCATGCCACACCGCATTGAGGCAGTAATTCATGCAAAAGGGACCCAAACCAAGTACTGAGTACATATGCATGATTATACTTTTCAGAGGGCCGACATTTCTGTATTTAAAATCCTTTTTTTATTGATTTTATGTAATATTCTAATTTTCTGAGATTTTGGATTTGGGGTTATCTTAAGCTGTAAGCCACAATCATCAAAATTATAACAAATAAAGGCTTGAAATATCTCACTTTGCATGTAATGAGTCTATATAATATATTAGTTTCACTTTTTAAGTTGAATTACTGAAATAAATGAACTTTTAATCAATATTCTAATTTTCTGAGTTTCACCTGTATGTATACATAATAAAAATAAAAAAAAAGCCATAGTTAGTAGCATTTTTTTATTATTCCATTAAATGGTCTATAATCAAATGAGGACTTATAACCAATTGATAAAAAATAATAAAAATTGGCCATTACTGTTGTGCCTAAGGGCGGCCTCACTCCTAAATCCATCCCTGATAGCACCATTGTAACCCTTCTTCACCACCCCCTCCCCTTTTGTCTACGTATTTTATGGGCCAGCATATAGTATACTGTACTTTTGAAAAAATAAACCTTAATAATACACATTCAGTAAAAGCGCTTAAATTTGTCAGTAAATTGTTTGTAAATTTGGCTCATCTATTATATTGCAAATTAGCTATCAAGAGCCATTCAGGAGTAATACATAGTCTACTGTAAGACTGCTTCATGATGCCTCAAAAAACCTTTTCAGGAACATAGTAAGAATGATGAGCAAGGGCAAGGATGTTCATAATCTCATGAATTTATATATAACTTACAGTAAGTAGGGGACTTTACTGATCTTAGGGGGTTATTCAGAGTTGGTTGCAGATATTACTCTCTTTTTGCAAAATCTGTGTAGCACCCCACAGCTGTGGAACTACATGTCCCAGCATGCCCGTGCAGGGGCGCTTCTAGAGAGGAGAAGGCTTGTGTGCAGGCTCTGTCTGGGCCCCCTCCTCTCTAGTCGGCAGCACTGTATTTCTGGGCACTAGGGTCCCTAGGGAATCCTAGCGCTGCCCCAGAGTATACAGCACAAGCGCAGATCTTTTCCTACTGCGCATGCGCAAAACACCAGGAAAATGGCACCACACTATTTTTCCAGTGATTTCTGCAGCCCTGCTGCTGCACCGCGGGACTCCGGAGGGTAAGAATTAAAAATAATGGGTGCAGAGTGTGCGGGTTGGGCCACCCTGGACCCGGGGGCCCGTGTGCACCGCACACACTGCAGCCATTATACAGTAAATACGCCACTGTGTCCTTGACTGGAAGTCACTGGAGACATGTAGCCCACAGTACACCAACTTTGCCTCACAAGCTGCAGGGACAATAGGGGTTAACCAAGCTAGGGGATAATACATTATGGCCAGCTACAAGCTCCCTACCTGTACCTGATTGGTTGATAAAGAGCGAGAATCCCTGGGAATAGAATGTTGCCCTGGATCCAGAAAAGAGTAAATATACCCTGCGCAGGATAGGAAGCTGTGAAGTGCAGAGTGTCAGTACAGAGAAAGTGTCACTGTAAGGCATGGAGGGAGTCAGTGAGGAGTGCCATGGTGAAGAGAGCCAGCACGGCTGCTGTGGAAGGTAGAGAGTGCTGACCAGCTCAGAAGGGACAGCCACAGAGTCAGGAGCCACAAGTCCCAGCAGCCCGGCTTGTGTGGAGACCGCGGCCAGGTGTGAGCAGCGGTTACGTGTGGGGACAGCCAGCAGGAGCCATGACAGCAGCAGCCTGGTCCATGTGGATGCAGCCCAGCATTGGCAGAGACCTGGAATGTCTGACCGTCCAGAGTGTACAGGTGAAGAAGCCACAGGAGGTAACGCAGGGTCAGAGAGTTGGTCCAGCAGCAGCCAGGAGAATGGTGGGGTAAGCAAAAAGTGCCCTATGATAGGAGCCCACAGTGCCCTGTACCCACAGACATTTAGAGAAACCATGGGCCTGGAAGGACCTAGTCTACACATTTCCAGTTAAGAGGGATCTTTACTACCCAAACTGTGTCCAATGCTGATTGCCCAACACTGATAGCGTTAAAGGGAGCCTTTCGCCATTCATAAGTACATGCACTACCTTGTTCTTTTAAGGGACCAATTACTGGTCCAAGGGTTTTATGTATATGCATATACTGAACATCCCTGCTTACATTGGGATCCTAATCTCTGGATATAGAGCCCTAAAACTATCTTCCAGGAACATTGCTACTGTGAACTGTGTTAGAATTGTATTATACAGTACTTATTACATGCATATTGATTTTTGACAATACGTTAGAAAATGTTCTCCTTATTTCATAGAGTAATTGAAAGTGCTTTATATTGTGAATAGTTGAGAATATGTAAAGGTATCTGATGCCATCACAGATATTAGTAGGAAGTGATTTGTGATGTATATTTAAAGATGATTTATATAGTCAGAATATTGTTGAAGTGATTACTGTTGATCTTGACTAATTTGCATAGCAGGTGTCTGTATTGCCTGATATTATGTTGGTCCCGTCTTACGGGCAGTGTTTCCGTTGCTTAGCCTTAACCTTGTTAGTTTACTAAAATAACCTCACTGAGGTTTTGCATGACATTCCAGAGACTGGTCCAGTACTGTCATCTCTCCACTATCGTCCGTGAACCTGTAGCAGAAGCAACTCGGCTGAAGAATTTACTGAGGTTATTGAAATTTGCATACACTGTGAATTATCCCTACCGGGGTAACACATTTGGCATCACTAAGAACAGGATAGGGATAAAGGAAAATTTCGACAAAAAAAGCCATCCCAGTGGGGGAGAGAAAGGAAGGCGGACTCGGACCAAGCATAAAAGGAAACAGCGGTACAGACCAACTGACTATGCCAGGGCCCCATGGATCCCTACCTATAGTGGTGACCCTTACAGTCAAGATGGAAGCCCCTTCACAGATTTTAAAAGTAGGATGAAATTGATGTTTATTGTGTATATGCTGAACGACCAACAACAGGTTGAAATTCTAATGGGACAGTTGAAAGGTCCAGCTTGCAGAGAAGTCATCTCATAGCCACCAGACAAAAAGATAAATATCAATCAAGTGAGGAAATGGCTGGCCGCCACCTTCGAGACATGAACCATATCTGAATTGAAGATGACGTTCTATGGATTTAACCAATGCTCTGGAGAGACCTTGCGGGACTACGCACTAAACCTACAAGAGGTATTACGCGCAATAACAGCCATTGACGCACAAGAGATCAGGAACACTGATGAGGCCCCAATCACCAAACTGGTCGAATGATCGCTGAGAGAGAACACTGAGGCACAACTGCAACTCCTAAGATAACAGATGCCGAAATGCTCATTCTTAGACTTCAAAGAGGCTGCATTTTTTATAGTTGTGAGACCAGGCGCTAACTGAAATGTAGGATTCACAGAAATGCCTGAATTCCAAGAGCAATCAAGTCTTTGTGGACCGATGCAAGCCACTGGTAGAAGCAAAGAGACTGCGAGTCAAGGGGCCTAGCCCCCAGCCACAGATCCCCTACAGGCAATAAATAAATAATTGGAAGAATTGACCATGGGAATGGCAGACATGAAGAGGGGAATGCAAGATCAACCAAAACCATGGAATCCTGAACAAACTGGATCGGGATGGCGGTCAGGATGGAGAAGACTACAATCCGATTGGTGGGAGCCTCCACAAGAAGGGGGAAGCAGACCCACCGACAAGTTTGACAGCCAGTGGCGACTGATATGCAGGCGCTGCCAGAGAGACAGCCATGTAGAAAGAAGCTGTAACCACCCAGAGAATTTAAAACTCCACCACCCCAGAAATGAAGGGAGAACAAAGGGAGTAGATCCAAACCCCGGAGAATGGTGCCCCCAGTGAAGATTCCCAACGATCCCAATAGTCATCGATGGAGTCGAAACTCTGGCAATGCTAGAAACCGGATCACAAGTAAAGATTTTCCAGTTATCTGCCTTTCAATTACTTTGGGGAGATAGCCAACTGTTGTTACCACCACCTACGTGGCTACAACTCATCGCAAGTAATAGTCTGGGAATTTTATGTGTAGGCTACTAGGAGGTGGATGTGAAGATAGGAAAGACACTCCTTCCACGACAGGGATGCCTAGTGACGGAAACCAGCAAAGCCAAAGTTACACCTTTCATACTGGGGATGAACATCCTACAAAAGTGTCCTGAATAGTTAGTGTCAACATTGAAGGGGAGCTGACCAAGATAGTGCCAAATGGCCAACAGGTAATACAAAAGACCATCAAAATCCTACAGGGGCACCAAAGATTTGTTAAGAATAATGGAGAAATCAGGAAAGTATGACTTACAGATGGCAAGCCTGTCAGGCTACAGCCCAATTCAGAGACAATCTTGTGGGGGAAAACCCTCTATGGACCCATCGGCCAAACTTATGAAGCTATGATCGAACCTTGCCTGATTTCAGCTGAAAGAGATGTAGTGGTGGCCAGTGCACTAGTGATGGTGAAGAATGGGCGAGTCCCAGTAAGCATACTTAACCCCTATAACTACGCGGTCAGGATATACCGAAGCCAGCCTTTAGCGAAACTCCTGTGGACAACGTTCAAAGATTTTATCCATACTTCGCTGCAGATCGAACAGCAGGTCACAACAGCAGGAGACAGCCGAGAAGACGGAGGCACTCATGAATGGTGGACGGAGATACAAGTAGGAGATGCCCAGACACCAGAAAGTCAGAATCAGGGTGTCCTACAAGTAGTCAAGGAGCATGCGGAAGACTTTAGCCAATGCGCAGCTTACCTGGGGGTGGTGGAAGACATACAACACTGATACTTTACTGGAACAACAGCACTCATCAAAGAACAACACAGACCGTTAACACTGGCCCTGTACCAGCCTGACCAGCAGATGTTAGAGGACATGAAAGCTACAGGAATTATTAGAGAGAGCCACAGCCTGTGGGCTGCACCCATGGTGCTGGTCTGAAGGAAAGATGGCCAATTGCATTTTTGCATTGATTACCGCAAGTTGAACAATGCCACCCTCAAAGACGCATATCCTCTACCGCGGATTGAGGAATCTCTCACTGTGCTCAAAGTCTGCCTGGTACTTCTCCACATTAGACCTGACCAGCGGTTATTGACAAATTCCCATGGCTGAAGAAAACAAAGAGAAGACCCCTTCCGCATGTACACTGATACCAGTAAACAAGGGCCCGGAGCAGTTCTCACCTAGAAACAGAATGGTCAAGAATATGTGATTGCATGCGCCAGCAGGAGTCTTCGTAGTATGGAAAGAAACTATGCTAATTATAGCACCTTCAAGCTCGAATTCCCGGCACTGGTGTGGGCAGTGATCGATAAATTCAAGAAATACCTCCCTATGACCCCATTCATTGCTGTTACCGATTGCAACCCATTAGCTCACCAGTCGACTAGCCAACTAGGGGCATTAGAACAGAGATGGGCCTCCAGACTTGCCAACTACATCTACAAGGTGGAATACAGAAGTGGGCGTAGTAACGCTAATGCGGATGCATTATCCCAGTTACCTTGTTCGTACGAAGATCCGATAGAACAGTCATGTCCAAACTGCGGCCCTCCAGCTGTTGAGAAACTATGCATCCCAGCATGCCTTGACACAGCTTTAGCATTCTCTGACAGCAAAACTGTGTCAGGGCATGCTGGGATATGTAGTTTCACAACAGCTGGAGCGCCGCAGTTTGGACATGCCTGCGATAGAAGATGACAAGTGGGAACAGGTCGAGATTCCCAGTTTTGGTTCTTACCCTAAAGTACCTGAGCAGCACACTATGATTTCAGCCACCAACAAAAATGATGCCGCTGAAGAATGGGAAGTAGCAAGTGAATGGGTACAGTGGCAAGAAGAAAGTCTTTGCTTCCGCCAGTTGAAGAGGTGGATAACCAGTCCCTATGGCCTGTCTTGTGCGGAGTGGCAGGCGGCTGAGACAGAAGTAACCCAGTGGTGGCGTCAACGTGACCGACTTGAATTACAAGACAGACTGCTGATTCAGCATAGTATCGACCCAAAGACGCACCAGCCAGTTAAGCAAATTGCGGTGCCTCGAGCCACAGTGGCTATGGTATTGCAGGCTTACCATGATCAGTCTGGTCACTTCGGATGTCAGAAGACGGAATCCAACATCCAGAGGAGGTTCTACAGGAACAATCTGTGTCACGATATGGAACACTGGTGTAAGAATTGCTTAACTTGTGCTACTCACCAACCAGCACTGTCAAGCCAAAGAGCATCACTGCACACTGTCAGTCACCAGCCTCTAGAACTTGTCTCGATTGACCATGTAAAGCTGGAGCCAAGTTGGGTGGGATACAGCTATGCCATTACTATCATCGACCACTTAACAAAATTTGCAGTGACACTCCCAGTTCATTACCTGACGGCCAAGGCAACTGCTGACGTACTCTGGCGGGCCTTCGTGAGACCATAAGGTTACCCAAATTGCATACTCACTGATCAAGGGGAGTAATTCAGACCTGATCGCTCGCTAGCGTTTTTTGCAACGCTGCAATCAGGTCACTACTGCGCATGCGTATGCACCTCAATGCGCAGGCACGTCGCACGGGTACAAAGCGGATTGTTGCTGTGTTTTACGGAGAATCCATTCGCACAGCCGATCGCAAGGAGATTGACAGGAAGAAGGTGTTTGTGGGTGGCAACTGACCGTTTTCAGAGAGTGGTTGGAAAAACGTAGGCGTGTCCAAGCATTTGCAGGGCGGGTGTCTGATGTCAATTCCGGCGTCAGACAGGCTGAAGTGATTGCAGCAGCTGAGTAAGTTCTGGGAAACTCAGAAACTGCACAAAGTTTTTTTGTACCGCTCAGCTGCGCATGCGATCGCACACTTGCACAGCTGAAATACACTCCCCGGTGGGCGACGACTATGCGAACACTGGACTGCAAAAAAACACCAGCAAGCGATCAGGTCTGAATTAACCCCAAGGCCTGGCATTCGAGTCCCAACTCTTTCAGGAGCTATGTGCACTGTACGGATGCAAAGACGTTATGAGTGACCGCATACCACCCCCAGGGCAATGGAACATGTGAAAGAATGAACAATCTACTACGAACTCTTCCACTTGAACAAAGGTCAGGGTGGACCACCTTGTTGGCTGAATTAATCTCCGTGTACAATAACATTACCCATAGCTCAATGGGATATACTCCCTACTACCTGCTCTTTGGGAGTCAGGGAAAACTGCCAGCAGATCTTCAGCTTGACCTTGCCTGTGAGACAACAGTGCAGGAAACCCCGTGGGTGCAAGAGCATCAGAACAGACTGCAAGAGGCCCAACCCATAGTGTCACAGCGCATCGACCTTGCTAGAGAATGACAGAAACAGAACTATGATACTCATGCCAATGTAGACCCGATACCTGTGGGAAGCCGGGTAATCAGCATCACAGTAAATTAGATTCCCAATGGGAACTCGCCTCATACCAAGTAATAAGCTCCCCTGAAGCTGATATTGCTGTCTATTACATTGAAAAGGAAGGTTGCGGTGGCCGAATGTTTGTCCATCGAGATCAACTCAAACTCCATCCCATTCAGCATGGTGAAACCAATGCAAGTAGAATAACCACAACAGAACACTCATCTCAAGTTGACCTAGTTTCCTCTAAAATGCTGAGTGATCCCATAGAACTGTTGATGGGCAGGCATGGCCCCCTCTGGTCCAGTCATGTGTACCCTGGACAAGGAGGGTCACCACAGACTTTAGAAGATGTATTTGTTCCAGAAGCTCAAGACACAGACTGTGGTCCAACAGAGCTCAACTGTTACTGGCCCCGAATTGAGACGCTCAACTAGGAGCACAAGAGGAACACTGCCTGCTGTAAAATACAGGGAATAATGATAATACTGTATTGATGACTGTTAATAACTCAGTGTAACATTCTGAATACCTTAACGTACTTTGATTTATACGTTATTTACTTTTAAATTTATGATGTGTGGACTTTTATGCCTCCGGTGGTATTGGTGGTCAAAGACTTTGGTTTGAGGAAATTCTGGGGGTCATTCTGACCTGATCGTAGCTGTGCTAAATTTAGCACTGCTATGATCACTTACACTGACATGCGGGGGGACGCCCAGCACACCGCTAGTCCGCCCCGCACGTCAGGTGGCCCCTCCCCCCGCACAAGTACAAAAGCATCGCACAGGGGCAAAGCTTTTGTACTTGAAGAGTAACTCCCAGCCAGTGCAGCTCCTGCGGCTGGCTGGGAGTTACTCGTCACTGCCCGGATCGCAGCGGATGCATGTGATGTCACGTAGGCGCTGTGGCCCGCCCCCCTGCACGGTCCGTCCACACCTGTGTTGGCATGACTGTGCCCACAAACGCCACTGTGCCCACCCAATGACCACCTCTACCTGTCAATCAGGCAGAGACGATCACTAGTCAATGACAGCCATGCGCCGGTGCACTGCGGCGCATGTGCAGTTCTGACCTGATCGCTGCGCTGCGATGAACTGCAGCAAGCGATCAGTTCAGAATGACCCCCTCTATGCACAGGGATGTGCATCATTCAAAGTGGGGATGAATGTGGCACCCCACAGCTGTGGAACTACATGTCCCAGCATGTCCATGACCGGAAGTCACTGGAGACATGCAGCCCACAGTACACAGACTTTGCCACACAAGCTGCAGTGACAACAGGGGTTAACCAAGCTAGGGGATAATACATTATGGCCAGCTACAAGGAATCCCTGGGAATGGAATGTTTCCCTGGATCCAGAAAAGAGTAAATATACCCTGCACAGGATAGGAAGCTGTGAAGTGCAGAGTGTCAGTACAGAGAAAGTGTCACCATGAGCTATAGAAAGAGTCAGTGAGGAGTGTCAGGGTGAAGAGAGCCAGCACGGCTGCTGTGGAAGGTAGAGAGGCTGTCCAGCTCAGAAGGGATAGCCGCAGAGTCAGGGGTCACAAGTCCCAGCAGCCCGGCTCGTGTGGAGACCCCGGCCAGGAAAGAGCAGCGGGTACACGTGGGGACAGCCATCGGGAGCAGCAGCCTGGCCCATGTGGAGGCAGCCCATCATTGGCAGAGACCTGGAATGTCTGACCGGCCAGAGTGTACAGGTGACGAAGTTGCAGGAGGTACCGCAGGGTCAGAGAGTTGGCCCAGCAGCAGCAGCAGCAGCCAGGAGAATGGTGGTGTAAGCAAACAGTGCCCTATGATAGGAGCCCACAGTGCCCACAGTGCCCTGTACCCACAGACATTTAGAGAAACCATGGGCATGGAAGGACCTAGTCTACACATTTCCAGTTAAGAGGGATCTTTACTACCCAAACTGTGTCCAAACTAATTGCCCAACACTGATAGCGTTAAAGGAAGCAATGCTTTTCGCTGTTCAGAAGTAATTGCACTAACTTGTTCTTTTAAGGGACCAATTACAGGTCCAAGGGTTTTATGTATATATGCATATACTGAACATCCCTGCTTACATTGGGATCCTAATCTCTAGCTATAGAGCCCTGAAACTATCTTCCAGGAACAATGCTATCGTGAACTGTGTTAGAATTATATTATACAGTACTTATTGCATGCATATTGATTTTTGCCAATACATTAGAAAATGTTCTATTTATTTAATAGAGTAATTGAAAGTGCTTTATATTGTGAATAGTTGAGAATATATAAAGGTATCTGATGCCATCACAGATATTAGTAGGAAGTGATTTGTGGTGTATATTTAAAGATGATTTATATAGTCAGAATATTGTTGAAGTGATTACTGTTGTTCTTGACTAATTTGCATAGCAGGTGTCTGTATTGCCTGATATTGGCCCTCATTCCGAGTTGTTCACTCGTTCTTTTCCTTCGCATCGGTGCGATTTTCCGCTAACTGCGCATGCGCAATGTTCGCACTGCGGCTGCGCCAAGTAAATTTGCTAAGAAGTTTGGTATTTTACTCACGGCATTACGAGGTTTTTTTCTTCGTTCTGCTGATCGTAGTGTGATTGACAGGAAGTGGGTGTTTCTGGGCGGAAATTGGCCGTTTTATGGGAGTGTGTGAAAAAACGCTGCCATTTCTGAGAAAAACTCGGGAGTGGCTGGAGAAACGGGGGAGTGTCTGGGCGAACGCTGGGTGTGTTTGTGACATCAAACCAGGAACGACAAGCACTGAACTGATCACACTGGAAGAGTAAGTCTCGAGCTACTCAGAAACTGCAAAGAAAAATCTTTTCGCAATATTGCGAATACTTAGTTCGCAATTCTGCTAAGCGAAGATTCACTCCCAGAGGGCGGCGGCTTAGCGTGTGCACTGCTGCGAAAAGCGGCTAGCGAGCGAACAACTCGGTATGAGGGCCATTGTGTTGATCCCGTCTTACGGGCAGTGTTACCGTTGCTTAGCCTTAACCTTGTTAGTTTAATAAAACAACCTCACTGAGGTTTTGCATGACATCCCAGAGACTGGTCCAGTACTGTCATCTCTCCACTATCGCCCGCAAACCTGTATCAGAAGCAACTCGGCTGAAGAATTTACAGAAGTTAGTGACATTTGCATACACTGGTAATTATCCCTACCAGGGTATTACATCTGCAAACTCTAAAATCACATGCTGGGTGCTGGCAAGCACAGGGCAAGGCTGCATAGCATGTGCGGCCCTACCCCGCAATGCAATGGCAATTCAATTGTAATTGCATCGCTAAAACCTAAAATAGAGGTTAACCACTACCTACGCAGCGATGGCTGTCTATACAGAGGCACCGCCGCTATGTTTCCACTCGCAGGAAACGCAGGCAATGTCATTGAACTTCCCCAAAACTGCAATGACATGCCCACATTTCCTGCTCTCCTCCCCCCAACGCTGCACCACTGCCCTCAGATGCCCATCTGGCTGCAAAGACAGGCACAGGTCTGCCATCTTACCTCTCACAGCAGCCAAGCGTGACATCACGTGGCCACCCCGAAAATGGCCCAGACCTGCCCATGTTCTGGGCGTCCAGTCCCCTCAATGCCATATCACCACCCCTGACCGCCCCTCAAATGCCTCTACCTGTCAGTCAGGCAGAGGCTTTTGCATCAGTGAGATGCAAATGCAGGTCCCGGCTGTGCATGCGCAGAATGAGTGCAGCGTGTGTGCACAGGCCCGACAATCATCAGTTGGAGAAGTATTAATACTAATTTTATGTGAGTTTGCATGTACTCTCAAACTATTACCTACGGCAACGGGATCGGTATGTGATCCCACCGCACGGGATCCCGAATGTCAGTATACCGACATCAGCATCCCGGGCTATAGAATGCCGGCAGGGGGCACGCACAACGAATCCCCTTGCAGGCTTGCTGCATTCACCACGCTGTGGGCTTGGTGGTGAACTTGACTCACCACAGGTTCTATTCGCCCTCTATGGGTGTCGTGGACACCCATAGACGGGGAATCACCTACCTCGCCGGTATTCTGACAGTGGTATAGGACCCTCGTTGAGATCCCAGCGTCGGTATTGAGACAGCAGTGATCCCGACAGGTGGTATTTTAACCGCATACCACGGCAACTGCAAACTTGCATGTTTCAAACTGCAAACTCACACATTTTTAGAACTCAGAACCTATTACACTTCCCCCCTGGGGTGGGTAGCATTGCTGGGCTCTAATCTGCTTCCTCTTTATAAACTTTCTGCAAAAATTGTTTCATGCCACAATTACAGTACATTTCTGTATGCAGTGTCTCTTGTGCCTCTCACCTTACAGTTCTTCCACCAGTATTTCCTTTTCAGTTTTGCTGCATTTGTCTCAAACTTGGAAGCCCCTGCTTGGAGGGCGTCTGCCCTGTTATCCAGTTCTGACAGCTTTTGATCTCTTTCCAGTACCTTGTCCACATTTACACGCATGATGTCCACCACCTGCCATCACCGTCGGCATAAAAGAGAAAACAAACATGGTAATTATCAGTAAATGAGAGACGTTAATGGGGTGGAGGGACAAAATAGTAGAAAAGCAGGTTCCCATTTACAGAGTACTGAAAATCAGAGACAAGGTGTAAAAACTATGGGGGTCATTCCGAGTTGTTCGCTCGTTGCCGATTTTCGCAACGGAGCGATTAAGGCAATAATGCGCATGCGCATGGTTCGCAGTGCGCATGCGGTTAGTATTTTAACACAAAACTTAGTAGATTTACTCACGCCCGAACTAAGATTTTTCATCGTTGAAGTGATCGTAGCGTGATTGACAGGAAGTGGGTGTTTCTGGGCGGAAACTGGCCGTTTTCTGGGAGTGTGCGGAAAAACGCAGATGTGCCAGGGAAAAATGCGGGAGTGTCTGGAGAAACGGGGGAGTGGCTGGCCGAACTCTGGGCGTGTGTGTGACATCAAACCAGGAATGAAACTGACTGAACTGATCGCTATTTGTGAGTAAGTCTCGAGCTACTCAGAAACTGCTAAGAAATTTCTATTCGCAATTCTGCTAAGCTAAGATACACTCCAAGAGGGCGGCGGCTTAGCGTGTGCAATGCTGCTAAAAGCAGCTAGCGAGCGAACAACTCGGAATGAGGGCCAATATATCTACTCATACAGAATGGATGATTATAAACACCTGAATATAATAGCTGTAAAAGATTATTTTCTGATGTCATTACTTTGCTCGTTAGGAAAAACTATGATAAGGAATAATACGTTCCCTACTGTTAATCATTATAGATATTAGTCACATTTGTCCACAGATTAATGTTTTATATGGGTTTCAGGACTCCTCAGGGGATGGTATCAGGATCTTGGTGCTTGGGATGCTGGCGGCCAGAATACCAACAGTGGCATCCCAATGCGCAGAATCCCGACACCTGGTAGGTAAGTAGTCTAATCCTCCCACTCTACCACCCTAACCCTAACTCTCCTTTCCCGCAGCCTGACCCTAACCCTTTCCGGTTGTGCCAAATCCTAACCCTACCTCCCCGCAGCCTAACCCTAACCCCTCCTTCTTAGTGCCTAAACCTAACTTCCCCCATCCCCCACAGGCTAATCCTAACACCCCACCACCACCCCCCACAGGATAATCCTAACCCTCCACTCTTGCAAAGCGAAAATACACTCCCTCGTGGGCGGCGACTATGCGTCTGCATGGCTGCTAAAAGTAGCTAGCGAGCGATCAACTCGGAATGAGGGCCAATGTCTAATGTGTGTAGACAGATCGTCCACATCCCTGTGTTGCTTCCCATACACTTGTATGCACGTGCACCTAAGGAGTAAGGACATGCATGCGCAAGGACAGGTTCTAGTTAACCTATCGACATTCCGAATGTCAATAATCAAAATGCTGACTTCAGATTGTCAACATGTTCTAAAAGTCAAAATTCTGGATGTCAACGTGTTTAGAATGCTGACAGATAACAATGTTGACACCTACCAATGTTGATAATAATGTCAGAAATGATGGGAATACATATGTAGACCCGGGAGATGGGATTCCAGCTGTCAGTAACCCGACAGCGACATCCCACCTGCCAGAATGCCGGCAGCGACGCGAGCGCTATGAGTCCCCCTGTGGGCTCGCTGCTCTTGCCACGCTGCGTGCTCTGTGTCTAGCTGTGCGTGCCACAGGATATATTCCCACTCTATGGGTGTCATTGACACCCGCGAGTTGGAATAGCCCCTGTCCGCCGGGATCCCGACAGCTGGCACATTCATTGCATCCCAAATGATGTGTGTGCAGGTGTTGATATTGCAGAGCTAAATAGTCACCCACCCAAACGAATAACTCTAACTATGAATAGCCCAGTGGTTACTTAACCAGTGGTGTTGGTTTATTGATAAATAGCAGGTACAGCCGTACTCACTATTACATGTACACTGGTGACTGAGTGGCGCTTGAGCAGAGTGGTTTCATACAGCAAGTGGAGTGCATGTTGCAAATAGTAGTGCAGGGATGCCTAAACAGCTTTATAGCAGGTATTAACCAGGTCTCTCATAGGAGCTAAGCGGGAGACAAGAATGAGCCCTGCACATACTCAGCAGAGATCTTGTGACCATCTTGGGATAGGGCATGACGCCTCCCCAGAGAACAGGATGACTGGAATAATTGCAGCAGTATACAAAATGTTGACATTGTGACTATCGACAGTAACATTGTCAGCACATGCAATTAGGGTTAGGGTTATGCTGCAATTAGGGTTAGGGCTAGGCTGTGATAAGAGTTAGGGTTAGTTTTAGGCTAAAATAGTACTGTCGACATATGACAGTGCCAACATTGTGGATGTCAACATGTCATATGACTACATTCTAAACATGTAGACACGCTGAATGTTGACATGCCAACATTATGGTGTCAGCAAATTAAAGTCGGCCTAATTAGACAGCCTGTAAAAAACATTGATCATTTTTTGCACCCAATGTTTTACCGTGGCTAATAGAATACCGCCTTATATATGATGCTGCCTCATCTACAATGTCAGAGAGTTAGTTCTGGTCCACAATTACCCATGTCACAAATGTCATATGTATTGTTTTGCAATTCAGGGTGCGCATCCATAGGTATATATTATTGAGTGATACCTTTTTAAGCACATCTTAGCCTGTGATATTAATCAAGAGTGTAATCTTTAACATGTTACTGAGGTACTGATACACAGCAGCAATCTGGTAGCCAGCAGTTGATGCCAACTTATAACAGAGTGGCATTTAAAAGTATTACCATTGACAAAAACACAAATGTTCATATATTGAGTGTTGCTACCGGTCATCATCATCATTAATTGCTTCCTATATATGTCAATATCCAATGCCAGTGTTTAGATCATCTTCTTCCGCAAGCATATCATTGCTATTATATGTCTTTTCCATTAATGGTTACACTGATTTCAACCACTATATCCCTATCAGAGATTCAATTTGTTATACGTTACCCATTGCTTAAAATAATATTATACGTCTTTACATTACACAGCCATTTAGTAAATGTACTGATGACTTATCCTCTTTCCTGGTGTGTGGGAGTGTATGAGTGGGTTTTCACAAGCCATTAGTATACAGACAGGCATTGGTTTCCCGAATGAAGTCCTTGGAAAGAATTACACCACCAGCAGGAGAATATGACTCAGGTGGAGGTGTTTTGTTTGAGATATTGGGAAAAGGTGACATTAATCATGAGATGTACCAGCCCTCCCTCTCTATAGAGTGCTGGGACTACTTTTATTGTATGGACCATGATTGAAACACTGTCATTCATCGGTGTCTGACAGCGACACTACCTTATTCAAAGCACGGTGAAGCCTATTTACCAAGAATTGCATCATTACTTGTAGTCTTATAATGGCGACAACAGAGGAAAATGAATGACAAATGCATTATTATTTTAATACAAACCTTTTACGTGACCAATAGGGATTAAATATTTGTATTTATTTTAATCCATTTTTTTGTTACAATTTAGTTCAATTGCACATGCCCTAAATTAGCCCTCAGTGTCGCTGGTGATATGCTATTGATATTTTATTGATAAATCACAGTAACAAGTGATTATTTATGACCACGATAAGCGGCAATTAAAAAAAAAAGTCATACTTACTGTATCTCTGTATATTGATAATAAAAGAACGTTGTGTTATGTAATATTGTATTATTATTATTATTATTATTATTAATATGACAAATACAAATGCAGTCGCTTCACATGGATGCATAGTATTGAAGGAAATTGTAGACGAATGGAATGGAAAAATGTAAAAACACTTTATTTGAACTATGTAGAACTATGTAGTATATGGTTGAAGATGAAACTGTTTGAATGTTTGGTTTATATTGCCACCTAGCTGTGAGGGCTGCACTATGCGCAGGAAAAAGGAGCTTAGCAATGGAACAACATATCAGATACCACTTAAGTGCATACTTGATACAAAGAGAAATCTAACTGTTGACAGCAAATTGCTCATCAACTGAAATACAGTAGGTTAGTCAGAAACTATAGTTATTGTGCTGGGCATTTTGCTGCCTCAAATTTTCTAAATTACTGCAGCTTCACCTTGTAATTCTGCACATTTTGGCAGAGGCGGTGTAAGAGCAGAGGGCCCATGAGCAGACTCCTTGTACACCGCCTCCTCTCTGGCATTGCAGTAGACTGTGGCCTTGTCTCCAGGAACATGGCGCCTGAGATACTTCTCTACTGCACATGGGCAAATCAATGGGAAAATGGCCGCCGCACCATTTTCCCTGTGATTTCTGCTGCTCTGCAGCACTGGGCTGCTGCCCGACATGTGACTCCAGAGGCGGTGGAGAGGTATAACTCGTATATATGGGTGCAGGGTGTGCGGTGTGGGCCGCCTGGACCCAGGGGTCTGTGTGCTCCACTCACCTTGCACCCATTATAGATACGCCACTGCATTGTTGCTTAACATTATTATTATTTCTATTATTGCATTCTGTCATCACTCATTTTACAGTATGGCGCCCGTGTTATTAAGTTATTTTACCATGTACTTGTATAGCTGCAATACTTACCCACCCTCTATTCTGCCATTCCTTCCCCCTAACCCTTATTCCAAATCCTACTTACCCAATCTTATGCAATATCTTTGCCCACTTCAACCTACACTACTTGTGTTTTCTGTAATCGCCACTGCATGTTACACTTCTATGACTTGCTCATCTTGCCCACTGAAACCGATGTAGTGCTCCCTAGGTGGCAGCCTGGTACGTTCAAGGGCAAGATGAGCAACATGTGGAATTATTTATACAGTGGGCATTGGGCCTAATTCAGAGTTGATCGCATCAGCAAATTTGTTAGCAGTTGGGCGAAATCATGTGCATTGCAAGGGGGGCAGATATAACATGTGCAAAGAGAATTAGATTTGGGTGGGGTGTGTTCAAACTGAAATCTAAATTGCAGTGTTAAAATAAAGTAGACAGTATTTACCCTGCACAGAAACAAAATAACCCACCCAAATCTAACACTCTCTGCAAGTGTTATGTCTGCCCCACCTGCAGTGCACATGGTTTTGCCCAACTGCTAACAAATTTGCTGCTGCGATCAACTCTGTATTACCCCCATTGTGTTAATTGCTTTTCACTTTACCCTTGTATGTCTTAATTCCATGTACAGCTTATCTCGCACATGGTAACCAAAGTAGTACACCCAAGATGTCTGCCTCATCTGGTGCTCTGGAATAGATTGAACAATGCATAGTTCTGTTGGTTTTGCAAGAATTGTTTATCTTGCCTAGTACTTTTATCTCCCCAATTATGGGGGTAATTCTGAGTTGATCGCAGCAGCAATTTTGTTAGCAATTGGGCAAAACCATGTGCACTGCAGGGGGGGGGGCAGATACAACATTTGCAGTGAGAGTTAGATTTGGGTGGGTTATTTTGTTTCTGTGCAGGGTAAATACTGGCTGCTTTATTTTTACACTGCAATTTTGATTTCAGTTTGAACACACCCCACCCAAATCTAACTCTCTCTGCACATGTTATATCTGCCCCTACTGCAGTGCACATGGTTTTGCCCAACTGCTAAATAATTTCCTGCTGCGATCAACTTGGAATTACCCCCTATGTGTCACTTCTTCCAGGGGAATCAGTATGAAAGGCCAGCAGACGGGATCTCGGCTGTCATGATTCCGACAACGGGATCCCATCCATCGTAATGCCGGCAGTGGGGCGAGCACTAGAAAGCCCCTTGTGGGCTTGCTATGCTCACCACGCTCTGGGCACGGTGGCTCGCTGCGCTCGCCACAAGTTCTATTCTCCCTCTATGAGTTTCAAATTCTGGCGGCGGCATTTAACCGCTAGTCGGGATTGCGGTGCCAGTATTGTGACTGCAGGGATCCCGACTAGAGGAATGTTAACCGCTTCCCCTTCCAGGCAATGTTTTTTCTGCCCCGCATAATCCTATGTAGTGAGACTGTAGTTAGACTATCAGGCTGCCTCACTTGGATTCTCTGTGGGTAGGATGAAAAATCCTTAGAACTGATGCCCCAAAATGGCTGCCACACCCTTTGTATCATATTCATGGTTTCAGCATTTTGCAAAAATCTAAACTGCTGTATTTTCATGGTACCTGTAAAGCACCTTGAGTCCTATTGGATAAAAGCACTATATCAGTTTTGTAATTATATTCATAAATAGTATAATACACTTAGTTAAATAATGATCCTTATTATATTGATTAATATTACACTTAGTACATAATCTATTCACTGGGGCATAGCCAGAATTAGCAACATACAGTATTGTAGGGGTGTTATGCGGACTACAGTGTGCTATGGGCTATCTGATGGTTCTTGTTGATGCTCACGCAATTACCTTTGCCCAGCAGTCTTTTAGCCTCCTGCAGCCAAAGACTTCACCTATAGCAGCCGCCTTTCCTTGCAGGTTCGGTCCACCCTGTACTCAGATGCCCCCAGGTTTTATGTACAGACAAGGCGGCTATTGGAGGCTGGGCAAGAGTAGGTTGCAGTACGGTGGGATGTACACTGAACCCTATCTAGATACCGCTGCACTACACGCGGACAGATAGAAATAACCGAATGCACATGAGTGCAACAATTGGCAGGTTGGAATATAATCTTAACACAATCAATATGTATATACTACAATGTACAGGATGTTATTAGCAACAAGATCATATATAGATATAGATCATGTATACATGTATAGATCATATATACATGTACAATGCACAGGGTGTTATTAGCAACAAGAGTGTATATACATGCAACAATGCACAGGATGGTATGAATAATAAATTATTTAGCAGTGAGTTCCTAAAGGAGCTTGGCAGAGCAAGGCAAGGTACAGATAACAAGATTACTTAGCTGCAGGAGACCCCTGGATTCCAGGCAAGGCAGGACAAACCAAGACAATGCAAGGTAAGGCTGGAGATGTCTGAAAGTACTTCCAGGCTAGGTCTCACATGTACAGGAACTCAGGTGACAGGTAATGAACTCAGGATTCTCGCAGGACAGTGTACACAGGATTCTAACTGGACTGGGTATCACAAGTAATGTAATAGCACCAACTGAACAGGTTCCAGAAACCGCCACAGGACAGGGACCAGTCACAGGTACCAACAGGAACATGGAGCTTCAAGCTATAACCAGCAACAGATGAGGGGCAGGCTGGGTAATAAAGGAATCAAGCCCCAATCAGGATGGCTGGAAGCCAGAAACAAGGTAATGGCCAAGTATCTGACAGGTGAGACTGCACAGACCACACATACAGGAGACAGACTGCAGTTACACAGAGTCACCAAAGGTGGCCCGCAGCAGTACCCGAAACAAGTACATAAGAAAACCTGGAATGCTAACAGAATACAACAGACTCACAACATAAAAACATAAACAGGAATGAGTCACAACGCTGGCTCATGACAAGGGGTCCCTGTCCCAATGCTTCTAGAGACAACTCTCTGCCGAAATTCTTAATATTATCAGTGGTGCCATTGTAGGCAGCGGCAACTTGGGTCAGGGAGAGAGAGGAGTGACTGCTGTAGCAACAGCCTCTCTCCCCAGCCAAGCACACAACCTGCTGTGTGCTACGCTGGGGAGATTGACAGCAGAAGAGGCAGTCAATGCTCTCTCTCACTGATGTGCAGGTGGTGATCGATCGCACCCGGCCTTGCCACCCACCTGCCCTCATGCTGTCCAGTGTGTGCGACCACGATCATATTTTTTATATTTCATAAGGAGGGGGGCTGGCCACACCTCCCTTCACTGGCTACAACCCCTCCAATTAACTGGGCTCGGTACAACTGTTGGCGCCCCTGGAATATTATGCCCCATATCAGTTTCCTAGTTCATTTTCTGAACATCAGTAGTGCCCTAGTTAATATTATGCCCCATAATAGTGCCCTAGTTTATTTTATGAACCATAGTAGTGCCCTAGTTTACATTATGTCACATTGTATGGCTGCCAGTAAATATTATGAAACACAGTTTTCGACAATTCACAATATGACATACAGTGTCCCCATTTTATTTTATGCCACATTACAGTGCCCAGTTCATATTATGCTACATTAGTGCCCCCTGTTCATATTATTCCACACTATAGTGCCCTCTGTTCATATTATTCCACACTATAGTGCCCTCTGTTCATATTATTCCACACTATAGTGCCTCCACTTTATATTGTGCCTCATTACAGTGCCACAGTTCATATTATGTAACATTATAAGGCCCTCCAGTTCATAATTTATCTTATTACAATGAGTAGGCCAGAGTATGCCACACTGCAGTGTCCCCTTACCATTATAACATCCACTACACACACCTCCACTTGAAAATGTAATGTCTCCCCTATTAGGCTGGGTAACGGGTCGGACCCAATTGCTTAGCAGGAAAATCTAGTATATTGGTATGCAACTACAGTATATAACAGGGGCACACACAGAGACATAACTCACCTTGAATGCGCCTGATGCGGCTGCAAAATGGGCATGACTTCACAGACATGGATTCGTGAGAGGGGGCATGGTAAAGCTTCCCGACCCCCGTTTTTGTCACCATTGGGGTCCGGGATATGCAGGCTGCCCCCAGATACTGGCATGCCTGCAGTGCTGGTTACTAAAAGGTGACAGGAGCCGGGTTGCTGCTCGGAATGTTACAGTGCAGCACCTGGCTCCTGTCACTGAGCAGGAGCCAGCACTTTGGTGTCACCCCTTGGTAGGTGACACCCGGTGTGGGCCACACCCCCGGCACCCCCTTGTGATGCCACTGTGCACACACACTTGCTGATGCTGGCAACGACGAGCAATGGCAGGAGAACGAGAGCAGAGATGGGCCATGCTACATTCAGCAGCATGGCATCATTCACCACCTTCTCAGATCCTTCTGTATGTTCCAAAGATCTGAGGAGGCGACGAATGATCCACGGGTGTGCGCAGTGCATCATTGACATGCTCACACATGGACCATTTTTATTTATTTTTCAGGAAATAATTTGATTGAGTATTTTTATAGAAATACGTCAGATACAGAAAGGAAAATTCACCTCATCACACACAAAAAATATAACAACATATCCATAGCCAGATTAAGGGGGGGATGCAGGGCATACTGTACCCCGGGCCCCCCTTTGTCAGGGCCCCCCCGGCCATAGCACACTAATAACACTAGCTTTAACTCTTAAGCAGCAGCAGAACCAGCACCCAGAATGTGAGCAGGACAGTATGCAGTGCAGGAATATCATGTTTCATGAGCTACCAACAGAGCTTTCTGACCAGAGGAGAGGTAAGAGGGTGGAGAAAGCTGTAAGTGGCACAGGGATCCCAGCTTCTCCTCCTCCCTGCCTGGGTGTCTGAGTCCTGTGTAAACGTTTATGCAACTACACCATTTGGGTCTAGAGATAGAGACACACACAGAGAGTCCTCCTGAGTCCTGTCCCAGTGTGTAAGTAGTACAGAGGCTGCTGCTAATCTTGCATGTGACAAGATAAATTATTGTATTTTTCTATGTGTATTTTAAAGGTTAAGTTGTCTTTGTTCCACTATAAGAAAACTTTATAAAATAGTCGTCTCTCAGTTAGGTAAAGCTATAAACAGTACCCAGGCATAATTAAACTATTAGTTTAAAACTAATGCGGACTTCCGGTTCCGGCTGCAATGTGAACGGCAGCGTGAGGAGAGAGCTCCGTGCTGCCCGCCAGCTACCGCATCTTTAACAAGGCTATTAGCCTCCAACGACGACCACAAAAGCCTCCCCACTGCAGCCAAAAGCCGGGACCGCTGTATGGAGCGGTATCTAACGCCGAACATGACCACCAGAAAGAAGGAGAAGGAAAAAGAGAAGCGCCGCACAGAATCCAAAATGGCGCCGGACGCCGGAGCTCTGCTGCACGCTCCGTCCCCTTCTCCTACACCCATCCTGCACAGCCTGTCTGAGGTCCCACCTGCATCAGCCACCCAGGTCAGTGACCCCAAGACTATACCCTCAGGGGACCAAATCCTATTTACCCCAGCAACACCTGTCACGTATAATGACATGGTGGGGGCTATCCGCATAGCCATGGGTCCTCTGTTACAGGCTCAAACGGCAGATATAAGTAAACAGATAGCACAGCTCTCACACAGAGTGTTACAAACCGAACAACGTACTGGGGAACTATTCCAGGACGTATCTGTGCTTAAGCAAGACATGCAGCATATCACTAAATCACAACACCAGATCTGGAATAAACTGGATGATCTTGAAAATCGATCTCGCAGATCGAATCTCCGTGTAATAGGTCTCCCAGAAACACTTAAAGGCACCGAATTATACACATTTCTGTGAATCACCCTACCCGAGTTACTCGGTATATCCGCTGCCTGCAACGATATGGTGATCGAGCGTGCACACAGACTTGGCGCCCAGAAAACACATGATGGGGCCAGACCACGAGTGGTACTTTTTAAGTGTCTAAATTTCTTACATAAAGAGGTGATATGGAGGGCATCCCGTAAAACACGCAATATTACATGGAATTCCTATAAGATCCTGTTGTTCCAGGACTATTCAGCAGAACTTTCCAAAGCACGAAAAGCTTTCTCTCCCCTTTGCTCTCATCTCATTCAGCAAAACAGAAAGTTTTCCCTATTGTATCCTGCACGATTACGCATATACTCAGGCACATCCTTTGCTGACTTTCTCTCCGTAGCGGACGCTGAAGCCTTCTTGAAAGAAGAAGAGAATTACGCTGATACGCCTGATGACAATGATGAGAATTGACACGATACCAGTTGTTTACTCACAGAATATTCCACATACCTAAACCTGAATGTGCCGGTCATCACTCGCTAGATCACACATTAATACACCCCCCGGACACTTCATTACATATGTGTGCCCACACCGGCACATACATGGGACTTCTGCACTGTAATATGATAGACAATCATATACCTCCAGGCATAGTTTCTGCCTACGATCAAATGGCAATACAACACTGCTGCGGGACGATTCCCAGATTACTAACCCGATCTTAATGCTCGCGGGATCGGCGAGGGCACGCTCTGTCCTTGTTCTGATCCATACATATATACTAGTATACCACGGAAGTCGTGATGTACTCATATTCATGTTTAAAATTGTTGGCTACATGCCTTGTAAGTACCCCTTTGCTAGTCAGGGGGTTACTTTCCTTTTACTTACAAAGTTATGTTCTTGGTACAGATAATTCTAACTGTACCATATTGTTCCTGTTCTCACAACTTTCTTTCCTCCTCTTCTACCCCCCCTCCACTTTCCCAGTTATCCCCCCTCCACACAGAGCAATGCCATTGTATTACTGTACATTTAGAGTATGCCTATTTCTAACCACGTATAATATGAATAATGTCTACAATTAAATTAGGCTCCTGGAATATTGGCGGGATTAACTCGCCGCAGAAAAGGAAGAAAATACTATTGTACTTGAACAAACTGAAACTAGATATTGTATACCTGCAGGAAACACACTTAGTGGTATCTGAAATATTGAAGCTTAATACTTTGAAATGGAAGGTGCTAGCTGCTTCTCCATTTTCCTCTAAAGCCAGAGGAGTGGCGATCTTAGTCAAGAATACAATCCCTATTGAACTCACATCAGTGAAGGAAGACCCTGAAGGTAGATATATTTTATGTAATGTGTTATTGAATCAACGCCCATACCTCCTGTGCAATGTATATGCTCCCAACACCAAAATACCTATTTTTTTACGTAAAATGCTACATATTCTCACACCACTACATGACACACCTCTCATTCTGGGTGGCGACTTCAACATGATCACCTCTCCTCAACTAGATAAACAAGCCACAGGCACTAGGGGCACCTCCCTACCCAAAAAAGGTATATCATGGTTTACACAATCCCTGCATCTTTTAGACACCTGGAGGTCATTTAACCCCATAGAAAAAGATTATACATGTCTCTCTGCAGCACATGGAACATTGTCTCGAATAGACTATGTTTTTATTTCTGAGCACCTACTGCCCCGCACCCGCAGGGTCATGATAGAGCCCATTGCACTGTCTGACCACGCGGTAGTTTGGATAGAACTACACATGCATACTGAGAAAAGTTCCTTCCGATCTTGGAGATTCCCATCCTCGCTATCCCACTCCCTTACCTTTAAGAATAAACTTGAATCAACTTGGGACTCATTTTGCGACACCAATGCCGAAACCCTCACAGACTCACCTCAGATGTTTTGGCAAGCCTCAAAAACAGTCCTTAGAGGCGAGATTATCTCATATACTTCCCAAACATACAAATCCCTAAACTATGAATACTTACAGGCACAGTCTACTCTGACAGACTCATTCCAATCCTACAAATCTGACCCGACTCCGAATAACAGAACCCTATACCACTCAGCCAAACGAGAATTCGATAGCTTACTTCTTAAAATGGAGTCTAGATATTCCTTTAAAAAAGATGCTAGATTCCACCGGTTTGGAAACATCCGGCAAATTACTCTCACACCTTCTACAAGGCCAACGAACACCGAAATTGATACACCCCCTCAAGACTCCTGGAGGGTCACTCACCTCAACTAATGCCCAAATTGCCCAGATCATGCACCAATATTACAACACCTTATACTCCAAACCAACCACACCCTCTTCCTCAACCCAGACCAAAAGCTTTTGGAATGATTTACCCATTCCACAACTTGACCCCAACTTAGGAACCGCACTAACGGCGGCTGTAACTGAGACGGAGGTCTCTCGGACCATAGCTCACCTGAAACCCGGGAAGGCCCCAGGCCCAGATGGTCTTTCCTCTGAATTCTACAAAATATTAGCACCTAAATTGACGCCATTACTAACGAAGGTTTTCAATAATATTCTCTCCACAGGACAACTACCCCTATACTTTAACTCTGCCACAATTACCATCCTACCCAAACCGGGCAGAGACCTGTCGGACCCTGGCTCTTACCGCCCAATCTCCCTGCTTAACCAGGACTACAAAATGTTGACAAAAATACTTGCAGAAAGACTCAAACTAGTACTGCCTTCAATCATTCATGGAGACCAAACTGGTTTTATCATGGGCCGCACCTCCACGGTGAACATTAGAAAGGTCTTATCGGCAATTATTACTTCCCAGTGTGCCATGCCCGATATTCCCGCAGCTATACTATCTTTAGATGCGGAGAAAGCTTTTGATATGGTACACTGGGATCACCTATTTGACACAATGTCTAGATTTGGACTTCCTCCCCGTTTTATTGACTACATAAGAATCCTATATAATAACCCTGATTCGAGAATCCTCTGCAATGGTTTTATGTCACAACCTTTTCGTATCCAACGGGGTACCCGTCAGGGCTGCCCGCTATCCCCACTACTATTCGCATTGACATTAGAACCACTAGCCATATCAATCAGACAATCCCCCCAATACCATGGCATTAAAGTGGGTGATCTTGACCTCCGTCTCTCATTATTTGCCGATGACATGTTGCTACTAATGTCCCACCCAGATTTAACACTGCCAACAGTTTTTGACCTAATCAATGCTTTTGGTACATTCTCTGGATATTCCATAAATATACATAAATCAGAATTACTCCCACTGAACGGCCCACCCACTTATTTAGATACACACGGCCCGTATAACACCATTAAAATAGCTACTAAAGCTATAAAATATCTAGGGGTACAAATACCCATACACCTCCGAGATCTGTATTATCTGAATTTCACCCCGGTTATCAAGGCTATCTCCAAGAAACTGGATAACTGGACATCTCTCCCACTCTCAGTATTGGGTAGAAATGCATTGATCAAGTCGGTACTCTTTCCCCAATTGTCATACCTAATACAATTGCTCCCCCTACGCATGTCAAAATCAGACATACAATTGGTAGAATCCCTGTTCAGTAAATTCCTTTGGAAAGGAGGCAAACCTAGAACAGCAAGTAAATTCTTGCAGCTACCATGTGAGGGAGGGGGTGTCGGTTTTCCGGACATATCTCTCTTTTCTCAATCGGTTCACTTTAGATATGTACTAGACTGGTTCTATGAACGCAGTGTGTTCACCTGGTTTGAATTAGACTGTGCTCTTTTCGCCCCATACTCTCCTTGCGCTTTGCTACACACACCCAGCTCCATGATCCCAGACAAAATACGTTTCCATGTGCTGTTCAGAGACATTTACCTGTCATGGGGTGCAATTAACAGGAAATTATCTAGAAACCCAATGTATTCTCATTTTCTACCTCTATGGGGTAATCCACTCTTCTTACCAGGCATGGAGGATGCAATCTTCCACCGCCTACAATTAAAAGGCATAAAGAAAATTGCAGACATATTTGACCCGGGTGGAACTCTCTTACCATTTCCCTCTTTACAAGAGAGATTTGGTTTACATGCCTCACACTTCTATGCTTACCTCCAAATGCGACACTACATTAACTCGTTGCCCCCAGCGATGAGTGACACCACCTTGTCTGACCCTCTCTTCCCATTGCTGAATATATCACGCTCCCGCCCATACAAAACCAGATACCTATACAAAGACTTACTCAACACCACACGCGACAAATTACAAAACAAAATTGCAACTTCTTGGTGTAGTTTTATTCCAAGTATTACAAATTCGGAATACATATTCCAACATTATGATAAAACATTACAAATACTGAAGACATCCTCTCTACAAGAGATTCATGTTAAAACTGTGTACAGGGCATATATCTCCCAGACACAGAGACGACATTTCGTAGAGGAAGAGACTGGAAGTTGTATGAAATGCTTTCACTCTTCGGCAACCTTTTTCCACAACTTCTGGGAATGTGGTATCATTAAAAAGTTCTGGAATAAAATAGTGCAATATATTAACAACAATCTTGGAATAAGGGCTACACTACATCCACAGGCATTACTACTGACAAACTTCTCGGTATGGGACTTAGACATATCCCAAACACACCTTCACCCATTCCTAACTATGCTAGTAACCATTGCAAAAAAGGTTATTCTCCAGAAGTGGATATCTAAACACACCCCAACTCTGTCAGCAGTACACACTATACTCCTCAAGGTTTTATATATAGAACGTTTTTCTACTATAGCTGACTCAGAAGGAGGTGTGAAAAAATTCTACAAACGGTGGAGCCCCTATATTAATACCCTTTCACATGCAGCTCAAGAACAGATCTTTTCCAGATTTGATTCCACTGATTGGTACTTGCATCGGAAAGGGCAAATGACACCCTGACTATATACTCTGATGAGTTATGGTGTTGGAGTACTGTATCCGGCAGTTGATCTTGATCTGTATCGATAAGAAAGTTGCTAATCTCATATATCCAAATATAGATTTATGCCACTGTATCCCTCCCCCATTAAAATGTCTTCCATGCATATTGATATCAACTACACTAGAATATACGAGCCCAGTGATCATATAGCTAGGCATTGACTACTCCTACCCCACCTCTCCCTCTTCCCTTTCTCCCCCTCTTCTCTTCTCCTACTCTGTTTTCTCTGTTATGTTAAATTTAGAGGTCAACCCTAAGACTGTATGGACTTGCATCTTATACAAAGTTCATAGATCCTCCATAAGATAACTATATGTTCCAATTATGTCACATTTTCTGACCCAACTATACCTACCCATGATTGACCATGTTGGTCCATATTTTGTCTACTGCAAATGTTTGTTACTTCATTTATGAAAACTCAATAAACATTATTTGAAAAAAAAACTAATGTATCCCATTGGTTTCAATTTAATGTACACAATCTATACCTCCCACCATGACCCATTCCAGGAGGGACAAAATGCTCTCTACCTGGACTTCCTTCTTAATTTATGATTGCAGTCACCTGTGTTGAAGTACCTTTCTTATCAATTAAATAGTTTAATACAGGTGACGCCAATCATATATTAAGTGGGAAGTCCAGGTAGAGAGCTGTCACTGGCCTAGACTGAAGGTGTTGGGAACTCGGGGATTCTTCCGATGGTTGGGAAGAGGAACCACAACTGAGCCGGAAAAGGGGTGGCCTAATATAGGATTTCCTCATACAGGACGCTGAAAGTGGAGTTTGATGAAATATTGAAGAACTTTCTTGCAGGGATAAAACAACTTAAAGTCATATGTTAAAAAGGAATTAATGAGGGAATGTCCAGACCCACTGAAGGGTTTTGTGAGCAATATTAGAGATACTGATAACTGAAGAAACTGTGGGTGATGTTTAAAAGTCACTGATAACTTGAGGAACTTGAAAGTGATGATTAAAGGCACGGATGGGAAAGGAACTTGTTAGCGGAGGTGAAGACACTGGTAAATTGAAGAACTTAAGTGCAGAGGTTTAGGACGCTGATGATTTGAAGAACTTAACTGTAGTGGTTTAAGACGCTGTTGACTGTAGAACTTGTGAACGATGACTGAGCCACTGATGATGTGAAGAACTGAAGTGCAGGGGTTTAAGACGCTGTTGATTTGTAGAACTTGTGATCGGTGACTGAGACGCTGATGATGTGAAGAACTCAAGTGCAGGGGTCTAAGACGCTGGTGATTCGTAGAACATGAGAACGGTGATTGAGACGCTGATGATGTGAAGAACTGAAGTGCAGGGGTCTAAGACGCTGGTGATTCGTAGAACTTGAGAAAGGTGATTGAGACACTGATGATGTGAAGAACTGAAAGGCAGGGGTTTTAGACACTGTTGATTTGTAGAACTTGTGAACGGTGACTGAGACGCTGATGATGTGAAGAACTGAAGTGCAGGGGTTTAAGACGCTGTTGATTTGTAGAACTTGTGATCGGTGACTGAGACGCTGGTGATTCGTATAACTTGAGAACGGTGATTTGGGCCCGCAGCCCACGCTGATTCCTAGGAGAACTGTTGACTGGACCGCAGAGAGATATACCGGTCGCTGAATACACTGGAGCCGGTGCAGAGAACTGGCACCTGGAAATGCCGGAGACACTGGAGTACAACTGCAGAGATCCTTGCCGGGAACAAGAGCGCTGGCATCCACATCAGAGAAAGACGATACTCAGGCACTGAGGCTCTGTCCGGCGTCTGACTTTGAATTCCCCGCCACCGCTGGATTGGCGGAGCAGTCTGATGACGTCACCTGCCCCCCGTCCACGTGATGCCGGGTGTCATGGCAGCGCCCATGCCCCGGAGAACCGCCGGGAGCCGCGCCAGCCAGATGCCGGAGCCCGTGGCCCACCGAAGGCAGAGGCCGCAACACCGACCAGCAGACACGCAGGGGTAAGCGCGGCGAACACTGCCTCTGGTGTGTGACAGTACCCCCTCCTCCAGGAGTGGCCCCGGGACACTTTCCAGGTTTTGTTGGATGTCTGGAATGGAACATCCGCACCAGTCGGGGAGCCGTAACCTCAGTAGCTTTGACCCAGCTCCTTTCCTCGGGGCCAAAACCTTTCCATTCCACCAAATACTGTAGATTCTTGTGAAGATAGCGAGAATCAAGAATAGCTTTGATCTCAAAGTCCGTTCCCTCTTCAGCCTCCGCAGAGGTTGGCCTTGGGGACTTGGAATGAAACCGGTTCAAAACAAGAGGGCGAAGAAGAGAGACATGGAAGGAATTTGGTATCCAGAGATGGGAAGGCAATCCCAATTTGCAGGCAACCGGATTCAAGACTTGTAACACGGGATAAGGACCAATGAATCTTGGAGCGAACTTCATAGTGGGTACCTTTAAATGGAGATTGCGGGTAGAGAGCCATACCCTGTCACCAACCTTGTATTGAGGAGCTGCCCGTCGCTTCCTATCCGCAAAGAACTTATAGCGACCGGAAACTCTCTTGAGGTTGGCATGAACTCGACTCCAGATTTGACTGAAATGCCGGAGAGTAGAGGCTGCAGCAGGAACTTCTTCTGGAGGACAAATGGGTAATTCTGGAACTTGGGGATGAAATCCGTAATTAATGAAAAATGGAGACTCACCAGTCGAGGAGTGATATAGATGATTATGGGCGAACTCGGCCCAAGGCAACAACTCCACCCAATTATCTTGTGAGGGGGAGAGGTAAACACGGAGAAAAGTCTCTAAATCTTGATTGACGCGTTCAGTTTGCCCATTGGTCTGTGTATGGTAAGCAGATGAAAACTTGAGTTTTATTTGTAGGGCCGTGCAGAGGGCTCTCCAGAATCTTGCCGTAAACTGTACCCCGCGATCTGAGACTATTTCCAGAGGTAACCCGTGCAGGCAGAAGTGTTCCCGAATGAATAACAAAGCCAACTTAGAAGCTGATGGTAATCCGGTCAACGGAACAAAATGTGCCATCGTAGAGAATCGGTCGATAATCACCCAGATGGTGTTATGACCTTTAGAGAGAGGCAGTTCAGTAACAAAGTCCATGGAGATATGAATCCAAGGCCTCTTAGGAATGGACAATGAGTGCAACAACCCCGCAGGAGGCAGACGAAGAATTTTGTGCTGAGCACATTGAGGACACGAGTTGACATACTCTTGAACGTCCTTCTTCATAGTGTCCCACCAGTAAGATCTTCGTAGAAATTCCCACATCTTCTGAACTCCAGGATGGCCAGAAAACTTGGAAATGTGAGCCCACTGCAACAATCTTGGTCGAAATTTAGCTGGCACTGACATTCTTCCAGGAGGAGGACCCAACACTGTGGGAGCCGCAGAAATAGAAACTGGACTGAGGATCAACGCCTTTTCAGCGGAATTCTCCTCATCCGAAGCCATTAAAGAACGAGATAGGTCATCCACTTTGGTGTTAAGAGTTCCAGCCCGGTACTTAATGACAAACGAAAATCGGGCAAAGAAGAGCGCCCATCTTGCTTGACGGGGATTCAAGCACTGGGCCGTCTTGAGATACAGTAAATTCTTGTGATCCGTGAAAATCGTAATTAGGTGTTTAGCACCTTCCAAAAGATATCTCCATTCTTCTAAGGCAGATTTTATTGCTAACAGCTCTTTGTCTCCAATGGTGTAATTTAATTCAGCAGGGGAGAACTTGCGAGAATGGAAACCACATGGATGTAACTTCCCATCTGGAGCGTACTGCGAAAGTACGGCACCTATGCCTACCGTAGAAGCATCAACCTCCAGAAAGAATGGTTTTAGAAAGTCTGGTTGCTGAAGTACTGGAGCGGTCATAAAGGCTGCTACAGCTTCAGAGGACCAATGGCTTGGGTCAGCCCCCTTCTTGGTTAGGGCAATAATAGGCACAACAATAGTAGAGAAACCCCTTATGAATTTCCGGTAGTAATTTGCGAACCCTAGAAATCGTTGCACTGCTTTCAAGGAAAGAGGCTGAGTCCAGTTCCGAATAGCAGAAAGTTTCTCCGGATCCATACGCAACTCCATACCTTAAATAATGTAGCCCAGAAATGGACTAGAGGGGACATCAAAGGTGCACTTGGAAATCTTGCCGTAAAGATGGTTCTCTCGCAACCGAAGGAGTACCTCCTTAACTTGTATTCTGTGCTCAGTGAGATTCTTCGAAAATATCGGGATGTCATCCAAATATACCACCACATTTAGGTATAACATGTCCCGAAAGACTTCATTAATGAATCCCTAGAAGACGGCGGGGGCGTTGCTGAGGCCAGACGGCATTACCAGGTACTCATAATGCCCGTCCCTAGTATTGAAGGCCGTCTTCCATTCGTCCCCTTGTCGGATACGTATCAAGTTATAAGCTCCCCTTAAATCGAGCTTAGTGAAGACTCGAGCTCCGCGAACTCTATCGAAAAGCTCCGTGATGAGCGGCAGAGGATACTTATTCTTAATGGTGACTTCATTTAGACCACGATAATCGATACATGGCCTCAGGCCTCCGTCTTTTTTCTTCACAAAGAAGAAGCCTGCTCCCGCTGGGGAAGTAGAGGGGCGGATGAATCCCTTCTGCAGATTAGACTTGATATATTCTGACATGGCTTGAGTCTCAGGTACTGACAAAGGATAGGTACGACCTCGAGGTGGCATTTTACCCGGAATGAGCTCAATAGGACAGTCCCAGGTTCTATGCGGTGGTAACTTATCGGCCGCCTGTTCCGAGAAGACATCTGTAAACTCCCGATAAGCCTCTGGAATAAGCTCTACATCCGACTTGGATGATGCACGAAGCGGGTAGACAGGAGTAAGACAATTCGAGTGACAGAATGGACTCCAAGAAATTATCTGTGTCGACCTCCAGTCGACGTGAGGGTTGTGAAGCTTGAGCCAGGGAAGACCAAGGACGAGATCGTGAGACATCTCCTGAATCACAAGGAACTCCAGATGTTCTTGGTGCAAAGCTCCCACTTGCAGCTTGATTGGCATAGTACGACTTGTAATCAGAGCATTAGGAATTTGGGTACCATTAATAGCAGTTATCGTAATAGGTCGTTCGACCGACTGTAACTTCAAACCCAGATTCTAGGCGCAGGAAAGGGAAATAAAATTCCCCGCAGCTCCTGAGTCCAACAGTGCCTTAACGGTTTTGACTTCAGACTCAGAAAACAGAGATACAGAAAGTAGACAGTCCACTGCCAGAGAAGATTGAGAAACAACCCCTAGCTTGACTTCTCCAGAACAAGCTAGGACTGCCCGTTTCCCGGGCGAGACTTGCAAGACTTGAGGAAATGATCCGCGGCTCCACAGTAGAGGCAAAGTCTACCCTCACGCCGACGCTGACGCTCTTCTGGGGACAGCCGAGACCGATTAATCTGCATGGGTTCGTCTGGACTGGATTTAACTGTTTGCTTAGAAGGAAGAGATCGGAGTCTCAACCGGTCTGACCGACTACGTTCACCACCTCGTTCCTGCATACGAAGATCCACCTTTACACAGAGTGAGATCAACTGTTCCAAGGAATCTGGCAGATCTCTAGTAATCAATTCGTCTTTTAAACGATCCAAGAGCCCGTTCCAAAAAGCAGCCCGAAGGGCATCATTATTCCAGCTCAGTTCAGAAGCTATAGTTTGAAAGTGAATTACATACTGTCCCACTGTACGAGAGCCTTGTCGAACTCGGAGCAAGTCAGCTGAGGCAGCAGTCGTCCTGCCAGGCTCATCAAAGATCCTTCGGAACGACGCAATGAAGTTGGTATAACTAGAAACTAACGGATCTGATCGCTCCCACAACGGTGACACCCACTCCAACGCTGAACCCTCAAGCAAAGAGATAATGTATGCCACTTTAGACCGATCAGTAGGGAAGTTGTGTGAGAGGAGTTCGAAATGTACCTCACACTGATTGAGGAATCCACAGCAATTTTTCGGATTCCCGTTATAACGAGGAGGAGTGGGAAGCTGAAGGCGTGGCCTGGTTCCACACAAGGAGGGAACATTGCCAGAGACAACCACTGGAGCGGATACTGGAACTGGAGCTGGAACCACTGAAGCCAGCGAAGTCTGGATTTGATCCAGCCAGCCAGATAACTCCTGGAGATAATGCATCACCTGATTCTGTGCTGCTTCCTGACTCTGTACTCGGGAAACCAGGTCCTGCATGGTGCTTGCCTCTGGGTTCCGATTCCCCGGGTCCATGGGGCCTGAGTATACTGTCACTTGCCTAGACTGAAGGTGTTGTGAACTCGGGGATTCTTCCGATGGTTGGGAAGAGGAACCACAACTGAGCCGGAAAAGGGGAGGCCTAATATAGGATTTCCTCATACAGGACGCTGACAGTGGAGTTTGATGAAATATTGAAGAACTTTATTGCAGGGATAAAACAACTTAAAGTCATATGTCAAAGAGGAATTAATGCGGGAATGTCCAGACCCACTGAAGGGTTTTGTGAGCAATATTAGAGATACTGATAACTGAAGAAACTGTGGGTGATATTTAAAAGTCAATGATAACTTGAGGAACTTGAAAGTGATGATTAAAGGCACGGATGGGAAAGGAACTTGTTAGCGGAGGTGAAGACACTGGTAAATTGAAGAACTTAAGTGCAGAGGTTTAGGACGCTGATGATTTGAAGAACTTAACTGTAGTGGTTTAAGACGCTGTTGACTGTAGAACTTGTGAACGATGACTGAGCCGCTGATGATGTGAAGAACTGAAGTGCAGGGGTTTAAGACGCTGTTGATTTGTAGAACTTGTGATCGGTGACTGAGACACTGATGATGTGAAGAACTGAAGTGCAGGGGTCTAAGACGCTGGTGATTCGTAGAACCACCGAAGGCAGAGGCCCCAACACCGACCAGCAGACACGCGGGGGTAAGCGCGGCGAACGCCGCCTCTGGTGTGTGACAAGACCACTTTGTCGCTCCTGGAATGGGACATGTTGGGAGGTATGCACAATTTAATATACGTTTGCTACCTTTCATCGAGGCCCCCCTGTCTTAAGTGCCCTGGGCACCCCCAAGGCTTAATCCGGCCCTGAACATATCGAAGCTTTACAATCCAATAAAATAAGCAACATTCTAATGGTGCGAAAACGAACAATCTGTCACACTACAAATGCTGTAGCTAAACCAAGCAGAAAATACAATATGGAGAGAACCATAACGAGAAAGAAGGAAAAGAAAAGCTAAGAAATAGAAGGAGAGGAAGAAAACAGAACAAAAATAGAGCTTCGCAACCCCAGGATAAAAATATGAACACTACATAGAATAAAAGGAAAAAGAAAAAAAAATCAAAAAGGGAGTGACTTATATCTCAGGGATTTGAAATGATCCATTTCTTCATAGACCAACCAGGGGTACCAAGTAGCAGTGAAATTCTGATTTTGAGAGGTCAGGGAGGAAATAAGATCGCCCATAACAAAATATTGGTCTATCCTAGCACACCATTAAGACATGGAGGGGACAACATTGGACATCCAATGCACCGGGATCACTGCTTTAGAAGCACTAATAATATGGCGGAGAAGCATCTTTTTGAATTGGGAGTGAGGGCGCCGTAAAAGGCTAAGTAGCCAATAACTAGGGCATTAAGGGAGGTCCTCCCCTAAGATGAGGCTTGCCGTTTCTATTACTTTCAGCCAGTATGGTTTAAGCAGGGGACATTCCCACCAGATATTTAAGGGAGTTCCCACCATCTGCTTACATCTCCAGTGAGTGTTTGGAACCCCTGGGTACATTTTAGGCAGCAGACTAGGGCAACGATACCATTGTGTCAATTCTTTATAATGCATTTCCAGCACCAGTACATTCAAGGAAGAGGAAGACGTATTTTAAAAAATCTCAGTCCAGTCATCTTCCCCTATCAAGCCATTTAGATCAGCCTCCCAGGCTCCAACAAATTTAGGTTTGGTAGGAAAGGCATGCTCAATTAAAAATGTATAAATGGTTGAGAGGGAATGACACGGATAGGATTCGGAGTGGCACATATTCTCAAAAGAGGTGGCTGAATGCAAGGCAGCTCCAGGAAGACTCAAGCCAGACAAGAAATGTTTGATCTGCAGATACCGCCAGATTTCTTTGTTAGGGAGATCCCAAGTGGATTGGATTACTGGGAAGCTCAGAATTCCCTAAGAGGCCAAAAGTTGGTCTATCTTATAAAAACCTCTAAGTTGCCACCAATAGAACGAAGAGTCTGGGATCCCGGGAGGAAAATCCGGGTTCCTGTACAATGGTATAAGTGGCGAGGAAATTGGTGAAAGAAGGGGCAGGAAGCATAAATGCCGCCAACACCGAAGCATAAAGCCTACTAAGGGGTGGGCAATAGAAGGGAACATCAAAAGTCAAGGAAGGCTAGGGGCTAAAGAGGGAAGCTAATGCAGTTAAATATCCACCCACTGTTTCCTATCAAATTCACGACTCCATTCCATCATTCTGATGATAAGAACCACGTAATGACAGGAAAGGAAATGGGGCAGTTGAAGACCGCCTTTATGCTCATGGACCATTTTTAAATTTTGTGTCGTTCTGATCGGTCGGAAGCGCCACCATCGTTTAAAAAATTGTATTGTGTGTGGGCACCTTTAGTGTTGCAGATGTAGGAAAGTGGTTGTGAAACAGGTGGGATTTTTTAAGCTTATTTGGGGGGGGGGGGGGGCTTCAAAATTAGAAGGTCTGGGCAGGGGTGTATCTAGGGGTCTGAGCGCACCTGGCAAACTAAGGAACTGGCACCCCCCACCTCCCCCACCCAGGGACACAGAGGGGGGAGTTACAGATAGGCTGAGGTCAGGGACACTGAGGGAGAATTACAGGGAGGGTGCGAGTAGGGGCAATGAGGTGGAGGGCTTACAGTGAGGCTGTGGTCAGGGACACTGAGGGACAATTACAGGGAGGGTGTGGGCAGGGACACTGAGTGGGAATTACAGGAGTGTGCGGGCAGGGACACTGAGGGGGAATTACAGGGAGGGTATGGGCAGGGACACTGTGGGGCAATTACAGGGAGGCTATGGGCAGGGACACTGAGTGGGAATTACAGGAGTGTGCGGGCAGGGACACTGAGAGGGAAGTACATGGAGGGTATGGGCAGGGACACTGAGGGGGAATTATAGGAGGGTGTGGGCAGGGACACTGAGGGGGGAGTCACAGGGAGGCTGAGGTAAGGGAGACTAAGGAGGTATTATAGGGAGGGTTCCGGTAGGGAAAATGAGAGGGAGGGGCTACAGGGTGGCTGAGGTCAAGAACACTGAGGGGCAATTACAGGGAAGGTGCAGGAAGGGACGCAGAGGGAATTACAGGAGTGCGCGGGCAGGAACACTGAGGGGGGAGTCACAAGGAGGCTGAGGTCAGGAACACTGAGGGAGAATTACAGTTAGGGTGCAGGCGGGGACACTGAGGAGGAATTACGGTTAGGGTGCAGGCAGGGACAGTGAGATGGAATTACGGGAGGGTGCAGGCAGGGAGACTGAGGGTGAATTACGAGGAGTGTTCAGGCAGGGACAGTAAGAGGGAATTACGGTTTGGGTGCGGGCAGGTACACTGAGAGGAAATTACGGGGAGGGTGCGGGCAGGGATACAGAGGGGTTATTATGGGAAGGGTGCGGGCAGGGACACTGAGAGGGAATTACAGGAGTGTATGGGCAGGGTCACTGAGGGGGCAGTTACAGGGGTGGTGCGGGCAGGGACACTGAGGGGGAATTACAAGGAGGGTGCAGGCAGGGACAGAGAGGGGATATACACACACATACAGTTAAAAACGCCTCTCTAGGTGTGATGGCACTACATGTCCCAGCAAATCCAGCTGACAAGGTGTGCTGGGACTTGTAGTATCAACACAGCTGGACAGGCAGTCACTGGTCTAGATACCTCTCCATACAGAGCTCTTGTAAGCTGTGATCCAGACTGACAGGCAGGGGTGTATCTAGGGGTCCGAGCGCCCCTGGCAAAGTAAGGGTCTGGTGCCCCCACCCCCCCTCTCCTGTTAGGGAGATCCCAAGTGGATTGGATTACTGGGAAGCTCAGAATTCCCTAAGAGGCCAAAAGTTGGTCTATCTTATAAAAACCTCTAAGTTGCCACCAATAGAACGAAGAGTCTGGGATCCCGGGAGGAAAATCCGGGTTCCTGTACAATGGTATAAGTGGCGAGGAAATTGGTGAAAGAAGGGGCAGGAAGCATAAATGCCGCCAACACCGAAGCATAAAGCCTACTAAGGGGTGGGCAATAGAAGGGAACATCAAAAGTCAAGGAAGGCTAGGGGCTAAAGAGGGAAGCTAATGCAGTTAAATATCCACCCACTGTTTCCTATCAAATTCACGACTCCATTCCATCATTCTGATGATAAGAACCACGTAATGACAGGAAAGGAAATGGGGCAGTTGAAGACCGCCTTTATGCTCATGGACCATTTTTAAATTTTGTGTCGTTCTGATCGGTCGGAAGCGCCACCATCGTTTAAAAAATTGTATTGTGTGTGGGCACCTTTAGTGTTGCAGATGTAGGAAAGTGGTTGTGAAACAGGTGGGATTTTTTAAGCTTATTTGGGGGGGGCGGCTTCAAAATTAGAAGATCTGGGCAGGGGTGTATCTAGGGGTCTGAGCGCACCTGGCAAACTAAGGAACTGGCACCCCCCACCTCCCCCACCCAGGGACACAGAGGGGGGAGTTACAGATAGGCTGAGGTCAGGGACACTGAGGGAGAATTACAGTGAGGGTGCGAGTAGGGGCAATTAGGTGGAGGGCTTACAGTGAGGCTGTGGTCAGGGACACTGAGGGACAATTACAGGGAGGGTGTGGGCAGGGACACTGAGTGGGAATTACAGGAGTGTGCGGGCAGGGACACTGAGGGGGAATTACAGGGAGGGTATGGGCAGGGACACTGTGGGGCAATTACAGGGAGGCTATGGGCAGGGACACTGAGTGGGAATTACAGGAGTGTGCGGGCAGGGACACTGAGAGGGAAGTACATGGAGGGTATGGGCAGGGACACTGAGGGGGAATTATAGGAGGGTGTGGGCAGGGACACTGAGGGGGGAGTCACAGGGAGGCTGAGGTAAGGGAGACTAAGGAGGTATTACAGGGAGGGTTCCGGTAGGGAAAATGAGAGGGAGGGGCTACAGGGTGGCTGAGGTCAAGAACACTGAGGGGCAATTACAGGGAAGGTGCAGGAAGGGACGCAGAGGGAATTACAGGAGTGCGCGGGCAGGAACACTGAGGGGGGAGTCACAAGGAGGCTGAGGTCAGGAACACTGAGGGAGAATTACAGTTAGGGTGCAGGCGGGGACACTGAGGAGGAATTACGGTTAGGGTGCAGGCAGGGACAGTGAGATGGAATTACGGGAGGGTGCAGGCAGGGAGACTGAGGGTGAATTACGAGGAGTGTTCAGGCAGGGACAGTAAGAGGGAATTACGGTTTGGGTGCGGGCAGGTACACTGAGAGGAAATTACGGGGAGGGTGCGGGCAGGGATACAGAGGGGTTATTATGGGAAGGGTGTGGGCAGGGACACTGAGAGGGAATTACAGGAGTGTATGGGCAGGGTCACTGAGGGGGCAGTTACAGGGGTGGTGCGGGCAGGGACACTGAGGGGGAATTACAAGGAGGGTGCAGGCAGGGACAGAGAGGGGATATACACACACATACAGTTAAAAACGCCTCTCTAGGTGTGATGGCACTACATGTCCCAGCAAATCCAGCTGACAAGGTGTGCTGGGACTTGTAGTATCAACACAGCTGGACAGGCAGTCACTGGTCTAGATACCTCTCCATACAGAGCTCTTGTAAGCTGTGATCCAGACTGACAGGCAGGGGTGTATCTAGGGGTCCGAGCGCCCCTGGCAAAGTAAGGGTCTGGTGCCCCCACCCCACCCCCTACACACATTTGAAATAAGGTGCGAGTATTGGAAATGGGGCATGGTCTTGTGGGGGATGGGGCGTGGACACAATAGTACTTCCAATTCAAATTATGACACACAGTAGTGTCCCTGATTCACATTACACCGTACAGTAGTGTCTCGTATTCACGTTACACCATCCCTCCCCCCTAACCCTAACCCACCTTTCCCACAGACTGACCCTAACACCCCCCCCCCCCCCAGCCTCTTCAGTGGTGCCTAACCCTAACCCACCCTTCCTAATCTCCCTCCCTGCAGCCTAACCCTCCCACCCTCACAGCCTAACCCTAACCCTCCCACACGGCTGGCCAGTGGAGACTTTGGCACCAACTCGATCCGGATTTTGGCATTCTGCATCGTTATCTATGTTGGGATGCCAGCATCAGCATTCCGAGCAGTTTCTGGATGCTGGCGTCGGCTTTCCGACCGCCAGGATGCCAAACGCCTTAATGTCTCATATGTCACCCCTGCCTGAACTTCCTCCTTCCCTTACTTACCCCCTTGCACCTCTCATGCCCCCTGTTCCTCTTTAGCCCTGTAGTTTTCAGTCCCTCTTTCCATCTCTCAGTCTCACCCCCCCGCATCTCTCACTCCCTCCCTCTATCACCCATGTACCTCACTCTCTCCTTCCATCTCTCACATCACACCTGTACCTCACTCCCACCTTCCATCTCCCACACCTCTTCTTCACTCCCACCTTCCGTCTCCCCTGCACCTCGCTCCCACCTTCCATCTCCCCTGCACCTCGCTCCCACCTTCCATCTCCCCTGCACCTCGCTCCCACCTTCCATTTCTCAAACCTCGTTTTCACTCCCACCTTCCGTCTCCGTTGCACCTCGCTCCCACCTTCCATCTCCCCTGCACCTCGCTCCCACCTTCCATTTCTCAAACCTCGTTTTCACTCCCACCTTCCGTCTCCCCTGCACCTTGCTCCCACCTTCCATTTCCCCTGCACCTCGCTCCCACCTTCCATCTCCCCTGCACCTCGCTCCCACCTTCCATCTCTCACATCTCTTCTTCACTCATACCTTCCGTCTCCCCTGCACCTCACTCCCACCTTCCATCTCCCCTGCACCTCGCTCTCACCTTCCATCTCCCCTGTACCTCACTCCCACCTTCCATCTCTCACACCTCTTCTTCACTCCCAACTTCCGTCTCCCCTGCACCTCGCTCCTACCTTCTATCTCCCCTGCACCTCGCTCCCACCTTCCGTCCCCCTATACCTCACTCCCACCTTCCATCTCTCACACCTCTTCTACACTCCCACCTTCCGTCTCCCCTGCACCTTGCTCTCACCTTCCATCTCCCCTGTACCTCACTCCCACCTTCCATCTCTCACACCTCTTCTTCACTCCCACCTTCCGTCTCCCCTGCACCTCGCTCCCACCTTCCATCTCCCCTGCAGCTCGCTCCCACCTTCCATCTCTCACACCTCTTCTTCACTCCCACCTTCCGTCTCCCCTGCACCTCGCTCCCACCTTCCATCTCTCGCACCTCTTCTTCACTCCCACCTTCCGTCTCCCCTGCACCTCGCTCCCACTTTCTATCTCCCTTGCACTCACTCCCACCTTCCATGTCTCCCACCTGCACCTCGCTCCCACCTTCCGTCTCCCCTGCACCTCGCTCCCACCTTCCATCTCCCCTGCACCTCGCTCCCACCTTCCATTTCTCAAACCTCATTTTCACTCCCACCTTCCGACTCCCCTGCACCTCGCTCCCACCTTCCATCTCCCCTGCACCTCGCTCCCACCTTCCATCTCTCACATCTCTTCTTCACTCCCACCTTCCGTCTCCCCTGCACCTCGCTTCCACCTTCTATCTCTCACATCTCTTCTTCACTCCCACCTTCCATCTCCCCTGCACCTCGCTCCCACTTTCTATCTCCCCTACACCTCACTCCCACCTTCCATGTCTCACACCTGCACCTCGCTCCCACCTTCCATCTCCGCTGCACCTCGCTCTCACCTTCTGTCTCCCCTGTACCTCACTCCCACCTTCCATCTCTCACACCTCTTATTCACTCCCACCTTCCATCTCCCCTGCACCTCGCTCTCACCTTCTGTCTCCCCTGTACCTCACTCCCACCTTCCATCTCTCACACCTCTTCTTCACTCCCACCTTCCGTCTCCCCTGCACCTCGCTCCCACCTTCTATCTCCCCTGCACCAGGCTCCCACCTTCCGTCTCCCCTGTACCTCACTCCCACCTTCCATTTCTCAAACCTCGTTTTTACTCCCACCTTCCGTCTCCCCTGCACCTCGCTCCCACCTTCTATCTTTCCTGCACCTCGCGCCCACCTTCCATCTCTCACACCTCTTCTTCACTCCCACCTTCTATCTCCCCTACACCTCGCTCCCACCTTCCGTCTCCCCTACACCTCACTCCCACCTTCCATGTCTCACACTTGCACCTTGGTCCCAGCTTCCATCTCCCCTGCACTTCACTCCCACCTTCCATCTCCCCTGCACCTCACTCCCACTTTCCATCTCTCACACCTGCACCTTGCTCCCTCAGATTATTTCCCGCTAGTCCAGGGATCCCCTTCCTCTCAGACACATTATCTCCCTTACACAGAATAGCCCCCTCCTCCCAATATAGAAGATTCCCCCATCCCCCTGAGACAGATCTCCCCCTATCAGGCAGTACAGCTCACACACAGAACCTTCTCCTGGTATGCGGTGTCCGCTTCCATTGGCAGGTTAGGAATCACGGCGGAAAGTGTCACAGTGGGAGCCGGGAAGAGATGGTACCCGCACATTGTGACTGCATAGTGTGTATTATGTGGAATTAGTCAGCAAGTGCTGGCCAGGGCTGGTTCTATAATAAATATTTGTGCAGTGTCTGACTAGGCATGTTGGGGGTGCCCAACATCAGGGTGTGCCTGTGCACACATGCCACCCACCGTGTGCATGCCTAAGCCCCCTCGCCCATAGCAGAGCAATTAGCCCCCTGAGCCCCACCTCCCCATGTGTCTCTGCCTCATGCCCTACCCCCTAATAGTAGTGTAATCAGCTGCTCCTACACCCCCATGTCTCCCCCCAATAACAGTGTCATATTCCCCTGTGCCCCCACTTTTCATAGTTCTCCCCCTCATAGCAGTGTCATTACCCCCTTCCCCCACTCTCCATAGGTCTCCCACTCCTACATAGCAGTGTCATCACCCCCTTCCCCCACTCCCCATAGGTCTCCCACATAGCAGTGTCATTACCCCCTTCCCCCACTCCCCATAGGTCTCCCACATAGCAGTGTCATTACCCCCTTCCCCCACTCCCCATAGGTCTCCCACATAGCAGTGTCATTACCACCTTCCCCCACTCCTCATAGGTCTCCCACTCCCCCATAGCAGTGTCATTACCTCCTTCCCCCACTCCCCATAGGTCTCCCACTCCCACATAGCAGTGTCATTACCCCCTTCCCCAACTTCCCATAGGTCTCCCACTCCCACATAGCAGTGTCATTACCCCCTTCCCCCACTCTCCATAGGTCTCCCACATAGTGTCATTACCCCCTTCCCCCACTCCCCATAGGTCTCCCACATAGCAGTGTCATTACCCCCCTTCCCCCACTCCCCATAGGTCTCCCACATAGCAGTGTCATTACCCCCTTCCCCCACTCCCCATAGGTCTCCCACATAGCAGTGTCATTACCCCTTCCCCCACTCCCCATAGGTCTCCCACATAGCAGTGTCATTACCCCCTTCCCCCACTCCCCATAGGTCTCCCACTCCCACATAGCAGTGTCATTACCCTCTTCCCCCACTCCCCATAGGTCTCCCACATAGCAGTGTCATTACCCCCTTCCCCCACTCCTCATAGGTCTCCCACTCCCCCATAGCAGTGTCATTACCCCCTTCCCCCACTCCCCATAGGTCTCCCACTCCCACATAGCAGTGTCATTACCCCCTTCCCCAACTCCCCATAGGTCTCCCTCTCCCACATAGCAGTGTCATTACCCCCTTCCCCCACTCCCCATAGGTCTCCCACATAGCAGTGTCATTACCCCCTTCCCCCACTCCCCATAGGTCTCCCACATAGCAGTGTCATTACCCCCTTCCCCCACTCCTCATAGGTCTCCCACTCCCCCATAGCAGTGTCATTACCCCCTTCCCCCACTCCCCATAGGTCTTCCACATAGCAGTGTCATTACCCCCTTCCCCCACTCCCCATAGGTCTCCCACATAGCAGTGTCATTACCCCCTTCCCCCACTCCTCATAGGTCTCCCACTCCCCCATAGCAGTGTCATTACCCCCTTCCCCCACTCCCCATAGGTCTCCCACATAGCAGTGTCATTACCCCTTCCCCCACTCCCCATAGGTCTCCCACATAGCAGTGTCATTACCCCCTTCCCCCACTCCCCATAGGTCTCCCACTCCCACATAGCAGTGTCATTACCCTCTTCCCCCACTCCCCATAGGTCTCCCACATAGCAGTGTCATTACCCCCTTCCCCCACTCCTCATAGGTCTCCCACTCCCCCATAGCAGTGTCATTACCCCCTTCCCCCACTCCCCATAGGTCTCCCACTCCCACATAGCAGTGTCATTACCCCCTTCCCCCACTCCTCATAGGTCTCCCACTCCCCCATAGCAGTGTCATTACCCCCTTCCCCCACTCCCCATAGGTCTCCCACTCCCACATAGCAGTGTCATTACCCCCTTCCCCCACTCCTCATAGGTCTCCCACTCCCCCATAGCAGTGCCATTACCCCCTTCCCCCACTCCCCTTAGGTCTCCCACATAGCAGTGTCATTACCCCCTTCCCCCACTCCCCATAGGTCTCCCACATAGCAGTGTCATTACCCCCTTCCCCCACTCCTCATAGGTCTCCCACTCCCCCATAGCAGTGTCATTACCCCCTTCCCCCACTCCCCATAGGTCTCCCACATAGCAGTGTCATTACCCCCTTCCCCCACTCCCCATAGGTCTCCCACATAGCAGTGTCATTACCCCCTTCCCCCACTCCTCATAGGTCTCCCACTCCCCCATAGCAGTGCCATTACCCCCTTCCCCCACTCCCCATAGGTCTCCCACATAGCAGTGTCATTACCCCCTTCCCCCACTCCCCATAGGTCTCCCACATAGCAGTGTCATTACCCCCTTCCCCCACTCCCCATAGGTCTCCCACATAGCAGTGTCATTAGCCCCTTCCCCCACTCCCCATAGGTCTCCCACATAGCAGTGTCATTACCCCCTTCCCGCACTCCCCATAGGTCTCCCACTCCCACATAGCAGTGTCATTACCCCCCTTCACCCACTCCTCATAGGTCCCCCCCCCATAGCAGTGTAATTAGCCACCCTCCCTCTCCTCATAAGTCCCCCGTTGCCCCATCCATATCTTACCTTTGTGCTGTGATGCTGCAGTGCGGGGGCAGGGTCCTGCTCCGCAGGCTCAGTGCCCGGCTTCCTCTGCAGCTGCCATCTGTGCTCAGCCACAGGGCAGGCAGAAAGTGAAAGTAAAGTCACTTCCTGCCTGTGTGAGCAGAGATCCGGCTCTGTGTGCTGCTGCTGCTGCAGCCTCCGTCCTAAAGGGCCCCATACACTAGAACGATAATGCCCGATTTCGCCCCAATTCGGGCCTATATATTGGGTGAAATTGGACATTTTCGTTGTGCTTTACAGTACACCCGATCCGATCCGATGCACATTCCCGTAAGCATCGGATCGGATCACCCTAGATCCGACATATCACAAGTGCATGTCGGACGCCGCAGGAATGGCTGGGATAGTAAAAGATACATCGTATGCAAAAGGACCGCATACGATGTATCTTTTACTATCCTGCCGCCCGGGAGGCTGCCGGGAGGTTGAAGGGAAATCCTAGACGAGATGACGGACCGTCATGTCGTATAAGTGTATGGGGCCCTTAACTCTCCTCTCTCCTCCTGGCTGGCTGCGATAACACAGCTGGCACTAGCCTTGGGAACGGATGCCCCTGGGCATTCCAGTTGCCCTAGACATTTGCCTATAATGCCTATTGGCTAGGGCCAGCTCTGGGTGAGAGTGTGTTACTGCCGGTGTCCGTCAGCACCGCACTGCACTAGTGATCAGACTAGTGTCCAGCAGCACCGCACTTGTAATCAGACTCAAAATAAACTACAGCTCCCAGCAGCCCTTGCTGCCAGGAGCTCCCAGCAACAAGGGCTGCTGGGAGCTGTAGTTTATTTTGAGTCTGATTACAAGTGCGGTGCTGCCGGACACTAGTCTGATCACTAGTGCAGTGCGGTGCTGACGGACACCGGCGCCGTGCCGGCAGTAACACTCTCACCAGGTACAATCTGACAGTACTACTCTTCTACCCTTTGGCTGCGGGTGGCACCGCCAGGCGGCGCCCCCTCCTTGCCTGGCGCCCCTGGCGAGTGCCATCCTGGCCAATGGGTAGATACACCCCTGCTGACAGGATAGACCATGCATTGCAGCTACGGTACCGCAGAAAATGTACAGCATACTCGCCTACCTGACCCTCTCCATGAGGGAGAAAATGCTCTGTTCCTGGACTTTCCTGGTAATGTATGATTGCCATCACCTGTGGTGAAACACCTTTCTTATCAATTAACTAGCTCACCACAGGTGATGGCAATCATACATTACCAGGAAAGTCCAGGAACAGAGCATTTTCTCCCTCATGGAGAGGGTCAGGTAGGCAAGTATGATGTACAGGTATGCTCAGGCTGCACTGCTGACTGGTGCTGATTGTAGTGGCTGGTGTTTTGTGACAGACCGAGTGGGACCAATGAGAAGGGGAGCGGATGAGGAAGAGGAGGTGCCACACCCCTCCCCTTACATGAAAGTGCCCCGCTCCCCGGCTATATTCACTATCATTGTTACTGTAGTCACAGAGAGTGTCAGAGTGCAATACGCTTCTGAGAGTCCGGCAGTGGATGAGCACTGCTAAGGGGTGTACTCAGTGAGAACTACTATGTCATTCTACCCCCTGTCGCGGGTGGCATTGCCGGGCGGCGCCTTCCCCCCCTTGACTGGCGCCCCTGGCAAATGCCATCCTGGCCAATATGAAGATACACCCCTGGGTCTGGGACCCTGCCTTAGAGGTTCTACACACTTACTAGATACTGAAAAGTAATCCCACAGGTTTATAAAATGACTGTACATACATGTAATGGAGGGTTGTCACTTACCTCATTGACTTGGGCCTGTGTTTGAAGCAGTTTGCGGTTGCTACTACTTGGGGGGACGCCTGCTGCACCTGACCTGAAAAAACAAATATTATTTATTTCAAGAATGGCTGCATACACAATTTCTCAACTGAACTGTTCTCAATTTCTCAACAGCGGAACTGTTCAGCATACAAAATGAACACGTCACACCAAAGTTTTATGATTGAAAAGACAACAGCCCATCAGAATACTGTAATTCTAAATAATAACTATTGTTTTCCAAATCCAGAAAAGAAGAGAAAAACCTAAACAATTGTAAATTTTTCCTGACCTGAAAAAAATTACAAATATTCCTTCCTGGAACCAAAGTGGCAGCTGGGCTTCATCATGCACGTACACTTGTCAGTCTCCTGAAATTCCACTCCTTATCTTTTAAATGTGTGCGTGAAATTAGTACTATGTTACGTTCCTGTTGTTATTAATACTAGCGTTTTCCTGTGGCTTTGCTCGTGTGGATGTCTATTATTGCTCAGTGGAACTAATTTTACAAAGACAATAGTGACATCTAGTATTGTGATATATATTTTAAATTGTAAACATTGATCACAACATTTCTTTGTAAACAATATTTGCAGTTTTTCCTTCAAGGGTAGACAAAATAAGATGCTATGTGCTACTAACTTGTGAGCAAGTCACGTAAAGCTGCCCATGGGAGAAGCAGCTGCTCCTGAGATCTACACCTGCAGCCCTGAGCATTTTTGGGGGGGTGCAATATGGTATCTGGATGGTAGGTCAACAGTACTTAGGTCAACAGTCAATAGGTCAACCACTATTGGTTGACATAGGCAAAGTCAACATGGGAAAAAGGTCGACACTGGACATGTTGACACATGAAAATGTAGACATTACTTTTTTGACACATTTTTAACCTTTTCATACTTTACCATCCACGTGGTCTACGATGGGGAATAGTAACGAAAGCTAGCCATGCAAGGGGACGGAGTGCACTGACTGTGGTTCCTGGTCATGTTATGCAAAAAAACAACAGCAAAAACAAAAAAAATCTCATGTTGACCTTTTCATGTGTTGACCTGTCATGTGTCATCCATTTCACTGTCTGAACCTTTACCTATGTCCTATTTTTTTGTCGACCTTATCTATCACAACCGATTGATCCATAACCGTGCAATATATGTATGTATTGTATATAATCGTGGCAGTAGAGGTACTTTGCCACCTGGAAATAGCCCTAGGGAATTAATACTGGCTTGTGCTGCTGATAGAGTGGCTGGTGGAAGCCACTTACAGGGGGAGGGGAATGGATGGGAAGTGTGGAAGAACCGGGTTCCCATCCATTGGGCTCAGAACAGGTCTTGTGAATTTCTCAGCCCAGGATGCTGTTTCATCAGTCAGCACCTGGCTGCTGGGTTTAAAGTCTTTCCCACAAGTCAGAGCTCCTGATGGCAGTTTTGCATGCGATAGGCCTGCTAGGGACAGTGGTATCCGGAAGACTGGAGCACTAGTGTCAGGATGCTGGGACCTGAAGTGTTCCTTATTAAAGGAAAGAGAGTGGGGCAGGGCCTAACCTCCCTGGCTGTTTATACTAGACACAGTGATTTATGATTTATGTTTAACCTTGTAACTTTGTACTCTCTTGTTGTTTTTTTTAACAAGCCTTAAATTGTTTGCAAGACTCCTGTTACAATATGTATACAGCTATAGTCATTTTGAAATGTATTTCCTTTATTGCTTCTCTCCCTGGTGTCACATTGAGCTCATACATACCTCAGTTTCTTTATAGGTCATTAAGCTATATAACAGTATATATAATGTAGTCCGTAAATGGGATGTAGTCTGTAATTGGGCGCTGCGGAACCCTTGTGTCACCATATAAAGGATAATAATAATAATAATTATAACAGTAAAAAACGCCATCCAAATGCATCCAGTAGTTTTTGTGTGATGACAGAACGAACAGACACACATACACATAGACAAATTCTGAATGTTTTTTTTCATCTCCATAGTTCCTAGAATAACATTTCTCCCAAAAAATGCTATGTACAAACACAACCCATACAGTTGTATAATATGTTAATATTATTATTATTATTATTATTATTATTATTATGATTCTGGCTTCCCCCTCTTGGAAGGGAGTAGTTTTGTCAGCACAGTGGGCGGCTTGGCACGGCTTTTTTTTAAATTGTGAATATTTTTAATGTGTTGTTTCACACTGTTAATCACACTATCTTCACCTATATTTTTGCCTCACACTACAGTCACAATATTCTCTGTAGCATTGAACTCTTCATTCTCTTTCTTTCACTTCTCTTTTCCTCAAATTATTTCCTATAAACATGGTGCTATAACCCTGTTATACAGCAGTTAGGTTTGAGTTATTTGTATTCATTGTACCCCTTTAGATACTACAATATTGAATTTATTTTCATCACAGCTGTATTTATGTAAGGTAGGGGCATTTGTATTTCTTTGTTTTAAGCTTCTGTGGTCTTGATACTTACGATAGTGCTAGTTGTTACATTTTAAATTTGAGAATATAGGTTATGCGCGGTATTCAGTTAGCTGCGGTTATTTTCCATGGCTAATGAATTCACCAGGAGCCATCTAATTACCGGCACTTATCGGGATTATGTGGTACACAAAGCATAATCCCCAATAACCATCCCTCATAGCCGGCGGTAGCACATGGGTCCGGGAAACTTATTCCAGATCCCACGTGTTTTTGGACAAAAACAGGACACTTATGAATGCTAAAAACGGGCTATAATTGGATAGCCCAATAATGACCAATGACTGAGGGGCTAATTCAGACTTGATCGCTGCTGTGCATTTTTGCACAGCGGGCAATTAGGTCTGAACTGTGTATGCGCAGGTGGCGCAGCGCGCCGACGCATGCCAGAGATGTGTTTGGCATCTCAGCCCAGCGATCGCCTCTGCCTGGTTGACAGGCAGAGGCATTCGCTGGGCGGGAGGGGACGGGCCGGCAGTGTTAGGCCGCCATTTTGGAGGCACGGTCAGGGCAATGCGGGGGGGGGGGGGGGTGGCAGCTGCATGACGTTACACGCAGCCGCTGCGGCCCGGAGAGCAACGGGTAGCTTCCTGCCAGCGCACAGAAGCTGCGCTGGTAGGGAGCTACTCTTCAGATACAAAAGCATCGCCGCTGTGCAATGCTTATGTACCTGTGCTGGGGGGGGGGGGGGCAGTGCCAGATGTGCAAGGCGGACTAGCCCTGTGCTGGGCATCCCATCACATGTCTGTGAAAGTGATCGTAGATGTGCTAAATTTAGCACATCTACGATCAAGTCTGAATTACCCCCTAGGATCGCGAGGTAAGCCTGTTAACATGGCTAACTGGATATATCCGAACATTTTATTAACTCCCTGAAAGTGTGCCCTAGCTAGGGAATAGTGTTCTGTTGCTCTTGTTTTTCTGTATGCATAGTTTACGCCTGAGAACACCTTTCCTTTCTGCATATTATTTTAAGTGGCATTAATGTTGGATTAATATCTTAGCTATGGGACTATACTGAATTGTATTTTAGACAACATTAAACAATTGTACTGATTATGAGATCTCCTGTGTTTTGAACTCATTTCCCATAAGTTCCCTTTTTTTTCACTCCAATTATACTGAATTCTATAATCATCAGCCCTGCATCCAACTAATAAATGTACCAGTTGTATACAGTATATGCCCTAATTATCTAGTTTTGAATATACATTCTAGATATCAGCATTTGGGTTTTGTTAGCAAGTAAAATCTGATTAAGCAGCGCAAGAATAAATTTGACACCAACAACTAACAGAAAATTAGCAGAATTCTTCACACATTTCCAGGTCCTCAAGATTGGTGATGAAAAGATCAGCTTAACCAGGTTTATTTTTGGTATGCAGCTAAAACACGTTCAGTCTGAATAAAGAAAAAAGACACAGTATTTGCAGGCGAGTATGATTATTCTGTACCTTAAGCAAGAGCTTTTCTGTGGTTTTTGGAAATAATTCTTGTTATTTTAAACACAGTGGTCAATGATTGGGTGTACACTTTCCAGTGCAATGAGCCGCCAACGCAAACCACCTGATAACTGTGTATACCATATATTTGTAGTGCTACTCATGTATTTCTTTCCATTGGCAGGCACTATAAATTTGAAGGTACATTATCAGCGGGCGACTACAAATTATAAACCTTCTACTATACGAACCTTGAATAGAGCTGCTCTGTACGAACATTTTTTTTCTGGCCAGTATACAGTATGTATCAATTGTGGGGTTTTAGACCAGACAATTATAATTCCTTGTTGTTGATCTTTGCACTAATAAGAAATTAGCAATCACCTGAATGTGTAAAAAAACAAAACACATGCAGGGACAGGGGCTCCAAAAGGACCCTATCCATGTGATGTGTAAGTAGTGAGGTGATCGTATTCTCAGTCACATCACTTCTGTTTTGTGCCTCTACAAGGCTACTGTGCACGTGTGGCGGCCATTGCCGGGGAGTGTCCCAGGGAATCCTCTCCCAGTATGTTTGGTGGAATGTAACCCATTCGCTACAGCTGCTATCGCAATCTTCATCTTGGCAGATCTGACAGCTTCTCAGCCCAATAGAAATCTGTGGAAGCTGCAGCAGAAATATCTTCAGTATCTGCAGCGCTGGATCCATCATACATTAAAGTGATACTAAATACTAAATATTTGTAGGTATCCCCTGAAAATGGGTGCTTTCAAGCATATGCCGCACATATTTAATGATTATTAAGTCCCTAAGAGATTGCAGATGGTATTATAACCATAATAGCCTATGGGCTACTTTAATGCATTCTTATGGGGAGGGATTCATGGGATCCTCAGGATCTCTGTGTATCACACTGATGCATGCACAGCCCCATGGTCATACATGTGCAGTACTCACTCCGAGACTGAACCTGGAAGCAAAGTGATAGTGCAAGCTATCACGTGCTTCCAACTCTTTGCTGGCATAGGCTGTCCCAGGAAAAAGGTACACAGGGATGCAGTAACACATACCAATCCCACACAGGGATGCAGTAACCAGGACCGTAACTAGGGGGGGGCCAAGGGGGCATGTGCCCCGGGTGCAGGATTTGAGGGGGGCGCCAAAGAGTTACAGAAGAGCAGGGTTCCCCCCCACACACACCGCCAGTGCTGTGACAGCAGACAGCTCCCGGGGCAGTGCCTCTGACCCACCTGTCTGTCCGCAGCTGGCTCTGACACTGTGCGGGTGAGCTCCAGTACCTGGGATCTTTCCTATGCCGGCTACTGTCTTAAACTTTTTTCTTTGCCATGCAGTGCTGCGACTAGCGTGCAGTGCACCATACAAGCTATGTGCACTGTGCTCCCAGTTAACAGTATCAACCTCCTCTTTGCCTCCCAGATGGGGGAAATTGATGTAGCTTACAGGGGGGTGTAGTATAGTGATGTAGTGTACCATATAGGGGATGTAGTGTAGTAATGTATTGCAGTATATAGAAACATAGAAACATAGAATTTGACGGCAGATAAGAACGACTTGGCCCATCTAGACTGCCCTTCTTTTTTTTTTTTTTTTTTTACCATATTTATATCTCAAACCTAATTTGATCCTTATTACTTTGTAAGGATATCCTTATAACCCTTGTTATATTTGAAAGTCTCTATCATGTCCCCATGGGCGGAGACAGAACTTTGTGGGCCCCATAGCAAAATTTTGAAGGGGCCCCTGTTCCAATGCTTCTAGAGAGACACCTCTCTGCAGGAATTGTTAATTTTATGCCACATAGTAGTGCCGGTGCCCTAGTTCATTTTCTGAACCATAGTAGAGCCTTAGTTAATATTATGCCCCATAGTAGTTTATTTTATGAACCATAATAGTGCCCTAGTTCACATTATGTTACATTGTAGGGCTGCCAATACATATTATGTAATACACTATCCCTAGTTTACATTATGACATACAGTGCCCTCAGTTCATATTATCCCACACTATAGTGCCTACACTTCATATCGTACCACATTACAGTGCCCCCATTTCATATAATTTAACACTATAATGCCCTCCAGTTCATTTTATACCGAATTACAACGAGCAGTTCCACTCTAGTATATTGCAGGCCTCAAAAAGTGTGTAAGGGCCCTTATGTATCTACCAATGGTGAAAAAATGTATATAACACATGTAACTGTTACAGGGAAGGGGGCCCCTCTCAGCTCTTGGACCCATAGCAGCTGCACTCCCTGCACCTATGGTAACTACACCCTTGCATGTCCCCCCTTTCCCTTCTCTGCTCCAAACTATACATATTAAGATTTCTTACTCTTTCTGGGTATGTTTTGTGATGTAGGCCATGCACCATTTTAGTTGCCCTTCTTTGTACAGTCTCTAATGTATTAATGTCCTTTTGAAGATATGGCCTCCAGAATTGAACACAGTATTCCAGATGAGGCCATACCAATGACCTATACAGTGGCATTATTACTTTCTTTCTGCTGCTGATTCCTCTGCCAATGCAGCCAAGCATCTGACTAGCCTTCCTTATTGCTTTGTTACAAAGCTTACCTGCCTTTAAGTCACCTGAAATAGTGTCGCCTAGATCCCTTTCCTTCTCAGTATAGTGCCATTAATACTATATTTAGCATTTGGGTTTTTGAGACCCAAATGCATGATTTTGCATTTTTTGGCAATAAACTGTAATTGCCACATTCTTGACTATTCCTCTAGTCTACCTAGATCCTCAATCATTTGTTTTACTCCACCTGGTGTGTCTACCTTGATATAGGGGCATGTAGTGCACTGATGTGGTGTAGCATGTAAGGGGATGTAGTGTAGTAATGTAGTGTAGCATATAGGGCAGGCATGTCCAAACTGCGGCCCTCCAGCTGTTGACAAACTACACATCCCAGCATGCCCTTACACAGCTTTAGCATTCTCTGACAGCAAAACTGTGTCAGGGCATGCTGGGATATGTAGTTTCACAACAGCTGGAGGGCCGCAGTTTGGACATGCCTGATATAGGGTATGTAGTGCAGTGCATAGGGGCATGTAGTATAATGATGTAGTTCAGCGTGTAAGGGATGTAGTATAATGATGTAGTGCAGTGGATACTGGAATGTAGTGCAGTGATGAAGTGTTATGATATAGTGCAATGTATGGAGACACACAGAGGAGCATGTAGTTGAACACGCTGGCGCTGCCGCATAGCGCTTTTGAGGCACATAGGGGAATACTGTCCAATAGTATCCACTTTTCTCAAAATTTTGATAATCTGATTATTTTAGTCTGGCAAGGTTTTTTTTTTGGGTGGGGTGGGGGGTGCGCCAAATTACTGCCTTGCCCCGGGTGATGAAAATCCTAGTTTCAGCCCTGCAGTAACACATACCGATCCCACACAGGGATACACTCTGGTCAATCACAGAGAGAAAAAAAAGATGCTCTGAGGAGGATAAAAAGTGAGGATGTCCCAAAAAATAGAACAGCAAAGATGAAAAGAAAAGAAAGCAATAGGAAGGATAATTCATAACAGTGCTACTCAAATGCAGTCCACGGGACTCACTAACAGTGCAAGTTTTCCATATTTCCTTGTTGGAGCATAGGCTATTATCTGTTTTAAGGAGTCAGTCATTATTCCATGTGTTTTCACAGAGAGAAATCATCAACATAGATTTTTCCAAACGCCGCCATTACAGTACAGATTTTAAGGAAATCAGTGCTTAAGTCCAGATGATTAAATACAATCAACGGTGGTACTACTGTACTTAAATCACCTGTGCTGAAATGTGGATATCCTTAAAAACTGGACTGTAATGGCAGAGTTTAAGGGGCAGACAAAATGGGCCAAATGGTTCATATCTGCCATCAAATTCTATGTTTCAAACTCTATGTTGCCTTGCCTCAACACATGATTTGGGAAAACTGCAGGGTTGAGGTTGAGACCCACTGATATAGTATATTTATAAGAGTGCTTTAGTATTTTACTATAGAATAACTAAGTTGCTCCCTGCTTGTATTTGATCCTCTGTTACATGTTGAGAACCCCTGCCCTAGATCAATACTAAAGCTTGCTACACACAGCACATTTGTGATCAGTAAGGTCCCAATATTGGCGCTACACACTAAGTGATATAGGGGCAGATGTATGATTAGGCCTTAGGCGGATTAGTGGGATCAGCGTTCTATGCACCTATACTACTTCTCCCCCATGTATTAAGGAGATGTGTCAAATGTGCCCCTGTCATTATTGGTGCTGCTATCTTTAAGACACGAATGTTCCACGAGCAGCAGCTATTGATGCAGACAGCCCATATACCACAGCACGGTCTCTGGCTGCGGTTGTTGCCATGCGTCAGGCTGCATGGGAGATCTCACGCAATACCCAGTGGAGCCAGCTGGACAGTGAGACATGGGTGTGGTATACAAGACCTACATTCAAGATCTACATTCACTAGGTCACCAGTCATAAGGTCAACCCCATATGGTAGACCGGCACAAGGTCGACATGGACAAAAGGTTTCATATGAAAGATCAACACTAGAAAAGGTCAACATGAAGAAAAGGTCAACAGGGTCAAAATGTCGACATGACAATGGTTGACACCCTTTTTCTACATTTTAGGGGTTAGTGTGGATAGGTTTTTCCATCTGGGACCACCACTTGTAGAAACGAGTCCCCTCATGGGTTTGCTTCGCTTGCCACGCTTCGGGCACAGTGTTATGATTTGTGGCATGGAAAAGTCCAAAAATATGAAAAAACAAAAAACATGTGCCCACCATTGTCATGTCGACCATATGAGCCCGTTGACTTTTTCCAGTGTTGACCTTTCATATGTTGACATTTTGTCCATATCGACCATTGTGCCTGTCGAGCATATGAGGTTGACCTAATGACTGTTGACCCATAGTCCGGATCCCGTGAGACACAGTGCATCAGCACTAGTCTGAGGCACTGTGGGCTCTGGCAAGGATCGCCGGTGGGAAGAGTTTTCATGACCCCACTCCGTCAAATAAGATTTTAAGTATATCCATGCTTGGCCACAGTTGACTTAATTAATACCTTGGTCAATTTATTTTAACCATCTTTGCTGAGCCATGGATATCTTTAAAACCTGAATCGTTAGGGTGCCCTGAGGATCACATTTGGTAACCTCTGGTATACAGGAGTAGTGTGTACCTAGCTTAACTAACACAGTTTCTTTATCAGAGTCTTGGGAATGTTCTGGCAGATGTCCCCTCTTTACATGCACAGATTTCAAATTCAGCGTAATAAACACAAATAGCTGGGGTGTCAGTCTCTAGGGATTACTGTGTGACATATTAATTAAACAGTTCTGCAGAAAGAGAAGTAACAGTTCTGCGTGTGAGAAAGAAGGGAATTCATAAGCTTAGCATTCTATATGCCCGGAAAATTGTCTATGTATTTTAATGATATTATACAATGCTATTCCTACACAGTAAAGATCGTTAAACATCAGAAAGGATTCTTTACAGATAATAGATTAAGGGGTCGAATTACTAAGGGCCTAATTCAGATCTGATCGCAGCTGCAAATTTGTTAGCTCATGGACTGAGAGAGTTAGATGTGGGTGGGGTGTGTTCAAACTGAAATCTAAATTGTAGTGTAAAAATAAAGCAGACAGTATTTACCCGGCACAGAAACAATATAACCCACCCAAATCTAACTCTCTCTGCACATGTTATATCTGCCCCACCTGCAGTGCACATGGTTTTGCCCATTAGCTAACAAATTTGCTGCTGCGATCAGATCTGAATTACCCCCTAAGCCTTGAACTGAGATAGAGTACCAAACAATGAGCTCCTGTCATGTCACAGGCTGGATTTGAAAAATAACAGGAGCTGGTTGGCTGGTACTTTATCTCCGTGCACTTTATCTTCATCTAAGGTTTAGTAAATAATAGACCCCTATATGAAGTGAGGGAATCTGCAAACACATACTGCAATTTAGATTTAGGCTAGGACCCAAGGTGTATTACAGGGACATAGAGTGAGCAGCGTACTGAGAATATCAACCCCAAGTATATAAATAATGACTGAAGTGATATTGGTATCAGCACTGAGTACAGGAATAATGACTGAAGTGATACTGGTATCAGCACTGAGTACAGGCATAATGACTGAAGTGATACTGGTATCAGCACTGAGTACAGGAATAATGACTGAGGTTATGCTGGTATCAGCACTGAGTATATGAAGAATGACTGAAATGATGCTGGTATCAGCACTGAGTACAGGAATGATGACTGAAGTGATGCTGGTATCAGCACTGAGTACAGGAATAATGACTGGAGTGATACTGGTATCAGCACCGAGTACAGGAATAATGAATACAGTGATGCTGGTATCAGCACGGAGTATCTAATGATTGGAGTGATGGTGATATCAGCACTGAGTACAGGAATAATGACTGAAGTGATGCTGGTATCAGCACTGAGTACAGGAATAATGACTGAAGTGATGCTGGCATCAGCACTGAGCACAGGAATAATTACTGAAGTTATGCTGGTATCAGCACTGAGTATATGAAGAATGACTGAAATGATGCTGGTATCAGCATGGAGTATATAATGATTGGAGTGATGGTGGTATCAGCACTGAGTACAGGAATAATAACTGAAGTGATACTGGTATCAGCACAGAGTACAGGAATAATGACTGAAGTGATGCTGGTATCAGAACTGAGTACAGGAATAATGACTGAAGTGATGCTGGTATCAGCACTGAGTGCAGGAATGATGACTGAAGTGATACTGGTATCTGCACTGAGTACAGGAATAATTACTGGAGTGATACTGGTATCACCACTGAGTACAGGAATAAAGACTGAAGTGATGCTGGTATCAGAACAGAGTACAGGAATAATGACTGAAGTGATACTGGTATCAGCACTGAGTACAGGAATAATGACTGGAGTGATACTGGTATCAGCACTGAGTGCAGGAATAATAACTGATGTGATGCTGGCATCAGCACTGAGTACAGGAATAATGACTGAAGTGATACTGGTATCAGCACTGAGTACAGGAATAATGACTGAAGTTATGCTGGTATCAGCACTGAATACAGGAATAATGACTGGAGTGATACTGGTATCAGCACTGAGTACAGGAATAATGACTGAAGTTATGCTGGTATCAACACTGAGTATATGAAGAATGACTGAAATGATGCTGGTATCAGCACTGAGTACAGGGATAATGAATAAAGTGATGCTGGTATCAGCATGGAGTATATTATGATTGGAGTGATGGTGGTATCAGCACTGAGTACAGGAATAATGACTGAAGTGATGCTGGTATCAGAAATGAGTACAGGAATAATGACTGAAGTGATGCTGGTATCAGCACTGAGTACAGGAATAATGACTGGAGTGATACTGGTATCAGCACTGAGTGCAGGAATAATGACTGATGTGATGCTGGTATCAGCATTGAGTACAGGAATAATGACTGAAGTGATGCTGGTATCAGCACTGAGTACAGGAATAATGAATAAAGTGATGCTGGTATCAGCACTGAGTACAGGAATAATGACTGAAATGATGCTGGTATCAGCACTGAGTACAGGGATAATGAATAAAGTGATGCTGGTATCAGCATGGAGTATATAATGATTGGAGTGATGGTGGTATCAGCACTGAGTACAGGAATAATGACTGAAGTGATGCTGGTATCAGAAATGAGTACAGGAATAATGACTGAAGTGATGCTGGTATCAGCACTGAGTACAGGAATAATGACTGGAGTGATACTGGTATCAGCACTGAGTGCAGGAATAATGACTGATGTTATGCTGGTATCAGCATTGAGTACAGGAATAATGACTGAAGTGATGCTGGTATCAGCACTGAGTACAGGAATGAGGACTGAAGTGATACTGGTATCAGCGCTGAGTACAGGAATAATGACTGAAGTTATGCTGGTATCAGCACTGAGTATATGAAGAATGACTGAAGTTATGCTGGTATCAGCACTGAGTACAGGAATGATGACTGAGGTGATACTGATATCAGCACTGAATACAGGAATAAGGACTGGAGTGATACTGGTATCACCACTGAGTGCAGGAATAATGACTGATGTTATGCTGGTATCAGCACTGAGTACAGGAATGATGACTGAAGTGATACTGGTATCAGCACTGAGTACAGGAATAATTACTGAAGTTATGCTGGTATCAGCACTGAGTATATGAAGAATGACTGAAGTGATACTGATATCAGCACTGAGTACAGGAATAATGACTGGAGTGATACTGGTATCACCACTGAGTGCAGGAATAATGACTGGAGTGATGCTGGTATCAGCACTGAGTACAGGAATAATGACTGGAGTGATACTGGTATCAGCACAGAGTACAGGAATAATGACTGAAGTGATGCTGGTATCAGAACTGAGTACAGGAATAATGACTGAAGTGATGCTGGTATCAGCACTGAGTACAGGAATAATGACTGGAGTGATACTGGTATCACCACTGAGTGCAGGAATAATGACTGGAGTGATGCTAGTATCAGCACTGAGTACAGGAATAATGACTGGAGTGATACTGGTATTAGCACTGAGTACATGAATAATGACTGAAGTTATGCTGGTATCAGCACTGAATACAGGAATAATGAATAAAGTGATGCTGGTATCAGCACGGAGTATATAATGATTGGAGTGATGGAGATATCAGCACTGAGTATATGAAGAATGACTGAAGTGATACTGGTATCAGAACTGAGTACAGGAATGACGACTGAAGTGATGCTGGTATCAGGACTGAGTACAGGAATAATGACTGAAGTGATGCTGGTATCAGCACAGAGTATATAATGATTGGAGTGATGCTGGTATCAGCACTGAGTACAGGAATAATGACTGAAGTCATGCTGGTATCAGCATGGAGTATATAATGATTGGAGTGATGGTGATATCATCACTGAGTAGCACAGAAACAGAGAATTTGACGGCAGAAAAGAAATACTTGGCTCATCTAGTCTGCCCTCAGAGTATATGTATAATAACTGGAGTGATGGTGGTATGTGCAATGAGTATATGTCAGTGAGGAGAGCTGGATCAGCAATGAGTACATGGACAGTATGGACAGAGGAGAACTGGTTCAGCACTGAGTATATGGACAGTAAGGAGAGAGTGTTTCAGCACTGAGTGAATGGACAGCTCCCGTTACTCACATGGCTGCTGCTGCTGCTCTCCGCAGATCTTGATCTTCTCTTCGTACGGAGGAGTGAATGTGGCAGGTTGCTGGTGTCGGTAGCAGCCAGGCTGGGGAGTGTCATAGACTGAGAGGAGGGGGGAGTTTAGACTGGGGATCCTGAGATCTTATCTACAGGTACGGACTTTATACAGACCTATTGTTAGGGTCAGGTAGGCACAAAATAAAACATGTACTGTATAGCCCAATTGTTAGGGTGAGATAAGCTCAGGGACTCAGAAACAAAGGAAAAAGACACTTACCTACTGAATATGATCACTGGAATATTTCAAGCTATACAAACTGGTAAATAAATCCCAGATGTTTTTTTTCCTAATGACTAAAGAGTCCATGAATATCTAACCCACATTCTGCCATAGCGGTTACATTACATACTGTATGTGTTCTGCAAAGCTTGCAATCTAGTAGACCTAGATGAATAGAGCGATTACTCCCAGGACAGAGTGGGGCTCAGTATGCCATATTACAGGAACATATTCCTGCAAGTGAGCCAACCTGTGGTCCCTCTGTCCCTTCATAACCTGATCAAGTGCCCATATGACATGTGAGTTGTGTGTAGCAACCTCGTCTTGTTTACTTCACAAGAACAAACCACTACAGGCAATGACATTACAGTTAATGAATTGTGTCCAGCAGAATGTGGCAGCTATACATATAGCTGGAGCCTGTGTTGGAGGAGAGTCCATCCTGGTTTAAATGCAATTAGTGAATTACACGTTCTGATTTGGTTAGGTAATCCAATTAAAAAGGCTGAAGGGACAATTATATCAGAAAGAGAACATTACTATGAGGAAATGAAGACTGATCAGCCCTGGAAACCAGAAGACATCTAATAAAACAGCTGCCTGGACCTCTGCTCTCACTGTAGGACCTGCTGGCAGCCAGCTCTCATCATATCCAGCCAAAGTAGCAGAGACTTCATACTGCAGGGGCACCTCGGGCAAGGTTTGTACTTCTAGTGAGATGATTTTTGGGGTAATCTATCATCTAACCCCTTAAAAATTACAATTACAGATATATTTGTTTATACAAACTCACTGGGAAATGAGAATCGCTGTAGAAGAGATAGCCATAAGCTACTAGCACTTACTGACAGCCAACACTAAAGCCACTAGGGTTTCTTACATTAATGCTGCTTTTCCTTTAGTAATGACTTACCCTAAACACAGTGCATTGTGCTGGAGAGACTATTACTATGGTGTAATGCAGATTATTGATGTAGTGGGATAGTAGGGTTTAAAGTGCACAAGGTATTGTTCTAGGGATTTATAAGGGGTCTATTTACTAAGCCTTGGAGGGAGATACAGTGGCCTGAGATAAAGTGCCAGTCAATCAGCTCCTCGCATTTTTCAAACCAAGCCTGTAACATGGCAGTTAGGAGCTGATTGGCTGGTACTTTATCTCCATCCAAGAATTAGTAAATAGACCCTTTAGCTTGCTCATCCAGGATGTCTTCAGTTTTGATGGTGTAAGGTAAACAATACTGTAAAAAGGAGGATGGATCAGGACAGATTATTGCTGTAGTACAATTGTGGAATTAAATTGAAAATACATTGTTGTAGATCAGTGTTCGCCAGACTCAGTCCTCATGGACCCTAACAGTGCATGTTTTCTATATCTCCTAGCTTTTGCACAGGTGTATGTATTACTGGCACTGGGGTGGTTCTAATTATTTCACTTGTGATAACCAGGAGATCTGTAAAACATGCAGTGGTAGGGGTCCCTGAAGAACAAGTTTGCAGTTGGCCACGGAAGTTTATTTTTATGGTATGTTTGACTAGGTTGCCAGCACTTTATTGAAAGTTTAACTCTAGGCAATCTTGGTTGTTGTCGAGGGTAAAAGCTGAACACCCAGGAGGAGATTTATCAAAGCTTGGAGACACCAATCAGCTTTTCAGTTTGTGCTTTAAAATGAGAGTTAGGAGCTGATTGCTTGGTACTTTATCTCTCTCCAAGCTTTGATAATTGTCCCTTAAGTCATTTGGAGTATAATAATTTGAGTGTGCATGCTATAAACTGAGAGGTGATGGAATGAGCAGGTTTCCCTAACAGCATGGAGCAGTGGTGTCAGGCAGATGGGTACTGGATGTAGTGCAGTGGTTGATGTAGTGTAATAGAGGATTTGATCAGGGCAGATTATGGTTTTAGTGTAACAGGAGGAGAGTACAATGAGAGTGCAATTCTGTTATAGTGTAATAAGGGAATTTAGCTAAAGGTTTATTGCTGTAGCCTAGTTGGGGTATTTCAAAAGGATAACTTTTATAGTGTAATAAAAACATTTGCTAGGCACAGGTGATTGTTGCAGTATTATAGGGGCATTTGGTCAGGAGAGATATTGTACTATAATAGAAGGATTTGGCCAGGTCAGACTGTAGAGGTATGCTAAGGATTCTTGTAGTATTATAAGGGAAGTAAGCCAGGACAGGTTATTTCTGTAGGGTACCAGTGGGATTATGCCAGAATATATTGTAGTAACAGGTAACTTTGGTCAGGACAGATTACTGTGTGTCCTACTAGGATATATGCACCTTGTCAGTCTATAACAGAGTCCTCTGTGAATGTATGATTTTAACATTCTGCAGCTGATTGAATAAACCCCGGTGTTGGAGTTCTGCTGAAACATTGTCCACCATACTATTATAAAGACAGTTGGAAATTGCATTTCCCAAAATTTCTATTCTATGAATACAGCAGGAACAATGAAAGCTTATGTATCCTGCTGTATGGGATAATTGGCGTAGAACCAGGAAAACTTAAGACCAAATTCCATCAGTAAAAGTTCAAGAGTTTGTGGCCAATATGGTAACAAGTATAACATTATTTTCGTATCTATTGTTATAGTGTGGCATGGTGATTTGATTAAGACAGATGATTGTTGCAGTGTAATAAGACATTTTGTCCACCACTGATTATTGATATGAGATAAGAGATCATTTGATCTATTTGGTCAGGACGGATGATGTTGCAGTGTAACATGGTGATTTAGTGTAGTATGGTGATTTGGTCAGTACAGCTAAAGTTGCAGTATAACATGGTGATTCGATTAGTACGTATGATGACCAAGAATATATTCGCTCAGAACGGATGGTGTTGCGGTGTAATATGGTGATTTGGTCAGGACACATGATGTTGTAGTGTAATATGGTGATTTGGTCAGGACCGATGATGTTGCGGTGTAATATGGTGATTTGATCAGGATGGATGAGGTTTTACTGTAATGTGGTGCTTTGGTCAGGATGGATGATCGTCTCAGTGTAACATGGTGGTTTGGTCAGGACTGATGATGTTGTATTGTAATATGGTGACTTGGTCAGGACGGATGAGGATGCAGTGTAATATGGTGGTTTGGTCAGGACGGATGAGGTTGGAGTGTAATATGGTGGTTTGTTCAGGACGGATGAGGTTCCAGTGTAATATGGTGGTTTGTTCAGGACAGATGATATCGTAGTGTAATATGGTATCTTGGTCAGGACGGATGAGGTTGTAGTGTAATATGGTGGTTTGGTCAGGTCAGATAATGTCGTAGTTTAATATGGTGCCTTGATTAGGATGGATGAGGTTGCAGTGTAATAAGGTGATTTGGTCAGGATGGATGAGGTTGTAGTGCAATATGGTGATTTGGTTAGGACGGATGAGGTTGTAGTGTAATATGGTGGCTTGGTCAGGATGGATGAGGTTGCAGTGTAATATTATGGTTTGGTCAGGACGGATGAGGTTGCAGTGTAATATGGTGATTCGATCAGGATGGATGAGGTTGTAGTGCAATATGGTGGCTTGCTCAGGACGGATGAGGTTCCAGTGTAATATGGTGGTTTGGTCAGGGCGGATGATGTTGTAGTGTAATATGGTGGTTTGGTCAGGACGGATGAGGTTGTAGTGTAATATGGTGGTTTGGTCAGGACGGATGAGGTTGTAATGTAATATGGTGGTTTGGTAAGGACGGATGAGGTTGTAATGTAATATGGTGGTTTGTTTAGGATGGATGAGGTTCCAGTGTAATATGGTGGTTTGTTCAGGACGGATGAGGTTGTAGTGTAATATGGTGGCTTGGTCAGGATGGATGAGATTGCAATGTGATATGGTGTCTTGGTCAGGATGGATGAGGTTGTAGTATAATATGGTGGTTTGGTCAGAATGGACGATGTTGTAGTGTTATATGGTGATTTGGTCAGGACGGATGAGGTTGCAGTGTAATATGGTGATTTGGTCAGGATAGATGAGATTGTAGTGTAATATGGTGGTTTGGTCAGGTCAGATAATGTCGTAGTGTAATATGGTGGCTTGGTTAGTATGGATGAGGTTGCAGTGTAATAAGGTGATTTGGTCAGGACAGATAATGTCGTAGTGTAATATGGTGGCTTGGTCAGGACGGATGAAGTTGCAGTGTAATATGGTGGTTTGGTCAGGACGGATGAGGTTCCAGTGTAATATGGTGGTTTGTTCAGGACGGATGAGGTTGTAGTGTAATATGGTGGCTTGCTCAGGACGGATGAGGTTCCAGTGTAATATGGTGGTTTGGTCAGGGCGGATGATGTCGTAGGGTAATATGATGGCTTGGTCAGGACGGATGAGGTTGTAGTGTAATATGGTGGTTTGGTCAGGACGGATGAGGTTGTATTGTAAGTAATATGGTGGTTTGGTCAGGACGGATGAGGTTGTAATGTAATATGGTGGTTTGTTTAGGATGGATCAGGTTCCAGTGTAATATGGTGGTTTGTTTAGGATGGATGAGGTTCCAGTGTAATATGGTGGTTTGTTCAGGACGGATGAGGTTGTAGTGTAATATGGTGGCTTGGTCAGGACGGATGAAATTGCAATGTGATATGGTGTCTTGGTCAGGACGGATGAGGTTGTAGTGCAATATGGTGGTTTGGTCAGAATGGACGATGTTGTAGTGTAATATGGTGATTTGGTCAGGACGGATGAGGTTGCAGTGTAATATGGTGATTTGGTCAGGACGGATGAGGTTGTAGTGTAAAATGGTAGTTTGGTCAGGATGGATGAGGTTGTAGTGCAATATGGTGATTTGGTTAGGATGGATGAGGTTGTAGTGTAATATTATGGTTTGGTCAGGATGGATGAGGTTGCAGTGTAATATGATGATTCGGTCAGGATGGATGAGGTTGTAGTGCAATATGGTGATTTGGTTAGAACGGATGAGGCTGTAATGTAACTTGGTGATTTGGTCAGGACGGATGAGGTTGTAGTGTAATATGGTGGCTTGCTCAGGGCGGATGAGGTTCCAGTGTAATATGGTGGTTTGGTCAGGATGGATGAGGTTGTATTGTAATATGGTGGTTTGGTCAGGACGGATGAGGTTGTAATGTAATATGGTGGTTTGTTTAGGATGGATGAGGTTCCAGTGTAATATGGTGGTTTGTTCAGGACGGATGAGGTTCCAGTGTAATATGGTGGTTTGTTCAGGACGGATGAGGTTGTAGTGTAATATGGTGGCTTGGTCAGGACGGATGAAATTGCAATGTGATATGGTGTCTTGGTCAGGACGGATGAGGTTGTAGTGTAATATGGTGGTTTGGTTAGAATGGACGATGTTGTAGTGTAATATGGTGATTTGGTCAGGACGGATGAGGTTGCAGTGTAATATGGCGATTTGGTCAGGACAGATGAGATTGTAGTGTAATATGGTGGCTTGGTCAGGACGGATGAAGTTGCAGTGTAATATGGTGGTTTGGTCAGGATGGATGAGGTTCCAGTGTAATATGGTGGTTTGTTCAGGACGGATGAGGTTGTAGTGTAATATGGTGGCTTGGTCAGGATGGATGAGATTGCAATGTGATATGGTGTCTTGGTCAGGACGGATGAGGTTGTAGTGCAATATGGTGGTTTGGTCAGAATGGACGATGTTGTAGTGTAACATGGTGATTTGGTCAGGACGGATGAGGTTGCAGTGTAATATGGTGATTTGGTCAGGATGGATGAGGTTGTAGTGCAATATGGTGATTTGGTTAGGACGGATGAGGTTGTAATGTAACTTGGTGATTTGGTCAGGACGGATGAGGTTGTAGTGTAATATGGTGGCTTGCTCAGGACGGATGAGGTTCCAGTGTAATATGGTGGTTTGGTCAGGATGGATGAGGTTGTATTGTAATATGGTGGTTTGGTCAGGACGGATAAGGTTGTAATGTAATATGGTGGTTTGTTTAGGATGGATGAGGTTCCAGTGTAATATGGTGGTTTGTTCAGGACGGATGAGGTTGTAGTGTAATATGGTGGCTTGGTCAGGACGGATGAAATTGCAATGTGATATGGTGTCTTGGTCAGGACGGATGAGGTTGTAGTGTAATATGGTGGTTTGGTTAGAATGGACGATGTTGTAGTGTAATATGGTGATTTGGTCAGGACGGATGAGGTTGCAGTGTAATATGGTGATTTGGTCAGGACAGATGAGATTGTAGTGTAATATGGTGGCTTGGTCAGGACGGATGAAGTTGCAGTGTAATATGGTGGTTTGGTCAGGACGGATGAGGTTCCAGTGTAATATGGTGGTTTGTTCAGGACGGATGAGGTTGTAGTGTAATATGGTGGCTTGGTCAGGATGGATGAGATTGCAATGTGATATGGTGTCTTGGTCAGGACGGATGAGGTTGTAGTGCAATATGGTGGTTTGGTCAGAATGGACGATGTTGTAGTATAACATGGTGATTTGGTCAGGACGGATGAGGTTGCAGTGTAATATGGTGATTTGGTCAGGATAGATGAGATTGTGAAATATGGTGGTTTGGTCAGGTCAGATAATGTCGTAGTGTAATATGGTGGCTTGGTTAGTATGGATGAGGTTGCAGTGTAATAAGGTGATTTGGTCAGGACAGATAATGTCGTAGTGTAATATGATGGCTTGGTCAGGATGGATGAGGTTGCAGTGTAATAAGGTGATTTGGTCAGGACGGATGAGGTTGTAGTGTAAAATGGTAGTTTGGTCAGGATGGATGAGGTTGTAGTGCAATATGGTGATTTGGTTAGGACGGATGAGGTTGTAGTGTAATATGGTGGCTTGGTCAGGACGGATGAGGTTGCAGTCTAATATTATGGTTTGGTCAGGATGGATGAGGTTGCAGTGTAATATGATGATTCGGTCAGGATGGATGAGGTTGTAGTGCAATATGGTGATTTGGTTAGGACGGATGAGGTTGTAATGTAACTTGGTGATTTGGTCATGACTGATGAGGTTGTAGTGTAATATGGTGGCTTGGTCAGGACGGATGAGGTTGTAGTGTAATATGGTGGCTTGCTCAGGACGGATGAGGTTCCAGTGTAATATGGTGGTTTGGTCAGGGCGGATGATGTCGTAGGGTAATATGATGGCTTGGTCAGGACAGATGAGGTTGTAGTGTAATATGGTGGTTTGGTCAGGACGGATGAGGTTGTAGTGTAATATGGTGGTTTGGTCAGGACGGATGAGGTTGTAATGTAATATGGTGGTTTGTTTAGGATGGATGAGGTTCCAGTGTAATATGGTGGTTTGTTCAGGACGGATGAGGTTGTAGTGTAATATGGTGGCTTGGTCAGGACGGATGAAATTGCAATGTGATATGGTGTCTTGGTCAGGATGGGTGAGGTTGTAGTGTAATATGGTGGTTTGGTTAGAATGGACGATGTTGTAGTGTAATATGGTGATTTGGTCAGGACGGATGAGGTTGCAGTGTAATATGGTGATTTGGTCAGGACAGATGAGATTGTAGTGTAATATGGTGGCTTGGTCAGGACGGATGAAGTTGCAGTGTAATATGGTGGTTTGGTCAGGACGGATGAGGTTCCAGTGTAATATGGTGGTTTGTTCAGGACGGATGAGGTTGTAGTGTAATATGGTGGCTTGGTCAGGATGGATGAGATTGCAATGTGATATGGTGTCTTGGTCAGGACGGATGAGGTTGCAGTGTAATATGGTGATTTGGTCAGGATAGATGAGATTGTAGTGTAATATGGTGGTTTGGTCAGGTCAGATAATGTCGTAGTGTAATATGGTGGCTTGGTTAGTATGGATGAGGTTGCAGTGTAATAAGGTGATTTGGTCAGGACAGATAATGTCGTAGTGTAATATGGTGGCTTGGTCAGGACGGATGAAGTTGCAGTGTAATATGGTGGTTTGGTCAGGACGGATGAGGTTCCAGTGTAATATGGTGGTTTGTTCAGGACGGATGAGGTTGTAGTGTAATATGGTGGCTTGCTCAGGACGGATGAGGTTCCAGTGTAATATGGTGGTTTGGTCAGGGCGGATGATGTCGTAGGGTAATATGATGGCTTGGTCAGGACGGATGAGGTTGTAGTGTAATATGGTGGTTTGGTCAGGACGGATGAGGTTGTATTGTAAGTAATATGGTGGTTTGGTCAGGACGGATGAGGTTGTAATGTAATATGGTGGTTTGTTTAGGATGGATGAGGTTCCAGTGTAATATGGTGGTTTGTTCAGGACGGATGAGGTTGTAGTGTAATATGGTGGCTTGGTCAGGACGGATGAAATTGCAATGTGATATGGTGTCTTGGTCAGGATGGGTGAGGTTGTAGTGTAATATGGTGGCTTGGTCAGGACGGATGAGGTTGCAGTCTAATATTATGGTTTGGTCAGGATGGATGAGGTTGCAGTGTAATATGATGATTCGGTCAGGATGGATGAGGTTGTAGTGCAATATGGTGATTTGGTTAGGACGGATGAGGTTGTAATGTAACTTGGTGATTTGGTCATGACTGATGAGGTTGTAGTGTAATATGGTGGCTTGGTCAGGACGGATGAGGTTGTAGTGTAATATGGTGATTTGGTCAGGACGGATGAGGTTGCAGTGTAATATGGTGATTTGGTCAGGACAGATGAGATTGTAGTGTAATATGGTGGCTTGGTCAGGACGGATGAAGTTGCAGTGTAATATGGTGGTTTGGTCAGGATGGATGAGGTTCCAGTGTAATATGGTGGTTTGTTCAGGACGGATGAGGTTGTAGTGTAATATGGTGGCTTGGTCAGGATGGATGAGATTGCAATGTGATATGGTGTCTTGGTCAGGACAGATGAGGTTGTAGTGCAATATGGTGGTTTGGTCAGAATGGACGATGTTGTAGTGTAACATGGTGATTTGGTCAGGACGGATGAGGTTGCAGTGTAATATGGTGATTTGGTCAGGATGGATGAGGTTGTAGTGCAATATGGTGATTTGGTTAGGACGGATGAGGTTGTAATGTAACTTGGTGATTTGGTCAGGACGGATGAGGTTGTAGTGTAATATGGTGGCTTGCTCAGGACGGATGAGGTTCCAGTGTAATATGGTGGTTTGGTCAGGATGGATGAGGTTGTATTGTAATATGGTGGTTTGGTCAGGACGGATAAGGTTGTAATGTAATATGGTGGTTTGTTTAGGATGGATGAGGTTCCAGTGTAATATGGTGGTTTGTTCAGGACGGATGAGGTTGTAGTGTAATATGGTGGCTTGGTCAGGACGGATGAAATTGCAATGTGATATGGTGTCTTGGTCAGGACGGATGAGGTTGTAGTGTAATATGGTGGTTTGGTTAGAATGGACGATGTTGTAGTGTAATATGGTGATTTGGTCAGGACGGATGAGGTTGCAGTGTAATATGGTGATTTGGTCAGGACAGATGAGATTGTAGTGTAATATGGTGGCTTGGTCAGGACGGATGAAGTTGCAGTGTAATATGGTGGTTTGGTCAGGACGGATGAGGTTCCAGTGTAATATGGTGGTTTGTTCAGGACGGATGAGGTTGTAGTGTAATATGGTGGCTTGGTCAGGATGGATGAGATTGCAATGTGATATGGTGTCTTGGTCAGGACGGATGAGGTTGTAGTGCAATATGGTGGTTTGGTCAGAATGGACGATGTTGTAGTGTAACATGGTGATTTGGTCAGGACGGATGAGGTTGCAGTGTAATATGGTGATTTGGTCAGGATAGATGAGATTGTGAAATATGGTGGTTTGGTCAGGTCAGATAATGTCGTAGTGTAATATGGTGGCTTGGTTAGTATGGATGAGGTTGCAGTGTAATAAGGTGATTTGGTCAGGACAGATAATGTCGTAGTGTAATATGATGGCTTGGTCAGGATGGATGAGGTTGCAGTGTAATAAGGTGATTTGGTCAGGACGGATGAGGTTGTAGTGTAAAATGGTAGTTTGGTCAGGATGGATGAGGTTGTAGTGCAATATGGTGATTTGGTTAGGACGGATGAGGTTGTAGTGTAATATGGTGGCTTGGTCAGGACGGATGAGGTTGCAGTCTAATATTATGGTTTGGTCAGGATGGATGAGGTTGCAGTGTAATATGATGATTCGGTCAGGATGGATGAGGTTGTAGTGCAATATGGTGATTTGGTTAGGACGGATGAGGTTGTAATGTAACTTGGTGATTTGGTCATGACTGATGAGGTTGTAGTGTAATATGGTGGCTTGGTCAGGACGGATGAGGTTGTAGTGTAATATGGTGGCTTGCTCAGGACGGATGAGGTTCCAGTGTAATATGGTGGTTTGGTCAGGGCGGATGATGTCGTAGGGTAATATGATGGCTTGGTCAGGACGGATGAGGTTGTAGTGTAATATGGTGGTTTGGTCAGGACGGATGAGGTTGTAGTGTAATATGGTGGTTTGGTCAGGACGGATGAGGTTGTAATGTAATATGGTGGTTTGTTTAGGATGGATGAGGTTCCAGTGTAATATGGTGGTTTGTTCAGGACGGATGAGGTTGTAGTGTAATATGGTGGCTTGGTCAGGACGGATGAAATTGCAATGTGATATGGTGTCTTGGTCAGGATGGGTGAGGTTGTAGTGTAATATGGTGGTTTGGTTAGAATGGACGATGTTGTAGTGTAATATGGTGATTTGGTCAGGACGGATGAGGTTGCAGTGTAATATGGTGATTTGGTCAGGACAGATGAGATTGTAGTGTAATATGGTGGCTTGGTCAGGACGGATGAAGTTGCAGTGTAATATGGTGGTTTGGTCAGGACGGATGAGGTTCCAGTGTAATATGGCGGTTTGTTCAGGACGGATGAGGTTGTAGTGTAATATGGTGGCTTGGTCAGGACGGATGAAATTGCAATGTGATATGGTGTCTTGGTCAGGACGGATGAGGTTGTAGTGTAATATGGTGGTTTGGTTAGAATGGACGATGTTGTAGTGTAATATGGTGATTTGGTCAGGACGGATGAGGTTGCAGTGTAATATGGTGATTTGGTCAGGACAGATGAGATTGTAGTGTAATATGGTGGCTTGGTCAGGACGGATGAAGTTGCAGTGTAATATGGTGGTTTGGTCAGGACGGATAATGTCATAGTGTAATATGGTGGCTTGGTCAGGACTGATGAGGTTGTAGTGTAAAATGGTAATTCGGTCAGGGCAGATGGTGTTGCAGGGTAATATGGTGGTTTGGTCAGGACAGATGAGGTTGTAGTGTAATATGGTGGTTTGGTCAGGACAGATGAGGTTCCAGTGTAATATGGTGGTTTGGTCAGGGCGGATGATGTTGTAGTGTAATATGGTGGTTTGTTTAGGACGGATGAGGTTCCAGTGTAATAGGGTGGTTTGTTCAGGACGGATGAGGTTCCAGTGTAATATGGTGGTTTGTTCAGGACGGATGAGGTTGCAATGTAATATGGTATCTTGGTCAGGACGGGTGAGGTTGTAGTGTAATATGGTGGTTTGGTCAGGATGGATTATGTTGTAGTGTAAAATGGTGATTCGGTCAGGACGGATGAGGTTGCAGGGTAATATGGTGGCTTGGTCAGGACTGATGAGGTCGTAGTGTAATATGGTGATTTGGTCAGGATGGATGATGTCGTAGTGTAAAATGGTAATTCAGTCAGGATGCATGGTGTTGCAGTGTAATATGGTGATTCGGTCAGGACGGATGAGGTTGCAGTGTAATATGGTGATTCGGTCAGGACGGATGAGGCTGCAGTGTAGTATGGTGATTCGGTCAGGACGGATGAGGCTGCAGTGTAATATGATGGGTTGGTCAGGACGGATGAGGTTGCAGTGTAATATGGTGATTCGGTCAGGCCGGTGATGCTGTAGTGTAATATGATGGGTTGGTCAGGATGGATGAGGTTGTAGTGTAATATGATGGGTTGGTCAGGATGGATGAGGCTGTAGTGTAATATGGTGATTCTGTCAGGATGGATGAGGCTGCAGTGTAATATGGTGATTCGGTCAGGCCGGTGAGGCTGCAGTGTAATATGATGGGTTGGTCAGGACGGATGATGTCGTAGGGTAAAATGATGATTCGATCAGGATGGATGTTGTTGCAGTGTAATATGGTGATTCGGTCAGGACGGATAAATGTCATAATGTAATATGGAGAGACCTGGTCCGGATAGGCGATTGCCACAGGATATAAAGGAGATTTGATCAGGACAGATGATTGTTGTAATAAATCAGTGGGGTTTGGACAGTATAGTTTATTATTACAGTATAATGGAAGGATTTGTTTATACCAGATAATTGTTGGATTGTATTAAATGGATTTGACCAGGGCAGATTTTTACTGTAATGTAATTAGAATTTAGTTTGGAACAGATTCTTACAGTAAAGAAATATAAGCTTATCCAGAACACGCTTTATAGTAGGAGGAATGAACATGTACAGTATAGAGTATTGCTGTTCCAAGTTTTTGATCAGGGGAACAACTGGTGATAAAGAGTATATGGCCTTTGGGGATTATTATGGTCATCTAAATGTGATATTTAACAGTAACAGGATATTGCTGTATTATATTATTGCTGTAAATATTTAATCATAAAATACCATCAATGTATACAGAATAATTAGGCCATATTTAGAGTTTGTATTGACTTTCACCTCCGGCTCTTTACACCTGGAGAGATGAATCAGGACCATGCACACATAAGTGTAGTACAGTAGTACACCCTACTGCAGAGGTGGCCAATAAGCGGCCCTCTAGCTGTTGTTGAACTACACATCCCTGCATGGCCTGCCACAGTTTTAGCATGGCCTGACAGCAAAACTGTGATTGGGCATACTGTTGTGTATAGTCCCACAGTACCTGTAGGCAGGGTTGGACTGGCCCACAGGGGTACAGGGGGAACCCCAGGTGAGCTCCACTGCCTGGGGCCCTCTAGGAATCAGGTTCCAGACTGTGCACTAAAAATATACATTATACATGTGTTACCTTATACTGCACAGGACTGTGGTGTATTTTGTACAGTACATTGCTCTTATTAATCTGGTAGATTATCATGATGCACTAGCAGTATTTACTATATATATTTATCAAGGGGCCCAGACCACGCACTCTCTAATGATTAGCCAAACCTCTGTGGTGGCTGGCCTCACCCCATCTGGAAACTGGCCACACCACCAAGCATGGGCCCCTACCACTGCATTTCCCCAGTGGGCCCTTTATGCTCCAGTCCGACACTGCCTGTAGGTCTGCTTATTGCCCACCCCTGCCATACTGTAATGTGGTCTGACATCTCAGGTATGCCTATTAGGAGATATTACGATTGCTGATGATGGTGACAATAAATAAGGTAACAAAACCTCTCATGTGTTATGTTCCCTATCTAATTCTAATTTCCCACCAGGCCAGAGCAGGTAGATCACTGCTTCTCCTCACGGCCATCAGACTGCGTCTCATATCAATAATACTGTCCCAACATCAGGTGTAAGATGGTGAAGCTGGTGGAAACATGGTCAAACATTGAGGTGCGTAGTTTGATCAGATTTCTGCATGTAAAGGGCACACCTGCAGCTGAAACTCATTGCCAGCTTGTTGAGGTGTACAGTGATAACGTCATGTTGCGGGAATAGGTTGGTGCATTGCCTCTAATAATGGCAGGACAGATGTACAAGATGAGCAGCGATCCAGCTGGCCAAGCGCATCCACCGCAGGCAGTGCACCAAACCTGTCCCCGTGACATAACTATCACTGTACACTTCCACAAGTTGGCGATGAATTTCAGCTGTAGATGTGCCTTTTAGATGCTGAAATCTGATCACACTACGCACCTCATGTTAGGACAGTTAGACACCTGATGTTAGGACAGTATAACTAATATGAGGTGCAGTCTAATACCTGCTCTGGCCTGGTGGGATATTAGAATGAAACAGAGAACATTGCACACGTGAGATGTATTGTTACCTTACTTATTGAACCACCCTCGTAGTTTGTGTTTAATTAAGAATAACATTTTCTTTTAAATGGCAGGTTCCCCATCCACCTCAGGTAAGTAACCAGCACCAATGCTACAATTACTACTGGTTACAGCTAGAGATGAGCAGGTTCGGTTCGTCGAGATCCGAACCCCCCGAACTTCATCTATTTTACATGGTTCCGAGGCAGCCTCAGATCTTCCCGCCTTGCTCGGTTAACCCGAACGCGGCCGAACGTCATCATCCCGCTGTCGGATTCTCGCGAGATTCGTATTCTATATAAAGAGCCGCGCGTCACCGCCATTTTCACTCATGCATTGGAGATTGAATGGAGAGGACGTGGCTACGTTCTCTGCCTGAAAAGCTCCATATCTGTGCTCAGTGTGCTGCAAATATCTACGTTCTCTGCCTGAAAAGCTCCATATCTGTGCTCAGTGTGCTGCAAATATCTGTGCTCAGTATGCTGCATTTTGGTGACCAACAGTATATAGTTGTACAGTACAGTAGGCCATTGCTGTATCTTGCAGCTCTGTGTCACTGCAAGTATCCATTCCATATCTGTGCTGCATTTTTGTGACAGTATATATAGTAGTACAGTGCAGCATTATGGTGACAAACAGTATATAGTTGTACAGTACAGTAGGCCATTGCTATTGATATAATTATATTACTGGCATATAATTCCTGTAAATGCTGATTTACATACAGGACTAAAGCACCACTTTAAAAAGACATTTCATACACTATAAATGAAGCCGCTGCGCCCGCTATACTTAATCCGCAACCTACGTACCTATTACACCATTAGCGTACAGAGTCCCGTACCGTGTACGGACTTTGCGTACAAACGCCGCGCTGACAGTACAAAGTACACTCAGCACGTACACACCCAAAGATACACCGTGAACCCTTAATAGCTATGCATGCGATAGTAATACACTTTAAACCTTAGCAGGGAAAGGAAAACACAACACCAGATTGTATTTAAACTGCTGGGTTCCGACACCACAACATATTATTACTGAAAGGGGGTTACAATCACAAAGCAATACAATACAAAATAATGGCTACAGTCAATGGTACATACTTTTGGTTTTGCCTGCGCTTCCCGGTCTGGTCCTCAGTCATCAAGGGTGATGACCTTCAGAGTCTGTGAAAGTGACCTGGCATGCAGCTGGCTCTTTATACAGTAGATCAAAACATAATACAATAGACACTGTGTGCTCTTCTTCCATTGGTTCGGGGGTGGGACATATCCTGTGCACCGGGGATCATTGGTCAGCTCAAGAAGTGGGTGATGGCTAAGACTTGAGATGTGATTTCTGTTGTTTGCATCTGAGTTCCCGCCCCATGACCAGTTAAACCCATCACATTAATCATACATAAATCTGGTATTGTTAATAACTTAATGTGGTAATATATAGTAATATTATTATTCCCACCAGATTAATGTTTACGTGACTCTGAACAATATGATCCCACACATGATATGATTATCTATTTCCATCCTCAAGATATACATATATCCATATACTCATATATATATATATATATATATATACACACATACACACACATACTCCTATTACAATTTGTTAGGAATTATATATATATATATATATATATATATATATTGTCAAAGTCGAAAAATATTGCAGTACACACATCACGTACAAATTACATACAGATGGCCTGCTGCGCGTGTACTTGTTCTGCCGTACATGCACATATCCGCAATTTGCGTACGGTCGCTCCCGCGGTCCTGCGCGTGGTGTGGGTATTTACGGCAGAGTTTGTGAATGCATGGAGGGCTGTCAAAACATTACATATTTAATTCAAATAGTGCACATTGTACACATAGTCCCCTTGCACCACATCAGAAAATTATAGCTGTTTAAATGGTAACAGAACAAAGGGATTCACCTTTACAGGATAGGAGGGGACAGAACAAGGTTACAAGGTGGTGTTTGGTATCCAGCTGTAGGGTATTTTAAGGGAAACATTCTGGTGTTGGTTTGCAGAAGATCGCATGTTCCTGAGGATAGTTATGTGCAGAAGCAGAATATAGATATAAACTGTATTTACTGTACATTATGTATGCAGCGGGAATCCAGAGGAGACCACCTACAAGAGCAGTGAAAATAGACATCGCCCACCTATTCAAACAGACCTATGACCTCTCCTGTACTGTAAATGACCATCCCTGTGTACAATGGACAAAGATTACAGTATCCATTGTGTTATGTTTTGGATGAAGTGAATAAAGAGAGCCTGCAGCAGGCTTGGTCACACAAGACTCCCAACGCAATCAACCGGATAGCGGAGGACCGGGCCGGGTTGCGCAAGCGAATCTACTCACGTATGTACATTGACTGTAGCCATTTACTCTGTTGTATTGTAGTGCATAAATTGTATTGTTAAACCCCCTTTCAGAAATAATCCACTGTGGTGTCGGAACCCAGCGGTTAATCACAATTGGTGTCGTGTCCTCATTGCCCTGCTAAGGTTTAGAGTGTTATATCATTGCACTGCATTGCTGCATAAGGTTTAGAGTGTTATATCATTGCACTGCATTGCTGCATAAGGTTTAGAGTGTTATATCATTGCACTGCATTGCTGCATAAGGTTTAAAGTGTAATATCATTGCACTGCATTGCTGCATAAGGTTTAAAGTGTAATAGCTTCGCACTGCATTGCTGCATAAGGTTTAAAGTGTAATAGCATCACACTGCATTGCTGCATAAGGTTTAAAGTGTAATAACATCACACTGCATTGCTGCATAAGGTTTAAAGTGTAATATCATTGCATTGTATTACTGCGAAGGTTTAAAGTGTATCTAAGTGTGTGTAAGGTATAGCTTTCATTCCTGCATATCCTTTTTAATAACAAATATACTGTATACATCAATGAGCTTTGGAACTCAGATAATGTGTGGGTGTATTGTTTTCTCTTAAGGGATACAGCGTTTGCGATGTACAGCGCACTTTTATCGTATATGGTAATAAGATGTGCCTGGCGTCTGCAATATATATTAGAGAGGGCATTTTAAATATTTGTGAGAAATCTAAAAATGGCATTCATAATATATAAATATATATATATAAATATATATATATATATATATATACATACATACATATTTATAAACAAAAAATGAGGTAATAAAAAGCGACCACTGGTGCCAAACAATTGCAAAGCTAGGCAGTTATTAAAAATACAAATTTATTACAATGTGTAGCACTGAACAAAACCGAGTACTTATGAAATAAAAATTAGTAATAAAATACCATACATAAAAAGTACAGGTTGAGTATCCCATATCCAAATATTCCGAAATACAGAATATTCCGAAATACGGACTTTTTTGAGTGAGAGTGAGATAGTGAAACCTTTGTTTTTTCATGACTCAATGTACACAAACTTTGTTTAATACACAAAGTTATTAAACATATTGTATTAAATGACCTTCAGGCTGTGTGTATAAGGTGTATATGAAACATAAATTAATTGTGTGAATGTAGACACACTTTGTTTAATGTACAAAGTTATAAAAAATATTGGCTAAAATTACCTTCAGGCTGTGTGTATAAGGTGTATATGTAACATAAATGCATTCTGTGCTTAGATTTAGGTCCCATCACCATGATATCTCATTATGGTATGCAATTATTCCAAAATACGGAAAAATCCCATATCCAAAATACCTCTGGTCCCAAGCATTTTGGATAAGGGATACTCAACCTGTATTAATAAAAACGCATAGGAAAGCTAGAAAACCTACAAGGGTACATATGGCATAAAATAAGATTTTACTCACCGGTAAATCTATTTCTCGTAGTCCGTAGTGGATGCTGGGTACTCCGTAAGGACCATGGGGAATAGACGGGCTCCGCAGGAGACTGGGCACTCTTTAAAGAAAGATTAGGTACTACATCTGGTGTGCACTGGCTCCTCCCTCTATGCCCCTCCTCCAGACCTCAGTTAGGGAAACTGTGCCCGGAAGAGCTGACATTACTAGGAAAGGATTTGGAATCCAGGGTAAGACTCATACCAGCCACACCAATCACACCGTACAACTTGTGATAAGTATACCCAGTTAACAGTATGAACAACAGCTGAGCCTCATTAAACAGATGGCTCAGAACAATAACCCTATAGTTAAGCAATAACTATATACAAGTATTGCAGAAGTCCGCACTTGGGACGGGCTCCCAGCATCCACTACGGACTACGAGAAATAGATTTACCGGTGAGTAAAATCTTATTTTCTCTGACGTCCTAGTGGATGCTGGGTACTCCGTAAGGACCATGGGGATTATACCAAAGCTCCCAAACGGGCGGGAGAGTGCGGATGACTCTGCAGCACCGAATGAGCAAACTTAAGATCCTCCTCAGCCAGGGTATCAAACTTGTAGAATTTTGCAAACGTGTTTGATCCCGACCAGGTAGCCGCTCGGCAAAGTTGTAAAGCCGAGACCCCTCGGGCAGCAGCCCAAGAAGAGCCCACCTTCCTCGTGGAATGGGCTTTGACTGATTTAGGATGCGGCAGTCCAGCCGCAGAATGTGCAAGTTGAATCGTGTTACAGATCCAGCGAGCAATAGTCTGCTTAGAAGCAGGAGCACCCAGCTTGTTGGGTGCATGCAGGATAAACAGCGAGTCAGTTTTTCTGACTCTAGCCGTCCTGGAAACATAGATTTTCAGGGCCCGGACTACATCCAGCAACTTGGAAGCCTCCAAGTCCCGAGTAGCCGCAGGCACCACAATAGGTTGGTTCAAATGAAACGCTGATACCACCTTAGGGAGAAATTGGGGACGAGTCCTCAATTCTGCCCTGTCCATATGGAAGATCAGATAGGGGCTTTTACAGGACAAAGCAGCCAATTCTGACACACGCCTAGCCGAAGCCAAGGCCAAAAGCATGACCACTTTCCACGTGAGATATTTCAACTCCACGGTCTGAAGTGGCTCAAACCAATGTGATTTTAGGAAATCCAACACAACGTTGAGATCCCAAGGTGCCACTGGAGGCACAAAAGGGGGCTGAATATGCAGCACTCCCTTAACAAACGTCTGAACTTCAGGCAGTGAAGCCAGTTCTTTTTGAAAGAAAATAGACAGGGCCGAAATATGGACTTTAATGGATCCCAATTTTAGGCCCATAGTCACTCCTGACTGTAGGAAGTGCAGAAATCGACCCAGCTGAAATTCTTCTGTTGGGGCCTTCATAGCCTCACACCAAGCAACATATTTTCGCCATATGCGGTGATAATGTTTTGCTGTCACATCCTTCCTAGCTTTTATCAGCGTAGGAATGACTTCAACCGGAATGCCCTTTTCCATCAGGATCCGGCGTTCAACCGCCATGCCGTCAAACGCAGCCGTGGTAAGTCTTGGAACAGACAGGGCCCCTGCTGTAACAGGTCCTGTCTGAGAGGCAGAGGCCAAGGGTCCTCTGAGATCATTTCTTGTAGTTCCGGGTACCAAGTCCTTCTTGGCCAATCCGGAACGATGAGTATGGTTCTTACTCCTCTCTTTCTTATTATCCTCAGTACCTTTGGTATGAGAGGAAGAGGAGGGAACACATAAACCGACTGGTACACCCACGGTGTCACTAGAGCATCCACAGCTATCGCCTGAGGGTCCCTTGACCTGGCGCAATATCTTTTTAGCTTTTTGTTGAGGCGGGAACTTTGATTATCACCTGCTGGAGGTACAGCTTGTGAATTGCCGCCAGTACTACCTCCCTGTCCTGGGGAGTAGCTGGCAAGGCTGATTTGAGGTAACGGCAAGGGGGAGACGTCTCGAACTCCAGCTTGTATCCCTGAGATACCACTTGTAGAACCCAGAGATCCACCTGTGAGCGAACCCACTGGTCGCTGAAGTTCCGGAGACGGGCCCCCACCGCACCTGGCTCCACATGTGGAGCCCCAGCGTCATGCGGTGGACTTAGTGGAAGCAGGGGAGGATTTTTGTTCTTGGGAACTGGCTGTATGGTGCAGCTTTTTCCCTCTACCCCTGCCTCTGGGCAGAAAGGACGCGCCTCTAACCCGCTTGCCTTTCTGAGGCCGAAAGGACTGTACTTGATAATACGGTGCTTTCTTAGGCTGTGAGGGAACCTGAGGTAAAAAAGTCGACTTCCCAGCTGTTGCTGTGGATACGAGGTCCGAAAGACCGTCCCCAAACAATTCCTCACCCTTATAAGGCAAAATTTCCATGTGCCTTTTAGAGTCAGCATCACCTGTCCACTGCCGAGTCCATAATACTCTCTGGGCAGAAATGGACATCGCAATAATTCTAGATGCCAGCCGGCAAATGTCCCTCTGTGCATCTCTCATATATAAGACTACGTCTTTAATATGCTCTATGGTTAGCAATATAGTGTCCCTGTCCAGGGAATCAATGTTATCAGACAGAGAATCAGACCACGCTGCTGCAGCACTACACATCCATGCTGAAGCAATAGCAGGTCTCAGTATAGTACCTGAGTGTGTATACACAGACTTCAGGATAGCCTTCTGCTTTCTATCTGCAGACTCCTTTAAGGCGGCCGTATCCTGAGAAGGCAGTGCCACCTTTTTTGATAAGCGTGTGAGCGCCTTGTCCACCTTAGGGGATGTCTCCCAGAGTAACCTATCCGTTGGCGGGAAAGGGTACGCCATTAGTAACCGCTTAGAAATTACTAGTTTCTTATCTGGGGAACCCCACGCTTCTTCACACAATTCATTTAACTCATCAGATGGGGGAAAAGTCACTGGCTGCTTTTTCTCCCCAAACATAATACCCTTTTTTGTGGTAACCGGGTTAATGTCAGAAATGTGCAACACATTTTTTATTGCCGTAATCATGCATCGGATGGCCTTTGTGGATTGTACATTTGTCTCATCCTCGTCGACACTGGAGTCAGACTCCGTGTCGACATCTGTGTCTGCCATCTGAGGTAGCGGGCGTTTTTGAGTCTCTGATGGCCTCTGAGACGCTTGGGCAGGCGCGGGCTGAGATGCCGGCTGTCCCAAAGCTGTTACGTCATCAAACCTTTTATGCAAGGAGTTGACACTGTCGGTTAATTCCATCCACTCTGGTGTCGGCCCCGCAGGGGGCGACATCACACTTATCGGCTCCTGCTCCGCCTCCACGTAAGCGTCCTCATCAAACATGTCGACACAGCCGTACCGACACACCGCACACACACACACAGGGAATGCTCTGACTGAGGACAGGATCCCACAAAGTCCTTTGGGGAGACAGAGAGAGAGTATGCCAGCACACACCACAGCGCTATATAACCAGGGATTTACACTAAAGTGAGTGATTTTTCCCTATAGCAGCTTATTATACACAGTTTGCGCCTAAATTTAGTGCCCCCCCTCTCTTTTTTACCCTTGAAGCCTGGAAACTGCAGGGGAGAGCCTGGGGAGCGTCCTTCCAGCGGAGCTGTGAAGAGAAAATGGCGCCCGTGTGCTGAGGAAGATAGCCCTGCCCCTTTCTCGGCGGACTTCTCCCGCTTTTTTATATGCTTTATGGCGGGGGATTATGCAGTATATTAGCTGTATTATGTGCTATTTAGCCATGTAAGGTACTCTAATTGCTGCCCAGGGCACCCCCCCCCCCCCCAGCGCCCTGCACCCATCAGTGACCGGAGTGTGTGGTGTGCAGAGGTAGCAATGGTGCACAGCTGCAGTGCGCTACCTTAATGAAGACCGGAGTCTTCAGCCCGCGATTTTCAACTTCTCTTCGGTTCTTCTGGCTCTGCAAGGGGGACGGCGGCGTGGCTCCGGGACCGGACGACCGAGGACTGGGCCTGTGTTCGATTCCTCTGGAGCTAATGGTGTCCAGTAGCCTAAGAAGCCCAAGCTAGCTGCAAGCAGGTAGGTTCGCTTCTCTCCCCTCAGTCCCACGTAGCAGTGAGTCTGTTGCCAGCAGAGCTCACTGAAAATAAAAAACCTAACAAATACTTTCTTTCTAGGAAGCTCAGGAGAGCCCCTAGAGTGCATCCAGCTCTGGCCGGGCACAGATTCTAACTGAGGTCTGGAGGAGGGGCATAGAGGGAGGAGCCAGTGCACACCAGATGTAGTACCTAATCTGTCTTTAAAGAGTGCCCAGTCTCCTGTGGAGCCCGTCTATTCCCCATGGTCCTTACGGAGTACCCAGCATCCACTAGGACGTCAGAGAAAAATATATAAGAATAAAAAAGTTCAAAAAACAGTCAAAAAGAGAGGAGTGAAGTATCTTAACTTAGTGATTGAGGTTAGATCAAGGCAGCACCCAACGCGTTTCATCCTATCTGGACTTCATCATGAAGTCCAGATAGGATGAAACGCGTTGGTTGCTGCCTTGATCTAACCTCAATCACTAAGTTAAGATACTTCACTCCACTCTTTTTGACTGTTTTTTGAACTTTTTTATTCTTATATATTTTTATGCCCTATGTACCCTTTTATGTTTTCTAGCTTTCCTATGCGTTTTTATTAATACTTTTTATGTATCGTATTGTATTACTAATTTTTACTTCATAAGTACTCAGTTTTGTTCAGTGCTACACATTGTAATACATTTTTATTTTTTATAACTGCCTAGCTTTGCAATTGTTTGGCACCAGTGGTCGCTTTTTATGACCTAATTTTTTGTTTATAAATTTCTATTCTAGGCACTTATACCAGTGCTTAACCTTATTTGAAGTACAAAGCTGACGCCCTGATAATACATAGGGAGTGCCCACTAGGCAGACCTTATAGTTATCCGTAGTTCGGATACTAGTGTTGTTACTTGGTATACTGCATCTGTGGCGCTGATAGCTTTCTTGGTACACACACATATATACACATATATATATATATATATATACACAAACACATACATTTTCAAGAGTTTAGACTATGAATGTTAATATCTCAGATTTCTAAATGTCTGGTTTGTATTTTTGTTAGCTATTGCTAATTGAGTTTCTCCCAGCCTAGGTTCCTGGGTATTGTCTCTTTATTTGTTTTGTCTTCAGGTAAGACAATGACAACCCAGTACTTATTGCTTTCGATAGAAACTCGGCTACCCTAGTAAACAAAGGTGTTTGCCTTCTTCATAGAATTTCAAAGCTTAGTGTATATAAGGCCATTGTATTTTAGTCTCTGGGAGTTTAATTTATGTGTGACCGATCTTCATGCTATTTAGAAGAGGAAACAGACAGTGTGGGATTTATGCAATATATAGATTAGATTTATGATATGCCTTTGTGGCTTTTCCATGCGAGTACAAATTCCACTGTAATTACTCATACGCAATTTGCGAATATGTGCACTCACAGCCGAATACGTACGCACACGGAGGCCATCTATGTGGTGTTTGTACGTAATGTGTGTGTTGTAATATTTTCTGACTTCGACAGTCCACCCTTTGGCAGTCATCAATAACTGCCACTAACTAATCAATAAGCAGGAAAAAAATATTACCTATACAATATATACAAAAGCTTGGATGATCGGGGAAGAGTTGTAGGTGGGAAATGTATAACCTAGTAGGATAGTAAAAAGCATGCATGTATGAACCCATGTCTGAGGGGCATGTATCATCGTGCCGTATATGTTCTAGATAAGCTTCGAGGTATTGCGAAGTAAACATTAAATCCTTCTCATCCCGTATTAAGGGTCTGTAAATGGGCCAATAAACACTACCGAGCTCTTTTTGGCTTCTTGTTCCAACAAATGGGGTGCACATTTAGTTGATGATACAGATGTGTCCACATACATCTTTGCTATATCCCGCCATATTTGGCACAGTTTTGCATGCCATAGACTCAGAGATTTAGCCATGCCTTGTGATTTTTCTTAATTTGCTTCTTTAATATGTTACTTTATATGTGTTCTATTATGGCAAACAAAAATTTAAAAATTCATCCACTCGCTACTCATGAAAAACAGCTTAGCCGTGTTTTGCATGTTGGGCCAAATTTGTAAAAAAGCAAAGATGTAAGTGGACACATCTGTACATGGAGGGGGAAACATATGTGAGTGCTAGTATATGTGGATATCACCTGTCGACTATGTGTGCCATTAGCTGGAGGTTGCAGAGATGAAGATAAGACACATATATAAAAATACATTCACATAAACATTTTGGGTAGGGCTGACATCTTTTCCAGATGGATGTATCTGGGCAGAGGGGGAGACAAAGAAAAACGGGTGAAACAGGTCATGAAATTCATTTGCAATCCTTATCATAACACTGTCTCTATGGATGGGTCATAAATCAAATCTGCTGCTATAACAGCGCCCTCGCTCCTTAGACTCATCAAATTTGTGCCGTGCTTGCGCCGCATTAGAATTTGAACACACCTAAATATCGAACCAATAATTATGACGACTCCCAGGATACAAAGGAGAAACTTCCCCACACTTATAATGACATTCTGAGCCCACTCTCCTAAACCTGAGAACCATTTGCGTGGGTTCAACCATGAGACCCAGCCGGTCAGTTCATTACTCACAGTCGCTAAGGTAAGGTTGTGCTTCCTCCTGAACTTCCACTTCAACTGCAAGATATCGTCCATCTTTGATCGATAATCTCAGTTGGGTCATCAGTGCTGTTTGTAATATAAGTACAGCACTTCACACCATATTGAGTTGCCAGGGTAACACAGTACCCACCTGTCACGGCTGTGACATAATTAAGGACCATTCTGTGCTGAATCAGTTCCTTCTTGTAAGCTTGTAACTCCCTTTCCGTATACCTGAAGGTGTCATCATACATCTCAGTGATATTATCTATCAAGTTCGCTAGCGCATGGATATACCTATAATTTATAGTTCCTCTGGCAGTACGGGTAATATCTAATACGAGAAGGAACTGAATCCCAGTGGATTCGTGGATCAAATCAGAGGCTGCGTGCTCTGCCCTATCTATGAGGTGTCTCTTGATGATGTGTTCATAGTGAGTATGAGTATAAGGAGCCTGAGCACTGCGGTGAACGTCTTTCATTTTATCATGGGTTATGGTCATGACCTCTGGTAGTACTCTCCCAATATAACACAATCCCTCTGAGTTCGGGGCAAGCCACTTGTACGCCTTCCTTCCACATATGAAATAGGCATCATCTGGGAGAACATAGGGGACATAATATAACATAGCCATATTACAAATTTTCCAAGGAAAGAAACCAATCCCTAGTTCTCCCATCTGCTCAGTACAAGTATCAGGCTGGATGATATGAGCACAATACCCTGACGATACTTTTCTAACCCACATGGTCTTGCTTCCACGAGTATACCTATACCAGAAATACCTCCCACTGTTGGCTATTTGGCGTACAAGTTCAGAGTCTATGGGTATCCTATCAGCTCTGTATGAAAAGGTCATTGTCTGGTTATTCCAAGTCACTTCCCAATTTCCCGGTTTTCGGTAATTGGAAATATTAAAACACAATAAAGGACCTGTCTACATGATACTGGTGGAGCTTCAAACTAGGGGGCCTAGAAATATTGAATTTCTTGTCCACCGGTCTCCCACCCCGCAGTTCGAGTACCTCATCTATTGCTAAAGGGTATGGTACTAATCCTCACTTACTCTGACCTTGAGGTACTTGTGAGCACACCCAGCATTCTGTCTGGTTTAAGACCTTACCCACTAGTGAGTGGTAATCACTCAACGGATGGCGGTCCATGTCGATATTAAGGTTGGACTGACATCTCTGGATGCACCCATCTTCTACTAAATTCTCACAATTCCTACAAATACAATATTCATCAGACAATAACCCCTCACAGTGCCTCCGAGCTCCCTGACTACCAGAGCGCTTACTGATGCCAGCCTTTACTAAAGTGATGTGCTGCTCCTGAGATCCTACAAATTCATACTCGCCATCAGAACCCATTCCAGATCCCTGTTCGACCTCTCTAGGACCCTCACCAAAACAAACTGTCCTGATCAAAACCAGAATTACTAACAGAACCCGAAACGCAGTCTCTTGTGATTGATCCATTTTTTAGGGGAAAGGAGGAAAATAAGAAGGAGAAAAGAAAGGAAAATTCAGGGGGAGGTGAAAAAAGAAAAATGGTGCGACAACCATTCTAGATCTTGTTACTCTCTGTGTTCAGATGCCCTTCAACAGTCCTGCCTCTCAACTTTCCCGGAACAAACACTCCAGTGATACAAGATTCTCTATACTCTGCTCTTTGTCACGAGTTCTCTCCGGGTCAGCGACCTTCTTGCAGTGGGACGAGTGGACCCAAGTCTCTCTTTTGGTGACCTTCAATGCTGTCGTGCTGGTTAACAAGACTTGGTATGGTCCTTCCCACCTGTCTATGAGGCAACCTGAGCATAAGAAATTTCGAATCATCACATAATCTCCAGGTTCAATGTCATGACAATTACTGTTCGGTAGGTGAGGGATCACCAGCTTTAAATTTCTTTGTTGATTTCTCAGCTGCTGGCTCATCCCAACCAAATATTTCACAGTCGCTTCATTATTACATTTCAAATCATCCTGGGGGTCTATCATTACATGAGGTTGTCGACCAAAAAGAATTTCAAAGGGTGATAAGTTAAGGGGAGACCTGGGATGCTGTACAACACTAATGGCAAAGCTTCTGGCCACGACAATTCAGTTTCAGCCATTAATTTGCTCAGCTTGTTCTTAATAGTGCTGTTCACTCTCTCTACCTTTGCACTTGCCTGTGGATGGTACGGAGTATGCAGCTTGCTATTAATTCCCACCAGTTTGCACATAACCTGAAAGACTTTACCTGTAAAATGGGTACCCCTGTCACTTTTAATTATTTTAGGGATACCATATCTACACACAAATTCCTGCACAATTTTCTTTGCAGTGAACGTAGCAGTATTTGTGGCAGCAGGGAACGCTTCTACCCAGTTGGAAAATACATCAATACAAACTAACACATATTTCAAATTCCTACAGGGTGGTAACTGTATGAAGTCGATTTGTATTACCTGAAAAGGTCCGTCTGTAGGAGGGATATGGGATGGCTCTGTTGGTATTGTCTTTCCAATATTCTTCCTCAAGCAAGTAAAGCAAGTCATTGCTCTCTTACCTGCATGAGAAGAGAATCCTGGCGCACACCAGTAGGCTCTCATCAATTTGCACATACCATCTTTGCCCAGATGAGTCAGACTGTGTGCCGCCTCAGCTAGGCTTGGAAGATATGCTCTGGGGGCCACCGGCTTACCTTGTCCAACTGTCCACAGTCCTGAGGACTCCTGGCCATACCCCTTTGCCCTCCAGACTGCCTTTTCCTGTAGGGAACACAAATTTTGCATTTCGATTAATTGTTGTGTGTTGATCGTGTTAAATGTCATCAGTGATGTGATGTTCGTTTGTATGGGGGTGCTTGCTGCTGATTTAGCAGCTTCATCTGCCCGGCTGTTACCAAGTGAAATTGGGTCTTGGTTGTAAGTGTGTGCTTTGCACTTGATAACAGCCACTCTGTCTGGTTCCTGTATTGCTGTCAAAAGCCTTTTGATGTGGGACGCATGCGCTACAGGTGTGCCAGCTGCCGTCATGAAATTTCTGAGGCGCCATAGGGCCCCGAAATCATGCACCACTCCAAAGGCGTACCTTGAATCTGTGTATATATTAGCTGACTTACCCTTGGCCAATTCACACGCTCTGGTTAGGGCATCCAGCTCAGCAACTTGTGCTGAGTGCGGTGGGCCCAGGGGTTCAGCCTCTATGATACCTTCATCATCTACAACTGCATATCCAGTGCACAAGTCTCCCGATTCTGTCTGTCTGTGGCAACTACCGTCAGTGTAGAGGGTAAAGTCTACTCCTTCCAGTGGGTTGTCATTGATGTCAGGTCTCGCTGTGAAAGTCTGATTCAGGTATTCCATACAATCATGCATATCAGTATCTGCACTAAATCCTCCTTCACCAACATTCTCATCCTCCACCCTTTGTGCCTGTCCAGGCACACTTGGCAAGTAAGTTGCAGGATTTAGTGAGCTGCATCTCTTAATGGTGATGTTTACCGGGGCCATCAGTGATAATTCCCACTTTGTAAACCGAGCAGATGAGACATGTCTGGTTTGGGCTGAGTTCAGTAAGGCTGATACTGCATGAGTTGTATGAATGGTCAGGTCATGTTCTAACACTACGTCTTCGCTTTTACTTACCAGCAAAGCTATCGCTGCTACACTTCGCAAGCAAGTGGGGAGAGACCGCACTACAGTGTCCAACTGTGCACTGTAGTAAGCTACCGGTCTGCTGGCATCACCATGTCTCTGAGTTAAAACCCCTGCCACGCACCCTGCACTTTCTGTACCGTACAATTCAAAGGGCTTCTCATAATCTGGCATACCTAATACAGGTGCCTGTGATAGGCACTGTTTGAGTCTCTCAAATGCCAGTTCGGACTCATCTGTGGGCGAGATCCGTTCTGGTTTGTTCGAAGAGACAATTTCTTGCAAAGATAAAGCCAGTATAGAGAACCCTGGAATCCAGTTTTGACAGTACCCACACATTCCATGGAAAGTGCGGATCTGTTGCTGCGTTTGTGGCAGAGTCATGTCGCGAATCGCCTGTATTCTATCAGCAGTGAGGTGTCTAAGTCCTTGAGTCAAGCAATGTCCCAAATATTTGACCCTGGTCCGGCACAACTGCAACTTATCCTTTGAAACCTTGTGTCCCGTTTGGGAAAGATAAAACAGAAGCTGTTTCGTGTCTTTCAAGGACGATTCGAGTGAGTCAGAACACAACAATAAGTCATCAACATACTGTATTAGTACTGATCCACTCTCAGGTTGAAAGGATTGTAAACAGTCATGCAAAGCCTGTGAGAAAATACTTGGGCTGTCAATGAAACCTTGGGGAAGGAGAGTCCAGGTGTACTGTACTCCCCTGTATGTAAAGGCAAAAAGGTACTGGCTGTCAGGGTGAAGAGGGACAGAAAAGAAAGCAGAACAGAGGTCAATGACAGTGAAGAATTTTGCAGTAGAGGGAATTTGCATGAGGATGACAGCTGGATTGGGCACTACGGGGAATTGGCTCTCAACTATCTTGATTATCCCTCTTAGATCCTGCACTAGCCTGTAACCCCTCCCCCCACTCTTTTTCACAGGGAAGATGGGACTATTGGCGGTGCTGGACGTCCTGACTAGGATGCCCTGCTGTAGCAGCCGCTCTATGACAGGGTACACTCCTAATTCTACCTCTGGCTTCAGAGGATACTGAGGGATTTTTGGAGCTATCCTACCATCTTTTACTTGTACTACTACTGGAGCTACATTGGCCATCAATCCAGTGTCTTCTCCATCTTTGGTCCAAAGGGAACCCGGTATTTGTGAGATCATTTCCTCTACCTTTGATGGACACTTGTCTATAACAGTAGAATGCGATATTAGCCTTTGAGGGGTGTCTAATATATCTTGCACTTCTTGAGTGTGGTTCTCAAGTATATCTAAGAAGACACCCTCAGGAGTACAATATATGACACACCGCATTTTACACAATAAGTCTCTGCCGAGTGAGTCAGCCGCCTCAAGCCACCAAGCCTCCCCTTACTTGGTGTACCACGGGACCCGATTTCTGGGGTTCAAATCCACTCACTCCTACATTCGCTCACTCAAATACACCTTGGTTTTTCTGTACAGAAAATTTTAATTCATTCAGATAGGCAGCTTTACCCAAGAGGCAATACAGTTTAAACAAAAGTTTTAGTCTTATGGCAACAATGTGAGAGGGTATGCAAAGTATGGGTGTCTTTTGTGTACGCTTTTTGGCGCCAAAAAAAAGTCACAGATTTTTAAATAGCTTTTTTCCTGTTTTACGGGTTCTACCAGCACCTCTGCAAACCATACAGAGCAGACGTTATCTAATCAGCACACAAGTAGGGTTTTCAGTGTATCCATCGACCACGAAAAGGTTACGTAGGATACTTTCTGTCCACCCTTTTGCTGATAGATTAAGTCTGCTATGACCTGTTAGGCTGTGAGTATGTGGAAATCGGATGAGCCCCCAATTGTAAATGCTGATTTACATACAGGACTAAAGCAACACTTTAAAAAGACATTTCATACACTTTAAATGAAACCGCTGCGGCCGCTATACTTAATCCACAACCTACGTACCTATTACACCATTAGCGTACAGAGTCCCGTACCGTGTACGGATTTTGCGTACAAATGCCGCGCTGACAGTACAAAGTACACTCAGCATGTACACACCCAAAGATACACCGTGAACCCTTAACAGCTATGCATGCGATAGTAATACACTTTAAACCTTAGCAGGGAAAGGAAAACACAACACCAGATTGTATTTAAACTGCTGGGTTCCGACACCACAACATATTATTACTGAAAGGGGGTTACAATCACAAAGCAATACAATACAAAAGAATAATGGCTACAGTCAATGGTACATACTTTTGGTTTCGCCTGCGCTTCCCGGTCCGGTCCTCAGTCATCAAGGGTGATGACCTTCAGAGTCTGTGATAGTGACCTGGCATGCAGCTGGCTCTTTATACAGTAGATCAAAACATAATACAATAGACACTGTGTGCTCTTCTTCCATTGGTTCGGGGGTGGGACAGAAGTGGGCGATGGCTAAGACTTGAGATGTGATTTCTGTTGTTTGCATCTGAGTTCCTGCCCCATGACCAGTTAAACCCATCACATTAATCATACATAAATCTGGTATTATTAATAACTTAATGTGGTAATATATAATAATATTCTTATTCCCACCAGATTAATGTTTACGTGACTCTGAACAATATGATCTCACACGATATGATTATCTATTTCCATCCTCAAGATATACATATATCCACATATATCCATATACTTTTTTATATATATATATATATATATATATACATACATACACACACACACACACACATACTCCTGCTATTACAATTTGTTAGGATTTTGTATATATATATATATATATATATATATATATATATATATATTGGAGAAGAGTTCGGCACTCTAAGTTTGTAATGAATAACAATCTGCTCCGGTGCCCTGCCCTCTGAAGTCAGTATGTAGCGGGGAAAATGAGCTGGCACTCACAGAGACTTATAATAAAACATACAAACTACATAGTTTGATGCCAACGTTTCAGGGTATTACCCCTTTTATCAAGACAACCATGTAATTAAAACATAAAGATATTTATACATTACCAAAACACCGCGTGTGCAGCCCATCCACGGCGCCCGCAGAGACCCGATGACGTCATTGGCACTGGCCAGAGCCGGCGACCCGGCGTCAGAGGGGGGCGTGGCGGAATTGTAAACAGTGCCCCATCACCATGGATACCAAAGACGGCTATAGGAGAAAATGCCATAGATGTCTGATTATGACCCTGTACTTCACTGTGTAATCACCAGCTACTATGGGAAGGAAAATTCTATCTCTGCTAAACGACGATTCTATATAATTTAAACCATATACATACCGCCTGGCCTAAATGAATAGTACTAAGTAGTGCCACAACCAGGGATCCTAAGTCTATTGTAACGTTTTAACAGAGGTATACCCCCATCAATTAAACAATGATGTATTAATGGATGTAGCCCGTAATTCTATACTACATTTTAACTGTACAGTGGACATCAGACCCAGTTATCCCACTAGAGTCTAATAAAGTTATATTAAATTATAAAAAGCAGGTGTAGGAAAGTAAGTAATTGAGTCCCAGGGGTTTGACGGTCTGCAGAGTATGGATCCAATTGGCCTCCTTCTGTAATAAGATACGGCCTCTGTTACCCCCTCTTGAGGATTCTGGCACCCCGTCAATGATTTTGTATCGGATGGAAGAAATGCTGTGGTTAAATTCTTTGAAATGCCGGGCCACCGGTTGATCTCCACCTCGACCTTCAATAGCAGCTCTTATACTGGATTGGTGTAGGGCAATTCTTTCTTTGAATTGACGGATAGTCTTTCCGATGTAAAGAAGACCACAAGGGCACTTGATATAATATATCACATACCGACTAGAGCATGCAAAAGCTTTCTTGATCTTAAATTCCTTGCCCGACCTTGGATGATAAAAGGTAGCACCTGGTTCCAGGCTACTACATGTTGTACAACCGAGACACTTGAAGTTTCCCGGTTTCCGGGTAAGAAAATGTGTGGCCTGTGGAGATCTAAAGTTGGTGATGTCGTTATGCACCACTGCATCTTTAATATTTCGTCTCCGACGATAGGAGGGTAAAATGGAGGTGTCCTTGAGAGCCGTTAGTTATTTGTCTTGGGTTACAATCTGCCATATTTGTCTTGCCTTACGCATGACCTCCATATTTGATGTAGAATAGTCCTGTGGCCATACTATACAGTTAATTTTCTGTGCGGATTGAGATTTTAATAATAGACTTGAACGATCTTGCATCAATGCTCTTTCTTTAGCTTTCCTTAAAAATTTTAATTTATACCCTCTGAGGATAAATTTGCGGGTCATGATATCCATTTGTTTATTTGCTTCCAAAGGATCACTGCAAATACGCTTGATCCTAATGAATTGCGAATAGGGTAATCCCCATTTCATAGCTGGCGGATGATAGCTATTCGCATGTAAAGTGGTATTTCTATCAGTGTCCTTTACAAAAAGGGAAGTGTGTAATTGATGAGAGATGTCTTGTCTGACAGACACATCCAGGAAATGAATCTCTTCAAAACTTGAAACAAAGGTGAACTTGATGGAAAGACCCTGGATGTTGATATCTTGCATAGCCTGCTGGAAGCTTTCTTCAGAACCTGACCATAGGACAAAGATATCATCAATATATCTGTAATATGCCTTAATGTTATCCGATACCTTGGGATTAAACAAAAAAAGGTCATTTTCAACTTCGCGCATGAAGATGTTGGCAAAGCTCGGGGCTACGCAAGACCCCATCGCGCAGCCCGAGCTCTGCCTGTACATCTTCCCGTCGAACACAAAATAATTATGGGTCAGGGTCAGCTCTAAAAGCTGAATAAAGTAATCTGCATCTGGACCAGTATATTTTTGGGAACTTGTAATACAACGCCTGACAGCCTCAATACCTCTATGATGGGGAATGTTGGTATATAGGCTTATTACATCAATCGTGCACATCAAATATTTGGCAGGTAGAGGAGATAATTTTTCAATCTCTACCAGAAATGCAGTCGTGTCTTTTAGACAAATTGGCTGGTCTTGTACAAGCGGTTGTAGAAAAAAAATCCAAAAATTTGGATATATTGTAGAAAAGGGAGTCCCGGGCTGCAATGATTGGCCGGCCAGGGGGACATGTAGAATTTTTGTGCAGTTTGGGGATGGTGTATAACACAGGTATTACCGGCCATTCCACTGTAGTAGTTCCTTGGTCCTGGAATTGATGATATTCTCTTTGACAGCTTCATCCAGGATCTCATCAATTTCTATTTTATAAACTGCCGTTGGGTCTGAGGGCAGCAGTTGATAGGTGGCTGCGTCCGCCAGTTATCTATAAATTTCTGATTTGTACGCCTGTAGATCTTGAACTACTATGCCTCCGCCCTTATCCGCCGGGCGGATGACAATATCTTTATACTTGGCAAGGTTGTTTAATGCAGTGTGTTCCAAAGCAGATAAATTATTATCTTTGGAATTGAATTGTGGTTGGAGACCATCATAGACACTATTCATATGGTTAATAAAACATTTAATGTTTAAATTAGTGGAAACCGGATCGAAAGTCGAAGGTTTGTGCAGAGGGATATCCTGCACAAGAGTGGATGCATTGTCTCCAAAGTGTTCCTTCAGTCGCACCCTCCGGCCGAATTTATATAGGTCCACTTTGTTCGTGAATGTATCTGGTTTCTTGGTTGGGACATACGACAGGCCTTTGTTGAGAACGGCAAGCTCGTCTGATGTTAACAAACGGGTGGATAAATTAAAAACTATGTTTTCGGCTTTTTTTAATTTGCCTTGCCCATTGTCCGCCCCGGCGGGTGTAGGGCCTTTTTTGGGTTGACGAGCTGCCCGAGTAGTAACCCCCGCTGGGGTTTTTTTGACGTCGTAGCCTCTACACATTCTGCGTCGCTGGATGATAGCGCGCTAGAGTTGTCTGTTTCCAGATTAAATTTTCTGTAGCGTCTGTATTTGGGTTTCCTGTTAGTGTCTGGGTGCCGGCTATATGCCCAGGCGTACACTTTCTGCTCCAGATAATCTCTGTCCACAGTATTGCGTTTTGTTTTTTTGAACTGTATAAGGTCCTGGCGGTACTTCTCAATATCCACTGCGAGTTTACTTAGTAGTTCCTGAGATGACTCTGCTTGAATGATATCCAAGTGGCTCTGTTCAAAGGCTGTGATTTTTTGTTTGGATAGAAAAAGTTCTCTGCATGATTCCTCCACAACTAGGAGGATCAAATCATACGAGCATTTGTTCAAAACTGCAGCCCAATGTCGGCAGAATTCTGGGTTGTGTCGACCAATTGTGGGAATGTTGCGGATCCTAAATCCACGAGGGATTTTTTTATCCCGGTAATAGTCCGATAGCGTTACCCCGTGAAAATAATAATCAATTTCCCTTTTCTTGAGTCTGTTTAAAGCTGTAAATATTTGTTCTGCTGTTTCTGCTCCACATGCATCCTCCAACTTGTCTGTGAATAGGATCGCGTCTGCTTCAGAATCTGTCAGACATAGTCCTTCTCCAACTGGAAGTGTTACACTGCAAAAACCAGGTACCGCATCCGCAGTAGTCATGCTTCTCCAGCCAGTAAACAGTTAAAAACAAGCAACAGTCTTGTATGATACTATAGAAGTTCAGGTGCCCGAACAGTCCTTATTGGAACTTAATCCAAACGGGATACAGATATATTGGAGAAGAGTTCGACACTCTAAGTTTGTAATGAATAACAATCTGCTCCGGTGCCCTGCCCTCTGAAGTCAGTATGTAGCGGGGAAAATGAGCTGGCACTCACAGAGACTTATAATAAAACATACAAACTACATAGTTTGATGCCAACGTTTCAGGGTATTACCCCTTTTATCAAGACAACCATGTAATTAAAACATAAAGAAATTTATACATTACCAAACACCGACTTGCTTTCCTACACCTGCTTTTTATAATTTAATATAACTTTATTAGACTCTAGTGGGATAACTGGGTCTGATGTCCACTGTACAGTTAAAATGTAGTATAGAATTACGGGCTACATCCATTAATACATCATTGTTTAATTGATGGGGGTATACCTCTGTTAAAACGTTACAATAGACTTAGGATCCCTGGTTGTGGCACTACTTAGTACTATTCATTTAGGCCAGCCGGGATGTATATGGTTTAAATTATATAGAATCGTCGTTTAGCAGAGATAGAATTTTCCTTCCCATAGTAGCTGGTGATTACACAGTGAAGTACAGGGTCATAATCAGACATCTATTGCATTTTCTCCTATAGCCGTCTTTGGTATCCATGGTGATGGGGCACTGTTTACAATTCCGCCACGCCCCCCTCTGACGCCGGGTCGCCGGCGCTGGCCAGCGCCAATGACATCATCGGGTCTCTGCGGGCGCCGTGGACGGGCTGCACACGCGGTGTTTGGTAATGTATAAATATCTATGTTTTAATTACATGGTTGTCTTGATAAAAGGGGTAATACCCTGAAACGTTGGGATCAAACTATGTAGTTTGTATGTTTTATTATAAGTCTCTGTGAGTGCCAGCTCATTTTCCCCGCTATATATATATATATATATATATATACACACAAACACATACATCTCCAAGAGTTTAAACTATGAATGTTAATATCTTAGATTTCTAAATGTCCGGTTTGTATTTTTGTTAGCTATTGCTAATTGAGTTCTCCCAGCCTAGGTTCCTGGGTATTGTCTCTTTATTTGTTTTGTCTTCAGGTAAGACAATGACAATCCAGTATTTATTGCTTTCAATAGAAACTCGGCTACCCTAGTAAACAAAAGGTGTTTGCCTTCTTCATAGAATTTCAAAGCTTAGTGTAAATAAGGCCATTGTATTTTAGTCTCTGGGAGTTCAATTTATATGTGACCGATCTTCATGCTATTTAGAAGAGGAAGCACACAGTGTGGGATTTATACAATATATAGATTAGATTTATGATATGTCTTTGTGGCTTATCCATGCGAGTACAAATTCCACTGTAATTACTCATGCCATGCTCTAATGCGCAGGACCGTGGGAGCGACCATACGCAATTTGCGAATATGTGCACGCACAGCCGAATACGTACGCACACAGAGGCCATCTATGTGGCGTTTGTACGTAATGTGTGTGTTGCAATATTTTCTGACTTCGACATTCCACACATTAAAAAATGGAGAACAAAAATGTGGAGGGTGAAATAGGGAAAGATCAAGATCCACTTCCACCTAGTGCTGAAGCTGCTGCCACTAGTCATGGCCGAGACGATTCAATGCCATCTACATAGTCTGCCAAAGCCGATGCCCAATGTCATAGTAGAGAGCATGTAAAATCCAAAAAACTAAAGTTCAGTGAAATTACCCAAAAATCTAAATTAAAAGCGTCTGAGGAGAAGCGTAAAGTTGCCAATATGCCATTTATGACACGGAGTGGCAAGGAACGGCTGAGGCCCTGGCCTATGTTCATAGCTACTGGTTCAGCTTCACATGAGGATGAAAGCACTCATCCTCCCGCTAGAAAACTGAAAAGAGTTAAGATGGCAAAAGCACAGCAAAGAACTGTGCGTTCCTCTAAATCACAAATCCCCAAGGAGAGTCCAATTGTGTCAGTTGCGATGCCTGATCTTCCCAACACTGGACGGGAAAAGGTGGCTCCTTCCACCATTTGCACGCCCCCTGGAAGTGCTGGAAGGAGCACCCACAGTCCAGTTCCTGATAGTCAAATTGAAGATGTCACTGTTGAAGTACACCAGGATGAGGATATGGGTGCTGCTGGCGCTGGGGAGGAAATTGACAAGGAGGATTCTGATGGTGAGGTGGTTTGTTTAAGTCAGTTACGCGGGGAGACACCTGTTGTCCGTGGGATGAATATGGCCATTGAAATGCCTGGTCAAATTACAAAAAAAAAATCACCTCTTCGGTGTGGAATTATTTCAACACAAATGCGGACAACAGGTGTCAAGCCGTGTGTTGCCTTTGTCAAGCTGTAATAAGTAGGGGTAAGGACGCTAACCACCTAGGAACATCCTCCCTTATATGTCACCTGGAGCGCATTCATCAGAAGTCATTGACAAGTTCAAAAACTTTGGGTGACAGCGGAAGCAGTCCACTGACAACTAAATCCCTTCCTCTTGTACCCAAGCTCCTGCAAACCACACCACCAACTCCCTCAGTGTCAATTTCCTCCTTAGACAGGAACGCCAATAGTCCTGCAGGCCATGTCACTGGCAAGTCTGATGAGTCCTCTCCTAACTGGGATTCCTCCGATGGATCCTTGAGTGTAACGCCTACTGCTGCTGGCGCTGCTGTTGTTGCTGCTGGGAGTCGATCGTCATCTCAGAGGGGAAGTCGGAAGACCACTTGTACTACTTCCAGTAAGCAATTGACTGTCCAACAGTCCTTTGCGAGGAAGATGAAATATCACAGCAGTCATCCTGCTGCAAAGCGGATAACTCAGGCCTTGGCAGCTGTGTTGGTGTTAGACGTGTGTCCGGTATCCACCGTTAATTCACAGGGACTTAGAGAATTTCTTGAGGTAGTGTCTCCCCGGTGCCAAATCCCATCTAGGTTTCACTTCTGTAGGCGATACCGAGAATGTACACAGACGTCAAAAAGACTAACCAGTGTCCTAAAAAATGCAGTTGTACCCAATGTTCACTTAACCGTGGACAAGTGGAGCAGGGCAGACTCAGTATTATATGACTGTGACAGCCCACTGGATAGATGTATTGCCTCCCGCAGCAACAACAGCAGCAGCAGCGGCACCAGTAGCAGCATCCCGCAAACGCCAACTCGGTCCTAGGCAGGCTACACTTTGTATCACCGCTTTCCATAAGAGGCACACAGCTGACAACCTCTTACGGAAACTGAGGAACATAATCGCAGATTGGCTTACCCCAATTGGACTCTCCTGGGGATTTGTGACATCGGACAACGCCACCAATATTGTGTGTGCGTTACATGTGGGCAAATTCCAGCACGTCCCATGTTTCGCACATACAATTCATTTGGTGGTGCAGAATGTTTTAAAAAATGACAGGGGCGTGCAAGAGATGCTGTCGGTGGCCCGAAGAATTGAGGGCCACTTTTGGCATTCAGCCACTGCGTGCCGAAGACTGGAGTACCAGCAAACACTCCTGAACCTGCCCCGTAATCATCTGAAGCAAGAGGTGGTAACGAGGTGTAATTCAACCCTCTATATGCTTCAGTGGATGGAGGAGCAGCAAAAGGCCATTCAAGCCTATACCTCTGCCTACGATATAGGCAAAGGAGTCGGAATGCACCTGACTCAAGCGCAGTGGAGAATGATTTCAACGTTGTGCAAGGTTCTGCAACCCTTTGAACTTGCCACACGTGAAGTCAGTTCAGACACTGCCAGCCTGAGTCAGGTCATTCCCCTCATCAAGCTTTTGCAGAAGCAGCTGGAGAAATTGAAGGAGGAGCTAAAATGGAGTGATTCCGCTAGGTATGTGGGACTTGTGGATGGAGCCCTTAATTCACTTAACCAGGATTCACGGGTGGTCAATCTGTTGAAATCAGAGCACTACATTTTGGACACCGTGCTCAATCCTAGGTTTAAAGCCTACGTTGTATCTCTCTTTCCGGCAGACACAAGTCTGCAGAGGTTCAAAGACCTGCTGGTGAGACACTGGTCAACTCAAGCGGAACGTGACCCGGCAACAGCTCCTCCTTCACATTCTCCCGCAACTGGGGCTGCAAGGAAAAGGCTAAGAATTCTGAGCCCACCCGCTGGCGGTGATGCAGGGCAGTCTGGAGCGAGTGCTGACATCTGGTCCGGACTGAAGGACCTGCCAACAATTACTGACATGTCGTCTACTGTCACTGCATATGATTCTGTCATCATTGAAAGAATGGTGGAGGATTATATGAGTGACCGCATCCAAGTAGGCACGTCAGACAGGCCGTACGTATACTGGAAGGAAAAAGAGGCAATTTGGAGGCCCTTGCACAAACTGGCATTATTTTACCTAAGTTGCTCACCCTCCAGTGTGTACTCCAAAAGAGTGTTTAGTGCAGCCGGTCACCTTGTCAGTGATCGGCGTACGAGGTTACTTCCACAAAATGTGGAGAAGATGATGTTCATCAAAATGAATTATAATCAATTACTCCATGGAGACATTCACCATCAATTGCCTCCAGAATGTACACAGGGACCTGAGATGGTGGATTCCAGTGGGGACGAATTAATACTCTGTGAGGAGGGGGATGTACACAGTGAAAGGGGTGAGGAATCGGAGGATGATGATGAGGTGGACATCTTGTCTCTGTAGAGCCAGTTTGAGCAAGAAGAGATTGATTGCTTCTTTTTTTGGTGGGGGCCCTAACCAACCAGTCATTTCAGCCACAGTCGTGTGGCAGACCCTGTGGCTGAAATGATGGGTTTGTTAAAGTGTGCATGTCCCGTTTATACAACATAAGGGTGGGTGGGAGGGCCCAAGGACAATTCCATCTTGCACCTCTTTTTTATTTTTATTTTTCTTTGCATCCTGTGATGTTTGGGGCCAATTTTTTTTAAGTGCCATCCTGTCTGACATTGCAGTGCCACTCCTAGATGGGCCAGGTGTTTGTGCTGCCCACTTGGGTCGCTTAGCTTAGTCATCCAGCGACCTTGGTGCAAATTTTAGAACTAAAAATAATATTGTGAGGTGTTCAGAATAAACTGGAAATGAGTAGAAATTATGGTTATTGAGGTTAATAATACTATAGGATCAAAATTACCCCCAAATTCTATGATTTAAGCTGTTTTTGAAAAAAAACACCCGAATCCAAAACACACCCGATTCCGACAAAAAATTTTCAGGGAGGTTTTGCCAAAACGCGTCCGAATCCAAAACCAAAACACAAAACCCGAAATATTTCCGGTGCACATCTCTAGTTACAGCAAATAGAAGCAAGAGAATGAGCATGGGGTCCCCACGGAATAGCGATAACCAGTACCTAACTTTGCCAAACTACAAAAATCCTGCATGTGAGCATCCAGCCACAGCTCAAACAGCACTGGGCTCAAGTTCTTAAGGCAATAGGGCTTGAAAAAATGTGCAGCTAGGGCCACCTGGAACATGTAGTTCTACAATATTATGCAAAAAGGAAGAAAACACACACCACACAGTAGTTAAAATAAAATAACAAGTCATAATAGAGTGACGCAATTTGCTACTAGCAAAGCCATGAGGAGAATGAATGAACTGAAATTACCTGGAATTGTCAATACTCTTCATTCATTCATTCATTCATTCATTCATTCATTCATTCATTCATATTGCAGCTCTGCGGGCAGCAAGATGTGTTACTATAACCCATTTTTTATTTGACATATATGGCAGTTATTGGTATGGTATGTTGGAGGAGTTTGGAAAGGATAGACATTTACACACACAAACATGGTGTACTAATGTGCTCTAATTCTTCATGTCAGCAGGAAAACTGTGTATTTCCCACAACTCCCTGGTCAGTACGTGTCTGTAACCCCATTACATCTTACTGTCACAGGGTACAACTTATCAGCGGTCTGTCTGATCACCACACTGACTGGACATGAGCTGGCAGAACAAAACGCAACAGGACAGAGACAAGGAAGCGACCACAGCCTCAGACAGGAGTTCCAGAAAGAAGAGGGAGCGGATCAGGAAGAAGATTTCCTCTCTCACTGTGTTCTGTGGATCCTTAAAGAATAACAAGTATTATTTATAAATCTATACACATAAATATATATTACTGATGCATGCAATCGTAATAGCGAGGAATTAGTTAATCATTGACACCTTATAATGATGGAACTCATGGAAGCAATGGCTGAATGACAGCTCTAGGCTCTTCTGTCCAGTGTAGTATAAAATGTTGACATTCACAATTTCAACATTGTCAGAATGTGGACCCGGCCGGTTTGCATTGGAGACGGAAGTTTCCCTAACCTTAAAATAAATAAAAAAGATATCTGTGCACTCTGAGACAATCACGTAAGGCAAATGACTGTATTACAAGTCATGCATGGGTCTAACGCAGTCACGTGCGGTGGGGTGAGGCGGGTGAGGCAGAGCCTTTTCCTGTCATACTAATGTATACGCCAGAGGTTTGATTTTATAAAGTACATGAAAAATACAAAGAATATATTCGAAATATCTTATTTGCATTATTCTAATAATTTTTATAGCCAAAACGCTGGAGTTGAGTGGCCAATGCCGGGCAATTTTTTCAATCCTGGGATTGAATCCCAGCCAGTTTTAGGCTGGGATCCTGGGATTGGCCACCCTATTCTGGAGTAAAAAGTCTCACCTGCCTTACTTTTCTGCACAACTCTGGTCAAAACGCAACAAATTTCCAGCGGTGTATACTGCTGCACCTGTGTATAATGACCAGATGGAACCTTAGGCTCATATATTGTAAATCTGGCTCTGGTACTAGCCAGTGCCTCATGAGCCATTTACCTCACCGCATATCCCTGGTCTAATGTTTTTAGGGCAGACACCCCATACACATAGGGGATGCGGTCAAGATCCCGCCGAACGGGATCCCGGCGGTAGAAATCCCAACACTGGGATCCCGACCGGCACAATCCCAACATACTCTCTCTCTGTGGGTGTCCACGCCACCCATAGAGGGTGGCAAGCGCAGCGAGCCCGCAAGGGGCTGCGTTGCGCTCGCACCCTGTTGGGATTGTGCCGGTCGGGATCCCAGTGTCTGTATTACGTCCGGCGCGATCTCGTACTGATCCCACACATAGAACAAACAAGAGACATAAACAACTTACCCCCCTAAGTAGTTACACCTTAAGCAGCACAACTGTGTAGGAGCCGCTCATCGGGGTCCACGCCACCTGGTGCACCCGTTGCCGCCTTATACAGAAAAGGTGACCGTGGTAGCAGGAAGCCCGCGTTCCAGCTGACCCCAACTACTGCATTCCAATGACCAGTCTCCACAAGCACACTCCAGAGCGAATGGTCCCATATGAGCAGCGCCATGCAGGGGACTGAATTACATATATAAAAGTGAAAAGTACAGTGTAAATAGCGATAAAAAAAAAAAAGAATACAACAACTAACATCAGACACAAGAATATACAGATCAAACACAAGATGAGCATAATATAAAATTAAATTATAGAACTACATAGGCACTATTTAATTCAACAGGAGGAATCATAAACAATAAGAAACTTATAAACAAAAACTTATTTGTAAATTCTGTGTTAGGGAAAATGATCCAAAAATTTGACACACACAAACAAAAAGTGCTAGGTATGCTCAGACAGGAATTTTTGAATCCATCTAAAAAGACTAGGGAGAATCTCATTCCTTGGGCGAGTGAGTTTTCTGTGGCTAGTCCCATCAATAAACATGCTACCCAAGCACTCTGGCCAATTGTGAAATCTGACCCAGATCTGCCAGTGTTTAGAGATGCTCGACCTGTGGCAGCATTTAAATGTGGTAGCAACCTTCGCTTATTTGTACAGATATTACTGGGATAGGTGCTCCACCTCAGTATAATGTGTAAACAAAAACCACCAGGCTGCTACAAATGTAGCGGCTGCACTACTTTTAGCCACACGATTACGTGTATTTCAAGCACCCCCATTCTGACAGGATATCTGATATCTGTTGACCTGTAGTACCAGTTTTGTGGTCTACATAATTCAGTGCCCTTGTGGCTTGTAGTATGTGGGCCAAACTACCCGTACAGCTAGTGAGAGGATGGCGGACCATCGGCCAGCCATTAAGCTAACGCTTGAGGGAAGAAAAATTGATCAGCCTGTAGCAAGGCACTTTAAAGAAAAAGGACATTCTCTAGCATCCCCAAAGTATTTTTTAATTGATCACGTCCCGTTATCAGCCTTCTCATTAAGGAGTCCAAATGGATTCTGCAATTAGGCTCTACTCACCCCATGGGGCTTAATGAAAAAATAAATTGGAATACCTTGATTCCTCCTGTTAAATTAAATAGTGCCAATGTATTTCTATAATTGAATTAATGTTATGCTCATCTTGTGTTTGATCTGTATATTATTGTGCCTGATATAAATGTTATTTTTTTATTGCTATTTACACTGTACTTTTCACTTTAATATGTAATTCAGTCCCCTGCGTGGTACTGCTCATATGGGACCATTCGCTCTGGAGTGTGCTTGGAGATCGGGCGTTGGAATGCAGTAGTCAGGGCCAGCTGGAATGCGGGCTTCCTGCTATCACGGTCACACTTCCTGTGACCTCCGGAAGTGCAGCAACGGGTGCACCGGGCGGCATGGACCCTGATGAGTGGCTTCTACACAGGTGTGCTCATTAAAGTGGGACTACTTAGGGGGGTAAGTTGTTTAGGTCTCGTTTGTTGTGTGTGTATGTGGTCCTAAGAAAGGGTGCCTGACCTGAAAACGTTAGACCCATGTATGCAAAGCCAGCGCAAGCCGCTCAGCAAAGGGATGCAGTGCAGGGAGGCGCCAAATTTAAGAGGCGCTCAGCCTCTCCCTGCTCTGCATCCCTGCTGCTGCCAGCTACCACTGCGCCTGTCACACTGGATGACAGGTAGCGGCGCTGGCAGCTTGCAGCGCGGCTCCCTCCCCCTCCTCCTCCCCAGAGTGTGTATGTAGTGTACGGCCTCAACCCACACACAGCGCCGCTGACATCCCGATTCCCGTTCTGCTCAGAGGGTGGGGGCGTGTCCTAATCGCGGGAGCCAAGGCCACGCCCCTTTTGGTGGGTTTTTTTTTAAAGTCCTTGCAGCACAGTGCAGGGTGGGTGCAGTGCCTGAGCCCCCAGCCCTCAACCAGGATCATTTCGAGGGGGGAGTGTGATCACACTCCCCCCACCCACCCATACAGGAACACACAGTGGATCAGTATTAGCAGCAGCCTCTCTGCCCCACTGCAGCACAGCACACTGCAGCATGTGCTGTGCTGCCAAGATGAGAGCAGCTGCTGCCCAGTAAGGTGGGAGTGTAGCGGACCAGGGCCCCCTCTGGGCCCCTCCATCAGTCCCAGGCCCAAGTAATTAGTACCCGCTCCCTCCCCCTCGTCACTGACAGCATCCTAAAGAGCCATTGGAGTAACGGAGCCAGCGAGAAACCGGCGGAGAAGGGAGAGGAGGAGCAGCGCCCGAGCCGGGACCTCCTGCAGGTAACGAGGCCGCACTGTGGAGGGAACGAGGGCTGTACCTAGCATAGGGGGTCATTCAGAGATGAATGCAGATCGTTGAATATGCAGCCAGATCTGCGTTCATCTCTGCACATGCTCAGGGCCGCCCAGCACAAATCAAGGCTGCCCAGCATGTGTAGCGCCACCTCCCGATGCATCCGCAATTACAGTGCGATGCATCTGATGTAGGGTTGACCCCTGGCAGCAGCCTCTTTTTTTTTCCAGACACTACTATGCGGTGTAATGTGACTGACGCACACTACTGTGCTGTGTAATGTGACTGACGGACACTACTGTGCTGTGTAATGTGACTGACGGACACTACTGTGCTGTGTAATGTGACTGACGGACACTACTGTGCGGTGTAATGTGACTGACGGACACTACTGTGCGGTGTAATGTGACTGACTGACACTACTGTGCGGTGTAATGTGACTGACGGACACTACTGTGCTGTGTAATGTGACTGACGGACACTACTGTGCTGTGTAATGTGACTGACGGACACTACTGTGCTGTGTAATGTGAGTGATGGACACTACTGTGCAGTGTAATGTGACTAAAGGACACTACTGTGCAGTGTAATGTGACAAACTGACACTACTGTGCAGTGTAATGTGACTAACGGACACTACTGTGCTGTGTAATGTGACTGACGGACACTACTGTGCTGTGTAATGTGACTGATGGACACTACTGTGCTGTGTAATGTGACTGATGGACACTACTGTGCTGTGTAATGTGACTGATGGACACTACTGTGCAGTGTAATGTGACTGATGGACACTACTGTGCAGTGTAATGTGACTGATGGACACTACTGTGCTGTGTAATGTGACTGATGGACACTACTGTGCAGTGTAATGTGACTAAAGGACATACTATGTGGTGTAATGTGACGAGCGAACAATACTGTGCAGTGTAATGGGACTAGCGAACTCTACTATGCAGTGTAATGTGACTAACGGACACTACTGTGCAGTGTAATGTGACTAACGGACACTACTGTGCAGTGTAATGTGACAAACTGACACTACTGTGCAGTGTAATGTGACTAGCGAACAATACTGTGCAGTGTAATGTGACTAACGGACACTACTGTGCAGTGTAATGTGACTAATGGACACTGCTATGAGGTGTAATGTGACTAGCGAACACTACTGTGCGGTGTAATGTGACTAGCGAACACTATTGTGCGGTGTAATGTGACTAGCGAACACTACTGTGCAGTGTAATGTGAATTGGTACTATTCTGTGGCCCCTATATTTCTCGAACGTCCTAGTGGATGCTGGGGACTCCGTAAGGACCATGGGGAATAGACGGGCTCTGCAGGAGACAGGGCACTTCAAGAAAGAATTTGGATACTGGTGTGCTCTGGCTCCTCCCTCTATGTCCCTCCTCCAGACCTCAGTTTGAATCTGTGCCCGGACGAGCTGGGTGCTACTTAGTGAGCTCTCCTGAGCTTGCTAAAAAGAAAGTATTTTGTTAGGTTTTTTTATTTTCAGAGAGATCTGCTGGCAACAGGCTCTATGCTACATGGGACTGAGGGGAGAGAAGCAGCCCTACTCACCGAAGATAGGTCCTAGGCTACTGGACACCATTAGCTCCAGAGGGATCGTACACAGGATCGCACCCTTGGTCGTCCGATCCCGGAGCCGCGCCACCGTCCCCCTCGCAGAGCCAGAAGCCGGTGTCTGAAGCAAGAAGACGTCGAAATCGGCGGCAGAAGACTCCAGTCTTCATATGAGGTAGCGCACAGCACTGCAGCTGTGCGCCATTGCTCCCACACTAACCCACACACTCCGGTCACTGTAGGGTGCAGGGCGCAGGGGGGGGCGCCCTGGCCAGCAATTAGGAACCTCTTGGCAAAAAGCAGCATATATACAGTTGGGCACTGTATGTATGCATGAGCCCCCGCCATTATTTTACACACAAACGCGGGACAGAAGCCCGCCGCTGAGGGGGCGGGGCTTCTTCCTCAGCACTCACCAGCGCCATTTTCTCTCCACAGCTCCGCTGAGAGGAAGCTCCCCAGGCTCTCCCCTGCAGAATCACGGTAGAAGAGGGTAAAAAGAGAGGGGGGGCACATAAATTTGGCGCAAAAACAGTATATACAGCAGCTACTGGGTTAACACTAAGTTACTGTGTGATTCCTGGGTCATATAGCGCTGGGGTGTGTGCTGGCATACTCTCTCTCTGTCTTTCCAAAAGGTCTTGTGGGGGAACGGTCTTCAAATAGAGCATCCCCTGTGTGTGTGGTGTGTCGGTACGCTTGTGTTGGCATGTTTGACGAGGAAGGCTATGTGGAAACAGAGCGGGAACAAATGAATGTGGGGTCGCCGCCGACGACACCCGATTGGATGGATATGTGGAAGGTTTTAAATGATAATGTTAATTCCTTGCATAAAAGGTTGGATAAAGCTGAAGCCTTGGGACAGTCAGGGTCTCAACCCATGCCTGGTCCTATGTCGCAGAGGCCGTCAGGGTCTCAGAAGCGCCCACTATCCCAAATTGTTGACACAGATATCGACACGGATTCTGACTCCAGTGTCGATGGCGATGAGGCAAAGTTACAGCCTAAAATGGCTAAAGCCATCCGCTACATGATTATAGCAATGAAGGATGTGTTGCACATCACAGAGGAAACCCCAGTCCCTGACAAGAGGGTTTATATGTATGGGGGAAAAAGGCAAGAGGTGGCCTTTCCCCCTTCACATGAGTTTAATGAGTTATGTGAAAAGGCTTGGGAATCTCCAGATAGGAAACTGCAGATTTCCAAACGGATGCTTATGGCGTATCCCTTCCCGCCAACGGACAGGCTACGCTGGGAATCCTCCCCTAGGGTGGACAAAGCTCTAACATGCTTATCCAAGAAGGTAGCCCTGCCGTCACAGGATACGGCCACCCTAAAGGATGCTGCTGATAGAAAGCAGGAGGGTATCCTGAAGTCCATTTATACACATTCAGGTACCTTACTAAAGCCGGCGATTGCGTCGGCCTGGATGTGTAGTGCGGTAGCAGCATGGACAGATACCTTATCTGAGGAACTTGATACCTTGGATAAGGATACTATATTACTAACCCTGGGGCATATAAAAGACGCTGTCATATATATGAGAGATGCCCAAAGAGACATTAGCCTACTGGGCTCTAGAATAAATGCAATGTCGATTTCTGCCAGAAGGGTCCTGTGGACTCGGCAATGGACAGGCGATGCCGACTCAAAAAGGCACATGGAGGTTTTACCTTACAAGGGTGAGGAATTGTTTGGGGACGATCTCTCGGACCTGGTCTCCACAGCTACGGCTGGAAAGTCAAATTTTTTGCCATATGTGCCCTCACAACCTAAGAAAGCACCGTATTACCAAATGCAGTCCTTTCGATCACAAAAAGGCAAGAAAGTCCGAGGTGCGTCCTTTCTTGCCAGAGGCAGGGGTAGAGGAAAGAAGCTGCACAATACAACTAGTTCCCAGGAACAGAAGTCCTCCCCGGCTTCCACTAAATCCACCGCATGACGCTGGGGCTCCACAGGCGGAGCTAGGCCCGGTGGGGGTGCGTCTCCGAAATTTCAGCCACAAGTGGGTTCACTCCCAAGTGGATCCCTGGGCTATAGAGATTGTGTCTCAGGGATACAAGCTGGAATTCGAAGAGATGCCCCCTCACCGTTACCTTAAATCGGCCCTGCCAGCTTCCCCCTTAGAGAGGGAAATAGTGTTAGCTGCAATTCACAAATTGTATCTTCAGCAGGTGGTGGTAAAGGTTCCCCTCCTTCAACAGGGAAGGGGTTACTATTCGACCATGTTTGTGGTACCGAAACCGGATGGTTCGGTCAGACCCATATTGAATTTAAAATCCCTGAACATATACCTGAAAAGGTTCAAGTTCAAAATGGAATCGCTCAGAGCGGTCATCGCAAGCCTGGAAGGGGGGGATTTTATGGTGTCTCTGGACATAAAGGATGCATACCTTCATGTCCCCATTTATCCACCTCATCAGGCGTACCTCAGATTTGTGGTACAGGATTGTCATTACCAATTCCAGACGTTGCCGTTTGGTCTCTCCACGGCACCGAGAATATTTACCAAGGTAATGGCGGAAATGATGGTGCTCCTGCGAATGCAAGGGGTCACAATTATCCCATACTTGGACGATCTCCTCATAAAGGTGAGGTCCAGAGAGCAGTTGCTGATCAGCGTAGCACGCTCTCGGGAAGTGTTACAACAGCACGGCTGGATTCTGAATATTCCAAAGTCGCAGCTGATTCCTACGACGCGTCTGCCCTTCCTGGGCATGATTCTGGACACAGACCAGAAGAAGGTTTTTCTCCCGACGGAGAAGGCTCAGGAACTCATGACACTGGTCAGAGACCTCTTAAAACTAAAACAGGTGTCGGTGCATCACTGCACGCGAGTCCTGGGAAAGATGGTGGCATCGTACGAGGCCATTACCTTCGGCAGGTTCCATGCGAGGACCTTTCAATGGGATCTGTTGGACAAGTGGTCCGGATCACATCTACAGATGCATCGGCTGATCACCCTATCCCCCAGGGCCAGGGTGTCTCTGCTGTGGTGGCTGCAGAGTGCTCACCTTCTCGAAGGCCGCAGATTCGGCATTCAGGACTGGGTCCTGGTGACCACGGATGCAAGCCTCCGAGGGTGGGGGGCAGTCACACAGGGAAGAAATTTCCAAGGGGTGTGGTCAAGTCAGGAGACTTGCCTTCACATCAATATCCTGCAACTAAGGGCCATATACAACGCCCTAAGTCAAGCGGAGAACCTGCTTCGCGACCAATCGGTGCTGATTCAGTCAGACAACATCACCGCTGTGGCTCATGTAAACCGCCAAGGCAGCACAAGGAGCAGGGTGGCGATGGCGGAAGCCACCAGAATTCTTTGCTGGGCGGAGAATCACGTAAGAGCACTGTCAGCAGTGTTCATTCCGGGAGTGGACAACTGGGAAGCAGACTTCCTCAGCAGGCACGACCTCCACCCGGGAGAGTGGGGACTTCATCAAGAAGTCTTCGCGCAGATTGCAGGTCGGTGGGAACTGCCACAGGTGGACATGATGGCATCCCGCCTCAACAAAAAGCTGCAGAGGTATTGCGCCAGGTCAAGAGACCCTCAGGCGATAGCTGTAGACGCACTAGTGACACCGTGGGTATTCCAGTCGGTTTATGTATTTCCTCCTCTTCCTCTCATACCCAAGGTGCTGAGAATCATAAGAAAAAGAGGAGTGAGGACAATACTCGTTGTTCCGGATTGGCCAAGAAGGACTTGGTATCCAAAGCTGCAAGAAATGCTCACAGAGGACCCATGGCCTCTGCCTCTAAGACAGGACCTGTTGCAACAGGGACCCTGTCTGTTCCAAGATTTACCGTGGCTGCGTTTGACGGCATGGCGGTTGAACGCCGGATCCTAGCAGAAAAAGGCATTCCGGATGAGGTTATTCCTACGCTGATAAAGGCTAGGAAGGACGTGACGGCTAAACATTATCACCGTATATGGTGAAAATATGTTGCTTGGTGTGAGGCCAGGAAGGCCCCTACGGAGGAATTCCAGCTGGGCCAGTTCCTTCACTTCCTACAGTCGGGAGTGACTTTAGGCCTAAAATTGGGTTCCATTAAGGTCCAGATTTCGGCCCTATCCATTTTCTTTCAAAAGGAACTGGCTTCTCTTCCTGAAGTCCAGACGTTTGTAAAGGGAGTGCTGCATATTCAGCCTCCTTTTGTGCCTCCAGTGGCACCTTGAGATCTTAACGTGGTGTTGAGTTTCCTGAAGTCACACTGGTTTGAGCCAATCAAAACCATGGAGTTAAAATTTCTCACCTGGAAGGTGGTCATGCTATTAGCCTTGGCTTCAGCTAGGCGTGTGTCAGAATTAGCGGCTCTGTCACATAAAAGCCCCCATCTGGTTTTCCATATGGACAGGGCAGAATTGCGGACCCGTCCACAATTTCTGCCAAAGGTGGTGTCATCCTTTCATATGAACCAACCTATTGTGGTGCCTGTGGCTACTCGTGACTTGGAGGATTCCGAGTTACTAGATGTGGTCAGGGCTTTGAAGGTTTATGTAGCCAGAACGGCTAGAGTCAGGAAAACTGAGTCGCTGTTTATCCTGTATGCACCCAACAAGCTGGGTGCTCCTGCTTCAAAGCAAACTATTGCTCGCTGGATCTGTAACACGATTCAGCAAGCTCATTCTGCGGCTGGATTGCCGCTTCCAAAATCAGTAAAAGCCCACTCCACAAGGAAGGTGGGCTCTTCTTGGGCGGCTGCCCGAGGGGTCTCGGCATTACAGCTTTGCCGAGCGGCTACTTGGTCAGGTTCGAACACTTTTGCAAAGTTTTACAAGTTTGATACCCTGGCTGAGGAGGACCTTGTGTTTGCTCATTCGGTGCTGCAGAGTCATCCGCACTCTCCCGCCCGTTTGGGAGCTTTGGTATAATCCCCATGGTCCTTACGGAGTCCCAACATCCACTAGGACGTTAGAGAAAATAAGATTTTACTTACCGGTAAATCTATTTCTCGTAGTCCGTAGTGGATGCTGGGCGCCCGTCCAAAGTGCGGACTTCTTCTGCAATACTTGTATATAGTTATTGCTTAAATAAGGGTTATGTTGGTTGCATCAGGGTTGTTCTGATGCTCCGTTGTTGTTCATACTGTTAACTGGGTAAGTTTATCACAAGTTATACGGTGTGATTGGTGTGGCTGGTATGAGTCTTGCCCTGGATTCCAAAATCCTTTCCTTGTACTGTCAGCTCTTCCGGGCACAGTTTCTTTAACTGAGGTCTGGAGGAGGGACATAGAGGGAGGAGCCAGAGCACACCAGTATCCAAATTCTTTCTTGAAGTGCCCTGTCTCCTGCGGAGCCCGTCTATTCCCCATGGTCCTTACGGAGTCCCCAGCATCCACTACGGACTACGAGAAATAGATTTACCGGTAAGTAAAATCTTATTTTTTGGCGCTTCCCCCTGCTGGGGGAAGTGGCATGTGTAAAAGGGTGCTCTACCTGGCTCAGTGTGTAAAAGGGTGCTCTACCTGGAATAATGTGTGACTGGCTATACCTGGTGCAATAGGTAAAAGGGGGCTATATCTGGTGTAATGAATATAAGGGGCACTACCTGGCGTAATGTATATAAGTGGTACTACTGTGTTGCGTAATTTTGAATAATGTTGACCACTGTGCGTCATAATTATTTTACACCCCTATATATTATGTAATTTTTTTATGACCCTATATTTATGGATCTTGAGGGGGGCGGGGGCAAAATGTCTAGTTACAGCTCTGAGGATGAGATCGGTCACATTTGTATTTGTAGAAAGGCGCAAAATTGATAGTTTGCAGGAGGGCGCCGAACACCCTAGCACCGGCCCTGCATGTATGACTTCTAATACAGTAATTTGCCTTACATGAGTACTGTTTCTCCATTGGAACTTAATACACACATGAAGTGAGCACCTGAGCAAGCTGTTATTTTGTGGCAGAAGCTGGATATTATATATATATATATATATATATATATATAATGTTGTTCAGCCATGTGCAGGGATAGAGAGGGCTGTTTCTGCAGTGCTCAGTCTTCTCTCCCTGCTGTCTAGAGTGGGGAAGAAGTACCCCCTCTCCTCTTGGCGTCAATGGGTGGCTGAAGCGGACTGTGGTGCCTACATGGTGGCTGGCTGGATCAGTTCAGCACTGGGCACTGACAGGGTGCTGGGCGGCTAAGGGCCACGGCTGCCCCCGATGGGACAGTACAGACAGTGCCCGGCAGCAGAGCCGGCCATAGGCATAGGCAAACTAGGCAATTGCCTAGGGCATTTGATATGCCTAGGGGCATCAGCAGCTTCTGATTAAAATGATATGCGGCATGCCTATATTCTGTGTGTAGCATTTCATATGCATATACAGCCACAGTCTCACACAATATATAGGCATGCTGCATATCATTTTAATCAGCAGAAGCTGCTTTTGCATCCTAGCCACATAGCAATGCAAATAAGATGCATTTTCATAAAAAAAATGTGTTCCCGATGTTAGCATTGAGGCAAGATTTATGAGGACACATCTGTATCCAGGCAGAGGTCACAGTGTTAGTGGCAGGGTGAGTGCTGTGTGCATGTGAGTGGGTTGGTTGTGCAGTAGTGTTCAGAATATGTGTAAGGAGCATTATGTGTGTCATGTAAAAATGCATTAATAATGTGCAACATGTGTGTAAGGGGCACTATGTGTGTCATTATGTGTATAAGGGCATTAATAATGTGCGGCATATGTGTAACAGGGTACTACTGTATGTGTGTCATTATGTGTATAGGGGCACTAATAATGTGCAGCAAATGTGTATGGGGCACTATTTGTGTCATTATGTGAATAAGGGCATTAATAATGTGCGGCATATGTGTAACAGGGTACTACTGTATGTGTGTCATTATGTGTATAGGGGCACTAATAATGTGCAGCAAATGTGTATGGGGCACTATTTGTGTCATTATGTGAATAAGGGCATTAATAATGTGCGGCATATGTGTAACAGGGTACTACTGTATGTGTGTCATTATGTGTATAGGGGCACTAATAATGTGCAGCAAATGTGTATGGGGCACTATTTGTGTCATTATGTGAATAAGGGCATTAATAATGTGCGGCATATGTGTAACAGGGTACTACTGTATGTGTGTCATTATGTGTATAGGGGCACTAATAATGTGCAGCAAATGTGTAGGCGGCACTGTGTGTGTCATTATGTGTATAAGGGCATTAATAATGTGCAGCATATGTGTAAGGGACATTATGTGTAAAAGGGCATTAATAAAGGTTGTCATAATGTGTAAGGCACATTATGTTTATAAGGACATTAATAATGTGTGTCATATGTGTAAGGGACATTACTGTGTGGCATTATGTGTATAAGTTGCTCTACTATGTGGCATTGCATATAGAAAGGGCACTACTGTGTCGTCTAATGTGAATAAAGAGCAATAGGGTGTGGTGTAATGTGAATAAGGATCAATTCAGTGTGATGTAATGTGAATAAGGGGCTCTACTGTGAGGAGTAACGTTTATAAGGTAAAGTGATACTACTGTGGGATGTAATATGAATTATGGACACTATCGCATGATCAAATGTGAATAAAGTTGCAGTACTGTGTGGCGTAATTGGAATTGGGGTTACTATTGTGTTGTCATGCCCCTTGCCAGCAAAAACACACCCCTTTTTGGACTGTGCGCCAAATGTGCAAACTGTTCCTATTTAAAATATAGGGGGTACAAACACCAAAATAAGGATTGTTATGGATGAGGGGTGGTGGTGCTGGGAAAGAGGTGCAAGGTCAGAGGCGGAACCAGCGGTGGTGCTAGGGGGCACCAGCCAAAATCTTGCCTAGGGCATCATATTGGTTAAGGCCAGCTCTGCCCGGCAGAGAGGAGGAGCTGAAGGTGGGAGGTGTAGAGAGAGACTGGGCAGGGTTGGTTCTGTCCTCCGGTGTGCTGCTTCGTTGCTGCTGGGACTGCCGGCAGCGTACTAATCATGAGTCAGTCTGACTCACGATTAGTACTGCTGTTAATACCAGTGACTGCGGACCCCGGTGCAATGGCCTGGTAATCGATCCACCTCAGAGTGGAGAGAGTGTATGGGGGACTGTGTGCTAGGGCCCCGGCATGACTACCCCTGTCGCCCCTCCTATAATCCGGCTCTGGGCATTTGTAGTTAGTCTGTCACTTAGACACAGATGAGGGAGAAGAAGGTGAGCCCCAAGTACTAGCATCAGAATGGTGTAAGTGGTAACGATAAAACAATATTTTATCAAAGAAGAAAGAGGAGGATATTTTTTTTTATGCTAAACTGTGTAACATTTCATTGCAACCCATCTCTATGTCTTTTTTTCAAACATGGTCCAGGTTTTAAGTATATCCATGCTTAGCTACAGGTGACTTTATTAGCAGCTCAGCCAATTTGATTTAACCATCTGCACTGAGCCATGGATATACCTAAAACCTGGACTATTGGGGTGTCCTGGGGACTGCATTTGAAAATCTCTGTACTAGAGGGAAGGTAGGGATTAAGGTTAGCATACCGGTGGGGTAAAGTGAGATGCTGGCTTTGCAGCATCACTTTTCTGCATCGAGGATCACAGCAGGAGCTTAGCGTTCAGCTGACGCCTGCCCCATCCAGATCACTGTGTAAAAAAACAGGATTTTAATATCTCCCGGTAAATCCTTTTCTCCTAGTCCGTAGAGGATGCTGGGGTCCACTTCATGACCATGGGGTACAGACGGTTCCGCAGGAGCCATGGGCACTCTTAAGACTTTTCAATGGGTGTGAACTGGCTCCTCCCTCTATGACCCTCCTCCAGACCTCAGTCATAGGAACTGTGCCCAGGGAGACGGACATTTCGAGGAAAGGATTTACTTTAATACTAGTTGTGAGATACATACCAGCTCACACCTCAACCATGCCGCACACATGGCAATCAACACACGCCAACAGGCATGAACCAATCGCAGCAACCTGCTGAACTAATATAACACAACTTGTGTAATTCTAATAACCAAACTGCAGGTAAAGGACGCACTGGGACGGGCGCCCACCATCCTCTACAGACTAGGAGAAAAGGATTTACCGGTAGGTATTAAAATCCTGTTTTCTCATACGTCCTAGAGGATGCTGGGGTCCACTTCATGACCATGGGGTTTATACCAAAGCTCCAGTACGGGCGGGAGAGTGTGGATGACCCTGCAGCACCGATTGACCAAACTTGAGGTCCTCATCGGCCAAGGGGGGTAATTCCAAGTTGATCGCGGCAGGAAATTTTTTAGCAGTTGGGCAAAACCATGTGCACTGCAGGAAGGGGGGGGGGGCGGCAGATATAACAATTGCAGAGAGAGTTAGATTTGGGTGGGTTATTTTGTTTCTGTGCAGGGTAAATACTGGCTGCTTTATTTTTACACTGCAATTTAGATTGCAGATTGAACTCACCACACCCAAATCTATCTCTCTCTGCACATGTTACATCTGCCCCCCCTGCAGTGCACATGGTTTTGCCCAACTGCTAACAAAGTTCCTGCTGCGATCAACTCGGAATTACCCCCAAGGTGTCAAACTTGTAGAATTTTGCAAATGTGTTTGACCCTGACCAAGTAGTTGCTCGACAAAGTTGTAATGCCGAGACCCCCCGGGCAGCCGCCCAGGATGAGCCCACCTTCCTAGTGGAACGGGCCTTCACCGACGTCGGTAACGGCAATCCAGCCATAGTATGAGCTTGCTGGATGGTAGCTCTGATCCAACGTGCAATAGTCTGCTTGGAAGCAGGATACCCAATCTTGTTGGGAGCATACAGAACAAAGACTCTGTTTTCCGTATTCGAGCTGTTCTAGCAACATAAATCTTCAAAGCCCTAACCACAACTAGAGACTTTGACTCAGTGAACGTGTCAGTAACTACTGGCACCACAGTAGGTTGGATATGTGGAACGAGGAAACCTCCTTTGGAAGAAAATGTTGACGAGTACTCAACTCTGCCCTATCTTCATGGAAGATCAGGTAAGGGCTCTTGTGAGACAAGGCCCCCAATTCAGACACCCGCCGTGCGGATGCCAACGCCAAAAGCATCACCACTTTCCAAGTGAGAAACTTCAACTCTCTCTCCTGTAGAGGCTCAAACCAATCTGAATGAAGGAACTGCAACACCACATTAAGGTCCCATGGTGCCACTGGAGGCACTAATGGAGGCTGGATGTGCAGCACCCCTTTCACGAAGGTCTGAACCTCAGGAAGAGAGGCCAATTGTTTTTGGAAGAACACTGACAAGGCCGAAATCTGGACCTTGATTGATCCCAATCGGAGGCCCGCCTCCACACCAGCCTGCAGAAAATGGAGAAAACGTGCCAACTGAAACTCTTCCATAGGAGCCTTCTTGGATTCGCACCAAGATATATATTTTCTCCAAATACGGTGGTAATGTTTCGACGTTACTCCTTTCCTGGCCTGAATAAGAGTGGGGATGACTTCCTTGGGAATACCCTTTCGGGCTAGGATCCGGCGCTCAACAGCCACACTGTCAAACATAGCCGCGGTAAGTCTTGATACACGCACGGCCCCTGCAGCAGCAGGTCCTCGCGAAGAGGAAGAGGCCGAGGATCTTTTATGAGCAACTCCTGAAGATCTGGGTACCAAGCCCTCCTTGGCCAGTCTGGGGCAATGAAGATTGCTCGAACTTTTGTTCTTCTTATGATCCTGAGCACTTTTGGGATCAGCGGAAGTGGAGGGAAGACATACACCGACCGGAAAGCCCACTGGGCCACTCACGCAATCACCGCTATTGCTTGAGGGTCTCTCGACTTGAAACAATATCTCTGAAGATCCTTGTTTAGACGAGATGCCATCATGTCTACTTGAGGAACTCCCCAAAGACTTGTCACCTCTGCAAAGACTTCTTGGTGGAGGCCCCACTCTCCTGGATGGAGATCGTGTCTGCTGAGGAAGTCTTCTTCCCAGTTGTCTACTCCCGGAATGAAAATTGCCGAAAGAGCCTTTACATGTTTTTCTGCCCAGAGGAGGATTTTGTCACCTCTGCCATCGCCGCTCTGCTTTTGTTCCGGCCTGCCTGTTTATGTACGCGACTGCTGTTACATTGTCCGACTGGATCTGCACAGGATGGATCTTGAAGAAGATGTACTGCTTGTTGAAGGCCGTTGTAAATGGCTCTTAATTCCAGCACGTTTATGTGAAGGCAGGCTTCCTGACTTGACCATTTTTCTTGGAAGCTTTCTCCCTGAGTGACAGCTCCCCAGCCTCGGAGACTTGCATCCGTGGTCACCAGGAGCCAATCCTGAATCCCGAATCTGCGTCCCTCTAGTAGGTGAGAGCTGTGTAACCACCACAGGAGTGAAATCCTGGCTTTTGACGACAGGATTATTTTTCGGTGCATGTGTAGGTGGGAACCCGACCACTTGTCCAACAGGTCCCACTGGAAAACTCTGGCATGGAACCTGCGCCAAACTGTATGGCCTCGTAGGCCGCCACCATTTTCCCCAACAACCGAATGCACTGATGGATCGACACACTTGTTGGCTTCAATATCTGTTTTACCATTTTCTGGATTTCCAGAGCCTTTTCCACCGGAAGAAAAACTCTCTGAACTTGTGTGTCCAGGATCATCCCGAGAAAAGACAATCTTGTCGTCGGTTCCAACTGTGACTTTGGATAATTTATGATCCAACCGTGTTGTTGAAGTATGGACAGGAGAGCGTGATGTTTTGTAATAACTGCTCCCTGGATCTTGCCTTTATCAGGAGATCATCCAGATAAGGAATTATATTGACTCATTTTTTGACGCAGGAGAACCATCATCTCCGCCATCACCTTGGTGAATACCCTCGGTGCCATGGAGAGACCGAAAGGCAACGTCTGGAATTGGTAATGGCAATCCTGAACCGCGAATCTCAGATAAGCCTGGTGAGGAGGATAAATGGGAACATGCAGGTAAGCATCCTTTATGTCTACCGACACCATGTAGTCCTCCTCCTCCAGACTGGAAATCACTGCCCGGAGTGATTCCATCTTGAACCAATTCAAGTAGAAATTAAGGTTTTTAAGGTTTAGGATCGGTCTGACCGAGCCGTCCGGCTTGGGAACTTCAAAAAGGCTTGAATAAAACACCTCCCCTTGTTGTGACAAAGGTACCAGGACTAAGACCTGATCCTGACAATTTTTGGAAGAGAAGCTGGCAAGGTCGATTTGAAAAATCGGCATGGGGGAACGTCTTGAAACTCCAGCTTGTATCCCTGGGACACTATTTTCAACACCCAGGGATCCAGGCCAGACAGAATCCAACCTTGGCTGAACAGTTTGAGACGTGGCCCCACCCGAGCGGCCTCCCGCAAGGGAGCCCCAGCGTCATGTTAAAGATTTGGCAGAAGTAGGGGTAGACTTCTGCTCCTGGGAACCTGAAGCCACTGTGGACTTCTTTTCCTTTCCCCTACCTGCAAAGAAGGGGGAACCTCTCGCTTTTTTTATTTATTGGGCCGAAAGGACTGCATATGAGAGTGATATGTCTTTTTTGCCGATGCAGGCGCAGAGGGCAAAAATGTTGACTTACCTGCGGTAGCCGCCAAGACTAACGCATCTAGTCCATCGCCAAATAAGGCCTCACCTTTATATGGGAGAGCCTCCATATTTCTTTTGGAATCTGCATCTGCGTTCCACTGGCGAATCCACAACGCCCGCCGAGCCGATACTGCCATGGTAGCGGCTTGTGAACTCAAGAGTCCAATATCTTTCATCGCTTCTAGCATGTATGTGGCAGCGTCTTTGATATTCCCTAACTTAAGGAGTATCTCATCTTTGTCAATCGTGTCAATATCAGATGACAAGCTTTCTGACCATTTTTCAATAGCGCGACTCACCCACGCGCAAGCAATTGTGGGCCTGAGCAGCGTACCATTGGTAACATAAATGGATTTCAATGTAGTTTCCATCTTTCGGTCTGCTGGCTCCTTTAGTGAAGCCGTGCCAGGTGCAGGGAGAATTACCTTCTTTGTCAACCTGGACAGTGCACTGTCTAACACAGGGGGTGACTCACATTTTTTTCTGTCCTCTACCGGGAAAGGATAAGCTATCTGAATTCTCTTGGGAATACAATTTTTTTTTCCGGGATTCACCCACATCCCCTCAAAGAGAGTATTAAGCTCGTGAGAAGGGGGAAAAGTGACCTTGGATTTCTTTTCTATATAGAAATAAGCCTTCTCCTGAGGTACAGGAGTGGCTTCCGTGACTTCCAGAACATCCCTTATAGCCACAATCATATATTGTATATATATATTTTTTTAAATCGTTTATTTAATTTTCAGGTTATAAAGGGTTACAACAACTCCCCACCTCATGTGTGGTGAGTCTTTTAGTTAGACAATATAATACTAAGAGCAGAGATAAAACTACGAGAAACAGCGATAAAATATACATCGGGAGTAACAGAAGTAGTTCAATCGGATGGGAACCAAAAATTAAACTCGTGACTATAGCAGTAGAGAGAAGAGGACTAAAGACAGAGTAAGAAGAGAGAGAGGAAGAGAAGGGAAAGACGGGGAGGGTATAGAGTAGGGGGAGAAAAAACAGAGTTGGGGGGGGGGGGAACCGCCGATGCACCTCCGGACGTCAAAATCCATGCTCAGAGCGCCAGTGCAAAATGGGAGGTAATACTTAAGGAACACGAAGAGGGAACCCTAGGGGTAAACCCACATTTACTCGACAGGTTAGTAGACTACAGAAGTTATAGTAGGAGAGCCTCCGAGCCCCCGGGGGAGCGTATTCTACTTGCGGGAGCCTGAGAGTCGAACCATTGTTCCCAAATCAGAAGAAACTGGAAAGATCTATTATGAAAGTATGCAGTGATTTTTTCCATGCTTGCGAAGTACCATACTTTATCGATGACCTGCTTAATAGGAGGGGCCTCCCTCTGTTTCCATTGGAGGGCAATTGAGCACCGGGCCGCATTTAAGATCTGTGTCAGTAATTTACCGGCGTTTGGGGGTGCGTTAACAATGGGGAGGCCTAGTAGAAAAGACCAAGGGTCTTTGTATATCTGGGTCTGGAGCACTGTACTCATCAGGCGTGCGACTGAATCCCAAAATAGCATGATCTTAGGGCACGTCCACCAGATGTGGAGGAAAGAGCCATGACCGCCGCATCCTCTCCAGCACATGGGCGAAGAGGAGGGAAACATTTTGTGGAGTCTAGAGGGGACAAAATACCACCTATATAATATTTTATAGGCATTTTCCTTTACTAGGGTTGAGATGGAGGATTTCGCGGCCGCAGTGAAGACATCCGACCAGTCATAGTCAGCAGGCAGCGGTCCTAGGTCCCGTTCCCACTGGAGCACAAAGGCCGGGGTCGCCGGCTGGCCCCACGCCTGAAGAAGGGAGTACAGTAGGGAAATGATTCCTCGGACAAGCGGTTTGTGATAGCAATAGGACTCCAGGGTGGATAAAGATTGGAACGGGGACGAGTTCGATAGAGAAGAGACGAAATGTCTTAACTGGAAATAGGTAAAAGGATTCGCTTCCGGGAAGTTATATTTTGACATGATATCCGGTAAAGGTGCACAGGCACCCTCGGACAGCACATCCAGGACAAAGCGGATATTCCTTTCCAACCATGGTCGAGAGCGGGTCAGAGAATGACCCGGGGCGAAAGAAGGGTTATCCCACAAGGGGGTAAGCGCAGAGGGGGATGACAGCAGGTGAAAGTGACGAGTGCAGAAGTCCCAGATCTGACAAGTGAATTCCAGCACAGGGTGCAGTTGCAAATGAGGGGATCTAGCTCTAGAGGGGGATAAGAGTAAGGACGACAAAGATGGAGTGTGGCTAAGCTCCGTTTCCAACTGGAGCCAACGGATGGACTGCGTAGGGGCGAACCAAGCCACCGCTTGGCTAAGATGAGTGGCCAAATAGTAAAGGCGGATATCTGGGAAACCTCTACCCCCATCTTCTACTGGCTTGCGTAAAGTAGAGAAACCTATCCTAGGGACCTTATTTCTCCACACAAAGCGGAGCAACCAAGAGTGGACTTGTGCCAAGACGGAATATGGTACTTTCACTGGTAGCGTCTGAAATAGATAAAGTAGGTGGGGGACAATGTTCATTTTCAGAGCTACTATACGACCTAGCCAGGAAATAATCAAAGATTGCCATTTATGGAGGTCGGCCTTAAGGTTTTTAAGTAATGGTGAGAAGTTTTCCTTAAACAGGTCTCCGTATCGGCGTGTAGTAAAGATCCCCAAGTATCGGATTTTAGAAGCGCACCATGAGAATTTAAAGTTGGTTTGCATACGGGACAGTTGAGGAGGGGGAATGTGGAAGGGGAGAGCTTCCGTTTTAGACCAATTAACTTTATATCCCGAAACGTGTCCGTATTCAGATAGAAGGTCAAAAAGGTTCGGTAGAGAAGTGTGCGGTGAGGAAAGCGAGAGGAGGACATCGTCTGCGAACAGGGAAATCTTGTAAACAGAGCCCCCCCACCTCCAACCCTCCAATGTCGGTCGAGGCTCGGATACGGGCTGCTAATGGTTCAATTAATATATTGTATATTTTTAGCCAATTTATGATCTATTTCCCTGGAATCACTATCATCGACACAAGAATCAGCGTCCGTGTCGGTATCCGTATTCACAACATTTGCAAATGGTCTTTTATGTGACCCAGAGGGGTCGCCTGCGGATGGAAGAACAGAATCCTGAAAAATCACATCTTCCACAGATTTTCTCCAGCATTCAGCATGAGATTCAGCCTTATCCAATCTCCTATTGATATGAGGCATACTATTTATTTCACCCATGCAGGCTCTTGGTGTGCCGGCAGCACCACCACATTACAACTCTGTGTCCCTAAAATGCCTTCCTCCAGGGAGGAACTCCCTGCCTCAGACATGTCACATACGTGTACAACACACACTCAAAGACACACTGGGACTTATAGGGGACAGACCCACAGTAAAATCTGTCAGAGGGACACAGTTTAGGAGCAGCCAGCTCACAACCCAGCACCACAGAAAAAATCCCCGTGCTGCTTACTTTGTACACAGAGACAAAATCCCCATGTCGCGTACTCAGTACACAGAAACCTTTAAGCGCTATTATATTATGAACAATATGTTTTAGCACCCAGGCCCCCCCTTTTTTTCACCCTGATACTTGTTCAGAAGTGTAGGAGGTCCAGCTTTTTCTCTGCAGTCTGAGAGAGAAAATGGCGCTGAGCAGTGTGCTGGCTGACTGAGGAGGAAGCTCCGCCCCCGCAATGGCGCTTTTCTCCTCAGAGATTTTTCACATAATATTTTTACTGGCGGGGGTAGGGCTGTGCCTTGGCATCTTATGCCCCCTTTTATCCAGTTTACAAGGTTATTTGCTGCCCAGGGCGCCCCCCCTGCACCCTGCAGTGCCTTTGTATGTGTGGACAGCAATGGCGTGCTGCGCTCCCGCCAGCCGCGCGGTACCTCAGCCGTCACTTTACTTGATTGAAGATCTGTCTTCTTACACTCACCTGTCTTCTGACTTCTGGCTATGTGAGGGGGGTGACGGCGTGCTGTGGGAGTGAGCATCTAGACATGGCTAGCATTCAGTTTCCTTCAGGAGCTAATGGTGTCCTGTCAGCCAGAAGCAGAGCCATGAAACTCTTCCGGAAGTTGGTTCCTACTTCTGCCCCCTCAGTCCCACGAAGCAGGGAGACTGTTGCCAGCAGTTCTCGCTGAAAATAAAAAAACATAAGTCTTTTCAGAGAAACTCAGCATAGCTCCTCAGAGTGCATCCAGTCTGCCTGGGCACATTTCTAAAACTGAGGTCTGGAGGAGGGGCATAGAGGGAGGAGCCAGTTCACACCCATTGAAAAGTCTTAAGAGTGCCCATGGCTCCTGCAGAACTGTCTATACCCCATGGTCATGAAGTGGACCCCAGCATCCTCTATTAATTTCTCATACGTGGGATCCGGTCTGAAGGTCGACAATGTTTAGGTCGACCACTATAGGTCGACAGTCACTAGGTCGACATGGATGGAAGGTCGACAGGGTTTCTAGGTCGACAGGTCTAAAGGTCGACATGAGTTTTTCACATTTTTTTTCTTTTTTTGAATTTTTTCATACTTAACGATCCACGTGGACTACGATTGGAACGGTAAAGTGTGCCGAGCGAAGCGGTAGCGGAGCGAAGGCACCATGCCCGAAGCATGGCGAGCGAAGCGAGCCATGCGAGGGGACGCGGTGCACTAATTTGGGATCCCGGTCACTCTACGAAGAAAACGACACCAAAAAAAAATAAAATCCTCATGTCAACCTTTAGACCTGTCGACCTAGCACATGTCGACCTAGAAACCCTGTCGACCTTCCATCCATGTCGACCTAGTGACTGTCGACCTATAGTGGTCGACCTAAACATTGTCGACCTAGACACTGTCGATTTGATGAACCACACCCCTCATACGTCCTAGAGTCTGCATGTCTGTCAGACACAGATGGCTGATCACAAGCGGACTGTCTGAGCTCAGCTTTCACAATCAGCAGGCAGGGAAGCCTGTACAGGAGTAGGGGAACTGGATGGAAGCCCTAATAATGCTATCTGAAGATAGCGTTATTATCACAGGGCTCCCTCTGGTATTTTTTCTATAATTAATTTAGTAAATTGAGCAGATCGCATTTCCCATTACAAGTATGGGAAATGCAATTTGGTTACTTAAAAAAAAAAAATAAGCAAATTTAATGTAGGCAAATTTAGCAAATTCTCCTCCAATTGCCCGTTCGTACTTTCAGGTGATACTAAAATAATGTGAAAGGGGTATGAAAACACCCTTTTTCACATTTTAGTAAAAATAATTTTGTAAAATATTCCCATAAGTCTTTTAGACTGGTGTGTAATCAGTAACACTGGTAACAGCCGTCTTCTGCTGTGTTAAGGACTATACAATGTATCTCAGTGTTCTGGTTCAGAATAGTACCCTTATGGTTGGTAAATCTAATTATTTAATCTATTTAAAGAACTAGGATTTCATTAACTTTTATATTATTAGAAGACATGTTTTTACGATATTGGGTTAACATTTTATTGTACTGTAGAAAATAGATATAAGGAGCTTTTAATAGAAGGACACGATACTGAAAAGTACTGGCCCTGTGATATACAGTATCATCCATAGACTGAAATTTTGATATGTTACCCAGTGGAGAAATTAGCATTACATTTTTTTCAAGCAGAAATTGTAGTTAGTCATAGAATTAGTACAGACTTGTGCATATTTACAACTACTCAGAGGTACAACTTCTTGACCCTTTTACACATTATGTGATTTCTCCAGAGTGAAGACACACATAAAAGAGGACAAGAAGAAACCACTGCGACAAATTGGACACAAAGAACCAAGAGTCTCTATTGAAGAACTATGCTGTCGCCAGACAGAGCGCCCCAAGAACATGTGCCCCCAATGTGAGATTGTCACCTGCAGAAAGTGCGACACCTTGCATGCAGACTCCCTGTTTGTGGCACATAGTTTATTAGACCATTACGATCACTGAGACACATTTAACTGTGGCAGGAGTAGCCAAATCTGTCGCACAGTGTATATACTCCTGTGTAACATACTGTACAGTAGATCTGGTAAGTGGCAGACAAAAAACATACTTGTGCGGCAATAATTTGAAAGCAGTCTATAGCCAAAATTCTAAGGGGCTGATTCTGTTTTGCACAATCTGTTGTGCGATTTTGGAAGGCACATCGCAGCCAACAACTTTACAAGCTTTTCCTTGCTCCCTAGGGGTCAATTTAGTAGCTGTGAGATGGTACTGGAACAGCTTGACGTGAGGCGTGTCTGTGGCTGATTTCTGCTCACAGCCTATGGAAGTGTAAGCAGAAATCAACCACCATAAAGGACATACTGTATGTGCAGCAAAAGCTAAGTTATTCTGCCCCTTAGAGTCAGCGGTTATGCACTACAGTAGAATATAACCTGCTGGAATTTATGCAGTTTTAGGCATATTCAAAAAGTTGTGTAACAGCAGCTGATAAGACATTGGTTTTAATTCCCTTCATTAAGAATATGGTATATGATCTGGCCAGTTACACAGGTGATTAGTTTGTATATAGAATCTATTAAATTGAGTAAAACACATCTTTAATGCAAAAGTGCCATGTACAGGGGTTAAAGTGGGGGTAACTGGAGTTCAATCACCTGTGATGATAGGTGGAACTAGTACCACCTCATCCATGAGCCTGCCCAGCAATTCCAACAGAAAAGCCCACCCCACCACCCACGCCAATAGATAATGCAGGCGGAGCCAGTGTCACTGATGAGCTGCAGGCTCTGTGCATGCTGAAGACATGAAGAGAGGGGGCTGAATGGACACAGAGGTGGGGAAGCTGCTGGAGAGACAAAGGCTGAGATGTGTACAAGGGGCACTACTACTATGGGCATTATGTGTATAAACACTACTACTATGGGCAACTGTGGGCATGGTGTGTATAAACGGCACTACTACTATTATTGCATGACCACGCCCCTTCCTTATCAGACCACTGTCCCTTTATAAAAGTATTTATAGCTTGCAGAGGCATGCTGAAAACACTAGCACTGGGAGTAGTTGGTGGGGGAAATTAGTTTCACCACCTCTCCAGGACCACTTTAATCCCTGGCCATGTCCAATAAAAAAGTAAAATACTCCACATATAAGGAAATCACTGCAAAGTAACATTCATAATTAGTGTAATACATGAAAAACAGATGAAGCAGGGACCCCAAACCACCTAAAATGTGTTCATATGCTACTAAGAGATATTATAGGGTCATTTACAAAGTGCCAATATTGCAGTAACTCACAGAAACTAATCAGCTTCCACCAGACCAACTAACCAAATGCCTTGGCCTGATCTGATGCAAGAGATGTTCTCAGTTTACTTTTTCTGTATTCACATTTATGTCATGTATGTAAAATTTTTCTCTAAGGACTATATGAGGTTTCCCAAATTCAGCATTCAAGGTACCTTAACAGTCCAGGTTTTAACCATATCCATGCAATCAATCTGTACTTAAGCATGAATAGCTTTAAAACTTGGACTGTTAGGGTGCCTCGGAGGATGGAGTCTGGCCACCATTGGTCTACATCTTGCACTGTCCTATGGGCCTGATTCAGAGATGGATACTATTGCACAGCTGCTTCAACTTTTTTTTTTTTTGCAGCGGCTGTTCAATAATATGGTAAAGGGGCAGGAGGCATCTTGTGTAAACAGACGCCTCCTGCTGGCTTCTCTGATGCGCTGCAGCGTCGGATCACTCCGCCTGAACATTGTCTGTGTAACCAGTGAAGCTGCGTCCAAAGGAAGCAGCCACTGGCTTTGGCACGCCCAGAAAACAGGGCAGACACACCCCATTTTCTGAAATGTTGGCCATCACCACCCCTTCCCTGCCCCCATATGGCTGCAGCATGTTAATCATTCTGCAAGTGTTGTTGCAGAAACAGATCTGTGCATATGCAGCACAGACCCTACACACGCTCAGATCACCTAACAGCAGTGATTAACCATCGGGTGTGCATACATCGCTATATTAGACCCTATATCCTGTTTGACGTTGCTTTATCTTTATTCTCATTCTGCTATACAAGCTCAGTATGCTAACATCAAAAAAAAGACTAGTGAGGAATAGGAAGACCTAGTAGTGGATTTCTTCGGTACACGTTCACTGAACGGACATCCTGAAGATGATGCTGCACTATGGCTGATGCTGACCAGCACTGTAACCTCTCTATCCAGGGTCGGCTAAAGACAATCAGGAAGAATGAGATGTGGAGCAAATATTCCTGAAGGAGGTGCTGACCCAGCTACATATGGCTATGTATAGCAAAGCATCTTTCTTCTATCCATAGTAGTGCCTTATATCGGAGTGTTCTGCTAATCATGGGGAACTTCAACATTACATAAATTAGGGATCATTGATCCCAATGATGACCCTATAACCTATACACCACTTTAAACAGAGGCCAACTTTATCAAAAATATGAAACCTCAGATTGATTGAGAACATGTAGCAGGATTTTCATATTAGGTGCCCCTGATTGCTGAACTGACCTGCTTAGCCAAACATCTCATAGAATAGAGCACTGTTCCTGACAGATATATAATGTGTGTGTGTGTCAGCCAGAGGGGAGGATTTTCTCTGAAGTGACAAGTGCTTAAAATATGCTGCAAATATCTGCTTGTCTAGTTGTAGCCAAATGCTGCAAACATGTGCTCGTCTAGTTGTAGCCTTACTGTATGTAACCACGGCAGGGGCCTTATTTAATATATACGTTACATATTCATTGACATAAAGCACCGCAAATCATGATAATGTTGCCTTATATGGTTCGGTGTGTTATGGTTTACTTTTGTTATGCCGGCAGTCAGAATACCGATAGGGGGCAGGTAGGTATACTTACCTTCCCCAATGCCCCCTAACCCTCCCCTCCCGCAGCCTAAACCTAACACCCACCCCACCTCCACCAGCAGCCTATCCCCTCCCCAGGGGTGCCTGTCCCTAACCTCCCCATACCCGCAGCCTAGACCTAACTCTCCTGCCTGCAGCCTAAGCGCCCCCTCAAGCAGTGGAATGATCAGGATTTCTGATGCCAGTATTACTCTCCACAAAACTTTAAATGAGCTCTCAAAACCCAGTTTTTCATCAAAACATCTTATCTCTCATCCAAACCCTATTCCATGCTGTCTACACCATCTGTGTCAGCCCAGTCTGTCTACCCCTTCCCTTTAGAATGTAAGCTGTCACAAGCAGGGCCCTCTCTCCTCACATGCTTTGGCCTGCCTTATTTATACCATCATCTGCTCCATACTCCCTGCAATGGCACCTAACCATTGGTTTCTGCCTCCCTGCTACTTATTTGAGTGCTAGGACCACTGATACAGAAAATAAGAATTTACTTACCGATAATTCTATTTCTCATAGTCCGTAGTGGATGCTGGGGACTCCGTAAGGACCATGGGGAATAGCGGCTCCGCAGGAGACGGAGCACATCTAAAGAAAGCTTTAGGACTATCTGGTGTGCACTGGCTCCTCCCCCTATGACCCTCCTCCAAGCCTCAGTTAGGATACTGTGCCCGGACGAGCGTACACAATAAGGAAGGATTTTGAATCCCGGGTAAGACTCATACCAGCCACACCAATCACACCGTATAACCTGTGATCTGAACCCAGTTAACAGCATGATAACAGAGGAGCCTCTGAAAGATGGCTCACAACAATAATAACCCGAATTTTGTAACAATAACTATGTACAAGTATTGCAGACAATCCGCACTTGGGATGGGCGCCCAGCATCCACTACGGACTATGAGAAATAGAATTATCGGTAAGTAAATTCTTATTTTCTCTAACGTCCTAAGTGGATGCTGGGGACTCTGTAAGGACCATGGGGATTATACCAAAGCTCCCAAACGGGCGGGAGAGTGCGGATGACTCTGCAGCACCAAATGAGAGAACTCCAGGTCCTCCTCAGCCAGGATATCAATTTTGTAGAATTTTACAAACGTATTTGCTCCTGACCAAGTAGCTGCTCGGCAAAGTTGTAAAGCCGAGACCCCTCGGGCAGCCGCCCAAGATGAGCCCACCTTCCTTGTGGAGTGGGCATTTACAGATTTTTGGCTGTGGCAGGCCTGCCACAGAATGTGCAAGCTGAATTGTACTACAAATCCAACGAGCAATAGTCTGCTTAGAAGCAGGAGCACCCAGCTTGTTGGGTGCACACAGGATAAACAGCGAGTCAGATTTCCTGACTCCAGCCGTCCTGGAAACATATATTTTCAGGGCACTGACAACGTCTAGCAACTTGGAGGCCTCCAAGTCCCTAGTAGCCGCAGGCACCACCAATAGGTTGGTTCAGGTGAAACGCTGAAACCACCTTGGGGAGAAACTGAGGACGAGTCCTCAATTCCGCCCTGTCCGAATGGAAAATCAGATAAGGGCTTTTTCAGGATAAAGCCGCCAATTCTGACACGCGCCTGGCCCAGGCCAGGGCCAACAGCATGACCACTTTCCATGTGAGATATTTTAACTCCACAGATTTAAGTGGTTCAAACCAATGTGACTTTTGGAACCCAAAACTACATTGAGATCCCAAAGTGCCACTGGAGGCACAAAAGGAGGCTGTATATGCAGTACCCCTTTTACAAACATCTGAACTTCAGGGACTGAAGCTAGTTCTTTTTGGAAGAAAATTGACAGGGCCGAAATTTGAACCTTAATGGACCCCAATTTCAGGCCCATAGACACTCCTGTTTGCAGGAAATGTAGGAATCGACCCAGTTGAATTTCCTCCGTCGGGCCTTACTGGCCTCGCACCACGCAACATATTTTCGCCAATTGCGGTGATAATGTTTTTGCGGTTACATCCTTCCTGGCTTTGATCAGGATAGGGATGACTTCATCCGGAATGCCTTTTTTCCTTCAGGATCCGGCGTTCAACCGCCATGCCGTCAAACGCAGCCGCGGTAAGTCTTGGAACAGACCGGGTCCTTGCTGGAGCAGGTCCCTTCTTAGAGGTAGAGGCCACGGATCCTCCGTGAGCATCTCTTGAAGTTCCGGTTACCAAGTCCTTCTTGGCCAATCCGGAACCACGAATATAGTGCTTACTCCTCTCCATCTTATCAATCTCAGTACCTTGGTTATGAGAGGCAGAGGAGGGAACACATACCCTGACTGGTACACCCACGGTGTTACCAGAGCGTCTACAGCTTATTGCCTGAGGGTCCCTGGACCTGGCGCAATACCTGTCGAGTTTTTAATCATGTGGAAGACTTCTGGGTGAAGTCCCCACTCTCCCGGGTGGAGGTCGTGCTGAGGAAGTCTGCTTCCCAGTTGTCCACTCCCGGAATGAATACTGCTGACAGTGCTATCACATGATTTTCCGCCCAGCGAAGAATCCTTGCAGCTTCTGCCATTGCCCTCCTGCTTCTTGTGCCACCCTGTCTGTTTACGTGGGTGACTGCCGTGATGTTGTCCGACTGGATCAACACCGGCTGACCTTGAAGCAGAGGTCTTGCTAAGCTTAGAGCATTGTAAATGTCCCTTAGCTTCAGGATATTTATGTGAAGTGATGTCTCCAGGCTTGACCATAAGCCCTGGATATTCCTTCCCTGTGTGACTGCTCCCCAGCCTCGCAGGCTGGCATCAGTGGTCACCAGGACCCAGTCCTGAATGCCTAATCTGCGGCCCTCTAGAAGATGAGCACTCTGCAACCACCACAGGAGGGACACCCTTGTCCTTGGTGACAGGGTTATCCGCTGATGCATCTGAAGATGCGATCCGGACCATTTGTCCAGCAGGTCCCACTGGAAAGTTCTTGCGTGGAATCTGCCGAATGGGATTGCTTCGTAGGAAGCCACCATTTTACCCAGAACCCTTGTGCATTGATGCACTGAGACCTGGCTCGGTTTTAGGAGGTTCCTGACTAGCTCGGATAACTCCCTGGCTTTCTCCTCCGGGAGAAACACCTTTTTCTGGACTGTGTCCAGGATCATCCCTAGGAACAGAAGACACGTCGTCGGAACCAGGTGCGATTTTGGAATATTGAGAATCCAATCGTGCTGCCGCAACACTACCTGAGATAGTGCTACACCGACCTCCAACTGTTCCCTGGATCTTACCCTTACTTATCAGGGAATTGTCCAAGGAAGGGATAACTAAAATTCACTTCCTTCGAAGGAATATCATCATTTCGGCCATTACCTTGGTAAAGACCCGGGGTGCCGTGTACCATCCATACGGCAGCGTCTGAACTGATAGTGACAGTTCTGTACCATAAACCTGAGGTACCCTTGGTGAGAAGGGTAAATTTTGACATGAAGGTAAGCATCCTTGATGTCCCGAGACATCATGTAGTCCCCTTCTTCCAGGTTCGCAATCACTGCTCTGAGTGACTCAATCTTGAATTTGAACCTCTGTACGTAAGTGTTCAAAGATTTTAGATTTAGAATCGGTCTTACCGAGCCGTCCGGCTTCGGTACCACAACAGTGTGGAATAATACCCCGTTCCCTGTTGCAGGAGGGGTATCTTGATTATCACCTGCTGGGAATACAGCTTGTGAATGGCTTCCAAAACTGTCTCCCTGTCAGAAGGAGACATCGGTAAAGCCGACTTTAGGAAACGGCGAGGGGGAGACGTCTCGAATTCTAATTTGTACCCCTGAGATATCACCTGAAGGATCCAGGGGTCTACTTGCGAGTGAGCCCACTGCGCGCTGAAATTCATTGAGACGGGCCCCCCACCGTGCCTGATTCTGCTTTTAAAGCCCCAGCGTATACTGAGGGCTTGGCAGAGGCGGGAGAGGGTTTCTGTTCCTGGGAACTGGCTGATTTCTGCAGCCTTTTTCCTCTCCCTCTGTCACGGGGCAGAAATGAGGAACCTTTTGCCCGCTTGTCCACGAAAAGACTGCGCCTGATAATACGGCGTCTTCTCATGTTGAGAGGCGACCTGGGGTACAAACGTGGAATTCCCAGCTGTTGCCGTGGCCACGAGGTCTGAAAGACCGACCCCAAATAACTCCTCCCTTAATAAAGCAATACTTCAAAATGCCGTTTGGAATACGCATCACCTGACCACTGACGTGTCCATAACCCTCTACTGGTAGAAATGGACAACGCGCTTAGACTTGATGCCAGTCGGCAAATATTCCGCTGTGCATCACGCATATATAAAAATGCATCTTTTAAATGCTCTATAGGCAAAAATATACTGTCCCTATCTAGGGTATCAATATTTTCAGTCAGGGAATCCGACCACGCCAACCCAGCACTGCACATCCAGGCTGAGGCGATTGCTGGTCGCAGTATAACACCAGTATGTGTGTAAATACCTTTTAGGATACCCTCCTGCTTTCTATCAGCAGGATCCTTAAGGGCGGCCATCTCAGGCGAAGGTAGAGCCCTTACAAGCGTGTGAGCGCTTTATCCCCCCTAGGGGGTGTTTCCCAACGCACCCTAACCTCTGGCGGGAAAGGATATAATGCCAATAACATTATAGAAATTATCCGTTGTTATCGGGGGAAACCCACGCATCATCACACACCTCATTTAATTTCTCAGATTCAGGAAAATTACAGGTAGTTTTTCCTCACCGAACATAATACCCCTTTTTTTGGTGGTACTCGTATTATCAGAAATGTGTAAAACATTTTTCATTGCCTCAATCATGTAACGTGTGGCCCTACTGGAAGTCACATTCGTCTCTTCACCGTCGACACTGGAGTCAGTATCCGTGTCGGCGTCTATATCTGCCATCTGAGGTAACGGGCGCTTTAGAGCCCCTGACGGCCTATGAGACGTCTGGACAGGCACAAGCTGAGTAGCCGGCTGTCTCATGTCAACCACTGTCTTTTATACAGAGCTGACACTGTCACGTAATTCCTTCCAACAGTTCATCCACTCAGGTGTCGACCCCCTAGGGGGTGACATCACTATTACAGGCAATCTGCTCCGTCTCCACATCATTTTTCTCCTCATACATGTCGACACAAAAGTACCGACATACAGCACACACACAGGGAATGCTCTGATAGAGGACAGGACCCCACTAGCCCTTTGGGGAGACAGAGGGAGAGTTTGCCAGCACACACCAGAGCGCTATATATATACAGGGATAACCTTATATAAGTGTTTTTCCCCTTATAGCTGCTGTATAGTTAATACTGCGCCTAATTAGTGCCCCCCTCTCTTTTTTTTTACCCTTTCTGTAGTGTAGTGACTGCAGGGGAGAGACAGGGAGCTTCCCTCCAACGGAGCTGTGAGGGAAAATGGCGCCAGTGTGCTGAGGAGATAGGCTCCGCCCCTTTTTCGCAGACTTTTCTCCTGCTTTTTTATGGATTCTGGCAGGGGTTAAATGCATCCATATAGCCCAGGAGCTATATGTGATGCATTTTTTTTGCCATCCAAGGTGTTTTTATTGCGTCTCAGGGCGCCCCCCCCCAGCGCCCTGCACCCTCAGTGACCGAAGTGTGAAGTGTGCTGAGAGCAATGGCGCACAGCTGCAGTGCTGTGCGCTACCTTGTTGAAGACAGGACGTCTTCTGCCGCCGATTTTCCGGACCTCTTCTGCCTTCTGGCTCTGTAAGGGGGCCGGCGGTGCGGCTCTGGGACCCATCCAAGCTGGGCCTGTGATCGTCCCTCTGGAGCTAATGTCCAGTAGCCTAAGAAGCCCAATCCACTCTGCACGCAGGTGAGTTCGCTTCTTCTCCCCTTAGTCCCTCGATGCAGTGAGCCTGTTGCCAGCAGGTCTCACTGAAAATAAAAAACCTAATCTAAAACTTTCACTAAGAAGCTCAGGAGAGCCCCTAGTGTGCACCCTTCTCGTTCGGGCACAGAGATCTAACTGAGGCTTGGAGGAGGGTCATAGGGGGAGGAGCCAGTGCACACCAGATAGTCCTAAAGCTTTCTTTAGATGTGCCCAGTCTCCTGCGGAGCCGCTATTCCCCATGGTCCTTACGGAGTCCCCAGCATCCACTTAGGACGTTAGAGAAAGGTTTATTAACCATATACTTGTCTTGTAGTCACTGTTCACTTGTGTGCACATTTGTTTATGTACTTTGTTAGGTGCTGTGGAACTCTTCTTGCGCCATATAAAAAAAATAATAAAAAAATGCGTTCCTAAGGCAAGGAAGCCAATCGCACTCTGTTGGTCCCTTGTCAATGTCTGCAGTAGTTGGTAAAGGGGAGGAAAAGATGGCAGTTCAGACTCACTTGATGCTGGCCAGAAGACCAATCGCACAAATGCTTGTAATGAAACCACTGCCATGGATTGTTTGTATCTTTCCTTAGACTATAGGAAAGGCATCAGTGCCTTATACAGGTAGAATATATTTCCCATGTAAAATCATGGTTGCATACCCTACTGGTTTTTGCAGGAGACACCGGTATCATTGTGAAGTCTCCCACTAGCCTGAAAGGTAGGCAGAAATCCCAGCCTAGATTCTTCCACCCATCACTATGCCTGACTGTGCATATGCAGATCCATATATGATGGGGAGGTTGGACGTAAGACAAAAATGTCACAGGGGTGGTGCCGCAATAACAATTTGCGGCACCCTGCCCACCTTTCCACAGCAAGTATGATGCATTGTTGTCGTGTTCATGTCAGAGAACAAAAATTACGTGACAATCCGCAGCTTTAGGGTGAAATTAATCAAACCTTCTATAGAGGATAAATGGCGGTGATGACCTTAGCATCATTTTAACTGTTCTTTTATATAAGGTAATAGAAAAAGGATAGCTAGAATCTGATTGGTTGCTATAGGCAACACTTCCATTTATCATATTTATGTTTGATAAATCTCACCCTTACAGATGCACTTAAATTGTCCCAATCGGAACAGATGTGGAATGAAGTTGACATGCAGAATGTTGACTAATTATGTCGACTCCATCATATCAACATGTTCATAATATCAACAGATCACATGCAGACATCCACAATGTCGACAATGACGTCAATATTTTCAAAATTCGCATGTCAACAGTATTATACCCTAAACCTAATTGCATGTGTCACCATTGTTACAGTCAACATTCTAAACATGTCAACATTCTGAATGTCGACATCTTGATTGTAACCCATTAGAACACATGACATTAGTAGTTGTTACATGACAAATTGATTTTTATAGACTGTAGGAATATACAGACCAACACATATTGCATTAGGAATACATACAATTTATTAAACGTAAAACATAATTGTGATGTCTAACTTTTCCTACAGCAGGTGTGGATCAAAGGATCGGCAATGGATAGGTCGACAGTCAATAACTCAACTCCATACGGTGTGACCCTGTCGACATGCATTAGGTTGACAGGGTCAAATGGTCAGCATGGTTTTGGGTTTGCTTTTTAGGTGTACTTTTGTATATTTAACCATATCTAAGCCAAATTTATGGAAATGTGTACCCTCTCGGGCTTGCTTCGCTCACCACGTTTCCCAGTTGTAGTCCACCTGGATGGTAAATGATGAAAAAGTGTAAAAACTGAAAAAATAAACGTGTCGACCATTGTCTTGTCAACCTTTTGTAAGTACCGACCTATTGACTGTCGACCTATCATCTGGAACCCCCTGCAGCATTGAACAAAATATGGACATTTCCATACTGAACCTTTAACAGTCCGTACATTTGGGACAATACAACAGCCCTACAATTCCTATATTATAAAAGGGTTGGGTACAAGATCCCGGCGGTCAAATAATAGATAATGATCCCACCCGCAATAATGCCGGCCCTAGCGGGCTCGCCACAGGTTCTTTTCCCACTCCATGGGTGTCGTGGACACCCAGGAGTAGGAATAGCTGTGGCGGCGCTGCCGTCATTCTGGCGTTCGGGATCCCGGCGACGGTATCCTGTCCGCCAGGATCCTGACTACATCCCATTATAAATACTGCACAGAAAAGAGGATTTTGGTACTTACCGATAAATCCATTTCTCTGAATCCTCTAGGGGACACTGGAGTCCTATACAGTAGGGGTGTGAAGCTTGCAACCGGAGGTGTGGCACAATCTAAAATTAGCATCGTCTGCACAGCCGGCTCCTCCCCCTTCACATCCCTCCTCCCTCAGTTTAAAAAATTTGACTGAGAGAATAGGACATGATACTATAGCACATGGCGAGGAACCTAACTGTAGAACATATCAAAAAGCATCCAAGAACTCTTAACCGAATAACTAACGCTGTTTGCACGAACTGTTTTAACAAGAACTTTGAACAGCAGGTTGACAGCACCGAGGCGGGCGTCCAGTGTCCCCTAGAGGATTCAGAGAAATGGATTTATCGGTAAGAACCAAAATCCTCTTTTCTCTTTCATCCACTAGGGGACACTGGAGTCCTATACAGTAGGGGACGTCCCAAAGTTATCCCCCAGGGAGGGAGTGCTGTCGGTGGCCTGCAAAACTAAACGTCCGAACTTAGAGTCTCCGGACGCAAAAGTATCAAACTTGTAAAATTTCGCGAACGTGTGGGCTGAAGACCACTTCGCTGCTCTGCAAAGTTGAGTAGTGGAAGCACCCCTGGCAGCCGCCCACGAGGCACCCACTGGTAGTATGAGCCCCCGTCTGAACCGGAACCTGTTTGCCACAGGAAATATAAGCTTGCTGAATGGCAAGTCTAATCCATCTAGACAAAGATTGTTTGGATTAGGGGTGGGCAAAATACGGCCCGCGGGCCGGATGCGGCCCGCAAACCGATCCTGCCCGGCCCACTGCCTCCCACCAGCGAGCAATGACAAGCGGCCCGACCGGCTGAGCTGCTTGTCATTGCTCTGCACTGCAGTACCTCCAAGCTGCCAGCGGCGCCTCTCTCCCCTGCTGCTGCGTTGTAGCAGCCTCCTCCAGAGTCCCCAGTGACAACGGCTGTGTTCAGCCAAGAAGGGGGCGGGACTACGTGCCGGTAAGGGGGCGGGGGGGACCTCAGGGGACCTCACATGGGACCTCAGGGGGCGGAGCTACACGGGACAAGAGCCAGACTGCTGCAGATCCATCCTTCCTGCCACTGCCAGCCAGATCAGTAAGTTAATGGGAAAAGTGAAAGAAAGTGTGTGTGTGTGTGTGTGTGTGAGAGATAGTGTGCGTATATTTGTGTGTGCGGGCAGTGGCGTCAGACTTTTTTTAGGCTTGGGGGAGAGATCTTTAGCTCTCGCTGTACCAACCCCTCCCGTGTTCTGTCACCATGTCACCCCCATGTTCTGTCACTATGTCACCCCCCCCCCCCCCCCCCCCGTGTTCTGTCACTGTGTCATTCCCCCGTGTTCTGTCACCAGTAGCGGATCTTGCCACGGGCAAGCAGGACTTTTGCCCGGGGCGCCGGCGCCATCCGGAGGGCGCCGCACCATGGCAAGATCCGCCACTGCTGTGCCCTCCGCTGCCCGCTGTGTCCCCTGGCTGTGTCCCCTGTGAAGGGAACTAGACGCTACGCGTCTAGTTTCCCTTCGTGGAGAGGACCTTTTGCTGTGCACAGGGGGCGTAAATGACCACGCCCCCTGTATTAAGCCACGCCCCCATTCCCTGCCCGGGGCGCAGAGAGGGCTCGAACCGGCCCTGTCTGTCACTGTCACCCCCCCGTGTTTTGTCACTGTCACCCCCCCGTGTTCTGTCACCCCCCCGTGTTCTGTCTCTGTCACCCCCCCCGTGTTCTGTCACTGTGTCACCTCCCCGTGTTCTGTCACTGTGTCACCTCCCCGTGTTCTGTCACTGTGTCACCTCCCCGTATTCTGTCACTGTCACCCCCCCGTGTTCTGTCACTGTGTCACACACCCGTGTTGTCACTGTCACCCCCCCCCTCCCCGTGTTCTGTAACCGTGTCACCCACACAGTGTTGTGTCACACACCCGTGTTCTGTCACTGTCACCCCCCCTCCCCGTGTTCTGTCACCGTGTCACACCCACCATGTTCCGTCACCGTGTCACCCCCACCGTGTTCTGTCACTGTGTCACCCCCACCGTGTTCTGTCACCGTGTCACCCCCACCGTGTTCTGTCACCGTGTCACACCTTTCCCCAGGGGCCATAAGACACTGGATAATTTGCTTGCTGCACAATAATTATCCTAAATAAAATGTTAATGTGTAAAAAGGCTCTCTACCTGCCGTAATGTGTGTAAAAGGGGCTCTACCTGGTGTAATGTGTGTAAGTGGCGCAATTTGAATAATGGAGACTATTGTGCAGCCTAATATGAATCTGTATTATTTTTTGCCCACACCCCTTCCACATGAAGCCACGTCCCTATATTTTTGGCAAGTGGGGCGAGCTGCTATTTTGTATGTGGCCCTCGGATACTGACAGGAAATGTCAAGTGGCCCCTCAGCTGAAATAATTGCCCACCCCTGGTTTAGATGCTGGCCAACCCTTCTTTGGCCCATCATAAAGGACAAACAAATGGTCCGACTTTCTGAAGGGCGACGTAACCTGTACGTATACCCGTAAAGCTCGGACAACATCCAATGACACGTCCTCATCTGCGAGACCCTGGAAAGATGGGACCACTATCCTCATGAAAAACTAAGAAGGGACTCTTACAGGATAAGGCTCCCAACTCAGAAACCCGCCTAACCGAAGCCAAGGCAAGTAATAACGTGACCTTCCAAGATAGATATTTCAGGTCAGTTCTTGCTAATGGTTCAAAAGTTGGTGATTTCAAATATTCTAACACTAAATTTAAGTCCCATAGTGCAGTGGGAGGGCGAAAAGGAGGTTGTATCCTCAGAACTCCCTGTATAAAGGTTTGAACCTCTGGCAAGGATGCTAACCGCTGTTGAAAAAGGATGGAGAGAGCCGAAATCTGAACCTTCAGAGAGCCCAGCCTGAGCCCTCCATCCAGACCGACCTGAAGGAAAAGTAGAAGTTGGGATAAGTGGAAGTTCGTTGAATTCCATCCCCATTCCTGACACCAAGCCAAGTACCGTCTCCAAGTCCTGTAGTAGTGCCTGGCTGTGACCGGCTTCCTAGCGGCAATCATTGTAGGAATGGCCGTTCGTGGTATCCCTCTGTTTCTTAAGATCCGGGTTTCAATAGCCACGCCGTCAAACGCAGCCTGTTCAGGTCTGGGTGGTGGAACGGTCCCTGAGATAGCAGGTCCTCTCTCTGAGGCAACCGCCAAGGATCTTCCGCTAGTAACCCCCGCAGGTCTGAGTACCAACTCCTGCGGGGCCAATCTGGTGCAATTAGAATTGCCCACACTCATTCCCGCTTCACCCTTTTCAGAACCCTGGGTATGAGTGGGAATGGTGGAAATATGTAAACCCTCCTGTAACACCAAGGAAGTGTTAATGCGTCCACTCCTTCTGCTGCTGGATCTCGTGTCCTGGACACATATCTGGGCAGCTGATGGTTTTGCCGAGACGCCATTAGGTCCACCTGAGGCAGACCCCATCTCCTCACAACCATGTCGAAAATCCGTGGATGTAGGCACCACTCTCCCGGATGCATGTCCTGACGACTGAGGTAATCTGCTTCCCAGTTCTCCACACCTGGAATGAACACTGCTGAAAGGATGATGTTTCGCCTTTCTGCCCACAACAAGATCTTTGTGGCTTCCTTTAACGCCATCCTGCTCTTTGTTCCTCCTTGGCGGTTTATGTAAGCCGTCGTCGTGACATTGTCCGACTGTATTCTGACGTGTTGATTCATGACTAGGTCTTCTGCTAAGCGAAGCGCATTGTAAACTGCTCTTAGTTCGAGGATATTTATGGGTAGTCTGCTTTCCTGTAACGTCCACCGTCCCTGAAACTGATGGTCCTCTAGGACGACGGCTCCCCAACCTCTGAGACTGGCGTCCGTTGTCAGGATTCTCCAATCCCAAATGCCGAATCTCTTCCCGGCTGCGAGGTTCTTGTGTAACGACCACCATATTAAAGAGACTCGTACCTGCGGTCGAAGTCGGATTCTCCGATGGAGAAGCCAGTGCGAACCTGCTCCCTGAGCAATGAGGTTTATCTAGAATGGTCGGGAATGAAGTCTGCTGTATTGGAACAACGCCACCATCTTCCCGAGAAGTTGCACACAAAGGTGCAGAGAAACAGTTTGTGTCCTCAGTACCTGAGCCACTAATCTCTGTAGGTCCTGGACCTTGTTCTCTGGTAGGAACACACGTAATAGTACCGTGTCCAAGATGAGACCGAGGAATTGAATCCGTTGAGTCGGCATGAGGTTGGATTTTTGGAAACTGACAATCCACCCACATTGAATAAGAAAGTGATGGGATGTCTGAACATCCTTGAGCAGTTGATTCTGAGATGGTGCCTTGATCAGTAAATCGTCTAGATAAGGTATAATCGTGACCCCCAACAGTCTCAGTTCTGCAACCATGATTGCCATGATCTTTGTGAAGATTCTTGGGGCTGATGATAGACCGAACGGCAAGGCCCTGAATTGGTAGTGATCCGCCACCAGTGCGAACCTTAAGTAAGCCTGGTGAGGAGTCCAGATTGGAATATGCATATATGCATCCTTTATGTCCATGGATACCATGAACTCGCCCTGTTCTAAGCCTACAATGACCGATTGGATTGATTCCATCTTGAATTTGTAGACCCTTTAAAACTGGTTGAAAACTTTTAAATTGAGTATTGGTCTGACCATCCCGTCTGGCTTTGGCACGACAAAAAGATTGGAATAGAACCCCGTTCCTCTCTGAGAGGCGGGAACCGGAATAATGACCTCTGACTGTAGCAATTTTAGAATTGCTACCCGTAGTGCCCTTGCTTTCTGAGGGCACTGAGGCAATCCTGTTGTAAAAAACTGACTGTGAGGTCTCTGTTGAAATTCCAGTTTGTATCCCTGAGAGATTAAGTTGTTCACCCAAAGTTCTGGTGAGGTTTTGGCCCAGATGGCCTGAAAACCTTCCAGATGGGCACCCACCAAGGGGGACCCCAGGTGAGCTGGAAGGCCGTCATGCCACGGTCTTGTCAGCAGGTTTATCCTGCTTTCTGGTTGCTGCCTGTGAGAGGCCTCTACCTCTGCCCCCACGTGCTTGTGTACCGAAACCCCTTCCTAGGGCTCGAAAGGACTGATCTAAATGAAGTAAACGCTGGTCCCGAATAACCTCTCCTAGCATGTGAAGCGGTTCTCGTATAAGGAGTAGGCAGAAAAGTGGACTTCCCCGCTGTAGCCTGCGAAATCCACTTGTCCAACTCTAGTCCGAACAGCATTTCACCCCCCAAAGGGGATGGATTCTACTGCCTTCTTAGTGTCAGAGTCTCCTTGCCATTCTCTGAGCCATAAAATCCTTCTAGCCGATATGGCCGATGCGGAGATGCGAGATGCTATCCTGCTAATATCCTTAGAGGCTTGACAAAAGTATGAAGCAGATTCTCGAATGTGTTCTGCCAGTTGGTTAATCTCTTCTAAGCTATTTTCCTCCTCAATAGCTTGTACAATACGTCCAGACCATGCACCCATGGCCTTGTTGACCCAAGCACAGACGATCGCAGGTCTCTGCGCTGCACCAGCTGCTACAAAAATTGACTTTAACGCTGTGTCAACCTTACGGTCTGACGCATCCTTTAAAGTAGTTACGTTAGGAATTGGTAAGATTGCCTTCTTTGACAACCTTCCTAGGGAAGCATCCACTACCGGCGGAGTCTCCCACTTGTCCATTACACCCTTAGGTAGGGGATAAGTTACCTGGAACCTTTTCGGAAATTGAAAGCGTTTGTCAGGTTGTTTCCAAGCCTCCTCCATCTGAGATTGGAGGGATTTAGGAATGGGAAACACTGCTGAACGCAGCTTTTGGGATTCGAACAAATCAAAATCTTCCGGCTCCCGTATTTCCTCTACCTTAAAGTTTAGGATCTCCTTTACCGCGTCAATTAAGGAATCCAGACCTGAGATTGCCGTGTCCTCCTCTGGAAAATCGGCGTCTAGGTTAGATTCAAGTAACTCACCTTCCTCCGTATCAAGAAGAAGACCCTCTTCCTCCTCTGATTCCGGTATAATAGGAAGAGGTCTTTTAACAGCCTTGCGCACACTCGTTTCTGCGTGTGCGGACGGCGCTAACTTGATGAGAAATTCCTCCATCGTCTTTAAGAATCCCGCAGCCCATTCCGATTGCTGCTTGCGCGATTCTGGCATCTCCTTGGAGATTCTATTAGCAAGGTTGTCTTCCCATGCCTTAGCCAGAGCACTGCTCCCAGGTGGAGCGTCCTTGTCTAAGCAGGAGTTGCACACCCCGGAGCTGCCAACCCGCGTGCCCTTCTTGTCACATTTCGTACAAACATAACAGGTCTTTGAGGTCTTGGTTGCCTTAGACATGCTGTTTTTAAATCCCTTACCAGGGTACTACGCAGCGCTTTCACCCTTTAAACTAGGAAGAGAAAGACTGGGAGATGACGGAAGCGAAGGTATTGGATCCGGCTGGAATTACCAGTCCTCTCTTATAGAAAAGGAGCAGGCCAAAATAAATTTAAAATAAAAAAAACACCACCAGCCGACTCGCAACCCCCACACCCCAACTGTAGATCAGCTACGATGTTAGAGTTGGTATCCGCTTGCTTGCGTGTATTTTCTTTAATTGCTATTAACCATGGCCCCCACTAAATATCTTATGAGGACTGAAGCTAACAAAAAGCTTTGCAGCAGAGGTAAGACGTCGCCGCACGCTTGTTTAGCCCCGCGGCGTTGTTACCGCTCAGACTCCCACCCACTCCCGCTGGCTGGCGCGCGCCGGGTCCCCTGGCTGGCGCGCTCCGAACCCGCAGGCTGTTGCGCGCCGGGACCGTTTCCCGAAACGGCGCCTGTGCACCGCTTCGTCTCCGCTGTGCAGCGCGCCGCTCAGCCGTCTCTCCCTGCTCACAGGGAAGACACGCTGAGTCCCGCGCCGCACTTGGCTCCCGCGCGCCGGCCGCTGTTGATTTTCTATCAGGCGGGCTAGAGAGAGAGACCAGCCATTAAACAAAGGGGGAGAGAGAAGAGAGGAAAAAAATATATATATATACATAAAAGACCCCTAGCCTAAGCTACCTCTTCCTTTAGACCAGTACTCACTATTAGAGGACTTTGGAGGATCTCCTGTGGAGAGATGCAGGTCCCTTCAAAAGGGATCTTTGTCTCTCCAATATCTCAGTATGCCTCGTCTCCCTTTTATTAGGTGGACGCAGCACACTCTGTAGAAGTTTTAGTCAGGAGCTCAGTGCTCCCACGTGCTGCATCTCCAGCACAATTTTTCAAACTGAGGGAGGAGGGATGTGAAGGGGAGGAGCCGGCTGTGCAGACCATGCTAATTTTAGATTGTGCCACACCTCCGGTTGCAAGCTTCACACCCCTACTGTATAGGACTCCAGTGTCCCCTAGTGGATGAAAGAGAAATATTCTCTGTCACCCCAAACAAAAATGAACGTTATGGTAAGAACTTACCGTTGATAACGTGATTTCTCTTATGTCCACAGGTATCCACAGGATAACATTGGGATATTGTCGAGCGACAGCGAAAATGGCACCAACACGGTCACAAGCTTTCTGGCCTCCCAGGATGCATTGGGGCCTCCACTATATAGTCCCGCCCACTGATTCAGTCAGATCAGTTCTTTCCACAGCGATTATAGGCAGGAACATTAGGTAGAGACCTGTACAGGCGATAAGAACACACATGCACACCCTTCCATACAAGAAGGAAGAGGTTTTTAGTGTTTGTCTAGATCCTCAAATCAGATGCGTCCGGGTGGGATCCCTGTGGATACCTGTGGACATAAGAGAAATCACGTTATCAACGGTTAAGTTCTTACCATAACGTTCATTTCTCTGGCTGGGTCCACAGGATTATCCACAGGATAACATTGGGATTCCCAAAGCCATTTTAGTGGTGGGGACGCTCCTGATTGCACAGGAGGACCTTTCGCCCGAAGTCTGCGTCATGAGAGGCAAAAGTATCCAAGGCATAATGTCTGATGAATGTGTTTATGGAAGACCATGTGGCTGCCTTACATATCTGTTCTGCTGATGCACCCTGTTGTGCTGCCCAAGAAGGACCTACCTTACGTGTAGAGTGTGCAGAGACATTAGCCGGAATAGGGAGATCTGCATGAGAATAAGCTTCAGATATTACCATTCGGAGCCATCTCGCCAGCGTCTGTTTACTAGCAGGCCAACCTCTCCTATGGAATCCGTAGAGGATGAAGAGGGAATCTGTTTTCCTGATGGCACTAGTACGATCTATGTAGATTTTTAAAGACCGGACCACGTCCAGTGACGCTTCTCCCGCAGATAGTCCCAATACCTAAAAAGCTGGGACTACAATCTCTTCATTCAGGTGAAACTTTGACACCACCTTTGGAAGATAACTAGATCTCGTTCTGAGAACTGCTCTGTCTGGAAAAAAACTTAGGAAAGGAGACTTACATGATAATGCTCCTAAATCTGACACTCTTCTGGCTGATGCCATTGCCAGTAAAAAAAGAACTTTAACCGTTAACCACTTAAGATCCGCTCTCTCAAGTGGTTCAAACAAAGGACCCTGGAGAAATTTAAGAACTAAATTCAAATCCCAGGGAGCTGCAGGAGGAACAAATGGAGGTTGAATATGTACTACTCCTTGGAAAAAAGTACGTACATCCTGTAGGTCAGCAATCTTCTGCTGAAACCATACAGTCAACGCTGAGACTTGCACCCTCAAGGAAGCAACCTTCAACCCCTTATCCAATCCTGCCTGCAGAAAATCCAAAATTCTAGCTACTTTAAAGGCTCTTGGATTGTAATTTTTTCCAGAACACCAATGAATATAGGCTTGCCATATTCTATGATATACACGGGCCGAAGAAGGCTTTCTTGCTCTAAGCATGGTTTGGATTACTTGCTTTGAAAATCCTTTAGCCTCTAAGATAGAGGTTTCAACAGCCACGCCGTCAAAGACAGGCGATCCAGATGACTGTGACAAGGACCCTGCATTAACAGATCTGAACGTTGAGGGAGCAGTATCGGTGCTTCCACGGACATTCTCCACAGATCTGTGTACCAATGCCTTCTTGGCCAAGCTGGAGCTATTAGAATGATTGCTCCTTTTGCCTGTTTTATCTTTCTCACTACTCTGGGTAACAGATATTGGAGGGAACAGATATGCCAGCTGAAACCTCCATTCTACTGACAGTGCATCTACCAGGACTGCTCCTGGGTCCCTTGTTCTTGATCCGTACCTCGGAACTTTGTTGTTTAGACGAGACGCCATAAGGTCTATCTCCGGTAGACCCCATCTGTTCACCAGTGTTTGAAACACTTCTGGGTGTAGTGCCCATTCAGTTTCCTGAATGGTGTGCCGACTGAGAAAATCCGCTTCCCAATTTAGTACACCCGGGACAAATACTGCTGACAATGCTGGGAGATGGAGTTATGCCCACTTTAGAATGGGAGTTACTTCCTCCATCAGACTCTTGCTGTGAGTCCCTCCTTGATGATTTAGGTATGCTACTGCCGTCGCATTGTCTGAGCGGATCTGGACTGGTCTTCCTTGTAGATTGTCCTTTGCCTGAACTAGGGCCAAGTAAATGGCTCTTATTTCTAACAGATTTATCGGCAGGCGACTTTCCCTTGCGGTCCATTTTCCCTGGAACCATAGGCTTCCGAGTACCGCCCCCCAACCTTGCAGGCTGGCATCTGTCGTCAGGACTTGCCACTCTTTTATCTAAAAGGGTCTCCCCTTGTTTAAATGGTCTGTCTGTAGCCACCATGCTAGAGACCTTTTTACATTTACTGGAATCTTTATCATCTGCTTCTTTATTGTTTGATGATTTCCGTTCCATTTTGTCAAAATGAGATGCTGCAATGGTCTGGAGTGGAATTGCGCATATTCCACCATGTCGAACGTTGATACCATCAGACCCAACAGTCGCATTGCTGCATGGACTGACATTGTCTGGGCTTGCAACGCTTCCTGAGCCATGACCTGCACCTTGACTATTTTCTTCTCTGGTAAGAGAACTCTCTGTAGGTCTGAATCCAATATGGCTCCCAAATGAACCATCCGCTGTGATGGATTCAGGGACGACTTCTCCCAATTTATGAGCCACCCGTGTCTCTGTAAACAAACTATCGTCTGTTGGAGATGGCTCAACGGTAAATCTTGCGACTGTGCTAAGATTAATAGGTCGTCTAGGTATGGGAATATCCTTATCCCTTGTTTGCGCAGACAAGCTGCCATAACCACCATGATCTTGGTAAACACCCTGGGTGCTGTAGCTAGCCCGAAGGGCAGAGCTTGGAACTGGAAGTGTTCCTTGAGGATGGCAAACCTGAGGTAACACTGATGTGATAGTGCTATAGGCACATGTAGGTAAGCATCCCGCACATCCAGAGATACCATATAGTCTCCCGGTTCCATAGCCAACATTATGGAGCGTAACGTCTCCATGTGGAACTTCGGGATCCATATGTAATTGTTCAACATCTTCAGATTTAGAATTGGTCGATATGACCCATTTGGTTTCTGGATTAGAAACAGATTGGAGTAATACCCCTGTCCCTTTTGTGATGGAGGTACTGGGACAATCACACCTGACTGCAGTAATTTTTGGATTGCTTCTTGCAGGGCATTGGCCTTCGACTCTATACGAGACGGGCTGGTGCAAAAAAATCTTTGAGGAGGCTGCCTCCTGAATGGGAACCCATACCCCTGAGATACTACCTTCTGCACCCAGGCATCTGTTGTTGACTGTTGCCATGTGTGTGCAAATTGCAGGAGTCGGCCCCCAACCCTGGAATCCTCCAGGCGGAGGCCCGTCTCTTCAGGCTGAGGGCTTTTGTTCAGGTTTGGAAGCTGGCTATTTGCTAGCCCACTGCTTCTTACCCCTGGATTTAAACTGGGGTTGTTTAGGCTCCTCTTTACCTTTCGCTTTGCTTTGCCAGCGAAATGAGCGAAATTTTAAACCCTTGGACTTAGGGTTGTAGGTAGCCGGAAATCTGACCTTCTTTGATTCAGCCTCTGACTCTAGGATATCCTCTGACGCTGGAAATTCAGCTTTCACCGACTTTGTTCGTTTGAATACAGGTGCTTTTGCTTTTAACGCTGTCTTGGCTGGTTCTTCCAGAGAAAGCACAGCCTTTACTGCATTAATGAGTTCAGCTACATCATCTGAACTAAAGCTCTGTGACTGATCATCATACGGAGTTGAATCTATTGTTTCCGCATCATCATCCGATGTATCCTCTTGTGTAGTCTGCCATACAGACGTATCTGTCTTAGTCTTACCTACCCCTTGGTTGCTTGTAGAGGCTACTGGAACCAAACCATAGGAAGGGAGCTGCATGTATGGGTTCATAGTGTAACCTAACCCCTGAGGTGGTGCTACTGGAGCTAACCTGTCCGCTATTGAAGACAGAGTCTTTGCGAACATATTCCATGGTGGCTCTACTGGAGGTTGAACTAACTCCTGTTTTTTACTTAGCTGAAAAGCGAAACAGTTTGCACACAAACCCTCATAAGTGACCTAATTGAATCATATCAATTACCCCTGACTTACAAGATAAGCATGTTAGGGCTGTAGGAGTGCTTGACAAATTCTCCTCATCACTTTTGCCGCTCACAGACATTTTTTCTGATATTGACTACACAATTTTGTGACTGAACCACACCCTATAATCAGTATATAGAGGTGAAATCAATCTGACCACAGTGCACCTGATTTGATGGTCAGAACAGGACTGACATTACACAGAAAAGTCAGCACACATACTAGCAGTCAGTCACATGTTAAAGCATTAGACATTGTCATATGAGAATACAACCTCCATAATAACTTATACATAAGTAGGAAATTTGTACTTCTGTTTAACTGGTTCTTTTTCAACATAACATGCAGAAAACACAGTAATATACAGGTCTCATATGCAATAGGTACTAAAAATTAACAGTGCACACTAAGAAGTAGAAGGAATTTTTAGTACGGTATACCCTGCCTCCAGGGAGCGGGATACAGGGAGACTCACCACACTTCCATATCCAAGCAAAGACGCTCGAAAGACGCTGAGTGGATTCAGACGCTACTGGTGTACACTGCCGCTCTTGGTAACTGATAACGGACACGGACGCTCACCAACGGACACGGACGCTGAGCGACTCCACGTGCATGCAGACACTAAAGGCCTGCGACTAGGTCTGGGCGGGTTTATATCCAGTGTACACAACCGCAGCGTCTAAGCTGCGACCGAGTACCCTCGTGGTAGCGTCTGAGCCGGAAGTGAGGTTATTCAGTTCATGAAACGAGAGACCAGCGGGAACTGGCCATGAACTCGGAGGAGGGACGGCCAGGAGAGCGTCTGAAACCCCCTGTTGACTTAAACTCCCAGGATCGCGGCCTCACCTAGTCCTGGCGCCTATGATCCCCGGAGCGTAGCGCTGTCACACCCGAGATGTTCGGCGCATCAACACGCTGTTTGTAGTCTCCACCAAATCAGCGTAGCTGTGTCCTGACCCCTCTAGTAAGAGGAAGTCCATATACTCACTGTCTCCCCATGCTTCGGCCACAGCCTGGTAACGTCTGCTGGACCTGCTAGAACATCCGACACAGACGCCCGTCGAGACAGCACTGTACCGCGAAGGTAAGCGTTGTTGCGACCCGGTGGGGAGTTGTTGGAGCGACTCTTTCTAATACACGTTTAAGACGCTGTTAAGAGAAGTTGCTCAAACAAAAACAGTAAGTCTATAAAAATAAAGTAATGAAAACTTGAGGCTGCTTTCACAGCAGCCCTGTGACCAAGCGGCTTCCTGCCGCACCAAGCAAAAAACTGATCTGACTGAATCAGTGGGCGGGACTATATAGTGGAGGCCCCAATGCATCCTGGGAGGCCAGAAAGCTCGTGACCGTGTTGGTGCCATTTTCGCTGTCGCTCGACAATATCCCAATGTTATCCTGTGGATAATCCTGTGGACCCAGCCAGAGAAAATATACTCTACTTCATTGGTCAATCAGAAGGGATGGGTGACGTTGCATGGCAGACGTAGGTCTAGGGTGTAAGCTGAAGACCTGGGATATTCCACAGACCAAATTGTGGTGTGAACAAGTGCAATGTGGGCTAAGTACATATTTTTGTCAGTCTGGGGTTTATCAATAAGAGAGAGGTATTGGTCAGTCAACACAGTTCTGCTGGTTTGCAATCTTAAATGCTATGCTCAAAATATGTACATACAATTCCTCTTGCTCATCTTTCACTAGATACAAATTTGCAAAGGTGGTGAGAAGTGCTGACCACAACGGTCATTCTGTTCTGCCGAATGTCACCTAGCCAACTAGCTAGTTTTTGCCTTCTACCAACCGGCATCAATTCTGTGCAGTGTACTAGCATGCGGCCTGCTCCATATCAAATGCATTTAGTGTGACACACAAGTTAAACATATTGAGGCCAATGGACAGACCTCCTGAAATCAGGTAGTTAGCCTCATGCCAAACGTCTGTGATTCGCATGTGCTTTCACATGGAACAGACACGTGAAAACAAATGCCTCTGGTTACATAGCCTAGTGGAAATAGAAACTGCAAGGGGAAGAATACAAATATATATTACATATTCATCCCTATGTGGAAAATTAAACATACATTAGTTTATTTTATTGAAGACTTTATAATGCAGCAATCACCTATTTGTCTTTATAGTGGCTCCTTAGCCCCAAATGTGAGAATCCACCCAGTAAAAAGTAAATGGAGACATTTTATAGAATATAGGTTATATTTATTCAAGCTCTAAATCAGAAGGATCTCTATCTTTTTACAGTGTAAAATCAGTCAGATACATTCTCATTAAAACAGCGATATAATCTATTTACACATTTATTTTTCCAGTGTTTGACGTAGTAGTTCCAGTAGTCAGGAAATTTCCTGTGCAGTGCAAGGTTTGAACACGTTTCGGCACCTGCTGCCAGACACATGGTGTGTACAAAACAGAACATTGTTTTTCAGCTGGGATATCACAGAAAATCTGCAACTTCCAAACATTAAATAAATATAGGAAATATGTGACGACTCCGAAATCATAATAAAAATAGTATTTTTAGCTCTTAAGAAAAACGCCAAAAGTTCGAAATAAATAAGTCTCTCCTCTCAATTATATTCTTCTTCGGTAGTCAGTCACATCAAACTCAGTCTTTCCATAGAAATATTCGGACATTGACATACAACAGGAGATAGGACATCAATCTCTTACACTGCATAATCACATCAAGTAACTTCTGAGTTTCTCACCTGCTCAGAGAGCGAACTCTGCAAAGGAACCAAAATAGAACTTTTGTTTTTTTGCACAGGAAGTCAGGCTACGAGGCGTGTGGTAACCCTAAGGCAATACTACAAGAATATATCAAAATATACATTTCCCTCACCAGCAAAGAGAACACAGGAAATTGTCTTGATAAATAACATGCAACAAATTGCACCTGTTATTCAACTACTAAATACACCAGCCACATTAAGTATCAATGCACTATGTTTTATTTTATGGTAAAGTAAGCAGAGATGGTTTACTCTCTAGATGTTACCAGAGAAACTTTACTGATGGTCTGGTCAATACATTTTTCAAATATAAAGACTGGTGAGTGCTCCCATTATTTTCTTTATATTGGAGTGGAATGACCCGCAGTATTCTTTCCACACTGGCTGTCACCTCAGCAAAATGATCACAAAAACGTGAGCGTGGACAATATTGGAATTGCATTATTATATATATATATATATATATATATATATATATATATATATATATATATATATATATATATATATATATATAAAATGCAGGACAAGGTAAAGCTGCAGAATACCTGTAGAACAGCATGATTTGTAGAACTATTTATATGTCCACCATGCCATTCCATGTTCTAATATTTATTTAAAATGGTATAGGAACAAGCAGACAAATAGTAAAATAGTCCTAATAAGCTGCTAGAGACATCTGTGCAAACGAAATTAAGAATGGAAGACTTTGATAATTGTTACTATCAACGTTTGTGAAATTTTACTTCCATATCTCTCCCCCTTCCCCCCCCCCTTCCCCGTTAGTCTCCAGGAAAAGTGGCTATGTGTTGAGTGGTTGCGGTCGGCAGTGCAGAGCTGTAAAGATTACAGAGTACTCAGGAAGACAAGAAAAAAATATTTTCTTTCTTTTTTTTTTTTATAAAAAACGGTTTGTTAAAATGACTGTACTCAAATCACTTGTAATGTCTGAGCCACAGGCTTTAAAAAAAACAAAACAAAACAGGTTATCAAACAAAGGGCTCAAAACAGAAAATCCAACGGAAAGTGCGCAAAGCCAGAGCCTTGCTGCGGTGCATGAGTTTTTTTTCTCCTTAAATTCTTGCCAAATCAACCATTCCTACATCCCTTTTTGTACTGTCAAAAACATCTGAAGCTCGCACGCTGCATTCCAGTGTTCACGATTACCATCAGTGTGTTTGCATTCAGCATAACGGCTTTCACATCCAGTCCTCTGACCAGTTGGACTTTGGAAGATCACTGGTCTCCTGTGGTGGATGTTACATATCTGGAAATCATGATTCCTTTGCACCTGCTGAGTTAAAACTTCCACAGTACAGTGGCAACTTTCAGGAGCCAGGAACTTAATCTGGAGGCTGGCCTTGTTAAAGAAGGAGCAGACTGTCAATGTGCCACTGACCCACTAGGACTTGTAATCCTTACGCACAGTGTGTGCCATCCAATTTACTTTAGTTGTCCAACTCTCTTTTAGAGCCTCATCAAACTTCTGCCTGAACTGTTTAAGTGCTTCATCTTCTGTCTTTCCCAAGGCAAGAGAGTCCTGTACGTGAAAAGATTAAGTACAAATGAGCATCTGAAGAAAAAAGGATTGGCATATATTTCAGCAGCTCTCACGGACTGTCACAGTCCCAAACTGCTACATTTTTCCTGCTTTGTACACCAGCGGGAAGAACAGACTGCTCAGTCTGAACATGCATCAAGCACAAAGTAACATACATATTCATTACGGGTTGGGTATGGGATGCCAGCGGTCAGAACACCAATGTCGGGATCCCGGCCGCCAGAATGCCGGTGGGGGGAACGAGCGCAATGAAACCCCTTGCAGGCTCGCTGCGCTCGGCCGACCCCTGGGATCCCGTCCGCCGGCAACAAGACTACATCCCTTCATTACAATAGCAGCCACCATTGAACAAGGCAAAAAGGAAGCAACGGTGGTAAATTTTTATGTGAACTAAAGGATAATGTGACTGTAATACAGAGAGAGAAAATAAAGGACATACGGCTCCATGTAACAATAGAGAGCTGCTGCAGTGTTCTGCTTTCTGGAACTGAAATATGTACCAATTGCTGGAAAGAGCGTTTTGACCAATGCAGGAAGGGAGGGAGCAGTCCACATAATGCATGTGTGCGCTGCAGCTTCAACCCAACTTCTCTTCAGAACATTCCAGCACTGGATAGCTGTGTAAAGTGACCAAGTGCCGCTAATATGGAGGAAATGGCGCCACTTTTCCTTACTTATTTGCTCCCATAGAAACTATCAGTTTAGTAAAGCAGAGCTCGGAACCGGACAAACAAGTTCTTAGTTAGATGTTCCAGCACGGAATAAGGTACTTTGGGGCTTAGTAAATAGGCCCCTAAACTGCAGTCAAGACTGACAATGGCTATCTCCAGACAATTGCTGAATTTCTGAGCTTTGGTGCTATTTAAAGCTAAATTTTTTGGAGCCTGGCTCCGTTATCTAACTCCATCAAAGTTGCCTATCTCAATCTAAGGGCTACATATGTGCATGTTTTTTTGGGGGAAGGAACCGGTTTGCAGTCACACACCCGCAGTAGCTGCCCCGTCACATAAGAGCATTAACTGGGGTTTAAAATAATCAAAGATATGGATTTTGTGTCAAGCAGAATATATTACAGAGTAGGACTATGGCTGTACATGTATTTAGATCTGGGTATAAGCATCAGCCATGTACTGTATGTGTTCTTCTGGGGAAGATCTGGTTCTGTATTCTCACCATACCTTGACATACTGAATATCTTTCACAGAACTAAGCTCTGGGAGTCCAGCTGTCAGCATGAGTGCAAAGAGTGTGATGATGAGGTTCCCGTTCCTGCGCAGAATTAGGTAGGCATCCTCACAGTACTGACGAAACCTGTATGGAGAAAGCAGGGACAATTATGGGAGCGTCACACAGAGGGTGTAATCAAAATACAAGCAATGAAAATCTAGACAAAAATTGTAAGGCTGAAACCAAAATGATGGCTAGTCAAAATGTAGACAACTAAAAAGTCAACATGGGCATGAGATCGACAGGGTCATAAGGGTCAACGGTTAAAATGTAGACACTGTCATAATATGGACAAGCAAAATGTAGACAGTCATAATATCTACAATAAATACGGATGACCACTGAGGAAAAAGCACACACATGCAGACACTGGCCCCGTCATGTTACCCATACAGTCCTCTGTCCCTAAATGTCACATAATAATTGGTACCCCTCCTGCCAGAGACCTTTGCACTAACCGCATTCCCGTTACTGCCTCACCATTAATGACTGCCTGCATCAGAGTAGCACTAAGCCAGGTTACAGTAGGGCTGCTGTTAGGGCATGCCAACATGTGTACTTCCACAGGGGCTGGCCTGCCACAGTTTTCCTAATGTGCAAACATTTCTTTTATGTCAGCCATAGACTAATATTTCCCTTAATGCCACATAATATAATTCATGGTCACCCCTCCCCCCCGCTAGTGAACTCATATTGGACTAGCTACACCCATTATGTGCCGCACCATTAACTAATTGCTATGAAAGTCACACTAAACCCCCTCACAGTAGCACTAAGCCTCACGATATTCTACTTCATAGTTGGGATAAATAAATGACAAGCAAAGCAGGTGGATCTGCCCATATACTGACTGCAGGTTAAAGTACATATATATTTTGAGCATCACCATTTTGACCTGGGACTAGTATAGTAGTTAGACCATATTCAAAATGTGTTCTATATATGGCCTAAATCCTCGTACTATTTTCTAATTATTACATTTTAGTTTCCAAATAACGCATGTATATTTTGTGACCTAAAACAACCCCAAACTAAGTTAATTTCATTAATATTGTAAATGTGTGTAAACACAAAGAATGCAATTTACATACAATACTGTGAACATTTTTTAGGCAGGTGTACCTACAAAGTAAGAATGCTTTCAAAAATAGAAGTGTTAAGTTTATTTTTTATCAATTAACAAAAGAAAAATCTAAAATCAAATCAATATTTTGTGTGATCACCCTTTGCCTTCAAAACAGCATAAATTCTTCTAGGTACACTTGCACAAAGCCAGGGATTTTCAAGGACTATAGCCCGGCATATGATGAACCAATCATACCAAACAGGTGATAATGATCATTATTTTCATATGTAGGTGTAAACACAGTCATTACCTGAAACAGAAACTGCTGTGTAGGAGACTTAAAACTGGGTGAGGAACAGCCAAACTCTGCTACAAAGATGATGTTGTGGAAGACCGTTTCATGTCACAGGTCACACACCATAGCAAGACTTAATAAGATTTGCTGTTCAAGCTCTTTTGAATAAATACAAAGAAATGGGCAATGCCGAGGACCATAGACACAGTGGTTGGCCAAGTCCATCAGATATAAGACACTTCCCTTCGAAATCGGAAGTTGTCAAGCAGTGCCATAAGCTCAGAACTTGCAGAAAACAGTGGGACCCAGGTACACCCATCTATTGTTCAGAGAAGTCTGACAGTAGTGGTCTTCATTGAAGAATTGTGGCCAAAAAGCCATACCTTTGACATGGAAACAAGGCCAGGCGACTCAACTATGCACGAAACATAGGCAGCAGATGCTCTGGACTGATGAGTAAAAATTTGAAATGTTTGACTGTATCAGAAGGCAGTTTGTTCGCTGAAGCGCTGGAGAGCATTACAATAATTAGTGTCTGCAAGCAACAGTAAAGCATGGTGGAGGTTCCTTACAAGTCTGGTGCTGCATTTCAGCAAATGGAGTTGGGGATTTGGTCAGGATTAATGGTGCCCTCAATGCTGAGATATACAGGCAGGTGCTTATCCATCATGCAATATCATCACTGAGGCATTGGATTGGCTCCAAATATATTCTGCAGCAGGACAACGACCCCAAACACACAGCCAACGTCATTAAGAACTATCTTTAGTGTAAAGAAGAACAAGGAGTCCTGGAAGTGATGATATGGCCTCCACAGAGTCCTGATCTCAGCATCATCATCGAGTCTGCCTGGGATTACATGAAGAGACAGAAGGATTTGAGCAAGCCGACATCCACAGAAGATCTGTGGTTAGTTCTCCAAGATGTTTGGAACAATCTCCCTGTCAAGTTCCTTCAAAAGCTGTGTGCAAGTGTACCTAGAAGAATTTATGCTGTTTTGAAGGCAAAGGGTGGTCACGCCAAATATTAATTTGATTTAGATTTTCTTCTGTTCATTCACTTTGCATTTTGTTAATTGCTAAAAAATAGGATTTTACTTACCGGTAAATCTATTTCTCGTAGTCCGTAGTGGATGCTGGGGACTCCGTAAGGACCATGGGGAATAGACGGGCTCTGCAGGAGACAGGGCACTTTAAGAAAGAATTCGGATACTGGTGTGCTCTGGCTCCTCCCTCTATGTCCCCCCTCCAGACCCCAGTTAAAGAAACTGTGCCCGGAAGAGCTGACAGTACAAGGAAAGGATTTTGGAATCCAGGGCAAGACTCATACCAGCCACACCAATCACACCGTATAACTTGTGATAAACTTACCCAGTTAACAGTATGAACAACAATAGAGCATCAGATCAACCCTGATGCAACTATAACATAACCCTTATGTAAGCAACAACTATATACAAGCATTGCAGAAAAAGTCCGCACTTGGGACGGGCGCCCAGCATCCACTACGGACTACGAGAAATAGATTTACCGGTAAGTAAAATCCTATTTTCTCTAACGTCCTAGTGGATGCTGGGACTCCGTAAGGACCATGGGGATTATACCAAAGCTCCCAAACGGGCGGGAGAGTGCGGATGACTCTGCAGCACCGAATGAGCAAACACAAGGTCCTCCTCAGCCAGGGTATCAAACTTGTAGAACTTTGCAAACGTGTTTGAACCCGACCAAGTAGCTGCTCGGCAAAGCTGTAATGCCGAGACCCCTCGGGCAGCCGCCCAAGAAGAGACCACCTTCCTTGTGGAATGGGCTTTTACTGATTTTGGCAGCGGCAATCCAGCCAAAGAATGAGCCTGCTGAATCATGTTACAGATCCAGCGAGCAATAGTTTGCTTTGAAGCAGGAGCACCCAGCTTGTTGGGTGCATACAGGATAAACAACGACTCAGTTTTCCTGACTCTAGCCGTTCTGGCTACATAAACCTTCAAAGCCCTGACCACATCTAGTAACTCGGAATCCTCCAAGTCACGAGTAGCCACAGGCACCACAATAGGTTGGTTCATATGAAAAGACGACACGACTTTTGGCAGAAATTGCGGACGGGTCCGCAATTCTGCCCTGTCCATATGGAAAACCAGATAAGGGCTTTTATGTGACAAAGCCGTTAATTCTGACACACGCCAAGCTGAAGCCAAGGCTAATAGCATGACCACCGTCCACGTGAGAAATTTTAACTCCACGGTTTTAAGTGGCTCAAACCAGTGTGACTTCTGGAAACTCAACACCACGTTAAGATCCCAAGGTGCCACTGGAGGCACAAAAGGGGGCTGAATATGCAGCACTCCCTTTACAAACGTCTGAACTCAGGAAGAGAAGCCAGTTCTTTTTGAAAGAAAATGGATAGGGCCGAAATCTGGACCTTAATGGAACCCAATCTTAGGCCCAAAGTCACTCCCGACTATAGGAAGTGAAGGAAACGGCCCAGCTGGAATTCCTCCGTAGGGGCATTACTGGCCTCACACCAAGCAACATATTTTCGCCATATACGGTGATAATGTTTAGCCGTCACGTCCTTCCTAGCCTTTATCAGCGTAGGAATAACCTCATCCGGAATGCCTTTTTCTGCTAGGATGCGGCGTTCAACCGCCATGCCGTCAAACGCAGCCGCGGTAAGTCTTGGAACAGACAGGGCCCCTGTTGCAACAAGTCCCGTCTTAGAGGCAGAGGCCATGGTTCCTCTGTGATCATTTCTTGCAGCTCTGGATACCAAGTCCTTCTTGGCCAATCCGGAACAATGAGTATTGTTCTCACTCCTCTTCTTCTTATGATTCTCAGCACCTTGGGTATGAGAGGAAGAGGAGGAAACACATAAACCGACTGGAACACCCACGGTGTCACTAGTGCGTCTACAGCTATCGCCTGAGGGTCTCTTGACCTGGCGCAATATCTCTGTAGCTTTCTGTTGAGGCGGGATGCCATCATGTCTACTTGTGGCAGTTCCCACCGACTTGCAATCTGCGTGAAGACTTCTTGATGAAGTCCCCACTCTCCCGGGTGGAGGTCGTGCCTGCTGAGGAAGTCTGCTTCCCAGTTGTCCACTCCCGGAATGAACACTGCTGACAGTGCGCTTACGTGTTTCTCCGCCCAGCGAAGAATTCTGGTGGCTTCCGCCATTGCCACCCTGCTCCTTGTGCCGCCTTGGCGGTTTACATGAGCCACTGCGGTGATGTTGTCTGACTGAATCAGCACCAGTCGGTCGCGAAGCAGGGTCTCCGCTTGACGTAGGGCGTTGTATATTGCCCTTAGTTCCAGGATGTTGATGTGAAGGCAAGTCTCCTGACTTGACCACAGACCTTGGAAATTTCTTCCCTGTGTGACTGCCCCCCACCCTTGGAGGCTTGCGTCCGTGGTCACCAGGACCCAGTCCTGAATGCCAAATCTGCGGCCCTCGAGAAGGTGAGCACTCTGCAACCACCACAGGAGAGACACCCTGGCCCTGGGGGATAGGGTGATCAGCAGATGCATTTGTAGATGTGATCCGGACCACTTGTCCAACAGATCCCATTGAAAAGTCCTCACATGGAACCTTCCGAAGGGAATGGCCTCGTATGATGCCACCATCTTTCCCAGGACTCGAGTGCAGTGATGCACCGACACCTGTTTTGGTTTTAATAGGTCTCTGACCAGTGTCATGAGCTCCTAAGCCTTCTCCAATCGGGAGATAAACCCTCTTCTGGCCTGTGTCCAGAATCATGCCCAGGAAGGGCAGACGAGTCATAGGAATCAACTGCGACTTTGGAATATTCAGAATCCAGCCGTGCTGTTGTAACACTTCCCGAGAGCGTGCCACGCTGATCAGCAACTGCTCTCTGGACCTCGCCTTTATGAGGAGATCGTCCAAGTATGGGATAATTGTGACTCCTTGCCGTCGCAGGAGCACCATCATTTCCGCCATTACCGTGGTAAATATTCTCGGTGCCGTGGAGAGACCAAACGGCAACGTCTGGAATTGGTAATGACAATCCTTTACCACAAATCTGAGGTACGCCTGATGAGGTGGATAAATGGGGACATGAAGGTAAGCATCCTTTATGTCCAGAGACACCATAAAATCCCCCTCCTCCAGGCTTGCGATGACCGCTCTGAGCGATTCCATCTTGAACTTGAACCTGAACCTTTTCAGGTATATGTTCAGGGATTTTAAATCCAATATGGGTCTGACCGAACCGTCCGGTTTCGGTACCACAAACAAGGTCGAATATTAACCCCTTCCCTGTTGAAGGAGGTGAACCTTTACCACCACCTGCTGAAGATACAATTTGTGAATTGCAGCTAACACTATCTCCCTCTCTAAGGGGGAAGCTGGCAGGGCCGATTTGAGGTAACGGTGAGGGGGCATCTCTTCGAATTCCAGCTTGTATCCCTGAGACACAATCTCTATAGCCCAGGGATCCACCTGGGAGTGAACCCACTTGTGGCTGAAATTTCGGAGACGCGCCCCCACCGGGCCTAGCTCCGCCTGTGGAGCCCCAGCGTCATGCGGTGGATTTAGTGGAAGCCGGGGAGGACTTCTGTTCCTGGGAACTAGCTGTATTGTGCAGCTTCTTTCCTCTACCCCTGCCTCTGGCAAGAAAGGACGCACCTCGGACTTTCTTGCCTTTTTGTGATCGAAAGGACTGCATTTGGTAATACGGTGCTTTCTTAGGTTGTGAGGGAACATATGGCAAAAAATTTGACTTTCCAGCCGTAGCTGTGGAGACCAGGTCCGAGAGACCGTCCCCAAACAATTCCTCACCCTTGTAAGGTAAAACCCTCCATGTGCCTTTTATGTCGGCATCACCTGTCCATTGCCGAGTCCACAGGACCCTTCTGGCAGAAATCGACATTGCATTTATTCTAGAGCCCAGTAGGCTAATGTCTCTTTGAGCATCTCTCATATATAGGACAGCGTCTATTATATGACCCAGGGTTAGTAATATAGTATCCTTGTCCAAGGTATCAAGTTCCTCAGATAAGGTATCTGTCCATGCTGCTACAGCACTACACATCCAGGCCGACGCAATCGCCGGCATTAGTAAGGTACCTGAATGTGTATAAATGGACTTCAGGATACCCTCCTGCTTTCTATCCGCAGCATCTTTTAGGGTGGCCGTATCCTGTGACGGCAGGGCTACCCTCTTGGATAAGCGTGTGAGAGCTTTGTCCACCCTAGGGGAGGATTCCCAGCGTAACCTGTCCGTTGGCGGGAAGGGATACACCATAAGCATCCATTTGGAAATGTGCAGTTTTCTATCTGGAGATTCCCAAGCCTTTTCACATAACTCATTTAACTCATGTGAAGGGGGAAAGGTCACCTCTTGCCTTTTTTCCCCATACATATAAACCCTCTTGTCAGGGACTGGGGTTTCCTCTGTGATGTGCAACACATCCTTCATTGCTATAATCATGTAACGGATGGCTTTAGCCATTTTAGGCTGCAACTTTGCATCATCGCCATCGACACTGGAGTCAGAATCCGTGTCGATATCTGTGTCAACAATTTGGGATAGTGGGCGCTTCTGAGACCCTGACGGCCTCTGCGACATAGGATCAGGCATGGGCTGAGACCCCAGCTGTCCTAAGGCTTCAGCTTTATCCAACCTTTTATGCAAGGAATTTACATTATCATTTAAAACCTTCCACATATCCATCCAATCGGGTGTCGGCGGCGACCCCACATTCATTTGTTCCCGCTCTGCTTCCACATAGCCTTCCTCGTCAAACATGCCGACACAAGCGTACCGACACACCACACACACAGGGGATGCTCTTTTTGAAGACCGTTCCCCCACAAGGCCTTTTGGAGAGACAGAGAGAGAGTATGCCAGCACACACCCCAGCGCTATATGACCCAGGAATCACACAGTAACTTAGTGTTAACCCAGTAGCTGCTGTATATACTGTTTATGCGCCAAATTTATGTGCCCCCCCCTCTCTTTTTACCCTCTTCTACCGTGATTCTGCAGGGGAGAGCCTGGGGAGCTTCCTCTCAGCGGAGTTGTGGAGAGAAAATGGCGCTGGTGAGTGCTGAGGAAGAAGCCCCGCCCCCTCAGCGGTGGGCTTCTGTCCCGCGTTTCTGTGTAAAAATATGGCGGGGGCTCATGCATATATACAGTGCCCAACTGTATATATGCTGCTTTTTGCCAAGAGGTTCCCAATTGCTGCCCAGGGCGCCCCCCCCCTGCGCCCTGCACCCTACAGTGACCGGAGTTTGTGGGTGTAATGTGGGAGCAATGGCGCACAGCTGCAGTGCTGTGCGCTACCTCATATGAAGACTGGAGTCTTCTGCTGCCGATTTCGAAGTCTTCTTGCTTCTGTCACCGGCTTCTGTCTTCCGGCTCTGCGAGGGGGACGGCGGCGCGGCTCCGGGATCGGACGACCAAGGGTGCGATCCTGTGTACGATCCCTCTGGAGCTAATGGTGTCCAGTAGCCTAAGAAGCAGGACCTATCTTCAGTGAGTAGGGCTGCTTCTTTCCCCTCAGTCCCACGTAGCAGAGAGTCTGTTGCCATCAGATCTCTCTGAAAATAAAAAAACCTAACAAAATACTTTCTTTCTAGCAAGCTCAGGAGAGCTCACTAAGTAGCACCCAGCTCGTCCGGGCACAGATTCAAACTGGGGTCTGGAGGGGGGACATAGGAGGGAGGAGCCAGAGCACACCAGTATCCGAATTCTTTCTTAAAGTGCCCTGTCTCCTGCGGAGCCCGTCTATTCCCCATGGTCCTTACGGAGTCCCCAGCATCCACTAGGACGTTAGAGAAAATAAGAATTTACTTACCGATAATTCTATTTCTCATAGTCCGTAGTGGATGCTGGGGACTCCGAAAGGACCATGGGGAATAGCGGCTCCGCAGGAGACTGGGCACAAAGTAAAAGCTTTAGGACTAGCTGGTGTGCACTGGCTCCTCCCCCTATGACCCTCCTCCAAGCCTCAGTTAGGATACTGTGCCCGGACGAGCGTACACAATAAGGAAGGATTTTGAATCCCGGGTAAGACTCATTACCAGCCACACCAATCACACCGTACAACTTGTGATCTGAACCCAGTTAACAGCATGATAACAGAAGGAGCCTCTGAAAAGATGGCTCACAACAACAATAACCCGATTTTTGTAACAATAACTATGTACAAGTAATGCAGACAATCCGCACTTGGGATGGGCGCCCAGCATCCACTACGGACTATGAGAAATAGAATTATCGGTAAGTAAATTCTTATTTTCTCTAACGTCCTAGTGGATGCTGGGGACTCCGAAAGGACCATGGGGATTATACCAAAGCTCCCAAACGGGCGGGAGAGTGCGGATGACTCTGCAGCACCGAATGAGAGAACTCCAGGTCCTCCTCAGCCAGGGTATCAAATTTGTAGAATTTTGCAAACGTGTTTGCCCCTGACCAAGTAGCTGCTCGGCAAAGTTGTAAAGCCGAGACCCCTCGGGCAGCCGCCCAAGATGAGCCCACTTTCCGTGTGGAATGGGCTTTTACAGATTTTGGCTGTGGCAGGCCTGCCACAGAATGTGCAAGCTGAATTGTACTGCAAATCCAACGAGCAATCGTCTGCTTAGAAGCAGGAGCACCCAGCTTGTTGGGTGCATACAGGATAAACAGCGAGTCAGATTTTCTGACTCCAGCCGTCCTGGAAACATATATTTTCAGGGCCCTGACTACGTCCAGCAACTTGGAATCCTCCAAGTCCCTAGTAGCCGCAGGCACCACAATAGGTTGGTTTAAGTGAAATGCTGAAAACACCTTAGGGAGAAATTGAGGACAAGTCCTCAATTCCGCCCTGTCCGAATGGAAAATCAGATAAGGGCTTTTACAGGATAAAGCCGCCAATTCTGACACGCGCCTGGCCCAGGCCAGGGCCAACAGCATGACCACTTTCCATGTGAGATATTTTAACTCCACAGATTTAAGTGGTTCAAACCAATGTGACTTTTGGAATCCAAAAAAAAAAACTACATTGAGATCCCAAGTGCCACTGGAGGCACAAAAGGAGGCTGTATATGCAGTACCCCTTTTACAAACGTCTGAACTTCAGGGACTGAAGCTAGTTCTTTTTGGAAGAAAATTGACAGGGCCGAAATTTGAACCTTAATGGACCCCAATTTCAGGCCCATAGACACTCCTGTTTGCAGGAAATGTAGGAATCGACCCAGTCGAATTTCCACCGTCGGGCCTTACTGGCCTCGCACCACGCAACATATTTTCGCCAATTGCGGTGATAATGTTTTTGCGGTTACATCCTTCCTGGCTTTGATCAGGATAGGGATGACTTCATCCGGAATGCCCTTTTTCCTTCAGGATCCGGCGTTCAACCGCCATGCCGTCAAACGCAGCCGCGGTAAGTCTTGGAACAGACCGGGTCCTTGCTGGAGCAGGTCCCTTCTTAGAGGTAGAGGCCACGGATCCTCCGTGAGCATCTCTTGAAGTTCCGGTTACCAAGTCCTTCTTGGCCAATCCGGAGCCACGAATATAGTGCTTACTCCTCACCATCTTATCAATCTCAGTACCTTGGGTATGAGAGGCAGAGGAGGAAACACATACCCTGACTGGTACACCCACGGTGTTACCAGAGCGTCTACAGCTATTGCCTGAGGGTCCCTGGACCTGGCGCAATACCTGTCGAGTTTTTCCCAACGGTTTATAATCCTGTGGAAGACTTCTGGGTGAAGTCCCCACTCTCCCCGGGTGGAGGTCGTGCTGAGGAAGTCTGCTTCCCAGTTGTCCACTCCCGGAATGAATACTGCTGACAGTGCTATCCCATGATTTTCCGCCCAGCGAAGAATCCTTGCAGCTTCTGTCATTGCCCTTCTGCTTCTTGTGCCACCCTGTCTGTTTACGTGGGTGACTGCCGTGATGTTGTCCGACTGGATCAACACCGGCTGTCCTTGAAGCAAAGGTCTTGCTAAGCTTAGAGCATTGTAAATGTCCCTTAGCTTCAGGATATTTATGTTAAGTGATGTCTCCAGGCTTGACCATAAGTCCTGGATATTCCTTCCCTGTGTGACTGCTCCCCAGCCTCGCAGGCTGGCATCCGTGGTTACCAGGACCCAGTCCTGAATGCCGAATCTGCGGCCCTCTAGAAGATGAGCACTCTGCAACCACCACAGGAGGGACACCCTTGTCCTTGGTGACAGGGTTATCCGCTGATGCATCTGAAGATGCGACCCGGACCATTTGTCCAGCAGGTCCCACTGGAAAGTTCTTGCGTGGAATCTGCCAAATGGGATTGTTTCGTAGGAAGCCCCCATTTTACCCAGAACCCTTGTGCATTGATGCACTGAGACTTGGCTCGGTTTGAGGAGGTTCCTGACTAGCTCGGATAACTCCCTGGCTTTCTCCTCCGGGAGAAACACCTTTTTCTGGACTGTGTCCAGGATCATCCCTAGGAACAGAAGACACGTCGACGGAACCAGCTGCGATTTTGGAATATTGAGAATCCAATCGTGCTGCCGCAACACTATCTGAGATAGTGCTACACCGACCTCCAACTGTTCCCTGGATCTTACCCTTATCAGGGAATCGTCCAAGTAAGGGATAACTAAAATTCCCTTCCTTCGAAGGAACATCATCATTTCGGCCATTACCTTGGTAAAGACCCGGGGTGCCGTGGACCATCCCTACGGCAGCGTCTGAACTGATCGTGACAGTTCTGTACCATAAACCTGAGGTACCCTTGGTGAGAAGGGTAAATTTTGACATGAAGGTAAGCATCCTTGATGTCCCGAGACATCATGTAGTCCCCTTCTTCCAGGTTCGCAATCACTGCTCTGAGTGATTCAATCTTGAATTTGAACCTCTGTATGTAAGTGTTCAAAGATTTTAGAATCGGTCTCACCGAGCCGTCTGGCTTCGGTACCACAATAGTGTGGAATAATACCCCGTTCCCTGTTGCAGGAGGGGTACCTTGATTATCACCTGCTGGGAATACAGCTTGTGAATGGCTTCCAAAACTGCCTCCCTGTCCGAGGGAGACGTCGGTAAAGTCGACTTTTGGAAACGGCGAGGGGGAGACGTCTCGAATTCCAATATGTACCCCTGAGATATTACCTGAAGGATCCAGGGGTCTACTTGCGAGTGAGCCCACTGCGCACTGAAATTCATTGAGAACGGGCCCCCACCGTGCCTGAGCTTATAAAGCCCTAGCGTCATACTGAGGGCTTGGCAGAGGCTGGAAAGGGTTTCTGTTCCTGGGAACTGGCTGATCTCTGCAGCCTTTTTCCTCTCCCTCTGTCACGAGCAGAAAAGAGGAACCTTTTGTCCGCTTGCCAACAAAGGACTGCGCCTGATAATACGGCGTCTTATTTTGAGAGGCGACCTGGGGTACAAACGTGGATTTCCCAGCTGTTGCCGTGGCCACCAGGTCTAAAAGACCGACCCCAAATGTCCCCTTTCAAAGGCAATACTTCCAAATGACGTTTGGAATCCGCATCACCTGACCATTTTACTGGTAGAATTGGACAACGCACTTATACTTGATGCCAGTCGGCAATTATTCCGCTGTGCATCATGCATATATAGAAATGCATCTTTTAAATGCTCTATAGGCAATAATATACTATCCTTATCTAGGATATCAATATTTCCAGTCAGGGAATCCGACCATGCCAACCCAGCACTGCACCTCCAGGCTGAGGCGATAGCTGGTCGCAGTATAACACCAGTATGTGTGTAAATACCTTTTTTTTGGATACCCTCCTGCTTTCTATCAGCAGGATCCTTAAGGGCGGCCATCTCATGAGAGGGTAGAGCCCTTGTTCTTACAAGCGTGTGAGCGCCTTATCCCCCCTAGGGGGTGTTTCCCAATGCATCCTAACCTCAGGCGGGAAAGGGTATGCAGCCAATACTTTTTAAGAAATTATTAATTGTTATCGGGGGGAAACCCACGCATCATCACACATTTTATTTCTCAGATTCAGGAAAACTACAGGTAGTTTTTCCCTCACCGAACATAATACCCCTTTTTTGGTGGTACTCGTATTATCAGAAATGTATAAAACATTTTCCATTGTCTCAATCATGTAACGTGTGGCCCTACTGGAAATCACAGTCGTCTCTTCACCGTCGACACAGGAGTCAGTATCCGTGTCGGCGTCTGTATCTGCCATCTGCCTGACGGCCTATGAGACGTCTGGACAGGCACAAGCTGAGTAGCCGGCTGTCTCATGTCAACCACTGTTTTTTTTATATAGAGCTGACACTGTCACGTAATTTTCAACAGTACATCCACTCAGGTGTCGACCCCCTAGGGGGTGACATCACTGTTACAGACACTCTGCTCCGCCTCCACATCATTTCCCTCCTCATACATGTCGACACACACGTACCGACACCCAGCACACACACAGGGAATGCTCTGATAGAGGACAGGACCCACTTAGCCCTTTGGGGAGACAGAGGGAGAGTTTGCCAGCACACACCAGAGCGCTATATATGTATAGGGACAACCTTACAATAAGTGTCTATCCCTTATAGCTGCTTATATCTGTTATTTTGCCAAATAAGTGCCCCCCTCTCTTTTTTACCCTGTTTCTGTAGTTGCAGGATGCAGGGGAGATTCTGGGAGCCTTCCTACCAGCGGAGCTGTGTGGGAAAAATGGCGCTGTGTGCTGAGGAGATAGGCCCCGCCCCCTTCACGGCGGGCTCTTCTCCCGCTTTTTACTGGAAAACTGGCAGGGGTTAAATACATCCATATAGCCCAGGAGCTATATGTGATGTATTTTTCGCCAACTAAGGTAAATTCATTGCTTCCCAGGACGCCCCCCCCCAGCGTCCTGCACCCTCAGTGACCGGAGTGTGAAGTGTGCTGAGAGCAATGGCGCACAGCTGCAGTGCTGTGCGCTACCTTATGAAGACAGGAAAGTCTTCTGCCGCCGATTTATGGACCTCTTCTTGCTTCAGCATCTGTAAGGGGGCCGGCGGCGCGGCTCCGGGACCCATCCATGGCTGGGCCTGTGATCGTCCCTCTGGAGCTAATGTCCAGTAGCCTAAGAAACCCAATCCACTCTGCACGCAGGTGAGTTCGTTTCTCTCCCCTAAGTCCCTCGATGCAGTGAGCCTGTTGCCAGCAGGTCTCACTGAAAATAAAAAACCTATTTAAACTTTTACTCTAAGCAGCTCAGGAGAGCCACCTAGATTGCACCCTTCTCGTTCGGGCACAAAATCTAACTGAGGCTTGGAGGAGGGTCATAGGGGGAGGAGCCAGTGCACACCAGCTAGTCCTAAAGCTTTTACTTTGTGCCCAGTCTCCTGCGGAGCCGCTATTCCCCATGGTCCTTTCGGAGTCCCCAGCATCCACTAGGACGTTAGAGAAAATAGGATTTTAGTACTTACCGGTAAATCCTTTTCTCGTAGTCCGTAGAGGATGCTGGGGTCCTAATCCAGCGAGACAGTCTGCTTAGAAGCAGGACACCCAATTTTCTTGGTATCATATAGGACAAACAGAGTCTGACTTTCTGTGACGAGAACTTCTCTTCACATATCTTCAGAGCCCTCACGACATCCAAGGACTTTGAAGTAATTGAGGAGTCAGTAACCACTGGCACCACAATAGGTTGTTGATATGAAATGCCGACACAACCCTTGGAAGAAACTGCTGACGAGTCCGGAGCTCATCTCTATCTTCGTGAAAGATCAAGCTTTTACAGGATAAAGCCCCCCACTCGGAGACAGGTCTAGCAGAAGCTAAGGCCAACAAAGTGACAGCCTTCCATGTAAGAAATTTGAGCTCCACCTCCTGTAGAGGCTCAAACCAATCTGACTGGAGGAACTGCAACACCACGTTAAGGTCCCATGGCACCGTAGGCGATACAAAGGAAGGTTGGATATGCAAAACTCCGTTCAAAAAGGTCTGAACCACAGGGAGGGCAGCCAATTGCTTCTGAAAGAAAAAGGATAGGGCTGAAATCAGGACCTTCACAGATCCCAACCTCAGACCTATATCCACTCCTGCTAGCGGGAAGAGGAGGAAACGTCTCTTTTTACGTTACCCCTTTCCTAGCCTGTATGAGGGTAGGAATAACTTTCTTCGGAATGCCTTTCCGAGCAAGAATCAGGCGCTCAACTTCCATGCCGTCAAACGTAGCCATGGTAAGTCTTGATAGGCAAACGGCCCCTGCTGCATCAGTTCCTCCCGAAGAGGAAGAGGCCTCGGCTCTTCTTGCAGTAGATTCAGAAGGTATGCGTACCAAGCCTTTCTTGGCCAATCTGGGGCAATGAGGATCGCTTGAACCCTTGTTCTCCTTATGAGCTTTAGGATTCTTGGGATGAGTGGGAGTGGTGGAAACACGTACACTGACTGGAACACCCACGGATACACCAGGGCATCCACTGTCACTGCCTGTGGGTCCCTCGACCTGGAACAATAACGCCGAAGCTTCTTGTTGAGACGAGAGGCCATCATGTCTATTTGGGGCAATCCCCAAAGATCTGTTATTTCCTTGAAAACTCCGGATGGAGTCCCCACTGTCCTGTCTGCTGAGGAAGTCTGCTTCCCAGTTGTCTACTGCCGGAATGAAGATGGCTGACAGCGCCAACGCGTATTTTTCTGTCCAGAGGAGTATTCTTGTCACCTCTGATATTGCCGCTCTGCTCTTCGTTCCGCCCTGTCGGTTTATGTAAGCCGCGGTTACGTTGTCCGACTGCACTTGGATGGCCCGATTTCTCAGAAGAGGGGCCGTCTGAAGAAGAACGTTGTAGACTGCTCTTAGTTCCAGGATGTTGATGGGCAGGCCGGATTACAGGCTTGACCACCTTCATTGGAAGGTTGCTCCTTGAGTGACTGCTCACCATTCCCGGAGGCTCGCATCCGTTGTTAGCAGGACCCAGTCCCGAATCCCGAACCTGCGGCCTTCTAGGAGGTAAGACAATTGGAGCCACCAGAGGAGATAAATCCTTGCCCTTGGCGACAGACGAATTCTCTGATGCATGTGGAGGTGAGATCCCGACCACGTGTCCAGGAGATCCAGTTGGAAGGGCCAAGCATGGAACCTCCCGTACTGGAGAGCCTCGTAGGAGGCCACCATCTTTCCCAACAGGCGAATGCATTGATGAACCGACACCCGGGGTGGCTTCAAGACATCCCAGACCATGGATTGGATTACCAATGCCTTGTCCCGCGGAAGAAACACCCGTTGCACTTCCGTATCCAGGATCAGTCCCAGAAATGACAATCTCTGGGTTGGTTCCAAATGTGACTTTGGAAAATTCAGAAGCCGCCCGTGACACTGGAGCAGTCATGTTGTGAGAACAACGGACTGCAGCAGCTTCTCCTTGGACGATGCCTTTATCAGGAGAACATCCAGATAAGGAATGATGTTCACACCCTGCTTGCGGAGCAGCATCATCATTTACGCCATCACCTCAGTAAATACCCTCAGTGCTGTGGAGAGGCTGAATGGCAGGGCCTGGAACTTTAAATGACAGTCCAGCAATGCGAAGTGGAGATAAGCCTGATGCGGCAACCAAAGTGGAATGTGAAGGTACGCATCCTTGATATCCAGTGATACCAGGAATTCCCCCTCTTCCAGACCGGATATCACCGCCCTGAGAGACTCCATCCTGAATTTGAACTCCTTTAGAAAGGGGTTCAACGATTTTAGGTTCAGAATGGGCATGACCGAACCATCCAGTTTCGGTACCACGAAAAGGTTCGAATAGTAACCCTTTGTCAGCATGTGAGGTGGTACCGGCACAAGACCTGTGCCTCCACCAGCTTTTGGACGGCGTCTTGAAGCACTGTGCTGTCCTCCAACAGAGTTGTTAAGCCCGACTTGAAAAAACGATGAGGAGGGAGACTTTGAAATCTCAAGTAAGGTAGCCGACCACTTTACTATTGCCTTTGCAATCCATGCAGTAGCAATAGTGGGACGTAATATGGCCCCTGAAGCAGTGTACATTGATTTAAGAGTGTTATCAATTTTCCTATCTGCCGAATCCTTTAAGGCAGTAGATCCCGGTACAGGTAAAACCACCCTTTTTGAGAGTCTGGATACAGATGCGTCAACAATCAGTGGGTTTTCCCATTTTTTTCTATCCTCCGCAGCGAAAGGAAAAGCCACCAGAATCCTTAGGGATCTGAAACTTCTTTCCAGGGTTTACCCATGCATTTTCAAATATAGCATTCAGCTCCTTTGACGCAGGGAAGGTTAGCGAGGCTTTTTTATTTTCAGTGAAATAAGCCTCCTCAACCTGTTCAGGTGTGGTATAATTTACATTTAACACATCCCTGATAGAGGCTATCAACAATTGCACCCCCTTTGCAAGAGATGCGGACCCCCGCAACACATCCCCCTCACCATCTGTAGTGTCAGAATCGGTATTCGTGTCGTCTTCTGTAATATGCACAAGCGCACGTTTGTGGGGGTATATAGCGGGGTGTCCTGAGGTACCAGAACCAGGCCATACTGCCATAGAGCTCTGTAATACCTGGGTTGCAGATTCATTACTTGCAACCCTGTCAGAAGTCTGAGAAATCCAAGTTTTGATAGAGGAAAACCACTCTGGTTCCCTTGCTGGTATCTGTGCTAAACCAGTGCTAGCCTGATTACATGGAATGGGATCATCCTGGGCGGATAAATCCTCTGCAGCATATGACACAGTGTCCCTGGACACACACCACACACACAGGTGGGGGTAGACAGAGTTTCCCCCCCAAGAATGGCAAGAGAGAGACAGAGATTGGAGCCAACCCACACACAGCGCTTTGTAACTAGGAGAAAACCCCCTGTCAGCGCAGACTGTGTCCCTTAATAGGAGACACAGTCGTTTTACTGCCTCCCCTCCCTTCTACAACCCCCTGGTACCGTGTACAATAAGCTGGAGTTGCTGTGGAGGGACCTGAATCTTCCTCACAGTGCTTGCATGCAGGAAAATGGCGCTGGAACGCTGCTGGGTCCGCTCTGAGGAGAAGCTCCGCCCCCATAATGGCGCTGTCTTCCCGCTCTTCAGGTGATTATAATGGCCTGAGGAAAAGTTGCTGGCTGAGATCCCTGGACCCCGACAGGCTTGCTGACCAGTGTGGGGGGGTCGGCGCTGGTCCAGGGCGCCCCTCACAGCGCCGCACTATGTGCCTCTGGTACAATCCCGGGAGCACAGTTAATACCGCGCTCCCAACCCCATTGCCGCCATCTTCACACCGGCCCCCCGCTTGCCAGGGGGGGCGGTGACTAACTCACCACTTTCTTCAGCTCTGTAAGGGGTCGGCTGTTCCCCTGTGGCGGCGACCGATCAGACCCCTCTGGAGCTCAGTGTCCAGTCAGCGGAGTCAGTGGCTCAGACCCCGCAGTGCGGACACTGCTCCCCCCCTTAGTCCCACGCTGCAGGGAGACTGTTGCCAGCAGCCTCCCTGTAAAATAACAAACTCTAAACTAAACTTTTTTAGGAAAGCTCAGGAGAGCTCCCCTAGCTGTGACCGGCTCCTCCGGGCACATTTTCTAAACTGAGTCTGGTAGGAGGGGCATAGAGGGAGGAGCCAGCCCACACTCTTAAAGTGCCAATGGCCCCATGGTACTAATGTGGACTCAAGCATCCTCTAGGACGTAAGAGAAATAAACTATTAACACTTCTATTTTTTAAAACATTCTTATGTTACAGCATTTTTTCCACACTTGCCTAAAACTTTTGCACAGTACTGTAGACACTGGACATATATAATGAGATGCCATTTGACACGTACTATGGTGGAGTAAAAGCAACAGCTATATAACAGCAGAGGAGCCAGAGAGCTGTGGGTTTGGTTTCTTGCAACAATTCAGGTAGGAAACTTACCTGCCAAATTTCTCTGTGTTCCCCGGCTTCCCTTGCTGGATAACATGGATGAAGTCATAGGTGAGAATGAAAGGTCCTCGCTCCCTCTTAATTTTAAATTTGGACTTAAAATTCCCAAGAATGTGACCAAAATCAATGTGGAATAGCTGGAGAGAGAGGAGGCAGAACCTATGAATATTCATTATGTCAATCGGATTTCTAATACTGCCACTTTTAAGAATACTAGTTACCAGCCAGTCAAAATGACGAAACAGAACAGTAATGTCAGCGCCAGTCGCTGTGCGTGCATGAACGGAGCAACACTTGAAATGCTCCATCACCAAAATCTAGCGTTCGCTGGAGCACAAAACACTTGATTTCCCCCCAGAGAGGTGATAAGCAGCGTTCACCTTTTATTATATAGGATAATAAAAGGCCAATCACCCCACTTTTGCATTCCTGCTTGGCCAGCAGCTCTATTCCATTCCCTATAGAATTCAATTCAAACCTCATTTGTTTTATACCTTAACTATTACTTTCAATGTACAGTGTTACGCCTCATGTCTTTCTATTGCCCCATATACACTTCTTGAATTTTCTGTATTTTGTCTGCACTTGTTTTATATTTTACATATTGGGCCATATTTGTTGTCTGCTTTATTTCCACACTGTACAATGCCATATAAATAACAATAATCATCATACTTGTACATTTTACAAATGTGTATAACAGACTTCTGCATTATATTTATAAATAGGACACTGCATTAGTTAGTCTGCTCTGTTAGATGCCAGAAATGTGCCGGGCAATTCTGTGTGTTTTTAGGCACATAGCAGGACAGCCTATATATAGCCAGGCAGTAACTGTAGATGGAAAGTGACTCCTGTCTATTAATACCTCCCAGATCAGATACAAGTATAGGTGCTGGTGTGTGCACAAAGGCATCTGAAGAGTTCTGTACACTTTATGCCTGAGCATTTACAGCGGATGGATCATGGACAATTATCTATCTATCTTGTGGATTCTTTATATGATGGAATCACCAGGGAGTGCTGCCTATCTGCATATATACTATTGAGATGTGGTCCAACTTGAATGTGCGCCCGGAAGCTGTTATTAATTATGAATGGAGTACCGGTCTTGTGGACTATGGACCTCCTCCAGCTTGGATCGCTATTGAGGCAGAAATTGAGATTCTCTCAGAACTGATTCTGCTAAGAAAAACGCATGTGAAGAGCCGCCCAGAAAGGTAAAAGATGCCCACTGATGCAATCACAAATTTGCGTATGCATTTGCATAATTACAATGCATACGCAGATATCGAGTACCATCGACAATTCTTGTTGACCCATGCATATGCAGGATACACACGACTGCAGTAGCAGCAGCGCCATGTTTTTAACTGCAGCTTTCCCAACCACTCCCCACAAACAGTCACTTCCTGGCAATCGCTATGCTGGGCCTGCAATCGCATTGCGAAGACATTTAGGCCTTCATGCAGCGCATGCGCAGTTGATCAATAATTGGTCAATTCGTAATTTTGCACCTAAGCTGAATAAGGCCCTGTGTGTTCCCCCCCGACCCCAGTACAAATCCAAAAGTCAGCATCACATCATATAATTCAGACTCGCACAAAACATCGCTCTACCAGTAAACTCGAGGAGCATCTGACTTCACAACCTGTGCCCTGTAGTAGCCCTCTTACAGCTCCGAGGCCTCAGTACACAAACTCCCAGTACTGCAGTGCGCAGGTGACATCATAATGTCACGTGTGCTGTGAGGAGCCTGTCGTGCGGCAGATCAGTCTGATGCAGTCAGAGGTGATGTGCAGTCACTATGTAGCCCAGCGCGAAGTGCTCAGCCCAGTGTGATTTAAGACTTATCAAGTAAGTGGTGTTCTCTGGGACAGGTCCGCTACACATGGGGGGGATGCTGCACTAATACAAATATATAAATAAAGAAAACCTGAGCGCAGTTCTCAGTCAACCCTCCATCGCTGCTGCTGAGAGGTACTGTAAAAATAAAACCGCACTGTGGTAGAGTGGAAAAGTAAATATTTTATCAGAAATAAATAAATAAAAAGATTTAAAAAATAAATTGGCACAGTGTGATTTATAATGTGTTACAGTGTATTATGCCCCTCTACCTATTTACTTTGAGGTATGACACTTTACATTAGAGCAAAGACATGGCTATCTCAAATTCTCTGGCCGATATTAAATTCATGTATATATAATCCACTGTGATATATTCTGTTTATTCAGAAAAAATCTCTACATTTCTTTGGATCATATATACACGAGCAATAGTCAGAGATTTTGTATGCACCAAGAGTCAGATGAATTAAAAGTGCAAAAATCACTATTATTACCAGAAACATTGTGAGTTTTAGCTGGTGATGGGGGATTTTGATAATTTTTTTCCCTGTGGGGTACAATATGTTTGGAATTTTCCTGTGGTGGCCAATGTGCGAGTTTGGCAAGGCGGTCCCCACAACCTGTGCATCAAGGCCATGAATCGTTGTGTTATGCCATGTCCTTCATTAAAACCACGCCCCCTTTTTTGCATGCAAAAATTACAAATGCTTGTCTACTTTCAGAGTAAATCACAGACTCCAAAAGTCTGGCCACTCCTGAAATAATCCATCCACCGAGGCGCATCAAGCCTCAGATGGGAACAACAGTTTGAAAACAATTAATTAAAAATGAGAAGAGAGAGCACCAACCAGTCTTTCATAATAAAAAAAATCTGATACAATCGTTTCTTGGACCTGATACATGTGGTATTTTTGTATTATGGAAGATTGGTGAGAACCATCTATGCTGATGATATATAAACACACATATATATTCATTCCCCATGTTTGCAGTATTTATAGGGTGCACGTGGGCTGAAGTTAAATGCAGTGTGCACATGCCCTTAGATTATGTTCTCACCTGTCCTGTCTTTCTGACCATTATGTTGTCATTGTGCCTGTCCCCGATCCCAAGCACATAAGTGGCTACACAGTAGCCAGCACAGGATAGTGTGAACTCTTCAATTGCTTGCTCAAGGTGTTCTCTGTGAATAGATAATGTATAATAGTTTTCGGCATACAATAAATAAATAATCTGTGGTGTTAACCGGAATACAAACGCTTACAGGAATAATGATTGCAGTTGCATAGACAATGGAATTACACATGCACTGAGTTCGGAATGAGAAGTCAGTCTGCATGTTACAGTGTACTGAATGCAACATAAGCATTAAGCTTGGATCTTAGAAATAGCTGGGCACAGTGATGAGTTAGGTCTATGGCTCTTTTAAAGTGAAGGTGTGTACAGGCGGTGAGATTTCTTCTTTCGATTTTCACTATATAGTCAAAATCGCAGGACAAGTTAGCAGAAATCTAAAGGTTTATGAACCTTGCAAACCCTATTCGATCCCAATGCGCACTCCCGCGGGGTCGGTATCGCAAGGTTTATAGACTGTGCAGGCAAGTCAATCTTGACTATCTAGTGCAGGCATGTCCAAACTGCGGCCCTCCAGCTGTTGAGAAACTATACATCCCAGCATGCCCTGACACAGCTTTAGCATTCTCTGACAGCAAAACTGTCAGGGCATGCTGGGATATGTAGTTTCACAACAGCTGGAGGGCCGCAGTTTGGACATGCCTCATCTAGTGTATTATCTAGTACAAAGTATAGTCAAAATTGGCACTTAAGGGGGGTACTCAAGGAGCGATATTCTAAGCAATCTGACTAGATTGCTTAGAATTTGAGCATTATCGCTCCGTGTGTACCCCTACAGCGATAGCGATGCGCAGCCCCGCGCATCGCTATCGCTGCTGCTAGCCAATGGCCAATCTAGCGGGTCGCTCATTTCACCCGCTGGGTGAAATGAGCGGCCCCCCCGTCTCCCCCCGCACGCTCAGCACAGATCGCGCTGAGCTGAGCGGCGGGAGAGATGTGTGCTGAGCGGTTCGCTCAGCACACATCTCTCCTGCATCGGCCCATCTATATGGGCCTTTAGTCAAAATCAAAAGTACAGATAGTCAAAATCTGTGCTATCTGGGCTCTGGGAGAGTTCAAGGGAAATCGTATAGTCAAAATCAGACATAGGAAGGATCTCACCGTGTGTATGCACCTTAACAGAGATAAAAGGGTGAGACATTACCCTGCATTGTACTCCTTGATCCAGTTCAGTAAAGCGTCCTTGTTGAAAGCAGCAGCTGCTGCAAGATTGGTGCAATCGAGCTGGATATCAGCAATGGTCTCTGCTGAAGATACCACCTCTATCATACCACATCGATCTCCTGTTGCCAGGCACCCGTAAGGCACTATCCTGAAACACATCATTTTAAGGATTTATTATATGAGCACTGTAATGCACATGAACTGGAGACATAACAATGATGCAGGAACGATAAAACAGACGACACCTCTTTATAAGTACGATGAACCGAGCTGTATTTGCAGCTATTTTTATAAATGCCAGAAAATAATTTGATAGAATAATGGGGCTAGTTCTCCTAATATGTAAGTAGGCAGATGTAAATGAATAAAACATCTGTATGGTAATAATTAGCTTAATACAGATTGCAAACTTGCGAGCAGGGCCTTCCTGCCTCTATGTCTGTCTGTTTTTACCCAGTTTTTTTCTATTACTGTTCTAATTGTAAAGCACAACGGAATATGCAGCGCTATATAAGAAACTGCTAATAAATAATAAGATTTTACTCACCGGTAAATCTATTTCTCGTAGTCCGTAGTGGATGCTGGGAACTCCGAAAGGACCATGGGGAATAGCGGGTTCCGAAGGAGGCTGGGCACTCTAGAAAGATTTATGACTACCTGGTGTGCACTGGCTCCTCCCACTATGACCCTCCTCCAAGCCTCAGTTAGGACACTGTGCCCGGACGAGCTGACATAATAAGGAAGGATTTTGAATCCCGGGTAAGACTCATACCAGCTACACCAATCACACCGTACAACTCGTGATACTATATCCAGTTTGACAGTATGAAAACAACTGAGCCTCTCAACAGATAGCTCAACAATAACCCTTTAGTTAGCAATAACTATTTACAAGTATTGCAGACAATCCGCACTTGGGATGGGCGCCCAGCATCCACTACGGACTACGAGAAATAGATTTACCGGTGAGTAAAATCTTATTTTCTCTGACGTCCTAGTGGATGCTGGGAACTCCGAAAGGACCATGGGGATTATACCAAAGCTCCCAAACGGGCGGGAGAGTGCGGATGACTCTGCAGCACCGAATGAGAGAACTCAAGGTCCTCCTCAGCCAGGGTATCAAATTTGTAGAATTTTGCAAACGTGTTTGCCCCTGACCAAGTAACAGCTCGGCAAAGTTGTAAAGCCGAGACCCCTCGGGCAGCCGCCCAAGATGAGCCCACCTTCCCTGTGGAATGGGCTTTCACTGATTTAGGATGCGGCAGTCCAGCCGCAGAATGCGCCTGCTGAATCGTGTCACAGATCCAGCGAGCGATAGTCTGCTTAGAAGCAGGAGCACCCAGCCTGTTGGGTGCATACAGGATAAATAGCGAGTCAATTTTCTTGACTCTAGCCGTCCTGGAAACATAATTTTTCAAGGCCCTGACTACGTCCAGTAACTTGGAATCCTCCAAGTCCCTAGTAGCCGCAGGCACCACAATAGGATGGTTCAAGTGAAAAACTGATACCACCTTAGGGAGAAACTGGGGACGAGTCCTCAATTCTGCCCTCTAAATATGGAAAATCAGATAAGGACTTTTATATGACAAAGCCGCCAATTCTGATACACGCCTGGCCGAAGCCAAGGCCAATAACATGACCACTTTCCGCGCGAGATATTTTAGATCCACGGTTTTTAGTGGTTCAAACCAATGTGATTTTAAGAAACTCAACACCACGTTGAGATCCCAAGGTGCCACTCGAGGCACAACCGGGGGCTGAATATGCAGCACTCCTTTACAATGTCTGAACTTCAGGTACTGAAGCTAATTCTTTCTGGAAGAAAATCGACAGAGCCGAGATCTGTATCTTAATGGAGCCTAATTTTAGGCCCATAGACACTCCTGCTTGTAGGAAATGCAGAAATCGACCTAGTTGAAATTCCTCTGTTGGGGCCTTTTGTGGCCTCACACCAAGCAACATATTTCCGCCATATGCGGTGATAATGTTTTGCAGTTACATCTTTCCTGGCTTGAATCAGCGTAGGAATGACTTCCTCCGGAATGCCCTTGCCATCAAAACGTAGCCGCGGTAAGTCTTGGAACACACAGGGCCCCTGCTGCAGCAGGTCCTGTCTGAGCGGCAGAGGCCATGGGTCCTCTGATATAATTTCTTGAAGTTCTGGGTACCAGGCTCTTTTTGGCCAATCCGGAACCACGAGTATCGTTCTTACTCCTCGCCTTCTTATTATTCTCAGTACCTTTGGTATGAGAGGCAGAGGGGGGGAACACATAAACTGACTGGTACACCCACGGTGTTACCAGAGCGTCCACAGCTATCGCCTGAAGGTCCCTTGACCTGGCGCAATATCTTTTATAGCTTTTTGTTGAGGCGGGACGCCTTCATGTCCACCTGTGGCCTTTCCCAATGGTGTACAATCCTTTGGAAGACTTCTGGATGAAGTCCCCACTCTCTCGGGTGGAAGTCGTGTCTACTGAGAAGATCTGCTTCCCAGTTGTCCACTCCGGGAATGAACACTGCTGACAGTGCTAACACATGATTTTCCGCCCATCGGAGAATCCTTGTGGCTTCTGCCATCGCCATCCTGCTTCTTGTGCCGCCCTGTTGGTTTACATGGGCGACTGCCGTGATGTTGTCTGATTGGATCAGGACCGGCCGGTTTTGAAGCAGAGGCCTTGCCTGACTCAGGGCATTGTAAATGGCCCTCAGTTCCAGAATATTTATGTAGGGAAGTCACCTGACTTGACCAAAGTCCCTGGAAGCTTCTTCCCTGTGTGACTGCCCCCCAGCCTCAAAGGCTGGCATCCATGGTCACTAGGACCTAGTCCTGTATGTCGAACCTGCGGCCCTCTTGAAGATGGGCACTCTGCAGCCACTACAGTAGAGATACCCTGGTCCTTGGAGACAGGGTTATCAGCCGATGCATCTGAAGATGTGATCCGGACCACTTGTCTAACAGGTCCCCCTGAAGAGTTCTTGCATGGAACCTGCCGAATGGGATTGCTTCGTAGGAAGCTATCATTTTTCCCAGGACTCGCGTGCAATGATGCACCGATAACTGTTTTTGCTTTCAGGAGGTCTCTGACTAGAGATGGGTGTAGTACGGGTGACCGGCGGTCTCCTGACCGCCGGTCACCTTACCGACGCCGGGATCCCGGCAGCATACCGACGCCGGGATCCCGGCGGGGAGGGGCGAGTGCAGCAAGCCCCTTGCGGGCTCGCTGCGCTCGCCACGCTGCGGGCTCGGTGGCGACCTGCGGTCGCCACGGGTTCTATTCCCACTCTATGGGTGTCGTGGACACCCACGAGTGGAAATAGTCCCTGTTGGTCGGCATGCCGACCATCGGGATAGTGAGCCGTCGGGCTCACGGAGGAGGTCATGTGACTGTCGGTCAGCCGACCGGCGGTCACATGACTACCACCCCTAGAGATGACAGCTCCTTGGCTTTCTCCTCCGGGAGAAAAACACTTATTTCTGGTCTGTGTCCAGAACCATCCCCAGGAACAGTAGACGTGTCGTAGGAAACAACTGTGTCTTTGGACTGTTTAGAATCCAACCGTGCTGTTGTAGCACTTTCCAAAATAGTGCTACCCCGACTAGCAACTGCTCCTTGGACCTCGCCCTTATAAGGAGATTGTCCAAGTACGGGATCATTAAAAACTCCCCTTTTTCGAAGGAGTATCATCATTCCGGCCATTACCTTGGTAACACCCTCGGTGCCATGTACAGTCCAAACGGCAGAGTCTGGACTTGGTAATGGTAATCCTGTACCACAAATCTGAGGTACTCCTGGCGAGGATAGTAAATGGGGACATGCAGGTAAGCATCCTTGATGTCCCGGGATACCATGTAATCCCCCTCGTCCAGGCTTGCAATAACCGCCCTGAGCGATTCCATCTTGAACTTGAATTTTTTTATGTATGTGTTCAAGGATTTTAAATATAAAAAAGGGTCACACCGAACCATGCGGTTTCGGTACCCCAAACCGTGTGGAATAGTAACCCCGTCCTTGTTGAAGTAGGGGCACCTTAAGTATTACCTGCTGGGAATACAGCTTATTAATTGCCTCTAGCACAGTCTCCCTGCCTGAGGGAGTTGTCGGCAAGGCATATTTGAGGAAACGGCGGGGGGAAGACATCTCGAACTCCAGCTTGTACCCCTGAAATACTACTTGAATGAAACAGGGATCCACCTGTGAGCGAGCCCACTGATCGCTGAAATTTTTGAGACGGCCCCCCACCGTACCTGGCTACACCTGTGGAGCCCCCGCGTCATGCTGTGGACTCAGAGGAAGCGAGAGAAGAATTATGATTCTGGGAACAGGCTGACTGGTGCAGCTTTTTCCCTCTTCCCTTGTCTCTGTACAGAAAGGAAGCGCCTTTGACCCGCTTGCTTTTCTGAAGCCGAAAGGACTGTACCTGATAATACAGTGCTTTCTTAGTCTGTGAGGAAAACTGAGGTAAAAATATTTCTTCCCAGCTGTTGCTGCGGATACGAGGTCCCAGAGACCATCCCCAAATAATTCCTCACCCTTATAAGGCAGAATCTCTATGCGCCTTTTAAAGTCAGCATCACCTGTCCAGTGACAGGTCTCTAATACCCTCCTGACAGAATGGACATTACATTCATTTTGGATGCCAGCCGGCAAAATATCCCTCTGTGCATCCCTCATATATAAGACGACGTCTTAAATATGTTCTCATGTTAGCAAACTAGTATGTTTGACAGGGTCACCGACCACGCTGCAGCAGCACGCTCTGCAGGTTTCAGTCTAGTACCTGAGTGTGTAAATACAGACTTCAGGATAGTGCTTTTTATCAACAGGTACCTTCAAAGTGGCCGTTCCTAAAACGGCAGTGCCACCTATTTTGACAACCGTGTGAGCGCCTTATCCACCCTAGGGGATATCTCCCAGCGTAACTTATCCTCTGGCGGGAAAAGGTACGCCACCAGTAACTTTTTAGAAATTACCAGTTTCTTATCAGGGGGAACCCACGCTTTTCACACACTTCATTCATTCATCTGATGGGGGAACAAAACACTGCCTGCTTTTTCTCCCCAAACATAAAAACCCATTTTTAGAGGTTAATGTCAGAAATGTGTAACACATTTTTTATTGCCGGGATCAAGTCACGGATGTTCCTAGTGGATTGTGTATATGTCTCAACCTTGTCGACACTGGAGTCAGACTCCGTGTCGACATCTGTGTCTGCCATCTGAATGAGCGGGCGTTTTTGAGCCCCTGATGGCCTTTGAGACGCCTGGGCAGGCGCGGGCTAAGAAGCCGGCTGTCCCACAGCTGTTACGTCATCCACCCTTTTATGTAAGGAGTTGACACTGTCGGTTAATACCTTTCACCTAACCATCCACTCTGGTGTCGGCCCCACAGGGGGCGACATCACATTTATCGGCATCTGCTCCGTCACTATATAAGCCTCCTCCTCAAACATGTCGACACAGCTGTACCGACACACCGCACACACACAGGGAATGCTCTGACTGAGGACAGGACCCCACAAAGCCCTTTGGGGAGACAGAGAGAGAGTATGCCAGCACACACCAGAGCGCTATATAATGTGGGGATTAACACTATAACTGAGTGAATTTTCCCCCATAGCTGCTTGTATATACAATATTGCGCCTAAATTTAGTGCCCCCCCTCTCTTTTTAACCCTTTGAGCCTGAAAACTACAGGGGAGAGCCTGGGGAGCTTTCTTCCAGCTGTACTGTGAAGAGAAAATGGCGCCAGTGTGTCTGAGGGAGATAGCTCCGCCCCTTTTCCGCGGCCTATTCTCCCGCTTTTTTCTTGATTCTGGCAGGGGTATTTACCACATATATAGCCTCTGGGGCTATATATTGTGGTATTTTTGCCAGCCAAGGTGTTTTTATTGCTGCTCAGGGCGCCCCCCCCAAGCGCCCTGCACCCTCAGTGACCGGAGTGTGAAGTGTGTATGAGGAGCAATGGCGCACAGCTGCAGTGCTGTGCGCTACCTTGGTGAAGACTGATGTCTTCTGCCGCCGATTTTCCGGACCTCTTCTTGCTTCTGGCTCTGTAAGGGGGACGGCGGCGCGGCTCCGGGACCGAACACCAAGGACTGGGCCTGCGGTCGATCCCTCTGGAGCTAATGGTGTCCAGTAGCCTAAGAAGCCCAATCCGGCTGCAAGCAGGCGAGTTCGCTTCTTCTCCCCTTAGTCCCTCGCTGCAGTGAACAAGAAAATAAGGGATCCCTTCTGCGCTCATCCAACAACAATAAACAGTAATGCAATAAATGATAGGTTCCCAATGGATAAGTCTATGACTAAATTATAGTCTCTTTTAGTTCTTATACAAAGCGGAAGTGCTGGATGTAGGGAGACTCAATGCATACCGTACTCACAAGGAGTCGTGGTATGTCCCGCATGTAGAGGTGTCTTAAGTCGCTTGGTTCTTCTTTACCTTCTCCGAGGTGGAAAGTTCTTATCCTCGTAGTTGGATGACCTTAAATGCAGAGATCTGACCCATCATTGCGCCAGCTGGTACCCAGTCTGCCAAAATAGCACCCTGTGTCTGTCCTGTGCCGCTGTATGTACATCGGGTGACAGCAGCCCATGTGCCGGGGGGAGAGCATGAAAGGGCACGCTGACAGTAGGGAGAGAGCCGGGGCTGGCGGGCGACCTGCTGTCTGTCACCTGACGCCCTGTGTGTGCGGTAGCAGCGCCGGCACTGGAGGGAGCGCTGTGACACTGGCAGGAGAATGGGGAATTCTCACTGAAAATAAAAAACCTAAATCTATACTTTCTTTCTAAGGGCTCAGGAGAGCCCCTAGTGTGCATCCAACCTCGGCCGGGCACAAGATCTAACTGAGGCTTGGAGGAGGGTCATAGTGGGAGGAGCCAGTGCACACCAGGTAGTCATAAATCTTTCTAGAGTGCCCAGCCTCCTTCGGAGCCCGCTATTCCCCATGGTCCTTTCGGAGTTCCCAGCATCCACTAGGACGTCAGAGAAAAATAACAACATCTGTTTATGTAATAGTAATGTGGGTGCCTTATCATATGTGTAGCATTGCTGCTGGCATCCCTTGCTCCACAGCATGAGTATGAGGCGTGTATCCAGTATTCCCTGCAGTTCATACATGAGTGTTGCAAACACTACTTGTTATAGTTATTGCAAATAAGGACACCAGGGGGTGCTGTTCCATGCTGTCATTAAAGAAATGTCCTCCTGAAATTGAAGGTACATTGCTATGGTTTCTGAAATTTCAAATCTAAAAAGTGTCTGGTTTGTGGGGGGTGGGAATGTAAATCTTTGTCCGGCGTGTTCTCATGAATTCAAGTGCTCAGCTTACCTAAACACATAGGACCCCATTTACAGAGTACACAACAAAACTGTGCACTTAGATGGTCTGACTGGAATAGTGTCAGCTACACGTGTACGCCTCCCAGGGAAGCCGGAGTATAACACAGCTAATAGCACAGCGGGGTAAGTCACTGGAGGTGATCCCCACCAAAGGACTGCCTTTTTATGTAGAATAACAGGATACCTCAGAAAGAGGGATTGTCTTGTGGGATTTGGAAATCTACTCCAAGGAATTGGTGTGGTGAAACACACATACCTCAGCAGCTATTTCCCAGAATACAGCAGAGACTGTAACACACCTGATAAGGGACCCCTGTATTAGGAGATTTCTGCAGTCTTTGGATTGAGAAGGTGGTGGTACCATACCTATTTATTTGATACATTGTAATTGACTGAGACGGAGATTGTTACAGCAACTATATGATACAAAGTAGCATATTTATTCATTTTTGTAAATGTGTGTACTGTGTAAAATAAATATGTTTTCTTATTATTAAGAAGCCTTCTGTGATCTATCAAAACAGTAGACAAAGAATCTACGGTCAGAGCTAGTTCGAGAGCAGTCAACTAGTTTGTTCTATCTGTTGTACCTATAATTTGCCAGACAAGCAACTGGCTTACTCGACTAGCAGCAGAATGGCCACTGATCTGATTTAACACACACGTGTATAGAGTCTCTCTCTCTCTCTCTATATATATATATATATATATATATATATATATATATATATATATATACATATATATATATATATATACATATATATATATATATATATATATATATACATATACATATACATACACACACACACACACACACAGGTTGAGTATCCCATATCCAAATATTCCGAAATACGGAATATTCCGAAATACGGACTTTTTTGAGCGAGACTGAGATAGTGAAACCTTTGTTTTCTGATGGCTCAATGTACACAAACTTTGTTTAATACTCAAAGTTATTAAAAAATATTGTATTAAATGACCTTCAGGCTGTGTGCATATGGTGTAAATGAAACATAAATGAATTGTGTGAATGTACACACACTTTGTTTAATGCACAAAGTTATAAAAAATATTGGCTAAAATTACCTTCAGGCTGTGTGTATAAGGTGTATATGTAACATAAATGCATTCTGTGCTTAGACTTAGGTCCCATCACCATGATATCTCATTATGGTATGCAATTATTCCAAAATACGGAAAAATCCGATATCCAAAATTCCTCTGGTCCCAAACATTTTGGAGAAGGGAGACTCAACCTGTATATATATATATATATATATATATATATACATACATACACACACACACATATATATATATTTATATTACACACACACATACATACACACACACACACACATACACCCCCCCCCCCCCCACCCCACCCCCCTGTACATATGCTCAGGGCCACCATCAAGGGGGTGATGGGGGTATAAATGTCCCGGGCCCGGCCACTCTGACAAAGAGGAGAGGGCCGCTTATACCGCCCGCAATATTTCGGCTGCTGTGCAATGGGCCCCCGGTCGTCCCCGGCCCCGCCTGCTGCTCATGATGCCCGGCGCGTCAGTACAGCAGACACTCAGTACTCCGCATTGAATACTATTGAATATGTCCCTCCCAAAATGGCCACCGCCCTTAGAGAAGACAGTTATTAAATATGCTAGAGGAGGCAGCAGTCATTTTGGGGGTTATATTTTCAATAGTATTCCATACGGAACACTGAGTGTCTGCTGCACATGGCGGACGACGGGCATCAAGAGCTGCGGGCATGGGTGGGGCGTGGCTGCTCTTGAAGAGGGGGCAGCCGTGAACAGCGTCCGGCAGTGGTGGCCAGGTAGGGGGATTCTGGCCCTGACGACGAGCAGAACCCCTGACAGGTACAGGGACATAATATTTTTTCATGTCTAAGTGTACAGGAAATTATATATATATATATATATATATATATATATATATATATATATATATATATTTTCTTTCTTTATTTGATGTTTGTGTTGTTTCTTTTGGCGGGGTGGGGGCCCTGCCTATTATATCAGTCCCGGGCCCCACAAATTCTGATGGCAGCCCTGCTTATGCTCACACACACTTTTTTTTTTTTTACAGTATGTTTTAATAAAAAAAAATATATATATAATTTAATCTTAATCAGAGTATATTATATACTCTTCCAGGGCAGGAAATTAATAAACTCCCAGTAAACAATTACTGGTAAGCTTTATGAAGCTACACATGTACTCTCCACTCTCAGGAGACACCTGCACAAACTAAAAGTGGGCCTAGATTTGTGGACAGTGTCACAAAGTCCACACTCCACCATTTCTGAACTGGCTCCTGTCATTTCTCTTGAAATGCGGTACAGTAGCGGGAAATACTGAAAGAGGGGTAATTAGGACTGTGTTTATAACATGGACGTGTCTGAAGCATTTTTTTTTTTTTTTTTTTTAAATAAAAGTTAAAGTTCACCTAGATTCTGATCTTTTGCTGACGCGCAATTGAAAGCAGCTATGGGTGGTGGTGGGAGTAGTGACTACTCCCATCTGCAAAACAAGGGATACCCCCAAAAATGCACCCTCTCCATCCCTTAATCTCACTCCAATTGTTTTACTGTCCCAAATATACATATCCATCAGCTGGTGCAGACCACTTCCTATGACTCACCATCTTGCTCCCTAACCTGAGATGTACATCTCCATACCCTACAGTACACTGCACCCCAGTTATAACGCACCTCCCACTGAAGGCTGATTATGGGTTGATCCAATACAAAAGAGTGCTGCTTATACTCTTACCATGCCGCAATCTGAGTGGGGTTTGCATGTTCTCCCCATATTTGTGTGGGTCTCCTCCCTCAGTACAAAAATTATACTGGTAGCATAGTGGTGATGTGTGGTACAGAATTAAGACTATGGGGTATATGCAATTGCGGTCGAAGGGTGACCGCACATAACCTCGCGGTCAACCGCTGACCGCAAAGTTCCCACCATTGGATATAATGGAGCGCCTATGCGCTACACTGTATCTCGAGTGCGCCGCCTGACAGCTCAGACGCGCACAGCCAATCAGGAGAGTGCCACGACGTGGCGCTCCCTGATTGGCTGAAGGGACCCTCTTTGACAGCAGTCATGGGGGGTCCCGGCAGTCGGGGAAAGGGGTCCCATGTGTAAACATGGGACCCCTTTCAGTGCGTGGATCGTGTTTGTCGTTTTTTTATTTTGCCAAGTACGTGGATTACAAACAAAGAAGAGGACCGATCTACCCCGGATTGTTGTGAGTATAATTTTATTTACAGGTACCCCGTGGATTCTACGTGGAGAAGGGGACCGACACTTCGTGTCAACATAGGTAAGTATGTGTGTATGTACTGTTTTTATTTGGGTATTTTTTTTGTAGTAGAACTACAGGTACCAGCGGGCCCGTTTCCCCCCGCATGCTGGTACTTGTGGTTCTCCAAGTACCAGCTTGCGGGGAGGCTTGCTGGGACTTGTAGTTCTGCTACAAAAACGATATTCTTTTTTTTTTGACACATGGCTATCAGCCCCCCATTCGCCGCCCTTGGATGGGGGGAGACATCCTCGGGCTTCACCCCTGGCCCTTGGGTGGCTGGAGGGGGGGACCCCGTGATTTAAGGGGTCGCCACTCCTCCAGGGTACCCCGGCCAGGGGTGACTAGTTAGTGATTTAATGCCAGGGCCGCAGGGACCTATATAAAAGTGTCCCCCGGCTGTGGCATTATCTCTATGACTAGTGGAGCCCAGTGCTGGTGTGAAACATACGGGGGACCCCTACGTGTTTTGTACCCCGTATTTTTGGAACCAGGACTGGACGCAGAGCCCGGTGCTGGTTGTTAAAACACGGGGGATCCCCTGTAATTTCCCCCCCCCCCCCGTATTTTTACAACCAGGACCGGCTCAAAGAGCCCGAGGTTGGTTATGGTTAGGAGGGGGGACCCCACGCATTTTTTTTCAAGATTATTGAACACTTTTGTGCCGTCCATGAAGTCGAATCCAGGACGCACACTATTCGTCAATTGGTCCGTTTTTCGACAGCGGGACTGTCTAATCCGTTTTTTATTTATTGAGGTTGTCGATTCGGGTCCCGGCGGGCGGGATTCGACTGTCGAATTGTGTTGAATCCAAAAATGGTCGAATTCCAGCCGGAATTCTACCGCAATTGCATATACCCCTAAATGATTTGCTGAAGCATGGGCTGATGCAAATGATAAAGTATTCTCACTCTGCATAATGTTAGCGAGAGTGGCAGAGATGATTTGGAATGGTTACCAATGGTTCGTTTAGAACTGAATACAGTTATTAAAATCACAGACTCCTCCTGCCCTATGAGCAATAGACAAACACTAAGAAGAGTGTTTAATCCTGACATATTGCATACATGTCATCAGTACCACCCTACTAATACAGTGCTCTGTGTCATTTAAGTACGCAGCAGGACAGATAAGTGTGTCTGACATGGTTTATATCATCTCTGCCAAACAACAACAAAAAGGGGGTGGGCTTTGGCCAATGGAATGTTTGAAAATAGCCATCTTGACAGTCAAAGTACAGATACTCTGCATAGGTTACAACTAGATGTTGCCAGGGTCATGAGGTCGCTTGGCCTTAGTCCATGAGTGTTTGTCACACCCATAGTATAGTGTCCACGGGCGAAAAGCCAGTAACTTCCCTTCCAGAGGCCAAGCAATGACAGCTGAGATCCCCAAGAGAGCCTAGCAGGAGAGGAGGAGTATAAAAACATCCTTCTCAGGAGAGGCTCTGACAGGAGTCAGTGGGAGGTGAAGAGGGTTCTCTCCCATCAGGTTATTCCTGCTCTGCATGCTAGGGGTTGATTCTTGGGAGAAAAAAAAAAAACAAAAAGAAAAAAAAGCAAGTAACTCTGCACCAGGGTAAACCATGCTGCAATGCAAGGGGTGCAAATACATTTACTATTTTGCATGCAGAATAAATACTGGCTGCTTTTGCATAAAGCTCACAATTACTGGACAACTTTATTTTTACTATACACTAACACAAATAGTCCCCCACAGTGATTTCAATGATGTTTATGATTAAACGGTCTTATTCTCAACTATTTATCAATTCCCTAATTAGTTTTATGTATGAGGTGCTACCCACTACTTCACCATAAAGAGAAGTACTTGCGTAGGTGCACTAAAGACCTTAATATCTCATCAAAATAATGGTTTATTGACATACTTTAAAATCTTCTCTCTTTTATTTTGAAACGCGGTGAAATATTAAAAACATATAAGGTGAACCAAGAAAAGAAAAAGTGTTCCTACTGTTTTGCGGTATAATAAAGGCTTACTAGCCCCCTTCTTTATATTTATGTCTGTTTTCACTATGACCGATATTTTATTTACTGTCAGATTTTAATAAAGAATGTATATAAGGTTTTCTATGAGTTTGTTTTTTATCCTTTTGTCATTTATTGTATCCAACTTAAATACTTTTGATAACCATAAAATTGTAACATTCTTAGTCCCAACTTTGCAGTTAAATTATAGATACAGTTGTTTCTATTATTACAGTTTTATAACCCCACTGATTATCCTTTCCACAGTGGGTATTAGTTACAGTACTTATTTAATATAGTTCATATTGTCCATTGTGAGAATTCAATATCGACAGAAGCACTTTTGTATTATTTCCTTTTTTTATATACAACATGCAGCTGGCCCAGTCTGTATTTATGGTTCTGGGTTCTATTCAAGCCTTTTCTCTTTGTGGCATGCAGCTTAACGTTTGTTGTTATAATTGTCTTTCTTAACCATTACACATTCACACCGTATATAATGTTCATAATTCCTATAGATAACTTCACACTCAATTATATATAGTGCAATCAACCACTTCATTATCAGTTCACAGTGCAAGATTTATATCAATGACCTCCAGCTTGACAGTATGTGGTACCGTTTGAGGTTGTATCCACACTCCACATAATGTTCAAAATGCATCTCTTTCTCATCTATATTATAGAAGATCTTGAATCTCAAATGCTTAATAAATAATATATCTGGCACTTCTGTGAATGCGTATGTGGTACTATTACACGTGTTATCCAATCATTCCTTATGTGCATGCTGCTGCATATTACAGCTTTATGCTAAATATAAATGTGGTACTGCCGGTATATACTGTCCACGTATGTGCTGTTCCGGTGCTACATATATTAGAGCCAACATTCTTATGAATAAATGTGCGGTGCTGTTATTAGAATCCATGCACTTTACATATATCCGTCTAGTGCTGGATATGTCCCGGAGCCGCCTGTATGTACCTTGCACTAAGTGTATCTTCCGACAACGCTTAAACCAGAGCCGGCACCCGTTTGAAAGTATACACAATGCTGTTTATTTTAAACGTCCCGATCTCAAAACTCTGAGCTCCCTCAGCATGTCCATTTTTACCTTACAGCCTGTGACTACATGGATATACGGTGCTGCTAATAATTATTAGGCATAATTTTCACAGCGTCATGTATATGGAAAATAGCACTACTATAAATTCACGTGCAGGGCTGTTATCAGGCACTCGTAGCTCTTTGTTTATGACACAAAGTTCTTTGTGAGTACTCAAATATATCTGACACATTATGTGTCCATATATGCCGCTGGTTAATTGAATGAATCGCAGCACTGCAATCAATGCACCTTTCCCTTCCGTGTGCTGTGTATGTATCAGCACGTCAGCTGTTATACCAACAATATTTCCTCAGATATTACATATCACTCCTCTTCCCTATGCCAAGCATACATCAATTATAGTTTTATAATCTCTATTCCGTCATTAGTGCATAATATAGACTTTCACAGATCGTAACTGACAGCTCTAGGTTTACACTGCAACTTATGGTTTGGACACATGCACTGCACATTGTACATCTCCCCCACCTGCAGTGCAGTATGGTTTTACCAAGGTGCCCAGTAACTTGCTCTTGCTCTTTTCGGCTTTGCTTCCAAGTCAGAATCCGGCCCTAGTACACTAGCTACATTTAGTGCTCGGTTTCTCTAGAGCAGTGGTTCCCAAACTCTGGCCTAAAGGAGCATTAACAGTCCAGGTTTTATGTATATCCTATGCTTGGCCACAGGGGACTTGATTAGTGTCTCAGTCAATATGATTTAACCATATGTGCTGAGCCATGGATATACTTAAAACCTTGACAGTTTGTGCTCCTTGAAGACAGAGTTTGAGTAACAGCTTTACGGCGATGGTATAGATACATTATAGTATTACTAGACGACATATCTGAGAAAAGCATACACAGACTTATGGGCAAACTAGTACGGTCTCAAAACCATCACTTAGGTGTGTATTCAATGCTCGTCGGATCCTTTCCGACAAAGCAGTATTCAATGAGCGGCCAAATCAGACAGGATTCGGCCATTCCCGACAATGCCAATCCGACTTTTATTAAACTCGGATTGACACTGTTGGAAACGGGGCCAAAACCTGTCAGATTTGGCCGCTGCTTCCAACAAAACACGTGGATCCGCAGCTAATTCCGCCGATCCACATGTTTTCCGACTTGTCTGAAAAAAGCCGGGGCATTGAATAGGTCGGAACCCCTTTGCGACCTATAAAAGTCGGAAACTGCCGTCATTCTGACAAGACGGCAGTTTCCGACTACAATTGAATATACCCATTAAACTTCACTGTATTATATATAAATGTGTATGAGTGTATAAAGTGCATGTGCTATAAATAACATTCTAATTTACACTTAGCAGATGGCTATCCACGAGCCTGTGCAACACCAGCAATATTCATACAGCAGGGGAAGGAAAATTACAGGTTGGTTTGAGTCCATGTTATATAACTAGAAGCCATTTACCTGAGATCCAGCCCTGACTCCTTCCACAGCATGTCCATCAGACGCAGCAGCTGGAGTGCGAGCATGTCCTGGCGCAGATCTGTGCAGAGAAACACACACATGAAACAGACCCGTTAGACACACACTGCCCGTGGAGGTGACTGAAGACTTCACCTAGATGAAACCTAAAAACTGACAAATACTTCACTGTTTGGGAGGAGTTCCAGGCATTATACATAAATGTAAAAAGTACAGGTTGAGTATCCCTTATCCAAAATGCTTGGGACCAGAGGTATTTTGGATATGGGATTTTTCCGTATTTTGGAATAATTGCATACCATAATGAGATATCATGGTGATGGGACCTAAATCTAAGCACAGAATGCATTTATGTTACATATACACCTTATACACACAGCCTGAATGTCATTTTAGCCAATATTTTTTGTATCTTTGTGCATTAAACAAAGTGTGTTTACATTCACACAATTCATTTAGGTTTCATATACACCTTATACACACAGCTTGAAGGTCATTTAATACAATATTTGTAATAACTTTGTGTACATTGTCCATCAAAAAACAAAGTTTTCACTACCTCAATCTCAGTCAAAAAAGTCCGTATTTCGGAATATTTGGATATGGGATACTCAACCTGTATTACATATCTGGGGTCTGACAATTGTATTGCAAGTTGGTGATGTTCATCTTAATTCTGCCAGCAGCCATGGTAAGCTGTCTGTTTGGAAAAGCCTGCGGGTGATGAAAGCTTCCCTGATCAATGGCAGACATTGGGGTACTTGAAGGATTGGTGGAACACTGGACGCCAGGGGTAACTAATCGTCAAGGTTTACATTATGTAAATTCACCAGAGATTAAATATTCAGCTTTAGCTGAAGCTAGCTCTTAAAACTTTGAAATACATTAAAGGCCAACTTACCTACAAGCTAACCCCACCTCCCACCTGAAAAGTTACACCTGGTAGGGGATTCTGAATGCCAGTTATTATTCATGCTGAAAGTTTAAACTACCTTCCTCCTCCATTGTGCCATTCACCTCTCATCAAGGAACTCAGAGTGCCAGTGCAAACAGACTGCAGGTGCCAGTCTGAGCTCCCTGCTTCCAGTTTGGGCTGTGTGGCACTCATATTTCTTGCTGACAAAAGGTGAGCTACTGCCCATGCCATTCAGCAAGAGAACGGAAGATAACTTAGGCAGGCAGACGTACCCATCACCCCCTGTAACTTATGGGAGGTGGATGGAATTATATCAAGATAAAAAAAAAGGAAAGTCATGGAGCTAGAATTTAAACATCACACGGTAAACAAATTGATTGTTTATGTGGCCATATATCAATAACTGACATAGTGAGATAATATATATCTATATATAAGCGATACATGTTTGTAATGCTAGGAGTAATGAATTCAGATGAACATTATAGAAAATACTGCAACTAGCTCCATCTCACCATCCCCATTCTTGAAGATGATCCCAGTATAGTCCCCTCCAAAACCTTTATTACTGTATACGATCCACAGAGGTTTCATCTTGGAGTCCATGTATTTGCACTTGTCCACACTGTCCCAACAGAAGAAGAGAAAGGATAAGTGGTAGTGATAAGTACTTCTACATAAGTTATGGGGATAAGCAAATAAACCACCGGTTATAAGCACTGATGACAACGCCCATGAGAAGACCAATAGTAGACATAAATAGGAGGGGCAAGCCATTGTTATTAATCATAGTAATTGCAGGTAAATTAGAGCTGGAAACTGAACTACGAGAGAGAAGAGTGTGAGCAGTTCCGGGTGGGATGTAAAACAGGTAGAACTCAATAAAACAACAAGTCAAGGAAGTAACAGACCATGGTGGACCAACTATAACCCAGACTGGTGCGTTTATGAGTGTTCTGTGGAATACTTGCTATTAAGTGCAAAATAATAGATATGACATTGGGTATTAGTAAAAAATCTTATATTGGTAGACCAAAATATCAACTGGATAACCCATACACCTAGTATTCAAGGGCGTAGGTACCATAGGTGCAGGCAGTGCAGCTGCTATGGGACCCAGGGCTGAGAGGGACCACCTTCCCTGTTAAAGTTACATGAGTTATATACATTTTTCGCCATTGGGTGGTACTTTTTCCGTGGGGCCTGCAATATATCTAGGTATGCCCCTAGACCTGCTCATTGCAGTGTCGTATAAAATGAACTGGAGGGCATTTTAATGTTATATAATATGAACGGGGCACTGTACTAAGACACAATATGAAGCACTATATATCGTAATGTGAATTGGGGGTACTGTGCGGCATAATGTGTACTGGCAGCTCTGAAATGTGACATAGGGTGAACTTAAGCACTACTGCGATTCATAAAAGAAACTAGGGCACTACTATGGGGCATAACATTAAATAAGACTCTACTATGGTTCAGAAAATGAACTAGGACACTATTATAGGGCATAAAATGAACAACTGCTGCAAAAGAAGTGACACTCTAGAAGCATTGGGACGGGAGGCCCTTAAAAATGTTTCTATGGGGCCCACAAAGTTCTGGCTATGGCCCTCATTCCGACCCGAGCGCATGCTGCACCTCCTCGCAGCGGTGCGTTCGGGTCTGAAATGCGCATGCGCGGGGTGCGCATTGCGCACACGGGCAACGACTCTGACAGCTAAAAAAGAGGTTGCAGCGGCGACCGCAAGAAGATTGACAGCAGGAAGGCGTTCCGTGACCATCATCGCTGGATCTGTCGCACAGGGTAAGTAGGTCTGACCCTGGTCTTGTATTGTGTAAAACTTTTTTAGCATAGCAGGGCTGCACAAGCGTTTCGTAGCCCTGCTAAGTAAAATACACTCCCCCATAGGCGAAGATTAGTTGATCGCACACGCAGCAAAAAGCTGCTTGGTGCGATCAACTCGGCATGAGGGCCTATGCCCCTGCTAGTATTCATATTTGGACTTAAAACTCATTATTGAGCAGCTACGGACAACATTCAGTGGTCCAGCATTGGCTGAACAGCGCACGCAGGGGTAAATTTACTAAGGTGGAAGGTTTTTTTTTATAACTGGTGATGTTGCTCATGGCAACCAAACAGATTCTACTTAACATTTATCTAGCTGCTTTTAGAAAATAGATAGCATCTGATTGGTTGCTATGGGCAACATCACCAGTTCTAAAAAAAATCCCACATTGGTAAATTTACCCCTCAATCAGGCACTGTGTTGCTAAAGGTTCCTATTTCTGTTCAGTGGTACCTTCCTATGTATTCCTGTAGTACTAATGGCAAAGCAGGCACTCACACAAGTTCAGAGAGGGTGACACTGGGGTTAAGAGGTGACTGTATATCCGTGAGAGCTTCCCTGTACGCATTTTGCTTCAAGCAGGCGTGCATGGTCTCCTTATTCTTCACCCTGCTTTGTTTCATTGCGTTCAGCTTGATCAGGCCGTTTAGTGTGCGCAGCTTGTTCAGCGCCTCCACCTAACAATGAAGGAACACTTTAGGTAGGATACTGTCCCACAGTCCAAAACATACTATCACATACCGAAAGACAAAAGCAACCTTATAACCTGCAGCAGAATATGGCACAATATACCACCAACCTGTAGAGCTATCACATTAAATTTACCTCTGGCTTCCTAAGGACTTTACAATGCATACTACACAACCAGGATATATAATAGGGGTGAGTGTAGAACAGGATTGTGAAGGGAATAGCCGTGCATAATTAAACCTAGAAATGGTGAATGTATATAAAGACAAAGAGGCAAGTTGGTGCTTCTTGGCAGGTTTGACATCAACATTTAGAGCAGCATTTATATTAACGTGAAAGCCCAGCGTGCTTTGAGCTTAATATTAGTGCCACTTTTAATTCGAAGGTCAATTCCGCCGTTTTGTAAATACAGTATACCTAAGGTCTCACAGAACGGTGTGGAAAAACCAGGACGCAGCATTAGAAGTTAACATTACTCTCATCAGCACCTGATTGTACTTCATGGAAGCTTTGGTTTTGTAGGTAGGATTCAGATTCCTGTAGCAGACATCTGCTTTATTGGCAGGCAGAGAGAAGTGCTGCCGACTGCTAGAACACTACATACTCTTCATTTTTACCTGCTTGGAGAGCACCTTCATATGTGCCACACTGCCCCGGCAATACGCTTCCAGCATCAAGCCAAACTGCACTGACACAGCAGGAATGTGTACTTCCGCCCTACAGCCAGAAACAGCAAGAACAGGAATAGACTTAGCAAAGAATGTACTGTACCATGCTAAAATAGCCAATACGTTATTATCTATAAGCAAACACATTAGGAGTTTCTAGATTGATGTTTTTTTTGTCTCTAAAACATTTTTGTACCTGGGGTCCCGTAGTATGTTTTGTCATTGGTCTCAGTGAGAAGAAGAGGTTTAGCTGTCTGGAGAAGTTACTAAATGGTAAGGGCCATTTCTTGAATTCCAAAACAGTAATATGGGCTTAGTTATAACACATAGGGGTCTATACGTCAAAGTCAGGAGAATAAAGTGGAAAATATTTGTTGCGGATGAGCATTCTGGTTACATGAGGGTCACTGTAATTATGTGCAATATATACTAAACTGCTTTTGTTGATAAACATTTGTTCCCTCTGAATGGATGTGTATTACACGTAACATTACATATATTTAACTTGAAGAAGAAAATATGAAAATAATAGGGATTTGCAGGTCACAGGTGGCCATCCTTTGGTATGCCTCATTAGGTTGAGCATGTGTCTCTTGATGAAGGAGAACACAAGAACGAAGTAATAACAGGTAACATTTATGAAAACTGGTGCACAGGTAACTAAAATGAAAAAGTTTCACTTGCTACAAAAATCGGGAACACAGAGCATCAATGAGGTTACAGCCCACACACAGGAGGCAGGGCTCTTGAACATATAATTCAGTCCCCTCCTATCCCTTCTTAGTCCCATCCTCAAGGCAGGAAGCACAATTAATCTTCATATCTCAGAAAGAAAACAGTAATAATTATAAAAAACCTACAACATAAACATAGCGAAACAAGAAACCAGTAGAAGAGGTAGGACACACCAGGACAGGAAAGACTCAGGCACACATTTTGCTTAAGTACAAAAAAATAGAAAAAAAAAAGTGTTGGTTGAGTAAAATGTTTTTACTGCAGCCAAAGGGAATCACAGAAGAATGATGGGAAAATCCCACTGCAGTATTTTTTATGCAAAGAAATACTGATGGCTGCTCCGCAACCACTACTAGAACTGCCGAGCAGACAATGTGGCACAATAGAAGTTTGTGAAAGTATACAGAATGATCCGATGGCCGCCATACAGCCAATGCCCCTTGCCTATTCAGGATCCAAACTAAGGGCTGGCATCACTATGGGAAAAGCTTAGACACTATCCTTGCACTGAAACTCGGAGGTTCTGCAGCTTGCTTAGAGTCAAGCATAGAAAGTAAGGCCAGAATGGCCTGGGTGTAACCTAGACTGGCAGCAGCCACATGAGTAGGACCTCACCAGAGTACCCTCAGGGGCATTAGGGCCCCTCATCTTAGAAGTCAGAATTGGTTGGAGAAAAAACAATGATGGGGAATGCAGCAATTATTCAGCCGAGACACAAAGAATATGTCTGTCTGTGCCAATGAGCATACCAAGTATGCTGAAAGGCTTCCAGGGGGCTCAGAGAGGAGTTATGTCCCAAGCTCTATATGGATTGTAGGAGGAGCCATGGCATGAAGAATTGGCGTGTACATAAGGAGAGGACACCCCACCTGCTCTGGCATCGGGGACAGCTATTAATCAAGTGTGCTCTCAGGGAAACTCAGCGGAGTGCCGATACGGATATTGAAAGGAGCTATTCTGGGCATTAGGGATAAGGCAGAGACCTCCTTCCATCTTCCTTCTCACCACTGCAATGTAAATGGTACCTCATAGGCAACAGAACCAAACCCAATTCCCTTGAGGGAGGGGGTTGGGCATGTGCAGTCCCAGCCACCTGCAAGTCTGGTAAAACTGTGAAATAAAAGATAAGAGTTTAAGTAGGGATGAGAGAGGCCTTTGTTCAAGCATCTGCCTCCCATGGGAGGTGTGTAGCACCATCATTAGTCAGTGTCCCATTTGGCTAAAGAAGAAATTTGCTGCTCCCCATAGTAACAACCCAGATTAATGTCATTCTATGACAATTTAGAGTTTATAATCACATATACGATTTCATTTCTTGTTCTATGGTTAAACTTTTTTCCAGTATTCAAAAATTTCATCCATTGTTACATGATTTCTAGTCCTTCCTTACAGAGTCTATAGCTGATCAATATCTCCAATGATGTCCAACCCAAGAATAAATATGAATACAATTGTATAAAAACGTAATCCCCGTTCTTTAAATTCTCCTATAAAAATATTTTTTTTCTTTTTAAACTATGAAATCACTTGATATATCAGTGATTCTGACATGTGGTTTTCTTTTAAACATAAAGAAAACTCAGAACAGCCGTAAAGATTTCTTCCCATGCCATTATAATTGCCATGTTTGCTTCCATATCTACATCTGTAATTGCAGGGAACTCCACGCTGTCTGAATGTATAACCTCTCATCCTATCCACAGAGAATACAGTCAGACTGGGGACAGAGTTAGTTAGGGGCAGCTCAGAAAGTATTAAATCTATGTGAACAAAGTCATATTTAGTAATAGCCATATTAAATGCTCCATGTTCAAAACTGCACCTTTCACAGCCATTCACTCAAAAGAAAAGGAAACCTAAAAATTAGCTCTTTATATTAAAAAAAAAAAAAAAATGGTAATATTTTATTTTACAGACGCATTTTCAACAGTAATATCCTAAATCTGTAAAGCTAACATCTGAATGTGTGATTATGAAGATTTTGTTTCTTTGACATTTTAATTCTTTTAAAAATCGGTCAGTGGTTTGGCAGCCAGTGATAAAAAATTAAACTGGTGGTTGCTTAACAATGTCTTCTTGTATTAACCTTGTAAAATAAGCCCAGTGTTGACCACTGTGTGTATGTACCAACCTCAGATGCCAGAACAGGAACTGTCCAATTCTTCGGTTATCCAGGGCTCGCTCTAGCAGGAAACGGGAGAGGGCACAGTCTAGGAAAGGCTCATACTTTAGAACTTGTACCAGTTGCAGCAAATACTGGGATAGTTCCTCGTCACTGATAATATACATAGAGGAAGACATAGTAACTTATTCATAGAAAAAAACAAACAGAAATTTATTTTTTACTAGGTTGAAAATGGTGTCTGAAACTTTAATCAATTTGGCATCCCGCCTTCATATTCAATCCTACGATATGACTATAATAGACTTAAAAGGCTCCTTAGCAGAATATAACAAGTTGATCCAATAGTAAGAGTTCTCCAATAACAAATCACACATGTTACGTTTCCCATACTATGGCAGCAGTTAAGGATTTCTACCAATATTTGGAACCCAAAAGCCCCCGTTAAAAAAAATAATAATAATATGGCAGACTTACCTTTATTAACTTTTTCTTTGAAGTCCATAGGGTCCACAGGGTTACCATAGGGTGTAGGTGGTTGGAGAGGATCGAGCACAAAACGGTTAAAGCTCCCAGGATGCCTTGGTTCTTCCTCCCTTATGCCCCCACCCCCCCACCCCACCCTAGCCAAAGGCCAGCCAGTTTTTGTGAACAAGCCCAAAGCAGGAGCAGGAGAGAGGAGAAGGAAGAATGTTACACACAAGAAACACTCTCACATTAAAGAAAAGAACTAGTGACCAAGAGGAAAAAAAATAATAATAAAAAAAAAAAAAAAACTCACAGAAGCCAGGAGCGTCAGGGTGGGCTCCCTGTGGACTTCAAAAGAAAAAAACAATAGGTTAACAAAAAGGTAAAAATGTGCGATCCACATAAATCCTAAGAGCATGGACCACATCCATGAAAGTCTCTTGCAGAAAGGTCTGGGGATTGAGAAGCTGGAACCACAACCATGTCATTAAGATGTAAACTGGATACCACTTTAGAAAGGTAGCCAGCCCAAGTTTGGAGGACAGCTCTGTCCGAATGAAAAATTAAAAAGGGGGAGCAACATGAGAGCACCCCTAAGTCAAATACTCTGCGGGCAGGGGCAACAGCAAGGAGGCTACCGGAGGGACAAAGGGAGGTTAAATGTGGAGAATACCCTGATGGAACGTTCTAACATCAGGCAGGGGAGCGATCTTTCGCCGAAACCACCCTGACAGAGCAGAGACTTGAACCCTGAGGGATCCCAGGCGGAGGCTGAGGTCTAACCCTGCCTGAAGAAAGGCAAGCACCCAAGAAACTCTGAAGGCCGTAGGATCATAGCCCCTTGGAGAACATCACTGCAAGTAAGAGTGGCATATTCTGTAGTAGATGCGGGCTGTGGTAGGCTTATGAGCCTTGAGCATGGTCAGCACTACAGAGCGTGAGAAACCCTTGAATCTTAAGAGGAATAACTCAAGAGTCATGCCGACAAAGATAGATGAGCTAGGTCGAGGTGCAGACAGGGACCTTGAGTTAGCATATCTGGCCATAGAGAGAATCCAAAGGTTGTGCCTATTGAGAGACTCCGCAGGTTGGCGTAGCAATGGCGCCTCGGCCAGTCTGAAGCCATCAGCAGCACAGTGCCTCCCTTCCTGCTTGAACTTGCAAAGAACCCTCGGAAGGAGGGAGACTGGAGGGAAGACATACGCCAGACTGAAGGTGGTCAACCGCACTTCTAGAGCATCCACGAAGGCGGCTGTGGGATCCCTGGTCCTGGACCCGTACATGGGTAATTTGTGGTTGTGCCATGAGGTCTATGTCTAGTAAGCCTCATTTGTCCACAAGGAGTTGGAAGATGTCTGGATGTAGAACCCACTCTCCAACGTGGACCTCCTATAGGCTTAGGAAGTCTGCTTCCCAGCTGAGGACTCCTGGGATGAACTTCGCCGAGATGGCGGGAGACCGCGTTCGGCCCAAACGAGGATGCACGCCACTTCCCTCATTGCTGCCCAACGTTGCGTGCCTCCCTGATGGTTGAGGAAGGCTACCGCATTCTCATTGTCGGACTGAACTTGGGACAGGTCAGCCCTGGAGAAGGTCCGGTGTCAAGAGTGAGCGCCTGCTATACAGCCCGAAGCTCCAGGATATTGATGGGCAGGTGACTTTCGTGGGTTGTCCAATTTCCCTGAAAGGACTGTTGCCCGGTCACAATGCCCCACCTGCGAAGGCTGGCATCCGTAGTGAGGAGCACCCAATCTGGTCCAAGTGAGACGTGTGTAGCCACCACGAGAGGGAGAGACGAATTTACAGAAGAAGTCAGCACCCCACCTTGGGATCCCCCATAAGGAGGCCCATCCCATCAGGCGGAGGGTTTGTTGTCAGACTTTGCAACTGGACGTCTGGCAGCCCAAGCTTGTCTTGTGCGAGCTAGTCTGCTTGGGAAAGGACTCGCCTTTCTTCTTACCCTGGGGGTGAAAGGACAGAAAGTAGGACATCCTAGGCTTTGGGGTAGCCACTGAAGGTAAAATGGCAGATTTAGAACCTGCAACAGTTTCCATGATCTTGTCCAACTCTGCACCGAACAGTATGTCTCCAGAGAAGGGTAGAAATTTGAACGCCTTTTTGGAATTAGCATCCGCCTTCCTGATGGGAGGCTGTCCTCAAGCGCATCCGCCCAGCTTTCAATAGACTTAGCTACCTGGGCTGAGGACATAGCTGGCAGTGTAATAGCATCTATATACAAATAGATGGACTTGAGTAACGTTTAAATTTCCTGTCCATGGCGTCCTTGAGGGAAGACCCTGTTGATAAACGCAAGGTAGAGCTTGTAACTAGGTGCGTCTACCGTAGGGGAAACATCACACTTAGAACACTCTCCAGTTGGGAGAGGGTAAAAAGACGTATGCCTTTTTGGTAGCTGGAAATGTTTGCCAGGAGTAATCCATGCTTCACGCATGAGTTCAGTAAGCTGATCTGACTGAAAGAATTCAGCCTTAACAACCTTTTGGCATTTAAATACCGACGCCTTAGGCTTAGGAACCGGTTCCTCATCCTCTACGTCAAGAATCACCTTGAATGCCTGCACTAGCACAGGAACCTCAACAGTAGAATGTCGTTCCCCCACAACAGAGGCAGACTTATGGAGAGAGACATTTGCATCATCTACCTCCGCAGATGATGCGTCAGAATCCGAAAGCTGCATAGACTGAGGATGGCACAGCACGCCTATGCGCATTGGTGGCAAACAGTTTGTCACCTTGTAGCATTTGCTGAAAGACGGCAGATGTTTTGATCGAGATTCTGAACAGAGTGGGAAAAACATCCATGCAGGGAGGATGCATAGAGGGGACAGACAAAGCAGGTGGCTTAGTGGGTGTTGCGGTCGAATTGGACACCCGCATCAGCGCCTCTGGTGATCTCTGCATCCGGAGGTAAAGGCTGCCAAAAACGTGACTCCCTGCACGCGACATCACTGGACTGCTCATCAGTGGTGGGAAGTTGTTGGAGCAGCAGCGCAAGCTTCCTATAGGACACCTAGCGCTGCTCGCTCTGATGAAAAGTAGTAAAAAAGAAAGAAATCATAAAAAAAAGCTTGGGGCTGCTTAAAAGCAGCCCCCCTTGTCTAGAGGTGCATCCGGCTCCTGCCAACACCAAACGAAAACTGGTTGGTCTTTGACTGGGGGCAGGGTATAGTGGAGGAGGGACCAGGGCGTCCTGGGAGCTAAAGCTTTAACTGCTTGATGTCTGGTCCTCTCCAACCACCTATACCCCAAGGTAACCCTGTGGAGCCTAAAGACCCTAACAAAGAAATATGACTTACATTAATTATTCTATTGCCTTCAATGGGTCAGACTGTCATCAGAAGAATCCAGCTAAAATTCACCATGAATTTATAAACACATTAGTTGGGTTTTACAATCGACTCCTTTGACCACAAACATGCAAATATTACTGTAGGACAGCATAGCTTGCATAACATGCTTATCCAGTGACCCACCTCATGCTCCTCAGGCAGTTGACAGCATACTCTCTCACATACTGGTCAGGATAGTTAAAATCGAGCAGCTCTAAAGCATCCCTGGGGGGCAGTTTGGACCAGATCTGCAGCAGTGCCTGAAGCTGTAAGTCAGAACATGCCTTGTTAACATTACTATTAGCATAAATAGTGCAGCATAGTGATTACTGGTTTATTTATTAGCAGTTATTAATGTAACACCAACATATTCTGTTGAGCTTTACAATTGGGAATAAAAGAGTAATAAAAGGAGACTGGGTGATAACAGACAAGGAGGTAAGAGGGCCCTGCTCACAGGCTTACAATCTACTGATCAGTAGACACTGCCTGTCTGGACAATCAATATAAAACTATTGCAGAAAATATGCTACACACTAATGGTGCTGCTTCTTACAGTAGTTATTAACCTGTTATATTGATGGGGAAATATTAAAGAAGAGCGCCACACAAAGCTTGCAATTCAGTGATCTTTTACTACAGTACTCATGTACCAGTGCTACTGCAGAGGGATCATCATTATGTACTGAAGCTACTGCACAAAGGTCAGGGTCATACACTTCAGATATAGGAGTAAGAACATGAAATGCTAAAGGATTACCATCCTCTCATGGAACTACAATGCATCAGATTGTAGGTACAGCACAGGAACAAGACTCAGAAGAGCTCACAAATGAAATTTATATGCAGCACAATATAACTTGGTTATGCACTATTGTGACAGGATGGTCTGCCCAGCACACACCATGGTGTACATCTACTCTGCAAGACACCTCTGCAAACTAGAAGTGCACTCACTATAGAAATCTGGAGAGGCTCAAAAATCAATAAAACAACTCCACACCAGTCAGGCATTGGGGACACAGCACAGTAATCCCCATCAGTCAAGTACAGGGACGACGGCACAGTCGTCCCCACCAGTCAAGTACAGGAGACATGGCACAGGGGTCACGGCACGGGAGTCCTCACCAGTCAAGTACAGGAGACATGGCACAGGGGTCACGGCACGGGAGTCCTCACCAGTCAGGCACAGGGATATGGCATAGGAGTTCCCACCTGTCAGGTACCAGTGACACGAAACAGGAGTCTCCCAACGGTTAGGTATCAGGTGGACAGCACAGGTATCTTCCACTAGCTAGGCTCAGTGGACAAGGCACAGGAAGTCTGACCTGTCAGGTACAGGAGCCCCCACCAATTAGGTATCAGGAACATGGCACAGAACTCCCCATTAATAAGGTATGGGAACAGGACAAAGTACTCCCCCCCCCCCCCCCCCCCCACCCTTTTGATCACATAGGTCATGCACTAGATAAACAGAAGAAGGACGGTATGCCATGTAAGGTAGAGCACTGTATAAAACATTGTGTGTGTTATGACAAGTCCACCGCTCACACTAAAGGAATTTTCCATAGAAATGTTTATTGACCTCATAGAGCGTGTTTCTACTTCCCTGTTTATCAGCTCATTGTCTGGATGTCTAATCACAGACAGGGAAGGAAGTTGTTGTGTATGAAATCTGGCCTCATGTCCTTTCATTGCACCTGGACATCTAGATATAGAAACACTTCACTTCCATAATGGGAGACAGCATTTTGGTTCAGATCAGTGCTATCTACTCCAACTGTGCAGTCCAGTGATCATTTATGGAAATCATGGCAGCTGCTCATAATTTTTTATTTTATATGTATTTGTATTTATTTCTAGTACAAAATATTTAAACAATTCATCTAGCAATGAGAAACTTGCTTGGCAAGGGTATAATGTTGTATCAGCTGCAGAACTTCATACGTTGGCCTGGTCACATGTATCAAAACCTTAGGAGAAGGTCATTATGTAGGGACATAGCATCATACCAAGTAGCAGCCAAGGATCGTACTAAGACATTTGCAGTGCCCCCTAAGCACCAATACTATGCAAAAAAATTTTGGTTGAACTGAAAAATGTGCAGATTTATTCTACTGGAAAGCATGGATTATCTGCACTACACATTAAGCGATTTCTTTATGGATGTTTGCTAAGCTAAGGGGTAGATGTATGAAACGGTGGTATGGGAGAGAAGTGGTATCAGCGCACGTTATGTGCACCCATACCGCTTTTCCCCTATGTATTAATACGGCGATGTGTGCGGAATGACAGGGACACCCCTGTCATTATCGATGCTGCTATCTTTAACATAGAGCGCAGATGTGCGGGGTAGTGTTTGAACGGTTAGCGTCACTGACCATTCCGACACCTGTAGCTATCGATTTTGACAGCTGCAGGTGTTGTTGCCCGGCACACAGCACTGTCCCTGGCAGTCTGTTCAGTCAGCCGGGGACTGTGCATTAAAAAAAAATAAAAAAATAAAAAAAAAGTTTTCTTTTAAATTTCAATAGGATCGCGGCTGCCGCTGTGGGTTTAATGACCGACGCATGCGCATAATCAATGCAGTGCCTGTTAGAGCAGCCGAAGAGGGAGAGTGTACGTCACAAGACAGGTACTTTAGCACTCTCCCTCTTCAGCAAAGTAGCCGGTCATACATTCTGCCGTTACAGGGGACCTGCTTTGCTACGCATAATGGGAGAAGCAGGTCCTGCCAAATAACGGCAGAATGAGCAATAATAATACAACTATCCCTGAATCTGTATAAGTCCGCCAACAAGGAGTAGGAGGATTAACCAAAATAAACCACAAGAAATATGGTCAAAATATCAAGAATGTCAAGACTGACCAATCAGATAATTGAAACCAAGCATTTCTGGACTTGATCACCAGCTTATTGGCAATTTGGACCAATAATTGTATAATGTGTACCTAGCTGTCTTCGGACGCAGCAGTGGATTACAAAAGCGGATTACAAAGGCCTCCTGCTGCTTTTACATATTTTTGCACACGAGCATTGTTCAAAGCTGCGGCTGCTGTGTGAACTGTATCTCTGAATCGGACCCACATATTGCAGTTACTAATGACTCCCCACCATCATAACGCACCAACCAGTGACTTCTTAATCATTAGCAACCTACAGCTGCTGCCCCTTGCTCACTGCATTTGCTGGGAACCAGCTGAGTTCCCAAATACTGTATACAGTACTGTACTCCTACAGTGGACTCGCACGTCTGCATTCACAGGAAACTCTGAAGCTGCCCTCACCAAGTTTCCCTATAAGGCCACTGTAACATCACAGTGTTACTAACATTGTACTTGGGATCTGTAAAATGCAGGAAACCAGCTCTAATGACTCCTGGCAGATACAAGACTTAATTTGCAGCTTGGTTTCATACGCAGTGTGAGCACAAAAGGGGGAAGCATGCCTCAGCCACCAGGGGGCTGTTTCTTAAGGGTCAATTTACTAAGCCTTCGATGGAGATAAAGTGTATGGAGATAAAGTACCGGCCAATCTGCTCCTATCATTTTTCAAGCCCAGCCTGTGACATGGCAGCTAAGAGCTGATTGGCTGGTGCGTTATCACTCTATAAAGCTTAGTAAATAGGCCCCTTAGTCACTACAGCGTCCGTGGTTTGGCTTTATAGAACAACTTTCATCAGTGATCAAATTATTAGGAACAATTGCATAATGGCTGCAAGACATTAGCAAGCAATGTATACGGACTAACAAAATACAGATACATGGGAGAAACATCTGTTTTACACATAAGACAAGAGCCACAAATTGACATGTTTTGCTCAGCAGACTATTCTTTTGGCTTTACTGTAAAAGAACACTTTAGGATGTTACTTCTGAGGGCCACCAGGAATTAGTAATGTGTTTGCCATAACACAGAGAAGACACAGAGCGGGATGGAGGAAAGCAGCGACCACACTTCAGGGAGAAATAATCTACCACTTAAGATTTGACGCAATAACTGAAGAAATAACATCTGCCCCATAACAGTAAACTGTCAGGGCAAGGCAACTTAAAAATACCTCTGAGCATAAAAGGTTTTGTGCCTATAGATTTCTTGTGTGAAAGAAGTCCATTTGTGATTGCAGAGCGTAGGGCTTACTGCTGCTTGGGAGGAAGCAGAGGTCTAAGTGACCCGACAGGAGCGAGGAAATTCCAAAAATACAGCTTGCTGCCTATGTTTACATTCCGCTGCTGTAAATCTGGAAGGGAAATGAGGGCTACAGAGGAGCTCTGTGACCAGGAGAGATAATCAGCCAGTGAAATGCAAACCTGGAGGACGCCCAGAGACCAAAGGATGTCTAAAAACAGCTCTGCCTGCAGAAGACCTCCAATCAGCGTACGCAGACAGGAAACCATCTTATTACAGACTGTCCCAGCTGTGTTTTCTCTTAATGTCACATGCCAATGTCTTTGTCTGCGGTGTCATCAAATCAACCAAAGAGAAAAAAACAACCACAAAGCCAGTGCCATGTGTACATGTAGGAACAAGCGGACATGACAAAGATAGGGGAATATGCGCAGTTACGTATAATATTTTGAAGACATGAGACATGGTCTCAATGTTGACATGCTTAACATGTCGACATTCATCACGTCAATATTGCTGAAATGTAGACAAGATTACAATACTGACAAAACAAAGTCCCAATGCAGCACCTGCTAGCGGATACCTGGTGGTGTCTGGTGGTCAGCTGATGGCGAGTTCCAGTGGTTCCTGCAGTGAGTAACTCTAACCTTTAACCCTAACCTCTCTCTCTCTGGGAGACCAACCCTAACCCAGTGACATGTAGAACATCACAGGTGCTGTGTGTTCTGGACAGACTCAGCCACATACCGTATGAAGGAAAGCAATGTTCTACTTTCCTCCATGTCACTACCTGCAGCAGCTGTACATGTAGATCATGCAATGACTATCGCACATTGAATGGTATATTTACCAAGCAGTATATTTTCAGCAGTTTAAGTCATGGGATTTACAGGGCAATAATATTAAACGCAAATCCAGGAGTGTTTTTTTTAGTTTAATATCATTGTCTTTTAAATCCAGCAGACGATTTAGTGAATGGCCTTCAATCAGGTTTTCCTACTCACCTGGGCAACATCCTCCAACTTATTCCACTTGACAGAGAGTAATAGTTTAGGAAGTGAGCGGGGGAAGTTTTCCCGGCAGTCGTACCGCAAGGTCCAAATCAGATCCTTCTCATTCTCACAAAGCTGGCACAGTGGGTCTCTCTCCATGATCTCCTTCAACTCAATATTAAACTTCTTTCCCCCACGACTCTGAAAATAATCAAATTCACAATTTATGAAAGTCTACGATGACAGTCATGAGTAGGGCGATTGTTTATGGACAGGGTACATAACATTCCACCTGACACTAACACAGCTGGGTTGGTAAAAATGCCTCTAAATATCACAGATGTATCTAGCAAAGAAAACCAGCAACTAAAAAGACCAATTTTAAGAATGACCGTATTCAGGTTGCATGCCTTTTTAAAGGACTAGTCACAGCATTGTGGCAAAGTGGTTAGTATTGCCATTTCACAGCACTAGGGCTGGTTTATATTCCCACTAAAGCCCCATCTAGGAATGTGTGTTTCATCCGGATACTAGGTTTACCTACAGTACGTACAAAAAATAAGATTTTACTCACCGGTAAATCTATTTCTCGTAGTCCGTAGTGGATGCTGGGCACTCCGAAAGGACCATGGGGAATAGCGGCTCCGCAGGAGACTGGGCACAACTAAAAGAAAGCTTTTAGACTACCTGGTGTGCACTGGCTCCTCCCACTATGACCCTCCTCCAAGCCTCAGTTAGGATACTGTGCCCGGAAGAGCTGACACAATAAGGAAGGATTTTGAATCCCGGGTAAGACTCATACCAGCCACACCAATCACACTGTATAACTCGTGAAACCATATCCAGTTAACAGTATGAAACATAACTGAGCCTCTCAACAGATGGCTCATAATAACCCTTTAGTTAACAATAACTATATACAAGTATTGCAGACAATCCGCACTTGGGATGGGCGCCCAGCATCCACTACGGACTACGAGAAATAGATTTACCGGTGAGTAAAATCTTATTTTCTCTAACGTCCTAGTGGATGCTGGGAACTTCGAAAGGACCATGGGGATTATACCAAAGCTCCCAAACGGGCGGGAGAGTGCGGATGACTCTGCAGCACCGAATGAGAGAACTCAAGGTCCTCCTCAGCCAGGGTATCAAATTTGTAGAATTTAGCAAACGTGTTTGCCCCTGACCAAGTTGCAGCTCGGCAAAGTTGTAAAGCCGAGACCCCTCGGGCAGCCGCCCAAGATGAGCCCACTTTCCTCGTGGAATGGGCTTTTACTGATTTAGGATGCTGCAATCCAGCCGCAGAATGCTCCAGCTGAATTGTGCTACAAATTCAGCGAGCAATAGTCTGCTTAGAAGCAGGAGCACCTATTTTGTTGGGTGCCTACAGGATAAAAAGCGAGTCAGTTTTTCCTGACTCCAGCCGTCCTGGAAATATTATTTTTTAAGGCCCCGACTACGTCCAGTAACTTGGAATCTTCCAAGTCCCTAGTAGCCGCAGGCACTACAATAGGTTGGTTCAAGTGAAAAGCTGATACCACCTTAGGGAGAAACTGGGGACGAGTCCTCAATTCTGCCCTATCCATATGGAAAATCAGATAAGGGCTTTTACATGACAAAGCCGCCCATTCTGACACACGCCTGGCCGAAGCCAAGGCCAATAACATGACCACTTTCCACGTGAGATATTTCAAATCCACAGTTTTAAGTGGCTCAAACCAATGTGATTTTAGGAAACTCAACACCACGTTGAGATCCCAAGGTGCCACAGGAGGCACAAAAGGGGGCTGAATATGTAGCACTCCCTTTACAAATGTCTGAACTCCAGGCAGTGAAGCCAGTTCTTTCTGGAAGAAAATCGACAGAGCCGAAATTTGGACCTTAATGGAACCCAAGTTTAGGCCCATAGTCACTCCTGACTGTAGGAAGTGCAGAAAACGACCCAGCTGAAATTCCTCTGTTGGGGCCTTCCTGGCCTCACACCACGCAACATATTTTCGCCAAATACGGTGATAATGGTTTGCGGTTACTTCTTTCCTGGCTTTTATCAGCGTAGGAATGACTTCCTCCGGAATGCCCTTTTCCTTTAGGATCCGTAATTCAACCGCCATGCCGTCAAACGCAGCCGCGGTAAGTCTTGGAACAGACAGGGCCCCTGCTGTAGCAGATCCTGTCTGAGCGGTAGAGGCCATGGGTCCTCTGATATCAATTCTTGAAGTTCTAGGTACCAAGCTCTTCTTGGCCCATCCGGAACCACGAGTATCGTTCTTACTCCTCGTTTTCTTATTATTCTCAGTACCTTTGGTATGAGAGGCAGAGGAGGGAATACATAAACCGACTGGTACACCCACGGTGTCACTAGAGCGTCCACAGCTATTGCCTGAGGGTCCCTTGACCTGGCGCAATATCTAGTTTTTTGTTTAGGCGGGACGCCATCATGTCCACCTGTGGCCTTTCTCAACGGTTTACCAACAGTTGGCAGACTTCTGGATGAAGTCCCCACTCTCCCGGGTGTAGGTCGTGTCTGCTGAGGAAGTCTGCTTCCCAGTTGTCCACTCCCGGAATGAACACTGCTGACAGTGCTAAGACGTGATTTTCCGCCCATCGGAGAATCCTTGTGGCTTCTGCCATCGCCATCCTGCTTCTTGTGCCGCCCTGTCGGTTTACATGGGCGACTGCCGTGATGTTGTCTGATTGGATCAGTACCGGCTGGTTTTGAAGCAGAGGCCTTGCCAGACTTAGGGCATTGTAAATGGCCCTCAGTTCCAGAATATTTATGTGTAGGGACGACTCCTGACTTGACCAAAGTCCTTGGAAATTTCTTCCCTGTGTGACTGCCCCCCAGCCTCGAAGGCTGGCATCCGTGGTTACCAGGACCCAGTCCTGTATGCCGAATCTGCGGCCCTCTTGAAGATGAGCACTCTGCAGCCACCACAGTAGAGATACCCTGGTCCCATGGAGACAGGGTGATCAGCCGATGCATCTGAAGATGCGATCCCGACCACTTGTCCAAGAGGTCCCACTGAAAGGTTCTTGCATGGAACCTGCCGAATGGAATTTTGCTTCGTAAGAAGCTACCATTTTTCCCAGGACTCGTGTGCAGTGATGCACCGATACCTGTTTTGGTTTCAGGAGGTCTCTGACTAGAGATAACCGCTCCTTGGCTTTCTCCTGCGGGAGAAACACTTTTTTTCGGTTCTGTGTCCAGAACCATCCCCAGGAACAGTAGGAGTGTGGTAGGAACCAGCTGTGACTTTGGAATGTACAGAATCCATCCGTGCTGTTGTAGCACTTCCCGAGATAGTGCTACTCCGACCAACAACTGCTCCTTGGACCTCGCCTTTATAAGGAGATCGTCCAAGTACGGGATAATTAAAACTCCCTTTTTCGAAGGAGTATCATCATTTCTGCCATTACCTTGGTAAAGACCCTCGGTGCCGTGGAGAGTCCAAACGGCAGTGTTTGGAATTGGTAATGGCAATCCTGTACCACAAATCTGAGGTACTCCTGGTGAGGATGGTAAATGGGGACATGTAGGTAAGCCTCCTTGATGTCCAGGGATACCATGTAATCCCCCTCCTCCAGGCTTGCAATAACCGCCCTGAGCGATTCCATCTTGAACTTGAATTTTTTTATGTATGTGTTCAAGGATTTCAAATTTAAAATGGGTCTCACCGAACCGTCCGGTTTCGGTACCACAAACAGTGTGGAATAGTAACCCCGTCCTTGTTGAAGTAGGGGCACCTTGACTATCCCCTGCTGGGAATACAGCTTGTGAATTTTCTCTAGCACAGCCTCCCTGCCTGAGGGAGTTGTCGACAAGGCAGATTTGAGGAAACGGCGGGGAGACGCCTCGAATTCCAGCTTGTACCCCTGAGATACTACTTGAAGGATCCAGGGATCCACCTGTGAGCGAGCCCACTGATCGCTGAAATTTTTGAGGCGGCCCCCCACCGTACCTGGCTACGCCTGTGGAGCCCCCGCGTCATGCGGTGGACTCAGAGGAAGCGGGGGAAGAATTTTGATTTTGGGAACTGGCTGACTGGTGCAGCTTTTTCCCTCTTCCCTCGTCTCTGTGCAGAAAGGAAGCGCCTTTTGACCCGCTTGCTTTTCTGAAGCCGAAAGGACTGTACCTGATAATACAGTGCTTTCTTAGGCTGTGAGGAAACCTGAGTTAAAAAAATTTTCTTCCCAGCTGTTGCTGTGGATACGAGGTCCCAGAGACCATCCCCAAACAATTCCTCACCCTTATAAGGCTCTATGTGCCTTTTAAAGTCAGCATCACCTGTCCAGTGTCGGGTCTCTAATACCCTCCTGACAGAATGGACATTGCATTAATTCTGGATGCCAGCCGGCAAAATATCCCTCTGTGCATCCCTCATATATAAGACGACGTTTTATGTTCGCAAAATAGTATCCCTGTTTGACAGGGTTACAGACCACGCTGCAGCAGCACTATCTGCAGGTCTCAGTCTAGTATCTGAGTGTGTAAATACAGACTTCAGGATAGCCTCCTGCTTTTTATCAGCAGGTACCTTCAAAGTGGCCGTATCCTAAGACGGCAGTGCCACCTTTTTTGACAAACGTGTGAGCGCCTTATCCACCCTAGGGGATATCTCCCAGCGTAACTTATCCTCTGGCGGGAAAGGGTACGCCATCGGTAACTTTTTAGAAATTACCAGTTTCTTATCGGGGGAACCCACGCTTTTTCACACTTCATTCACTCATTTGATGGGGGAACAAAACACTGCCTGCTTTTTCTCCCCAAACATAAAACCCTTTTTTTAGTGGTACTTGGGTTAATGTCAGAAACGTGTAACACATTTTTTATTGCCGGGATCATGTAACGGATGTTCCTAGTGGATTGTGTATATGTCTCAACCTCGTCGACACTGGAGTCAGACTCCGTGTCGACATCTGTGTCTGCCATCTGAGGGAGCGGGCGTTTTTGAGCCCCTGATGGCCTTTGAGACGCCTGGGCAGGCGCGGGCTGAGAAGCCGGCTGTCCCATAGCTGTTACGTCATCCAGCCTTTTATGTAAGGAGTTGACACTGTCGGTTTATACCTTCCACCTATCCATCCACTCTGGTGTCGGCCCCACAGGGGGCGACATCACATTTATCGGCATCTGCTCTGCCATCACATAAGCCTCCCCATCAAACGTGTCGACACAGCCGTACCGACACACCGCACACACACAGGGAATGCTCTGACTGAGGACAGGACCCCACACAGCCCTTTGGGGAGACAGAGAGAGAGTATGCCAGCACACACCAGAGCGCTATATAATTTAGGGATTAACACTATATTGAGTGAATTTTTCCCAATAGCTGCTTGTATATACAATATTGCGCCTAAATTTAGTGCCCCCCTCTCTTTTTAACCCTTTGAGCCTGCAAACTACAGGGGAGAGCCTGGGGAGCTGTCTTTCAGCTGCACTGTGAAGAGAAAATGGCGCCAGTGTGCTGAGGGAGATAGCTCCGCCCCTTTTTCGCTGACTTTTCTCCCGCTTTTTTATGGATTCTGGCAGGGGTATTTATCACATATATAGCCTCTGGGGCTATATATTGTGATATATTTGCCAGCCAAGGTGTTTTTATTGCTGCTCAGGGCGCGCCCCCCCCCCCCAGCGCCCTGCACCCTCAGTGACCGGAGTGTGAAGTGTGCATGAGGAGCAATGGCGCACAGCTGCAGTGCTGTGCGCTACCTTGGTGAAGACTGATGTCTTCTGCCGCCGATTTTCCGGACCTCTTCTTGCTTCTGGCTCTGTAAGGGGGACGGCGGCGCGGCTCCGGGAACGAACACCAAGGCCAGTTCCATGCGGTCGATCCCTCTGGAGCTAATGGTGTCCAGTAGCCTAAGAAGCCCAAGCTAGCTGCAAGCAGGTAGGTTCGCTTCTTCTCCCCTTAGTCCCTCGATACAGTGAGCCTGTTGCCAGCAGGTCTCACTGTAAAATAAAAAACCTAAAATAAACTTTATTTCTAGGAGCTCAGGAGAGCCCCTAGTGTGCATCCAGCTCGGCCGGGCACAGAAATCTAACTGAGGCTTGGAGGAGGGTCATAGTGGGAGGAGCCAGTGCACACCAGGTAGTCTAAAAGCTTTCTTTTAGTTGTGCCCAGTCTTCTGCGGAGCCGCTATTCCCCATGGTCCTTTCGGAGTGCCCAGCATCCACTAGGACGTTAGAGAAATATAGTGGTAGGTTAATAGGCTTATAAGAAAAATGAACACTAGTGTGTGCAGGGATGGAGGAAAATAATTGCTTAAAATAGACCTAGATGGCTGCCTCCACATCTGCAAATATGTAAAGTGGTTTGAGTCCTCTTGGGAGAAAAGTGCTTTATAAACAAAGAATTATTATTAATTTAAAAAAAAATCAGTGTAGTCATTGTTAGTTGTAGTTAATCAGGACTACCACTAGATGACAGCGCTGTATTATACGAACAGGATTGGCACAAAAATATAATAATAATTTGTGACTCTTCTTTCTAAAGCTACATACATATAAGGTAAGGGGGGAAAAAATGTGTGTGTGTGTGTGTGTGTGTGTGTGTGTGTGTGTGTGTGTGTGTGTTTGTTTTTTTGGAATGAAAAACACATGAAGGGCAACAAAGTTTCTAAAAGTATTTGTGTATGATTGTTTTGTTTTACTGCATTTTATACATGCTATAAAAAGCCACATTGCATAGATGAAAACAAGTAAACACTGTAGGGATATTAACCAGACTGATTTCTGTGCGAACTGTCCTTTCAGTAACATGTACAGCTCTTCTTGTTCATCTATTAGTGGTGGATCCATCGAGGATCCGACAGCGCAGTATTCAATTAGCAGGCAATTCCGACAGGTTTTGCGGGTTTCCGACAATGCTGATCCGACTTTTTTAAAAGTCGGATCAGCATAGTCGAAAACGGCCCAAAATCCTGTAGAAATTGGCCACTAATCCAACAAAACAGAAAAATGGCAGTACCATTGAATAGTCTTTCAGACTAGACGGCAGTTCAGACTTCAATTGAATAGACCTCTATGCCAGCAAGCGTCTTCAGTAGGTCATTTCAGGGAATTGCTCTCACAAACTTAATTTAAAAGTATATTTTGCCTCTAAAGCTAGTTATGAATGCATACTGTGCAATTTGAAATATGCCGTTCAAGCCTACTCTGATTTTCTACTCAAGCTTTGTGAAAATTAAAGTATGTTAAAGTATTACTCTAGCCAGCCATCCAACAGCAAAGGTAATGTAGTCAAAACAAAAAAATGTAGGCAAATAAAACTACCTATATGGGCTACAACAGGAAAATGTAGAAAGGGAGTTATTCCCCAGATCCCCCTTATTATATTCACCAAACTGTCCTGGGGATGCAACAGCTAATAGACAACAACATGCCAGTAACTCAGAGTTATGAAGTTGTAGGTGTTTGTACATAGCTATTCCATCTGCTCTCTTTCCAGAGTATGAATACAGTTTAAAATCGGCTTCTAGGGTCAACAGCATCTAAAAGTCAAACCAGTAACCTTAGTTTGAATAGCTTAGCAGGGATGCAGGTTTACTGCGCTCAGTGGAATGACACTGTCCCCAGGGTATGTTATTAATGGACTTTCTGGTTTATCATTAATCACTATACTTTTTACTAACAGGGAAACTTAGCAAGACACAATCTTGTAACAAATTTCTCCATGTTTCTGGAGATCAACTGACCCCATTTAAATGGCACGGATAACCCATTTATACACTACTCTGTTTAACCTGCGAGGGGTCAAGTTACTGACATCAGAGAAGATACTACATATAAAAAATACACATGTATGAAAATGGAAAGCACTGTAAAATTGGCAAGGCATGCTGGAACTAGTAGTGCTCTAACAGTTGTGAATTTATAGGGTCACAAGATGCTTGCTACCCTAAAGGCTAATTTCCATGGACAATACTTTGAAGAACTTGTAGTAGCATCTGAATTCTTGTCTTGAACATAGTAACTCACCGACATGGTCAGGCTGTCACTGTGCCGGGCAACCTCTGCAGCTTTTTCAAGTATCTGTCAAAAAAAAAAATGTTAGAGAGTTACACAGGTGAACACACACACACACACACACACACACACACACACACATAAAAAATGTTACTGCATCTTTTGGCGCTGTTAGTTCACCCTATATACACATATATATTTATACACGTTATGGTAAGAACTTACCGTTGATAACGGTATTTCACCTAAGTCCATAGGATCCACATGATAACATTGGGAAATGATGAAGCGACAGCGGTTTTGCACCAAACGGTCAAAGCTCTTCGGCCTCCCAGCATGCAACGGGCCTGTCCATATAACCCCGCCTCCTGGCTCAGGCAAATCAGTTGTTTTTCCAAAGCTCAAGGCAGGAGCATCATAGATAGCCCTAATCAGGTGAGAAGAACACATATGCACACCCTTCCGTACAAGAAGGAAGATGTTAGTGAGTAAAAGGATCCTCAAATCAGGTGCGTCAGAGGGGGATCCCCGTGGACTTAGGAGAAATACCGTTATCAACGGCAAGTTTTTACCATAACGTATATTTCTCCTGCAGGGTCCACAGGTTATCCACAGGATAACATTGGGATGTCCCAAAGCAATTTAGTAGTGGGGACGATCCGGATTGGACAGGAGAATCCTTCACCCAAATTCAGCGTCCTGAGAGGCAAAGGTATCAACGGCATAATGTCTAATGAATGTGTTAATGAAAGACCATGTGGCTGCCTTACATATCTGTTCTCATGAAGCACCATGTTGTGCTGCCCATGATGGACCTACCTTACGAGTAGAGTTAGCAGAGGCATTAGCCGGAACCAGTGCTTTAACTAGACATTTTAGTGCTGTGTGCAAGAAACAGCATTGGCGGCCCCCTCCCCCAAATATGTATAAAATAGGGCTAGTGCGCGTGTCAAAAATAGGGGCGTGGCTATATGGGAAAGGGGTGTCACCAAAAATACCAACTCATATTACGCGGTCTCCATTATTCAAATTACGCCGCACAGTAGCGCCACTTACACACATTACACCAGGTAGAGCCCTTGTCACACATTACGCCAGGTAGGGCCCCCCTTTACACATTACTGCACGTAGAATCCCCTTTTACACATTACGGCAGGGGTGACAGAGAGATAGTGGGTAACTGGGGAGGCAGTGTATGAGAGCAGCATGGCAGGTTTGGTTGGTTCAGTCTGAGAGAAGGGCACAGGAACTGCAGGCAGGGGCAGGACGGCTGAATGTCCTAGTCTATGACTAGTTGTACCTGTCCAATTTGGCCAGCAGGGTCTCCTACTCCCTCATGTTGGCCAGAACACTGCGGTCCTCATGTCTCCGCTGTTGCTCCTCCTCCTCCTCCTCCATCCTCACAGGCTGCACCCCACCACAGCTCCATTGTCCTATCCCACCAAGCAGCGTCGGACAGGCAAGAGGCTGTTGAACTAGTGTGTCAGCGGATGACACTCACAGCTAAGCAGACACAGTAAAGAGGCAGGGCAGAAAGGATGCGTAGGAGGCAGTTCCTGTACGTTATCTGGACTGCACGGGCAGTGTCTGAGCTGAAAGTGTCTGCCCGTGCCAGGAGTTGTATAGGTGACCAGTCCCAGTGCAGCGACGATCTACTTAAATGTAAACTGCCTTGTGGTAAAATCTTACCTGCGGCGACGGGCCTCCCATGTGACCTGAAGGCTTCCGTGTGTTAATAGCTGGCACTCCACTGGCTCCAATCACTGGTAGCTCTACGCTGCTGTAGGAGGACTCGAAGGTGGCATGGGAAGGAGAAGGAGAAGAATGGGGAGGAAAAGCAGCGGCATAGGGTAGGAGGAGAGGGAAGCGGCATGGGGAGGAGTAGAAGGAGCGGCATGGGGAGGAGACAGAGCACCACACGGGGTAGGAGGAGACACATGAGGAGATTGTGGAGGAATGCTGGTAAAAAGCAACTTGGCAGCATGGCAGGGAGGAAAAAGGTGGAACAAAACGGGAGAAACTGTGCACCCCCAGAGCTCTACGCTGTATGCAAGGCACCATTCCCACACACCTAGTTACGGCCCTGGCCGTAACAGGGAGATCAGCTTGAGAATATGCTTCTGAAATAATCATCCGAAGCCACCTCGCCAGTGTCTGCTTATCAGCAGGCCATCCTCTCTTGTGAAATCCGTAGAGAATAAAGAGAGAATCTGTCTTTCTGATAGCACTGGTACGATCTACGTCCAACGATGCATCTCCCGCAGAAAGGCCCGGCCCCTGGAAAGCCAGGACTACAATTTCTTCGTTAAGGTGGAATTTAGACACCACCTTAGGAAGATACCCAGATTTAGTTCTGAGAACTGTTCTACCTGAATAAAAAATCAGAAATGGAGGACGACATAACAATGCCCCTAAATCTGAAACTCTTCTAGCTGAAGCCATGGCCAGTAGAAAGAGAACTTTAGCTGTTAACCATTTAAGATCCACTCTTCAGTTGTTCAAATAGGGCAACTTGAAGGGCCTTTAGGACTAAATTTAAGCCCCAAGGCACTGTAGGAGGAACAAGAGGTTGAATGCGCAGCATTCCCTGGAAAAAAGTGCACACATCCTGTAGGTTGGCAATTTTCTTTTGGAACCAGTCAATGCAGACACTTGCACTCTCAAGGAAGCCATCCTTAAACCTTTATCCATTCCTGCCTGAAGGAATGCGAAGACCCTGGAAACTCTGAAAGACCTAGGGTCAAAATTCCGTTCACTGCACCACTGAATATAGCAAGAGATGGGGTTTAACCGAAGTTAAATCAGGCGCATAAAAGGCTGCTGTGCTAATTTGAGCAGCTGCTATAGAAACAAGTATAGTCACACCTGTATAGCTAGAAATATCATACAACAAACACAATTAGCAGCGCTTAAACATCAATATATAATCAAAACCGTATTGGATGTAATAAGTAAAATTAATCGATATACATGGAGATTCGTGGACTGAAGGTGTGAAAAAAAGGATCATTTATTTAAAAAACATATATATATATATATATACATACACATACACAGTATTAATATATTTGATCAACAACACTTATTAAGAAATGGATAAAATTTCACAACATCCAGAACACCAAAGGGCTAGTACAGTGATTTGTCCGTTGCGAAGTCCTCAATTGATAATGGTGAGCTGGAGTCAAAACCTGACGCGTTTTGCTGCAGTGCCTGCAGCTTTTTCACTGCAGCGAAACGCGTCAGGTTTTGACTCCAGCTCACCATTATCAATTGGAAACTTTATGGGCTATCTGGACCTTTAGTGGACTTTGAACTACACCTACAGAGGATTGGGCAAACAGCATCTGCCCACTGGTGATTCTACACATCTACTCAGCATTGAGGACTCCGCAACCTGGCGAGGACTCAGGATCCCAGGGTTTAACCCCCCCTTAAAAAGGGACGCTATCCAGAGGATCCTTCTCCTCCAGCGGTAACCATTGTGGTAATTATCACCATCAGGACTGTGCCATCAGCCCTAATTCTCCTCTGCATTTATTTATCTCTAGTCCACATGAAATAAGGAACGGACAAATCACTGTACTAGCCCTTTGGTGTTCTGGATGTTGTGAAATTTTATCCATTTCTTAATAAGTGTTGTTGATCAAATATATTAATATATATATGTTTTTTTAAATAAATGATCCTTTTTTTCCCACCTTCAGTCCACGAATCTCCATGTATATCAATTAATTTTACTTAATACATCCAATACGGTTTTGAATATATATTGATGTTTAAGCGCTGCTAATTGTGTTTGTTGTATGATACCACTGAATATAGGCTTGCCATATTCGGTGATAAATGCAAGCTGAGGAGGGTTTCCTTGCTCTGAGCATTGTTTGAATTACCTGTTGGAGCATCCATCGACATCCTCTGCAGATCTGTGTACCAATGTCTTCTGGGCCAAGCCGGAGCTATTAGTATCACGGCACCCCTTCCTCGTTTTTACCTTTCTCACCACCCTGAGTAATAAGGCGATTGGTGGAAACATAGGCCAGATGAAAGCCCCATCTCACCGACAGGGCATCCACAGAAATCGCTCTGGGATCCTTTGTTCTTGACCCGTATGTGGAAACTTCGTTGTTCTGACGGGACGCCATGAGATCCATCTCCAGCAACCCCCATCTGTCGACCAGGGTCTGGAAGACCTCCGGGTGTAGAGCCCATTCACTCGTCTGGATGGCGTGTCGACTGAGAAAATCCGCTTCCCAGTTTAGGACTCGCGGGACGAACACTGCCGACAAGGCTGGTTGATGAAGTTCTGCCCACTTTAACGTGCGACTTACCTCCGTCATTGCTTTTTGGCTGTGAGTTCCTCTCTGATGGTTGAGGTATGCTACTGCAGTCACATTGTCCGAGCGGATCTGAACTGGTTTCCCGATGGATGTCCTTTGCCTGAATCAGCGCCATGTATATGGCCCGAAGTTTCAATACATTTATTGGCAGGCAACTTTCTTCCTTGGTCCACTGCCCCTGGAAACAAAACCTTCCTGACACCGCTCCCCAGCCCGGAAGACTGGCATCCGTTGTCAGAATTTCTCAATATGATAACCAAAAGGGTCTCCCTTTGTCCAGATGGGATGTCTGTAGCCACCAGGCTAACGACCTACTTGCTTCCAGAGCAAGGACCACAGCCTGCGTTTCTATTGTCTGATGAAAATCATTCCATTTGGTAAGGATCCGATGTTGCAGAGGCCTCGAATGGAACCGAGCATACACTACCACGTCAAATGTTGACACCATCAATCCCACCATACACATTGCTGCGTGAAAGGATACCCTGTGTAGCAGCACCTGAATCTTTGACTGAACTTTGGATATTTTGTTCAGAGGTAAAGTTACTCTCTGAAGGCTCGCATCCAATACAGCCCCCAAATGAGTCATCCGCTGTAACGGAACCAGAGACGATTTTGCCCAATTTATGAGCCAACTGTGCTTCTGCAGACACGTTATTGTCTGTTGCAGATGACACAGAAGCAATTCCTGAGACTGTGCCAGGATTAAAAGATAGTCGAGGTACGGAAAAATTCTTATCCCGTGCTGGCGGAGATAAGATGTTATTACCACCATAATTTTGGTAAATACTCTGGGGGCTGTGGCCAATCTGAAAGCCAGGGCCTGGAACTGAAAATGCTGTTGGAGGATAGTGAACCTGAGATAGCACTGATGGGATAGGGCTATAGGAACATGTAGGTAATCATCCTGGATATCCAGGGATACCATAAAATGCCCAGGCTCCATGGCCAAAATGATGGAATGTAAAGTCTCCATATGAAAACTAGGCACCCAAATGTACTTTTTCAGCACTTTGAGATTGAGTATGGGCCGGGAATGACCCATTTGGCTTCTGGACTAGAAACAGGTTGGAGTAAAAACCCTGTTCTCGTTGTGCAGGAGGAACTGGAATGATTACTGCTGACTGAAGCAATTTCTGAACTGCCTCTTGCTAAGCCCTGGCTTTCGTCTCTACCAGAGCAGGGCTGGTACAAAAAAAGAAAAACTTTAAGGAGGGCGCTTCTTGAAAGCAAATGCATAATCAAGAGATACCGCTTCTTGCACCCAGGTGTCTGTTGTAGACTGCTCCCAGATCTGTGCAAATTGAAGAAGTCTGCTTCCCACGCTGGGGTCCCCCACGTGGAGGCCCGCACCATCAGGCTGACGGCTTATCTTCTGCCTTAGAAACCGGTCCTCTGGTAGCCCAATGCTTTTTAGTCTTACCAGACTTGTTGTATTGGGACTGTTTGCCGTCACCTTTTCCTTTTCTTTGAGACCGAAAGGGCCGAAAAGCTGGAACTTTTGGCTTGAATTTGTATGTGGAAGGAAACTTTACTTTCTTGGAGTCTGCTTCTGACTCCAAAATACTGGTTAATTCTTTACCAAAAAGAATATCTCCAGAAAAAGGTAAAGACTCCAAAACCTTTTTAGATTCTGAATCAGCTTTCCATGTTTGTAGCCAAACTGCTCTGCGAGCGGCTACTGTTGAAGCCGATGCCTTAAAGGCAATTGTACCCATATTCAAGGCTGCTTCTTCCAAAAACATTGCAGCCTGGTTCATTTGTACAACATGGGATTTTTGCTCCCTAGATGCCAATGAAAGATCCCCTTCCAATGCATCAGCCCAGGAAGCCACTGCTTTTGCCATCCAGGCTGAAGCCATGGCTGGTCTTATGACTGCCCCAGACAGGGAAAAAATGTTTAGAAAACTATCCACTCTCCTATCTCGGACATCATTTAGTGATGTTGAAGGCAGAGGCAGTGATCGCGCTGAGCCCCCTCAAAAAGTGGGTCCCTGGGACCCCTCACTTTTAAAAATTGGGGTCCTACCGGAGCTTTTCTGGGTCCCATCGGAAAGAAGGTTCTTATTAATCTTACTATTTGGACACTACAAAAGTGTTGCAAGGTGGGGGGATGGGGTGACAGTGCTGCTGGGCTGTGTAGCATGCAGGACACCCTGCAGCAGAGCTGTAACTAGACATTTTGGTGCTCTTTGGCAAAAAGTGAATTGGTGCTCCACCTCCCAGAACTGAAACTATAGGCAGGGCGCGCCAAAGGCGCACCGCAAAAACTTAGGGGCGTGGCTTCTTTGGGGAAGGGGCGTGGCCACATAATAGTGTCGCTTCTACACATTGCGCCAGGTAGAGCACGTTACACACTGTGCGCCAGGTAGAGCACGTTACACACTGTGCGCCAGGTAGAGCAGGTTACACACAGTGTGCCAGGTAGAGCAGGTTACACACAGTGCGCCAGGTAGAGCAGGTTACACACAGTGCGCCAGGTAGAGCACGTTACACACAGTGCGCCAGGTAGAGCACGTTACACACAGTGCGCCAGGTAGAGCACGTTACACACAGTGCGCCAGGTAGAGCACGTTACACACAGTGCGCCAGGTAGAGCACGTTACACACAGTGCGCCAGGTAGAGCACGTTACACACAATGCGCCAGGTAGAATACTTATACATATTGCACTAGGTAGAGCATGTTATACACATTGCAGCCTCAGCCCCTAAGTCGTCCCCCGCAGATGCTGGAACCCCCTACAGCAAGCCCATCCACCACCCCACACAGACTGCTGCAGTGCGTGCACACATGTCGCTGGGGGCATAGGGCAGATCAGTTACATACATATTCACCCGCTCACCTCCCTCTCTCCCAGCAGCACATACATCCGGCTGACCTCCGTCTCCCCCCTCCGCAGCACGTAAAACCGCTCACCACCGTATCCCTCCTCCGCTGCACATACACCCGCTCACCTCCGTCTCCCCCCTCCGCAGCACATAAACCCACTCACCTCCTCCTCCCCCCGGCAGCACATACACCCGCTGACCTCCTCCTCCCCCCGGCAGCACATACACCCACTGACCTCTTCTCCTGCAGCCTTCCTGGCAGTCCCACACACTACGCTGCACCATAATGCCGGGAACCCGCCACACATGACCAAGGCTCCACCTCCTCTTTTAAAATCAAAAGGATCCATCAATCAACGAATTGACAGCCTGTAATTGGCCGCAGCAGAGCGCGTCCCCGGGGACCCTCCCATTTTAGAAAAGTGAGTCCCCAGTCTTCAAAACGGGGTAAAATACGCGCCATAGCGTATTTTTGCGATCACTGAGAGGTAATGTAGATTTTTGCACTAATCTAATAACATGCGTATCTACTTTAGGAGCCACCTCCCTCTTTAAACAGTCCCCGGCCAGAAGAGGATAATTACATAGAATTTGACGGCAGATAAGAACCACTTAGCCCATCTAGTCTGTGTCGTCGCCCCCCCCCCCCCCCCCCCTTTATTTTTTTACATTATTTTTTTCTCTAACCTTGTTTGATCCTTATTTCTTTGTAAGGATATCCTTAGGTCTATCCCATGCGTGTTTAAATTGCTCTACTATCTTAGCCTCTACCACCTCTGATGGGAGGCTATTCCACTTGTCCACTACCCTTTCTGTGAAGTAATTTTTCCTCAAATTTCCCCCTCCCCTCCCTCGCCTCCAGTCTCCGTGCATGTCTGTGTCCTATTGCTTCTCTTCATTTGTTAAAACCCTTGATATATTTGAACGTTTCTATCATGTTCCCCCTTTCCCTTCTCTGCTCCAAGCTAAACATATTGAGATTTCTTCGTCTTTCTTGGTATGTTTTGTGATGTAGGCCATGCACCATTTTAGTTGCCCTTCTTTGTACAGTTTCTAATGTATTAATATCCTTTTGAAGATATGGCCTCCAGAACTGAACACAGTATTCTAGATAAGACCGTACCAATGACCTATAGTGGCATTATTACTTCTTTCTGCTGGTGATTCCTCTCCCAATGCAGCCAAGCATCTGACTAGCCTTCCTCATTGCTTTGTTACATTGCTTGCCTGCCTTTAAGTCACCTGAAATAGTGACTCCTAGATCCCTTTCCTCCTCAGTAGTTTCCAGTATAGTGCCACTAATACTATATTTAGCCTTTGCATTTTTGATACCCAAGTGCATGATTTTGTATTTTTTGGCATTAAACTGTAATTGCCACACTCTTGACCATTCCTCTAGTCTACCTAGATCCTCAATCATTTGTTTTACCCCACCTGGTGTGTCTACCCTGTTGCATACCTTTGTGTCATCTGCAAAAAGGCTTACTTTCCCTTTAATGCTATTCGCAATGTCACCAATGAAGATATTAAAAAGCACTGGTCCAAGTACAGATCCCTGTGGTACTCTACTGGTAACATTTCCCTCCTGTGAATGTACTCCATTTACCACAACTCTGTTTTCTATCCTTCAACCAAGATCTTATCCATTCAATAATCCTAACATCAAATCCCAATATTTCAAGTTTATTTAGCAGTCTGCGATGTGGAACAGTGTCAAAAGCCTTACAAAAGTCTAGATAAGCTATATCCATGGCTCCACCTTTATCCATCACTTTAGTCATACAGTCAAAAAAGTAAATAAGATTTGTTTGACATGATCTCCCCCCCAGTGAATCCATGCTGTTTCGGATCCTGTAAATTGCCGAATTTGAGATAATCTACAACTCTTTCTTTTAAGAGTGTTTCCATCAATTTCCCTACTCACTGGTCTGTAGTTGTTTGCCTCTTCCTTGCTTCCACTTTTGTGCAATGGGACTACGTTTGCTCTTTTCCAGTCCTCTGGAATTACTCCTGTAGATAATGACTGGTTGAATAATTATGTCAATGGTGCTACCAGCACCTCCTTAAGTTCTTTTAGTATCCTTGGATGTATCCCATCTGGCCCCATAGATTTGTCCACTTTTAGCATTGAGAGTTCTGTTAGGACCTTCTCCTCTGTAAATGTACTTGTTTCATTTTCCTGCATATCCCTGCAACTTAACTGTGGCCCCTTCCCCTCTCTCAGTCGTAAATACTGAGCAAAAATAATTATTAAGATGATCTGCTACTACATTGTCTCCTTCAACAAGACTCCCAGTCTCTGTCTTTAGTTTTATTATTCCGCCTTTTGATTTTCTCCTTTCGCTTATATACCTAAAAAAAAGTTTTGCCTCCTTTACCCACTGACTGGGCCATTTTCTCCTCAGCTTGTGCCTTTGCACATCTGATTACCTTCTTAGTCTCCTTCTGTCTAACAAGATATATCGCTTTGTCTTCATTATTTTGTGTCTGCTTATATTTCCTAAAAGCCATCTTTTTTGCTTTCACAATATTTGTTACTTCTTTCGCAAACCACATTGGCTTACTTTTACTTGTGTTTTTCCTAACACTTTTGATACAAAGGTCTGTTGCCTTTAATATTGCACATTTTAATGTTTCCCACCTCTCCTGCACTGCTTCCAAATTCCTCCACTCTGCCAAAGAATCGCTTACACATTTTTCCATCCCTACAAAATCAGCCTTCCTAAAATCCAACACCTTTGTGATTGTATGGGATGAGTTAGTCTCTGTCTTGATGCTGAACCATACTGCTTGCTGATCACTGGATCCCAAGTTTTCACCCACTTTTACATCCAATATTCTGTCTCCATTTGTAAGTATTAAGTCTAATATTGCGTCTTTCTGAGTGGGCTCCCTCACCAATTGGTGGAGGGATGCTCCCTGAAGGGAATTTAAAATGTCCCTACTTCTAGTGGAACTAGCAACAGACACCTCCCAGTTTACATCAAGAAGATTAAAGTCTCCCATGATTATTACCTCTCCTTTTAATGCCATTTTAGTTATGTCCTGCAATAGGTTCTTGTCGAGTTCCTCTTCCTGACCCGGTGGCCTGTATATCACGCCAATACGAATAACTGACTTCTACCACTGTTTCTATGGTCACCCAAAGGGCCTCAGTTATTTCTTCAATACTTTGTATTAAGGTAGTATTTATGCTTTTATTTTTTATTTTTTTTCATACATTGCTACCCCTCCTCCGATTTTTCCAATTCTGTCCTTCCTAAATAAAGTATATCCCGGTATAGCGGTGTCCCAGTCATGATTTTCATTGTACCATGACTGTAATTGCCACAATGTCTAGATCATCCCTTGTCATTATTGCAGTTAGTTCTGGGATTTTATTTCCTAAGCTCCTAGCATTTGCACACATAGCTTTTAGAGTTTTGTTTGTGCTTTTTCTGTTCCTAGCTATGTTCTTCTCTATGCCTATGTTTATTTGGTTTTGATCTGAATTATCTTCAGTTGCTGCGGCTATGCTTCCTATTCCCTTTGCCTGCAGAAACAATACCTCTGTGTTGGGGAGCAAATTTCTTTATTCCTGTTTGGTTCACTGCCCCCCCTCTGTTAGTTTAAATAGTTCTTGATGAAGCATCCAAACTGTTCAGTTAGTATCGTCGTTCCCCTTGAAGATGGGTGCAGGCCGTCACTTTTGTATAAGCTCCTATCTTGCCAGATGGTGTGACTGTGGCCTATAAATCCAAATCTCTCCTCATTGCACCATGTCCTTAGCCAAACATTGAAGTTTCTGATGCGATGAGTTCTGTCTTCCCCTCTGTGTACCGGCAATACTTCTGAAAAAGATACAGTGGTTGCCACCTGCTTCAGAGCAGTCCCTAACTTCCTAAATTCATCTTTTACGGCCATGAGCTCAGCATTTGCCAGGTCATTTGTCCCTAGGTGGACAATGACATCCACCTCCCCATCTTTTCTTTCTGCCTTCACAATTCTTAGCATGCACTCTTTATCCCTTGGAGCTGTGGCTCCAGGTAAGCACCTTACTTGTTTCTCTACTTCATTTGCATTTCCCAGATGTATTCCCCTAATAATGGAATCACCCAAGAGAAGTGCTGTCCTTTTTGGAGATGCAATTTTCCTGGTCATATAGTTGGTAGAAGTCCCCATATCCCCCTGTTCTGTAGTAACTCTATTAGTTGTATCTTCCAGCCATGCGAGAATAGCATACAAGTTTTGCAATGTCACAGCTTGCGGGAGGTGTGTGTGTCCCTCTGGAAATCTCTGTCCTTGAGAGCCCACAGTAGTCCAGGCAGAATGCCTTCTGGTGGCTCTCTGAGGCAGTGGAGGCCTCAAAGACAAAGATATCCTACAAATCTCAGCATGCAGTTTTGCTATCTCCTCCATCAGAGAAAATTGCTCACAGATTGGACAGCAGCTGAGTCTCCACAATGCCTCTTTCCAAACAAATGCTTTACATCCATTGCACTGCACTAGCCCTTAGGGGGTCATTCAGAGTTGATGGCTCGCTAGCAGTTTTTAGCAGCTGTGCAAATGCATAGTCGCCGCCCATGGGGGATTGTATTTTCACTTTGCAGGAGTGCGAACTCCTGTGCAGCAGAGTGCCTGGAAACACATTTTGTGCAAAACAAGACCAGCCCTGTAGTTACTTATCCTGTGCGATGATTGCTGCAACGAGTGACATGGTAATGACGTCAGATACCCGCCCGGCAAACGCCCGGCCACGCCTGGGTTTTTTCAAACACTCCCAGAAAACTGTTAGTTTACACCCAGAAACGCCCTCTGTCAATCTTGCGTTCAGCTGTGCGATTGGAATAGTCGCTAGAACCAATGCAAAACCACAAAGGACTTCGTACCCGTACAACGCGCCTGCGCATTGCGGTGCATACGCAGATTAGCCGTTTTTTTCACTGATCACTATGCAGCGAACAACGGCAGCTAGCGATCAACTCGGAATGGCCCCCTTAGTGCTGTATTACCTGTGCTCAGTAGAGTGGGATAAAGTGAGACTCACCCCACTTCCAGGACCAATCAATACGTTTGCAAACGCTGAGTGGATCCAGACGCTAATAGTGTACACCAGGGATGGGGAACCTTCGGCCCTCCAGCTGTTGTTGAACTACACATACCAGCATGCCTCGCTACAGTTTTGCCATTTGGCCATGCTAAAACTGTTGCAGGGCATGCTGGGATGTGTAGTTCAACAACAGCTGGAGGGCCGAAGGTTCCCCATCCCTGGTGTACACAACCACTCCGTGAACCTATAGTGAACACAGACGCCCAAGTGAACACTGACGCACCAGTCACAAAGCCGCCTATGCTGTGACTGGGTCCCCTTAGTACACAGCGTCTCAGACGGAAGCGGGAAAACAGTTCATGGAGAGAGACTCAGAGGAAATTGGTCATGAACCGGGGGGAGGGGCGACCAGGGAAGCGTCTGACTCTCCACTGCTGACATCAACCCTAAGGATCGCGGCCTCATACTACCCCTAGAGCCTATGATCTCTAAGGCTTAGCACTGGAGCACCCTAGGTGACAGTCGCGTCAGCGACTGTTTGGTAGTCTCCTCCCAAAACAGTGGGGCTGTGTCTGCGTTACCCCTCTAAGCGGAACCAATGCCTTACCTTCTCCCCATGCTCAGGCCACAGCTTGGTAACGTCTGCTGGACCTGCTAGTATATCCGACACAAATGCCCGCCGAAACAGCAATGTACTCGTGGGTAAGCTTAAACGTAACCGGCAGGGGGTTTCTGGAGTGACTCTTTCTAAGGTATGTATAAGACGCTTTTTAGAAAGATCACTCAAGAAAAAATAGTAAGACTATAAAAATAAAATAAGAAAGCTTATGGCTGCTAAAAAAACAGCAGCCCTCTGACCATGGGGTGGCTCCTGCAGCACCAAACAAAAACCTGATTTGCCTGTCCCAGGAGGCGGGGATATGTGGACAGGCCCGTTGCATGCTGGGGTGCCAAAAAGCTTTGACCGTTTGGGGCAAATCCGCTGTCGCTTCATCACATCCCAATGATAACCTGTGGACCCTGCAGGAGAAAGAACTTATTCATATATGATCATCTTGTGCACAGCTCAGGGTACAGATTTAAACTTCTAAAGAAGTTAATGGGTGGCACTAATTTTAGGTTTTCTAGTTGTTCCCTATTTTGGGAAGTGCTGATGCTACTAATATGGAATACCACTGCTACTATGGCACAACACTGTACAATACCACTGCTACTACGACACACCACCACTGCGCACTACCACAGCTACTATGGCACACCACAGCGCACTACCACTGCTACTATGGCACACCACTGCGCACTACCACTGCTACTATGGCACACCACAGCGCACTACCACTGCTACTACGGCACACCACTGCGCACTACCACTGCTACTATGGCACACCACTGCGCACTACCACTGCTACTATGGCACACCACTGCGCACTACCACTGCTACTATGGCACACCACTGCGCACTACCGCTGCTACTACGGCACACCACTGTGCACAGTAAAAGATATGTAAGGGGTTCCCAGATACTGATTTGGAGATAACAGGGGTGGCTACAAAGATGCATGGCCATACTCAGACAGGGAAACTACACCTGCCATAGAGCTGGTGCACGTTTTCATGGTGCGTCTAAAGATGCAACAGACGGTAATGCAGCATCTATAGACACTGGGAGTGGGCATCTTAGTCATTGCATAATCACACAAACAGATGTACACCAGGGAAAAGCTCTGCAGCAGCAATAAAGTTGCAGGTGGAACTGCAGCATAAAAAGCAAAGATAGCTGCGACCATCTCCGACTCAGAATCAGGCCCGGTTTCCGCGATTGTGGAGTAGCTGGGCCTGGTATCTTGCACACTTAGCCAAATGGAAATCCCTTTGCTAGACTGTAATATTACTATCCTAATGATATAGAAAAAAAATATATAGTTTCTTGGGTAGATTACAAAATGTCTAAGTATTTCCCAGTGAGATTGTAAAACCAGGAAAGGAGTCTACTTCCTGTTGTATAATGGGTTAAACAGAATTTTCTAAACAGAATGCTGCTGTACTTATACAGGTTGAGTATCCCATATCCAAATATTTTCCGAAATACGAAATATTCCGAAATACGGAATTTTTTGAGTGAGAGTGAGATAGGAAACCTATTAAAATATTGTATTAAATGACCTTCAGGCTGTGTGTATAAGGTGCATATGAAACATGAATGAATTGTGTGAATGTACACGCACTTTGTTTAATACATAGGGGTATATGCAATTGCTCGACCGTTTTTAAATTCGACACAATTACCCAGTCAGACACCCTCCCGCCGGGACCCGAATTCGACATATTCAATAAACGGATTCAACAGTCCCGCTGTCGAAAAACGGACCAATTGACGATAGTGTGCGTCCTGGATTCGACTTCATGGACGGCACAAAAGTGTTTAAAAAACCCTGAAAAAAAATGTGCGGGGTCCCCCCTCCTAAGCATAACCAGCCTCGGGCTCTTTGAGCCGGTCCTGGTTGTAAAAATACGGGGGGGGAAATGACAGGGGATCCCCCGTATTTTCACAACCAGCACCGGGCTCTGCGTCCGGTCCTGGTGCCAAAAATACGGGGGACAAAAAACGTAGGGGTCCCCCGTATTTTTAACACCAGCACCGGGCTCCACTAGTCAGAGAGATAATGCCACAGCCGGGGGACACTTTTATATCGGTCCCTGCGGCCGTGGCATTAAATCACTAACTAGTCACCCCTGGCCGGGGTACCCTGGAGGAGTGGGGACCCCTTAAATCAAGGGGTCCCATCCCTCAGCCACCCAAGGGCCATGGGTGAAGCCCGAGGCTGTCCCCCCCATCCAAGGGCTGCGGATGGGAGGCTGATAGCCAAGTGACAAAAATAAAGAATATTGTTTTTTATAGCAGTACTACAAGTCCCAGCTAGCCTCCCCCACAAGCTGGTACTTGGAGAACCACAAGTACCAGCATGCGGGGGGGGGGGGGGAAACGGGCCCGCTGGTACCTGTAGTTCTACTGCAAAAAAAATACCCAAATAAAAACAGTACACGCACACCGTGAAAGTAAAACTTTATTACATACATGAACGCCGACACACACATACTTACCTATGTTCACACGCCGACTCGGTCCCCTTCTCCACGTAGAGTCCACGGGGTACCTGAAAATAAAATTATATTCACCAAAATCCTGTGTAGATCTGTCGTCTTCTCCTTGTAATCCACGTACTTGGCAAAATAATAAAACGCATTTACCCGGACCACGCACTTAAAGGGGTCCCATGTTTACACATGGGACCCCTTTCCCCGAATGCCGGGACCTCCCCCGTGACTCCTGTCACAGAGGGTCCCTTTAGCCAATCAGGGAGCGCCACGTCGTGGCACTCTCCTGATTGGCTGTGCGCGTCTGAGCTGTCAGACGGTGCATAGCACTATGCCGCTCCATTATATTCAATGGTGGGAACTTTGCGGTCAGCGGTGAGGTTACTCGCGGTCAGTGGTTGACCGCGAGTAACCTCACCACTGACCGCAAAGTTCCCACCATTGAATATAATGGAGCGGCATAGTGCTATGCGCCGTCTGACAGCTCAGACGCGCACAAAATGAGGCGGACTGAAATTGACGAAATGACTGTCGAAAAGCACTGTTGTCGAATCGACATTCTTCAATTGAATATACTTTTGTCGAAAAGCCACATTTTTACCATTGCAGACATGTTGAATTGCAAAAAGTCGGATTTGAAACTGCTGTTTTTTTGACGAAAAGTACTGTATTGCATTGTCGAATCATTTTTTTGTGTCGAAAATGCCCCGTTTTTCGACATTTGCGGCAATTCGACCGCAATTGCATATACCACATAAAGTTATTACAAATATTGGCTAAAATGACCTTCAGGCTGTGTGTATAAGGTGTATATGAAACATAAATGCATTCTGTGCTTATACTTAAGTCCCATCGCCATGATATCTCATTATGGTATGCAATTATTCCAAAATACGGAAAAATCCGATATCCAAAGTACTTCTGGTCCCAAGCATTTTGGATAAGGGATACTCAACCTGTACAAATGTAATTTGCTTATAACACATGTAACTCTCACCTGAACAGTCTAATACCCTACCAGCTGAACAATGAACCTCAAGCAAGAGAACACTCATCACAGAACGGAAAAAGTGGGGGCTCAGCATACACTCTAAGATAGAGGGTAAAAAGCAATAATGATTGTATACTGGATTGTCTGGGGCTTCGTGGTTAATTAACATTGTGAAGGCAAGCATTTCAAATTCACATCGGATAGTAAGGCTTCCGATTGGTCCCCCCACTAACTAATTCCTTCTTCATCCACATTAAAGTGGTGACTGAAAATAATCCTCATTTAAATGGCAATGCAGCTTTTAACAATCACCACTTAGATGGCAATGCAGACATAGCACTATACCTACAGTACATGCCAAATTTACCACTTCACTTGCTGGGTGGCTACAAAATTGGACAGTTACATTTGTTAGGAGTCTAGGACAAGTTGCAGCATAAGAAGGGTCAGTAGAAGAAGCCATTATTAATATCATTACCTTATCAAATGCAGGGTAATAAATGCCTGCTTTGGAGTACTCTGTGAACTTGATGTGCAGACCAGTAGCATTCTCCGTAAAAGGATTGGTCCGGACAGTTCCCATTGGATTTAGCATTTCTTCAAGTTCATCTGGAAGGGAAAGGATACACAAAAGATCAGTCAGCCATACACAGAGGCCATGTGTACACTTCCAGACAGGTCATACGTACCAGGAAATGATGACCAGCTGTGCAGGACGTGTACCCCTGTCTTCAGCTGTCCTTTGTAGTCAAAGACCATGGTGTTCACCCAGGCCACAGGGGAGTGCTGTGAGACAGGTCATACATTAGCAGATAAACCAGCAGCCAAACCATACTACTATAGATGTGTTTTCATACGCCTATCCTGTTTCCGCTATATGGCAAAAACACGAATGGTGCAACTGTGACGCTCCACTACTGGCAGTGATTCTCATCCACAATTTAGCATTTTAATTTGTTAATGATGCATGACATTAGTCACTCGAATACAGTATGTTTAAATCGGAATACATACGTATTACTGGCGGCTGGGATCCCGGCCACCAGTATGCCAGCAGCAGGGCGAATGCTAGATATAGCCTCTTGCGGGCACGGTGGCTCGCTACAGGTTATCTTCGTATCGTAGACACCCACAGAGGGGGAAAAGCCTGTGGCGCCGGTATTCCGGTCGCAGCATTTCACTGTCTGTCAGGATCCCGGCGTCGCAATTGTGACCGCCAGGATCCCGACAGGCGGTCTCGTGATTGCCTCCAATTTAATCTGCTACTTTATATTAATCCTAAAAGCAGCAAAATTCAGGAAATACAGGTAGGTACGTAATCTAGACAAAAAGGCCAAAGACAGGAGGTCTTACGATATAATATAGAACCTCTGTCTTCGCTTTTTACCCAGATAACGTACTTTGGCCTGAATTTTGTGTACTGAGTACTTAACATACCACATTAAGATGCATATTTAAAGAGCAGCTAAGTCGCAAAGTCTCTGACGCGCCAAATGGAGCCACTTGACATGATTTGGGGATAGATGTATATGGACAAACCTATACATCACCACTAACATACGAGACCTAACATGGGGAATTTTTAACTTGAATGATCAACTACTTTGTTGTAACACGGAACCAAAATTACCGGGGTAATATAACATTTATAAATGCACATCTGATAAACAAGAGATACGTACTGTTTTGCCAGCTTTCTTAATGGTCTGGTATTTAGCGTTCGATGGTTTGTTAACCTTCTTGTTCTTTGTTTTGTCCAGCACAGCATAAATCGCCAAACAGAGTCGTGACATCCGCGGTAGATCACATACAGAGATATCAAACTCAAACGTCTCATTCCACAGATGGTCATTTTTACCTGCCATCTCCGTAGTCATGACGGGTTTAGCTAACAATTCAGTGCCATGGAACAAGCCAGCCCGCACCACTACCTGGGGGGACACACAAAACACAGTGAATGTTACAGAACCACAGGTCACACACTAACAAAAAAACATTGCAACATTCCAGAATGGAGTGTGCTCAGTTGTCATGTGCTGATATACACACCAATGACTTCAATAACCCTGTGATAAGGGCAATGCTACAGCAAATAAGCACCCATAGATAGAAGTCTATACATAGGCTTACCATATCATCCCTTTAAACCAGGACACTCTGGAATTACACAGGTTCTGTGGCAGATTAAAATCAGGCGACATGCAGACTCGAAGTCAGTCAGCCACAGAACCTGTGTAATTCACTATTGTCCTTGTTTAAAGGGACAGTATGGTAATCCTGTTTAGTCGGATTGAGAAATGTGAAGGCGTATCTGGGCGCTCATGTGTAGAATATATATATATATATATATATATATATATATATATATATATACACATATATATATATATATATATATATATATATATATATATATATATATATATATATATATATATATTGGTTTTTTTTCACAGATATCTGGTAAACCTCCATCTTATTCACTGTCATTATAAATATTATTAGCGAATTGTTTTATTCATGCACAATATTGTTTTGAAGAATTAAACCTGTTGGAACGTACTACACCATATTGTGCTTTTCACGTATACACCATCTATATGTGGAGACATGCAAGAGTGATTTGAAGAAATATTTGAAAACGTCTAAGGGAAGTACTGCTCCTCATTTTTTTCATTTCTATTATACTTCTCTAAGCGCATTTATCTGATCGCCATTGTCTTGTGTTATATATACTCAGTATGGTAAGCCTATCTATACACCCAACTTGCTGGCTGTTTAAAAAACTAGTTTGATATGTGAAAGTCTTATAAACAAATTTAGCATGAGCGTTTCAGGAAGACCAGTGAAAGCTCCTGCGACATGTGCAGGATTGCTTGTTGTTTATCTTTCCACTTGATTGGAGAAACTATTACTTCTACAATTATAGTAGGCTATAGGGTGGTAAACAGAGATCCATGCTTAGATTCTAAGCAATCTGACTAGAATGCTTAGAAATTAAGCACTGATCTCTCAAGTGTGTATGGTGCCGGCGACAGTGATGCGCAGTTCCGCATGCCGCTATTGCCGGCTCTAGATTTGGCATGCATGCATGCCAAATCTAGTGAGATCGTTCATTTCACCGCTGTGTGAAATGAGTGCCCCCCTCCTCGCTCAGCACACATCACTCTGAGTAGGGGGAGAGGTGTGCTGAGCGGTCTGTGCTAGATCGCTCAGCACACATCTCCCCCGTGTGTACGGGGCTTATGACCGTAGATAATAAATTGCTTTCAGAGAATTACATGGCAGACGCAAATACACGGCGATTTCCAGTGTAATATTCATGAGGGTACCTGGGCTTGAACTTCCACAGCAGCGAGAGCCATAGGTTGCCTACCTGCTTTCTATAACAGTACAGGAATGCCAGAGGCATATTTTTCCTATCAGCAATGGATTCTTATGCGAGGAAAGTGTATTATGTGCAGGACAGTCTGCTAAGAGTTTAGGGTGAATATACGCCCACAGGAACAGTCTATGCCCTGTATGGGGACCAGGGAGCATGAGTTGGCACGCAGTACACATACTGCGGAGACATTTAACGGTTAAGAAAACTGAACTAAAAAAAAAGTGCATGAAAACAAATAACTGATCTTTTACTCGTTTTCAATAATAAAAATAGATTTATATAGCAATTTTTATCCAATATGACTCAAGGAGCTTAAATAATGTGACATTCTGAAAGCAAGAGGCTTTCCTATAAAGAAGAAAAAATATATCTTACTGTATCCTCTGTGTTCAACTTGCTTCCCTTTATCAGTGTAATCTTGTAGGGTTCATTCAAATCCCAGACATTCTGCGCCATCATCTAGAAGAGAAACCACAAGTGTTATACTCTCACCAATGACGGATCTTCAGGAGTAGAGGATACAAGTGGTCCTCTTTTACACATACACCTGAATATTTTTGATCCAAAATAAGAACAGCGCCCCCCCCCCCCCCCCCCCCCCACACACACACACATTTTAACACTATTAATGAGTGTTCATAACTCCCAACTGTCACAGTCCCATTTTCTTGGGACTGTCCCGATGTCCCACCCACAGAACGCAGTGTCCAGCAGTAGAGTGGGGTGCAGTTGGGGCGGTCAGACACCGCTGCTCTGTTAAGCGAGCAACAGTGTTTGTTATGAGAGCAGTGGATAAAAAGAGGACACGCACATGTACACGGCATCAGCACAATGCGGGAACAGCCCAGCATCTCCGGGAGTGTTGGGCGCACCCCCAGAGCGACGAAATGGGGGATGCCGTAAAGCCACACCCCCATATCCACAAGGCATGCACGCCTTTGATGCGTAGAGTTCCACGCCACTGGTCACCAATGTTGGGAGGTAGGAGTGTGTTGCTAATCCCATTGTGACCTAATTTCAGCTGGGTTTAGACTCAAAACCCCAAAGTTTGGGTGTGCTCGGTTTTCAGTAAACCTGATCCACTCATCTCAATTGAACAGTAGTACTTTGTAACAGAAAGTAGCACTAGTAAAGGAGGATTGTGTCTTCCCAGGTTCTGTGTTCTGAATATGTTCCCAAAGTGTGACCATCCTGGAAGAGTATCTGTGCTATAAACCAGTTGCAACAGCCCACGGTGGAACCCTTACTCTGCTGTGAGCTGGAACTGCACAAGAAAAAATACGTGATCATTGCAGATAGAGTTATATTTTAAACAAGGAAAGAACCATTCCACGTAACAGGAACTGATTTGATGAAGAAATCATACTGGGCTAGTTGTCGATGTATTATAGATTATATTGCTGTATATTCCTAGAATGGAATTATACAGATACAGTACCTAATTGTAAAATGGCAGACTAAAAACAACACCACTCCCAAAGTCTCCTTTCTGGGTAGTACTGCCTTGATATTCCTATTTTGTAATCAAGCACTTACTATAGCTGGTCTCACCAACAACAAAATAATAAACCCAAATTACATCAACTGTATTATTTGACACCACAAATGTTCCACAGCACCTAACAATATACATAAACAAATGGACAAGACAAGAAAACAACGACTCACAGTACAAGACAATGTAGGACAAGTACCAGGTATATAAACATTGTTGCATCAGGAGAGAGGACACTAAAAATAAGAATTTACTTACCGATAATTCTATTTCTCATAGTCCGTAGTGGATGCTGGGGACTCCGAAAGGACCATGGGGAATAGCGGCTCCGCAGGAGACTGGGCACAAAGTAAAAGCTTTAGGACTAGCTGGTGTGCACTGGCTCCTCCCCCTATGACCCTCCTCCAAGCCTCAGTTAGGATACTGTGCCCGGACGAGCGTACACAATAAGGAAGGATTTTGAATCCCGGGTAAGACTCATACCAGCCACACCAATCACACCGTACAACTTGTGATCTGAACCCAGTTAACAGCATGATAACAGAAGGAGCCTCTGAAAAGATGGCTCACAACAACAATAACCCGATTTTTGTAATAATAACTATGTACAAGTAATGCAGACAATCCGCACTTTGGATGGGCGCCCAGCATCCACTACGGACTATGAGAAATAGAATTATCGGTAAGTAAATTCTTATTTTCTCTAACGTCCTAGTGGATGCTGGGGACTCCGAAAGGACCATGGGGATTATACCAAAGCTCCCAAACGGGCGGGAGAGTGCGGATGACTCTGCAGCACCGAATGAGAGAACTCCAGGTCCTCCTCAGCCAGGGTATCAAATTTGTAGAATTTAGCAAACGTGTTTGCCCCTGACCAAGTAGCTGCTCGGCAAAGTTGTAAAGCCGAGACCCCTCGGGCAGCCGCCCAAGATGAGCCCACTTTCCGTGTGGAATGGGCTTTTACAGATTTTGGCTGTGGCAGGCCTGCCACAGAATGTGCAAGCTGAATTGTACTACAAATCCAACGAGCAATCGTCTGCTTAGAAGCAGGAGCACCCAGCTTGCTGGGTGCATACAGGATAAACAGCGAATCAGATTTTCTGACTCCAGCAGTCCTGGAAACATATATTTTCAGGGCCCTGACTACGTCCAGCAACTTGGAATCCTCCAAGTCCCTAGTAGCCGCAGGCACCACAATAGGCTGGTTTAAGTGAAATGCTGAAACCACCTTAGGAAGAAATTGAGGACGAGTCCTCAATTCTGCCCTGTCCGTATGAAAAATTAGGTAAGGGCTTTTATAGGATAAAGCCGCCAATTCAGAGACACGCCTGGCTGAAGCCAGGGCTAACAGCATTACCACTTTCCATGTGAGATATTTTAAGTCCACAGTGGTGAGTGGTTCAAACCAATGTGATTTTAGGAATCCCAAAACTACATTGAGATCCCAAGGTGCCACTGGAGGCACAAAAGGAGGCTGTATATGCAGTACTCCCTTGACAAACGTCTGAACTTCAGGAACAGAAGCCAGTTCTTTTTGGAAGAATATTGACAGGGCCGAAATTTGAACCTTAATGGACCCTAATTTGAGGCCCATAGACAGTCCTGTTTGCAGGAAATGCAGGAAACGACCCAGTTGAAATTCCTCTGTAAGGGCCTTCCTGGCCTCGCACCACGCAACATATTTACGCCAAATACGGTGATAATGTTGTATGGTTACATCCTTCCTGGCTTTGATCAGGGTAGGGATGACTTCATCCGGAATGCCTTTTTCCTTCAGGATCCGGCGTTCAACCGCCATGCCGTCAAACGCAGCCGCGGTAAGTCTTGGAACAGACATGGTCCCTGCTGGAGCAGGTCCTTTCTTAGAGGTAGAGGCCACGGGTCTTCCGTGAGCATCTCTTGAATTTCCGGGTACCAAGTCCTTCTTGGCCAATCCGGAGCCACGAGTATAGTCTTTACTCCTCTCCTTCTTATGATTCTCAGTACTTTTGGTATGAGAGGAAGAGGAGGGAACACATACACTGACTGGTACACCCACGGTGTTACCAGAGCGTCCACAGCTATTGCCTGAGGGTCCCTTGACCTGGCGCAATATCTGTCCAGTTTTTTGTTGAGACGGGACGCCATCATGTCCACCTTTGGTTTTTCCCAACGGTTCATAATCATGTGGAAGACTTCTGGGTGAAGTCCCCACTCCCCCGGGTGAAGATCGTGTCTGCTGAGGAAGTCTGCTTCCCAGTTGTCCACTCCCGGAATGAACACTGCTGACAGTGCTATCACATGATTCTCCGCCCAGCGAAGAATCCTTGCCACTTCCATCATTGCCCTCCTGCTTCTTGTGCCGCCCTGTCTGTTTACGTGGGCGACTGCCGTGATGTTGTCCGACTGGATCAACACCGGCTGACCCTGAAGCAGAGGTCTTGCCTGACTTAGGGCATTGTAAATGGCCCTTAGTTCCAGGATATTTATGTGAAGTGACGTTTCCATGCTTGACCACAAGCCCTGGAAATTTCTTCCCTGTGTGACTGCTCCCCAGCCTCTCAGGCTGGCATCCGTGGTCACCAGGACCCAATCCTGAATGCCGAATCTGCGGCCCTCTAGGAGATGAGCACTCTGTAACCACCACAGGAGAGACACCCTTGTCCTTGGAGACAGGGTTATCCGCTGATGCATTTGAAGATGCGATCCGGACCATTTGTCCAGAAGATCCCACTGAAAAGTTCTTGCGTGGAATCTGCCGAATGGAATCGCTTCGTAAGAAGCCACCATCTTTCCCAGGACCCTTGTGCATTGATGTACTGACACTTGGCCTGGTCTTAGGAGGTTCCTGACTAGGTCGGATAACTCCTTGGCTTTCTCCTCCGGGAGAAACACCTTTTTCTGTACTGTGTCCAGAATCATCCCTAGGAACAGCAGACGTGTCGTCGGAATCAGCTGTGATTTTGGAATATTTAGAATCCATCCGTGCTGTCGTAGTACTACTTGAGATAGTGCTACTCCGACCTCTAACTGTTCTCTGGACCTTGCCCTTATCAGGAGATCGTCCAAGTAAGGGATAATTAAGACGCCTTTTCTTCGAAGAAGAATCATCATTTCGGCCATTACCTTGGTAAAGACCCGGGGTGCCGTGGACAATCCAAACGGCAGCGTCTGAAACTGATGGTGACAGTTCTGTACCACAAACCTGAGGTACCCTTGGTGAGAAGAGCAAATTGGGACATGGAGGTAAGCATCCTTGATGTCCAGAGACACCATATAGTCCCCTTCTTCCAGGTTCGCTATCACTGCTCTGAGTGACTCCATCTTGAACTTGAACCTTTTTATGTAAGTGTTCAAGGATTTCAGATTTAACATGGGTCTCACCGAGCCGTCCGGCTTCGGTACCACAAACAGCGTGGAATAATACCCCTTTTCCTGTTGTAGGAGGGGTACCTTGATTATCACCTGCTGGGAATACAGCTTGTGAATGGCTTCCAATACCGCCTCCCTGTCGGGGGGAGACGTTGGTAAAGCAGACTTCAGGAACCGGCGAGGGGGAGACGTCTCGAATTCCAATTTGTACCCCTGAGATACTACCTGCAGGATCCAGGGGTCCACTTGCGAGTGTGCCCACTGCGCGCTGAAATTCTTGAGACGGGCCCCCACCGTGCCCGAGTCCGCTTGTAAGGCCCCAGCGTCATGCTGAGGACTTGGCAGAAGCGGGGGAGGGCTTCTGTTCGTGGGAAGAGGCTGTTTGCTGCAGTCTTTTTCCCCTTCCTCTGCCCCGGGGCAGATATGAGTGGCCTTTTGCCCGCTTGCCCTTATGGGGACGAAAGGACTGAGCCTGAAAAGACGGTATCTTTTTCTGCTGCGAGGTGACTTGGGGTAAAAAGGTGGATTTTCCAGCCGTTGCCGTGGCCACCAGGTCCGATAGACCGACCCCAAATAACTCCTCCCCTTTATACGGCAATACTTCCATATGCCGTTTGGAATCCGCATCCCCTGACCACTGTCGCGTCCATAATCCTCTTCTGGCAGAAATGGACATCGCACTTACTCTTGATGCCAGAGTGCAAATATCCCTCTGTGCATCTCGCATATATAGAAATGCATCCTTTAAATGCTCTATAGTCAATAATATATTGTCCCTGTCCAGGGTATCAATATTTTCAGTCAGGGAATCCGACCAAGCCACCCCAGCACTGCACATCCAGGCTGAGGCGATTGCTGGTCGCAGTATAATACCAGTATGTGTGTATATACTTTTAAGGATATTTTCCAGCTTCCTATCAGCTGGTTCCTTGAGGGCGGCCGTATCAGGGGACGGTAACGCCACTTGTTTTGATAAGCGTGTGAGCGCCTTATCTACACTAGGGGGTGTTTCCCAACGCGCCCTAACCTCTGGTGGGAAAGGGTATCATGCCAATAATTTTTTAGAAATTAGCAGTTTTTTATCGGGGGAAACCCACGCTTCATCACACACCTCATTTAATTCATCTGATTCAGGAAAAACTACGGGTAGTTTTTTCACACCCCACATAATACCCTTTTTTGTGGTACTGGTATTATCAGAAATGTTCAAAACCTCCTTCATTGCCGTGATCATGTAACGTGTGGCCCTACTGGAAAATACGTTTGTTTCCTCACCGTCGACACTGGAGTCAGTGTCCGTGTCAGTGTCTGTATCGACCTGAGGTAACGGGCGTTTTATAGCCCCTGACGGTGTTTGAGACGCCTGTACAGGTATTAACTGATTTGCCGGCTGTCTCATGTCGTCAACAGTCTTTTGTAAAGTGCCGACACTATCACGTAATTCTTTCCATAAGACCATCCAGTCAGGTGTCGACTCCCTAGGGGGTGACATCACTAACACAGGCAATTGCTCCGCCTCCACACCATTTTCCTCCTCATACATGTCGACACAGCGTACCGACACACAGCACACACACAGGAAATGCTCTGATAGAGGACAGGACCCCACTAGCCCTTTGGGGAGACAGAGGGAGAGTTTGCCAGCACACACCAGAGCGCTATATATATATATATATATATATATATATATATATATATATATATATATATATATATATATATATACAGGGATAACCTTATATAAGTGTTTTTCCCTAATATAGCTGCTGTATATATTAATATGCCAATTTAGTGCCCCCCCCCTCTCTTGTTTTACCCTGTTTCTGTTGTGCAGGACTGCAGGGGAGAGTCAGGGAGCCTTCCTCCAACGGAGCTGTGAGGAAAAAATGGCGCTTGTGTGCTGAGGAGATAGGCTCCGCCCCTTTTTCGGCGGCCTTTCTCCCGCTTTTTTGTGGAAAACTGGCAGGGGTTAAATACATCCATATAGCCCAGGAGCTATATGTGATGTATTTTTAGCCATTTAAGGTATTTTCATTGCGTCCCAGGGCGCCCCCCCCAGCGCCCTGCACCCTCAGTGACCGGAGTGTGAAGTGTGCTGAGAGCAATGGCGCACAGCTGCGGTGCTGTGCGCTACCTTATTGAAGACAGGACGTCTTCTGCCGCCGATTTTCCGGACCTCTTCACTCTTCTGGCTCTGTAAGGGGGCCGGCGGCGCGGCTCCGGGACCCATCCATGGCTGGGCCTGTGATCGTCCCTCTGGAGCTAATGTCCAGTAGCCTAAGAAGCCCAATCCACTCTGCACGCAGGTGAGTTCGCTTCTTCTCCCCTTAGTCCCTCGATGCAGTGAGCCTGTTGCCAGCAGGTCTCACTGAAAATAAAAAAATAAGATTTTACTTACCGATAAATCTATTTCTCGGAGTCCGTAGTGGATGCTGGGGTTCCTGAAAGGACCATGGGGAATAGCGGCTCCGCAGGAGACAGGGCACAAAAAGTAAAGCTTTTCCAGATCAGGTGGTGTGCACTGGCTCCTCCCCCTATGACCCTCCTCCAGACTCCAGTTAGGTACTGTGCCCGGACGAGCGTACACAATAAGGGAGGATTTTGAATCCCGGGTAAGACTCATACCAGCCACACCAATCACACCGTACAACTTGTGATCTAAACCCAGTTAACAGTATGATAACAGCGGAGCCTCTGAAAGATGGCTTCCTTCAACAATAACCCGAATTAGTTAACAATAACTATGTACAATTATTGCAGATAATCCGCACTTGGGATGGGCGCCCAGCATCCACTACGGACTCCGAGAAATAGATTTATCGGTAAGTAAAATCTTATTTTCTCTATCGTCCTAGTGGATGCTGGGGTTCCTGAAAGGACCATGGGGATTATACCAAAGCTCCCAAACGGGCGGGAGAGTGCGGATGACTCTGCAGCACCGAATGAGAGAACTCCAGGTCCTCCTGAGCCAGAGTATCAAATTTGTAAAATTTTACAAACGTGTTCTCCCCTGACCACGTAGCTGCTCGGCAGAGTTGTAATGCCGAGACCCCTCGGGCAGCCGCCCAAGATGAGCCCACTTTCCTTGTGGAGTGGGCCTTTACAGATTTAGGCTGTGGCAGGCCTGCCACAGAATGTGCAAGTTGGATTGTGCTACAGATCCAACGAGCAATCGTCTGCTTAGACGCAGGAGCACCCATCTTGTTGGGTGCATACAATATAAACAACGAGTCAGATTTTCTGACTCCAGCTGTCCTTGCAATATATATTTTTAATGCTCTGACAACGTCCAGTAACTTGGAGTCCTCCAAGTCACTTGTAGCCGCAGGCACTACAATAGGCTGGTTCAGATGAAATGCTGACACCACCTTAGGGAGAAAATGCGGACGAGTCCGCAGTTCTGCCCTGTCCGAATGGAAAATCAGATATGGGCTTTTGTAAGATAAAGCTGCCAGTTCTGACACTCTCCTGGCCGAAGCCAGGGCTAGAAGCATGGTCACTTTCCATGTGAGATATTTCAAATCCACCTTTTTTAGTGGTTCAAACCAATGAGATTTTAGGAAGTCCAAAACCACATTGAGATCCCACGGTGCCACTGGAGGCACCACAGGAGGCTGTATATGCAGCACTCCCTTAACAAAGGTCTGGACTTCAGGGACTGAAGCCAATTCTTTTTGAAAGAAAATCGACAGGGCCGAAATTTGAACCTTAATAGATCCCAATTTGAGACCCATAGACAATCCTGATTGCAGGAAATGTAGGAATCGACCCAGTTGAAATTCCTCCGTCGGAGCACTCCGATCTTCGCACCACGCAACATATTTTCGCCAAATTCGGTGATAATGTTGCACGGTTACTTCCTTCCTTGCTTTAATCAAAGTAGGAATGACTTCTTCCGGCATGCCTTTTTCCTTTAGGATCCGGCGTTCAACCGCCATGCCGTCAAACGCAGCCGCGGTAAGTCTTGAAACAGACAGGGACCCTGCTGAAGCAAGTCCCTCCTTAGAGGTAGAGGCCACGGATCTTCCGTGATCATCTCTTGAAGTTCCGGGTACCAAGTCCTTCTTGGCCAATCCGGAACCACTAGTATCGTTCTCACGCCTCTTTGCCGTATAATTCTCAATACTTTTGGTATGAGAGGCAGAGGAGGAAACACATACACCGACTGGTACACCCAAGGCGTTACCAGCGCGTCCACAGCTATTGCCTGCGGATCTCTTGACCTGGCGCAATACCTGTCCAGTTTTTTGTTGAGGCGAGACGCCATCATGTCCACCATTGGTCTTTCCCAACGGGTTACCAGCATGTGGAAGACTTCTGGATGAAGTCCCCACTCTCCCGGGTGAAGATCGTGTCTGCTGAGGAAGTCTGCTTCCCAGTTGTCCACTCCCGGGATGAACACTGCTGACAGTGCTATCACATGATTCTCTGCCCAGCGAAGAATCCTTGCAGCTTCTGCCATTGCACTCCTGCTTCTTGTGCCGCCCTGTCTGTTCACATGGGCGACTGCCGTGATGTTGTCCGACTGGATCAACACCGGTTTTCCTTGAAGCAGAGGTTCTGCCTGGCTTAGAGCATTGTATATTGCTCTTAGTTCCAGAATGTTTATGTGAAGAGACGTTTCCAGGCTCGTCCATACTCCCTGGAAGTTTCTTCCTTGTGTGACTGCTCCCCAGCCTCTCAGGCTGGCGTCCGTGGTCACCAGGATCCAATCCTGTATGCCGAATCTGCGGCCCTCCAATAGATGAGGACTCTGCAACCACCACAGAAGAGACACCCTTGTCCTTGGAGACAGGGTTATCCGTAGGTGCATCTGAAGATGCGACCCTGACCATTTGTCCAACAGATCCCTTTGGAAAATTCTTGCGTGGAATCTGCCGAATGGAATTGCTTCGTAAGAAGCCACCATTTTTCCCAGGACTCTTGTGCATTGATGTACAGACACCTTTCCTGGTTTTAGGAGGTTCCTGACAAGCTCGGATAACTCCTTGGCTTTTTCCTCCGGGAGAAAAACCTTTTTCTGAACCGTGTCCAGAATCATCCCTAGGAACAGCAGACGAGTTGTCGGCATTAACTGGGATTTTGGAATATTCAGAATCCACCCGTGCTGTTTTAGCACTTCTTGAGACAGTGCTAATCCCATCTCTAGCTGTTCTCTGGACCTTGCCCTTATTAGGAGATCGTCCAAGTATGGGATAATTAATACGCCTTTTCTTCGAAGAAGAATCATCATCTCGGCCATTACCTTTGTAAAGACCCGAGGTGCCGTGGACAATCCGAACGGCAGCGTCTGAAACTGATAGTGACAGTTTTGTACAACGAACCTGAGGTACCCCTGGTGTGAGGGGTAAATTGGAACGTGGAGATACGCATCCTTGATGTCCAAGGATACCATAAAGTCCCCCTCTTCCAGGTTCGCTATCACTGCTCTGAGTGACTCCATCTTGAACTTGAACTTCTTTATGTACAGGTTCAAGGACTTCAGATTTAGAATAGGCCTTACCGAGCCATCCGGCTTCGGTACCACAAAAAGAGTGGAATAATACCCCTTCCCTTGTTGCAGAAGAGGTACCTTGACTATCACCTGCTGAGAGTACAGCTTGTGAATGGCTTCCAAAACCGTCTCCCTTTCGGAGGGGGACGTTGGTAAAGCAGACTTCAGGAAACGGCGAGGTGGATCTGTCTCTAATTCCAACCTGTACCCCTGAGATATTATCTGCAGGATCCAGGGATCTACTTGCGAGTGAGCCCACTGCGCGCTGTAATTTTTGAGACGACCCCCCCACCGTCCCCGAGTCCGCTTGAGAAGCCCCAGCGTCATGCTGAGGCTTTTGTAGAAGCCGGGGAGGGCTTCTGATCCTGGGAAGGAGCTGCCTGTTGCTGTCTCTTCCCTCGACCTCTGCCTCGTGGCAGATATGAATAGCCCTTTGCTCTCTTATTTTTAAAGGAACGAAAGGGCTGCGGTTGAAAGGTCGGTGCCTTTTTCTGTTGGGGAGTGACTTGAGGTAGAAAGGTGGATTTCCCGGCTGTAGCCGTGGCCACCAAATCTGATAGACCGACTCCAAATAACTCCTCCCCTTTATACTGCAAAACTTCCATATGGCGTTTTGAATCCGCATCGCCTGTCCACTGTCGCGTCCATAAAGCTCTTCTGGCCGAAATGGACATAGCACTTACCCGTGATGCCAGTGTGCAGATATCCCTCTGTGCATCACGCATATAAAGAAATGCATCCTTTATTTGTTCTAACGACAGTAAAATATTGTCCCTGTCCAGGGTATCAATATTTTCAATCAGGGACTCTGACCAAACTACCCCAGCACTGCACATCCAGGCAGTCGCTATAGCTGGTCGTAGTATAACACCTGCATGTGTGTATATACTTTTTTGGATATTTTCCATCCTCCTATCTGATGGATCTTTAAGTGCGGCCGTCTCAGGAGAGGGTAACGCCACTTGTTTAGATAAGCGTGTTAGCGCCTTGTCCACCCTAGGAGGTGTTTCCCAGCGCTCCCTAACCTCTGGCGGGAAAGGGTATAATGCCAGTAATTTCTTTGAAATTATCAGCTTTTTATCAGGGGCAACCCACGCTTCATTACACACGTCATTTAGTTCTTCTGATTCAGGAAAAACTATAGGTAGTTTTTTCACACCCCACATAATACCCTGTTTAGTGGTACCTGTAGTATCAGCTAAATGTAACGCCTCCTTCATTGCCAAAATCATATAACGTGTGGCCCTACTGGAAAATACGGTTGATTCGTCACCGTCACCACTGGAGTCATCGCCTGTGTCTGGGTCTGTGTCGACCGACTGAGGCAAAGGGCGTTTCACAGCCCCTGACGGTGTTTGAGTCGCCTGGACAGGCACTAATTGATTGTCCGGCCGTCTCATGTCGTCAAACGACTGCTTTAGCGTGTTGACACTATCCCGTAGTTCCATAAATAAAGGCATCCATTCTGGTGTCGACTCCCTAGGGGGTGACATCCTCATATTTGGCAATTGCTCCGCCTCCACGCCAATATCGTCCTCATACATGTCGACACACACGTACCGACACACAGCAGACACACAGGGAATGCTCCTAACGAAGACAGGACCCACTAGCCCTTTGGGGAGACAGAGGGAGAGTTTTCCAGCACACACCAAAAGCGCTATATATATATATATCAGGGATAGCCTTATAATAAGTGCTCCCTTATAGCTGCTTTGTTATATCAAAATATCGCCATAAATTTGCCCCCCCTCTCTGTTTTACCCTGTTTCTGTAGTGCAGTGCAGGGGAGAGACTTGGGAGCCGTCCTGACCAGCGGAGCTGTGATAGGAAATGGCGCCGTGTGCTGAGGAGATAGGCCCCGCCCCTTTTCTGGCGGGCTCGTCTCCCGCTATTTAGAGAAATCAGGCAGGGGTTAAATATCTCCATATAGCCTCTGGGGGCTATATGTGAGGTATTTTAGCCTTTATATAGGTTACATTTGCCTCCCAGGGCGCCCCCCTCCCAGCGCCCTGCACCCTCAGTGACTGCCGTGTGAAGTGTGCTGAGAGGAAAATGGCGCACAGCTGCAGTGCTGTGCGCTACCTTTAGAAGACTGCAGGAGTCTTCAGCCGCCGATTCTGGACCTCTTCTGACTTCAGCATCTGCAAGGGGGCCGGCGGCGCGGCTCCGGTGACCATCCAGGCTGTACCTGTGATCGTCCCTCTGGAGCTTGATGTCCAGTAGCCAAGAAGCCAATCCATCCTGCACGCAGGTGAGTTGACTCCTTCTCCCCTCAGTCCCTCGCTGCAGTGATCCTGTTGCCAGCAGGAATCACTGTAAAATAAAAAACCTAGCTAAACTTTTTCTAAGCAGCTCTTTAGGAGAGCCACCTAGATTGCACCCTTCTCGGCCGGGCACAAAAATCTAACTGGAGTCTGGAGGAGGGTCATAGGGGGAGGAGCCAGTGCACACCACCTGATCTGGAAAAGCTTTACTTTTTGTGCCCTGTCTCCTGCGGAGCCGCTATTCCCCATGGTCCTTTCAGGAACCCCAGCATCCACTAGGACGATAGAGAAAACCTATTTAAACTTTTACTCTAAGCAGCTCAGGAGAGCCACCTAGATTGCACCTTTCTCGTTCGGGCACAAAATCTTAACTGAGGCTTGGAGGAGGGTCATAGGGGGAGGAGCCAGCGCACACCAGCTAGTCCTAAAGCTTTTACTTTGTGCCCAGTCTCCTGCGGAGCCGCTATTCCCCATGGTCCTTTCGGAGTCCCCAGCATCCACTAGGACGTTAGAGAAAATAAGATTTTACTCACCGGTAAATCTATTTCTCGTAGTCCGTAGTGGATGCTGGGACTCCGTAAGGACCATGGGGAATAGCGGCTCCGCAGGAGACTGGGCACAACTAAAGAAAGCTTTAGGACTACCTGGTGTGCACTGGCTCCTCCCACTATGACCCTCCTCCAGACCTCAGTTAGGATACTGTGCCCGGAAGAGCTGACACAATAAGGAAGGATTTTGAATCCCAAGTAAGACTCATACCAGCCACACCAATCACACCGTATAACTCGTGATACTATACCCAGTTAACAGTATAAAATATAACTGAGCCTCTCAACAGATGGCTCAACAATAACCCTTTAGTTAGGCAATAACTATATACAAGTATTGCAGACAATCCGCACTTGGGATGGGCGCCCAGCATCCACTACGGACTACGAGAAATAGATTTTACCGGTGAGTAAAATCGTATTTTCTCTGACGTCCTAAGTGGATGCTGGGACTCCGTAAGGACCATGGGGATTATACCAAAGCTCCCAAACGGGCGGGAGAGTGCGGATGACTCTGCAGCACCGAATGAGCAAACTCTAGGTCCTCCTCAGCCAGGGTATCAAACTTGTAGACTCTTGCAAAAGTGTTTGAACCCGACCAAGTAACAGCTCGGCAAAATTGTAAAGCTGAGACCCCTCGGGCAGCCGCCCAAGAAGAGCCCCTTTCCTCGTGGAATGGGCTTTTACAGATTTAGGGTGCGGCAGTCCAGCCGCAGAATGTGCAAGTTGAATCGTGCTACCGATCCAGCGAGCAATAGTCTGCTTAGAAGCAGGAGCACCCCGCTTGTTGGGTGCATATAGGATAAATAGCGAGTCAGTTTTCCTGACTCCAGCCGCCTGGAAACATATTTTTCAGGGCCCTGCCTACGTCCAGTAACTTGGAATCCTCCAAGTCCCAAGTAGCCGCAGGCACCACAATAGGTTGGTTCACATGAAACACTGATACCAACTTAGGAAGGAATTGGCAACGAGTCCTCAATTCGGCCCTATCCATATAAAAAAATCAGATAAGGGCTTTTGCATGATAAAGCCGCCAATTCTGATACACGCCTGGCAGACGCCAAGGCCAACAGCATGAACACTTTCCACGTGAGGTATTTTAGCTCCACGGATTTAAGTGGCTCAACCCAATGCGACTTCAGGAAATCCAACACCACGTTGAGATCCCACGGTGCCACTGGAGGCACAAACGGGGGCTGACTATGCAGCACTCCCTTAACAAAAGTCTGAACTTCAGGCAGTGAAGCCAGTTCTATTTTGGAAGAAAATCGATACAGCCGAAATCTGGACCTTACTGGAACCCAATTTTAGGCCCATAGTCACCCCTGACTGTAGGAAGTGCATAAATCGACCTAACTGAAATTCCTCTGTTGGGGCCTTCCTGGCCTCACAGCACGCAACATATTTCCGCCATATGCGGTGATAATGGTTTGCGCTCACTTCTTTCCTAGCTTTAATTAGCGTAGGGATAACTTCCTCCGGAATGCCCTTTTCCTTCAGGATCCGGCGTTCAACCGCCATGCCGTCAAACGCAGCCGCGGTACGTCTTGGAACAGACAGGCCCCCTGCTGCAGCAGGTCCTGTCTGAGCGGCAGAGGCCATGGGTCCTCTGAGATCATTTCTTGGAGTTCTGGGTACCAAGCTCTTCTTGGCCAATCCGGAACAATGAGTATAGTTCTTACTCCTCTCCTTCTTATTATTCTCATTACCATGGGTATGAGAGGCAGAGAAGGGAACATATACACCGACTGGTACACCCACGGTGTTACCAGAGCGTCCACAGCTATCGCCTGAGGGTCCCTTGACCTGGCGCAATATCTTTTTAGCTTTTTGTTGAGGCGGGACGCCATCATATCCACCTGTGGCCTTTCCCAACGGTGTACAATCATTTGGAAGACTTCTGGATGAAGTCCCCACTCTCCCGGGTGGAGGTCGTGTCTGCTGAGAAAGCCTGCTTCCCAGTTGTCCACTCCGGGAATGAACACTGCTGACAGTGCTAACACATGATTTTCCGCCCATCGGAGAATCCTTGTGGCTTCTGCCATCGCCATCCTGCTACTTGTGCCGCCCTGTCAGTTTACATGAGCGACCGCCGTGATGTTGTCTGACTGGATCAGCACCGGCCGGCGTTGAAGCAGGGGTCTAGCCTGACTTAGGGCATTGTAAATGGCCCTTAGTTCCAGAATATTTATGTGTAGGGAAGTCTCCTGACTTGTCCATAGTCCTTGGAAGTTTCTTCCCTGTGTGACTGCCCCCCAGCCTCGAAGGCTGGCATCCGTGGTCACCAGGACCCAGTCCTGTATGCCGAATCTGCGGCCCTCTAGAAGATGAGCACTCTGCAGCCACCACAACAGCGACACCCTTGCCCTTGGAGACCGGGTTATCCGCCGATGCATCTGAAGATGCGACCCGGACCACTTGTCCAACAGATCCCACTGGAAGATCCTTGCATGGAACCTGCCGAATGGAATTTCTTCGTAAGAAGCTACCATCTTTCCCAGGGCTCGCGTGCATTGATGCACCGACACCTGTATTTGTATTAGGAGGTCTCTGTCTAGAGACGACAACTCCTTGGACTTCTCCTCCGGGAGAAAACCCTTGTTTCTTGTTCTGTGTCCAGAACCATACCCAGGAACAGTAGACGCGTCGTAGGAACCAGCTGCGACTTTGGAATATTCAGAATCCAGCCGTGCTTTGTAGCACTTCCCGAGATAGTGCTACTCCGACGAACAACTGCTCCCTGGACTTCACCTTTATAAGGAGATCGTCCAAATACGGGATAATTATTTCGGCCATTACCTTGGTAAATACCCTCGGTGCCGGGGACAGACCAACGGCAACGTCTGGAATTGGTAATGACAAACCTGTACCACAATTTTGAGGTACTCCTGGTGAGGAGGGTAAATAGGGACATGCAGGTAAGCATCCTTGATGTCCAGTGATACTATGAAATTCTCTAGGCTTGCAATAATCGTCCTGAGCGATTCCATTTTGAACTTGAACCTTTGTATATAAGTGTTCAAGGATTTAAATTTTAGAATGGGATCAGTACTAAATGCCGCCGGTCGGAATCCCGGCGGTCGAAATACCGACGCCGGAATCCCGACCACACAATCCCGACAGGGGTGGTGAGCGGAACGCAGCCCCTTGCGGGCTCGCTTCGCTCGCCACGCTGCGGGCACGGTGCCTCGCTACGCTCGGCACACTATTATATTCTCCCTCTATGGGTGTCGTGGACACCCACGGAGGGAGAATATGTCGGGATTGTGGCGGTCGGGATTCCGGCGTCGGTATTTCAACCGCCGGGATTCCGTCCGGCGGCATCTTGACCGCATCCCTTTAGAATGGGTCTCACCGAACCGCCTGGTTTCGGTACCACAAACATTTTGGAATAGTAACCCCGGCCTTGTTGAAGGAGGGGTACCTTGATTTCACCTGCTGGAAGTACAGCTTGTGAATTGCCGCCAGTACTACCTCCCTTTCTCCGAGGGCAGCAGGCAAGGCTGATGTGAGGTAACGGCGAGGGGGAGTCACCTCGAACTCCAGCTTGTATCCCTGTGATACTACTTGCAGAACCTAGGGATCCACCTGTGGGCAAGCACACTGGTCCCTGAAGTTCCCGAGACGCGCCCCCACCGCACCTGTCTCCACCTGTGGAGCCCCAGCGTCATGCGGTGGACTCAGAGGAAGCGGGGGAAGATTTTTGAACCTGGGAACTGGCTGTCTGGTGCAGCTTTTTCCTTCTTCCCTTGTCTCTGTGCAGAAAGGAAGCGTCTTTGACCCGCTTGCTTTTCTGAAGCCGAAAGGACTGTACCTGAAAATACGGTGCTTTCTTAGGCTGTGAGGAAACCTGAGGTAAAAAAAATTTTTTTCCCCAGCTGTTGCTATGGATACGAGGTCCTAGAGACCATCCCCAAACAATTCCTCACCCTTATAAGGCAGAATCTCCATGTGCCTTTTAAAGTCAGCATCACCTGTCCACTGCCGGGTCTCTAATACCCTCCTGGCAGAATGGACATTGCCTTAATTCTTGATGCCAGCCGGCAATTATCCCTCTGTGCATCCCTCATATATAAGACGACGTCTTTAATATGCTCTATGTTAGCAAAATCTTATCTCTGTCTAGGGTATTAATATTGACAGGGTATCAGACCACGCTGCAGCAGCATTATTCATGCTGAGGCAATTGCAGGTCTCCGTATAGTACCTGAGTGTGTATATACAGACTTCAGGATAGCCTCCTGCTTTTTATCAGCAGGCTCCTTCAAAGTGGCCGTATCCTAAGACGGCAGTGCCACCTTTTTTGACAAACGTGGGAGCGCCTTATCCACCCTAGGGGATATCTCCCAACGTGACCTATCCTCTGGCAGGAGAGGGTACGCCATCAGTAACTTTTTAGAAATTACCAGAACCCACGATTCTTTACACACTTCATTCACTCATCTGATGGGGGAACAAAACACTGGCTGCTTTTTCTCCCCAAACATAAAACCCCTTTTATGTGGTACTTGGGTTCATGTCAGAAATGTGTAACACATTTTTCATTGCCGAGATCATGCAACGGATGTTCCTAGTGGATTGTGTATATGTCTCAATCTCGTCGACACTGGAGTCAGACTCCGTGTCGACATCTGTGTCTGCCATCTGAGGTAACGGGCGTTTTTTTGAGCCCCTGATGGCCTTTGAGACGCCTGGGCAGGCGCGGGCTTAGAAGCCGGCTGTCCCACAGCTGTTACGTCATCCAGCCTTTTATGTAAGGAGTTGACATTGTCGGTTAATACCTTCCACCTATCCATCCACTCTGATGTCGGCCCCACAGGGGGCGACATCCCATTTATCGGCCTCTGCTCCGCCTCCACGTAACCTTCCTCATCCAACATGTCGACACAGCCGTACCGACACACCGCACACACACAGGGAATGCTCTGACTGAGGACAGGACCCCACAAAGTCCTTTGGGGAGACAGAGAGTATGCCAGCACACACCAGAGCGCTATATAATGCAGGGATTAACACTATAACTGAGTGATTTTTCCCCCAATAGCTGCTTGTATACACATATTGCGCCTAAATTTAGTGCCCCCCCTCTCTTTTTAACCCTTTGAGCCTGAAAACTATAGGGGAGAGCCTGGGGAGCTGTCTTCCAGCTGCACTGTGAAGAAAAAATGGCGCCAGTGTGCTGAGGGAGTTAGCCCCGCCCCTTTTCCGGCGGACTTCTCCCGCTTTTTCTGGAATTCTGGCAGGGGTATTTTTACACCTATATAGCCTTCCTGACTATATATGGTGTAGATTTGCCAGCCAAGGTGTATTATATTGCCCTCAGGGCGCCCCCCCCCAGCAGTGACCGGAGTGTGAGGTGTGCATGAGGAGCAATGGCGCACAGCTGCAGTGCTGTGCGCTACCTTGTTGAAGACAGAAGTCTTCTGCCGCCGATTTTCCGGACCACTTCTTGCTTCTGGCTCTGTAAGGGGGCCGGCGGCGCGGCTCCGGGACCAAATGATCGAGGTCGGGTCCTGTGTTCGATCCCTCTGGAGCTAATGGTGTCCAGTAGCCAAAAAAGGCCAAGCTACCTCCAGTCAGGTAGGTTCACTTCTTCTCCCCTTAGTCCCTCGCTGCAGTGAGTCTGTAGCCAGCAGATCTCACTGTAAAATAAAAAAACCTAAAATATACTTTCTTTCTAGGAGCTCAGGAGAGCCCCTAGTGTGCATCCAGCTCAGCCGGGCACACGATTCTAACTGAGGTCTGGAGGAGGGTCATAGTGGGAGGAGCCAGTGCACACCAGGTAGTCCTAAAGCTTTCTTTAGTTGTGCCCAGTCTCCTGCGGAGCCGCTATTCCCCATGGTCCTTACGGAGTCCCAGCATCCACTTAGGACGTCAGAGAAATAATCGTTAGGGTGGCAGAAACCAGAGGGTTAGGTGCCAATAAGGACAGCGTTTCAGAACCTGTGCAGTAGTCCAATCTGGAGATTACCAGTAAGTGGATGAGGGTCATAATAGCATCCTGGGTGAGAAAGGGTCTGATCCTGGAAATATTTTTGAGATGGAAAAGGCAAGACTGCGAGATGTACTGAATGTGTGGTCTGAAGGAGTGGCCGGAATCAAGGATTACTCCAAGACAACATACTTGAGAGCTAGAGGAGATAGTTGTGCTATCAATAGATAGTGAAATTGTGGGAGTTGAGGTAATGCGGGAGGCTGGGAAGATGATCAGCTCAGTCTTAGACCTGTTAAGTTTAAGAAAGCGCTGGGACATCCGAGAAGCGATAGCAGGGAGACAGTTGGAGATATGAGTGAGAGTGGGAGAGAGAGATCAGGGGAGGAAAGGTAGATCTGAGTATCATCAGCGTAGAGGTGGTATTAGAAGTCGAAAAGAGCTCACCTATTGAGGATGTATAGAGAGAAAAAACGGAGAGGTCCAAGAAAAGAACACCTACTGTTAGTGGAAGCGGAGAGGAGGTGGAGTCATATGAAGAGATAGAGAAGGAGTAGTCAGAGAGGTAAGAGGCTACCAAGGAGAGGGCAGTATCACGCAGACCAATGGAGTCTAAGATTTACAGGAGGATAGGTAGCCCACAGTGTCGAAAGCAGCAGAGAGGTCAAGGATAATAAGCAGAGAGTAGTGGTCCTTGAATCTGGCTGAATGGAGGTCACTGCAGACTTTCATGAGGGCAGTTTCAGTGGAGTGGAGAGGACAAAAGCCAGACTGAAATGGGTCAAGCAGGGAGTTTGGAGGCAAAAATGAGGGGAGAGATAGGTTGTTAGTGTGAGACAGTGCTGGGATCAAGGGTAGGTTTTTTTAAGAATAGGGGCGACAAGGACATGCTTGAAGGCAGAGGGGGCAGTGCCTGATGAGAGGGAGAGATTGAGGAGATGAGCATGAGGTCTCTTTACAAATATTAGCTTTGGTTTTTCAATAATAGAACTGAAAATAAATGTACTACAAGTTAATAGGCAACGCAAGTGCAACAATGATATAAACTACAAGAGCAGGTCTACTTTCATGTTCCATACAACATTCGATGCAGTGCTCTAAAGCAGATAATGCACACATTTATATAGCCGTAAACAGGATAGTGCATATTTAGATATGGTTCAGGAAGCCAACACAAGTTATTTCTCTCTATATAATATTTAAATCAGAGCAACCAAACAATATACAGCAATGAGCTACTCACAGAAGCACCACGTGTTTTGGGGGGTAACGGTAAAGGGGGTACAGATGTTTTCCTCTTCACAGACAGCTCAATAGCACTCATTTCCTGGTCAAACATCTTCTTGATGTTATAGCGCTCAACCAGCGTGAGCCTTGGCAGGGTCTTGTTTATTACACAGTTTCTGATGTACTGAAATACAGATTGAGACATATTGGTAAAGATCTACCTGTTAACCCACAGAAAAAAGAAACACTATAAAAAACAAACAAAAAAACAAAAATAATAAAACAAAGCAGGTAACACACAACATAGACAGTAAGTAGTACCATATAAATACACTTAACAAGAACAATTAACAGTACCATAATATTAAACTAGAACTGATTTTTGTTTCACATTTGAATATTCACCTGAAACTGTATTAAAGGGTAGTCTCCAAACACAAATTCCAGTCTCCCGCTGACCTGCAGCACATAATCTTCTGGATCCACATCTTCATTCTCACGGCCATGAATAGTCAAACGCTTCCGAATAGCCAGTTCATTCAGCTTTAGAGGGGTCAGGTTTGGTGATATTTGGAAGCTAAATACATCCTAAACAAGAGAGGAGATTGATAGTAAACCATCGGTGTCAACAACATTAGAAACCGGATCACTGTAGTAAAAATAAAACAGAAGGCGTCTTTTACTGCAGTATGTTCCAAACAATTAAAGGGTCTCAAATTGGTTTTCAAAATGTGAATTAGCCTCTTGCCAATGTGTAAAAAATGGATCTGATAATATCCGATGTGTTCTCCACAATTCCTTTCCAATGAGAACAAGCTCAAATCTATAACTAGTCAAAATAAAGGGGACAATACATTCTTAAAATATAAGTGAAATATGTACATTGAATACAGAATCTGTAAGGAATGGATCTAGCACCTTGATGAAGCCATGCCACAAAGAATTCAGCCTATTCCGTGGCACAGTACTAGAAATCAAGTGGACACACAAATGCACAATATGTACTAAGGGCCTAATTCAGACCAGATCGCATCAGCAAAATTGTTCTCTAATGGGCAAAACCATGTGCAGTGCAGGTGGGGCAAATATAACATGTGCAGAGAGTTAGATTTGGGTGGGGAGTGTTCAAACTGAAATCTAAATTGCAGTGTAAAAATAAAGCAGCCAGTATTTACCCTGCACAGAAACAAAATAACCCACCCAAATTTAACTCTCTGCACATGTTATAGCTGCCCCACCTGCAGTGCACATGGTTTTGCCCATTAGAGAACAATTATGCTGCTGCAATAAGGTCTGAACTTCTGTAACAGCTAAAATTATTTATTTATATACTTACAAACATTTACACTGAAGTTGTACAGATGGCATTGAACCATTCGCATTGGTGCCTGACCCACCGTAGTTTACAAACTATGGGGCAGAAATCTTAAGCTTGGTGAAGGGATAAAGTAGTGATAAGTGCAAGGTGATAACGCACCAGCCAGTCAGTTCCTAACTGTAATTTTTTAAATACGTAATGATTGCTGGTGTTTTATCACCTTGCGCTTATCACTGCTTTATCACTTCTTTATCCCTTCTCCAGGTTAATACATCTGCCCCTATATTCCCTAAATTTTCAGAAGGTAAGGTAATGTACCTATAGCTTTATGGACCATTGGAGAAACCGGAATACCCAGATAAAACTCTCGCACAAATGGGGAGAATATAAGAACTCCACAAAGAAGCACCCCGGTCAGGAATCAAAAAATGACCCCTGCACTAGCCACTCCGCTGCCCTGTAAATGAGGCATTTTGGAGGAAAGTAATCTATGGGTTTATGAAAAGAAAAGGATGGGGAGTGTCTTACCTGGCAGCATTCAAAGTGTATAGCCACCACAATGTTTCCTGCATATAACTTGTCCTGAATGTTCTCCTGAATGGTAGGCGCTAGTTCTGGAGGAAAAGTGCATTTAAGCCATTCCACCCAGGTCAAACTAAGCATGGACTGAATCTTGTCCTCACTGATCTTCCGCATTTTACTCCGAAATTCCTTGACTTCATTATCCTGGAGAGCGTCAAATTCATGGAGACCTGAAAAAGAAGAGTGAACCATCAGTCACTGACAAGCAACAAAGCACTAAAAATAAATCAAACTTCATAGCTCAGCCTCAAACCAATCAGCAATGATTAACGAGTAAGTTTCTAATACTGTTTTCCTAAATCCATTGCATTAGTCTGTACACTCATTCCTTAATGTAACCATACCTGGACAATCTTGCTATGGAGCAAACTAGAGGATCGCTGTACTATTTGCCACAGTAAGTAGTTAAACTGAAGATGATCCATGTGTTCTTTCTGGATCAATTTCGGCATCACTGAGGCTCGTGTCAATGCGGTTGAAAGAGGGGTGAACATTCATGTGAAAAATGCTCCTCTGCTAAACTCATTTACCAGACATGTCCAACAATGACCTGATTAGTTTCAATAGATTCGGCTGAAATGGTTAAAACTATATAGTTTTCTTTTTGTAAAGTACAAAAATAAAATAACTACCATATACTGTACAAGTACAGACCTAAAATATAACATCGGTCAATAAGCATGCCAGCAAAAATACATAGCTCAATACAGCAGTAAGTCAGAAATTCATGTATATTATTACTATCCTTTAGTTATATGACGCCACAAGGGATCCGCAGCGCCCAATTACAGAGTATATAAACTAATAAGCAAAACAAGAAAACTGTGACTTACAATTCAAATAATGTAGGAAAAGTACAGGGTATATAAACATAGCTGCATCAGCACTGAAATAAGTATTAGGGAGGCAGAAAACCAAGAGATTTGGTGCTGTCGAAGGGAGTATTGAATAGAAGATAGGTTAAGTAAGGGAAGGAAGAGCACATGAGGGAAGAGGGCCATGCTCATGAAAGCATACATTCTAAAGGGGAGGGGCAGACAGACAGGGGCGACACAGATGGGGTAGACCGTGAGCGTGGGACCGAGGGCTTAGGATGAGAGTTTGCCAGGTTTGGTGAAGAAGTGGGTCTTGAGAGCCCGTTTGAAGTTTTCTAGAGAGATGGAGAGAGTCTGAAGGGGGAGAGGAAGAAAATTCTAGAGAAAGGGAGTAGCATGTGCAAAATCCTGGAGGTAGGAGGAAGTAATCAGTAGGCAGGAGAGGTGGTGTGCATTAGCAGGAGTTTAAAGGGAGATAATGTCAGAGACGCAAGTGGGAGAGGAATTGGTGAGGGCTGCCTCATCTGGTACTCTCGTGGATGGGATGCAAAATACATGGACCCGACGGTCACATTAAGACCCTGTTTTTAGCATTAGGATACTGCAAGCAACCATTTTGTGTCATCTCTTCTAGGTGTGACCTATTCCACCCAAAGTAATACTACATAATGCATCCAGGATGGCTGTCTCACCGGGTAGCTTTCGTGGGTAGAATAAATAACCTGTGGAATTTATTACCCAAAATGACTGCACCAACCCTGCATTATGCCTACTGAGCTCTCAAACTTTTTTTTTTCTGTGCGGTTTTTCTACTTGCTGTAATACTACATCCTTTGTACCATATACTAATGTCTTTGATGACTATAAAGCGCCTTGAGTCCCATGGGAGAAAGAGCATTATACAAATAAAATTTGTATTATTATAATTATTATATATGTTCCCAAGATTAGCTGAAGCATTAATATTGTTCAGCAAGAAGGTAGAGTGTCAAGTCAGTAGGATGCTTTAAAGATCATCCACTCTCAAGTCAATCACAAAAAAAAAGATCAGGGTATTCTTCACAGAGAGCTGTTGAAGGCAGGCATAGCAAACTCTACAATGCTGCTAACATAGAACTGTAAAGGGAGGTACACATGGAGAGATCCGTGTTTAAAATCTAAGCAATCTAGCGGGTTGCTCACTTCACCGTTGTGTGACGTGAGCGCCCCCCCCCCCCCCTCGCTCAGCACATTGTGCTGTGCTGAGTGGGGGGAGAGATGTGTGCTGAGCTGTCTGTGTTAAGATCGCCCAGCACGCATCTCCCCCGTCAGTACCCCATTTTAGAGTCAAAATTGTTATGCAACTTGTCAAAGGGTCCTGGCTGCTGACAGGCAGTAAAAGACACCAAGTGCTGGTGGGCTCCAGGGAAAGGTCTCCCTGGATGGGCTTTCACTTTGCACTGGCGCATATCCAAGTGATCTCACAGTTAGAGAGACACCGCTGTGCCCTGAACAGAACAGAAGAGAAGAGCTTCTCCCAGCCCAGCCCCTTCTGGAGAGAATCTGAGACTTTAATAAGAACAATACAATTTGTACAGACACTAAAACACAGGATAAAGGCCGACACATGAACTATGCATGGATGTGCACGGACACATAATACTGACCTGGGGTTATCAGAGACCCGTTTATCATGTCCAGACACCTTAAAAATCCACTCCTTTGTCAATCATATTAAGTCTCAAGTGCCCACAGGCCATGCCTGGAGCAAAAGCATTTGCTATGATAGTTACTTCAAATAATTGCCAATTAATTGCACCTAGTAATGGCACTTCAGTTATAATATGGTTGTTATTTAGGACAGTAAAAAAATAAGATTGTCATGGAATAATAGCATAAACAACTAAATAAAAGCAAAGAAATATAAATGGCTTTCAAACTAAAATGAAAATGTCCACTGAATTAAATAAAATACATAACAAAAACAAACACATACCTATCAAACGTCAGACATATCCGCATGCTTATCCAGAAGGTAAATTCTGTCCTACAGGTTTCAACATCTTATTTGCGTATTTACCAACATTCTTAACAGGTGTAATGGGTAGCAATACTACCTCCCAGCACTGGTGTCATGGGTTTAATTTTCCACCATGACCCTGTGTGGAGTTTGTATATTCTCACTGTACTTGAGTGGGTTGTGTGGGTTTCCTCCGGGTGTTTCGGTTTTCTCCCACAATCCAATAATACATTGGCAGGTTAACTTGCTCCCAACATAATTAACCCTAGTGTGAATATGTGTGCGTGTACATGTGGTAGGGAATATAGATTGTAGACTCCACTGGAATGTGCGCGCTCTATAAATAACTGGTAATAAAGAATAGTAACTATCATGGCCTTCTGATACTAGGTGACAAACCGGCATCTGAGAGTCCACAAACTTCTAAACCTATTTACACCCCTTCCACATCACACAAATAACCCGGTATCGACACGGTATATTGCCGGGTCAACACGGATTACTGTGCGATGTGGAGAATACCCAGGTCGCCTGACCCAGTAATTCAACCCGGGTTATAAGAATGGTTATTCCCGGGTTAGTGGCAGTGTGAATGGGTTCCCGGGTTCATGCGACCCGTTCACTACATACGGAGAGACGGCACAGGGATGACATTACCCAGCACCGCCTCCGCTCCTGTGGCAACCCAACCCGGGAATCCTGCTGTTAGGGTCCAATGCCGGATCCCACCCGGGAAGGACCCGTTCCAATTCCCAGGTGGGATCTGGGATTGGAGATATGAAAGGGGTTTTAGTGTGTGATGGTATGCTCATCTATGGCATTTTGTTACCATGTATGCATAGACTGACCCCACAATCTATTTTATACAGATCGCCGGATCCGTGACGTGCATGTGCCCCCTCCACTAGAATATGAGCATCTCGGTGCGCTCCCGGCGTGACTAGGTGGACGGATTGCCTAGTCACGCCGGGAGCGCTCGTATGTGACGGAGCAGCCTCAGATGAGCGCAGCTCCATCTGTACCCATACCCCTTTCACATCGCAAACCCGGGTTTTTAACTCGGATCCGACCCGGGTCAGAGCATTTCACATCGCACTATTGCCCAGGGTTATTCCTGTGTTATTGCAGGGTTGGTGCCTTTTTACTCAACTCGGGTTATCCATGTTAAAACAGTGTGATGTCATTTTAAAAGGACTTTCTTGGCTCACATGATTAGGTTACTATACAGTAAACAAAAGGAGGGGGCTCTGTATGCAGGCCTCAGTCAGCTGACATGGAAACAGCCAATCAGCACTATTTTCTCACACGCTGATTGAATATGCCGGGTCTGTAGCTTTTACATGCACAATAACCCGGGTCCGATGCTGGAATAAACCTTTTAACTCGGGTTGAAATACCAGAGTTATTGACTTTGGTGCTTTCACACCACACCTCAACCCGGGTCAACGCGGTAATAACTCGGGTTATTTTGGCGATGTGAAAGGGATATAACACAATAAGAAAGACGTGTGCGGAGGAAAGCAGACGGCAAAATAACTGTCTAGACTCAAACACCTGAACGCTGTAACCGCATATCCCCTATTATTGAAATGCCCCCCCCCCAATACTATATTACAATGCTGTGCTGTTAGATCGGTCACCACTTAAGATCAATTCCAATTGTAAAGCACAATGGAATTTGCTGTGCTATATAAGAAACTGTTAATAAATAAATAATAAATAACATACAAAATTCCTGAAATAGTCTTTTCTGCTGTGACCATTCTGATATACTGATTGGCTAACAAAAGGTGAAAATGCCAGACAGATGTAAAAAAAAAATATAATAAATATAACAAGGAGCTCTGACTACACCTTAAGAGGGAGCAATACAACATTAGGAAAGGAAACCGGTAAAATAGACAGAATTGTAATGACTATGCAGGAGGATAATGTATAATAACATCATTTTACTTCTCAAACATCCAAGAGGTATAGGTGGATTGGCAAAACACTCCATAAGTGGACAGGGCTGGTTTCATAAGAACAAAGTCCCAGATGGATCAAACTAGTAGAAATGGCTTTGTCTTCGGAAAAAAAAAAAAAAAAAAAAAAAATCTGAATAAAAGGTTATTGGGCAAAAAAAAAAAAAAAAAGAAGAAGAGGTCATGAGGGGGTTAAAATTCTCCTAGGAGCTGGCACACAGGTAAAGCTCTGCAGGTTCATAGTGTTTCCAGGCGCCTGTCTCTCCCTGCAATCTGTGCATCTGGGGACCTGATCTATGCATTCCTACATATGATCTCTCTCCCCCCAGTCTTGACAGCTCTGTGGCAGAGCTCTGGAATAAACCAAACCCAGAGCTGCGGATAACCAGCACCATCTCTCTCCCAGGCACACAGAGAGATCACAAAAATAATTTCCATGAAACTCGTTTTAAGTGATTTCAAACATTTGACAGCACCCTGAAGGTAGAAGTGTGTGTGTTATGGAGAGGGGGGCTAGACAGAGGAAACCGGCATTTATTAAAAACAAACGAGCGCATTGTGCACTGAGAGTTGGCGTTATGAGCCGGCTAATAAGGAACATCGCTAAGAGACATCTTAAATATACATCATCTCTGTATGTGTAGGTACTTATTTAATAACATGGGGTGACTACCACATATGTGTTGTAACTCAAAGTAAGCCAATCCTATATAAGCCACACTTATGTTACCTTCCACAATTAGGAAACAAATGAAAACCATAAAATCTCTCATAGGGATGAGGGTTGCACTTCTTGTGGTCGATCTGTAAGACCATATGTGGCTCAGTGTGTGCGAGATGCAGAGCCATGTTTTGCACTGGGTTCTGGAAAGGAGCAGGATTTGAGGCAAGCTGGAAAGAGAGGCCTTCTACAGGGAGAAGAGGTTTGGGAGAGGATCATGCTGAGGCTTGGAAAGTCAAACGTTCTGTTCTTAATTCCTCTGCCAAAGTCAAGTCAAAGCTTGTCATTCAGGGCAGGGCCGGCAGATCATGGGGAGTTTTTGGGAGATGAGCCAGAATTATTTCATTCTGCAAAACTAACCTGAGGCCTCATTGGAGTTAGAATGCTGACATAGTATACAAGGTCTATATGCTGAATGTCCCAATGGTTTTTGAAGGGAAACTTTTGATTAAACTCAAGTGCACTTTAAAGCTAGTGTGGATGTTTACATTCCCATACTTCAGCTAAACCTCGCACCCCTGCAGGATTAAAGTTGCCATAGGATAATTATATGCTGTGTGTTACAAAGCTGGATAAAATAAAAATGTTATATTATATACACACACACACATACACACATAAATACTTGCATACATACACTATAATATCTTCATATGACTAACAGGCACTCTTTGAATTTTCTGTAGTAGACTATTATAATAGAAGGAATGAATTGGAGTTTCAGTGACAGCTTTGTAGAGTTGCAGTGCCAATATGCATTGTGTGGACAGTTTGATCCACCCACAGGAGCAGTGATGTCACGGTAACGGACGTCCTGCATGAGATCCAATCAGTGACTGTCCTGTGCATGTGTTAGTCTAGTAGAGTGGGAAGGCAGCAGTGGTCATACCCACTTGCTTAAATACTCCCTTCTATATTTTAGCTGAAATCCCCCGTCTCTGCTCACGGTAGAGTGAGATGGCCTAGCATTATAATTCTGAACACTACAGGGTAAAACAATTGGTGAAGCCAATCAATTGTGGGCTTGTTCATTTCTATGTTGCCCTAGTATGTATGTATGTATGTATGTACGTACGTACGTACGTACGTACGCTGAAAGTACAGCACAGAAATCCCAGGTATACCTTGAGGCACTGCTGATGCGGACTACAGTGTTCTGGAAAGCAATAGCAACAGGGATTTTATTTCATGACTTTAAAAAAAAAAAAAAAGTTAAATTCTATTGACAATATGATTAATGCTAAAATTGAAATTCTGAACTACACAAACTGTTGGATGTTGCAGGTGCTATTCCTGTGTTTTATTTTAGCATAGAGGTTGGCATTGCTCTCTCAAAGCACTGGGGCCATGAGTTCAATTCCCACCAAGGGCACAGTGTGTAGAGTTTGTATGTTCTCCAATGTTTGCTCACTTTTCCTCTGGGTGCTTTGGTTTACTCCCACACTCCAAAAACAAACTGGCAGGTTATTTGGAATCTTATATAAGTGCTTATCTGTGTTGGGGACTTTAGGCTTCAAGCTACATTGAGGAACGGACTGATGTGACTGACAAATATATTCTCTGCAGTGTTGTGCAAGATAGTGGTGCTATATATTTAATTCATCTTTTAGTTGTGTATTTAATATGCTGCAGTGAGTCAAAGGCAGGACAGGGCTGTTATTGTAGATTTCAGGTGCCAGTCATTAAAATCTAGGAACCAGCAAGACTTTGTAAGGAGCCAGAGAAAACAAGCATGCACAGACATAAATAGAATGGACTCTCAAACCGAAGGATCCTGCATTAGGAGCACTGGCTACTTGGCTCTTGGGAACTGTCTGCCCCTGATACAGGAAGAGTGAAAAAATAAACCCTTGATGATAAGAATTGTATTCTTACATTCTCAGCAATGAGTTAAGATTGCGCATGTTGATTACTGAAAAAATTTAGTGTGCATTTACATTTTAAAATAAAAACTGTATACATGACATATGATAAAGTGTTATGTTATGTGGGAACAGTTACAGTAAAGATAAAAGGTTATGTTAAACTGTTTTAACTGTACTGCTATATTTATAACTGAGATCTCCAAGATACAGTACGCTAACTATAGAGCAGCCCCTAATGTCATGAGATCCAGAACAACTCTGTGGATGCGAGGTACAGTCTCAGGAGCATGGCATAATAACAGCCATTGTCCCTTTTTCTGCAGTAGGACCTCATTCACCCATAGCTTACAGTCTACGGTCAGCTGAAACCTGGCACCCATTCTCCTGGGAACAGTATTATTCATCCAATTATTGGTGGCTGTTCACATTACCTTTTCCTATTAAGACCCCTATTTTGGAATCTAGCTTCTCTGCAGGGTTGCAGCTCCTGGTCACTAGCTTCAGGACAGGAAGGAAGGGTCGGACATCACAGAGCCGCCGAGTCTCGTCCTCCAGTTCCTCATGGACAGCTGTCTGGTTGACACACTGGAACATGTAGGAGTTGCTCTCCAGGAGCAGGTGGGAAAGGGGGTAACTTCGGGCATGATCCCACACGAGCTGTGAACAGAACAGAACACTAATCTTACACACATTGCAGTGATGCTTAGGGTGCCAATGAGCATGGGAAAATAACACATTCAGGTGAAATATAAAAGGAGACCACTACATAAGGTAGCGCAACTGACCTCCAGTTGCTGCAGAAACAGCAGCGCCCATTTATATTGAGGATACCTGCCAGCATCTGCTGTTGCAAATCAGACTACAAATGTCTAATGGTAGGCATTGCTCGCCTACTACGTCACCTTTTTAATGTGTGATATGGAAGCATCCCGTGGTACCAACATCTGCATATAGATCCCGGTGGGGAGGAGGACATCCACTTCAACATCTGGAGCTGGCTGTGTGTCCGCTGCCCAGATGTCCATGGGGTCCAGCACAGCAGGAGGCATCTTCTAGGATGAGGCACTACCTGTGAGACATGGCCCTAGAAGAACAGAAGGCATAGTTGGATCATCATGTGTTCTAGTTCATCATAAGGACATGACACTACTGGTAACTGAAGATCGATTGTGAAACCACATGGACAATGGAAGCAAGGTTTCCTATCTGGCAATATATAGAGTTGTATATTTGCAGCAGTACAAAATATTAAAGAACAATGTACAGCTAATAAATAAATGGCAGAGATTACATCAGGCAGATGTTAAATAAACCTGTGATGTTCAGCTTCACTGCACTACAATTGTAACGCATATTGTTTAATACTCATCATGAAGGACAAAACAAAGTATTTATTATATGTTAAGAACCTGTGCACAGCACAAACCTATTTGAGGAGCGTAAACTCTCATGAACAGAACCCTTGGCTTATATGTAACAGGGTTCTGTATTTGTCCCATTAACTATAAATGGCTCTACTTGCTTTGTATGGCTCTTGGAATATGCAGATGAAGAAAGAAAAAGAGAAATAGAGCAAGAGAGACGGCAAGAGAGAGAGAAAAAAGAGAGGTATATATTTTGATCCTATACAAATGGAAATCCTGGCCCTGTTCTTTACCAGGGTCAATATGAGACTCTGCAAATTCCCAGGTCACATGTCTTAGAGGTGTAAATATAATTTTGTCAGACAAATTACATTGGGGCAGATGTATTAAGCCTGGTGAAGAAATGATAAAGTATTGGTACGCACAAGGTGATAACGCAACAGCCAGTCAGCTCCTAACTGTCATTTTTCAAACCCGTAATGATTGGCTGGTGCGTTATCACCTTGCCCTCACCACTACTTTATCACTGCTCTATCACTTGCTCCAGGTTAATACATCTGCCGCACTACTCTGTAAACAAAATGACTTAAAAATATAATACACAAAAAAAACATTTGAGACCCTGTTGTCAGCAGAATACAGAACTGATGGCTCAGTAAAAATGTATTCAATACACCACAGGTAAGGTGGAAAGAGAAAAAAATCCCAGCACTGGTCTATAATAAATACAGTAGAAATTGAATGAACAGTATAAAAGGAAGTAACAGCATAAAGGTCTCTTTATGCAAGGAGTAACGCATGTCCTATCTAGAATGTTTTAAGGCAAACTGAACTGAACAGGTGACAATGAAATCTGTTTTTATACATCGGTCACTATAGCACACCATGGATAGTATGAACAGACACTAATCTGCAACCTATAGATATGGAGAATCTAAACACTTTTTCAATATTCTCCTAGTGCCATAAATTCATTTGCAGAATAACACGATTTGACACACAGCTGTTACTTCAACTCTCACCAAATCATGGATGATAGTATGTTTGAGAAGTACAACCTGCAGTCTTACATACACTACCTGGAATGACCTAAACAAACACGTACAGCACACGAAACAGAGCTCTGCGTTACCTTTTAAAATCTACTAAATGTTTTACTTCCAAGTCCATAACACAACAATGAATGCATCATCTTAGCTGAGGAGGACCTCCACGCATATGCTGTAAAGCAGAAGCTTTTAAAGAATACGGAAGTCAGGAATGCATCATTGGCTGCATCACCAAAACACATGATTGTAATGCTAGGTGCCAGCAGCAATTTGTTTAGGTGCACTGTCTCCTTGAATGTGACCAGCCCTGCATTAAAGTATTACACTGCCATTGTGATCATTGCTGTCATTGCACATTCTCAACAGCACTATCAAGAGTGTGTAAATAGTGGCACTAACACTTAGCGCTTTACAGTAGGAAGACAAACAAACCTGTTAAGGTTCAACAGTGGAGAATGACAGATAAAAATGACAGACTGTGCTGCTTTCTAGGCTAACTGGGAAGTAATACACTTGGAATAAGGAAGTGATAAGTAATCGGTGCTACCGTGTGACATTTGAGTATATACAGAGGATTACAGTAATATCCTATATGGAAACAACTGCTGACTTTCTGAACTGCTGCTGACCCGTTGTGTTAAGGGTTAACGTTTTATGCAGTCATGAGGCAATACTAATAATATCACTTCCCGTAATTGTGTACAACAACAAACAAGATCATGTCAGCTGAACACAACAGCCATTGTCCAGCACTAGACTAGGATTGGGTTGGGTCCAGGCCAGTATCCTACAGGCAATTACTGAGAGACCATGTGAGACTCTGGAGGGAGAGACGCGAGTGTTGCAGCAAGATGTAACAGATGGCAATTATTATGGAAACATGAGATGTCCCCTTTTATTTGCCCTTCCTTACCTGCCACCTGTCCCAACTGAGATCTTAAATGACTTTATATTTAGAGCCTAGCTTACCAATTTATATTCCCCGATAGTACTCTACAGCCAGCAGTACTATCACACATGAACATCCTACTCCGAGGGGATCTCCCAGGCTGTGACAGCTGCAGATATGCCTACGCTGTTTACATGTAGTGGCAGGAAGTCACCTTACCATCCAGTCTTCTCATACAGAAGACAGCAATTTGCTAGACGTTCCAACAGCCTCAGAAAACTGCTGCAGGTAGCACAGCTGACCAGTATCCGTGTAAGGGGATGCCATGCACCGTTCAGATTGCTGTGTATCAATCACAGCCCTCATTCCAGGTACTTGTGAGCCCAGTGCCCTCCTACTCACACACAAGCTTTTTCGCTACCTGCTGCCTGTCACAGGCTACATGGAAACGGCCAAGTGTGAGGTATAAATTCACATCAAGCCAACTGCAGGAACAAGCTCATCATTCATGTAACCCTTTGGCAAACAGACCAGGCTGTAGTACATCATTGACCATTTCACCACCTCTCTCAGAGATAATGCCTTGTCCTAAGCTTCAGCATTACAGTCATTCTATAAGATTCTGTACTAATGCACACATTACAAAGAGAGAGAGATAAGAACAATGACAAGTTTGTGGAGTAACATCCTTCCAGAGGAAGGGACAGCGGATAAAAACAGAGAACTGTGTCAAGAAACACAGACTGGACCTGTCATTGTGTGAGTGAAGGCAATAAGAGCCTGAATGAACAGTAATAACTTTCATGTTGGCATCACAGATGGCTATTTGTAGAGAGCCATCATATCCTGCAAAGTTTAACAGCCAATGGGAAAGATGCAATACACTGCAATAAGCATACAGTATATAATAAAAAAAAAAAACATACAGAGTGTGTGTGTGTGTGTGTGTGTGTGTGTGTGTATATATATATATATATACACACACACACACACACACACACACACACACACACACATACATATATTATATACATACACACTGCTCAAAAAAATAAAGGCAACACTAAAATAACACATCCTAGATCTGAATAAATGAAATATTCTTATAAAATACTTTGTTCTTTACATAGCTGAATGTGCCGACAACTAAATCACACAAAAATTATCAATGGAAACCAAATTTATTAACCCATGGAGGTCTGGATTTGGAGTCGCACTCAAAATTAAAGTGGAAAAACACACTACAGGCTGATCCAACTTTGATGTAATGTCCTTAAAACAAGTCACAATGAGGCTCAGTAGTGTGTGTGGCCTCCACGTGCCTGTATGACCTCCCTACAATGCCTGGGCATGCTCCTGATGAGGTGGCGGATGGTCTCCTGAGAGATCTCCTCCCAGACCTGGACTAAAGCATCCGCCAACTCCTGGACAGTCTGTGGTGCAACGTGGCGTTGGTGGATGGAGCGAGACATGATGTCCCAGATGTGCTCAATTGGATTCAGGTTTGGGGAATGGGCAGGCCAGTCCATAGCATCAATGCCTTCGTCTTGCAGGAACTGCTGTCACACTCCAGCCACATGAGGTCTAGCATTGTCTTGCATTAGGAGGAACCCAGGGCCAACTGCACCAGCATATGGTCTCACAAGGGGTCTGAGGATCTCATCTCGGTACCTAATGGCAGTCAGGCTACCTCTGGCGAGCACATGGGCTGTGCGGCCCCCAAAGAAATGCCACCCCACACCATTACTGACCCACTGCCAAACCGGTCATGCTGGAGGATGTTGCAGGCAGAACGTTCTCCTTGGAGTCTCCAGACTCTGTCACGTTTGTCACATGTGCTCAGTGAGAACCTGCTTTCATCTGTGAAGAGCACAGGGCGGCATTGGCGAATTTGCCAATCTTGGTGTTCTCTGGCAAATGCCAAACGACCTGCACGGTGTTGGGCTGCAAGCACAACCCCCACCAGTGGACGTCGGGCACCCCATTCCACCCTCATGGAGTCTGTTTCTGATCGTTTGAGTAGACACATACACATTTGTGGCTTGCTGGAGGTCATTTTGCAAGGCTCTGGCAGTGCTCCTCCTGTTCCTCCTTGCACAAAAGCGGAGGTAGCGGTCCTGCTGCTGGGTTGTTGCCCTCCTACGGCCTCCTCCACGTCTCCTGATATACTGGCCTGTCTACTGGTAGCGCCTCCATGCTCTGGACACTACGCTGACAGACAGTAAACCTTCTTGCCACAGCTCGCATTGATGCGACATCCTGGATGAGCTGTACTACCTGAGCCACTTGTGTGGGTTGTAGACTCCGTCTCATGCTATGATTGCTACCACTATAGTGAAAGCACAGCCAGCTTTCAAAAGTGACCAAAACATCAGCCAGAAAGCATAGGAGCTGAGAAGTGGTCTGTGGTCACCACGTGCAGA